>NC_040078.1:64334784-66834784 GCF_003369695.1 Bos indicus x Bos taurus | reverse complement strand
TTCTTTGGCATTGCCTTTCTTTAGGTCCTTGTAATTTCTCATTTCATTGAATTGTTTGCTCAGTAGAAGTTAATTGAACAGCAATGTATAGTAAGGCCTTATACTAGTAAAATTGTTCTTAAAAAACCAGCACTGTAGGGAGGCTATAAGCCAGTGAGTAGGGTATCGGCATATAGATTGTTACATAGATACTGAGAAAAATGTGGAAACTTGTGGTCAGAGGAACCTAACCCAAGTTGGGAGTCTGATTTGCTCAATTAGAGATTGAATCTCAAAGCAGTACTAAGCTGACTGTGGAGAAGAGGAAAATACACATACACATCACTTGATTTATACATACTAAAGAAATATTACTTTAAAGACATTACTTTGGGTGATTATGTAGTATTCATTTTGCTGTTGCTTAAAAATAATTTTTAACTGATCATAATTTAGATTATCAGTAGTAGTACATCATTACACAGTTGATCTTTCATTATCCATATTTCAAGATATTCATTATCTTGAAATTGGAGCACTCACTAAAATTTATTTATAACCCTGAAGTTAGTACTCAGGGTGCTTTCCATGTGCGTGTACATGAGCAGAGCAGCAAAAAAAATTTGAGTCTTATGTTCACAGCTGATTTCCAATAAGGCGGTGCTTAACCTTATTTCAGCTCGCATGAACAGGTCTTTGTAGTGTATTTAGTGTGTTTTTGCATTTTTGTGCTTTTTTAAAAAAATTTTACTGTTTAAAGAGATATTTCAGTGATGTACTGAAGTGCTCTCTGATGTTCCCACTAAGCACAAGAAAGGTGTGATGTGCCTTATGGAGGGAATACATGTGTTAAAATAAGCTTCATTCAGGTAGGAGTTAAAGTGCTATTTGACCATGTGTTCAGTTTTGTAATAAACAGTCTTTATACAGGAACACACGTGAAAAAAGGTTATGTGTTGATGAGTTGACTTAATGCAGCATTTCCCTTAGGGGCAATGATTCAGTATTTGCTAATTCAGTGTTATGCAAGTTTATAGAATGTAACTGGTAAATAATGAGATAGCATGAATTTGACTTTTCATTTATGGCTAGGATTGATGAGTTAGATCAAGCTGGACAATATAGAGGTATAATTATTAAAGTATTGTGAAACTTCTAAAATATGTGCCCCTCTTCTGATAAACATCTCACCTCACTACCCTAAGTTTTCTTATATGTTCCCTTTAGCAAACATGCCCAGGTTGAGAATTTTAGTTTACAAGTTTTATTTTACCATCAGCCAGGCTAACATTTTATAAGCTAAGTGTTTATAGTGAAAACTGTTTTTTAAAATTTGCTAGATTTAATAGACTTTTATTGTGTTCACTGCTGTTTTAGCTTGCCCTCTGCCTCCAGTCAAAGAATAATTTATATAAAGCAGGGGTTGGCAAACATTTTCTCTTTAGGGCCACACATGGGCCACAGTCTCTGCTACTGTATGGGGAAAGCAGCAATATACAGTAGGTACTATTTTATGTTTATATTATAAGGGGAGGGATCATGACCAAAATTGTTTTGATTTCAGTAACTGTTGCCAGAGTAGGCTCCGGGAGTTGGTGATGGACAGGGAAACCTGGCATGCTGTAGTCCATGGGGTCGCAAAGAGTCGACAAGACTGAGTGACTGAGCTGAACTGAACAGTTGCCTTGACTTGCTGCTTTAGCCTAGAAAATAAAAAGGCTGTATTTTAAAATATTAAAAACTCAAACATTAAATCCAGTCCATTTAAAATTAAATTATTCTTGAAATCCCACTTCTTTCTCTTCCTTTAAGCAATTGCAGTACTTTGGGCTCATTGTATTTGGAGTTAGGCAGTCAATGGCCTAGTTTTATAAAAGTTGGTGAATACTATAGAATGGCTTATTTTATACATGTCTTAGTACTATTTGCTAGGTTTCAGTGAAGCCTTTGAATCATATTTTAGTTTCCACAATGGCAGTGGTTTAATTATTTATGCCTTTACAGATGCACCCCATAAAGATATTTTGTAGTTAAGGTTAGGTACTGTTTTAATGTAAAATAAATCATTTTATTGAATTATAAACAGTTGGAGAGCTAAACAAACTTGCTAAATAATCAGCTTATTGCATTCTTGCCAGAGTCTAATAGTTAGGCAAAACAGCAGCTTATCCTTTCCTTTCCTGCCTTACCTCTCCTGCATCATTTTTTTTTCTCTCTAGTGCTTGTCTTACCTTGAGGAGCTGTTGGTTTCACTTTTCCACAGACTACCTCTCTGACCAGCCAATTAAGTTTTCCAGGTGACTATGATGTCTTCCCTCGGAGAAGGCCTTGGCACCCCACTCCAGTACTCTTGTCTGGAAAATCCCATGGATGGAGGAGACTGGTAGGCTGCAGTCCATGGGGTTGCTAAGAGTCGGACACGACTGAGCGACTTCCCTTTCACTTTTCACTTTCATGCATTGGAGAAGGAAATGGCAACCCACTCCAGTGTTCTTGCCTGGAGAATCCCAGGGATGGCGGAGCCTTGTGAGCTGCCGTCTATGGGGTCGCACAGAGTTGGACACGACTAAAGCGACTTAGCAGCAGCAGCAGCAGCAGCATGATGCCTTCCCTAGCTACCTGTGAGAGGAGAAACTTTAGAAAAGAATAAAAATCACATAAATTCCTCATTTCCCAGTGTTGCTTTTTTATCATTGTGAAAGCATATACTGAGGGAGCGTGTGTAAACAGAACAATTCCCACTACTTTATCCTAAAAGTAAAGTATTTGAAAAAATCCTCACAAAAAAGTCCTTTTTTGTAGATGAAAAATGAGATGCTTTGATTTTTGACTTTATTGAGATATAATTGACAATATTGTAAGATATTTAAAGTGTACATTGTGAAAATCTGATATATGTATACATTATGAAAGGATTACTATTACTCCCCTCTAATTGATACATCTATCACTTCACATATTTATCTTTTTTTTTGGCCATCCCAGGGTGGCTTATGGGATCCTGCTTTCCCAACCACGAACCTGGGCCCTCAGCAGTAAAAGCTCAGACTCCTAACCACTGGAATTCCAGGGAATTCCCTTCCTATCTTTTTTAAAAATGTAAAATGCTTTATGAATATGCATGTTCCTTGGGCAAGGGCTATAATAATCTTCTCTGCGTTATGCCAATTAATGTACAACTGAAGTCAGCACTGGGATACTATTTTATAAGTAAAAATAAAATTTTTATTTTTAAATTTTATTTGGCCTTGCAGTGTGGCTTGTGGAATTTTAGTTCCCCAAGCACAGAGTCCTAACCACTGGACCACTAAGGAATTCCCCAAAATGAACTTCTCTTTAGTATTCACCTGTTAAGATTTTGTTTTCCCCAAATGTGCATGTAAAAGATGTGTATATATGATATACTTAAGTTCATAGGTTAAGGTTTCTGAAAAGCTGGATCATAGCACTAGTAATTAGAAGAAACCTCTAGATCTACGCTAATACAGTAGCCACTAGCCACTTGAAGCAAAGTACCTGAAATATGGCTCTCTGAATTGAGATGTTGAATAAATGTAAAATTCACACTGGATTATTCTGAAGACTTAGTACAACGAAAAAGAGTTGTAAAATATCTTATTGATAATTTTTATATTGACTATATGTTGTAGTGTATATCAGATTTATTGAGTTAAAATATATTATTAAAATTTCACATTTCTTTTATTAAAATGTGGATTATAAAATTTTTAATTACATATGTGGCTTTTGTTTGTAACTTACTTTATTTGTAGCTCGCTGCTGGACAGCACTGTTGTAAATTATGTGATCTTTCAACATAATCAAATACCAGTTTACAAGACCCATTTAAAATGACCTAGAAATTCTATAGCTTTTTTTTACTTTCTGATTCAGTATTGAAAAATACTGTACAGAACACTTTGATTCTTCTTTTTGTAATTTTTGACTGCACTGTGTGGCAAGTGGGATCTCAGTTCCTCAACCAGGGATTGAACCCACGCTCCCTGCAGTCGAAGTGCATAGTCCCAATCACTAGACCACCAGGGAAGTCTGCTGCTGCTGCTAAGTCGCTTCAGTCATGTCCGACTCTGTGCAACCCCATAGACGGCAGCCCACGAGGCTCCCCTGTCCCTGGGATTCTCCAGGCAAGAACACTGGAGTGCGTTGCCATTGCCTTCTCCAATACAGGAAAGTGAAAGTGAAGTCGCTGAGTCTTGTCTGACTCTTAGCGACCCCATGGATTGTGGCCCACCAGGCTCCTCCATCCATGAGATTTTCCAGGCAAGAGTACTGGAGTGGGGTGCCGCTGCCTTCTCCGAGGGAAGTCTGAGAACTCTTTAATGCTAAAATTTAAGAAAGTATGAGATTAGCCCACAGTCTATTCACTAGCCCTGTGGAAGTTTTTCAGTGACTTCTTGTAAAAGAGGGTTGGAAAGAAGGGCAAGTTATTATTGGGCTATTTTATTAGGAAACATTTTAATATTACCACAGAATAAAATCAATTCTATATTCCCCAAAGGGAAATACTTTCTTGAAAAGTATGGACTATTTATTATACCTGAGTGTCTGCAGATAACACTACTATTTTTTCAATAAACATTAAAGCCATTTTATTTATTTTTTAAAGAGTGTATACTTAAATTTTTTTTTTAATTTTATTACTTTTTTTGGGTAAAGACTGTTAAAGTGGTAAAATTGAATGGATACATTCTATTATAGTGCTTTGTGCTGGGAAAACTATTGTAAAAAAAAGCAGTGATGGAATCAAAACTTGGAAAAATCAAAATTTGAGAACTTGGGGATTACTAATATAGCTATAGTGATTAAAATACTGGGAAATTTAGGTGGCATAGACAGTAGTCCAAGGAGAATTATGATTGATAAGTCTCTCCTTCCTGTCAAACTTTTAATGTTAGTTTGATATCTTTTCCTGGTGTTTTTGGAAGCTTACAAATATTGATGAAACTTTTTACCTTAGTAAGAGAACTAAGATAATTTCACTAGCTTACTAAGAGAACTTAAAAAGGCATTTCACTATCTTCAAAGTAAATTGACACTTAAGATAGGAAACAAGGTTTGAAATAGTTTATTTCAAAGTGAAAGTGAAGGTTGCTCAGTCGTGTCCAACTCTGCAACCCCAAGGACCATGGAGAAGTCCATGGAATTCTCAAGGCCAAAATACTGGAGAGGGTAGCCTTTCCTTTCTCCAGGGGATCTTCCCGACCCAGGGATCACACCCAGGTCTCCCGCATTACAGGTGGATTCTTCACCAGCTGAGCCACAAGGAAAGCCCAAAGTTTATTTTGAAGACCTATGGAATTAGCACTTCTTGAAACATAAAGGAGCAGTCATTAGGTAAAAAAATTGACATTTAAAACTTTCTCAGCAATCTGATCATAACTTCTTTGTGTCAGCTTCTTAAAGTGAGCCTTCCTAAATCTTATGATTTAATCTGATGAATAATTTTATGCTTTTTCTTCTGGGCTTTGAGTTCTTGGTCCAAAACACAAACCCTTCCCCTTCCTATCTTTCTTTCTAAATTATAATAATCTTTCAAGATACTGCACATTTTTCTGAAACACATTTTTTTTCTGAAAAATGAAACATTTTTTCTTTTTCATCCCCACCACTCTGTCCAGAGTGAGCATATAATTAACATTTGTATAGTGTTTTCCTTTTAAAAGCCCTTTCCATATTTTCTCATTCTATATGTCAATCTAGTGAGGTGGATGATGTTACTCATTTTGGAGAATAAGGGAATAATACCTGGTTTTTCCAGAACTTTGTATAGATGCTAAATAACACAACTAAGAATACTGGAACCAAATTCTCTCATCCCAAATCTGATGCTCTTTCTTCTGTGCCTCAATGCCCCCTTTACTCCTGTTTTAGTTACATAACACCATTTAGCTTTTAATTGTTTATGGTCTTTGTATCAAACTATTTAATTTGATTGCTAGCTGTAGACTTGAGATATGTACAGATTTGTACATGGGGAATGAAAATGGAAAAGATGATAAGAGCTGAATACATCTCTTCTTAATAACAATTGAAGAGGTCATTAAGAATTCTTTATCAGCCTGTTAGCTTCTGAAAGCATTATATCTTCTGAAAGCATGATACCCAGGCTTGCTGCTTTTCCTCTAGCCAAGCCACTACCTACCTTAGTGCCAAATTTTTAGTATAATTTGTATTTATTGTTTTATAATCTTAGATTTTTAAAAATTAATTTATTTTTGGTTGCACTGGGTCTTCATTACTGAATTTGGTTTTCTCTAGTTGCAGTGAGCAAGGACTACTCTCTCGTTTCCATGTGTGGGTGTCTCACTGCAATAGCTTCTCTTTGCCAAGCACAGACTCTAGGGCACATGGGCATATCTATTTTTGAAAACAAGTGTAGTACCCATTAGATACTATAAAATGGGCACTCAAATACTTCTGTTGACTGCCTAATTCCAAATATGAGTCCAAATTACTGTAATTACCCAAAGAAGGACATTTAGAGTTAAGAAAAAAAAAACAGGGTTTCTAGAACAATTTAAGTAGATGGTTGTTTAATGTCTTAAAGATACTTGTTTTTAGTTTAAATTTTCTGTTTTGTGACCTGGATGTAGTAAGAAATGAATCTTTTCAAAATATTTTAATTTTTTTCCTAAAGTTATATTTGTACCCATGACAAAATTTTTAGGTATTATAACTTATGCTCATTCCACAAGAATGAGAATATAGAATCCAAATTTCAAACTCATAAGCAATTTGCTGTAATAAATCTATGATAATGATGCCTCAGTGCTTTGAAGGCATTTTAGGAAAGTATAAAATGCAGAGATAAAATATATTAGATGGCCAGTAGTTTGATTATATGTAATTATTTAGGTCTTATCTAAAACGAGGGCCAAATATCAGAACAGACACAGCCTAATAGTACTCCTCGCACGCCTACTAAGTTGCTTCAGTCATGTCCAACTTTTTGTGACCCTATGGACTGTAGCCTGCCAGGCTCCTCTGTCCATGGGATTCTTCAGGCAAGAATAGTTGAGTAGGTTGCCATGCCCTCCTCCAGGCCATCTTCCAAACCCAGGGATCAAACCTGAGTTTCTAATGTGTACTACGTTGGCAGGCAGGTTTTATCACTAGTGCCACCTGGGAAGCCCAATAATATTGTTTATATTAATATTGGGTCAGTGTCTATTTAACTATTGTTAGAAATATCTTAAATCACTATTAGATTGATAACTACTGAAAAGCTCTTTGAAATCTTATCACTAGTTTCAATATCAGATGTATATGCCTGTATATAGATTACATATGAGAAAGCACATGGTAGTGTTTGATAAACTGTAAACATATAATTATTATTAAAGGGAAGACATAGAACAGTTTTTTTAAAAAACATTGATTAAGAGGCTAAAATTCAGAGATAAAGGTCTGAAAAGGGGACATGGAAAGGGGCATGATCTTAGAGGATGCCCAAGTTCTTTGGGGATGATTCTGGTAGTTACTCTAATGCTTTATAAGTAAAATTTCCTCAGTGAAGAGAGACGATTAGTCAGTAGACCTCCAAGTAGTAGCAGAATAGTTTGTATAACTTAAAATAATGAAAACAATTTATAAATGTCATTGTATAAATTTTAGTGCTTTCATGTATATTATCTGATTCTCACAGTAACTTTTGTCAGGAATTCAGAGAAATTAAATGACTTGCCTAAATTACCTATTAAATGGCAGAGCTGAGAGTAGGAACCAAGCATTGAAATTCTTAGGTCTTTTCTTCTTTTTCTTAAATTTATTGTTAATTGGAGGATGATTACAGTGTTATTTTGGTTTCTGCTGTACATCAACATGAAGGTCTTTATTTATTTTTTCTTTTCTTTTTTTTAAGGTCTTTATTATTTGACTTACTCTTTAGACATCTGTAGTCCCTTTATGGGAGAAGGCAATGGCACCCCACTCCAGTGCTCTTGCCTGGAAAATCCCATGGACGGAGGAGCCTGGTGGGCTGCAGTCCATGGGGTCGTGAAGAATTGGACACGACTGAGCGACTTCACTTTCACTTTTCACTTTCATGCATTGGAGAAGGAAATGGCAACCCACTCCAGTGTTCTTGCCTGGAGAATCCCATGGACGGAGAAGCCTGGTAGGCTTCAGTCCATGGGGTCGCACAGAGTCGGACACGACTGAAGCGACTTAGCAGCAGCAGCAGTCCCTTTATTCTAGTCCCCTAATAGTTGAAAATGCAATGATGATAGTTTTCTCAAGGCATCTTTCAAGTAATACAGAATGATTGAAGTATATAAAGCAGCAACAGAAATCAAGACTGAAAAGATCTGACTCTAAAATCAAAGATATATATTAAATAAACACTAAACTTCTTATCCACTTATTTTAAAATTGTTATAAATAACAACTTCCTTTTTTTAGGTCAGTTTTAGGTTCACAGCACAACTGAATGGAAGGTACAGAAATACAGAATTTTCCCATATACCTCCTGCCTCTACACATGCATAGCGCCCCCCGCTACATTATCAACATCTCCCACTATAGATGGAACATATGTTTACAACTCATGAACTTATGCTGTGTGTGCTTAGTCGGTTAGTCGTATCCAGTTCTTTGTGACCCTATGGACTACAGCCTGCCAGGCTCCTCTGTCCATGGGGATTCTCTAGGTAAGAATACTGGAGTGGGTTGCCATGCCCTCCTCCAAGGCGTCTTCTCAACCCAGGGATCAAACCCAGGTCTCAATCTCGCATTGCAGGTGGATTCTTTACTGACTGAGCCACCAGGGAAGCCCAAGAATACTAGAGTGGGTAGCTTATCCCTTCTCCAGAGAATCTTCCTGACCTAGGAATTGAACCGGGGTCTCCTGCACTGCAGGTAGATTCTTTACCAGCTGAGCTACCAGGGTAGCCCCATGAATTGATACTAATAAATTATTATCACCCAGAGTCCATAATTTACATTAGGTTTCACTCTTGGTGTTGTATATTCTATGAGTTTGGACAAATCTGTATATTGACATGTGCCTACCTTTCGGTATCATACTGAGTAGTTTCACTACCTTAAAATCCTCTGTACCCCACCTATTTATCCTTCCCTTCCCACTAACCCTTGGCAACAGCTGATCTTTTTATTGTCTCCATAGTTTTGCCTTTTTGAAAATAATATATAGCGTGTAGCCTTTTCAGACTGGCTTCTTTGATTTAGTAATATGCATTTGTTTCCTCCATGTTTTTACATGGTTTGATGGCTAATTTCTTTTAACTTTCTTATTTTTAAATTTATTTTATTTTGAGAAAGTCATTTTTAGTGCTGAATAATGTTCCATTGTCTGAATGGAATTTTACCACAGTTTATTCACCTACTGAAGGACATTGTGTCCAAGTTTTGGCACTTATGAATAAAGCTGCTATAAACATTCATGTGCAAGTTTTTGTGTGGATGTTGGTTTTCAGCTCTTCTGAGGAATACCAAGGAACATGATTGCCAGATCACACAATAAATGTATTTTAGTTTTGTAAGAAATCACCAAACTCTCTGTCAAAGTAGAAGACATGCCTACCAGCACTGAAAGAGAGTAACTATTATTCTATGCCAGCATTGGTACTGCCAGAGTTCTGAATTTTGGCCATTCTAATAGGTGTGTTATGATATTTTATCGTTTTAATTTGCATTTCCCTGATGATGCTTCTGAACGGTGGTGTTGGAGAAGACTCTTGAGAGTCTCTTGGACTGCAAGGAGATCCAACCAGTCCATTCTAAAGGAGATCAGTCCTGGGTGTTCTTTGGAAGGACTGAAGCAAAAGTTGAAACTCCAATACTTTGGCCACCTCATGCGAAGAGTTGACTCATTGGAAAAGACCCTGATGCTGGGAGGGATTGGGGGCAGGAGGAGAAGGGGACAACAGAGGATGAGATGGCTGGATGGCATCACCGACTCGATGGACATGAGTTTGGGTGAACTCCGGGAGCTGGTGGTGGACAGGGAGGCCTGGCGTGCTGTAGTTCATGGGGTTGCAAAGAGTCGGACATGACTGAGCAACTTAACTGAACTGATGACGTACATTATGGAGCATCTTTGTATGCTTAGGGCTTCCCTGATAGCTCAGTTGGTAAAGAATCCACCTGCAATGCAGGAGACACCAGTTCAGTTCCTGGGTCGGGAGGATCCACTGGAGAAGGGATAGGCTACCCACTCCAGTAATCTTGGGCTTCCCTTGTGGCTCAGCTGGTAAAGAATCTGCCTGTAATGTGGGAGACCTGGGTTCGATCCTTGGGTTGGGAAGGTCCCCCTGGAAAAGGGAAAGGCTACCCACTCCAGTATTCTGGCCTGGAGAATTCCATGGACTGTCCATGGGATCGCAAAGAGTCAGACACAACTGAGTGACTTTCACATTTTTATATGCTTATTTACCATCTGTATATCTTCTTTGCTGACATGTGTTAAGGTGTTTGTTAAGGTCTAAAAAATGTTAACTCATCTTTTAAACTGAGTTGTTCTCTTATTGTTGAGTTTTAAGAGTTATTTATGTATTTTGATAACAATCCCTTACTAGATATATCTTTTGAAATATTTTCTTACTGTCTATGCTTTGTCTTTTCATCCTTCTATCAGTGTCTTTTTCAGTAGAAAATTTTAATTTTAATGAAATCCAGCCTATTAACGCTTTCTTTCATGAACTGTGCCTTTGTTATCATATTTTTTAAAATAAAAAGCATTGCCAAAACAAATGTCATATAGATTTTTTTCGTCTGCTCTAAGGAGTTTTATCATTTTCCATTTAGGTCTGCGATCCATTTTGAGTTATTTTTTGTGAAAGGTATGAAGTCTGTATCTAGATACATTTCTTTACAAGTGGGTGTCCAGTAGTTCAAACACTATGAGAAACATCTTTTTTCTATTGTATTTCCTTCGTTACTTGGTCAAAGATAAGTTGACTATATGAGTTTATTTTTGGGCTCCCTATTCTGTTTTATTGATCTGCTTGCCTTTTCTGATCTATTGTTCTTTCACCAGCACCATACTGTCTTAATTACTGTATTTGAAATACAGTGTGTTTGAACACAATGAATACCACGTATAACAGAATGATTTAAGATGATTTAAAATTTTAAACATAGTCAAAATGAGTAAGTAGAAAATATTAACTGGAATATTTGGAAAAGGCCATTTCTTCTTAGTTGGATAGCTTTGTGTGAGTGGATGCGTGTGCTTGTAAATAAGGGTATTTTGTTACACACATGTTACAGTAATCGTTTTTCTAGGAAAAAATTCTTCTAGTTCATATGATAAGCACTGTCATAATAGTAGCTAACACTTCCATGGACATCATTATTTGCCAATCACATTTAAGTACATCACACATTTATCTCATTTAATCCTCCCTCCAGCCCTTTGAAGTAGGTAGTAATATCAATCCTGTTTTACAGATAAGGAAACTTGAGGCTCAGAGAGGTTTAAGTCCAAGGCCACACAACCAATAGGTGGTATTGCCAGGATTCTAATACAGGTAGTCTAACTCCAGAGTCTGTGCTTTTAACCATTACACTATCAATATTCCCTGATGCACCTTAGGAGATTTTATAGCCACTATTCAAATATCTCCAACACTGTTAAACAAGGTATAAAAGACTTGGTTTACTTATTCTTGGATAAGAAGCATCAGGGAATGGAAGTTATAATTTACTAACATTAATACTAGATGAGAAATTTCAGGTCTGAATATACCCAGTTAAAGAATTAATTAAATATTAATAGAAGTTTTCAGCAGGAATATCAGTAAACTGTTAGAAATCATTTGTCTTCAAGTATTTCAGTGATGTAAATTTTAATAGTACTTTCATCTGAGACTTTAGAAGGCATACTGTCTTTCTCTGTATTTATTATAAACTGAGAAATGGTTTGTGAGTTGGAGAAATAAAACTTGTTTTCTTATCATCTATGAATAAAGCCAAAGTAGAAGGTAAAGATGGTATCAGTTGAATGATTAGTTATAAACTTCTAGTTTTTTTTTTGTAGTTAAAATGCTACCTTTAGCTCTCATTATCTAAACATATTTAATATTTAAATTGTGATTATCAAATAAAGAACTCATACTTCTTTAAAAAATAATTTCTCTGTACTTATTATTAAAGTATAATATTCCAAGAAGGGAATTTTGTTAAATCTATTAAAAATAAAATGTAATGTCATTAGAATATTTGATTCTGGCCCTTGACTCCCCTCAAACTTATTATTAAGCACAAAAGCTTTGTTGCTATTAACTTTTATAAACAAAATAATAAATATAAAGTTTTATGATTTGGTTGAAAAATTAAAATCATTTCTTTAAAATACATTTTAACTGTCCTTCAGTTAGAGAGGATCCACCTCTACCCCAGCATAAGAACTTGACCTTGTAAACTGCAACCATTAAAGAATCTCAGTGTTTGTAATTTTCTTTTAATAAAAGGAAGAAAATTGTGTTTTCATGGAATAATCTCATCAGTGTTTGAATAGTAAAAATAAAAAAACACAAATGCTAATTTCATATCTTTTGTTAAAAATATAGAGCCTTAAAGAAATTAAAGGAAAAAAATGTATGCTTTCCTAACTCATTAGTTTTTGTTCTCTTCATGCTTTCTGCCACATATACACATACCTATAAAATCAAATAAGCAATGATTTATGTAATTTCTAAAGTGTTTCAAATAGACTTATTATGTAATTTTTTTGGTTTTTAAAAATACATTTATTAAATGAATGTTGTTTACATCTCTGCTCCATTTACCCTACAGGCTGCCATTATTGTTCCTTTTACACACTCTATTGTCACGATAATTATTTACAGGGAAACAACTGCTCTTTACCGCCCCCCCCCCGCAAAAGAAAAAGCCACCCCCATTCATCTCAAACAAACTCTGATGAAGAAAATTCAATACAAAGTGATTGTGTAATGGATTTTCAGCTCTTAAGTGGTAGAAGAGACAACTCAGTCTGAAAAAGTAAATGTAAGAGTAAAATGTTTCTCAAGTACTATGTAATTTAATAATGACCACATTGATTTATTACCCTCTTGCGTGTAATTGCAGTGGGTATATTTGTATATATAATTTTTCTTATTATTTTCTAAGGACAAATTTCCAGGTATGATATTTATAGTGCTTCTAAAATCATTTTAAATAAACCATTCCCAAATGTTGGAAAGAATTATTTATACTGCTTATTTTAACAAAACCTAGTTAGAATTTTTTCATTTAAAGTCTTATAATTGCCTCCTTATTAACTTGGAATTCCAAGTTGAGGTGAATTCTTGCATTTCACCGCTGCTACTCTAATCCTTTTGTTATTTATGCTATTTGAAAAAATATGAAAATCGTTTATCACCCTTCTCTCTGCGTGATAAGCCAGATTTCTTTCCATTTGTTGATATGTAATGCATCTTTCAGAAATGCGAAAGATCTAGTAGTCTTTGGCTTCTAAAATCATTTAATATGTCAATTCCTAATAATATTTCTAGCTCTCTGAAAATGATTGAATCAGATAAGAATCTGGTTTTTTTTTTTTAGTTCCCAGAATTGCCCTCCAGAACAATTTAATACTTTTTATACTGCTATACCAGTGTTCTTTGATAATGAATATTTAATGGACTTTTTTTAGAAACTAATTCTAGAATACATTATTTTTATTATATTTTTATTCTACTCTCAGTGCTGGTCCTTGCACTGGATTCCAAATTGCAATATGCTTTTCTAAAAAGTAAGAGTCTTAAGGTAACTTTTGATCTTAGCATTTTCCCCCAAGTTTTTTGGACTTGGAAAGTTTATCTTTGACATTAAGTATTCCTTGGTGGTACTAAAAATTTTTGCTGAATAGCTTACAAACCTCTGTAACCTGTAAGTAGGCTAGATAGATATTATACTTTCCTATACCAAGGTGTTTTTAAAGAAGAGTTTTGAGAAATAGTAAATCTTAGCTGTTTAAATGCACAAAGATGAACATTATGAAAGAACTGCTGAATCATTTTCGTAAGGCTGCTTGGTTTATAGAGTAGGCGTTCCCATATTGTTAAAGCTTAACGTGATCACTGCCTTTTCATTATCCTACACATATATGTACATTTAGTTTTTCTCATAAATGCTCTTTTTTCTTTTCATTTTACAGACTTAAGATATTTAAATACAGTGCTCTGTGCAATTCTTTTGATATTTTCTTATCAATCCATCTTTACAATATTAGAACTAGGAACAGTTTTGAAAAGATGAAGGAAGAAACTATGTAGAAGATAAAAGATGAGTTATATACACTGAAAATATTTCTTATAAATATCCAAAATATATATTAGAAAAGCAGGCATCAAAACAGTGTATAAATGATATATGATGTAAACTTTTTAAAATAAAAAATAGAAAACTACAGAAAATAACCATAAATATTCATAGGAAAAGACAGGATTAGAAGGAAATACACTGACATTTATTGAGAATTATCTAAAGTGGTAAGATAGGAAGTTTTTTAAGATTAAAAACTTTTGTTCTGTCTTTTTTCTTTCTGTGTTTTCCAAAATCTTCAATGAGTGTTTATAATTAGGGAAAATGTGTTTTTAAAAGAAAAAAATATTTCTCATATTATACCTTGTAAATAGCATATCCAGATTGTAAGCTGATCCAGTTAAAGTCTTAAAAGAAACGTTGAGTTTTTACTGCCTGAAACCTGATACTTTTTCCTGTCTTTCCGGAAGCAGCACAAAAATTCTTTAAATAGTGACCCTAGGAATGAGGAGGGCGGATCTCATTCTGTTTTAGTTGAAGTAACTAAATCAGATATGAAGCTTTCACAAGTATTAGTCTGCCTGAACTATTAACTCTTGCATACTACAAAAAACCCCACAAAACTTACCAAAATCATCAGCTAAAGACATATTTAAGTCCTTTACTTATTTTAAAATATTGTGTTTGATACTTATGATATATAGTCTTTTACAATGTGAAATTCCTGGCATTTTTGATTGCAGACCCTAGGAATTTTGAAAATGACACAAATTATTTGACAATTTTAATTTAAACCATATTTTAATACTGTATATCTTGAATGACTTGAAGTTGAAATTAAAATAACTTCATTTGTATGTATCTAATTTTAATAAGATACTTAATGGCTATAATGATTTTTTTGTTGCTTTTTCACTTAGAATGGATTAAGTAAATGTGTAGTTATGATATTCTATGCTGATATACTGGTTTCTTAATCCACTTGGCCTCTTAAAAAGGAAACAAGTATGGTGGAGCCAGAAGGAAAAGGAATAGTTAATCATGGAGGAGGAGAAAACCTAGCTCGGTACTAGAGGCAGCTGGGGAAGTGACGTCCTGTAGCATTTGCTGTTCTAGAAAGTGCAGAGACACGTAGTGAAAATGGGAGGATCTAGAAGGAGGCCGTCTCCCGTGTAGTGTATATTTATCTGTAAGTGAGCCGTTGGGGAAGGAATTAAATACTGAGGCGCTGTCTGCTTGCTGCCTTAAGACAGCGAAGCTGAATTGCTGATTTGCTTTAACTTTTAAAATACCCAGCTTGGTTTATTTTTCTTAGAATCATTGTATTGCTAAGACTGGGGACGCTGTTTTCTTTCACAAAGGGAAATCTAAGTTCATTTCAAGGCACTCGAAATGGGGAAAGACTATTATTGCATTTTGGGAATTGAAAAAGGAGCTTCAGATGAAGATATTAAAAAGGCTTACCGAAAACAAGCCCTCAGATTTCATCCGGACAAGAACAAATCTCCTCAGGCAGAGGAAAGATTTAAAGAGGTCGCAGAAGCTTATGAAGTATTGAGTGATCCTAAAAAGAGAGAAATATATGATCAGTTTGGGGAGGAAGGTAAGAATTCAGTGTATATCTTTCTGTCTCTCTTTTTTCTCTATCAGCTTTCTGGTTATTAAATTCTCTGACATTTCAAAAGTAGAAAGACAAATAATGGATAAAAGCAAGATTTCATCCCTGATCATATGAATGAATGTTACATAGCTATGAATGAAATGTACTTGTTTGTCTTTTTTTGGATTTTGACATTTTGTGCAATATATATGTTCTCCCATTAGATTTGTATTGTTGACATTGTATTTGAAAAGAAACCTTAAATTCCCATACTCATTAAGAAATTGTGTCAGAAGTCTTATGCAACCTGTTTTTTTTTTTTTTTTTTTCTAATGAATTTTCTGTCAGAGCCAATAAAGATTCTTCAGTCATTTAAAATCTTAAGATTGGCAGTTCAAACTCTGGGTAGTTTATATTTTATTCACAAAAACAAAAGAAGTTTTTTGCCTTTTTTCTTATGGCAAAGCTAGTTTAGATTAAACAGGACAGAATCTTCTCTCTGAGAAGCCGAAGGCCCAGGCATTTAGCTGTAGTTGTTTTTGGCATTCTGCCTGGAGAGGAAAGAATTTTCCTGATGTCATAAAATACCAGAACAAGTTTTTAGCTTAATTGTAAACAGTAATTGTGTGCCAAGAAAATGAGATCTCAGAAATGCAATTTTTGACCTAAAATGGCCACCTCCTTAGAACAATGACTGATTTACTTTAAGATAACATTATTTCATTTGAAATTTTACTATCTAGGTGTAGAGGAAGGCATGATAACTTCCCTTTCCTCTCCCTGCCACACTTTTATTTCTTGGATTGTGAGATCTGAAACTAGTTGAATACAGTAAATGGAAGTAAAATTTAAGATTATCCTTTTATCATTCTGGATTTTAAATTGTCCATCATCGCCATATAAATGTAGCTGTAAAGTAAGACTATTTAAAATTGCTGATTGACAACAAGAACATTTTAATTTTTACAAGTTCTGGAATTTCAACTTTTTATATCAGGACTAAGTTATTTTATTACTAATTTTTCTCCCCAAATATTATTTTAAAATCATTCATTGTAGTTATGAAAACTTTTTTTTGCTTTATTGCATTTAATGTTAAATTTCCCTAATTAAAAATCTATCTTAAAATTCAATGAAGTGGTAACTGTATTTTGAGTTAAAAAGTTAAATTTAGTTAAGCAGGGTAATTGTGTAGAGGTTGTTTTTTTTTTTCTTGTTATGCTTTTTCTTTTTGATCTGAGTTGCCCCAAATTGCAGTTTCTGCTGCTATGAGGACCTGCAGTGTCAGGTTCCTGCAAAGTAAAGACTGAAAAAAGCAAGTAGTGGGCAGTTCAGTCCTGCTGGTTCCTTATGGCTGTACTACTCAAAATACTATGATTTGTTTCTTCATCTCAAAAGCTAAGCAAGATTCTCAGATACTACTAGCTATATACTACTCTTTCTGAAGAAGTTATTTTGTAATTTTTGTAAAGAAATCTACAAACATGATATAACACTATGAATTCCCATGAAAAAGCAAATACCCATTGATTTAATCCACACCTCACTAACAGCCCAAATCTGTCTATAACTAAACCATAAGATTTAGTGTTTCTAAGGATATTTATCTTCAGAATTTTCAAGTCACCAAATGATACATTTTTCTTGGCTTAACATTACCTCTTAATAGTGTTTTTCTTGAGTTATATTTCTCCAGTTTGATTTTTACTGAGCGTCATCAGTGAAGTGAATTTTTAAAAAACAGGATCATTTGTGTACCCCAAGTCTTTTAGATAGTTGATATAAGCAATAAAAGTAATAGTGAGGGAAGAATAAGTTTTTTAAAGCATTGAAATATATTATTCAGAAATACTATTTTCTACTTATATTGCTTTAAAATAGTTAAAATGAAAGTTATTTGATTATGTTTTAGAAATTATTCTTCCTTTACAGAAAAGCATTAAAATTATTTATCCTTTATTCAAAGTATCTCATTAAGTATACTGTTAAAACGTAGAAAAATATTTTTGTTTCTTTGCCTGTCATTGATCTGTTTGTGCTTGCAGGCCTGGTTGCATAGCCCTCTGTGTTTCTCTAGAAGTAACAAAACGCTAATTTACCTGGTACACTTTCCCCCCGAATTATTATATTCTCTTTTACAACCTGAAGCTATGGGAATAAACCATGAACTGAGAATTGCATGAGTTAAACGTGCTAAATTTATATATTTAGGACCTAAGATAGCCAGTGATCCCAGTATATTTGTGTTTTGAAAATGTCTAATATCCACAATTTTAAATGCTGGGTTTTAAAAAAGCTGGATAAAAAAAGAGATGTTTTAAATTTACCGTATGACCCAGCATTTCCACTCCTGGGAATCTATAAAAGAGAAATGAAAATGCAGGTCCACACAAAGACATGTACGTGAGTGTTCATAGCAGCATCATTTGTGATGGCCCCAAATGAAAATATCCGAAAGTATCATCTTTTAGTAAATGGATAAATGAAGTGTGGTATATATGTATACACACACACTACTTAGCAATTAAAAGGACTGATTTAACAAAACATGCTTTGTAAATGAAATAACCTCAAACATTATAAATCATATAAATGACTACATATTCTATTATTCCATTTATATGAAATGCATGGAAAAGGCAAATTTATAGACAAAACAGATCAGTGGTTGCCTAGAGCTAGAGTTGGTAGCAAGGATTAACTCCAAATAGAAATGAAAATACTCTTTGGGTTGATGGAAATGTTTTATAACTGGATTGTGGTGATGGCTGCACAGTTCTATAACTTCACTAAGACCATGGTATATTTACAATGGGTTACTTTTATAGTATGGAATAAATAAAATTGTTTTATAAGAGAGACATTTCTCCATAGTTGAATAATTTGAAAACAAAAAACAAAGGACTACTGACACTTGAAATTGAATTTTGATCTAATTTCTCCTCCAGAGTTTTAGGTTTAGTTCTGAATTGTTCTGTGAATGTCAACAGAAGTTCATATTAAAAGACATAAAAACAGATTTTCAGTAACTCATCCTTATAGTGGCCTGGTTTTCTAACATTTCTTTCTCTTCATATCTTCCTTTTTTTATTATGTTTCACTCAATAACTTAAAATTTAAGTACTGAAAGGTAGTATTTATATGATCAAATCTGTGCTTAGTACATTAATCTTTATACTAGCTATTAATCTTTATACTAGTTTGCTGTTTCTGTTCTTTATATAGTTAATTAACAATCTATTTACTATATATTTAAAAAAATAAGTAAATTGGATTTCTATGAATCAAAACTTTAAAGAATCTCACTGTGCTAGTTAACTCTTAAGTATTGTTATAAATTTGGATTTTTACATATTCAGTTCAGTTCAGTCGCTCAGTCGTGTTCGACTCTTTGCGACCCCATGAATCGCAGCACGCCAGGCCTCAGCAGTTATTAAAGTCATATAATTTTTTTCCCTTGAAGTCCTGATTTTTCTCCAGTGCTGCTGCTTTTGATAAACTTTAATCAACTAATTAATGGATATCATTGTTATGAATAATATCCCAGACATAATTTTTTTTTGGATTGCAAATTGGTTGGTTGCTTGTTTTTTAAATAATAGCAGTCTTGGTACAACATAAGTAAATGTTGACTCTGGGGTACATTTCTTGCTCACACGAAGTGATGATGGTGTCTAGAAAAAATTTTGGATAGCATAGGTAGTCTAGCTGCATACTAAAATTTTCCATGAGCAGTCAAAATGTATGTAGTGAAAAGTTGACTGTATAGTTGATGACAGGCTTGTTCAAGTGCTGGGCAACGCAAGTGATACTTGCATAATAATTCATGTTATATTGGTGTGAATTTTGGTAGGATTTTCTCAGTCACAGTAGTACACAGTTGACTATTTAGTGTCAAAGCTTTATTGGAGGCTGTTTGTTATCTTTGATGAATGTCAGTTCAGACAGTGTGTGAATCTTCTCAGGGACTCAGTAATCCTGATTGAGTTACCATTTTTGGCAAAGGGCTTTTAGGGAAAAGCCAAACCCATGATGTAATAACTTAAAATGTAATTCTTTCTTTTCATGAATCCATTATACATCCAAAACATTTAGATTTTATCTTGTGAAGGGTTCAATTGGGCAGGCTAGTTTATTCAATTTACTTTATGAACTCTGTTAAATCGTTATACTCTGTGGGATGAAAGATGGAGTGATTGAAATAATTTAGTATTGGTTTAATCACATTGTAATGACCTTGAGTTATACACATATTCTATCATTTAAAAAAAAAATCTGCCACTAGCTTTTTTTAACATTTGGAGTTATAACTGTACCACTAGAATTTAGAGAAAGGAGTTTTGAACGAGTTGTATGTTAAAAGTTCTTGTCCTACTTATGCTTGTCATTGTTTTCTACAAGGCATATCCTGAGTGAAAGGTGCCAAATAGAATAAGATATTTAAAACTGAGAAAGTATGCTGAGTGACTTGAGTAGAGTTTTTTACTGTTAAATTTCTCATATGTGTATGTGTAATTATACTTTATATTGTTTTTGTTTCTGCCTTTCTCTGTCTTGACACTGAAGACACATTTTAGTGTTTGTTTCTAACACTTTAAGAATTAGTTCTTCCCTTTATTCAGCAAACATGAGTGGCCGTCATTTTCAGAACTGTATGCATGAACAGTGCAAAAATAAATAAAATGTGTTTCCTGCCCTCAGATTACTCACTGATGAACATATTTGAACCTCTTAGTTTAATTCTCTTGTTTTTTTTTTTTTTTACAGTTTTATAATTTTTAGGTTCTGTTCCTGCTTGTCTCCTTTGTCAGGAATGCCCATAAGGATCATCCAGAAACTTTGCTGAGACTGTAATGATATAAATCCTTGTCAGTATCGATCCCTTAGAAAATCACTATACTGTTGTTTTGTAGGTTTTAGTAGAATCTTTCGTCAGTATGTAGTAGAAAATGCTACTTCAAATATGTTATCTCTTGTGAATTACTAATTGCTTAGTTGAGTCTTAGAGAGCAGGATCAAAGAGTCACTGTCTTGGTGTCGGAAGCAGGTTGTCCATAATAGACAAAAATAACCAGCCCAAAGGTCTTACAGGTCAAAAGGGTTTACAGCTCATGATTTCAGTTTTCTTTTTACATGCTGTTGAAATTAATGCTATCATGTGATATGCCTAAGTAAACAATTTCATTATTTAGGATATAGATAGTAATTTTAATGTCTAAAATTTTCTGTTAATGGAATTTTTTTCCCTTTCTGCCATGAATGAGTTCTATTTTAATTTTTAAACAGTGAAAGATGATCTGAAATAAAAAGTTATTTTGAATATGATATTTTATATCACTGATTTGTGTTCGCTGATAATGATGGTGCTCAAAAGATTTAGGTTACATATTTTGTTTGCATTGATTACCGAAGACCTTTCGATTGACATCTTTTTTTTTTTTTTGCTATTTTTAAGATTATATATTTGAAGTAGAGTTGATTTACAGTGTTATATTAATTTCTGCTGTGCAGCAAAGTAATTCAGTTATCCATGTACATATTCTTTTCCATTATGGTTTGTCACAGGATATTGAATATAGTTTCTGTGTTATACAATAGGACCTTGTTGTTTATCCATCCTATATATTGTGATTTGCATCTGCTAATCCCAAATTCCCAATCCTTCCCTCCCCCCACCCCTTGAATGACATTTTTTAAAAACCTAAATTTATATACTTCAGATCATCAAACCAGTAGCTTATAAGAGGTTCCCAATTTTTATTTATTTTCTTTTTTATGCATGGAACAAAAAGTTGGAAATAAATTATCGTTAAAGATGGGGATTTGGATAAAGAATTTGAAAGCTAAAAATTTAACTTAGGGTGGAATGATTGGTAGTTATATGGCTCTTTTGTATTTAGTTATAATGGCATTTCTGACCAATATTAATAAATAGCAACCCAAGTTAGCCAAAGTTTATGAGTAATACAATTTTTCCAAGTTTAACTTTCAAGAGTTATAAGTATTTTTCTAACCACGCTTATCTTGTCGTTTAGGGTTGAAAGGCGGAGCAGGAGGCACTGATGGACAAGGAGGTACCTTCCGGTACACCTTTCATGGTGATCCTCATGCCACATTTGCAGCGTTTTTTGGAGGTTCCAACCCCTTTGAAATTTTCTTTGGAAGACGGATGGGTGGTGGTAGAGATTCTGATGAAATGGAAGTAGATGGAGATCCTTTTGGCGCCTTTGGATTCAGCATGAATGGATATCCAAGGGACAGGAATTCTGTGGGCCCATCCCGCCTCAAACAAGATCCTCCAGTTATTCATGAACTTAGAGTATCACTTGAAGAAATATATAGTGGTTGTACCAAACGAATGAAGATTTCTCGGAAGAGGTTAAACCCTGATGGAAGGAGTTATAGAACTGAGGACAAAATTCTCACCATCGAGATTAAAAAAGGGTGGAAAGAAGGCACCAAAATTACTTTTCCAAGGGAAGGAGATGAAACACCAACTAGTATTCCAGCAGACATTGTTTTTGTCATTAAAGATAAAGATCACCCCAAATTCAAAAGGGATGGGTCAAATATAATTTATACTGCTAAAATTAGTTTACGAGAGGTAAGTTAGTAGGATATTGGATTCTGAAACCAAACAGAATTATGCCTGTAATCTTAGGGAATTTATCTAAATAATAACTAACATTAATGTTTACTACACAGCATTCTTACAATTTTCATAAGAACCCTCTAAAGTAGTACTACTACTTTGCGTCTTGTGGATAAGATTATATTTTCTAAGTTCAGTTATTTATACTAACAATTTAAATGCCAATTTTAAGTGCTAACGAGATTATATACAATGAGGCCTACCTAGTATGGATTATCTGTACTTTGTTTTTGCAGTTTGTCAAATCTGCATTGTAATCTCATTACCTTAGTCCATGTATAAGATTTCTTCCAAAGTTGTTAACTTGAGTTAATAATTATATAACAAACAAGGCATTAAAAGGGAAAATAAGTTATGAGGGTACTGCTTTAATACATTAGTTTGTATTTATTCTATTTTTAGGCACTGTTTCTCAAATTGGATTATAATCCTGCAAATATGCCCATGTCAGTTCCCTGCTTAAAATTCTTTAATAACTTCATAGAGCATCTACCATAAAGTCTAAACTCTTTAGCTTAAACTAACAGGTTGTTTTTAATCTAAATTCTATCCATACATGTGTATACATTTCCCTAAGTTTGATATATTATTATCTTGTATACCTCTGTATTTGTCTGAGTTGTCCTCTATGGAACACTGCTGTTCCTTGCTCTACCTCAACACTTACTAATGGTCCGGTGCTTACCTCAAGCAATCTGTATTCCCAGAAGCTAAGAGGGTACATTGAGTGCCCTTTGTCTCAGACAAGAATTCTGCACATACTTCTCTGACAACTTTATACTGTAAAGTTATTATTACTGGTTTGCTTCTGAATCCTTTGTGCATTCCTTGAGGTGGGGTCTGTGTTCATGGTCCCTATATGTTCAGCATCTAGCAGAAATATATGGCATGTATGGTACTCAGTAAATATTTACTGACTAAAACAATAAATGTATTTATTGTTCTAATGTTTTCACTCTGGAGAAGTATATAGTTGCTCCTATCTTTTTCTTTCTGGTTCTTAATTTCTCCCTCTTCTCTTCTCCCATTCCATCCTTGCAACTTGAATGTTGTAATAGCAGCCTCAAACAATTCATTTCATTCTAGAACAATGTGAAAGACATTCTTTCCTCCTCTTTTCCTTTTTCCTTTTCCTTTCTTTCCCCTTCTCCTTTCCTTCTTTTGTAAACTATCTGATTATGTGTATCCTGAAGGGACTTTCTAGTGGGGAAAAAGTCTTAAAATTATTGATATTCTTTTGGGGGTTAAAAGTTTACCTTAGAATCATTCTTCACAGCTGGTAATATTTTTGTTTAGACTTTTATATTTTGAAGTTTGTTAATTTTATTTGGTTCATTTTAGGCATTGTGCGGCTGCTCAATTAATGTGCCAACCATGGATGGAAGAACCATACCTATGACAATAAATGATATTGTGAAACCTGGAATGAGGCGAAGAATTATTGGATATGGGCTACCATTCCCGAAAAATCCTGACCAACGTGGTGACCTTCTAATAGAATTTGAGGTTTCCTTCCCGGATACTATATCCTCATCGTCCAAAGAAGTACTTAGGAAACATCTTCCTGCCTCATAGAATGAAAAACTTTGTTAACCATATTTTGATAAGGCACTGAAAATATAAAAGGACTGGCCATTTACTGATGTAGATGTGAATTCTGTATAAAGACATGTAAATTATTTTGAGGGTTCATTACATTGCATGAATAGAGACGGGTCAAATAAAAAGGCAAAAGGGATTTTTGCAGTTAGAGATGAAGAGAAAACTACTCACTGTATTTTATTTCATTTCTCCCAGGTCAGAATTTTTTAGTATTTTGCTTACATGTAAAATTCATTTCTGTGGAGTTAATAGATGTATTTCTAATAAAGTACCAGGCTATCCAAGTACTTTATTTCTTATATATTTACACTGTCAGTGTGATAGCTTCTCATTTATAATGGAAATTTAAATTCTTAACTAAACTATACATGTGATGGGTACTTCTAGAAAAGAAGAACCCAAGTTACTTGGAAATCTGGTTAACTAGATTAAAATCATATGAAATGCTGCTATAGGGCTGGTACCCATAAAAGAATATCCTAATACATATATTTCACCGTTTTCATTTTAAAAGTATGCTGTAGCATTTCTTAATAACATAGTTATAATGTTCTTAAGACAGATGTTTTCTTCATAAAAAGGAAATTAATGGCAATTTATCTCCTGTGGAAATCCCAATTGCCTGAATTACTGATATTTTAGAAATAGGTTGTTTTTAAAATGCCATATATAATTTTATGGAAATTAACTATATATCTTGGACTTAAATTATAGGTACATTTTATTGTCCATTAGTTAAGGATAATTTGTTTGATAATAAACGTGTTTTTAGAGGAAATATTGTTACTTGGAATTAATTTTCCAATTACACAGTCTTCTATAACTTACTCATAATATGCTATATGTACCATATGCAATTTCCCTAAAAAGAATAAACTACCACTATGGTGTTAAACCAAAATATGGGGAAAATAAACACTAACTGCTGCTTATGAATGATGTTGCTACTACTTGTTATGCATATAAATATTTTACTTTTTCATATGTATAGATTGCATTTCGTAGGTGTTTTAATTTTTTAAATATATTTACGTTTAAAAAATTATTCTGTTTTCTGTTTTATAGCTATAGTAAGAATGATATTTTGAAACAAAGATTTTGGTTCAAAAGAAATTTTCAGGATAATTGGTATACAAGGTTTATTGGACCCTATCACCTTTTAGCAGAATATGGTCTTCTTTTAGAAATTCAAAACATAGGTTTTAATCACCATATACTTTATACAGCTTTATTGAGATGTAATTCTCATGCTAAAAAGTTTACCATTTTAAAGTACACAATCCAGTTGTTTTAGTATATTCACCTTATATAGCCACTTTGTAATTTCAGAACATTTACATCACCCTAAAAAGAAACCACATAACCATTAGCACTCACTTCCCATTCCTCCAGCCCCTGGCAAACACTAATCTACTTTCTACTTCTATGGATTCATCTATTCTGGACATTTCTTATAAGTGGGATTAAACAATATTTGGCTTTTTTGTTTGTTTCTTTCACTTAGCATAATGTTTTCAAGATACACCCGTGTTGTATCATTCAGTACTCGTTCTTTGCTTTATGGCCGAATAATATTCTGTTGTTTGGATATACCACATTCTGTTTATCCATTCATTAATTGATGGGCATTTAGGTTATTTCCACTTTTTTGGCTATAATGAATAATGCAGCTCTGAACATTTTTGTACCACTTTTTCTGTACATAATTTTTTAATTTTCTTGGGTATATGACCTAAGAATAAAATTGTTGGGGATAACCATATACTTTAATTGCAAGTGGAAAATGCTTGAAAATGTCAGAGAATTCATAATCATGCATATTTTTCCATTAATTTATAAATAATTCCTTTATAACTTTCTCTAAATGACAGTTAAAACTCCTTAAGGAAATGTGAACATTGTGGAGATTTTCTCACATCTAAAGAGATAAGAGCTGAAAAGCATCAGTGAGATTGGTAGGCATGGTTTCTATGTAAAACCCACTGTCATTATTTTCTTGATTAAGCATTTTCTCCCAAGTTAAATGATTTGTAGATTAGATGAATGATCTTTGGATTAAAGAGTATTTGTTAAAGTACAGAATTATTCTAATACTAAAAAAAGTTAATTGGCATTGCTATATAAACAGTTTATCAGGGATACCCTGGTGGTCCAGTGGTTAGGACTGTGTGCTGTCACTGCCAAGGCCCTAGGTTCAGTCCCTGGTCAGAGGACTAAGATCCCACAAATTGCGCGGCACAGGCCAAAAATAAAAAACAGTATATCAGTATCTCCCGGGTCTTAAAGGGTGTCAATAATACCTTCATATGTAGTGCCCAATTTTCATTTGTTGAGTGTTGACTTAATGTAGAAGTAGAGTTTTAAAGTTTTCTTACTTGCTTATCTTATGAAGGTACTTTTGATTTTAAAAGGTTCTCTTTACGTTAAACCAGGTTCTTGGATACCTGGAATAGTTTTGAAAGTATTGTGGATCTTAGTAAGCTAATAGATAAAATATTACCTATCCTACAACTAAAATTTATTTTTATTTATTTATTTTTTTTACAACTAAAATTTAGTACATCATCTCTATAGCTATTAGAGTTTGGGGTTTTGTGAATGTAGTTCTTCTTTTCTTTTTTCTTTTGGCCCCACCACGTGTCTTGCTGGATCTTGACCTGGGATGAAACCCTGGCCTATGGGCTATGAAAGCACTGAGTCCTAACCACTGGGCTGCCAGGGAATTCTCAGTTTATGTAAATGTAGTTCTTAGCCATTCTTATAAAGAGGAAACGAGATTTAGGAAAAGAAAACTGGAGATTTATGTCAGTTTTGGATGCAACCTTAAACATGAGAAATAAAACAGAGGCAAAGAACTCTACTCCTGTTTCTGTTAAAGGGATGGCACTGAGATGAAGAGAAAAAACTTGGACCAGAAGGACTCCTGTATTAAATTATAATAGGAGGTCTATGTTAGAGAAGAGCTTGAGAAATATTTAGTTTTGTTTATCTAATAGATTAAAGTTTGCACAGTGTTTTTAATATCAAGTATATATTTTCCATATCTGGGACTGGGAATGAAGGGGTTCAAGAGATGGGATTAACTGAGAATCCTAAAACTTGGAAAATATGAAACTTTTGGAATGAGGGTAGGTTTCTTTTTTATTAATTGCCTTCTTTATATGTCTATTATC
The DNA here is from genome assembly GCF_003369695.1 of Bos indicus x Bos taurus. Classification (NCBI taxonomy): domain Eukaryota; kingdom Metazoa; phylum Chordata; class Mammalia; order Artiodactyla; family Bovidae; genus Bos; species Bos indicus x Bos taurus. Next base: position 66,807,528 of record NC_040078.1, on the reverse strand, counting down.
TAACAAAGTAAAAATAAATTTGCAAGCATCTTATGGAAACTGAGAATAAGAGATCCTGAAAAGTTTCTAGAAAGCAAGGAATGGTAAACCATATTTATTACTAATTAAAAATATAAATATCACTTTTTATTTAGTACAACCATCATTTTAGTTAGCATTAAAACTGACTTCTGGGTGCAGCCCCCACCCCAACCTAGATCCCCCACCCACCTCATCCCAATCTCTCCCACTCCAGGCCTGTCAAAGTGTGCCCCACTCCTGGGCAGCCCCACACCCCCTGCTCAGGAGCACCACGCTCTCCTCTGTGCAGACCTCCTCCCCACCCTCCATAGGATTGGGTGCTACCTCCAGGCCATACCCCCTCACCTCCTGTGCCCCCTTGTCCCTCTGGTTGAGTTTCCCCGACTCCCAGGAACATGCGCGTTGACCAACCCACCTCTGGTGACCCCATTTCCCTGGCCTCTCTTCTCAAGTCCTTGGGCTCTTTGTGCCCTTTGGTACATGGGGTCCCCTCTTCTCACCCAACCCATCCTACATATTCACAGCCCCTCCTAGGGCAGCCCCCAGACCCTTGCTTGCCAGTGGCTGAGCCTGGCTCTGGCCAGGCAGATTCACCAGCCAGAAGGAAGGGCAGGTGCTGGGCCTCATCAGAGGGCCTGGCTGCTGGGGCTGGGGTGCCAATCCACCTTCCCCATGTCACAGATCCTAGAAAAACATTAATCTAAGAACCCCTTGAGTATGATGACAATTGGGTTGGAAACCCATATGCCCAGGTTCTGAGAGTCTTTATTTCTGTGTGATATCCTCAGCAGAGGGCGGCAGGTGTGTGTGTGTGTGTGTGTTCATTTTTGTCTGTCTCTTCAGAAACTTTGGGTGGGGTCGTTTCTGTTTCCTTCAGCAAGTTCCTGTTTTGTGGTGTTTATGGGGAGAAAAGTCTGGAACTATCCAGAGGTTCCTGTTTGAGAGGTTGTTAAAAACACAAGGTCAGTTACAAACCGTAGGGTGGCCAGCAGGTGCCCAGGTGTGACCCACACAGCCAGGGTCAGTCTCTGCCTTTGCATCTGTATTGAAAGTGTGTATGTGTGTACACGCACATTTCCTGTTTTTGTGTGTGTGTGTTTCCTCTTTGTGTGTGTGGCTGTGTGATTCCTCTTTACCTTATTTAGATTTTCTGATTTTTCTATAATGAACTTGCTTTGCATTTGGTGAGGGTGGGGCAGAACTAGGGGTAAGGAAGCATAAACTACAACAGAAAGGAACACCAGTATTTTCAAGTTTGGATTTTAAAGTCTCAAATCCAAGAAAAGAAAAATGAAAAAGAAAAATCTGACATCTTAGGGTTCTGCCTAAAGCTTTTTTTTGTTTTCTTTTTCATAACAACTTAAAATTTCTCAGCTAATTGTTTTCCTACCAAATGCTTTCAGAAATGTAACCCTCTCAACTGGGGAAATTGTATTTCACTCTAGCTTTTACAAATTACACTCCCTCACTTATTAAAGCAAACATGAACATTGGCATAGCCCACTTCAGAGTAGTAATTATACAATAGGACTAGTTAAACATTTTATGTCTTCTTTTCCCCAAAAATATTTGACTCATAATTCTTGAAGGAAATTTTTCAGAAGGTAGAAGTGGAACCCTTAACTGATAATGGGTCCTTGGTGGTGGTGGTGGTGGTTTAGTCACTAAGTTATGTCTGACTCTTTGTGACCCCATGGACTGTACCCCACCAGCCTTCTGTTGTCCAAGGGATTTCCCAGGCAAAAATACTGGAGTGGGTTGCCATTTCCTTCTCCAGGGGATCTTCCCCCACCCAGGGATTGAACTCCAGTCTCCTGAATTGCAGGTGGTTTCTTTACACACTGTGCCACCAGAGAAGCCCAGAGGGCCTTGAGTGCTGTGCTTAGTTGCTCAGTCATGTCTGACTCTTTGTGACCCCATGGACTGTAGACTGCCAGGGTCCTCTGTCCATGGGGATTCTCTAGGCAAGAATACTGGACTGGGTTGCCATGCCCTCCTTCAGGGGATCTTCCCAACCCAGGAATTGAATCCAGGTCTCCCACATTGCAGGCAGATTCTTTACTGTCTGGGCCACCAGGGAAGCCCAAGAATACTGGAATGAGTAACCTATCATCCCTTTTCTAGGGGAACTTCCCAACCCAGGAATTAAACTAGGGTCTCCTGCATTGCAGGCAGATTCTTTACCAGCTGAGCTACCAGACCTTAGTATTATTTAAAAATTAGTTGCTTGTTGGCAGAGTTCCCTCACCTGTCTGCTTGCATCTCTTACAAGCATCCTATATTAATTAATCTATTTCTTGCCTACTACTTTGCCTCTTGCTAAATTCCTTCTGTGCTGAGACACAAAGAACTTGAGGGTTAGTAAGTCCAGACAGCAGACCTGAAGATCATTCCACAGGCAGAACAACTCATTGACCTGTTTGATTTGGCCCTAGGCATGCTTGGTACAGAGATTTCCTCTTCTGAAGAATTCTGACATAACTCATTGGGGGAAAATATGCATTTTAATTGGCAAACACTAGAATCACTGAAATCTGTTACTACTAAATTACAATTCATTAAAATCTGGAAGGATTTCAGAAAAAATTTAGTTATGGCTTATATAAGTTTATTCTCATTATCCTTGAAGAAGGTAAGTGGGGTTTATTTTAGGAATGCAAGACTGATTTAGTATTTGTAATTTCTCCAATATGGCATTGTTCTCACCTCCTTTGTGTTGTTCTTGGCAAATATTCTACAAATATACCACATTTTTATATGTTATGGTTGATACATTACATACTCGTTGTTTTATACAATTGCTTCCTAAATCAGTTAAAGAAAGGAGAAGAAAAATGATCTGCATTGTCTTTTATAATTACATAATTATAATTACATATTACCTCATCCAGGGCTCTTTGTTTGTTCATGTGGATTTGAATTACTCTCTGAGGCCACTTGCTTTCAGCCTTAAGATCTTCTGTTAGTGTTTCTTATAATGTGGGTCCACTGTCAACAAATTCTCTCAGTTTTGATTTACCTGGGAATGTCTTTATTTTGCCTTCATTTTTGAAAGGCAAATCCTGAATACAGGATTCTTGGTTGACAGATTTTTTTTCTTTGAGCAATTTTGATATCTTATCCCACTGCCTCTGGTCTCCCTTATTTCCAGTTATAAGTAAACTGATTTTATTGGGGTTCCTTCATAAATGGTGACAACAAGTAGTTAGTCTCTTGCATTCAAGATTTTCTCCTTGTCATTGACCATCAGCATTTTTACTATGATGTCTATAGATCTCCATGCTTATCCTATGTGGAGTTTGTTGACTTTCATGGCTATATAGACTAATATTTTTCAATAACTTTGAGAAGTTTCCAGTCATTATTAAAAAAATTTTTTTTCTTCTTTTTTCTCTCTCTCTCCTCCTTTTGGTACTCCAGTATTGCATGAAAGTGAAAGTGAAGTTACTCAGTTGTGTCAGACTCTTTATGACCCCATGGACTATAGCCTACCAGGTTCCTCTGTCCATGGGATTTTCCAGGCAAGAATACTGGAGTGAGTTGCCATTTCCTTCTCCAGGAGATCTTTCCAACCCAGGGATTGAACTCGGGTCTCCCACATTGTAGGCAGATGCTTTACCGTCTGAGCCACCAGCAAAGTCCACCATGAATTTAATGGTGTTCCACATTTCCTGAGGCTCTGCTCATTTTCCTTCATTCTTTTTTCTGTCTATTCTTTCTTCATTCTCTCTATTCTATTAATTATATCTTTATCAATCTATCGTCAAGTTTGCTAATTTTTTTCCTCCTGCCAGTTCAAATCTACTGTTGAGCCCCTCTAGTGAATTATTTCAGTTATTGTCATTTTAGCTCTAGAGTTCCCATTTGTTTGTTTTTCATAAGTTTTCTGTATTGACATACTCTATTTGATGAGACATGATCATCGTATCTTCTATAATTAATCATAGTTTTCTTTTGTTCTTTGAAACTATTTATAATGGCTGCTTTGAAATTTTTGTCTGTTAAACCCAACATCTGGTTGCTTCACATGCAGTTCTTATGCCTTCTTACTTTCTGATGGAGGGGTCATACATTGTTTGTACGTTTTGTTATTTATTTTTCGAAATTAAGCATTTTCAGGCAACTCTAGGTACTGGTCCCCACTTTCTTTTTGGACTTGTTATTTATATGTTTGCAGGCTTCCCACGTGGCTCGATGGTAAAGAATCTACCTGCAATGCAGAAGGTGCGGTTTGGTCCCAGGTTGAGAAGATCCTCTGGAGAAGGAAATGGCAACCCCCTCCAGTATTCTTGCCTGGAAAATACCATGGACATGGACAGAGGCGCCTGGTGGGCTACAGTCCATGGGGTTGCAAAAGAATCATACGTGGCTTAGCAACTAAACAACAATATTTACATGTTTAGAGACTGGCTGAATAGTGAAGTTTATTTTCCCTTGTGATGGAAAGCCTCTGTTATTGCTCTTCAGAGGATGCAGACTTGAGTATGCTCAGTCACCCCGGGTTGACAGTGGTTTTAGTACGGCTTTCTTTGTCTCCCTGACCACACCCTGCGGTTACATTGCTGACTGACACAACACCCTTGGGCCATAAAGTGCTCCACAAACTGATCCAATCAAATTCCTTTGAAAGAACAGTACTGAAATCTTGTTTGAAATTTGTTCTGATCCCAGGAGTCTTCCTCTCACTTGTCTCTTTTCTCTCTCAGGCAAACTAATGATGGCAGGTAGGAACAATATTGCCAGTCTTTCTGAGTGACACCCCAGCTTTCGGAGATGAGTGCTTCTGAGGTGGGGACAATTTGAGAGTGACACCAGATCTCAGCTCGTCTCTCCCAGCGTGGAAACTCTGCCAATCAGTGTAATGGCACTGAAGGCTCCAGGCTTCTCAGCTGTGCCACTCCCAAGGTAGAGCCTTCATCCTAATTCGAGAGTAGAAGAAGCAATCCCTCAACTCTCCCTTGTGTGTGTATGTTAAGTCACTTCAGTCGTGTCTAACTCTTTGCGACCCCTATGGACTGTAGCCCTCCAGGCTCCTCTGTCCTTGGAGATTCTCCAGGCAAGAATACTGGAGTGGCTTGCCATGCCCTCCTCCAGGGGATCTTCCCAACCAGGGATTGAACCCATGTCTCCTGCATTTTCTGCATTGCAGGCAGATTCTTTACCACTGAGCGACCAGGGAAGCCCCCAACTCTCCCTTGCACGCACTCAGAACTTAGCCTCAGCAACAGATAACAGGACAATATGAGAAATACTTGCATCCTGACTTCCTAGAAGATAATCTTCTGACTGGCTTATAATTTCTCCCATTGGAGAAACAGGGTTTTCTTGGCTGTGGTGGTCTGGAGTGGAATTTCCATCTCACTGAGTTGGAAGAGGGAGGGGTAGTGTGGTTCTTGGTTCAAATACCAGATTCTCACTATTCTTATAAAATTGTAGTGGCTTTCCTTGAATAAATGTTTCTTTCTTTATGTGCTATAGGCCATTAGAACAATTTCCAGAGACTTTAAATAGTTGTTTTTAAAAATAATTTTCACCAGTCTCATTGGGGAGTGGATCTGTGGAGCAGATCATTACTGTCTCATACCAGAACCACATAAGTTTTAAATCCTAATAGATTTAAAAAAGCTTCTTATAAGGGTGATTGGTAGTTGCTTATAATATATTTTAGTTGTTTGTATTAGTGCAATTTTTAAGATGCCTAAGCTAGTAATGATATATTTTAACAAGTGTCTTTGGAGAAAGACTATGAATGTGCCTTTATTCTTTTTTTTAATGAGTAATTTTTTGTTTACTTCTGAAGTATAGGCTGAAATAAACTGCATAATAATATAGCAGTAGAGGGTGGTCTATTTAAAATATGATCTACTAATGAAGGAAAACAAAACATTGGTGGGAAGAATACTATTAGGCATCAGGTTTTACTAATAACCAACATTTGTGACCTTGGGCAGGTGGTTTAACTTCTCTGCTTTAGGTGTCCTCATTGATAAAATAAAAGGTTTAAAAAAAAAAAAAGGTTTAGTAAAACAATCTCTAATATTGTATTTCTAAGAAGGAAAATTATGGAGTGATGACTTCAAATTTTTCTTTTCAAATTATTTTTTGCAGCAGGTCAAATTTTTAAAATTAGGGTATGATGCTATCTATAGTGTATCTATAGAAAAAGACTGGAACGACTTCCGTAGTGGTCCAGCAGTTAACATTCCATGCTCCCAATGCAGGGGGCCCAAGTTCAATCCCTGATCAGGGAACTAGATCCCACATGCTGCAACTAAAGACCCCATGTGCTGCAACAAAGACTGAAGATCCTGCATGCCACAACTAAGACCCGGCATAGCCAAATAGATAAATATAAATTTAGAAAAGGAAGAAAAAAGACTGCAGAAAAAGAAATCAGAATGTATAACAGTGAAGACTTTGAGATGGTGAGATTAAGGATAACTGTTGCCTTCATTTTAATTTTTCAATTTAAAACATTTTCTTCAAGGAGCACGTGCTACATTTATAGTCAGAGAGTTGTTTTATAATGACCTGTGTTTAAAATCACATGGCATTAAGTAAAGAGAGGACAAATGTCTTTAGAGGTTGATTTGCTTGTCCAGAGTCACACAGCCAGTATTCATTCAACAACATTTTGACTGGTACCTGCTCAGACGTCAGGAGCTGAGGGAAGGAGCAGTGGACACAGACAGCTAGACTACAATGCCAGCCTCCCTTACAACTAGGTGTGGTTACCGAAGTCTCCTCCAGGAAATGTGAGCAGTGTGCTATCTTTTAGTGCACACAGAATCTAGCTTGTTTTTCTTCCCAAGTCAAGAATTAGAACACTGGAGACTTCCCTGGTGGTCCAGTGGTTAAGACTCTGTGCTTCCACTGTAGCAGGTGTGGGTTCAATCTCTGCTCAGGGAACTAAGATCCCATATACCAGCAAGGCAAAAAAATTATTAGAACATTTCTAGGACCCCAAAGCACCCTGTGTACCCTTTCCAGCACTAACCTCTTCCCTCCCTTACAGGTGACCAGTGACCTGATTTTACAGTAATCTTTTTCTGGCTTTTGGTATACTTTCTTCTGTATTCCTAATAATATATTTGGTTTGTATGTTTTTCAGTGTTCCGTGGTGAGATTCATATTTCCTTTTATGTTTTGCTGTTGCTTAACATGTCTTTGCGGAGAAGGTGATGGCACCTCACTCCAGTACTGTTGCCTGGAAAATCCCATGGATAGAGGAGCCTGGTGGGCTGCCGTCTATGGGGTCGCAGACTGAAGTGACTTAGCAGCAGTAGCAGCAGCAACATGTCTTTGAGATTTATCTGTTTCGTTTCCTGGAACTGGAGTTCATTTTTATTGCAGGATACTATTCCACTGTATAAGCACACACCACGTACCAAAGATGGATATTTGGGTTGTCTTTGGGTCTTGCTTACCATGTACAACACTGCTGAGAAAATTCTTGTCCGTTGATTGCCCTCAGCACACACGTGCAGAAATTTCTTTAGGGTAAATACCCTGAAGAGAAAAGACATATCTTAGGATGTGTCCAAGTTCACATGATAATTTCTGTTCTCCAAAGTAGTTAAAATCATATTGTCAGAGCTCTTATAAACTGGATGTAAAAACAGCATCTCATCCTGTTCTTCTTTTGCATTTCCTTGACTACCGATGAGTGAGCAGCTTCTCACCTGCTTACTGCTCAGTGGTGTTCTCTCTTTGGTGAAATGAAATGACTGTCCCTGACTTTTTCATTTTTTATTGGGTTATTTCTGTTTTCTTATTGTAGTTCTGTATATTCTGTATATTAATTGAAAAGTGAAAGTGAAGTTGCTCAGTCGTGTCCGACTCTTTGCGACCCCATGGACTGTAGCCTACCAGGCTCCTCCATCCGTGGGATTCTCCAGACAAGAGTACTGGAGTGGGTTGCCATTTCCTTCTCCAGGAGATCTTCCCAACCCAGGGATCGAACCCAGGTCTCCTACATTGCGGGCAGACGCTTTACCATCTGAGCCACCAGGGAAGCTCATTGATTAAATGTGTTTGCAAATATGTCTTTCAAGGTTGTGGTTTGTCTTCTGGGTTTTCTTCATGGCATTATTTGGTGAATAGAAACTATTAATTTTTAATGTAATCTGGTTTCTCAATCACTTCTTGTATAATCTGGACTTTCTGTGTCTTCAGAAATCTTTACCTATCTTGAAGTCCAAAAAATCTTATTAATATATTTTTAAAAAATGTTTTCAATGTTTTAAAAATATTAATCTACCTAGAAGTACTTTTTCTGTATGGTATGAGGCAGGCCTCCAGTTTCATTATTTCCACCTGAATATTCCTTGCTGGCTCATACAGTAAAGAATTTGCCTGCAAAGACGGATCTCCAGGAAGATCCCCTGGAGAAGGGAATGGCTACCCTCTCCAGTATTCTTGCCTAGAGAATCCCAGGGACAGAGGAGCCTGGACTAACACGTTTACTTTTCACTTTCAATCAGTGGTCACAGTATCATTTATTCAACAGACCATCCTTACCTTGGTTGATCAGCAGTGCCGCCTTGGGTATTTCATCTTCTGGAAAACCAGGAATCTAGGAGCAAACACTGTGGTGGTTCCATCAGATTTCAGCTCTGGGTTCAGGCATCAGGGAACTTGAGCTGGAGGAAGGGAGAGAAGGAAGGAGGAGGCGGGCAGGGAGAGCAGCCGGAAGGAGGCTGCAGGACGGGGGCATCCAGTGAGTACTGTGTCTGAGCCCCAGCTCACTCTGAGCTGGAGCACATGCTTACCTTTTTTGAAAAAAATTCAAACTCATGATTTATAAGGAGTTTATTTTTCACATATTGTTGTTTCCAAATTCTCTAAATTTTATTTTTATTTATTTATTTTTAAAAATTTTTATTAGAACATATTGTTTTCATTTAAAAATTTTCAAAGTATCAAAATAAAATTCATTTATCATTTTATTTAAAAAAGCCATTTAGTTATTAGACAAGTCTTTACTGAGTATGTGGTATGTACATCACTGTTGAAGATGTGAACGATACAGTCCCATCACTAAAGACCTTATGTTCTAATCATGGAAGCCAAAAATAAAAACGTTTAAAAATAATATATTTTTTGGATGATGATAAGCATTAAGGAAAAAAAAAAGTTGGATAGAAACTGACTGGTAAAGAAAGAACAGTGCAGCCAAAGAATGCCTCTTTGTGAAGAGTGACATTTGTACTCAGACCTCAGTGACGCAAAGGGGGCAGCTGTCCAAGACCTGGTAGGAGAGCATTTAAGGAAAAAGGAATAGCAATTATAAAAGTCCTGAAAAACAGGAACCTTTACTGAAAAGAAGAAAAATACATTTAAGATTTACAATCTAATTTTCAAACAGTGCTGATATGATGTTTCCTAATTCATACCCAAGAGGCAGAAGATAATATTAAAAAAAGAAAATGGAACTAGAAAATGTCAAGGTGTTGACCTCTGATCCTGGCTTTCAGGCTATAGAGACTCAATCAAATTTCTTTTCAGGCTTGTTTTGCCTATTTGTAAATGGAGAATATTTATTTCTTCCTAATAGAATAAGATAATATATAAAGAATACTAGCTATGGACAGTTCAGTTCAGTTCAGTCACTCAGTCGTTTCCAACTCTTTGCGACCCCATGAATCGCAGCACGCCAGGCCTCCCTGTCCATCACCAACTCCTGGAGTTCACTGAGACTCATGTCCATCGAGTCAGTGATGCCATCCAGCCATCTCATCCTCTGTTGTCCCCTTCTCCTCCTGCCCCCAATCCCTCCCAGCATCAGAGTCTTTTCCAATGAACTATGGACAGGATGATATTAAAAGAAAAGTTTACCAATACATTTTAAATTACAGTAAGTTAAAAATTTACATTTGGCTGAAGTTTTTCAAATGAAGAATTTAAAGGACATATGGTTCTATAGCTCTTAGGCTGCTGATTCATATATAAGAGATAATATTCCTGCACATTTTTGGAATTTTAAATTCTTACCTTTTGAAAATAAAAATAAAAGTACAGAAAACATTTACAATCAAAAGTTTTAAAAAACATAATATTTTATGGTAGAAGCAATTTATTTTGTAGTCTTGGTTTCAACCTTTCTATACCAACTGACCTTACATTATTTCTCCCCATTAAGTCTTTTCAAAGAATTTTTTCTGCTGAAGAGACTATATTTATTAATAAAGATAATTTAATATATCAAACAATGTACCTGCATATCAGCTACTGATAAACAGAGCGTAAACAACTAGAAAAAAAGACCTTGATGTTTAAAAATTATTCTCAGTTATCTGTTTGAGGATGTGTGAGTCCTCAATCAAGGTCCATGAATCAAGGCAAATTGGAAGTGGTCAAAGAGGAGATGGCAAGAGTGAACATCAACATTTTAGGAATCAGTGAACTAAAATGGACTGGAATGGGTGAATTTAATTCAGATGACCATTATATCTACTACTGTGGGCAAGAATCCCTTAGAAGAAATGGAGTAGTCATCATAGTCACACAAAAGAGTCTGAAATGAAGTACTTGGATACAATCTCAAAAACAACAGAATAATCTCTGTTGGTTTCCAAGGCAAAGCATTCAATATCACAGTAATCCAAGTTTATGCCCGAACCAATAATGCTGAAGAAGCTGAAGTTGAATGGTTCTGTGAAGACCTACAAGACCTTCTAGAACTAACACCCCTAAAAGATGTCCTTTTCATTATAGGGGACTGGAATGCAAAAGTAGGAAGTCAAGAGATACCTGGAGTAACAGGCAAATTTGGCCTTGGAGTACAAAATGAAGCAGGTCAAAGACTAACAGAGTTTTGCCAAGAGAATGCACTAGTCATAGCAAGCCCTCTTCCAACATCACAAGAGAAGACTCTACACAAGGACATCATCAGATGGTCAATACCAAAATCAGATTGATTATATTCTTTGCAGCCAAAGATGGAGAGGCTCTATACAGTCAGCAAAAACAAGAGCAGGAGCTGACTGTGGCTCAGATCATGAACTCCTTATTGCTAAATTCAGACTTAAATTGAAGAAAGTAGGGAAAACCACTAGACCATTCAGGTATGACCTAAACCAAATCCGTTATGATTATACAGTGGAAGTGACAAATAGATTCAAGGGATTAGATCTGATGGGCAGAATGCCTGGAGAACTATGGATGGAGGTTCATGACAGTGATCATGAGAAGAGGTTCATGACAATAGGCAGTGATCAAGACCATCCCCAAGAAAAAGAAATGCAAAAAGGCAAAATGGTTGTCTGAGGAGGCCTTACAAATAGCTGAGTAAAGAAGAGAAGCAAAAGGCAAAGGAAGAAAGGAAAGATATACCCATTTGAATGCAGAGTTCCAAAGAATAGCAAGGAAAGGTAAGAAAGCCTTCCTCAGGGATCAATGCAAGGAAATAGAGGAAAACAATAGACTGGAAAGACTAGAGATCTCTTCAAGAAAATTAGAGCTACCAAGGGAACATTTCATGCAAATATGTGCACAATAAAGGCGAGCCATGATACGGACCTAACAGAAGCAGAAGATATTAAGAAGAAGTGGCAAGAATACACAGAAGAACTACACAAAAAAGATCTTCATGACCCAGATAACCATGATGGGGTGATCACTCACCTACAGCCAGACATCCTGGAATGTGAAGTCAAGTGGGCCTTAGGAAGCATCACTACAAACAAAGCTAGTGGAAGTGATGGAATTCCAGTTGTGCTATTTTAAATCCTAAAAGATGATGCTGTGAAAGTGCTGCACTCAATATGCCAGCAAATTTGGAAAACGCAGCAGTGGCCACAGGACTGGAAAAGGTCAGTTTTCATTCCAATTCCAAAGAAAGGCAATGTCAAAGAATGCTCAAACTACCACGCAATTGCATTCATCTCACATGCTAGCAAAGTAATGCTCAAAATTCTCCAAGCCAGGCTTCAACAGTACATGAACTGTGAACTTCCAGATGTTCAAATTGGATTTAGAAAAGGCAGAGGAACCAGAGGTCAAATTGCCAACATCCATTGGATCATCAAAAAAGCAAGAGTGTTCCAGAAAAACGTCTACTTCTTCTTTATTGACTACACCGAAGCCTTTGACTGTGTGGATCACAACAAACTGTGGAAAATTCTTAAAGAGATGGGAATACAAGACCACATGACCTGCCGCCTGAGAAATATGTATGCAAGTCAAGAAGCAACAGTTAGAACTGGACATGGAACAACAGACTGGTTCCAAATCGGGAAAGGAGTATGTCAAGGCTGTATATTTTCATCCTGTATATTTTAACTTATATGCAGAGTACATCATATGAAATGCTGGGCTGGATGAAGCACAAGCTGGAATCAAGATTGCCAGGAGAAATATCAATTACCCCAGATATGCAGATGACACCACTCTTATGGCAGAAATTGAAGAGGAACTAAAGAGCCTCTTGATGAAAGTGAAACAGCAGAGTGAAAAAGCTGGCTTAAAACTCAATATTCAAAAAATAAGATCATGGCATCTGGTCCAATCACTTCATGGCAAATAGATGGGGAAACAGTGGCAGACTTTGTTTTCTTGGGCTCCAAAATCAGTGCAGATGGTGATTGCGGTCATGAAATTAAAAGACACTTGCTCCTGGGAAGAAAAGCTATGACCAACCTAGACAGCACATTAAAAAGCAGAGACATTACTTTGCCAACAATGGTCCATCTAGTCAAGCCTATGTTTTTTCTAGTAGTCATGTATGGATGTGAGAGTTGGAGCATACAGAAAACTGAGTGCTGAAGAAATGATGCTTTTGAACTGTAGTGTTGAAGACTCTTGAGAGTCTCTTGGACTGCAAGGAGATCCAACCAGTCCATCCTAAAGGAAATCATTGAATATTCTGAATCATTGAATATTCATTGAAATCACTGAATATTCATTGGAAGGATTGATGCTGAATCTGAAGCTCCGGTACTTTGGCCACCTGATGGGAAGAACTGACTCATTGGAAAAGACCCTGATGCTGGGAAAGATCGCAAGCAGGAGGAGAAGGGGACTACAGAGGATGAGATTATTAGATGGACATCACCGACTCGATGGACATTGGTTTGAGTAACCTCCGGGAGTTGTTGATGGACAGGGAAGCCTGGTTTGCTGCAGTCCATGGGGTCACAAAGAGTTGGACATGGCAGCAACTGAACTGAACTGAAGACTATCCAGGAGAATGTGGCCTAAGTAGATACCAGGGCATTTTTCTCTCCGTGCAAAGTGGACAATCAAATGAGCAGCCTAAATTTCTGCACACTGAGGGGATTTCCCTTCAAGAAGTGTTTCAGGGCCACCCAAAGTGGAATGTCATGCAATAGCTTTCCATTTCTGGCTGATGCCAGCAATACTGTGCAGATTCAGGCTTGTGTTTTTCCTAACTAGTCTTTACTTGGCCCCAGTATCACCATATCGTTTCTGTTTAATAAAATGTGTGTGTGCATGCTCAGTCTTGAAGTCATGTCTGACTGTTTGTAACCCATGGACTGTAGCACACCAAGTTCCTCTGTCCATGGGATTCTTCAGGCAAGAATATTGGAGTAAACTGCCATTTCCTTCTCCAGGGGATATTCCCAATCCAGGGATCAAACCCACATCTCCTGCCTGGCAGGTGGATTCTTTACTACTGAGCCACTAGGGAAGCCAAAAATTGAACTATATTACCTTAAATGATGGAAATTATATTATACTGATTATTAGTTTTCAGATAAAATTATAGTTTTAAAGCTTTCTGGGTAAGTTCAGTATTCTAATTTTAATTATCAAGCATGGCAAAATATTTCTGGATAACATTTACTACTATAATTTTTCCAGTAAGACCAAGGAACAGTATGAAAAATATTTGGGCATGTTTGAGAACTCATTATTTGCATGTATTTCAAATTAAAAATGGAACAGTTGGGGACAATTATCTCGTCACCACTAATGACTATCAGGTGCTTACAATCTGTTACCTTTTCCCCCAGCAAATGGATAGTAGATCAACCTCAGATTTCATATTTTTGACATATAACTGCTCCAGAATTTTTACTCTTACATGAGATAATTTTTCCTAAGAAAAAATACTTTTTTTGCCTTTGCTATGTCTTGACATGCTCACATTCAAAGGTTACTTAGTTATTATTTTCATTAAAAATATTTGTTACTCTAAACAGTCTTTGCTCTAAATACTATTTTGGGTTCCGTATAAAGGAAATTATTTGGCCAACTCTGAAGAGTCATCAAGGGCTTACATGCCAACTAATTACTATTTTCAGTTTTGAATATAGTTCTTGAATGATTAAAATATGTGACTTCTGAGACTTTCTAAATCCTACACAGCTTTTTAATATTTATATTAGTATAGAAGGACTTATGTTAATTTAGTTTACTGTTCACATTATTTTTGTTTCTTTACTCTTTTATTTACCGTAACCTTGGAGATGCAGAGTAAGTTGGATTCCAAACCAGAGGATTTTCTCTAAGTGTCCATGGATGAGATGATGCATGTAATATAGTGGACACTATGCCAGGCACGCAGTGGGTGCTCAGTGAAAATCTACTTATTATTAACTTTATTCATCCCACTATATTATTTTGTCTTCTTTTCTTCTTCCCACTTTCCAGTTCTCAATTTCCAATTATTCCTACAAGGATTTAATCTGGATTTCAGCTAAATAAGGGTTATTTCTGTGCCTACTTGTCATCTTCAGTTGTTCATTGTTGCCATGCAACTATAAAACACACTATCTTTAGTTCCAGGGAAAACTGCATATGGTTTAACAAATCCTGTGTTTATTTTCTCCCAAGTACTTGCTTATTGGATACATATATAACTGGGGTCGGGGAAGGGAAGGGTGCTGAGGAGGTTGGGTAGTGTGTGTTTTGGTGGGCAGTGTGTATTTCTTCACAATTCCTAATGTTACATGTAATTAGAGGTTATGTTTCCTGGGAAAAACAAAAACAAGTTAGTAAATCTGTCTTATGATTCATCTGATGACTACACCTTTTCTTTCAAACAAGGTAATATTATTGCTTTTGGTGGACGTGTAAGTTTATATTAATTTAATCCTAGAATTTTTTTTTGTGACTCACTCATACTTAGGCTAGAAACATGAAATGCTACTGAGTGGAAATACAGATTAATAACCTAAGTTGAAGTGTAAGCCTAGATATAAAGCAAAGACAATATTTTTGATTAGTTGTAGTTAATCATTTATCTTAGGTAGGAAGAAACAAAGATCAGTTTATTATAGCCAGTCATATTTACTGATATATATTACATATACACGGAGAAGGCGATGGCACCCCACTCCAGTACTCTTGCCTGGAAAATCCCATGGATGGAGGAACCTGGTGGGCTGCAGTCCATGGGGTCGCTAAGAGTTGGACTCGACTGAGTGACTTCACTTTCACTTTTCACTTTCCTGCACTGGAGAAGGAAATGGCAACCCACTCCAGTGTTCTTGCCTGGAGAATCCCAGGGACGGGGAGCCTGGTAGGCTGCCATCTATGGGGTCACACAGAGTCGGACACGATTGAAGCGACTTAGCAGCAGCAGCAGCAGCATTACATATACAACTCTACATGAAAATCTGGAGAGGATACCAAAACGGAATGTGAAACGTGTTTTCTACCCTCAAGAAACTATGTGGTTAGGTAGACAATTTCCCATACAAGAAAAAAGTGAGCATATATGCAAGTTCAAAACTGAAGAGTCATCAAGGGCTTATATGCCAACTAATTAATATTTTCAGTTTTGAATACAGTTCTTGAGTGATTAAAATATGTGACTTTGGATAGAACTATTTCTGGTACAATAGATGGGGTTAAGTGGGCTGGTATTCCAGCCTCTCTAGACCCAACTTTCATTTTTTCCAATTTTTCCTGGAGACATCTGCAGTGTCGACAATATTAGCAAAGACTTTCTTTCTCCTCTGGCATCTGGTTTGGTTCATGGTAGAGTTTGGTCCCGGAGAAGGCAATGGCAGCCCACTCCAGTACTTTTGCCTGGAAAATCCCATGGGCGGAGGAGCCTGGTAGGCTGCAGTCCACGGGGTCGCTAAGAGTCGGACCTGACTGAGTGACTTCACCTTCACTTTTCACTTTCATGCATTGGAGAAGGAAATGGCAACCCACTCCAGTGTTCTTGCCTGGAGAATCCCAGGGACGGGGGAGCCTGGTGGGCTGCCGTCTATGGGGTTGCACGGTCAAACACAACTGAAGTGACTTAGCAGCAGCAGCAGAGTTTTGGTCCAGTGACCTGGGGAGGAAAATGAGGTCAGGGCAGGCATATATGTGGGACATGGACACCCAGATACCATATCCTAACTACTGAAAAATAATTGCTTAAAACAAACTGTCAAATAATGTATGTTCTAGCTTCCTATGTGACCAATACATTTTAATAATGATCTAAAAGGTCAGGTTCAATATTTGAGGTTCCCAGTTACATAGAGGAGTGTAGCGGGACATGGGGAGAAACAGGTCTATGCCTGAAGACTACCCCATTCTATTCCTCTGAAGCTCTGCTCTGTGCTCCTCCCCTTTCCCCACCTCATACTGTGCAAAGAGTGGCTCCTGGGCCACCGCCCCCCACCCCCCACCCCACCCAGGCATACTTTTGTGCACATCAGGCGTGGGCCTGCCTTGACCCTGGGAAAAAACTATGCAGTTTTTGGAACCAGACTTGGGCCCACCTGGGCTGGGAAATCCAGGATCCTGGGTATCCAGAGCATGTTCTAGAAGGGAGGGCATGAGTTCCGGGTGACCATATCCCTTGAACCTATGGAGTCCATATCTTTTCCTCAGGTCTAAGGGTAATATTGGGCTTTTCCAGGTGGTGCTAGTGGTAAAGAACCCTCCTGCCAATGGAGGAGACATAAGAGATGTGGGTTTGATCCCTGGGTTGGGAAGATGCCCTGGAGGAGGGCATGGCAACCTACTCCAGTATTCTTGCCTGGAGAGTCCCATGGACAGGGGAGCCTGTGGGCTACAGTCCATGGGGTTGCAAAGGGTTGGACATGACTGAATATGTATGCACACATGAACCTCAATCTGAAAAACAGAAAATTTCAGGCCTGAATTGATCCAAGAGGTTAGGGAAAAGGAAAAAGCTTGGTATGATGACTCAAATATGTCTGGTTTGGGCCACAGAGTATGTGATCATGATTAGTGAAATCAGGAGAAACAAAGATATTTTCAGGAGAAAGGATGAGTTTGTATAATCTCAATTTTAGTCTCCTACAGTGCATTCTCTTTCTGGTAGATTGAACTGCAGATACAAATTTGGAGGTCAACAACATCTGCTGAAACTGGAAGACTAGAAGTGGTCAATCAGGTAGAGTATGTAGGGTAGGAAGACAAGATGGCCAAGAAAAAATGCCTCACAGAACACAGTTCCTCGAGAGTAGCACTTAGCAAAGACAGGAGAGGTACCCCAACTAGTGAAGGTTGATCACCATTCGGCTCTACAAGAATTGAGTTATTAGTCACTGCAGCTGCTAACTTTTAACACATCCTGACAGGAGGTCAGGGTGAGGTACTCTGTGCTTTGGCACATATTGGCAGAACAAGCTTTCAGACAGTTAAATATTTTCAGGAGAATTTTCTATGAACCTGGATTCTTGCATCTTTCCACAATTGAACAAGCACCAAAACCATTAATGAAGATATCTGATCCTCATGACTAGCAGCAACCTTCTACTGAGATGTGTGCCTGCTTGTATGTACTCCCTTTGCCAAAATCACATATACACTGACCTCCCCCCTTACCTCTTTTGAGCAGTTCCTCAGAGTCCTCCGAGAGGCTGTCTCCTGGTTTATAGTCCTATGTCTCTCAATAAAACGGAAACTCAGAGCTCTCACATTCAGTGTGTTTATTTCAGTTGATAGTTTTGGTGACCACTAAGGGAACCAGGGGCTTCCCAGGTGGAGCTAGTGGTAAAGAACCTGCCTGCCAATGCAGGAGATGTAAGAGACGCAGGTTTGAACCCTGGGTGGGTGCAGAGAGGGTAAGATCCCCTGGAGGAAGGCATGGCAACCCACTGTAGTATTCTTGCCTGAAAAATTCCACAGACAGACGAGCCTGGCGGGCTACAGTCCATAGGGTCACAAAGAGTCAGACACGACTGAAGCGACTTGCACGAACACTAGGGACCTAGAGTAGACTTCTCTCCTTTACCTGAATTCTATGTGGAGCTGGAGCCTTGGTACCAGCAGGGCCCCTAGTGAGTGTCTACCTCCTTGGTGTGTCCAGACAAACTGGAGTAAGCTCTTCTGGTTCTTAGATCTTCCAATTATTGGTTGATGAACCAAAGTTTTGTTTAGTGGTATAGAACAGGCTCTCCATTTGAAAGATACTGGAGTTTTCTCAGAAAGACACTGAGTGGTCTGGTTGACTAGGTGGGAGGCTGGCCTAACATTTTTCCTAAATGAGGGTTGTCAGAAAGCCAGCCTCCCACCAACACTCAAGTCAAGTTATACAAAACTTATATTTACAAGTACCAACTTAATTGAGAATTAAAGGAAATTTTGTCCCCTCAACTGGTCAAAATGGGCTCTTTTATTGCTTATGCAGTTAAGTTAAAAAAAGCCAGCTTGATGAAATGTCTTTTCACAATCCTGATCCTAAGAGAACAAGTCCTTCTAGGAGAAACTTGCATTTCTCTTTTTGTGTCTTGAGATGTGTATATTCTACCAGGGCTCTTAGGAACTCATCTCTTATCCTAGACCATCTCCAACTCCTGAGACTGAGAAAAAAAAGAAGGGACAGGCCTTTTTAAATTCAGGTGAGTAAACTTAATGTATTCCAATTGTTGTTTATAAACTAGTGAGTTTTATATTGTAATACTTGATTCATGGCTAAGTTTTAAAATCAAATTGTGAGATCTCTGTGTCTACATGGATATATATGTCTGTGTGTATGTTAGAGATACGATATGTCTCTACCTCCAGATGGTTTAACCAAAATTAATTTGGAAATGAGTTCTATTTAGTTGATTTAACAAAAATTAAGTGCTTACATAAATTCTGAGAAATATAAAAGAAACCAACCCAAATGAATTTCAGGTTCATATGAACTGGGAAATATTCAGTATTAAATTAATATTTATTATTAAAGTTAGTTTAAGTTTGTTGGTTTAATACAGACATATCTTTAGAGCTATCAACATTAAGTATAATAGTATGATTGTACCTAGGTTTACTAGAAGTCAAATAAGACCTTATTATATCCGGTGCAAAATTTATAAGGAAGAAAAATCACTTGGTATGATAACATTGTTTATAAGTAAATTAAATGTAAATAAGATAAGAATATTTAGGTAAACTCTTTAGGAATAATTATGTTTTAGGCATATTTACTTAAAAATAGCTTCTCAGATTTTAGAAACTTAAAATTTTAGAGTTTTACTAAATTAAGTTAATGATGAAAGTTTATTGACTAGGTCATTCTCAAATAAAATAAGATACTGAAACATTAATTACTGAACATTGGGTTTCTTTTACAGAGAAACTAAAGATATTTAGGACTATTAATAAGTATGTTTGCTGCAACACTGGGACATTTTCTATAAGAAAGCACATGTTTTTAAACATTATGAATAATATTTAAAATTTTGCCCATGTATAGGATGATAATGTAAAAGTTCTTAAGTGCTTACTTCTTATTTTTCACTAGAAATTGATTTTCAAGAGTTGAGAATTCTAATTAAAATATGTATTAAAGCTACTAGAAATAATAATGGAAACATTTCAGTATGCAAGAGAAGTATAAGTTGTATTTTCAATAAAAGATATGAGGAGTGAAAATGTGTTTTGTTAAGGGAAAAGAAGTGGCTTCCCAGTTGGCTCAGTGGTAAAGAATCTGCCTGCCAATGCAGGAGACATGGGTTTGATCCCTGGGTGGGGAAGATCCCCTGGAGAAGGAATGGCAACCCACTCCAGTATTCTTGCCTGGAAAATCCCATGGACAGAGGAGTCTGGCAGGCTACAGACCATGAGGTCACAAAGAATCAAATAGGACTTAAGGACTACAACAAAAAACAATCCTTGTAAGCAGAATTGAAACATTTGTCTTTTCTCTCTACCTGATTCCTCCAGAAATTGGAAACTTTTAGGTTCCCAGCAGCCTATCATGTGAATAATGAAGGACACCTCCTGACAAGTGCAGGGATTTCAAGATATCTTAGCGATTTCAAGAAGAGAGGAGTTCATACCAATTTGTAGATATCACAACTGGAATTGAGTTATTAGCCACTGCAGCTGCTGACCTTTAACACACCCTGAAAGGAGATCAGGACACAGATTAAGAGCAAGGCTTTGGGAACACTGGTAGAACAGGCTTCAGATAGTCAAATATTTTGAGAGGAAATTTTTTTATAAACCTGGGTTCTTGCATCTTCCCACACTTAGAAAAGCACTAAAACCATTAATGAAGGTTCCACACGTCTAGCAGCAACCTTCTACTGAGATGTGTGCTTGCTTGCATGTACCTACCCCCTTTGCCAAAATCACATACACAATGATCTCCCCCCTCATCTGAGCAGTTTTTCAGGCTATCTAAGGGGCTGTCTCTTGGGCTATGTTGTTGTTCAGTCACCAACTCATGTCTGACTCTTTGTGACCCCATGGATTGCAGCACACCAGGCTCCTCTATCTTCCATTATCTCCCAGAGTTTGCTCAAATTCATATCCATTGAGTCAGTGATGCTATCTAACTACCTCATTCTCTGCTGCCCTCTTCTCCTTTTGCCTTTAACTTTTCCTAGCACCAGGGTCTTTTCCAATGAGTCAACTCTTGCATCAAGTTACCAAAGTACTGGAGCTTCAGCTTCAGCATAAGCTCTTCCAAGGAGTATTCAGGGTTGATTTCCCTTAGGATTCACTGGTTTGACCTCCTTGCAGTCCAAGGGACTCTCAAGAGTCTTCTCCACTGTTGGAAGGCATCAGTTCTTCTGCACTCAGTCTTGTTTATGGTTCAACTTTCACATTGCACGCACTGGGCTATTGTTGTTGCTCGGTCACTAGGCCGTGTCTGACATTTCGTCACCACATGAACTGCAGCATGACAGGCTTCCCTGTCCTTCACTATCCTCCGGAGTTTACTCAAACTCCTGTCCATTAAGTCGATGATGCCATCCAACCAGCTCATCCTCTGTCACCTGTTTCTCTTCTTGCCCTCAAACTTCCCTGGATCAGGGTCTTTTACAATGAGTCAGCCACATCAAAGTATTGAAAAGTATTGAAGTGGTCAAAGTATTGAAGTTTCAGTTTCAGCATCAGTCCTTGCAATGAATATTCAGGGTTTATTTCCTTTAGGATTAACTGGTTAGATCTCCTTGCTGTCCAACTGAGCTCTTGAGAATTTTCTCCAGGACCACAGTTTGAAAGCATCAATTCTTCGGCGCTCTTCAGTCCTTAGTAAATCTCCAAATAAAACAGAAACTCAGAACTCCCATATTGTACATTTTTATTTCAGTAGACAGAATCCAAAACAGAGGCATGATTTAAGAATAAAGGTGGTCAATGCAGTCAGATACTCCAAAAGTTGAAGTAAGATAAAGACCAAAAAGTGTTTATCGTATCTGATGACTAAATGCTTTCCATAGTAAGAGCAATTTCAGTGACACTTGGGGGTAAAGTCTGATCACAGTGAGTCTAAGAGCAAAGAGGAATTGAGGAAATGCAGCTAATAATTTAAGGCTGTTTTGCTTGGTTGTGAAAATGTAGAGGTGACTGCAGGGGTGGAGGTGTGGAGGACTTGAAAACAATGTAAAATATTTGGACTTTTGACCATCAGTGGGTGGCACTGAGTGGGGAGGAGAAACAAGAGTCAGCTGGTAGCTTAAGCATAGAGACCCTTGAGGAATGAAGAGATCAGAACAAGGGTCAAGTAAAAAGAAGAGATTTCTTCAGAGTTTGGAGAAAGGAGGTGAGTGGAGTTACAGACAAGGGGTTGGGAATTGAGGAAGTTCAGGAGTCACACTGAATGGCCTCAGTTTCCTCTGTAGAATGAAACAGGGTTTTCTGCAGAGACCAAGGAGGGCAGAGGTGGAGAAATCACTTAGGTAGAGTGCTGAACATTTGGGAGAGAAAGTGAAAGTGAAGTCACTCAGTCATGTCCAACTCTTTGCAACCCCATGGACTGTAGCCTACCAGGCTCCTCCATCCATGGAATTTTCCAGGCAACAGTCCTCAAATGGGTTGCCATTTCCTTCTCCAGGGGATCTTCCTGACCCAGGGATCAAAGCCGGGTCTCGCACATTGCAGGCAGACGCTTCACCATCTGAGCCACCAGGGAAACTGGTGAGAGAAAGGTACCCAGGAAAAAGTAACAAGGATTACTGAGAGTTGTTGAGGGGTCAGCTGAGGGTATGTGACTATAAATCTAATGTGGTACTAATCTCAAAACTTTTCCTTCCAATTCTGCCTTGCAGGGTATATGCTGCTGCTGCTGCTGCTAAGTTGCGTCAGTGCGACCCCATAGACGGCAGCCCACCAGTCTCCTCTGTCCCTGGGATTCTCCAGGCAAGAACGCTGGGGTGGGTTGCCATTTCCTTCTCCAATGCACGAAAGTGAAAAGTGAAAGTGAAGTCGCTCAAGTGTCTGACTCTTTGCGACCCCATGGACTGTAGCCTAGCAGGTTCCTCCGTCCATGGGATTTTCCAGGCAAGAGTACTAGAGTGAGTTGCCGTTGCCTTCTCCAATGGTACAGAGAAAAAAGATGGAGATTGTCTTCCACTTAAATTCTTATCCTCTGTGTACAGACATGAAAGCATGTGGCCCGGCCACAAACATGTGAGCCCCTACCACACGTTTATGACTGTCACCAGAAGGGCCATCATGTTGTATCCTAAGATGTGGTGCTCTGTAGAATCAGCATCCTAAGGCTTTTATAGAAATTGAGCCAACTTTTTTTATTTTTTAAAGAGGGAAAAGAAGCTAGGAAATGCGATGAGGCAGTGGGTTATCAACTGAAGAACATGCACAACCTGAAAGTTTCGAGTTAAGTTTCACTTGAGGACCTTACTCTAGCTGAGTAGACAGCCTCTCAGATAGCTCTGAGAAACTGCTTAGAAGAGGTAAGGGAGGAGCCACGATATATGAGTGTTTCTGTTGGATAAAAACATGTACTGGAATATCAAAAGATTACTGCTAATCACAAAGAACAGACATTTCAAATTAATGACTGTAGAATTTTCCTATGTAAGAGAAGATGAAAGAGTCTGGGTTCACTGAAATTATTCCTTAAGATATGCATCTTAACTATCTAGGGACACTCTCCAAAGCACAGAATGCTTCCTTGTTTCCGCATCCTGAATTCCCCTCAGGGCGCGGGGTAGGGGTAGGGTCAGCAGCAGAGGCTGATGGTTTGATCTTTGTAGAACGGGAAAGGCAGGCAACATTCCCTATCCTGAGGTCCAACTTTTCTTCTCGCAGATCCCAGAGGGCTGGTGGCCCCTCCGCCTGCAGGTGCAGCTCCTCCCAGTGGAGGAGGGGGCCCTGACCAGACGGGGCCCGGCCGAAGGCCCTCTGCTATTGGCCCAGCCCAGGCTGCACCTGCCTCGAGCGGGCGGGCCGCTGGGCACAAAGTCCAGGGGGCCGGCCAAGGAGGCAGCAGCCCGCTGGCAGCGCAGGTGGGCCGCCGCCCTCGGCCAGGCAAGATGCCCCTGGGGCTGCGGAGAAAAAAGAAATTCAACACCAAGGAGACCTCCCGACTGGTGGAGGGCGAGCATACGGATGCGGCTGTCCGCAGCCTGCCCAGCCCTCCGGCGCCCGCCCGCAGGCTGGTTTTCCACACGCAGCTGGCCCACGGAAGCGCCACGGGCAGAGTGGAGAATTTCTCCAGTATCCAGGAGCTCTACGCCAAGATCGCGGGCGTGTTTGAGATCCCTCCGTCGGAGGTAAGGGCCAGGCGCTGGGGCTCAGCATCTCCCACCCCCGCTGCGCAGGCTTAAATTGGCTCCGGCTGCGCTTCCCCGATTCCGAGGTCGAAAGAGGGACGGGGTCCCTCGTGAGCGCCCCAGGGGCAGCCAGATTGTTTTACTGTGAAGGGAAAACGGCAGTCCCAGGACCGGAGAGAGTCACGTTCTCCAGGCTCAATCTGGCTTCTGGGAAACGCGGGACGACCTTTCTTCCTCATGCAAATGAATAGACTCTAGTAGCCCCAGATTCAGCAGCTTCAGCGGCTTTCCAGCGTCGAGATCTGGTTGGTAAATTAACACCCTTCACTTTATCTGGACCTTGCCCTCCTGTTTCCTCTGCCGGGGTGAGATGGCCACGCTGAGAATCTCCAGGATTGAGGGGCTAGGTGATGCCAAACTGAGCCCCACTTTGTCCCTCATATGTCATGTCCAGCACCAACACTTTGGTGTTTCCAAGAAGATTATTATTCCAAGGGTGGATAACTAAGTAAGTTATACTGAACTGCAGGGGACTAGTTGACAGAAATTTCAGAGGGGCTAGCTCTACATTTGACACCGTATCCTTGAAAG
This sequence comes from Bos indicus x Bos taurus, assembly GCF_003369695.1. Classification (NCBI taxonomy): domain Eukaryota; kingdom Metazoa; phylum Chordata; class Mammalia; order Artiodactyla; family Bovidae; genus Bos; species Bos indicus x Bos taurus. The sequence continues at coordinate 66,783,022 of NC_040078.1, read as the reverse complement.
GGGACTGAAATTTGCCTTAATTAGATTGATGGCATGTGTGCCAGCAACTGGAGTTTGTTATAGCTAGTTTCAGGAGACATTTATGTGACTTTTTATACTTAACAAGCTAACTGCAAATGCAGGTGTGAGGAGTTAGTCCAAGAAAGTATTTTGTCCACATTTCAAGGAGAAGCACAAGGTCTTGAGGCCTTGAAGGCCTCCCTGGTAGCTTAGGGGGTAAAAAATCTACCTGCAATGCAGGAGATCTGGGTTCATCCCTGGGTGGCAAAGATCCCCAGGAGAAGGGAATGGCTACTCACTCCAGTATTCTTGCCTGGAGAATTCCACGGACAGAGGAGCCTGACGGGCTACGGTCCATGGGGTCGCAAAGAGTCAGACACAAACTGACCGACTAACACTTTGTTGCCCTGAACTCTTGGGAGTACATAGAACTGTCTTTGGCTGTCTGTCCTTTAATGTTGTTTATCAGATCGGCTCAAGTGAAATTGAGGTAAAGACAAAATTCCAAGATGAGATGAAAGAGATTGAAGCTAGCCTTTCAGGTTTCCCAGGCACTGAGGGGTAGGCAAATCACAAGCCCATTCTGTGATGTTTCAGTTCACAAAGTACTCTTGCAGGAGTAATGTTCTTTGATTTTCCCTAGGAGAGTTAGGTCATTTGGGTAGTTAAGTACAGGATTTGGAGACTGATAAACCAGGCTGTGGATCCAGGTTCTACCAGTTACTAGCTGGGTGGCTTTGAACAAATTTAATTTCTCTCAATTTCAGCCATTTGTAAAATAGAGGTAAGAGCCTCTAGCTTGAAGGGTTATTGTGAAGACTGGAGCACATAGATAAACATCAGATTGCGTTGGCATATGGTCAGTGCTTTATATATAGTAACTATTAATAATGTCATTAATACTTAACAATTAAATGAGGGGGCTGAGGTAAAATGTGACTGGCCTTTGGCCATGGTCACATAACTAGTAACAAAAAGGCTGGGCCATTATTTAAACTTGGATCTTCCGGGTTCTAAGCTAAGTGAGCCTGTTATCATTCTTAATTGAGAACTTTAAACTTCTCTGCTGTAACTAGGGACTCCAGATTTATTTACTTTGCATTAAGTCTTTGTCATCATAATGTGTTATTATTTTGAGCTCAAGATGCATGACTTTACTCAATCCACTTAATACCTGAGAAGTATTATTATTAGCTCTGCTTCATAGATAGAAAATTAATGCTTTGAGGTTTAGAAAATTTTCAAAATTTGTGTTTCATTTGTGTTTCAAATTACATGTGTTTGTGAGGTTGTTTTTTTGGCTGCCCTTCAAGGCATGTAGGATCTTAGTTTCCTGATCAGGGATTGAACCCATGCCTCCTGCAGCAGAAGCGTGAAATCAACCACTGGACCTCCAGGGAAGTCTCTAAAATCAGGGTTTTTCCTGGCTCCAAATTCCATGAGGTTATATTGCTATATTGCTTCCCACGTTTTCCAGGGTGTCTCAGTAATAGCTTGACAACCATGTTCAGCATTTTTGGTTTCCAATGCGCTGACTTGCATTAGAATTTCAAGACAAACAGTGGGTATTATGATGTGTTTTATCAAAGTTCATAAATTTTTGTAACCCTAGGCATATATCTTAGTATGTTGTTGTTGTCTTGTCATTAAGTCGTGTCCGACTCTTTGTGACCCCATGGGCTATAGCTTGCTAGGCTCCTCTGTCCATGGAATGTCCCAGGCAAGAATACTGGAGTGGGTTGCCATTTCCTTCTCCAGAGGACCTTCCTGACCCAGGGATTGAAACCAGGTCTCCTGCCTTGCATCTGAGCTACCAGGGAAGCCCCATGTGTTAGTATTTATGTATATAAACAACGTTTATATGCAGGTTTTCCATTTGGATTAAAAAGAGTTAAGTATATTCAGGATAAAGTATATATGCATCATCATAGTATATGTCAAAGTATTTCGATAGTTACTTTTTAAAATAGTTAATTTTTGGCTGTGCTGGGTCTTCATTGCTGCATATGACTTTATCTAGTTGTGGTGAGCGGGGGCTACTCTCTAGCTGTGGTGCATGGGCTTCTCATCGTGGCAGCTTCTCTTGTTGCAGGGCATGGGCTCAAGCTGTGGGCTTCAGTAGTTGCAGTGCATGGGCTCAATAATTGCAGCACATGAGTTTAGTTGCCCCATGGCATGTGGGATCTTTCTGGAACAGTGATGGAATTCATGTCTCCTGCATTGGCAGGTGAATTCTTAACCACTGGACCATCAGGAAAGTCCTCAATAGTTACTTTTGAAACAAGTAATTTATTAAAATAAAATGCACACCAGTGAGATCCATTTATCATCCCATCCTCCCAGCAAGAGGAATAGTGGTATAAACTTGAGATGTCAGTGGGGAGGAAACCCCCCAAACAAAAAATTTCTCCCTTTTATATGATTATCTCAGAAGTCCTGCCTTTTCTCTAGAGAGGTGGCTCTAAGGATACAAATGGCACTGTCTGAAGAGCTGTACTTTCTTTGCTAAGGAAGAAAGGGAAGGCTTTGGCCTGACCTGATGGCAGGTGTAGCAGATCCAGGTGGATTTACTGGCAGTCTATAATGTGCCCCTGGCTGTGCCAGGCATGTAAGTCTACATGGTGGTCATCCCATCCTTGCCATTGCACTGAGGCAAGATTCTTTTCATTTTGCCATTGAGCTAAGTGAGGCTCTGAGAAGCCAAGCAGCTTGCCTAGAGTCACGGGACTGGCGTGGGGTGGAGCTGGGATTCGAAATGTTTCCTGGTTCCAAGTTCACTACGTAGCAGCCATGGGATTCTCAGTAACTTCATTTGAATTCCAAATACAAACCAGCAAAACTTCTTTTTTAAACAAATGATCTTTTCAAGAAAAGCCTCAGACTCAACCACAAAAATACTTACTGCCTCAGAAAGAGGCTGTTGTGAATCTGATAATTATGGATTTCACCTATTTCCTGGTTCCTGAAGGAGGAAGCTAACGAAAGCTATGGGTTGCTTGCAGGGTGCAGTCTGTAATCATTACCTTGAAACAGATGGCCAATTATGCAAAAAAATCTCTTACAGCTGATATCATTTTTCTAAACAGCTAAACGAGCAATTCAGTAAAGGGAAAAAAAATCTCATCTAAAAGAACAGTTAACTCATAAATATGGGGACACTCTTACAAAAAGTTTAACACCATCTTTTAAAATATTGAGGATTCATTTGAGTTGGTCACTACACTCTTGAGCTGTGGTCATAAAACTTGTTGAAGGGCATTTTGATTATCTGAACCACTGTAATTGTTTGACAAGCAGTTTGTGTCTTGATGTGTTTTCTTAATTCTCTATTATGTGGAAAGATTGCAGGAAAAGAGTGAATTTGAAAGCTATTAAGAAATAAATTTTGTTAGATACTTTACATATCCAGAAACTGAAACCTCTAAAGATTTCTGAAATGATTAACTTTGATTTAGTTATATTAGTTTGTATGTGATGTAACTACTAAATAATTTGTTGATTGAATGGGTCAAGCAAATACGGCCCCTTGTCTCTCAATACTTAAAGCAGTCAAATACAAGGTACTTGGGAAGCAGAAAAGGCAAAAAGTGTGATTTTTAATTTCAAGCTGTATATTCAACATGCAATCATGCTATTTGTCTTAAAAAAATGAAACAAACTTTTTCTTGTCACCTGCTCCCATCCCTCCACACTATTACCCCATTTCTCCTTTATAACAAACTCAAAAGTTGCCATCTCCAGTGAGATAACATTTCATATCTCATTTCTCTGTTCAAGACTGATAGCTCCTCATCTTACTTAGAGCAAAAGTCAACATCCATTGATGGTTACAGGCCCTGGGGCCACTCAGTCATCTCTGTTCTTTATGCTCCACCCAGTATGGCCTCCTGGCTAGTCTTTGAACTCTAGAGCCTTAGGGCTTTTGCATCTTTCCCAGAAGCTATCCCTCTTTAGCAGAATGCTCTTCTTTTTTTGTTTTGTTTTTTTTTTTTGGCCAGATACAACCCAGTTTGAGGGATCCTAGTTCCTTGACCAAGGATCAAACCTGCACCCTCAGCAGTGAAGCTCAGAGTCCTAACCAGTGGACCACCAGAGAATTCTCAGAATGCTCTTCCTTAAGTCGGCTCTAACATCGCCTTCTCACTGAGACTGGTACCGATCACTCCATTTAAAATTACAGTACCCCTAAAAAAAGAGGGAACAAAACTCCTAAGTTATAGCACCTCCTGTTCCCTTCAGCACTTAATTTCCTCCATTGATACTAGCATCCTGTATATATTTAACTTGTCTTTTTCCTCTCCCATATACTAGGGTATAAGTTCCACAAAGAATTTTGTCTATTTTGTTTTCTGATGCAGCCCACAAGGGCCTAGAATTGTACCTGAAACATAGTTGGAGTTCAAAATATGTTGAGTAAAAGATTCTTCATGAAAATATGGTATTTAAAAGCCTGAATCTTTAGCATAAAGCTTTAGTACTGATTACAATACTGGTATCTTATGTATGTGTTAATTTTTTTTTTTTTAATACTATAGTGTGAGGAAAGAAACTAGTCTTTGAGGGGGTTAGGCATGAGGAGCATCACTCATATCTTCACTGGGGAGTAGTAAGAGGGTGAAGTATGAAGACTGAGAAGCTAAGTAAAAATGACTTGGATCCAATGTTTACGTGTCCACAAATTCCAGAAATTGCAAAGCTGGAATCTCTGTAAGTAGAATGCTTCCTAAGTAAGTTAAGTGTATGGGGTGCTGTCTCGTGAAACCTTCCAGAAACTAAAACTGCTTGCTTTTCTCAACTTGCTGACGCCAGCCCTGAGCCCCTGTGGAAGTCAGTATTCTGTCATCGTGGCACTTTCTGGAGACTGTGAACAGTGATGCAAACTTGATCATTTCCCAGCAATGGCAGATAACTGGCAAGTTGAACAGTGTCTTTCTGGTTCCCATATGAGAAATCTAGGAAGATAGAACAAAATGGGGCTCATTGACTTGTATGCTGCTCTCCTAGGAAAAAGAGTAAAAACACAGGTAAATGAAGGAATTGGGAGTTTGGTGTGCACTTTATCATTGAGATCCGAGGATTATGAAGCAAGCCCAACAACACTGAGCAGAAGTGTGAGAAAGAGAAAGTCAGTTCCTGACATCTGGGAGCTGACCTGACGCTCACAGGCAGGTCATGATGGTTTCATGTTGGACATGATAATTTCATAGAACATCAGCATCAGAAGGGACCATTCTGTGACTGTGATGGGTCAGACAGAAATAAGACTACTCTGTAATCATGTCTGAACAGACAAAAATGCAAACATTGTCCATACCACAAAAAGAATCAGACATCCCCTTGCCTTGACTAATATAATTGACTGAAGCTCCTTTTACCAACCACAGCTTTACTTTTGACATTTTTTCCCACCTTTTAATAAGTTTACTAGGATATTGAGTCATAGATTTGGCCCCACTTCCTGACAGCAAGTCCAAGCTTCCCTAACATCACCTGCCACAAGCCCAAATCTTGTCTAATACCCTCCTACTCAGACTCTCCCCACAGTTCTCCATGGTGTGCTGTCTCCTTTGTTGCAAGGGACAGTAAACTAGAAATGAGAATTCCTGGTGGCTTTTGACTGGAAGGCATTGACAGTGGTCTATTACAACACGGATTCTAAAGGGGCACCCTGAATATGATTTCCCTGATTCCACCCATCCTTTATTTTTTTTCTTTTAAAAGTTTTTTTGGTCGTGCCACACAGTATGTAGGATCTTAGTTCCCTGACCAGGGACTGAACCTTGCCCTTGCACTGGAAGTGGGGGGTCTTAACCATTGGACTGCCAGGAACTGTCCCACACCCATCCTCTATTTTAATATTGATGCTCTGATTATACCAGTCTCAAAAAACTACAGGGCTCCCAGTTACTGTCTTATTCCTTTCAGGCTGCTATAAAAAAGTAACACCAACTGGGTAGCTTATTAAAAAACAAAAACTTATTACTCACAATTCTGCAGGCTGGGAATCAAGGTGCCGGCATGGTTACCCCTGAAGGCTCAGTTTCCTAGTTCATCACCAGCACCTTCTTTCTGTGTCTTCACTTGGTGAAAAGGGCTAAGGATCTCTCTGGAGCCTCTGTGATCAGGCACTAATCACATTTATGAGAGCTCCACCCTCAAAATTTGAGCAACACCCAAAAACCCCACCCATTGACACTAGGATTTCAACATTTGAATTTTAGGGGAGGGAAGATAAGCATTCAGACCATGGCACTTACAAATAACCCCCACCAGCCAAATGTTTTCTAGTCTGGCCTGCCTGTCTAGAGTCCTGCCTCGTGTGTGCTTAAGTCTCATGTCCTAACCACCTTTTAAATCCAGAGTGTTTAACTGTTTAAGTCCTCTGTGCCTTTTCTCTTGATGTTCTCACTTTTTTGTTCTGATAGCTCCTATTCACCTCTCGAGTCTCAACTGTCACCTCCTCGAAGAAGCCTTCTTTGTGAATCTGTCAACCTAGCCATGTTTAATACCCACAACTGCATATTTTAACATAGCATTAGCACATTTAGTTACTTCCCTATCTCTTACTGAGGGCTGGGAGGATATTTTTCCTTAAAATCTCATTTTCAGAGTTGCTAGATGGTTTAGATGCTCCATTAAAGTTTAATAAATAAAAGTAGATGATGGAAGATATATGTATATGTCAAACAGATTCATTTTGCTGTACACCTGAAACTAACCCAACATTGTAAATCAACTGCTGCTAAGTCGCTTCAGTTGTGTCCGACTCTGTGTGACCCCAGAGACGGCAGCCCACCAGGCTCCCCTGTCCCTAGGATTCTCCAGGCAAGAACACTGGAGCAGGTTGCATTTCCTTCTCCAATGCATGAAAGTGAAAAGTGAAAGTGAAGTCGCTCAGTCATGTCTGATTCTTCGCGACCCCATGGACTGCAGCCTACCAGGCTCCTCCATCCATGGGATTTTCCAGGCAAGAGTACTGGAGTGGGGTGCCATTGTAAATCAACTACACCCCAATAAAAATTTTAAAAAATAGATGATGAATCCAGTAGGAGATGAAGCTGAAGATGTAGACAGTAGTGAGATTACAAACGTCCTTAAAGGTGTATAGGTTTTATTCTGTAGGCAATAAGAATAACTCAACTGTTTTTCAGCAGAGGAGTGATCCCTGGCTGGTGTTTTATCAAGTTGAAACACAACTGACTATTCATTTGCTGTGTTTTCTTCATAAAGTTTTGTTTAAGTCAAATAGGATGGTATTTTCTGGAACTGCGCAGTACTATCTGAGAAGTTCTAAATATACTACAATCATTATGTGTGCTCACTATGCCTGTTGAGCATCAGCCTTGGTTTTATATGAAGAATGCAAGCAAAATCAAAGAAACAACTCCCGCCCCCTGCCCCCCGACAGGAGCTGTAACTCGTTTTGAGAAGTGGGAAGTTACTCTCACCAGACTGTCCTATAGACCTCGTTGCTATGAGGAGGATAAGAAATGGATTTAAGATTGTTGCTCTGTGTTCTGGAGATCCTCTAAAGTAGGTGTGTAAACAACAGTAGAATCAAGTCTGAACCCCTCCCCTACCTCACAGACAGATGGTGGCCCCTTTGCCATCCCTCCCCTGCACCCACCCCTCCAGACATCCTGAATGCATGTGCTAAGAGATGGACACACTCAGGTTACCTTGGACAATGTGTATGTATTTGTTAGGACATACAGGGAGGTGAGGAAGCCCAGAATCACCTCTGTAGCTGGACAGTCCAGTTCTGTAGACTGCTGGAATATCACTCATGCTTGTCTGAGTGAAAGCAGTAACTTTAGACTCTGAGAAACCAAGAGCAAGTCCTTTACCTTCCCTCTCTGCCACTCTCTCCCTACTTCTTACTCTTTTAGTTTTAAATTTTATTTATTGATTGATCTACTTTTTATCTGTCTTGGCTGTGCTGGGTCTTTGTCGCTTTGCACTGGCTTTCTCTAGTTGTGGCGTGTGTGGGCTACTCTCTGCTGTGGTGTGAGGACTTCTCATCGCAGGGCTTCTCTTGTTGCTGAGCACAGGATCTAGGTGCATGGGCTTCAGTAGTTGTAGCACTCCAGCTTCATAGTTGAGGTGAGGGGCCTCAGTAGTTGTGGTGCACAAGCTTAGTTGCTCTGTGGCATTTGGAATCTTCCTGGACCAGGGATCGAACACATGTCTCCCACATTGGCAGGCAGATTCTTATCCATTGCGCCAGCAGGGAAGTCCCTCTTACTCTGTTCTTGACTGTCCTCTCCTTTGATTTTGCTCCTTTAAGGCCCTTATTGCCTCCTCTTTGTGTCTTTGAGGTTTGGCCTCTGTATTTGTGTCCCACTCTGTCTCAAACTTGAACTGCTTGAGAATGAGTTTCTGTTGGTGAGTCAGGGTACAGGACAGGTGGGGCAAAGGTGACCTGTGGATCAGTGCTCGTCTCTGGTCCAGTGTAGGTCCTGTAGTACAAAGGCAGATGAACAGCAGATAAGGAGTCCTGTTGGAGAGGACACTGGGGAGAATATGTAGCCTGAGACTTCTTGATTTAGGGGTGTTGAAGATATCTTCCATGGCTTGTACAGAACGTGAGACTATTCTTAGTTCTCTGATTTTTGTCTATTCTTCCCTTTACCTGGAAAAATACTGATTCTTTCCCCATTTACTCTATTAAAGGATAAACTGAGCCTTATTAAAATTGAGTATATTTGAACAAAAATTGATTTGGGCAGCAGCAAAAACCAGAAGGGGAGTTCTGTGCCAACAGGAGTCAGAGGCAAGGTTTTTATAGAGGAGTGTGTGCATGCGTGCTCAGTTGTGTGTGACTCTTTGCAACCCTATGGACTATGGCCTACCAGGCTCCCCTGTTCATGGCATTTTCCAGGCTAGAATACTGGAGTGGGTTGCCATTTCCTACTTCAGGGGATCTTCCTGATCCAGGAATCAAACCTGCGTCTCTTGCATCTTCTGCATTGGCAGGTGGATTCTTTACCGCTGTGCCACCTGCAAAGCCCAATTTAGTTATATGTGTATATATATATCTTTTCTTTTTCAGATTATTTTCCCATATAGGTTATCACAAAGTATTGAATAGAAGTCCCTATGTTATACATAGGTTCTTATTGATTATTTTATATATAGTAGTGTGTGTATGTTAAACCCAAACTCCTAATTTATCCCTCTCTCTCCTTCGATCTTCCCTCTTTGGTAACCAAGATGAAGTGTTTTAAACTCAGTAAAAATCTTGGGAAATAGAATGCCATGTATCTGATTCAGTAAGGTACAGTAATATGAATTGAAATAAAATTTTAGGAGCTAAGACATTTTCTGCTTTTGTGACATCAAATATGTTTCTTAGACATTTGGGATTGTGGTATCACACAAGTTCTTTTGTAGTTACCTCAAAACTTTTTAGATATAAACATGAGAGCTATAATCAATGCTATGCTATGCTATGCTAAGTCACTTCAGTCGTGTCCGACTCTGTGTGACCCCATAGATGGCAGCCACCAGGCTCCCCGTCCCTGGGATTCTCCAGGCAAGAACACTGGAGTGGGTTGCCATTTCCTTCTCCAATGCATGAAAGTGAAAAGTGAAAGCGAAGTTTCTCAGTCATGTCCGACTCTTAGCAATCCCATGAACTGCAGCCTACCAGGCTCCTCCATCCATGGGATTTTCCAGGCAAGAGTACTGGAGTGGGGTGCCATTACCTTCTCCTGCTATAATCAATATATAAGATATATTCCTAATCCAGCCTGTCTCATCTCTTGACCTCCTCTTCAGTGTTATTAATTATAACCTACCTTCCCTTCCATTTGTTGGCTCTTAGTTAATGAGCCAGAGAAGGCAGTGGCATACCACTCCAGTACTCTTGCCTGGAGAATCCCATGGATGGAGGAGCCTGGTGGGCTGCAGTCCATGGGGTCGCTAAGAGTTGGACACGACTGAGCGACTTTACTTTCACTTTTCACTTTCATGCATTGGAGAAGGAAATGGCAACCCACTCCAGTGTTCTTGCCTGGAGAATCCCAAGGAGGGGGGAGCCTGGTGGGCTGCCGTCTATGGGTTGCACAGAGTCGGCCATGATTGAAGCGACTTAGCAGCAGCAGCAGCAGTTAATGAGCATATCTATGTTTGACCAAAGGCCACCAAAGGAAAATGGTTTCTGTGGTTTTGTTTTATTCATTCACTAAATCTCCAAGCAGAAATAACTCTCTGAAGCAGAAGTCCACAGTGGAGCTACATAGTAAATGTTATTTAAAACCAATTGTTAATTTAATTGAAAAAATAATATATGCACTTAGTGGAAAGGGTATCCACTTTTTTTTTGGTGGGGGGGGGGTGGGGTGGGAACCATAGTTCCCTAGTCCTCCTTCCCCAGAAGCATCTGGCTTGGCCACTTTTTTGACCATCTTTATAGAAAAATAAAATTTGTGAATTTATAAGTATGTGTGTGAAAGTAAATACATATCTATGTGGATGTAAACCTCCTTTCTACTTTTAACCAAATTAGGAGCATACAATATATCTGTTCTGTACAGTTGGTAGTAGCAGAAGCAAAAAAGTGGACCTGACACTGAAGCCTGGAGATGACAAGAGTCACTGCAGTCTTTTCAGGGTCACAGAGGGCCATCAGAGTGTCATTCATGTCAGGAGAGCTGATAGTGTGTCTTTAATGGCAATGAGCCAATTTTTAGTAATTTCTAAGAAGCCTGTCTTCTGAAAATATTTCCTGTACTTTTGCTTCCCTGTGTCTCCTTATGATAAACCCCTATCACCTGACATAACCAGAGGTATTCATTTTTTTAAAAAATGGAACTAGAGTTGAGGCATAGCATTATGTTTCAGGTATACAACACAGTGATTCACAATTTTTAAGATATGTTCCATTTTTAGTTATTATAAAATATTGGCTATATTCCTGCTGTTTTACAATGTATCCTTGTGGATTATTTTTTATATATAGTAGTTTGTACCTCTTAGTCCCCTATCCCTCTCTTTCTCTCCCTCCTTCCCTCTCTCTACAGGTAACTACCAGTTTGTTCTCTATATCTGTAAGCCTGTTCTTTTTTTGTTGTTCTTTATTAACTAGTTTGTTGTACTTTTTTTAGAGTCCACATATAGGTGATATCATATAGCATTTCTTTTTTTCTGTCTGACTTGTTTCACTTAGCATAATACTCTCCAGGTCTATCCATGTTGCTGAAGTGGCAAAATTTTTTTCTTTATGGCCGACTAGTATTCCACTGTATGTATATACCACACACCTTTGTCTATTCACATTTAGGTTGTTTCCATTTTTTGGCAATTGTAATTAATGCTTCTGTGAATTTTGGTGTACTTCTAAAGGTGTTCCTTGAAACTATTTATTCAATAAAGCAACTAACAAATAGTTTTGGGCTAGATACTTGCCAAGGTAAAGAAAAGAGGAAGCCAACTGAGAATGGATGACTGCCACTGTTTCTCTGTATTGTGATCCAAAAACTGCTTCTTTTTCTCACTGTCTTAGAAACTCTAGCTTTTCTGTTTGGGGTGTACTGAGTACTCTGAAGTTTTGGTGATTAAAATGTGGAGTAGAAAGTTGAAGCTTGGACATGGCTAATACCAGGGAGGTCCTATGGCTTCTACAGATAAGTGAAAGGGTAGAAAGGATCTTAGATCTTGTCAGTGATAGAATATTTGCCTTTTAGGGATGTATTTGGATCCAATTAGTAGTGGCTAAGAGGCTCAAGAACACTAGCACTCCAGAAAGTGCATCTGCTATTGTATAAAAATCTCCGTGGAGATAATCAAAGCACACATAGAGGAAAAGTTCCAACCTTAAAAAAAAAGGCTAAAATCTAGGATCTATATCTCAGTCTGTAAAAGTCACAGGTTCTTAAGTTACAGTGTTAACTTTAAGTGGTCTTACAGGGATACACAGTAACAAGATTGAAGAAATAATAATTCTGTATCCATTCTTAGAACAATTTGCATAGCCATATGTTGCATTAAGTAGTAGTGTTTGTGTGATTGGCATTAACAACCTGTTCTTCATGATCTAGGGCCAGAATGTAACTTGATCTAGGGCCAGAATGTAACTTAAACCTGCTCACATCTGATACTAACAATGTGTTCTGGGTATAGTTAAATATTAGGTACTGGTCATGATTTGTTACTCCCTTTCTCCTTTTGTATTCTTTATACTTCCTGCTTCCTATCTTAATTTTCCTGCCTTTTTGTAAAGCTAAGTGGGGGAGGGAAGCACAGCTTGAGCATTGAGAAGGGAGTTATTGTTGAACACCTATCATTACTACTTAACCTGTGCTATTTTGTCTGAAATAGCAGTTCTTAACAGCACTCCCAGAAATGACTGTGATTGATAGATGAGGCAATGGTAGCTCAGAACAAAAATAAACTACTCAAATCATGTAGTCCAAAGAGATATCTTTTATCTTATGTTTGTCAAACTCCCAGCTCATGCTCTTTCCTTTATACAAGTGGTTCTTAATCTTACTGGACCCAAAGTTCCCCTGTAATAACAAATATTTTGCGGCATCACTTTTACTTATCCTGAAATAAATATTTAAACAATAACATCTACCTATGTATATAAAACTTTAAAAATTAATATATTCCTTAACAGTAATACTAGAAACAAATATGGATTTCAATGCAAATACTTGGGAAAACTATCTTAGAAGACATAATGAAGCAGTCAGTTGCTTGTATCTATACTTAATAGCTAATCAGTTTAGTTCAGTTCAGTTGCTCAGTCGTGTCCGATTCTTTGTGACCTCATGAATCGCAGCATGCCAGGCCTCCCTGTCCATCACCAACTCCTGGAGTTCACTCAGACTCACGTCCATTGAGTCAGTGATGCCATCCAGCCATCTCATCCTCTGTCGTCCCCTTCTCCTCCTGCCCCCAATCCCTCCCAGCATCAGAATCTTTTCTGATGAGTCAACTCTTTGCATTAGGTGGCCAAAGTACTGGAGTTTCAGCTTTAGCATCATTCCTTCCAAAGAATGAACTAGTTGGATCTCCTTGCAGTCCGAGGGACTCTCAGGAGTCTTCTCCAACACCACAGTTCAAAAGCATCAATTCTTCGGCACTCAGCCTTCTTCACAGTCCAACTCTCACATCCATACATGACCACAGGAAAAACCATAGCCTTGACTAGACGGACCTTTGTTGGCAAAGTAATGTCTCTGCTTTTGAATATGCTGTCTAGGTTGGTCATAACTTTCCTTCCAAGGAGTAAGCATCTTTTAATTTCATGGCTGCAGTCACCATCTGCAGTGATTAATTTAAAAAGAATAGAACAATAGAAATAAGACAGGAATATTTTGATTCTATGTTATCTTTTGCTCTCTTAAATATTTGTAGATATTTGTAGAACTATTTAACAATAATAGGAGCAGCTGATATGTTTTATGTTAAATTCAAATAACATGGACACAGTGACTTGACTTTCTGAGATGAACAACTCTTGATAAGGTTCTATGCAAATAAGAAAGGCTTTCTTTGGTTTACGTGGTAATTGCAGTCCAGGAAAACTCATAACAAAGCCTACTTTATCTGTAACACAGAGGATCTAGGTTTTAATCATTATGTATATATTCTCTTCCCGACATGAATCTCTAGTAGGACATTTGAAAATCATGCAGGGGACTTCCCTGGTGGTCCAGTAGCTAAGACTCTGTACTCCCAATGCAGGGGGCCCAGGTTCAATCCCTGGTCAGGGAACTAGATCCTGCATGCAACTAAGACTCAGCACAGCCAAAAAGAAAAAAAAAAGAGAGAGAGAGAAAATCATGCAGAATGCCAAACAGCTCTTCACTGAGCTGAACCTCTCTGAGATTAGACTTCATGCAGTATCCTTACCTCATCCTCTACCTCTCCCAGTGCCAGTGGTGTCACATCATCATTGTAACAACCAAAAAAGCTCCCACAACATTTCAAATAGTTTTCCAGTATCACCTCACCCACCCACTGGCAACATTGCTTTATGCCAGTTTGCTGGAGGTTGAGCACTTGCTCTGTGCTGTGAAGCTAGGCAGTAAAGGAGGGGGCAGTGGGCAAAATGGGAAAGCAACAGGAAGGGAGAAACAGTAGAAAGGCCTCCTGTTTTACATTTTTAGTTTTAGGATCAGTCTTATTGGACTGTAATTATACGGAGTGAAACATGGATAGTTAAATTTGTGAGATTCCAAGCTTTTGCAATAGCTCAAAGCTACGTATCTGCTGTGGCTATTTCACAGGCTTGTAGGATCCTGTGATAGATAGTCAGGGTGGCATGACAGCAATGCTTTAGGTCAGTCTAATGAGGAGGTGGTTTCTGGGTAGGATGGTATACCCTGAGTTTGGTGCCTAGAGATGCCACCGAGGAGCTTCAATTTGCTCACCTGGAAAACTAAGTAATGCAATCGAACCTGGAAAATATACAAATAATGCCTGCCTTATAGGAGTGTTGTTAGAACTGAATGAAATAGCATATTAGGTATCTAGAACAATGATTCAATAAATGTTAGTTCTTATTCCTTCTTTTCCTCAAAAAAGATGCTTTTTAGGCAATTTTTTGACTAATCTTTTGTAATTTTTTCCTTTTAATTTTTCTATTCTAGACCTGTACAGTTTCATTCTCCTACTTTTTGCCTAATCCCAGAAAGTGTGGAAAGCAAATTTAAAAGTTTGTCTCTATACATGATCCTCAAACTAAGCTATCTCAGTATGGAATGCTATGTTACAGCAACTAACGTGGACTCTTGTGAGAAGGGCTTCTTCAATAAAGCTTAGTGTAAACCTAATAAACTATTTCAGTCAACAAAAATCTCAGTTAAACTTGAAATATTAAATATATTAATTTATTCAGAATTATTTTGCATTGCATTATCGATGCTTGTTTCTCTTGAGCCAAAAAATAACTCTGTAGGAATACCCATATTTCTTTTTGTCATATCTCTAGATATACCTGTGACAGAATTTTCCTCAGCATGGAATTCTAAATTATTCTACTCTCTTTTGCCACAGAACACTTAGAGCTCATTTTCAACTCTCCCCACGTTTGTTAAGACTCATAGAATCTTAATTGTGCTTCAATCATGGACACTGACTTCCAAGAAGCTTCTGGGTAAGATTACTTAGGTGCTAAAGGATAGAGGAAGAACTCTACCATTACTTTACTTCAACATGCAAATCACATGTTTTTCCTTTTATCTCATGTTGTCTGGTCTTATCATCCTGAAAAGGAAGCGTGCTTATTTGATCAGCTTAATAGAAGAAGTATTATAAATAGATGGCTAGGGAACTTATATTTCCTACCCAGACACTTCACAGAGTGAAAAGGAAGGTATTAATAATTACTCTGGGACAACAGGGGTAAACTAGGACTCAGAGTCCCTCTAATTATAGAAAAGGAAAAAAAAAAAAGGTGACGTGAGAAAGTTTATTGTACATTTGCTAATTAAGCACCCACAAGTCAAGCCAGTTTCCCAGGCAGTAAGGAAGGTTTTGAATGGTAGGGATTTAGGGACGGTGTGGGGAGAGGAGGGTGTAGGGATAAAAATAGAAGCAGGTAGTGAAGGTACAGTGTCAGCACTAAGCTTGAAGCCAGGAGACTCTGGTACTGCCTGTCCTGGCTCTGGCCTGCTGACACATTCTTGGGAGTTGAGGACGGAACCCTGCAGCAGCCTGCCAGCTTCTTCGGGAAGTTTCCTGGCCCTGCGGGGTCCTCCTCCCCTCTTCTCTAACTCCTCCCTCTACCCCAGTCCCAGGAGTCCCACGGGCAGGAAGGGCAGGAATGTTGGCCAGCAGAGGGTGGGAAGAAGCTGCTTCGTGATGGGGCGGGGTGGGAGCGGGTCATAAACAACTCTGGAGCAAAGGTGAGAGGCTCTAGCTGGGGTTGTGACTAAGTGTCTCCAATGCTATGACAGGATTCTATTCCTGGCAGCTCCTCTCCATGTCTTCCCAGTCTCTCTTCTTGGCGCTGTCTACCCGTGGGGTGGGAGGTGGCTCAAAATTGAGCAACCCAAGCCTAGAAGAATTTTTACACACTCTCCCTTGCATCTCACCGGCCCTACCCATGGGTGAGGTTTTCTGTGCATCTCAAGCCTTCTAATGAATAAGGGTCTAAGGTGGTCAATAAGTTGCCTCCACTCCCTCACCCAGCCCCTAGTCACCTCTCATCGAGGGAACCCCATAGTACATTTTCCTTTGTCTCCTCTTGTCCTGTCACTCTGCAGTATATTTTTCTAATGTCTTTCAGGTGTCCTAGTTTAGAATAAAAATCAATTGCAATTTTTCTGTCTTCTCAAGATGTTTACAGTTTCTTGCATGGCCCATTTTCTTCATAAAGCGCTCGTCTCTTTCCGTCAGGATCATATCCTCTCATCACTCTGTTTTGACCCCTGGTGGCTCCCCATGCTTGCTTCCCAGTTTTCCATGATTTATTTGGATGGGTTTTTTGTTTTGTTTTTGTTTGGCCATGCTGCAGGGCTTGTGGTCTTTTAGTCCCCTGACCAGCAATTGAACCCGGGCCCTCAGCAGTGAACATACAAAGTCCTAACCACTGGACTGCCAGGGAATTAATTCCCTTGGGTGGTTTTGAAATATCACATACCTCACAGATATTTCATTGTAAGTGTTACAAGTCTGCTTCCTGGTTGATATGAATGTGGTAATACATGAGCATTTTGCCAAACAAATTTCAAAATTTTGTTTAAGGACCTGTTGGGGATCAAATAGCTATTTTTTTTTTAATTCATGTTTGTATATTTAGTAAACTGGAAAGTTTAGTCATAGGTCTCTTTACTAATAATTATAATTTAATATCTCACAAACTGCTACATTCTTGGATGTAAAACATCTCGTTATAGTTTCTCCTTCCCATTTGAGGTTCTCTTGCGTCTTAAGTGTCAAACAAGAGGAAGCTTTTAAGAGGATAAGTGGTTTAGAACCTGGAAAATTTGAGACAGCACCTGACATAGGGAATATTGGTGATTTATGATGTCTTTCAAATTGGCACGTAACCTTGCAGCATTATTATACTAGGCTAAAGCTCAGATATCTCCTCTGACCTGAAGCATATTGTGGAAGAGGATAGATATATATAGCTATCCATGTTTGATTTATCTTACTCGTTGCTTTAGTGTCTATGTAATATCCACAAAGGCAAGACTAAAACTTATTGCTATTCTTTTAACCTTTTCATATGTTTCAAGAATTGGTTTGAGATTATCAAGGACTTTCTTTGATAACATAGTTGCTTTGATTAGATTTCATTAACAAAGTAAAATGTTTGTTTGGTTACTCTGGGAAGTCATTTCATAGATTAAAACATGTGACTTGATTTTCCTTTTTTGCGGGGTAGGGAATAAAATTATTTTTGTCACATTATTTTGTCCATTAAAAAAAAATGGGGAAAAACAGTGGTTGTACCAGGGAAAGAACAGTACAAAGGATGAATCACCTTTTATTTAAGAAGCCACTGCTGACCCAGGACAGCTAATTTAGAAGTGAATCATTTATAGAAAGTTCTACATAGTTCTAGGCAGGGCTTTGTACAATATCCTTATGAAGGTCTAAAATAGAGCATACAGTATCAGGTTTCTAAATATCTGTCTTGTTGCCAATTTTATATCTTTGAGAAACTGAAACTTTTTTCTAGATGACTGTAGCCATTGTCAAGGTGAAGGCAAAGATATCATATTTATAAAATGATATATATTAAAAAAAAACAAATCTTTAGAAATTTATTACATGTGTTATACTGAGAAAATAACAGATCTTAAATATCCATTTAATTCCATTCATTTCTTTAGGTTACGGTCAGTTTTAAAATAAACTGGAAGAAATAATTTAAAATGACATATTAAGTCAAACAATGTATTAATAGTAAAAAAAATTATTTGTCTGTGTTGGGTCTTAGTTGTAGCATGCAGAATCTTTGGTTGCGGCCTGCAGAACCTATCAGTTTCCTGATCAACAATTGAACCTGGGCCCTCTGCACTGGAAGAGTGGAGTCTTAGCCACTGGACCACCAGGGAATTCCCTGTATTAGTATTTTGATATTAATCAAATATATTAGGTGGTTAATAACAATATTTTGATTGATATTTTATTTTTTAATACATTTGATTCTTAAAATCCAATTACAAAAGCTCCTTTTTGTAAGCTACCTTAACTCATTTTTTTTAAAAATTAAAAAACATATTTATTTATTTGGCTGCATGAAGTCTTAGTTGCAGCATGTAGGATCTAGTTCCATGACCAGGGATCTAACCCCAAGCCCCCTGCATTGGGAGCATGGAGTTTTAGCCACTGGACCATCAGGTTAGTTCCTTAACTCTTTTAAAGAAGTGGGTGGTTTATTAAATAAACAGTATATTTGGCTCCATGTAGAGCAAAAACTTTGTAGTCTCTGCCTTTTAGGAGTTTTAGGTTTAAAGCTGAATTTATATTTACATCACAGCTATGGTATCATGGCTTAGAAAAAGCACAAAAGTCTGAATTCCAGTTTTGACTCTGTCATTCACTAGCTATGTGACTTTAGACAAATCATATAAGGGGTGTTGAGCTTTTTTTTTTTTCCTTCTGCATAGGGTGTAGTGATGCCTGCACTTATGACCTGATGCTCTGAGCTAATGGATTAGCTGAGCTAATGCTTTAGGAAGTGATCAGTAACTTGGATCTCTCTGTGCAGATATTAGGTATGAGAGAGGCAATATGGTAGGGGAAAGAGCTTAGGGTTGGATAACCAGGGCTGAAGTTACATGTGCACCAAATACTACTTAATCACAAACTGTTTTTATCTCTCTAAATATTTATGTTCTCATCTGTAAAATATTTATGTTCTCATCTGTTCTCATCTCTTTAAATATTTACATTCTCACATCCTATGTTCTCATGAGATAAAAATCTCATCTCATTCTATGCCTCTCACATAGAATTGTCATAGGATGAAATGAGGTAGTATGTGGAAATGCCTGGTACACATAAGTGATCAATTAGTGTTTCTGAGATGTTAATTTTTATTTACTTTGTTCTTCCAGACCTCTATCTTCCCAGTTCTTTCACTTTTACAGTGGTCTACTAGAGCTGGGAGCCAGTCTCCAAACTGTGTAGAGCTGAGAGGGATGGGCAGGTGTCCCAGTCATGAATGTCATTGAAGAATTGTTTGAGTTCTAGAAGTTCCTTGGTACAACACATCTACCAAATATTTTGGGGAATCACGTAGAATAAGACACTCAGTTTTTGGAAATAGTTTTGAGTAATATAATTCTGTCACTGACGTGGCTATAGTTTCTTTTGTTCAAGCACTCAGGATAAGTGGGTTATCTTTTTTATTCAATAATTATGCTTAGTTTCAGGTTGTTTTTAATTCCTGTTATTTTAAAGGCAATTGACTAGATGGAAATACAGTCTTTTTTCTCTTTTTGGGAAAAAGTCTGTGAGGTTTAGATAATAGCCTAAATAGTTCTGTCTGAGAACAGCCCAGAAGAACCTTAGTCATTAACAAAGAAAACATAATCCAAGTGGTTTTCTTGTGTACAAAGATGGTGGTATTAACTCTGGATGAAAGTATGGTTAATTACTAGGTTTAGTATTATTATGTACTTTCTCATCTTTATTTTCTGTAATGACATTGGCTGATATTTCTATAATGCTTATTTTAGAAAAATATAAAGAGTTATCAAGGTTCTTGGTAGATTGAGGTGTAGGAAAGTAGTTGTATTAAAGTATTTGGTAACACTGTTATTTTAGATAATCACAGGAGGTAACTGTTTTAGTTGCTTATGTTTAAAATCACATTCCCAAATACTGAAACGCGAGCCATATAAGCCCATAATTTCTTCCAGAGATTTTGGAACATGTGGAATCTTGGGCCAACTCAGTTCCTGTTTAAGGAAGGCATTAAACAAAAAGTTGGAAATGGACTTCCTGGAGTTTTAAAAATGAATCTGATGTGTTTCTGGAGAGATTTGTGATCTGTGGGCCAGAATATCTTTTGAAATACTAATGGCAAATGATTTATTTAAATGTATTCACAAGGCATACTTATGGAATATATAATGGCACCACCAGAGAAAAAGTAATATTATTTTATATTAATGGCTCTATACAGTAGTTCAGACTCTTATCATCCTAGCCATATTGAGTTTCTAGGGTGAATAATCATAACCATGTGATAAGAACTGAAAAATAGGAATTGAAATATAAAAGCATGGTAAAAAAAATGGTCATAAGTTACACTCAACAAAAAAAGTTGAAGGATACTGTAATTTATGGGAGAAAATGAAGTCCATCCTGGTTATGACATTAAAAAGGAGCAAATCTAATTTTCAGGAAAAATAATGCAATTTAAGAAGCTGTCAAATGTAGGTGTAAATATTATTCAAGGAGCACCTGTATTTCAGGGATAATACTAATAATAACCTTTAGAAGCACTTTTATGTATACTCTCTTACTGAGTTTTAGTAATAGCTGTGTGATATAGACCAAGCTTTCCTAATGCCAGGATGTCCATGAAGACCAAGAAGGTCAAATGACTGAACTCGTGAGAGAACAGAATTGGGACTAGATGTGGGTCTTTTACCCCTTAACCCACTGTTTCCTTCTTTTGTTTACTGCTATTTTTTTTCTTTCTTTTTCATAACCATTCCAAGTATAACATAGCTCCTTTCTAGATATCTGTTTTGCTGATATTGGAGTAAGGGAAGGCTTTACTTTGTGCCTGAAATTTTTGAGAGGATATGAAATTATAGGATAAGAATGCATAACACTTCAATGCCTAGCATTTCATTGCATAACACTTCAATTCATAACAATTACATAACACTTCTATGTATTAAAGGAAACACAATTCACCATAGACCTCAGAGTTGCCTTTTTTTTTTTTTTTCAGGCTAAAATGAGATAGGTAGAAAGACCTTTTAAACTGTGAATTATAAGGAGATCCTGTAGGCTAGTGGTTAGGATTCTGTGCTTTCAGTGCCTTGGCCCAGGTTCAGTCCCTGGTTGGGAAACTGAGGTCCTACAAGTGGTGTGGTGAGGCCAAAAACAAAACAAAAAAGCCCCCTGTGAGTTATGAAGACACAAAAAATACCCCCAATTAAAATAAATAAATTTATATTAAAAAAATAATTCTATCAGTTAGAAATCTGTTAGCCCGGAATTGGTTGGTGAAATTATTGGCTTCTGGGATAGGACTGTATATCAGACAGGATTTTTTCAGCTACAAGTAGCACAGAGCTAGTTAAACTGCCTAAGACAACTTGTTTTACTTACGAGAGATATTGTGGTTGCCAGAGCTGGTTATCAGAGCAACTCACCAATGTCAAGGACCTAGGTTCATTCCAAATCTTTGCCTTTCTTGGTGTTGATCTCTTCCTCAGTTAGTAGTAAGGTGGTGGTGGAAGATCACATACAGGTAAGGGTACCTACAGGGGCAGAGGGGATGGTTGTCTTACTGTGTTTGCTTCTTAGGAATGAAAAGATACTTCTCTGAAGCTTCCTGGACTTCCTCCCATGTCCTGTTGGCCAGGATTGGGCCACATGCTTACTCCTGTCACTGCTTTACTAGTTTGAGCCTTATGTCTGTAACGGAGGAGGTGAATTTTCCTCCAAAGCACATAGAAGGTGTAAAAGTGAAGTCACTCAGTCGTGTCCAACTCTGTAACCCATGGACTGCAACTCACCAGGCTCCTCTGTCCATGGGATTTTCCAGGCAAGGATACTGGAGTGCTTTGCCATTTCCTTCTCCATTTCCTTCCCCTTGACCCAGGGGTCAAACCTGGGTCTCCTGCACTGCAGGTGGATTCTTTACTGACTGAGCTACCAGGGAGGCACTTCATACCTGTTATCTGAATATTACGTTAGGAGGGGAAGCGGGTAACAGCTTCCAGTGCCCATTACTGAATGTCTTCAGGTGAGACGGGATCTAGAGGCTGTACCCTTCTGCATGTGTCGGCTTTATCCCCAGGGTCAGTCTTCTAATGTTGAAGTGACAGCTGCAGTTAGTCACATCAGAGCGGGAGAGATACCTTTCTAGGAGCTTCTGTGGAGAAGAAGATTCCTTCCCCAGAAATCTTAACAAATCCTTTCTTGTATCTTTTAAAAATAATTTTATTTGTTTGGCTGCCCTGAGTCTTAGTTTCGACATATGGGATCTTCTATCTTTAGTTGCAGCATGTGAGATCTAGTTCTGTGACCAGGGATCAAACCCGGGCAGCCTGCCTTGGGAGTATAGAGTCTTAGCTACTGGGCCACCAGGAAAGTCCCTCTTCTTTGTATCTTACTGGCCTAAGTTGGATTATGAATTAGTCATTAACTGATTTAAACCTAATCATGATTCATTTCTGATGGAACTGAGGGTGGGGTCACTCATCCCCAAGTTACCATATGGCTTAAAATAGGGAGTGAAAGGGCATTTAATTGAAGGGGCAGGGGAACGGGTACTGTAGATGTTGATGTCCAGCACAATAACAATTTAAGGCTCTCCGTCTGGCCCCAAACGGCCGTGGCTTTCTCCTTGCCTTAAGCTGTCTCTCCTATAAATCAGTGACAGGCATGCAGTAAGACAAATATGACAATAAGATGAATTCCTACCTGCCAGAAGTTTACAAAGCAGCACATGGTAAGTTCCACAAGAAATGTATAAAATTTGATAGGTGTATAGAAGATGAAGTAATAGCATTAGCCTAGGGTGTTGTTAGAAAATGTTGTTTAGCTAGACTTTATTGGATGGGGAAGATTTTGATAAATATAGACTAGATTTAGAAGTCGAGTTTCAGCCATGGCATTTTTGGCCAAAGGAACGACATGTATAGATATATGGAGATGGGAAAAATACAAAGTATAAAATTATTAAAGACAAAAAAAATTGTTAAAGACATGGGATTCTGCTGGGGTCCAGCCCCGGCTGATCCAGGCTATTTGAAGCGGGGACGGCATCGGCGAGGATCAGGATACAATAGCTTCAGTTAGATATTAATTAGAGATGTAAAGAGTAATAGAATGAGGATAGCTCAGTAGGAAAATTCAGTGGAGAAAAGAGGCTGAGTAGCTTGGTTTACATGGGAGACCAATAAAACTTCAAGACAAGAAGCTTGCATCACTTACGTAGGCCGCAGGCATCCTTCCGTTCTCCCGAAGGAGAGGAGACACTGAGGCCTCCCCGGTCGGATCTTAGAAGCCCAGGCATAATTAGTAAGCATGGCGGGTTCCGCACTCCAGATGGAGACTCAGCCAGAGTGAGAGAGAGAGAGAGCGACATGGGGAGACCAGTCTTTTGAGGAACTGATCCCAATTCTTTATTTTCCATGGTCTACTTTTATACACTGAGATGTTATGCAAAAATCACGCGGGGTCAGCAGTCCTGACTTTTATCAAAGTCAGGTGCTTCATACAAATGTATACAGAGGTCTTAGGGGTGTTACATCATCTTCTGGCCAGGGGGCCTGCTGACAATTTATGACCCTGTCCTTGTGACAGCGGTCAGTCAACCAGGACACTTATTTCTCCAGGGGTGATTATTCTTAAAACAGACGCCACCCAAATAAAGTTACACTCCTATAGGGTGAGGGTAGAGTGGGTTTTAGTTAAGGAAAGAATTTACTTAGCCTAAGGTCTAATGTGATTTATATTAAAGGTTAATACTTATTTCTTCTATATATTCATTAATGTGTGTAAGGGCAGGGGATATGGAGACTTCGCAACAAACATTGGCTCAACAAATGAAAAACCCTTCACCAATACAATTTCTAATCAGCCCATTATACTTATACTAATAGTTTTCTAACTTTTCTAAGGAACCTGTTTTTAGAAGGTTTAAAGCATCTCATGCCTCTCATGGTTGGGAGGCTGTGAACAATCACATGTGGCCGGACAAGCCTGTCAGGCAGGCTAGAGAACCTTCAGAGGAGTTTGTAGGTTGAAACACTCTTGTCACGCCCAGGAGTTTTTATTAACTGGAGCTCTAAGTTAACTCCTTCTCCGAAAGAGGTGGTGGGGGACAGCCCCCCGTAAAGTCAGAGGTGTAGGTGAGAGCACAAAGTAGTAAAGTAGGCAGGCTCTGGTTATGTGGGTAGGTGCTCGAGGATTTCCAGGGGGACTCCTGAGGCTTGATCCCGCCTTTGCGTATCTTGAGCCTCCTTCCTCATGACCTTTGCCATGGGCCGAGTGCCTCACTCTGGCCCCCAACAGGATTCTAGAACAAAGCTGCTCAATGGTAGCTGCAGTGTTCTTGCCTGGAGAATCCCAGGGACGGTGGAGCCTGGTGGGCTTCCATCTATGGGGTCGCACAGAGTTGGACACGACTGAAGCAACTTAGCAGCCGCTAAGTTGATCCTTGGGTCAGGGAGATCCCCTGGAGAAGGCAATTGCAACCCATTCCAGTATTCTTGCCTGGAGAATTCTATGGACAGAGGAGCCTGCTGAGCCCCAGTCTGTGGGGTCACAAAGAGTCAGATGCAAAAGGGTAAACATATGTTAGATCTTAAAAACTTATTAAAAATGTAACTCTCAATTTCATTTTTAAAATAAATGATTAGATGTTGAAATGATATTTTGGATATATGGGGTTAGTTTCACCTATATCTTTTGTTGATGTGATTTTTTTAGAAAATTTAAAATTATGGTGCTTGTGTTACATTTCTATTGGGTAGTACTGCTTTAGGGAGAAGGCAATGGCAACCCACTCCAGTACTCTTGCCTGGAAAATCCCATGGACGGAGGAGCCTGGTAGGCTGCAGTCTATGGGGTTGCTAAGAGCTGAACACGACTGAGTGACTTCACTTTCACTTTTCACTTTCCTGCATTGGAGAAGGAAATGGCAACCCACTCCAGTGTTCTTGCCTGGAGAATCCCAGGGACGGGGCAGCCTGGTGGGCTGCCGTCTATGGGGTCGAACAGAGTCGGACACGACTAAAGCGACTTAGCAGCAGCAGCATCAGCAGCAGTACTGCTTTAGAAAGTGAAATAGTCATAAGTACTCCATCAAGCTTATGAAAATTGGCAATGGTGTTGATAAAACACCAAATATAGATACCCCAGAAGATGTTAAGGATTTCATTTTACAATAAAAATCATCAGAAAGGTACTTCTAATGGTTGGATAATTTTCCTCATATAGTACCTTACTCTGAGTTTACTTTCCTTTGATTTAATTTGTTCACCAGAGAGTATAAAAAATGATGTTAACTACCATGTTGTCCTGACTTTTACCTAGTATATCTCTGGAAGCGAGTATTTCTTAGAAGAGCATTGAATCTATAACTGCTTCAGTGTTTCTTTTCTTTTATTTTTTTCCCCTTTCTTTTGACATCAAACATTATAGTGCTAATTGGATAAAGTCATAATTTTCTCATCCACAAAATGAGGTTAATAAAACTTAGTACATAGGTTGGTTTTATTAAATGAAGTAAGTGAATATGCAGAAAATGCCATTAGGATATCAACTGAGCAGGGCACTGTATTAAGCTTCATAGGAGAGAGAAAGATGACTAAGATCTCATCTCTGAGTCAGGGTGACAAATACATGTTACACCAATTGGACTTGAAGGGAAGGTGACTCAGACACTCAAATGAGGTGCTAGATTTAAATGATGTGAGAGAAGTAGAAAGAGTGATTCCACCCAGGCAGTCACATCCCTGCAGAGTCTGAATAAACAAGAGCATGGGGATAGGGTGGGTGCATGGGTGGCAGGCTTTTTAGATTTTGGATTGCAGGAAATGTCTGAATGGAGATATGAAAGTTCACAATATGTATGAGATTCCTTTTTTATTGTTTTAAATCTCTAAGACTCTTAATATATTGTAACTGGATTATGTTGCCCCACTGTATGTCAGTGGATCATTGCCTAGCCTGGGAGTCTCTTGTGTACGAGGGCTGGTCCTAGTCATCTTTGTACATCTAGTATGCACCACAGAACTTGGCAAAAAGCACCTGTCCAATAGAGGATTGTGAGTAGATGAATGAGCATGAACTTTCCAGCATTTAGAGAGTCATATATCACTTTTTTACTTTTCAGTTCAAAATACAGTATCTATGAGGAGTCTTTGAATCTCTAGACCTTTATGACATATAGATGTATTCACTGATAAGTTGTGCATTGAGATGGTGTGAGTGATAGGATTTTTTCTTTCCTTGAGGGACTAATATAAAGCCACAAAGTTTCAGTTACCTGCTGCTACAGAGGGCTCTTCCTCCACCTCCCAGGGACCATGACATTTCTGCTGATTTTCAACACAACCTTCTGTGGAACTCCATTCCATGGCTTTACGCCTTCCAGGAAAGAAACCCTGATGCCTTGTCTGCCAACTGCTGGCTGCCCGGAGTGGAACATAATTCTGTCTTGGAGGAAGCATAATGGGGAAGGGTTATACCTAACAGGAAATCTAGTATTTACTTTGCAGTGAAGTACATGAAAAGATTGAAAGAAAGGATGCAGCTTAGCAACTAGATGTTCACTTTGTGTGGGATTTCCTTTGGGGGCCTTTTTCCCCTACCCTATTTTATCATCGTTATGTTTTAATGTTTTATTTCCTGTCTACTCAGTAAGTTGCTTTATTAGTGGTGGTTGGATCTACTATGAACACCATTTAACGATTCACTGGAAAAAGAATAAGGAGAAAACTTTTCTACTCACTTTCCATCATTTTTAGAAAGGAAGTGAGAAAAGCTGTTTTCTATGCATACTACTTCTCCCTTTTATCCATTAATAATCAATTTTGTTAGTGGACTAATTAATACTACTGACTTCACAATTGGAGTAAGAAATTGGGGCCATTATTGGCCTAAATGACTTCTTGTCACTCCCCACCTTGAATAATAAAAATTTAACACCAGCAAATATTTGCAAAGAGTAACTATAAAGCCAAATGTATTATGTCCTTACTGGGACACAAAGGGTTACGTTAAAGGTCCAGCAGTTATTAGCACAGCTCACCAAAGACCTGGGTGAGAAAAGGAAAGGGCAGGGGCAGCAATTCTTGCTTGCAGACACTGATCCTTCATACCCTTCGGCCTCTTCCTTGTCCTCATCACTAGCTCCTTTCATGTACCTCTGGGATTTGATCAGGCCTTTGATGAACATGCTGGACCTCTAACTGTAGAGCAGAGAGAGCTGTTCCAATTCAGACATATGTTAGTAGGGCTTAAAAGCCATTTAACAGGTAGTAATAGTGCAGTTTTTGAACTCCCAGAGGTTTATGGGTGTTTATGGTTTAAAGCTCAAGCAGGGAAATCAGAAATGGTGTGAAACTCAGAGAGGTAGAGAGAGGGTTGGAAGTTGAGAGCTGAGGCCAAGGCTCAGGAATGGCAATATCTATGGCAAATGTTACTTGATAACAAAAGGTACAATTTTTCACTTAGTCATTTTGGTATTAAAAAGCTGCATTAAAACATCTTTGGTACACAGAAGGTACTCAGTAAATATTTATTGAACTTAATCTTTAAACCAATGGCATGTTTTTTAAATTTTTAAAAAATATGTCTTTATTTATTGGCTGCACCAAGTCTTAGTTGCATCACACGGGATCTTTGACCTTTGTTACAGCGTGAAGGATCTTTAGTTGTGGTGTTCAAACTCTCAGTTGTAGCATGTGGGTAGTTCCCTGATCAGGAATCGACCTGTGACCCCTGCATTGGGATCAAAGTCCTAGCCACTGGACCACTAGGCAAGTCCCCAGAGGCATATTCTTAACCCTCCTTCTCCTCTTCCATTTTGTAGTTGGGCCCTACAAATTACTGAAATTATGGTTGGCAAGCTTGAGTAGCATTGCAGATTTTAGCAAAATAAATTGTATTTTTTAAGGAAAATGAGGTCAAACAAAGACTTGGTAAATGTAAGAAGTCCCTTTACAACCTCCATACAACTTCTACCATCCTGTGTATCTAAGCTGCATTAGCCTCTCCAGCCCTCACTCAGTTCCTCCATTTTTAGACCCAAGGGATTGGACTAGTCTTCAAGGTCCATTTTAGACATGTTTTAAACAATTTTTTAAAAAATGACTTCATTCACCATTTACTTTTCTCAAGCACAAAAATACAAGATCAATAAAAATTTCCTTATTTAAAAAAAACTTATGAGTTTTCCAAAATAGTGTTGCCTCTATTTTCACTGTGTTATACATATCATGACCTTTGGGAACACGGCCTTTGATGTCAGCATTGTAAATAACAGGTAACAAAGCAATGTAAACCTCTTTGAAGTTGGTGAGAACTGATCTTGAATCCTGGCTCTGACAAGTACTATCTTTGTGACCTTAGGCAAATAACTTACTCTCACCAAGGCTCAATTTCCTTATTGGTAATATGAAGATGATAATGTATTTAAAAAGCTGTTGTGAGGATTAAATATAATAATGGATATAAATTGCTCAACACAGAGCCTGGCCTGCAGGAAACACGCAATTCATATTACCTAATGTTAATGACCAGAGAAGGCAATGGCACCCCACTCCAATACTCCAATACTCCCACTCCAGTACTCTTGCCTGGAAAATCCCATGGACAGAGGAGCCTGGTAGGCTGCAGTCCATGGGGTCACACAGAATTGGACACAACTGAGCAACTTCACTTTCAGTTTTCACTTTCATGCATTGAAGAAGGAAATGGCAACCTACTCCAGTGTTCTTGCCTGGAGAATCCTAGGGATGGGGGAGCCTGGTGGGCTGCCGTCTATGGAGTCGCACAGAGTCGGACATGACTGAAGCGACTTAGCAGCAGCAGCAGCAATGTTAATGATATAACTGCTGGCATTGTAAATTGTAGACTATTTCACTGACATTGTAAATTGAAGTATTGATTGAGTAAACTAATGATCAGAATGTTTTCCTGATGGAAACTGACTTAAAATATTTCTATTTCTTTGCAGATCTTATATTGCACTTTAAACACACCTAAAGTTGACATGGGAAAACTCTTGGGAACACAAATAGGTCTTGAAGATTTCATATTTGCCCACATAAAAGGGATCAAAAAAGAAGTGAATGTGTACAAATCTGAGGATTCACTTGGTCTCACTATTACAGATAATGGTGCTGGCTATGCTTTTATAAAGGTAAGTATTTAAACAAAACAAAACAAAAACAACAGTGTGACTTAATTGAGGGTAACACTTAAGAAAATTTACCAGGTCAAAGAAAGTTTGAAATGATCTTTAGTGAGAACTAATTCAGTAGGAATGGATGGAGTGGTAATGTTTCCTTTAAAAACTGTTTCAAAGACCATTCTTTTGTTTACCCTTTCCTTGAATTTTTTCCCCTTCAGTTTAAACTTCCTCTAGGATTTTGCATTTACAGACGAGGAAAGCCTGGCCCTGGTGCCTACTCATCCATATGGGCTCTTGTACATCTGTAAGCTCATCATCTGGTGACTTCCATGTTGATTTCCATTGATTTAGTGTTATTTCGAAGTGCATATTTATTTGGCCACCTATTTTAAACAAGGCTCTTTAAAAATTTCTAAACTATGTACAGTTGGTTCTTGAACAACACTTTTGAACTGTTGGGTTCATCTATATGCAGATTTTGTTCAGTAGGAAATGTTATACTATAACAGTCTATGCTATGCTAAGTCACTTCAGTAGTGTCCAAGTCTGTGCAACCCCATAGATGGCAGTCCACCAGGCTCCCCCGTCCCTGGGATTCTCCAGGCAAGAACACTGGAGTGGGTTGCCATTTCCTTCTCCAATGCACGAAAGTGAAAAGTGAAAGTGAAGTCACTCAGTCGTGTTCAGCTCTTAGAGACCCCATGGACTGTAGCCCACCTCTATAACAGTCTAAGGTTGGTTAAATCTGTGGATGTGGAACTGTGAATATGGGGAACTGCTGACATGCTGGGATTTTGTACAGGGACTTTCCATTGAACAAAGGGTCAGCACCCCTAGCCCCTGCATTGTTCAAGGGTCAGTTGTAATTACTTTATCTAAATACAAAGAGCAATATAGAACTGCAAAGGCAAGAAAAGGAAGTTTGAAATGGTATGAAAAACTTTTAAGAACTGGAGTGGTAAAAAGATTCATCTCTTAAATAACAATTCTATTATTATAATAAGTAGTTTGTTTTTTTTTTTTTGCTGGGGTGGGAGGGACATAGGGCTTGTGAGATCTTAATTCCTCCAAATTGTGAGTCCCTGTAGTGAAAGCTCTGAGTCCTAACCACTGGACTGCCAGGGGATTCCCTGTAATGAGTAATTGTAGCACTGACTGTTACTGAATGCGTCTCAGGCATGTTGCATACATTTTCTCATTTAATGCTTACAATTCTATTGGATACCATGTTTCCTTTTTAATTACTTAAAAAATATTTGGCTGCTCTGGTTATTAGTCACAGCATGTGGGATCTAGTTCCTTGATGAGATCAAACCTGGGGCCCCTGCATTGGGAGCATGCAGTCAGCCCCTGGACCACCAGGGAAGTCTCTTGATTACTTTTTTGTTGAGGTGTAACAGATATAAACCTTTAATGAATGTTCACAGATCTGTGTAAATACCGCCCAGAGCAAGGGAAATTTCATTTCTACCACCTAGAAGGCTCCCTTGTTCTCCTTCTCTGTCAATACCCTTCCCCAACAAAGGTAGCCATTAGTTTGACCTCTATCACCATAGTTTTGCTTATTCCTGAACTTCATATAAGTGAAATCACATATTACTTACTCTACTGTTTCTGGATTTTGCTCAACATGTCTATGAGGTTCATCTCTGGGTAGGCGCTATTATCAACTTATTATTTTATAGACATAGAAACAGATTTGGGATGGTTAAGCAGCTTGCCCAAAGTTATGCAGCTAGACAAATTCAGGATTTGAATCCAAGCTATTTGATTCCAGAGCTGGCGGTCCTAACAACTGAGCAAAGAATTACTAATGAATTTTCTTCATACTTTTTTTTTGTCCAAACAAAATAAAAAATTTTGCTGATGCGTCGTCATCGTTGAAAAAAACTAGCCTTAGGGAAATTATCCTCTTAACTGTGAATAGTGCTTTATTTAACTTCCCACTTGATAGAACAGCTATTTTTAGCTCTGCAAAAGATATGACTCTGCTGAAGGTTGAGTGGGTGACCAAATGGAAAATCTGTGAGTTGGGAAAGTCATGTGGGATTATCTGGGGGAAGCTCAGGACATGAGGCACATGGAGCAATGCCTTTCTAATGTCAGCAGGGAAGGGCTTGGAAGTTTTGCAAACACGCATGGAGTTTTTAGATCTTAGCCTCTGATGTCCAGAGCTGTGTTTCTATTTTTTTATGCCTCTTCAAACATGTGCCTGCCTCAGAGTACTAGTCACTAGCCCCATGGAGACAGAGAACATGGTGTCAAAGAGAAAGTGGAGTCTAAGCCAAACCTCTGGCTTATAGTTCAACTTAGAAGAGAGATGAATATCATACTGCATAAAAGATTGATGTGTTTTTTTAAAAGTTAAGAGGGGATGATTTCAAACTTCTTGAAAGTTGTAATAATACAAAGAACTCACACGATACCCTTTACTCAAAAAAAATTTTGCCATTTGTCATATTTGCTTAATTCTCTTTCATGTATATATATATGAACACACTCAAATCTATATGTAAATTTTCCTGAGCCATAGGAATAAGCAGAATGCACATATAATATCTCTTTATTCCTTAATAATTTAAAAATGTAGTTTTTAAGAACAAAGATATTCTCTTCAATATACCTACAGTATAGCTATAAAATTAAAAAAATCTAATAGTGATACAAAACTCCCAAACTAATCTAATGTTCATATTGCAGTTTTTATCAGTTGTCCTAATAATGTATTTTTCCTGGTATAATTCCGATCCAGGATCATGTATTTTATTTAGTTATCATGTCTTTTTAGTGGTCTTTAATCTAGAACATGGAGAAGGCAATGGCACCACACTCCAGTACTCTTGCCTGGAAAATCCCATGGACGGAGGAGCCTGGTAGGCTGCAGTCCATGGGGTCGCTAAGAGTCGGACACGACTGAGCGACTTCAATTTCACTTTTCACTTTCATGCATTGAAGAAGGAAATGGCAACCCACTCCAGTGTTCTTGCCTGGAGAATCCCAGGGATGGTGGAGCCTGGTGGGCTGCCGTCTATGGGGTTGCACAGAGTTGGACACGACTGAAGCGACTTAGCAGCAGCAATCTAGAACAATTCCTCAGCCTTTTATAGGATGTCCCTTAACGTGGACTTTTCTGATGTCTCTTCATGTTGTGAAAGAGGTTATTGTGCATTTTTGGCATGAAAAGTAAATAAGTGATGTTGTGTCCTCAGTGTATTACGTCAGAAGGTGCATTTTATTGGTTTGTCTCAATATTCATGATGTTAATTTTTGTCCCTTGTGTACTCAGTGTCTGCCAGTCTTATTCACTGCAAAGTGATGTTTTCCTTTGTAATATCTGTGGGGAGATACCTTGAGATTATGTATATATCTTGTTCTCTTACTTGCACCCCACAGATTTAGCATCTATTGATAAGTCTTGCCTGACTCATTTGCAAAATGGTGATTTTTATAATTTCATAATTTCCTATATTTCTTTAAAACATTCTAAGAAAGCATGCCACTTATTTATTATCTATTAGCAATATGGTACATGCTTAATTGTTCAGTCATGTCTGACTCTTTTGTGACCCTTGGAGCTCCTCTGTCCATGGGATTTTTCAGGCAAGAATATTGAAGTGGGTTGTTAATTAAAAAAAATCACCTATGGACACATGATTTTTTAAAATTAATCTTTATTGCTATGCAGTTGATTTACAATGTTGTTCTAGTTTCTGCTATACAGCAAAATGAGTCAGCAAAATGTATACATACACATTTATCCACTCTTTCTTACGTTCTTTTTCCGTGTACGTCATTACAGAGTATTGAGTAGAGTTCCCTGTAGATACAGTAGGTCCTTAGCAGTTATGTATTTTTTGTATAGTAGTGTGTATAGGACACATGATTTCTCATTCAGTGGGTTCATTACAATCATTTTTTTAATTTTTATTTTTTAAATTTTATTTTATTTTTAAACTTTACAATATTGTATTGGTTTTGCCAAATATCATTTATTTTGATGCTCAAATTTCCTGAGGTTTGGTCTGCAGGAGTCCCATCCAGACAGCTCATGTATCCTTTTGATCTGCCTCCCATAATTTTATTGAGCAGTTCCTTCTTTTCTGGTACAACAAGATGTTCTAAACTCATCTTTTATCTTCTTTTCTCCAGACTGAAAATCAGCCATGTGTTCAAGGAACTCTTTTGTTTGTTTGTTTTCAGTGAGAACTGGTATTTCAAAATCAAGATCTGAATGCTGGTTGCATGCATTCATTGCTACCAGTGTGTCACTGTTTTAGATCCTTTCAGGTGCCATATAAGAGGTTCAAAACATGTATTTTAGAAATTATGAATTCATAATTATGCCTTCAGTTCTAATCCTGCCTCTAATCCATAATTATGCCAAGTGTTCTTCCTTGGCTTCCCAACTGAAATATTTACTTTCAAAATTATTGAAATATTTACTCATTTCCTTAGTTCTGTAATATGTACAAAACAGTTTCAGAATTGCTATATATTTGTACTCTGAAAAATGAACCTATTAAGAGTTCAAGATTTGTAGGGACTTCCCTGGTGGTCCAGTGGTTAAGACTCTGCACGAATTCAGTCCTTGGTTGGAGAACTAAGATCCCACATGCCATGTGGTGTGGCCAAAAGATTAAAAAGATTTCAAGGTTTGTATGTCCTTTTTGTCTTTAAATGCATGTATACAATCAAAGTATTCTCTTCAGGAGTTATGTGGAATAGGTTCTCACTTTCTCCTCCTCCCTTCACCCCATAATTTTTATTCATTTGAAATACTGTTGAATCCGTTTGCTTCTCTTTGAATTGAGGTTTTCCTCTCATGTTGATTTAATTTTCTGAATACATAAAATGATTTCAAAAGTCAAAACTATAATAAAAGTTGTATTTATAAACGTCATTCCTTCCCTGACTCCCATTACTCATTTCCCCCACTCCTTAAAGTAATCAATTTCATTAATTTCTGGCTCACTCTTCCAGTGTGATTTGCCAAGATAAGCAGAAAAAGTGGAATGTTCCAAGAGTTTGCATGTTATCCTTGTTCAGGGGCTATTCTAATCTCTGTGTGGTTCCAATTTTAGTGTATGTGTTGCTGAAATGAGTACTTATATGCTTTTAGCAGTGGTTGGAAGTCAGAGTAGGTTGATGTAAGGGGATTCAGACAAGGGTAAGGAGGCAGGAGTCCCTGATTAAGAAGGCAGAGCAGTGTGGCCCACAGGACCATGGGCTTTAGAATCAAGCCTGTTTTCACTCTTGTTTCCATTTATTTACATGCTGGGTGACACCTTAGACAAATCATTGTATGCCTTCTTTCCAATAGCAATATTAGCACCTACTTTATATGATTATTTGGGTATAAACTAATGATATATCTGCAATGTTTGAGAGTACCTATAATTGATAGCTAATATCTTAATAACAGCAAATCATCATATAATTAGGAGATGAGACTGATGGCAGAGAGATGTATTTAATAGTACTGCATGGTGCTCACACTAGAGGGGTTGGATAAGAGGGGTGGGAGGGAGGTCTAAGAGGGAGGGGTATATGTATACTGATGGCTGATTCATGTTCTTGTATGACAGAAATCGATACAACATTGTAAAGCAATTGTCCTCCAATTAAAAACAAATTGAAAAAAAATAGTACTGCATGCTGCTGCTGCTGCTAAGTCGCTTCAGTTGTGTCCGACTCTGTGCGACTCCATAGGCAGCAGCCCACCAGGCTCCCGCATCCCTGGGATTCTCCAGGCAAGAACGCTGGACTGGGTTGCCATTTCCTCTCCAATGCATGAAAGTGAAAAGTGAAAGTGAAGTCGCTCAATCATGTCCGACTCTAAGCGACCCC
Source organism: Bos indicus x Bos taurus (assembly GCF_003369695.1). Classification (NCBI taxonomy): domain Eukaryota; kingdom Metazoa; phylum Chordata; class Mammalia; order Artiodactyla; family Bovidae; genus Bos; species Bos indicus x Bos taurus. Next base: position 66,748,146 of record NC_040078.1, on the reverse strand, counting down.
ATGGACTGCAGCCTACCAGGCTCCTCCGTCCATGGGATTTTCCAGGCATGGTTCTCCTAAATGAGCCTCTTCAGGTGGAGAGACAGCAGACTTACATATTTGTAACTTTTGTACCCAAATGTTAATATTTCCCAGGAAAAAGTGTATAAATAACTTAATCAGAAAAATCATAGTATATTTACAACTAACTTTGCAAATTCCTAAAATAGTGTAATACTAGAGTTGGGGTACATTTTCTATAAAGGGTCAGATAGTGAATATTTTAGGCTTTTTTAAAATTTAGGGTCATACAGTTTTTGTTGCAACTACTCAACTTGACATTGTAGCACAAAAGTTATATACAATACTTAATAAATATAGATGTCTTCCAGTGAAACCTCATTTATGGACACTCTAATTCAAATTTTGTATAATTTTTGCATGTCATAGATATTATTTTATTTTTTCCTGACCACCAAAAAAGGTAAAACCATTTGTAACTCATCAGTTGTATAAAAGCAAGTTGTAGACCATACTCAACCTGTGAACCATTGTTTGCTGATTCCTAGTTTAAGTGAAGAAAATACTTTTAGATTCAAAATAAAGATAAGGCCTTTACCATGCAATTAAGACATGAAAATCTAACTGACTTTGAATTAAAGTAACTTATAAATAACCACAGAATGGTCATTTTCAGAATGTCTTCATATAGAAATCTTCATGATTTGAGGTACTTTTACTTTATTAGAACTAAATCACATTTTAGCAAGATCCTCTAAGAAATACGGTATTCATTTATTTCTAACATTTTGATTGTTTAACCATCCAGAACTAATAATTAGTAAGGTTGGACATGTACAAGGTCAAGAGGTTCTGGGATGGGAGCTAGGATCTCTGAGAAGAGGTATGTACAGTGAGAGTATAAGTGGTGAGAAGTGGTGATCTGAGAAAAGAGGTAACATTGAGATCTGGAGGCCTTGCTTGATACAGATGAAGAACAGCTTAGTAGAGGTAAGAAAAAGTAAAGTAGGAGGGTGGGAGTTGTTAAAGAATCAGAGTTCAAAGATGATAGTTCATTTTTTTCTAGCTTTATTGAGGTATAGTGGAAAGTGGAGTCACTCAGTCGTGTCCGACTCTTTGCCACCCCATGGACTGTAGCCTACCACGCTACTCCATCCATGGGATTTTCCAGGCAATAGTACTGGAGTGGGCTGCCATTTGCTTCTCCAGGGATCTTCCCGACCCAGGGATTGAACCCGGGTCTTCCTCATTGTAGGCAGACGCTTTACCATCTGAGCCACCAGGGAAGAACACCATGTAAATTTAAGGTGTACAGTGTGCTGATTTGATACACTTATGTGTATTAAAATGACTATCAAGGTGATAGGATACATAAGCTGGGATAACTACAAACTCAAACTCTAATCCTGAGGTCAGAAGACTTTGGATTCTTCATCTGACTTTTCTTTCTTTCTTAACCAGCCATGTGGTCTTGAGTTAGTTAGATCTGGGTTGATTGGGAGTGTTTTAAGGAAAGAGCATGATGTCTTATAATTATACTACCTCTGTTTGAAACCCAGTTTGCTTGCTTATGAGCTATGCTTCTTTGATTAAGCAGTGTCATTGTTGTGCTTTGAGGTCCTCATTCACTAATGGAATATTAAACATTCCCTCCCAGGCTTATTAGGACTAAATGAAATAACTATGTACAATTTTTATTTGAATGTTTATTATTATGAACAAGGTTTGAGGTCAGTATTTGGAGGGTCAGTAGCAGAGACTCAAAGTTGCTGACCATGAGGGCAAGATCAGCTCAGACAACCTTGAATGAACGCTTGCGACTTTGAGGATGGTAGAGTGCCATCCTAGAGTTCTGATATGTGATGAGAAGATAGAGTTTTGTAATTATATGGGATGAATTTATAGAAGTTAATATAATAATGATCTGAAATATTTGGGAACTTCTAAGTTTAATAATATTGTAAATCTTATCTTCTAAAAAATATTTAAAGTTGTCTTTACATTTTGTAGCATCAAACTCTAAAGCCTGATGACAGAAAGTTCCAAGTGTTATAGAGAATGATATTAAGTGACTCAGCAAATATAAATATAGAATTAATACCTCTTTTTTTCTCCGAAGTCCTTTGTGCCTGAGCAGCACTTTTAGCAATATTTTTAACCCATATCAAGTTATGGTATGATTATTAAAGTATAATAGATTACAGAAGCTTGTCTCAGTTGCTACCTCATTCTTTATTCTATACTTAGGAAGTTGGGGTTCAGGTAACCCACATAATATAGCATCAGTGTCTCCCACTTTGCTTCTACATATGATTCACCTTATGATACCCTTCTCCAAGTTTCTTATGTTGGTTTTCCTCTCTCTTTATCCCAGATTCTTATCTGCTGGCTCTGATGATTACCTATGCTTTGATTTTTCTCTTGCTCACCTGGATTCTCACCTTGCTGCCTGCTGACTTCTGGTAATTGTCTTTCCACTCTCTGGACACTGATCTGGCTACCTGTGGCTACTCATAGGCTCTGGTTACCCTATATTCTGTTACTCTGCCCTTCATTTACTGGTTTGATTCATAGTTGTCTTTAAAATCTTTCAGTTTTATATAATGCTTATTTTATAAATAAAATGACAACAATAAGTCTTAAAAATGAAAAATATGTGGAGCTGAAATTTGTATAATGTAGGTCATCAAAGGAAAAATAGGTTCAAGATGTATCAAGAAATAAATTAGAATAAAAATTAAGAATGAGTTATAGATTTTCACATTCTCCAATGACTTAAAAATGGTGAGATGACAAAATATTAATTTTTTTCTTTGTTTCTTAAGCTCTAGTCTTTTGTTTAATTTCACTTATGTTTCTATGACAGTTTAGAAACTCCAATTGTACTGAGTGGTATCATGTGTTGTGGTTACCCTTGTTTGTTTCTGTAGCTTGTAAGTTGAATATGGATTTACTAAAGAAAATATTGTCAGATTATGAAATTTCAAGGCTTTTTGCTTTATAATTAATTACTTGTAATGATAATAATTTCCACTTGAATTGGCATTATTGTATCATTTGCATAAAGCATTTTAACAGTTATTACAGTGAACATAGCCATGTTCTTGAAATTGGGTGATAAAAAAGAAACCTACTATAGGATTTGGTATATTGTAATAAAGTTTAAAAATTAAAAATGACTAGCCTTCCTAGGTTAGTCTTCTACAACTTGTTTTTTCTTGTGACAATATTATGGAGATGCTAGGGTACATGGGATCAGTTTTTCTCTTAACTCTTGGACACAAGGATCAATCCTCTACTGACTCAGAAGATGTTGTTATTCTACCTGATAAAAATGCAGGATACACACAGATCTATTACACAATAACAGCTGCTGCTGCTAAGTCGATTCAGTCGTGTCCGACTCTGTGCGACCCCAGAGACGGAAGCCTACCAGGCTCCCCCATCCCTGGGATTCTCCAGGCAAGAGTACTGGAGTGGGGTGCCATTGCCTTCTCCAACACAATAACAGCAGCCCCTAATAATTCTATCGGGTCATTCTCAAAAAGGATTTGTGATGCCCAGGGCAGATTGTGGCCTGCATTTTGCCGTGTTCTTCAATGCTGTTGAAGAGTTTATATATCTTCTGCTGGGTTGTTACCTGTGTAGAGTTTTGTGGAAGTTCTTGTCCCTAAAATTCTTTCAGAAATTATTAGTATTATCTTAGGGAGTCTTACGGAGAATGCAGTGGCACCCCACTCCAGTACTCTTGCCTGGAAAACCCCATGGACGGAGGAGCCTGGTAGGCTGCAGTCCATGGGGTCGCTGGGAGTTGGACACGACTGAGCGACTTCACTTTCACTTTTCACTCTCATGCATTGGAGAAAGAAATGACAACCCACTCCAGTGTTCTTGCCTGGAGAATCCCAGGGACAGGGGAGCCTGGTGGGCTGCCGTCTATGGGGTCGCACAGAGTTGGACACGACTGAAGCGACTTAGCAGCAGCAGCAGCAGGGAGTCTTACATCTCATTTTGAAAGTCTGGACTATTGATGTGTTGTTTTCATACCTGTGATAGGAGGGAATGGTAACCTGCTTCAGTATTCTTGCCTGCCTGGTGGGCTACAGTCCACAGGGTCACAAAGAGTCAACAGGACTGAGGTGACTTAGCACACACGCACATACCTATGATAGAGTTGCTGCTGCTGCTTCTGAGTCACTTCAGTCGTGTCTGACTCTGTGTGACCCCATAGACAGCAGCCCACCAGGCTCCCCTGTCCCTGGGATTCTCCAGGCAAGAACACTGGAGTGGGTTGCCATTTCCTTCTCCAATGCATGAAAGTGAAAAGTGAAAGTGAAGTCGCTCAGTCGTGCCCGACTCTTATCAACCTCATGGACTGCAGCCCACCAGGCTCCTCCATCCATGGGATTTTCCAAGCAAGAGTACTGGAGTGGGGTGCCATTGCCTTCTCTGATTATAGAGTTAGGAAATACCAATTTGACATTTCTACTTGGGTCCTAAGTTCTCCTCACCTGAAATATATAAATAAAAAGTGATATGTAAATGAAAATCCTTCTCATTGGCTCCCCGGTGGTGACTACACCTATCTACTACATATCAATTTTCTTGGTTAAGGTTGTACTAATTCTTGTCTTGGCTTTGTAACTAGGGTTTAAAGAATGTAGTCAATAGAAAAAGCTCAAGCTTTATTCTGATGTAATGTACCTTAGTGATTGAGCAACAACAATAACAATGGGTCTCATGTTGAAATGATTCAACAACAATTTTAGGTAGGTATTGTGCTAGGCACAGGGCGTGCGATGGTGAATAAGAGCATCTCTATCCCCAAGGATATTACAGTTCAGTAGTGGAGTTTGTTGTTGTTTAGTTGCTAAGCCATGTCCAACTCTTTTACCAGCCTGTGGACTGTAACCCTTCAAGCTCCTTTGTCCATGGAAAAGTGGAGGCTGACAAGAAAATGGAAAGTTGCACTGTGGTCTGTTGAACTTGGCAAGTTGCTTGATCTTCCTGATCTAAGACATGAGACTCTCATAAAGGTTGTTAAATGAGATCGTGACTGTAAAGTGCTTAGCTTCGAGCTCAGCACATGTAGCAGAAAGTACTACAGAGGCATGAGATTAGGCACCTTGCCTAATCTTGGAGGAATGGGCTGGCAGTTGTCAGGAAAAGCTGCTCAGAGGAGATGGTGACCTGATGGAGCTGAATTCTGAATGACAAAAAAGAATGTTTGGGAGCAGGATGCTTATCTTTGTTGTTTGGTCTTCTCTGTCTTTAACTGAACATTAAGCTGCATGGATGGGTTTTTGTCAATATATTATACATAATGTCTTAAGAGCTTGAAAAGTAGTGTTGCATGTTGCTATTTTTTTATTATTACCCTTAATTTTCTTTCAGAGAATTAAAGATGACAGCATAATTGATTCAGTTAAAACAATCTGTGTGGGGGATCACATTGAAGCCATCAATGGAGAAAATATCGTTGGGTGGCGTCACTTTGATGTTGCTAAGAAGTTAAAGGAACTAAAAAAGAGGAACTCTTTACCTTGACATTAATAGAACCTAAGAAGGCCTTCGGTAAGTCATTTTAGCTTATCTTTCTCAGGGAACTGAGTACTGTGATATGGTGTCATGTGCTTTTGAATATCAGTTAAGAACATAGGAAATGATAGACAACTCTACTTATAAGGAAAACAAACATAAAAGGAGAAAAAAAATGCTTAGAAGAACATTTTCTTAAAAGGGCATTTGGAGTTATGAAGTCTAATGTCTAGTGACTATGAATTTGTTCCAAGCTCGAAGAACAGCACACTGCATTGATTCATCTTGCTGAGCAGGGAGATGTTTGACTGAGCTCTCTAAACAGTAGTAACTGTCATTCAAGGACCTCAGTAGCAGAAACTGTAGTTACACATAGAATTGGTATTTAAAGTAGCTATCTAGTCTATTTTAAATACTTCCTTCAATACTTTTCCTCCACTGGCATTTTGAACTTGGCAGCATGGAATGGTAGGGAACTGCTTCTGCTTTGGTGTGGCATCTGTACTCGCTTGGTTTTAGCCATGGCAGCTGTGTTCCAACTGTTGTTCAAACCCCCAGGGCCATCTCATCTACAGGAAAATGTGCCAGCCTCTCTCTCTCACTACCCTTAATCACAGCACTATTTTAATGAGCCAAATGATGGCCTAGTGTTCATCAGTGTTAAAATATCTTCAGCAGAATCATCCTAGGCCTGCCCTTACTCATCCGTGACTCCACCTACCTTATGTTCTTTCGTCTATCGCACAACATAAAGATTCCTTATAGTTTGTTTCCAGTGTCTGTTTTCTCAGGGCAGTTAATGACAGTGATGGGAGAATGTGGCAGGTCTGGGCAATTTTATTTCCCCACCCTTAACAAGTAAGGGGCAGATCCTAGCCATATGAAATTGAAAAAATTTCTCTGGCTTCCAAGTGGTTCTGTGCCATGTAATAGAAATGTGGTATAGGTGGCATTGCTTGTGGGAGACAGAGTTCCAAGAAGATGTCAGAAAAGGATGTCTTATGCCCTTGCTGCTCCGGGAGAGGCCATTCTAGGAACTACTGCTGCAGATACCATGATTCTAGATGGTGTATTATAGCATCTGAGCTCACTTACCACAGAGGAAGGTGGGCCAGCACTCAGATTTCCATCTAGCAGCTCCTTCTTTTTTCTTTTTTTCACTTAACCTTTTATTTTGTATTGGAGTATAGCCAATTAACAGTGTTGTGATAGTTTCAGGTGGACAGCAACGGGACTCAGCCACACATATACATGTACGCATTCTCCCCCAAACTCCTCTCCCACCTGGGCTGCCACATAACATTGAGCAGAGTTCTCTGTGCTGTACAGTAGGCCCTTGATGGCTATCCAGTTTAAATATAGCACTGTGTACATGTCGATCCCAAACTCCCTAACTATTTCTCCCCCCAATCCTTTCCCCTGACAATGATAACTTTGTTCTGTAAGTCTGTTTTTGTTTTGCAAATAACTTTATTTGTATAATTTCTTTTTAGATTCCACATATAAGGGATGTCATATGATATTTCTCTGTCTTGGACTTACTCCTCTCAGTGTGACAATTTCTAGGTCCATCCATGTTGTTGAAAATGACATTATTTCGTTCTTTTTAATGGTTGGGTAATATTTCATTGTATATATGTACCACATCTTCTTTATTCATTCCTCTGTCGATGGACATTTAGGTTGCTTCCATGTCTTGGCTATTGTAAACAACGTTAGCAGCTCCTTTTGAAATGGCTTTGTTTAGTAACCAGCTTCCCAGACATCATAGTATATAGAATGATAGGACGTAGGCAGTTTGAGATAAATAGTATTTGATTTAGGTTCTTTGTAAATCTAAGTTTTTCTCTTAGAACAATTCAAGTAATATAGTTTCTTTCTACATTTATCTCTACCACAATCTATTTTCCAGAGTTAATCTCTTCCTATTTTTCCTTGTCTGCATATAAATTTTGTGGTCCCTGTGTTTTTTAGTAGAGAGTTGCTGATACACCTTAAGTTGGATGTTAGGTTGATAATAGTCTTGGATGTTACACAGAGGTCATTGTATTTAGCTATTCCTGCTCTATGATTCGGAGAAGGCAATGGCACCCCACTCCAATACTCTTGCCTGGAAAATCCCTTGGACGGAGGAGCCTGGTAGGCTGCAGTCCATGGGGTCGCTAAAAGTCGGACACGACTGAGCGACTTCACTTTCACTTTTCACTTTCATGCATTGGAGAAGGAAATGGCAACCCACTCCAGTGTTCTTGCCTGGAGAATCCCAGGGATGGTGGAGCCTGGTGGGCTGCCGTCTATGGGGTCGCACAGAGTTGGACACGACTGAAGCGACTTAGCAGCAGCAGCAGCAGCTCCATGATTAGAGTTTTCCTTCAATATTTGAGACACATGTGTAGATAGTTGGTGTACTTCACTGCCTTACATGCCTGCAGTGGCTGAACCTGGTCTTTGCTTCATGTGAATTCCATGGACAAATTTGAAAAGGACAATGAATAGGTTTTTCCTAATGAGGTTACGTTATTTTGGCAGCTCACATTCTGGTGATAAAGGTTAAGGTACCTAGAGATTGATTTGGGAGCAGTAACAAGTTTTTGTTTTCCAAGGTTTCAAAGGCAGCTTCACTCAATTTAACTCAAATTATACCTGCTGGTCTATATGCATTTTCTACTCTGTTGATTGATCTTTGCCTCTGGGCTCTAGCCTGGGGTCTTTTAGAATAAGACTGGTTTCTCTGCCTAGCTTTGAGCCCTTAATTTTGGTGCCTTTCTTTTTTGCCTCTTGGATAAAGGCAATTCATTTGTTTCTCATCCTGTGACCTTTTTCCAGCACTTAGCTTTTTGCTGGGAAGGCAGTATACATCAGGAGGTTCATGGGGGACCAGTCTTGGCCCCATTTTCTCCATCCCAATCTTATCTTTCACTATGTTTCCTTCCCGCCTGTGTTTTTCTAGCATTTTCATTGATGAATTGATTCAAATGTAAAGTTCTTCATGATTATCTGACTCTCTGTCATCTTGGATTCCTACCAGGAGAAAGGGCCAGTCTAGGTAAGGCAGAATTTTATAGCTTCAGCCAAAATGACCTAAGTCATTTCTGGGACTTTACCAAAAGCTGTCAGAAATAGCCACACACTCCAGTGTCTTGACGTTTTCCTACCAACTTCCCAACAATTTAGCTGGGGAAGGCATGTGGACTGTGTCCCAAAATACAGGAGGGAATAATGTAGTTGGCAGCGATGTGCTTACACAGCAGATAGGATGAGCTGCTTGCTGATGAGGAACTCCTTGCTGCCCACTCTATTTCTATATTTTACATTCACCACTACCAACACCCAACGTCTGGGGTCCATATATGTGTCCAGATTCTTTGAGAGCTACACAATAAGCACTTTCTAATGTTAGGAAATGTCAGTTTTTGGAGAGACTATCAGTTTGGTCTCAGAAACAAAGACAGTTCAATCAAGTCTTGGAAAGGTAGGAACCAAGCCTGTTTCAGGGATGTATGAACCAAGAACCCTTCATGCTGCTGCTGCTGCTAAGTCACTTCCAATGCATGTATCTTTAGGTTACTCCAATTAGGATTCAAATTCCTTGGAGGGGGAGTTTATTAGGTCATATGTCCATCTTGATAGCAGAGAAGGCAGGCTACTTAACTGACAGGTGAACATTGAAGGGGAGGAACTTTCTTTTTGGGTAGGAAAAGGCAGATTTCCATGCCTTTAAACCATTTCTTTGGAGAAGGCAGTGGCAACCCACTCCAGTACTCTTGCCTGGAAAATCCCATGGACGGAGGAGCCTGGTAGGCTGCAGTCCATGGGGTCGAGAAGAGTCGGGCATGACTGAGCGACTTCACTTTCACTTTTCACTTTCTTGCATTGGAGAAGGAAATGGCAACCCACTCCAGTATTCTTGCCTGGAGAATCCCAGGGACAGGGGAGCCTGGTGGGCTGCCGTCTATGGGGTCACACAGAGTCGGGCACGACTGAAGTGACTTAGCAGCAAACCATTTCTTTAAGCTGTTACACGTCTTTTAGGTAAAGAAGTGTTTGTTTTCTTTTGACTTTGATTCTAGCCATGCATGATGCTATCAGTCTGAGCATATCAGAATGAGTCTGGAGAGAAAGAGAATATTGTCAACTGGCTTTAGGTGTCCAATCTTAAGGATTTTATTATTCCACTAAGTGTTGGGTTCTGTATAAATGGCTCTTTAGTACAGGGCCATCTGGAGACCATGACAATATCAAGCTCTCTTTCAGGGAAGGGCTAAAACTCTTCTTGATGCTGGCCACCAAACTTGGAAGGGGCTTCACTCCGTAGATTTGGACTGCACTCCTGGAAGACCCTTCATTTATATATTCCACAAATAATTTGAAAATCGGCTGTGTTCCAGGTACTCTGCTAGGCATGGCAGATATTAAGAAAGAAGACTTAATGTATAGCTCCTGCCTTTTGAGGCACTCACAGTCTAGGAGGCTGTCATGGACTGAATCATGTCCCCCTAATATTTGTATGTTGAAGTCCTAGTCTCCAGTACCTCAGAATGTGATTATATTTGGAGATAGGATCTCTAGTGAGGTGACTAAGTTAAAATGAGGTCATCAGAGTGGCTCCTGGTGCAATATGACTGGTGTATTTATAAGAAGAGGAAATTTGGACATGGAGGCACATAGAGGGAGAATACCATGTGAACATAAAGACAGCCAAATGCAAACCAAGGAGATAGACCTCAGAAGAAAGTGACCCTGGCAACAGACTTCTAGCTTCCATAACTGTAAGAAAACAAGCTTTTGTTGTTTAAGCTATGTGGTTCTTCATTGTGATAGTGCTGGGAAATTGAGGCAGAGGCCAATAAGCAAAAAAAAAAAAAAAAAAGAAAGAAAGAAAGAAAGAAAATATAGTGCAATTTCTTTTACTATGGCAGTAGATCTTGGACTTCCTGACAATATAGAAGGTATAGGTAAGGTATCTTAGCAGTTCTTTGGCCCTGGGCAGATGGTAAGAATATACTGATATGTTTTCATTTAACAAATAATTGAGTAATTAGCATACAATGGTCTTAGGGTACAAGTTTGCTGGGGTAATAGTCATTGTTTATTGAGAGCCTCCTGTGTGTTCCATTACCACACTACATAATTGGTATATCCATAAATAAGACCAGTTCTTGCCTTCAAGAAACTCATATTTAGTGGGAAGAGACAGATACAAAAAATTTCAATAAAGGATGTTGGAAGTGATAGAAGGTACTGGAGGTCTTAAAGATGGGATATATCAAACCAACCAAGGAGTTTAGAAAAAGCTTCCTGGAGAAGGAATTTGAGCTGAATCTTAAGAGGCTGACTCAGAGAACAAATTAGACAAGGTTGTCCTAGGAAGTAGGACTAGAATAAGCAATGTGCAGAATCACAGAGCAGTGTTGTGTATCTCAGAATATGATGTCTTGGGGGTGTGATTAGAATAGAGGTTCTGGTGGTGGTGTGGCAAGAGAAGAAGCTCAAGAGTCACTGTGACCAAATTATCAAGGGCCTTATGTATGCAGCTAAAGGGTGGACAGTGGAGAACCACTGGGGGGTTAGGCAGTGGAGAACCTTAATGAGACTTGGATTTTAGATAGGTATTTTGGAGACATGTCAGAAGGTAGGGCATGATTTAGAGGTCAGGAAATCAATAAAGACTGTTGTGTTGAGAAGAAGAAAGATGAAATCCTGAATGAAGGCAGTACCAGTAGGTATGGAGATAAGAAATGGTTCCTTGGAACAGACAGTAGTGTGCTGGAGCCATTCATACCCATCTGTTTCAATTCCGTGTTCAGTGGCATCAAGTTGGTTGCTTGAAATTGGCCCTGGGTGGGTGTTTACATCATGGAAATAGGCAAGTGCTGCAAGTCAGGGCTGCTGCTGCTTTTTTTTTTTTTTTAATTTGGAAGGTTGATTGTCAAACATTTACCTGCATACCACTGAATGTTTGTTTGCCCCAGGTCATAGTTGAAGAATGCAGGATCTTCCATCTTCACTGTGGCAGTGGGATCCTTAGTTGTAGCCTGTGGGGTCTAGTTCCCTGACCAGGGATCGAACCCAGGGCCCCTGCATGGGATCACCAACCACCACTGAATATTAAGAACATAGACTTGGTAACCCATTGGATGTAAAGATAAAGGAAAAGAAATCGCAAATTGTGACTCACAGATTTGTGGATTGTGTGTTGCTATTCTTTGAGAGGAGGAAAACTGGAAAAGAAAGATTTAGGTGAGGAGACAGGGAAAAGAGATTGTAATTACAGTGCAATTTTGAGTCTTAAGAGTTTGAAATCTGTGGGGCAATTCAGCTGGCTATCTGTAAGAGGTAGGTGAGCATTTAGAATTGGGACCTACAGAATGGGATTTCTGAGTACTTTGAAGCCATGGAAATAAAATCCAGTTACTCAGAGTAATAAGAGAAAAATGACAAGACCAGAGCTGTGGGGGAACCCTGCATTTAAGGACTAGAAAGAATAGTCAGCACAGTGAGGAATGGCTGGACATGGAGAAGCCAGTGTCTGGCTGGCCTTTACCCAAGCACTCAGGAGCAAGTCACTTGTCCCAAGAACAGATGCGCCATTGCAGTTTTCCTAACTTGGCTGTGGGGCTCTGAGGGAGGAATAATGGCTATTATTATAAAACATACCCTCAGAATCTCCTCTGCTGGTTTAAATCACTGTTTTCAGCTAGTAGGTCTCAACCAGTGTGTTGAGAACACAAAATAGAATAGAATTGGAAATTTCATAGTGCTTTGTGCCTAGTAAGGGTAAGTGTTTGGTTTCAATGTTTTCATATATGCATATATGTGTATTTCGGTTAGGTCTGTATTTATGGGTCATGATATAATGTATATGGGCTTCCCTGGTGGCTCAACTGGTAAAGAATTTGCCTGCAATGCAGGAGTCCCCAGTTCGATCCCTGGGTTGGGAAGATTTTTCAGGGAGGGGATAGGCTACCCACTCCAGTATTCTTGGGCTTCCCTGGTGACTTAGACCGTAAAGAATCTGCCTGCAATGCAGGAGACCTGGGTTCATTCCCTGGGTTGAGAAGATCCCCTGGAGGAGGGCATAGCAACCCACACCAGTATTCTTTCCTGGAGAATTCCCATGGACGGAGGAGCCTGGGGGGCTACAGTCCATGAGGTTGCAAAGAGTCAGACACGACTGAGTGACTAAGCGCACGCGCACACACACACACACACATTATATATATATATATATTTCTCACTTTGTATCACAGTAGCAACTGGCTTAAATGACTCCCTTGTTAAAACCTTGCAATTTAATGGGAAATCTTATTCATACCTAACATGGTTTCTCCTGGTCAGCTGCTTTCAGATCCAAATTTTCCTCCTTCTAGCTAGGAGTTGATGGCAGCCTTCCCAGTCCTTATCAAGTAGCGGCTGGAATGCCTCTAGTGGTAATTTTTTTTTTTTTTTTTTAGGGCATGGCTCACTTCCTTTCCTCTTTTGCCAGTGAAAAGGAACATGTCTCTACAATGAGCTCAACCCTCCAGAGTCTGCCCTATAAACCTAAGTTTCCCAAGGCTATGAAAATTCATTCTTCCATTTAACTGGCTTTAGGATCAGACTTGCTCAACTAGTTTATTTTCCTATGAGGTCTTTAGTAAATATTATGAGACTTTGATTCAGTTTTATTTAGATGAGTCTCCACTTCACTTATCCTGGAGAATTTCTTTACTTTGTTATTGTTGCCCTTTATGGAAAGAGGTTTGTGGAAGGAGGTCTAAAATATTTCTGTGAAGTGTTTTGAAAACCAAAAAGGGAGTTGAAAGAATGTGTGCCTCCTAAAGCATTGATAGTCTTTGTTTTGAGGTTAGATTTTGTTACAGATCTCTGGGCTCTGTCTTCTTTTAGAGACCTCATTTCTGTGCTGTGTGCCCATCAGAATAGGATGTTCAGTATGTGAAGTACGTCCGAGTCCTTTGAGTCATTCACAGCTGGAAAACTCGGACCTCATCTTTGTGATTCAGCCTAACGGATGTGTTCATTTTCAAGGACTAAGTCTATTTGCTATTAAGGGAAACTCTATGACTTTTTAGATAGACACTTCAAACACTTAAAAAATAATTTCTATTATTCATGGTATTTTGAGTGAACATTATTCAAGCAACAGTGCTTTTGGTACTTTTATATGTACTAAGGAATATGTTGCTAAAGGGACACCAAAGTGTAAGTAGTTAAATCCGTAGACTCTGCCACATCTGGGCTGTGTGTTAATATGATATTGGATGAATTAATCTTTCTGTGTTTTGGTTTCCTTCCACAAAAATAAAGATCATAGCATCAACAACATTGGGCTGTTGTGAGGATTAAATGACTAAACACATGAAAATAATCGTAGAATAATCCCTGCTGCATAGAAGTGTTTGGTAAAAGTTAGCTGCTAGTATTACTGTTATCTTGAAGGTATAGCCCTTTCTTTAAGGAGTAATTTTATTTTATTTTGAAAACTATTTATTTATTTGGCCGCTCCAGCTCTTAGTTGCAGCATGTGGGATCTTTGATCTTTGTTGCAATATGTGGGATATTTAGTTGCAGCCTGGGGGATCTAGTTCCCTGACCAGAGATTGAATCTGTGCCCCCTGCATGGGGGGTATGGAGTCTTAACCGCTGGACTGCCAGGGAAGTAAAGAGTAATTTTAGCAACAAAATGAGCCCACATGAAGCAAGGAAAGCAAAGTGGGTGAGTTGGTGATTAGCAAGTGTTTGTTGAGAGCTCTGGCCCTCTTCTGTATCCTGGAAGGACAGATGGTAAATCACATCTCATATCAAATAATGAAATATATCAGTATGTCATTGTCATAGCTGCCATTCACTTTCCTAAGTACTTTCTAAATTGGAAATAATTTAATCCTTACAACCATTCTAAAAGGTTAGGCAATCTGTCCAAGGTTTTAGAGCTGGCTAGTGAGGGAGGGAGGTAGGCTTCTAACCCTGCAATGAGCCTCCAGAGCCAGCTTCCTAACACTTATTATGGATGAGTCAGCATGTTTTTATTCTCCTCAAGGAGCTTGCAACTTACATAAAGAGGCAAGTACATTAACACTCAAGTAGTTCTACCAATAGCAGTCATAGTTACCATTTGCAGCAATATGGTATAAAGAATAAGAGAATATTAGAAGCAATATGGTATAATGAATAAGAGCATAGATTCTGAGCCAGACTGCTTGGGTTGAATTCCTGTCTCTGCTGCTTACTTCTTATGTGATCTTGGACTACTTACTTATTCCCTTCTATGTCTGTTTGAAGTGAAGTGAAAGTGTTAGTCACTCAGTATTGTCCAACTCTTTGTGACCTGCCAGGCTCCTCTGTCTACAGAACTTTCCAGGCAAGAATACTAAGTGGGTTGCCATTTCCTTCACCAGGGGATTTTCCCAACTCAGTGATTGAATACGAGTCTTCTGCATTGCCTATGGGTTCTTTTCCCCTGAGCCACTGCGGAAGCCCCATGTCTGTTTACTTATCCATAAAGTGTCGTGGGGGTTGAATGAGTTAATATATGTAAATCACACACAATAATGCTTGACACATAGTGCTACATAAATGTAAGTCATTGCTACTAGGATTTCTACTATTCTGGCTTGACTTAATCCTTGTGTTGTTCCTGTGAGGATTTTCCTGATAAGTAAACTGAGGTTTTGGGCAGTTTTATACCTCCTGGAGGTCATTTAGTGCAAGTATAGTACTCCATTCTTGTTTACTCCTGAGGCTTCTGTTCTTAACATTCTGTGTTACTGTCTGTTTGACAGTGGTGGTAATGGTGGTGGTTTAGTTGCTAAGTTGTGTTCAACACTTGCCACTCCAGGGACTGTAGCCCACTAGGCTTCTCTATCCATGGGATTTCCCAGGCAAGAATATTGGAATGGGTTGCCATTTCATTCTCCAGGGAATCTTCTCAACCCAGGGACTGAACCTGAGTCTCCTGCATTGCAGTTGGATTCTTGACTGACTGAGCCACCAGAATAGCCCCTTTCTTAGAATATAATGCAAACCATATGATCTATATGCTGTAATACAGACTTAAACAAAGCATAGTTCAGCTGAGAGCTGATATTCCATGGTTGGGAATGGTCTTGAGGCTGAGAGTGAGGGAGGCTAGAAGATGTGGTAAGATTGGGAAGGCATTTCCCTAACAAATAAGCCATGGGACAGATAGCTTTAGCATGTCCCAACAGTATCGAAGACCAGTGTCCCAGTTGAGTTCAGTAGCTTAGGTGTGTCTGATTCTTTGTGACTCCATGGACTGCAGCGCACCAGGCTTGCCTGTCCATCACCAACTCCTGTAGCTTACTCAAACTCATGTCCATTGAGTCGGTGATGCCATCCAACCATCTCATCCGCTGTCATCCCCTTTTCCTCCCCACCTTCAATCTTTCCCAGCACCAGGGTCTTTTCCAGTGAGTCAGTTCTTCACATCAGATGGCCAAAGTATTGGAGTTTCAGCTTCAGCATCAGTCCTTCCAATGAATGTTTAGGACTAATTTCCTTTAGGATGAACTGGTTGGATCTCCTTGCAGTCCAAGGAACTCTGAAGAGTCTTCTCCAACACCACAGTTCAAAAGCATCAATTCTTTGTCACTCAGCTTTCTTTATAGTCCAATTCTCACATCCATACATGACCACTGGAAAAACCTTTGACTAGACGGACCTTTGTTGGTAAAGTAATGTCTCTGCTTTTTAATATACTATCTAGGTTGGTCATAATTTTTCTTCCAAGGAGCAAACATCTTTTAATTTTGTGGCTGAAGTCACCATCTGCAGTGATTTTGGAGCCCCCAAAAATAAAGTCTGTCACTGTTTCCATTGTTTCCCTATCTATTTGCGATGAAGTGATGGGACCGGATGCCGTGATCTTAGTTTTCTGAATGTTGAGTTTTAAGCCAAATTTTCACTCTCCTCTTTTACTTTCATCAAGAGGCTCTTTAGTTCTCCTTTATTTTCTGCCATAAGGGTGGTGTCATTTGCATATCTGAGGTTATTTATATTTCTCCCAGCAATCTTGATTCCAGCTTGTGCTTCCTCCAGCCCAGCGTTTCTCATGATGTACTCTGCATATAAGTTAAATAAGCAAGGTGACAATATACAGCTTTGATGTACTCCTTTCTCAATTTGGAAACAGTCTGTTGTTCCATGTCCAGTTCTAACTGTTGCTTCTTGACCTGTATACAGATTTCTCCGGAGGCAGGTAAGGTGGTCTGGTATTCCCATCTGTTTAAGAATTTCCCACAGTTTGTTGTGATCCACACAGTCAAAGGCTTTGGCCTAGTCAATAAAGCAGAAGTAGACGCTTTTCTGGAACTCTCTTGCTTTTTCCATGATCCAGCAGATGTTGGCAATTTGATCTCTGGTTCCTTTGCCTTTTCTAAATCCAGCTTGAACATCTGGAAGTTCATAGTTCACATACTGTTGAAGCCTGTCTTGGAGAATTTTGAGCATTACTTTGCTATCGTGTGAAACTCCAAGATGGCAGAGTAGAAGGACATGTGCTCATCTTCTCCTGCAAGTAATCCAAAATTACCAGCATCTCATTCCCATGGAACTCCCCATGAGAGGTGATAGGACCCCTGATAGAGTTGCAAAGGGAACTCAGAGCTGTAAGAGCTGTCTCCTTGCAATCTGAGGTTAAAGCGTCTCTGTGCCCTGGGCATGGGTGTATTGACTTGGACATTGAGATTCAGGGTAGCATCTGTGTTGCACTGAGCACCGCATCAGTCTTTTGGATCCTGAGAGGGGGAGACTCCAAAGCAAAACCAAGACTCAATTTCTCACCAAGGTTGTAAAGTGAGGGGCTTCTAGTCAGATTCCATCTGATATTCTTTTCTCCAGAATTGTGGAGCAAAAATTTAAATCCACTGCAGAGATTTAAGTTGGTCTGTATACTCAAAGCTATGGTTTTTCCAGTAGCCATGTACGGATGTGAGTCGGACCACAAAGAAGACTGACACTGAAGAATGGATGCTTTCAAACTGTGGTGCTGGAGAAGACTCTTGAGTCCCTTGGACTGCAAGGAGATCAAATCAGTCAATCCTAAAGAAAATCAACCCTGAATATTCATTGGAATGACTGGTGCTGAAGCTCCAATATTTTGGCCACCTGATGCAAAAAACCCACTTATTAGAAAAGACCCTTATGCTGGTAAAGACTGAAGGCAAAAGCAAAGAGGGCAACAGAAGATAAGATGGTTGGATGGTACCATCAACTCAATGGGCATGAGTTTGAGCAAACTCCGAGAAATAGTGAAACACGGGGAAGCCTAGAGTGCTGCAGTCCATGGGATCACAAAGAGTTGGACGTGACTAAGCAACTGAACCGAACTACATAAACTAAGAGCTCTCAGAGCAAAGAGCTGGACATGCCTTAGCAACTGAATGATGAAGAAAGGGTAAAGATATTAGTAGGTGAGGAAGATTGTTGAAAAAGATTACAGTTGAACTTGGCCTTATAAGATGGCAGGGAAAGTACAGACAAGGAAGGAGGGCTTCCTGTGGAAAACAGCCTAGTCTTGGAGGGACTACAGCAAATCAGGCTGCAAAAGCAGCTCTAAGCCATGTTAAGAAGATCTCTGGAAACTAGGTGGGGAACCTGAGCTTGTTGGAGAGGATAACAGGGAATCATTGAGATATTAGAACCAAAGAATGAAGTAATGAAATCCTTTGGGGAATTAAGCCTGGAAGAGGAATGTTGGCTGTATTTGATTAGAGGAGATGCCATGTCAGAGGCTGCTGCAGCAGTCCAGGAGGAAATAATAGGGCCTGGGATTGGAGGCAGCAGTGGGAATTTGGCTGAATAATATTACAGAGGCACAAATGGGGGTTGGAGGTAGGATTATGCTCTTTAGCTAAAAGAGGGAGGAGACAAGGGTTTGGAAGAAACAAATGTGACCCCAGGTTTCTATTATCAGAGCCTGTGATAAAAGTGGTATTTGGAAATGGGGCAGTTGGATGTAGTAATGGTTTGGGAGAAAGGGAGAGAAGTTTAATTTTAGATACATTGCATTTTATGTGACAGTGATGCTCTCATGTATTTTTTTTGGCAAAGATTTAAGGTCAAATTTGGGGGCTGGAACATGCCACTTAATCATCTCTTTATGTCCCAGAGTTTATTCTGCCCTTCTTATATCTAGATAGACCTGGGTTTGGCATTTACCACAAAGATACTCCGGGAGAAGATAAATGAGGAGCCAAGTTCTCTTTCGTGGGGTGTGGCGGATGTGTTAGATGAATGCTGGG
Source organism: Bos indicus x Bos taurus (assembly GCF_003369695.1). Classification (NCBI taxonomy): domain Eukaryota; kingdom Metazoa; phylum Chordata; class Mammalia; order Artiodactyla; family Bovidae; genus Bos; species Bos indicus x Bos taurus. The sequence continues at coordinate 66,729,346 of NC_040078.1, read as the reverse complement.
TGTAACTGATAAATGTGTTTTCCATGTAAAGACTCAGCTGGATAAAGTGAAAGTCACTCAGTTGTGTCCAACTCTTTGTGACCCTATGGACTATACAGTCCATGGAATTCTCCAGGCAAGAATACTGGAGTGGGTAGCTTTTCCCTTCTCCAGGGGATCTTCCCAAATTCTCCAGGCAAGAATACTGCAGTGGGAGCTTTTCCCTTCTCCAGGGGATCTTCCCAACCCAGGGATTGAACCCAGGTCTCCCGCATTGCAGGTCGATTCTTTACCAGCTGAGCCACAAGGGAAGCCCCGCCTTGGATAAAGACCCAGGCTAAATATTCAGTCTTTTCTATTCTAGCTATAAACTCTCATTAAGGAAAACTTATTAAGTATTCGTGTTTTTAACCCATGAAAAGTAAAATTATTATATTCTATTATAGGAAAAACTCTGTCATCTGTATTAACCAGTTCACTTACCCTAAACAGTGATTGATTTCTTAGAACTACAACATTTAAGGAGCCTTTGGAATTAATGACAACCACAAATAGAAGGTAGATAATAGTTCTTGGCTGTTTGTAGGCTTAGTAATTAAAATAGCAATAGACAAAGGGGTCAAAACTGATGCTAATATGTGATATGTCTTCCTTAATATGGTGTAACAGTGTAAAGGTAATGTCACATTGGTAAAATTGCTCTTTTTCTAATAATGCACATTCTATTAATAACAGTATTTGTATAATGGGAGTTGTCATATAATTGTAAGAAATGGATCTGACAAATTACACTCAAAATTGTCAGAGTGTGTCTTCAGAAAAAGTTAAGCAGATAAACAGTTGTCTTAATGTATAGTAAAATGTTTGATAGATTAAATGAAAAGGCAATTACAAAACAATGTACAGTAATATCCTTTTTTAAACTATATTTAAATATAGAAGAAAAATGACTTGCAGTATGTGTGTGTGTGTGTGTATATATATATATATATATATATATATATATATATGTTAACAGTTATCTCTGGAGGTGGGTTTTAAATGACTTGTTTGTATATGCTCAGTTGCGTGTGACTCTTTGCGGCCCCATGGACTGTAGCCTCCTAGTCTCCTCTGTCCATGGGATTCTCCAGGGAAGGATACTGCAGTAGGTTGCCACTTCCTACTCCAGGGAATCATCCCAATCCAGGATCAAACCCATATCTCGATCTCCTGCATTGGCAGGCAGATTCTTTACCAAACTGCAGGTGGTGATTGCGGCCATGAAATTAAAAGACGCTTACTCCTTGGAAGGAAAGTTATGACCAACCTAGATAGCATATTGAAAAGCAGAGACATTACTTTGCCAACAAAGGTCCATCTAGTCAAGGCTATGGTTTTTCCAGTGGTCATGTATGGATGTGAGAGTTGGACTGTGAAGAAAGCTGAGCGCCGAAGAATTGATGCTTTTGAACTGTGGTGTTGGAGAAGACTCTTGAGAGTCCCTTGGACTGCAAGGAGATCCAGCCAGTCCATTCTAAAGGAGATCAGTCCTGGGTGTTCTTTGGAAGGAATGATGCTAAAGCTGAAACTCCAGTACTTTGGCCACCTCATGCGGAGAGTTGACTCATTGGAAAAGACTCTGATTCTGGGAGGGATTGGGGGCAGGAGGAGAAGGGGACGACAGAGGATGAGATGGCTGGATGGCATCACCGACTCGATGGACGTGAGTCTGAGTGAACTCCGGGAGTTGGTGATGGACAGGGAGGCCTGGCGTTCTGCGATTCATGGGGTCGCAAAGAGTCAGACACGACTGAGTGACTGAACTGACTGAACTGACTGAGTGCCATCTGGAAAGCCTGACTTTTTTCTTTAGGTTTCTTGTATATTTCACATTTTAAATATAAACTATTAACTTTTATAACCAGAAAACAGTTATTTAAAAAAAAAAAAGACAAGGATTCCTAGTCTAGGAAGTAGAGAAATAGAATCATTTTGCTTTTAGAGGCTTTATAGTTTTTAATTATATACTCTTTTTAGAAAGTTTACTTTAGTATTATCTTAAGTGGTTCTATGTTAGAAATGTGGTAGATTACACTGTATCGACTTTTTAAATTGGTGGGATTGTTTTTGCAACTACTAAACTTTTTAAAAGCTGGAGGAAAAATATGTGTAATAAACCACTAATAAAAGTGAACAGTTTTTGAATTCCCATAAAATCATCCTATGGATAAAATAAGTATAGAAGGATGAAAATACTTTAGCCATCCTTTAAAATTCTTTGTATTAATATTAGAGTCTAGAGGTTTATAATATTTTTTTTGTAACATAGTCTCCTCTGGATTAAAATTATCCCAGAGTTGCATTCTGTAATTTCAGGGAGTTGTGAAAAATAGGGTTGAGTTTTTCTTAGATGACACCTTATCTAAAAGAACAAGATGATTTTTGGCATAGTATTTCCCTTCTGACACTTGTCATACACTGTTAAGTCTCATCAAAGGAGCAGTTAAGTCACTTTCTTTAGCCTTTTTTTGTGGGAGGGTGGGGTGGGGAGGGCTGGGTCACGTGTTGCCAGCCCTTTGATCCAATAGCTGCCTTGTGTATGTGGCATCCACTTATCTCCTTTTCCTTCTTATCTGCGCCAGCACCCTACCAGCTGAATCAAAACAAAAACAACCCCATTGCTAAAGACATATGAGGAATGTTGAGGAGAGGAAGGACACATAGAAAAAGGGAATGGACAGTTAAAATTTTTAAATTCTGGGGCAAAGCTAGATATTATGTCAACTATTCAGAGAGAGAGAGAGAGAGTGCGTGTGTGGTGGGGGTGAAGGTAGAGAGGGGAGCACAGGAGCTGTTTATGGACAGTGCTGTTTGTATAAGTTCAGGCATTGGAAGTTCTTTTTATTTTTTAAAAAATGTTATTTATCTTGCTGTGCTGGGTTTTACTTGTTGCATTCAGGATCCAGTTCCTTAACCAGGGATTGAACCTAGGCCGCCTGCATTGGGAGTGCAGATTCTTAGCCACTGGACCACCAGGGAAGTCCTGGAAGGTCTTTTTAGAAGCTTCATTGCTCAGACACAATTCTGTATCTGTGAGGTATCTTTCAGTTGGAGACAGTAGAAAACCTTACCAAACTGGCTAATGCAGAAAAGGGAATCTTTTAAATCAACCATCCATGAGTGATCCATCAACAAAGCTCTATGTAAGGGCACATACAATGTGATCAGGACCCCATTTATTGTCCTTCCTTTCTGTTCTGCTGCCTGAAGCATCAGCTTCATCATCTATAGGTCATCTTAAGGTGGCCCAAGATGATGGTCAGCAACGGCTGGGACCATGTGCTTCCTTATTCACACAGAACAGAAAAGGAGAGTGTCCTTATCTCAGAATTTCTAGCAGAAGTCCTTAGATTTTTTTCTCACTGACCTTGTTCATGTGTCCACCTCTGAAACCATCACTGTGATAGAGAGGATCAATTAGATTCCATTTGTGTGGCCCATCCCTGATGCTGGGAGCAACCAGCTGGGAGAATTTCTAGTACCTGGGACATATTAAATGATCAGTTTTTTAAAAAATCACCTTTATTTTATTTTTTAAAGATTTTTTTTTTGATGTGGACTCTTTTTTAAAGTCTTTATTGAATCTGTTACAATATTGCTTCTTTTTTTTAAAATAAATTGTACTTTAAAATTGTGTTTATTTATGTTTGGTTGCATCAGGTCTTCGCTGTGGCTCGGGGTGGCTACTCTCTAGCTGTGGTGTTTGCTCTTCTCGCTGTGGTGGCTTCTCTGTGGTGAAGCACTGGCTCCAGGCACTCGGGTCTCAGTAGTTGTGGCTCACTGGCTTAGTTGCTCTGCAGCAGTGGAGTCTTCCCAGACCAGGGCTTGAACCTGTATCCCTTGCACTGGCAGGCAGATTCTTAACCGTTGGACCACCAGGGAAGTCCTCCTTCTGTTTTTTGTTTTTTTTTGGCTGCAAGGCATGTGGGCTCTTACCAATGGTGGAGATTGATTCCATATCCTCTTCATTGGAAGGTGAAGTCTTAACCACTAGACTGCCTGAGAAGTCCCAACATTACCTTTAAATTGTCCTCCCCAGATGATCCACGTTATTGTCCCTAGATGAATTATAGTATATATATATATATATGTGTGTGTGTGTGTGTGTGTATTTATTTCTTTGAAATAAAAGTGTGCTCTAAGACAGGCACTAGTATAAGAAATGGCAAGTAATGCTTCATAATCATATGTAGTGAGAAACTCTATATCTTGATGAAATTTAAAATTGAAATTGAAAGTTGCTCAGTTGTGTCCAACTCTTTGCGATCCCATGGACTATAGAGCCCATGGAATTCCCCAGGCCAGAATACTGGAGTGGGTACCCTTTCCCTTCTCCAGGGGATCTTGCCAACCCACGGGTTGAACCTAGGTCTCCCGCATTGCAGGTGGTTTCTTTACCAGCTGAGCCACCAGGGAAGCCCAAGTGTCTGAAAAGGAGGGCAGAGAGCTGCAGACTCCAAAGTAAAGTTGTCAACTCTAATTATTATTGTTTTGTAGGCATGTGTCAGCCTCCAAGAGAAACTTAACATTTGATTTTTGATGAGAAATCACCCAACTTTTAAAAGTTGGCAATTAATTTAAAAAGTCTGAAAACACTGCCCACTCTGCAAACATGCCTGTGGACCATGTGCCACTGAGCTACCTGTTGACAGCCTTGGCCCATAAGAATTATCCTTTGTGCTCATGTCCTTTTCCCCAGTGTCAGCCATGCTCACTAAGCTTCTTAGGTACCCAGTGGTAAAAAAATTTCAAGTGATTTATTCCCAAGAAGGGTAGAGGCCTGATAAACTGAGAGCCGTGCAGTTGGGAGGGACTCTAAAACATCCTGTCCATCGTTTGCTTTTGGAGTCTTGGAACCCAGGGTCTGGGGCACACTGCCTTCTCTTTCTTCCCTTAGCCTTGCTGTCTTGGACCTTCATGGCTGGGTCTTTGCTTATACATTTTGCCCAGGAAGTTTCTGGCTCATGAGAGGGAAGTACGGGAGCCCACTTGGACCCTATGATTAATACAGTGATGTGATGACATCTGTTCTTGTGAATCTGGTTAATGTGAATCAGTCCCTAAGACTCAGGTCAGCTCTGGGAACACTGGAAAAAAGCCTTTCTGGGCCTGCAATGCTGAAGGTCATTGGCATATACAACTTGCAAAGTCCTGCAAGTCCTGAGTTGCCATCTGGCTGCCGTTTTGTTGCTGTGTAACACCAGAGCTGGAAATTATAGAAATGAATTAGTGAATCTGGTGAAGTAGCTTAGTTCACCTACACAGGTGGTTAGAGGAGGAGGCTGTATATTTCCTCTTCCAGGATGGGGTGTTGATGTGTCTGCTCACTTGATCACATGGTGTCATGTAACTCTAACAAGAGACGTTTTGAGTGGGGATTGGGGGCTCCAGTGAGATGGACACTGGAGGGCCCCCACTGCTCAGTGCTCCCCTGAGGGGCTTGGCTTAAATTCAACTGGGCCACTTTGGAGAATCTGAGTATGGTAGTGGGTCATCTTTTGTTTGTACCCTTCTGTAAATGGAAGGGAGAAAAATCACAGTTCTACAGGAGATAGAATGAAAAGGAGACCTTTGTATTTGAAGTGATAGCTTTCTGAACATTCAAAGAGAGACTTTAGCACGTTTCTCATCCCGAGAAAAGCAATGCAAGTGGTTTTGTGGGAGAGGGTGTGGGAAGAGCAGATGGCTCTCTTTCCAGGGTGGATGTGTCAGCAGAAGCAAGTGCCTCAGCAGCCGCCCCTGTGTGTGAGTCGGACCACTGGGCATGGCACCTTTCACCCGGCAGCCGTCTGAACGCGTTAGACAGCATTCTATCTAGCTGGTGTTCTCAGTGCACACGCAGATGAGGTGTGGTGGTTTAGTTGCTAAGTCGTGTCTGACTCTACTGAACCCATAGACTATAGCCTGCCAGGCTCCTCTGTCCATGAGATTTCCCAGGCAAGAAAACTAGAGTGGGTAGCCATTCCCTTTTTTGGGGATCTTTCTGACCCAGAAATTGAACCCAGGTCTCCTGCATAGCAGGCAGATTCCTTACTGACTGAGCTACGAGGGAATCCCTGCAGATGAGGACTTATTCCTAACTTCACAGAATTTGTAAATGAGTAGCTGTGTTTTAACTCAGAGTCTCTGATTTTTAAGTCCATCTCTTGTTGGATACAACTGTGTCTGTACGTACCCTCCTCTTATTGGACATCAGGGCTCTGAGCCTACTCTGAATTGTACTCCAGGCCAATTCAGGCCCTCAAGGGAACAGAACAAGAGGTTGTTCTGTGCAAAAGCAGGAGAATGCCCCACCTCCCCACACCCTGTGTGGGTGGGGGAGCTAACCCACACAACTTGGTTTACTTGTTCTCCGCCTGAAGACAGGGCCTTGGCTGATGTCAGCCCTCCTCTTGTCCTGGGGTTCAGGGTGGGACCAGAGACAGACATCTCCCCACCTCCTCTGTTCCCCCATCTCTCCCTGAATGTCAGGATGTAGCAGGGGCCGGGCTGTTTACTGACAATGCCAGTTAAAATGGTATCATAAAAAATGACAAGTAGATATAAGCATTTTATTTAAAACATAAATCTTCATTCTTTCCCTACTCTTCAGATGTAAAAAACTCTGAGAGGACACAAATTTGAGTTCCATTAAGTCTTTCTTTAGTGATCAGAATGGTAATGCACATCTATGGGTTCTGTTTCATATCTAAAACCCAGATATGTGAAATGCTGGATGTTTAAAGATATTTTCCTAATCTCCTAGTGTCATCTTGCCCACACTTTTTTTTTTTCTTCCCCCCAACTCGCCTTTATGGAATCTTTCCAAAGCAGTTAACCTGGTTTTCCTAGTAATAATAACTCTTCTGTTTCACACTTCTTTCATCAGTTCATATAGTTTTAAATTAAATAATTAGAGTAATAGATATAATTGCCACAAAAGGGTTTGGGAGACGACTGCTTCCTGGTGACATCATCTCAGCTGTGGGAGCCTGCTGTGCACCCTTGAGCTGTGAGTGTCCTGTGCTCTGGGTGACATGGGGTGGGGCAGGGGGGAGCCCGGAATCTAGTGGATCCTTGGAGCTGCAGACTGATTACCAGTGTCTCCTGTGTCAACTGCATTCCTCCCATCCTCATCCCCAAGAGAGGCCGTATGCACATCCATTCATGAGGAGTGAAATGGTGGATTTAGGGCTCAGCCTGGTTGGTTTGAGAAGCTTAGATGGGCCAGCACCCTACAAGTAAGCCAGATTAACAATATTTACAAACATTAAAAAAAACCAAAACTTTTCTTTCCCCTGCAGGCTAACAGGACCATCCTGCCTGGTTTTATGTATAAACCGGTTGATTTACTTCCCTGAATCAGGATGGTAGAGGAACATGGCTTCTGTTTCTTCAGCCATAAAAACTGCCTTTTGGGAGGCTAAGCCAGACCTAAAATTTCAGCTTTTGTTTTGGTGCCACCAAGTGGTTGGCTTTGAGATAACACTTTGGAGCCGAAGATGACTTGACAAACATAGTGATTTAAAAAAAAAAAAAATGGGGTGAACAGGCAGTGCACAGAGAATTTTTAGGGCAATGAAACTACTTTGCACGATACTGTCATGATAAAGACATGTCATTATTTATTCTTCCAAACCCACGGGATGTGCAGCACCAAGAGTGAACCATGATGTAAACTGAACTTGAGGTGATGTGGTGTGCCTGTGTAGTTTCATTGATTGTAACGAATGTACCACTGTGGTGGGGAGTGTTGATCATGGGGGAGGTGATGCATATGTTGGGGCAAGATGTGTATGGGAGAGCTCTGTCTTCTCAATTTATTGTGCACTTAAAGCTGCTTTAAAAAGTTGTTGTTGTTCAGTCACCAAGCCATGTCTGACTCTTTGCGACCCCATGGACTGCAGCACGCCAGGCCTTCCTGTCCCTCACCATCTCCTGGTGTTTGCACAAGTTCACATCCACCGAGTTAGCGATGCCATTCAACTATCTTATCCTCTGTCACCCTCTTCTCCTTCTGCCCTCAATCTTTCCCAGCATCAGGGTCTTTTCCAATGAGTTGACTCTTCGCATCTGGTGGCCAAAGTATTAGAGGTTCAGCTTCAGCATCAGTCCTTCCAATGAGTATTCAGGGTTGATTTCCCTTAGGATTGACTGGTTTGATCTCCTCGCAGTCCAAGGGACTCTCAAGAGTCTTCTCCAGCACCACTGTTTGAAGGCATCAATTCTGTGGCACTCTACGTTTTTTATAGTCCAACTCTCATATCCATAATAACTACTGGAAAGACCATGACTTTAAAAAATAAAACCTATTAGAAAACAATCTTCCACTCTACATCACATTTTCTCTTTTAGCTACTGGTGTTTCAGGTGAGAGCCAGGTACATAGAGACATAGGGAGGCTGGCTGACTTCTCAAGCCTGGATGACAGTCCCTCCAGCATTCCAGGGCCTGGGTCCTTAGCTTCATACATCCCAGAAATCTTTAATTTCTCCAGTGTATTAAGACTTGGGCAATTCTCTAGGGTTATGCATGCTTACCAAATTTACAAAAGACTTGTTGATAAGTCAGAACGCCTGTGTATTACTTTGCAATCAGAAATGTGTATGTAGTGGTAGACCAAACACAGGCGTTAAGTGAGCATTTCCCACCCTTCAGCACACTTCCATGGGAAGACACATTATATGGAGTAGGTTGCCTGGTGAAATCTTGGTGGATGTGTGTAAGGTCGTTTATCTTGGAGGTTAGTATCATTCAGGTTGAGACTGTCTTGACAGCCATACACCTCTGTACATGACTCCAGCCTGGTCAATGCGAAATCCTGGTCAGTGCTGGTGACTGACCTCACCTTCTTCTTTGGGTATTCTGTTGGAAACTCTGTGCTGAGTGAGCATTTTCCTCCTGTTAATTTTCTTCCCTCCGATGGGACACAGTGTGACTGCCAAGGCAGATGCTGTAAACTTGCCGATACAGCTCTAGTCTCACGAGCATCTGTCAGGCCATCATGATCAGCATGAGCTCTGTCAGCTATCATTTAGAGGTTTGGGGTTAGGGGAACTGTCCTGGGTGTCACAGGATCATTAAAAAAAATTTTTTTTTTAAAATATGGACCATTTTTGAAGTCTTTATTGAATTTGCTACAATATTGCTTCTGTTTATGCATTGGCTTTTTGGCCACAAGGCATGTGGGATCTTAACTCCCCAACCAGGGATGGAACCCACACCCCTGCATTGTAAGGTGAAGTCTTAACCACTGAACCACTAAGGAAGTCCCTCAATTAGTATTTTTAATAATTTCACTCTCAGAGGAAAACTTATGTGTTTTGGTGACTCTGTCCTCAAATACATGCTAAAATTAACATGTAAAATCCTACCCACCTTGGAGTAGATCCCCAATAGTGAAACAGGGCTTGCTAAAGATGAAAATTACCCTTGATTATAAGGAAGGATGCATTCATGCAGACCACCTGATGTCCTTCAGTGCTCTGTACAGATCTCACTACCCGCTCACACACCACAGGCTGCCCTGCAACTCTGCATTGGAGCTCAGTTATCTCCCGGGCTGGTTGCTGTGTCTTCCCACCCCCACCTCCATCCTTGCCTCAAACTGCTGCTCCAGAGTCCTCAGTCAAGAAGACTGGGGGGATACCTGCAGGAGTTCAAAACTGGTGGCCTGTGATTGGAACCTGATCCACAAATCTTTTATTTTTGTCATTGTGTTGTTTTAAAGTTTGATTTAATTGCTAAAAGTTAAAACTCTGGCACAAAACAGTATTCATTTTCTTTGCAAACAAACAGGAGATCTGTCTACGCAGTGTTTACTTTCTGACAGGGCAGGCAGTCGCTGGAGTGGCCTAGATAGGGTCCTCTTGGGAGTCATCCTCCATTTCCATTCTACCCTTTCACTCATTTATGTTACTGTCTGATATTGAGGGATGACTCTTGGTATGTTGGAAAAACACAACCAAAATAAAACACACACATAGAAAGGAGCAGCACCATCGTGAACTCTTGCTCCATCATGCTCCCTGTTCTCTCCTGCCTTCTGAAAGGACTTCCTTCCTGGGAACCTGCTCCTAGCCTCCTGAGGAGCCTGCCTATCTCATCCATCCACCTCTGAATGTATTCCTTGTGCTTCCGAGAGGTGTGGTGGTGAAGTGTTGTGGAGGAAAGCATACAGACTTTGGGGTCACAAGACCTGGATTTGAATCCCAGCTCCAATTGTTTCCCTAGTGGCTCAGATGGTAAAGAATCTGCCTGCAATGTGAGACCCAGGTTTGATCCCTGGGTGGGAAGATCCCCAGGAGAAGGAAGTGGCAGCCCACTCCAGTATTCTTGCCTAGAGAATTCCATGGACAGAAGAGCCTGGCGGGCTGCAGTCCAGGGTGTTAAAAAGAGTCAGACATAACTGAATGACTAAAACTTCACTTCCAATCTCTACTGAGTTCAATTTCCTTTTCTGTAAAGTGATGGCTCTAACTTGCCTCTTAGGTTAGTGTGAGAATTAAATGGGATTTTGTATTTAAAGTGTCAATCAGAAGGTAGGTCCTCAAATAATGGTGCCTCCATCCCTGTCTTCTATTAAGACATGACTCTTTCCCTTCTTCATAACCTTGATGAAGTCCAGCTGCACACCAACCTCTGCCTTCATGCCACATAGACTTCTTTACTCTTAGAATAAAACCAACTGTTTTAATTTTTGTTCCTTGTAACTTCCAGTCTTTCCCATCAGCACATTTCACATATTCCCTTTTCTTTTTTGTAGTCAGACCTCCCATACCTCTCTATCATTTGAGAGACTCTTGCATGAGAAAAATGGATGACAGGTGAATTTATTTTGGGAAATTCTATCAGATTTTATAAAATTTTACAATAACTGTACAAAAATTTATGGTGGAAACTCCATTAGCTTTTATAGCCATCATTTGAAATTCTTAATATGTGTACCTTTCCCTATCCATTGTATTTTTATAGATATGGAGCCCAGGTCAAAAGCTGGAAAGTCATCAACAGGAAAGATTGGTACGGGAAGGGAGACACTTCGTCTGAGATCGAAAGGTCCTGCCACCGTGGAGGAAGTGGTATGTTAGGTTCACTTAATCCTTATTCGGCTTGGAAATGCATGAACATTCATGTTTGTCAGAGCTGAAAATAAAGGTAAAATCACAAGATTAAGTAAAAGGCTTTGTATTCTAATTAAGGCATGGTCTTTAATTCATTGTCTACTTAGACAATATGAGTGTTATTGAAGGCATTTGAGAAGGAAATACAGAAACTAAGTGTGTGAGGAGAGATTGTGATACAGCAGTCCTCAGCTACCTGCAGTCAGTTTTTTCTAGAGTATACAGACATCTGGACTGCCTAAAAACTTAAATCAGCCAAAGCTCTCTGAGATCTAAGAAAAAGTCACTGAGCCACCTGTAGGAGTAAACAGATTTGAGATTTTGATAGTGAAAGATGATGTTCATGAAAACCAGTCTCCTCAGGCAAAGCATTTGATAATCATCTGGTCTCCTCTTTCATGTCCCACACCCCTTCCATCAGCAAATCCTGGTGGCTCCACCTCCACAGCAGACCAGAGCGACCAACTTCTCCCCACCTCTGGCCCCCCACTCTGACCCAAGGCAGCAACAGCTCATCTCAACTATTATGGTCACTAGTTCATGCTTCCTGCTTTCTCTCTCCCTTGCCTTCTTACCCTCTTTACCCACACAGCAACTAGGGTTATCCTTTGAAAATACAAATGAGATTGTTACTTTTCTGTAACAATCTGTTGGAAATCCTCTAGGGGGTTCCCTCAGAGTAACAAGCTAACATCCTCAGAAGGACCAGCATGATTTGACTGTGTGTTTCTACTCTGATCTCATCTCTCTCTCCTCTTGCCTCCTCCTGCTTCAGCCACTTGAGTCTCTTTACTGTCCACAAACACTCTAAATGCATCCCTATCTCAGGACCTCTGTATGAGGTGGTATGTCTGGCTGATGCACTCCTTGCTTATGGGCATGGCTTACTCCCTTGCTGCCTTCAATTTCTGTCTTTGTCCCACCCTGTCTAACCTCTGAGCATAATATAATAGCAGTTCCTGCCACCTGCCCTCTGCCCAGTCTTCCTTACCCTTTATTTTCTCTAAGGCGCTGAACCTGTTGGGCCTCATTGGATCTTTGTTTCCTTTTTGTTCCTTGTCTTGTTCTCATCTGTCCTGATCACTGCCATATCTCCAGCACCTAGAACAATGCCTGACACTTCAGAGGAGCTCAGATCTTTGAATTTAATGAATTAGTGAGTGATTCATTTATGCTTGATGGGAGGAAGGGTTTTGCTGATTGGCTGTCTATGAAAAGGTCAGTATTTAAGTGAAAAACACCAGGAGAAGAGATGAATGGAGGGAAGGAAAGCAGAAGAAGAGGGCAGCAGTGGTGAGGATTCAAAGTGGCAAATGGCAGGCCTGCTTACCACAGGAAGACAGCAGTGATGAAGCCCTCCTGTGGGGGAGGCAGGACAGCAGGCTTCTGAGCTCCAGACTGCCTGCCTGAGGTGGGAGGGACGTGTCTGTGTATATGTACTGTCCTAGGGCGTCTAGCTGCTTGAAGAACAAAAGAGTGAGACAGATGAATGGTAAGGAGGCTGTTATTGTAGGATCCAGAGCTTGTGGGGGACGATGTCAGGGTCAGTCATGGGTGTGGTTTGTTGGAGCAGATACTTAAGGAACCATGAGGCCAAGGTTGTCATCTTGAACGTTGGAGTCACCTAGGATGTTGTCAGTTTTGGGGACTCCAGAGGAAGATTCCGAGTTGGGTGTCTTGTTCCTGGGTGAATGAGTAGATTGAAATGGAGGCTGGTGACAGCGGAGAGGGCCGGGAGGGCCAGAAGCATTTTGAAAGTGAGAGATGATGAGGTTTGTGAAAAAACCCAGGGCAGTAACTCCTGGTCGTTTCAGAGTCTTTACTTTTTCAGTGCTCAGCCTGCTGCCTGGCATACTGCTGAAGGCCAGTAAGTGTTCATTGAACAAGTGAACACACCTAGGTGGAAGAAAGGAATCTGTAAGAGGGGGGAAGGAGCTGGGGGTCCCAGCTGTGCTCTGCAGTGGAGGCTGGGAGGGGAAAAGCACAGACCTTCAAACTGCTTGCATAGAAACTGGAGTCGGCAGGAAAAAGTCCATGTCACTTCAGGAGGGAGGCTATCTTCTAACAGTTACCGTGGATCACATATATCTGTTTATTTATGAGCAGCAGTTGTGTATCAGGTGCTGGAATGAGAAAGAATAACTGAAGATCTGCCTGAGGAGGTGGAAAGATTCATTCCAAGATAAACTCTAAATCTCTCTTCCTATTTGCATAGCCTGTTTCTTGAAATAGGGCAATTAAAATAGCTCATAATAAAGGGGGGGAAAACTAGTTTGGCACTAATATTAAATTTGATACAAATTTAATACCTATGATTTAATTTCAAACACTAAAGATTTGAAACCATGCAGCTCATCACCTAGCACAAATTCTGAAAACTGAACAATACTCCACTTGCATGAGTTACTTGGTGTGTGTTTGTTGAGACAGGCACAGTCCAGGGGCTGGTAACACAAAGGTGATTAAAGACCTTGTTTTTCCTTTAAAGGGAAGAGGCATGAAAATAAACTGTTAAAAACCAGATTGTTTTGTAATGTCACAAGGAAGGGGCTAGCTGATGAGCTATAGTTAGGAATCAGTAAAGGGGGAAATTGGGAGAGTTGCCTCCATAAGAAATAGTTGAGTTAGTCACAGATGGAGAGAAGAGTGTTCTGGGCATGAAATGATAACGGATATGGGAACCTTGTAAATGTCTATGAGGCTGGAGTGTGGCTGCTGAAAGTATCTGGTGGGAGGTGTTGAGACTGGAGATAGAGGCCTGGGTCAGGGCGTGAAGGGTCTGTAAATAATGCTAAGGGTCGGGGCGGGTGGCTATTTAAAGATTGCAAGGGGAGCAGCAAGTCGGTTTTGTGTTTTAGAAAAATCCCTTGGTTCTAGGGATGGAATGCTGAACAGGGTAGATTTGCGAGGGTGAAGATTACAGGTGCGGAGACCCATTAGGAAATCTCTGCACATAAGAAAAGACGAGGGAGTATTATTCAGTCAAAAGAAGGAAATCCAGCCATTTGTAGGATGTGGATGGACTTGAACAATAGTGTAATATGTCAGAGAAAGACAAATATTGGATGACCTCAGTTTTATTATTTCCCCCTCTCCCATTCCAAACAAAACAAACCACACCTTGTGTAGAAACAGAGCAGATTGGTTGTTGCCAGAGGCAGGGAGTTGGGCAGGCGGGCTGGGTGACATGGATGAAAGGGGTCAAAATGTACAAACCTTCAGTTATAAGTAAGTCCTGAGAGTGGACTCACAGCTTGGTGATTATTGTTGATAATACTATATTATATATTTGAAAGTTGCTAAGAGACTAGATCTTAAAAGTTCTCATCACAAGGAAGAGAAAACTATGTGTAGTGATGGGTAACTAGACTTACTGTGGTGATTTTTTTTTTTACAGTATATACACATATAAAATCATTATGTTGTATACCTGAAACTAATAGTATATGTCAATTATATTTCAATTAAAAACAATTAGGACTGAACCCAGGCAATCAGAATGTGAATGGAAGAGGGTTGATGAAATCAAGAGCTGTTTAGAATAGTAAGATCTTGGTGGCCATTTTTGTGTGAGGAGTACTGATACTTGTTGCAATAACCTGCAATGTATCTGTATAAATGCAAAGATAAATACCTAAGTTACTTTGCATAGCCTGTCACTTTACGCAGACTATTCAAAATACATTGTAAATAAGTCAAGAGTGATATATCATGTCTCTTGTCTCATTGTTTTAAAGGCCTAGTTAATATAAATAAAAGTACATGAAAGTTGTAATAATATCCTCAAGGAAATAAAAATAAAATTTTAGTGTCAGATCAGATCAGTCGCTCAGTCGTGTCCGACTCTTTGCGACCCCATGAATCGCAGCACGCCAGGCCTCCCTGTCCATCGTAAAATGTATTTTAAAATAAGTTTTGAGAATACAAAACAACCTATATTTATGGCAGTATTCAAAGTATTATGAATTTTTTGCAACTTAATCTTGAATTCAATATTTGTACCTATGGTCACGCATTTAATATCTTTGGGCAGTTTTTTTTCCCAGCTCTGAAGTGATTTAAAACCAAATATTAAAATAAACATATAGAACCAGACTTTACCAAATATTAAACCAAGATTTTTAAAGAACAATAAAATATATGTGATCATGTTTTTTCATAGAAACTTTTACTAAATAGTTAGGAAGAACAAAAATATTTTGGTACCCTTAATACACATATTATATATGTAATTGATAAAGAATGCATGCAGTAGTCTCCTCTTATCCACAGCAGACACATTCCAAACCCCTCAATGGATGCCTGAAATTGTAGATAGTACTGAGTTCTGTGTATACTGTTTTTCCTGTACATATATACCTATGATAAAGCTTAATTTATAAATTGGGCACAGTAAAAGTTGATGACAACTAATAGTTAAATAGAGCAAGTATAAAATGTACTATAATAAAAGCTATGTGAACGTGGTCTCTCTCTTTAAAGATTTTATTTTACTGGACTCACTCTTCTTGTGCGAATGTGAGATGATAAAATGCCAGTGTGATGAGATGGAGTGAGGCGCATGATGCCGGCATTGTGACGTAGCATTAGCCTTCTTACTCTAGGTCAGAAGGAGGATCATCTAGCTGTGATGATGGGGAAGGTTGGATCTCAGGAGCAGATGATGTTGATGGTTGGGGGTTCTGGGATGGAGCAGATGGTGTGAGGTTTTATCATATTACTCAATGGCACATAATTCAAAACTTAGGAACTGTTTATTTCTGGAGTTTTCCATTTAATATTTTTGGACCTCAGTTGACTGAGGTAACTGAGGAGGAAAGCAAAACCACAGATAAGGATGGGTGACTATGGTACAAATAATTAGACGTATGTGTTTAGGATGTTTTACTCTTGGGGTGAGCTCTGCCCTTTTCAAGGCACACAGGACCCCTTGAGATCTAGTCATGTCACATGGGATATCTTGCAGTCCCTTTAACTTGCTGTACTTTTCTATCAGACTCTGTGACCCCACACAGACTTCATGTCTCTGTTGCCTTCTATCTGTCCTGGTTTATCTGACACCAGTTAATTTTGAAAACACAGTTCTTAAGTCACCTTTCTGAAGTCTTCCTGGACTCTTAGAGATTTAAATTTACTTCCACTGGGACTTCCCTGGTGGTCCAGTGGTTAAGAATCTTCCTGCTTATGCAGGGGACCTGGGTTCTATCCCAGCTCTGGGGAGATCCCACATTCCGTGGGGCAACTAAGCCTGAGTGTTGCAACTACTGAGCCCATAATTCTAAGGTCTATGAGCTGCAACTACTGAGCCCTTGAACCTCACCTAATGAAGCCCACACACAGCAAAGAAGACCCAGCACAGCCAAAAATAAATTAATAAATAAAAAAAATTTATTGCCCCTATGATGCCTCTGTACCTTTGACATCCTTTAGAAATTGTCCTTATTGTGGTTAAATAGCTATTTTTTTCACATCTCTCTCCCTTCTAGATTGCTAGCTACTTGGAGACAGCATTCCTAGTTTTTCTTCTTTGAATCTATAATACTTATCACAAACACTAAAAATAAGTATTTACTGTATTGATTTGTATTGAATTACAGGGCACATTCTAGATATATTTCCATTAAAATTAGCTGAAGTACACAACCAGGAACTGGCTCTATTTCAGATTTCCCCCATGTGTGCCTCAGCATTCAAGAGATTGCATGTAAAAATGTCTTATTTCTCTTTTCTTCGATAAAGCCTTCTGAAGCCAAGGAAAAGGCGATTGGAAAGGTTGATGATCTTCTTGAATTGTACATGGGAATTCGAGATACTGATTTAGGTAAGATCATACTATTTAAAAAAGTCATATGTCTTAATTTTATGGAACTTAATGCTTATTTATGTCTTGCTTGCATTTATAGTCAATTATACTTTTCAAGGTAAAAAGTGTTTGTGGAGTGATCAAAAGCATAATGAAAATGAAGATAATATATAAAAGTAAAAAGAACACTTGACCCTTATCCCTTACTAGTTTTTAGGCCTGAAAGCCAAGTCAACTTTTCTAAACCTCCAGGTTTTTTTTTTTTTTTTACAGGAAAATGTTTAACTATTTTTGAAAAGTTGAAGTAGGGCTGATCTTAAAATATTGTGTTTTAGATGTATAGCAGAGTGATTCAGTTATATATTGATATATATTTTAGATTCTTTTCCATTATAGGTTATTACAAGATATTGAATATAGTTCTCTGTGCTATACAGTAAATCCCTGTTGTTTATCTGTTTTATGTATAGTAGTGTATATCTGATAATCCCAAACATCTAATTTGTCCCTCCCTCCCTTTCCCCTTTGCTAACAGTAAGTTTGTTGTCTATGTCCTTGAGTCTGTTTCTGTTTTGTATATTAGTTCATTTATATTATTTTTTAGATTCCACTTATAAGTGATATCATATGATATTTGTCTTTGACTTACTTCACTCAGTATGCCAGTCTCTAGATATTAGCATATTTTTCTTTATCTGTCTTACTTCCACTCATGTTGCTACAAATGGCAATATACCATTCTTTCCTATGACTGAGTAGTATTACATTGTGTGTGTGTGTGTATATGTATATATACATATCACATCTTTTGTATCCATTCATCTGTCAGTGGACACTTAGATTGCTTCGATGTCTTGGCTATTGTAAATAGTGCTGATATGAACACTGGGACGCATGTATCTTTTTGAATTAAAGAGTTTTGTTTTCATCTTTTCTGGATATATGCCCAGAATGGGATTGATTGCTGGGTTATTATTATTTTTAAATTAATTAATTTATTTTAATTGGAGGCTAATTAATTTACAATATTGTAGTGGTTTTTGCCATACATTGGCATGAATCAGCCATGGGTGTAAATGTGTTCCCCATCCTGAACCCCCCTCTCACGTCCCTCCCCATCTCATCACTCAGGGTCATCTCAGTGCACCGGCCCTGAGCACCCTGTCTCATGCATTGAACCTGGACTGGTGATCTGTTTCACATATGATAATATACATGTTTCAATGCTATTCTCTCAAATCATCCCACACTCGCCTTCTCCCACAGAGTCCAAAAGACTGTTCTTTACATCTGTGTCTCTTTTGCTGTCTTGCATATAGGGTCATCATTACCATCTTTCTAAATTCCATATATATGCATTAGTATACTGTATTGGTGTTTTTCTTTCTGGCTTACTTCACTCTGTATAATAGGCTCCAGTTTCATCCACCTCATTAGAACTGATTCAAACGTATTCTTTTTAATGGCTGAGTAATACTCCATTGTGTATATGTACCACAGCTTTCTTATCCATTCATCTGCCGATGGACATCTAGGTTGCTTCCATGTCCTGGCTATTGTAAACAGTGCTGCGATGAACATTGGGGTACACGTGTCTCTTTCAATTCTGGTTTCCTTGGTGTGTATGCCCAGCAGTGGAATTGCTGGGTCATATGGCAGTTCTATTTCCAGTTTTTTAAGGAATCTCCACACTGTTCTCCATAGTGGCTGTACTAGTTTGCATTCCCACCAACAGTGTAAGAGGGTTCCCTTTTCTCCACACCCTCTCCAGCATTTATTATTTGTAGACTTTTTGATAGCAGCCATTCTGACCAGCGTGAGATGGTACCTTATTGTGGTTTTGATTTACATTTCTCTGATAATGAGTGATGTTGAGCATTTTTCATGTGTTTGTTAGCCATCTGTCTTCTTTAGAGAAATGTCTGTTTAGTTCTTTGGCCCATTTTTTGATTGAGTCATTTATTTTTCTGGAATTGAGCTGCAGGAGCTGCTTATATATTTTTGAGATTAATTCTTTATCAGTTGCTTCATTTGCTATTATTTTCTCCCATTCTGAAGGCTGTCTTTTCACCTTGCTTATGGTTTCCTTCGTTGTGCAAAAGCTTTTAAGTTTAATTAGGTCCCATTTGTTTATTTTTGCTTTTATTTCCATTACTCCGGGAGGTGGGTCATAGAGGATCCTGCTGTGATTTATGTCAGAGAGTGTTTTGCCTATGTTTTCCTATAGGGGTTTTATAATTTCTGGTCTTACATTTAGATCTTTAATGCATTTTGAGTTTATTTTTGTGTATGGTGTTAGAAAGTGTTCTAGTTTCATTTTTTACAAGTGGTTGACCAGTTTTCCCAGCACCACTTGTTAAAGAGATTATCTTTTCTCCGTTGTATATTCTTTCCTTCTTTGTCAAAGATAAGATGTCTATCAGTTCAGTTCAGTCACTCAGTCATGTCCGACTCTTTGCGACCCCATGAATCGCAGCATGCCAGGCCCCCCGTCCATCACCAACTCCCGGAGTTCACTCAGACTCACATCCATCGAGTCAGTGGTGCCATTCAGCCATCTCATCCTCTGTCATCCCCTTCTCCTCCTGCCCCCAAACCCTCGGGCGTGTGGATTTATCTCTGGGCTTTCTATTTTGTTCCATTGATTTATATTTCTGTCTTTGTGCCAGTACCATACTGTCTTGATGACTGTAGCTTTGTAGTATAGTCTGAAGTCAGGCAGGTTGATTTCTCCAGTTCCGTTCTTCTTTCTCAAGATTGCTTTGGCTATTCAAGACTTTTTGTATTTCCATACAAATTGTGAGATTATTTGTTCTAATTCTCTGAAAAATACCATTGGTAGCTTGATAGAGATTGCATTGAATCTATAGATTGCTTTGGGTAGTATACTCATTTTCACTATATTGATTCTTCCGATCCATGAACGTGGTGTATTTCTCCATCTATTTGTGTCATATTTGATTTCTTTCATCAGTGTTTTATAGTTTTCTATATATAAATCTTTTGTTTCTTTAGATAGGTTTATTCCTAAGTATTTTATTCTTTTCATTGCAATGGTGAATAGAATTGTTCCTTTATTTCTCTGTTTTCTCATTTTTAGTGATAGGAATGCAAGGGATTTCTGTGTGTTAATTTAATATCCTGCAACTTTACTATATTCATTGATTAGCTCCAGTAATTTTCTGTGAAATCTTTAGGGTTCTCTATGTAGAGGATCATGTTATCTGCAAACAGAGTTTTACTTCTTCTTTTCCAGTCTGGATTCCTTTTATTTCTTTTTCTTCTCTGAGCGTGGTGGCTAAAACTTCCAAAATTATGTTGAATAGTAGTGGTGAGAGTGGGCACCCTTGCCTTGATCCTGATTTTAGGGGGAATGTTTTCAGTTTTTCACCATTGAGGATAATGTTTGATGTGGGTTTATCATATATGGCTTTTATTATGTTGAGGTATGTTCCTTCTATGCCTGCTTTCTGGAGAGTTTTTTTTTTTTTCTCATAAATGGATGTTGAATTTTGCCAAAGGCTTTCTCTGCATCTATTGAGATAATCATATGGTTTTTATCTTTCTATTTGTTAATGTGGTATATCACATTGATTGATTTGTAGATATTAAAGAATCCTTGCGTCCCTGGGATAAAGCCCACTTGGTCATGATGTATGTTGTTGGATTCCGTTTGCTAGAATTTCGTCAAGGATTTTTGCATCTATGTTCATCAGTGATATTGGCCTGTAGTTTTCTTTTTTCAAGGCATCTTTGGTTTTGGTATTAGGGTGATTGTGGCCTCATAGAATGAGTTTGGAAGTTTACCTTCCTTTGCAATTTTCTGGAAGAGTTTGAGTAGGATAGGTGTTAGCTCTTCTCTAAATTTTTGGTAGAATTCAGCTGTGAAGACTGGGCTTTTGTTTGCTGGAAGATTTCTGATTACAGTTTCGATTTTGGTGCTTGTGATGAGTCTGTTAAGATTTTCTATTTTTTCCTGGTTCAGTTTTGGAAAGTTATACTTTTCTAAGAATTTGTCCATTTCTTCCAAGTAGTCCTTTTTATTGGCATTTAGTTGCTGATAGTAGTCTCTTATGATCCTTTGTATTTCTTCATTTTTTCTTGATGAAAGTGAAAGAGGAGAGTGAAAAAGTTAGCTTAAAGATCAACATTCAGAAAACTAAGATCATGGCATCTGGTCCCAACACTTCATGGCAAATAGATGGGGAAACAGTGGAAACAGTGTTTATTTTTCTGGACTCCAAGATCACTGCAGATGGTGATTGCAGTCATGAAATTAAAAGACATTTACTCCTTGGGAGGAAAGTTATGACCAACCTAGACAGCATATTAAAGAGCAGAGACATTACTTTGCCAACAAAGGTCCGTCTAGTCAAGGCTATGGTTTTTCCAGTGGTTATGTGTAGATATGAGAGTTGGACTATAAAGAAAGCTGAGCACAGAAGAATTGATGCTTTTGAACTGTGGTGTTGGAGAAGACTCTTGAGAGTCCCTTGAACTGCAAGGAGATCCAACCTGTCCATCCTAAAGGAGATCAGTCTTGGGTGTTCATTGAAAGGACTGATGTTGAAGCTGAAACTCCAATACTTTGGCCACCTGATGCGAAGAGCTGACTCATTGGAAAAGACCCTGATGCTGGGAAAGATTGAGGGCAGGAGGAGAAGGGGATGACAGAGGCTGAAATGGTTGGATGGCATCACCGACTTGATCATGGGTTTGGGTGGACTCCGCGGGTGGTGATGAACAGGGAGGCCTGGCGTGCTGCAGTTCATAGGGTCACAAAGAGTCAGACATGACTGAGCAACTGAACTGAACTGAAATGAACTGTTGTGGTTTCTCAATTTTCATTTCTAATTTTATTGATTTGATTCTTCTCCCTTATTTTCTTGATGAGTTTGGCTAATGGTTTGTCTATTTTATTTATCTTCTCAAAGAACCAGCTTTTAGCTTTATTGAGTTTTGCTATGGTCTTCTTTCTTTTGCATTTATTTCTGCCCTAAATTTTATGATTTCTTTCCTTCTACTAACCCTGCAGTTCTTCATTTCTTCCTTTTCTAGTTACTTTAGGTGTAGAATTAGGTTATTTATTTGATTTTTCTCTTGTTTCTTAAGGTAAGCTTATATTGCTATGAACCTTCCCCTTAACTCTGCTTTTACTGAGTCCCATAGGTTTTGGGTTGTTGTGTTTTCATTTTCATTCATTTCTATACATATTTTGATTTCTTTTTGATTTCTTCTGTGATTTGTTGGTTATTCAGAAGCATGTTGTTTAGCCTCCATATGTTGGTATTTAAAAAAAATTTTTTTTACTTTACAATATTGTTTTGGTTTTGCCATACATCAACATGAATCCCATATGTTGGTATTTTTAATATATATATATATATTTTTTTTTCCTGTAGTTGACATTTAATCTTACTCCATTGTGATCAGAAAAGATGCTTGGTATGATTTCAATTTTTTTGAATTTACCAAGGCTATATTTATGGCCCAGGATGTGGTCTATCCTGGAGAAGGTTCCATGTGCACTTGAGAAAAAGGTGAAATTCATTGTTTTGGGGTGAAATGTCCTATAGATATCGATTAGGTCTAACTGGCCCATTGTATCATTTAAATTTTGTGTTTCCTTGCTAATTTTCTGTTTAGTTGATCTATCCATAAGTTTGAGTGGGGTATTAAAGTCTCCAACTATTATTGTGTTACTATTAATTTCCCCTTTCATACTTGTTAGCATTTGCCTTACATATTGCGGTGCTCCTATATTGTGTGCATATATATTTATAATTGTTATCTCTTCTCCTTGGATTGATCATTTGATCATTATGTAGTGTCCTTCTTTGTCTCTTTTCACGGCCTTTATTTCAAAGTCTATTTTATCTGATATGAGTATTGCTATTCCTGCTTTCTTTTGGTCTCCATTTGTGTAATATATTTTTCCAGCCCTTCACTTTCAGTCTGTATGTGTCCCTTGGTTTGAGATGGGTCTCTTGTAGACAGCATATATAGGGGTCTTGTTTTTGTATCCATTCAGCCAGTCTTTGTCTTTTGGTTGGGGCATTCAACCCATTTACGTTTAAGGTAATTATTGATAAGTATGATCCAATTGCCATTTACTTTGTTGTTTTGGGTTCGAGTTTATACACCTTTTCTGTGTTTCCTGTCTTGAGAAGGTCCTTTAGCATTTGTTGAAGGGCTGGTTTGGTGGTGCTGAATTCTCTCAACTTTTGCTTGTCTTTAAAGCTTTTGATTTCTCCTTTATATTTGAATGAGATCCTTGCTGGGTACAGTAATCTGTCTTCTTTTTCTGGGACTTCTATGATTCAAATGTTGGGTGTTTCACATTGTCCCAGAGGTCTCTGAGGTTGTCCTCATTTCTTTTAATTCTTTTTTCTTTTTTCCTCTCTGCATCATTTATTTCCACCATTCTATCTTCCACCTCACTTATCCTATCTTCTGCCTCAGTTATTCTACTGTTGGTTCCCTCCAGAGTGTTTTTGATCTCAGTTATTGCATTATTCATTATTGATTGACTCTTTTTTTATTTCTTCTAGGTCCTTGTTAAACATTTCTTGTATCTTCTCAATCCTTGTCTCCAGACTATTTGTAACTCCATTTTGTTTTCAAGATTTTGGATCATTTTTACTATCATTATTCTGAATTCTTTTTCAGGTAGACTCCCTATCTCCTCCTCTTTGGTTTGGTTTGGTGGGCATTTATCATGTTCCTTTACTTGCTGAGTATTTCTCTGCCTTTTCATCTTGTTTAGATTGCTGTGTTTGGTGTGGCCTTTCTGTATGCTGGAAGTTTGTGGGTCCTCTTTATTGTGGAGGTTCCTCCCTGTGGGTGGGGTTGGACGAGTGGCTTGTCAAGGTTTCCTGGTTCGGGAAGCTTGTGTCTGTTTTCTGGTGAGTGCAATGAAGTGTCCAGTAGTGAGTTTTGAGGTGTCTATGGGTTTGGTTTGACTTTGGGCAGCCTGTATATTTAAGCTCAGGGCTATGTTCCTGCATTGCTGGAGAATTAGCGTGGTATGTCTTGCTCTGGAACTTGTTGGCTTTTGGGTGGAGCTTGGTTTCAGTGTAGGTATGGAGGGCTTTTGGATGAGCTCTTATTGATTAATGTTCCCTGGAATCAGGAGTTTTCTGGTGTTCTCAGGTTTTGGATTTAAGCCTCCTGCCTCTGGTTTTCAGTCTTATTCTTATAGTAGCCTCAAGACTTCTCTATCCATATAGCACAGATCATTAAACATCTAGGTTAATGGAGAAAAGATTTTCCACAGTGAGGGACACCCAGAGATGTTTGCAGAGTTACATGGAGAAGAGAAGAGGGAGGGAGGAAGGAGATAGAGGTGACCAGGTGGAGTAGAGGGGGAATCAAAAGGGAGGAGAGCAAACTAGACAGTAATCAAATCCCTATGTGCTCTCCACAGCTGGGAACACCCAGAGAGGTTCATGGAGTTACATTGAGAAGAGAAGAGGGAGGAAGGAGATAGAGTTGATCAAGAAGAGAAGAGGGGAAGTCAAAAGGAGAGAGACAGATCTAGCCAGTAATCAGTTCCCTAAGTGTTCTCCACAGCCCAGAATACCCAAAGAGATTCACAGAGTTAAGTAGAGAAGAGAAGGGGAGGGAGGAGATAGAGGTAACCTGGGGGAGAAAAAGAAGAGTCAAAAGAGGGAGAGGGCAATCAAGCCAGTAATCACACTCCTAAGTAAAAATGGGTACTGAAGATTGGATTCTTAGAGGTACAAAATTGATAACAAATACCAAAAAGCAAAGATTAAAAATCTAGAGTAGAGGTTAGATTCTCAAAAATACAATATTAAAAAAAAAACAAAATCACAAAAATTATTAAAAATATATATGAAATTTGCTTTAAAAACAGGGTCTTTTTTCTGCAAGGTAATAATAGGTTATAAAAATAAAACTTAAAGGAGTAATAAGGAATTTAAAAGTAAAAAAATTTAAAAAATAAAAAAAAATGATAATAGTAAAATATACCTAGGAATTTCTCTGGAGCTGTTGTGGGCAGCATGGAGTCAGTTCAGTTTCAAATAGTTCCTTGTTCCAACTTATACTTCTCAAGGTCTATAGGCCCCTTCCAATAGAGTCAATGCTAACTACAGGGTTTTAATCTGTTGCACCTGTCACTTCCAAAGTGGTTCTATCTGTTTATTTTGGCTTCTTCTGGGTGCAAGTCTCTTCAGTGTCTAATTTCCACCCTGGCACAAGGGGGTGAAGGCGGTCACTTATTTAGGCTCACTTTATCAGTTGTGCTGTGGGGAGGGAGGAACACTGCAAACAAATATCACTGGCGTGTGTGGGGAGTGCTCACAGTGTCTGGGCCACATTGGGTTTGCCCCCCGCTCACGGCATGTGTGCTTTCCCAGTCTACACTGCTCAGGCTCCAGGTTGCTCTGCAGGGGGACTGTATAAGGCAGGACCTGGGTTGCGTGCACTTCCCAGGTCTAAGCCGCTCAGGTTCAGGTTCTTGGGTACTCCACAAAGGCGTTTTGTGCCCTTCCCAGGTCAGAGCAGCTCAGGTGACCAGGTGCTTGGCGAGTGCACTCTCCCCAGCTGGGCGGTGCGTCTTATCACCTCCCTGGTCCCAGCCACTAGATTTCATGGGTGCACAGCAGGAGCGCTGTGTGTCTTCTCTGGGGAGCTGATCTCTGGCTGCGGCCCTCCTGGCGGATGTCAACCATCCTGGATTCCAGGAAGACTTGGTTAGCAACTGGGAGCCTGCTCGTAGTTTGGTAGAGAAGGCTGTCTCTGGGGCCAAGATTGCCCCTTTCCCGCTCAGGCTGTCGCCAGCCTGCTTCTCTGCCTCCGGGGATGGGCTGGTCTAGCTCTCCTCTGGTATTTCCTCAGTCCTTTGTTCTGTGAGCTGCCTGGCAGTGCCTTAGGCTAGAGCTTTTCAGGGGAAGGTTCTATCTCTCTCTTTTTTCTCTCTGTCTCTGGCTATCCCGCAATTTGGGGTGCTATCTCACGTTAGCTCCCTCAGATTGTCCTCAGGGCATTCAGGCCTGGTCCTTACCCTAAGCAATGCAGCCCGCACCTCCCTGTTCAGCCCCCACTTACTGGTGGTGGATGCGAGCATCTGGGCTACTTCTCCATTGGGAGTTGTGGTTAGGCACATAATCTGTGGGTTTTATTTATTTTTTCCTTCCAGTTATGTTGCCCTTTGAGAATCCAAAACTCCCCACAGACCCGCCGGTGAGAGGGTTTCCTGGGGTTTGGAAACGTCTCCTCTTTTACAACTCCTTCCCCGGGATGGGTCTCTGTCCCTAACTCTTTTGTCTCTCTTTTTATCTTTAATATTTTGTCCTACCTCCTTTTGAAGACAATGGGCTGCCTTTCTGGGTGCCTGGTGTCCTCTGCCAGCATTCAGAAGTTGTTTTGTGGAATTTGCTCAGCGTTCAAATGATCTTTAGATGAATTTGTTGCGGAGAAAGTGGCCTCCCCGTCCTAGTGCTCCGCCACCTTAGGACTGCCCCTCCGGATTGCTGGGTTATATGGTAGCTCTACTGTTAGTTTTTAAAGGAACCTCCATACTATTTTCCACAGTGGCTGCACCAATTTACATTCTCATCAACAGTATAGAAGGGTTCCATTTCTTTCACACCCTTCCCGGCATTTGTTATCTGTAAACTTTTTGATGATGGCCATTCTGATTGGAGTGAGGTCACCACATTATAGATTTGATTTGCATTTCTCTGATAGTGATGTCAAGCATCTTTTCATGTTCCTGTTGGACATCTGTTTGTCTTCTTTAGAGAAATGCCTATTTAGGTCTTCTGTACCATTTTTTGATTGGGTTGTTTGTTGTATAGCTCTCTTAAACTTCAGATTTTAATCTACAAATAATATTTTCTGCATAAGCTGTTTTTTGTTTTATGGACTTAAATAATATATATGATAATAGATGTTAACTTGATTTACTGTGGTGATCATTTAACAATATGTTGAGTTCAGTTCAGTTGCTCAGTCGTATACAACTCTTTGTGACCCCATGGACTGCAGCATGCCAGTCTTCCCTGTTCGTCACCAACTCCTGGAGTTTACTCAAACTCATATCCATTGAGTCAGTGATGCCATCCAACCATCTCATCCTCTGTCATCCTCTTCTCCTCCTGCCTTCAATCTTTCCCAGCATCAGGTTCTTTTCCAATGAGTCAGTTCTTTGCATCAGGTGGCCAAAGTATTGGAGTTTCAGCTTCAGCATCAGTCCTTCCAATGACTATTCAGGACTGATTTCCTTTAGGGTTGACTGATTGGCTGTCCTTGCAGTTCAAGGGACTCTAAGAATCTTCTGCAACACCACAGTTCAAAAACATAAATTGTTCGGTGCTCAGCTTTCTTCATAGTCCAAATCTCACATCCATACATGACTATTGGAAAAACCATAGCTTTGACTAGACAGACCTTTGTCGGCAAAGTAATGTCTCTGCTTTTTAATATGCTGTCTAGTTTGGTCATAGCTTTTCTTCCAAAGAGCAAGTATCTTTAAATTTTATGGCCCAAATCTGCAGTGATTTTGGAGCCCCCAAAAATAAAGTCTCTCACTGTTTCCATTGTTTCCCCATCTATTTTCCATGAAGTGATGGGACTGGATCTCATGATCTTAGTTTTCTAAGAATGAATGCTGAGCTTTAAGCCAACTTTTTTACTCTCCTCTTTCACTTTCATCAAGAGGCTCTTTAGTTCTACTTTGGTTTCTGCCATAAGGGTGGTGGTCATCTGCATATCTGAGGTTATTGATATTTCTCCTGGCAATCTTGCTTCTAGCTTTTGCTTCATCCAGGCCAGCATTTCTAATGATGTACTCTGCATATACGTTAAAAAAACAGGCTGACAATATATGTTCTCCTTGACATACTCCTTTCCTGATTTGGAACCAGTCTGTTGTTCCATGTCCATTTCTAACTGTTGCTTCTTGACCTGCATACAGATTTGTCAGGAGGCAGCTAAGGTGGTCTGCTATTCCCATCTCTTGAAGAATTTCCCACAGTTTGTTGTGATTCACACAGTCAAAGGCTTTGACATAGTCAATAAAGCAGAAGTAGATGTTTTCCTGGAACTCTCTTACTTTTTCGATGATCCAGCAGATGTTTGATCTCTGCTTCCTCTGCCTTTTCTAAATCCAGCTTGAACATCTGGAAGTTCATGGTTCACATACTGTTGAAACCTGGCTTGGAGAATTTTGAGCATTACTTTGCTAGCGTGTGAGATGAGTGCAATTGTTCAGTAGTTTGAATATCCTTTGGCATTGCCCTTCTTTGAGACTGGAATGAAAACCGACCTTTTCCAGTCCTGTGGCCACTGCTGAGTTTTCCAAATATGCTGGCATATTGAGTGCAGCACTTCACAGCCTCCTCTTTTAGGATTTGAAATAGCTCAGCTGAAATTTTATCACCTCTACTAGCTTTGTTCATAGTGAATGAATGCTTCCTAAGGCCCACTTGACTTCACATTCCAGGATGTCTGGCTCTAGTCCAGTGATCATACCATTGTGGTTATCTGGATCATGAAGATATTTTTTGTATAGTTCTTCTGTGTATTCTTGCCACCTCTTCTTAATAGCTTCTGCTTCTGTTAGGTCCATACCATTTCTGTCCTTTATTGTGCCCATCTTTGCATGAAATATTCCCTTCAGTTCAGTTCAGTTCAGTCACTCAGTTCAGTTCAGTCACTCATTCGTGTCCGACTCTTTGCGACCCCATGAACTGCAGTACACCAGGCCTCCTCATCCATTACCAACTCCAGGAGTCCACCCAAACCCATGTCCATTGAGTTGGTGATGCCATCCAACCGTCTCATCCTCTGTCATCCCCTTCTCCTCCTGCCCTCAATCTTTCCCAGCATCAGGGTCTTTTCCAATGAGTCAGCTCTTTGCATCAGGTGGCCAAAGTATTGGAGTTTCAGCTTCAACATCAGTCCTTCCAATGAACACCCAGGACTGATCTCCTTTAGGATGGACTGGTTGGATCTCCTTGCAGTCCAAGGGACTCTCAAGAGTCTTCTCCAACACTACAGTTCAAAAGCATCAATTCTTCTGTGCTCAGCTTTCTCTATAGTTCAACTATCACATCCATGCATGACTACTGGAAAAACCATAGTTTTGACTAGACGGACCTTTGTTGGCAAAGTAATGTCTCTGCTTTTTAATATGCTGTCTAGGTTTTCATAATAATATTCCTTTAGTATCTCTAATTTTCTTGAAGAGATCTCCAGTCTTTTCCATTCTATTGTTTTCTTCTATTTCTTTGCATTGATTACTGAGGAGGGCTTTCTTATTTCTCTGTGCTTTTCTTTGGAACTGTACATCCAAATAGGTATATCTTTCCTTTTCTCCTTTGCTTCTTCATCTTTGCTTCTCTTTTCTCAGCTATTTGTAAGGCCTCCTCAGACAACCATTTGCATATTTGCATTTCTTTCCTTGGAGATGTTCTTGATCACTGCCTCCTGTACAATGTCATGAACTTCCATCCATAGTTCTTCAGGCACTTTGTCTATCAGATCTAATCCCTTGAATCTGTTTGTCACTTCCTCTTTATGATCGTAAGGAATTTGATTTAGGTCATTCCTGAATGATCTTGTGGTTTTCTTCAATTTAAGTCTGAGTTTTTCAGTAAGAACATATTTAACAATATGTACATATTTAAAAGATATGTATGAAAAAATTTTGTAAATGATGTATGAAAAGAATTTAATACATCAGATTTAATGGATAAATTATATATTTATTACAATATTAAAGTTGTACCCATCTAATAAGATTACTAAACCTTGTGAACAACGAATCACATAAAGAAAGTAGACACACTTGGTGTGTGACTAACAAGGCCATTTGAGCATTCTGTGCATTTCTTATTTCATCATTAGAATGTCAGTGTTGACTTATCTATTAAGACTCTATCAGTTGCAAATAACAAATGAAACAATGAACTCAAGAAATCTCCAACTGGTTTAAGGGGAAAAAGGAGGGAAAATGTCTTGGTTCTTACAGCTGAAAAGTTCAGAGGTAAATCCTGCTTCAAAAATGGTTAGATCTGGAGTTCTCATGCTGTCATCAGGATGTGGTTTGTTTTCTCTCAATTCTGGCTTCATTTCAAGTCTCCATGGTATCCCCTAACAGCTTCACACCTTCCCTCATGGAGCCACAATGACAGTCATGGCTCCACCCTCTACAGCCTCCTGGCGGCAAGCACAACAGGAGAGGGGGAGGGCCTTTATCAAGCCATTCAAACAAAATGCTCAGAATTGTCTCATTGTCTCAAGTGAACCAGTCACAGAGACCAAGAAAGTGGTTAGGTCTGGGTCACAGGCTCTGTCTGTGGAACAGAGAGAGACTCTGAAGTACAAGGGCTGAGATTGTGAAGGTCCTGGCCTCTCCCATGTTGAAGCAAGATGATAAATTAAGAGTTCCCTTTAGGAAGGGCAAGTGGGTGCTGGGTGGGGAAATAGTGAATGGGCATGATAGTGGTGGGGTTTGTTACCTGTCTGCATCTGTGTGTGTTGGCATGAGTGTGTTTGTATCAGATATTTAATAAATTTTTTAAAGTCAAAGACTTGGAATATTTGATTTACTTGTTACCAGGTAAAGTATTTTACTCTGCATCAGCTAGGAATGTTTAAAACTCATTCTTCCTTTTCTACTTCTACTCATCTTCATTTTTTCTTATAGAGTTTATCCTAATTTCTTCCCTGCCTGTCTGAACTTTAAAACCAAAATTTATGTTGGCTATACAGATGATGTAATTAAAAAAAAGGGGGTACTCTTTTCTAGTTCCTTAAAGAGAAATATAAAATTTGCATATAATTCCTCACTGCTATACACGGATCCAAAGTTAGAGCTGAGATGATCCTATAGAAAAGAAGTGCTTTAAAACATTTCTCCCAATCTGTTTGTATTTGGAAAAATATAGAGATTTGCATAAATGATGTGGGCCTGTAACAGTTATAAAATGAACTTGCCAATGAGAGTAAAGGGGATTTAGAGATGTCAATGTTCTTAAACTTAGGTGAAGTGAAAGTTGCTCAGTCATGTCCAACTCTTTGCTTTACTACCCCAGAGACTATACAGTCCATGGAATTCTCCAGGCAAGAGTACTGGAGTGGGTAGCCTTTCCCTTCTCCAGGGGATCTTCCCAACCCAGGGATTGAAACCAGGTCTCCTGCATTGCAGGCAGATTCTTTACCAGCTGAGCCACAAGGGAAGCCCAAGAATACTGGAGTGGGTATCCTATCCCTTCTCCAGCAGATCTTCTTGACCCAGGAATTGAATAGGGGTCTCCTGAATTGCAGGCCAATTCTTTTCCAACTGACGTATCAGGGAAGCCCGCTTAAACTCAGGTAGTATATGTTAGAAAAATAATATATCTCTATTCAATTAAGAGGTTTTCATATTTTATAAATATTGTAAGATTCAGGCATTAGGATATCAGTTGCTGGGTCTTGATAAGCTTTAGGAAAACCACACTTTAAAAAAATGAGAACTTAAAGCAGTGCTCAGCTTTAGAACTTGATTTTGGGTATAGGTCCTATTGCTACTTAAGTATAAATTAGGCATAGCTAAATAAATTATATTTAACAATAAAACTTTTGTTATTAAAATACACAAGTGTACAGGGAAGAGTGTTGGGCAATGGTACAATAATTATAGATGAATTAAGAAAGAATCTTAATTAAAGTAAGATCCTTACTTTAAGGATCAATTTTCTTTCACTTTGACAAATTCAGGGCACTAAACATTTCTCACAAATTCCTTGTAAATTAACTAGTAATCACTTTATAAAGTTAATTAATCATCTGTAGCAAATTCTCCAATGACACAAAAAGTCATTATCATTATACATGATTAGCAATGTGATCAGTCACCTAGGGAGGTAAAGTTTAAGGAAAGTAATTATTTGGAGAATGTCAGCCATTGTTAAATTAGGAGTTTCTCTCATTATTCATATCTGATTAGCATGAAATATGAATCACAAATGTGACACTGATTCAACAGACAAATGAATATACTTGTTTGTATTCCAAGTATTTCTTAGCTTTCAGAAATGTTAAGTCTTAATGCAAATTACATTGATATCATGTTATTTTGGAGTTGTTAATATGCTTTTGTTAAAAATTTTAAGAAGTAATATGGCAATAAAAGGACTAAAACCTGAAACACTATCCTCAGAAAAGCACTAGTATGTGTTTACCATTCAGTTAAGTTCAGTTCAGTCGCTCAGTCGTGTCCGACTCTTTGCGACCCCATGAATCACAGCACGCCAGGCCTCCCTGTCCATCACCAACTCCTGGAGTTCACTCAAACTCACGTCCATCAAGTGAGTGATGCCCTCCAGCCATCTCATCCTCTGTTGTCCCCTTTTCCTCCTGCCCCCAATCCCTCCCAGCATCAGAGTCTTTTCCAGTGAGTCAACTCTTCGCATGAGGTGGCATTAGGAAATGGCAAACAATTTGAATGAGTTTATGAAGGGCTCCCCCGGTGGCTCAGTTGGTAAAGAATGCAGTCAGTAAAGAATACTTGCAATGCAGAAGACCCTGGTTCGATCCCTGGGGTGGGGAAGGTCCCCTGGAGAAGGGAATGGCTGCTCACTCCAGTATTCTTGCCTGGAGAATTCCACGGACAGAGGAGCCTGGCAGTCTTTTTGCGGGGTCGTAAAGAGTTGGACACGACTGAGCAACTAGCACTGTGTTCTTCTACTGCTATGAAGGGAATAGTACGTCATTTGGCTGTAAAGTTGTGACCTATTTCACAACCAACCCAATGTCAGTCGGTGTGGCTTGCCTTGGAATGTTATCCATGGGAGAAAATGGTTTCTGGAAGATTTTGAGTCCTGTAAGACCTTATATGGGATTGACCTAACTTAAAGGAAAGTTGTCAAGCAAGTTTCTTCATGAATATTTAAGGCAGTAGTGTAAATTGTATATGGAACTACAGTAGGTTCTGATGACACCAGTTTAATTTATAAAGAGATCTAGAAATGTGTCAGAAGGAAATTTGAATGATAGTTTCTCAGTAATTTTTTTCCTGTAAAATCTTATTTGCTACGTCACTTCAGTCATGTCTGCCTCTTTGTGACCCTATGGACTGTAACCCGCCAGGCTCCTTTGTCCATGGGATTCTCCAAGCAAGAATACTGGAGTGGGTTGCCATGCTGGAGATCTTCCCCACCTAGGTATCAAACCCATGTCTCTTATGTCTCCTGCATTAACAGGCAGGTTCTTTACCACTAGCACCACCTGGGAAACCCTGTAAAATCTTTAAAGATCTTTTAAAAGTGTATGATAATATTATTTAGAGATAATGACATTTCTTCCTAGAATTCTTTTCTTTTCTTTTTTTTTTTTTTTTCAGTGAATTCAAAGCAATGAACACTATAGAAAGTCATCCTTCTCAGATAAAGCCAAAGAAATTTTGGAAATAGATTTTCCTTAAACATTCCATGCTGGCTCTGTTTTTTGATGTTTGACACATATGTAAGTTGCTTGAAATGGGTTGATATTTATGGAAACTCTTAGGGAAACTAAGTGTTGGAGACCTTATGTAGAGGCACAGTTATAGATTTAATGGTTAAAATTAACAATAGTGGTCACTTCAGTTCAGTTCAGTTCAGTTGCTCAGTCGTGTCCGACTCTTTGCAACCCCATGAATCGCAGCACGCCAGGCCTCCCTGTCCATCACCAACTCCCGGAGTTCACCCAGACTCACGTCCATCGAGTCAGTGATGCCATCCAGCCATCTCATCCTCTGTCGTCCCTTTCTCCTCCTGCCCCCAATCCCTCCCAGCATCAGAGTCTTTTCCAATGAATCAACTCTTCGCATGAGGTGCCCAAAGTACTGGAGTTTCAGCTTTAGCATCATTCCTTCCAAAGAAATCCTAGGGCTGATCTCCTTCAGAATGGACTGGTTGGATCTCCTTGCAGTCCAAGGGACTCTCAAGAGTCTTCTCCAACACCACAGTTCAAAAGCATCAATTCTTCCGTGCTCAGCCTTCTTCACAGTCCAACTCTCACATCCACACATGACCACTGGAAAAACCATAGCCTTGACTAGACGGACCTTTGTTGGCAAAGTAATGTCTCTGCTTTTGAATATGCTATCTAAGTTGGTCATAACTTTCCTTCCAAAGAGTAAGCATCTTTTAATTTCATGGCTGCAGTCAGTGTCACTTACCTTTATCTAAATCCTGCTATGTGCCATTTTCTAGATTTGAGGACAGATTCAGAGACATTTGGTAACTTGTCCAAAATCAGCTAACAAATTAAGGACTGAGATTTAGTTTTGGGACTTTGATTCCAAGATTTTTCACCTGCAGTGGTATCTTATGTCTAAAAGTTATGTTTAAGTATTAAAAATGGAAAATATAAATTGACCTATATCACCAAAATAGGTTTGTAATTAATAATGATGTAAAGGTTATTGAGGGTGCCCCTCATAACTCAGGTGGTAAAGAAACTGCCTGCCAGTGCAGGAGACTCAGGTTTGATTTCCAGGTGGCTCAGCTGGTAAAGTATCTGCCTGCAAATTGGGAGACCTGGGTTTGATCCCTGGGCTGGGCCCTGGAGAAGGGAAGGGCAACCCACTCCAGTATTCTTGCCTGGAGAATGCCATGGACAGAGGAGCCTGGTAGGCTACACTCCATGGGGTTGCAAGAGTCGCACATGACTTAATGACTAAACCACCACCAGAACATGTTAGCTAGCATCCTTCATGGGGCCTTGGAACTTCCTCCTGGACCACTTTTCTCCCAGAGATCTCCAGATATTTACATGGCTCATAGTTACATGCATCTTCTGATATTTCCATAGCTCACTGCATCACTTTCCTCAAGACGTTCCAACTTCCCAGGTGATAGCAGTTAAGAACCTGCCTACCAATGTAGGAGATGTAAGAGACGTGAGTTCGATCCCTGGGTTGGGAAGATCCTCTGAAGGAGGGCATGGCAACCCACTACAGTATACTTGTCTGGAGAATCCCATGAACAGAAGAGCCTGGCGGGTTACAGTCCATAGGGTCTGAAAGAGTTGAATACGACTGAAGTGACTTAGCATGCAAAGATTATTCAGTAGTGGTATTAATATAAAGATATTCTCAGTATGGCCACTAGAGGTCAGCACTTAGCTGCTTTATGTGGTATAACAAATTCTGCATTTTAGTGGTATTTTTTTTTTTTTTTTGGCCAGGTTAAATTCAGGTGCTAAATATTGTTGTGGCATATTGCAGATATAATATAGTTAATAGATTAAAAGCATTTTAGTAGCTGTCACTATGTTAATGTAATAAAACTTTCTAAAAAGTACTTCCTTTTTTGAAAGTTTCTTTTGCTTTTCTCTTAAATCAGAGAGTCAATCTTTTATAATACCAGCTAATTTCTCTTGTAAAACATATTTAAAATCTATGTTTATAATTTATAGACATAGCAAATTTATGAACATTAGCAAACAATTCATAATTTGTTCAGAGCATGCTCTGTTCTTAATTTCTTTTAAAATATAATAGCAAATTACAGGTTTTGCAAAGATCTGTGGCACATTATATTACATACAATATTTCCAACATAACCATGAAGCTGCCTAATTGATACTTTTCTTGCTTCTACAAGACCAGGGGTTCATGGAAGGCAGATAACTTGCTCAGTTTTTAATCCCAGCTCCTACCCCAGTACTTCTCCCAGAGTAAATACTTGGTAAATGTTTACTGACTGAATGTCTGTTAAGAGGCACAAAAATAGTGAATCCACTGGGAGTAAGAGTCCTGATATCATTTTTGAAGCTTTAGCCATTGGGCAAATTATTAAACTTTGAACCATAATTTATTTGTCTTTGTAAAAGGGTATTTGTCTTTGTAAAAGGATATAATATTATTGGGTTGCCAAGGCATTACATTAAATATGTATAAAGTTTCTGTTGCATCATGAATAATAGGTATAGCTATTATCATTCTTAGCAATGATTACTAACAATTATTACTAGTAATACTGGTAGTGGTAGTAAAGGTAGAAACATGCATTGGGTCTGGCCAACTCTGAGGCTGTATTTAGGATGGGAGTTTTTCTTTCTGCTGTGCCAACATAGTGAGATTGTACAGTTTGGACTTTAAGGTTGTTGTTTGGGCATTTTAAACCATCTTCTTTTTTCTTTTTTTTCATTTTGTGACTAAGGAACACAAACCAGAGATTGCAAGTCAGGGTAGGTCAGGTCCAGGTTCCTGAGCTCAGTGTACTAGACCGGGCTGCTGAACTTCTTGAGGCACCAGAACCATGGAGCAAGTTGTTTCTTTTAGCTTGTGTGTGTGTGTGTGTGTGTGTGTGTGTGTGTGAGAGAGAGAGAGAGAGAGAGAGGGAGGGAGGGAGGGAGAGGCTGATTGATTCAGTGTCCGTCAGCGAACATCTGATCCTGGTCATTGTTTCCTCCAGCATTTAAGAGCATCAATCATATGCACCATTTTTTTCTGCTTCTGAATGGTCTGTAGATTTCCTTATATCTTTTATTTTTTGCTTTATTGAAATGTATTTATTTTTAATCGGAGGATAATTGTTTTACAATATTGTGTTTGTTTCTGCCAAATATCAGCATGAATCAACCATAGGTAAATGAATGTCCCCTTCCCCTTATATCTTTTATTTGTGCACATCTTATTTTTTCCTTAAAGAGATTGTATGATTGTCAGTATGATCTTCAGGTAACTGTCTCAATAAAGGCTGTCTATGAGAAAGGCCCTATGAGAAATATTTAGCATTGCAGCATAAACAAAATTCTGAACTTGAACCCTACTTTTGCAATATTTTAAGTTTTGGCTGCTCTTTCACATCCTGGCTACAGGATCAGAGTTCTGGGCCTCACTTTCTTGAGTGCATGCTAACTGCGCAGGTGCAAAAATTCTTTAAGTGTAATTACAAGGATTCTTTCTGTACCTACCCATCTACCAGCACATACTGTATATAAGATTCCAAACTAGTTCCCCTGGGCATAAAAGACTGACTAAACTTTCAAGATCTATTGGGAGTTTATTTTTTTAATAGGGGTGATATGTAGATGAAAATAATGACAATGTAGAGCAATGTTAAATATGCTCTATAAGACCTTATTCCTCAAAGTGTGGTCTAGGGACTGGCATTGCCTGAGGGTCATTGGAAATGCAGAATCTCAGACCTTATTGCAGAACTACTGAAGCAGTATGTGCATTTTGCCAAGATCTCAGACAATATGTTTACATATTCAAGTATGATAGCACTTTGAAGGCAGAAGGCTTTAGGGAATGCAGATATCACTTCCACCGGTTGGGGACCCAGAATTTCATGGAGGAAGGAGCCTTGAGGGAGACAAAGGAGTTTAGTGGTAGAGCTGGGATTAGGAGGAGGCTGTCCTGGGCAAAGGTAGGAAAGAGAGGAAAGATGGTTTTTTTGAGTTGTCAGATTTCTAAGGTACAGCATTAGTGCAAAGGAGTAAGCCATTTGGGAGGTGGGGGTACTTCAGAGTGCAAGACTAGGGTGTAGAGTTTTTAAGATTGTACCTGTGACCAAAGGAATATTTTCATATATGTGAATGACACAGTCCAGAGGTGGAGAGGAGCTTCCTGGTCCTTTCGTCTTATTACCTATAAGGATCAGAGCTGTCCTTTAGGAAGAGAAATCTAATGTGCCTCTGAGAGGTGGTTTGTGACTAGACCCAGAGATTAAAGAAATAGCATGGTATAACCTCAACAAAAGGTAGGGTAGAGAGATGTTCATCAGTCCCCAGCTGTTCCAGTCATTCCAGCTGAGATGCAGACATGTCAGTAAAGAAGCCGGCTGAGGCTTCATATGACTCCAACTCCTGGTGTTGACTGCAACAACATGAGAGACCCCAAGGGAGGACCGCCCAGCTGAGCACAGTCAACCTGCAGAACTGTGAGCCACAAAGGTTGGGGGTGGTTTACTGAGCAGCAACAGAAAACTGCGATGGGAAGCGATGGTGACATCTACCTTTTAGGATTGTCACAAGGGTAAAAGAAGATTTTTATTTGCTGAATCCTTATCCCACAGCCTGGAACAAAACAAGCCTTCATTGTATGTGTGTGTGTATTATATATATACACGTATATAATATATGCTATATATGTATATATAGCGTAAAAGGAAATAGTATGGTGGCAGTGAGGATGGAGTGAAGATTAGAGAGGTTGCTGAAATAGAATCAAGGGGAGGCAGTGTTTGGTACACAGGCAAGAAGAGAAAGGTAATAGGGAGAATGATTGCAGTGTTAATGACACTGGTAGCAACAGGAGGAGTAGCAGTTCATTCCGAGAGAAGTCATTTGGTTCCTTGACATGCTGGCTGAGATGCTAACAGAACACAACTAGAAGACTTGTGTACCCCTTATTCAGAAAGGAATATTGTAAACTTGTGAGGGAAGTCGGAGATGGAGCAAAGCTTCGGGACTTCTCTGCAGCAGCCATGGTGAAGCTAGTGTTGTGGTTAAGACCCAAGGCAAGACTACCTGAGGAGTGAAGGGACCCAGGCAGGTGCACAGGGAATGTCGTCTGTTTCCTGAGCACCTGGCTCTCACGGTGCGGAAATGCACTCTGAGGGCTGCTTTCCTCCTTTCTTGACTGTGATACTGTCGAGAGCAGCATTCCTTGTAGACATTAGAGTGTTTCTCAGTGGCATAGGAAATGATTTCTAAAATACAGCTGGTACCCACGAGCTCATATAGTTTTACTGCATCGAATAGGCCATAGCTAAAAAAAAAAAAAACACTCAAAAACTTTCTCTCCAATTTGGATTTATCTACTGTATTTTAAATTTTCTTCCATTGTGTGTGTAGAGGTCTCTCTCCCTAATATTTTATAATGGTGATTTTCAAACATACAGTATGGTTAGAAGACTTTTAAAATAGTATTTCATAGCAATTGCCTAGATTCTAACAATATTTTTATTTTATTTATTTTTTTCTCTTCCCTTTATTTTATTTTTTTAATTAAAATTTTTTTATTATTATTTTTTTACTTTACAATATTGTATTGGTTTTGCCATACACCAACATGCACCTGCCACAGGTGTACACGTGTTCCCCATCCTGAACCCCCCTCCCACCTCCCTCCCCATACCATCCCTCTGGGTCATCCCAGTGCACCAGCCCCAAGCTTCCTGTATCCTGCATCAAACCTGGACTGGTGATTCGTTTCTTATATGATATTATACATGTTTTTTTTTTATTAATCTATTTTTTTACTGAAATTGAAGTACATGCCAGGCACAATGCTAGGCTCTTTTCAATATATGACAGGAGAAGTCTGAAGAATCCACTTGAAGTTCAAGACTTATAACAGATTTACTTTACATGGGATAGTTATTTTGTTGATGGAAACAATGCACTGGTATTATTAATTCATAAGGTCATAAAAATGATAACTTGAGTTTATGATAAATATCAAAAGTTAAGATGAAAAACTATTCTAGAGATAGAAGATGGAAAATAACAAACCCAAGACCTACATTTTGAAAATGTCAAGCAGAATTTTGAGCTATCAACTAAAAATTAAACAAAAATGCAGATAATTAAGATTGTTGTTGTTCAGTCTCCAAGTCTTATCCTACTCTTCACCACCCCATGGACTGCAGCACACCAGGCCTCCCTGTCCCTCACCTTCTCCCAGAGTTTGCCCAAGTACATGTCCATTGAATCGATGATGCCATCCAACCATCTCATCCTCTGTCGCTCTCTTCTCCTTCTGCCTTCACTCTTCCAGCATCAGGGTTTTTTCCAATGAGTTGGCTTGTTTGCATCAGGTGGCCAAAGTATTGGAGCTTCAGCTTCAGCATCAGTCCTTCCAATGAGTATTCAGGGTTGATTTCATTTAAGATTGACTGGTTTCATCTTCTTTTTGTCAAAGGGTCTTTCTTTCTTTTTTTTTTCTTCTTTTATTATTTTATTTTATTTCATTTTATTTTTTAGCTTTACAATATTGTATTGGTTTTGCCATACACCAACATGCATCTGCCACAGGTGTACACGTGTTCCCCATCCTGAATCCCCCTCCTACCTCCCTCCCCATACCATCCCTCTGGGTCATCCCAGTGCACCAGCCCCAAGCTTCCTGTATCCTGCATCAAACCTGGACTGGTGATTCATTTCTTATACGATATTATACATGTTTTAATGCCATTCTCCCAAATCATCCCCCCCTCCCTCTCCCACAGAGTCCAAAAGACTGTTCTATACATCTGTGTCTCTTTTGCTGTCTTGCATACAGGCTTGCTTTAACGTACACTTCTCTTTTTACCCATGCTATGTAGAAATTTTTGTAAAAATGTAGTGTGATTGTAATATAAAATTTTTGTACTTCTTTTTCAGTAAATATTAAAACAAAAATATTTCCTCACGTTATTGCAAAGTTATAAACATTGTTTAAAATTACTTCAAAATAGTTCATGTAATTTATTTCATCATGCTAAAGGTGACTTCATGATCCTGTGTCTTATTAAATAAAAAAATGATTCTGTATCTTAGGTTTTTTAAAAACAAAATATGAATGCTAAATTCTTTTCTATTTTTAAGACTTTTTAAAAAAAGTATAGATTCTCTTATGTGAAGAAAATGAAGATACTGTGTTGAAGAGATATCTGTACCCTGTGTTTGTAGCAGCATTATTCACATCAGTCTAAGAAAATAGACTAAGGAAATAACCTAAGTACCTATGGGCAGGTGAATAAAGAAGTTGAGGTATATATACAATGGAATATTATTCAGCCATAGGAAGGAAATCCTGCCATTTGTGACAACATGGATGAGACTTGAAGACATGCTAAGTGAAATAAGTCAGAGAAAGAAAAACACTGTATGATCTCACTTCTATGTGGAATCTGAAGACAAAACCAAACACCAAAAACTAAGCTCGTGGAAAAAGATCAGATTTGTGGCCACCAGAGGTGGAGGGTAAGAGGAGGGAGAATTGGCTTAGGGTAGTTAAAAGATACAAGCTTTGAGCTGTAAGATAAATAAATACTAGGAATGCACACATGCTGACTATAGTTAACACTGCCCTAGGATATTTATGAAAATTAAGAGGGTAAAGCCTAAGAGTTCTCATTACAAAGGAAAAAACACTCTTTGGTATCTATGTGAGATGATGGATGTTCACTAAACTCATTGTGGTAATCATTTCATGATGTATATAAGTGAAATCTTTATGCTGGGTACCTTAAACCTGTACAAGAATGTATGTCAATTTTATCTTAATAAAACTGGAAGAAAACATACAGATTCTCAGAAGTGGAAATAGTAATAATAGATCAAAGGATGTGAACATTTAAAAGATAGATACTTGTCAAATTGTTTTTCAAAAGCCAAATTTATTAATACCAAGGTCCACACCAGTATATTTGAGTGTTTGCTTCACTATATCCTGGCCAGCCTTGGCGTACATTAAAAATACACAAAAGTTTTAAGAAACCTGGCAAGGCCTTTGGATTGGAACAGATCTGCCTGCAGCTGGACCTCCTTCCCTTTTGAAGTATGTATTTCTAGGTTAATGGTAAATGGAGAAGCTTTGGGGTCATGGTTGAAGCCTGGGGCAAGATGAGAGACAGGGGGATTATAAAGGGAAGAGATTCAATTTTCCCTCACTTTTTATTGCTTAAAATATTTTTTGAGGCAATCTCAAAACTTATAGAAATGTTATACAGTACAAATTTTTTTCTCTTGAACCATTTGAGAATAAATGAACAATATACTATTGCCCCCAAACACTTTAGTGTGTATTTCTTATAAACAAAGCTATTCTCCTGTCTAACCCTAACATAACTATCCAAATCATGAAATTAACATTGATACATTACTAACATCTAATCATATCCTGTTTTTATTTCACCAAGTACCTTAATATTCATTACAGCAAAAGAGCATGTTCAAAATCCTGTGTTATTTTTCCTTGTGTCAATTTGGAACAGTTTCCCAGCCTTGATTTTTATGACCTTCACACTTTTGGGGGGTACAAGTCAGTTATTTGTAGAATGTGCCTCAGTTTTGGATTATTTTTCCATAATAGCATTCAGGTTGCACCTCTGGCAGAAATATCATAAATGTAGTGCTGTGTTCTTTTCATTATATCTTACCTGGAGGCATAGGACTTTGATTTGTTCTGTTTATGATGTTATGTTGATGACTTCTTTAGGTGGTATCTGCTAAGCTTCTCCACTGTAAAGTTATCCTCTTCATAATAAGTATTTGGTGAGGATATATTTTGAGGCTATGTAAATATCCTGTTCCTTGTGAATCAACCAACCAAACTTTCATCCATCTATTTGTCAATCAACCAATCATTTCATTATGGATTCTTGGTTTCCTGTTTTGTTCAATAGGATTATAATCTATGACCATCACTAATTCTGATGCTCAGATTGTCCCTCATTGGGTCAATGGGAATTCTTCCATTCTGATTTCTGTGTCTTTTCACATGTTCCTACCATTTTTGGGGAGACATTAGTTTCTGGAGGAGACATTCTTGGTTCATATTGTACTTTGCCTACTCTAGCCCTGGAATCAGCCATTTCTCTGAGGAACTCTGATTCTTTTTAGGGGAGAATGATGTTTAACAACCAAGATCTGGGTGTTTTGTCTGCTCATTGCTATTGGGATGTCACTTCTCCCAGGCCCTCCCAGTGGATTGGGGAATGTGTGTGTTCATGTCTTTACCTCTATAGTTTTTCATCTCTCTCCAAAAATACGTATTTCACTGATCTCTACAATTCTAATTTAGCAGAGTTCATTCTAGTTTTCTCCTTTTTCCTGTTAATCTTTCCCTAACAGTGACAAAACTTGGTTCCCATTATTCAGTGTTTATATGGTTATGTGATCCGTGCCCATGTATATAACCAATGTCTCATCATTGTGGCTGCTGTCTTCCTCTCCCCTCCCCCATTTCCCCCTTCCCATACCTGGACTCCACCCTATATCAGGCTGTCCAGCCAAGAGGAAGCCCTTCTTTCTTAATTAGGACTTTGACCCCTGCCCCAGGTCACCCCATCCACATCCACTTCTGCTCTGATTATGGTGCTCCTCTATGGGCCACATCTCTTCCCTTCCCCCAGCCTACCCGTGTTAGTACTGAAATGTTTGAGATGAGAAACAGTTCTTAAATGTCCTTAAGAGATCTAGTGGATTTTCATTGGAAGGACCAACCTCTTGGCTCATTCATAGAAATCATACAACCTTTGGTTTGTTTAACCTTAACCTGAGGACTGCCCTGGTGGTACAGCGGATAAGAATCTGCCTGCCAATGCTGGGGACATGAGTGTGATCTCCGGTCTGGAAAGATTCCACGTGCCATGGAGCCACTAAGCCCATGAGCCGTAGCTACTGAGCCTGCATGCTGCACTACTGAAACCTGTGTGCCTAGAGCCTGTGCTCTGTAACAAGAGAAGCCACTGCAATGAGAAGCCTGCTTACCACAGTGAAGAGTAGCCCCTGCTTACACAACTAGAGAAAGTCTGTGTGCAGCAATACAGATCCGGCACAACTATATATATATGTATACATATATAATGGAGAAGGAAATGGCAACCCACTCGAGTATTCTTGCCTGGAGAATACCAGGGACAGAGGAGCCTAGTGGGCTGCCGTCTATGGGGTCGCACAGAGTCGGACACGACTGAAGCGACTTAGCAGCATACATATATAAACATTAACCTGGGGGAGACAAAGAGGCTGGGCTTTGGTATTTCCCTTTACCCAGCAGATTTTCACCCAAGTCCCAAATCGCATCCACACTGTCTCTTCTGGTAGCTAGTGCTTTAGAGGAATTACAAAAAGCCAGCTGTCTTATGGGGTCCCTGCCAGGTG
Source organism: Bos indicus x Bos taurus (assembly GCF_003369695.1). Taxonomy (NCBI): domain Eukaryota; kingdom Metazoa; phylum Chordata; class Mammalia; order Artiodactyla; family Bovidae; genus Bos; species Bos indicus x Bos taurus. The sequence goes on along the minus strand of NC_040078.1, from coordinate 66,685,594 downwards.
GTGCAGGTCTCATGGGAATGTTTACTGCTGAAGATGCTGGTTTTCCAGACTTAAAATATGTCCAGGCAACTCATTAGAAAAACAGAACCAGGGCACCATCTTCACTTTCTAACCCAAACTGGAAATGGACTCAAAAAGAGCTACTTCAATTCCATGAGTAGACAGATTTCCCCCCCTTCTCTCCAGCTTGATTGCTCCATTACAAACTGTTATTCTTTGTCTTTTTTTATAGTTGTGGGTGGGGGACTGGCAGAGGGGACAGAATGAGCTAGTGACTATGGGGAAGTGGGGAAGGGTGTACTCTGGGTTTCCTGTCTGGGTTAGCCACAGGGTTTTCTTTTAGGAACTCTTGCTCCATCCACAGGAACACCAGAAGTTCCTACCTGATGGACTTCAAGACAGAGGAGGGGTCGGGGTAGCAGCTGCAAACCTGGGTGCAGAAGATAGATGGTTTAAAACATCTTTGCTAACTTGATATGTGATGATAGCATCTTATTTTGTGCTAGAAGTATGTATATATGTATCTGTGTAACTTTTAGAAAATGCTTTTCTTGTTGCCCTTTTTCTCAGTCCTCTGATGCTGTTTCATGTATCATTAATTTTTAAAAATTATTTTTGATAGCTACTACAATGTTTGAAGCTGGAAAGGACAAAGGTAATCCAGATGAATTTGCTGTGGCACTTGATGAAACTCTTGGAGACTTTGCATTCCCAGATGAATTTGTCTTTGATGTTTGGGGAGTCATTGGTGATGCCAAACAAGAATGATTACGATGCGAATGATCGACTCTGGAAGAATGAACCATTGTTCCTTAAGAAAAAAGTAAGATCTGCCTTCAGACACTGTTATGGACTCTGGCTTGGTTTTATGTGTATGAATACATTCTTTTGAAATATAGTCTTGATTTTTGGGCACTTTTTAAATGCAGTTGTATATGGAGTATGCTTAAGATAAATTACCTCAAATGTAACCAATTTTAATATTCATTCAAAAGCTTTTTAAAAGTTAGTTTTAGAGAGTATTTCTAAGTAGATAATTTTGTTTCCCATTGACAGCCGTGTTTTGTTTTTCACATAAAAGTTGATTGCAATAGCTTTGTAATTTTGCAAGATCTTAACTCAGTAAAAACTGGGATTGCAGTATAGTTTGCCTCATACAGTCTTCATTTTGTTATACTAGTTTTATCAGGATGAGTTCAGAACATGAAATGTGAATCATGCCTACTAGATGTCTAGTAACATATATATATTTTTAAACCTGCTGAGTAAGGGGAGGAAGATTCCTACAGCCTGTTTAAGTCTATGGCCTACTTTCTGTCTTTATTAAAACAAGGATTGATTAACTTTTATTTTTTGCTTCTTTGTAATTGCTTTCTTGATTCTTAAACTTGTTGAAATCTATTGTATATGTGTTTGCATGTGTAGAAGAAGGTGAAAAAGAGGAAGATAGGTTAGAAAACACTAATATTTAATTTTTTTTAGCAGTTCTTACAACATTATTTCTTTTCCACTCATACCTACTCTTATGTTACCCTTTATAAGCATTCCAGAGAAAGTTTTTTATAGTCTTTGTAGAACTTTTCTTTTGAAAGATATTCACTCAGAAAATAGCTGTGTTTGAGGACATTTTTGGGGGTGGTTAAAGAGCAAAACTTTTAAGCCTCCTGAACTTTTAAGGAGATGCTATCAGAATAGATTTCCCCCAAGTGAAAATGCAGGAGGAAGGGAAAGTTGAGAAAAATATGTTCTATTACTTTGGAGTTCTAATGCACTCTCTCTAAAACCTTACATTATTGAGAAAATTGAGGGTAAATGACTGTCTTATCACTGTTACTTGACATTTTACAGATGTAAGGGAAATGGAAATGAATGGTTTCAACATAGATCACTTAATAAGGCAGAGCATGGTGTGACCAAGCATTTTTCTAAAGTGTTAGATGGAAAATGCTGCATGCTGCCATAGTAATCGGAAATAATAACCTGTGTGAGGTATATTCTAGGAAATCATAAGTAGTTCCCTTTTCATGCTGGGTTAATGCTTAGATAACTTGTTTTCTGGTGCAACTTCAGTTTTACTGCCTTCCACCCTCTTTTTCACATACATTTAATTCTTTGAAGCTTGATATTCTTTGTCTCATTGATCTGAAACCTTCACAGAAACTGTTTGTCATTAACATGTAACAAAAATAGTTTATAGGAAGTGGATTGTCTTACTGCCCTTGCCCATCATTTGGAAATAGGATCCAGCTCAGGCTGTAGTAATTTGTTGCTACTTGTTTAGTGAATTTCTTTTGGAGGTTCCCACGTACCTGTTAATTCTTAATACCATTTCTTGTAGAAGAACATACTATAAAAGAGCTGATATTTTTTGGGATAGGGAAGTTATTGGATGACTTAGGAGGTTCACAGAAATATTTCAGTTTAAACAAAACAAATTTTTTGGCACTAGATGTTAGATCTGAAATGATGAGGCATTGTTTATTATTGATGCTGTCTGGTTCTCTTTCTCTTTTGGATATGGATGAATGCTGACACTTGGTGCAAATTCCCTGTGATTTATGGAATCCCGTATTTACAAAGTGGTTGTCCTTACCATGATTTCTCTAGAATTTTGATGTGTAAGGTACTGACAATCATGTACAATTGCAACGGTAACTTGCTTGTTAACATTATATGAGCATTTATCATTAAGGGTCTTAGCTGGGCACAGGTGCTTTCTTAGTAATAGGTTTTTGCCTTGAAATGTTCTCTTTCACCTCTACTGCTAAACTGATAACAAGGTCAGTTTCTTTATGTCATTTTGTTCTCTTACCTGAAAATATCTCTCTTTTTTGTGCCTTTGGTAAAATTCCCAGTGCATTAAAAAAACAGGTTTCAGGTCTTACAGTCTACAAGATGGGGATACCCTTCTACTGTTACAATGACACGGACATTTTTTTAACTGTGCCATGTTTCTGGGAACCACTAAACATTTTCAGAATTCTGTTGTTTTTTCTCAAAGAACTTTTTTTTCATAGTGGAGGATGATTGTTTTATTCTTTTTAAAATTTTGATTCTTGTTTTATTTATTTTATTCTTGTTTTCCTTTCACACAAAACAGCACCTTTCAGTGGCCACTAAGACCTCACTCCATTTTTTTTCCCCCCATGGAGAAAAATCAAAGGATGTTTGAACTTTGGGTTCTTGAGCATAGCTTGGGTCTGACCAGGTTTACACATTCTGATGATTACAAATGAGTACATTTTGGGTTTCTGTGATGTTTCAGAAACACCGTTATATAATTATACCATGTGAAACTCTTTAAGAATTCAATTATAAAAGATTTAATCAGTTAACCTCTTTTTGAAGCTGCTATAGCCAATAGTTTAATGTGACAGATATTTAGCTAAATAGAGATAATTTTTCCAAATAATGTTTAATTTGCAGTATTCCCCCACACCTTTAACAAGTAGACATTTTCCAAGTGAGGCACATTTATTTAGCTTGTTGTTGTTGCTAGACCTCCATCAAGTCCAGAGAGGGCCTTCCTGTTTCCTTCAGTTATTGCCTCCCTAGCATAGTAGCAAAATGAATTTCATCTGCAAATGGTGTTTTCAAAATAATGGTTCTTCTAATAGAGCACAATTATCCACCAAAGATGTAAAAGAATGATCATATGATTACCCTTTCACTCAGTGATACAGCTGAAAAATATGGATACTAATAGTATGCTGTGATTCTGGAGGAAGTAATAGATTAAAAGGACAGGTGAGTATTTTACTCAAGCTGTGGGTGAGTAAGGAGATAGAAGCTGCTATTCAACTCACAGTCCCAAGTATTAGTGCTCTGTGTAAAATGCACTTTTATTATCTTCTTGACACAGGTTGAAAGTGCTATCAGAGTAATTTATCATGATTATAAAATGTTTCTAAGATTGTGAAGTGTACCAGTGGCACAGCCTGTCCCTACCTGTTACCTGAAAACCTAGTTCCAAGAAATGACTCACGGTTATTATCTGCTAGAAGGGCAAGCAAAAGTTGAATATGACATCTTTATTTCATTGGAGGCATTACATCTCCATGACACTTATGTACGGTCATAAATATTTTCAAGCTATAGAAAAAAATAAAAAAATTCTGAAGGATAGTTTTAAGTAAACATTTTGTATTTTGAACTGTTTGTGCCATGCATACAGCATTGACTATATACAGGTAAAATATTCTATTTTTTTGAAAAGAAAATTTTTTTCTCTTTTATAAAAATCATATCTTACACTTTAAGATGTATTTTTGAGATTGAACTTGGAAATCTATTAATATGTGAAATTAAAATTATATTTGATATTGTTTAAAAACAATATTTGCTGTATTTCTACTTACAATGTATAAAATTTCATGTATTGATCAAATATAAATTATTTGCAAAGCTAACATAACTTTATATTTCTTATATTTCAAATAGAACTCAAATAAAAAGCTTTTAATGAAAAAAAGTGATGAGTGTTTTTATGACGAAAACAACAAAAATTGGGGGTTTTAAATGTCAGACTCCTTAGTTTTGTCCAAATGACAGGAATAACACACGTGATTGTCTAGGCCTTTGTGTTTTTAGCATGTGTGGTGCCGTGCTTAGTTGTGCAGTCGTGTCTGAATCTTTGTGACCCCATGGACTGTAGCCCGCCAGGCTCCTATGTCCATGGGGATTCTCCAGGGGAGAATACTGGAGTGGGTTGCCATGCCTTCCTCCAGGGGATCTTGCCAACCCAGGGATTGAACCCAGGTCTCCTGCATGGCAGGTGGATTCTTTACCATCTGAGCCACCAGGGAAGCCCAAGAATACTGGAGTAGGTAGCCTGTCTCTTTGCCAGGAGATCTTCCCAACCCAAGGATTAAACTGGAGTCTCCTGCATTGAAGGTGGATTCTTTACCAGCTGAGCTACCAGGGAACCTGACCTCCACCCACGGTGTTCCTCAGGCCTTGGGCCTATCCCCTACTTTACCTCTTCTTAGGTGACTCATCTGTTCTTGTGCCTTTAAACATCATTATATTTTCAACCCCCAAATCAGAAGGATGGGCCTCTTTTGGAGCTCTACCCTCAGATATTCAACTGTTTCCTTGACATCTCCACCAAGTGTGTCAAATCCTTAGCATGTCTGGCATGAAACATTAGACTTTTCTTAAAAGTCTTACTTTCCTTAATTTTCTGTAATAGGAAATGGCATCATAATTCACCTCATTGCTCTTTTACTTTGTCAAATTCAGCAGCAAGTCATTTCAATTCTAAAAAATACTTACTGAATATGTCTACTTCTTTCCAGTGTCACTGCCGGCTATTTTATCCACATTTTATCATTTCCCTGTGGTTGCTCCAGCAGGCTCTTTGCTGACTGGTAATGAAGGTGCTCTAAAGAGGTTTACTGCAGGACATGAGTGTTCAGATTCCTTTAAAATGAAAGTGTCAGCGCCTCATTTTTTTTCTTCTCTGAAAAGGTTTGACTTGAAGCTCTCTTCTTTCTTTGAAGGAAGGGGCACGACTTTTTGGAAGACTCAGCTTCTACTAAAAGTTTCACAGAGTCTACTGTGAAAGAACTAGGGGGACAGAGGCAAGACAAAGAACTTTCACAGGTGCGGACTAACGCGGGGAGGGGAATGAGGAAATTTCACAGGGGTAGACTAAAGGCTATGGGCTAAAGTGTGTGTGTGCACGTGTGTGTGAAGGGCAGAGAGAGGGCAGGTCTTAGGGGCCCAAACGGGGGAGGATGGGACCTTGTTTTCCTGCAGCCACATTATGGTTACATGGAGTGTTTACACCGACAGGAACAAAATTCTTTGAAAGATTTCCGATCTTTCATCATGGCACACAGGGAGACAGACCCATAGTGAGGAGTGGTGTTTGAGCACCCAAGACCTGTGAGGAAGCTTGAATCATTGACCAGAGAGCACCAGCCTTCATAGAGCCAGTTCTTCCCACCCCCTATTTGTTTCTATCATCAGTGTTTAGCGAAGGTTTTGTCTGTCAGCAGAATTGCTGGTTGTCCTGCAGGAGTGTTACCTCATCAGTTGGAACATCTGGCTTATTACTCTGACGGCTCAATTTCCAGGCTCTTTTTTCCAGTTTTCATACATTTAATGTATATGTATATAACCATAAACAACATGTAGCATTGCTCTTTGTGTTCTTACAATTAACTCCAGTTGTATCACACTGACTGTGCCCTTTTGCAACTGATGTTTTTCATTTAATGTTATGTTTTTGAGACTTAACCATCTTTTTTTTAACCCTAGAATAGTTTTATTTTTAAATGTCGTGTAGGACATGCAGGAAGTGTATGAATGGTTGAGAAAAGGGAACACCTGTAACTACTACCCAGTTACAGCCCATCACTGTCACCCCGGAAACCCTGTTGTTATTGTTTGAATGCTTGTGTAGCCCCTGTATGCATGTGTTGAACCAGACTCTTTTTTAAAAATTACACATAAGCTTTAGAAAAGTGAAATGGTCTCTTGAACACCTGGTGACATGTGGGGGGTTACTTCTATACTTGGGAGGCTGACCTGAGCTAGCACATGACCCCCTGCTGAGACACTGGCAAATGAAATATTAATAGGATGGCAGAACTCCTTTTCAAGCTCCTTACTGTGCCCTCTAAAGCGCTGCCCGCTCCACTGACTCCCTCAGCTCTGTGCTCTGCTTATGTTGAACTTTCTTTTGACCTCTGTGCTCTTACCTTTCTCAGATCTTTTTCACTTGCTATTTTCTCTGCCTTGAACATCCTTTCTCCTATTTGCACAGCTTGGTCCTTGTCATCTTTCTGTTGTTAAAGGCCAGTTCTTTGGAAAAGTCTTTTTTGGTTTTCTCCATTTCCTTTATTCTCTGTATTCTTGATCTCAGCCTTTGTTTCCATCACAACACATTGTTATTTGTGATTATTTTCTTAATTTGCTTTTATTCTGTATTTCCTGTTTGAATATCAGCTTCTTCGGGGTGGGAATGTTTATGTCGTTCTCATAGTTCTACCCCCAGCACTCATCATGGAGCCTGATATATATCAAGCACTAAAAAAGTAATTGGACTTTCCTGGTGGTTCAGTGGTAAAGAATCTGCCTGCCAATGCAGGAGATGTGGGTTTGATCTCTGGGTTGGGAAGATCCCCTGGAGAAGGAAACAGCAACCCACTCCAGTATTCTTGCCTGGAGAATTCCATGGACAGAGAAGCCTGGTGGGCTACAGTTCATGGAGTCACAAAAGTTAGACACAACTTAGTAACTAAACAACAACAAAAAAGTAATTATTGATGAGAAATTTCAACAAATATATGTTGAGTGCCTACTGTGTGTCCAACCGCAGGAAATGCTATCACCTCACCTAATCCTCAGCCTCCTCCAAGGTAGGTCAAGATTATCCCCATTTTAAAGATAAAGAGACAGGTACAAAAAAATTAACTTGCTCTAGGGCACATATTTTGGTTAGTGGCAAAGACAGTATTTGAAACTAGTTTTGAATTTGTCCTGAACTCTCTGCAAAATTGATCCTGTTAATACTTTACCAGAGCAATGTTCTGAATCACTCAACTGATGAAAGATGTGGAGGGGATCAAAACTAGGAACACAAGGTTTATAGACCTAGTTAACTGCTCTGAGTAAGGGAGCAGATACACAGAGGTCAGGCCAAGAAGTATAAAGTAACAGATTTTAGGTTAGAAACCATATGCTAAAGGATTTTAATAGTTTAATAGTTTTAGGTTAAAAAATATTAGTATTAATAATAAGTCCAGATTTTTTATAGTCACTGGCATAATAATTTCTTGCTAGTTTGACTGGAAAAAAAAAAAAAACAAGATTAAGGAAAGAAAGTCCTGACCATTTTTTGGAGAAAAAGGACTGGCCTTAGAAATCCTTCAATGCTTCTTTGGGTTGAAGTGATTTCATAGTTTAGTTGTTTTGATTTGGGCTTTGGGTATATTGCTTCTGGAGTCATTATTTGTTTATGTTTCAGTAAACTATTAAGGAGTGACTGCTGTGTTCTTCAGACTTGTTTTTAATAGGATGCAACAAATTAAAAAAAGCAACAGCTTGTTATCAGATACACTGCATGCCATTTACTGTTTGAAAATGTCATTAGCAATTGAAGTTTCATGGAGCATGGAATCTTATCATTAACCATTTTAAGACTAAGATACTTGAGTTCTGAGAAATGAATTGGTAGTTATATTGTTTCAGAAGGCTTATTTGTGGACTCATATTCTTAATTTATATGCCAAAGGGGTGAGTTTATAGAGATGATTATAAATTCCCTGAACATATTCCCTACTCAGTTCTTTTGTACACATGAGTAGTCAATTTCAACATATTAACTTTTGAGTTGATGAGTAGGAAATATTTGTGAGGCTTCCCTCAATATTAAACTGAAAGTAAGACTATTTGTACCTGTGGTGATTTAAAAATTAAATCAATCATGTTCCTTCCAGGGGGTTACATATTCATTTGTAATTTGGACATGTTTATTTAATTCCTATTGAAATGAGGTGGAAAGAAATTCGGAGTGGGAAGTTACCCTGACTGAGATAGAGGTAGAATTTTCAAGTGTGATCATTCTAAAAGTCCAAGGAGTAAGTCTGTGGTTCTTCTTTTTGATTTTCTTGATAAACATTGTTAATAACCTTGGCTTAATCTTTAGAAATTAATTAGCTTCCAGAAAGATTCCTCCAGGTGATCTAATGCTTATTTCATTAACTAGAAACTCTCCACTACCTTCTTGTCCAATATGGCAGAATTCACTAGGCAATTTAATACATTTACCTTGGCTGTCCAGAATGTGGCATTACCTGCCTTGACTTCTCCCTCGAGTCTATCTTCCCCCATGTGAACCTGAATAGCAGATCAGGTATTTGTTATACTTTCGTTGTATCCATTCTGACTTGTCTACAGATTTTGAGCTCATCAGAGATCCCACTAAGCATAGCCCCTTGACAACTAAAGTGCCTTTGATACCCAGATAGCTTCTCCTCTGACTCTTGGGGATTAGATCATGCAGTTTCAGGTAGTATTCAGAGGGATGACTAATTCTACAGAACCAACCAAGATTCCTCTAGACCCGAGAGGCAGAGAAATGACTGAGTGCTGATATGCTGCAGAAGTAATTATGGTTAATATCCTGTGAAAATTACAGCCGGTTTCATACCAAGCATAACATTAAATAGGAACATTTAAAACGTTAAAACCTCATCCATGACTTCAAAACTTTTAAATAAGATTCAAGCAAACAGTTAATTGTGAATTTACTTGTTCTTTGCCTGAATAAATAAAACAAGTTGAGCTTCTTTGGACTTCATACTGAATATCAAGGGGATGATTCACATCACTAAAAAGCTTGTTTCCATTGAGATAGAATTCTGGCCAGACATTGATTCATATGTTACTCTTTCAATAGTTATTACTTGAACTAGCTTTTGTTCTCTCTGATATTTTTCTCATTTGAATAATTTACCAACAAATTTGAGGTACATCAAGGACTTTTACACTCATCATAGGATATTTCCTTCTTGTTGTATATTAGCTCTATTAACACCTGATGTTACTTGAGAGACTCATCAACTATCGTTAAAGGGCATTTGTTAGAAACAAGAGTGTTTAGAGTTGGAATTATAATAATTTCCTTTCATTATAATAATATAGAATGGCTTTCTTACAGATCATACCTGTTAATTCAGGTCCAGGGTATGTATGAATGATTTCCTGCTGCTGTATGAGGTAGAGTTGCCCATAAAAGAAGCAGTTGAATCACAAATTAACACCATCAATTCAAAATGTTTTCTTTGGGTTTTATGACTGGTCATGGTACAACAGAGGCTCACAGAGAATGCTGCTGCTACTGCTAAGTCGCTTCAGTCGTGTCTGACTCCGTGCAACCCCATAGACTGCAGCCCACCAGGCTCCACTGTCCCTGGGATTCTCCAGGCAAGAACACTGGAGTGGGTTGCCATTTCCTTCTCTAATGCATGAAAGTGAAAAGTGAAAGTGAAGTTGCTCAGTCATGGAGATATTAAAGCAAATGGAAGTTGGCAGGAATCAGTGGCTTCTAGAAAATGTCCCTTCACTAGACCTACTGAAAAGCCCTGCTGTAAGCATTGATTTTATTTTGAATATCCAAAGTCTTTATGTTGTTTTGATTATAAGGATTTCATAATCCCTAGAGTTTAGTAATTGGTTACAGAAATAGCATGGATGCTTAGGTGGTTAATGATAGTTCAGTTGCTCAATCATGTCTGGCTCTTTGCGACCCCATGAACCGCAGCATGCCAGGCCTCCCTGTCCATCACCAACTTCTGGAGTCCACCCAAACCCATGTTCATTGTGTCGGTGATGGCATCCAACCATCTCATCCTCTTTTGTCCCCTTCTCCTGCCCTCAATCTTTCCCAGCATCAGGGTCTTTTCAGATGAGTCAACTCTCCACATCAGGTGGCCAAGGTATTGGAGTTTCAGCTTCAACATCAGTCCTTCCAATGAACATCTAGGACTAATCTCCTTTAGGATGGACTGGTTGGATCTCCTTGCAGTCCAAGGGACTCTCAAGAGTCTTCTCCAACAGCACAGTTCAAAAGCATCAATTCTTCTGCGCTCAGCTTTCTTTATAGTCCAACTCTCACATCCATACATGACCACTGGAAAAACTATAGTCTTGACTAGATGGACATTTGCTGGCAAAGTAATGTCTCTGCTTTTTAATATGCTGTCTAGTTTGGTCATAGCTTTTCTTCCAGGGAGTAAGCGTCTTTTAATTTCATGGCTGCAGTCACCATCTGCAGTGATTTTGGAGCCCAAGAAAATAAAATCTGTCACTGTTTCCATTGTTTCTCCATCTATTTGCCGTGAAGTGATGGGACTGGATGCCATGATCTTAGTTTTCTGAATGTTGAGTTTTAAGCCAACTTTTTCACTCTCCTCTTTCACTTTCATCAAGAGGCTCTTTAGTTCTTCTTCCCTTTCTGCCATAAGGATGCTGTCTTCTGCATATCTGAGATTATTGATATTTCTCCTGGCAATCTTGATTCCAGCTTGTGCTTCATCCAGCCAGGCATTTCACATGATGTACTCTGCATATAAGTTAAATAAGCAGGATGACAATATACAGCCTTGATGTACTCTTTCCCCAGTTTTGAACCAGTCTGTTGTTCCATGTCCAGTTCTAACTGTTACTTCTTGACCTGCATACAGATTTGTCAGGAGGCAGGTAAGGTGGTATGGTATTCCCATCTCTTGAAGAATTCTCCACAGTTTGCTGTGATCCACACAGTCAAAGGCTTTGGTGTAATCAATAAAGCAGACGTAGATGTTTTTCTGGATAGCCAGAATGTATTTATATAAATTGGTAAACTATCTGTGCCACCACACTTCTACTTTTAAATAAAACCAGTTTTTTAGTGAATTAGAAATAGCTAGCATCTTTTGCAGATATTTATGTGAAAGTTGGTGAAACATTGGACATAGAATAAAATAGTACCACCCAAGCAGACCCTGTTGTCTTAAGAAAACATTGTGTACGTTATAGGATTTTCTTTTTGAAGATATGAAGCAAAAGTGAGCTTCATAGATTACTTGTTGAGGTGTGTGGTGGGAGGCAACTTGTTGGTATACGCCCTTTTCTGTATTTCTCATTGGTCATATGGGACATCAGGGCTGTTTTTAGTCTGGGACTCAGGGAGTGGGCTACTGTCCACTGCGTTTTTGTTTCGTTTGTATTTTACTTGTTTGGTGATTCAAATGGTTCAATTTTCTTACTTTTCCTTAAAAAGATCCTTTGTTCCTATACAAAAGTGGACTTTTCTTAGGCTTACTTCATTATTATAGGGGATTCATTGCAATGGGCACTGACAAATCATATTAGGGAACTAGTATGCTCCTAATTGATCTAAATGAGCAAATGGCTTTCTTGCATCCCTGTTGTTCATGCCAAAGCATCTTCTCAATGAATTACATTTTTACTTTCCAAATTGGATTTTGTTAATGCAAGTGATGCTAAATGGTAGTGATACTTTCCTTTATTTGTGCTAAGAATTGATCTAACTGAATGCTTATTCTCTAATTATTTTAGTCACTGACTTGTGGCTACTATAATTCCACCCCTGACTATTTGATTGTTGTGATACTAGTTTGGCCATTCTCATAATAGGTGTTTTGACTTTTGCTTTAAAAATTGTAGATAATTAATATTTTAAATGACCCACACACTGAGAAATTCATGCTTCTGCAAATCTCTTGGCTATAAGATGTCAAGTTGAGTGATAATATCATTGCTATATCATTTAATGTACCATAGAACAAGCTTTGCTTAGAATTCCATTGTGGCAAGACAATGCTGTAGAAATGTATAACATTTTCAATTTTGGGGAAAGTCTGAAATTTTGTACACCTATCCCTCGTACATGATGATAAAGCCTTTTATATGTAATAGTGTCAAATTCTTTTTCCTTCTTTTTCAGTTAGATTCTTTCATCTGCAATAAGTGAGAGAAATAATTAATATATATAAACATATCAAAAGGAACAGTAGGGAAAAATGGCTCATAATGGGAGACGTATTGCAAAATGGTTAAAGAAATGACTTGGAGTCATTCAGACTTGAGTGCTAGACCAGGGCCACAACCTACAGATTGGATAAATTACTTCTCCAACATTCCATTTCCTCATCTCTTAAATGGGAATAATAATACCTACTTGCTGTGGGGTTGTACTAAGGATTAGATTAGAGTATATACCTAAAGCACTTAGCATTTTATCTGGAGCAGAGTAAATATTTAACAAATGTATTGTTAAATATTGTTGTTGTTGTTGTTGTTGTTGTTACACTTTCAGGTAGATGTTGAGTTTTTTTAAAAAATTATTTTACTGAAGTATAGTTGATTTACAATGTTGTATTGTAAATCAAATTGTAATGTTGTATTGTATTGTATTGTAATGTGTTGTATTGTAAATGTTGTATTGTAAATCAAATTGTAATGTTGTTAGTCATCAGAGTGATTCAGTTGTACTTATATGACAGGATGAGATGGCTGGATGGCATCACTGACTCAATGGATATGAATTTGAACAAACTCCAGGACGGGAGATGGTGAAGGACAGCATCGCTTGACGTGCTGCAGTCCATAGGGTTGAAAAGAGTTGGACATGATTTAGCAACTGAACAACAGCATTTATATTTTCATCTTCTTCTCCATTATTATTTATTACAGGATACTGAATATAGTTCTCTGTGTTATAAAACAGGACCTTGCTGTTTATCCATTCTATACACCAATGGATAGTTTATATATAGAAAGCTTCCAGTAATCACAAACTCCTAACCTATCCATCCCCTTTTGCCCCCTCCTCCTTGGCAAAGTCTATTCTCTATGTCTGTGAGTCTGCATCTGTTTCATAGAAAAGTTCATTTTGTGTCCTATTTTAGATTCCACATGTAAGTGGTATCATATGGTATTTTAGACATTGAGTTTTATAAGCTGGTAGAGAGGTTCTTGTATATGATTGCAGTGAGCTATAAGTACCTAATTTGCCTTCTCATACCTTACCATTTAAATAATCTTGAAGAATATGGAAAACTATGATATTCATCAACAATCTTCCCTGGTTGAGAAGGACTTTCCACCACCAATAAAATATGTAATTTTCTGGAAAAAATTACCTAAATTGATTTAATGTAAGTAGAAAATCTAGTTCATCACCTCCCAAATGACTCTTTATGCACATAGTTAGAAAAAGTGAGTTTTTTCAAGTTTTGGAAAAAGATAAATCCCATTTTATAGAACCTGTTGCAGAGCATAAAAACATAATGCTAAATTTTTATCAATTAATTTAAAATAGTAGCATAATACTGCAGATGGTGACTGCACCCATGAAATTAAAAGACACTTACTCCTTGGAAGGAAAGTTATGACCAACCTAGATAGCATATTCAAAAGCAGAGACGTTACTTTGCCAACAAAGGTCTGTCTAGTCAAGGCTATGGTATTTCCAGTGGTCATGTATGGATGAGAGAGTTGGACTGTGAAGAAGGCTGAGCACCGAAGAATTGATGCTTTTGAACTGTGGTGTTGGAGAAGACTCTTGAGAGTCCCTTGGACTGCAAGGAGATCCAACCAGTCCCTTCTGAAGGAGATCAGCCCTGGGATTTCTTTGGAAGGAATGATGCTAAAGCTGAAACTCCAGTACTTTGGCCACCCCATGCGAAGAGCTGACTCATTGGAAAAGACTCTGATGCTGGGAGGGATTGGGGGCAGGAGGAGAAGGGGACGACAGAGGATGAGATGGCTGGATGGCATCAGTGACTCGATGGACATGAGTCTGAGTGAACTCCGGGAGTTGGTGATGGACAGGGAGGCCTGGCCTGCTGTGATTCACGGGGTCGCAAAGAGTCAGACATGACTAAGCGACTGAACTGAACTGAACTGATATAAAACTTGATAAAATTTTTGAACGCTTGAACAGAGTTTTGGATACAAAGATGATCAACATGATGGAATGTCATTGAAATGCTTTATTTAAAAACATTTACTATCATGAGAAAATGTATAATGTTAAGTGAAATGAAAAGACATATTACATTTAGGATACATTTTGTTAGCAAAGTATATAAAAGGAAAGTAATTAATATAAATATTAACAGTAGTAAAATCTGGGTATTACAATTTGGGTGACTTTTGTTTTCTCCCTTGCACCTTTGTCTGTTTTCCAAATTCTCTACAATGAGAGAATTATATATTATTTCTATACTTGGAAAAGTAATATTACTATAAAAGAAGACTGACTACATCAAAATATTATCATGAAAGATATAAAAAAATTGATAATATTTATGAAAGAAGATTTGCTAGACACTTTCACATGACTAAATTTGCTTTTGGAAAGATTGGGAGGTTTCTATTTTTAAATTTTTATTTAAATTAATTTATTTTTTAATTGGAGGATAATTGCTTTGCAATATTGTGTCAGTTACTGCTATGTATCAGTTCAGTTCAGTTCAGTCACTCAGTCATGTCTGACTCTTTGCGACCCCATGGACTGCAGCAAGCCAGACTTCCCTGTCCATCACCAACTCCCGGAGCTTACTCAAACTCATGTCCATTGAGTTGGTGATGCCATCCAACCATTTCATCCTCTGTCATCCACTTCTCCTCCTGCCTTCAGTCTTTCCCAGCATCAGGGTCTTTTCCACTGAGTCAGATCTTCACATCAGGTGGCCAAAGTATTGGAGTCAGCTTTAGCATCAGTCCTTCCAATGAATATTCAGGACTGATTTCCTTTAGGATGGACTGGTTTGAGCTCCTTGCAGTCCAAGGGACTCTCAAGAGTCTTCTCCAACACCACAGTTCAAAAGCATCAATTCTTCAGTGCTCAGATTTCTTTATAGTCCAACTCTCATATTCATACACAACTACTGGAAAAACCATAGCTTTGACTATACAGAACTTTGTTGGCAAAGTAATGTCTCTGTTTTTTAATATGCTGTTTAGGTTGGTCATAGCTTTTCTTCAAGGAAACAAGTGTCTTTTAATTTCATGACTGCAGTCACCATCCACAGTAATTTTGGAGCCCAAGAAAATAAAGTCTGCCACTGTTTCCATTGTTTCCCCATCTATTTGCCATGAAGTGATGGGATTGGATGCCATGATCTTAGTTTTCTGAATGTTGAGTTTAAAGCCAGCATTTTCACTCTTCTCTTTCACTTTCATCAAGAGGCTCTTTATCAGTTGGATCATCCACAGATTCTGGTAGATAAAATTCATCTGCTTAAATTTTTTTTTAATTTTTAAAGGATAAAATAGAAAATGAAGAAACATTAAAAGAGAAATCTGGGAAACCTGGGTTTAATTTTTCTTCATTTTCTATTTTGTTCTTTAAAAATTTTTTTTTTAGTCAGATGAATTTTATCTACCAGAAGCTATGAATGATCCTAATTTGGAATATAGTGGTGTTCTCTAGGGGATATTTAATGGTTGGGGGGCTTTCTCTTTTAATTTTTTTCCTGCTTCCCATAATGTAACAAAAATAGGAGAAGGCTGATTTACCAAAAACACAAAAACAAATAACTTTTATCAAAAATGTAACACAATATGGTAAAGCAATTATCCTTCAATTAAATATAAATAAATTTATTAAAAACTTGTTTTACACATAAATTCAATGAACAAATTAGAAAATACTGTTAGACACATTAAAATAATTTAATATAGCGAACAAAAAAATTTATATACTAACTTGGATCTTATGTTTACAAACTAACAAATTGAATTTAAAGCTGTAGAAGTATCTCCCTGCACAATAATAGCTGCTCAAATAGTACATGAAAAAAATTAATTTCTTCAAAAACTGTTATACTCAATGCTCTTCTCCAAAGAGATTTTATCTGGAAGAATCCTAGAGTATTGATCTTCCCTCTTGCTCTTTGCCTTAACATAATATTCTGTTTACTGTGTAAGATTGCTGTAACTTTATGAATTTTTAAAACCTTTTAAAATCCATTTACATTACTTGAATTTCAAACTGCTTGGCACTATAAGGATTATTTAAAGCTTCCATTAGGAATTTTGGGATAACATTGATCACATGTATACATTAAATATTAGTAATAGACATTAATCTTAGATATTCCATTGCTGAGAGGAAATAAAACATTATTTATAAATAATAATAAACATTTAATAAATATAATAATAATGTATTAATAAAATATTCAGTTCTGAAAGTTGTGAAGGGGAAAAAACACTTGAGATTTTAATACCCAAAGATAAATTCTTAATATTTTGATGCATATACTTCCAGTATTATTTCTATGTGTTACTTATATATTTTAACAAAGTGATTATATTATTTGTATAGCACTTTCTATATTGCTTTAGATCTTGATTTAAAAAAATTTAACAATATAATTATTTCCAATGTTCTAAATGTTCTTCTACTAGATGATTTTAATACTTTAATATTATTATTAATTAATGATGACTATTCTACACTGCAGATGGTGACTGCAGCTATGAAATTAAAAGACGCTTACTCCTTGGAAGGAAAGTTATGACCAACCTAGATAGCATATTCAAAAGCAGAGACATTACTTTGCCAACAAAGGTTCATCTAGTCAAGGCTATGGTTTTCCCTGTGGTCATGTATGGATGTGAGAGTTGGACTGTGAAGAAGGCTGAGCGCCGAAGAATTGATGCTTTTGAACTGTGGTGTTGGAGAAGACTCTTGAGAGTCCCTTGGACTGCAAGGAGTTCCAACCAGTCCATTCTGAAGGAGATCAGCCCTGGGATTTCTTTGGAGGGAATGATGCTAAAGCTGAAACTCCAGTACTTTGGCCACCTCATGAGAAGAGTTGACTCATTGGAAAAGACTCTGATGCTGGGAGGGATTGGGGGCAGGAGGAGAAGGGGACGACAGAGGATGAGATAGCTGGATGGCGTCAGTGACTCGATGGACGTGAGTCTGAGTGGACTCCGGGAGTTGTTGATGGACAGGGAGGCCTGGCCTGCTGTGATTCATGGGGTTTCAAAGAGTCGGACACGACTGAGCGACTGATCTGATCTGATCTGATATCATAATTTACATGCGCTTCCTTGGTGGCTCAGACAGTAAAGAATCTGCCTGCAGTGAAGGATTCTCTGGTTCAATCCCCGAATCTGGAAAATCCCCTGGAGCAGGGAATGGCTACCCACTCTAGTATTCTTGCCTGGAGAATTCCAGGGACAGAGGAGCCTGGTCGGTTACAGTTTATGGGGTTGCAAAGAGTTGGACATAACTGAGTGACTAACATTTTTACTCTTCAGATCATAATTTATATACAGTGAAAATTTATATTTTATTTATATTTTAAAAATAGCTTTCAGGTATTATAAATAATGTGGTGATAGAGTTTTTTTTTATTTCACATTAGGGGAACACAAAATCCCCTAAAGACATACACATTCCAAAAAAATCCATCAATTTATCATCAGAAAAATATGATTTTATCTTATCTAAAAACTTAAGTGTAAAATAAAAAAACTTGACTTTTGTTATTTACTTTTATATACTTACAGACTGTGAAGGAAGGGAGTTGAGGGAAATAAAAGAGACTTCTAAGGTAAAGCAGAGAAATTGCAAAAAGACCAATTTGATAGGATGATGTGGTAGGCACATTCCTAAGATGGCTCCCAGGGATCCCACCTATTGGTATTCATGTCCTGGTGCAATTTTCTCCTTGAGAGTTGACTGGGCTTCATGAGTTAGTTCTAGACAATAGACTATGGCCGGACTTCTGAGATTGAGTTAAAAAATACTGCGACTTCCCTGTTGCTAACAGATCCTCTCTGTTGTCTTCTCTCATGCTTTGGTGAACAGCTGCTGAGTGGGCGAGGCACATGTGGCCAGGAGATGAGAGAAACTTCTGGCTCACAGGCAGCAAGGAATTGAGGTCTTTAGTCCAACTGCATGTGAGAAGCTGAATGCTCCAGCAACCATGGAGTGAGCTTGGGAAGTCAGTCCTTCCCGATTTGAACCTGTAGATCCTGGGCCAACCGCTTGACTGAGAGACCATGAAGCAGAGAGTCCAGATAAGCTGTGCCCAGACTCATGACCTATGGAGACTGTGAGCTGAAAATCTGCACTGTTTCCACCTGCTAAGTTTTGGAATAAATTGTCTTACATTTGACTAGAAAGAAAGGGCAAGAATGAGTTCAAAGATCATGGAAAAGAGGCTTGTACTTGATTTAATAGGAAACAGTAACTTGCTTTTTAGGTATCTTTTGCTGAATGGATGATACTGACTGTATTTAAACACTTTAAATCTATTTAAGCACCATAGAAAAGTTAGGAATATGGAAAAGTTCAAGGAAAAAATAAAAATCATGCATAATTTTACCACAAATACATAATTAAAATTATGTTGATACACATTTTTCAGTTCTTTCTCTCAAAGTTAAATTATTCTCTAATAGTATTTTATAATCTTGCTCCTAACCTAAACATGTACTATATTTTCCATTTCATATTCTTCTATCCATCTTTTAAATGACTGTACAGTTGCCCGTTGTTTAATATATTGCAATTTATTTAACCAAACCTCTATTAGTTGACATTAATACTATATTTTAATGCATGAAATTTGAACAGACCATAAGGAAGTCTGAGCCCCGAAGTGTTGATGCTTTTGAACTGTGGTATTGGAGAAGACTCTTGAGAGTCCCTTGGACTGTAAAGAGATCCAACAAATCAATCCTAAAGGAAATCAATCCTGAATATTCATTGGAAGAGTTGATGCTGAGCTTGAAGCTGAAATACTTTGGCCACCTGATGGGAACAGCTGATTCATTGGAAAAGACTCTGATGCTGGGAAAGATTGAAGGTATGAGGAGAAGGGGATAACAGAGGATGAGATGGTTGGGTGGCATAATCAACTCAATGGACATGAGTTTGAGTAAGCTCCAGGAGTTGGTGAAGGACAGGGAAGCCTGGAGAGCTGAAGTCCATGGGGTCACAAAGAGTGGGACACAACTGAGTGACTGAACAACAACAACAAATTCTTGTAGATGAGATGTTGGAGTTTGAAGAATCTCAAGGCAGTTTCCTCAGATGTAATAGTCTGGACTCTAGACGAGGAATTCTGCTCTTGCTCTGAAAGCTGTGAAATGATAGCTTTATTTAATTGGTGCTTTACATATATTGATGATAAAACTTTGGGTTTCTTCCCCCAAAAATGTACTCTATGAAGTGAAAAGCTTTTTGGTTTGCTGTATATGTATTTGTATATATGCTATGAATAAATCTCAGTTGTTCAGTCACGTCCAACTTTTTGCGGCCCCGTGGCCTGTAGCTGACTAGATTCCACCGTCCATGGGATTTCCCAGGTAAGAATATTGGAGTGGATTGCTATTTCCTTCTCCAGGGGATCTTCCTGACCCAGGGATCAAGCCTGCATCTCTCTTTATATCTATATATCTGCAGGAGAATTCTTGGAGCTTTGAAGGAGTGTCTGACTTGTGATTGCATCAGAATTTCCATAATGCTACACGTAAAGTGAAACTGACCTTGCATTTCTAACAGCACACAGGGATTAGATACGAGTGCTTCAAAAAGGACTTTTCAAGATGAAAAGCAAAGTGCAAATATTTGAAGGTGGTAGAAAGAAATATTAGAAAAGAATTACAAATGAACACTCTTCTTAATTAACCTAGAAAAATAACTAGCTTTTTAGAAAAAAAGAAAAAACCAGGTGGGTGGATGAATAAAAGAAAGCAGTAAAGTTCTTACATAGCTCATTTTTGATATGTCCTATTGCTCCAGTACTGTTGCTTGGAGAATCCCATGGACTGAGGAGCACGGCGGGCTGCAGTCCATAGGGTCACAGTTGGACACAACGGAAACAACTGAGCATGAGCACATTGCTCTAGGGAACAAAGTGTTTTCTTGACTTGAGCAAGCCCAGCAGGCCTTGGGAACTTCAGTTCAGTTCAGTCACTCAGTCGTGTCTGACTTTTTGAAACCCCATGAATCGCAGCATGCCAGGCCTCCCTGTCCATCACCAACTCCCGGAGTTCACTCAGACTCACATCCATCAAGTCAGTGATGCCATCCAGCCATCTCATCCTCTGTCGTCCCCTTCTCCTCCTGCCCCCAATCCCTCCCAGCATCAGAGTCCTTTCCAATGAGTCAACTCTTCGAATGAGGTGGCCAAAGTACTGGAGTTTCAGCTTTAGCATCATTCCCTCCAAAGAAATCCCAGGGCTGATCTCCTTCAGAATGGACTGGTTGGATCTCCTTGCAGTCTAGGGGACTTTTAGGAGTCTTCTCCAACACCACAGTTCAAAAGCATCAATTCTTTGGCACTCAGCTTTCTTCACAGTCCAACTCTCACATCCATACATGACCACAGGAAAAACCATAGCCTTGACTAGACGGACCTTTGTTGGCAAAGTAATGTCTCTGCTTTTGAATATGCTATCTAGGTTGGTCATAACTTTTCTTCCACTTGCTCTCATGTAAATCCTTCAATTTTGATGATCTAAAGAGGTCTTGGTGTCTCAGCCTGTGTACTTAGTGGGGCTGTAACCAAACCACATCATATCCCTTTTATTTATTTATTTTTGCCCACATGGCATATAGGATATTAGTTCCCTGACCAGGGATCAAACCTGTGCCACCTGCATTGGGAGTGTGGAGTCTTAACCACTGGACTGTCAGGGAAGTCCCTATGTGCCTTTCTGATTTTTTCTGTTCCCTCTGTTAGTTTATTTTTCTTCAAATATCCATTTATTAACTTAAAAAATTATTGAACAATTATTGAATTGTTATTGTAAGGCCTGTATTTTACCACATACAGGGTACATAAAGATGTGATTCCTGCCCTCAGGGAGCCTAAAAACTGAGACCTAGTCCTAACCCTTGCACTAATCCTTTGCTCTGAGCAGGAGAGTAGGGACTCATTGTTCTAGATTTTGTTCTCATAGTTCTAAGGTTTGCTTTCTTTTTCACCAGACGTTCTATTAACTGCTATTTTTAATTCTGTTATTAGTAATATTTCTTGCCACCTGATTTAAGTTTTCTTTTATGCCTCCTCCCTGGTGGCTCAGAAGGTAAAGCGTCTGCCTGCAATGCGGGAGACCTGGGTTTGATCCCTGGGTCGGGAAGATCTCTTGGAGAAGGAAATGACAACCTACTCCAGTACTGTTGCTTGGAAAATTCCGTGGACGGAGGAGCCTGGTAGGCTACAGTCCATGGGGTCGCAAAGAGTCAGACACGACTGAGCAAGTTCATGTTCACTTTCACATTGTGCCTCCTCAGTACTCATTTCCCTGACTTTTTTTTCTTATCTTTATCTATACGGTAAATGTGGAAAAAAAATACTTATTTAAGTAATGTTTTTATTAGATAGGAGCTTAATCCTGACAGTATTAATTTCAGACTTATGTCTTAGTATATTTACAAGTTTCCTGAGGACACAGTAATTGAAAAATCTTCATTTAAAATCTAATTTAAAGTTTAAAAATAAGAGGTACAAATGTAAATGATATCCTGAAGGCAATGGCACCCCACTCCAGTACTCTTGCCTGGAAAATCCCGTGGATGGAGGAGCCTGGTGGGCTGCAGTCCATGGGGTCGCTAAGAGTCGAACACGCCTGAGCAACTTCACTTTCACTTTTCACTTTCATGCATTGGAGAAGGAAATGGCAACCCACTCCAGTGTTCTTGCCTGGAGAATCCCAGGGACAGAGGAGCCTAGTGGGCTGCCATCTGTGGGGTTGCACAGAGACTGAAATGACTTAGCAGCAGCAGCAGCAGCAGCAAGTGTTTGAGACTAAAAAGTACTTGGATTAAATCCCAGGCTAGTAAAGTATATAAATTATGAAGTTACTATAAAAAAGGTTTGAGAGAGGAAGGCTCATTTTAAATATAATTGTGACAATTAATTTTATGTGTCAACTTGACTGGACCATAGGGTGTGCAAATATTTGGTCAAACATATTTTGGGCATTTCTGTGAGGGTGTTTTCGGAGGAGAGTAACATTTTAATGGGTCGGGTGAAGCAGACTGACCTCTATAATGTGAGTCGGCATCATCCAATCAGTTAAAGGCCTAAACAGAACAAGAAGGCCAACCCTCACCCAAGTGAGGGAAAGTCATTAGCAGACGGTCTTTGGACTTCATAGCTACCATCAGCTTTCCTGGGCTTGTGCCTGCTGGGCTTGGGACTAGAGATGCATCATTTCTCCTGGGTCTCAAGCCTGCCAGTCCACACTGCAGATTTGGCCTTATGAGCCTCTGTTTTCATGTGAGCCAACTTCCATAATAAATATATACATATTCACACATACATATATCCTATTGGTTCTGTTTTTTTGGAGAATGATGAGTAATACAATAATGTATGTAGCATTTGCTAACAGTATGCTTATTTTAGTACTTTATACAGTGTAGATGCTCAAAAAGTAGTTGATTAATTGACTTATTAATCATTATGCTCATGGGCTTCACAGTCATATAAATAGTTTTGGACTCTGGTCCTGCTATTTACTAACTGTGTGAACTTTACTAACTGTGTGAACTTGGTCAGTTCTGTTCCTCAGTTTCTCCATATTTAATACCAAGATAATATTAACTTCCATGTAAAGTTGTTGTGAGGATTAAATGAAATAGTGACAGAAAAGGAAAGCAGAAGCTTTGATGAAAGCTTGGACCATTTACTTTGCTAAAAAAGGTCCATCTAGTCAAAGCTATGGTTTTTCCAGTAGTCATGTATGAATGTAAGAGTTGAACTATAAAGAAAGCTGAGCACTGAAGAATTGATGCTTTTGAACTGTGTTTTCGAGAAAAGTCTTGAGAGTCCCTTGGACTGCAAGGAAATCAAACCAATCAATGTTAAAGGAAATCAGTCCTGAATATTCATTGGAGGGACTGATGCTAAAGCTGAAACTCCAATATTTTGGCCACCTGATGCAAAGAACTGACTCATTGAAAAAGACCCTGATGCTAGGAAAGGTTGAAGGCGGGAGGAGAAGGGGACGACAGAGGATGAGATGGTTGGATGGCATCACTGACTCGATGGACATGAGTTTGAATAAGCTCTGGGAGTTGGTGATGGACAGGGAAGCCTGGCGTGCTGCAGTCCATGGAGTCCCAAAGAGTTGGACATGACTGAGTGAATGAACTGAACTGAACTGGACCATTTACATCCATTCTGGGCCTTCCTTGTGACCAACAGTTCTATTTATTCATAGAACATGGGGCAGGGTGTGTTTAGTTTTATAGATGCTTTCAGAAAAGACTGTGGCCTCCATGGCATTTTATAGTCTGCAGTGGATCCAGTTCAGCCTTCCCTATCTGATGAAGCTAACAAATTCGTGTTTGTCTTGATACCAGTCATAACAGGTCAGTGCTCTGAAAGTACTAATTCTGAACTCATATAGTATGAAAATTGATTTTTTAAATATAAAACTTTTTTCTGCATTATCCCATCAATTGGAATTGAGGAAACACGCAATGACAAAACGCTTCTAAGAATTCAGGAACACTTTTAAGTGAATTTATATAAGAAACTCAGATACTGCTCAAGGTCCCCTGAAGATCAGATTAAATTAGGCTTGAGCTCTATTTCTAGGATCTGTAACAGGCAAAGTGCTACTCACGATTCCTTGAGTTTCCCCTCTTTAATGCCTCATGCTTCCTTTTACTCCTACTATTTTTTTTTTTTCTATTTCAAATGAGCCCAAGGGCCAAATCCAGAAGCTCAGCCCCTTAACCATTTCCCACAAAAAAGTAACCATACACAGAATTTTATGAATGTGGTAGCTTTCTAAAGATCTGAGCAATCCTATTGTTCACTACGAAGCCTATGCCATTGTGCTGACTCTACCACCTCTCTTTTCTGCTCAAGGCTTTCAAAGCCCATGCTCCTGCCATGATCACACGCACTGATCATGTGCACCCATGATGGTGATGAGTAGAGTCCCATCTCTGCCTCTGACAGCTCTTCCTATGTGAGAAGCTACATCAGCCTACCTGGCTCCTCCAACCTGTCGTACATTCTGTTACTCATCAGTGAAATATCTACATGTTTGTGTCAAATGGTAGCACGTACGTGTAGGTATATCCACAGGCAAGATTTGCTGTTCCTGTTTAACATCTCCTTATAATAATTACCGTTGTCAAGGGGCTCCAGAACCCAACAGATTGGGACTACTTCCACAAAAATCTCTCTACTATCCATATACTTTACGGAGATGTTATCCATGGATTGATTTATTTATATTTTCTTTCTTGTCTGCTCTTGTTAACAAAAACTTAAAGTTCACCTCAGTTAAATAAACTTATGCATACTAAAACTTTTAGCTTCTAACTCTCTTATGACATCATTGTGGGAACCTTATCGTCAATATTTTCTCCTCGCCTACCTATCCTCACTCCAAAATTTGCTAATGGTATTGATATTCAAAAGGGAGGCGGTCACCCATTTTCTTCTTTCTGATTGTTCAAGAGCAAATGCTGAACATGATATTTTGAAAGTTAATAGAGATTCTTCCAGAAAAGATTCCTTTACAGTACAGAAAACTTGGAGATTTCAATCTTTTCTAACCAGTAAACTACTGTCTATTGAACTTTCTTAATTTTTGTGAAACAAGTAAGCATTATTTTTATTTTCTTGTTCATTATTACTGAATCCTCTTACACAGTTGCCCTCCTCCCATGAGAAAACATGATATATCAACCAACATTTAGGCTCTGGACCAAAGCATACAGTGACTACTGATATGTGCTGAGGCAGCATCCTCAGGGAGTGAGTTGTGGGCTTAAAATTCTAAATTCAGAAAATACCTATTGAACATCCACTATGTACCTACAAAGTGCCATACCTGGTACTGGGAATATAAAAAATGACTAGAAATGTTCCTGGTTCTCAGGGGGTTTACAGTTTAGTCTCCACAGAAAAGACAGCAAGTGAGAAAATAGCTATGCTACATGGCAGAGAATGGTAACTTCCTGAGAGGCAGTAAGAGCTGATGGGAGCTCAGAGAGGGAACAGTCCACCCCATTGGCACCAGAGATGATTTCATGGGTGAAATTTTAGTAGCACTTTAAACGGTGCCCAGCAATAGGTCATAGAGAATTTGAGGCAGAGGGCAAGGCATGGAAGTGGAAAAGTGGAGCTTGGGTATGAGAGCAAGTAATTGTGTGAAGAAAAGTAGTAAGATTTCATCCTTCAAAGGCAGACTGGGTCTGATCAAGAATGATCTTCATTATTGGGTTAAGGAAATTCAGTTGCTCCTGATTCTTTCTCAACCTTTGTAGTTCTGGTGGTTTCTATTTTTATAATAGCATGTGCCCTCATGTATCCTGGTTAAGCTGTCTATGTCCCTACCAATTGTCTTAGTCTGTGAGTGATTCTAAGTCCTGGTAAATCATTTATTTATCTTCCAACCATAGACACCTGCAGGATACTTGCCACATAGAGGGAGCTTGACAAATGTGGCATTAAATGAAGACCATCTCATTATGTTCTGTTGCATGAATGTCATTCATTGTCTGGAAACATACCACACATGTGTGTGTGTATGCGTGCATATACACAGTTTCATAAAGAAGCAGGTTTAAAATTTTTTTTTAAATCTTTTTTAAAAAACTTCTTTAAAATAACCTAAAAAGAAGAATTTTTCTTCTCGAGGTTATTGATTCTTAATTTTCTTATTGAATTCAGCAGGGTCCATTTTGGTATGAGTTGTAGCTTTAGCAGACTGCAAAAGCTGTCGTCAGCTTAGTGATCACATTTCATGTTCTCAATTTTGGGGGGCAACAGCCAAAGGCTTTTTCAGGTTAAAATAATGTTTATTTGGCAGTACAGTTTACCTAGAAGTTTAAAACGTTTTTGATCTGTTAGTTTCTAGTCAGTTCCACATGCTAGTATTTATATTCAAAGTTTTGCCTAGATGTTCTCAAGTTTATTTATTTGCCTCCTTGCCCCTATGTCCTTCTGTTTCAGCTTGATGGTGGTTACCTTGAGGACAGTAGGTTTGGGTGGAAGCCACACCATAATGTAATCTTTGCACTAACACTGAGGTTTTGAGATAATTTAATGGTTAATTCTTACTGATTGCTAATCATAGAACAAAAAGTAATACCATATTAAAATATATCATCCTCAGTAAATTAATATGCACTTAGAAAATCTAATGGTTTTAGGTAAAATATAGCATATGAAACTTTCATATAAAATATATCTTATGAAAATTAAAATTTCAGATTTTGAATAGAAATCTATCTTAAAATATTATGAAAAATATTCATTATTCTGAAACAGTGTCAGAAAAGAAGACCCAAATTCCTCTAAAACAATTAGTTCTAGTTAGCTATCCAGTTGCTGTTTTTGGTAAAGTTAACAAGAAAACATATTTACAATTTTAGATGGCAATCATAGGCCAAGTAATTAGGACTGAAGAAGTATTGTTGACATACAAATTAGGTTGACTGTTATATTTTCAAAAACAGTGTTCTTTCACTCATTTAAATTAACAAAAATTACAACATGCTTAAATCTTAGTCCAGTGTTCTAAAAATGTTTGGAAATATTTTTTTTAGTTTTTAGTACTGAAATCCATCCTAATGCCTTTAGCAATAGTGACTGTAACCAAATGAAATTAGTATTTTGTGGTTTTAATAGTTTATAATGCTTAATTATATTTGAAGGTGTGATGAGACAGCCCCATCTTTCCATTTGGGACTATGGTCTAAAATCACAGTCTTGTGCAGTGGACATACATTCTTTTTGTAAAACCATAAGGTAATGCACTCTTCAAAAAATATATGCTGACAGAAGGGAAGAATACTTTTCTGAAATTCAGCTTCACATATTGAACAAATATCACCCACATCTGAATAAGTCACTCCATAACTTGGTTGTGTAAAAAATATTCACAAACCTATCTGAAAGTTCTTAGATTTCCAAAAAATCCAAAAGCTTTAAAATGAGGTAGAATAAAGCAACTAATATCTAAAGAACCTATTTAATTATACTGTTAAACTCCCTGAGGCAAATAAGGTAATAAAACCAAAACTGGTAGGGGATAAAATTCAGTAAAACTGACTTAATTCTTCTAAGAGCATATCCCAGGAACCCTTGACTTTAAAAAGCATGATGAAAGAAGGCACCACTATAATAAGACTTTTTGAGCCATGAAAAGCAATTTCAAAATGAAGTCTGTAATTCCAATAATCCAAAGTACTTCTGAGAAGTTCAAATGATCCAAAATAGGATTTTAAAAAGATTAAGTTGTAATAAAGAGACCAAGAATGAAAGAGAATGGAAAATCCTGCTAAGAATACCAGTAACTAAGCTTACTGGATTTTGAGCACATTTTTCTTAGAAAAGCCTGGTTTGAAAATTATTTAGAGGCCCAGTTCCAAGAGAAATTTCACACTTTTCTGGAGTTTGGATTTTCAGCATATCCTTTAGACATGGCATTTGTCTGGGTATGAATCTCTAGATATGGATCTCCAGAATGAAGGCAAGGTCCTTCTGTCCATCTGGTTGCAAAGGCACTTTGGGAGGTTAGGCAGCCTCAGGGCCTGCAGTTCCTGGAGGACTGGCATGGCCCCGGTATGCTTTTTCTCTGATCCAAATTTCTTTGCATTAGGACTGTGTTTCCTCTCATGATGAGTGGATGGAGGCCCCATAGTGCTGTCAGGGACAGCAGGAGACAAGACTCAATTTATTCAGATTGCTGCAACAGAGCCTGCTGGGACCAGAAACTGAAGCTGGAGAAGGAGGGGTCCAGAAAGGAGAGTGGATGAATCAGGGGAGTCACTAAGTCGTCCTTCTGTAGCAGTGGCATGGTCAAGTCAGAGCTTGAGGGGAGTCTGCTGTGAGGGACCGCTAAGGGGGCAAGTGTAGAAGTCTGTGCAAGGCTGGGACCTGGTCCTAGATTCCAGCCTTTGGTCAGCAGAGGAGGCAGACAGGATGAACAGCTGGCCCTGAAGGCTATAGTGTGGGGAAGGAGGAAGAGGGCAGACTGGCATCTGCCACTTTTCTGGGTCTGCCTCACCTTACCTCTAACTGTGACGACCTTCAGAGCATAAGGGCTGCAGCTTCCTTTCACTTGTGAAATCATATGCAAATTCGTGCAAGTTTCTAGCACAGGAGGTGGGAGGGAGGTTCAGAATGGGGAACACATGTACACCCATGGCTGATTCATGTGAATGTATGGCAAAAACCACCACAATATTGTAAAGTAATTAAAAAAGAAAAGAACCACATCTAACTCAGAATTAAATAGGGAAGGGGATTCTAAAATGTGGTTACAACTTAAGATTCACACAAAATAAAGCCATTTTATGTTTGGTCTCTCTGCATCACCTTCTTCAACCAACCAGCCACTAACTCCTGTTGATTTGATATCATTATTTCTGTGTTACGAACCCTTCCTGTCTCTGCCACTGCCCTTTTCTATTTCAACTCTTCCTACATTTTATGTCTGGAGTACCTTATTAGCCTCCTTACTTGCAACTACACTAAATCTGGCCGTGTAGGTCAGGCGCTGTACCATGTCAAAGGTGCCATTTCATGACTCTTCCTAGCTTGTAGAGGATACAACACATATAACTATATGTAGTGGTTCCATCTCATATGTAGCCCTGTTTCTTCCCCTCAGTAACTTGTGCCATCCTTTTGAAAGGCACAGCGGACCATGTCATTCTCCAAAATTCTTGGCCTCCCATCACCTCCCAGGTCAAATTATAACTCCTAGCATAGTATAAAATCCGTTTATGCTGAGCAGATGAGTTGTGGCTCTGGAATAAGAATTTCTAAACTGAAATCTTATCTTAGTCATTTGTGAAATATACAACCCTCGGCAAGTCACTTAGTCTCCCTGGGCTTGTTTCTTTGTGAGATGGAAGAGGAGGGTAAGAATAGCCTTTTTGTCATCAATTTTTGTCAGCATTCATTGAGGATAAAGATGGAATATTCTTTCCGTAATGCAGTCTCTCACCATTGTCTGTCCTCTCCCCTACTCTGAACTGAACCTCTTATAGCGGTTCTCCACCTTGTGGCCCATCCTGCCTCTGTGCCTTTATACACAAGCTCCCCTGAATTACCCTTGTTTTCTTTTCCTGGCTAGAACCTGCTCATTCTCCAGGATTCAGCGATTCATCACTTCCTCCTGGAAGCCTCCTCTGATTCCCTCAGACTCAGTGCCTGTCTTAGTGCTTGATTATATCACAGTGCATTCTCTTTAATACTTACCTATCTCCCTCATTATGTAAGCTGTAGACTGTCTCCTCTGCTGGACCATAAACTATAGACTAGGGGTTCCCAACCCCTGGGCCCCACAGACTGATTCTGGTCTGTGGCCTGTTAGGAAATGGGGCGCACAGCAGGAAATGAGTGATGGGCAAGTGAGTGAAGCTTTATCTATATTTAGAGCCACTC
This sequence comes from Bos indicus x Bos taurus, assembly GCF_003369695.1. Lineage (NCBI taxonomy): Eukaryota > Metazoa > Chordata > Mammalia > Artiodactyla > Bovidae > Bos > Bos indicus x Bos taurus. Next base: position 66,655,673 of record NC_040078.1, on the reverse strand, counting down.
CCCTCTGCTAACATTATCACCTGAGCTCCATGTCCTGTCACATCAGCAGTGGCATTAGATTCTTATAGGAGCCTGAACCCTAACCCTAAGTCAAGGCAGAATATCCTGAGATTGCCACAAAATAGAAATAAAGTATACAATAAATGTAATGCACTTGAATTAACCCTAAATCATCCCATGACCCAGTCCATGGAAAAGTTGTCCATGGAAACTGGTCCCGTTGTCAAAAAGGTTGGGGACCACTGCTATAGACCATGTTTTCCTTGAGGGTAGGAACTATTTTTGGAGAAGGAAATGGCACCCCACTCCAGTACTCTTGCCTGGAAAATCCTATGGATGGAGGAGCCTGGTAGGGTGCAGTCCATGGGGTCACTAGGAGTCAGACACGACTGAGTGACTTCACTTTCATTTTCACTTTTATGCATTGGAGAAGGAAATGGCAACCCACTCCAGTGTTCTTGCCTGTAGAATCTCAGGGATGGGGGAGCCTGTTGGGCTGCTGTCTCTGGGGTCACACAGAGTCAGACATGACTGAAGCGACTTAGCAGCAGCAGCAGGAACTATTTTACTTGCCTTTATCCTTAGCTCCAAATGTAGTTAAGTTCTTAGGGATGTTAGTAGGCTCTTAAAAATGTCTATTGAATTAATGAATGGTGATGAATGATGATAGCTCTCATCATTTTTGTTATGGAGAAACATAAAGATGATATAGGAAAGATTTGGGAACAGCATAATAGCAGGAATCCTAGAATTCTGAAATTTGATGATTTGGTGATTTTCTTAATAGAAAGAATGGCTGAAGTCATTTTTGTTAAGCCATTGTTTATGAGTGACTGTTCAATATCCACTGCTTTATGACCTTTTATAAAACTACTATTGAATAAACCATAAAAGTTCTTTGAAGAGTATTCTGTTTGTCAGTGGTAATACCAAAAAATATAAAGTAGCTATTCTTGGCACGTTATGGATCAACATCCTGGAACTGTTAGTTCCATAACGTCTGTATAAGTTCAATCATTTTGACATTGCAACTTGCCTGAGTCATTAGTTTATACCTGAAGTTTCTGATGGCAATCTAAAAGCTTCTGCACAACAAAGGAAACTATAAGCAAGGTGAAAAGACAGCCTTCAGAATGGGAGAAAATAATAGCAAATGAAGCAACAGACAAACAACTAATCTCAAAAATATCCAAGCAACTCCTACAGCTCAATTCCAGAAAAATAAATGACCCAATCAAAAAATGGGCCGAAGAACTAAATAGACATTTCTCCAAAGAAGACATACAGATGGCTAACAAACACATGAAAAGATGCTCAACATTACTCATTATCAGAGAAATGCAAATCAAAACCACTATGAGGTACCATTTCACGCCAGTCAGAATGGCTGCGATCCAAAAGTCTACAAGCAATAAATGCTGGAGAGGGTGTGGAGAAAAGGGAACCCTCTTACATTGTTGGTGGGAATGCAAACTAGTACAGCCACTATGGAGAACAGTGTGGAGATTCCTTAAAAAACTGGAAATAGAACTGCCTTATGATCCAGCATTCCCACTGCTGGGCATACACACTGAGGAAACCAGAAGGGAAAGAGACACGTGTACCCCAATGTTCATCGCAGCACTGTTTATAATAGCCAGGACATGGAAGCAACCTAGATGTCCATCAGCAGATGAATGGATAAGAATGCTGTGGTACATATACACAATGGAGTATTACTCAGCCATTAAAAAGAATACATTTGAATCAGTTCTAATGAGGTGGATGAAACTGGAGCCTATTATACAGAGTGAAGTAAGCCAGAAGGAAAAACACCAATACAGTATACTAATGCATATATATGGAATTTAGAAAGATGGTAACAGTAACCCTGTATACGAGACAGCAAAAGAGACACTGATGTATAGAACAGTCTTTTGGACTCTGTGGGAGAGGGAGAGGGTGGGATGATTTGGGAGAATGGCATTGAAATATGTATAATATCATATATGAAACGAGTCGCCAGTCCAGGTTCAATGCACGATACTGGATGCTTGGGGCTGGTGCACTGGGATGACCCAGAGGGATGTTATGGGGAGGGAGGAGGGAGGAGGGTTCAGGATGGGGAACACATGTATACCTGTGGCAGATTCATTTTGATATATGGCAAAACCAATACAATATTGTAAAGTTAAAAAAAAAAGAACAAGTAGTTACATTTTTATCCAAAATTTAAAATTTATATGTGTTGAATATGTAATGAAATAAGATACATCCAGAAATTTCTGGATCAATAATCAAGTTTCTTAAGATTTGGAATAAAAATGTCAATGCATGGACTAAATATCAGAAGATACTAAATCTGAGAACTTCTATGGGCAATAAACCTTGGTCTTTTCTGAAAACCCATCTCTTCTTCAAATAGGTTCTTGTTTTGGCCCAAGTAAAAGTTTTAATAAATATGGAAATGATCACTCTTAACATCAGCATCATGCTTTGTCAGGCTTATGATGCTGACTACTACTCCATGCATCATAATTTCAAGATTAAGAAGAGCGACTTGCTTGAGTATGTTTGCATCTTACAAATGAATAAGAATATGAAGCTCTTACTAGGGAAATGGATAAAGGGCGTATGAAAGCAGTCAGAAGATAAGAAATAAAAATGGCCAATACTTATATGGAACAATTTACACAAGGAGAAATGCAAACCAAACAACGTGATACCATTTGAACCTGTCACAATAACAAAAGGTGTGAAGAGGAAGCACTTTCATCATTGCTGTTGGGAGTATGTCTGTACCACCTTTCTCTGCAGTTGGATAGTATGTGTGCAAAGTTTCAGAAATGCTTTCAGCTTTGACTAGGAATCCCACTTTTAGGAGGCTTTGGAATGTCTGCCTGTGGAGAGCATATGCTCTCATCAGCTTCCTGCAGGGGGCGCTTTTATGGGAAGGCGTTCCTCCACTGGGAAGGCTGTGGTTTCCCAGCCCTGTCTGTGCATTTTTGGGAAATTCTGTTTAATTCCAGCTTCTGCTTTAGGAATCTCAAAGGGTTGCATACCTGACCCATGTTCTTTATGCAATTTAAATCAAAACTAAGGTTGATATCTTGATTTCCACCTGTCAGTCTCCTCTTTATTGCTCAAATAGCCTTGAATTGGGGCTTCCTGATGCCTGCAAGAAATCACAATAACAACAAAATAGAATTCAAACATTAAAAAACATGGGATGGATTTAAAAGGTGTGTCAATAAAATTGGATATGATGTAGCAATTCAAAACAATCCATTGTTGCCCATATTGACACATAGATTCTAATATAGTACTTCATGTATAAACACACTTATTATATCTATGTATACAGTTTGCTCTTTTCCTCTCTCTTTTCTCATCTCTATTTTAGAAAGTTTCTGTAATGACATAAAATAGGTTCATTACATGTTTGCTTCTGTATAGGCTTCCCTGGGTCTGGAAGATTCCCTTGAGAAGGGAATGGCTACCCACTCCAGTATTTTGCGTTTCCCTGGTGGCTCAGATGGTAAAGAATCCACCTGCAATGTGGGAGACCTGAGTTCAATCCCCGGGTCAGGAAGATCCCCTGGAGGAGGGCATAGAGACCCACCCCAGTATTCTTGCCTGGAGAATCCCATGGACAGAAGAGCCTGGTGGGCTACAGACTATGGGGTCGCATAGAGTCAGACATAACTGAGCAATTAATGTTTTCAGTTTTTTCAGGCTGTTTTCACCACTGTGCTTTCTGTGTTCATGGTGGCTAGTGTGTGCTTTCCCTTCTTCTTTTGTCTTGATTTTCTTGGTGGCATGAGCAGGGTCTTGGCCACAAGGAGGAGATCTGGAATTGGGTCATCTCTTTCCATCTGGACACCTCCTTACATGGACGCTCACACAGGAACCAGCCCCCTCATGATCTGTGGCTACTGACTCCATTCCTTTCCATTTTCTGCAGAGCCTCACCTGGTCAGAAAGGAACGTAGGCCGAAATGAGACCATATTCATCCTGTTCCCCCGCTGCCCCATTTGGTCTCCTTCCTGGGAAGATGGGCTGAAGTCTGAGAAGAGCCAGTGCCTCAGACATCTTGGGGCCATTGAGGGGTGGGAGAATTCTTCTACTCAAGAAAATAAAACTGTAGATACTAACAAGCCCAGGGTGAGCTGGTGCAGATAAAGACCTCTAATTCATGGAGGTGCCCAAATCATCATCATTCTCAATGGCTCCTGGGAAACGGAATTTTCCACACAAGTTAAGTTTCTAGATAACTAGCATTTACTACCTCAAAAATGTATACTATTTTTCTTCATCATTTTTAATGGAAATCTTACTGAAGGGCTTTCAATTTATTTCCGCAAGCCTTCAATATTTTCCTGATATGCAGTCTCATTCTTACGAAGAACATGTCTTATTGTGCTGTGGAATGGTGATGTTCTCTGAGTCCACAGAAACAGGTAGTCCCAAAGAGCAGCTCCATGTTGTACCTTCACGGTCATGGCCTACTTTCCCTGCTGACAGCCGTTCCATCTGACCATCTGTGTGATGTGGTTGAGACTATGCTATGTCAAAAAAGCATTTGGTTGGGAATGGCTCTGATTAGTAGCAAGGTTCAGCATCTTGTGGCAAACATTTCTGTTGCTCTAAGGCCATTTTCACTTAGTTCTGAGTTTGCAGCTGGGTTTCGGCCACTTAGTTATAGTGGTCAGTGGTCTGACCTTGTTGAAGGGGCTATTCTTATACTTTGCAACAAAATTTATAGTCACCTTTTTGACAACGAAATTAAAATTCACAGTTTTCCTTTACAATCAGGCTTCCTTATAGATTAATAATCACTTACATTATAATTTTAGGAACTGTGGTTCAAACAAATGAAGTCAAGTTTCTAATCTTGTTGTCAATGAAATGCTTATCAAACTTCAAGATCTGTTGCTGAGACTATAGAAATCATAAGATATTTCTAAAAGAATTTTAAAGGGATAATTAAATGATCATGCATTCGTTTATTTAATAACTCTATTCAATTCAATTAAGAAAGTTCTCTTGTTGATTTTCCTATTGACTAAAGTATAAAATACAGTTATTTTAACATTGTATCGTTTAGTTTAATCACCTAAAAAAAATGCCCCAAACATAGTAGTTTAAAATGAAAAAAGTTTTATGATTTTCTATGGTCAGTGGGCAGCTCTTTCAGTCTGGGTTATCTTGGCTTGAGCTGAATGGTCACATGTCTGGGATGGTTGGAATGACTGGACCCTCTGCCCACCAAGTGTTTTATCCTTCAGGAGGATAGCCTGGGTATACCCACATGGCAGCAGAAGGTTTTCTAGCAGCGAGAGAGGAGAAACCCCAAAGTACATATATTTTTTAAGCCTTTGCCTATGTCACATTTACTAATGTCTCGGTCAAAGCAAGTCATGTTGGCTTGAGAGTAGGGGTACAAGGAGGCATAACTCATGGGAGTCATTACTGCATTCATCTATCAAAGCATGTTCCAAGCTGTCATTCTAACCCTGCAGTCCCTAAACTGTGAGGGAGGTGGCCTGGGACACCACAGTGAATTCTCAGGGACTGTTGCAGGATAGTTCACCATTTTGAGGGAAACATAACTATATTCTAAGACTGCTGGACATCACAAAAACTACTAGCTTGATGCAGGTCACAATGTCAACATCATAATGATAAGCTCCTTTTGGTGTTGTTGTATCTTTGCAAAGTGGATTTTTGGTGGTTTCTGTGATTAAAAGCAAGCACTGCATGAAAATGATTGTAAAGCAGGACGTGAGTATGGTGGTGTCCAAGTTGGTTCCAAGATTGCAGAAGTTGTGTGGTCCCAACAGGTGCATATGTCCTGCTATTAAGTAAATGTGGTTAAAAAACAAAATATTATTTAAAATTTTGTATTACTTTTAAATATTTTTAAATGTATTGCTTTTAAAATATAATTAAATTGTTAGGACATACATACTTACAAATTTATTTGGATCTAGCTACTTAATTAATGGAACTATTAAGTATTTCTTTTGGTCCAGGGGCACTGTGAAAAAATGAACAAAATACTAAGGATGCCATGAACCAGGAAAGGTTGTGAACTATTGTTATAAATTTACTTTTTTTTTTTTTTTTTACTGCTTATAAGAAAAGAAAGTCAAAAAGGAAAGCTCGTTTTTGGGAAAGATGAATGGATTCGATTTTGTATATGCAAAGTCAGGACCCAATGGACCACTTAAAGAAAGATACAGAGCTATGATTCAGAGAGGAGATTAGGAGTGGAGCTGATTCCATCCCTAAATATTGTGTAGAATCTCTTTTGGATTGCTTTGGATAGTGTCTATACTCAAGAATTAGTTGTAAAAGGAAAAGGTGTGTATTTAGTTGCTCAGTTGTATCCAACTCTTTGTGACCTCATGGATTGTAGTCTCCCAGCCTCCTCTGTCCATGGAATTCTTCCAGGCAAGAATACTGGAGTGGGTTGCCATGCCCTCCTCCAGGGGATCTTCCTGACTAAGGGATTGAACCTGGGTCTCCTGCATTGCAGGTGGATTCTTTACTGCTGAGCCACCAGGGAAGCCCAAGGAAAATGTTGGGTTGCTGAAAGAGAAGAAACCTAAAAACCAAAACTAATCTGCAAAATAAATGTTCTTGGCTTAATATTTTTGCAAATATTAAATAGATGCCTTTAAATTTCCCTCTTCTGTCATAGTTTTATTTGCAAAGGGCAGACTTCTGAGGGGGAGCCATGAGGTTTATTGTCCTAGACAAGGAGAAGGTGAGCTTTGACCCTCTTAGTCAGTTGCTGTGGAGATGGAGGGTTTGCCAAATTATTTCCATTTCACACATCACTAGCTGAGCCTAGAAAGCTCAGATCATAGGGGGTTCCCATCATATAGAGAAGGCATCTTGTCCACAGTTAAGGCTTAACAGAATTGACATCAAGAAGTAGGAGGATATGATGTACTAAATGTAAAGATCCCCCCACCCCCAACACACATACTTTTTGGCCAAGGAGATTGTGGAAGGAAATAGGAAGAGAAGATAATAATTTATGTCTTATAACTTTTCCCCATGGCTTGAAACAAATTATATCTCAAAAATGAGAGCAATAGTAAGGGTAAAGAGGGGAGATGTTGCCTGTTTCTAAGTTGGGGGCTCTAGAAATCTCATCTTTATTCTGTCCATCTGTACCAACTTGAGGGTATGACCACAACACCAGGGTCAAAAGGAGATCTTGCAGTTTTATTTTTCCTATGATGCTCCTACTTCCCATATTTTATGGACGATGTGACAAAAGCCAGTAGGCTTCCCAAGGCACCATCTTTCTATCCTGCCCTGACAAGACAGGGTGGACTGCCAGGCCAGTAGACTGGATAATGGACTGAGAAATCACTGTACAGTCTGCAGCCAGCATCACAGGGGCAAGGTTGAGTCATGCAGAAGTGTTGCTGGATCCTGACCAAGCTAAAAGCCCCAGTGAGTAATGGTCAGTATCTTGAGACCAGTAGTAACTTTCTAATGCATTCCAATGACTCCGTGAAGCCAGGAGAGCCTTCCATCAGTGTCATGAGGACTCATTCATACCTCGTCTTCATATGCCCAGTTGTTATCTTCAGGAGAGAAGCTAGGCAAGGAGGCAGCTGTCTGAAGGCCCAGACTGGCTATATAATTTTCTGGGCCTAGTGCAAAACAGAAATACAAACACTTTGTTCAAAGACTAATGATTTTAGGACTGTGATGTGCTCAATTGTGTCTGACTCATTGTGACCCCATGAACTGTAGCCACCCCATGGACTGCAGCCTGGCAGTCTCCTCTGTCCATGGGATTTCCCAGGGGAGAATACTCAAGCAGGTTACCATTTTCTCTTCCAGGGATCTTCCAGACTCAGGGATTGGGCTGGAGTCTCTTGTGTCTTCTGCTTTGGCAGGTAGATTCTTTACCATTGTGCCACTTGGGAAGCCCAAGATTGTGATAGCAGAGCCTTAAACCAGATGAGAGGCCCAACTTCACAGGTCTCAAACACAGAACACAGGCTGAGAATCTAAACATTTTTTTTCTGACTAAAGATTCTCAATACTGCCCAAAGGGATTGTTTAAATTAGCAGATTGGATTGAATTTAAACTGCAGTTAATTCTTTTCCATTAACTAGTGAATGGGAGCCTGGGAGAAGTACCAGATTTGTTTATGGACAATCAAGACATCACTGAGTTGGGTGTGAGTCAAGTTTGTGGTCCTGCTACCAAGGCATCCTTTCTTTCTTTCATTGAAAAGAGCTGGAGATCAGAGAGATTAAGGGATTGCTTAAGGTCACTCAGGTAGTTAGTGATGAAATTGAGATTTAAACACAGATGTGTGTGTGCTAAGTTGCTTCAGTCATGTCTGACTCTTTACGACCCTATGGACTGTAGCCCACCAGGCTCTTCTGTCTGTGAGATTCTCCAGGCAAGAATACTGGAGTGAGTTGCCATTCCCTCCTCCAGAGGATTTTCCTTTCCCAGGGATTGAACTTGTGTCTCTTAGGTCTCCTGCATTGGCAAGCATGTTCTTTACCACTAGTGCCACCTGGGAAGCCCTTAAACTCAGATATGACTCCAAAACTCATATTTGTACTCTTCTGATGTAGGTAACAGATATAGAGTTAAAGCTAAGTCTGAAAAAAATTGAACTTTGAAGTGGATTTCTTTTAAAATGTTCTTATTTTCATAAACACATGGATAAAAGTATGTCTGATCATCACAAGAATGATAATGTACCTAGAGGGCGTGTTGGAAAATTGGGGGATGTTTTGGTTGCGTGAGACATTGCTATCGGCATCTTATGCGCCAGGGCTACAATGAGTTTGCAATCTGCAGGACAGTCTTTTACAAGGAAGAATTGCTTGATATCCTACATAACTTTTGAATGTCTCATCAGTCACTTAAGTAGGTGAAAAGGTTGTTTATGAGTCTGGAACCTAATAACACTTTGCATATATGTGCTGTGTGTGTTCTCAGTTGTGTCCAACTCTGTGACCCCATGGGCTGTAGCCCATCAGGCTTCCCACTCCATGGAATTTTCCAGGCAAGAATAGTTGAGTAGGTTGCCATTTCTTACTCCAGAGCCAGGGAATCTTCCCAACCCAGGGACTGAATCAGTGTCTCTTGCATCCCCTGCATTGGCAGGCAGATTCTTTTCATCACCTGGGAAGTAGCTTTACATATTACTCATAGTACTTTTTCTATGGGTTAAAAATAGGTTGGATTTTCTGTGACCACAAAAGTTGTGTAAATTGAAGGAAGAGTGTACATGATTAGCTTCAGACTTTACCAAGGGTTGTTCCCCATTTTGGAAAACCTCGTCACCCAGTGGCCAGGCTGCTTTTGGCATTTGCATGCCCAACACAACATACCTAAATCAATCTTTGTTAGAAGTCAAATTCCCGTGGATTCCACATGTAGATGCATCAACTGTTTCACTAATCTTCGTGTATTGCTGTACCTGAGCATTTTATTAAAAATTCTATTATTTTTGTTTCTCCTTTGTGTTATAGTCAGGGCATTATGTTGGTTTATTAAAAGTCATGTGTGTAGATAGGTTATGCTGCTGCTAAATCCAACTTTGTGCGACCCCATAGACGGCAGGCCATCAGGCTTCCCCATCCCTGGGATTCTCCAGGCAAGAACACTGGAGTGGGTTGCCATTTCCTTCTCCAATGCATGAAAGTGAAAAGTGAAAGTGAAGTCACTCAATCGTGTCCGACTCTTAGCGACCCCATGGACTGCAGCCTACTAGGCTCCTCCATTCATGGGATTTTCCCGGCAAGAGTACTGGAGTGGGGTACCATCGCCTTCTCCGGTAGATAGGTTATAGTTTTGCATAAATTCCATTTTAGGGCTGTCCAGGGAGTAGTGTTGAAAAGGGAAGGGGTAAGTCTAGTAGGTTGAGAACCATGGAAGTAGATGCAGTATTTGGAATCAGTAAAGAGCAGATCTCTTTTAGCAAGAAAACCCAGAGTTGTTGACTTTTCCTGACGGGCTTATTGGCTACATTGGCAACATTACTGGGTCTGATGTGAAAGAATTATTAAGTCTTTCAGGAGATTATATGTTGTGTGTTAGGTGTCAAGTTATCTGACCTTATTTACCCAAGGAATTGGGCTTTTCAGGTGAGTTTTTTTTTTAAGTTAAATTTTTTCCTCTTGGCTGGACAAAAAATTGTGCTTTTTATTTGAGGGAACAAATTTGGCAGAAAATCTCTTTTGATTTAGGTTTACTTTTTTTTCAGTGAAAGAACTATGCAGGACATTCATGCTGCAGCTCAAAACCCTCACGGTTACTAATTGTTATGAGGAAGCTGGCATCCGAAGGGCTTTGGGCAAAATGTCCTGACTCCATGGGCAGTAACCCACCAGGCTCCTCTGTCTATGGGATTCTCCAGGCAAGAACATTAGAGTGGATTGCCATTCCCTTCTTCAGGGAATCTTCCTGCCCAGCGATTAAACCTGGGCCTCTTGAGCCACTGGGAAAGCCTCATCTGCAGTCAGTCATATAGAAATTGTTGAGATAAGGTAAAAAATAGTATTTCACTTTGGGCTTGAGTAAAAAAGAGTGAGTTCTTTGTACAGGGTCATGCCATGTGCAGACATCTATTATGGTCAGTAAGGAAAAACTTTTCTCTTCCTCCTTTGGGCCCCCTTTTATCTGGAATCCCCCTCTCTCCCTGCCTTGTCTAGATAGGATCATGCTGCCCCAGGGACTATCCTCTTAGTCTGCTCTGGTATGGATGGTTTGTTGAATAGGATGGAGGGAAGAGAAAAGTGCCCTGGATCTTTCAGGCAGGGAATCTACCTTTTAATGTTAGGAGCTCAGTATTGTTTGTTGGTTTTTGAGGGCCCAGTTTCTGGCACCCATCAGCCAGGATTTCACCTCTGGCTCTGCAGTTAATAATTGTGTGACTTATTTCAGCTTCCTCATCTATAAAAAGAAATATAATAATACCTGCTCTTTCAGCCATCTTGGACCTTGTGAAGGCCTGCTGGGAACGGGACTTCTAAAACGACAAATATGTCTGGAAGGCTGTGGTCCAAGGCCATCTTTGCTGGCTATAAACGGGGTCTACGGAACCAAAGGGAACACACTGCTTTCCTGAAAATTGAAGGTGTATATGCTGGAGGTGAAACTGAATTCTGTTTAGGCAAGACATGTGCTTATGTGTACAAAGCAAAGAACAACACAGTAACTCCTGGTGGAAAACCTAACAAAACCAGAGTAATTTGGGGAAAGATAACTCGAGCTCATGGAAACAGTGGCATGGTTCGTGCCAAATTCCGAAGCAACCTTCCTGCTAAGGCCATTGGACACAGAATTCGTGTGATGCTGTACCCTTCGAGAATTTAAACTTCTTGAAAATAAATAAAAGTGTGGGTTTGTAAAAAAAAAAGAAGAAATATAACAATACCTAATCTTCAGGTTTGCTGTGATGATTAAATGTGTATGTAAATGGGAAGCAGGAAGGGAAAAAAGATTTTTTCTACCACATTTAGACATTTAAGCAGAAGAATATTTTGTTTGCCTCTGTTTCCTGGTTGGTGTTTTATTGCAGATTTCAGTTCAGTCCAGTTCAGTCGCTCAGTTGTGTCCGACTCTTTGCGACCCCATGGAATGCAGCATGCTGGGCCTCTTTGTCCATCACCAACTCCCAGAGTTTACTCAAACTCATGTCCATTGAATCAGTGATGCCATCCAACCCTCTCATCCTCTGTCATCCCCTTCTCCTCCTGCCGTCATCTTTTCCCAGCATTTCAGATTAGTTGAATTTATTTAATTCCTTCAGTCTTCGGGGTAGTGGGACTAGGAGAACAATACCTAGTAGAAGGAGTCATCCGCTTGGGCTTTAGATGGAGAAGTTGGACTGTTGAAGTCTGCACTCCAGGTGGATCCATCTTAGTCCAGAGAAATTGGAGACTGTTAGGAAATGGACTTTGAAGTACTCTTCATTTTATTGTGGAAGGTCTGCCGCCTTACATGCACTGGGCTAAGTCCTGCAGCTACACTAGTGAACAAGACAGTCAAGTAGGGAGACAGACAGGAACACATACATAAAACGTAAACAAGATAACTTCACATGGTATAAATACTTTGAAGACTGTAACACCAAATTCCTACTTTAGTTAGAGGGGTCAGAGAAAGCCTTTTCACTCTTGAGCTGGGTGCTGAATATAAAGATCTGGGGCAAAACCTTGCAGGTACATGAATAGCAAATACAGATAAATTCCCATAGGTGTAGGACTGGTTATCTGTTTTCTCTTGAGTGAGTTTGGGCAGTGTGACTTTCAAGGAATTCATCCATTTTATTTATAGGCATGGAGTTTTTATAAAATAATATTCTTTTATTATTCTTTTCCTAGGTGTAGATTTATCTAATGATATGCTCCCTTCCATTCCTGATATTTTATAATTTGTGTCTTCTCTCTTCTTTTCTTGATCAGTCTGGCTAGGAGTTTACAAATGTTACTGATCTTTTCTAAGAATCAGCTTTTTGTTTTATTTAGCTTTTTCTATTGCTTTTCTATCTTATTGCTTTTCTTTCCTTATAGATTTCTGCTGTTATCCTTATTTTTTCTATCTTTCTGCTTGGTTTTACTATGCTCATCTTTTCTAGTTTCTAAAGTCAGAAACTTAGATAACTGATTTGAGAATTTTCTTCCTTTCTAACATAAAGATTTAATGCTCTATGGTGTTAGAAAGTGGTCCAGTTTCATTCTTTTACAAGTGGTTGACCAGATTTCCCAGCACCACTTGTTAAAGAGATTGTCTTTAATCCATTGTATATTCTTGCCTCCTTTGTCGAAGATAAGGTGTCCATATGTGCGTGGATTTATCTCTGGGCTTTCTATTTTATTCCATTGATCAATATTTCTGTCTTTGTGCCAGTACCATACCAGTCCAGGTTCGATGCATGATGCTGGATGCTTGGGGCTGGTGCACTGGGACGGCCCAGAGGGATGGTATGGGGAGGGAGGAGGGAGGAGGGTTCGGGATGGGGAACACATGTATACCTGTGGTGGATTCATTTTGATATTTGGCAAAACTAATACAATTATGTAAAGTTTAAAAATAAAATAAAATTAGAGAGAAAAAATTAAAAAAAAAATAAATAAATAAAACTTTCCCCAGGGGGAAAAAAAAAAAAAAAGATTTAATGCTCTAAATTTCCTTCTAAGTATTGTTTAAGCTGCAACCTTCAAATTTTGATATGCTGTATTTTCATTTTCACTCAATTCAAAAGTTTTCATGGAGAGCCAGACATTTGGAAATGAGCATTCTGACTCTCGCTAGGCCTTTATTGTGGAGGCTTGAGTCACTTGCAGGCTCCTGCATCCTTTCCCAATCTTTCTGTCAGGATGATGGGGATAAGGCTCTTGGCAGGGTTTCATGCCTTTTTTCCATCTCACTATTGTTTCTGTCAACCTCCCATGGTGTCCCTTCTCTTCTCCTGACCTCTTACATTGGCTTGCTCTCAGTCTTTGATTCTCTTCTTTATCCATAGTCACCCTTAGAGATGTCTTCCAGTCTTATGGTTTAAATACCATTAACAAGGCAAGAAGACTCTTGAGAGTCCCTTGGACTGCAAGGAGATCCAACCAGTCCATTCTAAAGGAGATCAGTCCTGGGATTTCTTTGGAAGGAATGATGCTAAAGCTGAAACTCCAGTACTTTGGGCACCTCATGCGAAGAGGTGACTCATTGGAAAAGACTGATGCTGGGAGGGATTGGGGGCAGGAGGAGAAGGGGACGACAGAGGATGAGATGGCTGGATGGCATCACCGACGGACGTGAGTTTGAGTGAACTCTGGGAGTTGGTGATGGACAGAGAGGCCCGGCGTGCTGCGATTCATGGGGTCGCAAAGAGTCGGACAAGACTGAGCGACTGAACTGAACTGAACTGAACTGAAGGCAATAATGTCCACATTTATATCTCCAGGTCAGATCTCTCATGCAGTTTATGTCTAAAAGTGAACTCCTGCTGTTCCTTTATAAATTTGTTCTAACTTCTTTCTTTTTATTTGATGACCACTTTCATTCTTCTAGTTGGCCAGACTAAAAACCTTGGAGGCAAACAACTTCTCTCTCATACTTTACATCCAACCCATGAGCAATTGTGTTGGTTCTACTTTCAAAATATATTCAAAATCTGATCCCTATTAACCACCTATGTTGCTACCATTCTGATACAAAACACCATCCTCTTCTATTTGGGTCACTGTGGTAGCCTCCAAACTAGTCTTTCTGTGTCTATATTAGCCATTATACAGCCTATTCTCAATACAGTAGTCAGAGTGAGCCTTCCAAAATTGAAATCAATTTTTAACTGATTAAAAACTGATTTCAGTTCTCTGTTCAAAACCCATTGAAGGGTCCCTTCAATGCTTACTTCAAATGCAAAGACTTCTAATGCTTACAGGGTCTTGCTTCATCCGACCCTTGTGTCTTCTCTGACTTCATCATCTACTGCTCTCCCCTCTGTGAGCTCCTCTGCTGTCCTACTGGCCTCCTTGCTCTGCCTCTGACTTGCCAGTTATCCTTCCTCAGCGTCTTTGCTCAAGTTGTGTCCTGTGTCTGGAATGCTTTTCTCTATCTTAAAAAAAAATGATGTATGGCTAATTTATAATGTGTTAATTTCTGCTGTATGGCAAAGTGATTCAGGTATACATCTACATACATTCTCTTTCATATCCTTTTCCATTATGGTTTATTATAGGATATTGAATATAGTTCCCTGTGCTATACAGTAAGACCTTGTTGTCTATCCATTATACATACAATAGCTTGTATCCACTAACCCAAACTCCCAGTTCTTCCTCCCCCAACTCCCTTTCCAACAACAAGTCTATTCTCTATGTCTGTGAATCTATTTGTGCTTTGCCGGTAAGTTCGTTTGTGCCATATTTTAGATTGCACATACAAGTGGTGTAATATACTATTTGTCTTTCTCTGTCTGACTTAATTCACTTAGTGTGATAGTCTCTAGGTCCATCCATTTTGCTGCAAATGGCTGAGCAGTATTCCATTGTATATATGTATCACATCTTCTTCATCCATTCCTTTGTTGATGGATATTTAGGTTGTTTCCATGTTTTGCCTATTGTGAATAGTATTGCTGTGAATATTGGGGTGCATGTATCTTTAAATTATACTTTAGTTATATGTCCAGGAGTGGGATTGCTGGATCATATGGTAATTATGTTTTCAGTGTTTTGAGGAAACTCCAAACTGTCTTACATAGTGGCTGCACCAACTTACATTTTCACCAAGAATGTAGGAAGATTTCCTTTTCTCTGTATCTTTTTTTTTTTAACAGTCAAAATTTTATGTATTTATGCATTGAACTTTAGGTTTCTAGAGGCAAGTACATTCATTCAGTAAATATTTACTGATTGCCTATGATTTTACTAGGCATTAGTGGAGAAATTTGAGAATATAAAAATGACAGTTATATTCTCTGCTCTTAAGACATTTACAACTGAGTTGGAGACACATAAATGCATACAAATACATTTTATTGCTATATAACAACTATGCTAATTCGCTTCTTTGCAACCCCATGGACTGTAGCCTTCCAGGCTCCTCTGTCCATGGGATTCTTCAGGCAACAATATTGGAGTGGGTTGCCATTTCCTTCTCCCTTTTCTCTGTATCTTTTCCAGCATTTATTTGTAGACTTTTTAATCATGGTCATTCTGACAGATGTGAAGTGGTAGCTCATTGTAGTTTTGATTTGCATGGAATGATTTTCCCTTTGATATCAGCCTGTTTCACTCCTACACCACCTCCTTCAAGGCTTTGCTCAACTCTCTCACCTTCTCAATGAGGCCTATTCTGATCACTCTATTTAATACTGCAACCTGCTTCCAAACTCTACCACTGGCATTTCCATTCCCTTTATTCTGCTCTACTTTTTCTTCATAATGCCATAAATCATGTAATTAACCATTTAATTTGCTGTAGTAGTATATTTATTGTTTCTGATCTGTCTTTCTGTACTAGAATTAAAACTTCAAACCGATAGGACTTTGTCTGCTATTTCATTTATAGCCTTAGAGTCTTGAGTGCTTGGTGCATAAGAGGTACTGAATAAATATATATGGAACGAATATATGATTCACTCATTGAGGCTGAGCATATCACCTATCTAATTGAATCAGGATCTCTTAGCAAGAAACAATAGAGAGTAGCTGTTGGATGGTCAGTTAACAATATCTGACTTGGATTCTAAGATGCTCAACTACACAATTGGGAAATTGGATTACGGACCATGTGCAGAGTTATTTGAGCTTTTATCCAAATCTGATACTCAAATTAAATAGGAGCTACATTTTATTTCCTGAAATTATTTTAATTTTAACAAGAATATGAAATTCTTTATGGATTAACAAGAATATGAAATTCTGTATGTATGTATGAACCAGTGGTAGTATTGAAATGTTTTTAGTTTTACAGAGATGCCATGGTATCAGCGATGGAAGGATGGAGGTATAAGTAAGTATAAAGACACATGGTTCCTGGCACATAGGGAACACTCAATAAACATCTGCTAAAATTTTCCTAGGGCTATTTTCTTTTTTTGGCCACACTCTGTGGCATGTGGGATCTTAGGTCCCCGATCAGGAATTGAACCTGGACTCCCTGCCTTGGAAGGGACCAGGTGGCTCAGCGTAAAGAATCCACCTGCAATGCAAGAGACGCAGGAGGTGTGGGTTTGATTCCTGGGTCAGGAAGATCACCCAGAGGAGGGCATGGTAACCCACTCCAGTGTTCTTGCTGGGAAAATCCAATGGACAGAGGAGCCTGGTGAGCTATGGTCTATGTTGTTGCAAAGAGTCAGACATAACTTAGTGACTTAATGCATGCCCCTGCATTGCAAGGTGGAGTTTAACACTGGGCCACCAGGGAAGTCCTTCCTAAGGCTATTCTTATCTGTACAAGTAATCAGAGAAATATGTGATAGAGTATATTGACTATATCATAGTATCTTACTGTTGGAATGGGCTGGAATGATGTACTTCCTTTTTATTTATTTATTTTTGGCTGTGCTGGGTCTATTTTGAACTGTGGTATTGGAGAAGACTCTTGAGAGTCTCTTAGATGGCAAGGAGATCAAACCAGTCAATTATAAAGGAAATCAATCCTGAATATTAATTGGAAGGACTGATGCTGAAGCTGAAACTCTGATACTTTGGCCACCTGATATGAAGAACTGACTCATTGGAAAAGACTCTGATGCTGGGAAAGGTTGAAGGCAGGAGAAGAAGGGGACAACAGAAGATGAGATGGTTGAATGGCATCATTAACTCGATGGACATGAGTTTGAGCAAGCTGTGGGGATTGGTGATGGACAGGGAAGCCTGGCGTGCTGCAGTCCATGGGGTTGCAAAGTGTCAGACACAACTGAGCTACTGAACTGAACTGTGCTGGATCTTTGTCACTGTGTGCGGGCTTTCTCTAGTTGCGGTGAGTGTGGGCTTCTCTCTAGCTGTAGTGCATGGGCTTCTCATTGAAGTAGTTTCTCTTGTTGCAGAGCACAGGCTTTAGGTCTCACGGGCTCAGTAGTTGCAGAGCATGGCCTAAGTAGTTTTGCTGTATGGACTTAGTTGCCCCATGATGTGTTAAGTCTTCCTGGGCCAGGGATCAAACCCTTATCCCTTGCATTGGCAGGTGGATTCTTAACCAATGGACCACCAGCAAAGTCCTGAACCTCATCTTTAGTGTTCTTCACAGGTTAGCCAAAATGAATTGAGCACAAAAAATGAGCACAGGTGAACTAAAATCTGCTTTCCTCTAAATTTTACTCCTTGGCACTCCAGAACAAATCTATACACTTTAATACATGAGAGCCTGTCAAATATTTGAAGGCAGCTACCGTGTCTTCTCTTCTGCAGAGTAAACACCCTCAGTTTCTTATCTATCTGCTTCAAGATTCTTCATCATGCTGGGCACCCTGTTTTGGATGAAATGCAACTTCACTATATAGTTTTAAAATGTTAGTGCCAAAGTGGCTCATAGTGCTGCTAATCAAGTCTGATAAAATGAAGTGCGGAGAAACTTTTAACTAAGTATGATGTTGAACAAACATTCATTCAAATCCAGTTAAAATAAATAAATTTATATTAAAAAAACAAATACAAATAATACAAATGTATTAGTATGAACAACTGGTTGCAAATGACAAAAGCTACAGCTCAGATCAACAAAAGGTCGGCCAAAATGACGAAATACATAAATAAATGAAGTAAGCAAATAAGCAAGCAAGCTGTCAAGCAAGTAAGAAAGTGATGGAGGATCGACGAACGTCTAAAAAGTCAAAGGTAGGTCCAACTCTAAGTAGAGCTGGAGATCCAGGGGCTCAAATATCATCTGAACTCTGTCTTCATTGCTTAATTCTGTTTTCTTTTGTGTTTTCTTCACACCCAGGCAGATTCTCTTCAGTCATTTCTTCTTAGAAGCTCCAAGTTTACATCTGACTGAATTAGCAACTCTACTCGATGCTAAGGACAGAATTCTGGAGAAAAACCAACTTTTAATGAAAGAGAAAGACACTTTGATGATCTTCCAGATTATAAATTCTGTCATAAAGGAAATGATTTCAGAGTAGTGTGACTTGCTGTGACTGGCTCTATATTGGCTTTTGGTGACAGCTGTTTTCTTTTGAATGAACTCATATGCATCCACTTTGTGTCTTTCAGAATTCTTCCTGGAACTGATGTCAAACTCATGATGTGAAAGTTGTAGAATCTATCCCTTACATATTTGGGAAATTAAGATATCATTTCCCATGCTGTACACCAAAACTAATACATTTTAAATCAGCTATATTTCAATAAAAAGATATGATTTCCCTTTTATCTTTTGATCCCTTTCTAGTTCACACTGATTCTTTAGAGATCTATAGTAGTTCCATAAACATGTATCAAATACCACTTAATGGAACTTTTCTCATTCATATTTGCAAGTTTTTGGATTCTGAGGAATTTATTTAGGCTAGTACTCTTGCCTGGAAAATCCCATGGGTGGAGGAGCCTGGTAGGCTTTAGTCCATGGGGTCGCGAAGAGTCGGACATGACTGAGCAACTTCACTTTCATTTTTCACTTTCATGCATTGGAGAAGGAAATGGCAACCCACTCCAGTGTTCTTGCCTGGAGAATCCCAGGGACGGGGGAGCCTGGTGGGCTGCCGTCTATGGGGTTGCACAGAGTCGGACACGACTGAAGCGACTTAGCAGCAGCAGCAGCAGCAGCAGACACCTTTATATTAAACATTTAAATCCTACCTGTTGTAATCTGCCCACTTGCCTTGACCATCTAGGTTTCCATCAAAGACGTTTTTAGCTTGGATTTTTGGCT
This sequence comes from Bos indicus x Bos taurus, assembly GCF_003369695.1. Classification (NCBI taxonomy): domain Eukaryota; kingdom Metazoa; phylum Chordata; class Mammalia; order Artiodactyla; family Bovidae; genus Bos; species Bos indicus x Bos taurus. The sequence continues at coordinate 66,636,315 of NC_040078.1, read as the reverse complement.
TTAAGAAACAGAGAGTCAACCAGTTTTTAGTTTGGATTTTTGGCTTTAAGAAACAGTCAACCAGGTTAACTCTAGATTATGGAGAAAGCTTTATTATAAGATTACATGTAGCTGTGAGGAACAAAGCAGGCTCATAAGAACAGAAAGGTGGATTTCAGGGAGTGGTGTCTGTGAGCAGGTCCTAGGCAGCAGAAATTTGTGAGTCTTCTGGATAGTATCAGATCAGCTTTTGACTCAGTCAATTGTGACTGTGATCTGTGGCTCACTGTTTGCCTTGATCTTTACTCCACACCTAAAAACATATAACTGGCATACAATAAACTATACTATACTTTTCAAAGGCATACAATTTAATGGCTTTTGACATAGTGTACCTGTGAAATCATTACCACAATCAAGACAGTGAACGTATCTATCAGCCCCCAAAGTTTCCTCATGTTCTTTTTTCTTTAAAAAATATTTATTTATTTTTATTGAGGTATATTTTCTTTACAATATTGTGTTACTTTCTGCTGTACAATGAAGTGAGTCAACTGTATGTATACATATATCCTCTGCCTATTGGATCTTCTTTCCACTTCTCCCTGCCAATCCCACCCTCTAGGTCACCACAGAGCACTAAACGGAGCTCCCCGCAGCTTCCCACTAGCCATTTCCTCGTGTCCTCTATTATTATTATTATCCTCATGTTCTTTTGTAATCTCTCCCTCCTTATCCTTTCTGTCTGCCTCCTCCCTCTTGCTTCCCCTTCTCTCTGTCACAAGAGATTGGTTTGTATTTTCTAGATTTTTATATAACTAGAATCATAGTGTATATATATATATATATATGTATACTGTACACTGTTGTTAACTATAGTCACTATGCTCTGCATTACATCTCCAGACTTATTCATCTTATAACTGGAAATTTGTACCTTTTGACTAATTTCACTCATTTCCTCCATGTTTTGGCTATTGTAAATAATGCCACAGTGAGCATGGGGATGCAGATGTCTCTTCAGGACAGTGATTTTACTTCTTTGTATATATAATCAGAAGTGGAATCACTGGATCATATGGTAATTCTCCTTTTAATTTTTGAGGAAATTCCATACTGTTTTTCATAGTGGCTGCACCAATTCACATTCCAATTTGTGCATTCCCAATAATGCACCAAGTGTTCCTTTTTCTCCACATCCTCACCAGGATTTGTTATCTCTTATGTTTTTGATGCTAGCTACCCTAACAGGTATGAGGTGATCTTCTCATTTTAGTTTTGACTTGCATTTCCCTAATGATTAGTGATATTTGGCACATTTTCATGTACCTGTTGACCATTTGAATATCTCTTTTGGAAAAATGTCAAGTAGATTCTTTGTTCATTAAAATTTTTGTTTTTTAATTGGAGTATAATTGCTTTAGAATATTGTGCTGGTTTCTGCCATACATCAACATGAATCAACCTCAGGTATACATATATCTCCTCCCTCTTGAACCTTACTCACATCTCCCACCCCATCCTACCCGTCTAGGTTGTCACAGAGCATGGGGTTGAGCTCCCTGTGTTACACAGCAAATTCCCACTGGCTATCTACTTTACATACGGTAATGCATGTGGTTCCATGCTACTCTCTCAATTTGTCCCACTCTCTCCTTCCCCTACTATGTCCACAAGTCTGGTCTCTATGCCTGCATCTCCATTGCTGCCCTGCAAATAGTACCATCTTTCTAAATTCATTAGTACCATCTTTCAAGATTCCATATGTGTGTTAATATACAATATTTGTCTTTCTTTTTCCGATCTACTTCATTCTGTACAATAGGCTCCAGGTACATTCACCTCATAAGAATTGCATCAAATGTGTTCTTTTTTATAGCTAAATAATATTCCACTGTATATATGTACCACAATTTCTATTTCCATTCATCTGTTGATGGACATCTAGGTTGCTTCCATGTCCTAGCTATTGTAAAAAGTTCTGCAACAAACATTGGGGTATACGAGTCTCTTTCAATTATGGCTTCCTCAGGGTATATTTGTAGAAGTGGGATTGTTGGTCATATGGTAGTTCTATTCCTAGTTTTTAAAGGAATCTCCATACTGTTTTCTATAGTGGCTATATCAATTTGCATTCCCACCAACAGTGTAAGAAGTTTCCCTTTTCTCCACATCATCTCCAGCATATATTGTTTGTAGATTTTTAAATGATGTCCATTCTGACCAGTGTGAGGTGATAACTCATTGTAGTTTTGATCTGTATTTCTATAATAATGCCTTTGCTAATTTTTAATTGGATTATTTGTTATTTTTTGTTATTGAGTTACATGAGTTTAAAATATATTTTAGATATTAAGCCCTTGTCAGATGTGTAGTTTGCAAATGTTTTCTCTCATTCAGTAGATTGCCTCTTCATTTTGCTGATTAAAATCTTTTGCCCCTTTTTTCTGAGACTATGTATTTTCTTATTAATGAGTTTTGAGATTCTTTATATATTCTAGATAAAAGACGTTTGTAGATATATGATTTGCAAATATTTTATCTCAGTCTTCTTTTATCTACAGATTATTTGGAAGTGTGTTATTTAGTTTAAAAATGTCTGGGGATTTTCCAGCTATTCTTCTGCCAGTGACTTATAGTTTACTTTCTTTAAAAAAAATTTATTTATTTATTTTTGACTGTGCTGGGTCATTGCTGGTGCACAGGCGTTTCTCTAGTTTTGGTGAGAAGGGGCTACTCTCCAGTTGCGGTGCACAGTCCCATTGCGATGGCTTCTCTTGTTGCAGAGCAGGGGCTCTAAGGCGTGCAGCTTCAGTAGATGTGCTGGGTGGGCTCCTGGGCACTAGAGCACAGGCTCAGTAGTCGCAGTGCACGGGCTTAGTTACTCCTGGACATGTAGGGTCTTCCTGGATTAGGGATTGAACCTGTGTCTCCTGCATTGGCAGTTGGATTATTTACCACTGAGCAACCAGAGAAGTCCTGTTGTTTACTTTCTTTCTGATCAGAGAATATACTTGTTCTTATTGTTAAATGTACTAGGGCTTGTTTTAAGGTCCGGAATATGAGCCATAGTTTGACTTTGCACTTGAAAAGAGCATGTTTTCTGCTATTGGTGGGTGGAGTGTCCTATAAATGTCAATTAGGACAAATTAGTTGACAGTCGTATTAGTTTCCTAGGGCTACTGTAACAAAGTATCACAGACTGGGTGGCTTAAACCAGTAGGAATTTATTCTCTGACGTTTTTGAAGCTAGAAATAAAAAACCAAGACATCAACAGGGTCATGCTGTCTCTGAAGGCACTTGGGGAGGATTTCTTTGGCTTTTCCTAGCTTCTGGTGGTTGCTGGCAATCCTTGGTGTTCTTCTGCTTGAAGATGTATCACTGTAGTCTCTCTGGTCATTGTCACATGGTTTTCTCCCTGTCTATGTCCTAATTTCCCTTTTCTGATAAAGACACCAATCGTTGGGTTAGGACCCCCTCATATAGTACATCTAGTACAACTTCATTTTAACTTGATTGTATTTGCAAAAACACTGTTTCTAAAATAAAGTCACATTCATGGGCATTAGGGGCTAGGGCTTGAACATATCTTTTTTGGGAACACAATCCGCATCAATAACCTTTTTCCATATTGTTACTGCTTTTTCTGTGTACTTGTTTTATCAATTTTTGAGAGGGATATTGAAATCTCTGATGATAATTTGTGGATTTCTTTATTGTCCTTGCAGTTCTAATTGGCTTTGTTTCATGAATTGTGTTCTGTTATTTGGTACATAAAATTTTCTGATTATTATGTTCATTGAATTAAATAACTCAATTATTACTATGAAATGACTCTGTCCTGGTAATATTTTTTGCTCTGAATTCTCCTTTGGTGTTAAAATAGCCACTGAACCTTTCTTTCTTTGTGATAATCCCATCCTATTTATTTAGTTAAAAATTTTTTGCTTTATATTGGAGAATGGTTGATTGACAATGTTTTCAGTTTCAGGTGTATAGCAAAGTGACCACTGAATCTTTTGACTAGTGTTAGTATTGTATATTTTCTCCCATCCTTTTATTTTTAACCTATTTGTGTCTTTATATTTAAAGTGAGTTTCTAGTAGGCAGTTTTTAATTGGGTGTAACTTTCTTATCCAATCTTCAAGTTTACTTGAAATTTTATTCTGGAATGTCTAATTTGCTATTAATCTTAGCAGTATATTTTTCAGACATTATGGTTTTCATTTTTGGAGTTATACACATATGTATCTGGGCTTGCAGGTGGCTCAGTGGGTAAAGAATCAGCCTGCAATGCAGGAGACTCGGGAGCTATGGGTTCTATCCCTGGGTCAGGAAGATCCCCAGAAGGACATGGAAACCCGCTCCAGTTTTTTTGCATGGAGAATCTCATGGACAGAGAGCCTGGTGGGCTACAGTCCATAGGGTTGCAAAGAGTCGGAAATGACTGAAGCGACTCAACATGAATGCACACACATATCCACATAATCTAGAATAATCAGTTTATTTCAAAGTCATCTGGTTAGTAATCTTAAGTCCATCTACAGCTTTAATTTCCCTTTGCCATATATCCTAACATAGTCACAGGTTCCAAGAATTGGATGTGGGTATTAACACCCATGTTCTTCCTTCCACAAGAAATTAAATCCTTCTTGCTGGGGCCTGTGGAATAGCCATGTATCTCCTATCCCAGGAGACTCTCTTTATAGGGTCAAATCTCACTATTCTGACATTAAAGAATGCAGACTTGGACTTTCCTTGTGGTACAGTGGATAGGAGTCAGCCTGCCAATGCAGGGGACACAGGTTCAATAGCTGGTCCAGGAAGATTCCACATGTCATGGACCAAGTAAACCTGTGTGCCACAACTGCCGAGCCTGAGCACTAGAGCCTGCAAGCCACAACTACTGAGTTCCTGCAGCACAACTACTGAAGCCCACATGCTCTGGAGCCAACAGGCCACAACCACTGAGCCTGAATGCTGCATCTACTGAAGCCCATGAGCCCTAGAGCCCGTGCTCCACAACAAGAGCAGCCATCACAATGAGAAACCCATGCACTGCAATGAAGGGTGGCATCCGCTCACTGCAACTAGAGAGAGCCTGCTTGCAGCAACAAAGACCCAGGGCAACCAAAAAAATAAATAAATACAGTAAAAGAATTTAGACTTTATTAAGTGCCTATGTATAACATTCCACAGCAGCCACAGCAAACACTTTGCTACCATCACTCCATTCAGACTCCACCAGAATCTTGCAGTGCAGCTATCATGCCCATTTTACATGAGATCCATATAGTCAAAGCTATGGTTTTTCCAGTAGTCATGTATGGGTGTGAGAGTTGGACTATAAAGAAAGCTGAGCACAGAAGAATTGATGCTTTTGAACTGTGGTGTTGGAGAAGACTCTTGAGAGTCCCTTGGATAGCAATGATATCAAACCAGTCAGTCCTGAAGGAAATCAGTCCTGAATATTAATTGGAAGAACTGATGGTGAAGCTGAAACTCCAATACTTTGGCCACCTGATGCAAAGAACTGACTCATTAGAAAAGACCCTGATGCTGAGAAAGATTGAAGGCAGGAGGAGAAGGGGACAACAGAGGATGAGATGGTTGAATGGCATCACTGACTCGATGGACATGAATTGGTCATGGACAGGGAAGCCTGGTGTGTTGCAGTCCATGGGGTCACAAGGAGTCAGACACGACTGAGCGATTGAACTAAACTGGACTTACATGTGAGGATACACAAGCTCAGCAGTTATGGAGTGGATCCAAGTTCATTTAGCTATTGTGTGTTAGTTCCCTTTGTGACATAGTAAATTGCCACAAATTTAGCAACTTAGAACAGTGTCCATTTATTAGCTTACTGTTCTGTAGGTCAGAAGCTTGGTCACAGTGAGGCTGGGTTCTCTGCTTATGTTCTCAAAGGCTGAAATTCGGATGTTGGCCAGGATTTTCTTTTCCCCCTGGAGTCTCTAGGGAAGAATCTGTTTATAAGCTCATTCTTGTTGGTGAAATTCAATTCCTTGTGGTTATAAGACTGAAATCCCTGTGTTCTTGCTAGCTGTCAGCTGGGCCAGTCTCAACCCCTAGAAGCCACTTGCATTCCTTGCCACGTGGTTCCTCCCATCTTCAAATCCAATAATAAAGAGTCTTCTTTGTGCTGAATTCTTTTCATGCCCTAAATCTCTTTAGCCAGGAAAAGCCCTATTCCTTTAAAGGGTTTACCTGATTAGGTCAGGCCCACTAAAGCTCTTTTTAAAAGTCAGCTGTGTCATATAGTAAAAACTAATGAAGAAACTGATATCCCTTCCTATGCACAAGTCAAGGGGGGAATTATAAAAGGGTGTGAGTCACTGAGAGTAGGTTAGAATTCTCCTGCCTCAAATGGGTAAAGCTAGGCTTGAATCCATGTATAGCAGATTCTAAAGCCTGTGCTCTTTTTTCTTTAAATTTCATTGAAGTATATTTTATTTATAATGTTGTGTTAATTTCTGACATACAGCAAAGTGTCTCAGTTATACATACACATATATTCTTTTCCATATACTTCTTCATTATGGTTCATTGTGGTCTTCCCTGATAGCTCAGTTGGTAAAGAATCTGCCTGCAATGTAGGAGACCCTGGTTTGATTCCTGGGTCTGGAAGATTCACTGGAGAAGGGATAGGCTACCCATTCCAGTATTCTTGGAGGATATACTGAGATATATCAGATCAGATCAGATCAGATCAGTCGCTCAGTCGTGTCCGACTCTTTGCGACCCCATGAATCGCAGCATGCCAGGCCTCCCTGTCCATCACCAACTCCCGGAGTTCACTCAGACTCACGTCCATCGAGTCAGCGATGCCATCCAGCCATCTCATCCTCTGTCGTCCCCTTCTCCTCCTGCCCTCAATCCCTCCCAGCATCAGAGTCTTTTCCAATGAGTCAACTCTTCTCATGAGGTGGCCAAAGTACTGGAGTTTCAGGATATAGTTCCCCATGCTATGTAGTAGGACCTTTTTATTTATTCATTCTATATTTGATAGTCTGCATCTGCTAACCTTTAACTCCCAGTCTATCCTTCTCCCACCTAACCGCAACCACGAGTCTATTATTTGTTTGTGAGTTTGTTTTGTAGAAAAGCTGATTTGTGTCATATTTAAGGTTCCACATATGTGATATCATGTGATACTTCTTTCTCCTCTGACTTACTTCACTTAGCATGATATCTCTAGTTACATCCATGCTGCTGCATATGACATTATTTCATTCTTCTTAACGGCTTACTACATTATTATACACACACACACACACACACACACACACAAATCACATCTTTATCCATTCATCTGTTGATGGATACTTAGGTTGTTTCCATCTTGGCTATTGTGAATAGTGCTTCTATGAACATAGGGGTTGCCTATTCTTTCAAATTATAGTTTTGTCTGAATGTATGCCCAGGAGTGGGATTGCTGGATCATGTAGCAACTCTATTTTTAGTTTTCAAAGGAACCTCCATACTGTTTTCCATAGTGGCTGTACTAATTTAGATTTCCATCAACAATATAAGAGGGTTTCCTTTTCTCCACACCCTCTCCAGCATTTATTATTTCTAGATTCTTTGATGATGACCATTCATTATAAAGTGGTACCTCGCTGTAGTTTTGATTTGCATTTCTCTAATAATTAGAGATGCTGAGCATCTTTTTGTGTGCTCATTGTTCATCTGTATGTCTTTGGAGAAATGTCTATTTAGGTCTTCTGTCCATTTTTGATTGAGTTGTTTTTTTGGTTGTTGTTGCATTGTATGAGCTTCTTGTATATTTTGGAAATTAAGCTCTTGTCAGTTGCATCATTTGCAAATATTTTCTTCCAGTCTGTGGGCTGTCTTTTTTATTTTTTTAGAAAAAAAAATTTAATTATTTGGCTGTGCTGGGTCTTAGTTTCCTCATGCGGGATCTCTGATCTTTGCTGCAGCATGCAGGATCTTTAGTTGTGGCATGCAAACTCTTAGTTGGGGCGTGTGGGAATTATTTCCCTGACCAGGGATTGAACCCAGGCTCCTTGCATCGGGAGCACAGAATCTTAGCCACTGGGTTATCAAGGGTGTCCCTGACTTTTCCTTTTGTTTATGGTTTCCCACCAGTGGGGTAGAGGGCAAAGAGAATTCCCTTAGAGGGGTGGGGGCAATCTAGGCTCCTTGTCCCCTTGGGACCCAGACTCCTCTACCTTTCAGGAGCGGAAGGTGGCCCTGTTGGCTCCCAAGGCTTCGGCATCCAGTGTGGGACATCTGGTGGGAAGGCCTCCTGGTAGAGGTTGATGTGCTGTGTGTGGAAGACTCCGCTGTTGGTGGAAGGTGGGGTCCTGAGACATGAATTGAGGCCAGAGAAAAACATTCCAGCTGTGGAAGTACAGTGATGACCCAGGTCCCCCAAGGCTGCTGTTCAGTTTTTGATAATTCTGGAATGGCTTTTAGTTCTACTGGGTGTCACTCTGATTGCCCCAAGCTAGGGCCTTAGGGCCCTAAAGGGCAGATAAAGGCTGCAAACAAGTGGCATGAAAAAAAATTTGAAAGTTTTATTAGATCCCATTTGTTTATTTTTGCTTTTATTTCTATTGTTAAGGCCTGTGTTCTTTTTACTGGGCCAGTCTACATGTGAAGACCAAGATCCTTGTTTTTCCAGCACCAGTGGTGGAGGTGAAGCATTGGGCTTCATGTTCAGAGGGCAGTGCAGGGTCCAGAGTGTTGCTGAAGGCCCTGTATATTGTCTGATGTGCTGACTCCTCTAGTTGTTGTGGGGCAGCAGGGCCCACAGCTCTTCCAGCTCTTACCAGATCTCTTCCTTCAATTTCTCTGAGTCTTGGGCTAGAAATACATGTGTTCCTTGGTGAAGGAGATCAGTTTCTCACACACAGTGCCTGTTTTGTGGGTTAGAGACAGATGCTGGTTCTGCTTTGTATGTTTCAGTCTTCCTTTCAGGTTCATGTTTGTCTTCAGATTCTGGATTGTTCTTGCTCTCCCATGATGTATGTCCAGGTTTTTTCCCCCTCATCTGCCAACTCTTTTGACTCACAGTGACTTTAAACTGACTACCAGACATAGAGGAAATCACTTTCATTTCTTTCTTCACAAGCCCCCATTTTCATGGTCTCTGCTAATTTTTTTCTTTGATTCCTTCCTTCCCCTTCCAGGCTTTTATTTCCCTAACTACAGTTGTGTAAGATTTCATCTCTATGACAAATCATCAGTCACTGTGATTCTGCTTCCCCGATTGAGCCCTGATTAGTCTGATAGAATGTCTCTTAACCTTCATATGTGCTGGGTTGCTGCTGCTGCTGCTAAGTCACTTCAGTCGTGTCCGACTCTGTGCGACCCCACAGATGGCAGCCCACCAGGCTCCGCCGTCCCTGGGATTCTCCAGGCAAGAACACTGGAGTGGGTTGCCATTTCCTTCTCCAATGCATGAAAGTGAAAGTGAAGTTGCTCAGTAAGTGTCCGACTCTTCGTGACCCCATGGACTGCAGCCTACCAGGCTCCTCCGTCCATGGGATTTTCCAGGCGAGAGTACTGGAGTGGGTTGCCATTGCCTTCTCCGTATGCTTAGTTACCATAGAGTTAAGAATATTCACCCTCCACATTATAATTTCCTTTGCGTATACCTCACTTCTTAGTAAAGTTGGTACCATTGGTACTATTGGTACAGTGGAGAATCAAAGGATAGGGCAGTGAATGGATGTATGGCCTGCCCACAGTCACCTCTGTTCTGAGACTGACTGGAAGCTCAGCATCCTATTTAGGGGGCCTGAGATCCATCAGTGGTCCCCCCTGTGCCTAGAGCAGAGGGAAGGACCATGATTAATGAACAGACATATTTCACACACATTTCAAGAACATTTCTTTAATGTAAGCCTCATGGCTCTAGATATCGTGAATATGCTAATGACTCCTAAAGTCCAATTTCTAATCCAAATGTTTCCCCTGTATTTGACACTTGTATATCCACCACCTAGCAAATATCTTTGAGCTCCTATTAACTAATGGACACTAGGCTAGATCTTGGATAAACAGTGATGAACAAATCCCCAGATTCCTATCCTCATGGGGTTAGGGATGGATACAGTTAAGCAAGTAAACTCACATAGGAACATATCCTTCCAAACAGTGGCCAGTGCTTTGGTGGAAAAGAGAGGGGAGTGGCAAGAGAAAACAGCGTGAGAGATGGTTTCACATCCAGTGGATGGGAAAGGCCGCTCCAAGGAAGTAACATCTGTAGTCTGGGACAGAAGGATGCAGAGGCATCCGAGACTGAGGCGGAGGGAATGATGGCTTTGACATGGGAAAGAGCTGGAATGGTTGAGGGACCAGAAGAAAGGCAGTGTGGCTGGAATTTTTGAGTAAGTAAACTTTTATTATTTTTTTTATGCTGGCAATAAATTAAAGCAGTCAATTTGTTGGGAAGGGGTGTTGGGAGAGAAGGCAAATTGGGGGACTTGGAGCTAGTTTAAGGAGCCAGATTTATATATGAAAACTCCAGCTTTCTCTAAAACATGTAAATTCTGTCTGTACTATTATCTGTCATTTGATCAAGGAAATAGTTAAATACTTTCTCTAGGTAAGTATTCAAATATTATCTGAAAGTGAAAATGCTTTCTCTGAGTAATCTTGCTCAGTCATCTGATTGTAGGAGAACATTTTGTGTCGCACAGTTATTTGTGTGCTAGCTAACTTCTGGCCTGGGTTATTTAGTATTCACAACAACTAATGAGATAGTTTGTGTGCTTGAAAAAGCAGAGTGGGAAAAACTATTACAATTTTATAATTAACTCTTGGTTCTTTGTAGTGTTCTCTTTGCTAAGATACTGTTATTAAAGAAAATAAGAGATTCTTACTTGTAAAGCCTAGTCTGATTTTTTCTAATTATTTAAAACCTTACTATGACTCATTAATGTGTTGCACCATCATTTTCAATTCATCCATAGTCACGACATTTTGCATTGCTATGTCTATCTTAACTGTCATTAAATTTCTTTGACCAAAGGATTTTGTTTTTATTTATTTACCAAGATTTATCCTTTTCTGTCTTGGTGTCTTCTATTTGAAGCTGTTTTTCACTATTTCAAGAGCATTAATTGGTAGAGCCCAGTATTTTTTCATTTTTTTAATTGGAATATAACTGCTTTGCAATGTTGTGTTAAAAGGGAGGTCCAAGAGGGAAGGGATATTTGTAAACAGAGCCCAGTTTTTAAGATCAGTGTAGTATGACTTAGCAATATAGTGGAAATAGCATTGGCCTTAGTGTTGGACAGACCTGGATGTGAATCCCAACCCCACTATTGACTTAGCTATGTCATCTTTGGTTAGTTCCATAAGTTTTAAAAGTAATTAATTAATGAATATTTCATTGTGCTGGGTCTTCATTGTGTGCCTGGGCTTTCTCTAGTTGTGGTGAGTAGAGGGTACTCTTGACTGCGGTGCGTAAGCTTCCCATTGCAGTGGCCTCTCTTGTTGCAGAGCTCAGGCTCTAGATGCACTGGCTTCAGTAGTCGCAGCTTGAGGGCTCAGTAGTTGCAATACACAGGTTTAGTTGCCCTGTGATATGTGGAATCTTCCCAGACCAGGGATCAAATCTATGTACCCTGCATTGGCAGGCAGAGTCTTACCCAATAGACCACCAGGGAAGTCCTAGTTACATAAACTTTTGAATCTTACTTTTTCATGTATAGAATGGACATAATGATCTCTTCCTCTCAAAGTTGGCTTTAAATGAGAGGATGACTGTAAAACATAGCATGTGCCTATCACTTGGTAGGTAGTCAACTGTGTATGTGGTCTCTGGCAGATCAGATCAGATAGACTACTTAGAATTGTATTTCAATGAACAGATATCGATTTGCATTGGTTCTTCTACCTTTGTATTCAAGGATACTTTTATTTCTCACTTGAAAAGTGTTAGTCTCTGCCATTCCCTTCATAGTAGTAGAGAACACAGTGTTAGTCACTGAGTCCTGTCTGAATCTGTGCAACCCCATGGCCTGTAGCCCGCCAGGCTCCTCTGTCCATGGGATTCTCCAGGCAAGAATACAGGAGTGGGTAGCCATTCCCTTCTCCAGGGGATCTTCCTGAATCTGCATTGTAGGCAGATTCTTTACCATCTGAGCCACCATGTTAGATTTCTCACTTGGGATAGAGAAAAAGTTGCTGGTGGCACAAGGCTGGCTGTGGCCAGGAGAGAGCAGCAGACTGTTTTGATCAGAATGCTCTACAACTGGTTGGGCTCCTAACTGAACGCCAGGCCAGAATTTAAGTAAAAGGTCCAAACCATGGGGAAGAAATTGTGGTTGGACGCTAAATTCAAAAGTGCAATTCAGGGTTATAATCAAGAAACCAGATCATTCATTCAAAAAACACTGACTAGAAACTGCCATGTGTTGGGCCCTGTGCTAAGCAGTGAATTCACTGCAGTGATCCAAACACAGTTTCAGGGTCTTCTGGTGTACAGGGGAGCCCCACAATGATACTGCAGTGAGGTAAGTGCTAGCATAATGTTGCTAAGCAGGAAAAGTGTGCAAGGGTCTGGGAGTTTGAAGGAGATAGGACCAGTTATACTTCCTGGAGAGGTATAGGAAGCACAGAATTTAAGAAACTCACACCTGAGCCAAGAATTAACTCAGTAGTTTAACAATAATGAGGATGGGAAGGTAAGTTGCAGGTCAGACAGTGAGAAATAGTTTCAAATGATGTTTCTGGTTCTTAAAGGGACCTTGCAAGGAAGCAAGGAAACAAGATACTTAGGTTGGTTCTGATAATATCTGTGGGATGCCGTCTAGAGGGCTGAACACTGCTCAGAGAACAGAGATGCTGCCTGATCCCACAGGGGGCTGAAAACTTGACCTTGTCTTCATTAACTTGAAGTAGAAATGATATGAATGACTCTAGTGACCTGAAATGGTTCATATGTAATTTCTGTTGGATGTGGCCCCAAGCAGGATAAGATTTACCTTTTAATCAAAATTTTTGCTGATTTTATGGAACAGGAGAAATGGCAGTGAGCCACTTATTTTTTACCCCAGAAATTCCAGTGGACTGCTGTGCTTGGGAATAGTTTTGAAAGTTGGCTAAGTATTCTAAATCTTAGCTGGAAATCTCACCAAAGATTTTTTTGTGGTAGTTCTGGGGTCTCAGAAGTTATACAGATTGGGTTCTTCTGTTCACCGTGTCTGGCAATTTCTAACAGTACAGATATAGCATGAATGTGCCTCCAGATGCTGATATGTCTGTCAGAGAGCACATAGCTCATCTAAGGAGCTGGAGACAGTCATTTGTTCAGTTCTGCTTATTGTGTTTTGTGTGTTTGTGTCTGTGTGCTCAGTTGTGTCCAACTCTTTGTGGCTCTGTGTGCTGTAGCCTGCCAGGCTCCTCTGTCCATGGAATTTTCCAGGCAAGAATACTGGAGTGAGTTGCTATTGCCTACTCCAGGGGATCTTCCTAACCCAGAATTCCTAACCCAGAGATTGAACTGACATCTCTTGTGTCTCCTGGATTTGCAGGCAGAGTCTTTACCACTAGTGCCACTGGGAAGCCCTGATTATTGGCGTTGTATTAATTCCCTTTTCTTTAAAATGCACTCTCAGAAGACCCATTTCTGTGACTGTCTGGAAAAAGATGCAGCTGAGAGAGTTATGCTGGAGAGACTAGAAGTATTTGCCATCTTTTTCTGCAGCCAAGGTTTGCAAGCCAAGATTGATTTCCTAGTAAGGACTCATTTGAGAATAAGCAGCAACAGTGTCTTTTGTTGACATTATGATTTCAGAGTAATGATGTTCCAAAATTTTCTCAAGCACTGTACTATGGGAAAGTGAGGATTTATATAGGACATATTTTACCTACTTCACACTACCTATTGTTCCTTCAGTTTCCTATTCCTACAGTTCATAGACATAACTGTTTAAGTCAATGAAAGTCTGGAAATTATTTGCAGAGTGAGGCAGAAAGTTCTCACTGGTTCAGTTCAGTTCAGTTCAGTTGCTCAATCGTGTCCGACTTTTTGTGACCCCAAGAATTGCAGCATGCCAGGCCTCCCTGTCCATCACCAACTCCCGGAGTTCACTCAAACTCACGTGCATCAAGTCAGTGATGCCATCCAGCCATCTCATCCTCTGTCGTCCCCTTCTTCTTCTGCCCTCAATCCCTCCCAGCATCAGAGTCTTTTCCAATAAGTCAACTCTTCTTATGAGGTGGCCAAAGTACTGGAGTTTCAGCTTTAGCATCATTCCTTCCAAAGAACACCCAGGACTGATCTCCTTTAGAATGGACATGTTGGATCTCCTTGCCGTCCAAGGGACTCTCAAGAGTCTTCTCCAACACCACAGTTCAAAAGTTACTAAAATCTGTGACTGTCTTAAAAATCATCAGGGGATTTAAGAATCATTTGAGCACATTTCTCATTTCTGATTGTTGCATGGTAAACTCTGTTAATCTGGGTTCTTGTTGTAAGCCAGTATGTTTTGGGGTGATTTGTTTTGCAGCAATAGGTACCATTAACAGTGGATCTAACAGATGATGATGGGCAATGGGGTCTTGTTGAGCATTTAGTCTCAACTGGCCCAGGAGTAAGCTGGGAGATGTTATTTTTAAAAAGGTGAGTAGTTAGCAACAGATGAGGACCCTAAGGGTCTTTGCTGTCATTCTTTTATTAGGGCTTACCAGTGACTCCATACCATTTCTCTATTAATCCTGGAGCTCCCTGAATTTACTGATGATGAGCAGTGAGTGGAAGGTGGCAGTGCATAGAAACCTGGACCTCCTGCAGAGAGGAGGTCTTTTCATTTAGCTGTAGTCACCATGTTGAACATTAATGTCCCAAGACTTACTTATTTTATAACTGAAAGTTTGAACCTTTCGTACACAATTTATTTTATAACTGAAAATTTGAACCTTTTGTACACAATTTCTCTGGCAACCACCTGTTTGTACCTATGAGTTTGTTTGTTTTTTACACTCCACATATAAGTTAGATCATGCAATATTTTTTTCTGTCTGATTTATTTCACTTAGCGTAAATCCATTCATGTTGTCACAGACAACAAGATTTCATTCTTTTTTCACTCCTGAGTAGTATTCATATGTATACATGTATCTCACATCTTTATTCATTCATCTATCCATAGGCAATTAGATTGCTTCCATAGCTTGGCTACTATGAATAATGCTGCAGTGAACATGGGGATACATAAATATTTTTGATTAGTGTTCTTGTTTTCTTTGGATAAATACCCAGAAGTGGAATTACAGGTTCATAGAGTAGTTCTGTTTTTAATTTTTTGGATGAAACATCATACTATTTTCCATAGCAATTGCTGCAGAGACTTCTTTAATTCTGGGCTCCCCTCAAAACTGGTAGCCTAAGGGTTATTTGGTCAATGGATCAGAGCACACACCCAAATGTGGTATGAGTTCTTCCAATCCAAAACAAAGCTGAACTGCTTTCCAGGGCTTATAATTTCTATCCCCACAGGAAGTTTATGAGAATCCTCATTCCTTTACATCCATACCTATGCTCATTATTGCCACACATTTTAGTGTTTACCAGTCAGCTAGATATAAAAGAAAATCTCACTATGATGTTAATGCAATTTTACTAATTACTAATGAGGTTAAACTTTTTTACATATTTATAATTTTTGTTTCCTCTCTTTTGAGACATTTGTGTCTGAATATTATACATCTTTCTGTTGGGTTTTTACATTTTTCTTAAAGCTCTTTTGATGCTATTTCTGTATTTTCGGTAGAACCCTCCTTTGCTTGCTTTCTTTTGGCTAGAAGGAAAATGGTGAGCTTATGTGAAGAAGATTCTCATATCAAGGGGTCCCCTGGATATTTCTCTGGCTGCTATTTTCCCTCTCCATGAACCTCTTGCATCATTGAAAACTGGTGAACTTTGCCCAGGACTCTCACCTCACCATGTGTCCCATAGGTTGCTTGAAGAGTGGAGGTAGGGGATGGCTGAGGGTGAGAGTGTGCAGGGAGAGGCACACTCCATACCTTGATCCCTGGAATCTTCTATTTCTCTGTCGTCCAGTCACTATTTCAAATGTTGCATTGAAGCTGTGTTCCTTCCTTTGAGGGCTGCTGGTTCTTAATCTGTGTCTGCTATTCTCCTTGTTAAGTTTGGAGTGGGCAAGGGCCTGTGTTCTGGCTTCATTCTGCCATTTTACCCTGGGAGTTTCAAGGCAACTTTTAAAGGCTGCCCTTGCATTCATTTTAAACTGATTTTCTCAGGGTAACAGTGTTGGAGAAAAGATTTATCTACCCTTGACCCTGGGTTTCTCTAGGAGGGCCCATTGTAGCAAGATGAGCCCTGCTGGAAATGGATTTAGCACATGCCACAAAAATGAAACTTTTCCCTCCCCCACAACTGAGAATTTCTAGCCTGAATCCCTACTATAAGGCAGATATCTTACTCCCAACATTTAGGAATAAATTCAGATACTTCTGACATTTTTCTTACACATTTCAGTAAAATTTAGGATTTTTATTTTTAAAATTTATTTAAAAATTAAAACAATTTTATTTATTTTAAAATATTTATGTTTATTTTTATTCTTACAATTTTCTTAATATGAGTGTTATAAATTTGGATATAATTTTCAGGGTTTTATATTGAATTTGTCATTTAGGTACACACAACTTAGAGTTCTTCTTTTGATTTCCTTGTTAACCTGAAAATTTAGGATTTTTAACAGCACCTTCCACAACTTTATTGTCCCTGGAGTTACCACTAAGGTTTACTTGTGGAGAGGTTCAAATTCCATCCCAAATAGGTAGGAGAGTTCTGCGTGTCTAGGTCTTTGTTGCTATCCCCCGAGAAAGGGCTTTTCCTGTGGAGCCTCTGGCTCTCCCATCCTGGCCAGCATCCACAGAATTGTTACCCAGTCTTTAGCCTCATGGTACAAGCCTGTATTCTCTCATACCTGGCTATGTGCATTAGCTTTTTATTGCTGGATAACAAATGACCACACATCTAGTGGCATATGGACTGCACCCTGCAAGCCCGCAAGCCCTAGAACTGCCCAGCTGTAAGACTGAAAAAAGAGCCGGGAGTTAGCAATGGAGACATCATGGTTTATTGGATGGGGCTCTTACATGTCTGAAGTAAGTTCCTGAAGCAACACTCCACCATCTATAGCAGATTACAGGCAGGTCACGGCAGCAGTCTCAGTCTTCTCTAGCTGGGGGAAAGAGAGGTTACCACTTACAGGTAGGACTGACATTAGGATGGGGCTTCCCGGGTGGCTCAGATGGTAAAGAATCTACCTGTAATACAGGAGATGCAGGTTTGACCCCTGGGTCAGGAAGATCTCCTGGAGAAGGAAATGGTACCCCTCTCCAGTATCCTTGCCTGGTAAATCCCACGGCCAGAGGATCCTGGCAGGCTCTGTCCCTGGGGTCGGAAAGAGTTGGACATGACTGAGTGACGTAACACTTTCTGGCTCATTGATTACCAGGGAAATCAGCAGAGGGGCATGTCCCTCACCTCCCCTTTGATAAACTATCATGGTGGAGACGTTCTGATCAAGGATTAGAACAACCACCAGCAGGGGCAGATGGTGGAGGGGAGTTACTGATGCGGCTCTATGATTAAGAAGGAAGGTCAGCTAGGAGGGTAGGGTGTAGGTGAAGCAGGAACTGGTTGAGCATGGGGTGTACAGAGGGCAAGAGAATAGCCATCTTGAGTGGCCTGTTTGTACAAGATCCATGTATTATCCAACAATTTCTATGACTCAGAAGTCCAGGCACAGTTTAGTTGGGTCCGCTTTTCTATGTCTTCCAAGGCTGAACTCAAGAGGTCAGCCAGGCTATATTCGCACCTGGAGGTTCTGGGGAAACATTTGCTTCTATGCTCATTCAGGCTGTTCGCAGAATTCATTTTCTTGTGGTGTTATGACTGAGGTCTTCATTTTCTTGCTAGCTGCTGGCCAGGGGCCACTCTCAGCATCTAGTGCTGCCCTGGGTGTCCTTGCCATGTGGCCCTCTCACAGGTCCTCCTCAAACATGGCTGTTTTCTTCTTCAAGGTGAATAGAAGAAGCTCTCACTTCCAATCTCTCCCTACAGGGAAGGCCTTTTAAAGGGCTCACCTGGTTATGCCAAGGCCATGCAGGTTAATCTCCTTCTTGATTAACTCAAAGTCAACAGATTAGGCACCTTAATTACATCTTCAAATTACCTTCACTTTTATGATACGAGATAGCATAATTCCAGTTGTAAAATTTCATTATATTCACAAATGTTCCCGACACTCAAGGGAAGGAGAGAATACAGGGCAGACACAAGGGGGTGTGAATCTTGGGATTAATCAGAATTCTGCCAGCTACACTGTGGGACCCTCAGAGCTGTAATTCTCTCTGCTAACTTCTGTGTCTCTTGGCATCTGAGGCATAGGAAGTTCAGATGCTTTGCTATGCCACTCAAGGACTGGGAGGAAACTTAGGGCTCTTTCCAGGCTTTCCAGACAGCCCACAATTTTACCTGGGGGGTTTCTTGGAGAAGGCAATGGCACCCCACTCCAGCACTCTTGCCTGGAAAATCCCATGGATGGAGAAGTCTGGTGGGCTGCAGTCCATGGGGTCGCTAAGAGTCGGACACGACTGAAGCAACTTAGCAGCAGCAGCAGCAGCAGGGGAGTTTCTTACTGAGGTCTGTCTCATATCCTTAGTCTTAAAGGAAGAACCACCTCCCTTTTATCCCACAGGTCCCTGGCTGGGCAGGACAAAGAACAGAACTCTCATATAATTTCTAATTTTTTATTTTTTTGCCTTTTCTCCAAACTCTTGCCACCCTCTCCAATCCGCAAAGGTTTATTTGTTCTCCTCATTGGTGAATGGGGAAGGGATGGAAGAGGTGGATGGTTAAATAGTTTTCCAAATCTATTGCTTATGGCAGGACCTCAACTCTGTAAGTTTAAAAGCTAAAAATTAACTTCTTTTGTTCCTATTTGAATTTCAATGATGGTCTAAGATTTCCTAGGGCAGCAGAGGCCAGGATTAGTTTAAAGAGGTGGTGGGAGCTATAGGGTAAACAAAGGGATTGCAAGGGTGTCTCAAGGCTCCCCTTTCCCTGTTATATATGAATTAATACTTCATATACACAATAGTTCTCAAAACAGTCTAGGTTTTCTGAATCATCTTGAGAATTGGATTAGTTCCATGTTAATTTTTATGCCTCATCTACTGTTTTCTTTATCTATGAACATTTCCTCCTTCTCTAAGCAGGTGGAAACCCCAGAGAAGGGAAAATTGAAATGGTTCTAGAAATTAACAAAATGTTAATTAAGTTTCCCCTTGCTGAGGGGAAAACTGAATTTGGCAGTGTTTCAGAGAAAATAAAGGACTCATGCTTATACTAATTAAGGGTATTACTCAAGTGAAATAACTGGAAGTCAATATAAGCCCCAAAGCTTAGTAAACATAAAGAATGGTGCTGGATTGGAATCAAAGTAAATGGGTAATAGGATGTGTCTAAAAAGCAGTTGATAATTCTCACCAGAATAGTAGTGTTAGGATAATTTTACACTCAACTACTAACCACCAATTCCCTCCATCCGCACCCCTCAATACCCAGGTTTGATTGTAGTGTAAATAATATGCTAATTTGCTGCATTAATGCAACTGATGGAAAAATCTCAAAGGAGAACCTAGGTTGGCCTGCCTCCTTAAAGCCAGATGGGGGCACCTTGTCAGGCTACTAATTCACCAGGCAGAGCTTCTGGGGTATTGACTTTTCTTTCTCATTCTTTCTTCCTGACTGCCCTTTTCATGTTCTTTTGTCTCATTTTCAAAGGCTTAGGACTATCTCAGACAAAGTCTGTCTCATTTTCACATAGCTCATATCAGAATGCTCATTTCCTACTTTTTAAATTACTTCTTTTTCTGAATTTATCTTTGCTTAACTTGGGTCGTAATACTTTTTTTTTTTTTTTTGGTGAAGAACAGAGGCCCAGCACCTACCATGAACACCTAGAATGCAATAGCTGCTCATATTGTTGATAATATGAACACATCAAAGAAATATTTATCTACTTATCTGTCTAACTCCCACTAGACAGTGACCACTTTGAAGGTAAGGATCTATTTCACCCATTTTTGGATCCCTAGTATCAACACAGTACCTGGCACATAGAAGTTCTGAAGCAAACTGTACCCAATAAATCAATAATAACTAGAGGTTTACTGATGTGTCTTACCACACTGCAGAAGAATAATAAGCTCTGATGTTATAATTGAAGAGTAGAGTACCATAGACGTAGGTAAGGAAAGGCTGACGGGTTGGTTTTCCAACTACTGGGAAATTTAATGGAAGAAAGATGCAATGAGGAATAATTTTTAAGAAGCCACAGGTGTGACCTCTCCCTTTCTGAGATGGTCCACACTCCGTCTATGGACTGTGTATCTATCTCAATCAACTTACTTCTTACCTAAAAAAGAAAGAAAGAAAAAAGAGAGAAAGAAAAAAGAGAGAAAGAAAAAAGAAAGAAAGGAACTACAGGTGAATGTTCTCACTATGTAGTCTTTATGAAGTCAAGCTTATTTCTTATTCGAAACAGAGAACAAACACATCCTCTCTTTCCTTAAGATAAAATACAAACTTGAAATGGTCTCTCAAAAATCATTATGAAATCTTTTCAACCAAATGGCTGCAGGGAATTGAAACTGAGATGATGTCTGAGTCAGACGGTTGGGATAATTTTCATTAGCAGGACTACTTGTGCCACTGCTGATTTGGTAACGACCTCAGAGCAAATCTCATTTATTCCCAGGGTGGATGACCTTAATTTGTTTCAGCCAAAAACGAACAAAGAAATGATGAAGAACAGAGCCTGTTTCTTTCTCAGTGGTACGCTCAGGTTTGAAAATAAAATGAGATGATGTCTTTTTTTTTTTCTTCTATGTTTGCCTCAAAATTTTCCAAGCTCTGTCCTCTTTTCTCCACCTTTGTCCGTAGTGTCTCATACATTTTAATTAACTGGATATAGTCACTTTTCCCTGCCATGTTAACCTGATAAAGTCTAATTCTCTTGGATAATTCTAGATTAACTAATGTGGTAATTAGTTGGATTCCATAAGTGCCATATTTTTGTTTTTGTCAATCCATTCTTCCAAATTGAAGCAACATATCCAATTTGAGCAGTATCTCAATTTCTAGGAGGTAGTGTTATACCTTTTTAAGACAGTAAGTTTTAGACGCAGTCATAATCACACAGGAGACTTAACTCCTAACTTTGTTAGTTACTCCAAGGTGTGGGGCTAGGAATGTCTTTTTTAGTATCTCCTGATTTAGCAAAATGTAGGAAAGAAACTGCTACATCACAGGAATTATTTGAGATTTAAATAAGTTAAGAGACCTCCCTTAGTAAATATTTTCTTCCAAGTAAACACTTTTAGCTATACTGAAGTTTAATGTTGATTCTCTAATCTTACTTTTAAAGACCCTAGTTAATGATTAGTCTTCTTTTTGGGGGGAGTGGGGTGGCCATACTGTGAGGCATGTAGGATCTTACTTTCCTGACTAGGGATCGAACCTGTTTTTCCTGCAATGGAAGCTCAGAGTCTTAACCATTAGACTGCCAGGGAAGTCATGGTGACCAGTCTTAGCATCAATAAATGTGAGAATAGTTATCAGTAAGGAATTTTGATTTTGTGACCTTTAAAATTAATATTTTTGTGACATAATTCTACAATCTGCAGATTAAGAGAGTTGAAAGTGACAATCCATATTTATTGCAATACTTTATTTTTCTGATGAAGAAAATATAATTGAACAGGAGTTGATTGTCTTGAGGAAGATCACACAGACAGTTAAGTCAGGAATAGATTCATGGATTTCCAGTTGGGGGATAATACACCACATCCAGTGATTTCTCACTTCTGGCTCCCCCTTTTCTACTAAGTTTATAGCAAACTCATTAGCCTGGCATTCAGTGTCTTTCATAATAAAGCCTCACGTTCATGCGTTTACTCAATGAGCATTATTGAGTGCATACTATCTGCCAGGTCCAGATGCTGGGAATGTAACAGTGAACTAAATATAATCTCTGTCATCACTGAGTTTATATTCCAGTTCAGTGGTTCTCAAAGTTAGTCAGGGAACTTAAGGGGCTTCGGGAACTCTCTCAGAGTGTCTGCAAAGTAAAGATTGTTTCCATAATAATACTAAGATGTTATTTGTCACTTTCACTCTCATTTTCTTTTCTTATGTGTATATAGTGAAGTCTCCCAGAGGCTATCTGATATGTGATATCACAACAGATTGAATGTAGAAGCAGATGTGGGAGTCTAGCTGTCTTTCATTAGGCCAGATATTAAGGAAAATTGCAAAAATGTGAAACAATGCTATATTTTAATGACTTTTTGTGAACATTTTTTTCCATAAAAATGTTCTTTACATTAACATGGAATGGGTTTATTTTTGTTATTTTAAAGTGATTACATAAATGTTAAAAATTTTATCAATTAAAAAAATTAAAACATCTTTATTAGGGTGTAATCGATATACAAAATATCACATATATTTCATGTATATAATTTTATGAGCTTGGATATATGCATACACCCATAAAACCATCACCACAATCAAGGTAATAAATATATCTGTGACCACCAAAAGTTTTCTCGGCACCTGTCTTGTGGTAAGAATGCTATGCTATGCTAAGTCGATTCAGTCGTGTCCGACTCCGTGCGACCCCATAGACGGCAGCCCACCAGGCTCTGCCGTCCCGGGGATTCCCCAGGCAAGAACAGTGGAGTGGGTTGCCATTTCCTTCTCCAATGCATGAAAGAGAAGAGTGAAAGAATACTTAACATTAAATCTATACTCTGAAAAAATTTTAAGTGCACAGTGTAGTGTTCTTAATAGTAGACATGTTATACAGCATATCTCTATAACTTATTTATCTTACATAACTAAAACTCTATACTCATTCTAATACAGTTTGTATTTATAGATATATCCTTCATAAACCAAAGCTTTTTGGGGCCTTAAATAATTTTTAAGGATGTAAAGGAGTTGCTGAAACCAAAAGGTTGGAGAACTGAAATTCTGGTTATTCTAGAAAATAAACAGATATCAGAGTTGACACAATCAGATCATGACAAAGGTCATGAAAAAAATGCAGCAAGGAAAGGAAATAGGTCAATTGGGTGATCAGTAAGGATCACTGTCTACAACCTGAGCTCTGAATCACTTAAACTTTTTTGAACACAATCCATGCTTTTCTCCTTCTAGCCTTTGAAATGCTGTTCTTTCTGCCTGTTTTGTCTTTCTCTCCACTTTTATCTATCAAAATTCTATTCTTCTTTAAGGCCCATTTCAAATGCCACTTGAGCCACACTATTCCTTCCCTCTTTATCTTCTAACAGAGGTGACTTGTCTTCCTTTTTTTGTTCCCAGGCTCAACAATAATATTTTGAACTTGTGACACTCTAAATTTTATAATAATTTTATGCTTTGTACAAATTTGCAGTTTAGTGTATACCACTCATGTTCTTCTTAGGTTTATGAAACTTCTTAAAGTTGGGGACTGCTTCTTACCTACTTTGAATACAAACCTTCCCTGTATCAACAAGGCTTAAGTTCAGCAATAACAGAAAACCTCTAAATAATAGTGGTTTCATCAGGATAAAAATGCATTGTTTCTCATTTAAGTCAAAACATAGGCCATCCAGGGCTGGAGTAGTGACTTATGCTCTAAAAGTCTTCAGGTTGCAGGCTTCAACCAAGAATGTGGTCCTCAGCCTCCAAATGGCAGCATCTCTCTCAGGAGGAAGAAAGGAGAAAGAGGCAAAGATGAGGTAACGAACAATAAGCACCAGTCCTTAAGGAAGGTTCCTGGAAACCGCTTTGTAGAGTTTAGTCATGTGCATGCCTAGCTGCAGGGGAGGGTGGAAATGAAGTCTTTGTTTTTGGTGCTCTTGTGCTCAGCCATAGCTAGAAGGGAGCACAGATATTGGGGAACAACTCTGTGTCTGTTATACTCCCCAAAGTGTCTCCCATAGGCACAATTCCAGGTAAAAGCTTAAAATGAACTTCCTGCAAGTAAGTAATACTGAGACAGTGAAGGACAGGGAAGGCTTGTGTGCTGCAGTCCATGGAGTTGCCAATAGTTGGACACAACTTGGTGACTGAATAACAACAAAAAATACTGAGATCCCATCTCAGAATTATTTGTTGTATAATGAATTCAGGGGGACTTTTACTCATCAAAAATTTGCTTTCTCTAAGGGAGGTATTAAAAATGTTTAAGAAATCACTGACTCAATGGACATGAATTTAAGCAAACTCTGGGAGAAAGTGAAGGATAAGGAAGCCAGGAGTGCTGTAGTTCATGGGGTCATAAAGAGTTGGACATGAGTTAGGAACTGAACAACAAAGGAAACTCTACAATCTATCTTTTCAAACTTATTGTTTTGGGGCTCACCAGTTCACCTGTAGGGACTTCCCTGGTGGCTCAGACGGTAAAGTGTCTGCCTACAATGCGGGAGACTGGGTTCAATCCCTGGGTTGGGAAGATCTCTTGGAGAAGGCAATGGCAACCCACTCCAGTACTCTTGCTTGGAAAATCCCATGGACGGAGGAGCCTGGTAGACTACAGTCCCTGGGGTTGCAGAGTCGGACATGACTGAGCGACTTCACTTTCACTTTTCACTTTTTAGTTCATCTGTCACTACTATTAGACTAGGAAACTACTTTTATTAGAACCTCCCAACTTGTTTTCACCATTTCACCTTCTCCTGCTTGCTCTTCCCAGTGGTGATGAAGACTTCACCAAACACTTCCTTGCCAAAAGTGTTGCCAGGCTTCCTGGTATAATGTGATGCTCTTGTACCCAAGTCTCTTCTGTAGTCCTATCACAGAGAAAATAACCTTCAGAAGAATCCCTTGACATTCTGCTCAAGTTGTTAGGTTAGTTTGCATATTTCTTTCACATAAAAGCAGATAAAAATTTAATAATTTCAAGGTACTAAAAATATTGGGGCTTTGAAGCAATGTACATTGGTTTTCCAATTTCTTCTCACTGCGTGTAGGTCTTTGCAAATGATAGTGCCTACCTTTGTGTTTTGAGTCTTTGCATATTTATCTCCAAAAAGGTTTCACTGGAATCTACAGAAACATCCTCTGACACACTTCTGCCCCGCTCCTCCACACCTTCCTACACATGTTTACTTCTGGTGATTAGTGCTTTCAGAAAATAGTCACTCCTCCACAAAAATATCTGGGATTTCTACACAATTGAATTTATACTTAAAATACTCCATCTGGACACACAAGGCAGTCTATGGTCTTTAAATATAAAAACTTGTAGTTATTTTTTTTATTTTTATTTTTTCATATGAGCATTTGCTTTGTTTTATTAAATATGCTTTACAAACATGATTTATTTTTTTTAATTTTATTTTATTTTTAAACTTTATATAATTGTATTAGTTTTGCCGAATATTTTTAATTGAAGGATAATTCTTTTACAATATTGTGTTGATTTCTGCCATACGGCAAAATGAATCAGCCATAGGTATACATATGTCCCCTCCCTCTTGAACCGCCTCCCATCTCCTCCCACCCCTCTAGATTGTCACAGAGCCCTGGTTTGATTTCCTTGAGACATACAGCAAATTCCCACTGGCTATCTATTTTACATAAGGTAGTGTATATGTTTCCATCCTCCCGCCGCCCCTGTCCATAAGTCTGTTCTCTATGTCTGTGTCTCCACTTCAGCCCTTCACATAGGTTCATCAGTATAATCTTTCTAGATTCCATATATATGTACTAATATGTGATATTCGCTTTTCTCTTTCTGACTTCACTCTGTATGACGGTCTCTATGTTCATCCACCTCATTAGAACCAACTCAAATGCATTCCGTTTTATGGCTGAGTAATATTCCATTGTATATATGCACCACAGCTTCTTTATCCATTCATTTGTTGATGGACATCTGCTGCTGCTGCTGCTAAGTCGCTTCAGTCGTGTCTGACTCTGTGTGACCGCATAGACGGCAGCCCACCAGGCTCCCCCGTCCCTGGGATTCTCCAGGCAAGAACACTGGAGTGGGTTGCCATTTCCTTCTATGCATCAAAGTAAAAAGTGAAAGTGAAGTCGCTCAGTCGTGTCCGACTCTTAGCGACCACATGAACTGCAGCCTACCAGGCTCCTTCGTCCATGGGATTTTCCAGGCAAGAGTACTGGAGTGGGCTGCCATTGGGCTGCTTCTATGTCCCAGCTATTGTAAATAGTGCTGCAGTGAACACTGGGGTGAAAGTGAAAGTCACTCAGTTGTGCCTGTACAGTCCTGGACTTCCGTAGGCCAGAATACTGAATTGGGTAGCCTTTCCCTTCTCCATGGGATCTTCCCAACCCAGGGATTGGACCCAAGTCTCCTGCATTGCAGGCGGATTTTTTACCAGCTGAGCCACAAGGGAAGCCCGAACATTGGGGTACATATATCTTTTTCAGTTTTGGTTTCCTCAAGGTATATGCATAATATTGAGATTGCTGGGTCATATGGTAGTTTTAGTCCTAGAGAAACTTGTAATTTTAAGATGTTTGGAATTACCCCAGAGGTTAGTTCTTTGAAAAAGTTGAATTGAAAGTGAGAACTTATTAGAAATGGCATTTACTGTGTTTTTTTAATTTGATTTTTCATCTCTACATGTATTATTCTCTTTGGACTGTACACTTCTTGAGGACTGCTTCTGAGCATGAAACAACAGTTATAAAGTGAAAAAAAAAAAAAAGTTGCCTGTAGCTGACAGTGATGGTGACATGGGATTTGTTTTACCATGTGGCATGAAGCTTCCACAAAATAAAGAACACTACATAGGACTACAATTATTCATTGTGCACTATTCATTCATCTCACAGGCATTTCTTGAGCAACAACCAAGCAGTCTGCACTGTGGTAGATTCTAGGAGCCAGTGTTGAGCAATATCGATACCATCCCTGTCCTTATGGAATTGTACAGTACATAAGAGAAAGACAAGACAAAGAAGTAATAACTGTGAAATACAACAAGTGCTTGTTGGGGAAGCACGGATTGTTCTGGGAGCACTCGAGGGAGGCATTTACTCCAGTCACAGTCTTTATGGAGGCTTCACATACAGATAGTTCATCTGAGCCTCACAAAATCTTCTGCAATAAGTAGTACAGGGATTACTCTTCTTATTTACAGATGAGGAATTAGCCTCAGAAAGATCAGCAAGACTCAAGTTCCCATAGACCCAGACCTGGGCTTGTAACTCCTTCAATGCAATGCTCTCAGCACTACTCCTCACAGCAGCTGGAGTGCTGGGAATGTGAGCTTTGTGGTGTGAGGCAGATGCTCCCAGGCTTTGCAGTGCCCTTATCCCAAGCTTTCAACTCCCACTGGCATCAATTAATTAATTCTTGGCCTCTATTGCAGTTGCCTGGAAGTCATGCAAGTGTTTTAACCAGCATGGCTCTAAGTGCTCTTTAACTAGGGCTAGTAATCCAGTGTTCCTGCTGAGGACAGCCTTTAAAACTAGGAAAGAGGCCAGAGGCTCTTTCAAGCAGACACAAACTACAGAAGCTCAGCCATAAAGCCTTAGTAGAATGAGGCACCAAGCAACAGTCAGCTAGGTGGGCTTTTTTTTCTGTCCTATTAAGGAGAAGTTAGGTTCCCCAAAGAGGAAACAATATTAAAATGCCCAGAGTTCATTTGGCTTTATGTTTAGTACCACTGAGTTGAATGGAGGAATGAACACAGCTGTTGGGCAGGACATTTTCCCGTAATGCTCTGTATTCCCACCTATACACTAATTCCCTGATTATTTTGGAAAAATTTCTTTCTTACAATCTTTTGAACTCATTGAAAATTTTCAAGTGATATTAGAGTTTTACAGGAATAATGTGCTCTAGCAATAGCTCTGGCAAATTGAGGAGCTGGTGATAATTATTTCCTTGGTTTGTAGTGTAGTAGACATACCATGGAAGAGGGGGTGGCAACCCACCTCAGTATTCTTGCCTGCAGAATCCCATGGGCAAAGGAGACTGGCAGGCTACAGTCCATAGGGTCACAAAGAGTCAGACATAGCTGAAGCAACTTAGCACACACGTGTGCAGATATACCATGGGCTTTGGAGTCAACCTAAATTATCTCAACTCCTTCACTTTCTAGCTGTGTCATCATGGGAAAGCTTATAGACTTCCTTGAGCGTCAAAGGTTTCTTCAAATGATAGTTGTAAGGATTAGAAGAATGACATTTAATATATCTAGTACAGTGCCTGGTACACATGATTGGTCCTCAGTGAATGGAAAATATTACTACGATGGTTAAAAATCACTTTTTTCCCTGGTAACTCAGTGTGAACTCCAGCATCTCTTCTAAGCCTGACTTTTCTGGTAATGTCAGTTCCTCTGGTCCTTTACTTTTACTATAAATATCTTATTTTGTGTCTTCCATAGTTAGGGCCTATGTGATTATTTAACCCACGAATACTCAGTAATATTAATTTACAATCTTGCTGGTGAGATAGGATGTTGGTAACAGATCTAGGCATAACAGGTGAACTGAGTGATACAGACAATTGGTGCTATGGGATTTCATTTTTCTTTTTAACAACTGATTATCAGTTTATTAAAAAGGTTGACTTAGGCATAGGCAGTGGTGACTTCCACCTCGACTCCTGGCTCATTACTGATGGAAGTGATCTGCTTGACAATCTCAGGACTGTGCAGGTCAATGAGTCGCTTGTGGATCCTCATCTGAAATTGATCCCAAGTCTTAGAACTTTCACCTCAAGGAATTTTTTCTCATAGTTATTCTGTCTTGGTGGGCCTCAGAGTCTGATCAGGTCCTTTCACTATCAGATTCTTTTCCTTCCTACCTCTCATCAGGTCAGCACATACCTTCTTCAGAGACTTCACATTGAGGCTGGTGAGGGTGATCCTCCACCTTTGGCTCCAGTGGAGGATTACCAGTGTCTTTAAAGGGCATGGCTGTGGTGTGGTTTCCTGACCAACTTGTTCCTCAGTGAGAGCGAGCACTGGGGAGGCAGGAGCAGGAGTGGGTGGCACAGGGCTCTGCTACAGCGGTGTCTGAGTCTTCCTCAAAGAGCATGGGATTTCTAAGAAAATATGACCATGGCCTGGGATTTCTGAGAACTTACACAGACAGTCAATAATTATCACTTGGATAGGCCAGGTGGGGAATTCTGGAATCTGGAGCCAAACCTGGCTAGATAGTGACAGCAGATAGAGAGGTGAGAGACTGACTGACTTTCAGGTATTGATGGACAAAGCATGATGTTTCAGGGGTAATAGAAATAGATCAGAGTTCAAGCACATAACTGGCCAGGAGGTCAAGATTAAGCATCTAAGCTGTCCCAATAGGTACGCTGCCCAGTGGTGGGGACTTTGGGGAAGATAATATTCAAAAGTCAAAGAGCATAGTCATGCACAGTAAGTCTTCTGCTGACTGAATTCCACTTCCTTCGGCAGGAGAATTGGGGAATTATCCCAATCCTTGAAGGTTTTCAGGGTCCAAATTGTGATGGTGGGGTGAGATAGAGACAGTGTAGATAATTCTAAAATTTAAGTGAATATGTGAATCTTAGGACAATGCTTCTTAAAGTCTCTGGACCATCTGTTTTAAAATTGCCTGGGAGGCTTGTAATAAATACAGATATTTAGAACATCTGGGGGAATGAATCCTGAGGATATCCGTTCTAAATAGGATACACAGAGAATTATGTACTTTAATCCTAAAGAGTACTGGATAATTCATATTAGATGCCAAACTTGAGAGCCAGGTCAGAGAGTCCTGAAACAAAGAATCAGAGACCCTGTGAAGAAGTCAGACTTTTCTCACTCAATGGAAAGCGGTGTGCAGAAGGGCTGGTTATATGGAAAAGAAAACTGCACAAGTCTTTTGTCCTGACAGTAGGATTGCAAGTAGGATTTCAATTTCCAGTCTGGAGAGTTGGGGTTTCTGGAACAAGAAAGAAGACAGAGAATACCAAGAAAACGAAATAGAGCACAGAGACTGGAGATTGGGCAAAATATGATACAGGGTCTGACACAGGGTTGCCTGTTTAATGTCCCCCCTGCCCCTCAACTAACTAGCTGTGGGCTCCCTGAGGGCCCAGCTCATAACATCTTCATCCTTATTTCTTTTGCACTTGATATAGGGCCTGAGCTTCCTAGGTGGCTCAGTGGTGAATAATCTGCCTGAAATTCAGGAGATGCAGGTTCCATCTGTGGGTTGGGAAGATCCTCTGAAGAAGAAAGTGGCAATCCACTCCAATATTCTTGCCTGGGAAATCCCATGGACAGAGGAGGCTGGCAGGTTATAGTCCATAGTGTCACAAGAGTCAGACGTGACTTTGGGATTAAACAACAATGACAGCATAGGGCCTGGCACCAAGCTGGCTTTTAAATGTTTATTAAAGAAACAAATAAATGGACGATTGGACTAGTGGCAAAGATGATTTAATGCTGAGCTCTGGAATGTGGACTAGTTACTCAGTCTCCTGGCTCAGTTTATACATGGTCCTGGGAGTTGAGGTGGGGCTGCACTTGAAGTTTTGGAGTTGGATAGAGGAAGCAACTATGTTGACTCAAGACATAGACTGAACCTACAGTTAGGATAGTTTAGGACGTATTCTGGAAGAAAAGTGTGATTTGAATATGCTTTGAAGGCAAGACAGACATCATATGACTCAGTTCAATCCAACTCACTAAACATTAATTTGGCATCTACTCTGTGCAATGGATGAAAATTCAATTGTGAGTAAAATATAGTCCTTGTGCTGGAAGAGACTAAGAGATAAGAAAGGACCAAAATATAGTGTTACAGAGGATACTGAATTCCTTTTAGGGGTGTTAAAGGTCAACAGCTGCAGCAGCACAGGATTCAATCTCCACAGAAGCAGATGGCAAATGCCCTTGGCTAGTGCCAACTTGTAGTTGACATACATATATGCAATAGAATATTACTCTGGAATGAGTCTGAGTCAGTTGAACTGAGGTGGATGAATCCAGAGCCTGTTATACAGAGTGGAGTGTGCCAGAAAGAGAAAAACAAATATTGTATATTAATGCATTTGTGTGGAATCTAGAAAAAGCATACTGATGAATCTATCTTCAGGGCAGGAAAAGAGATGCAGATGTAGAGAACAGACTTGTGGACACACCCGGGGAAGGAGAGGGTGAGGTGAATTGAGAGAGTGGCATTGAAATATATACATTACCATACGTGAGACAGATAGGTAGTGGGGAGTTGCTGTGTAACAGGGAGCTCAACCCAGTGCTCTGTGATGCCCTAGAGTGGTGGGATGGGGGCAGGGGTTTGGAGGGAGAGTCAAGAGGGAGGGGATATATGTGTAATATATTTATGGCTGATTCATGTTGTTGTACGTTGTAAAGCAATTATCCTCCAATTAATAAAAAAAAACCCAAACAACTAATTGCTGCAGAGATACTAGTGATAAATAAGGGTTTAAGATAAGTACCATCTGAGTAAACTCTTTGCCGTTGAGTAGGCTCTCCATATCCAGAGGGTGTGTGAGTACTAATGAAGAGATCCTCCAGGCTCAGGGAGGGCACTTTTGGTTTTCTCTTGTCTATTCTTCCCTCACCCACAGCTGGCCCTTGCTAGCTGGTCTGCCCTGAAAATGCAATGCAGTTCTGTGACCTGGAGGAAAGTTCACAGGTCCCAGAGCACAGGTGGGTCTGTGATATTTATCTATTGACTAGCATGAACATTTTCTCTACTCTGAAGAGTTCTTCCTCAGATCAAAAGCATTATAAATGTGCATTATTTCGTAGGTCTCAAACACACCAATTGTTGAGAGCAGAGCCTGGAATTTGTCTTTTCACCAAATGGTGTTCAGCCCTGGGATCAGGACTTAGAAGTCTTACCATGAAGATTCTCATTATCAAAGTCCTAGCGTCATATTTTCTCAGTCAATAAATGTGTTAGAAATTTGTGTGAATTAAAATTAAAAAGACATCAAAACTATTCTCTTTTTCCATTCTTTCACTTTTTCCTATCTATCCTTACACAAACCCAACAAAAAATATTCTCTGCCAATAAACTCAGTGTTTATAGAATAACAGAAATGACTTATCATATGGTATGATTTTGTTGTGTTGTAATGACACTCAAGAAGAATGTTAGATCAAAAATAAAAACATCTGAGTTATGTTCTTTTTGATGGTGCTCACTAAATTGTGTAACTTGGGGGCAAATTACTTCAATCTTCCCAGCCTTAATTACTATAACATGAAGGATTAGATTGGACTCTATGTGTAATTCCTTTTAATCCTAAGAATCAAGGATTCTATAAGCTACCCAGCAGTGATGACATATTTCTTTATGTGAGGTGGAGAAACCGGCTTCCCTGGTGGCTCAGTTGGTAAAGAATATGCCTGCAATGCAGGAGATCTAGGTTCGATCCCTGGGTGGGGAAGGAAATGGCTACCCACTCCAGTATTCTTGCCTGGAAAATCCCATGGACAGAGGAGCCTGGGAGGCTACAGTCCATGGGGTCACAAAGGGTCAAACATTTCTGAGCGTTTGAGCATTATATAGAGAAACTGGAATGCTGCTCTGGAAAACTCTGTAAACCTTGTAATTCCCTGGCTGTGAGACCTAGGAAAGAACTCAGAACAACAGCAGAGACATCAATGGTTTATTGGACAGGGGATCTTATGCATCTGAAGCAAAAGGTTCTGAAGGAGTATCCCACCATGTACAGCAGATGGCAGGCAGGACATAGCAGCAGTCTTCACTACCAGGGGGAGAAGGAGGCTACCAGTTGTCAGGTTCGTTCCTCAGTTACCAGGGAAATCAGCAGCCAGGGCAGGGGGCAAGCACATAGGCAGTTACCTATTAGGCTCTATGATTAAGAGGGAAGGTTGATCAGGTGAGTAGGGTGTAGGTGAAGCAGGTACTGGTTGATCAGGGGATGTACAGAAAGCAAGAGAACAGCCATCTTGGGTGGCCTGACCACATACCTGTGTAATGAACACTTGTTGACTGCTTCATCAATGTCTATTTCTTCATTTCTCTAATAGTCTTCAAATTTTTTTCCCTTTAGGGATATGTTTTCCTTTGCTCAGCTACACACCTGGTGTGGAATGGACAACATATTTGGTAGATCCTATAGGGCTGAAACCAACCAGTGTATCTCATTCCCTGGGTGAGGCAATTGGTTCCAGGATGGTTATATGGCCAGATTCAAGACAGTGATGGGGAGGAAATTCCCCTGTTTGCTGGAGGCTCCTGGGAAGCAGGCTTCCATTTTCATTTGTGGGAAATAGGTGAAGAGCTCCTTTTCTTTTGGCAAGGTGGAAGAGGTGAGATGTCTAATAACTGCTATTACAAGGGAAACTGAGAAGGGCAAGCTGTCATTCAGAGGGTAGGGCCCAGAGAATCCTAAAGGAGCCAAAGCCTAGGGACTCTGTGAAGTTCTGGAGAAAAAACCTGCCTAAAACTTCTGGCCTTTAAAAGACTTGTGAGCCAATGAAGTCATGGATTTAAGCCAATTCACACTAGTTTTTCTGTTGCCAGCAACTCAATACTAAATGTATTTCTGACTATTAAGCTTTTTAACCCCCTGAAATTAAAATCTTGTTCATTTCTGAATTTTTATTATAGCCAACTCCTAAATCTCTACCTGTGAAAATTTGAAAACAACAAAAATGTAGGAAGAGCCAGTGCTTGGCACACTGAAGTTGCTTTATAAATGTTGAACGAATGAAGTGAGAATAAATTAAAAGGAAAGATAATGTTTTTTGGACTGGGAAGCAGGTAAAATTATTTTATAGAATTACTTTTCTTGGTAGGGGGCACATGCTAATGAAGAAAGGCATGCATGATCATAAAGCTAAGCTGCTAGGCCACAACAGGCAAGAACTATCCTTTCTCTTCTCCTTTGAGATGTTGCTTAATGTTATGTGTTTTTTTTTTTTTTCCCTTGCAATTTACAATTCAGGGAGAAAGAAGGACCTAAAGTCCCCTAATAAATTTTGCTTCAATTGAATCTATTGATTAATTTAATGGGTGTTTTATGGTTCTTGCAACAATCTCTGCACTCATGAAGTTTACTATTTAGTAGCAAAGACTCATAATCAATAATGATTACAAAGCTGATGAATATTATGAGAGAGGAAATATTGAGAATTATGCGAACAGAGCAAAGGGACCTAACCTCAACCAGGGTAAGGAAAGCTTCTTTGTGTAAATGATATTTAAGCCGAGATCTGAAGAATAAGTAGGTGGCAGTCAGATGAAGATGGACAGGGGAAATGTGTTCCATGTGATGACCTAATGAAAACTGGGATAGAAACACCGGGGAAGACTTGAGGGCAGTTCAGAATAGATGAAGGGGAGACGGGAATGGTGAGATAAAGCCAAGGGAAGCACTACGTTTTGCAAGTCTTTGAAGGAGTTGGTGGAGGAAGGTCAAGTGAAGGAGTTGGGGCTCTGTTTAAAGGAGAGTGGGAGGCTTCTCGGAGAAGGCAATGGCACCCCACTCCAGTACTCTTGCCTGGAAAATCCCATGGACAGAGAAGCCTGGTAGACTATAGTCCATGGTATCGCAGAGTCGGACACGACTGAGCGACTTCACTTTCACTTTTCAGTTCATCTGTCACTACTATTAGACTAGGAAACTACTTTTATTAGAACCTCCCAACTTGTTGTTTTCACCATTTCACCTTCTCCTGCTTGTTCTTCCCAGTGGTGATAAAGACTAATGAGAGTGGGCAGTATTCATGGCCTGGTGTGAACTCTTGCAATTGTTCCCTCTAATACTTTTATAGTTGCTTAGTCAGAAGGCAGTGGCAACCCACTCCAGTACTCTTGCCTGGAAAATCCCATGGACGGAGGAGCCTGGTAGGCTGCAGTCCATGGGGTCACTAAGAGTCGGACACGACTGAGCAACTTCACTTTCAATTTTCACTTTCCTGCATTGGAGAAGGAAATGGCAACTCACTCCAGTGTTCTTGCCTGGAGAATCCCAGGGACGGGGGGAGCCTGGTGGGCTGCCATCTATGGGGTCGCACAGAGTCGGACACAACTGAAGTGACTTAGCAGCAGCAGCAGCAGGGAGGCTTCTGGTGGGTTTAAGCAGAGAAGCAAGAGAACTAGATTGGCATCCAACTTGGACCACGTGTGGCGCAGGGTCCTAAGGGCCCTCCTTTTAGCCCTGCTCCTCTGTGCCTCTGCACTGTTACCTCTACTTCCTCTCTAATTGTTGTCTCTTTCCTTTTAAAACACTGAAAAAAATAAACTGGGCACTGTTTGTTTCCAGAACTGCTTACAGCACTACCTTCGTAGGCAATTTGTTTTTCCTGGTAAATCCAATTCTCCCTTTCTGAATTATGGTTTGGGTGTTTGGTTGCTGTGACCTGTAATTCAGCACTGATTTTCAGCTTTAAATCTTCACAGTGGGGTCCAGCAGGGCAGGCACAGACTCTTCTGGCCTTGTCAGTGACTGGCTTTCCTTGGAAAGAAGCTGCCCATGTGTTCAAGCTGTGGCCCTGTTTTGGGTCTTTGGTGTATCCAAAGCATACCTAGCTTGTATCTCCGAGGCATGTGACCACCCTTTCTGACTCACAGATATCTCTGTCCTTGGTTCTTCCAATGGTTCTCCATACCAGAAATCTGAATCAGCCTCCGAAGGTATAAATCAAAGTCTTCAGTCTCCTCTTACACCTGTTGTATGCACCCCAGGGCAAACACATTGCTTTGCTTTGTTTCCTTCTACTAAAGCAGTGGCTCCAATTATTTTGATACCAGGAACTGGTTTCCTCTGACTGCAGGTGGGGGGGATGGTTTTGGGGTGATTCAAGTGCATTACATTTATTGTGTACTTTATTTCTATTATTATTATATCAGCTCCACCTCACATCTTCAGGCATTAGATCCCGGAGGTTGGGGACCACTGCTCTACGGGGTTGAGCCTTCTTTCAGGATCTGATTGTAGATTCCTGGAGGGCAGGGACCTCTGACTGCATCTTGAGCTTTGTATATAGTGAATGCTGGATAATACCAGTAGAATGACTGAAAGAGAAAAGACATTAAAAAGTTCTAGTCTGGACTGGATGGTTATCAGAAACAGTGATTTGCTGAGAAGACACTGGCAGCTGGGTTGGAAAATGGGAACACCTGTGTTTGATAATTTGATAATCCTTATTGATTGATAATCATAATCATTGCTCTGAAGTCTACTTAGGACCTGACTTACTGACTGAGAAGGATTTGCACTTCTCAACAGGAGGGACACTACTCAACAGAGATGGTGTCCACAGGCCTGTACTGGGCAATTCCTCCCCTGAATCTCCAGTATTGTTGAAAGGTTCCAATGAGATAATCCATATAAAGTGCTTGGGAGAATACCAAGGATTAGTGAGCAATCAGGTTCATGTTTTTGTTGCTTATTATGGAGGTTGTGATCATTACAGAGAGCAGCCTGGCTCTGTGGATGGAGCTGGAATCATCCTTCCTGAAAGGTGGTAATCCTTCCACTTATTTGCTGAGCCACTGATTTCTGCAACAACGATTTATTGAGTGTTTAAATGTGCCAGATACTAATTCTACCCAGCTGAAACAGGTATGTAAAGGTTGCTTTATTTTCAAAGATTTTGGTTTCCTCTTGAGGCATATCCTTTTTTCAGAAAATAGTTGCTGAGTATTAATTAATGAAGTGGTCACCTTTCACGTGTGGATTTAGGGCAAAGGGAGATGACATTGAGGGGGTAATACATAGGTCTTTCTGCTTTACCATGACTAACTATTATCTACCCTGGTTCTGCTTATTCCTATTTTTTGTAGTGCCACATTTAGTTTATTTTGGCCACACTGTGAGGCTTGTGGGATCTTAGTTCTCTCTCAGCAGTGCAAGTGCAGAGTCCTAACCACTGGATCCTTAGGGAAGTCCCTATTCCCATTTTTTGCTTGATTTTTCTCAAAGCACATTTCACTATCAGACATATTGTATATTTTATTAATTGAGTTGTTTATTGTGTGCTTCCCTTCACTAGAGTATGAACCCCACAAGGGAAAAACTTTTGTCTGTTTTGTTCTATGCTGTATTCTCAGCTTGGAACTGCGCCTGACACGTGTCCTAGAACTATTTTGTTGAGTGAATCTGCCCCACCTTTGAAAGCTCCATCTTATACGCTGGTTTTGCCATGCTTTCCCTAGACTCTTCTCTAGGGCTGGAGTTGTCTGGTAGGATATCTGACTCTTTTGCCTTGTTTGTCCTGCTCTTTGGTGCTTTGCAAAAGACACTTTTGAGGTTTCTAGATATCTGGAAAAGAGGAAAGATAGCATCTGGCCAGTAGTTCACTAACCATCTTGAAGATTTTATTCAGATGAGAGCTGTCTGCTTTATTTCAGAATCCATCAGGAATAATTCTCATGTGGAAATGATAACTGCTCTAACACGTTTATTATGTACTATACCAAGTGCCTTACCTACCTTTTTCTCACTTCATTCTCACAACAAATCTATTATTATTAGTAATAATAGTAATATTATCAGTAATAAATATCATCAGTAAATAAATATTATCAGATAATAAATATTATCAGTAATAAATCTAATATTATCAGTATTATCTAAAATTTTACAGGTGAGAAAATCAAAACAGACTGATTAAGAAAAGTAAAGGTCACACAGCTAGTTAGTATCCTTACTGGAATTTGAACCCTAGTCTCACTGACTGAAAAGCTTATCCACCAACAACTAGGCTACCCCTAGACTGTTTGGAGTTCCTATTACGGGCTTTGTTTTATATTTATGCCAATTTTTTTATCTTAAAGAAAGCAAACTGACTTGATTTCATTGATTCCTGAGACCAGTGGCTGTCCTGCCTTGCAGATATTCTTTACCTTGGCAATAGCAAGAGCATATTTTAAATAACAAAGGATGGAATATAAGGTTTTATGTTAAAGATCACTGTAATACTTCCAGCAATGTAACTGGTAAGATAGATACATAATGCTTGTTTCAAAACAATGTGTATTTCAAAATGATGTAGAACAGAAGTTCTCAAACTTTATTTAGAGTGCATAGAAGGAACAGCTTGTAGAACTTCAAGCATTTGAGCCTTCCTCCCAGAGACCCTGGCTCAGCTGATGTGGGGAAATTAAGTTTTTAATAAGTCAGATGACTTTGATGTCAATGGTCCTTGACCACAGTTTAAGAAACACTAATATGGAAACATCAGGAAAGAAAAATAGAGTTGAGGAAACCTAATATATAGCCTCAGAAAGGGGCTAATACATAATACCAACCAATCTATAATATCAAGAGCCTCAGCATGTCCCAAACATGCTTCAGATCTCTTTTGCATGTGAACTTGATAGGTTCCCTGAGAATATTGTAAAGATAATTTGTTGATCAGTCCTTAGAAAGTGAAAGTGAAGTAGATCAGTCGTGTCCGACTCTTTGCGACCCCGTGGACTGTAGCCTACCAGGCTCCTCCATCCATGGGATTCTCCCAGCCAGAATACTAGAGTGGGTTGCCATTTCCTTCAGGGGATCTTGCCGACCCAGGGATCAAACCTAGGTCTCCCGCATTGCAGGCAGACGCTTTAACCTCTGAGCCACCAGGGAAGTCCTAAAAATATCCAGTAAGGTATGATGCAAGACTGTGTGTGTGTGTGTGTTGCTGTGGGGCAGCAAACATAAAGTGTAATGATACTGACATATAGGCACAGACCAAGATGATTTAACTCCTTGCTTGGAACAGTGCTTTATAATCACTGGGAAAGAACTTTTTGAATAGGTTATTGGAGTTGTCACCCAAATGTTTTCTGACAACTCAGGGGGTAGCTTTTATCATGTTATTTGAAAGACTGTCCTACAGGAGACTAAAAAGGTGAAACTACCCTTTACAGGAGATTTACTAAAAAAAGAGAGCAGGGTCACATTTAGCAATCTAGTGTTCTTGCCTGGAGAATCTCAGGGACGGGGGAGCCTGGTGGGCTGCCGTCTTTGGGGTCGTACAGAGTTGGACATAACTGAAGTGACTTAGCAGCAGCAGCAGCAGAGATGTAACAAGAGTGGAGAGAGAATCTTTCCTTATATTTGTGAGAGCAACAGGGTCAGCCCAGGAGAGTGGTGGGACAGCACTGAGAGGCTGGAGAGGACGGTGGTGAAGGACATTCATGTCACTGCGGTGGCACTGCTGTCAAGAGCAGCATCAGCAGGGACTGGTGCAAAAGGTAGGGAATGACTCGGCCACTTCAGTAGGAGGAAGGCTAGGCCTTGATCCCTAATGATGCCTCTTGATGGTGACAGAGCCTGGTTAAAGCCAGGGTCCTAAAAGTAACTAACATTTAGTATAGTATTTACCACATGCTAAGTCTTCATCTAAGTCCTTTGTATTTATTACTCTCAGGTTAAATTGTTTATCCTATTTGACCTAAAAGGTGGCAGATGTGGGAACTGAACCCGGACCAAGTTCAGCATCACTGTGTATAAATGTTGTGCTTTATGGTTTCTCCCACATGCCTTAATGCCAGTTAGCTTTCCCTGATACAGATCATATAGGTGAGACCCTGGCCAGCTGTGTCTCTAGCCTGTGACATTATTAATTGGTAGGGTAATAAGAGGGGATTAGTACCCATCTCGACTTGGAATATGACTCAAATGACTCTTGTCCATGCCAGAACTCGTAGAAGTTATCCAAGACATGTTTACTCGAATGAAGAATAAAAGAACTTGGCTTAAATGGCTTGAGGACATTATCTTTGAGTACCTTACATTTGAACAACTCATCCTAATGACAAAAGCCAGAGACTGTTTATAGTCATAAGCTGAACTGCTTAATGCAGTCTGGTAAAATGGAGCATTACATGTCACAGCCAGGAAAATCATGTCTCCTTGAAATAAACACACACACACACACACACACAAAACCAAACCAAAACAAGGTTCTGTTGGAAAAACAAAAAAGTCCAGACCCCTCATATCTTTTTTCTCAGCAAATCTGATTTGATAAGAAACCTTACACTCCTCTGATTGGTAATACACTGATAAGATATAATTATATATAATTACCTGTACTCTTCTTCTCCTCTTGAGGAACTTATATTCCATTGAAGGAAAAATAAAAATGCTGTTTACTCACTTCCTCTGAATCTCAGAGCTTTCCAGTGGTGACTCCTTTCCCTTTTACTAATGAAAAGAAGATGCAAAAGTAGAAGTTGATCCAGGAAGCCTGGAGAAGGAGGGTACTTTCTGAAAGTTAAGCCAGCAGCCAAGAACCACCCCCTCAGAAGACGAAGAAAGAGCAGTTACCTGAATGATGGTCACAGCGTGTGGATCCACAGGGCTCCAGCCGCCCTCCCCTGCCTCCAGCCTGTTCTCTTACCCACACTGAGGAAACGTCCATCTCTCAGGCCTCTTTGGCACACCTCTCCCTCTTTGCACTGGACTTCACTGGGAAAGCGGCTGTAGCGTGTCTATTTGAAAGACAATAAAACAGCATAGTTAAATCAGAGATTTAGATTGCACCAGGATATGATGTGGGCAATTTATTTGTGCAGTTCTCAGTATCAAAAACAGCTCTGGGTGCAACTATCAGGAAGATTAAAGAAAGTGTTTGCTGTCATCAAACTGTTCTTTTAAAAGATGTCAGGAAACAAAACATATTTGTAGCAAGATAAATACTGTGTACTGGATGCATAACAGAATGATTTATTAAACCCACACAATGTTATTTACTGTTTGAGGGGTACATGTGGTTTCTTACCTCATTGGCCTTTATTGGCCTCGCTGTTTTCCACAGAGGGCATCTGTCTGCACCACAGCCCTGAGTCTAAGCAAAAGCCCATGTGTTGACCAATTGGTATTCCTGCTGTCCTTGGGAGTGGATGTATTGGTGGAGTGGGGGAATCAGGCAAGACTTTCAAGAACACTTGATTCATTTTCAGAAGTTAAACATGAATGCAGCCTCTAATCATGAAAAGAGGATTGCTTTATGACAGGTTAGAAAGAATAAGTGTGTGTGTGTGTGTGTGTAAGCACAGGTGGGTGGGGGGAGCATACTCTCACACACATGGTGTTGCTGCTTTGTATCATTTGCTCCTTCAGTCTGAAAATAGGAAGTGTCAGGGTTTGCTGAATCCTGTTGCTGATGATGTACATAATGCCATAAGCAAGTGAAGGTATGTGGTGACTCAGCCTTTTCCTTTCTCAGATATTCTTTCCTTCTACACCTTAATTTTGAAAAGTCTGGCAAGGAGTTTGTGAGAGTCAAAAATCTTTAAAGGCTCCATGTGTTCAGCGATAATGCTTTGTAAATAGTCCTCTTAGAGGTGCTAAGCTTCTAATTAGGCAGTGGAGAAAAAAGTAAATCTCAACCTAATAAGCTTTGTTGCATTGTGTATCAGGAAACAGTGAAGGACTCAGACAGTCACAACTCTTTTATTTCAGGAAAATATTAATTAAAAAAAGTCTCATTCTGAACAGAAAACAAGAAATAGGGTGGAGCTATTTCCTATTCACTGGGTAAAATGCATCACCTGGTGACCCCTCTGGCTTTACCCACCAAAATCACTAGTCTGCTTCTCTTTCTCTGTCCTGCTCTGGGATTCAGGAGGCTGCCTTCTGTGGATTACCTTCCCCAGTTCCCTTGCTGTCTGGCTTGTCATTGGATGTGGCCATTGACAGGCACTGGCAGGGTGCTGGAGGGTGACAGCAGAGGGAGATGAAGTGCCTGGATATTTATTCCTCCCCGCTCTTCCTGTACATCCCTGATTTTGACAGTGACTAAATCCCATTCCTCTACTTAGGCCAAGACTCAAATGGAGGCACCCCAACACCTCCCTTTCACAGGGTTCTGTTAACTCCTCTTCTTTTTCTGTTGTGCTTGTGGAACTGCAGCCTGCTCTTGTTAGGCCCTGTAGGCTTTATCATTCCATGAGGGATACCTTACCTTGCCTACTCCTCTTTTTAAAAAGATATTTATTTAAGGCTTCACTGGGTCTTCATTACTGTGTATGGGTTCCCTCCAATTGCAGTGAGCGGGGGCCACTCTTTAGCTGCATTGCTTGCACTTCTCATTGCAATGGTGTCTCTTGTTGTGGAGCACGGGCTCTAGGGTACACGGGCTTCAGTAGTTGTGGTGTTAATTGTTCAGCTCAGTTCAGTAATTAATTGCCCTGTGGCATGTGGGATCTTACTCTACCCAGAATTGAAGCTGTGTCTTCTGCATTGACAGGTGAATTCTTAACCTCTGGACCACCAGGGAAGTCTCCCCACTCCTCTTAGACAGTACCCCTATTAAATGATGTTCCTTTGCCATTTGGGGTGTATCACCTTGGTTTTTTTTTTTTTTTTTTTACTACAGTCCTATCTCCATCCTGTTCTCTTTCACCCAAACTGAGCCTCTTGCTGTTCCTCAAATATGCATCTGCTCCTTCTCTGTGCTTTTGTGATTCTCAGTTTTCTTTACCTAACCCCAAGGACTCGAGGGTCCTGCTTAGTGGTTAGCTGGTTCAGTATCAGATGCTTCAATCATTTCTGTACATTTTTGCTAAACAAATGTCTCTTCTTTGCTTAAATATACCTGGTGGCAGGAATTCGCTGCCTCTTAAGGTATCAGTATTCATTCATTCAATTCATTCAGAGAACAGTTCTCTTTTTGCTGTCTATTATGTGCCAAGTTCTGTGTATGGTCTCATCTCTCAAGAGGCTCATAAAGAGGAGATAAATATATGAATAAGCAATTTTGGTATAACCTGATATATGTTACTTTAGAGATATTCAGAGTGCTATGAGAGCATGGACAAGTGATCATTCATTTCTGGCTTGTGCAGTCAAGATAATCTTCCCCCATGGGGCAACATGTGAATTGAGACTTGAAGGATGAAAAGAAGCTCTTCAGGCAAACAAAGGTGGGTAAAATGTGCCAGAAGAAAGGACTGAGATGTGCAAATGCACAGCATTTAAGAGCTCTCTGTGTTTGGGCTGCGACAAGTAC
The DNA here is from genome assembly GCF_003369695.1 of Bos indicus x Bos taurus. Taxonomy (NCBI): domain Eukaryota; kingdom Metazoa; phylum Chordata; class Mammalia; order Artiodactyla; family Bovidae; genus Bos; species Bos indicus x Bos taurus. The sequence goes on along the minus strand of NC_040078.1, from coordinate 66,593,336 downwards.
GTATGGCTAGTGAGTCTGAAAGTGTGGCCAGAGAGTTCTTTCTTGCATGCATTTACAATCTATCAGCACTGTGCTGTACAACTATGCTTCTTCCACCTTAAGACATCTGTATAGTCCCTCTGTTTTCTTTAAAAAAGCTATCCTCTAAAGATTTCTTAGCACTGTAGCAATACTGCCCCTACTTTAGAGTTGATGAAGTGGAGGCTTACAGACAGTAAATGACCATGGACATGTGGCTGGTGGTGAAGACAGGATGACAATTCAGGCAGTCTGATTCCAGAGCCTGAGCCAGAAGCCACTGTGTATTCTTCTGTATTCCTTTTCACAGGGACTCAGGCTCCTGTGTCAATGTGGTGGTTATTTTTCAAGTAACTCTATCTTGTCAATGTTCATTTTATGGAAGAATATCCAGAGCACAAAATGTCATAGCAAGAAGGGAACTGCTTGACCAGTGCAGTTTAGAGCAGGACTGGTGTTTCTACTCGCCTTGAGACCATTCTCACAACGATGGAGAGGCAGACCACGTGGCCTTTCTTAGTCACATCTTACAGGTAAGTAATCAGTTCACAGTCAACCAAAGTCACTATGTTAACCATTACTCCCTTATTTGCCTGCTTAATTCAGGTCTCCATTTAAAAGTCATTTTTGGAGCCCTTAAACTATTTAGGTCCCCTTGCCATACGCTTTCAGAGGACCTCCCACTTCCCCCAGTGTGATGCTTATCACAAGTTATGGTAGATATTTTTCTAATGGTCTCTGTCTTCCCTGATAGATTTTTAAAGCTCCATGAAGACAGAGGCTTATTTTGATTGCCATGGAATCCCCTTAACTTAGCCTCTGGTAGGTGTGTTCAATGTGTAGTTATTGAATGAGTAAGTCTTTCTTCCCCTGCGCTATTATTTCCATCCCTCCTTGACCAATAGGGTCACCACTATCTTGATTTCTGGCAGCACAGACTAGTTTTGCCTATTATGAACTTCATAAAAATGGAATCAAACAACATTTACTCTTTCGTGTTAGTTTCTTTTGTTCAATGTATCACGTGTGCCATATATTTTCAGTCTATATCACTTCCTACCAGAGTGCTAGGAAAGCCTCCAAGATTTCCTACCTCCTCCTCTGCTTAGTTCCCCAGACTGGGAGTTTGATGGATTTTACTCCTGTGGTTAGGTCATGTTGCTGCTGCTGCTAAGTTGCTTCAGTTGTGTCCAACTCTGTGCATGTTAGGTCATGCTATATGATGCATGTGACTGGAAGGAGATTATTCAGGTAGCCCTGACCTAATCACATAACCATTTTATTTTATTTTCTTGATTAACAGTTTTATTGAAATATAATCCACATACCATAAAATTCATCCGAGTTTTGTCCTGCATTCATTCTGATTGCCTGTGGGCTTGGACTTAACTCTGCCCTCATACTCTGCATCCTCTTAGAACTAATCCTCAGTTAGTTCTAGGTTCTACTCTTCCTCTCTTCTAGACTGATATCGTCCATCCCACTCCATTTTTCTTCATTGTTTGGTAACATTGTTTCTGTCTTGTAGTAGTTATCTTAGGATTTTTTAATGTGTATGCTTGTCTTAAATTTTAATTTTTACCCAACTTACAGATAAATGTGGTTCTGTTGTATGTTGTGTTTTACTCACTAAATTGCTCATCTCTTTTGTGATGCCACGGACTGTGGCCCATCAGACTCCTCTGTCCCTGGAATTCTCTAGGCGAAAATACTGGAGTGGGTAGCCATTACCTTCTCCAGGGGATCTTCCCAACCCAGGGGTGGAAACCAGGCTTCCTGCATTGGCTCCTGTATTGGCAGGTGGATTCTTTACCACTGAGCCACTAGGAAAGCCCACAAATAGAATAATTCACTTCCAGGCACACCTGAGGATGATCCTACCTACTCACAGTTACCCACCGGTCAATTCCATCTTCAGCTCTGCCTTATAGGAGTTGATTTTTGTCCTTTCCAACCGAATTTTGGACTGACAGAGCAGTCACAAAGGCTGCTGATCCTATGGACACGGGAGAGGAAAACTGGGCCAGGGAAGTGCCTCCCACGTGCCCACTCTCTCCTCACTGCTTCCTGTCCCCCACCCCGCAACTTTCAGGGAGCCTTCTACCTCACCAGAGGAGGCTGGAAGCCGGATCTGGGTCACCCCTCCCCCAGATCTGAAGGTGCTTTTACACGTGCAGCCTGAGCCCTCTCCACAAGTGGGAGAGGCAAGCAGGGCAAATGCCCACTTTCGGCCTGGGTCAAGGCTGGGGTCGTGGCGGGACTGGATCTGGCTGCCTGGCCCTGAGGCCAGGCCGGTCTGCTCCAGGACAGAATCGGCCTTTCTTGGGGGCCTTGTCTAGGCGTTGCCCCGCCTCGGCGCGTCCTGGCTACTCGGCATCTTTTCCAGGGCGCTTCGCCCACATGCACCTGATGTCTTGGGGCCTCCAGTAACAGGCGTTTGGCATCATGGATCTTTTTACCGCTTTTTCCCTTTAATTCCCCGGCCTTGCCCGTGTCCAGGTCCCACAGCCCTTCCAGCCTGGCCCGTGGCGCCTGCGGGCGCTGCCAGTAGTTCCTGCTCATCAGCGGCGTGAGGTTCCCCTTCGGTTTTTGCCTCTACTTCCAGCCCTGCTTCTTGCTGGCGGGCTACTCCTTGGTCACCTCCACCTTATTGAAGAGCAACCCAGGCACGGGTGTCTCTGTGGCCTCAGTTCCCACCGAGGCCTGGGCTGCCTTCGCCTTTGCTCTCCTTCCTTCTGCTCCTCTTTGGGTCCTGCTCCTGCTTTCTCCTCCATCTTTTCTTCAAAGCCGGGGAGACAGCTCTTTGGCGCTGCCCTGGCCCCCGGCCTTCTGTATTTTCTCACACAGGCGCTGTCACAGGACATCCAAGGCAGACTGAGTCCGGCTCTTGGGCCAGGCCGTCTGCAGTGGCTGAGGCCGTCTTCCTGGTCTGAGACTTTTCTGCAGGGGCCCGTGTCGTTGGCTCCGCAGCCTTCTCCTCCCATGCTTTCTCCTGTTCTTTCTTCCTTTTTGGGGGGCCTAACAGTTTCTGAGACTCGAGTTTTGCCAGCAGACTTGTGCTTCTGTGGCTTGGGTTGAACTGGGAGCAGACCTTTCTGGCCAGGCTCTGCAGGTAGGCATCCTTTGCAAGCAGAGAACCCATGGCTGAAGGCCCTAGGCTCGCTGGGGGCTTGCTTGGACTCTTACTCAAGGGGAGAAGGGCTGGGGTCCAGTGTCCCAGGCCAGCATCGGCGCACCCCAACGCCTCCCCCCCGCCCCCTCCCAGCTGAAAACCACCGCATGTAGCCACTTTAAATGCAGAATCTTCCCAGGTTGGCATCCGCTACCTAGAAAATAGGGACTTCAGTCCTACAACTGCAAGGAACTGAATTCTGGCAACGACAATGGGTTTGGAACCGGATTTGCTCCCGGAAAAGGTGGCCAACATCTTAATCACAGCCTTGTAATACTGAAAATAGAAAACCTAGCCATACCATGCTGGATTTTTACAAAACTGTGTGCTGGTAAGTGGTACTTCTGAAAAATTATTCTTATTTTTTAATTGAAAAAATGTGTTTCTGCTGTACAACAAAGTGAATCAGCTATATGTATACACATATCCCCTCCCTCATATAAGTGGTATTTTTTTAAAGCCGCTGAATTTGTGGCAGTTTGCTACTTAGCTATAGAAAAGTATTGAGAGTGTGGTACCCAACTCTTAGCTCCTTTGTAGGTAGTAATCCCATAAGACAAGTTGCCTCATTATGTAAGCATTCTGTAGCTACTTTGTTACAGAGGACTCTTCATGAAGTTATGTTTCTTAAAAGTAGAAATTTTATAGATGCTTTCCTAAGCTTGCTTTCTGGTGGAGATACATTTTTGTTGTTTTAATATGTATCTGTTTTGGATATTCAGTTTAGTTCAGTTCAGTTGCTCAGTAGTGTCCAACCCTTTGCAACCCCATGGACTGCAGCATGCCAGGGTTCCCTGTCCAACTCCTGGAGTTTACTCAAACTCATGTCCATCAAGTCGGTGATGCCATCCAACCATCTCATCCTCTGTCATCCCCTTCTCTTTCTGCCTTCAGTCTTTCCCAGCATCAGGGTCTCTTCAAATGAGTCAGCTCTTTGCATCAGTTGGGCAAAGTATTGGAGATTCAGCTTCAGCATCAGTCCTTCCGATGAATATTCAGGACTGACTTCCTTTAGGATGGACTGGTTGGATCTCCTTGAAGTCCAAAGGACTCTCAAGAGTCTTATCCAACACCACAGTTCAAAAGCATCAATTCTTTGGCTCTCAGCTTTCTTTATAGTCCCAACTATTACATCCATACATAACTACTGGAAAAACCATAGCTTTGACTAAACAGACCTTTGTTGACAAAGTAATGTCTCTGCTTTTTAATATTCTGTCTGGGTTGGTCATAACTTTTCTTTCAAGGAACAAGCATCTTTTAATTTCATGGCTGTAGTCACCATCTGCAGTGATTTTGGAGCTCCCCAAAGTAAAGTCTGACACTGTTCCATTGTTTCCCCATCTATTTGCCATGAAGTGATGGGACCAGATGCCATGATCTTAGTTTTCTAAGTTTCTTTAGTTTTCTAAATGGGCTTCTTAGTTGCAGCATTTAGACTCTTAGTTGGACATGGGGGATCTAATTCCCTAACTAGGCATTGATCCCAAGCTCTATGAATTGGGAATGCAGAGTCTTACCTATTGGACTACCAGGGAAGTCCCCAAGATAAATTTTTTAATTTTACTGTTTTTTTTTTTGTCAGATTTTAGGATCATGGTAGTGTTTTTTTCATTCAGACTATTAGCTCAGCTGATTGTCAAACGTTCTGCACTTACCTGGCAGTACACAAACCCTGAGTTCTGGGTACTCATCAGAGCTTGAAACGTGGCTCTGCCAACTATTAGTTGTGTGGTATGGCAAATTACATACCACCTTATGAACCTCAAGTTCTTCGTTTGAGATGGGTGTAATAGTGCCCATCTTGTGGGCTGTCTCTGAAGTTGGCAGATGTGTATATAAAGTGTTACACTACTCCTTTAGGCTTTCTCCTTCACTTATCCTTACTCCTTTATCCTTTTCTTTTTAAAAATTTGGTTTTACATAGAGACAAAAAATAAACAATGGAGACTAAACAGTAAGAAAAGCCTCTTGGGTTTCATCCTCAGTTTCTTTTATAAATTCACTTGTCTATAGAGGACACTTGGTTCCATAAGGAGCCCCAAGAAGAAATGTTTCCTGCCCTCAGGGGGCTGACATTCAAAAGGAGACAGGATGAGCTCACATATATCATTTTCTCATGTTTGTGTTTCCCTAGTATTCTCTCTTTTGTGACAAGCAGGGTGTGGTTCCTTTAGCAAGTGGGATTGCTCTAGTGTGTTTTTAAGACCAGTGAAGTAATCTTTCCATTGTGAGCTACCCTTGGAAGGAAGAATGGGAATACAAGGGAGGAACATGTATTTTTTCAAGGTAGTGGCACATGACTGACAGCCCCTGCTGCCTGTGGTCTACAGAAATGCTTCTGCAACAGAGCCTGTAAACATAACATTCATGACTAAGTGTTTTGTAGAATGGAAAAATCAATGACTAGACTAGGAAAGAAACCGTCATCATAGACAAATAGCAGGCTAGCATCAACGGGACAGGAGGATCATAGGGTTGAGGTAGAGACTGTTGGACATACTCAGCTTATTAAAAAAAACAACAACACAGTTTTAATTTTCCTAATTGTTCCCCCAAACACAGATGAAGGATATGGTCTTGTGTAGTTGAATTTGGTTGCTGTTATATAAAATTTTTACAAAGTGTAGAAGATTTTTCTTTTCTTTCCCATAAAAATCAGTGAAATTCTTACACTTCACTTGGGAATTGTGTTTGAATTCTGAATACAGATGTGTGTGTGTCTTCATTCCCCATCGACACAGATGTTTATTTCAGAGAGACAATCACTGTAGACGTTTCCCGGGCTGTTGTTACCCAAGTTTTGTCATAAGAATATTGTCTTATGAAATAGAGCAGCTGCTGGTATCTTTTATACTTATTGGAAAATTCTTCAACCTTTTAAAAATAGTTTTTATTGAGGTATAATTGATATACTGTGTTGTATTAGTTTCAGGTGTACAGCATAGTGATTTGATATTTGTATACATTGCAAAATGATCACCACCATGTCGTATTATCATTAGTCATCATACAAAGTTAATGCAATATTACTGACTATAACTTTAAAAAAAGAGTTTCTACAGAGGTGAGATAATTTTGTTTTATTGTTAGAATGTCCTCTTTTTGAGGGGAACCCAGTTAACTCCTATGGGCTGGGATCCCGGAAAAAGAAAATAGAACTAGTATAGGCAATATGGCTGAATATAGATTGCTATTATGATAAAGGGAAGAAGAAAATTGAAATAATGAATTTTCCTTATTTTACAGTAAAGAGCATGTTAGACTCCTGACAATGGGCCTAGTTTCCAGTATCAGATGACTATTTTTTTTAAAAACCATATCTAATCCACAATAAATGGGACACAATTATACTCCTTACTATGTATCATTTTCTAAACTCAAGGTAAATCAGTAAACTGCACGCTCTGTGGGCATGTGCTCAGTCATGTCCGACTCTTTGTGACCCCATGGATTGTAGCCCACCAGGCCCCTCTGTCCAGGGAATTTTCCAGGCAAGAATACTGGAGTGGGTTGCCATTTCTTTTTCCAGGGGATCTTCCTGACCCAGGGTTGGAACCTGCATCTCCTGCAATGACAAGAGAATTCTTTACCACTGGCACACCTTAAAGCATTTATTAAAGAATTCACCTAGCAATGTGGAGAAGGAAATGGCAACCCACTCCAGTATTCTTGCCTGGGAAATCCCATGGGCAGAGGAGCCTGGTGGGCTGCAGTCCATGGGGTCACAAAAGAGTCAGACATGACTTAGCGACTAAACAACAACAAGAAAGTATAGTTCATAGATATTCTTACATTATAATTCATCCATTTCTCTCTTTGCATAAAGCTAGAATGAGAGAAAGATGTCTGTTTCAAAGTCAGAGTCTTGGAGGCGGTCCTAAGATGGTGGAGGAATAGGATGGGGAGACCACTTTCTCCCCCACAAATTCATCAAAAGAACATTTGAACGCCAAACAAATTCCACAGAACAACTTCTGAATGCTGGCAGAGGACATCAGGCACCCAGAAAAGCAGCCCATTGTCTTCGAAAGAAGGTAGGACAAAATATAAAAGATAAAAAGAGAGACAAAAGAGGTAGGGACGGAGATCCGTCCCAGGAAGGGAGTCTTAAAAAAGAGAGAAGTTTCCAAACACCAGGAAACACTCTCTTCGGTGGGTCTGTGGCGAGCCTTGGAATCTCAGAAGGCAAAATAACTGGGAGGAAAAATAAATAAATAATTAAAACCCACAGATTACGTGCTTAACAGCAACTCCCAGCGGTGCAACAGCCCAGAGGCTCCCATTCCCTACTAGCAAGCGGGGGAGGGACAGGGAGGAGCGGGCCGCATTGCTTAGGATAAGGATAAGGCCTGAATGCCCTGAGGGCAATCTGAGGGACCTAGCTTGAGATAGCAACCCAGACTGTGGGATAGCTATCACCACCGCCAGGCACGCTCACAGAACAAAGGACTGAGCAGAGCTAGCTGGCTAAGGACCAGCCCATCCTCCACCAGAGACAGGCAGGCGAGGGCAGCCAGAGCTGGAAGGGGGCAATCGCGGGCCCAGAGAGGCATCCTATACCAAACTCCAAGCAGACTTCGTTGCTAACCAAGACTTCTTGGGATTCTGGATGGTCAACATCCGCCGGGAGAGTCACAGCCAGAGATCAGCTTCCCAGAAGAGACACACAGGACACCTGAGAAGGCATACCCATTGTACACCCAGAAAACCTAGCAGCTGGGACAAGGGAGGGGATAAGTTGCAGCCTTCAACTGGGGGCAACTATGCACGCCAGGGACCTGGTCACCTGAGCTGCTTGGACCTGGGATGGGCGCAAAATGCAGGCCCAACCAAATCTGCGCCTTTGTGAAGTACCTGAGAACCTGAACCTGAGTGGCTTAGACCTGGGAAGTGCATGCAAACCAGGGCCCGCATCAGACAGTTTCCGGCAAAGCAACCTAGAATCTGAGCAGTGTAGACTGGAAAAGCACACATGCCATGAACGGGGGCAAACCCAGTGCGGCTGAATCACTGTGAACACATGCCAGTGATATTTGTTTGCAGTGCTCCTCCCTCCCCAAAGCACGACTGAACAAGTGAGCCTAAAAAAAAAATGACCACCACTGCTCCCCTTGTGTCAGGGCGGAAATTAGACAGTGAAGAGACAAGCAAACAGAAGAAGCTAAAATAAACAGAGGGAACTGGTTTGGAGGTGACAGGTGCAATAGATTAAAACCCTGTAGGTAGCACTGACTGCATAGGAAGGGGCCTATAGACCATGAGAAGTACAAGCCAGACCAAGGAACTATCTGAAAATGAACAGACCCCACACTGTCCGCAACAGCTCCAGAGAAAGTCTTAGATTTATTTTTACTATTATCATTTTTTATAACTTAAAAAAGTCCCCATTACTCCTTTTTCATTTTTATAACCTACTGCTAAGTCATTTCAGTCGTGTCTGACTCTGTGAGACCCCATAGACGGCAGCCCACCAGGCTCCCCCATCCCAGGGATTCTCCAGGCAAGAACACTGGAGTGGGTTGCCATTTCCTTCTCCAATGCATGAAAGTGAAAAGTGAAAGGGAAGTTGTTCAGTCATGTCCGACTCTCAGTGACCCCATGGACTTCAGCCTTCCAGGCTCCTCCATCCTTGGGATTTTCCAGGCAAGAGTACTGGAGTGGGGTGCCATTGCCTTCTCCTTATAACCTACTATTACCTTGTAAAAAAAGAAAAAAAGAAGGAAAGACCCTATTTTTAAAGCAAACTTTGTATACATATATTTTATAATTTCTGTGACTTTGTGGTGTTTTTTTTTTTTTTTTCCCCTTAATATTGTATTTTTGAGAATCTAACCTCTACTCAAGATTTTTAATCTTTGCTTTTTGGTATTTGTTTTCAACTTTGTACCTTTAAGAACCCAATCTTCAATACCCATTTTTACTTGGGAGCGAGATCACTGGCCTGATTGCTCTCTCCCCCTTTTGACTCTCCTTTTTCTCTACCAGGTCACCTCTATCTCCCCCCTCCCCATTTTCTTTTCTACCCAACTCGGTGAATCTCTTTGTGTGTTCTGGGCTGTGGAGAACACTTAGGGAACTGATTACTGGCTGGGTCTATCTCTCTCCTTTTGATTCCCCCTTTTATCCTCCTGGCCACCTCTGTCTCCTTCCTTCCTCTTCTCTTCTCCGTGTAACTCTGTAAACATCTCTGAGGGATCCAGACTGTGGAGAGCACATAGGGAAGTGATTACTGGCTAGCTTGCTCTAGCCCCTTTTGATTCCCCCTGGTCACCTTTATCTCCCTCCTCCCTCTTCTCTTCTCCATGTAACTCTGTGTACCTCTCCGAGTGTCCCTCACTGTGGAGAAACTTTTCATCATTAACCTAGATGTTTTATCATCAGTGCTGTATAGATGGAGAAGTCTTGAGGCCACTGTAAGAGTAAGACTGAAAACCAGAGGCAGGAGGCTTAAGTCCAAATTCTGAACACAAGAGAACTCCTGAATCCAGGGAACATTAATAGAAAGGAGCTCACATCAAATTCCTCCATACCTACACTGAAACCAAGCACTACCCAAGGGCCAACAAGCTCCAGAGCAAGACATACCATGCAAATTCTCCAGCAACACAGGAACATAACCCTGAGCCTCAATGTACAGGCTGACCAAAGTCACACCAAACCCATTGACATCTCATTACTGGACACTTCATTACACTCCAGAAAGAAGAAATACAGCTCCACCCACCAGAACACCGACACAAGCTTCCCTAACCAGAAAACCTTGACAAGCCACCCATCCAGCCTCACCCACAGTGAGGAACCTCCACAATAAAGAGGACCACCAACTGCCAGAATACAGAATGTCCACCCCAAACACAGCAATATAAACAAGATGAAAAGGCAGAGGAATACCCAGCAGGTAAAGGAACAGGATAAATGCCCACCAAACCAAACAAAAGAGGAAGAGATAGGGAATCTACCTGATAAAGAATCCCAAATAATGATAGTGAAACTGATCCAAAATCTTGAAAACAAAATGGAGTTACAGATAAATAGCCTGGAGACAAAGACTGAGAAGGTAGATGCAAGAAAGGTTTAACAAGGACCTAGAAGAAATAAAAAAGAGTCAATCAATAATGAATACTGCAATAACTGAGATCAAAAACACTCTGGAGGGAACTAACAGTAGAATAACGGAGGCAGAAGATAGGATAAGTGAGGCAGAAGATAGAATGGTAGAAATAAATGAAACAGAGAGAAAAAAAGAAAAAAGAATTAAAAGAAATGAGGACAACCTCAGAGACCTCTGGGACAATGTTAAATGCCCCAACATTCGAATTATAGGAGTCCCAGAAGAAGAAGACAAAAAGAAATACCATGAGAAAATACTCGAGGAGATAATAGTTGAAAACTTCCCTAAAATGGGGAAGGAAATAATCACTCAAGTCCAAGAAACCCAGAGTCCCAAACAGGATAAACCTAAGGTGAAACACCCCAAGACACGTATTAATCAAATTAACAAAGATCAAACACAGAGAACAAATACTAAAAGCATCAAGGGAAAAACAACAAATAACACACAAGGGGATTCCCATAAGGATAACAGCTGATCTTTCAGTAGAAACTCTTCAGGCCAGAAGGGACTGGCAGGACATACTTAAAGTGATGAAAGAAAATAACCTACAGCCCAGATTACTGTACTCAGCAAGGATCTCATTCAAATATGAAGGAGAAATCAAAAGCTTTACAGACAAGCAAAAGCTGAGAGAATTCAGCACCACCAAACCAGCTCTCCAACAAATGCTAAAGGATCTTCTCTAGACAGGAAACACAGAAAGGGTGTATAAATTTGAGCCCCAAACAGCAAATGGCAACGGGATCATCAGTTCAGTTCAGTTCAGTTCAGTCTCTCAGTCGTGTCTGACTCTTTGCGACCCCATGAATTGCAGCACCCCATGAATTGCAGCACACCAGGCCTCCCTGTTCATCAACAACTCCCAGAGATCACCCAAACTCATGTCCATTGAGTCGGTGATGCCATCCAGCCATCTCATCCTCTGTCATCCCCTTCTCCTCCTGCCCCCAATCCCTCCCAGCATCAGAGTCTTTTCCAATGAGTCATCTCTTCACATGAGGTGGCCAAAGTATTGGAGTATCAGCTTTAGCATCAGTACTTCCAATGAACACCCAGGGCTGATCTCCTTTAGAATGGACTGGTTGGATCTCCTTGCAGTCCAAGGGACTCTCAAGAGTCTTCTCCAACACCACGGTTCAAAAGCATCAATTCTTCAGTGCTCAGCTTTCTTCACAGTCCAACTCTCACATCCATACAGGAACACTGGAAAAACCATAGCCTTGATGAGATGGACCTTTGTTGGCAAAGTAATGTCTCTGCTTTTGAATATGCTATCTAGGTTGGTCATAACTTTCCTTCCAAGGAGTAAGCGTCTTTTAATTTCATGGCTGCAATCACCATCTACAGTGATTTTGGAGCCCCCCAAAAATAAAGTCTGACACTGTTTCCACTGTTTGCCCATCTATTTCCCATGAAGTGATGGGACCAGATGCCATGATCTTCGTTTTCTCATTGTTGACCTTTAAGCCAACTTTTTCACTCTCCTCTTTCACTTTCAACAAGAGGCTTTTTAGTTCCTCTTCACTTTCTGCCATAAGGGTGGTGTCATCTGCATATCTGAGATTATTGATATTTCTCCCGGCAATCTTGATTCCAGCTTGTGCTTCTTCCAGCCCAGCGTTTCTCATGATGTACTCTGCATATGAGTTAAATAAGCAGGGTGACAATGACAGCCTTGACATACTTCTTTTCCTATTTGGAAACAGTCTATTGTTCCAAGTCCAGTTCTAACTGTTGCTTCCTGACCTGCATATAGGTTTCTCAAGAGGCAGGTCAGGTGGTCTGCTATTCCCATCTCTTTCAGAATTTTCCACAGTTTATTGTGATCCACACAGGCAAAGGCTTTGGCATAGTCAATAAAGCAGAAATAGATGTTTTTCTGGAACTCTCTTGCTTTTTTGATGATCCAGAGGATGTTGGCAATTTGATCTCTGGTTCCTCTGCCTTTTCTAAAACCAACTTGAACATCTGAAAGTTCACAGTTCATGTATTGCTGAAGCCTGGCTTGGAGAATTTTGAGCACTACTTTACTAGTGTGTGAGATGAGTGCAATTGTGTAGTAGTTTGAGCATTCTTTGGCATTGCCTTTCTTTGGGATTGGAATAAAAACTGACATTTTTCAGTCTTGTGGCCACTGCTGAGTTTTCCAAATTTGCTGGCATATTGAGTGCAGCACTTTCACGGCATCATCTTCCAGGATTTGAAATAGCTCAACTGGAATTTCATCACCTCCACTAGCTTTGTTCGTAGTAATGCTTTCTAAGGCCCACTTGACTTCACATTCCAGGATATTTGGCTCTAGGTGAATGATCACATCATCATGATTATCTTGGTTGTGAAGATCTTTTTTGTACAATTCCTCTGTGTATTCTTGCCACCTCTTCTTAATATCTTCTCCTTCTGTTAGGTCCATACCATTTATGTCCTTTATTGTGCCCATCTTTGCATGAAATGTTCCCTTGGTATCTCTAATTTTCTTGAAGAGATCTCTAGTCTTTCCCATTCTGTTGTTTTCCTCTATTTCTTTGCATTGATCACTGAGGAAGACTTTCTTATCTCTTCTTGCTATTCTTTGGAACTCTGCATTCAGATCCTTATATCTTTCCCGTTCTCCTTTGTTTTTCACTTCTCTTCTTTTCACAGCTATTTGTAAGGCCTCCGCAGACAGCCATTTTGCTTTTTTGCATTTCTTTTCCATGGGGATGGTCTTGATCCCTGTCTCCTGTACAATGTCACGAACCTCCGACCACAGTTCATCAGGCACTCTATCAGATCTAGTCCCTTAAATCTATTTCTCACTTCCACTGTATAATCATAAGGAATTTGATTTATGTCATACCTGAATGGTGTAGTGGTTTTCCCTACTTTCTTCAATTAAAGTCTGAATTTGGCAATAAGGAGTTCATGATCTGAGCCACAGGCAGCTCCCAGTCTTATTTTTGTTGACTGTATAGAGCTTCTCCATCTTTGGCTGCAAAGAATATAATCAATCTGATTTTGGTGTTGACTGTCTGGTGATGTCCATGTGTAGAGTCTTCTGTTGTGTTGTTGGAAGAGGGTGTTTGCCATGACCAGTGCATTCTCTTGGCAAAACTCTATTAGCCTTTGCCCTGCTTCATTCCATACTCCAAGGCCAAATTTGCCTGTTACCCCAGGTGTTTCTTGACTTCCTACTTTTGCATTCCAGTCCCCTATAATGAAAAGGACATCTGTTTGGGGTGTTAGTTCTAAAAGGTCTTATAGGTCTTCATAGAACTGTTCAACTTCAGCTTCTTCAGCATTACTGGTTGGGGCATAGACTTGGATTACTGTGATATTGAATGGTTTGCCTTGGAAACGAACAGAGATCATTCTGTCATTTTTTGAGATTGCATCCAAGTACTGCATTTCGGACTCTTTTGTTGACCATGATGGCTACTCCATTTCTTCTGAGGGATTCCTGCCCACAGTAGTAGATACAATGGTGTTCTGAGTTCACACATTCCAGTCCAATTTAGTTCGCTGATTCCTAGAATGTCGACGTTCATGCTTGCCATCTCCTGTTTGACTGCTTCCAATTTGCCTTGATTCATGGACCTAATATTCAAGGTTCCTATGCAATATTGCTCTTTACAGCATTGGACCTTGTTTCTATAACCAGTCATATCCACAACCGGGTATTGTTTTTGCTTTGGCTCCATCCCTTCATTCTTTCTGGAGTTATTTCTCCACTGATCTCCAGTAGCATATTGGGCACCTACCGACCTGGGGAGTTCCTCTTTCAGTACCCTATCATTTTGTCTTTTCATACTGTTCATGGGGTTCTCAAGACAAGAATACTGAAGTGGTTTGCCATTCCCTTCTTCAGTGGACCACATTCTGTCAGGGACATTTCACCCCAAAACAATGAATTTCACCTTTTTCTCAAGTGCACACAGAACTTTCTTCAGGATAGATCACATCCTGGGCCATCAATCTAGCCTTGGTAAATTCAAAAAAATTGAAATCATTCCAAGCATCTTTTCTGACCACAATGCAGTAAGATTAGATGTCAATTACAGGAGAAAAACTATTAAAAATCCCAACATATGGAGGCTGAACAACACGCTGCTGAATAACCAACAAATCACAGAAGAAATCAAAAAAGAAATCAAAATATGCATAGAAACAAATGAAAGTGAAAACACAACAACCCAAAACCTATGGGACACTGTAAAAGCAGTACTAAGGGGAAGGTTCATAGCAATACAGGCTTACCTCAAGAAACAAGAAAAAAGTCAAATAAATAACCTAACTCTACACTGAAAGCAACTTGAAAAGGAAGAAATTATGAACCCCAGGGTTAGTAGAAGGAAAGAAATCTTAAAAATTAGGGCAGAAATAAATGCAAAAGAAACAAGAGAGACCATAGCAAAAATCAACAAAACCAAAAGCTGGTTCTTTGAGAATATAAATAAAATTGACAAACCATTAGCCAGACTCATCAAGAAACAAAGGGAGAAAAATCAAATCAACAAAATTATAAATGAAAATGGAGAGATCACAACAGACAACACAGAAATACAAAGGATCATAAGAGACTATTATCAGCAACTGTATGCAAATAAAATGGACAAATTGGAAGAAATGGACAAATTCTTAGAAAAGTACAACTTTCCAAAATTGAACCAGGAAGAAATAGAAAATCTTAGCAGACCCATCACAAGCATAGAAATTGAAAATGTAATTAGAAATCTTCCAACAAACAAAAGCCCAGGACCAAACGGCTTCATAGCTGAATTCTACCAAAAATTTAGAGAAGAACTAACACCTATCCTACTCAAAGTCTTCCAGAAAATTTCAGAGGAAGGTAAACTTCCAAACTCATTCTATGAGGCCACCATCACCCTAATACCAAAACCTGACAAAGATGCCACAAAAAAAGAAAACTATAGGCCAATATGACTGATGGACATAGATGCAAAAATCCTTAACAAAATTCTAGTAAACAGAATCCAACAACATATTAAAAAGATCATACATAATGACCAAGTGGGTTTTATCCCAGGGATGCAAGGATTCTTCAATATCCACAAATCAATCAATGTAATACACCACATTAACAAATTGAAAAATAAAAGCCATATGATTATCTCAATAGATGCAGAGAAAGCCTTTGACAAAATTCAACATCCATTTATGATAAAAACCCTCCAGAAAACAGAAATAGAAGGAACACACCTCAACATAATAAAAGCTATATATGACAAACCCTCAGCAAACATTATCCTCAATGGTGAAAAATTGAAATCATTTCCCCTAAAGTCAGGAACAAGACAAGGGTGCCCACTCTCACCACTACTATTCAACATAGTTTTGGAAGTTTTGGCCATAGCAATCAGAGCAGAAAAAGAAGTAAAAGGAATCCAGATTGGAAAAGAGGAAGTAAAACTCTCACTGTTTGCAGATGACATGATCCTCTATACAGAAAACCCTAAAGACTCTACCAGAAAATTACTAGAGTTAATCAATGAATATAGTAAAGTTGCAGGATATAAAATTAACACACAGAAATCCTTGGATTCCTATATACTAACAATGAGAAAACAGAAAGAGAAATTAAGGAAACAATTCCATTCACCATTGCACCAAAAAGAATAAAATACTTAGGATTATACCTACTTAAAAAAACAAAATACCTATATATGCTGCTGCTAAGTCACTTCAGTCGTGTCCAACTCTGTGAGACCCCATAGACGGCAGCCCACTAGGCTCCCCCGTCCCTGGGCTTCTCCAGGCAAGAACACTGGAGTGGGTTGCCATTTCCTTCTCCAATGCATGAAAGTGAAAAGTGAAAGTGAAGTCGCTCAGTTGTGTCCGACTCTTAGCGACCCCATGGACTGCAGCCCACCAGGCTCCTCCATCCATGGGATTTTCCAGGTAAGAGTACTGGAGTGGGGTGCCATTGCCTTCTGTCTCTCTCTGTCTCTCTCTCTCTCTCCCTCTCTCTCTCTCTCCCTCCCTCTCTCTCTCTGTCTCTCTCTCTCTCTCCCTCCCTCTCTCTCTCTCTCTCTCTCTCTCTCTCTATATATATATATATATATATATAAACTATAAAACACTGGTGAAAGAAATCAAAGAGGACACAAATAGATGGAGAAATATACCGTGTTCATGGATTGAAAGAATCAATATAGTGAAAATGAGTGTACTACCCAAAACAATCTATAGATTCAATGCAATCCCTATCAAGCTACCAATCGTATTTTTCAGAGAACTAGAAAAAATAATTTCACAATTTGTATGGAAATACAGAAAGCCTCGAATAGCCAAAGCAATCTTGAGAAAGAAGAATGGAACTGGAAGAATCAACCTGCCTGACTTCAGTCTCTACTACAAAGCCACAGTCATCAAGACAGTATACTGGCACAAAGACAGAAATATAGATCAATGGAACAAAATAGAAAGCCCAGAGATAAATCCATGCACCTATGGACACCTTATCTTTGACAAAAGAGGCAAGAATATACAATGGAGAAAAGATAATCTCTTTAACAAGTGATGCTGGGAAAACTGGTCAACCACTTGTAAAGGATGAAACTAGAACACTTTCTAACACCATACACAAAGAAAAACTCAAAATGGATTAAAGAGCTAAATGTAAGACCAGAAACAATTAAACTCCTAGAGGAAAACATAGGCAAAACACTCTCTGACATAAACCACAGCAAGATCCTCTATGACCCACGTCCAAGAATATTGGAAATAAAAGCAAAAATAAACAAATGGGACCTAATTAAAAGTTTCTGCACAACAAAGGAAACTATAAGCCAGGTGAAAAGACTGCATTCAGAACGGGAGAAAATAATAGCAAACGAAGCAACAGACAAAGAATTAATCTCAAAAATATATAAGCAACTCCTGCAGCTCAATTCCAGAAAAATAAATGACCCAGTCAAAAAGTGGGCCAAAGAACTAAACAGACATTTCTCCAAAGAAGACATACAGATGGCTAACAAACACAGGAAAAGATGCTCAACATCACTCATAATCAGAGAAATGCAAATCAAAACCACAATGAGGTACCATTTCATGGCAGTCAGAATGGCTGCTATCTAAAAGTCTATAAGCAATAAATGCTGGAGAGGGTGTGGAGAAAAGGGAACCCTCTTACACCGTTGGTGGAAATGCAAACTAGTACAGCCACTATGGAGAACAGTGTGGGGATTCCTTAAAAATCTGGAACTAGAACTGCCATATGACCCAGCAATCCCACTGCTGGGCATACACACTGAGGATACCAGAATCGAAAGAGACACGTGTATCCCAATGTTCATCGCAGCACTGTTTATAATAGCCAGGACATGGAAGCAACCTAGATGTCCATCAGCAGATGAATGGATAAGAAAGCAGTGGTACATATACACAATGGAATATTACTCAGCCATTAAAAAGAATACATTTGAATCAGTTCTAATGAGGTGGATGAAACTGGAGCCTATTATAAAGAGTGAAGTAAGCAGAAATGAAAACACCAATACAGTATACTAACGCCTATATATGGAGTTTAGAAGGAAGGTAATGATAACCCTGTATGCGAGACAGCAAAAGAGACACAGATGTATAGAACAGTCTTTTGGACTCTGTGGGAGAGGGCGAGCACAGGATGATTTGGGAGAATGGCATTGAAACATGTATAATATCTATGTGAAATGAATCAGTCCAGGTTTAATTATGATACAGGGTGCTCGGGGCTGCTGCACTGGGATGACCCAGAGGGATGGTATGGGGAGGGAGGTGGGAGGGGGGTTCAGGATCGGAACACATGTACACTCATGGTGGATTCAAGGCAATGTATGGCAAAACCAATTCAATATTGTAAAGTAAAATAAATAAATTAATTAAAAAAAACAAAGAGTCTTTCACAGTTCGATTTGGTAGACATTTTTGAGAAAGGTTTTTGTAAAGATTTGGAACAACATGAATGATTTTTGGTAAATTAATAAAGAATACTTGTTTTTTTGCTCTTCTTTCCCATTTATAAATTTTTCTGTAATAAGTTTTAGAATTCCAATATAAAGTTGACTAGATAATGTATCTTATGCCATTTGCTGTAAGCAGTTTAAGAAGCAACATAGATGTGCCTGGCAGGGTATATTATAATGATAATTTCTTTTGGTTGATGACTCCAGGAAGATTAAAGCTAAGGTTGAAGTTTGAAGTAATGGTTAACATAATATACAGACTTTTTCTCCAGTACTCTTGACACTTAACAAAAAGAAACCCTTTATATAAAGCTTGGAAAAAATTATTTAGGGATAATGCTGCTCATTCAATGATAAATTGTAAAAGTCATTATTTCAAAATTGAATATATGAATATAGCAGAGAGGCCCTAATAAGGTTATTGAGGGAGGCCAATGATTTGGGTCCCAAAGCTTCTGAGACTGGTAATGTGAAGGACAATCTGTACAGTATAACAGGGTATCACTGTCAGCTGAAGCCTTCCAGGACAGACCACTGGTCTTATGCACCAAGGAAGTTTTAAAAAATAGCAACTTTGTGACTTGTGGTACTTTCATGCTTATAAGTGTAGGTGGGAAACAAGACTGTGAAGCAGTGGGTAGAATGCTTGTCATTATATCAGCATTTTTGAAGAACCGAAGCATATAGATTCTTTCTCCACTCAAGTGTACCAAATTACAGTTAACATCATGGGATTTTGATGGATTTTTTCTGGCTCTGAATGATTGTGTTAATGAAGTTTTCAGAGGAAGAAACCTCATTTAACTCTTGATTCTGTACAGCGTATAGTGACTCCATAATGGTCCCATAGAAGCCTATTTTTCATATGAATATTTCTAAAAATTTATTATTTTATTACCTTGCTTCAGCAACTTTTAGATTTTAGACACTAAAAATTGTTAGGAGTGTAACCAATAGTGGTTAGGAGCCAGTGCTTTCACTTCTGTAGACAAGTGTTGTTGGCTAGTCACAGATGCAGTAATCTTAAAGGCAGCTGGATGTAGTGAGAAGAGCAATGACTGAAATCTAGCAGTCCTGGGCTGAAATATTGCTTTGCTGCTTAGTGTTTGTATTAGTCAGGTTCTCCTGAGAAACATAACTAGTACAATCTATCTGTCTGTCTTTCTGTCTATCTATCATCCACCTATGAGATTAATTACCATGAATTGGCTCATGATCTGCCATCTGCAAGCTGGAGGCCCGGGAGAGCTGGTGGTATAATTCCAGTCTGAGTCCAAAGGACTGAGAATGAGAGGAGTCAGTGGTGAAAATCTCAGTCCAAGGGAAGGGGAAGACAGATGTCCCAGTTTAAGAAGGCAGGCAGGAAGGGGGCAAATCTTTCTTTCCTCCTCATTTTGTTCTGTTCAGCTCTGCAAGGAATTGGATTGTATCTACCCTCATGGGAGAGGGCAATCCATTTTATCAGTTCAGTTTAGTTCAGTCACTCAGTTATGTCAGACTCTTTGCGACCCCATGGACTGCAGCGTGGCAGGCTTCCCTGTCCATCACCAACTCCCAGAGCCTACTCAAACTCATGTCCTATGAGTTGGTGATGCTATCCAACCATCTCATCCTCTGTTGTCCCCTTCTCCTTCTGCCTTCAGTCTTTCCCAGCATCAGGGTCTTTTCAAATGAGTCAGTTCTTTGAATCAGGTGGCCATAGTATTGAAGCTTCAGCTTCAGCATCAGTCCTTCCAGTGAATTATTCGGGACTGCTTTCCATTAGGATGGACTGGCTGGATCTCCTTGCGGTCCAAGGGACTCTCAAGAGTCTTATCTAACACCACAGTTCAAAAACATCAATTCTTCACCACGTAGCTTTCTTTACAGTCCAACTCTCACTTCCATACATGACTACAGGAAAAACCATAGCTTTAACTAGATGGACCTCTGTTGGCAAAGTAATGTCTCTGCTTTTTAATATGCTGTCTTGGTTGGTCATAACTTTTCTTCCAAGGAGCAAGCGTCTTTTAATTCCATGGCTGCAGCCACCATCTGCAGTGATTTTGGAGCCCCCCAAAATAAAGTCTCTCACTGTTTCCATTGTTTTCCCATCTATTTCCCATGAAGTGATGGGACCAGATGCCATGATTTTAGTTTTCTGAATGTTGAATTTTAAGCCAACTTTTTCACTCTCCTCTTTCACTTTCATCAAGAGGCTCTTCAGTCCTTCTTCAATTTCTGTCACAAGGGTGGTGTCATCTGCATATCTCAGGTAATTGATATTTATCCCAGCAATCTTGATTCCAGCTTATGCTTCATCCAGCCTGGCATTTCTCATGATGTATTCTGCATATAAGTTAAATAAGCAGGGTGACAATATACAGCTTTGATGTACTCCTTCCCCAAAATTTGGAGCCAGTCTGTTGTTCTATGTCCAGTTCTAACTGTTGCTTCTTGACCTGCATACGGATTTCTCAGGATGCAGGTCATGTGGTCTGGTATTCCTATCTCTTTAAGAATTTCCCAGTTTATTGTGATCCACACAGGCAAAAGCTTTGGCATAGTTAATAAAGCAGAAATAGATGTTTTTCTGAAACTCTCTTGCTTCTTTGATGATCCAACGGATGTTGGAAATTTGATCTCTGGTTCCTCTGCCTTTTCTAAATCCAGCTTAAACATCTGGAAGTTCATGGTTCACATACTGTTAAAGCCTGGCTTGGAGAATTTTGAGCATTACTTTGCTAACATGTGAGATGAGTGCAATTGTGTGGAACTTTGAGCATTCTTTGGCATTGCCTTTCTTTGAGATTGGAATGAAAACTGACCTTTTCCAGTTCTGTGGCCACTGCTGAGGTTTTCAAATTTGCTGGCATATTGAGTGCAACACTTTCACAGCATCATCTTTCAGGGTTTGAAATAGCTCAACTGGAATTCCATCACCTCCACTAGCTTTGTTCATAGTGATGCTTCCTAAGGCCCACTTGACTTCACTTTCAAGGATTCCTGGTTCTACGTGAGTGATCATACCATTGTGATTATCTGGATCATGAAGATCTTTTTTGCATACATCTTCTGTGTATTCTTGCCACTTCTTCTTAATAACTTCTGCTTCTTTTATGTCCATACCATTTCTGTCCTTTATTGCACCCGTCTTTGCATGAAATGTTCCCTTGGTATCTCTAATTTTCTTGAAGAGATCTCTAGTCTTTACCATTCTATTGTTTTCCTCTATTTCTCTGCATTGATCACTGAAGAAGGCTTTCTTACCTCTCCTTCCTATTCTTTGGAACTCATTTTTTTCTATTCAGCTCTTCAGGGGATTCGATGGTGTCTACCCTCATGGGTGAGGGTAATCCATTTTATGGAGACCATCAATTCAAATGCTAATCTCATCTTGAACCACATTTACAGACTCACCCAGAAATAATGTTTCATCTGGACACCCTATGGCTTAACCATCATTGTATATCTGAGTGACTTTGTGAAAGTTACTACTGCTTTGTGCTTCAGTTTCCTCACTGAAAATACAGAGGTAATAGCTACTTTGTTATAGTAAAGGTACTGCTTTACTATAGTAAAGATCAGAGACAGTGTATTCAAAGTGCCTAACACAGGATATTTCATTGAGCCCATTTTTGGGGGGCGGGCAAGAATACTGGAGTGGGTTGCCCTTCCCTTCTCCAGGAGATCTTCCCGACCCAGGGATTGAACCCGGGTCTCCCACACTGTAGGCAGACGCTTTACCATCTGAGCCATCAGGGTCAGGAAGCCACCAAGTGACTTCCCTGGTGGCTCAGATGGTAAAGCGTCCGCCTACAGTGTGGGACACCCGGGTTCAATCCCTGGGTTGGGAAGATCTCCTGGAGAAGGGCGTGGCAACTCACTCCAGTATTCTTGCCTGGAAAATCTCATGGATGGAGGAGCCTGGTAGGCTACAGTCCATGGGGTCGCAAAGAGTTGGACACGACTGAGCGCCTTCACTTTCCTTTCCTTTCCTAACACAGGGTAGGAATTCTTTTAACTCTTTTTTGTGAGAGTGGGTCAAACAATGAGGATGTTTTCATTCAAAAGCAGCACATGTTTATTGTAGGAAATTTATGAAATACAGATATATGCAAAGAAGAAAATAAACCCCTCATAATCACAGCACTGTTAATCTTTTAGTAATATTTCCCCCACTTATGGCTTCAGTGTACATTTCAATTATTTTCTTCCAGTGCAGCAATTTTAAGGATTTCGTAGTATTTTATTGTGCAGGTGTATGTATGTACACATTTTGCTTCCTGGGTCAGGAAGATCCCCTGGAGAAGGGCATGGCAACCCCCTCCAGTATTTTTTGCCTGGAGAATCCTGTGGACAGAGGAGCCTGGTTGGCTACAGTCCATAGGATTGCAAAGAGTCAGACTCATTTGAAGCAACTGAGCACACATATTTCTACTATTAAAATCCTTGTATATGCATTTATGTACATAAGCATAATAATTTACTTAGGATAAATTTTTAAAAATAAAATCACTGGGTCAAGAAGTGTGGAGTTACGAAGGTTTTTGATTTGACTTGCTTAATTATCTTGCCCCATGTTGCTTCGATATACACTTTCACTAAGAATGGATGGGAGTGCTCATTTCCCCTTACCTTTCATCCTCTGGGAGACAAAAGTGACTTATTATTTGACTTTGCCTTTAAAAACTATTGGTGAATTTGAACTAAAACAGATTTATTGATCACATTGCATTTATTTTAGAACTGTTTTAGGTTCACAGTAAAACTGAGTGGAGATGCAAAGCGTTCCCTCTACTGCCTTCCCCCACATGTGCATAACCTCCATTATCAGTATCTCTCATGACAATGGTTGTTGCTGTTATTGTAGATTTGTTAAAATTGGTGGACCTACACATCATATTCACCCAAAGTCCATAATTAATGTAGGATTTACTATTGGTATTGTACTTTCTGTAGGTTTTGACAAATGTATAATGATGTGTCCATCATTATGATGTCATGCAGAGTGTTTTCACTGCCTTAAAAATTCCTGTGTTCTGCCTGTTGGTTCTTCCACACCCCCAGTCCTTTGCAGCCTCTGATCATTTTACTGTCTCCACAGATTTGCCTTTTCCAGGATGTCATATGGTTGAAATCATAAATTAGGTAGTGTTTTTCAGATCAACTTCTTTCACTTAACAATATACATTTAAGGTTTTTTCGTGCCTTTTCATGACTTGATAACTTATTTTTTAGTACTGAATCACTGTCTGGATGTAGCAGTTTATTTATCCATTCAGTTACTGAAGGACATATTGTTTGCTTCAAGAATTTGGCAATTATTAATATGAATAAATATGTTATAAATATCTTGTGCAGATTTTTGTGTGGACATAAGGTTTTAACTCCTTTGAATAAGACTAAGGAGCACAATTATCAGATTCTATGGTAAGACTATACTTAGTTTAGTAAGAAACCTCCAAGCTATCTTCCAAAATGGCTATACCATTTTGCATTCCCACCAGCAATTCCCACGAGAGTTCCTGTTGCTCTTCATCCTTACCAGCCTTTGTTGTTGTCACTGTTCCAGATGTTGGTCATTCTAATAGGTGTGTAGTCATATTGCATCAATATTTTAATTTATATATCCCTGGTAACATATGATACGAAACCTCTTTCATATGCTTTATTTGCCACCTGTATATCTTTTTTTGGTGGTGGTGGTGTTCAGTCGCTAAGTCGTGTCCAACTCTTTGCAACCTCATATGACCCCACTGCAGCACACCAGGCTTTCCTGTCTTTGACTGTTACCTGGAGTTTGCTCAAACTCATGCTCATCATCAGTGATGCCATCCAATCATCTCATCTTCTGTTGTCCCCTTCTCCTCCTGCCTTCAATCTTGCCCAACATCAGTGTCTTTTCCAATGAGTCAGTTCTTTGCATCAAGTAGCCAAATTATTGTTCCTTCAGCTTCAGCATCAGTCCTTCTGATGAATATCCAGGGTTGATTTCCTTTAAGATTGACTGGTTTGATCTCTTTGCAGTCCAAGGGACTCTCAAGAGTCTTCTCCAACACCACAGTTCAAAAGCATCAATTTTTTGGTGCTCAACCTTCTTTATGGTCCAACTCTCACATCTGTACATGACTACTGGAAAAACCACAGCTTTAGACTAATACTTTTCACTTGACTATACAGCCCTTTGTTGGCAAAGTGATATCTCTGCTTTTTAATATACTGTCTAGGTTTGTCATAGCTTTCCTTCCAAGGAGCAAGAGACTTTTAATCCAAGGATGCTTTTAAGGAGCAGTTATCTATAGTAGGTGGTACCAGAGCAGAGAAGAGGTTAAGAGTGTGGCTCTTACAAAGATGAAACTCTCTCATGTGTAAAATGAGACTCATTATCACACCTGTGTTCTAACTGTGAAGATTAACTGACATGAATATCTGTCAAGATTTCAGCACTTTATCTGGGACACAGTACTACTACTAATTCTAATGACTATTATTATTTTCATTTAATAAATATTGAACTTAACTGATTTGTATTAGTATTTCTCCTTTGAAAATGGATGTTGGGAGGTGGGGACAGAGAGCGGTTTTGAATTTCTGCTTGAGGCCAACACACAGCAGGCCAGTTTTGCCTCTGTCTCAGGCCTCTCTGAATGTCTTGTAGACTCTGTTATAGTCTGTGTGGTAAGCACCCTCATTATTGGAGCCTCCAAACTCTTTCTGTCTTTGTCCCATTAGAATGAGCCATTTTGTCTTGCATCCTGTACACTGTTCATGAACATGAGTAATACTTGCATTTGATAATATTAATAGAGAATGTGCCAAATACTATGTATATGTCTTATATTCTGCAGTTTTTGTATAATCATCTGAAGTAGATACCCTCATGTTCACCATTTTACGTTACTAAAATTGGTCCACCCATTAGATCTCAAAATTTTTTTCACTTGGAACACAGTTTATGGATCCTTATATTCCCAGGACTTACGTAGCATGAGGAGTAGAATAATTTCTCCATAATGGTGGATCTATGATACTCTCAAGGCTATGGTTTTTTCAGTGGTCATGTATGGATGTGAGAGTTGGACTGTGAAGAAAGCTGAGCGCCGAAGAATTGATGCGTTTGAACTGCAGTTCTGGAGAAGACTCTTGCGAGTCCCTTGGACTGCAAGGAGATCCAACCAGTCCATCCTAAAGGAGACCAGTCCTGGGTATTCATTGGAAGGATTGATGCTGAAGCTGAAACTCCAATACTTTGGCCACCTCGTGCAAAGAGTTGACTCATTGGAAAAGACTCTGATGCTGGGAAGGATTAGGGGCAGGAGGAGAAGGGGACGACAGAGGATGAGATGGCTGGATGGCATCACTGACTCGATGCACATGAGTTTGAGTGAACTCCGGGAGTTGGTGATGGACAGGGAGACCTGGCGTGCTGTGATTCATGGGGTCGCAAAGAGTCAGACATGACTCAGCGACTGAACTGAACTGAACTGATGATACTCTCTCTCCCAAAGTGTCTCATTCCTGTTTCCTGGAGATGTTACATTTCTCTTAGCCCTTCCCTGCCTGCTCCATGCTTTCTGGCAGTTGCTCTGAGTCCTCACCCTCCTAAGTGGTTCCTCTTCTGCCAGAAATCTCACCTTAGCCCAGCAGAGCCTCCATAGACAGCTCAAAGCCTCATGGGCTACAGGCCATGTGAGCAAGAGGTAGTAACAACTCTAGGGGAGATGTATTAATATGACCCAACTTTAAGCTTCGAGCGGGCTTTGCTGCCATGCTTTTGCACAGCCCTTTCATCTACCTCAAAGAGCCTGTCTTCCTTCAGATGTCAGCACTGGGTGTCCCCACCTTCCCATCTCCATTACCCACACCCATGCTTCCTCCACCCTATCCATGCTATTGTCACAGCACTGACTGCTTTCTTCTGGATCTGATGTTCTTCTTGTTTGTACCATTCCTGTGAGCATTTCAGGGGCAAGGACCCTGTTCTTTGTGTTCTGCAACTCTGAAACCCCAGTAAAGCAAGATGCCTGGTACATAACAAATGTTCCAAAAATACACTTTAAATCAACAGAAACAAGGTTCTCATGTTGGTAGGTCCCAGAGTACTGCTTATAGTGTTTTAGAAACTCTGTAGATTAAACAAACATTTGTGGGCTCATCTAACCTCCAGGTACAATGTGTTCCCAGGGGAAAGGATGCTGGGATGCTCATATTTATTCTCAGCACTAAAATGTTAGTTCTACTTTCAAATTCTGAAGGATCCAATGTATTCTTCTCAGATTGGCACAGTTTCTTCTGGACTCGGTGGGAGTCATATGCCCATGGGAAATAATCTGGCTGCCTTTGAATGGAAGATGTTGGAGCAACAGTAATAAATTTCAGAGTGAATGCATATGCAATAGCTTATTCCCATAATTTGGAGTTTCCTGAGTGACTGAGAGGCTCTGAAAGTAGAGTCTGCCCCTCCATCATTTCCCCTTAGTACCAAGCTGTTGCCAAGCTCTGACCTGTAAAATGTCTCATAGGACTCCCAGAGAGTTCAAGAAGCAGCCCTGTTCAGTTTGCTGGTATTATTTCATGATATTAATAGCTTGTGATTCCTGATATAGGGGGCATATTGAGCATGTGCACTTGGCTCCTAGTTCCATGAAGAACACTCTTAATTTTCCTTCCTCCCAAGTGTGAATTTTTCAGCAATGATGTGGCATGAGTGGGTTCAGTGTAACAGAAGTTTTCCAGGACCTTTTTTGCTGAGGAGTGAATCACTGGGTTTTCTGATTACTTATGAGAGGAACATGTGTGCATTTGCATGTCTGTAGTGTGCAGTGCAGTGGGCTGTAAGACAATCAAGTGAGATTTTTCAAAGTAGCTTAATTTCTTTTCTAGCTCTTTACAGTCTGTCTTCATCATATGTTTTGAGGCTTATTTCTTGCTCTCACTTTTGCACTTTGCACTTCAGTGACATACGGTTTGATATGCCCCTCAAAGGATCATAACAGTGGTTGCACTAACATTACTACATAGAAGAGGTTTAGGATAGGCAATCTGGTTGGAATAAAGGACTAGGAATCAACGGACTAGGAATCAAGGACCTTACCTTGAGATTTCATTTGCATGGTAAAACCAATGTTTATGCATAGAAGGGGTACTGCTTCCTGATGACTAGTAGGCTTCTAGTAACTTTGATTAAGATTCTTGAAATCATCTTTGGTTTGTCATTTTCTTACTCTGTGTTTAATCTTTCAACCATCTTTATGACTCCACTTTCAAGCATATCAGTAATTACATCCCTTCATCTTAATGAGTTCCAAATCGGGAAAAGAGTATGTCAAGGCTGTCACCCTGCTTATTTAACTTACATGCAGAGTACATCATGAGAAATGCTGGACTGGAGGAAAAACACGCTGGAATCAAGATTGCTGGGAGAAATATCAATAACCTCAGATATGCAGATGGCACCACCCCTATGGCAAAGCAAAGGAGAACTAAAGAGCCTCTTGATGAAAGTGAAAGAAGAGAGTGAAAAAGTTGGCTTAAAACTCAACATTCAGAAAACTAAGATCATGGCATCCAGTCCCATCACTTCATGGAAAATAGGTGGGAAAACAGTGGAAACAGTGAGAGACTTTATTTTGGGGGGCTCCAAAATCACTTCAGATGGTCACTGCAGCCATGAAATTAAAAGATGCTTGGTCCTTGAAAGAGAAGTTATGACCAACCTGCTGCTGCTGCTGCTAAGTTGCTTCAGTTGTGTCCGACTCTGTGCAACCCCATAGACGGCAGCCCACCAGGCTCCCCCGTCCCTGGGATTCTCCAGGCAAGAACACTGGAGTGGGTTGCCATTTCCTTCTCTGACGACCAACCTAGACAGCATATTAAAAAGCAGAGACATTACTTTGCTAACAAAGTTCCGTCTAGTCAAAGCTATGGTTTTTCCAGTAGTCTTGTATAGATGTGAGTGTTGTACTATAAAGAAAGCTGAGCACCGAAGAATTGATGCTTTTGAACTGTGGTGTTGGAGAAGACTCTTGAGAGTCCTTTGGACTTCAAGGAGATCCAACCAGTCCATCCTAAAGGAAATCAGTCCCGAATATTCATTGGAAGGACTGATGCTGAAGCTGAAACTCCAATACTTTGGCCACCTAATGTGAAGAACTGACTCATTTGAAGAGACACTGATGCTGGAAAAGATTGAGGGCAGGAAGAGAAGGAGATGACAGAGGATGAGGATGAGATGGTTGGATGCCATCACCGATTCTATGGACATGAGTTAGAGTAAATTCCAGGAGTTGGTGATGGACAGGGAAGCCTGGCATGCTGCAGTCCATGGGATTGCAAAGTGTCAGACATGACTGAGGAACTGAACTGAACTGATCTCACCTTCAGAGCTACTTTTTTTTTTTTTCCAAGCTACCATCATCTCTTGTTGAGATTTTGCAATAACCTCCTAACTGATTTCCCTACTTATATCTTTGCTTTCACATTCTGTCTCCAACATATCTTTTGAGCCTTGTTTCTTTTGAATAATTTTATTTGTTTATTTTTGGCTGCACTGGGTCTTCATTGCTGCTTGGGCTTTTCTCTAGTTGTGGTGAGTGGGGGCTACTGTCTGGTTTCACTGTGGGCTTCTCATTGCAGAGGCTTCTCTTGGCAGGTGAATTCTTTATCACTCAGCCACTTGGGAAGCCCCTGAGCCTTGTTTCTTGTTCTCACACAGTTTCTCAAGTGATCTTGCTAAAATATAAGTCAGATCATGTCTTTCCTCTGCAGAAAACCATCTGATATCTTTTCATTTTCACTTAGAATAAAATGAATAGTCCTTAAGATGGCTGGAAAATTTCTACTTGTGTTAAGGTAAAGGACTCCTGTTAGCTCTCAACCTCTTTCTTACTTATATTCTTGTTCACTCTGGCCACACCGCTCTGGCCACCTTGCTGTTCTCTGAGCATTCGTGAAATGTTCATGGCCTTTTCTGATTGGACTGTTTTTCATTTGGAGACCCACGTGGTATCTTCCTCTATCATCTGCTTCAGTACTTTACTCATCTCACTTTTTCTTTCTATTCCACTTGACATTGCTTATTTTTCTCCATTTCCAGAATTTTTTTTCCTGTATATTCTCCTGAAATTATTTATACCTGTTTACCATTAAGTGCCTATTGCCAATCTTCTATTACTCTTGCTACCTATTGCTTTCTTGAGTAATATTATCCTCTCTGAGGTTTTTAATGACAGCTTATATGCTCACAAGCTCCCAAATCTCTATCTCCAGTCAGCTCTCTCTCTTGAGTTTCAGATGCATAGCTCTTATTATCTGTTGCACATCTAGACACCTCAGAATCAACATTTTAAAAAGAAGCCATCTTCTTCCTTAAAAGGGTTCTTCCATCCAGCTTTTCTATTCCTCGGTATTTAGTTAAAAGTTATTCTCAACTCATTATTCCACTCCATTCCCTGCAGACAATTAATCATCAAGTTCTGCTGACTATACCTCTCAAATAATTCTCAGACCTCTCTCTTCACAATTATTACCTATGATGGGTTGATGGGTTGAGTGGTGGTCCCCAAAAGATGTGTTCACATCCAAACCTCTGGAACTTTTGAATGTTACTGTATATGGAAAAAGCCATGGCAGATGTAATTAAACTAAGGATCTTAAGATGAGATTATAAGAGAGAAGAAGGAGAATTGTGACAGAAGAGGAGAGGACACAGATCCACTGAGGAGAAGGTAATATAAAAGGTAGACACAGAAGCAGAGATTGGTGTGATGTGGCCACAAGCCAAAGAAGCCAAGAAATGATGTCAGCCACTGGGAGCTGGAAGAGACAAGGGAGGATTCTCCTTTGGAACCTCCGGAGACCTTGATTTTGGACTTCTGGCTTCCAGAAATGTGAGACTGTGAAATAATACGTTTCTGTTGTTTTTAGTCATTTGTTTGTGGTAATTAGTTGTGGCAGCCACAGGAAGCTAGTACACTACCTTTGCTGTTTCAGAACTTTGTCTTGGGTTGAAGTGACATTTCCCTCATGGTCTCTGTGTCTCCAGTCAGTATTACTTCCTCTTCTATTATACTTTTAGCTCTTTTCTAGTGCTGATAAACATGCTGGCATCTTTCTTGATTTAAACAAAACTTAGTCTTCAATATGTTCAAAATTTTGTGAGAATAGTTTTGTGGGAATAAATTAAGCTATCTTAAAAAAATTGTAGTGGACCCTCAATTATGACTTAGACAAGTAGTCTGAACTTTTCTTTTGTTTCTCTTTTATTATATCCAGGGAGGAAAATTAGACAAATTAAAGATATATACTGAGTGTCCGTCAACATTACCAACTATTTGCTGATAATAACTTTCCTTTTCTTGTGACCGGAAGGAGGGTAAATTACATTGCTTTTGGTGACAATCCTTGCAGTCCTGATTTCCTTAGCACTGGCTCCTACTAGCACCATCTGCCACTATTTACTAAAAAATTTGTTACTTGCCTTTGTCTGAACTGGTCAGAAATGTACATTTAAATTATGATCATATATGTATGACATTAAAAATTTTACTTTTTATTTTCAATAATTTATAAATACAAAATCCTAGAGTATTCATAATTTTAATCAAATTCAGAGGTCCCTTTTAAAGCATTTAAAACATTCCTTTGTGGAGAAAAAAAAGACTCTTTTCCTTTTCATGCCTTGGGTTGACTCCTTTTCTATCTCACCTTTACATGTCTTTCAATTGATTCTCTGTGCTACATGTATTGTTGGCATCAATACGTTTAGCAGTTACCATCTGTATCAGGAGCATGTCCTTGCGCACAGAGAGAGGGGACGTGAAAAGGAAAGATGCTAACCAATGAAAAAGCAGGGAGTGGTGTCCAATTGTTATCTTCTTTTAGGAATGACAGTGTCACATTTATATCTGAATTTTTAATTGAGAAAAACCTTTTGAAACTATACATTATTACACAATTATAATTTTCCTTCCTCTGTCCTCTGCTTTACAGGTTTTTTGTGTCATTTTCTTTGTTGCTTGTAACTGATAGGGAATTGAGAGCTGTATATTTCCTGTTTTTTCTTTAAAAAATCAAAACCTGATTCATTCTTTAAAATAATTTTTTTTCTATGAATGAGTGTGGTATGTAGAATAATTGTCCTCTCAAAGTGTTCATGTCCTAATCCTGGGAATATGTTCCCTTACATGACAGGAGACACTTTGCAAATGTTAAGATCATAACTGGTTTAAGATCTTGGGGTAGGGAAATTATCTTGGATTATCTGCATGGACCCAGTATAACCACAAGGGTTCTTAAAAGAGGGAGGCAGGAGGGTCAGAGTGAAAGAGTTGGAGAAGGAGCTGTGACAATGGAAGCAGAGGTCAGAGTGATACCATTGCTAGAAAGAGCATGCCCCGAAAGAATGGGGGCAGCCTCTGGAAGCTGGTAAAGTGAGGAATAGATGATCCCCTGAAGCCTCCTGAAGGCGCAGCTCTGCTAGTGCCCGACTTTTAGCTCTGTATGACTCTCATTTAAACTTTTCCCAAACTGCAAGATAATGAATTTTTGATTTTTAAGCCACTAAATTTGTGGTACTTTGTTGAAGCAGCAATGAGAAATGAAAACCCTGGGCTTTTAGTAAAAACCACAATATGATTTTCATTCCTTTAAACTAGTATTTAGTGACAAGTCATTTCAGACCCTATCTAGGGGAGCACTGTCACTTTAAGATGTTATTGCAGGCTCACCAGAGCAGCTGAGGGCTAGTGAAAGTCGCTGGAAAGTCTGACTCTTTGTGACCCCATGAACTATACAGTCATGGAATTCTCCAGGCCAGGATACTGGAGTGGATACCTTTCCCTTCTCCAGGGGATCTTCCCAACCCAGGGATCGAACCCAGTCTCCTGCATTGCAGGTGGATTCTTTACCAGCTGAGCCACAGGGGAAAGCTAACTCACCCAGAAAGCATCATGACTGACTCATTACCATATGGATTTTCTCTTGGACCCACTCTCACCCCATCTTCTTTACTTCCCTCCATGTTTTTTTTTTTTTTTCCCCTGTCTCTCTCTTTCTTTTTGGCTGCATCAGATTTTAGTTGTGGCACATGGGATCTTCATTGTGGTGCGTGGGTTTCTCCCTAGTTGTGATGTGCAGGCTTGGTTTTTGGGATGCAGACTTAGTTGCCTCAAGGCATGTGGGATTTTAGTTCCCGGACCAGAGATTGAACCTGTGTCTTCTGCATTGGAAGATGGATTCTTAACCACTGTACCACCAGTGAAGTCCCCCTCCGTGTTCCCTGGCCACCATTTTGCCGAGTAATTTGCTCTGACCAGCATCCAGGCTTATGAGTTAGTTTCTGGCTGTAAGTTGTTTAATAAACCTTGGAATTCTCCACTTCTTCTGTCTGGTTTTTAGGGTCCATACATATTGACTCTTTCTATCTTTAACATTTTTTGCCAATCTGATAAGATGACTTTTTGCATAGAGGCCTTCAACTCTTGGTGTCCTAATGGAATCAACCATTCTAGTTCCCAGTTTGCCTGTGTTCAGATACACATGTTCCTGTTTCAGTTAATGGTTATGTCTGAGGATTTGGCTCTGTCTGCTCAATCTGTTCATTCCTTCATTAAACAGTGATTTGTAGAACAGCTACTCTATGCCAAGAACTGGAATAAAAATGGATGGATAGATTAATGAGATATGGGCTACATCCTCAAGAAATTCATAATCTCATGTAGAAGACCAACAGAGAGAGAGGTAATTACTAAACCGTGTGGTAAGGGTAAAGGTGGAAATATGCATAGCTGTCCCTGATCCCAGAGAAGAAAGACTGTTGTGGATGTTGGGAAAGTTACTGCAAGGGGGAGCAGCCTCAGTAGAAACTTAGGAAAGAATGGGAATAATCCAGATAGTGCCAAGGAGTTGCATATGGGGGATGGTATGAATGGAGGAGACTGTACATAGTGATAGGGGTTTAGGATAAGAACAGAAAAATTGGGCAAAAGCATAGAGAAGAAAAGGGTTGTGCAAAGAACAAAAAGAAACCAAATGTTTTTGGAGTGTTGAGTGTGAACAAAGAGTTGGGAAGGAGAAGCCTGGAGAGATAGTCAGGGGCCAGATCCCAGAGAACCTTACATACTCTGGATAGGAGCTTTAACCCTAGCATCTGTCTATTCATTTTAGAGTAAATAAGAATCCTTTATTTAGTTCACCAACACTATTCAAAGCCCTGGGGATCAGCAGTGAACCTGAAGATGAAGCTTCTGCCCTCCTGGAACCCATTGTAGCAGGGGAGACAGATAATGTAGGAAGCATGATAAGAGGTGTTGGGGTCACTTGTAAGCTGGGTGAGGGTCCAAAAGAGACTTTCCTGATGATGCCATTTCTTAGCTGAGTTTTGATGATGAAATTATCTAGGAGCTTATTAAGAAGGGAGATCTCTAACCTCCAACCTCAAAGAATCTTATTTACGAGATCTGAGGCAGACTCAAGAATCTGCATTTTGCACAGCATGGTAGGTGATTCTAGTGCAGGTGGATTCATCGAAGGGTTCAATTTTTTTTTTTGCTTCCATTAAATGAATCTCAGATGTTGGAACTTCTCTGTATCCTGATTCAGAAGGTCAAACCGCAAACAGCCTTATTGAGATGTTGTAACACACGTGATACTTAAGAAAAACACTATTGCAATAAATTAGAGCTGTTCAACCCACATCTGGATGTCTCTTGAATGATTCAGAGGGAAACTTTGGATGGTATATGGTTAGAAGCAGTTTGGGAAGTTCCCTTTAAAAGATTGAGTAATATGAGAACATGCTTCCACAGATGACTGAAGAATGGGTGAACAGTCCCTTCCATAATTCCTCTACTAGCTTCCATCAGCTTTCTGCTTTTGTCTCCCACTGCTTTTCAAGAAAATGGGGCTCAACTACTTAATCCTTAGTCAGGAATTTGGGCTGTGGATATCTCCAATTCCTGTGTAGAACTAGCATCTCTGCAAAATTTCCCAGGTGGTAAACGATAGGCAAACAATTTAGATCTTTTTATTCCAGGAAGCAGAGTAATAGAGTAGAAACAGCACAAATGTTTTGTATGTGTAGTTTTATTTCTTAATTTAATTGATTAAAAAATTCTATAGTGCTTTACAGTTTTCCAAAGTTTCACATACACGATTTCATATAATCCCATAATAACCCCTTTAAAAAAAGTCCCCAGTCCCTGTATTGCCTCTCCCCACACTGGTAACCACTAGTTTGTTCTTTGTAACTGTCAGTCTGCTTCTCTTTTAGAAACAGCATAGAGTTTGAAGCCAGCCTTCTCAGTGAATATTTACCTGCTTTGTACCAGGCACTGTGCTGCTGCTGCTGCTAAGTTGCTTCAGTCGTGTCCGACTCTGTGCGACTCCATAGACGGCAGCCCACCAGGCTCTGCCGTCCCTGGGATTCTCCAGGCAAGAACACTGGAGTGGGTTGCCATTTTCTTCTCCAATGCATGAAAGTGAAAAGTGAAAGTGAAGTCACTGCGTAGTGTTTGACTCTTAGCGACCCCATGCACTACAGCCTTCCAGGCTCCTCAATCCATGGGATTTTCCAGGCAAGAGTGCTGGAGTGGGGTGCCATTGCCTTCTCCGAGGCACTGTGCTAGGTGCTCATAAAACAAAAAAGAAAATCTTGTCCTTGATCTGTAGAAGCTCACAATTGAGTAGAGAAGACAGGTAATCTTAATTATGTTGTGGTAGTAAAATGACAGAGCTAACAGGATTCTGTGGAATAACAGATAAGACATTCACTTGAGCCTGGAGTAAGGGCTCACAAAAGAGATAAACCCTTAGCTGGGACTTGAAGGTTGGGTAGAAATTAACTGGGATAGGAAAGTGAGGGTAGGGCACATTTTATTTCTATCTTTTATACTCTGTGTTTCATTTCTTTTGTGTCTAACCACAGAGTCTTTTTATGGTGTGTACACAGCAGGTTTGTGGTCTGATAGAACCACTGTTTACATATCTTTATTAACTTTTTAATTGGTTGGAATGAAAAGATCACTTATTTCTGATTTGAATGACCCAAATTGGCAGTTTACTCAGAGTTTACTAATGGATCATGTTCAAAGCAGAATACATTTAATTGCAACGAACTTGCCCTTTGAGGCAATACTCAGCCAATCTGTTAGCTTTGCTTGAAGTCTTATCAGTGCACAGTTGGTCCAGTTGGTTGTTTGGGGATGCAGTATGGGTAGAGTGGATAGTCATGGTGGTAGCCTCCTTATGGGCCAGTCTGACTCTGAGAGAATAGTCACATGGCCTTGCTCAGTTCCTGAGAATCACAATGCTCTCCCTACCCCTGCCCCTCCAGCTCTCTCCCTTGTTCTTTTGATAATTCTTAACAAATTCAACAAAACCTTTCAGATTATGATGAACGCCAAGACTGTTAGAAAATGCATAAGACAAAAATGATTAATATTGGAATGTTCAGATATTTTTCTCACCACCTTCCTGCCTTGCAAATAGATTCCTCAGCCTTTAAGTGAAGTGAAGTGATTTTTTCTTTCTCTTCCTTCAAAAATTAATTTTTTGCAGAATAGAAGCTATGTTGATCTACTTGATAAAGTTCTTAAAGAGGAAGGGAAGCAGGGATGTAGAGAAGAGAAAGCACTCTGGGCAATGAAGTGTTGGTGGAAGAATGTTTTACCCTGGGAGTTTTGAGGAGAGAGATCCTGGTATAGCTAACTGTAGAAGAGGACTAAAATGGGCAGGAGAGTGGAAGGTATTTTAGTAAGTGCTTTTATGCATTGCGTTTGAGTCCCTTTAAGTAATATGAGTAAAACATGGGGTTTCTTAATTTTTAAATTTATTTTTGGCATTGCACTGTGATTCTTGGATGTAACAGAGCTTTGAGACTAAATCACGTTATGGGTACATATGCACCCTCATATGATTCTGTATATAGCATCAAGGAAATTTTGGATCACTCCCTCCCAAGCCTATCTATAGGCTCCAGGTTAACAATGTCTATTTTGGGGTCTGGATTACAGAGATAATCTGCTAACTTGTCTTCTTATTACCGCTTTTCTTTTCTCCAATCTCTTCTGTATACTGTAGCCACACTGCTCTTAAAATATAAATTGGATTATGTTATTTTCTTGCTTAACTCCCTTTAGTGGTATACCTATTTGCTTAGGTTTTATGGGCTGAATTGTGTCCCCCCAAAATCCATATGTTGAAGCCCTCACTCCTGCAACCTCAGAATGTGACTGTATTTGGGGATAGGGTCTTTAGAGAGATAATTAAAATAAAGTCACTAGGGCGAACCAAAGCAATCTTGAGAAAGAACAAAG
The DNA here is from genome assembly GCF_003369695.1 of Bos indicus x Bos taurus. Taxonomy (NCBI): domain Eukaryota; kingdom Metazoa; phylum Chordata; class Mammalia; order Artiodactyla; family Bovidae; genus Bos; species Bos indicus x Bos taurus. The sequence goes on along the minus strand of NC_040078.1, from coordinate 66,556,790 downwards.
CTGGAGGTATCACACTCCAGACTTTAGACTATACTACAAAGCTACAGTAATCAAAACAGTATGGAACTGGCTCAGAAACAGATACATAGATCAGTGAAACAAAATAGAGGGCCCAGGAACAAATGCATGCACTTATGGTCAGTTAATCTATGACAAAGGAGGCAAGGATATACAATGGAGAAAAGACAACTTCTTCAATAAATGATGCTGGGAAAGCTGGAGCCACATGAACAATATTCAAATTGGACTACTTTCAGACGGTAAAGTGTCTGCCTACAGTGTGGGAGACCCAGGTTCAATCCCTGTGTCGGGAAGATCTCCTGGAGAAGGAAATGGCAACCCACTCCAGTATTCTTGCCTGGAAAATTCCATGGACAGAGAAGCCTGGTAGGCTACAGTCCATAGGGTCGCAAAGAGTCAGACATGACTGAGTGACTTCATTTTCACTCACACCATATTAAAAAATAAACATGAAGTGGATTAAAGATTTAAATCTAAGACCTGAAACCATAAAACCCAGAGAATAAAACATAGAATAGTCTTTGAAATAAAGCCTAGTAACTTTTTTTTTGATCTGTTTCCTAAGGCAAAGGAAACAAAAGCAAAAATAAACAAATAATTGACCATAAGTGCATGCATAAGGACCTAATTAAACTTAAAAGCTTTTTCATGACAAAAGAAGGTATCAGCAAAATAAAGACAAACTACTGAATGGGAGAAAAGCTTTGCAAATGATATGACCAACAAGGAGTTAATATCCAAAATGTATAAACAGTTCAAACAACTCATTATCAAAAAAACCAATCAGATTAAAAATGAGTAGAAGACCTAAATAGACATTTCTCCAAGGGAGACATACAGATGGCCAACAGTACATGAAAAGATGCTCAACATTGCTAATAATAAGAGAAATGTAAATTGAAACCACAACAAAATACCACTTCATGACTGTCAGAATGACTGTCATTAAAAAGACCACAATTAACAAATGTTGTAGAAGATACGGAGAAAAGGGAATCCTTGTAAACTGTTAGTGGGAATGTAAATTGGTGCAGTCACTATGGAAAACGGTGTAAAATTTCCTCAAAAAAGCTAAGAATAGACTACCATATGATAGTAGTCTAGTGATCCTAGGTATATATTTGAAGACAATGAAAACACTAATTTGAAAAGATACATGCACCCTAGTGCTCATGTCAGCACTATTTATAATACCCAAGATATGAAAGCAACCTAAGTGTCCATCAATAGATGAACGGATAAAGAAGATGTAGTATATATATACAATATAATACTGCTCAGCCATAAATAAGAATGAAATTTTGCTATTTGAAATAAGAAGGATGGACCTGGAGGGTATTATGCTCAGTGAAATAAACCATAGGGAGACAAATACTGTAGGTTGTATCACTTATATGTGGAGTCTAAAAAATTGGACAAATGGTAGAAACAGACTTACAGATATAGAGAACAAACAGTGGTTATCACTAGGGAGAGAAAAGAGAGGAGGGGCAAGATAGGGACAAGGGATTAGAGGTACAAGCTACTATGTATAAAATAAATAAGCTACATGGATATATTGGCTAGCACAGAGAGTATAGCCAATATTTTATAACTTTAAATTGAGCATAATAGGTAAAAATTTTGAATCACTATGTTATCACCTGAAACTCATATTATATTATAAATCAACTATACCTCAGTAAATAAAATTAAAAGGTCTTCCAATTGATGAAAAAAATATGGTATTCTCACAGAGTGGAATAGTATACAGCAATAAATATTAGTGAATCAATGCTACAACAATATGAATCAATCACACATTTATAATGTTGAATGAAAGAATCTATACATAAAATAATACATATTATAGGAATCCATGTATACAAAGTGCAAAAATAGACAATAATAACCTGTGGTGCTAGAAATCAAAATAATGGTTAAGATTGGGGAAGAGGGAAAGGGTAGTGATTAAGAGGGACTCAAGGGGGCCTTGTGGGATGCTGACATACTTCTCTTTCTTCAGCTGGGAGATGTTTCCTAAGTCTATTGATTTTTTTATGGTTTATCAAGCTATGCACATATGATTTTTGTGTTTTTATGTTATACCTCAGCTATCATTTTATTATTGAAAAAATGCACATGCAACAATATTCATCATTGCATTATCCACATGTCAATGGATTCATCAGTTATGGTATTAGTTGAATAAATTGGGGAACATCTACGAAATGAAGAGAAATCACCAGAGTGAGCCCTTTTACAATATGACTGGTGTCCTTATATGAAAAGATTAAAACAGAGACAGATACAGAGGGAAGACCACAAAGATACAAGTAGAACCTAGTCATCTATAAGCCAAGAAGATAGGCCTCAGAAGAACCTTGCCCACAACATTTATCTTGGACATCTTGCTTCCAGAGTTGTGAGAAAATAAATCTTGTTTTGATGTGGACCATTTTTAAAGTCTTTATTGAATTTGTTACAATACTGCTTCTGTTTTATGTTTTGGTTTTTTGGCCTGGATGCATGTGGGGTCTTAACTCCCTCACCAGAAATTGAACTTGCATCCCCTGCATTGGAAGGCAAAGTCTTAACCCTTGGACCACCAGGGAAGTTCCAGATTTCTGCTTTTATTTTTTAAGCCATCGAGTCTATGGTACTTTGTTATGACAGTGCTAGTAAACCAATATAGTAAGTAAAATGCAAACATTTTATTGTGTCTTACAAAGCTCATGATTTGATCCAGCCTAAGTTTCTGCTACTCTTTGAACTCTAGGCATCATCGTCTTTTAGAAATTCCTTGATGACAAGACATTTTTCTTTTTTAATGTATTGAGTCTTCATGCTCATTGTTCACTGTGTCTGAAGTCAGTGTTCCCTTATTACTTTCACCTCCTTGGACAGCTAGCTCATTCTCATCCTTCATGGCTCAGTTTAATTGTTACCTCTGTCTTTACCCTCCTTCCCATTTATGTATGTACCTACATATATATTTTACTTTTGTTTTCTCTCCAATACATAACATTGCTGTTGTTGTTGTTCAGTTGCTAAGTTTTGTCTGAATCTTTGTGACCCCGTGAACTGCAGCATGCCAGGCTTCTCTGTCCATCTCTATCTCCCCGAGTTTGCTCAAACTCATGTCCATTGAGTCAGTGATGCTATCCAACCATTTCATCCTCTGTCACCCCCTTCTTCTCTTGCCTTCAATTTTTCCCAGCATCAGGATCTTTTCCAATGAGTCAGCTCCTTGCATCAGGTGGCCCAAATATTAGAGCTTCAGCTTCAGCATCAATCTTTCCAATGAATATTCACGGTTGATTTCCTTTAGGATTGACTGTTTCGATCTCCTTGCAGTTCAAGAATCTTCTCCAGCACCAAAGTCAAAAGTGTCAATTCTTCAGCACTAAGGTTTCTTTATGGTCCAACTCTCACATCTATACATGACTACTGGAAAAACCATAGCTTTCACTATATGGACTTTTGTCGGCAAAGTGACATCTCTGCTTACTGTCTAGGTTTGACATAGGTATTTTTCCAAGGAGCAAGCATCTTTTAATTTTGTGGCTGCGGTCACTGTCTGCATTGATTTTGGAGCCCAAGAAAATGAAATCTGACACTGTTCCCACATTTTCCCTATTTGCCATGAAGTGGTAGGACTGGATGCCATGATTTTAGTTTCTTGAATGTTGAGTTTTAAGACAGCTTTTTCATTCTCTTTCACCTTCATTAATAAACTCTTTGTTTCTCTTCACTTTCTGCCATTAAAGTGGTATCATCTGTATATCTGAGGTTGTTGATATTTCTCCCTGCAATCTTGATTCCAGCTTGTGGTTCATCCAGCCTGACATTTCTCATGATGTACTCTGCATATAAGTTAAATAAGCAGGGTGACAAAATACAGTCTTGATGTATTCTTTTCCCAAATTTGAACCAGTCTGTTGTTCCATGTCTGATTCTAACTGTTGCTTCTTGTCCTGCATACGGATTTCTCAGGAAGCAGGTAAAGAGGTCTGGTATTCTCATCTCTTTAGGAATATTCCAGTTTGTTGTAATCTACACAACAAATAACTTGCAATTATTTTGTCTCACTGGACTGTTAGCACCATGGAGGCAAGGACTCATTTGGTCTCGTTCACCCTTTTATTTCCAGACCAGATCATAGGTTTTAACAAATAATGAAGGAGTGAATATGATCATTTTTTAAGGTCATCTTTGTTTTGGCCATTCCCATACTTCCATTGAAACAGCTTTTGCTAACGTTACCAATCACTTCCTTGTTCTAAATCCAGTGCACAATCGAACTGCTCACCCTACTTGACCTCATCCTTCTCCTGGTTTTTAAATGTAGGAATTCGTTAAGACTTTATCCTAGGCACCCTCTTCTTATCTGATGTTCTGGTTTTTCCAAAATGCAAATAAATCATTGCCCGTATTAATGTTTATAGCCTAGACTTTTGTTGAAGTTTCAGATGCTGGAGGAGCTTACATTTGAACATATCCAAATCAAAATTTATGATCTTCCTTCCAAAGCCTGCTTCCTCCTCAGTGTTTATTGTTCCAGAGATTGCACCACAATTCAAACAGCTGTGGAAACCACCTCACCCTTGTTTCTAGTCTATGATTAAAGCCCTGTTTGATCTTGCTGCCTGAATATCTCTAAAATTTCCTCATATATCTCTCCATCTTTACTACTGTCATCAAGCCTAAGCCAGCACGTTCTCTTGCCTGCACTGTTACTGCAATAGTCTCCAACGGGTCTCCCTGTATTAACTCTTGCCTGTGTCCTGTCTGTTTTACATGCTACATCCAGAACTATCATTTCAAAGCCACAAATTTAATCATGTTATTTTTCTGCTTACAACCATTTAATGGCTTCCTCCTGCTCTTAGAATAACAACTGAAATCATTAACAGGGCTTCAAAGTCCTACGTGTCTTCTTTCTGCTACCTCATCCTGAATCTCTTCCTTTCATCTCTCTTCCAGTCACATGTGTTTTCATCAATTTCTGAAATGGCTTTTACTTCCTCTTTCCTCAGGTCTTTTGTGCTGTGTGCTCCCATGCACTTGTGCATACCATATCCCACCTTACCCTGTGTCATTTAAAACAATTCAACTTGTCCTTCAGATCTTTGCTCATCAGGTCAACTTCTTAAATGTATTTTTCAGTGCACTGAATGCAGTTTGTAATGATATTTGGGTGATTAGACAAAGCATCCATATTTTTGGGACAGGATAGAATATTATACAGTAACAAATAACCTCAAATTTCAGTGGCTTAGTATAATAAAAATATAGTTATTCTTCATGCTATGTTTAGCAGGGGAAGCTCCACTTATTATTGTCACTTAAGAACCCAGGATGATGGAGGTCCCATCAACAAGTGTTCCGTTATCACCTTGTCAGAGAGAAGAAAATGTGGGGACAGGAGCCATGACTTAAAAGTTTAGCCCAAGAGGGACATCTGTCCCTCCTGTTCATATGTTGGCCAAAGGAAGTCATATGGGCATACCTAATATCAAGGCAAATATAGTATAATCCCACGATGTATTTGGAAAGAGGAAAGCTGGAAATATTTCATAAGCAGCACTGGTGACTCTGTACTACAGCAGCCCTCCAGATACATAGGAGGAGGTTTCCATGAATCAAGTTGTTTTTGTTTTTTCCCTCTGAACTCTGGGCAACCTGTCTAGACTCTGAGTTCTGTAAGGACAGGGGCTGTGACTGTCTCGGTCATTTTTGTATTCCCACTGCAGAGCATCTGACACACAGTAGGCTGTTCCTAAACATTGAGTGAGCAGATGAATATGAGCAGTCATTGACTGATTATTGTGTTAAGTCCTTGTCAGGTATTGCCTCCTTCACTCCGTATGATGTGCCTCAATACAGGTTTTATTACTTTATAAATGTGCCAGCAGTTTCCCACATTTTACACATGGTAGTGTATATATATCAATGCTACTCTCTCAGTTCATCCCACCCTCTCCTTCCCCTGCTGTGGCCACAAGTTCGTTTTCTATGTTGGCGTCTCCATTCCTTCCCTTCAGATAGATTCATCAGTAGCATTTTTCTAGATTCCATATATATGCATTAATATATGATATTTGTTTCTCCTTGTGAATTACTTCACTCTAACAGGCTCTCAATTCATCCACCTCACTAGAACTGACTCAGATTCATTCCTTTTTATGTCTGAGTAATATTCCGTTGTATATATGTCCAACAACTTCTTTATCTATTCATCTGTTGATGGAAACCTAGGTTGCTTCCATGTCCTAGCTATTGTAAATAGTGTTGCGGTGAATATTGGGGTTCATGTGTCTTTTTCTGTATTGATAAGATTTTAACGAATCCCTTTTTTTAGATGATTGGTTTCCATTTAATTTGGAAATATAATCCAGATTCTAAAACAAACAAATTAAAATGAATATTTCTTCTCTTTCCAGAGATCAAGTTTGGAGGAAGGAGATGAGAGAAATACACTTATCTAAAATCTTACTGAACCATATTTATTGTTATTGAATGGACATCCCTTGACATTTTTGAGTTGGAACTGTCAGGGAGAATTAGGTGAATGGCTGAAGGGAGCAAGATGGAGCAGGTCTAAGTTCTTTGCCAGCCAAATGTTGTGCTAACCCACAATTTAAATGGGGCCAGCCTTCTGGAAACCCTAACCTTCAGTTTCTTCATAAAACACTTTTATTCACTGATAAGTATCTTCAAGAGAGGAAGTCTAATACTTGGTTACTTGCTCTCCTGTGGTCCTTGTCAGTTTGCCTATTCTCTTGGATTAACTGAAAGACAAAAATGCTGCTGATGGCTGCTGACTGGGCTGGTCGTTCTGTTGTTCAGTCGGTCCAGTCATGTCCGACTCTGTGCGACCCCATGGACTGTAGCTCGCCAGGTTCCTCTGTCCATGGGATTCTCTAGGCAAGAATATTGGAATGGGTTGCTATTTCCTTGTCTCGGGGATCTTCCCAGCTCAGGAACTGAACCTGCATCTCTTGCATTGGCAGGCGGATTCTTTACCACTGGTTACCTGCTCTCCTGTGGTGCTTGACAGTTTGCCTATTCTCTTGGGTTAACTGAAAGACAAAATGTTGCTGATGGCTGCTAACTGGGCTGATCATTATAGAAACCCCTATTTCATCTCATTTCATTACTTAATTCCAATGGTGCATCTATAGCCTTGCTGTTATGTAGTTAGTCAGTTTAGTCAGTCAGTCATGTCCTACTCTTTGCGACCCCATGAATCGCAGCATGCCAGGCCTCCCTGTCCATCACCAACTCCCAGAGTTCACTCAGACTCACATCCATCAAGTCAGTGATGCCATCCAGCCATCTCATCCTCTGTCGTCCCCTTCTCCTCCTGCCCCCAATCCCTCCCAGCATCAGGGTTTTTCCAATGAGTCAGCTCTTCGCATGAGGTGGCCAAAGTATTGGAGTTTCAGCCTCAGCATCAGTCCTTCCAATGAACACCCAGGACTGATCTCCTTTAGAATGGACTGGTTGGATCTCCTTGCTGTCCAAGGGATTCTCAAGAGTCTTCTCCAACACCACAGTTTAAAAGCATCAATTCTTCGGCGCTCAGCTTTCTTCACAGTCCAACTCTCACATCCATATATAACCACTGGAAAAACCATTACTACACCTTGAAAGTGAAAGTGAAGTCACTCAGTAGTGTCCCACTCTTTGCGACCCCATGGACTGTGGCCTACCAGGCTCCTTGATCCATGGGATTTTCCAAGCAAGAGTACTGGAGTGGGTTGCCATTTCCTTCTCTAGGGGATCTTCCCGACCCAGGGATTGAACCCGGGTCTCCTGCTTTGTAGGCAGATGCTTTACTGTCTGAGCTACGAGGGAAGCCCCTAAATCTTAATGCTCAGCAGAATACAGTGTGATGAAGACAAAGGGGATAGATACCTGTTCTTCTATTTGTCTTTTCTAAAAAGACCACAATTTAAGAAATGATAAGGTAGGCTCTTTGGAAATAAGTTGATTTCCTAAACTGAACTAATACTGAGTCATTCAGTGCAGTAAAAGAAAAAAAAAATTCAGCTATCTTGTCATTTTACTTTTTTTTTTTAATCTTGTAATTTTAAATGTTCTATTTGCTCTCAGGATGAAAGGTTTGTTTAATAGCGTTCAATGTGAGAGTATCCTTAGAATTTTGCTCATGATTATATGGGCTATTAGTATTACATGGTACATGTATCCTGTCAGTAGGGCATGAAATTTTTTTAGTTCCTGGCATTTATTTGCTATTAGAGGTGTTTGATTAGACCAATAATAAACTCATATCTCCTTGTGTTATAAGGAACTGTTTTCTTGTTTGCCTTTCCCATATGATTGGGAGCTTGAGGGCAAAACTTATATCTTCTGAATATTCCAGTTAATTTAAAATTTTAACTTGAAATGCTTAATTGCAACTAGGCCTCTGTTGTTGGATAAAAATGATGCAATGGGTTTGGGGATTAACCCGGTTAGAGATGCTGGCCTTAGCTGAGATCAGCCTTTTCCCTGGCCCATGTGCTCCAGTCCTTCATTGCACACTGTACGATGGGCTTTGGGCCACTGTCACTCTGACTCTTCGGCTTTGCTCAGATGTGTTGGGGGTATCAGACAAGGTCCCAAACAAAGGCCTTTATTCACAGTTCCAGGCTCACAGCTCCCAAATCCTTGGAATTTCCTGAGCAATAGAGCAATGGGATAATATTTGGTCTCTTGTCCCAGTTCCTGAAAATGATTCAGGGAAGGTGACTTTTGGGTTCTACCCAAGGGTAGGTGCTTCCCTGATGGCTCAGATGGTAAAGAATCTGCTTGCAATGTGGGAGATCTGGGTTCAGTCCCTGGGTCAGGAAGATCCCCTGGAGAAGGAATAGCAAACCATTCTAGTATTCTTGCCTAGAGAATTCCATGGACAAAGGCTGCGGTCCATGGAGTTGCAAAGAGTGGGACATGACTGTTTGGGACCTTGCCTGATACATGTGTACCTTCATTTGGCTGTTGATTCATAACTTTTAATATCCTTTTATAATAAATCATTAATATGGTGTGAAAGTGGGTTTTCTTGAGTTTCATGAGCTGTTCTAGCAAATTAATTGAATCAGAGAAGGGTGTTCATGGCAATCTGATTTGTAGCCAGTTGATCATCAGAAGTACAGGTAATAATCTGGACTTGAAACTGGTGTCTGAAGTGGAGGATGGTCTTGTGGAACTGAGCGTTTACCTGTGGAATCTGATTCTATCTTCAGATATTGTCAGAATTGAGTTGACTTCTCAGACACCTGGTGGAACCTGAGAATTGCTTGTTGGTGTGGGGAAGCCTCCACACACACACACGTTGGAATTTGGTCTGGGAACCCCTTTTCAGTGCCAAATATACGCTTGGTGAATGAACAAGGAGGGTGTGTGTGAATGCCTTAAATACTTCTTGTGCTGATTTTTCAAATTTCCCATCACAACAGTTCCTCCTTTGGGATTGAAGCATTATTTACAAAGACCTAAATGAAAACCCCTTACTGGAGAGAGACATCATTGTTTTTTGTATCAGTTTGGAGGACAGATGTTATACAAGTTGATTCAACTTGCTGCTGCTGCTAAGGCGCTTCAGTCATGTCTGACTCTGTGCGACGCCATAGACGGCAGCCCACCAGCTTCCCCATTCCTGGGATTCAACTTGAAGGAGAAACAATTTAAAGGGAGAAAAGAGGATGGAGAATTAGAGAGGCCAAAACTAGGGGTCCTTCCTTGGGGTGCCAAGCTAGGATGGCCTGCTGGTGGGCTCTCTGGGTGACTCGGGGTCAGTAGAGGACCCTGAGCTCTATGGAAGTGTATGATACTGTTGAAAAAAGGAGAGCTAAAGAGGATAGGCCCAACCCAGGTCTCCCGCATTGCAGGCAGATTCTTTACCAGCTGAGCCATAAGGGAAGCAGAGAGGACAGGAGGGGGTTGCCAAAGACCAATAACTGGTTTTAAGATTTTGTGTAGGGAGACCTATCTATCCTGCACACAGCAAAGCTTGTATCTAATGAAATTATGAGTGTGGTGAAAACAGACTGACTAAGTACAGGGTCACTTGGAGGCCTGTGAAGATCCCAATCCTTAACTTACCCTCTGTCTTAGGAGTGCTTATAAAGCAAGATCAAGGTCATGTTGAACATAATGAATCAAACAAAATATAAGACAGAAAACACCAATAGTTAAATTGCTAGTTGACTGGGAACTCATAAAAGCTTGTTTGCTGAATGTGGAGCATATCTGATAAAATAGTAACAGTAATAGCTTGCACATAGCACTTCATCATTGTTTATTTTTATAATTTTGTTTTTGGCTGTTCTCTCGTTGAACAGGCTTTTCTCTAGTTGCAGCAAGTGGATGCTTCTCATTGCAGTGGCTCCTCTTGAGGCTTCTCTAGGGCACGTGGGCTTCTCAGTAATTGTGGCTCCTAGATTCCAGAGCACAGGCTCAGTAGTTGTGGTACACAGGTTTAGCTGCTCTGCGGCATGTGGGATATTTCTGTATCAGGGATTGAACCCCTGTCTCCTGCATTGGCAGGAGAATTCTTTACCACTAAGGTACCAGGGAAGCCCCATACTTCATAATTTATAAAGCACCTTCATGTACATTTTTTAAGTATTCCAATAAAGCAGGTAATTTGGTTGTTATCCCCCATATACAGATAGGGACACTGAAGCTTGAAGCATTAACTTGACATGTACTTGCTTATGTGGCTGGTAAGTGGTGGAGGTTAAGACCAGACTTTATTTGAGGTCCATGTATTCTTCTGTGCCAACCTGCCTGGAACATTTCCCCAGAGAGCAGCATGGGTTTAATTGCCCAGAACCTTCTTTTACCTTGCTATGTTGACCTAAACACTTCTAGGATAATTTCTTGTGTTCAGTTTTGAACTTGGTAAAGCTGTTTAAATAAAGGTGGTGAAAGTTTGGGCTGATATAGAGTAAGGTTATTATGGTTCCTCTTTCTTGAATCTGGTGTTCATTAAGGTTTTCCTGGCTGTAGCTGAAGTTATGATATTTACATAACGTATTTGTGTGGGGGTGGAAGCATATTAGTGCTGAGAGGTATTTATACAGCTTGCAAGAATTTGGAGCCCTACTGATGTCTTGACCATGTTGTGTTTCTTGGAAAGAGAAGTTGCTCATTGAAGTGTTTGGTACCCTTAGGTTGAAACTTGACTGTTTCCAGCAGGCACTTTAGGGTACCCCACAAATCATGTGGGGGAAGGGAGTCCTTAACCACTACCTCAGTATAGGGTCAGCTCTGCTTACTTTGATTATTATTATAATGAATGATTACTAATGTATGCCACTTATTGAGTGCCATCTTTGCCAGGCACAGTGTTGCCCACCATATATACATTATCTTTATTCTGAAAGCCATCAGATAAAACAGGCATTGCCATCTCTATTTTATCAGTAGTGGGGTCAGAGAGGCTAAATATACAGGTTCTAAAATTAAGATGGCTTAAATTTGGTCAGTTTCACTCTTGTATATGAAATGTTAGTGATGGATGATTCTATAAGGAGTTATACATGTTCTTATACACTGTGGATGAAAAAGAGCTTTCCTAGTGAATGTGTATAATCGTGGGACCTCTCTGAGTATGTTATTATATCTCAAGCCTTTTGCTCCAGGGGTGGTGGGTATGTGTCTAGCTACACTTGGAATCTTTTCTTTCATGGGAGGAAAGCAGGACAGTCCTATGCAACTCTCACCTTATATGGGTCCCCTTAACCATTTCCTTCCCCCCACCCCGCCCCGATTTTGATTAGTTGAACTTCTCATCACTTCTCAGTTCAGTTGCTCAGTCATGTATGACTCTTTGCAACCTCTCGGACTGCAGCACACTAGGCTTCCCTGTCTATCACCAACTCCTGCAGCTTGCTCAAACTCATGTCCATCGAGTTGGTGATGCCATTCAACCATCTCATCCTCTTGTCGTCACCTCCTCCTGCCTTCAATCTTTCCCAGCATCAGGGTCTTTACCAATGTGTCAGTTCTTTGCATCAGGTGGCCAAAGTATTGAAGTTTCAGCTTCAGCATCAGTCTTTCCAATGAATATTCATCACTTCTGGATCAATGAATTCAAAGGGTTCATGCTTCTGCTAAAGGTAGATTTAGACCCAAACAATTTATTTACTTTAGAGAATACCTATCAGGTAGGCATACTGGCTCTTTAAGTTAATATCTTAGAGTTGTTTGCAGTAACTTCTATCCTCATCTCCTATATGAGTAATTTATCTCAGGAAGTGGTTTGAGTCTCTGGGAACATCTGGCTCCCTACAGCATCAGCACAGCTGGGCTTAGGAAAAATTGTGTTGGTGAGGCAACTGTGGTGGAGTGGACCTGACCTGGAATTAGAAGACTGGGCTAGAGCTCCAGCTTTACCAGGTAACTGGCTATACAACTTTGGCAAGCTCACCTATCTTATTAGAGCTCAGTTTCTGTAATTTGAATTTTCATATGAAATCCAAGTTTCGGCTGCTTGAATGATGGACCATAAATCCTCTGGTGATCTGGAATGACCCTTAAAACACATCTGTGTAAAATATCTTGATTTCCTAACATATATAATGTGAACATGTCATCACCAGTATTTGTGAGTAATTTTCTTTTTTTGGTGAAGGAGATGGGAGAGCTTAGGTTTCTCCTGATGCAAGTTATTATGAAGCCTGCTTCTCTCTTGTCCCTCTTAAAAAAAAATTATCAAAACTACACTGAAACCAAACACTCATGAATGCTGGGGGAGAGCAGTGGACAGGGTGTGTGGGGTCACTACTTCCCAACATGGGGAAGCAAATAGCTTAAAATGGAATGTTAGATATCATTATGGTCAAATTCGTAGTGGCTCAGGCTGCTCTTTCTTCTAGCATCTTCTCCCTTATCCTACAACATGCTTAGTCACTTCAGTTGTGTCTGACTTTTGAGACCCTAATGGACTGTAGCCCACCAGGATCTTCTGTCCATGGGATTCTTCAGACAAGAATACTGGAGTGGATTGCCATGCCCTCTCCATGGGATCTTCCCAACCCAGGGATTGAACCTTCATTTCTGCCTTGACAGGATGATTCTTTGCCTCTGGGCTACGAGGGAAGTCCCCACAACAGAGCAGCCCAAATCTGTGTCTACCCCTTCTTACAGGGGAATACTAAACAATTGTTGGTTTATTATAAAGGGTAATTTCACTTTTTTCTATTTAAACCTCTCCCATTTGTGATCTGCCCCAGGTGAAGCTTACCTTAAAAATCAGACAAGTTCATTAAGGTTTTTCCCAGTGGAGAAAGAGACTAGAGCATGGAAAACTTTTTTGTCAGTTTGTTTTCATAGCTGTTAGTTTACTCTGAATATCTTCACTTTGGTCTCTCACAGCAGGCAGAATGATTGTTCTAAACACAAGTTAGATTATGTCTCCTTTTCTCAAAACTTTTCACTGTAAAATTCAAAGCTCCTAGTGTGGCCTTCAGGGCCCAAAGTGCGGCTGCCCCAGGCTCCCTCTCTGAGTGGCCATGGCCTTTCCTTTCTGTGCTCCACCCACAGGAGCATCTAGGGAGCAGCCAGGCTCCATACACCTCAGGGCCTTTGCAGTTCCCTGAGAGCCAACCCACAGCTTCCTCTAGTTTCTTTCGGCCTCTGGTTAAATGTATCAGAATCAGGAAGGCCTTCTGTGATAGCCATATAAAACTGCACCCCTCCACTGTTCCTCTGGGCTTCCCTGGTGGCTCAGATGGTAATGAAGCCACCTGCAATGTAGGAGACCTGGGTTCGAGCCCTGGGTCAGGAAGATCCCCTGGAGAAGGAAATGGCAACCCACTCCAGTGTTCTTGCCTGAATAATTCCATGGATAGAGGAGCCTGGCAGGCTACAGCCCATGGGGGTCACAAAAAGTTGGACAGGACTGAGTGACTAACACACTTCACTGTTCCTCTACCCTAACGTGTTATTATTAAATCGTTTCTAACGTGTTATTATTAAATCATTTATATAATTATATGGTTACTTTCTGTTTCCCTGCACTAGAATGAAAGCTCCAAGAATACAGTTTTGTTACTTTCTCCTGGCTTAGTGCTCTTTCCACATCTCCTGCTGACAGTGTCTTGCACTTGGTAAGCTCTTGATACATATCAACTGAATGAATGAATGCATTTAGCCAACAGATATTTCTTGAGCACCTACCTGTGCCAGAGCTTTTGATATCGATCTCTGCAGATTATACTGTGAGAATTAGTTATTCAAAGATCCTTCCTTAAAGGCAGTGTTCCCAAATGGAAAGCATTATTACTTTGAATTCCCCAGCTCCTCTTTCTTTTTCTCTTCTAGGATCCCAAGGGGCCCATTGCTCTATATCAGGAATTCATAAAGTTTTTCTGTAAAGCACCAGATGATAAATGTTTTAGGTTTTGTGGGCCATACCCTCTCTGTCTCAACTCTTCCACTGGGCTAGCAGGAAGCAGCCATAAGCAAGAGGTGAGGAATGAGCATAACTATTTCCAGCAAAACTTTGGCCCATAGTTTGCTAATCTCTGCTGAAAAGAAAAAGCTCTTTCACAAATCAACCCAAAACTTGTTAGGGCACAGTGTGACACCTTTCTTATGGTAATTGTCATTTTAGGGGATCCTGAGAGAGAAGGTTTCATTTAATACAAACCTGGGGCTTCTGTGGTGGCTCAGACAGTTAAGAATCTACCTGCAATGTGGGAGACCTGGGTTCCATCCCTGGGTCAGGAAGATCCCCTGGAGGAGAAAATGGCAACCCACTCCAGTATTCTTGCCTGGGAAATCCTGTGAACAGAGGAATCTGGTGGGCTACAGTCCATGGGGTTGCAAAGAACTGGACACAACCAGTTCTTTGGTTGTGTGACATTTGGTTGAGTGACTTTCACTCAACCAAATCATTCTAACTTCCATTAAGTTCAAAGTGGTGTGAAAAATAAGGTGGCTCAGATGGTAAAGAATCCACTTGCAATGCAGGAGACCTGGGTTTGATCCCTGGGTTGGGAATATCCCCTGGAGGAGGGCATGGCAACGCACTCTAGTATTCTTGCTTGGAGAATCCTCATGGACAGAGGAGCCTGGTGGGCTACAGTCCAAGGGGTTGCAAAGAGTCAGACAAGACTGAGTGACAAAGCACGCAAGTTCAAAGTGGTGTGAAAAATAAATGTTCTTTCACAATCAGGTTTAACACATTTACTAGTGATGATCTGTGTCATCTGAAAATTATAGGACCTCACTTGCCAGAATTGTTGTACATCTTGTAGAAAGTATATTTCTAAAGACACACCTGGATTACCACTGGTGCTGGGAAGCTATATCTCAGGTTCAAGTTTCAAATTGCCTTATGGTTTATTTTTTCTTGGCTTTATTTGCCATCAAAACTGTCTTTTGTGAGTGTACTTGATGACACTGCTGAATTTCTGGATCTACAGACTGGCTCTAACTTTTGTAGCCATAGGAGAAATTATTAATTGAATTGTTAGGTTGTGGGCAAGACAGTGTGTTCCATATGTTCACTGTCTTATGCCAACTCTGTTAATTTGAAGCATACTGATATCTGGCAGGGCCAGAACAAAATTTTGATTAGTCATGATGTATGTGTAGCGTTTCTTTTGCAAAAAATTACTAAGGGGAAAAAGAGCTGATGAGTCAAAGTATTTCCCAAAACCAAGTTTCCACATATAGATTACAGAAAAATATGCCTCATTAGTAAGATGCTATTGTATTCTTGTAACCAAAATTAAAAACATATTTAGGAAACATTCCATCACTTTTTCAAGATTCCAAGTTCAGTCGGGACTATGCATTACTTAAAAAAATTTAGCATTTATTCTTCTTGAGTTATAATCAGCTTATAAGATGATATTTCACAATGGAACGTTGAATGGTAATGTCACGCCTCTGTATATATTTGGTTTCTTTTGTTTGATATAGAATGGATTTTATCACAAGACTGAGTGAAAGCACATTCAGAAGCTCACATCTAGTAAGAAGCAGACTAGAAAGTCTGTACAGAGGTGGGTGGCCAGGATAGCAGAGTAGAAAGACCCTGGGCTCACCTCTTCCTCTGGGCATAGCAAATTACAACTACTTACAGATCAACTATCCATGAGAATGATCTGAAGGCTAAGGAAAGATTTTCCACAACTAAAGATACAAAGAAGGATTAACAATGAGATCTGTAGAAAGGACAGAGACACCCTGTAGTCAAGACCCACATCCCTGGCGTGGATGACCCACAAATGGGAGGGTAATCCCAATTGTAAAGGCTTTCCTCAAGGAGTGAGGGGTCTGAGCCCCACATTGGCTGGCCCAGCCTGGGGGTTCTGCTCTGGGAAGATGAGCCCTCAGAACACCTGGCTTTGAATTCCACCGGGGCTTGCATATGGAAGAGCCAGGTGGCTATAGGAAGCAGACTCTGATCATAAAGAGCACACACAAAATCTCTCATGCTCTGAGATACCAAAGTAAGGATTAGAAAGGAGCCTGGGTCAGACTGACTTGCTGATCTTGGATAACTTCCTGGAGAGGCAGGAGGCAATTAGGACTCCCTTTGGGGATATAGACTCTGGCAGGAACCATTTTTTGGAGCTCATTCTACCACGAGGACACTAGTGCTAACAAACTGCCTTTTGGAGCCTTCCTTCTGGTCTGGGGCTTACTCACCCAACAGCTGGCAGGAACTAGCCATCCCCTGCTCCACCCCTTGTAAAGACTGCATAGCCAACAGCTGTGGGGACTCTATCTTACCCACCAGTAGTCTGGCACCTGCCCTGGCCCCATCCACCTCCTACCAGGCATGCTGCCAACTTACTGGGACCTGGCCCAATCCACCAGCAAGCCAGCACCAGCCTCAGGCCCCCTGAGCTGCACAGACAGTGGTGCTGGGTCCTGGCCCTGCCCACCAGTGGAATGGTAGCAAACTGGGCCAGGCACTAGCCTCGCCTATCAGCATATCCACAGTAGCTGACCCACCACAACAGAAGGGACAACACAACTCAGAGAGGGGGCACCCCTACAGCACATATGGTTCTGATGGCCAGAGGGGAGTGTGCTACTAGGCCCCATAAAGAATTTGCTCCATATATCTAAGATCACACATACACATGCACTTCAAATAGGAGTTTATCCATCAGACTACTTGCTACATCTCAAACTGTTTTTATTTCTTCCTTCTCCTTCCTTTTTTCCTACTTCCCCTGTCTTTCTCCTCATTTTTACTTGAATCTATTGTATTTTTTAAAAAAGTAACATTAGACAAGTATTTAGTTTAAAAAATGAGTTTTATGTAATAAGACAATTCACATAATGTGGACATTAAATGCAAAGCCAAACAGTTTGGTCAGCATGAATGCATGCCCTTCTCATTTCTAGAATAAGATGTATTTACGTAAAACCCTGATTGTTTTTCCTTTTAAAATCCAAGTTAGCTCAATTATGTTAGTATCAGCAGATGGATTTAATTTGGGTGATTTTTCACTTGGGACCACCTCATGTGTTTTTCTGGGAGCCAAAAATGAGAGTGATCTCATAGAAGGGATTGCATAAATGATACTTATTAGGGCTGTTTAAGAACCTGAGTGGACATGCCCCATTGATATTAGAAACTAAGCAATAATTTAACATTATCAAAAACTCAACCAAAACTCTTTTTTCATATCTCTGGATATTTTAAGAGTTAAATCAGCTATTTTGAGTAATATGTTATTTGGAAAGTAAATTTAGGGCGTTTTGTTTTGTTTTTTTTTTTTTGCATCTGACCTTTCGAATTTTGCATAAATAATATGTTAATTTTATTTTGATTTAGAGATTTAACAGCATTTTTGTCTTTATTATTTAATTTGCTGATCATGTTAACCACCTGAGATGGGCATATTATCCCTCTTTTACTGGAATAGCAAGCAGTCCTCAAAGGTTAATCCAATCCCTGGTGAGTAGGAGTGAAATTGGACCGGGAAACAAGATAGAATTGACACTCAGATGTGACCGCTAGATTTTGACCTCGGGCACATGCTATGTGAATTTGTGAGTTTTGTTTCAGAATGAATACAAAGTGGTAGCTTCTCTAATCCAGACTTAGTCTAACATTAGAAATAGCTAAAAGATAGCATTCTATAACTGGATATTTGCATAACATCCCACTAAAAGCTACAAATTAAAAAAAACCTTATATATTCTTTACTTTAACAAAGCAAAGGGGAATAGTTTCAGTTAAACTATTCACATTGAAAACTGTTTGTGGAATCATGTTGTTTATACGATGTTTGCGACTATGCATGGTAGATACCTAGCTTTTCTGGTGGCTCGGTAGTAAAGAATCCATCTACCAGTGCAGGAGATGTGGGTTCGATCCCTGATCCAGGGAGATCCCCTGGAGAAGGAAATGGCAACCCACTCGAGTATTCTTGCTTGGGAAATCCCATGCACAGAGGAGCCTAGCTGGCTGCAGTCCATGAGGTAATAAAGAATCGGACACAACTTAGCAACTAATCACGACAACAATGGCAGGTATTACTTTTGTGCACAGTCATCTGATTCTTACCTTTTCCCTTTGGCCATATGAATGAAACAGTTCTCTGTCCCGGGGAAGCTAGGTATGGCCATGTGACCTGCTTTTGTCAATGAAACTTGAGGTGAGAGGCCCTCTAGGGGGAAACATTTAAGAGTTGGATGTGTTTCTGCACACTCTCTTCCTTCACTTCGACAATCATGGAGGCATATGTTGAGATGGAGATGCTATTATTCCGAAGCAGCCAGGAGTACCCAGCCAACATATGGAGACCAGCTGCCCTGGAGAAAAGCCTGCACCAGCCATGGACTCTATTGAAAGAGAAGTGAACTTGTGTAGTCTTAAGTCACTGGAATTTTGGTTACTGTGGCAACCTCCTGTGTCCTGATAAATTAAAGATGAAACTGAGCTAACAGTTTTTAAAATTTCCAAAAGATTCCAACTGGGCCAGGAGTGCTATTACTCCTTTCAAGTGTGCCATTTTTCTCCCATACCACCCTCAAAAACAATATTTTTGAGTAACGTGGATCATATTATCATAGAGTTTTTGAATAACGAATTTGTAGAGAGTCTAGAATCATGAAGACAAATTATTCAAAATGTTTTTTAAGTTATTTTCTTCAGTGAGGTGAAGCCAGCCAGTTTACTTTCTGAGAACTAAAAAAAATCTAACCAACCCATCAATCACATTTTACTGTTAATTACCAGCAACATCTGTTTTAATGTAATGCATATATGTCAGTGAACTAGTTCAAAGCTTATTGATTATATATATATAATATACACAAATAAAAATATATGCACACACATACATACACACACACATATATAAGTATTTAGAGTTATGTGACTATTTTGTAATTTTTCTTATACTAGGTGCTATAGAAATGAATCACCATTTTAGGGGTTTGCTGCCTTTCAGAGGAGAAGTACAAACTAGGTCATAAACTCCATGCTGGCAGTGATGATACATATATATTTTTTCACTTTGTACCTGAAGCCTATAGTGCAGGCCCATCAGTTCAGTTCAGTTCAGTCACTCAGTCGTGTCCAACTCTTTGCCACCCCATGAATCGCAGCACGCGAGGCCTCCCTGTCCATCACCATCTCCCTGAGTTCACTCAAACTCACGTCCATCAAGTCAGTGATGCCATCCAGCCATCTCATCCTCTGTCATCCCCTTCTCCTCCTGCCCCCAATCCCTCCCAGCATCAGAGTCTTTTCCAATGAGTCAACTCTTCACATGAGGTGGCCAAAGTACTGGAGTTTCAGCTTTAGCATCATTCCTTCCAAAGAACATCCAGGGCTGATCTCCTTTAGATTGGACTGGTTGGATCTCCTTGCAGTCCAAGGGACTCTCAAGAGTCTTCTCCAACACCACGGTTCAAAAGCATCAATTCTTCGGCACTCAGCTTTCTTCACAGTCCAATTCTTGCATCCATACATGACCACTGGAAAAACCATAGCCTTGACTAGATGGACCTTTGTTGGCAAAATAATGTCTCTGCTTTTGAATATGCTATCTAGGTTGGTCATAACTTTCCTTCCAAGGAGTAAGCGTCTTTTAATTTCATGGCTGCAGTCACCATCTGCAGTGATTTTGGAGCCCCCAAAAATAAAGTCTGGCACTGTTTCCACTGTTTCCCCATCTATTTCCCATGAAGTGATGGGACCAGATGCCATGATCTTTGTTTTCTGAATGTTGAGCTTTAAGTCAACTTTTTCCACTCTCCTCTTTCACTTTCATCAAGAGGCTTTTTAGTTCCTCTTCACTTTCTGCCAAAAGGGTGGTGTCATCTGCATATCTGAGGTTATTGATATTTCTCCCCACAATCTTGATTCCAGCTTGTGTTTCTTCCAGCCCAGCATTTCTCATGATGTACTCTGCATATAAGTTAAATAAGCAGGATGACAATATATAGCCTTGACGTACTCCTTTTCCTGTTTGGAACCAGTCTGTTGTTCCATGTCCAGTTCTAACTGTTGCTTCCTGACCTGCATATAGGTTTCTCAAGAGGCAGGTCAGGTGGTCCGGTATTCCCATCTCTTTCAGAATTTTCCACAGTTTATTGTGATCCACACAGTCAAAGGCTTTGGCATAGTCCATAAAGCAGAAATAGATGTTTTTCTGGAACTCTTGCTTTTTCGATGATCCAGCGGATGTTGGCAATTTGATCTCTGGTTCCTTTGCCTTTTCTAAAACCATAGGTGAGGCTTAATAATTATTTGTAAAAGAATAAACCAATGCTGGGAATTTGAGTGGTTGTGCCCACAGGAAGTGAAAGGTGTGGTCGGTATGCCCACAGGTGGCTCTCACCTTTCTAAAGCACCTGGTCAGTGAGATGGCAGATGAACCCAGTCTGTGGACGGGTTGTCTGTGGAACACTGAGATAACCCTATGTGGGTATTAGGAAAAGTGTCACATTTGGAGTCAGAGGGTCTGGGGTTTGCATTTCTTCTAATTGACTCATTACTTTGAGAAAATTAGTTGACTCCTCTGGGACTCAGTTTTCTTCTAATAGTAAACTACCTCACAGAATTTGAAACCTGGAGTCAACCTGGAATCCCTTGGAGTTATATACAATTTGAGGGTGAGCATATGTATGTATATGTGTGCTTTTCTAGGCTTGAGAGTCAGTAGCTTGGCTCACTCTCAAAAAAGGTTAATGAACCAAAAAATTTAACAATAACTGATACAAATCTGATGTTATTGAGCTTCTAAAGCCCAGAGCAATGAGAGCAGAAGTTGGGACTGAGAGTACTTTTATCTCCGAATATCAATTTAGCTCATTTTGTATGCTTAGTGGCTAGTCCCAAGGACCAGTTTTAAATGTAAAACAGGAAAATCAGTATAAATCAACAATAATTTGCAATATACACGAGGTTTTCTTACCCATATCTTATGGTGGAGACAGGCAGTGTGATTAGTTCTTTGAGTGACGATGGAGATCGACTTGGAGCTGAGTGACCTAAATTAGCAGTTCCAGGAACCTCCCCTTCCTCCCCTCAGTGATGGGGGCTGCCCTGACTTTACTTTCTGGAGCACCTAGTCCTCCAAGGCATCCAGGTTTGGGGCAGCTCTTGTTTCCCACACTTCTAACCAGCATCTATGTTCACATTGCCAGCTGCCTAAACCCAGGAGTTCTTTTCCCCTTTTGAGAATGAACTCATGCTGTCCCATAAAAAGAGAGAAGTCTTGGGTGGAGTCCCACACCAGGAGCCCAGCTACAGGGCACAGCCACCCAGTTCTGCTCCAGCCTGTGAGTGTCATGTGACTTCCTGAAAGGGGACCCTGAGAAACCTACCAAACCTGTCACCTGTGACCTCCAACTTGCTCCAAAGTGATGCTGATGTTTGCTGAGTGTCTTGCCCGACACGTGTCTCAATTAAAAATGTAATCCTAGCAACAGAACTGTGAGGTAGACAACCTTCTCCCTTCTCCAGGGCTCAGAGCACTTAACTGATTTGTCAAAGGTTGTAACTGCAGGGCCAGAAAGCAAATACTGGCTTCCCAACTCAAGTCTGGGATTCTCTACCCTGAAGGTGGCTCTTTCTTAATTTAATAGTTTTGAGCCTATTTCTGGATGTGTAAAACAGTAATAATGATGTCCGTGTCCCAGATTGTTGTGGGGACAATGGGTCACGTGTGTGAAAAGGCTTTGTGAAGAAGGGAGAGTCCCATATCTACTTAGGGATTAGCCTGGGACCTTTCCCTGTTGTTGTCATTGTTGTTTAGTTGCCAAGTCGTGTCCGACTCTGCAACTACATGGACTGTAGCCCACCAGGCTCCTCTGTCCATGGGATTTCTCAGGGAAGAATGCTGGAGTGGGTTGCCATGTCCTTCTCCAGGGGATCTTCCTGATCCAGGGATCAAACTTGCACCTCCTGCAGTGGCAGTTGGATCCTTTACCACAGAGCCCACTAGTGGGGTTTATTCCGACAGCCATCTAGGAACAAGAATGAGAGCTTGGAGGAATATGAACACTGGGGACAAAGATACAGTTATTAGAGGGAAGGAAAGGACTCTTTTGTGGGAGGGAGAGGTTTTCTGTTTTTTCCAATTTTATGTCACTGGGTGCTAGGTATGGTCACATTCCTTTCAATGGTGTCAGACTGTGTTCTGCTTTGAAGTTAAGTTACTTAAGCTCAGTTTGATCCCTCTGAGGCTTGCCTTTAAGTTTTACTAGGGCAGATCAAGAGCTGTATTTAGTCTAGGGCTAATTTAGCCTCACTACCTTTCTGAAGACTTTATGCAATACCTTGGGTATTAGGCCATCTTTCCATTCTGGCTGGTGGGAACATAAAATATTCCCAGTCCTGTGTGAGTTCAAGGAATTGTTTGGTTTATTAGTTCTTTGCCTGACCTGGGGCAATTTCGGTTCATGCATGCCAAAATAGTCACATTATAATTGTCCAGGTTGGAAGAGACCCTCTTGTCTTTGGAGAGCTTTTCCTACACATTCTAGCTTCCTTGGCTTCTCTATACTTTTATCTCTGTCAATCCAGTGATATCATTGATTTCTATTTGGGTCACCCATGCTTTGTGCTGCAGCCTGGAAATTCTTCTAGGGCTTATCTCATCTGTTGCTATTTTCCCAGGGATCAAATCTCATGCTGTCTGTTGTCCAATGTCTGAAAATGATTTTTTCCATATATTTTGTTTGGTCTTCTAGTTGTTTAAGGTGGAAGGGTAAACTGGTCCCTGTTACTCCATCTTGGCAGGAAGTGAAAGTTCCTGACATGCTGATTTCTGATTGATGGCTAAGAGTAATATGTTTTTCCACAAGTATTCTAAGAATTTGTTTTTTAAACATATAAACAAAGGCCTGCTATGAAAATAACCTGTTTTTTATTTATTTCCAGGTCTAAACCTCCCACAGTGGAATATTTTTCTTCTTACTATGTTGAATAAATTTTTTTAAAAGAATGAGTTTTGAAGAAAATCTGCAGAAAATAAGTAAGAAAGTACAGAAAAAGTAAGAATTCAGTTCTGACAGTCATTAGCTTCTTGAAAGAAATACCTCTCAGTAATAATTAGTTTTCACTGCAGAGTAGTTTTTCCTGCAAGATCGACATTAGTTATAAAATGTATTAATAAACAAATGCAGGCCCCTCATATGCCTCTTAGTTTATCTAAATATTGCCTTCCTGTGTTATTAGAATCTGTAAACAACAAACAGCCTAACCAGTCAAATGTGAAATCATTTTCATTTTATGTTTTCATTGACTGTGAAAGGACTGAAATGAATCGCAAATTACACACCAACAGCTTTCTAATTACTGTATTCCCTTTGCAATAGTTATTTAAAAGATGTTTTTATTATAGTATAGTTAATTTACAATGTTATGTTAGTTTCAGGTGTACATCTAAGTATATATATCAGTTGCCAACAAAGGTCCATCTAGTCAAGGCTATAGTTTTTCCAGTAGTCACGTATGGATGTGAGAGTTGGATGGTGAAGAAAGCTGAGCGCCGAAGAATCAATGCTTTTGAACTGTGGTGTTGGAGAAGACTCTTGAGAGTCCCTTGGATTGCAAGGAGACCCAACCAGTCCATCCTCAAGGAGATCAGTCCTGGGTGTTCATTGGAAGGACTGATGTTGAAGCTGAAACTCCAGTACTTTGGCCACCTCATGTGAAGAGTTGACTCATTGGAAAAGACTCTGATGCTGGGAGGGATTGGGGGCAGGAGGAGAAGGGGACAACAGAGGATGAGATGGCTGGATGGCATCACTGACCTGATGGACGTGAGTTTGAGTGAACTCCGGGAGTTGGTGATGGACAGGGAGGCCTGGTGTGCTGAGATTCATGGGGTCACAGTCGGATACAACTGAGCGACTGAACTGAACTGAACTGATTGTTGTTAGTGTGTAGTCGCTAAGTCATGTCTGATCCTTTGCGATTATAGACCACCAGGCTCCTATGTCCATAGAATTTTCCAGGCAAGAATACTGAAGTGGGTTGCTACTTTCTACTCCGGGAAATCTTCCCGACTCTGAGATTGAACTCGCATCCCTTAAGTCCCCTGCATTGGCAGATGAATTCTTTACCACTGGGCCACCTGGGAAGCCTCACGTATAGATATGCTGCTGCTGCTGCTAAGTCGCTTCAGTTGTGTCCGGCTCTTTGCGACCTCACAGCTGGCAGCCGATCAGGCTCTTCCTTTCCTGGGATTCTCCAGGCAAGAATACTGGAGTGGTTGCCATTTCCTTCTCCACATATACATATATTCACTCTTTTTTAGATTCTTTTCTTTTTTTTGTAGTTTATTTTTATTTATTTATTTTATTTTAAAAAATTTATTTATTTTAATTGGAGGCTAATTACTTTACAATATTGTTATACAGGCCATTACAGAGTATTTAGTAGAGTTCCCAGTGCTATACAGTAGGTTCTTATGTAATAGTTATTTATATAAGTAATTCCATCTCTTATTGACTCCAGAGTGAGGAGCAATAGAGAGAAGTTCTGAGGCAGCAATCCCTGTCCAAGCTGTAAACATTGCCAGTGTATGTTCTGAAACTGGAACGAATCTTCACTAAAGACTGAAGCTTAAAGCATATCCTTAGGAAACATTTCTTTTTCTACTGAACCATTTTAGAAACATGTTTCATGGAATCCAATCTTTCTGCTCTGGTTAGTTTTATACAGAAATTTCAGAGAGAAAAATTCACTTTTCACATAGTTTTGAAGAAATTTCAGATTAGAAAGAGATTATAATTTCACTGAGGAGTTAGGACAAAGGAATGCTTTATTGCCAAGACACGTAAAACTGTCCTTCATTTATTTGTCAAATGTGTATTGAGTGATCCACTATATTTGGGGCACAGTGCTGACACAGAATTCAGACAAAGAAACCAACAAACCTGCTTTCTCAAAGAAAAAGAGACTGTTTTGAATTTTATTGCCATTTAAGTTGCTTATTAATATTAAACAATATTTTCTCCATTGATTTATAGAACACCATGAAACAGAGGGTAATTCTTTATCCTATGGCAAAATTGATCTTCAAGGTTTTGTTTTCAACTGCCACCAATGCATTAATTTTGGCTTTTAAAAAATCTCTACAAAAGAAGAATTCTTTTCCGTTAGCCATGCTTGTTAAAAATTTAGTGCGACTTTTAGTGTTCAAATAAAAGTTGCATTGTGTAGCCATACTTTTTAGATTTTAAATTAAGGTACTAGGGATCCTTGCCTATTGTTTGGCATGGTTCTGCTGGGTTGTGTTAAGTTCAGTTTCTGTATTGACCTTAAGTTTTTGGATTTTATCTCATCTCTGACTGCCTGGTTTTGACTGAGACTCCTTTCCTCTGGGTTTCTGTCTGCTCGACTGTTCCAGTTTGAGACCAGCTCAATTAAACTCTTTTGGCTCTTGGACCTTCTGCATCACTTCCCAGTCGATGGTTTGCTCACTCCTGGCACAGAATTTTCTTTGGATGACTGTCCTGTTGGTGGTTACTCATTCCCCTACTCCACCCACCACTGGATCTCTGGGACAAACCTAAGACAATGTAGCTGTGCACCTAGAGGAAATCTGTAGACAGGACCAGGTAAATGCCTTTAGCTATTATACTTTCTTCCAAGAGGGTTTTTCTACCTACAGTACTTTTGTATTGCTAAGGCTTTTATTTTGTATTATAACTTATGGAAATCTTTGGGCTATGTGTACATTGGGTTTATCCAAGGCCTCACTACTTGGCTCTGAAAAGTGAAGAATGAAATCTCAACTCACTATCAACAATCTTACAGGTTATTTTGGTCAGTGTAGTTCTACCACTTTCAAATCACCAGATTCCATTTAAAAAGCTGTCTTACTTTGAGTGTATTCTTTTATTTTAAATTGCTTTACAATGTTCTGTTAGTTTCTGCTATACAACAAAGTGAATCAGCCACATGTATACATATATCCCCTTTCTCTTGAACCTTCCTTCCCTGCCACCATCCCACCCCTCTAGGTTATCACAACACTGAGCTGCGCTCCCTGTGCTGTACATCAGCTTCCCACTAGCTATGTATTTTACGCATGGTAGTAATATATGTATGTTAATCCTGCTCTCTCAGTTCATCTTACCCTTCCCTTTGCCCTTTATGTCCGTGTTCTTTACTGCTGTCTGTGTCCCTATTCCTACCTGGCAAACAAGCTTATCTGTGCCATTTTTCTAGATTCCATACACATGTTTTTTTCAAATTTTAAAAAGATTAATTTATTCTTGGTTGTTGCTTTGTATGTGTTTTCTCTAGTAGCTGCAAGCTGGGGCTACTCTTTGTTGCCATGCACAGTTTTCTCATTGTGGTGGCTTCTCTTGTCACAGAGCACAGGCTCTAGGCATGCGAACTTCACGAGTTGTGGCATAGTGGCTCAATAGTTTTAGCTTGTGGGCCCAAGAGCACGTGGGCTTCTGTAGTTGCAGCACGTGGGCTCAGTGGTCGTGATACAGGGGAATCTTCCTAAGCCCGTGTCCCCTGCATTGGCAGGTGGATTCTCATCCACTGCACTACCAGGAAAGTCCGCACGTGCATTTTAATGTCATATCTATTTAAGTATTTGATTAATTAGAACAGTGAGAAGTTTTGTTAGTTTAGGTATCTTACTAATTTTCTTAGAACTCTAACTAATAAAATAAATAAACCAATAAAATTCAAATATGTCCTTGAATCACCAAGGACATCATTAGGATAAAGTAGCAATGATTAGTAATTGTTAAATTGAATAAAATATACAAAGTTGAATAAAATATAAAAGTCAATATATAATATATGTACTAAATACCCATTCTGTGACCAACACTGTTAAGGTTTTGGGGATATAATGGTAGGTAAGACATGGACCTTATCCTTTCAGAGCTCATGGTCAAAGTGGGTAGGTGGATGCTCAGCAGACAATTTCAGGAAGATGGAGAAAGTGCCATGGCAGTACTAGCTGTGCATTGTGAGAAAGGACAAGAGGGCCATCCAATCCAGTCTGGTGTTGAATCAGATGAGCAAGAAGAGGTCCCAGAAGAGAGAGACAGAATTGAGTCCTAAAGAGTACAGAAATTCATGAATAGAGATTATATGGGCTTCTTAAAGTTGGGAAATGTGTCTTTCTTTATCCAAGTAAAGAAGTGGGGGCAGGGAATTACAGGAAGAGTCATTTATGACTTGCCCTGAGTAAGGAAGACTTGATCTCTCCCCTTCTGGAGGGAAATGACTTTATTGTAATCCTATACTTTATCTTAGAGTTCCTCTGGTGGCTCAGATGGTAAACAATCCGCCTGCAATGCACAAATTCCCAGGTTTGGTCCCTGGGTGGGGAAGATCTTCTAGAGAAGGGAATGGCTACCCACTCCAATATTCTTGCCTGGAGAATTCCATGGATAGAGGATACTGGCGGATTACAGTTCAAATATGTTTGAATTTTGTGTAACACTCTATAGTATATCAACATAAATATCAAACATGTCCAAATTTTTTTTTACAACGTTAGTGTAATTATCATTCTAAGAAAATGCTCTATGTTTATAGTGTGTTTTGTTTGATTTTTAATAGCCCTGGCATATCATCAGGTACTCTTGTGAAAATTAGAATCTCAGTTTGAGAGGCTTTGGTAAACACTTAAGAAGCTTGATTGTGAATTTAGATTGACCTAGTTTGAATCTTGACTCCACCTCTTCCTTAACGGACATTTTACTTATTACTCTTAAACTTTATTTACTTATTTTTTTTTAATTTAAATTTATTTATTTTAATTAGAGGCTAATTACTTTACAATATCGTATTGGTTTTGCCATACGTCAACATGAATCTGCCACGGGTGTACACGTGTTCCCAATCCTGAACCCCCCTCCCACCTCCCTCCCCATATCCTTCTAGTATAAAATGGGGATTCTGCACCACATTATAAAAATAAGTTGTCATATTAATTCAGTGTAATGAGGCCAAGGGTAGAACCCTGACAGCCTAGGCAGGTCTCAAAAAAACCCTTAAACATAAGGTAAAGTGGGGATTCTGGGAGACGAAGATGAAAGCATATACTTAGGGATCCTGTACAATGTCCCACTAATTCATGAATGGAGATTATATGGACTTCTTAAAGTTGGGAAATGCGTTTTTCTTGGTCCTCCGTGTATGCTTAACACAGTGCCTGACACCGAGGAAGTACACAATAATTAGTTATTAAATTAATAAAGCGATGACATTATGTTGTGTTTTTTAATCTATAAATTAAAAAGTCTCTTTTTATCTATAAATAGATAAAAGTCTCTTTTAATCTATAAATTCTTCTTTCATTCCTATCTTTCCCTTGCAAAGTTTCTTTGAAGAACTTGGGCTGTTTTGTTTGACTTTCAGTTTCCCACCATCTGGAGTGAACACTCATGGTGCAATTCGGCTTTCTTTGTCCCTTGTATTTTCCGGAAATTGGCAGCTTGATCCAGAGTAATGATCAAACAGAACTTCTAACCCTTTGACAAGACTGCTGCTGCTGCTGCTAAGTTGCTTCAGTCATGTCCAACTCTATGCTACCCCACAGATGGCAGCCCACCAGGCTCCCCCATCCCTGGGATTCTCCAGGCAAGAACACTGGAGTGGATTGCCATTTCCGTTTCCCCAGCCAACTTTCTCTTTCTCTCTCTTTCTTACTGAGATGTAATTGACATAAAATATTATGTTACTTTCAAGTGTAAAGTATAATGATTAGATATTTGTCCATATTGCAAAAGGATCAACACAATAAAAAGTCTAGGTAACATCCATCACCATACATAATTACTGATTTTTTTCTTCAGATTAGAACTTTTAAAATTTACTCTCTTAATTAAGAAAAAAATTTACTCTCTTAGCAATTTTCAAATATGCAGTATGACATTATTAGTCTCTATGCTATACATTACAAACCCATTACTTATTTTTTATAATTGGAAATTTGTACTTTTTATAATTGGAAATTTGACTCCCTTAACTCATTTCTTTCATCTCCCACCACAACCTCAGGAAACCAGCAATGTTTTTTTCTGTATCTGTGAGCTTTTCCTTTTTTAAATTAGTTTTTTCAAGTAATGTATTCATTTCTGCTGTACAGCAAAGTGATTTGGTTCTAAATATATATATCTTTCCCATGTTCATTTCCATTATGATTTATCACAGGGTATTGAATATAGTTCCCTGTGCTATGTAGTAGGACCTTGTCGTTTACCCATTCTATTTATAATAGTTTACATCTGCTAATCCCAAACTCCCAGTCCATCCATCCCCCACATCCTTCCTCCCTGGTAACCACAAGTCTGTTCTCTCTGTCTGTGAATCTGTTGTAGATAAGCTCATTTGTGTCATGTTTTAGATTCCACATATGAATGGTATTACATGGTATTTGTCTTTTCAACTTACTTCACTTAGAATAATAATCTCTAGGTCCATCCGTGTTGCTGCAAATGGTATTATTTCATTTTTTATGGCTGAGTAGATCCCACTGTGTATATATATACCATATCTTCTTTATCCCTTTATCTCTCAGTGAACATTTAGGTTGTTTCCGTGTCTTGGCTGTTGTGAATAGTGCTGCTGTGAACATAGGGGTGTATGTATTTTTTTGAATTATAGCTTTATCTGGAAATATGCCCAGGAGTGGGATTTCTGGATAATATGGCAACTTTACTTTTAGTTTTGAGGAAGGGCAATGGCACCCCACTCTAGCACTCTTCCCTGGAAAATCCCATGGACGGAGGAGCCTGGTGGGCCGCAGTCCATGGGGTCGCTAAGAATCGGACATGACTGAGCGACTTCACTTTCACTTTTCACTTTCATGCATTGGAGAAGGAAATGGCAACCCACTCCAGTGTTCTTGCCTGGAGAATCCCAGGGACCGGGGAGCCTGGTGGGCTGCCGTCTATGGGGTCACACAGAGTCGGACATGACTGAAGCGACTTAGCAGCAGCAGCAGCAGCCATACTTTTTTAATAGTGGCTGGAGAGATAAGAAAGCCTTCCTCAGTGATCAGTGCAAAGAAATAAATAGAGGAAAACAATAGAATTGGAAAGACGAGATCTCTTCAAGAAAATTAGATATACCAAGGGAACATTTCATTCAAAGATGGGCTCAATAAAGGATGGAAATGGTATGGACCTAACAGAAGCAGAAGATATTAAGAAAAGGTGGAAAGAATACACAAAAGAACTGTACAAAAAAGATCTTCACAACACAGATAATCACGATGGTGTGATCACTCATCTAGAGCCAGACATCCTGGAATGTGAAGTCAAGTTGGCCTTAGGAAGCATCATTACGAACAAAGCTAGTGGAGGTGATGGAATTCCAGTTGAGCTATTTCAAATCCTAAAAGATGATGCTATAAAAGTGCTGCACTCAATGCGCCAGCAAATTTGGAAAACTCAGCAGTGGCCACAGGACTGGAAAAGGTCAGTTTTCATTCCAATCCCGAAGAAAGACAATGGCAAAGAATGCTTAAACTACTGCACAATTGCACTCATCTCAAATGCTAGCAAAGTAATGCTCAAAATTCTCTAAGCCAGGCTTAAACAGTACATGAACTGTAAACTTCCAGATGTTCAAGCTGGATTTAGAAAAGGCAGAGGAACCAGAAATCAAATTGCCAACATCCACTGGATCATCAAAAAGTAGGAGAGTTCCAGAAAAACATCTACTTCTGCTTTATTGATTACACCAAAGCCTTTGACTGTGTAGATCACAACAAACTCTCAAAAATGATTTAAGAGATGGGAATACCAGACCACCTGACCTGCCTCTTGAGAAATCTGTATGCAGATCAGGAAGCAACAGTTAGAAATGGACATGGAACAACAGACTGGTTCCAAATAGGAAAAGGAGTACGTCAAGGCTGTATATTGTCACCCTGCTTATTTAACTTATATGCAGAGTACATCATGAGAAATGCTGGGCTGGATGAATCACAAGCTGGAATCAAGATTGCTGGGAGAAATATCAATAACCTCAGATACGCAGATGACACCACCCTTATGGCAGAAAGCAAAGAAGAACTAAAGAGCGTCTTGATGAAAGTGAAAGAGGAGAGTGAAAAAGTTGGCTTAAAGCTCTACATTCAGAAAATGAAGATCATGGCATCTGGTCCCATCACTTCATGGCAAATAGATGGGGAAACAGTGGAAACAATGTCAGATTTTATTTTTTTGGGGCTCCAAAATCACTGCAAATGGTGACTGCAGCCATGAAATAAAAAGGTGGTTACTCTTTGCTAGAAAAGTTATGACCAACCTAGATAGCATATTAAAAAGCAGAGACATTACTTTGCCAAAAAAAGTCTGTCTCGTCAAGGCTATGGTTTTTCCAGTGGTTATGTGTAGATATGAGAGTTGGACTATAAAGAAAGCTGAGCACAGAAGAATTGATGCTTTTGAACTGTGGTGTTGGAGAAGACTCTTGAGAGTCCCTTGGGCTTCACGGACATCCAACCAGTCCATCCTAAAGGAAATCAGTCCTGAATGTTCATTGGAAGGACTGATGTTGAAGCTGAAACTCCAGTACTTTGGCCACCTGATGCATAGAGCTGACTCATTTGAAAAGACCCTGATGCTGGGAAAGATTGAAGCAGGGAGGAGAAGGGGACGGCAGAGGATGAGATGGTTGGGTGGCATCACCGATTCAATGGACATGAGTTTGGGTGAACTCCGGGAGTTGGTGACAGACAGGTAGGCCTGACGTGCTGCAGGTCACGGGGTCGCAAAGAGTCGGACATGACTGAGCTGAACTGTACCAATGTATATTCCAGTAGCAGTGTAGGAGAAGGAAATGGCAACCCACTCCAGTATTCTTGCCTGGAGAATCCCAGGGATGGGGGAGCCTGGTGGGCTGCTGTCTATGGGGTCACACAGAGTCGACACGACTGAAGTGACTTAGCAGCAGCAGCAGCAGCAGTGTAGGAGGGTTCCCTTTTTTTTTCACACCCTCTCCAGCATTTGTGATTTATATTTTTTAATAATGACTATTCTGACTGGTGTGAGATCACATCATAGTTAAAAAAATTTTTTTTATTGAAGGATAATTGCTTTATAGAATTTTGTTGTTTTCTGTCAAACCTCAGCATGAATCAGCCATAGTCATACATATGTCCCCTCCCTTTTGAACCTCCCTCCCATCTGCCACGCCATCCCACCCCTCTAGATTCATACAGAGCCCCTGTTTGAGTTTCCTGAGCCATACAGCAAATTCCTGTTGGCTCTGTATTTTACATATGGTAATATAAGTTTCCATGGTACTCTTTCCATACATCTCACCCTCACCTCCACACTCCCATGTCCATAATTCTATTCTATGTGTCTGTTTCTCCACTGTTGCCCTGTAAATAAATTCTTCAGTACCTAGATGTGCATCAACATATCATAATTTTGATTTTAATTTCTGTAATAATTAGAGGTGTTGAACACCTTTTCATATGCCTGTTGGCCATTCTGAAGACATCATATGTTTTCTTTGGAGAAATATCTATTTAGATCTTCTGTTCATTTTTCAGTTGGATTGTTTGTTATTGAGTTGTATGAGCTGTTTGTATATTTGGAAATTAAGCCCTTGTTGTTTGCAAATATTTTCTCCCATTTGGTAGGTTGTCTTTTCATCTTGTTTATGGTTTCCTTTGTTGTACAAAGGCTTGTAAGTTGATTAGGTCCAATTTGTTTATTTTTACTCTTATTTCTATTGCTTTGGGAGACTAACCAAGAAAACATTGGTAGGATTTATGTCAGAATGTTTTGCCTCTGTTCACTATTAGAAGTTTTATGATGTCATGTCTTGTACTTAAGTGTTTAAAGCCATTTTGAGTCTATTTTTGTGAATGGTGTGAGGGTGTGTTCTATCCACGTTGATTTACATGTGGCTGTTCAACTTTCCCAGCATTATTTGTTAAAGAGAGTGTCTTTTCTTCATTGTTTATTCTTGCCTCCTTGTCGAAAATTAATTGACCATACGTGTGTAGGTTTATTTGGGGGCTGTATCTTCTATTCCATTGATCCATATATATGAACTTGTTTTTTGTTTGTTTTTGTTTTTAGATTCTACATATAAGTGAGCTCTTACAGTATATGTCTTTCTTGGCCTGACCTTTAATTTAACATAATACCCTTGAGGCCCATCCATGTTGTTATAACAATTAATTATGTTAAATTAAATATCAGAAAGAAAGACATATACTGTATGGTCTTACTTATATGTAGAATCTAAAAACAAGTTCATATATATGGATCAATGGAATAGAAGACTTAACTTATATGCAGAGTACATCATGCAAAATGCTGGGTTGGATGAAGCACAAGTTGGAAACAAGATTGCTGGGAGAAATATCAATAACCTCAGATGTGCAGATGACACCACCCTTATGGCAGAAAGTGAAGAAGAACTAAAGAGCCTCTTGATGAAAGCGAAAGAGGAAAGTGAAAAACTTGGCTTAAAGCTCAACATTCAGAAAATGAAGATCATGGCATCTGGTCCCATCACTTCATGGCAAATAGATGGGGAAACAGGGGAAACAGTGAGAGACTTTATTTTTGGGGGGGGCTCCCAAATAACTGCAGATTGTGACTGCAGCCATGAAATTAAATGATGCTTGCTCCTTGGAAGAAAAGCTATGACCAACATAGACAGCATATCAAAAGGAAGAGACATTACTTTGCCAACCAAGGTCCATCTAGACAAAGCTATGGTTTTTCCAGCAGTCACGTATGGATGTGAAAGTTGGACTATAAAGAAAGCTGAGTGCTGAAGAACTGATGCTTTTGAACTGTGGTGCTGGAAAAGGCTCTTGAGAGTCCCTTGGACTGCAAGGAGCTCAAACCACTCAATCCTAAAGGAAATCAGTCCTGAATATTCATTGGAAGGACTGATGCTGAAGCTGAAACTTCAATACTTTGGCTGTCTGATGCAAAGAACTGACTCATTGGAAAAGACTGTGATACTGTGAAAGACAGAAGGCAGGAGGAGAAGGGGACGACAGAGGATGAGATGGTTGAATGGCATCACTGACTCAATGGACATGAGTTTTAGCAAGCTCCAGGAGTTGGTGATGGACAGGGAAGCCAGGCATGCTGCAGTCCATGGGGTTGCAAAGAGTTGGACACGACTGAGCGACTGAACTGAACTGATGAGTTTCAACCCATCACACTTCTTTTCTTTAGCAAAGCTTATATTACCTCATCATTAACCAGTGATATCCTCTTCTTATTGACTCCTGAATCCTATTTATAGCCTCCTTGCTGTCTGGTGTGTTAAGGTATTACAGATTCTTCCTGTACATTTTCTCTCTTAGAATTGAGATCAACAATTTCTTTAAGAAATTTTGGTTTCTTTTAATAAGAATTAATTGCATTAATGGGATTTAGCTACTGTGCTGATCATTTTCTAGGCTTCTTCAATGAACAGTTCAGTTCAGTTCAGTTGTGTCTGACTCTTTGTGACCCCATGAATCACAGCACACCAGGCCTCCCTGTCCATCACCAACTCCCAGAGTTCACTCAAACTCATGTCCATTGAGTCGGTGATGCCAACCAGCCATCTCATCCTCTGTCGTCCCCTTCTCCTCCTGCCCCCAATCTCTCCCAGCATCAGAGTCTTTTCCAATGAGTTGACTCTTTGCATGAGGTGGCCAAAGTACTGGAATTTCAGCTTCAGCATCAGTCCTTCCAATGAACACCCAGGACTGATCTCCTTGAGGATGGACTGGTTGGATCTCCTTGCAGTCCAAGGGACTCTCAAGAGTCTTCTCCAGCACCACATTTCAAAAGCATCAGTTCTTCAGCGCTTAACTCTCACATCCATACATGACCACTGGAAAAACCATAGCCTTGACTAGATGGACCTTGGTTGGCAAAGAAATGTCTCTGCTTTTGAATATGCTATCTAGGTTGGTCATAAGTTTCCTTCCAAGGAGTAAGTGTCTTTTAATTTCATGGCTGCAGTGACCATCTGCAGTGATTTTGGAGCCCAGAAAAATAAAGTCTGACACTGTTTCCACTCTTTCCCCATCTATTTCCCATGAAATGATGGGACCAGATGCCATGATCTTTGTTTTCTGAATGTTGAGCTTTAAGCCAACTTTTTCACTCTACTCTTTCACTTTCATCAAGAGGCTTTTTAGTTCCTCTTCACTTTCTGCCATAAGGGTGGTGTCATCTGCATATCTGAGGTTATTGATATTTCTCCCAGCAATCTTGATTCCAGCTTGTGCTTCTTCCAGCCCAGCGTTTCTCACGATGTACTCTGCATATAAGTTAAATAAGCAGGGTGACAATATACAGCCTTGACGTGGACAGGACATACATAATAACACATGTATATGTATATTTGTGTATATATACAAAGATATATTTTTTATTGAAATAAATACCTCACAGCTATTTCAAGTTTAGTGCTTGTTTCCTGTACACAAGCATTTTTAATGAGGCAAAGTAGAGAATCTGGCTAATACTATGTCAGCTGACTCTGAAACCACTTGATTAAATAATAAGTTCCTAAGGCCTTCAAATATTTGATATAACAATGGAAAATTACCTCAAATATGTGCATAATGCTATTAACAGTATATCATTTCTGTACACTTGAAACTTCCAGGTGTTCAAGTGGAAAATATAGAAAGACTACAAGGTTATTTATAGTAGACTGTGCTTCAGTTTTTGGAGAAGGAAATGGCAACCCACTCCAGTGTTCTTGCCTGGAGAATCCCGGGGATGGTGGAGCCTGCTGGACTGCGGTCTATGGGGTCGCACGAAGTCGGACACGACTGAAGCGACTTAGCAGCAGCAGCAGTGCTTCAGTTTTACAATTCAATTTAACCTATATTGTTATAACAGTATTCTATTTGATTCAGTCCTAAATAAACAGTAATCTGTAAGCTCTTTGGGTGCTTGCTCATCAGTTTATTCCCAGCATCTAGTATAGTGAGCTTAGTGGGCTCATAGCAGGTGCTTAACTAATGCTTATAAAATGAATATTATTATTGGTAAAACACTGATGAGTAAGTTGGGAGACACTGTCCTTTCTTGGCCCCCTCTTAAAACATTATTTATAAGCATTGGCATTAGTTTTAAGTACTTTATTGGGTCTGTCTGACCTATGCTGGCAAGTGAATTGAGAGTTTTAAAAGCTTATGAGGGGTTTAACCTAATAAACAATATTAAGAGGTTCTTACTATTACCATTAGGGTCCGTAAATTTCCTAAATGCAGTCTGTCTGTGGTTTGTACCTTGTATTTTTCACTACATCATAAAGGTTAATCTGGTAAAACAGATGATAAAAATGCATTTTAAGGCTAATACTAATTAAAAATTAAAAGAAATAATGTTGATGAATAAATTCTAGAATTGGAGATAATGTTAACATCTTAAATTTTTCATTAAATGGCTTTTAATTAACTCCTGAAAGGTTACTCATTCTGCAAAATCATGTAAAAAAATGATCAGTCAGTTATCAGGAATTTTTTCAGAAATTATTTTATTCTGTTACTTTCTCATATAGAATTTGTTTTTTTAACTTTATGACTAAATTATGGAATTTAAATATGAGTTATTCATCTCTCATTTCTTCTCTGGTTATGGTATATTTTGTTTTGTTTTTAC
Source organism: Bos indicus x Bos taurus (assembly GCF_003369695.1). Lineage (NCBI taxonomy): Eukaryota > Metazoa > Chordata > Mammalia > Artiodactyla > Bovidae > Bos > Bos indicus x Bos taurus. The sequence continues at coordinate 66,519,695 of NC_040078.1, read as the reverse complement.
TTGGTGATTTCAAGCATTCTGGTCCTTTTAATATTGGGAAGCCATTAGAATGGCTTGATCCTTTCAGATTTGATAAAACAGAGAAGGGAGGGAAAAGGAGAACAATGGTAACTTCATTGTGTGTAAAGATTGAAGGGAATGGGTAACTTGACTCCATTTATCTTTCTATTTCAATATTGCCCCAAGTGAACTTGCGTTGAGCCTGGACCAGAGATCTGTGGTTTTGTTGTTTAGCTAGGAGTACAGATATTTTTCTGGAGAGTTTTGGAAACCAGTATTTAATTACTTCCGCTGGAATCCTCTGTTTCTGTGGGAACCTCTTAAGTATTTTAAATTAACTTTGTATCTGATATGGTAACATCAACAACAGAAACACTAAGCCTTTATTGGAACCTCAAATGATCTACTATAGGCTATCCCTGGCCAGTGATGTATTTTATCTGAGCTATATTGTATTAGAAAAAAAGTGAATTATTTGCCAACATTAAAATTTTTGAGTTTTTAAAAATCTCAAATGTGTATTTCTGGTACCTCTTGGAAGATCAAGATATTTCACTATAGTGGACCCACATTTTCATACCATAGCTATTGATTGAAGGTGGATACTGGAGTTGCTCTTCATATAGTTTCTCTGATGTTGAGACTGAGTGTCAGTTACCATTTATTAAGAGAGAAGTGGAACACTTCTTGTATCCTTGTCTCCAGCACCAGAAGCAAGGTAAAAGATAGACCAAGAAGGTTGCCTATGTCAAGAAAAATGGGAGGGAACAAGAGAGAATATTTTGTGTGTGTACATGTAAGAGAAAAAATTCCATGCATTTAACATCAAAGTATGTCTGCTTTGAAAGAATACAACTTAATAAGACCTTAAGGAAGCAAACCATCCCTAGGACTGTGAATGGTAAAAGGTAAAGATAATTGATTAAAAAAAAGAAAATCATAATGGTCTGATAAAGGAACTCACATTTCAGTAGAGCTTGTTTTAGAATGTGGATAACATAGGTGCAGATGCTGTAAAACACAGTTAGTTATTAATTGGAAAAAAAACCAACTGACCAGGTATCAAAACTTTTTGCAGATGATAAACTTATATAAGATTATCTACTGAATGTAGCAGAAATCATGTCCTAAACAGAAGCAAGCATTTACGGATATAAACCTCTCTAGAAGTGCTGCTTCTCAGTATGCTGTAGTATATATGGGAGTATTTGCAGAGTTTTAAAATTGTGGATGCAGGGAACACAGATATTTGTCTTGGAATTAAGGGAAATTTAGATGTGACTGAAGAATTTTTAATATGGTACCTATGACAACTATAACATCAGGATATGTTATAATATGTTGAGAATGATATAATAAAGGATGGTCAAAATTAATGGTTGGGACTCTTCAAATGGTCAGCATTAATTTGTATTTATTATGATTTTATAACATTTATGTCCAAGGTGGCAGCATTTTACAAGGATATGAGACTTAGTTAGGTCCATTCATTACAACATCATCAAGAGTCATTTGTAATAAAAAGTGCAGGCCCTTGACTGAAGGTACTCATGGTATGAACTGTGGACAGCTCAATCACAGTGGCTGGAGTCCCTGGTCAATGGTCTATTGTGCTTAAAAGATTTGTTTCTGTTTCTGAAGAAAATTAACTGCTGAGGAAAAATCCCTACCTTGACTCATCAAGTAGGAGTGGAATATAGACTTAGCATATTTGGTTGTTTCTTTGAATATTTTCTGTAAACATTTACGTGTAATTGTAATAATAGGATTTGATCTGCTCATTCTTAGTAAGATTCTGTTTTTGACAATTGAATAACATCCTTTTACTATTCCCCCACATAGAGGGCTTTCCATGGGTTGTGTTGGAAAGCAAGGCCTAGGCCTGAGGCTGAACTAAGTCTTTTTATTAATACTTTCTGCCCCCAAATGTAGCCCTTGGGGCTGGTTGTTTGATGGTCACAGTTGACTCTTGTTCATTCAGCAGCATAGGAGACACGCAGCATGTTTTACATCTCAGCGGCCAGAGAAGCAGAGAAAACCATTGAGAGATGAGAGCCAAACCTATATTGCCCTTTATAATTGTTGGTTTTATCATATACTTAATATATATGATATACACCAAGAATAAAGGTAAAGCAAGCACCTGTGTACTTCCCATCCAGCTTAATAAAGAGAAATTTTGTACGCTCAGCTCATTCTACCCTTCTCTCTTAGCATCCAGACTTTTGATTTGATCAAGAGATCATCACTCTCTTGATTTTATATTTTCTGTCTCTCACTCTTGTCTATAGTTTTAGGAGATAGTTGTAGTTGTGTATCTCTAAACAATATGTTGTTCACATTTCACATTTTTGAACTTTACGTAAAGGGGGTCATACTATACATATTCTTTAGTGACTTGCTTTTTGCTTAACAATCTGTTGTTAGAACATATTGATGCATAGGTTCCAAATAGGAAAAGGAGTACGTCAAGGCTGTATATTGTCACCCTGCTTATTTAACTTCTATGCAGAGTACATCATGAGAAACGCTGGGCTGGAAGAAGCACAAGCTGGAATCAAGATTGCTGGGAGAAATATCAATAACCTCAGAAATGCAGATGACACCACCCTTATGGCAGAAAGTGAAGAGGAACTAAAAAGCCTCTTGATGAAAGTGAAAGTGGAGAGTGAAAAAGTTGGCTTAAAGCTCAACATTCAGAAAATGAAGATCATGGCCTCTGGTCCCATCATTTCATGGGAAATAGATGGGGAAAGAGTGGAAACAGTGTCAGACTTTATTTTTCTGGGCTCCAAAATCACTGCAGATGGTCACTGCAGCCATGAAATTAAAAGACACTTACTCCTTGGAAGGAAAGTTATGACCAACCTAGATAGCATATTCAAAAGCAGAGACATCATTACTTTGCCAACAAAGGTCCGTCTAGTCAAAGCTATGGCTTTTCCAGTGGTCATGTATGGATGTGAGAGTTGGACTGTGAAGTAAGCTGAGCACCGAAGAATTGATGCTTTTGAACTGTGGGGTTGGAGAAGACTCTTGAGAGTCCCTTGGACTGCAAGGAGATCCAACCAGTCCATCCTAAAGGAGATTAGCCCTGGGATTTCTTTGGAAGGAATGATGCTAAAGCTGAAACTCCAGTACTTTGGCCACCTCATGTGAAGAGTTGACTCATTGGAAAAGACTCTGATGCTGGGAGGGATTGGGGGCAGGCGGGAAGGGGATGACAGAGGATGAGACGGCTGGATGGCATCACTGACTCAATGGATGTGTCTGAGTGAACTCCGGGAGTTGGTGATGGATAGGGAGGCCTGGTGTGCTGCAATTCATGGGGTCGCAGAGTCGGATACGACTGAGTGACTGAACTGAACTGAACTGATAGTTCACTTTTTTCACCATTGCGTAATATACATTTGTATGAATATGCCACAGTTTATCCATTTTAATGTGGATGGACATTAGGGCTATTTATTTTTTCCTGCTAAGACAAGCAAGACTCTCTATTATTTCAGTGGGATGTCTACTATATAGCAGGCACTGTTCTAGATTCTAGGGATATGTCAGTGAACAAAGACACCAAAATCTTCACTCTTACTGAATTTATATTCTAGTTGGAGGAAGCAGACAAAATAATAAGTGAATTTTATGTTTTGTCATAATGTGATTAAGTGTTATAGACACATAGCAGAGAAAATGATAAGGAGTACTTAAATTGGGGATGGAATTGGGATTTTAAATAGGATGATCAGAAGGGATCTCACTAAGCATATGAACAGCTGAAAACAGACTTGAAAATGAAAGAACTGTGCAGTGGTCTAGGGAGAGTGTTCTAGGAAGAGGAAACAGTACAGAGGCCTCAAGGGGGTTGCTTTTCTTATATTTTATAAGTATGTCCTGGTGTACATGTGTAAGAGGTTTCTGAGATATATTACTAGGCATGGAACTTCTGGATCATGAGCTGTACTGTTATGTACATCTTTAATTTACTTGTGTATTAACTTGTGTGTACTAATGATTGAGACATACAACCTTCTCTTTAGTTTCCTTTTCCTCTCGTTTCATCTCCTCCTTCTCACATTAGTTTGGAAGTTAAACACTCAGTGCTTCTCTGAAAATTTTGACATACACGCTTAACAAGTTTAAAGTTGATCAACAAAATTACTTCGTGAATAATGTGACCTTAAATGCAATGATTCAGTAATACCCATCCCATTTTATATACATTTCTGTGATATATTTTAGTTCTTTTAAAGAAAATTGCTAGCTAGACACTACTGCTATTGTTTTGGACATGTTTATTGTTATTTTCTGCAACAATGCTTATTCACATAAGCATTCTAATCTCTTTTTTCATCATTTCTTCTCACATCACATACATAAACCTAGGATCATTTTATTTTTCCTTATAATTTGTAGAATTTCCAGAATTCTGGCAAATTTTTCCTGTTTATTGGATGGATATACTTCCTTTCTCAATTTCCAAATAAGCCATTTTCAATTCTAGCAGTTTTATGATTTCTTTTCAGTGATCATCCAAGTTCAGAATCTTTTTTTTATTTTGCAATGAAGGCTTGGTGAGGCTGGCAGTTATTCAGAACTGTAGTCAGACATCTGGAGAGCAGGAGGTACTAATAATTTTCTTGTTATATTTCTTTGTGCTTCTATGTATAAATATTATGTAGATGTGGTCATTAGATAGTGCTTCAAAAATAATAAAATGTTAATTCATAGAGTAAGATTAGATATCACTGTTTTTGAAAAAGTGGAAGTTAGGGCAACGTATTTTAGGACTGTTTCATGAATTCGGGTTTATAGGACATTTGTTTTCTTTTTCAGCACATTAGCTAGATTCTTTTAACTATCTTGGGACCAACTTTGCTCAACAGTCATAAATTTTCTGATAATAACTGTGTCAGCACCGGAAAATTCTAGTAAAAGGACTGTATTTTCTAACAGATTAAAATAGATTGACTGTATTTTATACTTTTTTATGATTCACTTCATTTTTTAACATAACTTGTCCACTTGCTTTTGACAAAGCAGATTCCATATTATTGGTGCATTAATTCTTGGCTTTTTTTTAAGTGCCAAAGGGAGGAGAGGAGTAATCAAAATTTATATACTTCAGCATTTTCAAGTATACTTTTTCACTTCCTTCCTGAATCTTGGCTCTTTTAATTGTAAACAGCGTGACCAACTTTGGAGAGTTCAAATTACCTGAACTCTCGGTTTTCTCATTTCAGAAATAAATGTAATTAATAATAGTACTTAATTGAGAGTAATATTGTCAGGGTTAAATAAGACAGTCACATAAAAATACTAAGGCTATTTCTAGCAAATAGTAAGGGATTAATAAATGAACATGATTTTCATTACTATTAATTCTGGAATTGTAGCTGAAGTGATATGAAATTGAATGCATTGGAATTAAGGAAATGAAGGCATTAAAAGGAGAGTGTAATGAGTGGGTTGTCCACATGAATGTCAGAGTCACCCATCAGTCTCCTGATGGCAGGAGAAGGCTAGAAGGTCTAAGTTGTCTGCCAATGTCTGTGGTTAATCAGGGAGATGTGGATGCAGGCAGGTAACAACAGTGATGAGGAATAAGAAAGGAATGGTCCTAAAGAAACAGAGATTAAAAAAAAAAAAAAGAAACAGAGATTTTTACCTGAAGGCAGGGGAGAAGGTCTTCGACAGCAGACTGGGGAAGGAGGAAAAGGCTGATCCAGATACCTAAATCTGGTGTATATATCGGAGTATGGACGTTGGACTCTGAGTGCCTGTGGGAGGGCTGTGCACTTGAGGTGTATCCAAGATTCAGGTTAGCAAGGAATTGGAAGAAGCTGAGGATTTGTAAAGATATTTTTCATCTGAGGAGAGTTTCTCTGAGATACAATAAATAAGTTTTAGAGGGAGAGAAGCATTATGATTGGTTTAGAGGAAAGAAGTGCAAAGAAAAATGGGACTGAGGCAGTGGAAGAGAACTGACTAGTGGGAATTTTGATGACAATCAAGAGTAAGGTCCAAGGTTTCCAGGAAGAATGAAAACGGTTTCCTGGTTCCTGTCAAGATGGAGAAATCAATCCTGAAGACACTATACAATGAGGGAGTGGGGCGAAGGCTCTCTTGCTCTGGTGAGTGTGGTGGCTGCAGTTCAAGGTGGCAGGCTGCAGAGGCAGTGAGGATGGAGGGAAGCTTTAAGTTATGCTCTTGCCTCTCTTCCACTTCCTTGGGACAACTGGTGCCCGCCCTTTCTCCACAGAAATTGGCAGCAAATGCCCAGGGGCAATAATGAAGTGGCGCACAAGTTCCACTGAGGTGAGATGCGGCCAAAAGCAGCCATGTAGAGACCAACTGCCCTTGGACCTTAATTCCTCAGTCCTTTCCTCTCCAGAGCTCAGGGATGATGGGAGACTTCCTTCTTTCACTGGTACTTCTTTCCAAGTATTTACGAGAAACCCAAATCAGAGGATCTGCCTGTGGAGTGACAGTAAAGGGGAGGATCAACAGCAGTTTATTATGTCTGCAACTCTCTACCCTCTCTTTTCTCAAACAGAGCCTGGCTTTCAAGTGATTCTCATTACACAGTTCCAGACAGAATAGCTAATGCTGTTCACAAGCCGCAAAACAAATAGATACTAGGTCCCTGGAGAGTTGACTATGACAAATGAAAGACAATAAACTGAACAACAGATACCATCTGGAGTAGCATTATCAGAAGAGAATGTACCAATAGTTTTAAAAATGCACAGAAAATATGCCTTTTAGTAATATGAAGCAAGAAGAAAAAGTTGTAAATAAGAATTAAAGGGAAATATCCAGAGTAAAGAATGTGATAGTGAAATAAGGTATACAAGCACTAGTATCAGAAAGGATGTAGCCAAGGAATCAATTAGTGAAGAAGAAAAGATTGAGGAACTTACCCAGAGGAAGTAAGATAAAATACAGAGAAAAAAATTTAAATAAATGCTGAAACATAGATAAGGAGGAGAAGTACAAATATCCAGTTGATAGAATTCATAGAGGGAGAAAAGAAAGAGAGGGGATAAATACTTGAATACATAATAAGGCTTAATTTCCCATTATTGATGATGGAAAATCCCAGCTTGAGAAAGAAAAGAGAACAGCCATGCACAGAAATTTAATAGTGGAATATAGGAACATGAAAGACAAAGAGAAAGTTCTAAAAGCTTCCACACACAGATTCCTCACCAAGGAAAATGAACCAGATTGAGACCACGTTTCTCAATGGCAATGTTATATGTAAGAGAATAATAATGTTTTTAAGGTATTGAAGAAAAATAATTTTGAACTAGAATTTGTTTATTCAGCTAAATTTTCATTCAAATGTGAGAATATAATAAAAAATACTACTCGTTTCTAAGGCCTTATTGTACAAACTCCCCACCAAATACTCTTGGAGAAAAATCTCTAATCAGAGATTGGGGGGGGGGGGTGGTTTAAGAGTAATAAAATATCATGTAAGTACAGAAAGATAGCTTTAAAAAATCCCAATTTGTGTTTGAAAACTACATAATTACTGTTATTTATTATAGTATAAAATAATTCTTAGATTAAAAAGGAAACTATATATTGAATTAAGAAACATTTAGACCTGAATGATAATGAAAAAATTTGACATTTAGATTTTTGGAACACAGCTGGAGAAGTGCTAACTTGGAGAGAAATATATAGCCTTAATGGAACTGGTAGGAAATAAAGTTTAAAACAGATAAGATGAGCATTCAATTCAAGGAAGTGGATAAAGAGCAAACCCAAAGAAACCAGAAGGAAATAATGAAGACAGAAACAGAGAAAGATGGACTGTGTATGAAATGTAATAAAAAAGTTTTCTAAAATAAAAAATTGGCTTTTTGAAAAGGTTAATATGACAACTATATTTCATACAAGACTAATCAAAAAAGCATCAAAATTCATATAAATATGAAACAAAAGGCCCATTCAAAACCTTCTTCCCGTTTTATTCATGTGCCTGGTGGAGGAAAGGATTGCCTGAGATCCACAGAATGGGCCATCTTGCTCATCTAATTATTAAGATTCTCCTTTGCTAAAAGGACACATATTTACACATCGTGTCCCCATTTGGAGAGATTTGTCAAGATGCTTCCCCCTTCCAAACACTCATACCCTCCTAAACAAGTGCACAGTGAATGAAATGTACACTAAAATCCCAAGCTGGAAATGTTTTTGTGCTGATACAGGCACGTAGTGTAGTTTGTATACTGAAAAGCCTTTGAGAGTTGAAAATGAATACAGTCAAGAATGATGACAACAGGCTTGAAGAATTCCTTCCACCCCAGCCTAGTCCAGTATGGCTTCCTTAAACACCCATGCTTGCCTCTTTCTTCCCTCTCTTCAGATATAATATATAAAGGGCAAATCCTGTTCAAAGGCAGAAATATCAAATCTCTTTATTGTCTCATACTTTCCATATTTTCTTTTTGATTATTTAGGACAACTATCTCTTCTCTTGCCTCTCATTTGAGTTGGCCTATAATGCCACTTTCCCAAATGGGACCCTGGTTGCCCTCAACTATGAATTCCTCTTGCATCCTGGAAGTAGATCCTCAGGTCATCTCAAATGATACCCCACAGGTCTTAGCTGCTTCTTCATGACCCAAGTCTATGCATTTTTATCTGACTTTGTCCACTCTTCTAGGGGAGTTTGAAAGCTTTATCCAAGTCACCCCAAGGTAGTACATGGGTCTGCTTTCAACAGAAAGATATCATTTATTTAATCTATCAACTGTCATGGAGCACATGGCACCCTTCTATCTAGTCACACCTTTTAAGTGGATTTCTTCTCAATTTCTTGATTGCCAGAAGAACAGAAAGCAACCCTATTTGTTTTTTCTCTTTCTTCCTTAATGTCACAGGGTTTCTAGAAGTCTCAAGAATAGAAAAGAACTTTTAGCATATTGACTTCTGGGGACATGAAGACTTCTGTTACTCATGTCAGAGCTATTTGTTTCGAAGATAAATTTTGTGTCAGAGTTATCAACTATTAATATTTATGGCTTCAAGTTCATGACATTATTTTTAAATAAATGAGACAAAACCAAAGAAGCACTCTATCAGCTAATTAGAATTTATTCAAAGTTGTAAAAACTGTTATCAAGCTGATGCAAGTTAATTTAGAGACCTTCAGAAATGAGTTTGAATTAAGATGTAATAAATCTATTATCATTATCTCATTCTTCAGGTGATAGTGGCTTTGGTAGTTAAAATATGGCTCATAAAATTTATATTTGTAGTAAGGTTAATTGGCTTTGAAAACTTTTTAGAGGGACACCTTCAGAAAAGCATCAAGTCTGAGTTGATGAATGTAGAAAATATAAACCAAGTGAATCAACATGAGCCTCAGAAGAGAATCTTAATGATAGGTCAATCAAATGGTACATCCAGACTTATTTCATATGATGTTCTAGATATGAATCATTCATCGGCATAAGATTCTGGGCAAAAATACATTCTCTCCCAAAAGGTGATTGTAGAGTTCTGGGGGCCCCTTCTTATGGGAGTGGAGGTGAATGTAATTACTTACAAATATGCGTCTTAAAATGTTTTCCAGTATGCCAATGGAGCACAAAGCTGGAATAGCTAGGTTACAGCTATCCAAAGACAGATTCCTTCCCCACCCAACATAATTCCTGGAATTACTTATAAGCATTTAGGCCCTTGTGGCTAGAAACAGGATCAGTTAGGTTTCAGTTAGGGTTCCTCTGAGAAGCCAAACCACCATGAATATTATGGAAATAAAGGATTTATTTTAGGATTAGACTTTGCACAAATACGGGGAAAAAGCAGAGAATGTGAAGGGGAGTTGGAGGATCACTGAGCATCCTTCTGAAGTACTGGAGTGGGTGGAGGAGACATAGTGTGCAGACAGTTCTGAAAGGCCAAGCATATCCAGCTGTTGAAGTGGGACTTCAAAGTAGGAGAGGTGGAGAGGTCTGTTGCAAATGGTTGCCTCTGTGAATCCACAGCCAAGATCCTGGTGTTAGTCCTGGGGCTGCTGGGTCAGCAGGGCCAATATTTTGGAAGACAAGCTGAATGAGGAGCAGATGAGAGTGATTTACATGCTGGCCACCTCTGCCTCTGTCCCTCGCTGTGTTTGTGATGAACTTCTCAGAGTAATAACTGCTGCTTCACTTCTGCCTTCCAATTCTTGCACAAAAGGTACTAGGAACAGGATTCTGAGAGTTGTAAATTGGGTTTTAAATAAATGCACCTCTTATTTATTGGCATTTATACATATTTTGACCATGTTTAACATCCAAAAAATTTCAGTACAAAATCATCCTTCAAGCTAATGTAATGCAGTCAATCATTCCTTATACAAGCAACAGCATGCTAACCTTCTTTATTCATTGGTAACTGCTTTATCTATTTTTAACTTTATCTATTTCAAACTCCTATCTATCTGAGTCACACTTCTCTTTTGATAGTCTATATCTTAAATATTGAAACATAAAAGGACCCACTGTTAATATATATTATGTTCAGTAGGAGGAAAATAGGAAAGGAAAAAATAGAAACAAAAATAGTTTATAACACTCTAGTTGGTCATACTTCTTTATTCTGTTGGGGTGACTCAAATCTTCCTAATTGAAAGATCTGAGCCATTAACAATCCTGTCTGTATTGAATAGAGATTCCCTGGTGGCTAAGACAGTAAAGAATCTGCCTGCAATTCAGGAGACTTGGGTTTTATACCTGGATATAAAGATTCCCTGGAGAAGGGAATGACAACCCAGTATTTTTGCCTGGAGAATTCCAAGAGAGAGGTGACTGGTGGGTTCCATGGGGTCACAAAGAGTTGGACACAACTGAGTGACTAAGACTTTCACTGTACTGAATTGTTGTTTTCTATTGACTGAGATCACAGATCTTGGAACTCCTAATATGTACTTCAAGGGAATTCTTGCATTTTATTTTTTAATTTTTATTTTTTAAAGATATTTTTGATGTGAACCATTTTTAAAGTCTTTATTGAACTTGTTACAATGTTGCTTCTGTTTTGTATGTTTTGGTTTTCTGACCTCTAGGCACTTGGGATCTTAGCTTCCTGACCAGTGATCAAACCACCACTCTCTGCATTGGAAGGCAGAGTCTTAGCCACTGGCCAGCTAGGGAAGAATTCTTGCATTTTAGACATACTCCTCCCCATTCCCATTTTTGAGTAGCAAGCCAATTTTGATAAGCTAGGATCAATCACTCCGATTATCTCATTTCTTATTAGTTTACTGGTGTGAGAAACACAAAGTGATCATTTGGCAGTCTCAGCTCCCACTTTAAAGGAATCATGAATGTGTCACTTGGTAGAAACACTCTCCTTTGGGGAACTCAGCTCTCTAACCCAGCAAAGCTACAGGAATGGGAAGCAAACTTTTGCTAGTGGATTACTAGAGGTAATAGGGAGAGGAGTGACTCTATTTTCAGAGCCTGATATTTTGACTCATGCATCCTGCCTATGGGAAAAACAGAACTATATATTGATGACTGATTCAGAGAAAATACTGCATTCTGAATCGCATCACTGGAAAGTCACTAAGTGCTGCCACATAACTTGCACTGGAACCTGAGTCCTGCTATCTCTGTCTAGCCAGCAACACCAGGGTGATGGGGAAAAGGACACGAACACTGAGCTTCATGAGCATGAGTCACGCTTCACTTACTGTGAAATGAGTTCTCTGGTCAGAAGCGATGCAATGTGGAATCTTATGATGATGAATAAGGCATTTGTAAATCCATGGATTAGCAAAATTGTTGAGGGCTAGAAGGACAAATTCATATTCACAGTGTCTATTCCAGCGAGAACAAAGTTCTACGTCTTCTTTGATGGAATTAGTCCAAACTAATCAACCTGCTACCAGGTGACTGACTAGTTCGCCTGAGGAATGGTATCATATTGTGCATTAGTGGTGGTCTCTGTTCTTGATAGGTTTGGCATTTCTTCAGCTGTTATAGCTGAATAGGCCTTGGTGAGGGAAAGTCCAAATTGTTGAGCTCATGTAGAACTTTCATCCTTTTGTTCTTATACCCACCATGGGAAAGATTGCCTGAGATCCACAGATTAGCCATTTTACTAATTACGAATTTCCTCTGCTGATGTCACTGAAAGAAACTGCTTCTGATGGTCTTCACTAACAGGTATGGAGGAGTAAAATCAACAGATCAATAACTGCCTATCAGAGAGAATGTTGATTTACTTCAAGTAAAGAAACAGCCTCTGGAACAGTAGCTGGATTTGGAGTTGCCACCTGATTAAGTTTATGAAAACATGCTATCATTTTCCAAGCTACATCTGAAGAGGTCAAACAGGTGAGTTGAATGGGGATGTGGAGAGAATCTCTGCATCCTTCAAATTCTTTATGATGTAATTAATTTGCAATTCCTCCAGAAATACCATATTATTTTTTAGAGTACTGCTTAGCTTTTCCATAGAGGACCAAATGTGGGATTTTGCTGGTTGCTGATGATGTCTATTCCAACTATGCATTCCAGAAACTGGGGAAATAACCACAGTGTGGGTTGGGAAACACTGAGTTCACTGTATAAAGATGTACATTTAATAGAATGACCTACCCCAAGCCAAAACTCTGTTGATCACCTACTCTACATAAGCTCTTCCTCTGACAGGTAGACTCCACTGGCATTTGAGATAGAAGGAATTGGTGCCAATACAGAGCCAATGTCCAGTAATACCTCATAAGTCTAATTATTTTTTTTTCTCCAATTGTGCAGTCACCTCTAAGTCCCTTTGGAGAAGTATAAAGTTGGAAATGTAACAGAGTGTAAAGTGTTCTGACTCACCTTTTTTATATGTAGAGATGGTATACATTAGTTTTTTTTTTTAAACAGCATTATTCAGATATAATTTACATACCATAAATTTCATCTGTTTAGAGAGTAGAGTTCAGTGGTTTTTAGTATTAATACATTTATAGAGTTTTGAAACCATCACTATGATATAATTTTAGAACATTTCAGCATTGCCCAAGGAAACCATGTATTCACTGATAAACACTCCACATTCCCTCCTCTCATTTCCCACTTTCACTTCCCAGCCTTAGGCAACCACTAATCTATATTTTGTCTCTATAAATTTGACTATTCTGAATATTTTAAGTATGATGATGCAATATGTGGTCTTTTGTGACTGGTTTCTTTCACTAAGCATAATGTTTTTGAGGTTCAGCCTTGTTGCAGCTATTAGTACTTCATATATTTTTTTTGATTCTGAATAATATTCCATTGTCAGGATGTACTATATCTTGTTTGTTCAATGGATGAAGGATATTTGGGATATTTCCATTTTGGCTATTTTGAATAATGTTTCTTTGAAGCTTCATGTATGAAGCTTCATGTATGAGCTTCAAATGAAGCTCATTTCCCACAGACTGGGAAAAAAGTTTTGAAAATCATATATCTGATAAGTACTCAAACACAGGACATAAAAACAACTATTACAATTCAGTAATAAAAAGATTATCCTATTTAGAATCAGGCAAATGATTTGAATAGACATTTCTCCAAAGAAGTGATGCTTATATGGCTATTAAGCACATGAAAAGATGTTCAACCTCACTAGTCATTAGAGAGATGCAAATTAAAACTACAATAAGATCCTGCTTCACACCTATTATAATGTTTGTAGTTAAAAGACAGACAATAACAAGTGTTGGTGTGGAGGGTGTGAAGTAATTGCAGCTGTGCTATGTTGCTGGTGGAAACCCAAAATGGTGCAGCCACTTTAGAAAACAGACTGGCATTTCCTCAGAATGGAATAGAGTTACCATATGATCTATAAATTTCACTCTTAAGTATTTAATCATGATGACTATAACCCTTTGAGAAATTTATTGAAAGTCTTCGTTTAAAGCATCTTTGGAATTAATTGAGCTGGTTCTGGGTCTGGAGTCTCATTTTAAGTTTCAAAATTAAGAAGACTGAAAATTTGGAAAATTTTAAAATTATGGCAAAATATTAATCAAAAAGATGAAGACATCTTTGGAAAAATAGTTGTTTACAAATTTCACTCCAAAAAATAAAGGGATAATGTAATCTGAATATTCTCTGGCCCCAAAATCTAATCTAGAAGTCAAAACTGCCACAATAGCAGGTTGGCTAAGGGATGTCAAAGTGAGTAATCATGGAAACCAGGCAGTGAAAAACCTCTGAAAAGAGAAGTAACTTCAAGATTTTCTTGTGGGCTTTGCCAGTGTTTTCTTTGATGTTGTTGCTGTTTGTTTCTCTGGTTGTCATACTTCACCATTGTTGGAGGTAGGATTTCATAATATCACTAAATATTTTTCATGTTAAAGCAAAATAGTTAGATTTACAGTGTCATATTTTAAAAATCTGGGTTTCTATCTCAGGCTCCAAGATTTTTTTGAAATACAGTAGAACAGTAAATTGTTTCTGAATTTATAAAAAATAATCTCATTCAACTAAATGTTTTATGTTTCAGTATTTGTTTTTATGGATGATGATGATTTGATAGTAAGACTGAATGTTTAAGTTGAAACAGACTGAGTTACTGCAAATTTAAAGTATTCAAAAACATACTGTTTATAAGTTCTCTAGTTTTAGTTCTTAGATGCTTATAAGTGAAGATCAATTTTACCTTGAGGGTAGATTTTAAGTGAAATGTAGCAGAATACCTTTAATTTTACATTAATAATCTTTGAAGAATGTTTCTTTTTACTGATTTGATAAAGTAATATATTTTGCAATGAAATGTTAACTTCCTGTTATAGCCTTCATTGCTAACTGATAGAATTAGTTAGCAATGAATAATCACATATACCGGAGAAGGCAATGGCACCCCACTCCAGTACTTTTGCCTGGAAAATCCCATGGATGGAGGAGCCTGGTGGGATGCAGTCCATGGGGTTGCTGGAGGTCAGACACGACTAAGCGACTTCCCTTTCACTTTTAACCCTCATGCATTGGAGAAGGAAATGGCAACCCACTCCAGTGTTCTTGCCTGGAGAATCCCGGGGATGGGGGAGCCTGGTGGGCTGCCGTCTATGGGGTCGCACAGAGTCGGACACGACTGAAGCGACTTAGCAGCAGCAGCAGCAATCACATATACCAAAATGATAAGCCATGTTAGCATATAGACTGTCTGGATAGAGCTCTCCAAAAAAAGTTAAAAGTTTTATAAGTTCCCATATACAGTCTGAGAAATTGTTGAAATGATTCAAGAAGAACAAACCTATTCTGAAGTTGATCTATGACAATTTTTTCCTGTGAAATTCTTTGGGATAGAAATCTGGAAATACTTCTCTTAAAGAAGGGCACACATAGAAAATGCAGGCCAATGAAAAGGAGAATATATACTACCAAAGAATCAAATACGTTAGCATTAAGGTTGCATTTTGAAATTCAAAGTTTACTGAAAAGCAATGTCCAAAAGCAAGTGTGTAAAACTAGACAACCATTTAATTTTTTTAGCAACTAAATCTCAAACTCATTCTAGATTCTATTAAACTAAAATTATTTCATAACTCTTATATGTGGACACATGCATTTATCCTGAAGGTAGATCCACTAGTCCTCATAAAGTCAATTCTTTTTTAAATTGTTTATTTATTTATGATTTATTTTGGCTGCACTAGGTCTTTTTTTTTTTTTCTAATTTTATTTTATTTTTAAACTTTACATAATTGTATTAGTTTTGCCAAATATCAAAATGAATCCGCCACAGGTATACATGTGTTCCCCATCCCGAACCCTCCTCCCTCCTCCCTCCCCATACCATCCCTCTGGGCCATCCCAGTGCACCAGCCCCAAGCATCCAGCATCGTGCATTGAACCTGGACTGGCAACTCGTTTCCTACATGATATTTTACATGTTTCATTGCCATTCTCCCAAATCTTCCCACCCTCTCCCTCTCCCACAGAGTCCATAAGACTGTTCTATACGTCAGTGTCTCTTTTGCTGTCTCGTACACGGGGTTATTGTTACCATCTTTCTAAATTCCATATATATGCGTTAGTATACTGTATTGGTGTTTTTCCTTCTGGCTTACTTCACTCTGTATAATAGGCTCCAGTTTCATCCACCTCATTAGAACTGATTCAAATGTATTCTTTTTAATGGCTGAGTAATACTCCATTGTGTATATGTACCACTGCTTTCTTATCCATTCATCTGCTGATGGACATCTAGGTTGCTTCCATGTCTTGGCTATTATAAACAGTGCTGCGATGAACATTGGGGTACACGTGTCTCTTTCCCTTCTGGTTTCCTCAGTGTGTATGCCCAGCAGTGGGAATGCTGGATCATAAGGCAGTTCTATTTCCAGTTTTTTAAGGAATCTCCACACTGTTCTCCATAGTGGCTGTACTAGTTTGCATTCCCACCAACAGTGTAAGAGGGTTCCCTTTTCTCCACACCCTCTCCAGCATTTATTATTTGTAGACTTTTGGATCGCAGCCATTCTGACTGGTGTGAAATGGTACCTCATAGTGGTTTTGATTTGCATTTCTCTGATAATGAGTGATGTTGAGCATCTTTTCATGTGTTTGTTAGCCATCTGTATGTCTTCTTTGGAGAAATGTCTATTTAGTTCTTTGGCCCATTTTTTGATTGGGTCGTTTATTTTTCTGGAGTTGAGCTGTAGGAGTTGCTTGTATATTTTTGAGATTAGTTGTTTGTCGGTTGCTTCATTTGCTATTATTTTCTCCCATTCTGAAGGCTGTCTTTTCACCTTGCTAATAGTTTCCTTTGATGTGCAGAAGCTTTTAAGGTTAATTAGGTCCCATTTGTTTATTTTTGCTTTTATTTCCAATATTCTGGGAGGTGGGTCATAGAGGATCCTGCTGTGATGTATGTCGGAGAGTGTTTTGCCTATGTTCTCCTCTAGGAGTTTTATAGTTTCTGGTCTTACATTGAGATCTTTAATCCATTTTGAGTTTATTTTTGTGTATGGTGTTAGAAAGTGGTCCAGTTTCATTCTTTTACAAGTGGTTGACCAGATTTCCCAGCACCACTTGTTAAAGAGATTGTCTTTAATCCATTGTATATTCTTGCCTCCTTTGTCAAAAGTTGAGGCATGTGGGATCCAGTCCCCCTGCAATGAGAACTTGGAGTCGTACCCACTGGACCACCAGGGAAGTCCACATCAGATCAGCTCTTTACTCTCTTCTTTTCTAATTTTCTCTCTGCTCTCTCTTTCTCTCTTCTTTTTTTCCTTTCTCTTTCTCTATTTCTCCTATACTCTCATCTCGTTCTTATTTCCTCCTTTTCTCAGTGTCTCTTTTACTTTCCGTTCTCTTTCTTTCATTTCACTTGTTCTCTCTTCTCTCCCTCCTTCTCTTCTGTCTTACTCTCCCCGTATCTTTCAGCCTTTATCTCTTTCTCCTCTTACCTCTCTTTCTATCTCCCTTTCTCTCTTCTTCCTCCTCTACTTCCTTCCATCTTTCTCTCCCCACTCTCCTCTTCTTCCCTGTCTATCTCTTCTTTTTCCTTCAGTTCTCTTCCATGTTTGAGTTTGGTGTACTGATAAGATAACATTGCTAGGACTCTATTGCATGAGGAAACAGGTGGCCCTGATGTACCTGTTTGTACAGGTGTAACTGGAGAAATTATGATCCACACAGTTAAAGGCTTTGGCATAGTCAATAAAGCAGAAATAGATGTTTTTCTGGAACTCTCTTGCTTTTTCGATGATCCAGCAGATGTTGGCAATTTGATCTCTGGTTCCTCTGCTTTTTCTAAAACCAGCTTGAACATTTGGAAGTTCACGGTTCACATATTGCTGGAATAAAAGAAAGCTGAGCACCGAAGAACTGATGCTTTTGAACTGTGGTGTTGGAGAAGACTCTTGAGAGTCCCTTGGACTGCAAGGAGATCCAACAAGTCCGTCCTAAAGGAGATTGGTCCTGAGTGTTCATTGGAAGGACTGATGCTTAAGCTGAAACTCCAATACTTTGGCCACCTCATGCAAAGAGCTGACTCATTGGAAAAGACCCTGAGGCTGGGAGGGATTGGGGGCAGGAGGAGAAAGGGATGACAGAGGATGAGATGGCCGGATGGCATTGCCGACTTCATGGACATGAGTTTGGGTAAACTCCAGGAGTTGGTTATGGATAGGGAGGCCTGGAGTGCTGTGATTCATGGAGTTGCAGAGTTGGACACGATGAGCAACTGAACTGAACTGAACTGGAGAAATTTCAGGTTGAGCCCTGTAGGGATTCACTTTCCCAAGGGATGAAAGCACCTCCTTGGAAAAAATCTTTTTGTAAGGAAAATATAAATGAACTCAGTTCAATGTATATAATTAACATTTATGGAAGACTGTATGGTTCTTAGTAAACTTTAGAAAACAGAAATTCAGAATCTTTACATGATCAGTAATGGAATGACATGAAATGTATCAGGACAGTGAGGGGAAAAATAAGGAAGTGAATTATCATTACCAGTATTTTTTCTATTCTCTTTCACCAACAAAGAAGGTCATCCTAATCCTTTGAATTCATTAGTAAGCTATTATTGCTCCTAATTCATCAAACTTTTCAGGTCTCTTGTTTGTGTTTTTTCCTTGCCTGGCTACCTTCTCTGCCCTTCTGATCTTTACCCTTTATCCTTAATTCATCTCTTGAAACCCACTCTAGCTCTTCAGTTCAGTTCAGTTGCTCAGTCGTGTCCGACACTTTGTGACCCCATGAATCGCAGCACGCCAGGCCTCCCTGTCCATCACCAACTCCCGGAGTCTACTCAAACTCATGTCCATTGAGTCGGTGATGCCATCCAGCCATCTCATCCTCTGTCATCCCCTTCTCCTCCTGCCCCCAATCCCTCTCCGTATCAGGGTCTTTTCCAATGAGTCAACTCTTCACATGACGTGGCCAAAGTATTGGAGTTTCAGCTTTAGCGTCAGTCCTTAAATGAACACCCAGGACTGATCTCCTTTAGGATGGACTGGTTGGATCTCCTTGCAGTCCAAGGGACTCTCAAGAGTCTTCTCCAACACCACAGTTCAAAAGCATCAATTCTTCTGTGCTCAGCTTTCTTCACAGTCCAACTCTCACATCCATACATGACCACAGGAAAAACCATAGCCTTGACTAGATGGACCTTTGTTGGCAAAGTAATGTCTCTGCTTTTGAATATGCTATCTAGGTTGGTCATAACTTTCCTTCCAAGGAGTAAGCGTCTTTTAATTTCATGGCTGCAATCACCATCTGCAGTGATTTTGGTTGGAGCCCACCAGATACATGAGTTTCTCCTGCATTTGTGATTCTGTAACTATTTGCATATACATTTTTTTCTACAGTGATAAGTACAATTAGTCTTTCAAAGGTCGAGGTCTACCTTACTCATATTTTCCAGAGTTGACAAAACATAAAAGAAAGAACTTGATATTCATCCATTTACATGTGTTTATGGAACACATACTATTCAGTGGAAACTGGGTTAAAAATGTGTATATTTGTGTAAGAATATCAAAAGGCTATTTTTTTTCCCTCAAAATTGACTCAGTGTCACTTTTCTCTTAAAATATCCCAATGAGAATTCAGTGAAATAGCATTTTTACATATTAATTGCTCTTTTCTCACAGCCTCCCTTCCCCTCCCCAGAAACTCAGGTTTTAATCTGTATGGTCTGAGCCTGATGATAAGCTCAGTTATAAATTCGAAGTCATACTTCTCCATCCCTAAATCAGTATCCCTGGACCATAGAGTTTGAGAGCAGTATTATAGGTAAGAGAAGTCAGATAGAGAAAGACAAATACCATATGGTTTTACTTTCATGTGGAATCTAAACAAGCAAAAAACAAAAACAAATAGCAACCCCCGCTCTCTCCAAACTAGACTGATAGGAAAAGAGATTTAATTTGTGGTTATCAGAGGTAGGGGGGTGGGAGGGTGAGAATTGGGGGAAGATGGCCAAAAATTACAAACTTTTAGTTACAATATATACAAGTACTCGGAATATAAACATAATGACTGTAGTTAACATGGTTGTATGACAACATGAAAATTGTTAAGACTTCTCATCACAAGGAAAATATTTTTTCCTTTTCTTTCCATTGTATCTGCATGAGATGAAGGGTGTTAACAAAATTTACCATGGTAACTGATTCATGATATATATAAGTCATACCATTATGGTGTACATTTTAAACTTGTCCACTGATGTGTGTCAATTATTTCTCAATAAAACTGGGGAAAAAAAAATCTCTGGACCAGTTTTGATGGTAACTTGGGATGAGGATGAGTTTTTCTCTAGAAGGCTTCTGCACCTCCAGTGTACATAGAATTCTGCTGGGTCTACCTAATTTCTTATATACAGTTGAATCCTAAATTCAACATAACTTGAGTTCCCAAGTTGGGACTCCTGAAACAGCAATCAGAAACATGCTTAGGTCCAAAGAATGCTACAATGATTTTCTTGAGATCTTTTTTTGAGAGCAGAGCTATGACTTACATCCTCAATGCTAAACACAGTCTCTTACATAGAGAAGAAACCTACATAACACTTGTTGATTAAATGCATCAATTTATAAGCATTTCCTCACAGAGTTGCTTTTTTCCTAATGGTAAAATCTATTTTGCTTCCCAACATGTTAATCGTTTGTAATTAGAAAGTACTTCCCTTGACTGTCCACTAGAGGCAGCACTGCCTATGTGGAAGCTTTGTTGGGTCATGTTCCCAGCATATCGTTTAAGAGATAAATGTGTCTCGTGTGTAAATCTCCACACTTACAGAGATAGCATTCTATTATACCCTGCATGAAGGACTGGAGAGAGAACTAATGTTTATTTTATGGTATTTTGTGCTGAAGGGCCCTTAAATGTTCTCCCAGGAATGTATTTCTCCCTCTCTGTATCCAGCACAGACCAGGAAGCTCTAGACTTAGTGAGCATTCATTTTAAGAAATCAGTTGACTCCAAGCTTAAAATGATTCTGAATTTAAAAATATCTGTACATTTTGTAATGTATAGAAATACAGAATCACTATGTTGTACACTGGTAGTTAAAATAGTGGCGTGAGACAGTTATACTTCAAAAACAAACAAACAAACTCATAGAAAAAGAGATCAGACTTGTGGTTACCAGAGATGGAAGAAGCAGGGGGTGGCAGTGGGGGGAGGAATTGGATGAAGGCAATTAAAAATTACAAACTTCCAGTTGTAAGATAAAAAATTTCTAAGGATATAATGTACAACATGATTATTGTACTTAATACTGATGTATCTTATATGAGAGATTTTAAGAGAGCAAGTCCTAAGAGTTTTAATCACAAGGAAATATATATTTTTCTTGTTTTCTTTTGTATTTATGTGAGATGATGGATGTTCACTAACCTTATTGTGGTAATCATTTCATGATGTATATGAGTTTATGTACACCTTAAACTTATACAGTGCTGTATATTAAATCTCAATAAAACTAGAAGAAAAAAATAAAAACATTTAGTAAATGTCTATAGCTCTGGATAAGAACTATAACATATAAAGGAAATACGGAAAGAGGACGAGGAAACTGAAAGAAAGCAAAAATAAATAATTGGAAAGTAATAATTGCAGACTGATTGAAACCTAGTTTAATTGGCTTTAAAACTAGGAATTTCTTCCTAGTCTTCCTAGGAAATTCTTCCTAGAATGTCTTTCTATGTTGCTGTATTGATTTATCATTTTAAGACTTTTGAGACCCAGCAGATGGAGGTGTTGAGAAGTCAGTGCTTGCTATTGCATTTTGTTATCATTTCACTGTGTGGTTGTTGAAACTATGCACTTGATGTTGAAAGGTGTGCAAACCTTTGGTTTAAAAATGTTTTATCTTAACATGTATTTGGGAAAGTCAGTTTCTAATTATGGTAAAGTTAGAGAACTAACATGGAAATTTCTGCAATTTATTTTCATCATGAAATGAAAAGAAATGAAACAGGATATTAGATCATTAAATCTAATTTTCTTTCTTTTTCAGTTAAAACTGAGACACGAGGTGATTGACTTAATTGATTAATAGTTTATGTAGTTCATTAGTACAGAATTTGGAGAAGGAAATGGCAACCCACCCCAGTATTCTTGCCTGGAGAATCCCAGGGATGGGGGAGCCTGGTGGGCTGCCGTCTGTGGGGTGGCACAGAGTCGGACACGACTGAAGTGACTTAGCAGCAGCAGCAGCAGTATAGAATTGGTCTAGTTTCATGTCTCTTGATTCTTGATCTAATGTACTTACTAATTAAAGGATATTTCAACTAAATAATGAAATGTAGGGAAACTTTCAACTAGGATATAGTTTCTTTATATAATTTCAGATTTAAAATAAAATGTTTAAGGTAAATGTAAAAGTTCCTTATATACTGAAAAGAAAGTGACTCTCATTCTTACTGTTTGATTCAAGGATATTCATTAGATTTGCTTCCCTTCCAATCTGGCCTGGACCCACTAATGAATTAGTCCAACTATTCTCATAGCCTTAATTCCCTTAAGACCTTTACTGCCCCTCTCAACCCTTTGTCAGGCCCTCTGCTATGGATCATTGATCTGCCTTCTTGGTTCTGCCTCTGAGTTTCTGAGAAATGCTGAAGAAAGTTGCATAACCACATTAATGGTGCTATTACCACTGCAAGTGTTCCAAACTCAGTGGGGCGTCTGATGATGCTTAGAAATTCTTTCATTAATCCATAGCAGGGTTCCTCTTCTAGTCTTATATGAATTTTGTAAGTGTCTGTTTTTTTTTCCAGTCCACAGCCTCATCCTTGTTTCTCTGTGAGCAGATGTTTCTTCTACCTTTATTCAGAACATCAGGGCCATCACGTAAGCATTTTCTCAGTATTCTTATATTCATGGCTGAAATCGAATCCATTTTTATCATCTTTCTTTCCTTAGGGAAAGCATGGAAGTGGTCAAAAGCAAGGGATCTGGAGTCAGATTGAACATGTTAGTTCTTCAGTCTGTTAGGTGTGTCACTTTAGGGAGACTGCTTACTCTGTACTTAGGTGTCCTGCTTTGTATATTGGGAGTAGTAACAGTATCTACCACATAGGCTCGATGTAAGCAGTAACGAGGTAACGTACATGTAGTGCATGGTATGTGGTGCAAAGGAAGTGCTCAAGTTAGCACACCTAGTTTTTTTTTTTTGCTTTTTTTTTTTTTCTGCCAAATATCAAAATGAATCCACCATAGGTATACATGTGTTCCCCATCCTGAACCCTCCTCCCTCCTCCCTCCCCATACCATCCCTCTGGGTCGTCCCAGTGCACTAGCCCCAAGCATCCAGTATCGTGCATTGAACCTGGACTGGCATCTCGTTTCATACATGATATTTTACATGTTTCAATGCCATTCTCCCAAATCTTCCCACCCTCTCCCTCTCCCACAAAGTCCATAAGACTGTTCTATACGTCAGTGTCTCTTTTGCTGTCTCGTATATGGGGTTATCGTTACCATCTTTCTAAATTCCATATATATGCGTTAGTATACTGTATTGGTGTTTTTCCTTCTGGCTTACTTCACTCTGTATAATAGGCTCCAGTTTCATCCACCTCATTAGAACTGATTCAAATGTATTCTTTTTAATGGCTGAGTAATACTGCATTGTGTATATGTACCACAGCTTTCTTATCCATTCATCTGCTGATGGACATCTAGGTTGCTTCCATGTCCTGGCTATTATAAACAGTGCTGCGATGGACATTGGGGTACACGTGTCTCTTTCCCTTCTGGTTTCCTCGGTGTGTATGCCCAGCAGTGGGATTGCTGGATCATAAGGCAGTTCTATTTCCAGTTTTTTAAGGAATCTCCACACTGTTCTCCATAGTGGCTGTACTAGTTTGCATTCCCACCAACAGTGTAAGAGGGTTCCCTTTTCTCCACACCCTCTCCAGCATTTATTATTTGTAGACTTTTGGATCGCAGCCATTCTGACTGGTGTGAAATGGTACCTCATAGTGGTTTTGATTTGCATTTCTCTGATAATGAGTGATGTTGAGCATCTTTTCATGTGTTTGTTAGCCATCTGTATGTCTTCTTTGGAGAAATGTCTATTTAGTTCTTTGGCCCATTTTTTGATTGGGTCGTTTATTTTTCTGGAGTTGAGCTGTAGGAGTTGCTTGTATATTTTTGAGATTAGTTGTTTGTCGGTTGCTTCATTTGCTATTATTTTCTCCCATTCTGAAGGCTGTCTTTTCACCTTGCTAATAGTTTCCTTTGATGTGCAGAAGCTTTTAAGGTTAATTAGGTCCCATTTGTTTATTTTTGCTTTTATTTCCAATATTCTGGGAGGTGGGTCATAGAGGATCCTGCTGTGATGTATGTCAGAGAGTGTTTTGCCTATGTTCTCCTTTAGGAGTTTTATAGTTTCTGGTCTTACATTGAGATCTTTAATCCATTTTGAGTTTATTTTTGTATATGGTGTTAGAAAGTGTTCTAGTTTCATTCTTTTACAAGTGGTTGACCAGATTTCCCAGCACCACTTGTTAAAGAGATTGTCTTTAATCCATTGTATATTCTTGCCTCCTTTGTCAAAGATAAGGTGTCCATATGTGTGTGGATTTATCTCTGGGCTTTCTATTTTGTTCCATTGATCTATATTTCTGTCTTTGTGCCAGTACCATACTGTTTTGATAACTGTGGCTTTGTAGTAGAGCCTGAAGTCAGGTAGGTTGATTCCTCCAGCTCCATTTTTCTTTCTCAAGATCGCTTTGGCTATTCGAGGTTTTTTGTATTTCCATACAAATTGTGAAATTATTTGTTCTAGCTCTGTGAAGAATACTGTTGGTAGCTTGATAGGGATTGCATTGAATCTATAAATTGCTTTGGGTAGTATACTCATTTTCACTATATTGATTCTTCCAATCCATGAACATGGTATATTTCTCCATCTATTAGTGTCCTCTTTGATTTCTTTCACCAGTGTTTTATAGTTTTCTATATATAGGTCTTTAGTTTCTTTAGGTAGATATATTCCTAAGTATTTTATTCTTTTCATTGCAATGGTGAATGGAATTGTTTCCTTAATTTCTCTTTCTGTTTTCTCATTATTAGTGTATAGGAATGCAAGGGATTTCTGTGTGTTGATTTTATATCCTGCAACTTTACTATAATCATTGATTAGTTCTAGTAATTTTCTGGTGGAGTCTTTAGGGTTTTCTATGTAGAGGATCATGTCATCTGCAAATAGTGAGAGTTTTACTTCTTCTTTTCCAATTTGGATTCCTTTTATTTCTTTTTCTGCTCTGATTGCTGTGGCCAAAACTTCCAAAACTATGTTGAATAGTAATGGTGAAAGTGGGCACCCTTGTCTTGTTCCTGACTTTAGAGGAAATGCTTTCAATTTTTCACCATTGAGGATAATGTTTGCTGTGGGTTTGTCATATATAGCTTTTATTATGTTGAGGTATGTTCCTTCTATTCCTGCTTTCTGGAGAGTTTTTATCATAAATGGGTGTTGAATTTTGTCAAAGGCTTTCTCTGCATCTATTGAGATAATCATATGGTTTTTATTTTTCAATTTGTTAATGTGGTGTATTACATTGATTGATTTGCGGATATTGAAGAATGCTTGCATCCCTGGGATAAAGCCCACTTGGTCATGGTGTATGATCTTTTTTGTTGTTGTTATTGCCTAGGAAAGAAACTGTTCACTTTTTTCATCTTTCTTCAGCCAATTTCTCCCCAATACTATACTTTTTCCAGTGTAAAATTATGCTCAAATATTCCATTGTTTGAAAATATTAGTACTGAGATCCTGATTATCTTGTTAGTTAATACCTGACTCTAACCCTATCCTGACCACAACTCTGCCTTATTTTTGTCCTTCACATAATGCTGGTAATTCTCAGTGGCTTCTCAGCTGCCACTGGAACTCAAGTGCAGAATGCGTAGTTGAGTGGGATAGTATTTAAAATCTACTAATCTGAGATACTATGACCAAGACTAAAGACTCTATGACTAATAGATGTAGAATCGTCTCCTCCTTATCATTAAAAATAAATTCAGGGACATTAGAAAGATGGTGGAACAGGAAGCCATGGACTTTCCTTTCTCCTATGGAAAGGAAACAATTTATGGACAAATTCAGCATTAATTCACAGATAAATTCCTTTTGTGAGAAATCCAGAAGCTAATTGACTTCAGGAAAACATAAAACTAGACTCAAAGAAGCCAACAGGAAGTTCAAGATATCTTCCTGCTGGAATCTCAGTCCCTAGCACAGTATCATACAACTGGGAGGAAACCCCCCATCTCAGCCTTCAGCTTCTCTTAAGGGGAGGGAAAGAATTGGTCCAAATGTCTAGTACTCCAAGTGTTCTGTGAGGTCTCCCCAGGAGACTGACTTCTGTTTTTCCTGTCTGAGAGCGTTGATGTGACCAGCACAATCTAATTCCCTATAGAAAAATAAAGATGGTGACTAGGGCTAATAGTCACCATAGCTCTTCCTTTAGCTGAAGCAGAATGAATGGAGGAACATCCTTAGCTCCCAGCATCTTCTTAGGGAGGGAAAGAGTGGGTTCATCTGTCTAATGCCTCAACTTTTATGGGAGATACACAGAGGACTGGCTTATTTCAGACTTTCATGACTCAGAGTACAGATAGAAACAAGGAAAGTCTAGCCATCTAGGGATTAGTGAGAACATAAATAGAGGTTTGAAAAGATCCTGATGCTGGGAAAGATTGAAGGTAGGAGGAGAAGGGGACAACAGGATGAGATGGTTGGATGGCATCACTGACTCAGTGGACATGAGTTTGAGTAAACTCTGGGAGTTGGTGATGGACAGGGAGGCCTGGTGTGCTGCAGTCTGTGGGGTCACAGAGTCGGACATGACTGAGCGACTGAACTGAACTGAGATAGAGGTTTGGAAGTAATCTTAGTCCCTCCCCTGGCTCAGTACAGAACGAGTGGATGAAAAGCCTCAGACCCAACTTCTCTTTGAGGTGGGAAAAAGTTGGATGCGGTGTTCAATGACCCAAGTTTTCTGAGAGCTGTCTGAGGGACCAGCTTCCATCTGACTTGTTCTGGTGTACTGGATGCTTGGGGCTGCAAAAAAACAAAGAAAGTGGATTGGACAAGCAAGAAGATTTGAGAGGCCCCTAAAATCTCTGGACAGGCTGACTGGTGGTGGTCTTTCCCTGAATGAAGTCAATCTGTGGAAAGGAGGGTAGATGGCTGATTTGTCTTGGATTGACACCAATACAGAAAATCAAGCAAGATGAAGAAGCAGGCAAATATATTTCAAATAAAGGAACAAGATAAATCTCCAGAAGGTGATCCTAATGAAATGAAGATGTATTATTTACCTGACAGAGAATTCAAAATAACCATCATAAAGATGCTCACCAAGGTCAGGAGAACAATGCATAGAGAAAGTAAGAATTTTAACAAAAAGATAACAAAGAAGATATAAAAAAGTACCAAATAGAAATCATGAACCTAAAGAATACAATAACTTAGCTGAAAAATTCACTAGAGAGCTTCAGAGGCAGACGTGACAAAGCAGAAAAAAGAATCAGTAAACTTGAAGATTGTTATTGGAAATTATCCAGTCAGAGGAGCCAAAAAAAGAAAAAAGTGGGAAAGTTTAAGGGTCTTATGGAACAACAGCAATAGGATTAATATATGCATTGTGGGAGTCCCAGAAGGAGAAGGAAGAGACAGAGAAAGAAAGAGAATCAGAAAGCTTATTTAAAAAAAAAAATTAAATCTTGACTGGAAACGTCACAAATCTGGGGAAGGAAATGGGCATCTAGATCTAGAAAGTATAAAGGATTACAATAAGATGAATTAAAAAAAACATAAAACAAGCAAAGAAACAAAAAAACAAAACACTGAGACAATCAAATTCTCAAATGTCAAAGACAAAGAGAAAATTTGAAAGCAGCAAAAGAAAAGTGGAGCTTCCCCGATGGCTCAACAGGTAAAGAATCTGCCTAGGATGCGGAGACATAGGAGACACAGGAGACTGTGGTTCAATCCCTGTGTCAGGAAGATCCCCTAGAGAAGGAAATGGCAACTCACTCCAGTATTTTTGCCTGGGAAATCCCATAGACAGAGGAACCTGGAGGTCTACAGTCCACAGGGTCACAAAAGAGTCAGACTGACTTGGTGACTGAACAATAACAATCTCCTACTTTCAGCAAATTGCTATATTTTTATGCCCCTACTAATGGCTTTAGAAGAGACTTAGGAAAGGAAGGGAAGGGAGAGAGAAATGGACACTTGTACTCATTATCATTTATCCCTAATCCTAGCTTCTGCTTCCAGTGCGGACCAACCTTAGTCCATCTTGTCTGCTTACTGAATCATGAATCTTGTTAGTTCATCATAATTTCTTACTGATTCCTGTCTGTGGTTTGTTCACCCCTATCTGTGCCCAGTGAACATAACCTTGGCTTAAACTGTTCTAGTGATGCATCCCCATCCAAGCTCCTAGATAGCAAGCAGTTCAGGATCAAGTACCTTCTGATTCAGCCTGCTTCTGCAGCAATCATACTATTCTCAGGAGGAAAAGATTGATGAGTGATAGCAAACCAAGAATCATCTCTGAAGGGTGGTTGTTGAAACTATAGGCATGGAGGAGGTTGAGAGTGAGGAAAAAGAAGAGGAAATTGGATACACCTTGGGAAGAATGTTTATGTGTTTTTATTTAGGAAACAGCAAGAGGAAGGAAAACAGAATTAGAGAAGGGATAACTTCGACTTAATCTACACCATGGAAAATTTCAAGTAATTACTCTAAAGTGACTAATTTCTGGAGAATTTGACTCAATGTTGTGTCCTTAAACAATTTAAATTGGCAAAGTAGTGGTATTATTATAGACCTGTGGTAGACTAAGAAATATGACATTATAGAATGACTTGTTACAGTAACAATGACTCAGTGTTTTGAGTCAAGCAAGTGATTCATCTTATAGCCTGTCATCCATCTGACAACCATTTGGCCTGACTTTGGAGTTCACGGTCAGTTAGAGGGAGACTCCTCTTCTGTTTTAGTCAACTTTTGGGTAGATAGTTTGTTCTGATAATAATAGTCTTGGGAATACTTTACAAAATCTTGTGAGAAAGAGCCTTCGGAAAAGCATAGAGCTGTCTCTTAGATTGCTTGGCTGAGTTTATTTGTCAAAAGAAACTTTTTTGCTTAGGTGACTTTGTTCAGACTGGCAAATTCTCTGGAAACATGGGTAACGTGTATGTTCATTTTACTCACCACTGTATCCCCAGCACCTGACACAGTGAAGTCATCATCTGATGGTGAGAGAGGCAATTACAGAAGTTTTTTTTTGAGATTACTTTGTAAAGATGATCATGGCTTAAAAATTTCCCAAGACAATCCTCAAGGGACACTAACAGGTAATATAATAAAGATTTTATCTGCAACAATGACTTTACTGTGCATTCCCTTCATATAAATAGATACTATTTTTAAAATTGTGCTTATAATTTAAACCTCTCCTAGAAAGTCAAACAGTAAATCACCAAAGAAACAGGCAACTGGATGAAATACGTTTGGAAGTACTTTTTAGAAGCAAACAGATGCAAGAGGCTGCACATCATCCAGAAAGACAACTGTGCTGACTGGATCTCTCCCAACCTTGTGCCCTGCTCTCACCCCACCCCTTTCAACATACATAGTAAAATTCAAATAACTATGACAATAAACCCATAGCCATTTATAAGAAAATTATTGCAATGATAAAGTAGTTCAGTAATAATATGTCTTCCAGATGAATTAATGAAAATTATTGTAAGATGATATTTCCATCACAAATTTGTGCTCACCCCTACTGCTACATTAACCAAACTACCTTTTCAATAGTTCAGGACTTACCTTTTTCAGAAAGCAACATTCAAACAAATCTTTCCCAAATGGGAAGAAGGGAATTAACGTTTATTTAGCTCATACTCTATTAAATAGCAGAAGGCTATTTAATCTTAAAAGATTTATTTTTCTATTAAGTGAAGCATAGATAATAATTAGTGGATATGTTTCATTAAAAGAAACTAGTTGTAAAAAACCCTAATGATTAAGAGCCAGTACTCAATAGCAAACAGATTTGGGTTTAAAGTCTGGCTTCTTTCTTTTCTCATTGGGCTTTGGGGCATAGTTTCTT
Source organism: Bos indicus x Bos taurus (assembly GCF_003369695.1). Taxonomy (NCBI): domain Eukaryota; kingdom Metazoa; phylum Chordata; class Mammalia; order Artiodactyla; family Bovidae; genus Bos; species Bos indicus x Bos taurus. Next base: position 66,489,604 of record NC_040078.1, on the reverse strand, counting down.
AAATTTGCACCTCAGTAAACTGGATTTAATCATATTGCATACTTCACTGAGAGGTTTGGAGCATTCAATGAGGTAATGCTTATAAAGCACTTAGCTTAATACCTGGCACATAATAAATGCTCAGTAAATATTTATGTTCTTTATTATAGAAGGATTTGCTACACATTTTCTTCAAATACTGTGCTCCATTTAAGTGAATCAATTTACATGGTACTTTCTAGGAATTCATGTATTATTAGATAAGTTATACACTGTGTATGGAAGAATTATATTTTTTGTTAAGTTTAACCCATAGACATATGGTTCTAAATGCAAGTAGAATGGAGAAGAGGGCACTGCTTCCCTGGGGATGACTTTTGGAAATGTGTATGTAGGTCGTTTTTGGTACTCACATACTAGAAAAGGGTCTCTGAGTGAGTAAAGTTTATCTTCCACAATGTAAAGAACAGTGCTATTTAGCATTGTCTTTGTCAAGTGTGTGGAATGATAACCAATTTCATAAATGCTCATTTCCACTTAGACATTAGAGTGAAGCATTGATAAGATTTGGGATATATGTTTGTATGAAATTACTATTTTATTCATCATAACAATTTGGAATGATGTCTAATAAAATAAATCACTGACCAGAAGTGTTGGTTTCCCAATAGAGGGAAAAAACGTTTCCAAAGTTTGACCTATAAGGTTCAGTTTTTTCATTCATTTGTCACTTATTTATTCAACAAACTTCTACTGAATGTCTGTTATATTTAATCTGCTTTGTTTCAGTTCAGTTCAGTTGCTCAGTTGTGTCTGACTCTTTGCGACCCCATTAATAGCAGCACGCCAGGCCTTCCTGTCCATCACCAACTCCCGGAGTTCACTCAAACTCACGTCCATCAAGTCAGTGATGCCATCCAGCCATCTCATCCTCTGTCGTCCCCTTCTCCTCCTGCCCCCAATCCCTCCCAGCATCAGAGTCTTTTCCAATGAGTCAACTCTTCGCATGTGGTGGTCAAAGTACTGGAGTTTCAGCGTTAGCATCATTCCTTCCAAAGAACACCCAGGACTGATCTCCTTTAGAATGGACTGGTTGGATCTCCTTGCAGTCCAAGGGACTCTCAAGAGTCTTCACCAACACCACAGTTCAAAAGCATCAATTCTTCGATGCTCAGCCTTCTTCACAGTCCAACTCTCACATCCATACATGACCACAGGAAAAACCATAGCCTTGACTAGATGAACCTTTGTTGGCAAAGTAAGGTCTCTGCTTTTGAATATGCTATCTAGGTTGGTCATAACTTTTCTTCCAAGGAGTAAGTGTCTTTTAATTTCATGGCTGCAATCACCATCTGCAGTGATTTTGGAGCCCCCCAAAATAAAGTCTGACATTGTTTCCACTGTTTCCCCTTCTATTTCCCATAAAGAGATGGGATCAGATGCCATGATCTTTGTTTTCTGAATGTTGAGCTTTAAGCCAACTTTTTCACTCTCCTCTTTCACTTTCATCAAGAGGCTTTTTAGTTCCTCTTCACTTTCTGCCATAACGGTGGTGTCATCTGCATATCTGAGGTTATTGATATTTCTCCCAGCAATCTTGATTCCAGCTTGTGTTTCTTCCAGCCCAGCATTTCTCATGATGTACTCTGCATATAAGTTAAATAAGCAGGGTGACAATATACAGCCTTGATGTACTCCTTTTCCTATTTGGAACCTTTGTTTGCTGCTGCTGCTGCTAAGTCACTTCAGTCGTGTCCGACTCTGTGCGACTCCATGGGCTACAGGCTACCAGGCTCCTCCATCCATGGGATTTTCCAGGCAAGAGTACTGGAGTGGGTTGCCATTGCTTTCTCTGGAAACTTTGTTTAGTTTGCATCTAAACTGCTGGTGATGCTGTTTAGATGACTGGTGCTTAACAAAAGTAGTTTGGATGATAGCCTGAGGAATGAGTGGTTGTTAAATAACAAATACATGGCCTATGCCTTCTAGGAGCTTATATACCAATGCTTTGGAGAATGGGAAAAAAGGTCTCTCTGAGAACATCTTTTATGCCTTTTGTTTTTGCTTCACACTATTATGTAACATGAATCAGGGCAAATATGCAGATTCTAGAATCTGATACACAGAGATATTACTAATAGGCCTGGAACAAAGCCCTGAAATCTACAGTATTAGCAAGTATCCCAGGTAATTGTTGTGCATGTAACAGGCTTTGAGATAATATCTTAGTCCTTTTATAAAATTCAGATAGAAGTATCAAAATTATTTTCAACTTACTTCCACATTTCCTTTTCATTGCTACTACCAACAACAAGAAGGACAGCAAAGCAAAATAAAACACCTTTAGATGTCCCAGGGAAGGAGAGAGGGAAAAATAGTAAAAATGAGTTAGTTTGCATGTGAAAGTATTTCTGAATTCAGGAGAATATGCTCTTAATCGCCTCAGTTAGATTCCCTGGGGGATGAGAATGGTGACTTATGGGCAAATCTCATACTGAGCCATTTCTGTGACCTTCTCTGTATTATTTTCTCCATCTTTCTAGGAGGAGAAATTGTTGGTCATATCATTTTTTACAGAACTGATGGCAAAGGGCTCAAAAGGTGCCAAAGGCTTATCTTAACCTTTGTTTCTCTAGCTGTGGTTAACATTAACAGCATCTGGACCTTGGTGGTTGTAGATGCTGCAAAGCAGTCCACATAAGATGTGATGTTCTCATAAACAACTTTTGTTAAAGGAAAGAAACATGCTTACACAAAGTGATTAGGTTCAGCCATTTGAAGAACAGAAAGTGAAAAAGGACTTTGACTCTTTCCTATCACTTAGTATGATTCTACGCAGTCTAAGCATAACAATGCTTTTCAGTTCCCAGAGAGCTTGACCACTCAGGAAAAGAATGAAATACAAAAATTCAGTTTTCTCAGGGGCCCCTTTTATTTGAGTATCTTGGAGGAGACACTGAGTCTTGCTTTTTAACTTTTGTGTGTGTGTGTGTGTGACAGAGTGATTGTAGTGACTTGAATCCCTTGGTGAATCCTGGTTTACAGTGGAGTCAGCCATGAGTGCTAGAACATCTGCCTTACAATAATCTAATCTTTTGGAGGTTAGGCTTCTTACATCCCCAGTGTTATGCTGATAAAGATGAGAGAGCTTTGGTTGGAGGGGTTAGTGCTGCGGGGCACCACTTTCTGGACAGATCAAAAATATTGTTGTTGTTGTTTAGTTGCTAAGTTGTGCCTGAATTTTTGTGACCCCATGGACTGTAGCCCACCAGGCTCCTCTGTTCAAGGGATTTCCCAGGCAAGAATACAGAGTGGGTTGCCATCACAGTAGATAAATATCTCCAGTGGAACATATAAGGCTATTCATGGTGGTGGTGGCAGTTGAGTCTCTCCAGCAGACATGAGCCAAGGAAGACTGCTGCTGAAACCAGTCATAAAGTTGGGCCAGGAGCACAATGGCAGAAATTGGATCCTTTGTCCAGCTGCTCCCATGAGCATTGGATGAGGACTAGTGGGAAAAGATAGTTCCTCAGTATTACACTTTGTTGTGAGACCCTTGTGCATTATCATGCAATATCCCAAGGTGTTAGAGTCCTTTCTGTAAGCTTTTTCAGTTCAAAATATGAGTGTTCCGAATTTTCCAAATACTCAGCCAAATTTATTTTCCATATTTAATATTAGTAATTCTAGTGTTGAAAATGGTATCTCATTGAAGTTTTGATTTGCATAATGACTAATGATGCTGAGCATCTTTTCATGCACTTCTTGTCTATTTGTATATCTTATTTGCAGAGATGTCTACTCAAGTCCTTTGTCCAATTTTTAATTGGATTGTTTGCCTTTTTGTTGTTGAGGTGTAATAATTCTTTATATATTTCGTTACTAGATCCTTATCAGCTATATTGTTTGTTAATATTTCCTCCTATTCTATGGGATATCTTTTTACAGTCTTAATAGTATCCTTTGATGAATAAATATTTTTAATTTTGATGAAGTCCAGTCTATTATATTTCTTTTTTGCATTGTGCTTTTGGTATCATATCTAAGGAACCATTTCCAAATTCAAGGCAGTGAAGATTTACTCATATGTTTTCGTCTAAGAGTTTTATAGTTTTAACTCTTACATTTAGGTCTTTGATCCATTTTGAGTGAATTTCTGTGTATGGTGTGAGGTAAGGGCCTAACTTCGTTCTTTCACATGTGGATGTACAGTTGTACATCACCATTTTTTATTATTTTGTTTTATTTTGGAGTATCATTTATTAACAATGTTGTGTTAGTTTCAGGTATACAGCAAAGTGATTAAGTTATACATATACATGTATCTGTTCTTTTTAAAATTCTTTCCCCATTTAGGTTATTACAGAACACTGAGAAGAATTCCCTGTGCTATATGGTAGGTTTTTATTGATTATCTATTTTAAATATAGCAGTGTGTACATGTCAGTTCCAAACTCTCAATCTATCCCTGCCTCTACTTTCCCTCTCTGGTAACCATAAGTTCATTCTCTAAGTCTGTGAGTCTGCTTTTCTTTGTTGATTGGTTTTTGTTACTGATTCAATCTCGTAGCCTTTCATATCAGCTTAAAGGGCTATCATTAGCATTTCTTAGAGAAAAGTTCTACTATTAATGAACTTCCTCAGTCTTTATTTTTCTGGGGATGTTTTAATTTCTTTATTTTTAAAGGATAACTTTGCTGTGTATAGAAGTGACACGTTTGTTTGTTAGCTTCAGCTCTTAAAAATGCCATCCTATTCCCTTCTGGCCTCCTTTGCCTCTAGAAGAAATCGGTTGTTAACCTTATTGAGAATTCCTTGAATATAATCAATTCTTTACCTCTGGCTGGTTTTAAGATTCTCTTTGGATCTTTTCTTTTGGTAGTTTTATTATAATGTGTCTAGGTATGAATCTCTTTGAAGATTTACCCTGAGTGGAATTCACTGAACTTCTTAAAAGTGCAGATTCATGTCTTTCATCAAATGTGGGCCATTTCAACCATATTTCTTCAAGTATTCTTTCTTTGACAGAGAATTCTTAAGTACTGCAGTTTAGCAGCTTCTTTCTTCCCTAAGTACTTCCCTGGTTGTTGTAAGTTTTTGATTAGTTTCCAGAGATCCAAACAAGGTGATTGTGAATAGTAATGTTTTGTAAGGGATGGAATTTTGGATTTTCCTACTCTGCCATTTTTTTGTTGACAATACATCTTCCTGCTTTTCTTTTTAATCATGCAAAGTTATCCACCTCTGTATTAGGCTGAATAATGGCCACCAAATATTAGGGGAAAAATGTCTTTGCAAATATAATTAAAAATCTTGACAAAGCAAGATAATCTTGGATTATCCAAGATTGTATCATGTATCCATATAACAGGAAGAGAGGGGGAGATTTTAAGGCACATCTAGAAAAGAAAGCAATCTAACCATAGCAACAATGATTGGAGTGTTGTAACCATGAGTCAAGGAATGCCAGCAGCTACTAGAAGCTGAAAGAATCAAAAGCCAAATTTCCCCCTAGATCCTTTGGAGGGAGTGCTGCTCTGCTAATACCTGGATTTTGGCTCAGAGAAACTGACTTCAAACTTCTGGCCTCCAGAACTCTGAAGAAATAAATTTCTTTTGTTTTAAGTCACCAAGTTTGTGGTAATTTTTTACAACAGTGCTTGAAAACAAATACCATTTCCACCATATTACTGAGCTCCTCAGTATGAGCTTCGTCTATGCTCACTTTCCAAAAGATGCTATCTTTAGTAATCCCAAAGTGATTTTTTGGACCTATATATAATTTTGCTTCACACACACACATACACAGACTATAGCCATAATTGGCACTTCCTATGCTAAAGAAATATAAATTTAACTTTTGATTATTCTCATAGGGCATCCCATTATATATCCTACATATTTTCCAAAAACTAGAGGAAGTTGTAAGGTAATTATTTAGTCTCAATGAAAAGAAGCTAAGTTCAAGTCAAGGATTTGTATTTCATTAAGGCAATATGTAAAAAGTTAATTATAATTCAGTGTGATAACTAGCACAATGCAGAAATCTGTGGAGTCACGAGGAAGGAGTTTGATACTTAGGGAAACTATGGTTGATCTCTCAAAGATATCCAATTTGAGTCAAGTCTAAATAGAGGCCAGGAGTTTGCTAGGCAGGGAGTGCCTGAATATGATACACTATGTGCAGAGGCACCAAAGCATGAAAGAATGTGACTTATTTAAGAGATATTTGGCTGGAGGATAGGAGGTAGGGAAAAAAGGATGAAATACTATTGGAAAAGTAGGTTGCCACTACTGAAGAAATCATGTAAGCCCTAATAAGGGATTTAATGATTGCTCTGTAGGAAACTGGTAGCAAATAGAAGTTTCAAAGAAAGAAGGAAGATTTTGGAGGTGATATGGGCAATGGACTGGATTGGAAGGTTAGCATTAAGAGAAGAGAACAGCTTGAACTTAAACACTGGTATTGGGAGTCGACTTGGGGATTAAACTTGAGAAACTGTGCTGTTTACAATTGACAGTGATCACTTCATGGCAAATAGATGGAGAAACAGTGGAAACAGTGTCAGATTTTATTTTGGGGGGCTCCAAAATCACTGCAGATGGTGATTGCAGCCGTGAAATTAAAAGACACTTACTCCTTGGAAGGAAACTTATGACCAACCTAGATAGCATATTCAAAAGCAGAGACATCATTACTTTGCCAACAAAGGTCCGTCTAGTCAAGGCTATGGTTTTTCCAGTGGTCATGTATGGATGTGAGTGTTGGACTGTGAAGAAAGCTGAGCACCAAAGAATTGATGCTTTTGAACTGTGGTGTTGAAGAAGACTCTTGAGAGTCCCTTGGACTGCAAGGAGATCCAACCAGTCAATCCTAAAGGAAATCAGTCCCGAATATTCATTGGAAGGACTTATGTTGAAACTGAAACTCCAGTACTTTGGCCACGTCATGTAAAGAGTTGACTCATTGGAAAAGACTCTGATGCTGGGAGGGATTGGGGGCAGGAGGAGAAGGGGACGACAGAGGATGACTGCAGCCATGAAATTAAAAGATGCTTACTCCTTGGAAGAAAAGTTATGACCAACCTAGATAGCATATTAAAAAGCAGACACATGACTTTGCCAACAAAGGTCCATCTTGTCAAGGCTATGGTTTTTCCAGTGGTCATGTATGGATGTGAGAGTCAGACTGTGAAGAAAGCTGAGTGCCGAGGATTGATGCTTTTGAACTGTGATGTTGGAGAAGACTCTTGAGAGTCCCTTGAACTGCAAGGAGATCCAACCAGTCCATTCTGAAGGAGATCAGCCCTGGGATTTCTTTGGAGGGACTGATGCTAAAGCTGAAACTCCAATTCTTTGGCCCCCTCATGCGAAGAGAAGGCAATGGCACCCCACTCCAGCACTCTTGCCTGGAAAATCCCATGGACAGAGGAGCCTGGAAGGCTGCAGTCCATGGGATCACTGAGGGTCGGACACGACTGAGTGACTTCACTTCCACTTTTCACTTTCATGCACTGGAGAAGGAAATGGCAACCCACTTCAGTGTTCTTGCCTGGAGAATCCCAGGGATGGGGGAGCCTGGTGGGCTGCTGTCTATGGGATCGCACAGAGTCGGACACAACTGAAGTGACTTAGCATAGCGGTAGCAGTGGGTCAAGGCTATGAAGTAGATTAGGGAGCCAATGCCAAAGCATTCCAGTTGAAGAACAACTGGTCATACATGTATTTGTCAATTAAAAGAAGTAATAGTATGCCATTTTGACAGGATGGTTACAAACTCTCAAAAAGTTTTGGAGACTATTTTTACAACACTGGACATAGAATAAAGAAATATATCATAGTTGTTGAGGTGGTTTGAGTTTTCTCTGTTTGTTATGTATATGGAAAAATCTGTGAAAATTATCATACCAGAGTAACTCACATTGGAACATAGTTTCTTTATAGAATAGAATACATATTATTAATAATGTGATCTTACATGGTACTCCTTTTATTACCAAATCTTATAACCTCATAATTATTTAAAAAAATTATTTCCCTTTCCATATCTCTGCAGAGATTTAGCAGTGGAGTGCCTGATTATTGTTTTGTGATACCTGATACTATTGACATTCTATTAGTTTTATAAACTAATCCTCACTAGGGAAATCAGAAGCATCGGCATAAATAAGTAAGATTTAACTGAAATTGATAAATATTAAAAAAAACCCTAAAGGTAAAAAACACTAAGATAAAGGTATCTTAGTGACTTGTGCAATTTGCTCATCCGAAAGTGCCACTCACTTTTATTCATTATAGAAGTACTTATATACATGATTGCATTCACATGAGTAGATTCCCATTGTATAATTTCCAAGTGCTGCTATATCAAATACTATAAATTTAGTGACTTAAGCAGCACACATCTATTATCTTACAGTTCTGGCAATCTGAAGCCCAAATGGGCGTGGATGAGCTAAAATCAAGATGTCAGTAGGGCTGCATTCCTTCTGAAGTTTCTATTAATAGGGAAGAATTCATTCTCTTGTCATCCATTTTCAAGAGGATGCCCATATTCTTGGGCTCACAGCCCCATTCCTCCATCTTCAAAACTAGCTGATCAAGTACTTCTCAGGATGCCATTTCTCTAGTTCTGACTCTTCTGCTTCATTGTTTCTAGTTTAAGGGCTCTTGTAACTACACTGGGCCCACCCATATAATCCAGCATGATCTTTCCGTTTCAACGTCAATTGATTAGCAGTTTAATTTCATCTGCAACCTAGTTCCCTCTTGCCATGTAACATAACATCTTCATAGGTTCAGAGGATTAGCATATGCACATCTTTGGGAGCCATTATTGTGCCTGTCACGTCCACCAAAATAGTTTTTAACATAAATTTGGAATAGAAATTATGCGTATGTGTCTATTTACATATGTGTAGCTACTGCTTAAATTCATATCCTGTTTAAGAAGATCACTGGCTAGCCAATTTAAAAATTAGCCACTAAATTCTGCTGTTAAAATGTGAAAATAATAAGAGAAAACCAAATAGGAAAAAGGTTTTGAAACTAGTAGGGTTTTCTAGTTTTGACACCCATATTACAAGTGTTTGTGTTCTTGACTCCACTAGAACTTCTGTGGGGCAGGGTCTGTATTTTACTTCCTTTCCTAACATGTTACATAATGAATGAATTTTATTTTATGTTTTACATTTAAAGTATTAATAATTGTATCATGACATTATGGGGCTTCTCAGGTGGCTCAGTGGTAAAGAATCTGCCTGCCAGTGTAGGAAAACACAAGAGATGCAGGTTTGATTCCTGGGTCAGGAAGATCCCCTGGAAGAGGAAATGGCAACCCACTATAGTATTTTTGCCTGGAAAATTTCATGGACAGAGGAGCCTGATTGGTTATAGTCCACGGGGTGGTGAAGAGTTGGACACAACTGAGCACGGGGGCGTGTGCGTGCACACACACACACAGTGATATTAATATGTGTCTCTTTATCTCCAAAAATGTGATTTATTCTGGGGGTCTTGTTAGATAATCAACAGTGTACTACGTGCTAAGGAATAAGGCAGAGGGTGGGCAGAAAACAAAATGATTAGTAACAGTCCCAGACTTAAAGAAGTTCATGATTGAGTCAGAGATATAAATGCATAGAGGTGTTTAAAACCTGTATGAGGAACACCATGTGAGGATGTACAGAGGGAATACAAGTGGCCAACTCTTCCCAGGGCACTCAGGGAAGTCTTTGCAGGGAGACTGACAAATGATCTAGGTCTTTTTGGGGAAAAGAGTTGGCCAGGCAGAGAATGGGATCAATGATGTTCCAAGCAGATGGAAAATCATGACATTCCAAGCAGATGGAAAATCATAGGCAAAGGCAGGCAGGTGGGAAATAGTGGCAAATTATGTTGCATGTAGTATTTGTTGTTATTATTTTGTTTTTGCATGTAGTATTCAAATACAAGTAAAAGGATATCTCAATAATGACAATATAATTTATTGTTTAAAGTGTCAAAAATTAAGAAAGAAGTCTTATTTAGACTGCTACCAGATACACTATCAATTCTATATAAATTAATAAAAGGAAAATATCCAAATAATACAACAGACAGATATGACAGAATAATGGTAATATAGAACTATTACTTCATTTTGGTACTAATCATTTTGCTTTGACCTTGGGCAAATTAATCACTTAGTAAAATAAAAGGACTGGAATAGAGGAATTTTAAGACTTTTTTCCCCCTAGCTTAATATTCTATGAAGCAAAATAAACAACTGACTCCACAGTTTTTCTTTGTGATTGAGAAGTCTGTGAAAGTTAACTAATCATTTAGACTAGTTCACGTGTGTGCAAGCAAACACAGACATTTCACTTATTATTTCCATACGGCCTATTGGTAGCCATCACCAACTCCCAGAGTCCACCCAAATGCATGTCCATCGACTCAGTGATGCCATCCAACCATCTCATCCTCTGTTGTCCCCTTCTCCTCCTCAATCTTTCCCAGCATCAGTATTGGAGTTTCAGCTTCAACATTAGTCTTTTCAATGAACACCCAGGACTGATCTCCTTTAGAATGGACTGGTTGGTTGTCCTTGCAGTCCAAGGAACTCTCAAGAGTCTTCTCCAACACCACAGTTCAAAAGCATCAATTCTTCACCGCTCACCTTTCTTTATAGTCCAACTCTCACATCCATACATGACCACTGGAAAAACCATAGCCTTGACTAGATGGACCTTTGTTGGCAAAGTAATGTCTCTGCTTTTGAATATGCTATCTAGGTTGGTCATAACTTTCCTTCCAAGGAGTAAGCGTCTTTTAATTTCATGGCTGTAATCACCATCTGCAGTGATTTTGGAGTCCCAAAAAATAAAGTCTAACACTGTTTCTCCATCTATTTCCCATGAAGTGATGGACCAGATGCCATGATCTTCATTTTCTGAATGTTGAGCTTTAAGCCAACCTTTTCACTCTCCTCTTTCACTTTCACCAAGAGGATCTTTAGTTCTTCTTCACTTTCATCCATAAGGGTGGTGTCATCTGCGTATCAGGGGTTATTGATATTTCTCCCAGCAGTCTTGATTCCAGCTTGTGCTTCCTCCAGTCCAGCGTTTCTCATGATGTACTCTGCATAGAAGTTAAATAAGCAGGGTGACAATATACAGCCTTGACGTACTCCTTTTCTTGTTTGGAACCAGTCTGTTATTCCATGTCCAGTTCTAACTGTTGCTTCCTGACCTGCATACAGGTTTCTCAAGAGGCAGGTCAGGTGGTCTGGTACTCCCATTTCTTGAAGAATTTTCCATAGTTTGTAGTGATCCACACAGTCAAAGTCTTTGGCATAGTCAATAAAGCAGAAATAGATGTTTTTCTGGAACTCTCTTGCTTTTTTTTGATGATCGAGTGGATGTTGGCAATTTGATCTCTGGTTCCTTTGCCTTTTCTAAAACCAGCTTGAACACTTGGAAGTTCATGGTTCAAGTATTGCTGAAGCCTGACTTGGAGAATTTGAAGCATTACTTTACTAGCATGTGAGATGAGTGCAATTGTGCGGTAGTTTGAGCTTTCTTTGGGATTGGAATGAAAACTGACCTTTTCCAGTCCTGTGGCCACTGCTGAGTTTTCCAAATTTGCTGGCATATTGAGTGCAGCACTTTCACAGCATCATCTTTCAGGATTTGGAATAGCTCAACTGGAATTCCATTACCTCCACTAGCTTTGTTCGTAGTGATGCTTCCTAAGGCCCACTTGACTTCACATTCCAGGATGTCTGGCTCTAGGTGAGTGATCACACCATCGTGATTGTCTGGGTCATGAAGATCTTTTTTGTACAGTTCTTTGGCAACCCACTTCAGTACTCTTGCCTAGAAAATCCCATGGGCAGAGGAGCCTGGTGTCCATAGGGTCGCAAAGAGTTGGACACGACTGAAGTGAAGTGAATGAAGCATTTTGCCTGGAAACTTCCCTTCAGAATAATGCAGAGAATAAAGAAACAGCATGTTGCAATGACACATCGGCTAGCGTGGTTTTCACACCTGTGAAAACTCTGAATTATCAAGTCCCCTATCATCTAGTCTACTTTCATCCTTTCTTACAGATCAGTGTGCTTTCACATGGGAAAGGCTCTCTCCAGTATATTTTTATCTTGCTTGAGTTTTCAGTCTAACTTTCCCCCCTGAGAATCCACAAGACAGGTAGAACAAGTGGTTCTTTTGAAATTTGCCACACCTTCATATGTGCCAAATTTTCTATCTTAGCTCTTAGCTGCTTCCTTTTCCTTAGCGCCCCCTGCAGGCTTTTGACAATTTTTTTCTTTTTTGGGGCTTTTAACCTTTCATGTTTCTGAACTAGATAGAAAATTTCCATTGAGAACACTGGACAAAGGCTGATGGCCTCACTGGGGCCTATAATATAAGCTCTCAAACAGCCATGGAAATGGCTTGAGGGATATTTTCCGAGGAGTCTCTCATAAAGATTTGTGTCACTTCCACTGGAACACCTAAAATATAATTTAGTGAAGGAAAGCCCAGAAATATACTTGTTGTTAATAAACAATAGCCTTACACATTTATTACCACAGATCTCATTCATAATAGAACATGTCTTTACTGCTGCAAATAAGACTGAGTTTTATATTTTCCAAATGGAAGGAGCTCCTGTTTGTCACTGACTGACCTAGACTAATTTAATTGTACCCTGATTTTAGATTTCTTTGAATTGATGGATGATAGCTGTTGAAATGAAATATATATTAGATCAATCCAGGTCACACAAATAGACATTTGTCAAACAAAGCTTTATTACCTAGCAAGTGCAAAATGTTTCATAGATCCTGTGCCGATCTACGTTTCTGATCTTTCTGGGGCTTTGATACCACCTTGCAAGAGTGGTTCTCTCAAGGCAGATGCAATGACATTTATTTTTTAAAATGGATCTTTGACATATTTATTTATGACTCTGCTGGATCTCGGTTACTGTGAGGGCTTTCCTCTAGTTGTGGCGAGTGGGGGCTACTCTTTTTTGCAGCGCGTGGGCTTCTCGCTGTGGTAGCTCCTCTTGTTGTAGAGCGTGGGCTCTAGGGTGTGAGGGCTTCAGCAGCTGTGGTGTGTGGGCTCACTAGTTGTGGCTCCTGGGTTCTAGAGCACAGGCTCAGTAGTTGAGGTACACAGACCTAGTCGCGTCACAGTATGTGGGATCTTCTCGGACCAGAGACCGAACCTGTGCCTCCTGCATTGGCAGGCTGATTCTTTACCATGAGCCACCAGGGAAGCCCTGCAATGACATTTAAAGGCAGGAATTCTGATTCTTTTAGGTTTTTTATTAGTCAATCAAAAATTCTCTAATAATAGGGCCATTTGCAGATCAAGCCATAGGTACCATCATGTAGGTGAGGCTAACGGTCTCACTAGATTCTTATACTCTGTTCATTCAAGGTTGGTGAATGTTTCCAAAATATTTCAGCCAGTCCATATATCTTGTATTCTTTGTATATTCACCAAGGGATGATGTATTTCTAACATTCACTCTGCTAACTAATAAGCCTCTGATTTCACCAATAAGATCCTATTTTTTGACATGTGCTCAGTTGCTAAGTTGTGTCTGTCTCTTTGTGACCCCATGGACTGTAGTCCACCAGGCTCAGAGTTTGTCCATGGGATTTCCTAGGCAAGAATACTGGAGTGGGTTGCCATTTCCTTCTCCAATTTTTTTTTCATGAAGTATGAAAACTAATAAAACATCTGCTGATAATCAGTGAAATTGGTAACAGGAGGAGTGGTCACATTACCTCGGGAGTGTGGCTTTAAGGGTGTAAAGCTAGCTGGCCTTCTGTGGAGTACAAGTTCCTGATTAGAGCATCTAATTGTACCTGGCTTGTAATCAGCCTAATAATGTGGCATCATGTGATACTGACATCACACTGTGCTGAAGTCCTCTAAGGAAAATTACAGACAACCACTGAGTAGTGCCCTGTGTATTAGTTTCCTGTTGCTGTTGTAACAAGTTACCGCAAACCTAGTGGCTTGAATAATAGAAACTTATTATCTTACAGTTCCGAAGGTCAGAAGTCCAAAATTATCTTGCTAAGCTAAAATCAATGTGTTGGCAGGTCTGTGTTTTTTTCACGAGGTTCAAGGGGAGAATGTTTCCAGCTTCTAGAGGCTACCCTCATTCTGACTCATGGCATCACTTGACTAAGCCAGCAAATGTTGGTCCAATCTCTCTCATGCTTCATTATTCTGGTTCTGTGCTTCCATCATCATATTTCCTTTTCTGACTCTTCTGTCTCTTTCTACCTTTGTAAGAGTAGTTGTGATTATTCTGCTGCTGCTGCTGAGTTGCTTCAGTCGTGTCTGACTCTGCGAAACCCCATAGACTGCAGCCCACCAGGCTCCCCCGTCCCTGGGATTCTCCAGGCAAGAACACTGGTGTGGGTTGCCATTTCCTTCTCCAATGCATGAAAGTGAAAAGTGAAAGTGAAGTCGCTCAGTTGTGTCTGACTCTTAGCGACCCCATGGACTGCAGTCTACCAGGCTCCTCCGTCCATGGGATTTTCCAGGCAAGAGTACTGGAGTGGGGTGCCAGTGGCTTCTCCGTGTGATTATGGGACCCGCCTTGATAGCCTAGAATAATTTTCCCATCTAAGGTTCTTTAACTTACCACATCTGTGAAGTCCCTTTTACTAGTTTTGGGGATTAGGATATGGACATCTTTGAGGAGTCATTATTCTGCCTGTCACACTCTGTTAATATTCTAAGTAATTTTCTTAAAGATTTTTAATTTAACATCAATCATGGAATCCTATAGTGAGAATAGAAAATACATGGTCTTTAGGCCTGACACATACTGGTATAAATCCTGTTTCCTTCCCTAATAAGCTGTAAGCCACAGGAAAGGAAATAGAATAATAAATACTCTGCAGAGTTGTCATGAAGATTAGATAAAAATGACGGATGAAAAGGAGCTGGCACATGGGAGACACTAAGTGAAATTGTAGTGAAAGGTAGCTGTAATGATCATTAACAGAATTGTAGAGCTGTAAAGAACCCCAGAGATCATTTTAACCTCTTTCAGCAGCAGAACTACTTTTCTTTTTTTATAGTGTCAAAAAAGTCTTATGCAGAGTCTCATGAAAAGCCTTAATCTATAGGAAAAATAAAAGCAATAGATGGATTTCTTAGGCAGAATAAGTTTCCTTCTGCTCTGTGTCCTCATCTCTCTCCTCCCTTCTTCCTTCTCCTTTTCTTTTCCTCCCCCTCCTCCTCCTTCTTTTTGGCAGAGAGTACTCTGCTGTTTCCAGAATCCTGGCCTCTGTAGTCCAAGTATAATAGCTTGAAAGCCATAAGTCTGATCTCTGGTTTTGCACTGGAAGAAAAAGAGGTCCAGAGAAGTTAAATGATTTCCAAGGTTGCACAGCTATTTAAAGGAAGATGGGATGTCAGAATTCAGTACTCTTGATTGTTAGTTTAATGTCCTTTCTCTATATCATGTTGGAGGTGGGGTAGGATAGAGATATCAGAAAACTTAGAGAAGTGAAGAATTTTAGGAAATTTAGTTAAGGCTAAATATCCCAAATGATGGCAAAAATATAAACCTTTCTCCCATCACAGAATCTTGTTTTGTATGTTGCAAAAACAGTAGGCAGAAGTTCAGAATTTGGCACTTCACCAGCACTGCATAAGAGGAATGTTGTTTGTGAGATGTACTAGATTAGAAACAGCTTCTCTTTGACATAACAGTGTTAGAAACTTTGTTTGAAGCCTGGGGTTCTCCACAGGAATTTAGAGCTTTGAATTTGGGTTCCAGAGAGCTGGGGCTCTGATGTAATTCACAGAACACATTGTGAGAACAAGGCAAGTGCTAGCAAAGCAGAGTGTGGCTGTCATTAGGGAGACCAGATGTCTTCGTTTTCAATTTCCCTTTCAGTTCTGGGGTCAAGGTTTTCTCTCTACCAGGTGTTCTGGAGCATTACAAAAGAGACAATCTGGCTGCCAAATTATGCTATAAAAGCAATTTTAGTCCAGTTCATCCCTGAAACACAAAATTTCTTTCTTTTCAGACTTAAAAATTCAACAGTCTAATGAAACAGTGTAGCCTTTGTCCAACATTTATGCAGAACTAATAGGTTACTAGTTTTAAAGTCAGTGTTACTTTAGGATATACAATATTTAATAAATGAGCATAAAAGCAAACACTGAACTATATTTCTTCCTGGAAACACTTATTGTGATATCTTGGGGTTATACTTTAGGTATACAAATGAAAGTGTGTCTATTATATGGACAGTAAGTTCAGCCCACAGTAAAGACTCACAGCAGACTTGCTTAGTTCAGGTTATCCAAAGGCATAAATATTATAGGTGATGATTAGAGCCTTCAGCAGGAAAACTAATGGTAAGTTAATTTACTTGCCAAAAGAACTTGTTGATTTCATGTTGCTGTTTTTGAGTTGCTAAGTCGTGTCCGACTCTTTTGTGTCCTCATAGGTTATAGTCTGCCAGGCTCCTCTGTCCATGGGATTTTCCAGGCAAGAATATTGGAGTGGGCTGCCATTTCCTACTCCAGGGGATCTTCCTGACCCAGGGATCAAACCCGTGCCTCCTGCATTTCCTGCATTGGCAGGTGGATTCTTTACCACTGAGCCACCAGGGAAGCCCTGTTCATTTCATACCACTTATCACATAACCATAATCTACCCACTTGATTGTTCAAGTCCATTTTTATTCTGAATGATTTCATTGTTTGTGTCATTTACTACTGATGAATTGCCTGGGGGAGGTGGCTAGTGAGAAACTTGAGACTAGGTTTTATCTTTTTAAGATTTATCATTTTATAATATTGATTTTTGTTCAGGAGCACTCTGCTATAGTAATATAATAGCAAAAGAATAGAATTTAGTTTCAGTAGGCTTGGTTAGAATTCTAGCTTTAACCTTTGTTAGCTTTAGTGACTTAACAACTTTAGGTAAATTATCTGCAAGATAATATGTGCCTTGCCTGGTTTGGGGAAGGATTAAGTGAAATATTGATGTGAATGTGTTTTGTGAAATATTATGGAATGTTAGTCTTTGTTTCTCTGATATATGCCAGATACCTCTCTAGTCAGCCTTTTTTTCTCAATAGAAAGTGAGTAGCTATCATGACCTGTTACTTTTATAGCAGGATGGTGACAATGTTTCTTCCTCTTTTTCTTCCTTGTGTGTGTGTGTGTGTGTGTGTGTGGCCGGATTCATGTTTCATGTAGAACTGGCCTTTGCCTCTTCTTGCAAGGTCTGAATTAGTCTTCTGTGGGTAACATGGTATTCTTATTCAGTTATTCCAATGCTACAGTTTCTTTGCTTACTTTAACTTATAATGAAAATTTCTACTTGACTGAAAAAAGTCAACTTGACTTTGACTTTTGAATCTTGTCTGTCTCCGTGGAATCATTTTCTTTTGGCTTTCTTTTTTTTTTTTTTTTTCTTGGCTTTTTTTTTGGCTTTTTTTTTCTTGGCTTTTTTTTTGGCTTTCTTTCTTGAGTGGTTTCCTTCATCCTCAGGAAGAAAAAGATGCATGTGATGCAGAAGGGGAAAAGTCATATCTGTAAAGCTATCAAATGCTTTACTATAGAAATAAAAACAGCTGGAAGGATCATTTGTAGTAATTCATGTAAAAAAAATAATTGGTAAAGAAGTTATAAAATAGTTATAGCTCCAGTATGTCTAAAAGCATAGCTCATATGCAAAATACATTTGATATTGTGACAAAGGGTAATAAGTAGAAAATTATAGCTGGTGGGATGAAGAATCTAAAATGGAGAGTCTGTCTAATGATTCTGTACCCATTTTCAATGTATGGGGATGGTTCTCCCACACTATCAAGAAGTTCTCAGATCCCAGCTGGGTGCCCTACAACTCAACTCAATTCTGACACTATCTACCTGGAGCTGGCACTTTGTTGTTTGGTTGGTAAGTCGTGTCTGACTTTTTGGCAACCTCAGGGACTGTAGCCTGCCAGGCTCCTCTGTCCATGGGATTTCCCAAGCAAGAATACTAGAGTGGGTTGCTATTTCCTTCTCCAGGGGATCTTCCCAACCCAGGGATCAAACTCATGTCTCCTGCATCTCCTGCATTACAGGCAGTTTCCTCACTTCTGAGCTACCAGAAGCACTAGATCCTACATTAGGGCTCAGTCCCTGAAGACTGTCTGCCTGTACTCCCCACACCCCACTCACATACCAGTTCAGATGCCAGTTGCAAGTCCAGGTGGCCACCTGTGCTTTTGACCAACTGGCTATGAATTACGGTTTCCAAAGACCCCCCAACCCTCCCCAATCCCCTTGGGTCTGGTTAATTTTCTAGAGTAGCTTGCAGAGCTCAAAAAAACATTCTACTTAGTAGTTTACTGATTTATTATCAAAGGATATACTTCAAGAACAGCCAGATGGAAGAGATGCATAGGGCAAGATATGGAGAAAAGGCACAGAAGTTCCATTGCACTCTTCCTGAATCTCCATGTGTTGTTCAACCCAGAAGCAATCCAAATCCTGTCTTCTTGGATTTTTCACTTCAGTTCAGTCACTCAGTCATGTCCAACTCTTTGCGACCCCATGGACTGCAGCATGCCAGGCTTCCTTGTCCATTGGCAACTCCTGGAGTTTACTCAAACTCATGTCCATTGAGTCAGTGATGCCATCCAGCCATCTCATCCTCTGTCGTTCCCTTCTCCTCCTGCTTTCAATCCTTCCCAGCATCAGGGTCTTTTCAAATGAGGCAGTTCTTTGCATCAGGTAGCCAAAGTATTGGAGTTTCAGCTTCAGCATCAGTCCTCCCAATGAATATTCAGGACTTATTTCCTTTCAGATGGATTGGTTGGATCTCCTTGCAGTCCAAGGGACTCTCAAGAGCCTTCTCCAATACCGCAGTTCAAAATCATTAATTCTTCAGCACTCAGCTTTCTTTATAGTCCAACTCTCACATCCATACATGAACACTGGAAAAACCAAAGCTTTGACTAGATGGATCTTTGTTGATGTCTCTGCTTTTTCATATGCTGTCTAGGTTGGTATAAGCTTTTCTTCCAAGAAGCAAGCATCTTTTAATTTCATGGCTGCAGTCACAATCTGCAGTGATTTTGGAGCCCCCCCAAAATAAAGTCTCTCACTGTTTCCACTGTTTCCCCATCTCTTTGCCATGAAATGATGGGGCCAAATGTCATGATCTTAGTTTCCTGAATGTTGAGTTTTAAGCCAAGTTTTTAACTCTCCTCTTTCACTTTCATCAAGAGGCTCTTTAGTTCTTCACTTTCTGCCATAGGGTGGTGTCATCTGCATATCTGAGGTTATTGATATTTCTCCCCACAATCTTGATTCCAGCTTGTGCTTCATCCAGGCTGGCATTTTGCTTGATGTACTCTGCATATAAGTTAAATAAGCAGAGTGACAATATTACAGCTTTGATGTACTCCTTTCCTATTTGGAACCAGTCTGTTGTTCCATGTCCAGTTCTAACTGTTGCTTCCTGACCTGCATACAGGTTTCTCAAGAGGCAGGTCAGGTGGTCTGGTATTCCCGTCTCTTTTATTGAGGCTTTATTGCATAGGCACAGTTGATTCAATCATTGACCATTGGTGACTGAACTCAGACCCCAACCCTTCTCCTCTCCCCAGAGGTTGGACTCCAGAGTGGGTGTGGGGGCGGAGGGGAGCTGAAATTCCAATCCTCTGTTTACACAGTTGTGTCCTTTGGTGAGCAGTTTCCATCCCAAGCTTCCAGTTGCTTTCTGGAAGCCATATCATCAACATAACAAAAGATATATTTATTGCTCTCATCCCAGGAAATTTCAAGAGTTTTAGGAGCTCTTGCCAAAAAAGGGGACAAAGACCAAATATCTTACTATAAATCACAATATCACATTATATTAGAAAAGACACAGATTTTCTTTGGAGGAGAGAAGAGATATCCTATATACAAAGTGCATGCTAAGCCACTTCAGTTGTTTCTGACTCTTTGCGTCCCCATGGGCTGTAGACTGCCAGGCTCCTCTGTCCATGGAATTCTCCAGGCAGGAATACTGAAGTGGATTTGCCATGCCTTCCTCCAGGGGATCTTAATACCTAGGTAGCAGTCCACCATGGAGTTGACACATACTGTTGAAAATTATACTTAAGATACAAATAAGAGAATCATAGAAGAATTATAATTTTGAAATTATATTAAGGGACTGTCTAAGCAGACAGAAAAAAGTGATTAACATGCCTCTAGTTCAAAATATAAGCTTGACATTAGGTTGTATATCTTAATTCATGAGGACTTAATTGTCAAGACATAGACTGGAAATTTTCTTAAGCTAGTTTAATGAGGAGTGTTTGACTTGCATTATTGACGGTTTCACTTGCCAGTAGGTATAAATACTGACCTGGTAAATGAGTGGCTATAACAAGAACTGCATGACAAAGTAACCCTGACATCTTAGTGTCCTTTGGTGTCCAGATCTCTGGGTTCATAAGATAAACTTTAGCTAGAGGAGAACTGAATGTTTGAAGACACATTAAATAAGATAACATATATGCAACACTTAGTATGAGGTTTTAGATAAATACTAAATTACTTCTTAGATCTCTAGTGTATAGCATTATTCATGAGATCATCAGTATTTCTGGATCTTTGATTTTTAAGAAAGTCAAAATATTCTGTATTTAACACAGCAAAATACTTTTTTAGTTAACTATAAAATATTTTGTTTAAATCTCAATTTATTTATTAGAATGTGTCATTAAAACAGTGCTTGTTAGGACTACTAGGAACCAGTGTGGGTTCATAAAAGTAGCTCATTTTGTATAATTGGCTTACATTAATGCTTTATTTTATAAAAAATTAGAATAAAATGGTATATTTTTTAAATAACATTCTTATAGACATGTAGGAGTAATGTGAGTTGGATGGTTTTTTAACTAGATGATTGTGGAACTGACAGACCATACCCAGAGTAACTATAAATGGATTAATTTGAGCCCAAGGGAAGTAGTGGAAAAATTCTTCCACTGGTTTTGAACTGTTCAAACTTTATCAGTAGCTTCAGAATAGATGTTTGATATATATTTAATCTGCATTAGATAAGTAGTAGGAGTATATTTTGTGAAAGAGTTAACATAAAAATATAAAGATTTGCCAAGATGATATTTGATGAAAATAAATATAATTTTTATATTTTTCACTAAATAAATTATGCAACTGTTAGATAATGGAGATATGACTAAAAAAGACTTAGAAGATGGCAGCAACTTCTATGCCCACAGAATTAGGTCCAAGGTGGACCACTAAGATCATAGGTTTCTACTCAACCTAATGGATTCTATACAGTTCCTCTGAATTGGAGAAGTGAATATTTAAAAGTGGGCTACATGATTAGCAACCAGTAATGTTACAGAAGAGTGAATAGTTTGCCAATCTGACCCTTCCAATGCTGCTCAGTTCAGTTCAGTTTAATCACTCATTTGTGTCCAACTCTTTGTGACCCCGTGAACTGCAGCACGCCAGGCCTCCCTGTCCATCACCAACTCTTGGAGTTTACCCAGATTCATGTCCATTGAGTCAGTGATGCCATCCAGCCATCTCATACTCTGTCATCCCATTTTCCTCCTGCCCTCAGTCTTTCCCAACATGAGGGTCTTTTCAGATGAGTCAGTTATTCACATCAGGTGGCCAAAGTATTGGAGTTTCAGCTACAGCATCAGTCTTTCCAATGAACACCCAGGACTGATCTCCTTTAGGATGGACTGGTTGGATCTCCATGCAGTCCAAGAGACTCTCAAGAGTCTTCTCCAATGCCATGGTTCAATTCAAAAGTATCAATTCTTCTGTGCTCAGCTTTCTTTATAGTCTAATGCTGTAAAGAACAATATTGCATAGGAACCTAGAATGTTTGGCCCATGAATCAGGGTAAATTGGAAGTGGTCCAACTGGAGTCAAGGGTGAAAATCAACATTTTAGGAATCAGTGAACTAAAATGGACAGGAATGGGTGAATTTAATTCAGATGACCATTAAATCTACTAGTGTGGGCAAGAATCCCTTAGAAGAAATGGAGTAGCCCTCATAGTCAACGAGTCTGAAAGCAGTACTTGGATGCAATTCAAAGACAAATTATTCAATATCACAGTAATCCAAGTCTATGCCCCAGCCACTAATGCTGAAAAAGCTGAAGTTGAATGGTTCTACGATGACTTACAAGACCTTCTAGAACTAATACAAAAAAGAGAGAGAGAGAGAGAAAATGTCCTCTTTGTAGAGGACTGGAATGCAAATGTAAAAAGTCAAGAGAAACCTGGAGTAACAGGCAAGTTTGGCCTTGGAGTACAAAATGATGCAGGGTTAAGGCAAAATTTTGCCAAGAGAATGAACTGGTGATAGCAAACACCCCATTCCAACAGCAAAAGAGACAACTCTACACATGGACATCATCAGATGGTCAACACTGAAATCAGACTGATTATATTCTTTGCAGCCAAAGATGGAGAAGGTCTGTACAGTCAGCAAAAACAAGGCTGGGAGCTAACTGTAGTTCAGATCATGAACTCCTTATTGCAAAATTCAGATCTAAATTGAAGGAAGTAGGGAAAACCACTGGACCATCCAGGAATGACCCAAATCAAATACAGTGGAAGTGACAAATAGATTCAAGGGATTAGATCTAAAAGACAGAATGCCTGAAGAACTATGGGCGGAGGTTTATGACATTGTACAGGAGGCAGGGATCAAGACCATCCCCAAGAAAAAGAAATTCAAAAAGCCAAAATGGTTGTTTGAGGAGGCCTTACAAATAGCTGTGAAAAGAAGAGAAGCTAAAGGCAAAGGACAAAAGGAAAGATATACCAATCTGAATGCAGAGGTCCAAAGAATAACAAGGAGAGATAAGAAAGCCTTCCTCAATAATCAATGCAAAGAAATACAGGAAAACAATAGAATGGGAAAGACTGGAGATCTCTTTAAGAAAATTAGAGACACCAAGGGAACATTTCATGCAAAGATGGACACAATAAAGCACAGAAATGGTGTGGACCTAACAGAAGCAGAAGGTATTAGGAAGAGGTGGTAAGAATACACAGAAGAAGTGTACAAAAAAGATCTTCATGACCCAGATAACCACAATGGTGTGATCACTGGGCTATAGCCAGGCATCCTGGAGTCCAAAGTCAAGTGGGCCTTACGAGTCATCACTATGGAAAAAGCTAGTGGAGGTGATGGAATTCCAGCTGAGCTCTTTCAAGTCCTAAAAGATGATGCTCTTAAAGTGCTGCACTCAATATGCCAGTCAATCTGGAAAACTCAGCAGTGGCCACAAGACTGGAAAGGGCAGTTTTCATTCCAATCCCAAAGAAAGGCAATTCCAAAGAATGTTCAAACTACTTAACAATTGTAGTCATCTCACACGCTAGCAAAGTAATGCTCAAGATTCTCCAAGCCAGGCTTCAACAGTATATGAACCAAGAACTTCCAGATGTTCAAACTGGATTTAGAAAAGGCAGTGGAACTAGAGATCAAATTTCAAACATCCATTGGATCATAGAAAAAGCAAGAGAGTTCCAGAAAAAACATCTACTTCTGCTTTATCGACTATGCCAAAGCCTTTGACTGTGTGGATTACTATCAACTGTGGAAAATTCTTCAAGAGATGGGAATACCAGAACACCTACCTGACCTACCTCTTGAGCAATCAGTATGCAGGTCAAGAGGCAACAGTTAGAACTGGACATGGAACAACAAGCTGGTTCCAAATAGGAAAAGGAGTACGTCAAGGCTGTATATTGTCACCCTGTTTATTTAACTTATATGCAGAGTACATCAAGCAAAATGCCAGCCTGGATGAAGCACAAGCTGGAATCGAGATTGCCAGGATAAAATCAATAACCTCAGAAATGCAGATGACACCACCCTTATGGCAGAAAATGAAGAAGAACTAAAGAGCCTCTTGATAAAAGTGAAAGAGGAGAATGAAAAACTTGGCCTTAAAATTAAACATTCAAAAAACTAAGATCATGGCATCTGGTCCCATCATTTCATGGCAAATAGATGGAAAAACAATGGAAACAATTAGAGACTTTATTTTGGGGGGCATCAAAATCACTGCAGATGGTGACTGCAGCCATGAAATTAAAAGATGCTTGCTCCTTGGAAGAAAAGCTAATACCAACCTAGACAGCATATGAAAAAGCAGAGACATTACTTTACCAACAAAGATCCATCTAGTCAAAGCTATGGCTTTTCCACTATTCACGTATGGATGTGAGAGGTGGACCGTAAAGCAAGCTGAGTGCCAAAGAATTGATGCTTTTGAATGCGGTGTTGGAGAAGACTCTTGAGAGTCCCTTGGACTTCAAGGAGATAATACCAGTTAATCTTAAAGGAAATCAGTCCTGAATATTCATTGGAAGGACTGATACTGAAGCTGAAGCTCCAATATTTTGGCTACTTGATGTGAAGAACTGACTCTTTAGAAAAGACCCTGATGCTGGGAAAGATAGAAGGCAGAAAGAGAAGGGGAGGACAGGGGATGAAATGGTTGGATGTCATCACCGACTCAATGGACATGAGTTTGAGCAAGCTCTGGGAGTTGGTGATGGATAGGAAAGTCTGGCATGCTTCAGTCCATGGGGTTGAAAGAGTTGGACATGACTGAGTGACTGAGCTGAACTGAACTGACCCTTCTAAATCTGAGATTCCAGTAATGATCTTTCAGTTTTTCCAACACACAAATGCTTTGAGAGCCATTCCTTCAGCTTTCTGCTTTTATCTAATAAGAAAGCAGGAGTATTTACAGTGTACGTGACAGGTCACCTTGGACAGTTTCTCTGAGTAAGCTATCCAGAGCAGATCCCTGGAACTAGTCCATGCTGCTCAGATCTTTAGGTCATGAGATAAACTTTAGCCTTTTGTGGTTGCTTCTGTAACCACATCAATTTGAAAACATGACAGTTAGAGGCCATTAGTTAAGTTTTGGAGAAGGAAATGGCAACCCACTCCAGTGTTCTTGCCTGGAGAATCCCAGGGACAGCGGAGCCTGGTGGGCTGCCGTCTATGGGGTCGCACAGAGTCGGACACGACTGAAGCGACTCAGCAGCAACAGTTAAGTTTTGCAAATTAGTACGAGTATGACAGGTCTGAAAAAATAGCTTGAAGGAACAAGTTTATGTTCTGAAATACTTTATATTCTGAAATACTGCTGCCTGAAGCAATCTTAATCTCTGTTTATGGTTTTAGTGACTGCAGCTTTATCATCTAAGTTATAAAATCATTTCAACTACCATAGTCTGTTGAACAAAAAAGTATATGCTTTGGTGCCTTCTGTGTTTTTATACTGAATCTGTAATGACTGAGAAGGATCATTGCTAGTTCATCTTGGCCTCCTAAGATCACAGTATCCAGGAAGGCTAGATGGAACATAGCTCAACTTTCATAATTATTATTATTCAGAGAATAACACTACATAGGGGAGTGGAGGTAAGGACAAAAGATGACAGCATCACTGTGAATGATGGAATAAAGAGAAACTAGCAGGGCTTCTCTTCCTGTTTTGGTGCAGAGAACAGTTAGGAATCATTACAATTTGAGAGTTAATGGTAATTTGTGAAGACTGAATGAAAGAATGTGTATAACACAAGATTAGCAAGTGCCTGCCACATAGGAAGCAGTCAGTAAGTGATGGCTATTATTAGGATTGTGATTGTCACTTTCTAACCAGATGGTGTAGGATCACAGCCCCTTAGAATGACTTGGCTGCTTGAAGGGGTTAACTTCTTCAGAGAGTACAGAGTGACCTGATTAGGGCTCTAGCCTGAACAATTTTCTAAGAAGTGGAGACTGTTCTCCTATCAGGGTTCTCTAATCCTCATCTGCCCTGCCAGTCAATCATTCCAGTCCTTAACCTTTGAAAACTCATAGACTAGTGGTGCAAGCAACTATCTATCCTTATATTAATAACATACTAAATCCGTGCTGTCTCTCTAAGCCCAGTTAGTTAACAACCCTTTCCTCCCTGTTTGCCTTTTCATGCTGTAACATTCACATTGTCAATATAATTAGAGAAAGGAGTGCTGTTACGGGTTGAATTATGTTCTTCCAAAGGATATGTTGAGGTCCTAACTCTGGCACCAGTGAATATGATGTTATTTGGGAATAGGATGTTTGCAGATATGGTTAGGTTAAAATGAGGGCCTACTGGTCTAGGGTAGGCCCTAATTCAATATAGCTGATGTCTTTACAAGAAGAGGAGGATTTGGACACAGACAGACACAGAGCTGATGGCCATGTAAAGACAGAGGCAGAGATTGGAGTTTTGCTCCTACAAGTCAGGGGATGCCTAGAAGTTCTAGAAACTGGAAGGAAGGGAGGAAGGATTTTCTTATAGAGCCTTCAGAGGGCGCATGGCCCTGCTGACACCTTGATTTTGGAATTCTAGCCTCAAGAATTTTGAGAGAATCAATTTTAAAGCTACCCAGTTTTTAATATTATTTATAAGAGTAGCTCCAGGAAACTAATATAGGTTAAGGAATACAAAATAATCAGAGAAGAAAGAGGTAGAAATAGAATTTCATAGCTAATAAAAACAAGTGTATTAGGGCTGAAGGTATTTTAAAAATTATTACTACTTTTTAAGCCAAAGTTCTGCTTGTGAATAATGAATAATTTTCAGGTGGGATAGTAAAACTAACATGGTTCTGGGCATTTGAATTTGGAATTGTCCTGCATTAGAACAATTGTTCCAGTGATTCTAACAACAAGGCCTATGTGCTTCAGAGTGGAACTTCATTATTTCAAGAAATGGATGCCAACAGAATTTAATATATGCTGCTTGATACAGGCATGATGACAAAGGTGAAATTAGCCCAGTTAGAAATTTCTTGTACAAAAATTTCACAGTGGGTGGTTAATTCTAACCCTCTTTCACTTGGCAGTGGAAAGACAAAACTTCAACTGGTTAGGTCCTGAGTAGGCAACATTTTCAAAGAAGGTACCTTTGATTCATGATCAGAACCAGCTGGCTCATTGCACATCAGAAGTAGGCCAGAGCTTCTTGCTAAGACTCAACTGTCTGGTTCTCCCCCCAAATTTTGGTGATGGTTTATTGGCATGTGGAAAGGTACGAATGCCCACGAAAGGAGGGGTGGGAGCATTCTCACGAGAATGCTCACCTGTTGTGGTTGGTTGGAGAAGAGGCATCACCAGGAGTGGAGAGCAATCCTGATTTTTACTACAGAGCATTGTCACACTTCAGTTCCAGATGGCTGAGGCCACATTTCTCATTGCTCCTAGCTGTTAGTGGAGCTAAGCCACAGCGATGTTGTGTTTTGGTTGAAATCCAACCACTGATATTTTGCTCTATTTTGCAAATTCTGGTTAATGGCTAAAATCAGTCTTGGAAACAACCTGAGAAAATATGTAGTGCGGTGCCTTAATTTGACAGATGAGAAACCCAAGGCCAAGGAGATGATTTGGCCAAGCTTATGGTGTCACCGTGCTATGTTTAGAAGTTGGGTCTCAGCTTTTAGTGCAAGCTTTATCTATTATTCAGTGTCCCTTACTTTTCCTTCATGATTGCAAAGTCTTCATATTCTGTAAGTTAACCATATTATCATGTTGTGTGGACACAAGTGTGAAAATATATCACTTTGGGGAAAATTTTACTATGACATATGCCTGGCATTATTAATTAAGTAATATTATTAATTATGATTGACCTTAAATATGTAGAAATTAATTCTAGTTGTATCACTTACCTATTTGTGTGATCTAATTTTTCTTGTTGTTTAGTCATTAAGTTGTGTCCAACTCTTTTGTGACCTCGTGGACTGTAGCCCACCAGACTCCTCTTAGGAATTTCCCAGGCAAGAATACTGGCATGGGTTGCCATTTCCTCCTCCAGGGGATCTTCTTGACCAAGGGATTGAACCTGAGGCTCCTGCATTGGCAGGCAGATTCTTTACCACTGAGCCACTAGTGAATCCTAGTATTTGGTATCCCATACGTGGGCAAGATACATTAATTGAATCTGAATGTGGTGGTTAAATTTGTTGTTTGTTTTACTTTCTTCTTACAAGTGGTAAATTTCATAGTATCTATTGAGCTGATGTGTAGACTTTTCTCAATGATGATAAACAAACAGTAAAATTTATTGAAGACTTGGTATGAGGTGGGTACCATGTAAACACTTAACATATGCCTCATTTAACACTCATCACAATCTGGTGTATAGGTATGATAAAGACCCACGTTTTGAGAATGATGTAACTGAGGTTCAGAGAAGTTAAATAATTTGCCTAAAATCTAGGAGAATGTAAGTGATGAATCCAGAATTTGAACTATACTATACTCCGAAGTTCTTGATGGTACTTGTTCTACCATATTGCTTCTTGTCGATCAGAAAAATTGTATGAGTTATACACTAAAATTATTTTCTTTCTTTAAGGTTAGTATCATAATAGCTTTAAGTTAAAATTTTCATTTCTGGGAAGTAACCCTTAGGAATAAGTTGATATGGTTCTTGAAAGTGAAAGTGAAAGTCACTTAGTCATGTCCGACTCTTTGCGATCCCATGGACTGCCAGGCTCCTCTGTCCATGGAATTCTCCAGGCAAGAATACTGGAGTGGGTAGCTGGGTAGCTGTTCCCCTTCTCCAGGGGGGTCTTCCCAACCCAGGGATTGGACCCAGGTCTCCCTCATTGTAGGTGGATTCTTTACTGTCTGAGCCACCAGGGAAGTCCAAGAATATTGGAGTGTGTAGCTGTTCCTTGTCCAGGGGATCTTCCCTACCCAGGAATCAAACCAGAGTCTCCTGCATTGCAGGCAGATTCTTCACCAGCTGAGCTACCAGGGAAGCCTATCATTAAGTCATTTCAATTCATGATTTACTTTCTAACAAAGTCATTTTCAAAGATTCTTCACCTAGTTACATACAAACATCCCCATATACACATATATACATAGCTAACTCAAACAAAGTTTAAATTCTCTCTTTTTAAAATTCCCGTGAAGATAACATTATGGCATATACATTTTTCTTGCTAAATGTAAAGAATTTAATTTGATAAAATTATATGTATTATTAAAATGAAGACATTTATTCATTTGTGGGTCAATAATTATGTAATTTTAAAAAGTTTTATAATTAACACATATGTTTGATAATATAGAAACCTAACAAAGGCTTTTTAAAATGATATTCTAAAAATGAGGATAAGTTTTACATTTTCATAGTCAGACATTAAGTTTGTTCTGTGCATAAAATATTTTTATAGGCTTATTATCTTATTCAAATGTATATTTACCTATTATAAAACAAAATAACAGCTATATTAAAATTAGCTTTTGTGGGCAAAGAAATGACAAAAAAGAGTTGCTGTGCCTTTCTATTTATCTTAATGATTGCTATTGTCAACATAATCTAATGATTAGAAACTGGTCTTTATGAAGGTCAGGAGAAACATTTTGTTTGAAAAATACTTTTGGGGGTAATCTGAAAATAGACATGGTCTTCATGGTTTAAAGCATAAGAGGGCTTTGGCAAACATTTTTTGGGAGTGTGTTCCACAGAAATTTTGGAGTGTCCCTTTGGAGAGCAAAACTTGCAAATTTTACTTTATGGTTTTTGTATGAAATCTGACTGCAAGTAAAACCACTTTAATCCCTGCATTTAAAATTTTTGGTTTCCTGTGAACAACTTTATCTTGTTACATCAAAAACTTGCCAAACTTAGAGGCAATGTCTTCTTGCATGTAACTTCTTTTGCACAGTTTTTGACACTAGAATTTTATCAGTTTGTTTCTTTTACATTGTTTTTTTTTCAATCTATACTCTCATTGTTAGATCTCATCTAAGGAATAGTAGTTCTTACCTTTTCTTTCTGCCTTGTGGCTAGAATTATTTGGATACACTTTTCAAAATCAGAACAACAGAAGTTCAGGAGAACTGATAATCCTTGGAGTGACTGAAGAGATACTTAAGTGCAAGCATTCTGTGTGCGTGCTCAGTCACCTCTGACTCAAAACTGTAGGGGTCCCCAAAACTCGACAGGATCCTCTGTCCATGGAATTTTCCAGGCAAGAATTCTGGAGCAGGTTGCATTTCCTATGCCAGGGGATCTTCCTGGCCCAGGAAGGTACTGTGTCTCCTGCATGTCCAGCACTGGCAGGTGGACTCTTTACCACTGCACCACCCGTAAGTGTGCAGTGTAAGCATGTCATGTGGTTAAATTATTTATCATTTAGATGCCTTTAAAAGGCTATTTTCTGCTGACTGTTTTGATTCTCTTTTTTCTCTATTTCCCCAAAGATAGCCCTTATGGCATATACTTTTTTCCTACTAAATGTCAAGAGCTTAATTTGATAAAAATATATATCATTAAAATAAAGTTATTTATTTGTGGATCAATAATTATATAATTTTTGAAGTTTTATAGTTAACAAATATATTTGATATTATAGAAACCCATCAAAAGTTTTTA
Source organism: Bos indicus x Bos taurus (assembly GCF_003369695.1). Taxonomy (NCBI): domain Eukaryota; kingdom Metazoa; phylum Chordata; class Mammalia; order Artiodactyla; family Bovidae; genus Bos; species Bos indicus x Bos taurus. The sequence continues at coordinate 66,459,161 of NC_040078.1, read as the reverse complement.
AATGATATTATAAAAATGAAGATAGGTTTTACATTTTCAGAGTCATATATTAAGATCATTCTTTTAAAAAATTTATTATTATGATTTTAACACTGTTGTATTAACTAACGGTTTCAGGTGTACAGCAAAATGATTCAGATATACACACATACACAAAAATATATATTCTTTTTGAGATTCTTTATTCCTTTTAAGTTATTATAATACATACTATTGAGTTGAGTTGCCTATGTAGGCTTCCCTGATGGCTCAGATAGTAAAGAATCTGCCTACAATGTGGGAGACCTTGGTTCGATCCCTGGGTTGGAAAGATCCCCTGGAGAAGGGAATGGCAACCCACTCCAGTATTCTTGCCTGGAGAATCCCATGGATAGAGGAGCTTGGTGGGCTACAGTCCATGGGGTTGTAAAGAGTCAGACTGAGTGACTAACACTTTTCATACAGTGGGCCCTTGCTGGTTATCTTTCATTCTATTATATGTGTTAAAACTTCCCATAAGCCTGAATAAACCTTGACAAGGATATATGTGGCAAGAGAAACTGGCTGATTATAGTGAGCTTGAGTTTTACATCAATACAAAAAGCTTATGGGAAAAACAGCCAATAAAATAATATCAGATAGTGATGAGTTGGGCACATGAAACCAGAGGATTTGATGGAAAGTGACTGGCATTGCATTGGACGTACTTTTGATTTGATGGTCAAGGAAATAGGATTGCCATATAAAATACAGTAATCCCAGTTAAATTTGAATTCATTTAAACAACAAATTTTTAGAAAAAATGATTATGTCCCAAATATTGCACATATATACACACCTATACTTCATATTGTTTATTGTTTATCTGAAATCCAAATTTACTTGGAAGACCTGTATTTTTGCTAAATCTGGCAACTCTACAAGGAAGGCCTCTCTTAGGAGGTGATGTATGAACTGAGATCTGGATGACAAGGAGCCAACTATCAAAGGATGAGCAAGGAAAGCATTGCAAGCAGACAGAACTGAGGTTAAGAGTCAGGAGGTAGAAAGAGCTTGATGGATTCAAGAAAAGCACGATTTACTATAGCTGGGTAACTGACAAAGATGAACATGGCATGAAATGAGTAGGGAAAGTAGGTGAGAGCAGACCAAATACTTGTTAGGCTGAACCCTGTATACCTACAAAGCTTGCCCAGCTTCAAGACAGAAGAAAGAGTCCAGGGTCAACAACAGAGACATCAGTGGCTTAATGCTGCTACTGCTGCTAAGTCGCTTCAGTCGTGTCTGACTCTGTGCAACCCCATAGATGGCAGCCCACCAGGCTCCCATGTCCCTGGGATTCTCCAGGCAAGAACACTGGAGTGGGTTGCCATTTCCTTCTCCAAAGCATGAAAGTAAAAAGTGAAAGTAAAGTCATTCAGTCATGTCTGACTCTTAGCGACCCCATGAACTGCAGCCTACCAGGCTCCCCTGTCCATGGATTTTCCAGGCAAGAGTATTGGAGTGGGATGCCATTGCCTTCTCCGCAGTGGCTTAATGGATGAGGGCAAATTGCTGAAGCAAGGTCCTGGAGTGACACCGCATGTGTGTGGCAGAAGACAGGCAGGACATGATGGCAATCTTAGCTGTAGGAGTAGAAGGCTGGGATGAGGGGAAGGGGAGATTACCAGTTATAGGGGAGCTGATGTCAGGTGGGCTCCTTAGTTACCAGGGAAAACAGTAGAGCGGCATATCCCTCACCACCCCTTTGGTAAGAACAGTCACTATCTGGGGCCTGGGGCAAGAATATAGGAAGGTCAGTCATGTGCTTAGGGTGTAGTTTAAACAGGTACTAGTTGGGTAGGGGATGTACACGGAGCAAGAGAACAGCCATCTCCAGTGGACTGACTATTTAGAATGGGGAAAATTTAGATTTTATTCTAAGTGCTGTGGGGCTTACCAGTGGCTTAGACGGTAAAGAATCTGAGCTTCAGTTCCTGGGAAGGGAAGATCCCCTGGAGAAGGGAATGGCTACCCACTCCAGTATTCTTGCCTGGAGAATCCCACAGAGGATCCGGGGTGCTATACTCCATGGGGTCGCAAAGAGTTGGCCATGACTGAGTGAGTATGCACGCACCCATGCTAACTGCATTGGCCACGTGAGGATTTTCAGCCAGGGTATTGTGTGTGTGTTGTGTATGTGTAGGGAGGACTGTGTATGTGTAGGGAGGATGGGGATGACGTGTGTGGCATAATACTGACTTATGGCACAAAAATGTACCCTAGAGAATGGATTGTAGAGCATCAAGTGTGGAAGCAGGGAGGCTGGTGAGAATGTTGTCATAGTGGTCCAGGCTGGAAGGCATGGAAAGAAATGAAATAATTCTGTGTCCGTTGTAGGTAGAGCCATCAGAGCTTGCTAATGGACTTGCTGTTGAGCGGTAATGAAAACAGAGAACTCCATCTCCACTTAGCATGAAAGCCCATGGTTCAGTGTCTGACATTTGTAAGTACTCAATAAATATTGGTTTTACTAGGCTTATTGTATATGGGGAATTAAATTTATTTATAGTAAAATCGATAATGGAAATGCCATGGGCTTAATTAAGATCTTTTGGCAGTTTTAAGTTAAGAGAAATTCTTCATGTAATGTCTTTATCTAGTCTCAGATTTCTAAGGCTTTAAGTCAAATTCATAAAGTAATACATTTCAAGATACAAGAGCTGATTATCTTTCTGAGCAGTGATTCACAATCATGGAGCAATAACATCAGACTCTATGGGGAAATACATGTATGTCTTTAAAAACTATGTTTAGTACATAGAAGTACCTAGGTTTACATCTGAAAATGAAAAGAAACCTGTTACTTTAATAACACAAATTATGAAAAAGTAAAATTCAGTAGAATCTTTGTTTGGTTATAGAGAAGTCATAATGACCCTCTGTTGGGGTATTCTCTACCAAGAAGGACAATATTACAACTTCTGGAGACAAAAATGTTCAATCAGCTGTGCTGCAAGGGGAGTTCAAGGCATTCTGACTTTACTATCCAAGATAGAGCAGCTGTGGCCTGGTCAAGGACAAAATGGAGCTGTCAAGGGCACATCACAAATTTTTTAATTCATACAATACAGTCAGAGTTCATTTTTTTAATGGTTCATTCTGTTGCATTTCCTCTCTCTGTTCATTCTGTTGCATGCCCTTGTTGTCTCAGGGGCCTTCCGGTTCCTCTTGCTTGTGATAATCAGAGTGAAGTGTTAGGCATAAGGGTGCTCTCTCTTTTTCTTTCTCGTCTTAATATTAGAGCAAAAAGATTCCAATAACCAATAACTGTGAGATATGGTGAGAGTATAGGGGTCACGGGCCAGGTTGCTAAAAGTCTTTTAGTCTAGATCTTATTCTAAATGGGCCAGAGAGATTCTTGAACCCCACAAGGCACAGCTTAGCTCAATGAAGAAAAGGAGCAGATAGTAATAATTGAAATATTGAAATTATTGAATAATTGAAATTATTCCAATTGAAATTCAATTGGAATAATTAAAATCTTAGCTAAAATAGAGAATCTATTTACACAGAAAGCCCTTAAGTAGTTTGTAAAGTAGACAGTAGGATTTAGAGTCTGTCCTGATTCTGAGTTCCAGCTTAGTCACATTTAACTGGGGCATTGAACAAATTATCCAGTTCTCTGAGCCTTAGTTTGATCATTTATAAAATGATAATAAAAATGACCATCCTCAGGATTGTTGGGAGAATTCAATAGAAAATGAGTGTGGTGGCTCTTAGCACAGCTCTGCCTGTTCCATAATGGACACTCCATAAATGGTTGCTATTATTATAATTTACCTGAGTTTCTGAATTTCTTTCTTAGTGTCATAAGAAAATGAGACTTTCAGAAGTTGGTTGGAAGAAGAGATTTCATAAATCAGTTTAGGGGTAGCATATCTTGCAGAAAATACATAGAAAAAAGAAATAGGAGACCTCAGACCAAAGGCATACTGTAGGAAGGCTTTTTTGGAGTGACTCTCCTGGGTTACATTTTATGGTTTGATGGAGGGAGTGTTAGAAACACAACTTTAAGGTAGAATCAAGAATTTCAAAAACATACCTGTTTTTTTGTAAACCATCTCATGATCTTAAGAATAAGCATAAAATGACCTTAGGGGACAGTTCTATTAAAGGAAGAAATAAAAAAATTTACTTGAATGTCAAAACATTTGAAACTGCTTGTAGTTTAAGATCCTGGAGCATCCTAGAAGACATCGCTGCAACGTTTCAGTTCAGTTCAGTTGCTCAGTTGTGTCTAGCTCTTTGTGACCCCATGGACTGCAGCACACCAAGCTTCCCTGTCCATCATCAACTTCTGGAGCTTGCTCGACCTTATGTCCATCCAGACCATCTCTGGATAGTGATGCCACCCAACCATCTCATCCTCTGTCGTCCCCTTCTCCTCCTGCCTTCAATCTTTTCCAGCATCAGGGTCTTTTCAAATGAGTCAGATCTTTGCATCAGGTGGCCAAAGTATTGGAGTTTCAGCTTCAGCATCGGTCCTTCCAATGAATATTCAGGACTGATTTCCTTTAGGATTGATTGGTTTGATCTCCTTGTGGTCCAAGGGACTCTCAAGAGTCTTCTCCAACACCACAGTTCAAAAGCTGCAGTGTTTAGTACAGTTTTATTTAGTCCAATTTTCAGTGGAGTGGTCATTTGGGTATTGTAGCAGAAAGTACCAGATGCTTACCAAAAGTCGTTCCACATCTAGTAGCAGGACGCAGATCAACACAGCTAACCTGTGCTTTCCAGCCTGTGGTTAGGCCGGGCCATGTGACCATGTTGACTCCAGTGTAATGTGAATACAAGTCGAGTGTGACACTTCTAAGCTTGCCCATAAAATCTTTCCTAAGTGCTTCTCCATGATTTTATTTCCCCTGGGATCCCATGCGATGGAGACATCCAGAGTGATTATAGAAGGTTTATGAAGGCAGCAGTGCTTCTGAAAGCTGAGGTTCCTGAATAACTGGATGGAAAACCCCTAACATGTTGCTTATCCTTCCAACCTGTCATCCTGAACTTGAGTGAGAAAATAAATAAGAAACAATGACAAAAAAGTCCACTGTGGTTGAATTATTGTGTTCTGGGTTTATTTGTTTGTACTTTCACCTACTGTAAACTTTTGATCAAAATGATGTGTTAAGTTCATTCTTTGAAATTCATTACCTGTTCCAAATGTATAACAAAGATAGGGAAAATTTATTTAAAATATAAAAAATACAGAACTTGAAGCAAAATAGGCAAAAATGAAAAAGAAGAACAGGTGAATATAGAGAAGAACCAACAGGAAATATTGGGAATAAAAAAAATGTGATTGTTGAAATGAAAATCCAACAGAGAAGATGAAGTCTACATTGGTCTTAACTGACAAGCGAATAAATGGTTTGAAATATAACACTAAGGAATTAAACCAGAACTTAGCAAAAAGAAATGATGAGTTATAAAAATATAAAAAGCATTTTAAGAGAAATGAAAGTTAGATTGAGTGACTTCAATATACATCTAACAGGAGTTTCAGAAGAAGATGGTTGGGTGAATGCTAAGCATTGATTAGATAAATTGTGGCTGAGAATTTTTAAGATGTGATGAAATACATGCATCTTTACACTGCAAGCGCAATCTGAGTACTGAATAGGGTAATAGTAGCAAGTAATCTGTGGGCTTCCCAAGGGCACAGTGATAAAGAATCACCTGCCAGTGCAGGAGATGTGGGTTTGATCCCTGGGTCGGAAAGATCCCATAGAGTAAGAAATGGCAACCCACTCCAGTATTCTTTCTTGGAAAATCCCGTGAACAGAGGAGTCTGATGGACTACAGTCCATGGGGTCGCAAAGAATTGGTATGATTGAGAGACGGAACATACACACACACAGCAATTAATCCACACTTGGAGACAGTGAGATGAAACCACAGAATACTGAAGACATGGAGAAAACCTTAAGATCTATCAAAGGGAAAAGATAGTTTACTTATAAAGGAACAATTACATTATTAACTAATATCTCTAAAGAACTGAGAGAAAATTACTGTCAACCTTTATTTCATACTGGCCTAGCTATCACTCAGGATAGACACTAAGGGAAGAAACTACACCTTAATTGTAGGAAAATAAACCCACAGAAAGCATGTAGGATGTATGAATCAATAGGAAAGCAAAATTTCCTAAAAATATGTAAATAAATGCAATTAATTCATGACTATGAAAGAAACACAAGAAGAATGTGAAAAGAAGCTCTAAGTAATAATACGATGATGAAAGAGAAGTCCAGTGGGTAGTCATATCATGTTAATCTCTTGTTTAAGTGCCAGTCAGAGGTACTAAATAAGTCTGATTTTAAATGAACATTTATAGTGAAGTAATAATTTAAGGGAAAATTTTATGCAAGGATGGGCATGATAAAGGACAGAAACGGTAAAGACCTAACAGAAGCAAGAGAGGTTAAGAAGAGGTGGCAAGAATACATAGAACTATACAAAAAAGGTCTTAATGACCCAGATAACCATGTTGATGTGGCCATTTACCTAGAGCCAGACATCCTGGAGTGTGAAGTCAAGTGGGCCTTAGGAAGTATTACTCCAAACAAAGCTAGTGGAGGTGATGCAATTCCAACTGAGCTATTTCAAATCCTAAAAGATGATGTTGTGAAAGTGCTGCATTCAGTATGTCAGCAAAAAATTTGGAAAACTCAGCAGTGACCACAGGACTGGAAAAGGTCAGTTTTATTCCAATCCCAAAGAAGGACAATGCCAAAGAATGTTCAAACTATCACACAATTGCACTCATTTCACATGCTAGTAAAATAAAATCCTTCAACCTAGGCTTCAGCAGTACATGAACCAAGAACTTGCAGATGTACAAGATGGGCTTAATAAAGGTGGAGGAACCGAGATTAAATTGCCAACTTTCATTGGATCATAGAGAAAACAAGGGAATTCCAGATCTGCTTCTGCTTCATTGACTTCTCGAAAGCCTCTGACTGTGTGAATCACAACAAACTATGGAGAATTCTTAAAGATATGGAAATACCAGGCCACGTTACCTGCCTCCTGAGTAACCTGCCTCATGTTGCAAGAAGCAACAGTTAGAACCTTACGTGGAACAAAGGACTGGTTCAAAATTGGGAAAAGAGTATGACAAGGCTGTATATTGTCACCCTGCTTATTTAACTTATATGCAGAATACATCATAAGAAATGCCAGGCTAGATGAAGCACAAGCTGGAATAAAGATATTCAGGATAAATATCAACAACCTCAGATATGCAGATGATACTACTCTAATGGCAGAAAGTAAAGAGGAACTAAAGAGCTCTTGATGAGAGTGAAAGCAGAGAGTGAAAAAACTGGCCTAAACCCAACATTCAAAGAACTATGATCATGGCATCCGGTTCATGGCAAATAGAAGGGGAAAAAGTCGAAGCGGTGACATTTATTTTCTTTGGCTCCAAAACCACTGCAGACGGTGAATGCAGCCATGAAATTAAAAGACACGTGCTCCTTGGAAAAAAAGCTATGACAAACAAAGACGGTGTATTAAAAAGCAGAGATACCACTTTGTAGACAAAGGTTCATCTAGTTAAAGTGATATTTGGACCATAAAGAAAGCTGAGTGCTGAATAATTGATGCTTTCTCACTGTGGTGCTGGAGAAGACTCTTGAGAGTCCCTTGGACTGCAAGGAGATCAAATCAGTCAATCCTAAAGGACGTCAATCCTGAATATTCATTGGAATGACTGGTCCTGAAGCTCCAATACTTCATCCACCTGATGTGAAGAGCAGACTCATTGGAAAGGACCCTAACACTGGGAATGATTGAAGGCAAAAGAGAAGAGGGTGGTAGAGTATGAGATATTTAGATAGCATCACTGACTCAAGAACATGAATTGAGCAAACTCAGGGAGATAGTGAAGGACAGGGAAGCCTGGCATGCTGCACTCCATGAGATTGCAATGAGTTGAACACAACTTAGTGACTGAATAACAACAACTTTAGCAGTGGAAACTCAAAGGTGCATTTTATTATTATTTTATTATTTCTTGATAACCTATATTCCAGTTAGGGGCAGATATGGTTCATGGTGATGTCTCTGTTCCACATTATCATTCAACAAACCGGACTCATAAATTCTCTATCTTCAACACAGGCTTTCAAAAAGTTCCCTAGGGCCTTGACACATAGCTGGTAAGGGTGGAGGTGGGGGGAAATGGAGGTTCTAATGGACCGAACTTAGGAGTGGCAGGCCTCACATCTATATACATTTTATCTGCTTAGCTAGAGCTCAGTCCTATACCCCTGTCTTCTCAACTTGAGAGGAGGCTTGCAAAGATAGTTTAGCTGTGTGCCCAGGAGAGGAGTAAAATAAGTTTTATGACCGTTAGCCAATCTCTGTCACTGTATTTATTCCAACAATTAAAAATAATACCCAGAGGAACTTCCAAACTTGCAGAAGAAAAAAAAGGATCATAGAAATTATCATTCACTCAATAGAAGGCAGGAAAGGGGGAAAAAGCACCAAGGAAAGAGGATGGCAAACAGAAAATACAAAATTAAACAGGAGAAATCACTCCAAAGATATCAGTAATCACAATAAATATAAATATGGTAACAAGCCAATTAAAACAATCCAGCACTACCCGATTCTTACAAGGCAAATTCCTAAAACAAACCCACACATGAAGTTTGAAAATTAGAGGCATGCATGGAAAAGATGTCTCAGTCAGTGATAAAGTTGGAGAAGGAAAGTTCGAGAAGCAATATTAATATTTTACAAAACAGAATTTGAGACAAGTTTTATGGAATAGAGAAAAATTTGTTGAAATAAGTATTTTCATTTTTTCCCTTGATAAAATTTATCTCTGAAAGTTCAGACTTCTAAGAAGGGGAATTACCTTTTTAGAAATAAAATTTTCTTAATTGAAAAATGATCTGGAATTTTAGTGTTTTCACACATTTTGGCGATAATCTCTATTACCTATAAAAGGTGATGGCTCCCAGGTGGCGCTAGTGGTAAAGAACCTGCCTGCCAAAGCAGGAGACATAAGAGACTTGGATTTGATCCCTGGGTTGGGAAGATGCCCTGGAGGAGGGCATGGCAACCTCCTCCAGTATTCTTGCCTGGACATGGACAGAGGAGCCTGGCAGGCTACTAAGTGCATAGGGTCGCACAGAGTCGGACATGACTGAAGTGAATTAGCACACATGCACCGCGTGCATGGCAGAAGCCAACACTACATTGTAAAGCAATTATCCTTCAATTAAAAAAAAAAAAAAGAAAAGAAAAGCTCCTTTCCTATTTCTCCACTAGAAGAAATGGCTGCTCATCTGCGGGCAAGTTTAAGCTACATACTTTGGCCACCTCATGCGAAGAGTTGACTCATTGGAAAAGACTCTGATGCTGGGAGGGATTGGGGGCAGGAGGAGAAGGGGACGACAGAGGATGAGATGGCTGAATGGCATTGCTGACTGGATGGATGTGCGCTCAGTGAACTCCGGTTGTTGGTGATGGACAGGGAGGCCTGGCGTGCTGCGATTCATGGGGTCGCAAAGAGTCAGACACGACTGAGCGACTGATCTGATCTGATCTGAACTATGCATGTTAGTTGTTTTACTAAGCAGATCATTTACAAATGCATATTGAGCACTTACTTTAATATATGCTGTTAAGAGCTGGACTTACAAAGACGGTGAGGCCTGACTCTCTCCAGGCACAAGTAGATCAGTGAGGGAGATCAGCACGTGGCCGAGCAGCGTGGGAAATGCAGTGCTCGCACTAACTCATGATGTGGGCGAAGAGCAATGGTGGTGTTTACATGCAGAAACCAAACAGGCTGTTGAGTGGATTTACCAGATTGGCTTGATTCCTATTGCCTTGTTGCTGCTTTTCAAACTGATAACTAATAAAGAAAACAAAGCAGGCCATGCACGAATGTATAGAAAGTTGCTTCTAGAAAATTCTTTTGATGAGCTCTTGAGAATCAAGGTCAGTTTAAACGTCCTTTGTCAGTTAAGACTTTTCTGAAGAATACAGCTACAAACGGCAAACAGGCATCCTGGGAACAAACTGCCTAGTACATGTGAGCCTTGCTTTACTTGTTATCTTAGTCATTGTTTCTCATGTTTTGAGGTCTCAGACGGCCATGTGAGTCAATGAACCACATGTAACCAAGGACAGAAGGTTCTGGTTGAAGGCTTTTTTTTTTCTTTCACAATATTAAAACAAAAGACTGAAGGACGGGACCTTAAAGATGAGAGAGACAGAAAATATTTCTTCACCTCATCTAGATACTAAAATGTCTTTTCTCTTGCAAGCTTTATCTACTTTCAGAGATGCTTTGTTGACTTGAAATGTACTTATTCTGCTGGCGAACCATCTAGTTATTTAATGCTCTGTAATAAACCACACCAAAGTCTAGTGGCTTAAAACAACACTGTTCACTTTGCTTACAAATCTGCCACTGGGGCAGGCCCTGGCAGAGATGACTGTTCTCTTTTCCACATGATGTCAGCTGGGGCAGTTTGACTGCGGCTAGTGGATCCGCTTCCAAGATGGATCGTTCTGTGGCAAACAAGCTGGTGCTGATTGTTAGCTTGTAACTCAGCTGGGCAATAAGGCTGGGGGTCTTGTTTCCTTTCTGTTTGGGCCTCTCCCTTCGGACGCTTGAGTTTTCTCAAAACACGGTATCGGGGTTCCAAGAGCAAATATTCCAAGAAGCAGGAAATAGAACTGTTAGTCTATTAAGGTCTGGGCCCAGAAACTGTCACACAGCTTTATCTCCATAATCTATGGATCAAAGTAGATACAGAGCCCACCCACCTTCGAGAGGGAGGAATATAGACCCCACCTCTCTATTGGAGGAGTGTCAAAGTATTTGTGGATGCCTTTAATAGACCATGAATGCTGGGCCCTGTCTTGTTTCTGTCACTGTTAATCGTGATACAAGTCTTGGGGCCAAACACTTTGGAAGGGCAGAGACATACAAAGGAATACAGCAGGCTTTTGCAACCATAAATAATTCTTGCTGCAGTTTGATTAATAATGCTGTCCCCTAAGGAATGCTTTTGTTGTTGTAAGGATGTAGGAGCAGGGGTAAGGGGTTTCAAAGATTTCTCTTAAGTCAGTTTCAGTGAATGCATCATCTAGAAGTTACTACCTTTGACCTGTCTTTCGTTCTACACTCGTATCTGCTAATTTCAGATTCTAATTTTGTTTCCTCGTATTCGTTGCTCTGTGCTCATTTCTCAGACTTGGATGATTGTTTTTTTCCCCCCTCTGTTTATTTAGTCTGCACAACCAACTCTCCCTGCTCCCCTTTTCTTAAAAGTCTTCTTCTCTTACGTCTATTGCTCTGCAATTTAAATAAATTACAGATGTGGTGAAAATATTTGGCCTCCTAATTTGACTCTCAAAGAACATATTGAGAAGACAAATGATTGATTTAAAATGTTATATCATAGGAAAAACTAAAGCGAATGGGAATATCTTAGCATCTTGAGCCAAAAGACATTTTTTTATTTGAATCATTTATTTGTTCAGGCTGCTGGATACTACTGTATACCTAAACATACTTTCAACTGTTTATTTGTATCTTGAAGATCCATGTCAATTTTAAGTTTATCAAGACCATAAGGAGTATTTATCATTTATTGAAGTATAAGTTGATTTACAGTATCATATATAGTTTCATGTATATAACATAGTTATATATTATATATATGAAAAAATACATATATATGTTTTCATATTCTTTTCCATTATAGGTTTTTTACCAGATATTAAATATAGTTTTCTTTGCTATACAGTGGTGGTAATGGTGGTTTAGTCAACAGTAAATCCTTATCTATTTTATATACAGTACTGTGTATCTATTAATCCCACACTCCTAATTTCTCTCTCCTTCTCTCCCCTTTTGCTTTGGTAGCCATAATCTTGTTTCTGTCTGTGAGTCTGTTCTGTTTTGTAAATAAATTCACTTGTATTGTTTTTTAGATTCCACATATAAGTGGTATTCGTCTTTCTTTGTCTTACTTATTTCATTTAATATAATAATCTCTGAGACTATAAGGAGTTTTGTTCAATTGTATCAGAGCCCTTGCCCACATGGGGATCTTAAATTAGTCTAAATGAAAAATTAAGCTGATCTTAGTCTAAAAATTTTTTAAAAGTCTTAAAAATACTGAATAATTGTCTTAAAGCTTTTCATTGATGACACATTCTTTTTTAAAAGTCTTAATTTTTGGTCTCAATTTGGTGTTAAACTTTGGTCTTAATTTGCCGAAATGACTTCATAATTCATTTCCAAAGGAAAAAAAAAAGTAATTTTCTTCATGTCATTGTCCTCATTTTTTTTCTTAAATAACAAATACCGCAAAAGCAAAAAGGTAAAAATATAATAAGGTTATTTTACATTATTATTTGCTGAAGGTCAGGTTCTAGAAGTACCTGTTCCTATCTTCTTGCTACTTATGTTCAAAGTAGAAATCCTTAGATTGGAATTTTGTAATAGAGATAAGATTCTTATTAGCTAAAAACACACTTGTATTATTTTTCTGTGAATGGCTTACACTCTGGTAGCACATGAGACTACACTTAATTGGCTACATAGGGGAACAAGTATCCGTGGTTAAATCTGTTCGACAGGGAAAGACTGGAGTTGGGCCTGGGTGCTAATTAGATCTAGCACTGAGTACTTGCTTTGTGACATCATGTTAAAGTTTAACATTCGCTTTAGCTAAATAAAGCTGTTATGTTAAAATATAGGAAAAAATATTATCTTAAACCATGTATCTTTTAAAATATAATGAACAGGGTGAGATTTTTGCAAATATATAGAAGTTGTGATTGGTGAGAAGATCATTCATTTACTTAGCACACATTTATTAAATGCTTATTTGAGGTAGTTTTGGAGCTTTTAATGGGAACCAATAGATAGTATTCCCTCTCTTGAGGAGGTTTTAACAGGTTAATAGTCAAGTATTTATTGACTGTCTAAAAGGGCTTCCCAGGTGGCGCTAGTGGTAAAGAACCAGACTGCCAATGCAGGAAACCTAAGAGACATGGGTTCAGTCCCTGGGTCAAGAAGATCCCCTGGAAGAGGGCATGGCAACCCACTCCGGTATTCTTGCCTGGAGAATCCCATGGACAGAGGAGCCTGGAGGGCTATGGTCCATAGGGTCACAAAGAGTCAGACATGACTTGTACACACATTGTTCTAAAAGCTGGGATACAGTCATTAAAATTGACGCATATTCCTGGACATACAGCTGGTTACATTCTAATAAAACAGATTGAATACTGAGGATGATCTTTATTAATAATAAAGTTAGAAAAACTTGGTTAGTGTGAGACTGAAATTGTCCATTAAATCCTGAGATTCATCAGACTTTCCAACACACCCAGTCTCAGACAGTGCCAGACCAAGATAGGCCTCCTCATGTGGATGCAGACCTGTGCCTGAAACTAGCTCCTAGTAGAAGAAATGGGGAGAATGCCCAATTATTCCCAAACTCATCATTCCAATAAGCCATTCTCTCTCCCTTGGGGTGAGGTGAGTCAAGGCGAGAAGTGAGGTACATTTTAGGGAGTCTTACAGGTGTAGGGCACCCACATGCGTGCCTGCCTGCTTAGTCACTCGGTCGTGTCCAACTCTTTGTGACACTTTGGACTGTAGCCACCCAGGCTCCTCAGTCCATGGGATTCTCCAGGCAAGAATATTAGAGTGGGTTTGCCATCCCTTCCTCCAGGGGTTCTTCCCAACCCAGGAAGTGAACCCTTCCTCTCTGTAGCTCTTGCATTGCAAGTGTATTTTTACCCATTGAGCCACCGGGGAAACCCATTCCCCCTAATTCTGTTTGTTGGGGTCTGTGGTCTTAATTGCTCATGATAGACTCTGAGAACCCCAAGGCCAGGGAAAAGCACAGGGCAGCAAGCTTCCACTGCAGTGAATCACACAGGTAATAGCAATCTTCAACAAAACATCTCATTTTTCTGGTCATATCAAATCTACAATGTTTACTAAGTAGCTCTGACATGTGGGTTTTGTGCTGGGTGACAGCACACACTGCAGCTCTCAAGGAGCTTCCTCTAGGGCAAAGGCAGATGCACATTTACCAATAATAAAGCTACAGCAGAATTTGGAAAACATGCTTCTGGGAAGTATTTTAACAATAGGAATTGTGAAGCCTTCATTTAGGAATGCATTCACCCTAGGCCTTGAAGTTCCAGAGAAAATGTTTTCTTTTCCAAGGAGGCTCCTTTAATTCCCATGGCAGGAATAAAAACCCCTTCCCTCTAAATTCCCACTGTGATCTCGTTAACATCTCTTACTGCATTTATTATTCTTACACCTTATCTGCTAGTTAATTATCATGAACCTATTATTTCTCCTTTACATCATAAGCACATTATAGCCAGGCAGCATGCTTCTAACACAGGTTATATTCAAGAAATGTCAAGTGAATAAACAGTATACCTACAATGGAGACAATCTGTTGAAATGGTTATGAATATCTCTCTGTTTTTTTTTTTTTTTCCTGATGGAAAATTGCAGTGGTAACATCTTTACACCTCACCTTGTGTGTGAAGAAGTTATTCCAATGATTTGTCTGCCTAGTCCATGCATTTGAATGTTCATTTACCTACCCTGCTTGTTTGCTATTTTCTGAGTATCTGTCATTTGTGGCTCTTCCAAAAGGAGACAAATAAGAGCTGTATATTTTTGCAGTTGCCTTCTACAATTTCGGACTAGGAAACTCCATTATGCTTTTCCAACTCTTGTTATTTGTGGCTCTTTCTGTGATTTTATGGGCTATGCATGATTTGAATAGCACAAATATAATGAGAAACAGATCATAACAGTGCAACTAAATTTTTTAGAGAAAAATTATCTCTAGCTGTCTGTTCCAAATTCTAAAGTCTATTTCCATTAAGATAACTGTGAAAGATTTGCTGCAGTATTTACTCAGTGTCTAAAATCACAAACAAACAATGTATGAATGGCACTGTAGAATCCCAAAGGTTTCTAAGTTTTCAGGGACTTGAATGTGGGATTGAAGACTTGGCAAGTTTGATAACTAGTGCTGGCAAATGCAAAAATGCTGAAAACCCCATTTTCACGCTAGCTTTCTTACTGGTCTGGTCATCTTTGTAAAGTGTGGCTCTGATCTGAGCTGGCAAAACTTGTCTGGGTTTCATTTTACTTCTGAAATTCAGTGTTTCAATAGTGTGGTTTGGCTCCTGCTAAACTGCATTGAGAATTTTGGATGAAACTCCTTAGGTTTGAGGCTATGTGAATCACATCTGATGAAAAGGCATATGGACAGTGCTTAGGTCGTTTCAAGTTCCGCAGCTCTGTGGCAACTGTAATCCCTGCTACGCTCAGTATAGTCGTCTGTTCTCCCTTTCATTCACTACTTGAATTCTCATTAGATATTTTTAATTGGTTATATGTGTGCAGCCTCTTTTATAGATGCCTAAGTCATGTCCTCTATGTCCTGTTGGCATGGAACTCAAATATCACTTTCCAATGTAAAGTGTACATTTCCAGGATAACTTGGAATCCTGGATAATTCTGTGGGACACCTAGGAAAACTCACTGGAGTGCAAATTATGAACTAAAGAGTAAATTTAGTAGACCTGTGGTTTGATTAAGTTAAGCTTCTCCAAATAATGAACCCAAAGAAATACACATCAGGGTTCCCAGGCTTCTAAGGAATCCCCAGGTCTCTCTTCCATGTATAATATTAGTGTGGATCCTGTGTGCCTGAGGTTTGCTATGTTCTAGACAGTGCTTCTCCATTGGACCTCTAGGGGACATTTGCGATGGTTGGAGGTATTTTGGGTCCTCACAACTGGTGGGGGTGGGGATGGAGGTAATTTGGCATCTAGAGGATAGAGGCTTGGGATGTTTTAAACACCCAACAAAACACAGAATAGTCTTCCTCCTAATCCCCCAAGTTATCTGACCCGATTTGTCAGTACTAAACTGAGAATAACCCTGGTCTAGAGCTATTTACCAAGTCATCTTGAGTCTTGTTAATGAGTTGTTACAGAAGGGAGAGAGCAAAAGAGAGAGAGACAGAGAGGAAAGAAGAATCGGAGGACATTTTAAGAAGTAGTAATTGCAGTTAAGTAATTGCAGATATTTCTCTGGGAGAGAATGAGCAAGGAAGTTACTTGGGGCTGACTGAGACCTGCACCTTAGTGAGGTTATAATGAGTTCAGGCTAGTCCTCATGTTTTAAGTTAAGAAAATTAAATTTGAGAGTTCATCAAGGGTGATCAGATGTTGGCAAGAGCTTTCACTTTGCTGCAGTAATCAGTCATTTAAATTGGACAATTTTCAATGTAAAAATGCCTTTCCATGTTAAGTGCCATTTCAGTTGAAGAAGTCTCTCCTAAGGGAGAGAATTCTACCAAACGGGATAATTATCAAGTTGAGAATATATTTTTCGGATCTCAGCTCTCAGGCTACATAACTTGTTGCCTGATATTCAGAAATATTTAACACAAATTTTGTGGCATTTACAGTGGGTCAGACACTGCAGGGGTTCCATTAGATTTTAAATGTGTATGTTTTAATGATAGGTACACAGTAAATCTCTGCCTTGATAGAGCACTGTGGCACTAAGGAGCAGGTGCTGAAGGAGGGGTGCTGGGAGAGCTCCCTCCTGCTGGCTGTGTCAGGCTGAAGGGGTCCACTCCACAGTTCTTACCCTCCATCTCCTCTTATTCCCACCACTGTTCCTCCCCAAGTCTTGCCTCTTTTTCATTTGCCACTAGAGTTCTGGTTTACTTTTTGGTCCTCTATAGAAATGAAAGTCTTAGTCGCACAGTAGTGTCTGACTCTTTGCAATCCCATGGACTGTAGCCCTCCAGACTCATCTGTCCACGGAGTTCTCCAGGCAAGAATACTGGAGTGGGTTGCCATTTCCTTCTCCAGGGAATCTTCCCGACCCAGGGATAGAACCCATGTCTCCTGCATTGCAGGCAGATTCTTTACGGTACTTAATATAAATTAATCATCTTCTTCCTCTGGCTGTGCTGAGCAGCTTGTGGAATCCTAGTTCTCCAAACAGGAATCCAACCTGGGCCCTTGGCAATGAAAGCATGGGGTCCTAACCACCAGACTGTCAGGAAATTCCCTACATTGACCTTCTTAAATGTTAATTTTGAGCTCAAAGCCCTTCAACTATAGAGCACTGCCTACATAATAAAGTCCTAATTTCTGTCATCCAATTAATACTCTATCTGTCCCTAATTTTTCCTTGAAGCATGTATTTCCATTGCTTTTCACATGCCGTAGGCTCCAGCCAGACAGAACCACTTGCATGTTTTACACACTCCCACTGTGGGTTTTTTCCCGTTCCTTGTGTAAAGGTCACCCTGTCCCCCATCACTGCCTGTACATGTCCTACCCTTTCTTCAAAGATCAGGTCAAACACACCATCCCCAGATCTCTTCAGGTGGAAGTTCTTTGTCTCCTCTGAACTCTCCCTCCTGAAATTCTTTTTTCCCCCATGATACAAAATACATTTTGCTCTTGATTTATGAGCAAGGAATCTGTTATTCCTTTAGAAAAGAAAGAAATTCTGTGGGAAGGGAGAGAGGCAGCATATAGAACGGTACTTCTCCAAGTGTAATGTACATACAGATCACCTGGGAATCTTCTCAAAACCGGGTTCTGATTCAGAAGTCTGGGTTGGGGCCTGAGAGTCTGCATTTTTAACAAGTTTCTGGGGTTGTTGCTGTGGTTTCTCTATGGGCCACACTGTGAGTAGCAAGGGTGAATAGAATTTGGAATAATTCTTGTTGTTGTTTAGTCGCCAAGGCGTATCCGACTCTTCACCGCCCCATGGACTGCAACACGCCAGGCTTCCCTTTCCCTCACCATTTCCTGGAGTTTGCCCAAGTTCATGTCCATTCAACTGGTGATGCCATCCAATTGTCTCATCCTCTATTGCCCTCTCCTCCTTCTGCCTTCAGTCTTTTCCAGCATCAGGGTCTTTTCCAACGAGTCGGCTCTTTGCATCAGGTGGCCAAAGTTTTGAAGCTTCAGCTTCAGCATCAGTCCTTCCAATGAGTATTCATGGTTGATTTCCTTTAGGATTCACTGGTTTGGTCTCCTTGCTGTCCAAGGAATAATAACTAAGAACAAAAGAACAGTTATTGTCTAAGCCTGCAGTAAGTTAGCTACAAGTGACTAGCAGGTTCAATTGTGCTGAACAAATCTTTTAGGGTTTGAATATTACAGTTCTGGGTTGCATTTTTGGCCCCCGTCATTTCCTGGCTATGTTGCACAAGGTGGTAAATTTCACTAAGCCTGCTGCTGCTGCTGCTGCTGCTAAGTCTCTTCAGTCGTGTCCAACTCTGTGCGACCCCATAGATGGCAGCCCACCAGGCTCCCCCGTCCCTGGGATTCTCCAGGCAAGAACACTGGAGTAGGTTGCCATTTCCTTTTCCAATGCATGAAAGTGAAAAGTGAAAGTGAAGTCGCTCAGTTGTGTCTGACTGTTCGTGACCCCATGGACTGCAGCCTACCAGGCTCCTCCGTCCATGGGATTTTCCAAGCAAGAACACTGGAGTGGGTTGCCATTTCCTTCTCCAATGCATGAAAGTGAAAATTGAAAGTGAAGTTGCTCAGTCGTGTCCGACTCTTAGTGACCCCATGGACTGCAGCCTACCAGGCTCCTCAGTCCATGGGATTTTCCAGGCAAGAGTACTGGAGTAGGGTGCCAGCGCCTTCTCCGTTCACTAAGCCTAAGCTTCATCATCTGTGAAATGAGGGTGGTAACTTGGTTATCAATCTCTGCTGTCTCTCATTTGGCCCAGCTGCTACTAGTAATTTGCTATCTGGTGGCTCAGTCCCCTAAAGCCACTAGCCAGTGAGAAGTAATACTAGATCTTGGTTTGGGGCTCTCTCTCAATTATCAAGAGTGGCTCGGGAGACTTCCTTGGTGGTCCAGTGGTTAAGAATCTGCTTTGAAATGCAGGGGATATGGTTTGATCCCTGGTGGGGGAATCAAGATCCTACATGCCTTGGAGCAACTAAGCCCATGCACCACAACTGCTGAAGCTCATGCACCACAACTAGAGAGTCCGTGTGCCACGGTGAAAGATCTCACATGACGCAAAAATAATCCTGTGTGCTGCAACTAAGACCCAATGCAGCCAAATAAATAAGTACTTTTTTTTTTTTTTTTTAAGAGTGGTTCAGCAATGGTACTTTGTGGTTTCTATGGGTTGGGGTTGGGGGAATCTTCACAGTTGGGTGAGTTTTGGATTTCAGCCTTCCTACCCAATCTTTATCATGGGTGGTCAAGTTTCAGATGGTTTTCTGTCTTGTACCTGGTTTTCACTTAGTCACCTGCTGGATGACTGACCTCTAATTTTTGTTACCTTGTTCTGGCCAATCCCTTACCTTTAGGGCTAGCCCTGCTCCTGTTCAAATTGGTATCAACTGAAATGAATCTCCCTGGCATTAGTCTAAGGTCTTAGTTACCTATCCTTTCCTGTGTCAAACTATTGTAAATGTTTTGTATGTGTGTACTCACTCGATTTATCACAGTAATGACATAAAATAGGTTCTATTATCCCCATTTTATGGGTGAAGAAGTTTCAGAGGTTGAGTAATTTGCTCAAAGTCATGAGTTAGTAAGTAGAGTAGGCAGAAGTTGCAATATACACACTTTCCAATTAAAAATTCATATTGATCCTCTCACTAAAATCCCTGGCACCTAGTGCAGAGGATATACAGAGGTCCCACTGTATATCCTTGAGGAATCAAGATTAGTGTTTCTTCTTTGATTGAGAGAAAGGATGGTAGAAGCCACCTTGAACTCCTTCAGGAGATTGTGTAGCTGGTGGGCTGTGCAGTGCTGAAGTATGTTGCCACAGACTGAGGAAAAAGACTGTTTCCTTTTCCCTAATGTTTGGGGAATAGCAACAGCTACTTGAGAACTTCCAATTCGACACATCAGTTTACACTTGTAAATTTACAAATGTATATTCAAGGTAATGCTGAAAGTATACTTATTTTAGTTAATGCTCTATCAGGTGGTTTTATCAAGGACAACACACAACTGCATCAATTAGTACTTTTTTCCCCTTCATCTTTCTTCTTTTGCCTGCCTTTCTTGCCATTGCTCTCTATTCTATGGACATCTGTATAAAATAGGGTTGTTTCATAAAAGAACTAACTCCTCGGTTTTTAAGTGCAACATGTCCCACTTAGTAATTTTTCGTTTAATAAATCATCTATTTCTTGGTGATTTTAATAAATTGATGCTAATTTTTTCAGCTCAATTTTCAATTATGGTAAAACATACTTAAAATTCATCATTTTAACCATTAAAACTAGTGTACAATTCAATGGTGTTTAATACACTCACAATTTGTACAACCTTACACTATTATGTAGTTCTGTAACATTTTCATCACCCCAAAAGGACACCCCATGAACCAGTCACTTTCAATTCCCTATTCCTCTTAGCTCCTGGAAAACACTTCTCTTTGTCTTTATGGATTTACCTATTCAGGATATTCCATATAAATAGAATCATGCACTGTGAGGCCTTTTGTGTCTGGCTTCACTTAGCTTTCATGCAGCATAATGTTTTGCAGTTCATGCATGTTGTAGCACATATCAATACTTCATTCCTTTTTATGGGATAACTGTAGTTCATTGTATGGCTATCCCAGCTTCTCAGGTGGCTCAGTAATAAAGACTCTACTTGCAGTGTAGGAGATTCAGGAGACATAGTCTGATCCCTGGATCCGGAAGATCCCCTGGAGGAGGAAATGGCAACCCACTCCAGTATTCTTGCCTGGAAAATCCAATGAGGAGCCTGGCGGTCTACAGTCTGTGAGATCACAAAGAGTTGGACATCATTGAGCATACAGGCAAATACACATGTATGGGTATCCACATTTTGTTTATTCATTAATCAGTTAATAGAAATTTGGATTGTTTCCATCTTTTGGCTACCGTGGATAGTGCTGCTATGAACATTTGTGTACAAAAGGTTGTGTTTGAGCATCTATTTTTAATACTTTTGGGTATCGACCCAGGTTTGGATTTGTTGAGTCATATGGTAATTTCATGTTGATTTTATTGAAGAATCACCAATTGTTTTTCATAGCAGCTGTACCATTTTACATGCCCGCCAGCTATGTGAGAGTGTTCCAATTTCTTCACCTCTCCCAACACTTGCTATTTTCCCTTTATTTTATTGTAGCTTGTCCTAGTTGGTGTGAAGTGGTATTTTGTGTGGTTTGAATTGCATTTCCCCAATGACTAATAGCACTGAGCAAATTTTGATGTGCTTGTTGATCCTTTGCATATATTTTTTTTTGCAGAAATGTCTCTTTAAGTCCATTATCTATGTTTAACTGGGTTTCTCTTTTTGTTTGCAAGGTCTAAGCATTCTTTATACACTCTGGATACTTACCAAATATATGATCTGCACACATTTTCTTGTATTCTGAGGGCTGTTTTTTTCACTTTCTTGGTTATGTCTTTTAATGAACAAAGTTTTAAAATTTTGGTGAAGTCTAATTTATCAATTTTTCCTTTTTTCAGTGTCATATCTAAGAAACCATTATCAAATTCAAGGTAATGATGTATTCCTCTGTTGTTTTCTAAGATTTTTATAGTTTTAGCTCTCATATTTGATCCATTTTGAGTTAGTTATTGTGTATGGTATGAGAAAGGGGTCCAACTTCATTCTTTTGAATGTAGTTGTCACAGACTACCATTTATTGAAAAGACTACTCTTTTCATAATAAAAAATCAACTCAAAGTGGATTAAAGACTTATTCATAAATGTGAATCTGTAACATTCTTAGAAGAAAACAAAGGGTTTGACACCAAGGGCACAGGCAAAACAAAAAAAAAATAAAGTGGGACTATAAACAAATACTACATAATTCCACTTATATGAGGTAATTAAAATAGTCAAATTCATAGAAGTAGAGAGTAGAATTGTTGCCAGGGTAAGGGGGATTCATATACTGTTATTTTGCTAGTATGGTAGCTGTTTTGATTACTGATTTGTAGTAAGTTTTGAAATTAGGGGATGATACTGTTTTAGTTTTTTGCTTTCTTTTACTGGATAAATTTGTCTTTCCTTCCTTTCTTAGATTGTATGTGGTGGCCCCACAAAACTGTCCCTGTCTATCCGAGAGGGCTGTTGGTGTAGGTATGTGGAGAGAAAGGAGGCTATTTGTGATATTACTTGCAGTTCTTCATGCTCCAAATTTTTGAGCTAAAATTAGATATGAGAACTTTATGTTTAAACATGCAATACATTACACATTTTTTGTTCATGTGTTTATTAAGCCATGATCCTCTTTCTGTTAAGATGAATTTCTTGAAAAATAATGGCTGAATCATAATACTTGCATATTTAAAAGTGTGATAGGACTTCCAAAATATTGACAGCAATTTTTACTTGGACTAATGATACACCAGAGACTAACAATAAGGCCAGCAGTGATGTCTTGAAGGATTTTATATAGAGAACACAGAGTTACTGAGTGATGGAAAGAACAAGGTTGTCAGCAACGATGTAGCAATCATTTCCACATATGGTGCTATTTTAACTCCCAAGTGATAATTGAAGCCATGCTTTGGCTCAGGATTCCTCTCTTCCCGTCCAGTGTCCTGGTGAAGAGTGACTTACCTGGAGTAGGACTTTTTCTTCCGTTAAGTATTCTCATTGTCTCTAAGTGATCTCTCCTGAGGCTTTTCCAAGTCTTACCCTGGAAAGAAGGATACCCGCTTCTGTGGTACTTCCTTCCCCTGTCCAGTAGGCTTTAGAGATGTCTAGCAGAATGCTTCCCTTATTTTGTTCCAGTAACTTGCTTACAGACTTGTCTGTAAGTAATAACACAGGTTTGTGTATATTATTTAAATGCATTTCTAAAGAAAGGAAGATTTGCCTTTCTCAGAAATGGATTTAGTTTAGAAATTTTGTGGTTTTTAAGGAGTGGAAAGGTAACTGAAGAAATAGCAGAAACATTAGTCAAGAGATAAGATAAAAAGATTATTTCTTCAGATAGGACTTAAGGAACATTCTAGGGCTCAAGTTCAAAAGACATCAAGATTTCTGGAAATTTGCTAGTGGTGTTGAAAATGGATGGGACAGACTTAAGTGTAGTTTGAAGAAAACTTTAATAAAAATGAAGTTAAGAGAAAATAGTTAAAAGTTTTTCTATTTTTTCTATAGTGATAGAAACCAGTCTTCTTTATTATTTGATTTTATATATGTATGTATCAAAATAGGCTCTATAACTTTATCTTTCTCCTTACTTTTCTCCTCAACTCACACATTAAAATATGATATAAAAGACATGATAATATGATGTAAAATTTTTGTTAACAAACTGATAATATATCGTTACTGATTTACATTTTTCGAGAAAACCTTTTCATTCAAGCCACCCAATTCCCTGACTGCCTTGTCATAGCCGCCAACATTTCTAGTGCTGTATGTTAATGAATTGGTTGAAAATTGGTACAGAACATCTTTGAACTTTAATGTAAAAGTCACAATTGCTAAAAATGGGTGCAGAGATAGTCAAATGACAAGTTTCCCATCAGACTGACCACATCTGTAGATGGGTGGGGGTAGAAGCTTAGGGAGACAGGCACACCATTACTCATCATCGGCCTCCTATCCTTCTGTCTAGCTGAGCGCTGTGAAAGGGCACTAAGAAAAAGAAAACTGTAACCGTAAAACTCAGCCCTAATGTAGAAAATAATTTTAACTTTTATTAGGGCTGAGTTTTAGGGTTACAGTTATCTTTTTCTTAGTGCCTTTCACAGCGCTCAGCTAGACAGAAGGATAGGAGGCCGATGATGAGTAATGGTGTGCCTGTCTCCCTAAGCTTCTACCCCCACCCATCTACAGATGTGGTCAGTCTGATGGGAAACTTGTCATTTGACTATCTCTGCACCCACTTTTAGCAATTGTGACTTTTACATTAAAGTTCAGAGATGTTCTGTACCAATTTTCAACCAATTCATTAACATACAGCACTAGAAATGTTGGCGGCTATGACAAGGCAGTCAGGGAATTGGGTGGCTTGAATGAAAAGGTTTTCTTGAAAAATGTAAATTAGTAAAGATATATTTTGAAAGTGGAGAGTGAAAAAGTTGACTTAAAGCTCAACATTCAGAAAACGAAGATCATGGCATCTGGTCCCATCACTTCATGGGAAATAGATGGGGAAACAGTGGAAACAGTGTCAGACTTTATTTTTGGGGGCTCCAAAATCACTGCAGATGGTGACTGCAGCCATGAAATTAAAAGATGCTTACTCCTTGGAAGGAAAGTTATGACCAACCTAGATAGCATATTCAAAAGCAGAGACATCATTACTTTGCCAACAAAGGTTCGTCTAGTCAAGGCTATGGTTTTTCCTGTGGTCATGTATGGATGTTGGACTGTGAAGAAGGCTGAGCGCCGAAGAATTGATGCTTTTGAACTGTGGTATTGGAGAAGACTCTTGAGAGTCCCTTGGACTGCAAGGAGATCCAACCAGTCCATTCTGAAGGAGATCAGCCCTGGGATTTCTTTGGAAGGAATGATGCTAAAGCTGAAACTCCAGTACTTTGGGCACCTCATGTGAAGAGTTGACTCATTGGAAAAGACTCTGATGCTGGGAGGGATTGGGGGCAGGAGGAGAAGGGGACGACAGAGGATGAGATGGCTGGATGGCATAGCTGACTCGATGGACATGAGTCTGAGTGAACTCCGGGAGTTGGTGATGGACAGGGAGGCCTGGTGTGCTGCGATTCATGGGGTCGCAAAGAGTCAGACACGACTGAGCAACTGAACTGAACTGAACTGAAAGTTAAGGACAGTACCTCTTATATTTGCCAACTTTCATTAGAGTCATGGTCACATTAATTTCATTTTCCCAGCATGTTAGTCTTGACTGAGGCTAATGTATAACAGTTTCTCTGAATTACTGAAACAAGTCATGGCTCCAGGCCTGCTGTTATGTGAATTTAGGACACAGTCTTGTTAGTCTGGTCCCATCCCTGAGGCAGGAATGACCCCTCTGTCTGTGGTGTGTGACTCCCTGAAGTGCTAGAAGTTTGTGTTATATATTTCAGTGCTGAGGGCTAAGGCAGCTTAACACTGGCTCTCTTAACCTCTGGGGTAGTTTGGCTACCATCCCATGCTAATTTTCCTTAAGTGTTTTGGATTCCTTGTTGATGATGCAGTTTGGTGTCCTCCTTAAATGGAAATTTCTCTTGACAGATGGATACAATTTTATTGGTATTGACCCAATTTTTATCTTTTAAGAGCACTTTATAGGAAATGTGGAATTGGCAACAAAGTTAAAGAACTAGCATTCAAAGGACTAAGACTACTCAAAACTGTTTAAGATAGCTCAAGCCCATGGAAAGAGGGAAGGCGGCTGTTAATTCTTTGACAAATTAATGATTACCTAAATAATATTAAAGCTTCTACTAGTGCTGTTCCATTGGTTCAGACAATACACATCCCCATGCAGATGACTAGTGTCTTGTGTCCTTAAAAAAAAGTTTGTCAAATCTTCTTCCCAGGATCTTTTCTGAATATTTTGATTCCCACTGATCCTTACCTATTCCTACACCCATAGCACCTATTCTACCTATTATTATGCTCTTGCTCTGGATAGGCAGGTTATTTTGCTGTTTTCTGGCTGTTTTGTGAGTGTGTCTCATATCCCCAGTAAAGGATAGTGAATGCTTCTTGAAAGCAGCTTTTTTACTTTGACATCCCACCATGCCTAATGTAGTACACAACATAAAGTAAGAAATACCTGTTGAACTGATTCATCCATTTGGACACATAGCGAAGTCTGTATCCTCACATGAAATTTTTCA
Organism: Bos indicus x Bos taurus; assembly: GCF_003369695.1. NCBI lineage: Eukaryota > Metazoa > Chordata > Mammalia > Artiodactyla > Bovidae > Bos > Bos indicus x Bos taurus. The sequence goes on along the minus strand of NC_040078.1, from coordinate 66,433,280 downwards.
CAATATAAAACCTCTTCCAAACTTCAGTTTCTTTGAGGGAATATGGAAGAAAAGACACCTAAACAATAATCTCAGTGAATTTGGATCTTTGTGAGATAGAATTCATTGATAACCTTGGATGATCTACTGAAAACCATTTTGTTGACCATCTTTTAAAAATGTGCTAATTATCTTTTCTGCCTTAATACTTGTAATATTGTGTGTATAAGTGAATCTATCTTTGATCATTAAAATTATTTTTTAAAGTTCATTTAGTCCAATGCCCACGAGGAAACTGAAACTCTCAGAAATTAAATTCATATATATCCCATAATTTAAAGAAACTGTGTATCATTGAATGCTTATCATTAAGAAATTAAGAAGGACATTTTCATTCATTCATTTAACAAATATTTGTGGAGAATCTACTATAAGCCAGACATAATTCTAGGCCTTTGCTATCTAGTCCCTTGTAAAGCTACATCTTTGTCAAGGAGCGAAAGTGAAAGTTGCTCAGTCGTGTCCAACACTTTGTGACTCCATGGACTGTAGTCCATGGAATCCTCCCAGGCAGAATACTGGAGTGGGTTGCCTTTCCCTTCTCCAGGGGATCTTTCCAACCTAAGGATAGAACCCAGGTCTCCCGCATTGTCAAGGAGAACAGACCAATAAATGATACACACATTTAAGTAAATTATCTTATACATTAGGAGATGAGTCACAGAAAAAGACAAAAGTTAAGATGTAAAAGCATATTTGTACCTCTAGGGGTGAGATACAGTGTTTAATAGGTGATTTGGTTTAGGTAATATTTGGTTGTGGTCACAGACTATGGGTTAAATATAATCATTCTTTCAGTAACTTCACAAATATTTACTGAGTACCTACTACATGTATTTTAAAAATTAAAAAAAAATTAACTAATTTTATTCTGACTGCGCTGGATCTTCATTGCCACATGTGGGCTTTCTCTAGTTGTGGCAAGTGGGGCTACTCTCTATTTGAAGTGTGTGGGCTCCTCACTGTGGTGGCTTCTCTTGTTGCAGAACACGGGTTCTAGGTCTTGCAGGCTCAGCTACTGGGGCCCCCGAGCTCTAGAGCACAGACTCAATAGTGTGGGGCACAGGCTTAGTTGCTCCACAAGATGTGGAATCTTTCCAGACTAGAGACTGAACCCTTGTCCCCTGTATTGGCAGGTGGATTCTCAACCACTGGATTGGCAGGGAAGTCAGAGTACCTACTGTATTTAGTCACTGTGTCAGGACCTAGGGAAAAGGGACCAAAGTTTTTGGTGGAGCTTGCATTTTAATGAGAGACAGATGCTAAATAAACTCACAGGAACATATTTATTTATATACTGTGTTAAATGCTATAGAGGGAGATGACCAGAGGCGCCCTTTTTATGTTGGAGGTTGGGGAGAGCCAGGCTTTCTGAGACAGAAACATGAGCTTATAGGACATAGAAGGTGGAGCAGAACTTGAGTGGTGCCTAGCAGATCAGAATTCAGATGTGAAGGGCTGCTTGTTTGTGTCTGTGGCATATTTGTGTGGTTAGCACTGAGGACAACTTAATTTGCATCATAGAGAATTTATTCATCTGCATGGTGCTTCCCTCTGTCTTCCTTCCACCCAGAACTCCTACAGAGTCTGAGATGTGGAGGATAGATGTGTGATCTCTCTGGAGATCAGCTACAGAGGAGATTTGAACCATATGAAATCTTCATGCTTTACCTAGTGGGAGCACAGCTTGTGAAGAGGCAGGTGAGGGCTGGGGCTCACTCCCTACAGGACTTTGGGCTGGTGCCTACTCTATGAACCTCAGCTTTCTCTTCAGAAGATAGAGGTGATAACAGAATGCCCAGTCATGAATATAAAAGCTGTCTTCTGTCGAATCTCCAGCAATTGACATGGTATCTGGTACATGGTCGAGATGCTTAATACATAGTCCTTAAAAGAATAAATCTATCTGTGTAGCATGTTGAGGAGAGCAGTTGGGTTTATGTTTTATCTTCAAATACAGCAAGCTCAGTGGCTTCCTTTCTCAGCCGTAAGCACCCATAATGGGAAATGGGTGATTTGTCTGACCAGCTGTCTGGTTTTGTTTTGACCTATGGTGAGGTGTCATAAAAAAGGCAAAGAACTCTGTTTCTCTTTCCACTGCTATTAAAAGAACTTGAAAAATCTAAGTCCTTGGTCTTTAGGATCTTATAAATAATCCAAGTGGCTTAACAGATGTGAGAAGCTCTGGAAAATTTTAAACAGTTGGGTCAAATTGTGTGTTTGACTTTTTTCCTCAACACCCTTCTCAAGCTGCAACTGCCTTATGTACCACGAAGGGCCTCCCCTTTCTAGCTATTAAAATCTATACCCCAAACATCCTCTAATCTCACTTCTTATAAGAACCAAAGTGAAAAAGTATTAGTCACTCAGCCGTGTCCGACTCTTTGTGACCCCATGGACTGAAGTCCACCAGGCTCCTCTGTTCGTGGAATTGTCCAGGCTTGAATACTGGAATGGATAGTCATTCCCTTCCCCAGGGGATCTTTCTAACTCGGGAATCAAACCCAAGTCTTCTGCATCACAGGCAGATTCTTTACCATCTGAGCCACCAGGGAAGCCCTTTATAAGAACTAAGGAACTATATAAGAACTTATAAGAACTATAAGCCCTTTATAAGAACTAAGGATCCTTATTTAAAGGCTCCTAGAGGGGCATGCATTTTTAAATTTCTCTTTTCTAATAGTCTTTGTTAGTGCACATGAAGTTTGTGAAGGATATAGAAAAGTGTAGCTGACTCTACTTGATCCGACTTTTGCTTATATAATTCATAAGGGCCATCCTATTGCAGCTTGGCATAGTTTTGTGTTACTTTCAGTCAGTATTTAGGTAATGCTTTATAATGGGAAAGTGCTTTCCAGTCATTTATTATGGAAGCTTCTGTTATCAGTGACGAATTGTGCCAAGATACTGTTCATCACCCAGATCTGTCTGCTTTCTGGTGTCAGCTAAAACACTAGACTTTGCCAACACACTCTAAAAGGCATTTTTAGGACAATGACTTTTTTTTTGTTGTTAGTCATTAGATTTTCAAAACTTTTGGTAAAGAATTGGTCCTTTTGGTATGCGTTTTTGTATGTAGCAAGAAATGATGTGCAGGTGATACTGGAGGATTTGAGTAAGTCTAGCTAGGAAAGTGATGAAGTTTCTTTTAAAGTCAAATATCTGATAAATTATGGAAGTTTCTAGAATTAAATGATTATTTGCCAAGGCAGCCCACTGTGACTCATCAGAAAAGCAAAATATTTAAGCTTTGAAGTCAGATAAGCCTGGGTTCAAATTCTTGTTCTAGTCACTTACTAGATGACTAAGTGAGAAGGAAGCAGTCAAGTTAATGACACTGGACTTCTCACTTTGACCTTGGGCAATCAATCTACTTAAGGCCCTAAGTCTGAATTTCCTCAGTTGTAAAAGAGGATGATGTTCCCTTCCATGAAGAGTGATCCCGATGGGGATTAAATGGAGGAAAGCCCAGAACAGTGCCTGTTTGTAGTACTCATTGACTCAGTGCTTCCTTTTCTCCTCCTCTTTTTCTTCTCTTATAATCTCTGCTGTCTCACAAAGAAATAGCAATAGAAAAGGTGAAGGAGGTCAAATGGTTTAAAAAAAAAAAAAAGAGGAGTCTTCTGTCTGGAAAGCTTCCCAGACCCCCAACTATCTTGCTTACAATGCATTTATTCTTTCCTCTCCTCACTGAGGAGCCTGTCCTTTGTTCTCTGAGTGACAGGGAACCGCTGAAAGGTTTTGAGGAGTAGTTTGTTTGGGTTTTCATTTTCACAAGGATTCTCAAAAGGGGTTCTTAGTAAGCTGGTTGAGTTAGACTCATCATGGAGGACTCCAGCCTTACTTGACCCATGAACACCCCATCCCCCCACCTCTCCCTGCGACAGTGCTGATCCTCATGTAGGGTCACCTGTTCTGCCCTTTCTCTTGCTAGAACGGCAGGCACTAACTCACGCTCATCATTCTCTCTCCGATGTCCAGCATGGAACCTGGCCCACTTTTGGTGCTCACTAAATGTACACATACATTTTAAAAAAAGAATGTCCAATGGAACTGTTGCAGAAGTACAGGAAGGAGAAAATCAGGGTCTGGATGTACTAGAACCATGACAGTGGGAGGATGGTGGCGGGAAAGCAGGCTGGTGGGCAGACCCAGTAGCAGGTCGGTGGCTTCATATTCCTCTCTGTTTTCTCATTTGTAAAGTGAGGGTTTTATCACCTACTCGTGGAGATGTTGTGGAGATGAAACCAGAGTGTGAAGTGGAAGCGCAGTGCCAGTGTAACGTCTGGCTGCTGGCTGCCTGGCTTTCCAGGGTGATCAGTCTGTAGACTTCTGGGAGCTGAGGAAAAAGGGAAAGTACAGTTTGAAGGAGGTAAAGTTCTCTTTTCTACCTTCTGTGCCTCTTTCTGTGTCTAAGAGAGCAGTTGCTGTCCTAGGAGACCATGCCAATGAAATACATGTTCTTTCCTCTCACAAGCCCCTGAATTCTCTGGCCTCATCTTTTCTAAAAGATGACAGATTTATACTAAAATCAATTCTGAAAAATTCCAAGCACTCTATGAATGAATAAAATGAACAAATGGCATTTAGTCTGAGCTCTTTCTTTTATCATGACCTAGAACACCCTCCCTTCCTGAGCCTTAGTTTCAATTCAGTTCAGTCGCTCAGTTGTGTCTGACTCTTTGTGACCCCATGGACTGCAGCACATCAGAATTCCCTGGCCATCACCAATTTAGTTTCCTCTAAACGGGCATTAGGCTGTGTTCTGCACAGGTTGGTTTTAAGAATTCAGTTAGTTAATGCATGTGTGAGCACCTCCAAAATTCTAATGTGCAGTAGGAATGTCCTTATCATCTCATATAATATCCCCCATAGAGTGTGCACAGAGAAGGTCATTGGCTGAATGTTGAAAGGGTAAATGCTGTCTATTTGATGTACTTATTGTCTTGTATCTTGTTAAATAAAGAATTTGCAGGCCAACAGATACTTGTGGAGTGGTGGGTCACAAAGAAGTGGGCAGTATTACTGGCTTTGATGGGCTGCCACCTTTTGGTCAGTTTGACTTTCCTTGATTTTCACCAGTTTGGATCCTGACACTAATCCTGCTGGAGGAGGCATTTTCCTTCCACTTCCCCATCCTGCATGGCAGAGCTGGGATTTAACAGCTGGGCCCATCTTTGTGCAGGCCATATATCCTTATCCCCATTCAGCATCCCCACTGTACCAGGAAATACCAATTCATTTCCATGTAGGGATATTCAAGAGATGGTACTCAAGTGACAGTGTAGTGAAAGCCAGCTGGAATAACACAGCAGCTGAGGTGTCTCAGGTGGGGTGACAAGCATGACTCCATTGCTCCTGGCTGCTGGAGGAAGTAGTGGGGTGAGGTTCCTGAATTTCTGATACCACATCAGCACCTACTGATTTGAATGTCATTTGTTTATATCAAATTCTTCTTTTAAAATGCAGATATCCTTGGAGGGTAAACTCTAAGGGTCAGTCACCATTACAGATGGTAATTTGTATGCATACAAATATGAGGTTTTAGCTTAGCAATAGAATTTAAGGTAATTTGGCTGCAATATTTGCTACTGCATGGCTCACCAGGGTGAATTTGTCTGATCTGGACGACTGTGTTTGTATCCTTCTCCTCCTCCATTTCTCTATTTGTACACCTTACAAAGTCTGTGTTCAACATACTAGGTACTCAACCCTAAAGAGAATGACTTTCAAATAAGAAAATACTTTTCTTTGGCCTTGTGTATGAAAAGCTGTGTTACCCTGTTAGAATTAATGAACAACCCAATATGAAAACAAATAGAGTTGTTTATTAATTCTATTAATGGACAAGGGGACATTTTGTCAAGGCAGGAAGAAGGAACTGAATGAGTATTATAATCTATACTGGGACTGGCAGAAATGAATTCTGACAGCTCTATGGACTGGTGAGACTGATGAGAAGGGTGGAGTTGTAAAGAAATCAGACTCAAAGGGAGAGAGAGAAACTTGGAGAGAGTCTGGGATAGACTAGTGAAGACCAGGCATTCAGATAACTTCTCACAATTTGTTATAATTAGTTGTGTAATAAATAATTGAATTGTTTGTGACAGAGTGTAAGAAATATCATATTATTCTTTGTTAAAAGTCTAGCTTTCAGTTCCTTTTCCAAGGCTGGCAAGAGATATAATTTCAGACATTTTCTGAGATCTATCCTCCTCCTTTGGTTTGGATCAGGGCCCTAGTCTTGTGCAGTACAGGACAAATGTGGGAGGGGTCGGGGGTTTGTTAAGGTCACCCCTGAGAGGCTCTGGTCCTTTCAAAGGCAGAGACTCCACTGGTTACCCACTTACTTTGTGCTATGCTATTTTTGAAGCCAAGACATTATTGCTGGCATCTTAGGCATTCTTGTATCTTCCTCCATCTAGGAGTTTTGCCACATCCAGGGTGTTGGGTATGAACTGCTGTAATAATCTCCTTTATTCCCTCCATGGCAAACCCCCACTCTGAACTGTGGGTTTGGACAATTACCCTTTGTCTTCCAAGCATCACTTTCAGTGTCTATCACCCTGTCAGCTCATTTGGCTTGGTTTTTTTGTTTACTTGACCTACACATTCAAATAAACATCAGTCAAGCTCCTTAGACAAAGAGCTACAAACTCTGGAACACAGAGGCTTGCTCCTATAAAAGGAAGATCAATGTAAGTTTTGTAGATGAATCCACAGAAATATATATATATATATATATATATATAATTTTTAAAAATTAAGGCATCAATTAACTAACTCATTTTTAAAAATTTGTTAATTGTACACCTTTCCTATTACTCTTAGGTCTGCTAAGACAGCAGCTGTGTCTCCCAAGCATACCATGTCTCTCTAGTACTGAGCATATGGCTCAATAAATATTTGTTTAAAGAAGAATACTCAGGTAAGCTTGCTTCAGAGGATCTTTCTGACTTGGGGTTCAAACCTGCATCTTTGTGTCTCCTGATTTGCTAGGCAGATTCTTTACCACTGTGCCACCTGAGAGGAGGACTTTGACTAGGGTTATAAGATCATAAAATAAAGAATCTTCATGGGAAGTGTTAAGGAGAATTAAAGTTCTATTGACTTCTAGAAGTTTAGAACCTAAAATAACAAAGAAGGACCTCAGGACCTGGCCAGAATAAGAAGAGAACTCTGCTTCTCCACAGACCTGGAAAGCTGAAATAAAGCGTGACCTATATATGGGGCAAAAGAATGACCCAGCTTTGAGGCTGAAGGAGATCAATCATGGGCAAGACTGAAGATCAGGGAAAGGCTGAAAGACGAGCATACTCACTCAGCTGAGTGAGTATGTTTTCATGTGTGCATCTGTTCTATGGCTCCTCTCTGCAGAAAATTTGCCGTCTATGTTCATTCACCACAGTAAAGTGAAGTGCACTCCTAAGGCAGGTATAGGACTACTGGAGAAAGCAGTCCCTGAATCCCTTCATGATTAATGGTAACTTAAAAGTGACTATGATCACAAAAAATTACTATGAGAACTATTTGTCCTAAAGGAATTTGTTTTATTTATTAAATAGCAAAAGAACGTGTGCATTAAAATATTTCATCTGTTTACATAAAAAAGTATTGTGTCAGTATTTACTATATTCAAGGACCATAAAAGCTTTTAACATGTCATAAAAGCATATGAGATGTCAGTGCTGCAGTCTAATATTGATGAAGGTGGCAATGGTGGTACTGGTGTGTGTGATAAGAAGGAGGGATTGAACCAAGTATAGACGCTGTTGGTGGGAATGCAAACTAGTACAGCCACTATGGAGAACAGTGTGGAGATTCCTTGAAAAACTGGAAATAGAACTGCGATATGACCCAGAAATCCCACTGCTTGGTATACACACTGAGGAAACCAGAATTGAAAGAGACACATGTACCCCAATGTTCATTGCAGCACTGTTTACAATGGCCAGGACATGGAAGCAACCTAGATGTCCATCAGCAGATGAATGGATAAGAAAGCTGCGGTACATGTACACAATGGAAATATTACTCAGCTATTAAAAAGAATACATTTGAATCAGTTCAAATGAGGTGGATGAAACGAGCCTATTATACAGAGTGAAGTAAGCCAGAAAGAAAAACACCAATACAGTATACTAACACATATATATATGGAATTTAGAAAGATGGTAATGATAAGCCTGTATATAAGACAGCAAAAGAGGCCCAGATGTACAGAACAGTCTTTTGGACTCTGTGGGAGAAGGCGAGGGTGGGATGATCCGAGTGAATAGCATTGAAACGTGTATATTATCATATGTGAAACAGATCGCCAGTCCATGATGCATGAGACACGGTGCTCAGGGCTGGTGCACTGGGATGACCCAGAGTGATGGGATCGGGAGGGAAGTGGGAGGGGGGTTTCAGGATGGGGAACACATGTAAACCCATGGCTGATTCATGTCAATTTATGACAAAAAACACTACAATATTGTAAAGTAATTAGCCTCCAATTAAAATACATAAATTAAAACAAACAAACAAACACCCCATAGAGTGTACAACACCAAGACTGAACTCAAATGTGAACTGTGGATTTTGGATGATAATTACATGTCAGTGTAGATGTATTGGTTATAACATACGTGCTAGTAGGGTGCAGGATGTTGGTGAAGAAGACTGTGTGTGAGAGGACAGTTGTCAAGGAATACTCTGTAAACATTCTGCTTGATTTTAGCATAAACCTAGGGCTTCCAAAAATAAACTCTATTTTTGAAAAAAACAAAACAAACAAACAAACAAAAAAAAACCCAAGTGTAGAAAAAAACTATAAAATCGGGTTCTATTATATGCCCACATAGGCAGGATACACAATAAGGCATTCCCAAGAGGAGAGATTGTATTTAAGAGTGATCATGAACAATTTGATGGAAGAAGGGGCAATTATCTGAATATTGAATGTTTTTAATTGGTGGAGGTAATATTGAAAGATTGAAGGCAAAAGGAGAAGAGAGTGACAGAGGTAGAGATGGTTAGACTGATTGACTAGTCTAGTTAGTCCATCACTGACTCAATGGACATGAATTTGAGCAGACTCTGGGAGTTAGTGAAGGACAGGGGACCCTGGTGTGCTTCATGGGGTCACAAAGAGTTGGACATGACTTAGTAACTAAACAACAGCAACAACAGGGGAAAAGGCAGAAAGATATTTCAGATGGAAAAATAAAATGGCATTATCTCTAGAATAGCTTTGTCTTCTTCCTGGTAATCAATTGAGTAAGCATATTGATAGTGGTGTGTGGTTGCCCAACTGTGATTATTATCTTGTATTTGTATATTGTGAATTTCAAAGCTTGGTTGGCATAATTTCTCTACTATTATGAAGGCCTAGAAGTGGTTTGTGGTCTTTGGGTATGGCAAGATTTCCCAGAAAAAATAGTGGTGAGATTCTTAGATTTGGAAAGTACTAGACATGCATTTTTCTCTGGTTTTGAGTGATTCCTTTTAGTTAACTGACTGATCTGGGAAGATGGCTGTTATTCTATTCCATGCTTTGCACTCTTCTATTTGAGCCTGATCCTGCAGAGGTCATATCTTAGGGTTTGTTACCCTTTTCTAGTAAAAAAAAAAAAAAAAAAACAAACAAGACCTCACATTACATATGTCAAGATCATGCCTTTAATTTTTTTTACCCCAAAGGAGCTGGGGGTAAGGTATTTTCTTTTTTTGAAATATATTGTGCCAGAAAATGGGAAGTTTTACACAAATATTTGAATATACAATATTTAAAATATCTTTATGTACTTAAAGAACATAACAAAAATTTAAAAATAAATAAAAATTAGAAGTTATAACAAATATGATAAACTAGTATTATTTTTAATATATATAGAAATAGAAATTGTATATAGAAACTATTGATGAAAGTTCTGAGATCTCAAGATAGTTAAAGGAAATGAATAGAAAAAAGTTAAGAAGCATGACTAAACAATAAACATATGGAATAATCTTTGGTACAGCTAATAATCAGATAAATAAAAACTAAGACAAAACGAGGCTTCTTTTTCACTTATTAAATACACAAATATTAAAAGAGTGATAATATTCTAATATCTATGGGGAGAGCAGAAGAGGCAATTGCCTCTATTTTTGAAAGACAACTTCCCTGGTGGCTCAGATGGTGTAGAATCTTCCTGCAGTGCAGGAGATCCAGGTTAGATCTTTGTGTCCGGAAGACCCCCTGGAGAAGGGAATGCAACCCACTCTTGTATTCTTGCCTGGAAAATTCCATGGACAGAGAAGTCTGGCGGGCTACAGTCCATGGGTTACAAAAAGATGGAGATGACTGAGCAACTAACTTCTTTTCTTTTGAAAGACAACTTAGTTATATGCATCATGTTTGGACCAGTTTTTTTCCCTTGGCCCACTTCTGGCTTCATGTTCTCCCTCTCTTGGAAATATATCTGAAGGAAAAAATATTTAAAGAGCAAACAGTAGAGAAAAATAAAGTTTTATGCATATTTACTGCAATGTTGTTTGACTTCAGATTCAGAAAAATCTGGACTCATTTATATTTACAATTATAGACATTAAAATGTTAGCTCCAGTTATCTTTGATAGGACACTTTGGATGAATATTCTTTCTATATTTTATTTATTTTTAATTGAAGTATAGTTGCTTTATAGTGTTGCATTAGTTTTAGGTATACAGCAAAGTCAGTTATTCATATATATGTATTAATATATATACACACATATATATTGTTTTTCAGATTTTTTCCTTTGTAGGTTATTATAAAATATTGAATATAGTTTCTGTGCTTCACAGTAGGTCCTTGGTGGCTATCTATTTTATACACAGTAGTATGTATATGTTAATCCCAAACTCCTAATTTGTCCCTCTTTCCCTTTCCCCTTTGGTAACCATAAGTTTTCTGTTTTGTGTATAAGTTCATTTGTATCATTTTAAAAGTTTTATAGTTTTGAATTTCAGTTCTATTAAAAAATGAAAAAAATACATCATGCTATATTACCAGAGAAATTCAAGTGTATGAAAAGTGGTTTGTTGAGGAACTAATTTTCACTTTTTTAATGGTAAGATATCTGATTTTATTCATATCTCATGCTGGAGTTCACAAAGAGAGTCATCTAAGATGGCAACACAGGAGGCTCCTGACTTCACTCTTCCTGTGCACACAGGGGATATACAGCTACACGTGGAGCGATTCCTTCTAAGGGGAGCCAGAAACTAGCTGGGCGACTCTTACACATCTGACAACTGAGAAAATACTCACATAGAAACATAGAGACAAGGCTGAGGCACACTCCTGCCATACGCCCACTGCAGTGGAGCACCATGCAATTGGGAGGGAACCCTCAACTCCAGGCTTCTCTCTGAAGAGTGAAGTTTGGACTTCACATGCAGAGCTCCAGTTTTTTAAATTCCTGCCAGAAAGGCAGACTCTCCAAACACCTCACTCTGAAAGCCAGTAGGCCTTGTGTCCTTGGGACCTATAAGACCAAAGTAAACAAAGAAGCAATCCCTAAGTGTGTGTACTTAGTCAGAAGATAAACCATATTGCAGATTCCTCAAATTCCTGAGTTACATAATGCATTGTTTAGGAATTGGTTGGAATAGTTTGGGTAGATGTTGTGTTTATGATTTATCAGTGTAGGTGATGGGAAGTCAGTTCATTGTACTCAGTGACCCCAAGTTCTCTTTCTGTGCCAGCTAGCATTTCACTTCTGTGACCCTAATGTAGACACTTTGTGTTCTCATATATAGCCTCCAGCCTCTTCCAGGTAGGATATTATCCTTCCCAGGGATAATATTTCTCAGAGGACTTCTAGACGGAAGGCACTGGAACTTAACATGACAGAAAGAATTGCTACTGGTGAAATTTAGGGATTTATGGGTGTTAATGGACTGAATGTTGAGTCCTTGCAGAATTTAAATGTTGCAGCTCTAATCCCCAGTGGGATGGTATTTGAAGATGGGACCTCTGAGAAGTAATTAAGTTTATATTAGGATGTCATGAGGAGAAGGCGATAGGCACCTCACTCCAGTACTCTTGCCTGGAAAATCCCATGGACAGAGGAGCCTGGTAGGCTGCAGTCCATGGGGTTGCTAAGAGTCGGACACGACTGAGCAACTTCACTTTCACTTTTCGCTTTCATGCATTGGAGAAGGAAATGGCAACCCACTCCAGTGTTCTTGCCTGGAGAATTGCAGGGATGGGGGAGCCTGGTGGGCTGCCATCTACGGGGTCGCACAGAGTTGGACACGACTGAAGCGATTTAGCAGCAGCAGCAGCAGCAGCAGGATGTGATGGAATTGGTGGCCTTAACAACAAGAAGAGAGTTACCTTTCTCCCTTTGTGTGTAGCACTCAGGAAAGACCATATGAAGACATAGCTAGAAGGCTGCCATCTCCAAGCCAGGAAGAAGGACCTCACTATACACTGAATCTAAGGTATTTTGTTGTAGCAGCTTGACAGACTAAGACAGAGGGGAAGATACCTTTGGCCATGGTCATTTTTGCTTTCCATTTGTTCCTTGGGGATGTATATGCTATTTGTTTGCTCTTATTTTCTTTTATTTAACATGTCTCTTCCTGAATGTTGGAACTACTTCTTGTAACCAACCAAAGTCCTCTTTCCCTGGCTTGTGTTTATATTTTTTGACTGATGGGTTGTTTTTTGTTCCAGCAGCAACTCTTGGACTTCTAAGCTCTATTTGTTTACGAATTATCTTTTTTCCCAAGTCAATTGCCTTCTGGGGCAACCCATTTTAATATTCAGTAAGTCTTGATTAATATAATTTGCAAGTCTCTGCCACAAAATGGTTGTGTCCACACATGCAAATAAATTTGAATTCAGCAAATTGGGTTTCATTTTTCTATGTAAAGGTGAATCACTGATTTGATGGCATGTTCAAATTTTTGGTTGTTGGATTTTGTCCTTGTAGAAGTAACCTATCAGAATCATTAGTTTATGTAAATATTTTATTGAAAGTTTAAAAAATTAAAAAAAACTTAATCACAAATAAAATTTGTCTTGGCATCTTATTTTACCTAACATTGCCAATAAATTTTAGAATTTTATCTGTAGTAAGCTTCTTAACATAGTCAGTTTTGTTTCACACATAGAGCAAAAAAAGACCAGTGTCTGTATTTTTTTCCTTGTCTTTGAGCTTATTTGGACACATTGCCATGAAGTTATTTAAAAAAACATGATAAACTTGTACTGAACAACCAACCCTTAGCTTGATTTATGTGAAATTACTATGAGGTTGTTTTTTACTTATAAAAATGGCAACAAATATTACTAATAATTATTTTCATAGGCTTACTGATTTTCTCTCTCTGAATTTAATGCTTTCATCACCATTTGGAAATTAAAGCACTGTGCTCACTCATTTTTTGAAGTCCTTGGAGTCAGTAATGGGCTTCTGCCATTATCTGCTTAACTGATTTTTCACATTTTTGTATTCATAGTATACACATATTGGTAAAAATATATATATGGCTTTTGGAGGGCTGCTATTTTACTTTTTAGGAATGGATCTACCTGTTTGCAAATTCAGGTCAGAATGAAATGTGCCAGTAATGATTTGAACACCCTAATTTTGCTAAAGATTGATAGTATTCACATTCCCTGTGTCCTCTAGGCAAGTCTTATGAATGATCTTGTGTTCAGTCCAGTTCATGAGGATTTATTAGCTCCTATTATATGCTGCAGAGTGAGTCAGGTGTTAGGAATACAAAGATGACTAGGATATAAATATGTGAAAATAGTGTCATGAATTGCAGCATTGAGGGTTAAATAAGGTTAAAGTACATCTGCGAAAAATCTCCATGGTCATTTCAATAGCAATGAATTAATTCAACAAATATTTATGAAGGCCAGCCATAAGCCAGGCAACATGTTAGGCGCTGTGTATACAATGAGATAAACAAGACACACTCTTCCTGGCCTCCTGGAGCAAAGCACTTAAGAGATACATATTTGGCAGTACATAGAAGACCCTTTGTAATCGTCTCCAATTTGTTTTGCTCACTGCTGCTGGAGGGAGTGCTCTGAAACAGAAATCTGATTATGTCACTCTCCTTGCTTAACAACCCTGAGTGACGTTCTTATTGCCTAATGGAAAAAGGTCAAATTCCTTAGTATGACTTTGCACACTGATCCTCAATTAATTTTCCAGTTTCTGCTCCTTCTCATGTGTCTTAGGCTGTGGCCAAATAAGAATACTGCAGATCCCCAAACATATCATGTGTCTCTCCCTTTGCTCACATGGTCCCTTTTGCCTAGAGGGTCCTACTCCTGCCCCCTCCCCCAACCACCTGCTCACACACATCCTCCACACTTATTCTGTTGGCAAACTCCTACTCATACATCATATCTTCAGTGATCTCCCAAGCATAACTCAATGTGTTTCTGTAGCAATTTGTCTTGTCATCTAAACTACATACTTTATTATAGTTATTTTCATGTCAGTCTCCTGGACTAGATGATAAGGTCTTAGAGGGTTCTAGACTGGATGTATGTTTTAATGTTGAAGCATCCTCCATCCTACTTCCTAGTCAATTATCTTTGTTTCTCAAAATAACAACAAAACCATACCCCCCTTTTCAAGAACTTCTAAGTACATGATCTCATTATAAACTTAGAACTACCTTGTGGAGCATTTAGGGCAAGTAGAATTGTATTCAGTTCACACTCAAGGGATCTGAAGCTAGGATCTGTGAAGTGCTTGTTTCAAAATAAAGTGCTGGAATCAGGACTGTTTACAGTTTTAGCCCTGTCCATTCACATTCAATTTGCTACCTATCTACACCAAAAATTTCATAGAGTTACTTCCCTTTTATAAAATTGTAGCCATATCAGAAGTGGAACCCAAGCCATGGTTTCTATACTGGACTGAATAAATACTGACTGAAAAAAATAGGATTCCTGTCTGGAGTCCTTATTTGCAAGTAAACCAAAAGCATGGGTAATCACAGTGGTGGTTTGTGCTGATTCTATCAGGTGGTATTCTTGGTCTTTCGTTGACTGTGGCTGAGGGGTCCTGAGCACTCCTGGCCATGAGCTGCAGCTTCTACTATTGCTGCAGCTCTGTTTTTCTTGCCTTAACTCCAGGACTGTTGTCTGTCAGTGTCTCCTCTTCTACCATGGCTCTTGGAGCACTGTTGATGGCTCAGTTCTCAAAACTGGGGGATATTCTTTTCCAGGGAAAGAGATTTGGGGCCCACAGAAGGTAGCCAAGGACACTGGATGGACCTCACACCTGTGGAGCTCAGTCATCATTCTCTGGTAGTGATCACTGTAGGGCCGCATCTGAATCTTTTGGCATCCTTTTACTTTAGAGTGAGTTTCCTATATTTTGGTGAGTGTTTCCTACCGAGATTGAGGAAGCTCTTTGTTATGCTTAGTGTATTAATCTTGAACATCATACCACAGACCTCTTCATTATTTTTAAAGGAACTTTAGGGGTCTGATACATGTAGATTTTTCTTTTAAATTTATTTTAACCATCATTTATTGAGCACCTATATGTCTCAGGCACTATACTAGATTGCAGAGTGTTCCATTTAATTTTCTTGAAATTGCAGGGTTATCCCCACTGGGCCACTGTTACAGATGAGGGAACCTAGGATTGGAGAGCTCAGTAATTGGTCCAAGGGAACAAAACAGAGTTTGGATCAAAACTCAGGTCTGTCTGATGCCATTGTCTTTTGCTTCCTGGTATGATTGCCACCAGGATCCATAGTCACTTCAGATTTCAGTGAACTTAACAAGCAAGAATGACATTATGCTAAAGCTACCATTTGAAGAAATTACTGGGGAATGGGCTTTCCTGGTGGTTTAGATGGTAAAGAGTCTGCCTGCAGTGCAAAAGACCTGGGTTCAATCCCTGGGTCAGGAAGATCTTCTACAGAAGGAAATGGCAACCCATTCCAATACTCTTGCCTGGAAAATACAATGGACAGAGAAGCCTGACAGGCTACAGTCCATGGGGTCGCAAAGAGTCAGACACGACTGAGTGCCTTCTTTCTTTTCTACTGGGGTATACTCTGGCTACCACTGCAAGTGCTAGTAGAATATATAGATTTATAAGGCAGGATAAATGCCAACACAAGACAGCTCCCTTGTGTGCATTTAATTTTGTTATCCCTCTTTAACTGCAAATATAAAAGAAAAAAAGACTATTTTTTACAACTTAACTTTCTAAATGACTTAGACATTCTTGGGGGGCTTCTTATTTTCTCTACTCTCATGAGTCCTCTAAGGACTAACATGTTAAAATTAAGATTATTCTTTCCAGATGTTGGAGTTTTGATTGCAAGTAGAATATGAGTAGCTAAGTGGTGGCAGAGTTGGCGTTGGTTAGTGGAAAATGTTCAGACAACACTCTAAGACCTGCCAAGTCTCTTGCGATGTTTTATTTGTATTGATACGTGTTTGGCTCTGTCAGCTTGGATTGAGGTTCTGAGGCTGATTGGAATGACCAGACAAAAGAGCTCTGGGAGTGTTCCTCCCCATTCCACTATGATGCCCAAGTCCTGAGCAGATTAAAGATAGTAACAATTCTGCAGCTAGCTAAGAGATTGAACAAAATATATACCATTGGTGAATCATGTTAAGTATCTTAAGAAATTTCTTAAATCAGAAAGTAAATGAAAAATCAGATTGGAAGGAAATTCAGAGTATTTAGATGAATGTTTGTCTCTAAAATTATCACTGTATGATTAAAGAAAATCATGGATTTGCTATGAAATCATTTAATTTTATCTTCTGCCTTAAAAAAGTATTTCAGATCTTATTCATTTTTGTACTTCATAGAGATTCCTTATTCCTTGTCTGTCCTAAGAAAATGCTTCTGTTTATTTCAAGGTTAACTGCTCAGCTTGCCTTTCCATCTCTCTCCTAATGGGAACTAACTTTTGAAACATCTGTGTTGGCCCTGACGAGTTACCTTGTCAGTCTAGAAGCTGACATGTATCAGTAAGATCAGATCAGATCAATCACTCAGTCGTGTCTGACTCTTTGCGACCCCATGAATCACAGCATGCCAGGCCTCTCTGTCCATTACCAACTCCCGGAGTTCACCCAGACTCACGTCCATCGAGTCAGTGATGCCATCCAGCCATCTCATCCTCTGTCGTCCCCTTCTCCTCCTGCCCCCAATCCCTCCCAGCATCAGAGTCTTTTCCAATGAGTCAACTCTTCGCATGAGGTGGCCAAAGTACTGGAGTTTCAGCTTTAGCATCATTCCTTCCAAAGAAATCCCAGGGCTGATCTCCTTCAGAATGGACTGGTTGGATCTCCTTGCAGTCCAAGGGACTCTCAAAAGTCTTCTCCAACACCACAGTTCAAAAGCATCAATTCTTCAGCGCTCAGCCTTCTTCGCAGTCCAACTCTCACAACCATACATGATCACATAAAGCTGGTGACAATTTTGACCATGACTATATCCCCATTTTTAAGTAAAAGGTGTTTTGTACTTTTCACTTGTTTGTCACTCAATTTTGATCTGGTTTCCAAGGTTGCTGTAGTTTTTCAACCATGAAATAGGAGAGCAGGTATCACAAAGTGCTGTGGATGTGTTTGGTTGATGCCCAGAGAGGGAATTTCTATGTGAGATTCCTGCATTTTGTTCTTTGGTTTCTGTTATACAAGAGACAAAGTGGGAGAGAGAAAGGAACACTGTATGTGATCAGTCCAAACCTTAAACTGTCAAGGTGAAGCTTTTGTAATTCTAGAGTTACCTTTAGTTTTTATTTTATTTTTTTATATTGGGAAATTATTCTGTGTGACAAAATCAAACTGAAGAAAAAGTTTTTGGTGCATGGTTTTGTTGGAATAGTGGTTAGCAAATCCCAGACATCTTTTTGGAGTCTCTAGGAATTCTGGACTCAAGAAGAAAGAACAGTTTGAAAAACAAGTTTATGAATTCAATTTTATTAACAAAAGTCTTCCAGTAGAGGCAAATGGAAAGACTTTGGAGTCAGACAAGTCTATGTCTGAATCCTGGTTCTGCCACTTACTAACCTTATAAACTGGGCCAGACGACTTCTCTTCCGGAACCTTAATTTCCTTGTCTGTAAAACATCGAAATGAATACATACCTTTCAGAATTATTATGAGGAAGAGATATATGCAAATATAGATCAGAGAGGGTCTCCTAATAACTTAGAAATATTTTAAAATAGAATATGAAAGTTGTTATCATACAGGTTTAATTTGTGCTACGAAGCATACTATGCACACAAGGCAAAAGATTACTGTGCCACAGCCTAAAATGTGGATTTGATTCTTCCTCCCTGTTGCTATAGCTATAAATAAGGTTGTTAATGGTGGTCATTTATTGCATTCTATCTCTGTACTAGCTATTGTATAAACATTATGTCATTTAATTTTCAGAACTATCCTATGTGGTAGTTTATGTGATTCCAAACAAAAAGCTTAGCTGAAATAAAAATTAAAAATGTAATTTAGTTTGTTATTAATACAGACAGGGCCACTGGCTTTTTATCAGTATAAGTTAGGCTAAATCACTACTCCTCATAGACTTTAGAAATTGTGATTCTAGTCCCATGGGAAAAACTCCAGGAAAAACTGAATTGTAAATAGAATCCAAATGTTTTATTTATTCACTTTTAAAGCAGAGATTTGTTTGAAAAGATAAATCCTAGAACTTACGCATCAACTTTGTTGGGACTATGAATTCTGTGAGCTGAACGGTATTAGTGAGCTCTGTGAGGAAGCTGGGAACTGCTTCCATCTGCTTGGTGCAGAGCACAGATGCTTGAACTATGTGCTTAATACCTACTTAGTAGGTATTTCACATAGTAGGTGGGCTTCCCTTGTGGTTCAGCAGTAAGGAATCCACCTACAATGCAGGAGACACAGATTTGATCCCTGGGTCGGGAAGATCCCCTGGAGAAGGAAATAACCCACTCTTTGCCTAGGAAATCCCATGGACAGAGGAGCCTGGAGGGCTATAGTCCGTGGGATTGCAAGAGTCAGCCATGACGTAGTGACTAAACAGCAACAACGACATAGTAGGTACTTATAATGCTTAGTAAATGAAATCGTAAAAATAAATAAATTAATTTTTAGTATGGAAAAGTACACCTCCTTAAGATAATTTTTTCTCCACATGGGTAATTTTAAAGTTTTCAAAACCTTATTTTTTTGAGGACAAAAATATTATTTTGTTAAAAAAAAAAAACAAAACCCTTTTAAGTACTTGTCTTTTACAGCAATTTTGAGTCTTCCCACATGAAACATTCTATTTTGTCATTTTCCCCTCAATGGTTTATTTATTTAACATGAGGAAAACAAAATATAACAAATAAGGAAAATATTCACATGTACAATTGTGAAGTAGGTATAGGGAATATAGCTTTTTTAATTGGAGATAATTGCTTTACAGTGTTGTGTTGGTTTCTGCCATATAACATGAATCAGCCATAAGAATACAAATGTCCCCTCCCTCTTGAACCTCCTTCCCATCTTCCCTCCCACCCCACCCCTCTCTCTAGATATTGATTTTGTCATTTTTTTTTAATTTGAAAAATTTTTAATATGTGAGAAAATGCATATGTAAGAAAATCTCATATTTAAATCTTAAATATATGAAATGCTATAATTTCTAAAACTATTTTGAATAGCCAAAGGCATAGAAATAATGAATTTAAAACATTTAAATAAGCCAAAATTTTAAATTAAAAAAAATCCAGTTTTTATGTTTTCTATTAGTGTTTTCTGGACAGTAAAATAAAAAGGATAATAAAATAGCTAATATTATAGTATATAATATTCTAAACCTTGCAAAGTGCTTTGTATGCATTACATTTTTTAATCTTCATAACAATCCTGTCAAGCAAATATTGCTATCCTTCCCATTTTACAGATGAGGAAACTGAGGCATGAAAGTCAAATAACTTGCCCATATACCCAGCAAATGGCAGAAGCAGGTTTAGAGTACATCTCTTTGACTCTACATCCTATAATTCTGCTTGTCTGTTGTGCTCAGAGCTCAGCCTGAGCTTGGTGGACACATCTGTGGAAACTGGTCCCCATAGAGCAGAGGCGAGGTCATTGAGCCCAACTAGCAAATAGATTGATCCCCCTAAAGTATCAGAATTATTTGCTCTGGCCAAAAGATTATCCACATCCCTTCTCAAGAGAATCAGATGAGGGAACTCTGGGCTTAAAAAAAAGATGTGTGCAGAAAACAAAAGCTCCATTTTGAAACTGAAATTAAAAAAAATTTTAAGTGTTACAGAGTCAAGCTGAATCCTGAGGAGCCTCATAAACTGTGGAATTCATTTCCTGAATTAACATTATTGCTCAGTCCAGGAGTTCACAAGAAATACGACTGTTTGGTTATTTTCCCTTTGTATAACTAGACCAAACTATAGTGTGATGTAGTTGGGAACCTGCATCCGAAAACCATTCAGGAAGATTCATTCTTCCAGGTTAATTAATGCAGAATTTTGATTCTTTTTGTCTTATCCCAAATGAATCTTGTGTTAAGAGCAAGGAAATTTAAATGCAAAAATGATTTTTTATGCAATATTAGGATGAGATTTTTATTATACCAAAGCAAACATTAAAAGGACTGCACAGTAATAGTAATATATGAATTTCTCCCTCACTGAATTTATAATGTCTTTCTTTATACTACTTTACCCTCTATAATATATTTCAAATAAAAAACAATAATGGGATAGTGAGGAGAGGAAATTCTTCTTTTTGCCAATATGAGAAAGGTTAATTTTGAAAAGCCTAAGTAAATGTCTGCTTATTTAAGTGTACTTTTTTCTAAATGTATTCATTTAGCTAAACCTGATTGCCTATCTTGTGTCTTTGCACCTTTATTTTTATAACAATGTGAATGGAGTCAACGACCTTATAGTAGTACTTTAATAAGTCAAAACTAAATCGAATAACCAAAAGAACATACAGTATTGTAATAACTGCTGTCAAAAATGGTATCTATGTTTATTTGGCTATGTGATCTTCAGAGAGAACTAAATGGATTTACAAACTTTCCAAAACAAGCACACACACACACACACACAAATGGCAAACCAATCCAAAACGAAAAAAACGTTACCCTCAGGATTAGCAAAAACATGAAACTTCAAGCCTAGTAGGTAATTATTTTGGAAATTTATGTTTCTAAAACGAGTGAGTGAAGTTGCTCAGTCATGTCCGACTCTTTGTGACCCCATGGACTGTAGCCTACCAGGCTCCTCCATCTATGGGATTTTCCAGGCAAGAGTACTGGAGTGGGTTGTCATTGCCTTCACCAGGAGATCTTCCTGACCCAGGGATTGAACCCAGGTCCCCCGCATTGTAGGTAGATGCTTTACCATCTGATCCACCAGGGAAATCTAAAAAGAGGAGGGGGGCAAAATGCAAACACTATTGCAACCATAGCTAATTAAAAACAGTTGGCAAATGAGCTGATTTTGGCAAAAAGAATTGAGTTGCAATAGTTGAAGTGATTGGTGTAGAACTCAGAAAGAAGTACAGGAAAGTAAACATTTCTTTGCTTTTTGGGCAATTTACTTTAACCAGATAACACTGAAGGATGAGTATCCAGAAGGTTGTTCTCTTTGAGATAAGGAGATAACCAGCCTTTTAAAAACAAACAAACAAAACCCCCTGGAGCTCAAAAGATATTGACTCTCTAAGTAAAATTTTTTTCTCAAGGAGTTGTCTACCCAGTTAGGTACTGAAGTGAAATATTGCCATACTTCAGTGCTGGAACTGAATATTATCACACTCAATACTAGTCAAGAGGAATTAAATGGCCTCTTGATGAAGGTGAAAGAAGAAAGTGAAAAAGGTGGCTTAAAACTCAACTTTCAAAAAACTAAGATCATTGCATCTAGTCCCATCCCTTCATGGCAAATAGATGGGGAAACAACAGAAACAGTGAGAGACTTTATTTTCTTGGGCTCCAAAATCACTGCAGATGGTGACTGCAGTCACGAAATTAAAAGATGCTTGCTTCTTGGGAGAAAAGCTATGACCAACCTGCTGCTGCTGCTAAGTCGCTTCAGTTGTGTCTGACTCTGTGTGACCCCATAGATAGCAGCCCACCAGGCTCTGCTGTTCCTGGGATTCTCTAAGCAAGAACACTGGAGTGGGTTGCCATTTCCTTCTCCAATGCATGAAAGTGAAAAGTGAAAGTGAAGTCCTTCAGTTGTGTCTGACTCTTAGCAACCCCAAGCTCCTCCATCCATGGGAGTTTCCAGGCAAGAGTACTGGAGTGGGGTGCCATTGCCTTCTCCAATGACCAACCTAGACAGCATGTTAAAAAACAGGGACATTGATTTACTGACAAATGTCTGTATAGTTGAAGTTATGGTTTTTCCAGTAGTCATGTATGGATGTGAGAGTTGGACTATAAAGAAAGCTGAGCACCGAAGAATTGATGCCTTTGAACTGTGGCGTTGGAGAAGACTCTTGAGAGTCCCTTGGACTGCAAGGAGATCAAACCAGTCAATCCTAAAGGAAATCAACCTTGAATATTCATTGGAAGGACTGATGCTGAAGCTGAAACTTTAATACTTTGGCTACCTGATGTGAAGAACTGACTTATTGGAAAAGAGCTCGATGCTGGGAAAGATTGAAGGCAGGAGAAGAAGAGGATGATAGAGGATGAGATGGTTGAATGGTATCACTGACTTGATGAACATGAGTTTGAGCAAGTTCTGGGAGTTGGTGAAGGACAGGGAAGCCTGGCGTGCTGCAGTCCATGGGGTCACGAAGAGTTGGACATGACTGAGTGACTGAACAATAACAATAATACCAGCAAGGGGGAAGGGAAGAAACTCATGGGAGGACAAGTTGTAAGAATTTGGGAAGGCAATTTGCTTTTATATCCTTTTATATTTAAGAATTTTTTAAAAATTAGAGTATAGTTAATTTATAATACTGTGTTAGTTTCAAGTGTACAGCAAAATGAACCAGTTATACATTACATATATCTGCTCTTTTTTTAGATTCTTTTTCCATATAGGTCATTATAGAGTATTCAGTAGAGTTCCAGGAGGGCAATTTGATAGTACTCTGTGTGTGTGTGTGTGTGTGTGTGTGTGTGTGTGTGTGTGTGTGAGTTGCTTCAGTCACGTCCAGTTCTTTGCGACCCTATGTACTGTAGACCTTCAGGCTCCTCTGTCCATGGGATTCTCCAGGTAAGAATACTGGAGTGGGTTGCCATGCCCTCCTCCAGGGGATCTTCCTGACCCAGGGATCGAAACTGGTCTCTTAGGTTTCCTGCATTGGCAGGTGGGTTTTTTACCTCTAGCACCACCTAGGAAGCTCTTGTTAATACTATCAAAGCATTAATGTGTTTACACATTTTGGCTCAGTGATTTCACTTTTAGGGAATTAAGCAAAGGAAACAGTTAGAGGTTCATATACAAAACATTAGCTTTTGTCAACTCTATGTCAACTAACAAGGTCAAAAACATAGGATCATCTGTTTAGCAGAATTCTATGCAGCCTGGTGCTGAAAAAAATTTCTTGACAGGAGAAATAATTATAATATTGTAATATACTGCTAAGAGCAGAAGAAACAGACCAAAAACACACTTAAATAAAAATAAAATGAATATATCCCCTGATATGGAGGAGCTTGATAGGATGCAAACCACAACAGGATGCAAACCACAACAGGAAAAATATGACTAAGTTTGAAAATGACTGAAGAGATTGCCCTTACCTGGGATGGGTTATCAGCTCCCTGCTGGAGTTGTGAGCCTGTGTTGAAAGCAGAACTTCTGAGTTGACTTAAAGGTATGTGTACATCTGTGTGGTGACTACCTATAGATTCATATTTGGAGTGGTCCAAACCTAGTTTGAGAAATGTTTTGTATCAGATTATAAATTAGATTAATTGAGAACACTTCTAATGAAAACTCTCAAATGATTAAGCACTAGAGTCATGAAGTCCAAGAAATGTATGTCTAGTATGTTTACATTGTGGGCTTTTCCACTCCATAAATAATGTCACCATTGCTGACCATTATATACAAACTTGGGCTGTGTATTTACTGCTTCTGGCCATCAACTTGTCAGCCACTTTGGTTAGGGTACCTGCCATCTCTTTAATGGCACATTCTTAAAACCACGCGTCACAGGCTGTCTGGAACTGACCTATGGAGTGCCAATTCTGGTTTTTAAAAATTAGCTTGGATATGAAATCATGATGGCATGAAGGGTTTTCCATGCCAGGAGGTAAACAAAGACATAAGCTGCCCTGATGACATTCAGCATTTCAAATTGACATGGAAACTTACTGTGTTCTTACTAAAGAGAGAGTCACTTTTCTGCTCTAGTGCCTACTCTGTGTGCGCCACTTGAAAAACAGTGGCAGAATCAGCATTGCAAGCCAGACACCCAGAAATGAAATGGCCATGCAGTGAACAATTAGGTTTTATTTTACAAACCTTCACATAAAACTTGTCAGGTAGCTTGCAGAGACCATTGCCTTGTTCTGACATCTCTGCTTCTATCTTTTTATGATGTGTTGAAGGTTCCTGTACTTCACTGCATTTATGTCAGTATGTTTATTTATAAAAAGATATTTTACACTGAAGCAATCTCAAATTTACAGAAAAATTGCAGGAAGAGTACAAAGAAATTTTTTCCTATACTATTTGAGAGCAAGTTGCCCATAACCCCTGGATACTTACTGTATTTCCTTCTACTGCCAACATTCTCCTAATGAATCACAGTAAAACCATTAGATTCAGAAATCAACATTGACACATTACTACCATCTAACCCTCAAATACCATTTGAGTTTTGTGAATTATCTTAAAAATACCTTTTGTAACAGAATGATCCATGTCAAGATCACATGTTGCATTCAGCTGTCAAATATGCCTTTTTAGTGTCCTTCATCCACAGCTGGGTATTCTTTTTGCTTTGGCTCCATCCCTTCATTCTTTCTGGAGTTATTTCTCCACTGATCTCCAGTAGCATATTGGGCACCTACTGACCTGGGGAGTTTCTCTTTCTGTATCCTATCATTTTGCCTTTTCATAGCTAGTGGAGGTGATGGAATTCCAGTGGAGCTCTTTCAAATCCTGAAAAATGATGCTGAGAAATTGCTGCACTCAATATGCCAGCAAATTTGGAAAACTCAGCAGTGGCCACAGGACTGGAAAAGGTCAGTTTTCATTCCAATCCCAAAGAAAGGCAATGCCAAAGAATGCTCAAACTACTGCACAATTGAACTCATCTCACTCGCTAGTAAAGTAATGATCAAAATTCTCCAAGCCAGGCTTCAGCAATATGTGAACTGTGAACTTCCTGATGTTCAAGCTGGTTTTAGAAAAGGCAGAGGAACCAGAGATCAAATTGCCAACATCCGCTGGATCATGGAAAAAGCAAGAGAGTTCCAGAAAAGCATCTATTTCTGCTTTATTGACTATGCCAAAGCCTTTGACTGTGTGGATCACAATCAGCTGTGGAAAATTCTGAAAGAGATGGAAATACCAGACCACCTGATCTGCCTCTTGAGAAATTTGTATGCAGGTCAGGAAGCAACAGTTAGAACTGGACATGGAACAACAGACTGGTTCCAAATAGGAAAATGAGTTCGTCAAGGCTGTATATTGTCACCCTGTTTATTTAACTTATATGCAGAGTACATCATGAGAAACGCTGGACTGGAAGAAACACAAGCTGGAATCAGGATTGCCGGAAGAAATATCAATCACCTCAGATATGCAGATAACACCACCCTTAGGGCAGAAAGTGAAGAGGAACTCAAAAGCCTCTTGATGAAAGTGAAAGTGGAGAGTGAAAAAGTTGGCTTAAAGCTCAACATTCAGAAAACGAAGATCATGGCATCTGGTCCCATCACTTCATGGGAAATAGATGGGGAAAGAGTGGAAACAGTGTCAGACTTTATTTTTCTGGGCTCCAAAATCACTGCAGATGGTGACTGCAGCCATGAAATTAAAAGACACTTACTCCTTGGAAGGAAAGTTATGACCAACCTAGACAGCATATTCAAAAGCAGAGACATTACTTTGCCAGCAAAGGTCCGTCTAGTCAAGGCTATGGTTTTTCCTGTGGTCATGTATGGATGTGAGAGTTGGACTATGAAGAAGGCTGAGCGCTGAAGAATTGATGCTTTTGAACTGTGGTATTGGAGAAGACTCTTGAGAGTCCCTTGGACTGCAAGGAGATCCAACCAGTCCATTCTGAAGGAGATCAGCCCTGGGATTTCTTTGGAAGGAATGATGCTAAAGCTGAAACTCCAGTACTTTGGCCACCTCATGTGAAGAGTTGACTCATTGGAAAAGACTCTGATGGTGGGAGGGATTGGGGGCAGGAGGAGAAGGGGACGACAGAGGATGAGATGGCTGGATGGCATCACTGACTCGATGGACGTGAGTCTGAGTGAACTCCGGGAGTTGGTGATGGACAGGGAGGCCTGGCGTGCTGCGATTCATGGGGTCACAAAGAGTCGGACACAACTGAGCGACGGATCTGATCTGATCTGAGTGTCCTTCAATCCTTTTCCACTCTTATTTTGACTGTCACAACCTTGAAATTTATAGGGCGGTTATTTTGTGCAAATTCCTCAATGTATATTTTTGTTTTCTATTGATTAGAGTCAATTTATGTGTCTTTGGCAGAAATATTACAAAAGTGGTGCTGGGTTCATCTCATTGTAATGCATCAGGATTTCTTATTGTTCCATTATTGACAATGTGTTCATCAATCATTTAATGATTTGTGATTGTTTGATTAAAATGATTAATCTGTAAACTGGTGTATACAAGTTTATCTTTGCAATTACTCTTTGTTATTAACAACTGTTTTGTAAAGCAGTCTTTTGAGAATAGAGATTCCATTCTTAAACAAACATTTGCCCTTTCTTCCTTTCTTTTCCTTTCCTTCTTTCTCCTTCTTTTTCTTCCTTCCTTTCTTCCTCTTCCCCCCTCCCTACCTCCCTGTCTTTCTCTGTCCCCCCTCCTATCTATCTATCAATTACCTACCTATCTGTCATTTTGCGCTTTCTCGCTCATGACTCATGAATTCCTAGTTTATTCAACAGTTATCTATTTCTATCACTATTTAGTTTGAACTTAAATTATATACTCATTTGATCAGGGAAATCTTCAAAGTGGCTCCTATATCCTTTTGACATAGCTCATCCTTTGAACACATCTGTACTTTCTAGCACAAGAATAAGTTCTGGGATCATTTTTTATTTTCCTTGCCTCAGTCCTGGAATAATCCATTTCTCTAAGGATCTCTAAGTCCTTTCATTATAGAGTGACATTTAGAAACCAAGACCTTGGTGCTATATAAACTCATTGCTGCTATTGTAGTATTACTGCTTCCAGGTCCCTTGAATGCACAAAGCTGGGGAATATATGTTATTATAATTATATATTATTTATTTATTATGTAAAATGTATAATATAATATTATATATTATTTATTTGTTATTACATATATATGTATAATTATATATTTCCCTGCTTTGTCTACTCAAGACTCATCCAGGAGTAGCAATAGAAAAAGTAATATATATGTTTTAAATCCATATTTTTCTGTTTCTATCTAAATGTTGAAACTGTGAGGTCACAGAGATATCTCCAGTTCCAGTTTAATACCACAAGATTCAGTCTAGTTTTTTTCCTTTCCACATTTGTAACTCCCTTCACCAACTGTGAAAAATCTAGCTCCCAGCATGCTCAATATGTTTCCTTTTTGCTCAGTTCTCCTGTGTATAACCCATCTCCCACTGTGAACACCCCTTGTGCTGATGGTCTATATACCTTCCTTAGACTTTGAAGCCAAACACCTCCGTCTGCTTGGGCTGTGACACCTCATGCTGTCATATGCATAGAGACCTTTCTCACTCCACTTGGACAGCCTGCACCTAGCCATCCCTCTACATCGATAACCTTCCTCACCCTGCTCAGGCTTTGGCAATCCACTCTGGGATGTCTCTTGACAAGGACATTCTCTTCACTCATTTCCGGGCTCCCCCACCCTAACTGGACGCCACTTGCAGTTTGTGAGCTTGCTCCTCTTTCTGCCTGGGCTCCGTCCAGTTTTTCAGCCGGGATGCCATCGTGCGCCCACAGTCCCCGGTCTGATGCTCACCTTGCTCAACCCCACCTAAAAGCTTTCAGATTGAATTGTCTTTTAGATTGAATTGTTTAGGAAGGAAATGGAAGGGAAAAAAGAAGAGTAAGAAGAAAAGTTGGTTTATAAAGTTTGCCTTACAGACAATGCAGTGGGGCAGAAACTGTGAAATGAGAAAGACATTGTTAGATGATCTTAAGAAATAGGTTTGGTAATGGCATGGGATGAGCACTGGTTAGTACTCAGGCAAAGGCCTGCCAGAATGAACATAAAAAGTGGCCAAGGGGCATTCTGACTCTGGACCACCCTGACTTTTTTCATTAGATGAAGTGGGAAAACAATGTGGGTGGCTTGACCAAGAAAGTTCTGAGGAAGATGACCCAGGAGTAAGGATTCTGTGGATAATTTCATAGCAAGTTAAAAAGAATAATGATTTGTATTTATTGTGGACTTATTATGTGTTGGGAGCTCAAGTTTATTATTTAGCAATTTTCCTGCTAGATGGGCCTTGTCATACCCATTTTACAAAACAGGAAATAGGTTTGTAAAGATTCATCAACTTGCTAATGATCAGCAAGGGTCTGAACCAGAACTCTAAAGCTGACAGACTTCTATAATCATTCTTTATTTTATTGAACATGATTGAGTGTGTTAATTTAGGAGAAGTGAGGAAGATAATTTAAAAAATTATTTAACTTTGACATGGGTTTGTGTACAGGTGTATCTGAGGTTCATAACTCCTTCAACCAAGTCATTCTGGAAAAGTAGATTCAGGAGTTGCTGGGAAACTTCCTAGACTTGACTTTACCTGTTCTATCATGGGAAGGTGAGAAGGTTGCATAGCAACGCTAAGGGGAGAATGACCCAGAACACAGCAGGGAGGAGTGGGGCCCAGGAAATGAAGCTTTATTTAGCCTGGTTTCTTGGAACAATCAATCTGCATGTGAAGGACATTTGTCCTCATCATGTATCCATCTGTAGAAAGGAAGAGCTAATAAATATTTGTATCACTGCCTTATCTCCATTCCAAAGACCCCTTCCCCCTTTTAACTTCTGTTGGACAGGAGACAAGTGAGATCATGACAATTTCAACAAGTATTTGTGTCTAGGTTAGGCACAGTTAGGTGGTATCTCTTGGGGCATCAAGAAACTGCCATTTTGTCAGTGATCTGTCTGTATCTGCATTGAAGCTGAGTATAAAGTATGTCACATAATATCATAGACTCCGTGACTGCTCTTTGGTCATCAGCATCATAATGGGGAACACATCCTTTGGTTTCCAGAATCTTGCTGTTCTCTAATGTTGATATCTGTTGTTGCAATCATTCAGTCATTATGCTTTAATCATCCTATAATAAATAGAATAGAGGTTGGGTTTTATAGTTTCCCTTTAAGTGTTAGTCACTGTGATCCCATGGACTGTAGCCCACCAGGCTCCTCTGAATTCCATGGAATTCTCCAGACAAGAATACTGGAGTGGGTAGCCATTCCATTCTCCTTATGGGGTCTTATAGAACCTTTGAGCCAGGAAACATAGGAGAGGGCAGTCAGCATGACTTTGGCTCCAGGGGGAGGGAATAAAAGCTAGTGGCAACTTCTCAGGGTTCCTTTTTATTTCTTGTGTTCACTCAAGTGATCTTTATTTCTAATGATGTAATGGCACTTAGTATTTACATTTTCTTTTTATATGAGGCACTTTTTGCTTTTCAACACCAACTCATTAATTTTCACTCTGTGCCAGGGTAGGTGAGCAATAAACAGCACTGCCCACCTTGTGCAGCTAGAGGAATTGGACCTTACTTGTATGAAGGGATGTGGGGAACTGAGCAATTAACTGCTGTATTTCCCCCAAGTTAGAAAGTTAAATTACTTATCTAGTAAAACAAGCTAAGGCTATTTATTTGTAGGACTCTATTTTCTGTAAATTACACAGTTCCAATGTGGTTATTTCTTTAGCCAGAGGGCTGAAGCCTGCTATGAAGATGGGGTGAATTTTATGGCTGAGATTCATATTGGTTGTAAACTGTTGGACCATTTAATGTTAAGCATAAAAATAGGTTATTCAGCTGCTTGAAGAAAATAGTATGACTGCATGGTGAAAACAGGTACTTATTAAGTAATTATAATATATTCTATAGAAGTGGGAGATAGGGCCATCAGTTAGAAAAAGTAAGATTATGTTCATATTTTTCTTTTTTATTTAGCAAATTATTTTGTATTCTAGACACAAAGATAGATTATTAAGGAGTTGCACTAAACTGTTGCAGGAATAGAAAGAATTTTAGATTATTAAAGGGTTTTAAATTATTAATATAGGGAAGAAATAGTTATTATATTATATAAACTATATATAATATAATGATTATATTATATGAATTATTATATTATATGAATTAGCATGAATTACTTACATTCTTAAGTGAATTAAGAGATTCTACTGTTATTAATATTAATAATACATGTATTGATATTGTTGCAGTTACTTTGGTTTAAATCTCACACATGCTATCATATTTAATTTGTGGCACAGTTCTGTGCATGTATAGAAGTTTAACATTTCTTGAGTTTCAGTATACATATATATCCAGTTACTATTTAGACATCTGAATGAAGGTTAACTTGAAAATGTATGCCAGAAGCTTGCATCACTGTCAATGAGAATTCACTTTAAAAATGTTACCAAGTCTGAAATCAAGTATTTTTAAGTAGAAAGGTAGAGGACCCACATTATTTTAATGAATTAGAAGTTAATATGGGTCTTAAGAAATAAAATATATTTTATAAATATTAAGAAAACTCTTTATAGAAACATTTTGTAAGTACACAAATATGTTGCCAAACAGGAGTGCAAATCCTATTGTATAGCCAGAAAATCCATCTAACCTAATGTTTGAATATGGTAGTTATAGGAAGAAAAGTCTACAGAAAAAGGAAAACTAATAGGTGACTCTCATGGGTTGCAGAGGTCAGAATGGAAATAGTACCATGGACTGAAACTTCAGAGCAGCGATGGGTGAAGAGCTGTTGTTGTTACTAACATTCTGAATCTTCAGGGTTCTCCTGTGGACATATTTATGTTGTGAACCAATGACTCAGAATTCAGTGATGTATGCGAAAGAAAACAGTAAGAACAGCAACATTTAAATAACTCAAGGCATCTTCTTGGTGTTGTCCCGGCTCCTTTCAGGAAGGCTGCAGTCTGGTGTCCAGGGGAGGATTCTTTTATCTCCTCTTTGGGGCTTTTTCTTCAGTTCCTACCAACCAAACTATGTACATTTCCCTTTCACATAAAAGAAAAAAGAATGTAGATAGTCAACCGTTGTCCTTAATGCTTTCAACAGCATGAACAATAACAGTTATTGAAAGGGTAGGAGAAAAGAGGAAGACAAGCCCATTCATGTCTTTATGAGGACCAGTATTCTTAAATGCTGGCCCTTCTTTCTCCCTAAAGAGATTCCAAAAGAAAGGCAAGTACTGGAATGTGACATAACTAAACTCACTTTAGTCTTTACAATAAGCCTTGCTGCTTTTAACTTGTGAAAGGATAGAAAAGTCTTGTCTGAAGCAATAGAAAGTGAGGGATCTACACTTCACAGCTGTCTCTTAGTGATCCAAGAATTGAGTGTAAACAGGATGAATGGAGTTTACCAAACCGAGACAAATATTAAGTGACTAAACAGCTGTATGTATGCACATTTTATCCACCTTACGCATACAAGGGGCTTCACGCACTTGAATGCATTGGGAGAATGGAACTAACTTATGAGTGTTTGTTTGTGGCCTGGTTCTATGGCAGACATTTTATTTAAACTATTTCTTCAATTCTAAAATACCTGTTCGATTATAATAGCTTATTGAATTGTTTCAGGATTGTTGTGAAGATTCAATGAGACATAGTAGTATCTGGTACATTTGATTCTCACAACAACACTATAAATCTCGAAAAGGTTAAAGTGACCCAGTCAACGTCACACTGCTAGAAAGTGGTCAAGATAATGTTCTAATCCAGAACCGACCCCTTAGCTCTCCTCCCTGCTGTTGCACTATATGACTATAAAATAGTGCATTTGCTGGGGTGATTGTCTATGACTCATGTGATAACAGGGATCTCGGGCCAGAAATGCCAAGCAAAATCATATTACCCTTAAACAAAATCTATCCTGAGGAATAATTTGTAGTTACTGGGAGAAGTGTATTTTTCTGCTTCTTCTGCTCTTGAAGTACAACGGTTAACAAATTGCTTAATTTCCTCTGTAAGCTGAGTGCTGCAGGCAGGCTTTGTTTTCCCAGTGGCGATGTATTTCCCAATCTGTATCCATGGAGATGAAATTTGAGGAAATTTAACATCCCAAACTTTGGGTAGTGAATATGACACTTATTTGAGAACTTTGTGATCTTATGATGATAATATAATGTCTCTAAGTCTTCAAAGGTAGAATCCTTAAAATAGTAGTTTCTTAATCTGAAAGACTGGTATGCACCACAGACAGAAATGTATATAGAATTTGCTGTCCATAGAACTGACAGGCTGTGGTTTTTAGTCCTAAAATCTATTTGTGATATTTTTTGATGCAGACATTGGGGTAGGTGCACAAATATCAGATACAGTTGTAAAGAGCTTAAGGATGAAATACTTATAATGACACAAGTGATGGTTAGGCAATTGTTAAAGCACTGAAGTATATCTTTAGTTAACAACATTTAATTTTAAGTTATCTAACTACCATCTATCCTTTCAAATTAATTTTATGATACTAACATATTCTGGCCTGCCTCTTGAGAAACCTATATGCAGGTCAGGAAGCAACAGTTAGAAATGGACATGGAACAACAGACTGATTCCAAATAGGAAAAGGAGTACGTCAAGGCTGTATATTGTCACCCTGCTTATTTAACTTCTATGCAGAGTACATCATGAGAAACGCTGGACTGGAAGAAGCACAAGCTGGAATCAAGATTGCCAGGAGAAATATCAATAATCTTAGATATGCAGATGACACCACCCTTAGGGCAGAAAGTGAAGAGGAACTCAAAAGCCTCTTGATGAAAGTGAAAGTGGAGAGTGAAAAAGTTGGCTTAAAGCTCAACATTCAGAAAACGAAGATCATGGCATCTGGTCCCATCACTTCATGGGAAATAGATGGGGAAACAGTGGAAACAGTGTCAGACTTTATTTTTTTGGGCTCCAAAATCACTGCAGATGGTGACTGCAGCCATGAAATTAAAAGACGTGTGCTCCTTGGAAGGAAAATTATGACCAACCTAGATAGCATATTCAAAAGCAGAGACATTACTTTGCCAACAAAGGTCCATCTAGTCAAGGCTATGATTTTTCCAGTGGTCATGTATGGATGTGAGAGTTGGACTGTGAAGAAAGCTGAGTGCTGAAGAATTGATGCTTTTGAAAGGTGGTGTTGGAGGAGACTCTTGAGAGTCCCTTGGACTGCAAGGAGATCCAACCAGTCCATTCTAAGGGAGATCAGCCCTGCATGTTCTTTGGAAGGAACGATACTAAAGCTGCAACTCCAGTACTTTGGTCACCTCATGTGAAGAATTGACTCATTGGAAAAGACTCTGATGCTGGGAGGGATTGGGGGCAGGAGGAAAAGGGGATGACAGAGGATGAGATGGCTGGATGGCATCACCGACTCGATGGATGTGAGTTTGAGTGAACTCTGGGAGATGGCGATGGACAGGGAGGCCTCGCGTGCTGCGATTCATGGGGTTGTAGAGAGTCGGACACGACTGAGTGACTGAACTGAACTGACTGAACATATTCTGGAATAAAAATTCCATATAGACAGAGATTTTTGTCAGTTTTAGCCACATGTGTAACCTTAGAACTTAGAAGAGTGCCTGGTTTATAGTAAGTGTCCAGTAGATAATATTTTAAAAAAAGAATGAAATATTTAGCAAAGGGATAGAAGGTTAAGAAGTTGAACTCTAGTATTGTAAGAATAGAAGGAATTGTGCTCAGAGGAACAAAATATTAAAAGGATAAACTATTTTTGAAATTTAATTAATTAATTCTCTTGAAGCATAGTTGATTTACAACGTGTTAGTTTCAGATATATAGCAAAGTGAGTCGGTTATATATATATATATATATATATATATATGTTATTTTTCAGATTATTTTCCATGATAGGTTATTACAAGATATTACATATCTGTGCTATACAATGGAGAAGGCAATGGCACCCCACTCCAGTACTCCTGCCTGGAAATCCCATGGATGGAGGAGTCTGGTAGGCTGCAGTCCGTGGGGCCATGAAGAGTCAAACATGACTGAGCAACTTCACTTTCATTTTTCACTTTCCTGCATTGGAGAAGGAAATGGCAACCCACTCTAGTGTTCTTGCCTGGAGAATCCCAGGGATGGGGGAGCCTGGTGGGCTGCCGTCTATGGGGTCACATGGAGTCAGACACGACTGAAGTGACTTAGCAGCAGCAGTAGCAATGCTATACAATGGGTCCTTGTTTTTTGTGTGCATGTATGTCTGTGTTTAGTTGCTAAGTCAAGTCTGACTCTTATGACCCCATGGACTGTAGCCCACCAGGCTCCTCTATCCCTGTGATTTCCCAGGCAAGAATACTAGAGTGGGTTGTCATTTCCTTCTCTTGGTAATCTTCCTGACCCAGGAATCGAGCCTGCACCTCCTGCTTGACAGGTGGATTCTTTACCACTGAGATACCTAGGAAACCCATTAGTAGTGTGTATCTATTAATACCAAACTCCTTTTTCCCCCCCAGTTTTATTTATTTATTTATTTTTTTACTTTACAATATTGTATTGGTTTTGCCATACATTGACATGAATCAGCCATGGGTGTACATGTGTTCCCCATCCTGAACCCCCCTCCCACCTCCCTCCCCATACCATCCCTCTGGGTCATCCCAGTGCACCAGCTCTGAGCACCCTGTATCATGCATCAAACCTGGACTGGTGATTCGTTTCACATGTGATAATTTACATGTTTCAATGCCATTCTCCCATATCATCTTGCCCTCATCCTCTCCCACAGAGTCCAAAAGACTGTTCTATACATCTGTGCCTCTTTTGCTGTCTCGCATACAGGGTTATCCTTACCGTCTTTCTAAATTCCATATATATGCATTAGTATACTGTATTGGTGTTTTTCTTTCTGGCTTACTTCACTCTGTATAATAGGCTCCAGTTTCATCCACCTCATTAGAACTGATTCAAATGTATTCTTTTTAATGGCTGAGTAATATTTCCATTGTGTATATGTACCACAGCTTTCTTATCCATTCGTCTGCTGATAGACATCTAGGTTGCTTCCATGTCCTGGCTATTATAAACAGTGCTACAATGAACATTGGGGTACACGTGTCTCTTTCAATTCTGGTTTCCTTGGTGTGTATGCCCAGCAGTGGGATTGCTGGGTCATGTGGCAGTTCTATTTCCAGTTTTTTAAGGAATCTCCACACTGTTCTCCATGGTGGCTGTACTAGTTTGCATTCCCACCAACAGTGTAAGAGGGTTCCCTTTTCTCCACACCCTCTCCAGCATTTATTGTTGGTAGACTTTTGGATCGCAGCCATTCTGACTGGTGTGAAATGGTACCTCATTGTTGTTTTGATTTGCATTTCTCTGATAATGAGTGATGTTGAGCATCTTTTCATGTGTTTGTTAGCCATCTGTATGTCTTCTTTGGAGAAATGTCTGTTTAGTTCTTTAGCCCACTTTTTGATTGGGTCATTTATTTTTCTGGAATTGAGCTGCAGGAGTTGCTTGTATATTTTTGAGATTAATTCTTTGTCAGTTGCTTTGTTTGCTATTATTTTCTCCCATTCTGAAGGCTGTCTCTTCACCTTGCTTATAGTTTTCTTTGTTGTGCAGAAGCTCTTAAGTTTAATTAGGTCCCATTTGTTTATTTTTGCTTTTATTTCCAATATTCTGGGAGGTGGGTCATAGAGGATCCTGCTGTGATTTATGTCAGAGAGTGTTTTGCCTATGTTTTCCTCTAGGAGTTTTATAGTTTCTGGTCTTATATTTAGATCTTTAATCCATTTTGAGTTTATTTTTGTGTATGGTTAATACCAAACTCCTAATATTTCCCTCCCTTCCAGCCTTTCCCTTTGGTAACTGTAAGTTTTTTTATGTCTGTGACTCTATTTTTATTTTGTAAATTAGTTCATTTGTATTATTTTTAGATTCCTCAAATAAGTGATATCATATGATAGTGTCTTTCTCTGTCTGACTTCACTTAGTATGATATAATCTAGGTCCATCATGTTGCTGCAAATGGCATTATTTCATTTTTATGGCTGAGTAATATTCCATTGTGAATATGTACCACATCTTTATCCATTCATCTGTTCATGGATATTTAGGTTGCTTACATGTCTGGCTATTGTAAATAGTGCTGCAATGAACACTGGGGTGCATGTATCTTTTTGAATTAGAGTTTTTGTCTTTTCCATGTATATGCCCATGAGTGAGTGGGATCACTAAACTGTATAATAACTCCATTTTTAGTTTTTTAAGGAACATCCCTACAGTTTTCCAGAGTGGCTGCACCAATTTATATTCCCACCTACAGTGTAGGAAGTTTCCCTTTTCTCAACATCCTCTCCAAGCATTTATTGTCTGTAGATTTTTTCATGATGGCCATTCTGTCTGTTATGAGGTAATACCAAATTGAAGTTTTGATTTGCATTTCTCTAATAATTAGTGACGTTAAGCATGAGCTGTATAAATTTGTTTGTACATTTTGGGAATTAATATAAAGGGATAAACTATTAATGTAGGAGTAGAAATAATTTTATAGACTGAAATCTTCAAATTAAATGTACAAATTTTAATATTATTGGTATTTATGTTATCGAGCTATTTGTGATTGCCTTCCACTCTTCCTCAGTAGCATATTGGACACCCTCTGACCTGGGGGGCTCATCTTCCATTGTCATAACTCTTTGCCTTTTAATACTGCTCATGGGTTCTCACAACAAGAATACTAGAGTGGGTTGCCATTTCCTTCTTCAGTGGACCATGTTTTGTCAGAACCCTTCACTATGATCTGTCTGTCTTGCGTGGCCCTGTATGGCATGGCTCATAGCTTCATTGAGTTAAGCAGGCCTCTTCATTGGAATCTGTCACTGCTTCCACTTTTACCCCTTAAGGGGTAAAAGTGGAAGCAGATTTTATTTTCTTGGGCTCCCAAATCACTGAGGGTGGTGACTGCAGCATGAAATTAAAAGACACTTGCTTCTTGGAAAAATAAAAAGCTATGACTTAAAAAGCAGACATCGCTTTGCTGGTAAAGGTCTGTGTAGTCAAAGCTATGGTTTTTCCAGTAGTCATATACGGATATAAGTGTTGGATCATAAAGAAGGCTGAACACCAAAGAACTGATGCTTTAAATTGTGGTTTTGGAGAAGACTCTTGAGAGTCCCTTGACCTGAAAGGAGATCAAACCAATCAATC
This sequence comes from Bos indicus x Bos taurus, assembly GCF_003369695.1. Taxonomy (NCBI): domain Eukaryota; kingdom Metazoa; phylum Chordata; class Mammalia; order Artiodactyla; family Bovidae; genus Bos; species Bos indicus x Bos taurus. The sequence continues at coordinate 66,395,657 of NC_040078.1, read as the reverse complement.
CTCAAGGGAATCAGTCCTGAATATTCATTGGAAGGACTGATGCCCAAGCTGAGGCTCCAATACTTTGGCCCCCTGATGTAAAAACCCAACTCCTTAGAAAAGACCTTGATGCTGGGAAAGAAAGACGGAAGACAATAGGAGTAGGGGGTGGCAGAGGATGAGATGGTTGGATAGCATCACTGACTGAATGGACATTAATATAAGCAAACTCCGGGAGATGGCGAAGGACATGGAAGCCTGGCGTGTTGCAGTCCATGGGGTCGCAAAGAGTTGGACATGACTTAGAGACTGAAAAACAACAACTGTTATAAAGAGGCAGTCTTTCCAAACAATCAAGGATAGTTTGCTTAATTCTAGGTTGTTCAGAAGAAAAGATAAAAAGGATCGTACCATGATGTCAAATGTTACATTTTAATGTCTCATTTAAAAAAATGTGTGCTTTTGTATGATAGGGCAGTTGAAGAGAATGGAGGGGCAAAAGGATACGTAAAAATATTTTAATTTGCTCCCTTGATTGCATCTTATTTCAGGGAACTAGCTATCAATAATGGCTGTTTGTCAATTTAGTCTAGTGTCTCTTTGGTTTTTAGCATTATCAGTGAAAATAATGTGCTGCACTGTTATTTCTTCATTTAATTATTGTTTATCTTTGTTTATGCTCCATAAACTTTACCAAAGTTGTCACTTTTCCTCAGAGATCAAATTCTTTTTTTAAAATGTATTCATTTTTAATTGGAAGATAATTGCTTTACAATATTGTGTTGGTTTCTGCTCTATATCAACATGAATCCGTCATAGGTACATGTATGTCCCCTCCATCTTAAACCTTCCCACCGCCCAACCTATCCCATCCCATCCCTCTAGGTTGTCACAGAGCTCCGGATTTGAGCTCCCTGTGTCATATAGCAATTTTCCATCTGCTATCTAATTTTACATGTGTTAATGTATATGTTCCAACGCTACTCTCTCAATTTGTCCCACCCTCTCCTTCCCCCACTGTGTCCACATGTCTCTTCTTTATATCTGAGTCTCCGTTGCTGCTCTGCAAATAGATTAACCAGTACCATCTTTTTAGGTTTAATACATATGCGTTAATATACAATATCTGTTTTTCTCTTTCTGACTCACTTCACTCTTTATAATAGGCTCTAGGTTGATCCACCTTATTAGAACTGAGTCAAATGTGAGATCAGATTCTTTAAACATTAAGCATACATAATTTTTTCCACTAATAACATGTGGAACAAAGAAAATAAAAAAACTGAAAAAGTAGAATAAGGGATAAGGAAAAAATCTTCCCAGGTTTCTATCTTTAGGTTACTAGGGAAAGCATGGAACTTCCTTATTTTGTAATTAAAACCAAAAATTTGCTAGCTTTAATATTTTAATTACTTTGGGGGCATAAGTTTGGGGAATAAGGAGAAGCTTTAAGTAAATTCAAAGAAAAAATTGCCTATTTATAGGAAAAAGGCTTTAAAAATTATTAAACACTTTAGATCATTTATAAAATGCTTCTGTGGACATCAAATGGTTCTACAAAACAAAATTTTGATTATTTGTACATAAATAAATCAGAAACATATGAACTAAATTTCACATAAAATACACATGACTTCAAAATTTAAATGTAAAAAAATTCTTGGCAACATTTATTTTGGGTTTGGTAAGACACAAAATGTGTTTTGGCTTTGGTAAAATCACAGATATTTGAAAAATACCTTGAAGTAATCACCAAACCCAAAGTGTTCCTAAGTTAGCCTATTGTTTAAAAACTTTTTACTGTGATGATGCCTGATGATTGATCATTTATCTCTTTTACTAAAGAAAAAGATTCAAATATAAGAACTTTAAGGAAGTTCAAATTTTCCTTTCCCAGTGAATTGCTAGAATTTGAAAGCCCAATAATTTAACAGGCATGCTATTTATTTAAAAGAAAAAAAATCTGCAGCAGCACTATTATTGCAGTTGAGCTATAACATTCAAGAATAAGCTTCTTCCATTCATACCTCGTATTTCCTCTTAATATTTGAAGAGAACTTGAAGGTCACCTCATCTGTCTTGGATCATTCCTGATTCCTGCTCCTTTTCCTCCTCGTCTTTTTCTGCTCCTCTTGCTCTTCCTTTGGTATTTCATTGTTTTCCTTGGGTATATCTCAGTAATCATATCCTTGGTTCCATGTTGGCAATTGCAAAGTAGGCAAATGTCAATCTTAGTCCCCTTCCATCCCAGCAAATTTATTGCTCTTCTATAATCCTTAGCATCTCTCCAGATGTTCAGTGTTCTGTAGCTGTGCACAATCTGCACTCTTTTACTTAAATCCCCCACTGTGGAGTTCCCAAATCATCCTCTCATCAAAGTGTACCTTATGGACGGTGTTGGAAATATATTGCATTATTTAATTACAGTTTCTCAGATTACTTTGGTAATGAGATGGTTGGATGGCATCACTGATTCAGTGGACATGGACTTTGGTGAACTCCAGGAGATAGTGAGGAACAGGGAGGCCTGGTGGGCTACAGTCCCTGGAGTCTCAGAGTCGGACATGACTTAGTGATTGAACAACAAAACAACATTACTTTGTTGAAGAAAAATGGCATTAGACTTTAGTTGGAGAGTTTCTAATAAATCTCTCTTATGACTGTTGGTACAAGCAGCAGAATTCCATTTGAGCTAGGATAAAGCAGAAAGAGGATATATGCATAACTTACGATGCCTACAGATTGCATAGTAGTTACAACTGGAACCAGGGGATGTAGTGCTATCAGGCCTTTCCTGTGTCTGTCATTAACTATTCTTTGGATGAGTTTGTATCATTTTTGTCTCCTACAGACAGGTTTTTACTTCTTTAGGCTACAGGGAAGAACATCGCTCATATAGCTTCTGAATTTACTTGTAACAATTTCGACCACCAAAAGACAGACTAAATTTTTCTTTTGTTCCAAATTCTAAACTTTAGAGGCAGAACTTTTTTGGATCAGCTTGTTTAAGGTACTTACTCTCACGATAGTCAATTTTAGGGTATGGGAATCATATGCATAACTGTGACTCCCGGGAGCTATTCTTTTTACCATGCAGATGAGGCTAGGTGGATGTGAGGAATCATGGTGCTTGGAAAAAGAGGGGCTGGGGAAAAATCCTGAAGATACACACTGTAAAGTTTGCTCACATTTAAGTATTAATATTCTTAATAAAGAAAATTAGGGTATATCTTATTTATATATTATTTACTTGAAACAATGGATTTCTAATATAGATTTTATTAGGCATTACAAGCTGGTAGAGTCAAATAAAGAAAAAAGGGGATATATAATACTGCTCTTCATGTCATACATGAAAATAATGACACAGTCCATGTAAAAACTCTTTTGTTAAAAACTTGTTCAGGTTTTAATTTTCCTTGTTGGAGGAAAGATTCATAAACATTCTGATATTCTCATTAAAGGTAGGACATTATCCATTCAGTTCCTTGTATAAATCTTTAATGAATACCTCAGACAATGTGTTAGGTAAGAACCCGGATGTAATTAAGATAGCATTTACTCTGAAGTTGCCCATAGTTTATTAGGAAGTCTAAAGCTCAATATTCAGAAAATTAAGATCATGGCATCTGGTCCCATCACTTCATGGCAAATAGATGGGGAAACAGTGGAAACATTGGCAGACTTTATTTTTGGGGGCTCCAAAATCACTGCAGATGGTTATTGCAGCCATGAAATTAAAAGACGCTTACTGCTTGGAAGGAAAGTTATGACCAACCTAGATAGTATATTCAAAAGCAGAGACATTACTTTGCCAACAAAGGTCTGTCTAGTTAAGGCTATGGTTTTTCCAGTGGTCATGTATGGATGTGAGAGTTGGACTGTGAAGAAAGCTGAGCACTGAAGAATTGATGCTTTTGAACTGTGGTGTTGGAGAAACTCTTGAGAGTCCCTTGGACTGCAAGGAGATCCAACCAGTCCATCCTAGAGGAGACCAGTCCTGGGTGTTCATTGGAAGGACTGATGCTAAAGCTGAAACTCCAATACTTTGGCCACCTCATGCGAAGAGTTGACTCATTGGAAAAGACCCTGATGCTGGGAAGGATTGGGGACAGGAGGAGAAGGGGACAACAGAGGATGAGATGGCTGGATGGCATCACCAACTGGATGAACATGAGTTTGAGTGAACTCCGGGAGTTGGTGATGGACAGGGAGGCCTGGCATGCTGCGATTCATGGGGTCACAGAGAGTCGGACACGACTGAGTGACTGAACTGAACTGAATATTAAAAATATCACACTGTATCATGCCAAGTACAATAATAGAAGTCTGTATCAGGGACAGTTCAGTTCAGTTCATTTGCTCAGTCATGTCTGAATCTTTGCAACCCCATAGACTGCAGCCTCCTGGTGTTTACTCAAACTCATGTCCATTGAGTCAGTGATGCCATCCAACTATCTAATCCTCTGTCATCCACTTCTCCTCCCACCCTCAATCTTTTCCAGTATCAGGGTCTCTTCAAATGAGCCAGTTCTTTGAATCAGGTGGTGAAAGTATTGGACTTTTAGCTTCAGCATCAGTCCTACTAATGAATATTCAACATTGATTTCCTTTAGAATTGACTGGTTGGATCTCCTTGCAGTCCAAGGGACTCTCTAAGAGTCTTCTCCAATACCACAGTTTAAAAGCATCAATTCTGTGGCCTTCAGCTTTCTTTATAGTCCCACTCTCACATCCATACATGACTACTGGAGAAACCATAGCCTTAACTAGACAGACCTTTGTTGGCAAAGTAAAGTCTCTGCTTATAAATATGCTGTTTATGTTGGTCATAACTTTTCTACCAAGGAGCAAGCATCTTTTAATTTCATGGCTGCAGTCACTATCTACAGAGATTTTGGAGCCCCAAAAATAAAGTCTCTCACTGTTTCCATTGTTTCCCCATCTATTTTCCATGAAGTGACGGGACCAGATAACAAGATCTTAGTTTTCTGAATGTTGAGTTTTAAACCAACTTTTTCACTCTCCTCTTTCACTTTCATCAAGAGGCTCTTTAGCTCTTCTTCACTTTCTGCCATAAGGGTGTGTCATCTGCATATCTGAGGTTATTGATATTTCTTCCAGCAATATTGATTCCAGCTTGTGCTTCATCCAGCCCAGGGTTTCTCATGATATACTCTGCATGTAAGTTAAATAAGCAGATGACAATATACAGCCTTGAAGTACTCCTTTCCCGATTTGGAACCAGTCTGTTGTTCCATGTCCAGTTCTAACTGGACAGAAATCTGTATGCAGGTCAGTTACTTCCTGACCTGCATACAAATTTCTCAAGAGGCAGGTCAGGTGGTCTGGTATTCCCATCTCTTTCAGAATTTTCCACACTTTGTTGTGATCCACACAGTTAAAGGCTTTGGCATAGTCTAATAAAGCAGATGTTTTTCTGGAACTCTCTTGCTTTTTCAACTATCCAGTGAATGTTGGCAATTTGATCTCTGGTTCCTCTGCCTTTTCTAAATCCAGCTTGAACATCTGGAAGTTCACGGTTCATGTATTGTTGAAGCCTGGCTTGGAAAATTTTGAGCATTACTTCACTAGCGTTGTGAGATGAGTGCAATTGTGTGGTAGTTTGAGCATTCTTTGGCATTGCCTTTCTTTGGGATTGGAATGAAAACTGACCTTTTCCAGTCCTGTGGCCACTGCTGAGTTTTCCAAATTTGCTGGCGTATTGAGTGTAGCACTTTCATAGCATTGTCTTTTAGAAATTGAAGTAGCTCAACTGGAATTCCATTACCTCCACTAGCTTTGTTCATAGTGATGCTTCCTAAGGTCCACTTGACTTCGCAGTCCAGGATGTCTGGCTCTAAGTGAGTGATCACACCATCGTAATTATCTGGGTCATGATCTTTTTTTGTATAGTTCTTCTGTGTATTCCTGCCACCTCTTCTTAATATCTTCTCCTTCTGTTAGGTTCAAACCATTTCTGTCCTTTATTGAGCCCATCTTTGCATGAAATGTTCCCTTGGTATCTCTAATTTTCTTGAAGAGATCTCTAGTCTTTCCCATTCTATTGTTTTCCTCTATTTCTTTGCACTGATCCCTGAGGAAGGCTTTCTTATCTCTCTTTGCTATTCCTTGGAACTCTGCATTCAAATGGGTATAGCTTTCCTTTTCTCCTTTGCCTTTTGCTTCTCTTCTTTTCACAGCTATTTTGCATTTTTGCATTCATTTTGCTTGGGGATGGTCTTGATCCCTGCCTCCTGTATAATGTCACAAACCTCCGTCCATAGTTCTTCAGGCACTCTGTGTATCATATCTAATACCTTGACTCTATTTGTCACTTCCACTGTATAATTGTAAGGGATTTGATTTAGGTCATACCTGAATGTTTAGTAATTTTCCCTGCTGCTGCTGCTAAGTTGTGTCAGTTGTGTCCGACTCTGTGCGACCCCATAGACAGCAGCCCACCAGGCTTCCCCATCCCTGGGATTCTCCAGGCAAGAGTACTGGAGTGGGTTGTCATTTCCTTCTCTAATGCATGAAAGTGAAAAGTGAAAGTGAAGTTGCTCAGTCGTGTCTGACTCTTAGCGACCCCATGGACTGCAGCCTACCAGGCTCCTCCATCCATGGGATTTTCCAGGGCAGGCAAGAGTAATGGAGTGGGGTGCCATTGCCTTCTCCAAGTGGTTTTCCCTACTTTCTCCAATTTAAGTCTGTATTTGGTAATAAGGAGTTCATGATCTGAGCCACGGTCAGCTCCCCATCTTGTTTTTGCTGACTGTACAGAGCTTCTCCATCTTTGGCTGCAAAGAATATAATCAATCTGATTTTGGTGTTGACCATCTGGTGATGTCCATGTGTGGAGTCTTCTCTTGTGTTGTTGGAAGAGGGTGTTTGCTATGACCAATTCGCTTTCTTGGCAAAACTCTATTAGCCTTTGCCTGCTTCATTCTGAACTTCAAGGCCAAATTTGCCTGTTACACCAGATATTTCTTCACTTCCTACTTTTGCATTCCAGTCCCCTATAATGAAAAGAACATCTTTTTGAGTGTTTGTTCTAGAAGGTCTTGTAGGTCTTCATAGAACCATTCAACTTCAGCTTCTTCAGCATTACTGGTTGGGGCGTAGACTTGGATTACTGTGAATTTAATGGTTTGCCTTGGAAACAAACAGAGATCGTTCTGTCATTTTTGAGATTGCATCCAAGTACTGCATTTCAGACTCTTTTGTTGACCATCATGGCTACTCCATTTCTTCTAAGTGATTCTGTCCCTGTACCAGCGACAATAGTGTATAAAGGATGGAAAAATACAATGATTTTCTGTGGATCAGGGGAAGCCACAGAGAATGGAAAAGAGTTCTGCCAGGAAACTGAGAAGAAAAGGCACTTTAAAGCAAAAGAAATGTGATCATAGGCATAAATTTCTGAGACAGTAAAGTCTGTGAAGAGACCCCAGACAAGATCCTGACTCTAAAGAGATGGAAGTTACTTATGAGTATTCATTCTCATTCTTTTGTGTTGTTGTTGTTCCTTTAAAAAAAATCAACTTCTGGACATATGTACTAGTTTGGTAAGTTTGTCATAACAAAATACCACAGACTGGGTGGCTTAAATAACGGAAATTTATTTCCTCACAGTTCCGGAGGCTAGAAGTCCAAGATCAAGGTGTAAACAGGTTTGGTTTTTCTTGAGACTTGTTTCCTCAGCATGAAGACAGCTATCTTCTCACAGTGTCCTGGTGTGGTCTTTCCTTTGTGCATCTGTGATGTCTGTTTGTGCCTTAATCTTGTTTTCTTATAAGGATGCCTGTCAGATTGGATTAGGGTCCACCCTCATGGCTTTGTTTTAATTTAATTAGCTTTTTAAAGGCCCTACTTTCCAATACCGTCATAGTCTGAAGTACTGAGTTTGGGCTTTAAGCATATATATTTTGGGGGGATATAATTCAGCCATAACAGCACTATTTATGAAGAATGATAGAGATAATTTGAACCTCTGGATAATGTTGTCTTCCTTCAGAGTGAATTTACTTTCACTTCAGGGAAGCAGTTGGAACAGGGGCAGACCTCTTTAATTCAGTCAAGGGTTGAGCTGAGTAGGAGCTGCTCTTCAGCTGTAAGTAGTTCCACTTCATTTCCACTTCTAAGGTACATGCTTCCAAGGACCCACTTGAAAGCTTTGTTTTCCAAGACCCCTCCTTCTTAATGGGTCCTGGGTTTCCATTTTTGTCCCTTCTGACCTTTAGCTGCAGGTTTTGAATCAGTAAATGACTCATGAGGAATAGTAAGAACAGATTTCAGACTAATTCCTCTGTGTTTTCCTTCTCTTGAACTTCCACTGCTGGTAACTTACTGATTCCCTCAAGTAGATTTTTAAAAAATAATAATGAGTCATATGGAAATATACACATTACCATATGTAAGATAGATAGCCAATGGGAATTTGCCTTATGACTCAGGGAAATCAAACCGGGGCTCTGTAAACCTAGAGAGATGGGATGGGGTGGGAGGTGGGAGGGAGGTTCAAGAGGGAAAGGACATATGTATACCTATGCTGATTCATGTTGAGGTATGGCAGAAACCAATACAATATTGTAAAGCAATTATCCTTCAGTTAAAAATAAATAAATTTCAAAAAAGGAAAAACAAAATAATATGCCAAGTTTTTTTTTTTTTTTTTTAATGTTCTCAGCAAGAAGATAGAACTTAAACAAGCCAGTCTATGTTTTCCAGAAGGAGAAACCCCATCCAAGTCCCTGAAATCAATTATTTGAATACCTCTTAACCAAAAAATCAACCAAATGATTGGTTTCCTAATTTATCTTTTACCAAATGCCTGTGTTTCTTTAATATTTATAAAACTTTATATTGGATAAGATAATATTAATACTTTTAATTATGGTTAGAGGTTTTGAACAATGTTAGATGTTGATGAGTTTTCATTCTTCTTTTCATAACAGTTTTTAAAGGAATGTTGAGTTTGTCTCTCCCTGAACTCCATGATTAAAAAGAGCCAAGGCAAAGGTAGGGACCCTCTACTAGAAAAAAGAAGAAGAGTCAATCTGAGCTCTATTTCAGCTGTCTATGTAAAGAGCAATATTGCATAGGAACCTGGAATGTCAGGTCCATGAATCAAGGCAAATTGGAAGTGGTCAAACAAGAGATGGCAAGAGTGAATGTCGACATTCTAGGAATTAGCGAACTGAAATGGACTGGAATGGGTGAATTTAACTCAGATGACCATTATATCTACTACTATGGGCAGGAATCCCTCAGAAGAAATGGAGTGGCCATCATGGTCAACAAAAGAGTCTGAAATGCAGTACTTGGATGCACTCCCCAAAATGACAGAATGATCTTCTGTTCATTTCCAAGGCAAACCATTCAGTATCACAGTAATCCAAGTCAGTAACACTGAAGAAGCTGAAGTTGAACAGTTCTATGAAGACCTGCAAGACCTTTGAGAACTAACACCCTAAAAAGATGTCCTTTTCATTATAGGGGACTGGAATGCAAAAGTAGGAAGTCAAGAAACACCTGGAGTAACAGGCAAACTTGGCCTTGGAGTACTGCTGGGAGCCGGTGAGGCATTCCGCTCGTGACAAAGGTCATGAGGAAGGAGGCTCGGCATACACAAAGGCGGGATCGAGGCTCAGGAGTCCGCCCGGATATTCTCGAGCATTTTCCCCCAAAAAACCAGAGTCTGCCTACTTTATTGCTTTGTGCTCTCACCTCTGACTTTACTGGGGGCTGTCCCTTACCACCATCTCGCTCTTTCTCTGTTGACAGAGTTAACTTACAGCTCCAATTAATAAAGTTCCTGGGCAATTAGGAGTGTTTAAATCCAAACCCCTCAGATGGCTCTCTAACTCGCCTGACAAGTTTACCCGGACTCCTGCAGCTATGCATACGATTGTTTACAGTCTCCTAGCCTCCAGAGGCACGGGAAGCTTAAGATATTCAAATAGCTTAGAGCCTCTCAGAGAGTTAAAAACTGTCAGAATAAACTAGTAAAGGATTTCATTGATGAGTCAATGCTTGTTGCCAAGTTTTCACATCCCCTGAATTGTATCCTTGAATGTGTATTAATTAATAGTTGGTATATGGAAAAAAATAAGTAGTGGCCTTGGTGTTAGTAACTTTAGACCCTTAAGGTAATAAATTCTTTCCTTTGTTGTAAACCCATTACACATCCGCCCTATAGGAATGCAATTTTATCTTTGGAAGATGGTGCCAAACCTTAAAATAATTACTCTTAGAGAAAATAAGTCTTTGTTGATAAGTCCTTGTCAAGAGTCATAAAATGTTAGTAGGCCTTCTGGCCAGAAGATGATGTAAATCACCTAAACCATTTGTATACGATAAATTTGCAGGAAAGAAACCTTGGTTTTTGATAAGAATCAAAGACTGCTGACTTTGCATCCCCTATTATCCTCTATGTGTAACTTAGGGTATAAAAGCCCCTGTTAAAAATAAAGCTATGGGCCTTGCTCACCAACGCTTGGTCTCCCCATGTCATTCTTCCCTTTAACTTCCAGCTGAGTCTCCATCTGGAGCGCAGAACCCACCACGCTTACTAATTATGCCTGGGCTTCTAAGACCCACTCGAGAAGGTGTCTAGGGTGAGGCAACTTCCGCTATTCGAGAGGGCGCCTGCGGCCTACGTAAGTGGTGCAAACTTCTTGTCTTGAAGTTTTATTGGTCTCCCACGTAAACCAAGCTACTCAGCCTCTTTTCTCCACTGAATTTTCCTACTGAGCTATCCTCATTCTATTATTCTTTATATCTCTAATTAGCATATAAATAGTCGCCTAGGCCGTTTCTCCTTCGAATACCCTGGATCAGCTGGGGCTGGTCCCCAGCAGAGTACAGAATGAAGCGGGGCAAAGACTAATAGAGTTTTGCCAAGAAAATGCACTGGTCATAACAAACACCCTCTTCCAACAACACAAGAGAAGACTATACATGGACATCACCAGATGGTCAACACCGAAATCAGATTGATTATATTCTTTGCAGCCAAAGATGGAGAACCTCTATACAGTCAGCAAAAACAGGATCAGGAGCTGACTGTGGCTCAGATCATGAACTCCTTATTGCCAAATTCAGACTTAAATTGAAGAAAGTAGGGGAAACCACTAGACCATTCAGGTATGACCTAAATCAAATCCCTTATGATTATACAGTGAAAGTGAGAAATAGATTTAAGGGCCTAGATCTGATAGATAGAGTGCCTGATGAACTATGGAACGAGGTTCGTGACATTGTACAGGAGACAGGGATCAAGACCATCCCCATGGAAAAGAAATGCAAAAAAGCAAAATGGCTGTCTGGGGAGGCCTTGCAAATAGCTGTGAAAAGAAGAGAAGTGAAAAGCAAAGGAGAAAAGGAAAGATATAAACATCTGAATGCAAAGTTCCAAAGAATAGCTAGAAGAGATAAAAAAGCCTTCTTCAGCGATCAATGCGAAGAAATAGAGGAAAACAACAGAATGGGAAAGACTAGGGATCTCTTCAAGAAAATCAGAGATACCAAAGGAACATTTAATGCAAAGATGGGCTCGATAAAGGACAGAAATGGTATGGACCTAACAGAAGCAGAAGATATTAAGAAGAGATGGCAGGAATACACAGAAGAACTGTACAAAAAAGATCTTCATGACCCAGATAATCATGATGGTGTGATCACTGACCTAGAGCCAGACATCCTGGAATGTGAAGTCAAGTGGGCCTTAGAAAACATCACTACAAACAAAGCTAGTGGAGGTGATAGAATTCCAGTTGAGCTATTCCAAATCCTGAAAGATGATGCTGTGAAAGTGCTGCACTCAATATGCCAGCAAATTTGGAAAACTCAGCAGTGGCCACAGGACTGGAAAAGGTCAGTTTTCATTCCAATCCCAAAGAAAGGCAATGCCAAAGAATGCTCAAACTACCACACAATTGCACTCATCTCACATGCTAGTAAAGTAATGCTCAAAATTCTCCAAGCCAGGCTTCAGCAATATGTGAACCATGAACTTCCTGATGTTCAAGCTGGTTTTAGAAAAGGTAGAGGAACCGGAGATCAAATTGCCAACATCCGCTGGATCATGGAGAAAGCAAGAGAGTTCCAGAAAAGCATCTATTTCTGCTTTATTGACTATGTCAAAGCCTTTGACTGTGTGGATCACAATAAACTGTGGAAAATTTCTGAAAGAGATGGGAATACCAGACCACCTGATCTGCCTCTTGAGAAATTTGTATGCAGGCCAGGAAGCACCAGTTAGAACTGGACATGGAACAACAGACTGGTTCCAAATAGGAAAAGGAATATGTCAAGGCTGTATATTGTCACCCTGCTTATTTAACTTCTATGCAGAGTACATCATGAGAAATGCTGGACTGGAAGAAGCACAAGCTGGAATCAAGATTGCCGGGAGAAATATCAATAACCTCAGATATGCAGATGACACCACCCTTTTGGCAGAAAGTGAAGAGGAACTAAAAAGCCTCTTGATGAAAGTTAAAGAGGAGAGTGAAAAAGTTGGCTTAAAGCTCAACATTCAGAAAACGAAGATCATGGCATCCGGTCCCATCACTTCATGGGAAATAGATGGGGAAACAGTGTCAGACTTTATTTTTCTGGGCTCCAAAATCACTACAGATGGTGACTGCAGCCATGAAATTAAAAGATGCTTACTCCTTGGAAGGAAAGTTATGACCAACCTAGATAGCATATTCAAAAGCAGAGACATTACTTTGCCAACAAAAGTTTGTCTAGTCAAGGCTATGGTTTTTCCTGTGGTCATGTATGGATGTGAGAGTTAGACTGTGAAGAAGTCTGAGTGTCGAAGAATTGATGCTTTTGAACTGTGGTGTTGGAGAAGACTCTTGAGAATCCCTTGGACTGCAAGGAGATCCAACCAGTCCATTCTGAAGGAGATCAGCCCTGGGATTTCTTTGGAAGGAATGATGCTAAAGCTGCAACTCCAGTACTTTGGCCACCTCATGTGAAGAGTTGACTCATTGGAAAAGACTCTGATGCTGAGAGGGATTGGGGGCAGGAGGAGAAGGGTCGACAGAGGATGAGATGGCTGGATGGCATCACTGACTCGATGGACCTGAGTCTGAGTGAACTCCGGGAGTTGGTGATGGACAGGGAGGCCTGGTGTGCTGCGATTCATGGGGTCGCAAAGAGTTGGACACGACTAAGTGACTGATCTGAACTTATCTGAATCTTGAGAGTGGGGAGACTAAGGAGCAGAGGACCCAGGAGGGGACAGGAATAGGGAGAATTTGGAGGTCTAAGGAGGTTAGAGTCAGGCTTCCCACAGTCTCTCATTGGAGGACCATATATTTCTGACAACTTTATAAAAATGTTTAAGAAAAAGTTTTTGGTTAATAGATGCATTTGGTTAATTTGAAAAATTGGCATTTAGCAGATTGATCCTCAGGCGGAGTAGCCGTTTGCAATTATTGATATTAATTAGGGTGCAGGATACTATAAATAGACTCCAAGATATGGGAGATTAATAAGATTGAAATGGATATTTCTTTCATTTAACACTCTGAGCCCAATGTTGATAGAACAGCTCCTTGATATTCAGAAGCCAGGCTTTGCCATCCCAAGGTTTTGGCCTTGTGTAAATGGTCAGAGAAGGGCCAAATTATAATCATGGTATTCATATCACAGTGGGGAGGACAAAGCTGGGACAAAGGAGAGTACATTTATCTATTATAGGGACATGGAGTAATAGTTGCATGTATCACTTTTGCTGTAACATCCCCCTGACCAGTACTTGGTCATATGGCCACAGCTAGGGCCATGGTAAGCTGAGAAATGTAGTTTCCTTTCTGTATGGCCATGGGTAGTGACCATGGGTCCAGTTAAATGCAAAGATGTTTTGAGTAGAGAAGAGGGGAAATTGTTATTGGATACACTATGCAGTCTTTGTTACTCTTGACCAAGAGCAATCTTTGTACAACTTGGTTCATATTAATGTTTATTCATTATTTTGGTAAGACTTTATTGACAGCCTGTACTGAGGGACACAAATGCATACAGCCCATGCCTTAAAATACTTACAGTTGGTATGTGAAAATAACTATAAAAAAGTAAGTGTAAAACAGTGTCTTAAGTTAGGGCTCCTGGGAAATACACTCCAAGGTGGAGTTAGCTGGGGAGTGCACTTGTCAGTCTCTGTGGGGAAGTGGGAGAAGAGAATCAAGCAGTGAATGGAGTTGAACTGTTTTATGTCCTCCCAGGAGCTCAGGAGCAGGAATGGACATCAGAATCATCTCATGTTGAAGCAAGAGGTGCTTTGTATCCTATTTTTATCGACTCATCCTGGATTTGAGCTGGCCTAGGCAAATTTCGCTGGGGGCATTCAGCTGAGACTCAGCATCTCAGTTCTAAAGTGGCGATCTGGACACCGTACACTACAGCGTGGTGCACGGTATTATGACTCAGTGGTGGAACTGGGTTAGGGTACCAAGAGTGAAAAGGCACATGTGTGCATGTGTGTGTAGCACGTGTGTCTGTCAGTCAAAGTTTTCATAGAAGAGATGATGAGGGGAATGCCTTCCAAGAGAGAGGTTTATCAGGTAGAATAGAAGCAATGGCATTCTAGTCAGAGAGAGACACATAAGCAACACAGGCACCTTTAAGGAAATGTCTGTCACTCATGTGGCTGGGAGTATAGGTTATAGGAGGAAGAGAGGAGGAGAAGAATGGTGAGGTGATGATAGAGGATGAAGCTGCAGAAGTAGTGGGAACTAGATTAGGGTTGGCTGTGGTATGCTCAGCTGTTTGCATTTTATTCTAACAGCAATGCAGGCTTTTAAGTAGAGAAGTTGTGTCTTATGAACTTGTGTTAGTCACAGTCGTGTCTGACTCTTTGTGAGCTGTAGCCCACCAGGTTCCTCTGTTTATGGAATTTTCCAGGCAAGAATACTGGAGTGGGTTGCCATACCTTTCTCCAGGGGATCTTCCCAACCCAGGGATCAAACCCAGGTCTCCTGCGTTGCAGGTGGATTCTTTACTGTCTGATCCCCTGCTGCTGCTGCTGCTGCTGCTAAGTCGCTTCAGTCGTGTCCGACTCTGTGCGACCCCATGGACTGCAGCCTACCAGGCTTCTCCGTCCATGGGATTCTCCAGGCAAGAACACTGGAGTGGGTTGCCATTTCCTTCTCCAATGCATGAAAGTGAAAAGTGAAAGTGAAGTCACTCAGTTGTGTCCGACTCTTAGCGACCCCATGAACTGCAGCCTACCAGGCTCCTCCATCCATGAGATTTTCCAGGCAACAGTAGGGAAGCCATTTAAGCAGAGGAGTCTCAATCAAATTGACTTTAGAAAGATTATCCAGGCTCCTGGATGAATTGGAAGGCAGCAAGAACAGAGGCAAAGAGTTA
Source organism: Bos indicus x Bos taurus (assembly GCF_003369695.1). Lineage (NCBI taxonomy): Eukaryota > Metazoa > Chordata > Mammalia > Artiodactyla > Bovidae > Bos > Bos indicus x Bos taurus. The sequence continues at coordinate 66,380,288 of NC_040078.1, read as the reverse complement.
AGTTAGACACAATTACAGTAGCCTGAGTTCTTTTCTCTAAATTTTGAGCATCTTGAAAGCAGGGACTATGATTATATATATATAATACACACACACACACACACACATACATACATCTTACATACATATTTCAAGATATATGTCCTTCGTGCTTTCAAGATATATATATCCTTCCTTGTGCGTATGAAATAGCTTCATTATTTTATATGCTTAAAAGTAGTAAAACTTCAAGGAAAACTCTTTAATTCAGATGTTCATTGTTTAGACCAGCTTTTTAATTTGCAGATTTCTATTCTAGATGAGGTCAGAGTAGGAGCAAGTATAGAGAAGAGAACTCACATTTGCTATTTTTCTTTGCAGGAAGGATGGGGCCTTCTCTCTACCAACTCTTTTGAACAGCCGAATTCCTGTTGCAGGGTACTTTACTTGCCTTCTCCCCGCCGTTTCTGTGTTAACTTAGGGAATGGTATGCTTTGTTAGGAGGCTAAAATAGATGATAAATTCAATTTGCCTAACCATTCAAGGCATTTAATAAATAGAGGCCAGTCAGTGCAGTAGTTAACTAAATTTTTTAGTTTTTATTATTTTTATGGGGATTATAAACATTCCTACTTCCCTTTTCTGAGTTCACATTACACTGTGATTACCTGTTATTTCTCCCTCTGTTACCAGTTATAAGCCCTTTTTGAACACGATTCTTGTCAATATTGTTCGCCTAATGTTTTCTCAGTGACACCTCAGGCAGTGTATCATTTACTTGCTGGACTCTATAAATATAAGAGAAATAAAAGTACGAATTCTCCAGAAAACCTAGTAATAATAGAAAATGTTTGTGTGGATCTTACCTATGTGCCAGGAGCTGAGCTAAGTATTTTAAGTAGATCACTTACTTTCAGCTTTGAAATAAATCTTTAACACAGTCTATTCAGTTCATTTCAGTTGCTCAGTCATGTCCAACTCTTTGCAACCCTATAGACTACAGCACGCCAGGCTTCCCTGTCCATCACCAACTCCTGGAGCTTGCTCAAACTCAGGTCTATTGAGTTGGTGATGCCATCCAAAATCTCATCCTCTGTTGTCCCCTTTTCCTCCTGCCTTCAGTTTTTCCCAGCATCAGGGTCTTTTCCAATGAGTCAGTTCTTCGCATCAGGTGTACAGTTTTAATGTACAACCAGGGAAAATAAGGCACTGAGAGGTCTGATAACTTGCCCCAAAGTCCCACAGCATAATAGACAATGGGCTCAGAATTAAAACCTGGGGTCTCTGTCTGGGGCTCCACCCTTAGCTCTCATGCTATTCAACCCTATTTTATGAGTTGCATTTCTGGTGTTTATATTTCTGGTGTTTAGACCCTTTTTGTTCAGCACTATTTCTAGGTTGCTGAACTTTCTTCTAAAAGGGAGGATATTTTCTCATATATTCAGCATTGTTTTCTTAAGGATAAGTCTAATTTCTCGACTCTGACATGGTGCAATTTTCTTTATGTTCATCTCTTTTTATTAGCTTTTAAAATTTTGACCTTCTTGAAATTTTTTCAATTGGTGATGGTGAACCCTTTATTCACCATCATCAATTTACTAGTGTTTTAAAATTCCCTGGTCCTTTGTAAGCTCCTTTCTAAGGGTTGAAGTTAAATAAAACACATCCTCATAGTACATACACATTCCATCATTGTATATATAATATTCTGAGTTCATAACTGTGTTTCCGTTAGACTGTGAGTGCCTTGAGGGAGTGGACATCATGCTGATGTCTCTCCAGGGATGAGCGTCTAATAAATAGTGCATGACAACCAGTGTTTGGTTATCGAATGGAAGAGTGAGTGCTGCTTTTGGAGGTGTAACTCCTTTGGGTCCCCATTTAGATTTCAGATCGTCTATCCCAGAACTTACTTGATATCTGATATGACAATGAATTGGAATGAATTGCTAAGGTAGCCTATGAATAATTTTATTCTGTGAATACTCGTAGGTGCTACTCTTGATTTCCTCAAAACAGTAATTCATTCTCCTGATGCTCAGAATATATGACATTAAACACTTGTTTGGACACATTATTGGTTAAGTATTGTTATATAGACTCAGCTTCAAAATAAATGAATTTTCTGTAACTCAGGGAGAGACACAGATCTCAAACTACACAATCACATTATCTTCTTCAAAGAGGCTGATCACTATCATGAGCAGTCTGATCATGATAAAAAAATTTTTTTTAAGACTTGAGTTCATTTGACATGCAAGACAAGAATTAATGGATACTTCATTGATTTTATGTGACTGTTCAGCCCATGTGTTCTCTAGGTCAGCAATTTGATTTCAGCATTGCATCTCACTCAGTTGGTTCTAGCAGTGGGACTGATTTTCAGATAAGAAGCCCAGAGGATCTCCTATGATTTTTTTTGCATTTCTTAAAACAACAGAAAATTCAAGGAATGAGCTTCTTTCTATGGATAATGAAGAAAAAAACGGTTGGATAGTTACTCTTTGGCTTTTGACAAAGAAGTGCAACTGGAGTAAAGTTTATATGTGAAAGCTGATTAGGAAAAGGAGCCCCTGGCACTGCCTGTGTCACCCTAGCTGGAGGCAGCCAGGCTCAGTGTGGGTCCTGTAGGACCTCTGCAACTCCTGGCTGTCTTGTCTGAACCATTCAAATTTAGGACTGAAGAGCTGATCCATTGTTATGAAATAATCTATCGCTGTCACCATGCTGCATTATGATTTTAAAAAACACTCAAACTTTAATAAGACACTCCTTTCTTCGATTTCTTCAAAGGACTGGGGGAAGCCTCTGACTCTAATCTCTTCTTAGGTTATTTCATTCATGCCCATGGCTTTAAAATCACCTATACTATGACTCATAACTCTTCCTTGATCTCCAAACTTGTATATCCAACTACCTACTCTCCTAATGACCCACTTGGATGTTTGTTGGAGTGAGTGGGTAGTTGGAGATGAAAATCAATTAAATTTTGAACATGAGAAATATGATATTTCTATTAGATGTCAGATAAAGTTTGCAGAGGTAGAAAAGTTTAAAAAAGCCCAAGGCATCCAACGTTTAAGGGTCAATAGGGGAGGGGGCCAGTAAAAGAGATTGCAGAGACACCCAGAGAGATAGGAAGAACACCAGGAATTGGGGCATCTCAAAACCAAGTGAAGATTGAGCTTTAAGAAAATAGTCACCTTTCATACTCTACCAGGAGCCAGGGCAAGGTGAAGATTACAGATGTGACCATTGTACTTAACAGCATGGAAGTACTTACATTGTTGTACTTGACAGGGGTGGTGATGGTGGTGGTTCAGTTGCTAAGTTGTATCTGAGTCTTTGCAACCCCGTGGACTGTAGCCTGCTAGGCTCCTCTGTCCATGGGATTTCCCAGGCAAGAGTACTGGAGTGGGTTGCTATTTCCTTCTCCAGGGGATCTTCCCAACCCAGGCATTGAATGTGGGTCTCCTGCTTGGCAGGCAGATTCTTTACCACTGAGCCACCTGAGAAGCCTCAACACAGGGGTAATACAGTGAGACTGACAAACAATTTCAGGGTTGTGGGAAGACAGAGCCAGATTGAAGTGGATTCTATCATGAATTCTCAAATCAGTAAAGCAAATGGCAAATTCTTTATGCTGTGCAATTTCAGTTTGTTAAAACAAACAATGATAACAAAGTTTCTTCATAAATGCATATATGTTTGCATAGATGGCAGGGGATGTGGATCAATATAAGCCATGTTATTAACATTTGTGACCTTACAGAAGACATCCTTAGACCATTGCATTTCTTTACAAGGTACAGTGAATACGCATATTTATTTAATTAAAAATTAATAAAAATGTTGAAAAGGGAATGGAGGATAACAAAGTGGTGACAGGGTACTTTGAGACTTTTTGCTAAGCGTTGTTGTCAAGCAGAGCAAGGATATGGGACCATAGCTGAGGGTGGGTGAGGTCCAGGAAGGAAGAGCTTAGAGCATGTCCAAAATGCTTCAGGATGGTTGAATAGAGATGGTAAGATTGAAAACACAGAACAGGGATAACTGCAGAATAAGGTTTGGGGACGATGCCTGTGTCTTAATCTCCTAGTTGAAAAATGATCACAGGAAACAAGACAATTCCAGCCCTTGCTTTGTGGAGTTGTCTTCCCTATATTCTACAGTGTTTCAGTGACAGAAAGTTGAGGGCTTTGAGGTGAGTTGAGAGAGGAGAGCTATGCTCTCCTCCTTCCTCCTCCAATGGCTCTCACGCATCCCTTGGTCCAGACATGTGACTGTGGTAATGCCTTTAGTCTTTATCATACTTGAATGTTACCACATTTCCCTCAACCCCGTGTTTCAATTCCATACTTCTGTTTTCCCCTGTCTGTTTTCTTTATACTGTAAATCTGCTTGTATGACTAAGTAGGTTTTACAAGCTTTCATGGGTGATTTATATACTTTTGTTTGCTTTTATTGGAACTTTTCTGTTAAGATATTCTGTTATGAGGAATCTTTATAAATCCTTGAGGGCTAAGAAATTTCTCATCAATAGTGTGTCTCATTCTTTCCGTCTCTCATCTCTCATGTAGAAATGGGTGGGAGAGTTCTTCCTGGTGACTCTTTACCCAACAGAAGGAATCATTATGAGAGTTCTTGATCAAGAGAACAGAATGACAAAGGTCTTAGTCTTCACTACTTGAACAACTTTCAGGCCGTGACATACCCTAACCCCTGCTTAAATACTTGATAGGCAGACATTGATTCTTTAAAAAACAGATTAATAATTTGAACAACATGTTTAAAAAAAATTTGCTGTTTTAAATTAGCAAAGGCAGTGTAGCAAGAATGCTACATCATTAAGTGACACTCCAGCTATTATTTTTACGATGCCTATTCCGGTTGGGGAAACTGGCTAAGGCTATGTTGACTTCTTTCACACTCTATATATGTTAAAAGATCTTTCCACACATTGACGGAAATATTACAAATCTATGCCACTAAGAGGAAGAGTTGTAAAAAATTGGATTATCTGGAGAAAAGAAGAATAAATGCTACATGCTTGATATCTTAAAATGTTGGAAGAACTCTTGCTTATAATAGGAATAAACTTATTTTGCATGGCCACTGACTGGAAGTTACAGGGAATCAGATTACAGCTCAACACAAGAACAAATTCTCTAACAATATCGAAGTCTTCAAAATCTTCCTGGGAATCTTTGGGTCATATCATTGGAGACATTTGAATATGGAATGGTAGAAGGCACCGGGAGGAGTATAATTCAAGAAGACTAAGAACAGGCTTTGTGGTTAACCTAGAAAATTAAAAATGCTATTTGTTAAAATTTTTTGGTTACAAAGAATTGTGTAGACTTTGCAGATATGGGAACCCTAAGAGGAAAATACAAATCATCTTAATATAATCTTAGTACATGAAGATAAGAACCAGTAATATTTTGATCTGTAGGGTATCCCTATGTGGCTGTTTTGGTTACTTCCTGCTTAAAAGGGGCCTGAAAAAAGAGAACAAGTGAGGCCCTAAGTGCAAAGTTGTGGTAATAACTGTGTACTGTTTTGTAGATTACTTTTCTCTTGTGCTGCTTTGCAAACATTTCTCATGTGGTCATGGGATTTTTAAGGCCAGTGTAGTAAACATAGTTTAGGTACACAGTGTGAATGTACTGTAATTTCTTTAAGAAAATAGCCTTTTGCGTGCACTGAAGTTTGTGATGTTGCGCTCTTAAAATGTGATCTGGGCATTGTGCATATTTTTGACTTCTTTCTAATGATAAATTCTCTGAAGTGGCTATGCTATATCAAGGTAAATATTTATAAGGTTTTGATCCATATTAGGTGATTTGTTCCTGAGATTCTGCTAGAAAAGTTAACTTGTCAAAGTTTACACAGCTAATTATAAGCAGATTTACTTTTAATTGTATTATCCACTATCATGTGGCTTGTTTTAATTTTTCTTGAATACAAAATTCAAAACAAAGGAAATGTGTTTTTCCTCTAATCTTGTTGCTACTCTTGAGATAAAATGGGGAAATTATTAACTAATGTATTTTATGTTCAGTGATTTTTTTTTCCCCTTTCTAATCTTTATTTTCACCCCTTTCTGACTGCATATAAATTCTGCCTTTTGAGTTTATTGAATGTGGAGGCCAGTTTCTACACATACTTATTTTGTATCTAAAAATATATCTAAGTTATTGTCATTTTAAGACAGTAATTTGATAGGCTATTTTGCTCTTGAATTTTCTATGTAGGTCATCATATCATTTACAAATATTGTTTTTTCTTCCTTCCCAGTATCAACCTCTATTTATCTCCTCTTATGCATTGGCTAGGTTACTGGAGTAATCGTGAATAGTAGGCCTCAGAATGAGAGTCCTTATTTTATTAGTAATTTTAGTGCCAGTACCTTCAGCACTTCAGGCTTCAGAGCCGTGTTTTCTCAACTGTGTAGGTGTGTACCCTAGGTCCCAGTGGGGAGAGCAAAGGGTTCAGTAGTCTTAAGAAGCTTGGGAAACATCACAGCAAATTCCATTCCAGAGGAGTCACGGAACGAACATGTTAGCATATTAAAGCCATGAGAAACGCCCCAGTATAAAAGAAACCCGTTTAATTTGCTTAATAGCTAAACAAACCAACTTATTTGTTATGCAAAAGATGTTTTTTTCTAAACTTAACTGGGCACATCTCCTCCCTTCATAACAGTTTAAGGATCTCTGCTCTCTTGTTTCAATTTTGAGTATTGTGTCTGCTGGTGGTTTCTGAGAAATACTTTTTTATCCTGTAATTGATGTTAAACATTTCTATTTAAACTCAGGAATAGCTTTTACATTTTATCAAAACCTTTTCTACTTTTATTGAAATGATCAGTGTTTTTTCTGTATCTCTTAAAAATAATACCTTGTTTTCATGTGAAATCACTCTTGCACATAATTTAGAGGTCAAGATGTTAGGCTTTGTGGTCACTACATACCATGTAGTGTATGTGTTTTTGTCTGTGTTCCAGTCTTGGGCAAACTCTGGGAGTTGGTGATGGACAAGGTAGCCTGGCATGCTGCAGTCCATGGGGTCGCAAAGAGTCGGACACGACTTGGCAACTGAACGACTGTGTTCCAATACCAGGTCTACCCCCAATAGCTGTGTGAAAGCTGACAAATTTCTTTGCCTGTCTCTGCTTCTTTGATTATAGAAAGAAGATTGTAGTCAGTCACCTAACAAATAAAGTGCTCAAAACCATGCCTGGAAAGTGCTAACTGCTAACAATCCCTCTTGCTTATGTTGAATATTAATAATGGTGGCTTTTGAAGGCCTGGTGACTTTTCAGATCAGATCAGATCAGATCAGTCGCTCAGTCGTGTCCGACTCTTTGCGACCCCATGAATCGCAGCACGCCAGGCCTGCCTGTCCATCACCAACTCCTGGAGTTCACCCAGACTCACGTCCATCGAGTCAGTGATGCCATCCAGCCACCTCATCCTTTGTCGTCCCCTTCTCCTCTTGCCCCCAATCCCTCCCAGCATCAGAGTCTTTTCCAATAAGTCAACTCTTTGCATGTGGTGGCCAAAGTACTGGAGTTAGCATCATTGCTTCCAAAGAAATCCCAGGGCTAATCTCCTTCAGAATGGACTGGTTGGATCTCCTTGCAGTACAAATTTGACAGATTTTTATTTTATTTTTTAGAATTAGCTCTCTTAGGTCATCTGCCTCTTCTTGGGGTGATTCTGATAATTTATATATATTTTTAAGAGTATCACATATTTTATCTAGATTTTCAAATTTCACCTGTATCTGTGACTGTATTGGCTTTCTTATTGCTAATTTTGCATATCTTTTGTTCTTTCCATTTTTAATTTTTATTCAGACTTGCTAGATCTTTGTCTTATTTGTGCTAGCAAAGGTTTTTAATGCCATCACAATTTCTAGAAATATTACATTTCTAGTTTGTTAATTCCTGCTTCTATCTCAACAGAGTCTTTCTTTTGACTCCCTTTTGGCTTACTTACTTATTCTTTCACTAGCTCCTTTAGAAGAATAATGAAATAACCTGTTTGATATTTCTTATTTTCTAATGAATGTATTTGGAGTTATATTATTTTTATTCCATACTCTGATTTCATCTTATAGTTTCAATGTGTTATCATTGCCTTTCCCTTTAAAAATTCTATAATTTCAGAATCAATTTCCATTTAACCTAAATTGTTTGGAGGAAGATTTTTAAAGTTACAGATAATTAGCTGGATGGTGGGAGTGTGGAGGATACCTGCTAGTAATAACTGCTTTTATAGCAGTGTGGTTAGTGAGGCACACTGTAATATTCTTACTTTTTGGAATTTATTATGATTTCTTTTATGGTTTACTGTATTATTAATTTAAAAGATAATTCTATGATATCTGAAAATAATGAGTATTTTATTGGGTATAAAATTCTACATGTTAATAAATAAAACTTATCAAGTTATTCTAATTTACTGTTATTTTATTGTTTTTCTCTCCTTGATCTAGAAAATATGTCTAAGGTCACAGTTCTTTTGTTCAGAATTCTATTTTTTTTTCTAGTAATGGCTAAGATATTTACTTTTTAAATTCTATACTCAATAATATAAGATAGAAATCTAAAACTTTTGATTCTTATTTGGGGATAATCTTGTAAAAATTATTTTTTAAGCATGCAGCACTTTCTTTATACCTGTGGAATTAAAAAAATCTCACCAGAAAATGTCTAGGTATACTCCCTGACATTCAATAATCAAGCCCTTTTTGGGGAAGGATTTTTCTCTTACGTTTTCAAACTGGCAGTCCAAAGAGTGTATGTGCAAACCTTGGATACTTTTGTGTGTTTGGAAAACTGCAACTGGGCCTGTGTGCTTGGAAATGTGTGAGCTTGGGGAAGGATGACAGAAGATGCCAGCTGGGAAGTAGACAGGGCCTGGATTATGCAGAACTTTTGGAGGAGAGAGGTTGGTTTTCATTTAAGTATATTTGAAAGTTGTTGGTGCATTTTAGGTAAGTTGGTGGCATTAATTAGGTTTATATTAAAAAAAAAAAAAAACTGTTCTGGATGTGGTATGTCTGGAACATTGGAGGTAGACAAAGTGGAAGCAGGAGCCGAACGAGAAAGCTGTTTGTAGTGTTTCCGGTGAGATTTAGAGTGTGGCTTGGGCTAGGTTGTGGGTCAGAGGAGAGGAGAGGAATAGATGGAGTCAGGATTTATAGTGGAAGTAGGACCAATTAAATTTATCGATAGATTAGGTAAAAGGGATTGGGGAGTTAGAAGAATTAAGGAAACAGACTTTCAGATTATTCAGTTGGTGGAAAGGAGGTACAGAGTTACAGTTGAGTTTTAGAGACACTTAAATTAACCCAGCCTTCTTATTCTTTACCCTTGTTTCATTCTGCAAATATTTGCAGAAAACCTTGTGCACCAAGAACTAGAGTTGCAAAGATGACTGAGATCCCTTGCCAGTTCTCAGCTGAGTCCCAGAATTATCCTTGATCTGGTGAGCATAATCTATGGGCATGCTGTTCATGAAATGATGTGAGCATGACAGTAGAGCTGTGCTAGAGGCTTTTGTTGTGAGTGGCTCTCCAGCATCAGGAGGAGCTCAATTGCTGTTCAACTGATTGATAAAGTCTGGCAGCATCTCCCAGTCAAGGAAGATGACAAGTTTTGGCTGTTCAACAACATTCTGTTCATATATAGGAACCATAGTCTCTGAATCATTTGGGAATAACAAATATTCTTGGAAAATAATCCAACATATTGAATTGATAAGAGTCTGAAATCTAAATCAAGGTAGAACAATACAGTTGCTCTAGTCCACTAACAATATTTACATAAATATATAATTATATAGTAAATTAGTGTATATTCATGTAATTTAAATTAATGAATATAATTTAAACTAACTAACTTTAAATAAATATAATTATATATAACAGGAGTATAGCATATTTCATTTATATATATTATATATATATATAAATGGATGGAGAAGGCAATGGCTACCCACTCCAGTACTCTTGCCTGGAAAATCCCATGGATGGAGGAGCCTGGTAAGCTGCAGTCCATGGGGTCGCTAAGAGTCGGACATGACTGAGCGACTTCACTTTCACTTTTCACTTTCATGCATTGGAGAAGGAAATGGCAACCCACTCCAGTGTTCTTGCCTGGAGAATCTCAGGGACGGGGGAGACTGGTGGGCTGCCCACAGAGTCGGCAGAGTGGGGTCACACAGAGTCGGACACGATTGAAGTGACTTAGCAGCATATAAGTGGATTGTTCTACTCTGATGTAGAGTTTAGATTCTTATCAACTTTATATTGAATTCTTTTCTGAAAATTTTTGTTATTTTCAAATATGTGTCAGAGAACATGTGCTATTCATAATGATAATATTATTATTAACATAAATACTATTATTTACTATTATTAACATAAATACTATTATTATTAACATAAATATTATTAACATAAATACATAACATATAATTCCTAACTGTTGAGTGGAATTGAATACACATGCACCGTATATTACAGATACTATTTATAAGTACACATAGAGAATTCTCTAGTTTGTCAGTCCTGTCGTAAATCACTTGTAGAGAATTTGGGAAGCAATGCGGTATAAAAACCAAGCATGAATCTTAAGAATTTGGCTGAAGTTAACCCATGGAAAATCCTATGATAAAATGAAATCATCTGGAAAAACACTAGAGCAATGCAAGGAAAAGTATAAAAATTTACAGGTTTATTTAATAAAAGAACTTTATGATTTTGATTGGTGTAGAATAAAGGACACATTATAGTATGGTAATTGCTGGAACAACTTAATACTGAAGGAAATTCTTCTCAAGAACATAGGAATGGATATAAAACACTCAGTTATACACCTCTTAAAATCCACGTTGAAAAGTCAAGACATAAGAATCATTTACTCTTAACATTGTGTTACTACATATTTTATAACCATATGACCTGTAAAGTCATATTCCAGACCAGCCAGACATATAGGCCTAATATATGTGATTTACAAGTAATCAGATTATAAAAGAGAAAAATGGATAAAGAGTGTTGAAACCTTAACCTTTCACAGTTTTGAAAGTGCCTGGAAAATAAACTAGACTTGAGTATTTTAAAATGAGTTTATAATAGCCTTGCAAATATCTCTTTCCACTGTCCCACATACTAATATCAGCAAATTCTATCTAGATTACACACAGTGTGATGGCTTGGTTCATCATTTTATCAACCCATTTTACCAAGTGGGTTCAGCTGGTTGAGAACAGACAAGTCTTATACTTGGTGTTACCTCACCATTATCTTAAGTACATAAGAAGTGATGAGTGAATATTTGAGGAATTTATTAACATTTCATTCCTCTATTATAAATACCAGATTTTGAACACAAAATCTAATTTTTCACATATTAGAAAATTGCTTCTGGGTTAGATAAACGTCTAAGAATTTATTGTGTGATTTAACTCTTATTCATTAAATGAATGAATCAATGAATATCAAAATCTATACTTTATCCTGTGCTATGTATCTTGCCATATTGAATAGCAGTTAAGAGCATGGGCTTAAGAATTACAGTGATCTGGGTTCAAATCCCAACTTGAGCACTTAGTAGCTGTGTGACCTTGGGCAAATTACTTCATGTGTAAAATGAGAATAACAAGAGTACCTATTCCATAAGGCTGTTGAGAGAATAAAATGAGTTAATGTGTGTAAAACAACACTCTCTGAAAGACATCTTTACACATGTTGTTCTTCCTTCTCACTCCATTCACTCTTAAACCAACTCCAATCTGGCTTCTATAGACCCCATCACCCCACTGAAACTTCTTTTGTTAAATTCATTAATGATCTCCATGTTGTATTTATGTTGCTTTTTCTTTGGTTCTCTTATCCTCAACATCCTAGTGGACTTCCTCTTTTATTTATTTTTATTTCTCCCAAGATTATTTCACTCTTACCTAAGTTTTAAACATGGTCTACATGCCAACAATGTCCAAGTGTGACCACATGAGAAATGCTTGCAATGTGGTACAAGAGAAAAGTAACTTATAAAACAGTGCACAGTGCGTTCCCATCTTCACAAATTCACACACTTTGGGCCCCACTTGCTCTCTTTGCTAGACACCTTTGAGCGAAAAGTAACCTAAAGAGTCATATAGGGACTCCCTGCAGATCACAATATTACTGAGATTTATCTCTACATTATATGAGGGTTTCCTTGGTGGCTCAGACAGTAAAGAGTCTGCTTGCGGTGCAGAAGACCAGGGTTCAATCCCTGGGTCAGGAAGCTCCCCTGGAGAAGGAAATGATGACCCACTCCAGTATTCTTGCCTGGAAAATCACATGGGTGGAGGAGTTTGGCAGGCTACAGTCCATGGGGTCACAAAGAGTCAGACACGACCGAGTGACTTCACTTTCACTAAGATTATATAAATTATATAAACATAAAGGTGAGGTCTGAGGACCTTTTTTTGAGACCTGACTTTATAACTCACTTTCCAAACGTTCTTATAATACAGTACAAATCCAAATTGTAGAATTTGGTATTTAATATATGTTTATTAAACATATAGTATATTTGTTGTTTAATTTCTAATTCATGTTTGACTCTTTTGCAATCCCATGGACTGTAGCCCACTAGGCTCCTCTGTCCATGGGATTTCCCAGGCAAGAATACTGGAGTGAGTTGCCATTTCCTTCTCCAGGGGATCTTCCCAATCCAGGGATTGAACCCTGGATTATATCTTGCATTGGCAGGCAGATTTTTTACCACTGAGCCTTAAGCTATATACTATAAACTGTATACTGTACACTATATTGAACTTCCCTGATAGCTCAGTTGGTAAAGAATCTGCCTACAATGCAGGAGATCCTGGTTCAATTTCTGGGCCGGGAAGATCCACTGGAGAAGGGATAGGTTACCCACTCTAGTATTCTTGGGCTTCCCTCATGGCTCAGCTGGTAAAGAATCCACCTGCAATGCAGGAGACCTGAGTTTGATCCCTGGGTTGGGAAGATTCCCCTGGAAAAGGGAAAGGCTACCCACTCCAGTATTCTTGCCTAGAGAATTCCATGGACTGTATTAAGGGCTCGCAAAGAGTCGGACAAAATTGAGCGACTTTCACTTTCTTTCATTTTCACATATACTATATATTAGGTTTCCCAGGGATTTCTTGGTAAGGAATCTGCACCTGCAGGAGATGTGGGTTTGATCTCTCAGTTGGAAGATCTCCTGGAGAAGGAAATGGCCACCCATTCCACTACTCTTGCCTGAGAAATCCCCTGGACAGAAAAGCTAGGTGGGCTACAGTCCATAGGATTGCAAAGAGTCGGACATGACTGAAGTGACCTATCTTGCATGCATGTGTAGTATTTAATATAGCATTCAGTTGGTTTTGTTGTCAAAGTCACCATATATTTCCACTTTCTTAAGCATCACTTCTAAGGAATGTATTTGACCTCCTGGTAGCACTTGTCATAGTTGATTACTTTTCTGTCCTTTACCTTTACCTTTACCTGTTTTCTTTACTTTTGCCCCACAGAATATCACACCTATCTGATTTGCCTTCCACCTACTTGCTACTTCTTAGTCTTTTGCTATTCCTTTGTCATCAGCCTGAACTCAACCGAGAGTCCTCCTCTTCTTTCTTCTATCTATAGTTGCTCCTTTAGTGATCTTTCAGTCTCCTATTTTAAAAAGTCATCTATAGGTGAATATTGATAATTCCCAAATTTACGTCTTCTGCTTGATCTCCAAGCTTATATATACAATTGCCTGCTCAACGTATCTACTTGTAGTTCTAACAGGCATCTAAAACTTACCACATCTGCAACTGAATTCCTATCTACCTCACCAAACCATCCCTACACCTATTCTTGCTCTTCTCAGCTATTAGGAACCTCATCCTTTTCATTGCTTTGGCCAACATCTGGGAGGCAACTTGACTCTTCCTTATACTCCGTGTCCAATCCATTAGTGAATCATATTGACTCTACCCTCAAAATATGTTCAACCTCTTCTCACATTTTCACACCTTGGTCCAAGCCACCATCATATCCTTCATGGGTTAGTCTGGTTACCTCCAAACTGGGGGCCTGAAGTATGAGAGGAACTTGACAGAAGTAACAGTAAGAGCAGCCATGCCAGAGGGAACAGCTAGTGCCAGGAGCCAGGTCTCCAGGTCTTTTCTCATTAGAATGAAAGGTTTCCAAGGGAAGGGATTTTGGTGTTCTGTTCACTGCTATGTCCTCAGAGGACTTCCCCGGTGGCTCAGCAGTAAAGAATCTGCCTGTAGGACAGGAGATCCAGGAGACATGGGTTCTATCCCTGGATCAGGAATATCCCCTGGAGGAGGGCATAGGACCTGACTCCGCTATTCTTGTCTGGAGAATCCCATGGGCAGAGGAGCCTAGCAGCCTACAGTCCATGCGGTTGCAAAGAGTCAGGCATGACTGACTGACTAACACACACACATGTGTGCGCGCGCACGCACGCACACACACACACACACATATCCTCAAAGTGTCATGAAATGCCTTCAAAATTATTTAAGTTAATGAATTTTTACTGTTAATGATATCTCATGACAGGGAGCCTATGGATTTCTGTTGTACAACTTCTCATATAAAAATTGTAAAACTTTTTATATTATTACTGGCAAAATTATGAAGATTTTGCAAGTAATAATAATTGTTTTTGTCCACTGTTACTCCTCTCTGCCTTGACAATCTTATTCTTTTTTATTCCACCTTCAAGTTGTGCTTTAAATTTTTAAGATCTTTCCACAACTATGTTTATTCACTTCAAAAAGGGAAGGAGAGGGAAGTAGGAGAGTGGTATCTTGTGATTCAATAATTTTTGCAATTTGATATTTTATTCTTAAGCATATTAACATTTGTAATATTCATTAAAACATAATAGAAAAATTACAAAAGTTTATTTCTATGAACATATTTCTTCATGAACATTAATCTTGCCATTTCTTGGGAAATATTTTCTAATCCTGCATATGCATTCTTATTTTGAAGTTTTTTGAACTTCTACTTATGAAATAATAAGAAAACTATACCGCAATTAGCTGAAAGTCTAAGACTACATTGAGTGTGTGCATGGGAAGCCCAAAACGCCATTAGCCATGGACAAACTGTGTTTTTTAAACAGCAAAAATGAAAATCTAATTTTAATAGTACATATTTTCAGATTTTCCTCTGATAAACAATGAAAAATGTCTATTTTTCAAATGGAACTTTTTGACTCTTCCCTTTTTTAATGAAGGAAGTGGTACTAAGACCCAAGCATTTATTTGGAAACTTCTTTGCAAGTCAGTTCAGAGTAGCTTAACACTCACTTCTCCCTTGGAGGACTTCCCAGGTGGCACTAGAGGTAAAGAACTTGGCTGCCAGTGCTGGAGACATAAAATGAGGGTCTAATCCCTGGGTTGGAAGATCCCCTGGAGGAGGGCACGATAACCCATTCCAGTATTCTTGCCTGGAGAACCACATGGATAGAGGAGCCTGGCAGGCTTCAGTCCAATGGGTTACAAAACATTGGACATAACTGTGCGACTAACGTTTTCGCTTTCTCCTCTAAAGGCTCTGCAAGTGGGGAGAACATTCAGTGCCAGACTTTTGCCCTGACAGTCCTTAGCTGCTGTTGTTCAGTTGCTCAGTAGGGTCTCACTCTTTGTGACCCCATGGACTACAGCACTCCAGGCTTCCCTGTCCTTCACCATCTCCTGGAGCTTGCTCAAACTCATGTCCATTGAGTCAGTGATGCCATCCAACCATCTCATCCTCTGTTGTCCCCTTCTCCTCCTGCCCTCAATCTTTCCCAGCATCAGGGTCTTTTCAAATAAGTCAGCTCTTCACATCATGTGGCCAAACTATTGGAGCTTCAGCTTCAGCATCAGTCTTTCCAATGAATATTCAGGACTGGTTTCCTTCTGGATTGACTGGTTTGATCTCCTTGTACTCCAAGGGACTCTGAAGAGTCTTCTCCAACACCACAGTTCAAAAGCATCAATTCTTCAGTGCTCAGACCTTGTTATGGTCCAACTCTCACATCCATCCATGACTACTGGAAAAACTACAGCTTTGACTATACAGACCACTGGTAGGAAAGTGATATCTCTGGTTTTTAATATGCTATCTAGGTTGGTCATAGCTTTTCCTCCAAGAAGCAAGTGTCTTTTAATTTCATGGTGGTAATCACCATCTTGCAGTGATTTTGGAGACCAAAAAAATAAAATCTGTCACTGTTTCCATTGTTTCCCCATCTATTGGCCATGGAGTGATGGCACCAGATGCCATGATCTTAGTTTTTTCAATGTGAGTTTTAAGCCAGCTTTTTTCACTCTCCTCTTTCACTTTCATCAAGAGGCATTTTAGTTCTTTTTCAATTTCTGCCATAAGGGTGGTGTCATCTGCATATATGAGATTATTGATAATTCTGGCAATCTTGATTCCAGCTTGTGCTTCATCCAGCCCTGCATTTCACATGATGTATGCTACATATAAGTTTAATAAATAGGGTGACAATATACAGCCTTGACACACTCCTTTCCCAATTTTGAACCTGTCTTTTTTTCCATGTTTAGTTCTAACTGTTGCTTCTTAATCTGCATACAAGTTTCTCAGGTGGCAGGTAAGGTAGTCTAAAATTCCCATCTTTTGAAGAATTTTCCACAGTTTATTGTGATCCACAAAGGCTTTAGTATAGTCAGTGATGCAGAAGTAGATGTTTTTCTGGAATTCTCTAGCTTTTTCTATGATCTAACGGATGTTGGGAATTTGATCTCTAGTTCCCCTGCAGTTTCTAAATCCAGCTTGAGCATCTGGAAATTCTTGGTTAACATACTACTGAAGCCTAGCTAGGAGGATTTTGAACATGACCTCGCTAGCATGTGAAATGAATGCAATTGTGCTGTAGTTTGAATGTTCTTTGGAATTGCCTTTCTTTGGGATTTGAATGAAAACTGACCTTTTCCAGTCCTGTGGCTACTGCTGAGGTTTCCAAATTTGCTGGCGTACTGAGTACAGTACTTTCACAACATCATGTTTTAGGACTTGAAATAGCTCAGCTGTAATTCCATCTTGTTCATAGTGATGCTGCCTAAGGCCCATTTGACTTCACACTCCAGGATGTCTGGCTCTAGGCGAGTGATCACAACATCATGGTTATCCGGGTCATTAAGATTTTTAAATATAGTTCTTTTGTGTATTCTTGCCACCTCTTCTTAATATCTTCTGCTTCTGTTAGGTTTAAACCATTTCCGTCCTTTATTGAGCCCATCTTTGCATAAAATGTTTCCTTGGTATCTCTAATTTTCTTGAAGAGATCTCTAGTCTTTTCCATTCTATTGTTTTCCTCTATTTCTTTTCATTGATCACTGAGGAAGGCTTTCTTATCTCTCATTGCTATCCTTTGGAGTGCTACATTCAGTTGGGTATATCTTTCCTTTTCTGCTTTGCCTTTCACTTCTTTTCTTAGCTATTTGTAAGGCCTCCTCAGACAACCATTTTGCCTTATTTCGTTCCTTTTTCTTGGGGATGGTTTTGATCACTGCCTCCTGTACAATGTTACAAACCTCTGCTCATCATTCTTCAGGCATCCTGTCTATCAGATCTAATCCCTTAAATCTCGTTGTCGCTTCCACTGTATAATTGTAAGGGATTTGACTTAGGTCATACCTGAGGCCTAGTGGTTTTCCCTACTTTCTTCAATTTGAGTCTGGATTTGGCAATAAGGAGTTCATGATCTGAGCCACAGCCAGCTCCTAATCTTGTTTTTACTGACTGTGTAGAGCTTCTCCATCTTCAGCTGCAAAGATATAATCAGTTTGATTTTGGTATTGAAATCTGATGGTGTTCATCTCTTGTGTTGCTGGAAAATGCTGTTTGCTATGACCAGTGCATTCTTTTGGCAAAACTCTGTTAGCCTTCGCCCTGCTTCATTTTCTGTTCCAAGGCCAAACTTGCTTGTTACTCCAGGTATCTCTTAACTTCCTAATTTTGCATTCCAGTTTGTTTTGCTGAAAAGGACATCTTTTTTGGGGTGTTAGTTCTAGAAGTTCTTGTAGGTCTTCATAGAACTGTTCAACTTCAGCTTCTTCAGCATCACTGTTTGGGGCATAGACTTGGATTACTGTGATATTGAAAGCTTTGCCTTGGAAACGAATAGAGATCATTCTGTCGTTTTTGAGATTGCAGCCAAGTACTGCATTTTGGACTCTTTTGTTAACTATGAGGGCTACTCCGTTTCTTCTAAGGGATTCTTGCCCACAGTAGTAGATATAATGGTCATCTGAATTAAATTCACCCATTCCAGTCCATTTTAGTTTACTGATTCCTAAAATGTCTGTGTTCACTCTTGCCATCTCCTGTTTGACCACTTCCAATTTGCCTTGATTCATGGACCTAACATTTTAGGTTCCAATATTGCTCTTTACAGCATCAGACTTTACTTTCACCACAGCTGGGCATTGTGTCTGCTTTGGCTTAGCCTTTTTTGTTCCTTCTGGAACTATTTGTTTGCTCTTCTCCAGTAGCATTTTGGGCATCTACTGACCTAGGGAGTTGGTCTTTCTGAGTCATATCTTTATGCCTTTTCACTGTTCATGGGGTTCTCAAGGCAAGAATGCCGAAGTGGTTTGCTATTCCCTTCTCCAGGACCACATTTTGTCAGAACTCTCCACCGTGACCTGTCCATCTTGGGTGGCCCTGCATGGCATGGCTCATAGTTTACAGCAACTGCTGTAAACAGCCTAAAAAAGGAGGATCTTACCAAATAGTCTTTGGACCTCTACTTTCTGCCTCCTTGAATCACTCCATCTACTTTCCTGAGTTTTCTAGAAATGCTGGTGAATGGTAGACATTATTTTTTATAGTAACCCTAAACCTTTCTTTTCCGGAAAATGTTCAAAGAGTCTAGGTTAGACTTGGATTACTGTGATATTGAAAGTTTTTATAAAATCATCTTGGACCTCATAAAAATACCAAGGAGAATTCTGAGAGCTAGGAATCATAAAATCTGTCTTCAGTGCTTATAGAGAGAAAATACTGTTGGGCACAGTAGTAGTTTCACAGTTAAGATTGTTACTGCTCCAGTGTTATTTAGTTTAAAAAAAAAAGTGCATTCATTTAGGCTGTTGGTTCTTACTTCTTATTTGTAGCTGGTTATTCTAGCTTGTACCAGCTTCAGCCTATCTCTACCCCTCTACATACATATACATATGCAAATTATATTTTTGCATTTAAATACTGGGAACCATTAGGAGAGAGAAAATGGTGTCAAGTTATAAATACAGTTTTTTATGTAATTTTAAAATGACAGGATTTTAAGAATTGATCTATACAATTTAACTTTTTTTTTTGCTCAAATATTCATTCTAATACTTAAAAAACCCTCTCAACTATTTTGAAACTTTACTTTTACCTTCTAATGCTGTTTAAGAGTTCTTACTTTTTCATTAAGTTTTTATTGGCTTCTAAAGAAAAGACACTTTAAATAAGCATTGATTATATTAGAAAAGATCATATTATGTTAGAAAGATAGCAGCATCACTTGTTATTGAATATCCTCTTAACCCCTTCATATCTGTATTTTTAAGAAAAGCTATTTGTTTTGTATTATTAATATTAATATTAATAAGCACATGTATTTACAACTGAGCTTTTCTCAGAGGGATTCTTCTCACTGCTTGATTTTCATAAGTCTTAGAAGCACTTGCTTTGTCTTTCAAATAGCCTTAAGAATTGAGGTTATGTGATAAGGAAATACTACCGGTAACATTTGGGCTGGAGGAAGCACAAGCTGGAATCAAGATTGCCAGGAGAAATATCAATAACCTCAGATATGCAGATGACACCACCCTTATGGCAGAAAAGTGAAGAGGAACTCAAAAGCCTCTTGATGAAGGTGAAAGAGGAGAGTGAAAAAGTTGGCTTAAAGCTCAACATTCAGACAACTAAGAATGGCATCTGGTCCCATCACTTCATGGGAAATAGATGGGGAAACAGTGGAAACAGTGTCAGACTTTATTTTTTTGGGCTCCAAAATCACTGCAGATAGTGATTACAGCCATGAAATGAAAAGATGCTTACTCCTTGGAAGGAAAGTTATGACCAACCTAGATAGCATATTCAAAAGCAGAGACATTACTTTGTCAACAAAGGTCCATCTAGTCAAGACTATGGTTTTTCCTGTGGTGATGTATGGATGTGAGAGTTGGACTGTGAAGAAAGTTGAGCACCGAAGAATTGATGCTTTTGAACTGTGGTGTTGGAGAAAACTCTTGAGAGTCCCTTGGACTGCAAGGAGATCCAACCAGTCCATTCTAAAGGAGATCAGTCCTGGGTGTTCTTTGGAAGGAATGATGCTAAAGCTGAAACTCCAGTACTTTGGCCACCTCATGCGAAGAATTGACTCATTGGAAAAGACTCTGATGCTGGGAGGGATTGGGGGCAGGAGGAGAAGGGAACGACAGAGGATGAGATGGCTGGATGGCATCACCAACTCGATGGACGTGGGTTTGGGTGAACTCCGGGAGTTGGTGATGGACAGGGAGGCCTGGCGTGCTGCAATTCATGGGGTCGCAAAGAGTCGGACACGATTGAGTGACTGAACTGAACTGAACTGAACATTTTTTAAGAGGTGCATATATTTGTCACTACTTATTATTCTTCAATAGGTTTGATCAGAGTAATAATAAAGTTTTCTTGAGCTTTTCCTATAATGTGTGAAATTTATTTGCTCCTTGTAAGAACCCTATAAGGTAGTTTGATATAAAGCATTTAGCAACCTATAAGGCTTGGTTTCTGGCCCATTGGAATGAATTTGGGGTACAGAGCTGGATCATGGTTGTCAGATTTCTGCTGTTCAGAGCATTAGATTTTCAATATTTAAATTTAATGTTTCCAATATAGAGGCCACACAGGGGCTGAGGCCTGGGTGGAGGCTGTGTGAGTGGGCACCGTGATGCTTGAGATGGCAGCAAGTTATCTACTGGCATAAAAATATTTCAGTGTTTTAAGGAGCCAGATCTCTCATCCTGGTGCATGTTGAAGAATATTAGTACTAGTGGTGGCACTGTTATCCCCAATTTGTAGGAAATCAAGGCATAGAGGGATCAAATACCTCACTGAAGTTCATAACTAATACATGATGAAGATGGAGTTGAAACAGGAATGTTGGCGCCAGGACCTGTGCTCTTAGTGTGTAATACCGCTTCAGAGAGATGTGTGCTGCTTGTCTTTTTTTTTAAGTTTAAAATTTCATTTTATTTATTTATTTTTAAAATTGAGGTATAGTTGATTTACAGTGTTGTATTAGTTTCAGGTGTACAGCAAAGTGATTCAGTTATACACACACACACGTATACGCATGTATATGTTTTCTTTTTCAGTTTTTTTTTTTTTTCCATTATGGGCTATTCTATGGGTATAGAATGTAGATCCCTGTGCTATAGAGTAGGACCTTGTTTATTTTATATATACTAGTTTGTATCTGCTCATTCCAGACTCCTAATTTGTCCCTTCCCCACCTTCTTCCCTGATTGGTAACCGTAAGTTTTCTAAGTCTGTGAGTCTGTTTCTATATTGTAAGCAAGTTCATTTGTATTATCTTTTAGATTCTACATATAAGTGATATCATATGATATTTGTCTTCCTCTGTCTTACTTAATATGATAATCTCTAAATCCATCCATTTTGCTGCAGATGGCATTATTTCATTCTTTGTTATGGTTGAGTAATATTTTATTGTATGTAGATACCACATCTTTATCTGTTCAACTGTTGATGAACATTTAGGTTGCTCCCATGTCTTGCTGCAGCTGCTAAGTCGCTTCAGTCATGTCCGACTCTGTGCAACCCCATAGACGGCAGCCCACCAGGCTCTCCCGCCCCCGGGATTCTCCAGGCAAGAACACTGGAGTGGGTTGCCATTTCCTTCTCCAATTCGTGAAAGTGAAAAGTGAAACCGAAGTCGCTCAGTCGTGTCAGACTCTTCGCGACCCCATGGACCACAGCCTAATATAAATAGTGGTTGCTATAAATATGTATCTTTTTGAATTAGACAGTTACTCTTTTCCAGATGTTTGCCCAGGAGTGGAATTGCTAGATCATATGGTAACTCTATTTTCAGTTTTTTTAAGAAACTTCTATATTTTCCATAGTGGCTGCACCAATTTATATTACCACCAACAATGTAACAAGTTTCCCTTTTTTTTCTGCACACTTGCCAGTATTTATTATTTGTAGACTTTTTATTGATGGTCATTCTGACTGGTATGAGGTGATACCTCATTGTAGTTTTGGTTTGCATTTGTCTAATAATTAGCGTTCTGCTTATCTTAAACCTCAATAAACGGTATAGAAATTGAGTGGAAGGGAGACAAGTGAACTCTAAAATGGATATCAAGCTGCTTGATCCTCTATCACAAATGATATCCATAAGAAATTCAGTTGTGAAATGAGCTTCAGAAACCATAAAGGAGAAAATTGCAATAGAATGTGTCTGGTATATATTTTTTTATTTTTCAAAAGTATGGAAAACTATGTAAGTCCATTTTAAATTGGAAATGGGTTGATTTAAAAAGAAATGAAAAGAATTTATTAAAGTGTTCAATTAAATTGTGAGAAATGTTGCAAGTATATAAAGTATATTAAATATAAATACATATATTATAAATATACATTTTATATACTAAATCATTAAAATTGTAATGTGAGAAAATATTATGAACTCATAAGGTGTTGCCTATCATAAAATGGATAAAAACATGCAGTAATTGTGCTCTAAGTTTTTCTAGATCCTTTAATTCTTACTCTTCCTGACCTTCTATTATTTTAGCCTTGATCCCTTGTTGGTTTTATTAGGGAGGATGAGAGCATGGCTGCTGTGTGTGGGGTTAAAATCTGAGTGAGCATGAAGCAGTGTTCTAGCTTGTGGACTCATCAGTATTAAGAGGACAAGATTGTGTCCCATGTCTAGCACAGCACTTAGTTGGTGGGTGCTCTAGGCAGCTGAGTCTGCCTTTCAGGGCACAGGCAATGTACAAATTCTTCAGTGAGAAGAGCTCCATTCTTACATATTGCCTTTTCCTCTTTTGATCACTTCAGTTTTTGTAGAACAAAATGACTGTAATAATATATTCCAGTGTCTTTTTGGCATCTTTGCTGTGGGGTTAGCAAAGTTTGATTCAGAGTGCGGACTCTGGATCATTACTGCTTGAGTTTGTCTCTCAGCCTACCACCTACTAACTTTGAAACCCTGGGCACATTCCTTATCCTTATCCTGGACACATTCTTTATCCTCTTTGTATGTTACCTCATATCCAAAATTGGGATAGTAAGAGTACCTGCCTCATAGTACTGTCCTGAGAATAAAATGTGTTAGTGAGGTTGATACAAATAAAGGACTTAAGAAAATTCTTGGAAGCATAGAAAATGCTCAAAAATGTTGATTACTTCTGAAAGTCAAAGCATACAGGTGACCACCTACAGTTTACTTATGAAAATCAGCATGAAAAACAGACAATAGTAAGAATCTGCAAAGCATATGATACTCTATGAGAACTGTTACTAGATGTCTGGTGAGAGACAGAGAAATAAAGGAGACTGCTCCCATTGAATGAGATTAGTCATGTTGTTAATTGCTGAGCAGAAGTTCAAAACAAGGTAGCAAAACAGAGGCCTGGTTTACTGTGCTCTTGATGATCAACACTGTGCTTCATTACTCATTTTGTGGGGAGAATAAGACAGTGGTCCTGCCTAATGAGGAGATCAAATGGGCCACTAGAACAGAATCATCAGACTTAGTCAAACCTTAATTTTAATGAATTTTTTCACTGATTTTTTTTTTATGAGTGTCAAATGTATGTTGCAACAGAGCAGTATTGGAGCCATTCTCATCATCATACATTTGAATGCACTCACCAACCACACCTCTTCCTGACAGAGTTATCAGTTACACCTTTCCCACTCTCCCCCGCAGAGTAAAGAGCTTCTTATGTTAGTTCTGCAATAACTACCTGAGAATTTTGGACAAGTCTGCAGTGTCTTGTGGGACTTGTTTCTCTGTCTTTAAAATGAGGAGTTACGTTAAAAGTTCTCTAATTGGACTTTCCGGTCTACTGTTATTATAAGATGGGGATAGTTATTCAATCAAATTTGGAAAGAACTAGAGTTATCAATTACTTCCTTTCTGGGCATAGTTAGGCAAGTTCCCTAGACTCCTGGAACTTTAGTTTCTTTATCTGTGCGATGAGGAACAGGTTAGTATTTGCAGTGAGGATTCAGTGATATAGTCTGTGTGAATTACTGGGAACAATGTCTGGCTGTATGGCAGGCACTCAATAATCTCAGATATTACCATTATTTACAGCAAAGTTCAGACTCTTTTGTTGACTCTGAGGGGGCAGGTCAAGAAGCAACAGTTAGAACTGGACATGGAATAACAGACTGGTTCCAAATTGGGAAAGGAGTACGTCAAGCCTGTATATTGTCACCCTGCTTATTTAACTTACATGCAGAGTATATCATGAGAAAATGCTGGACTGGATGAAGCACAAGCTGAAATCAAGGTTTCTGGAAGAAATATCAATAACCTCAAATACCCATATGATACTACCCTTATGGCAGAAAGCAAAGATGATGAAAGTAAAAGAGGAGAGTGAAAAAGTTGGCTTAAAACTCAACATTCAAAAAACTAAGATCATGGCATCTGGTCCCATCACTTCATGGCAAACAGATGGGGAATCAATGGAAATAGTGAGAGACTTTATTTTTTTTTTTGGCTCCAAAATCACTGTATATGGTGACTGCAGCCATGAAATTAAAAGATGCCTGCTCCTGGAGAGAAAAGCTATGACTAACCTAGACAGCATATTAAAAAGCAGAGATACTACTTTGCCAACAAAGGTCCATCTAGTCAAAGCTATAGTTTTTCCTGTAGTCATGTATGAATGTGAGAGTTGGACTATACAGAAAGCTGAGCACCAAAGAATTGATGCTTTTGAACTGTGGTGCTGGAGAAGACTCTTAAGAGTCCCTTGGACTGCAAGGAGATCCAACCTGTCCATCCTAAAGGAAATCAATCCTGAATAATCATTGAAAAGACTAATGCTGAAGCTGAAACTCCAATACTTGGCCACCTGGCGTGAAGGACTGACTCATTGGAAAAGACCCTGATGCTGGGGAAAATTGAAGGTGGGAGGAGAAGGGGAGGACAGAGGATGAGATGGTTGGATAGCATCACCGACTCAATGGACATGAGTTTGAGCAAGCTCCAGGAGTTGGTGATGGACAGCAAAGCTTGGTGTGCTGCAATCCATCGGGTTACAGAGTCAGACACAACTGAGTCACAAATGAACTGAACTGAATAGCAAAGTTGGCAATACATTTAGAAATCATTAAATTAATTCCACACCATTGTTATTTATATAAAACAGTACACTAGAGCCTCACATTTAACTTTCAGCTTCCAGTTAGGTTCCAGGTAGGACATTTATCTTAGATGTAAAATGCCAGTGGATGTTTATAATAGCCTACATTGCTTGAACCTTTGGCACAGTGTCTGTTGCTGTGTCTGACAATAATGCATTACTTTGCATCACTTACATTACTTATTCTGTACAGCAGTCCTTTCAAGTAGATATTGCTATTCATGTTAAATTGCTTTGCATGTAAGCATAATTTACTCTTTACAATAATGCTATTAGGTAGATACTTAAAAAATATCTATTAACAGATGAGAAAACTGAGGCTTACAGAGGTTAAGTAGTGGGGCCAGTTTTCAGAACCAGATCTTTATGATTTTAGTGTTCTTAGTCATATTTTCACATTGCATGTGACATCATATTATGCATCTTCCATCATGATATCTCTCATTCACATGCTAGGAGCAATCCCCCGACCCCCACCCCAAAGAACTGACATTTCTCCCTTCTTTGTTTGAAACAACTACATGACTTCCTCTACGTGGTTCTTACTAAGAAGCTTAGATCCAAATATGAGACTCAAATGCAGTAATCCTATAATGCTGATAAACTGAATATTTAAGTTTTCCTGGTATTTATGTCTACTCTCTTATTGGTATTTTGCCCAGTCCTAATTTTTAATTCTGAATTTGCATTTTTAATTTAACAAACTATTAGATATAAAATGAGCTACAAGGATATATTGTATAACAGGGAGTATAGCCAATATTTTATAACAACTTTAAATGGAATATAATCTTTAAAAGTTGTGAGTCACTATATAATACACCTGTAACTTATTTAATATTGTATATCAACTGTACTTCAATAAAAATAAATTAAAAGATAAAATAAAAATTAACCATCTGTTTTATTCAAACTATAAGCCATAGTCAGATCTTTTGTGGAGCAAGACAAATGAATAAATAAATAAAGCATATATCCATAGCTTGATCAATTGCTTAACAAGGTGGATTAAAGATAAGATAGGTATTGACTGACAGTGACCACTGCTTCTGATTATTTCCACAAATTTTATGAATCTCAAATAATCAAATGATAAAATATACATTTTTGAGTGTCAATATTATGGGTTGTTATCTGGAGTTATAATTCCTTTCTGTGAGGTAATAAACATTTTAAGAGCATGCCAAGAGTAATATGTCATTCAGTAACTGTTGACTAATGGTTAGTTAAGCATTATGAATTAGTAATTCTGAATGTATGCACCCTGAGAAGCAGTCCTTCACAGAGAATTGTACAGCACATAAACAAAACAAAAAAGTGGAATAATTTTTTAAAAAGAAACTAAAGAGAGGTCATATTTCAGTCTAATTCAGGGGCAATTTAATTCAACAGAGGATTCATTTATTTTACAAAAAGGAATGTTCTAAGATGTGGCGGAGGTTAAAGGTTATGCGAGTAACACTAGGCAGTCTGGCTTCTTTGGATGCTTTTATCACATTACGAGGTGCTTCCCTGGTGGTGCAGTGGTAAAGAGTCCACCTGCAAATGCAGGAGATGCAAGGGCTGGAGCTTCCATCCCTGGGTTGGGAAGATCCCTTGGAGAAGGAAATGGCAACCCACTCCTGTATTCTTACCTGGGAAATCTCACAGCAAAAGGGATCCCACTGAGCCTGGTGGACTCCAGTCTATAGAGTCACAGAGAGTTGGACACGACTGAGCACAACAACAAAAACCACATCTCAAGATCAGATATTATACATTCAAATTCTCAACTAAATAGTTTAAACTATTTGTATGATTTTACCTTATACAGTTTAACTTTTCTAATTGACACTTATTGAGTCCTTACTGTGTCCCAGGTTTGGGTTGAGATAACCTGAGGGAACAAAACAGATCACAGTCCTATTCTCATTGAGGTAGGCTGAGAAATGCCCACCAAAATAGTTGATGTCATGGTCCCAGGAACCTGTGAATATGTTACTTTTTGTGGCAAAGGGACTTTGCTGGTAGGATTAAGGACTTTCAGATGTGAAGTTAGCCTGAATTATCCTGGTGAGCCTCTAAATGTGATTAGAAATGTCTTTACAAGAGGGAGACAGAGGTTTTCCTTCAGTAAAGGAGAAGGTAGAGATTGGAGTAGTGTGCTTTAAAGTTATAGGAAGGGCCCACAAGTCAAGAAATGAGGATGGCTTCTAAAAGTTGAAAAAGAGAAAGAGATGGATCCTTCCATCACAGCCTCCCTGCTGACACCTTAACGGAAGCCTGTGGAAACTGACTTTGGACTTCTGACCTCCTGAACCATAAGAGAGCACATTTGTGTTGCTTAAGCCACCAAGTCTGTGGTAGTTTATTATTGCAGCCATGGGACACTACGGCATTCATGGAGATGTCATTCTAGAAGATGAGTAGAAAAATGTTATAAGAAATAAGGAAATCATATATTTTGTTAGCAGGCAGAAAGCACTATGGAAAAGAGAAAAAAGAGCACAGAGTAAGAGGGAGGGAGAGGGCCTGATCCACGCAGGGTGCTGGTGAGGTATGGTGGACTGGTGCTACACTTTACGGCATAACTAGGGAACAGACTTCATTGAGAGGGTGAGATTTGAACAAACACATGATGTTGGAAAAGGAGTTAGCTAAGTGGATATCTGCGGGAAAATTATTCCGGATAGAGAGAACAAGAGTACACACACCCTAAGGCAGGAAAAATAGCCAAGGTGATTAAGGTGAGAGGCAGAGGAATATTAGAGAAGTAGTTTTCAGGCTATTTATGTAAGCCTTTGTAGAATCTACTGTTAGGAAGAGGAAATCATTAATATCTGTTCTGTTAAGTTAAATAGGGGGATAACCATAGACACACAGACATCTTCTAAATTAGTTTCAAAATACCAGTTTGGGACAATGAAATCAATCAACCGATGATGTGTGTGAGACAATAGTTTTCCACTGCTTTTGAGTGTAAATATATAATGACTGTACTTGAAGTCAACTAAGTTTAGCAGATATCATTGCCTCTTTTTATTTTATAAATATTTGCTTATTTTAAGGTCAAGCTTTTAATTCTGATGAAGTAATTTCTTCTCAGTTTTTTTCTTCTTCTGGCACATAGTCTTGGATTACATCATGCACTTTTGGTATAGTCTATGTCTAGATTTGTGTTGTCAAGGCTGTATATTGTCACCCTGATTGTTTAACTTATATGCAGAGTACATCATGAGAAATTCTGGACTGGATGAAGCACAAGCTGGAATCAAGATTTCTGGGAGAAATATCAATAACCTCAGATATGCAGATGATACCACACTCATGGCAGAAAGCGAACTAAAGAGCCTCTTGATGAAAGTGAAAGAGAAGAGTGAAAAGGCTGGCTTAAAACTCAACATTCAGAAAACTAAGATCATGGTACTGATCCCATCACTTCATGGCAAATAGACGGGGAAACAATGGAAACAGTGAGAGACTTTATTTTTTGGGCTCCAAAATCACTGCACATGGTGACTTCAGCCATGAAATTAAAAGATGCTTGCTCCTTGGATGAAAAGTTATGACCAACCTAGACAGCAGAGACATTGCCAACAAATGTCTGGCTAGTCAAAGCTATGGTTTTTCCAGTATGGGTGTGAGAGTTGGACTATAAAGAAAACTGAGTGCCAAAGAATTGATGCTTTTGAACTGTGGTGCTGGAGAAGACTCTTGAGAGTCCCTTGGACTGCAAGGAGATCCAACCAGTCCATCCTAAAGGAAATCAGTCCTGAATATTCTTCAGAAGGACTGATGTTGAAGCTGAAACTCCAGTACTTTGGTCAGCTGACATGAAGAATGGACTCATTTGAAAAGACCCTGATGCTGGGAAAGAGTGAAAGTGGGAGGAGAAGGGGACAACAAAGGATAAGATGGTTGGATGGCATCACCAACTCAATGGACATGAGTCTGAGTAAGCTCTTGGTATTGGTGATGGACAGGGAGGCCTGGCATGCTGCAGTTCACAGGGTTGCAAAGAGTCAGACATGACTGAGTGACTGAACTGAACTGAACTGATGTCTGAATTTAATGTGTATGGAACTAGTAGAATCTACATATGAGGCAGAGGTAATTAAGTTTTAGTTAGATGGGTCAGCCTCAGGCCTTCCTGACCAAACAGCTAGACTGACCACTCAAGGAGATTTCCTGGCAAGTTGAAGGCATAATGACACAGCGATGGACAGTCTAATCCTAGACCAGTGGTTCATTTCATGTTCCAAGCACCTTCAGGTTATCAGTGGCAGCATGGCTTACAGTGTGTTTTCTATACCACACCCTGATGTGGTTAAATTCCAAGATAACCTGCAGATGTGGTGTGAATTATGAGCTCCACTTCTCTTTCTTCTTCACTTATTATATTTGGGTAGTGACTATCATGCCAATTCTATCAAAGGTCTCTTGCCCACTTAAGTTTTAGCTGTATAACTTGATGGCAATCTCACTCCAGAAAGCCTAAAATCATTGTATCCAGAACTTTGTTCAAGCTAAACAAATAAACGTTTGTTGAATAAATGAGTAAGCCAGTGGTAGAATTAGCAGGGTGTGTCTGTCCTTGTTAGAATCTTCTCTAGCAGATTCCTGGGCCTGTTCTGATGATCAGTGGACTCGGATCACAAGCCAAGGGGAACTGGAGTACACTTTCCCATGGAGTATGTGGGATGAGTCCTAGGCACTTGCATGTCCAGTGAGCTGATTTCCACTAATCCACTACATTCACCTAGTCTTTACAAATGGCTTTCCCCTTAGTTTTTTAAATTCTGTCCTCTAGTTCCCTCTGTGACTCATATTCTGTATGGAGTGCTATCCAGATGCTCGTGTCCCGACCATCCACCTGGTATATGGAATGGTTGTTCTCATGTAGAGGTCAAAGAGTAGGATTAGGATTTTGTATTAGGTTCTGCAGAGAAAGAGAGCCACTAGGCTGTATGTGTATGTGTATATATACTGAACACCTGAATAGAACAAAAAGGCAGGCTTTCCCAAGCAAGAGGGAATTTTCCAGCTGTCTACCTTTGGACTTGAACTGGAGCATGGTTCTGCTGAGTCTCTCCCTGTGGGCTGAATACTCATGTAATATATTAAGTATACATATGTAATATATATTTTACATATGATGTATATATGAATATTAGTGTTGTATATATTTGTAATGTATATATACACATACACACATGTGCACACAAACACATAGATACCTTATTTATTCTGTTTTTCTGGAGAACTAATCCAGAATCCTACGGCTTCCCAGGTGGCTCAGTGGTAAAGAATCCACCTGTAATGCAGGAGATGCGGGTTTGATCCCTGGGTCAGGAAGATCCCCTTGAGAAGGAAATGGCAACTCACTCCAGTACTCTTGCCTGGAAAATCCCATGGACAGAGGAGCCTGGCGGGCTACAGTCCATGGGGTCGCAAAAGAGTTGAACATGACTGAGTGACTAAGCAACAACATAGAATCTTGAAGACTATTCTAGCCCTGCCATGTCTCTTTTTCTCTCTCCCTTGCCTCTTGTTCTTCAGTGTATAGATGAAACATCTGAAGATCAGAAGGATCCAGTGACTTTTCCAAGATAATCAGCAAACTGATGACTAAGTTGGCATGTTGAGCCATTGTTGGAGTAGGGAGAGAGGGGGCATCACTGATGGCTAAAATGTTGACCCACTGGATACTTGGGATTGTTTAAAAGAACAGAGATATCAGGAGAATGTTCACATTTTGAGACAAAGTTCCAGCCTCATGCAGTTGTGCTTAGACCATCAGCTGTGGTGGAGATGCAGAAGGTGTTCAATGTGTAGGAGAAATACTTCCCCTCTGGAAAGGGAGACTTTCTTCTGATGATTGTCCTGTTGAGAATAAAGATTTATTCTCAATTATGATGATGTGCAAAGACAAACTCCCAACATGTGTGGAAAAGCTAAGTTTCTGTTTGTCAAGGACACCGCGTTCTGACAGCAGCGTTGTTCCCTCTGGTTAGTGATAACTGGTTCTGGCAGACACTTTCACAAGATGAGAGCCTCTTAACTGTTGGAGAAGTCACATCTGAGAGCCAAGATGTTTTTGAACTAAAAAAAAATTTATGACCACACAGAGCTTTCAACTTTCAATTTGATTTAAAACATTTTTATGATAGAAGGAGAAACAGCATCAACCATGTTAGCATAAGTTCCAACTGGCTTTTAGAAAATGAGACTTGATGCCTCAGCTTTGCCTGGGTAGGAAGCAAGTTGTGGAAAAGATGGCTAATAAGTTGCACAATTCCATCTGAGAACGACTTTTTCCTCTCAATTCTTTTTATGTCTTGTGTGTTGGATAATTCGAGAGTATTTTTTGTTTTTATTTATTCAGCCTATAATTTTGATCTCCACTTCACAATGTCTCCAGAGATACAGTTACTGAGACAAGGGAAAATAAAAGTGTATGTGGTGATTCAATACACTATAATGATCATCAACAAAAGAATTATGCTGAGTTTTAGGGAAATACAAAAATACAAAGGACACAGCTTCACTGTCAGTTTAGCAGGTAGAGAGTTTTTAATGCCATAAGAGAAAATTGTTATAGAAACTTATTCATTCACTTACCAAATGTTTATTAATTGTATGTTGTAGCCTAGAGGAACCCAGAAAACTAGGATCCAGTGTTTGATGTGTGGAAGCTGAGAAAGAAATGTAAAAAGTAGGGGAAAAGTACACTTAAAAATACTACAATATAAATTTTTTCCCTTTTTTGGTCTCTCTCTGGACTTGTCATGGTGTTGTTTATTTGCTACTTGATGTTCTAAAAAAATAGAAATTAAAATGTTAGATTACTAGGATGAATTTTCTTGTTCCTTTCTATGTTGTGCAATGCCAATTCAAATGCAAATATCACATTTCACTTGGGTGCGGAGTCACCAAAATTACACAATTTCTATTTTGTGGCTTGTCGTTCAAGGCTGCCTCTAGCTGGTAAGAGACAAACTCAAGACAGAATGAGAAAGACTTGGAAGGAAGAAGAGAAAATTCCCCAGAGTGGAGCTTTTTGAGGGGCCCTCCAGGAACAGGGGCCAATACAAAACCCTCACAGGTACCCAAGGATCTTTGAGGTGTGTGTGAATTTGCTTGAGCCTGATGGCTACTGGGTTCCTTCTCCCATCAAACTAGGGACCCATGTGCAGTGTCTGTACAGGGTTTGGGCCGGAGGGATCGAGCCAGGTGGCTCCTTATTTCCATGGGCCGACTGCCTCAGTTCATAGTAGATGGGAGACCCCTGAGGAAATGGCAACCCACTCCACTATTCTTGCCTGGGAAATATCATGGATAGAGGAACCTGGTGGGTTGTAGTCCATGGGATCACAAGGGTTGGACACGATTGAGCTACTGAGCATGTGAAGATCTTAAACCTCTGTGCCCAGATGTGCTCAGTACCTGGATGAAGCAGTGAGAAGCCTGCCCTGCTCAGCCCAGATCAGCTCATCTGGCATGGGAGTGCAGCAGCCATGCTTGGCCCCAAGATGCCTTATCCTTACCCTACCCAAGCTCATGGCCAGGCCTCTTCCTTGGTGAAGAGTGGCCCTTATGCCCACCGTACCCAATCTCATGGCCAGGCCCCTTCCTCGGTGAAGAATGGCAGCAGTTACCATGTGAGAGTGTCGATGGAGGCTGGCTGAAGTCTGGGATAGGGGACTGGGTAGCCAAGAACCCATCCCAGGGAGGCCCATCCCGGGGAGGTGAATGTGTACAAGATTTGGAGGTCTCAGCTGGGGGTGCAGGCTCTATTGTCTGATTGGACTTCACTTAAATACACAATTCAAAGCTAAAATGATTGAGAAATTTCAAGATGGCACTGGCTGCATGCTGAAGCAGGCAGTCCTATTTGAGTTCAGCTTTTGGATATATTTTTTACACCCCCGAGATGGCTCCATCTTTCAGAGAAGGCAATTTCTCCTTTGTGCCAAGTTGGGGGAATAGTGAATCTATCAATATTTTCTTCTTCCAGCAAGGGACTCATTTTTAATGTTTTTTTAAAGGGGGATTTTCTTTACTTTGGCAAGGATGGTCTCATGATCTTTGTGGTGGTTTCAGATTTGCTCTGGGTTTGGATGTGGGTGTTTTGAAACTTCACTGAAGTAAAATCCATGAGAAAATTGTAGACAAGTATTGAATGCAGATAAAGAATCAAGATGACCCCTGATAACCACTTAGCCACAAAAGAACATTCTGTGATAGCTGCCAATATTGGGAAACCTTGCTTGTCAAACCACAGCGTGCAGGGGTGTCTTAGCTGCCAGTGAGGCAGTTGCGCCAGGAGTTAGGATCAAGGAGTTGAGCAGACCTGGTACTGAATTCGTTCTCTGTGTTAAGCAGTTTAACGCCTTAATCTTTCTGTGCCTCAATTATCTCTGTGCAAAGTGAGGGTCATGGTTTTGCCTTTTTAAATAGAGTTCTTGGAAAAGTTAATTTAATATATATGTAAAGTGTTTAGCATTGAGACACCGTCAGTCCTCAATAGCTGTAAATTCTATATCTTTTCATATGCAAGCATGCAGAAAAAAGTGAAGGTGGTAGTTTCTTTGCAAAACAGTCTTCCTTTGTGGCCCCTGTCTGTGATCCCCAGTGCCTTCAGGAATTTCTGTGATGTTGTGTCTGGTCCATTCTCTCCCCTGGTGCAAACTTGTCCTTGTCACTTCACTTTTGTCAAACACTGTATGTCTTGTGTCTCACCTGCTCAGGGGCCACTTAAAAATAATAGGTTACTGGGTGGATTAAATTTGCTTCTTAGTTGGATCCTAGCTATCTATATGAAATATTGAAGTCAGATAAGACAGGAAGAAAAATGTGAAGAGGGCTAATAGAATCCTAGAAAGGGATGAAGATGAAATGGAAAGAAGAGGGAAAAAAACAGGGGGTCATTAACAAGAACTAGCGTGCTAGTGTAGATTTTTAAGCTCCTTGAGGGCAGAAACAGAGGCTACCTGATCCCTACATTTCAAACTTTGTTAGCATAACACGTTGCTCACTTTGAGTCTAGTAAATGTGTAGAATAAATAGTGAATGGTGATAGGCACCCAGAGCTCCAGTGGGAGTAGCCGATAGCAGGGTCCAGGCTAACGGGGAGATGTGGGGATGGATAGGAGATTTAAGAGGATCTGCATTGGCCCCCTATCCCTGAACGAAGCAGAAATTGCTGAGTATTTTATGGTTTGGTTTGCACCTCACTTTCAGCATATGTGTGTGATCTTGGGCAAATAATTTATTTTTGTCTAGGCTTCAGTTTCCTCATCTCTCCTCTGTGCAATGAGGATAGAATAACCACCTGGTAGCATTGATGTGTACACTTAAAGAACCCATCACAGCGCTGGGCAAAGGGCAGAAAATCAGTACATATTCTCTTTCTCTTCTGCTTCCTTCCAACTTTTTCCTTCTTTTCACCTCCTAGATTTTCCATTCTGCCCGTCTTGAAGCGTTAACAAAAGCATCAGTGCTAGAACAGTGGCGCTGTGGGTCTTGGATCTTGTGAAAGAATGTAGATGGATTATTGCAAAACTTCTTGTACCAAAAGAAAAACAATACAGGCATCTGCCCTTCTGGTGGTAGGCTTAGTAGCAACAAACTGTGCATAAAGGACAGCACTTTATGTCTTATTAAACCCAGGGGCAATATGAAGAGTTGGTGAGAGTATGGGTTTTTTGGTCAGATAGATGTGGTTTTGTCACATGTATTTGCCACTCTAATCAGGCAAGTTTACTTCTTGATACTTGGATTTCCACTTCTGAAGTATGTCCACTTAATTCATTCATTCTTTCCTGAGCACCTCCACAGCATGTGCAAAGTGCTGGACATGCAATGGCAATGATAGACGTGCAGTTAGCATGATATACAGAAATCACACTAATTTTTGAACACTGGCGTCTGAATAGGGATCAGGCAATGTGTGAGGGATTGAAGGAAGATTACTAAAGATAACGGTGCAGAAGGCCAAGGACAGGTTGTGGGAGCTGAGGATGTCAGTGTGACTGGGGCAAAGAGTTTTAGGGCTGAGGAAGGAGAGTTAAACCTCATGGCAGAAGTAGGAACATAGATTAAGAAGTCTTGAAAACCACCTTAAAGAATTCAGAGTTTATCCTAAGGGTAACAATAGCACTCCCCAAATAGTACTTTCCAGGGGAACCGGAGTCCAGTGGAACCCAATGAGTATGGTAGGTCTGTCAAGGAATAATTATTTTCCCATGAATTGGATATTGGTCTATGAGAGATATAAATGTTAGATTCATGAGGAAGGGAGGATGTACAAATCTGTTAGGGCTGCCATTACAAATGGGGTGACTTAAACAACTGAAATGTCTCACAGCTCTGGAGGCTGGAAGTCTAAGATGAAGCTGTTGGCAGCATTGATTTGTTCTGAGGGCTGAGAGGGAAGACCCTGTTCAGGGCCTCTTTCCATGGCAGGTATTGTAACTGCGCCATCTTCACGTTCACGTGGGGTTCTCTCTGTATGTGTCTCTGTCTCTGAATCTCCCTCTTTTATAAGGGCACCACTCAGATTGAATGGGACTCATCCCGATGGCCTCATTTTAACCTGGTTACCTCTGTAAAGGCCTTATCTAGAAATAAGGTCACTTTTTGAGGTGTTGGGGGTTAGGACTTCAATATGTGAATTTTAAAGGACACAGTGCAACCCATAATAGTGGGGTTACTTACCAATGGCACCACAAATATTGGTTATCTGTATTGAGGAACTCCCTGGATTCCTACTTCACAAATACTCAAAAATAATTATCTGTAGGATTAAAGACTTAAATGTGGAAGGCACAAATGTTGAAATGTTTAGAAAATATATAGTAGAATATCTTATAATCCAGGTTCTGGAAAGGCTTTTAAAATGTGACAGAAAAAATGCTAAAGTACAGCATAAAAGATGAGGTTTAAGATCTTGAAATTTGATCACATTAAATTAAGCACTGTATAAAACAATGACAGCAAAGAAAGGAGAGTAAGGAAAATGAAGAGGCAAGCTGTGATTTGGAAAAAGATGTTTTCTCTGCAACTGATAGAGAATTAGTATCTAGAACACATAAAGAATTAGTAAAAAGACCCAGAAAAGGCAATGGCAACCCACTCCAGTACTCTTACCTGGAAAATCCCATGGACGGAGGGGCCTGGTGGACTGCAGTCCATGGGGTCGCTAGCAGTCGGACACGACTGAGCGACTTCACTTTATTTTTTCAGTTTCATGCATTGGAGAAGGAAATGGCAACCCACTCCAGTGTTCTTGCCTGGAGAATCCCGGGGACGGGGGAGCCTGGTGGGCTGCCGTCTATGGGGTCGAACAGAGTCGGACTTGACTGAAGCGACTTAGCAGCAGTAAAAAGACAACGAATCCAGTGAAAATTTGGACAAAAGAGATAAACAGATATTTCACAGAAAAAGAGACAGGAATGCAAAGAGAAATATAATTTAGGTCCCCAATGTGATATTATTTTACAACTGTCTGGTTAGTAATAATTAAAGAGATAGACAATTCCAAGTATTGTCACAAATATGAAGGAAAACTCCTAGGCACAGCCTTATCCTGGAAAGTCGGACATTCTCAAACTCTGTGACCCAGTGATTTCACTCTAGGTATAAGTCCTAGAGAAACTCCTACACAAAGTGATAAATACAAAATTATTCACAGTAGATTATTTCCTAAGAACATAAAACTGGAAATAATCCTAATAACCATTAACAGGATGATATTTGAAAAATTTGGAAATCCAAATTTTTGTGACTGCAGAATTTTGTAAATGAATAACTCCTACCGCATACAACAATATCTGTGAATCTTATAAATCTTGTATTAAAAAAACAAGTTACAGGAGGTTAAGTTACAAGACAAGGAAAATTAAATAATACATTGGTTCATATGCATATTTATGTAATAATACAATGCAAGAGAATGATGACAAACATACAATTCAGGATAGTGGTTATCTCTGTTATCTCCGGGGGTAGGATACAGAAGAATGAAATGGAGACAGAAACATGAAGATAGATGTAACAATGTTAGTAATGTTCTTGTATAGTCTTGCAATGGATTGAATGACTCTTTCCCCCCACACCCCCCAAAATATGTTGAAATCCAAACCTCCAGTGTCTTAGAATGTGACTGTAGTAGGAAATAGGGTTGTTGCAGATGTAATCGATTAGGATCAGGTCGTACTGGAGTAGGGTGGATCCCAATCCAATATGACTGGTCTTATAAGAAGATGACCATGTGAGGACAAAGAGAGAGAATGGCATGTGAAGATGAAAGCGGGGATTGGAGTGATGCATCTAAAAGCCAGGAATGATAAAGACTGCCAGCAAATCATCAGAAGCCATGCCAGGGATATGAAACAGATTCTCCCTCACAGCCCCTAGGAGGAACTAACCATGCCAGCACCTTGATTTTGGATTCCTAAACTCCAGACTGCAAGATAACGTTTCTGTTTTTTAAGCACCCAGTCTGTAGTACTTTGTAACAGCAGCCCTAGGAAATCCACACAGTCCTTAAATTAGATACTAGGTGCATGGGTGTTTATTTTATAATTCACGACTTACAAATGCATTACATATGTTACTTTTGGTGTTTCAAAGAGTTACATAATAATTTTTTTTTAAAAAGAAGTTATTATTTTAATTACTGCCACACTGGGACATAGTTTCTAGCATGAATGTCAATGGTAAATTCCAGAAAAGTTTTCCTAGACAGTTTTATTAAAACTATAAAAATCTTCAACACGCCTGTTAATTTTTATGGAGTTTTTACTTCATCCTCAGTGTCATTGAGTCCCGGTTTCTCTGACTTTAATTATAATGTGCACACTTCTCTGAGCACAGTGTTCAGCATCCAATCCTGAATGAAGGTGATTGCCAAGCACACACCTGTCATGTAATCTCCTGTCAACAGGCTGACATCAGCTTTGGCACCATTAAAGGGAAGCCACCAAATCACATCAAGGTTTCAGACATAGGCTCCACAAAAGTAAGTGCCCTCCTTTACCTCAAAGCCACACTAGAGGAAGGGCTTGGATGCTTTGTCCACACAGCTGTGTTTCTGCCTCTTAGAAACAGTGTGTGACACAAAGTAGATGCTCAAGAAATTTGTTGAATGAAGGTGTAAGTTAAGAGTTTTATGTGTGTCTGCTTCTCAGCAGTAATGATA
Organism: Bos indicus x Bos taurus; assembly: GCF_003369695.1. Lineage (NCBI taxonomy): Eukaryota > Metazoa > Chordata > Mammalia > Artiodactyla > Bovidae > Bos > Bos indicus x Bos taurus. Next base: position 66,341,663 of record NC_040078.1, on the reverse strand, counting down.
CCAACTACTGTTTTTCAGAAGAATTTTATCAGCTACCCCCCTTCTCACCTCCCCCCCCACCATCTCTCACCCCCTCCACCCACCAACTAATTTTTGATCTGTTTGTTTCTATCTGCTGATTTGCTAGCTCTTCTTCCTTATACTCGGGCTCCCCCGGTGGCTCAGCAGTAAAGAATCTGCCTGCCATGCAGGAGCCGCAGGAGACACGGGTTCCATCCCTTGGTCTGGAAGATGCCCTGGAGAAGGGTGGGGCAACCCACTCCAGTATTCTTGCCTGGAGAATCCCATGCACAAAGGAGCCTGGTGGGCTATAGTCCATAGAGTCACAAAGAGTCGGACATGACTGAAGTGACTGAAGTGACACTGGTCATTCAGATATACTATTTCTCTACTAACTAGTACTTCTTTGTATAAGTACTTCTTTATATAAAGTCTTTATGTAAGTACTTCTTTATATAAAGTCAGAGGCTGCCATTGGGACTTTGAATAGGGGTCAGATTTGGGTGTAATAAGGCCAGATATGTATTTTTTTCTTTTAAGAGTAGTTAGTTAATTATTTACTCTTCCATATTAGTTAGTACCTTCTCTACTGATACTAATATATTCTATCTTGAGAAGAGATGTAGGTTCTTTAGAATCCTTTATTGAGATTCAGGTGAAATGTATCTTGATTAAGGAATGGATTCTAAAAATGGAACTCCAAGAATACATGCAAAGTAGACACTTTTTTTCCCCCCAAAGTAGATACTTTAAAAATAATAGGATTTATCTAGCACTTTGAAAAATAGATTAATAATGTTTTGAATATACATAATAAACATTATGACTTGAAATTGCTTTCATGAGAATTTTCTCTTTTTTACCCAGTAGATTAAGTAGCTGTTGTTTGTGAGATGTGCCAGTGAGAGATCGGGACTTTTAAAGATCTTGAAGTGTAATCCTGGAAATGTTGCTTGTACCACTGATGAATTCAAGCAATGTTAATAAGTGACCAGGAGGATAGTCCTAGGTGAGGATGGAGAGATAATTAAGACCTTTGCAGATATGCAGTTCAGTGGGAGAGGCATAAGAAATAGATAATTGTATCCAATGTGATCAAGTGATATTAATCACTAAAGGATAGAATAGTACTCTGTGTGATTAACATATTCCATGTGGTTTATTACATAGTTGTTTTTTGGACACTGGTCATTCAGATATACTATTTCTCTACTAACTAGAATATTTGGTTAACCAGAATTTTCAAGTGACTCTACCTGAGTAATAGTTTATTTTATAAGTTATGATCATATCATTAAAAAAAAAATCTATGTCTACCATAGAGAAAAACTGCAATCATTCTTTTCTATAGTTAATGGCTAATTTATTTATCTCACTGTAGCATTTATGATCCTTTTTAATTTCCAGGAGTTTAGAGACCTCTTCTGATTTTAGAACAGAGAAAAGAGGGTTTATTTCCATGAGGCATTGGTTTTTCACATAAGTTGTGGCAATATTTTACTGACAAAAAAAGCAAAAGTCAGTAATACATTTCCATAAGCTATGAAAATGAGAGTTAATAGGTACGGATCGAAACAATATAAGCAAAAAGCGGTTACAATATTAAAATGACTCGAATTACAATTCTTAATGAAATAGTGGATATTTCTTGATTATAAAACTATTTCAGCCAAATTTATTAGCGTTTCTTTGAGTAAATACACCACTAGAAATTCTCTCACCATTGAGCTTTTAAAATCATTAAAATGTTATTGCTTTATCTGCATTCGTCCTTCGAGAATACGCCTCACCCTTTCCCTTCTCACCTTCTTTAGAAAGCTAGAAACAGTCCAGTCCTGTAAGTGACAGAGAATCCTAAGGCAGCGACTTCCCATTGACAACACGTGGCCCGAATGTTTTTCACTTCTTGGGGATATCGGCCCCTAAGCCCACCATCTCAAATGCACCATCTCTTTCTTTGTACCTGGTTTTATCTTTTTAAGATGGATTTGGGATGAACTGTCGGCAAACTACAATCTGACAGCTCCAACATGCTGTCACGACTGCTGTCTGCGCGCTTTCCTCGGCTCTCCTGATTGTTATTTTACAGCCGTAGAGATGGCGCCTTTAGCTGGAGAATGAGTTTAAAACAAAACTTTTCCCTAATTGCTCGGGCAGCTAAGAGGGCCGTAGTGATGCTGAGGAGGGGGGCTGTAGCATCTGAGCACCGTGCTGAAGTTTCTCCCGGTCAGGCTCAAGGCAAAAGGGGCGGAGAGGAAGGGGCGGAGGTCAACCGCGCCCTCCTCCCCGCCCAGGCGGCGAGCGCTGCTAGGTGCTAAAGGATCCAGCCAGCCGAGCGCACCAGGCAGGTTCCGCGCTGCGCGAGCGCGCGGAAGGACGCGCGGCGCGAGCGAGTCCGGGCCGGAGCCGTGGCGAGGGCGCAGCGCTGCGCTCAGGAGGCATCGGCGGCGGCGGCGGCGAAGCAGAGCAGGGCGCGGGATGGCCCACGGGCTGGCGCGCCCTTCTGCTCCGCCTAGAGCCCTGCCCGCAGCCGGGGATGCCAAGGTCACCACCCCTTTAGCGGCTAGATTCCCACGCGTTGGTCTCCGGATGCTCAAGCCTACTGAGGTTTAGCCACCCCACTCTCGGACGCCCGGGGCGGCAGCAGGCAGCCGCACCCGAGGGCACCTGAGCCTGCGCTGGCCAACAAGTTTGGAACAGATGCCCCCAGCTGGGGATACAGCCTCAGAGGAAAGACCGACCCGTCCGGATTCTGAGGTGCGCGGCTGGGACCCGGGAGAACGGGTCTAAGAGGAGGGAAACGGGTAAAGGAAAAGATCCTCTTTCGCCCCTCGTTTCCCTGCCCGGGACCCTTCGACTCCCACATCCGGATCAGCTCAGGTCTTTGGCGCCCCCGGGGTGGGAGGGAGACCGGCCCTCTGGCGTTTGAGCAATCGCAGAAAGTTTCAGCCAGTTAAGAGGTTTGGGAAGGATGTTGCAAGCAGAGGCCCGGGGGCGTCGGGGTAGCAGCGGGCGAAAGTAGCGCTGTGAGTAAGACTCGGAGGAGGCGGCCGCCCTGCGGGCAGACCGGGGCGGCCCTTCTTGGGCCGGTCCCAGGAAAGGCTGGCTTCGGAATTCCTAGCCTCCGGGAAAGCTGTTGGGGAAACGCCGGCCGAAAGAGCTCGGGGCGGGGTGGCGGCGGTGGTGGGCATAGAGGGTCTGTGACTCAGGCCTCAGCTCACCAGGGAAAGAGCTGTGTGTCAGTCGTGTCCAACTCTGCGACCCTGTGGGGTGTTGCCCGCCAGGCTCCTCCGTCCATGTGATTTTCCAGGCAAGAACACTGGAATGGATTGCCATACCCTTCTCCAGGGGATCTTCCTAACCCAGGGTTCAAACCCGGATCTCCTGCACTGCAGGCAGACCCTTTACCGTCTGAGCTACCAAGGAAGCCTTAGGGAAAGAGCTACAAATGAATAATTCGCCTTGGATATTGCTGCCCTGAACCTGTAGCGTAAGATCAGCAGCATCTAGGCAGAACTACCCACAGTGAGGGCGGTCCGTCTCCCTGGCTGTCACCCACCTGCATTTCTGCACAGGTGGTAACCTTCCATGGGTCATTGATGTGTGTGGTTTGCTGTTATTTGAGCTAAATCACATAGTTTTAGCTCAAATTCAGAACTTATTCAGAGAAGCCCATGCAGCGTCAGTGCGCTTGCGGCTCCACCCTGCACCCTTCCAAAATTTGGGGAAGATGATTTTTGTCTGCGTGACAAACAGACATAGCTCCCAAAGGAATAATCTACACGTTTGGGGCAAAGTTCATCAGAGGAAAAAGCAAAAAGTTTAGAAGGTCACTTAGTTATTAGAATAGACTATCATACTTTTAAAAACTCATTTGGGTTTAAATCTAGTCTTGTTAAGTGACTTGGTAAATCTGAAGTTTTAGGGTGACAGTGAAGTGTCAGGAGGAGATTTAGGAGGTGCTCATTGGCAGAGTAGACACAGAAGTTAACCAAAAGGTCTCAGTTCTGGTAGCTTCTTTACCTTGAAAATGAGATGTGGAACCCCAGGCAGATATGTGCTGTTCACAGCATGATGCAATCTGGCTCCTGATAGGCTGGATAAATATGATTCCCACCATAGGGTGCTGGGGTGCCAGATGAGCAGTTTTCCAGAGCTCATGATTTCTCTGTCTTTATGCTACAGATCTCTGGACTGCAAGCCTAAACTCTTGAGAAGGAGATGACTTGAGTGGCCAGCTCTTATCTCCATAACAATGTCCACGAACAGTTCTATACAGCCAGTGTCTCCTGAATCTGAGCTCCTTTCAAATACAACTTGCCAACTGGAAGAAGACCTTTCAATATCTTTTTCAATAATCTTCATGACAGTGGGAATCTTATCGAACAGCCTTGCCATTGCTATCCTCATGAAGGCATACCAGAGATTTAGACAGAAGTATAAGTCATCGTTTTTGCTTTTGGCTAGTGCTCTAGTAATCACAGATTTCTTTGGGCACCTCATCAATGGAACTATAGCAGTCTTTGTGTATGCTTCTGATAAAGACTGGATCTACTTTGACAAGTCAAATATCCTTTGCAGTATTTTTGGTATCTGCATGGTGTTCTCTGGTCTGTGCCCACTTTTTCTAGGCAGTTTGATGGCCATAGAGCGATGCATTGGAGTCACCAAACCAATATTTCACTCTACAAAAATTACAAACAAGCATGTTAAAATGATGTTGAGTGGGGTGTGCTTTTTTGCTGTTTTTGTAGCTTTGCTGCCCATCCTCGGGCACCGTGACTATAAAATTCAAGCTTCAAGGACCTGGTGTTTCTACAAAACAGATGAAATCAAAGACTGGGAAGATAGGTTTTATCTTTTACTTTTTGCTTTTCTGGGGCTCCTAGCCCTGGGTATTTCATTTGTTTGCAATGCCATCACAGGAATTTCACTTTTGAAAGTTAAATTTAGAAGTCAGCAGCACAGACAAGGCAGGTCTCATCACTTTGAAATGGTCATCCAGCTTCTGGGTATAATGTGTGTTTCCTGCATTTGTTGGAGTCCTTTTCTGGTAAGGATCTATGGTTTTGACATTTTTTTTTGCCTTTTTCAGTTAATCCATATTCAATACAAGGTTTGTTGTCTTTTTCAAAGATGTTAGTCTTGATGGGCAATGCTGTTTCATCTTTTGAGTGCTGGAATTTACTCCTGTTCGGAACTTACTTTAGTTCTCAGCTCTGGCTTAGAATTAAGCTAACTATGACACAGATGGTTATTTTCCCACAAGCCTGGAAATAAAAGAAATATCTCAGTAAACAATTCTAACCGTAGTGTTAAATATTGCAGTGTGGTATAAAGTAATTTTCGCAGAAATGACAGTCTTAATATACTGAATATGATTAGTTTCTAAAATGTGGAAAAATGACTATAAAACAATATTGGAATGGACTCCAGTAAGTCTTGATAGAAAATCACATGGGCTTGTAATTTATAGATTGGCTTCTCAACACACAATGATCAGGTCTCAGTTTGCAAAGGGAAGTGATGAGTTGAGATAGTTGGATAGTGCAGGTGATCTCAATGGGTAGATCAGGTAAGGAATGGGTAGATCAGGTAAAGAAATCTCTAGTTCATTAACCCAGGATGATAGTAATGCAGGGAGGGATATGAGAGCCAAGGAATCTTCTCTTATCATTTCATTTCCTCTTTTTCCAGCAGCTATATTTAACATCTTGGTATTTTTATTTGGAAATGAAGGCTAAGCTTAAAGAATTAGCAACAAATATAAATCATTTATATGACTTTCTAAATAGAAGACAAAAAATACTTGTGATTGATAAGTATGGCCATAACTTTGGCCAACAATTTTTGATAGAAAAGGTGACAACATACAAGGAAAGAGAAAACATCCTTGTGTATGTGGCTACTGATGGCAGTGAAGATTATTTCCATTCCTTTTTCCATTTGCCAAGGGGGAAACAGATTGGTATTCAAAGGTAGTAATACAGGTGATACTCAGGTAGAGGTAAGGCAAAAAAGTTAAGACAGAGGTAGCCATAACACAGAGGTCATGGTCATACCTTGCATAGTGATGTGCAAGTGCTTATTCTTGTTTGTTTTAATGCAGTTCTTCCACGCCCCTGTGGGTTCATTGTCTAAGAACTGTTGCCAGTAGAGCTTTAATAAACAATCCTGATGGTCCTGGTGAACAGAAGTCTTGAGAGTTGCTGCTGCAGATAGATCCTCTAGTAGTCAATTTTATTCTGCAAAAGGATTTCTTGCTTTTAAAATATTTCTTTATTTCTATACCTCTTATTTCCTTACAATTTGCATTTAGCTACTGAAATTGTATCATTTAAGTATTTTTTTACACAGTATTCTGGAATTAGTCCAAGGTGCCCAATCTAGCAGAGGATAGACTACATCTGTCAATGGCAAGTCAACATGTTGAAGCTTGCTTATTGTCAATTTAGGAGGCCTTAGGTGAACCCAACTCGGGGTCTCATCTGAGCTCATAGTTTAGTTGTTTGAATGTGAATAGCTGAGAAAAGTTTGTCAACACTTGGAATCACTTCAGTGTTCATTCTTGGAGAGTTTAATTTATGCTACTTGACAAAGGGAATTCCCTTAGAATAATTCTCCTTTTCTTTTAAACTTTGAAATAGAGTAGCTTTTTAAAATAAAAAATAAGTCTGAGTAAAAATGACTAATTTGAGGGTTGGAAAGGGAATGCTAAGCAAGGGAGAAAAGAGGTAGCTGAAAATATTTAAAGAGAATGTAAAAATGAAGCTCTGGAGAAAGCCTGAAAACCATGAAGTAGTGAACTTAATGAGACACAGGTAACCTTGGATAACTGGGCTAATCACTGGTGTTTTGGTTTTTGCTTTTTTTTTTTTTCAAGTCACCTTTAAAATTCTACTTAGTTTTGGCTTTTGACTTTGAAAAAATAGGAGTTTTAGGTTAACTACTGTCAGGCAATAGAAGGTAACAAAGTTTCATCCTCACCAGGAATATTTTGAATTTATGTTTTTCTCTAATTTCTTTTCCTGAAGTTTTGGTTTTCTTTACTGCTAAAATAGATATTACAATTTAGTTAATATCTTGCGTATATATCCTAGTGGAAATATAATTTTATTTTTATGAAATGTTTTCTGAGGTCTGTGTTCTATTTAACTGTGAATTATTGCTACACTTATGACCCCAATGCATCAATACTTCTAAACTGCTTTTTAGTGTGGAAAATTGTTTCTGCATCAGATGGGTAGTAGGTCTACCACAGATACCCCAGGCTGAATTGATGTTTTAAATTGTTTCAAGCATTCTTTGCATTCCTAGTTTCTTTCTCTTGTGAAGTCTTGGGTCTTCATGGCAAGTTCTGGCTAAAGGATTTATAACTTGTGACTTATAACAAGTGCCTTACTTGCTTTGTTAAGGCCCTCAGACAGTTCTAAATGGAACCTGAGTGAAAAATCCAGGCTTGGAAATGCCAAAATAATACCCAACACTGATTTCCCTATTGAACCATTTTTCCTTTATCCTCTGAATGCCCAGGAGAAACTGCATAGGTGTTAATGACTGAGCCATCATTCTGCTCCCTACATGTTAGAAACTTCTAAATGTTCAAAACATATCTCTGAAACTGAGCTTCTAAATTCCCACAGATGCACTATAATTGTGACATCTTCCAGGTCAATGCCCTACTCTACACTGTGCCTTCTCTCATCCTGATAAGGATGAAATGTTGAATTTGTCATTTGAATGAACATCTGCAGACAGTCTTTGACCTGTGTTCACTGTCATTTTTCAAGCCTCAAACTGGAATAAGGGTACAGGTGCATGCATAAACTGAAAGGAGGAAGTGAGTAATGCAGGTGTTGATGTCTGGGATTGGCAGGATTTACTGCATCAAAACTTATCAATAGTTTTGGCATAATTTCTAAAACTTTTAAAACTTGTGGCTGATGAAAAAGGGGATACTTTATTAATTTTGATGATTGAGTTTAATACAAAGGTAAGAAGATCATGATATTTGTTAGAAATCTCTTTTAATAGATTTTATTTTTCTTGAGTAGTTGTAGGTTTACAGAAAAATGAGTAGAAAGCACAGAATTCACATACCTCCTCATGTTTCCATCCATTCACACTCAGTAATCCTTATTATAAACATCTTGCGTTGATGTAGTTCATTTGTTACAATTGATGAGCCAGTATGAGTACATTATAATTGACTAAAGTCTGTAGTTTTTATCAGGGTTCTCCTTGTGCTGTACAGTGTGTGGGTTTTAACAAATGTATATTGATATGTATCCACCATCACAGTATCATACAGAATAGTTTCACTGCCCTAAAAATCCCCTATTTTTTTCCCCACAAAAAGAGGAATGTATGTGTATGTGTGTGTCTGTATATGTTTATTTTCAGGAATTGTTACTTAGAAACATAGTCATAATACTAACTTAAAGTATAACTTGTTAGTGTCGGAAAAATTTTCAATATCTGAATTTTATAGTTTTAAACATTGTTAATTCATTTAATTACAATCCCAATTGAAAAATACAGGGAAATGCAATAGGTACTGACTGACCTACAATTCCATTTAGCAACAAGTTAATACAAAAAGCTTTGAGAGTCAAATGGCTGTTATAAAATTGTCTTGCATGCATCTTAGGTGAACCACTTTTTCCTAATAAATAAACCTTGAAAATATTTTTTCTGATGTTTCTAGAGTGATGTGGAAAAAGAAGACACTTAACAGCACTTCTAAGTAACATTTCCTTAATATCTTTACTTTTGTCTTTCTTCAGGTAGTGAGTCTTTTTAACATTCCATTTCTAGACTATGTAATCCTAAAAAGAACTTATTATTATTCCTATGTTTATTTCACTAGTTTGGCAGAGCAATAAATACTTGTTGACTGGTTGACTGTAACTTAAGTAGTATGAATGTCAAGAGATGGGAAATGATTTACCAGAATGTGGGTTCTGAGTTCTGTAGGTAAGTTAATTAAGCAGATATTGAAACCAAATGGTAATTTTTAATCTGTTCCGTAAGTCAGCAACTGTCGAGTTATGACACAGTTCAACTTTAGCAGTCTTTTACTGGAAGGATCATTTTGAATTGGGAAGTATATGAAGAGCAGAATGATAACTTATATAGGCGAGTTTACCCAAGAAATGTGTTTTCTTTCATACATAGAGTTTGATTTTAATTTTTCTAAGGTTTTTACTCTTCTGCTAGTATTTCTAGTCATGTAGTTAAACATTTGGTCACTAAGATGTTTGTCAGATATAAATCAAATAACTGAATGGTTAATTGAATTCTACTGAATTGCTAAAGGTATTGGCGTCATAAAGACCAGATCTTACAGGGCCAGTGGCAAATGGTGGAACAAAACAACAGAATAGAACATTTTGACTATTAGTAAAGATTGCTTTCTTTGAGAGGCTGGCCCTCATTATCATGTGTAAAAACTGTATAATGACAACCTGTGTATGTGTCCTGTCCACCTGGCTCTATACCAAAAGGATGGTGAGTGGATGTATATTTACATATTTCAAATGAAAATGTGGAAGTGTGTAAATATATGCATACATAATGTGTACCTGTTTGAATTATTTCCCAAACTAAAAAAAATAATTAACCAATCCATCATTGGATCTCACTGTACCAAATAAAGGACTTTGAATGAGTTTCATTTTAAAATTAAAAACAAACTGGATTGTTTTATGGCTTTATGTCAGATCTTTTTGGCTGTTCTCGCATTGCTACTAGTTTAGAGGTGATATTGTTGATAATTGTTTTAGCTGCTTTCCCTTGTGAAGTGGGAGTGCTCCCTGGTTAAAGAATGTGGAAGCTATAATGATGATGTTTGGAGAAAGGACTGATAATACTTGGGTTCTACTTTTATGAAATTCTTTTAAAAATTATTTATTATTGTTTTTGACCACACTAGGTCTTTGTTGTTACATGAAGCTTTCTCTAGTGGTGGTGAGCAGGAAGTACTCTCTAGTTGCAGTGTCTGGGCTTCCCGTTGCTGTGGCTTCTCTTGTTGCAGAGCATGGGCTCCAGAGCGCAGGCTCAGTACTTGTGGCTCACAGGCTTAGTTGCCTCTCAGCATGTGGAATCTTCCAGGACCAGGGATCTAACCCACATCCCCTGTGCTGGCAGGTGGATTCTTAACTGCTGGACCACCAGGGAAACCCCACTTTTATGAAATTCTTGAACAACTCAGACACATGCAACTCAAAATTCATATCCAAAAAATAAGGCACATTTTAGAGATAGTTCAATATAGTTTCTATGATGGGTATTCAGGCTGCTCTTGTGTTTGGGTGGACATGAAGTATGTAGTGTGAGGTCAGTGATGGGAGCTGGCAGAGGAGCAGTTCTGAGAGATTTGGGAACACATCCTGAGCCTGAAGCCTTGGTGTTCTCTTGCCTGGAATACTCTCCTCCTGACATCCTTGTGGCTCTTCCCTGACTCCTCTCTTAAATATCATGTTGTCTAACCAGGCTGTCTTAGAAAGTGACCCTTCTCTTCTCTATTCCATTCCTCTGCTTTATTTTCTTTCATAGCATTTAGCAGTATCAGATAACATGGGATACACTTAGCTGCTTATTTGGTTGTTGTTTGGCTTCTGCCTCTAGCATATAACCTCCTTAAAGGAAGGAACCTTGTTTATTGCTGTGTCCTCAATTCTAAGACCAATGGCTGGCACAGAGTTGGGCCCAATAAGTATTTTCTAAATGAATTTAATGTAAACGAGGGCTCAGTGGGTAGTGGTTCTCATTTCCACTTTGGACTCAGTCTGCTGATGGGGTTAGGACTTGATTGGTCGGCCTTGGGAATACTTCAAAACTGTGGATTGGGATTTGGATTAGAGAAATCCGAGAGGTGAAAGTGTGTTCAGAGGTTTTCCAGCAGTATTAGAATTGGCATCCTGGAGAATCCTGAACATTCGACAATTTGAGTCTGGTGCTAGGATTTAGGAATTTCATCAGCAACCTGGAAGAAGTTCATAGATAAACTGGGATTGATACTATCTTGTTACGTCATTTATGTGTCAGTTTCCTCTGTTAGTCTCAATGGTTCTTGGCATTTAAGAGCTATTTGCTGGTTTATGTTTTAGTTTCTACAAGAAGTAGGTCATAACCAATGTTTATTGAATGAACGAATGAAAAGGAACCAGGTATCAAATGTGAATTATTGAAGGCAAAGGGAAAAAGCTAGGTGATACAACTTCTTCAAAGTTATTTTTGCCCCATTATTATCTTTAGCGCTGCCTTTTTCTCTACATGCACAATTTTTTTTTTTCTCCAAAATGTATATTTATTGGTGTTTTATCTTTGAGGGGATTATTTCAGGACACAGGAGGAGAAAATGTCTTTTGGTAAGACCTACAGACACTGGTCGTACATTGTCATAAATAAAAGCTCCATAGTAAATGTTAAAATTTCTCTATAAAATGAGTTTGCTTACCTCAAGCCTTTGCTAGCTGATTGAGTGAATATATGGCTCAATTTGTATTGCTGCTGCTGCTGCTGCTAAGTCGCTTCAGTTGTGTCCAACTCTGTGCCACCCCATAGATGGCAGCCCACCAGGCTTCCCCATCCCTGGGATTCTCCAGGCAAGAACACTGGAGTGGGTTGCCATTTCCTTCTCCAATGCATGAAAGTGAAAAGTGAAAGTGAAGTCGCTCAGTCATGTCCGACTCTTAGCAACCCCATGGACTGCAGCCTACCAGGCTCCTCTGTCCATGGGATCTGCCAGGCAAGAGTACTGGAGTGGGTTGCCATCGTCTTCTCCGATTTGTATTGCTAATCAGACTGAAATACTGAGTAGGTCTTATATTCACAGAGGATTAATTCTCAGAAAACTCCAACAGCCTTGTTTAGTAGACACTGGTGTCCCACTTGGATCCCTATGGGGTGAGTTTTTCCCTCAGGGAAATTACCCTCAGCCAAAGGGAGCTGCCTTGCCGGTGGTTGTACCCCCCTCTTTTTGGTCATTTTGTGTACAGTGACAGGTGGGTGTGGGGACCTAAAGCACACCTTTGCCTCCTGTGGGACATTTCTGAAGGGTCCTATGCACTTCAGAGCTTATAACTGCATTCCAGCTCTGTGCCTCCTTCTGCCAAATCCTGCTTTCCTCATTGCCTCACACCCTTCAGAAAAATTTCTGCATGTAGATCACTGTCTCAGAGTGTTTCCTACAGAATCTGGCTTAGGACCCTCTTCTAGAAGTCCATTTATTTACATGTTATCTCAGTATAAAGTATATTACACATAGGTTTACACTGTGATTTGGTAAATCTATTGAGCTGTCTATAGGTCTTTGGATTTGAACTCATATTTGAGTATAACATCTCCCTTCATGGAAATGAATGGTGTAAAATTGGACCAGCAAAAGTCAATCTAATTAAGAAAAAAGACACTGCTGGATTGAGAATTTACACAAAAGTCTGTTGATTTAGTTGTGCATGGTGGTCTGTAATACTTTGGTATTTTAAGTTTATTTACTCTTGCCAAAGTATGATTTCCTGTTTTTTAAGGAGAAAGACACAAAATGCCAGAGATCTCATAGACATTGAGACGGCACTTACAAAACATTACTTGAATGCTTCAAGTGTAAATGAATCAGACACATGTGGATTAAATTTATACCATCATGGATCTGAAAGTCTTCTGCTTTAATGTGCTTTGGAGTTTTAAGTTAAGACCCAAAACATTTGAAGCACTATTCAAGATGTTTATGTACCCTGAATCTCTTTGGGTTGCCAGTTCTAACTTTATTTGCTTAGTCTTATGCAGATGACACCACCCTTATGGCAGAAAGTGAAGAGGAACTAAAAAGCCTCTTGATGAAAGTGAAAGTGGAGAGTGAAAAAGTTGGCTTAAAGCTCAACATTCAGAAAACGAAGATCATGGCATCCAGTCCCACCACTTCATGGGAAATAGATGGGGAAACAGGGGAAACAGTGTCAGACTTTATTTTTTTGGGCTCCAAAATCATTGCAGATGGTGACTGCAGCCATGAAATTAAAAGACACTTACTCCTTGGAAGGAAAGTTATGACCAACCTAGATAGCATATTCAAAAGCAGAGACGTTACTTTGCCAACAAAGGTTCGTCTAGTCAAGGCTATGGTTTATCCTGTGGTCATGTATGGATGTGAGAGTTGGACTGTGAAGAAAGCTGAGCGCCGATGAATTGATGCTTTTGAACTGTGGTGTTGGAGAAGACTCTTGAGAGTCCCTTGGACTGCAAGGAGATCCAACCAGTCCATTCTGAAGGAGATCAGCCCTGGGATTTCTTTGGAAGGAATGATGCTAAAGCTGAAACTCGGGCCACCTCATGCGAAGAGTTGACTCATTGGAAAAGACTCTGATGCTGGGAGGGATTGGGGGCAGGAGGAGAAGGGGATGACAGAGGATGAGATGGCTGGATGGCATCACTGACTCGATGGACGTGAGTCTAGGTGAACTCCAGGAGTTGGTGATGGACAGGGAGGCCTGGCGTGCTGTGATTCATGGGGTCGCAAAGAGTCGGACACGACTGAGCGACTGAACTGAATTGATCCTTACAGGAGGTATATAAAATGCATTTCATTTATATTTGCTTTGGAAGGCATTCATAACCACATCAGATTTTACCTGGTCTATCAATGCCATTTAACTGTATTCAGAGAGAATTTCATTCAATAGGAGAAATTTGCCTTTTGGTATTTGCAAATATTACCTTTCAAAGTTTGGGTAAATTTGTCAGTGCTAAGTGTCAGGATGGTGATGCCACAGAGGAGTTGGTACAATTGTGGCTTTATTCAGACAGGGAGGTGGTTTTTCTCACTCCTGCTAAGCTATTGAATCCCCAAATTAAATTCAGACAGTGAAATGCCAAAGTGAAGTGTGGCTTGGTGTGATGGCAGAGGAGACAGAGACAACTGGATTATGTAAAAGGAATCATTTTAGATTTTAGTCAGTCAGTTCAGTTTAGTTGCTCAGTTGTATCTGACTCTTTGTGACCCCATGGACTGCAGCACGCCAGGCTTCCCTGTCCATCCCCATCTCCCAGAACTTGCACAAACTCATGTCCATCAAGTCGGTGATGCCATCCAACCATCTCATCTTCTGTCATCCCTTTCTCCTCCTGCCCTCAGTGTTTCCCAGCATCAAGGTCTTTGCCGGTGAGTCAGTTCTTCCCATCTGGGTGCCAAAGTATTGGAATTTCAGCTTCAGCATCAGTCCTTCCAATGATTATTCAGGACTGATTTCCTTTAGGATTGAATGGTTGGATCTCCTTGCAGTCCAAGGGACTCTCAAGAGTCTTCTCCAACACCACAGTTCAAAAGCATCAATTCTGTGGCCTTCAGCTTTCTTTATAGTCCCACTCTCACATCCATACATGACTACCGGAAAAACCATAGCTTTGACCAGATGGACCTTTGTTGGCAAAGTGATGTCTCTGCTTTTTTAATATGCTATCTAGGTTGGTCATAGCTTTTCTTCTAAGGAACAAGCATCTTTTAATTTCATGGCTACAGTCACCATCTGCAGTGATTTTAGAGCCCAAGAAAATACAGTCTCTCATTGTTTCCATTGTTTCCCCATCTGTTTGCCAGTGATGGGACCAGATGCATGAGTTAGTTTTCTGAATGTTGAGTTTTAAGCCAGCTTTTTCACTCTCCCCTTTCACTTTCATCAAGAGGCTCTTTAGTTCTTCTTTGGTTTCTGCCATAAGGGTGTTGTCATCTGCATATCTGAGGTTATTGATATTTTTCTCGGCAACCTTGATTCCAGCTTGTGCTTTGTCCAGCCTGGTGTTTCACATGATGTACTGTGCATATAAGTTAAATGAGCAAGGTGACAATATACAGCCTTGATGTACTCCTTTCCCAATTTGGAACCAGTCTGTTGTTCCATGATTTTAGATTTTGGTGCATAATCCCCAGTCAAGCCTTCCTTTTAGAATACTCTAGTTACTTAAACATAGACCAGGTCCCAACCCCACCACCTGTTAGCTGTGACCTGTAGTTACTCTAAGCCAATTTTGTACATCTGTGAACTGGTTATGATAATAGTACTTACTGACAAGTGCTGTCAGTAGGTATGATCTGCCCTGTTTACAATCTCATAACATGGTGATTGGCGCATCGTATGCTCAACCCAATCCCCAAATCCTCAAAAATCTTTTGCTGTCATTACCACCCCCCATCTCAATTAGAAATAATCATCTGTGTTTAGTTCAGATGTTTTCCATTTTTCCTCTGTTGAGAAGATTTGGAAGATTAGAAAGGAACAGAGGGAGCTCATAGCTACAGAGAATGTTCCTGGACAATTTCACCCAACGGTTCAGATTATTGTGCCTCATTTCACTGCCTTTACCAGAAGTAAAGATGTTTCATGATAATCTTTCCCATCTTATTTGAATTCAAATTTTTATTATTATAGTATAATTTATTAGATATTAACTTATACATTATTAATCAGTGCTAAAATTAGCAAAAAATTATTGAGCCTATGACATATAAGGCACTACTCTAGGGGCTGTGACTGATTCCAGAAGGTAAAAGATTAAGCTCTTTCCTTAAAGAGCTAATAACTCACTTGGAGTAAAAGATACACCCTAAGAATTAAAATACTAGGTCTTGGAGAGTCATTATCACGTAGTGGTTAAGAGTCTAGGTTCAAGTCCTATTTCTTCCACTTTCCTTAACCACTCTGTGATCAGTTTCTTCATATGTAAAATGGGTAGAGTAATAGTATCACTTCACTGAGTTGTTTTTGAGGACTAAATAAATACATGTGAATTAAAATAATTGGGCTTCCCTGGTGACTCCACGGTAAAATAATCCTCCTGCAAAGCAAGTGACATGGGTCCATGGGTTCAGAACCTGGGTCGGGAAGATACTCTGGAGAAGGAAATGGCAACCCACTGCACTATGCTTCCCTGGTAAATCCCATGGATAGAAGAGCCTGTTGGGTTACAGTCTATGGGGTCGCAAGAGTTGGACATGACTTATCGACTAAACCACCACCAAGTTAATACAGTGCTTGACAGAGTAAATACCATATGCTTCGGTTACTATGCTGTTATCATTATTGTTGCTGTTACTGTTAAATATTAATGCTGCCGACCAGTAAAAGCCAACAAAAGATCATTTGTCAACAAGATGATCAAAAGCACTTTTTAATTAGTTGTTAAATGAATAAGGGTGCTATAGCAGGAAGCTGTTACCCTCAAACTGGTGGTCCGCAAGGAATTATTTGTTTACTCATTTGACAAGTGGTTATTGAGCACTACCAGGTGCCAGGCAGTATTCTAAATGCAGAATAACAATCTCTGTGATCTAATTGGTAATGATATCTATGGCCTTAATTAATAGTATTTATAGAAAAGGAAAATGGAGGACGTATATAGAAAATTGAGATATGAAGATATTTGATTATACTTTATGTTATAATAAAATAGCAGATACAATAGCAGGTGCAGTCAAGTTTGGACCCCCTAACTATCCCTCTGCTGTATTTAAAATGGATAACCAAATAAATGCTTTTGCTTGAAAGAAAAAAAAAAAACTATGGCAAAAAAGAATAGCAGGTATTCTGTTATGAATGTAGTGGATGAGACTGTTTTGGTAACATAAATATCTATAGCATATCATTTACAAAGAAAAATTATTGGAAAAAATGTGATCCAAAGTCAAGTGATGTAAATTGTAATGTAAAACCAGGAGAAAAGAGATAATGTATATAATTACCTAGAGATATAAAAGTGTACAAATAAGAAACTCTTTAGTATTTGGAACAGGCTTGAACAAGATTAGAGTACAGCAGTTTACTGTACTGAACAAGATTAGAGTACAGATTAGAGTATAGCAGTAATAAATTAATATTAAAAGCTAAGATGATTTTTCAAGTAAAATATGACTAGCAGAAAAATTGAATCAGGTAATAAAAATTTAATAATTCAAATTAGTATTTTTAGATTATCTTTTGATAAGGAAAGTGACTTAGGATATGGAAGAGAAATAAATGTTGGTGAAAGCATTACAAAAGCAATTAACTCTTTCCAAGAAGTTAGGTTAAGAAAATGTTAGCAGGGACTTAAAAACAAGTTGCTGTGAACGTTAATAAATATAAATGAAGGAAATTGAATCATTTATGCTTCCAATCTACTTGTTAACTTATTCACTGATTTATTTTTTCAGCAGCTTTTTGTTGAGCAAAAGGCTGGGTATCTCTCTAGGTGAAGAGTAAAGCATGGAGATAAAGACATGACCTGGGAAAATATTCCTGAGCCAAATTCTAGAAATCATAATTTCTAGCTCCTTCAGTTTATCTATGAGCTTTGTACTTGTTCTTCCAATCTCTCTTATGTGCATCCTCCTTTTCCTTCTTTTTCTTTGTTTAATATGACATAAATATAACTATTTGTATTTTTCTGGCCCTTCTTGGGAGCACAGCAGAGGGTTGATTGCTTTTGTAATAGTGGAGGAACCTCTGGGCCCAAAGGTGCATTAGTATTAAATAGCAGCAGCTGGTAAAGAATCCTGCAATGCGGGAGAGCTGGGTTTGATCCCTGGGTTGGGAAGATCCCCTGGAGAAGGGAAAGGCTACCCACTCGAGTATTCTGGCCTGGAGAATTCCATGGACTGTATAGTCCATGGGGTCACAAGAGTCAGACATGACTGAGTGACTTTCACTTCAAGCAGCAGCAACAGTAATTGTTATTGTTATTACTATGGTTGCATCTTTCCTTATTTTGCTTCCTGCATTTATGTTCATGACGGAGGACCAGAAAACAAGGAAAATAAAAACCACATGAATGACAGAGAGACAGAATACTGGATGGGGAGAGGAGCAGGGAAGAGGCAGTGAAGGCAGCAGAAAACTGGCTTATATGGGTGTGAGGGTGGAGAGGTGCTCTCTTGTTGTAGGAATTCTGCTGGAAAGAAAAGACCTCCCGTTATTTCCATGGGTATCTTCTCCTTACTGAGGAATATTGACTTTCATGTGTTATAGTCCCTCAAGCTACTCTAAAAAAGGCAAGGTTTTCCTCAACCATAAAATTTTATTGTAAGAAAGTAAAGTACAAATTAAAGTTTAAAAACATCGTTCAAATCTCATTACCCAGAGATAAACACTGTTAGCATACTGGGTGCATCCTTTTACTCATCAGAAACAGAATTCATACTGGTTAAGTTCCTTGATTAACAGAGTGAGCTTTTTTCTTATGCTATTGGGCATTATCTCCTTTCTTTTGTGAAGGTATGGTTATCTGTGAATGATTTACAAGAAGTCTTTGGATGACAAAGATTAGATAATGCTGATATGTAAAAGTAATTATAAAATCAGTTTTTACAAAAGCAGTTGTTTTTCCACGTTCATTGTTAGCTTTTTAATGTAGTATTTTCCTTATAAGGAGTGAATGAGTCAATAATTTTTTGTAGTTACTGCTTTCTGTTTCATGTTAAGAAGTACTTTCTCCGGCTAAGATGATATTGGTGTTCATTTCTCCTAGCACTTTTGCTTTTTCATTTTTTTTTCTTTTTTTAATACATTTAAAGTTTATGTTGGTTTAATTTGCAAGTTAATAGCATGACTTTTTTTTCATTTTGAATGGTTAGCTTGTTATCCCAAATCATTTATTAAATCGTCTTTCTGCAACTGTTTTAAAATTTTACCGTTATTATATATGCAGTTCTTAAATGTGTTTGAATTTTTCTATACCCTTTATTTCATCTTACTGACCTAACTTTAACTTTTCTTCACATTTTATTTACACTTGTGTTCAGTTTATCAATTACAGTATAAGAATATTTCCTTTCATGATCATAATCATGTTTTGAATAATAATTCTGTAGTTTCTTCATAACAGTGCTTCACATCATTTTTATCCTAAGATTTTAAAATGTTTTCCTATCATAATAATAAAATCTTTTTGTTTTATTATTTTATTTTTCATATCATTATATAAGAAAGCACCGATCTTGATACATTTATTTTTCATTTTTACTGTGACAGTATTCATATAGTATAAAATTCAGTATTTTGACTTTAAAAGATGCAATTCAGTGACATTTAGTACATTCACAGTACTCTGCAACCATTATCCCTGTCTTGTCCAGAAAATTTTAATTTCCTCCTTAAAAAAAACCCAATACCCATTAAGTGATCATTTTCCCGTTTCCCATTCTTTGTGATCCCTGGCAACCACTACTCTCTCTTCTGTCCTTATGAATTTGCCTATTCTTAATAGTTTATGTAAATGGAAGCTTATACCTTTAGTATCTGGCTTCTTTCACTTACCATAACTTTTTCACAGTTCTTCCATATAATGGTATGTATCAATACATTATTCAATTTTTTGGCTGAATAATATTCATTCAGATAAATGGACCACATTTTGTTTATCCATTCATTAGCTGACGGGTGTTTGGATTGTTTCCATCTTATGGTTGTTGGGAATAGAGCTGCTATGAACATTTGTGTACAAATTTTTGTTTGGACATTTATTTTCAGTTGTTTAGAGTTTATACTTAGGAGTGGAATTGCTGGGTCATATGGTAATTCTATGTTTAAGTTTTTGAGGAACCACTAATCTCTTCCATATGGTGTACCATTTTACTTTCCTGTCAACAATGTATGAGGGTTCCAGTATCTCCACATTTTTGCCAACACTTATTTTATTAAAACATTTTGTATTATGGCTGTCTAGTTGATATGCTAAGTCATTTCTAGTTTTGATTTGCATTTCCTTAAAGGCTAATGAAGGGCTTCCTGGATAGCGCAATGCAGGAGACCTGGGTTCAGTCCCTGGGTTGGAAAGAGCCCCTGGAGAAGGGAATGGCTACCCACCTCAGCATTGTTGCTGGAGAATTCCATGGACAGAGGAGTCTGGTGGGCTACAGTCTATGGAGTCACAAAGAGTTGGACACGACTAAGCGACGAACACATACAAAGACTAGTGATGTTGAACACCTTTTTCATGTGCGTGCTGGTATTTGCATACAGTTTTTTTTCTTTTTAAAAAAATTGTATTTATTCATTTTAATTGGAGGCTAATTACTTTACAGTATTGTAGTGGTTTTTGCCATACATTGACATAAAATAGCCATGGGTGTACATGTGTCCCCTATCCTGAACCCCCTTCCCACCTCCCTCCCCATCCATCCTTCAGGGTCGTCCCAGTGCCCCGGCCCTGAGCGCCTTGTGTCATGCATCGAACCTGGACTTAAATTAAGTCTTAATTTAATTAAGTCTTCAACTTTAATCTCAAAATATGAAATTATTATGATTGGTCACTCCAGAAATAAGATGTTTTATGAAGAGGTCTTTCATGCATGTTTTTGTGTTTATAAAAGTTTTATTGGTCCATAATTTTCATTTGTTTTATTCTTTTGCTTTTAATACTAGAATTATGTTAGTTTTGAACAAGAGTAGGAAAAATTTTTTCTGTGTTCTGGAATAATTGAAATAACTTGGATGTCAACTGTTTTGTGATGATATGGAGTCATTTCAGTATTATTTTCATAAAGTTTTAGTTTTTTCTATTGGTTTGAGGTTAATACTTTTTTTGATCCAATATTGGTACATTTTTGCATAATTTAATCAATTTTTGAGAGTATAAATTTAGTAGCAAATTTTTGTACTGAGAATTTGCTTATTAAGATTCTTCTGTACTAATATATGTATTATATATATATACACACAAATATGGATATATACATTTATATATGTGTTTATTTTATGAATATTTTGTATGAAATTTGAAATTTTTCTTTTTAAGTTAGTCTTCCCAGAGGATTGTTTAATAGTTTAAAAATGTTTTATATCAATTTATAAATCTTAGTTAAGCTCTTATTATCAGATTTTATAAATATCCATGGGCATTTGAAAAGAATTTATACTATTTTTTAAGTTACAAATTTCAATATACAGCTATTAAATCAAATAATTGTAGAATCTTATTTTCCTACTTCTCTTTCTAGTTTCTCTGTTAAATAATATGTATGAGAACTTAGAATTTCATTATATTTATGTTTTGTTAGTTTGTGTTTCTAATGGTTTTCACTGGATTTCAAAGATTTAGATTTCAATGTAATGTCATCAAGGGTTAATTCATGTCTGTTATATCTTTGTTTAAATTATTCCTTTTATAAATATAAAGCAATCTTCCCTCTCCCTTTAAAAACATTTTTCTTTAAATTCTTTATCTTATCCTGAAGGTGAGCTTTATTAGTGCAATGATAGCAATAGACTTTTTGACTATTTTGGATTTTGTTTGTGCATTTGCTATTGGAATAGTCTAAGAATCTTTTCATGCCATTCTTGTTAATGGAATATAGCATCATCATAACATTCAAACAGAATAAGAATAAATTTTCTTTCTCTTTCTGTCATGCCTCCAATAACTCTTGGTTGCGTGCTAGAATTCTGATATTGAAAAAAAATACAACATGGGGAGTAAATTTTTATGTTTCCTGTGGTCCGTATTCTGGTGGATGCTTTAGTTCTGCTAATTTGGGGAGTATGAAGTTAAATCAGAAGGGCAGCAGGTCAGTGAAGGGAAGAGCATGGCTAATTTCCAGTATAGAAAGTAAGTCAGTTCTGCCTCATCCCACGAATTTGCTGCAGACCACAGTGGACCCTGGGTCTTTCCTGGAGGCTCAGATGGTAAAGAGTCAACCTGCCAACGTGGGACACCCAGATTCGATCCCTGGGTTGGGAAGGTCTGCTGGAGAATGGAATAGTTACCCACTCCTGTATTCTTGCCTGGAGAATTCCATGGACAGAGGAGCCTAGTGAGCTACAGTCCATGGGGTTGCAAAGAATCGGACATGACTTAGCACTGAACAATGACAAGATAGTATGGTACTGACACAAAGACAAAAATATAGATCAATGGAACAAAATAGAAAACCCAGAGATAAATCCATGCACCTATGGACACCTTATCTTCAACAAAGGAGGCAAGAATATACAATGGAGAAAAGACAATCTCTTTAACAAGTGGTGCTGGGAAAACTGATCAACCACTTGTAAAAGAATGAAACTAGAACAGTTTCTAACACCATACACAAAAATAAACTCAAAATGGATTAAAGATCTAAATGTAAGACCAGAAACTATAAAACTCCTAGAGGAAAACATAGGCAAAACACTCTCTGACATAAATCACAGCAGGATCCTCTATGAACCACCCCCAGAATATTGGAAATAAAAGCAAAAATAAACAAATGGGACCTAATTAAACTTAAAAGCTTCTGCACAACAAAGGAAACTATAAGCAAGGTGAAAAGACAGCCTTCAGATTGGAAGAAAATAATAGCAAATGAAGCAACAGACAAAAAATTAATCTCAAAAATATACAAGCAACTCCTGCAGCTCAATTCCAGAAAAATAAACAACCCAATCAAAAAGTGTCCAAAGACCTAAATAGACATTTCTCCAAAGAAGACACAGATGGCTAACAAACACATGAAAAGATGCTCAACATCACTCATTATCAGAGAAATGCAAATTAAAACCACAATGAGGTACCATTTCACGCCAGTCAGAATGGCTGCTATTCAAAAGTCTACAAGCAATAAATGCTGGAGAGGGTGTGGAGAAAAGGGAACCCTCTTACACTGTTGGTGGGAATGCAAACTAGTACAGCTACTATGGAGAACAGTGTGGAGATTCCTTAAAAAACTGGAAATAGAACTGCCATATGACCCAGCAATCCCACTGCTGGGCATACACACCGAGGAAACCAGAATTGAAAGAGACACGTGTACCCCAATGTTCATCGCATCACTGTTAACAACAGCCAGGACATGGAAGCAACCTAGATGTCCATCAGCAGATGAATGGATAAGAAAGCTGTGGTACATATACGCAATGGAATATTACTTAGCCATTAAAAAGAATACATTTGAATCAGTTCTAATGAGGTGGATGAAACTGGAGCCTATTATACAGAGTGAAGTAAGCCAGAAAGAAAAACACCAATACAGTATACTAACGCATATATATGGAATTTAGAAACATGGTAACGATATCAGCATTCAGAAAACTAAGATTATGGCATCCGGTCCCATTATTTCATGGGAAATGATGGGGAAACAGTGGAAACAGTGTCAGACTTTATTTTTGAGGGCTCCAAAATCACTGCAGATGGTGATTGCAGCTATGAAATTAAAAGACGCTTACTCCTTGGAAGGAAAGTTATGACCAACCTAGATAGCATATTCAAAAGCAGAGACATTACTTTGCCAACAAAGGTCCATCTAGTCAAGGCTATGGTTTTTCCACTGGTCATGTATGGATGTGAAAGTTGGACTGTGAAGAAGGCTGAGCACCGAAGAATTGATGCTTTTGATCTGTGGTGTTGGAGAAGACTTTTGAGAGTCCCTTGGACTTCAAGGAGATCCAACCAGTCCATTCTAAAGGAGATCAGCCCTGGGATTTCTTTGGAAGGAATGATGCTAAAGCTGAAACTCCAATACTTAGGCCATCTCATGCGAAGAGTTGACTCATTGGCAAAGACTCTGATGCTGGGAGGGATTGGGGGCAGGAGGAGAAGGGGATGACAGGGGATGAGATGGCTGGATGGCATTACCAACTCGATGGACATGAGTTTGAGTGAACTCCGGGATTTGGTGACGGACAGGGAGGCCTGGCATGCTGCAATTTATGGGGTCGCAAAGAGTCGCACATGACTAAGTGACTGAAATGAACTGAACTGAACGATAATCCTGTATGCGAGACAGCAAAAGAGACACAGATTATAGAACAGTCTTTTGGACTCTGTGGGAGAGGGCGAGGGTGGGATGATTTGGGAGAATGGCATTGAAACATGTATATTATCGTGTGTGTAACGAATTGCCAGTCCAGGTTCTATGCATGAGATAGGGTGCTCAGGGCTGGTGCACTGGGATGACCCAGGGGATGGGATGGGGAGGGAGGTGGGAGGGGGGTTTGGCAGATTCATGTCAATGTATGGCAAAACCAATACAATATTGTAAAGTAATTAGCTTCCAATTAAAATAAATAAATTAAAAAAAATTGCTGTTTTCAGTCAAAACAAACAAACAAAAATACTAGGCAGTTTAAAATGCATGGCATTTAGAGGAGATCTTCGCCTTTTTAGTACATCTCTCTCGTCTTGTAGCACGCTGATCCGTGATTATGGATGCCAGAACTACTTGCTAAAAGCTCTCCTGAATGGTAGAGAAAATAGCAGTCTGTCTAGGCGTAATTTCCATTGTGTGCTCTTGACCTTCTGATTGCCCGCTTTAGGTCTGTCTAAGATAAATGGTAGGAATGCAAAAGCTACTTTGCTTATTTCTATGGTTTTATATTGATGTGGATTTCATGGTTGATTTAGCAAGCCATTTTATATTTGGCTGTTAAGATGAATGAATAACCTGGTTCACCTGTATCAGTGCCCTTGTCTTGAATATCTGCTTTGAGTATGAATTGATGTAAGCTGAACCATGGCATTGGTGTCACCTTTCTCTTGGCCTTCTTGCTTTGTTTTATATAGCTGCTGAAAACTCAAATACACATCAGTTCAAATCACCCAGAGATTATTATATGCTAAACAGGATAATGAGACAAGCAAACAAGCAATTAAAATTCATGCATCAAAGTGATTTCTGAAGGATTCCCTGTATATTCATGTCTTGAGCAAAGTAATAGAACCTAATGAGTCCAGAGGGGTTTCTTGGTCCAATGCCCCTCCCCCCTCCCTCACAGCCAAAACAAAAGTGTTTCAGTTTGAAGGATGAAGGTCTATATTTTGGAATTAGCCTCATTTTTCCTGTCCATGAAGGCCACTGAGATATGTGGGAAACAAGAGCCTTCTTTGCGGTAGGTAGAGGGAGAAGTTTGGTCTTAGGTCTCCCTGTTCAGAGACAGACCTACCCCCAGCTTGAGGAGGGGAGGGAGAAGTTAATGTGCTAGCATGACTTTAAGAACAGGTGAATATGTATCATTAAATAATGCTTTTATAATTAAAATCAGAACCTTTTTCCAGGGGATCTTCCCTACCCAGGGATCAAACCCAGGTCTCCCACATAATAGGCGGATTCTGTACCAGCTGAGCCACAAGGGAAGCCCAACAATACTGGAGTGGGTGGCCTATCCCTTCTTTGGCAGATCTTCCTGACCTGAACCAGGTCTCCTGCATTGCAAGGGGGTTGTATACTAACTGAGCTATCAGGGAAGCCCAAAATCAGAATGCTCATATACAAATGTTGATTAAGTAATGTAATTTTCCTTCCAAAATTTATTAAAGAAAATCTAAATTTCATAACTAAAATGTCCAAATTGCATGGTTTAGAATGAAGTATATGTGGCTGTTGGCTAAAGATTATCTCTCTATGAGAATATGTTGTTATAACATGTTACACTGATGCAAATCTGATTTTCTTTTTATTAGAGAATTACAGTTCTGGAAGTCTTGATTTGTTTTTTATATCTGTAATAATTTTCTTCATGACCTATTCTGATTATTATAGCCCATATTTATCTCTCTTTCTATGGGCAAAGTATAGCATCAAATTTCTATATAGTTGTAAATTTACACTACTTGTCTTGTGACTGTCTAATCTCTCAAACAAACAAGGAGCCCCTGATGACATAGTCAAGGCCATATTTTTCTACTCTATTTATCCTGCAGTGCCTGGTATACTACTTGCAGAGGTTCAAGGAAAATGCAGCTCATCTCTTAGAATCTTTTCATCACAAATGAAATTAGTGAATGAAACAGCATCCTTGTAATGATGGTTAGTAAATTCATATAATGTCACATAAGGATTTTATTTTTAAATGTTAGTTTTGAAGTGAAAGTGTTAGTCACTCAGTTGTTTCTGACTCTTCGTGACCCCATGGACTACAGACAGCCAGGCTCCTCTGTCTATGTGATTTTCTAGGCAAGAATACTGGAGTGGGTTTCCATTTCCTTCTCCATGAAATATAACTGGAAACTGTAATTGTTGTGATGATTTAAAATGTAAAGTTTTTGCCTAGACATTTTGTTTTGTAGTATAAAAATCAATTAATTAAAACTCCTCATATATAGCTCCTGACATATGCCAGACCACACTCTTAGCACTTTACAATGTTTGTTGTTGTTGTTCAGTCAGTAAGTCGTGTCTGACTCTTTGCAACCCCGTGGACTGCAGCACACCAGGCTCCTCTGTCCTGCACTGTCCCCTAGAGTTTGCTCAAATTTATGATCATTGAGTTGGTGATGCTATCTAACCATCTCATCCTCTGCCGCCCTCTTCTCCTTTTGCTTTCAGTGTTTCCCAGAATCAGGGTCTTTTCCAGCAGTTGATTCTTTGCATCAGGTGGCCAAAGTATTGGGGCTTCAGCTTCAGTCCTTCCAATGAATTTTCAGGGTTAATTTCTTTTAGGATTGACTGGTTTGATCTCCTTGTAGTCCAAAGGACTCTCAAAGAGTTTTCTCCAGCATCACAATTTGAAAGCATCAATTCTTCAGCGCTCAACCTTTTTTATGGTCCAACTCTCACATCCATACATGACCACTGAGAAAAAACCATAGCTTTGACTATATGGACCTTTGTCGGCAAAGTGGTGTCTCTATTTTTTAATATGCTATCTAGGTTTGTCATCACTTTCCTTCCAAGGAGCAAGTGTCTTTTAATTTCATGGCGGCAGCCATTACAGATGTTAGTGCACTGAATCCCTATTGCCTTTTTAGTTATATATTTCCTCATACAAGGAAACTATAATTCTCTATGTTCAGAAGGTTTTCCCAAAGAATCCAATCATATAAGGCTGGACGTTATTTGCATTTAGCATCATGAGCAGTTGTAACATCACTGGCCATATGTTACAATGCAAAGTTTAGTTAAAATACCTTCAGATTTAAGTCAGGATTCACAGATAAGAGCTCTGACATGAAGACAGCTTAAAGACACTGATCAGGTTGTGATTTGTAGAAAAAGGTGAACAGGACAAAAAGGAGGATTATTTTGGTACTCCACTGTTATTCTGACGTAGGCCTGACTGGGAGTAAATCTTTGAACAAATATGCTAACAAGTCTGCCTTCAATAATTGGAAAAAAAATCGCTTCTCTTCTCCCTTCCAGAGCACTGACAATATCCTTAGTCTTCTAGCTTTCTCTGCTGTCCTCAACCTAAACGGGTCCTAATTTATCTGGGTAAATTAAAAAAAAATAATGGCAGCTCTGTTAGTTGGTTTTAAATATCAAAAGTAGCCTGGATAATGTACAGTTTTTTGGTTTTTTTTTACCCATTGAGAAGTGTTTTTCTCTTCTCTTCCACCATTGAAAGTTGAAACCAGAGGAGACTGTCCTTGCTAAATGTTTGGAGGGACCAGTGAGGCTTGATTAAAACCAGAGGGTTCCATGAGGAGCCAGTTTCAGAATTTTGATTACTACAAAACAAACTTTTATCTTGAAAATGTGTTCATCTTCACTGAACAGCCTGTTTATTCCAAATGTCTTGCAGTCATTCATAGCCAGGCATATTTGCAGTTGGAGGAAGCCATTGATTGTCCTTGATTTTTAGACAGTTGAAGATAGGGCCTTAATGAAAATTCACTATTAAAAACAATTAAACTGCATCCATAAATATAATATGTTTAGAAATGTTCATTTATTCAATAAATATTTTTCTTAGAGCCTTCCATGTGTCAGGCATTGTTCTGTGTTCTAGGACTATGGTGCTAGACAGCGAAGTGAAAGTCGCTCAGTCATGTCCTTCTCTTTATGACTCCATGAACTATACAGTCCATGGAATTCTCCAGGCTAGGATACTGGAGTGGATAGACTTTCTCTTCTCCAGGGGATCTTCTCAACCCAGGGATTGAACCCAGATCTCCCGCATTGAAGGAGGATTCTTTACCAGCTGAGCTATCAGGGAAGCCCATGGTGCTGGACAAGACAGGCAATATTCCCTCTGTCATGGAGGTTTCGTTTTTCTAATGGTGGTGGTTGCCAGGGATAGGGACTGATTGGACAGAGAGATAGAGAGAGAAAAGTAACCAAGGAAATTAACAGAATAACTTCATCTAGAGGTAAGTGCTGTTACTCAGAGTGGATCTGGGGCTCTTTTATGTTGGGTGGTCAGGGAAGGCCTCATGATGAGGTTAACCCTAGATGATAAAAAGGAGCCCACCACAAGAAGATATACTGGCAGGGTGGTCGGGTAGTGGGAACAACCGGCACAAAAAAACTTAACAGTGAGGATGAGCTTCTTGTATGAGAAACAGAGCAAAGGCCATTAACTAAAACAAAGGGTGCACAGATGAGGGTGGTAGGATTTGAGGATGGAGAGGAAGGCAAGGATCAGATTGTCGGTGACCTTTGATTGTCGAGGATGTTTTCGGTCACTCTGAGTTTGGATTAAATTTGGTTGAAATGCTTTCTTAACAAGATAAAGATATGATCTGATGTATGATTTTAAAAGATAACTGGCTGCAACGTAGAGGATGGATTACAACAGAGCAGGAATATAGCAGAAAGTTGTTTGAAAAATTTCATTTGAAATATGTGGAATGAATACAATACTTTTCTAGAACTTATGTTGGGAGATAAGGCAAATAATAAATCACTATTTAGCTTGTGAGTAACAAAGGAAATACTTTGAAAACAATTCTTCTTAAGGCTTAGTGTGCAATTATATTGTGTGGTAAAAATTTTAAAGAAAAACAGTTAATTATATCTTATCTGTTTTACTTGGTCGATAATCTCAGTATTTCTTCTCTACTGACTTACCAAAGGGCATTTTGATGATCATTTGTTTGGTTGAAAATATGCAATTATCCATCTTGTTTTGCTTTTGAGATGAGGTTGTTTGACTCTTTTTTGATTCCCTTTATTATGATTTATTTTTTTGGTTTCGGTTTTACACGGCTACACACATACTCACAAATTACATAACTCCATTCTTTAGTTACAAGTGATTTTCTGTTTCTTGACTCTAGAGACATCAGTTTTGAAATGCCCTACTAATTATTTGACCACAAAAGAGAAACATTCAACCATTTCCGTGTCTGTGACTACAGTGTGAAGAATGAGTATGTATATGTATTTCTAGGAGAGTGTATATTCCATGTCAGATAGACCATGAGCCAGGCATTTACAGATCCCTTGTTTGGGGTTCGCAGGCTTTGATTCTGGAATAAGGAACATTTTTTTATTTTACTATTTATTTTATTACTATAGTGCCCACTGTTTAAATTGTGTGAAGCATCAACGGGGCATATCATTTTATTTTATAGACTTTTTCTACAGGGGCTTAAAGTATTTAAGAGCAGAGGAAAAGAACAAGCCCCCCATAAAAAGCCTCAGCAAATTCTGACTTGTGTAGATACTATGCCTTCTAAGTCAGAGTGCTTGACTATTCTTCAGCTTCCGTCGCTGGGAAGAAAGGATCAGCATTCATTCCCAACCTATGACTAGCCACATCTCCTTTGGCAAATTATTGAGGATCTTTGTGGGCTTCAATTTTAGTTTCTGTCAAATATGGATAACAGTACTGACTATATCACTGATTAAGTTACCTGTAAATCTTCACATAACACCTGGTAAGCATTCAGTGGAGGTGCCGTGTGGTTGTTTTGATGATTATTATGACCATTATTCCATATGATACTCTAGTAAAGTAGCAGTTTGAAGAACAGTCACTAAGTGTCTACCATGAGCATTTGCATGTGTACTTCATGGGTATATAAACATGAATAAAATGGGATCCTAACTTCAAAGGAATTTGTGGTTTATTTAAGGGGGCGTGAGCAGAACTGACTGTATTGCAGAAGCACCCTGTGAACAAGTGCCCATGACCTTCCAAGGAGCAGCTTTGCTGGAACCTTCATCTGTATTTAGTCTACACTTCGCAGTGGAGGGTAGAGAGTTCTTGACTAAAGCTCCCTTGAGTTCAGGCTTATGTGGTTTCTGGTGGTCTTTAGGCTTAGTGAAGTAGGCTCTTAACTACAAATCATGAGATTGAATTCTTGTCTAGAATTGCAATTCTTGGTTTTTGA
The DNA here is from genome assembly GCF_003369695.1 of Bos indicus x Bos taurus. Taxonomy (NCBI): domain Eukaryota; kingdom Metazoa; phylum Chordata; class Mammalia; order Artiodactyla; family Bovidae; genus Bos; species Bos indicus x Bos taurus. The sequence goes on along the minus strand of NC_040078.1, from coordinate 66,311,657 downwards.
TTCAATCACTGGTTTATAAACTTTTTGTTTTCTTTTTTTCCTTGGGGGTTAAATGATCTCATTTTTTCCCCACACGGATTTCTTTTCCATAAACTTGTTGTAAATGTCATTTTTCAGTTTGTACTGCCTCCTTTCTTTTCATGATGTGTTTCTTAATATGCATGCATTTAATAAGGTCAGTTCTTCTCAGAGATGCCAACCTCACACCATTTTACCTTTTGGGATTTTGGACCTTTGCAAGTCAGGGTTTTGGATCTTGTGTCTTTCACTGGTTAACCCAAGCAGAGGAATCTGAAGGCCAGTGCAGTCCTTTATCAAAACACTTACCTGAATGCAAAGCCTGATTTCTTGTTGATTACATATCTATATTTCCTCCTGTTTATTTCTGGGAAATATTTTCTTTTAAGCAAGACCATTTTTGTGGTACTATTTGCAAAACCTCTTAGGAATACGATATTTTCTATATAGCCACAGAGGAAGGTCTTGGCTTTCTGGTTTCACAAATAATACCAGAAAACTTGGTAGCTTGATGGAAAAAATAACAGGGAATTTATATACTGGAAAGAAGGGAGTGGCATGGAACCACAGTTTTATACTAGTGCAAGAACGAAATTTCCAGAGCATTTGTTGATAGTCTCCTAAGGGAAGAACGGTCTTGATACGTTTGGTGATCATTTTCAGGCTTACCAGACCTTTCTGAGTGATATGAATTAGTGCAATTTGGCAACAAACTGCCTTCAATTTGGGATCAATTGTTGTTAAAGTATACAGAGGGTGTTTCTCTCTGGTGCTCCTTGAATGTTTTTGTAAAATGAAAACAATTTGACCTCATTGGTTATCTGTTTTAAATATAGCAGTGTGTACATGTCAACCCCAAACTCCCAATCTATCCCTTCCCCTCTGGTAACCATAAATTCATTCTCTAAGTTTGTGAATCTGTTTCTGTTTTGTAAAGTAGATACGTGCATTTTCTCAGTTTTAAATATTTTATGGCTTTGTGCAAGGCCAACTACTGTTAGGCACCATTGATGTTTGATTGTGAACTAGTTGCATGAATAATATTTTGAAAACTATCCAAAGATGGAAAGGAGTAAGTGCAAAATTCTAAGATGGCATGTTTTTAGAAGTCATGTGTTGACATTCTAAAACAATTTGAATTAAGAGAAACAAGTTATCTGTTGGGGATACCAGCATTGTGATAAAAAGAAAAAAACCCAATTTGACCTCTTAAGCTGCTTTTTGTTACACTTATCACTCTGGTGGATTTGATAAAAGTACTTACTTAATATGCTCACATGCTTTAATTACTACCTTTTGCTTTCTCCGGGGTCTGAACATCAAACTCCAAGGATTTTTAACTTGGTCATTTCATAATTTGAAGGCAAGTAATGGCAAGGTCCTTTGTTTGCATTTCTGAATGACTGGATTCATGTGGGGACATGTAATCTGAGCCATATGTTTTTACTCTGTTCCCTCAGGCAGGATAAGATGCTCAGCTTGCTGATCACTTGCAGGCCACATGGGCTGATTTTACTTTTTTTTGTTGTTGTTGAGCAGTGAAGCCCGTGGGATCTTAATTCCCTGACCAGGGCTTGAACCCAGGCCACTACAGTGAAAGCACCGAGTTCTGATCGCTGGACCGCCAGGGAATTCCCTGGTTTTGCTTTCTTACTCTTTCATTCTCCATCCCATGTAAAACCATGTAAACATATCCTTTTCCCTTCTATGCCAGCTGTGTTTTTTTGTTTCATGTGTTTTTAAAGTAAGCCAGCTTGCCTTATTGATTTAATTGTCCTCTCTTTCTTTGTGAGTACAGGAAAAAATAATTAATTGAGAGAAATTTTTCAAATAAAATGTAAGGCTGAAGTTTGTTCTTCCCAGCCAATTCAGGGAGAGAAATATAATAATTAACAATTAGAGGTTGTGAGGCTCTTCTTCACCTGGCAAATACCTGAATGGCTGAGCGACTTCTTTATTGCCCATGCAATTCTGATTGGTACCAATGTTCTAAATATTTTGAGTATCACCATTGACGTGGTGTATTTTTATTAGCAAAGCCATATGTGTTCATTAAATAAATTTTGGAAAATACAGAAAAGGAGAGGTGAAAAATGTAAGAGCCCTTATTGGGCTTGTTTATTTCTTAAGTAAATTCCTAGATAGTTTATAATTTCTATGCTGTTTTGAATGAGTTTTGTCTTATATTTTGTGATTGGTAATGTCAGTATAGAGAAATGTTTTCTATCTTTCTGACATGGTTGTGTATTCAGCAACTTTGATAAACTTATTGCTTCCAATCACTTATTGATTCTAATCATTTCAAGATGACAAAGTTTGATCTCTTCTTTTCTAATTCTTATATACCTCATTTAAAAAATAGCATTGGCCAGGAATTACAATGCTTAGTTAGGCAATGGTAGTAATAACAGATGTCTTTATCTTGTTCCAGATCTTAAAAAGTGTCTGCACTTGATTTTCTCCTTCAACTATAATGCTGTTGTAGGTTTTTAATATATAAATTTTATTGTTTCCTAATTCTAAGTCCCTTGTGAGTACTCTATTAGTTTTCTATTGCTAGATAACAAATTCACACAAACTTAGCCTAGTGACTTAAAAAGCAGAGACATTACTTTGCCAACAAATGTCCATCTAGTCAAAGCTATGGTTTTTCCAGTAGTCATGTGTGGATGTGACAGTTGGACTATAAAGAAAGCTGAGCACCAAAGAATTGATGCTTTTGAACTGTGGTGTTGGAGAAGACTCTTGACAGTCCCTTAGACTGCAAGGAGATCCAAACAGTCCATCCTAAAGGTAATCAGTCCTGAATATTCATTGGAAGGACTGATGCTGAAGCTGAAACTCCAATACTTTGGCCACCTGATGTGAACTAACTCATTTGCTGCAGTCCATGGACTGAATCAGACAGGACTGAGTGACTGAACTGAAATGAACTCAGTTCAGTTCAGTCACTCAGTCATGTCTGACTCTTTGAGACCCCATGGACAATAGCACGCCAGACCTCCCTGTCCATCACCAACTCCCGGAGTTCACTCAAACTCATGTCCATCGAGTCAGTGATGCCATCCAACCATCTCATCCTCTGTCGTCCCCTTCTCTTCCTGCCTTCAATCTTTCCCAGATCAGGGTCTTTTCAGATAAGTCAGGTCTTCATATCAGGTGGCCAAAGTATTGGAGTTTCAGCTTCAACATCAGTCCTTCCTAGCAGTGTGAAATTGCCAACATTATTACCTTGCAGTTCTGGAGACCAGAAGTCTGGATGAGTTCACCTGGGCTCTCTGCCCTGAGAATGACATCAAAGTAAGAGTGAGGTTGGGCTCTAGCCCAGAGGCCTGGGGAAAGAATCCTCTGCCAGACTGATTCCGGTTGTTGTCAGAGTCCAGTTCTGTACAGCCATAGATTTGAGGTTCCTATTTCCTGGCTGTCAGCTGGGGGCTGCTCTCTGGTCTTAGAGGCAGCTGACCTCTCTTCTCATGTGGTCCCCTCTGTCAATAAAGCAGAAATTGTGCACTGAATCCTTGGGGTCTCGCTGACTCTTTCCTACCTGCTGAAGAAAGTTCTACGCTTTTAATGGACCTCTTGTGGCTATATTAGGTCCACCTGGACAATCTCACTGTGTTAATATGGTCCATGTACCTTATAATATAGCATAATCATGGGAGGTTCATCTCATTACATTGGATTGGGTTGGGATATCTTTAAGGGTCAGTCTAGAAATTCTGCTTATTGCAGGTACATACCCAACCTCTGTTAAGTACTGTTATCTTTCTGTTAAATTCTTCCATGCTTTTCTCAAAACATATAAACATGTATTAGAGAGGCTGTATTATGGGTGTGATTTTGGGAGCCGGATTGTCTTTACTAACCATTTGACCTTGGGCAAGTTAATTAATTTTATTTTGTCTCTTTTTCCTTGTAGTTAAAATGGGCTTATTAGTAGTACCTATTTCAGAAGGCATGTAGTAATTATGCAGTAAATTTTAGCTATAGTCATTACTATTGTAATCAAACTAAAATGCTACTATTTTGTAATCTTCTTTATTTTCTTAACTACAATGTAAATATTTTGTCTTTTCTGTAAGCGTTCTTAGGCAACATCATTTTAATGGCTGCACACTGTCCCATTTTGTAGCTATCCTATAACCTATTTTACAAATTACTACTTATTAGCGGTTGCTTCTGTTTTTCTAGAGGCTGCTTTCTGTTTACAAACAACACTGAGGTGAGAATCCTGTGGATTTTTGCACACTCTTCCTATTTACTCCCTTAGAATAAATTCATAGACATAAAATTGATAGTTTCAAGGGAAAATATCTTATAAAGACATAAGATGATGTATTTTGCCAAGTTGTCCTACAGACAGATTAAACTAGTTTGTAGACTTCCCTCTCCTTTCTCCAAGAAGTCACACTTACATCTTTAAAAAGTTGTAAAATTAGGGATTAATATCTTTAGAGACTGAGTCCATGGTGGCCAGTACCTTGAAGCAGTCGAAGGAGGAGAAATAGTTCAATTCAGAGCTCATGGGGAGGTGGTCAGGAATAAAAATTCTGCATTGGAGAATAGCATCTGGGGAAAAGGAGAATGTGAAGGACAGGTATAAGTGTCTTTGGATTAACTAGAATATCGGGATTCTAAGTGTCAGAACCCAGGGATGGAACCCAGTTCTCCCACACTGCAGGTGGAATCTTTACCAGCTGAGCCACAAAGGAACCCCAATAATACAGGAGTGGGTAGTCTGTCCCTTCTCCAGTAGATCTTCCTGACCCAGGAATTGAACCAGGGTCTCCTGCATTGCAGGTGGATTCTTTACTAACTGAGCAATCAGGGAAGCCCTCAGATATGATATAAAGTTCAATTTATAAAATAACTTTGTGTGTGTGTAAGGATTACTAACATTGCAACAGAATTTTATTTTAGTTAATATTTTGTGTCAGTGCAAAATATTTTAAATTCGATTCTGCATTGTTATGTGAGCTGTATTCTGTGCTCTAAAAAGTAACTGATAAATGAGTGATATTTCAAAAGTTTGTAAATCAGGGACTGTCTGTGTTTCATTGTTTAAAGAATGGGTCCAGAAGGTTTTTAAAGTACTCAGTCACGCATTTGTTCAAATGCTGTCCTGATACACTCTTAACTCTTGGGAACTGTACTCCTACTATGTCTAAAAGCGGCCTCCAATTCAGCAAAAATATCAATACCAGATTTCTGAAGACAAAATCTCATCAGCTCTTTGGAACACAAAGATCTGGTTGTAACTGACAGTTTACAACAATTCATGGATTTCTTAATCTTGATGGTACCTTTCAGGCAGCTGGTGTAGTAGCTTATTGAGGATCATAATCTGTTCATTGAAAGAGACTTATATAAACTGATAAGGGCATTTCTTATAGGCTGGTGAAGCCACCTCCATCCATGTACTTGTCCACTTCAGCCTCCACCCCTTTCACCCCACACTCAGCAATGGTATATATCCTGCTGCTGCTGCTGCTAAGTTGCTTCAGTCGTGTCCGACTCTGTGTGACCCCAGAGACAGCAGCCCACCAGGCTCCCCCGTCCCTGGGATTCTCCAGGCAAGAACACTGGAGTGGGTTGCCATTTCCTTCTCCAATGTATGAAAGTGAAAAGTGAAAGTGAAGTCGCTCAGTCGTGTCCGACTCTTCACGACCCCATGGACTGCAGCCTACCAGGCTCCTCCGTCCATGTGATTTTCCAGGCAAGAGTACTGGAGTGGGTTGCCATTGCCTTCTCCAGGTACATACCTTAGACTTGATTAATTAATTTACCCCAGAAGATCCTGGAGCCCGTTTAGTCCTTCTGACTCCTACAGAATGAGCAAGAGACTAAATATATGCTATCTATACCACTGCCCTTTTATCAGTTCTTGAAGTGACTCCAGAACCAGAAAATCCCAATAACAACAACAATAATAATGGTAAATTTAATAATTATGGTGATGTTCATTAGCAAATACTAGATATAACTTTGTAGGAATTTATGTACCTGACACAATACTGTGTTTTTTATTTAACCTTATTCACTTGCAAATATGTTTCTATTATTCCCATTTTCAAATGTCAGATTGCATTCTTGGTTATGTCCGACCCTTTGCAGCCCTGTGTGTTATAGCCCACCAGGTTCCTCTGTCCATGGGATTTCCCAGGCAAGAATACTGGAATGGGTTGCCATTTTCTTCCCCAGCAGATCTTCCCAACCCAACGATGAAACTCACCTCTCCTCGTCTCCCGCATTACAGGCAGATTCTTTACCTTCTGAACCACTGGGGAAGTCCATTCCCATGGGCAGAGATTAAAGGAGATTAAGGAAGTTGCCCAAGGCTACATTGCTAGTAAGAAATAGAACTGAGTTTTAAACCCAAGACTTTGACTCTAAAACCTATATTCCTTTAAAAACAAAACACAACAACAACAACCAATTCATTTCGATATTTGGCAAAACTAATACAATTTTCTAAAGTTTAAAAATAAAATAAAATTAAAAAAAATAAATAAAATAAAAACACAACACAACAACAACAACAGGAAGCTAAAACCTCCCCAAACAAAACAAGCACACACAAAAAAACAAAAAACCACACAAGCTTATTTTTTTTTTGAAAAAATATAGATTTGCTAATAGTTGCAAAGATATCCTTTACCTTGCTTCCCCTAATGTTAACCTCTTGCTTTACCATAGAACAGTTATCAAAACTAAGAAAATCACGTTGGTATGATACAATTAACTTAAATATAGGCTCTATTTGGAGTCTCCTTAAGACCATTTTCTGTTCCAGGTCCAGTCTGAGACCCAGTATTACGCCGCTGTGACTCCGTCGTCATGTCTCCTTAGTCTTTGTGGCAATTTCTTAGTCTTCCCTTGTCTTTTATGGCTTTGACACTTTTGAAGAGTTCTTGTCATTAGTTTGTACCATGTCCCTCAGTTTGGCTTTAGCTCTGGATCATAAACTGATAGTCTTAACTGCTAGGCCTCTAAACCGATGAATTAAGTTTTCATGTAAATAATTTATACTTGTGTGTTTGTTTTGATGGACTGTATCATTCTTCGTCTCTGGAATCCTGAGGAGCTCCCCAAGGATTCTGCAAACAGCAGCATGCCTCCCACTTTTCCTTATGGAACTGGAGAGCTATGTACTGGAAGGTCTTCTGCAACCAGAAAATCTCTTACTAGGTTTCCCCCGGACAGTGCCGTGGAGGCTCAGTGGGCCACCGGTGTGTAGGGGCTCTAGAATGTGCTTACACACTCAGGTAGGTACCTGACTCCTTTACTGTCTGCCTGGTTTAGATTCCATCATGATTCTCACTGGAGCCAGGAATTACAGAACTGAGTTTTAACTGTTCAGACAAGGAATTGGTTCTACCTTGTTTATTATAAGACTTCTATGATAGAGACTGAACAATACTATGTTCGAGTATACCTGACTTTCTTCATTGTTTTAGCAAAACCACTGTGGTTGTTGAGCCATGTGGAAAGAAAAGTAACAAGATAAGAAAACATGTCTATTGAGAGCTTCAAGCAAGTTGGCAGTCATATCCCATGTATACAATAGGGAAGTATGCAATAGGGAAGGTTTTTTTTTTCCTACTTAAAAAAATTTTTTTTTGTTTGTTTTTTGTTTTGCTTAAAACCCTTTAATGGCCTGTCAGGCTTATAGAATAATGGCCAAACTCCTTGGTTGGCCAGAGAAGACCCCCTCATGATATCCCCAACTTTCTTCTCTGTGCTTTCTCATGGCCTTCACCACAGGACTTATACAGCTGTGTTTATTTTTTAATGAAGGATCAAGTTCTCCTCACTAGAAAAGAGGGGCTTAATAATTAATCTTGACATCTCTAAGTACCTAGTACAGATTTATAATATATAATTTATAATAGATGCTTTATAAATGCTTATAAAATGAGTGGGTTTCTGCATTGGCTACCTTTTTTGTTATGTAAGTCAGCAGAAATGCAAAGAAGCTATGAAAAGTGATACTTTAATGATCAACAGAAGAAAGACAAAGCATGTGATTGTATCCCACATAGCTATTTTTCGCTCTCTCTCACTGGCAAACAACTAGAATACAATTTATCTGCCTTGGTAACTGAACATGTTTCACCACAAGGAGTTTGGATATCACAGTGTAATTTGAGATATTACAGATCTAGTCCCAGCTCTGATGTTAAATAGCTATTGGGCAAATCCCTTAATGTCCTTTTCCTTAGTTATTTTATTCCCTGTGAAACAAACAGCCAAGGTATATGATTTTTAAGGTTCTTTCTGATTCCATCCTTTATACTTTTCTAATAAAGTATTTATCTTATGTCAATCAGAAGGGAGTCATAATAACTTTATCTAAAACTGTATACTTTGAACAAATGTAAGAATTTTTTTGCTGGTGATTATGCCTAGGGTGGGCTTCCCAGGTGGTCAGTGGTAAAGAACACCTGCTGATGCAGGAGACGTAGGAGACGCTGGTTCGATCCCAGGACAAGAAGATCCCCTGGAGTAGGAAATGGCAACCTGCTCCAGTATTCTTGCCTGAAAAATCCCATGGATAGAGGAGTCTGGCAGGCTACAGTCCATGGGGCCACAGAGTTGGACATGACTGAGTGACTGAACCTGAACGAGCACGATGCCTGTGGTATCCACCATGACTTAGTTCACATATATCCTCTGACTGCCTTTTAAAGGTATGAAAATGGTATCTTGGTCACCAGTTCCAACATGTGTAAGATCGATATCAGGATGCCTAAACTGAAGCAGTTCAGGATTACTATAATATTTCCAGTCTTACTTAACCTTTATCACACGTACATGTGCAAAGATGTAACAAGGGACCTGTAATAGAATTCTGATGCTAACTGGTCACAGTTATTTCAGATTTTACAGATTAAGGGCACAGTCTCCCGTCAGACTGCCCTCACTTTAAACACTAACTGCAAGTTTGGAGATTCTTAGGCCACCTGCATTTCTGACCAACTAGAAATAAATTCAGACATTCCTCCTACCTTCTCAGGTTTGATAATTCTCTAGAGTGACTCATAGAACTCAGGAAAGCATTTTCTTTAGTGTTTTGCTGTAGGGTGGGTATACAAATCAGCCTAGCCAAAGGAAAAGACCCATTGGGCAAGATCTGGGAGGGTCCCACAATATCAAGTTTACATGTCTCCAAGATGTTTTGCCCTCCCAAAACATCAATGTGCAGCATCAACCAGGAAAGCTCAGCCAAGCTTTCAGTATTCAGAGTTTTTAATTAGGTTTCATTACCTAGTCATGATTGATTGAATTACTGACCATGTCAGCCTCCGGGAGGTCAGGCTGATCTCACGTGGTTCAAAGCTCCAGCCCACTAATTACATGGTCTTTCCAGCATGGCCTGTCCCCATCATGAAATTATTTAAGGGACCACCATGAGGCACCTCATTAGCATAAACTCAGGCCTGATTCCAGGGCCCCATGAATAATAGACACATCTATCATTTGGGAAATTTCAAGGGCATAGAGGCTCCTGCCCAGGAACCAGGGTACAATGGCCACCCAAATTCTTTATTATACTCCAGGACCAAGCGTGGTGTCACAGTATTTTGTTTGGTGCTTAGAAATCTTTGAAACTGTTTGAATTCACTAGTTATAAGCAATCTTCTAAAATTAGTGATAGGCTTGTATAATATCAATACATGTTTACATAGTGCTTGCACCAAGGAGTACTCTAGTTGACTTTAATCTATTACTGAGACTTACTTATATTAGATTGGCAATATGCCTTTAAGAGCAAAGCACAAACAAAAATTCCAGGTCCTGCCCAATACTGCAAGAACTATACACAATATGTTATTCCCCGAAACTAAAAACTTTATTGCTAGATCTTTATTTCAAAGTGGTGTCCTATGTGGTGGTAAAAAATTGAAGACAACCAATACATTTCTCTGAGAGGCTGTGGGAGTGCAGGGTGATGTAGCATCAAGTGTAACACCACACTGAGAGTAGATAAGGCAGGAACGTTCCTGCACCTCCATCATAGGCATGATACATTTCCACACCTCTTAAGCAGGAGGACTGAATCCTGCTCGATGTGTCCTGGTGCTCTTGGCTTTTGCTTTGTTTGGCATCATTTGTCCTTGAGGTATGATCAAAATGTGTGGTGTTAGTGAGTAGCGCTAATATCCAGTTTGCCACAGACATCCAAGGTCCCAAACAGTTTCAGCAACAGTTTTAATAGAGGGGCAGGACAGGAACACCAGTAATTTTATCAGAATGAGGTTGGGTCACCGGCATTTCTGCAGACTCTTGAAAACACAGATTCTCATTTGGGACAAATGAAAAGAATGAGATCACCACCTGTGTCCCTGTGTGGCAAGAAGTAGTCATGACAGACCCTGTGATTTGTGATAGGAGTAGGAGTGAGGTATCTGGTGGAGCAAAAGTATGGGGTCAGTAGTGAGTCAAGGAGGTTTTTAATGGATGGGTTTCAGTCACTTGTTAAAAGGAATAGAATGCATTTGTGTGATTTGTAGAGACAACCATAACTTATCCATGAAATAGGTAGAGCATTCAATTTGCTTCATAAAAGGCAAATCTCACAAGGCTGTGTAACTCTTGTTAAGGATGAATAAGAGTTCATCAAATAGCAAATAGCATGATTGATATTTCCTTTCTAGTAGACCACTTTGGCAAATTCTCAAAGTCTTCTTCTTATACTTTCCCACAAGACATACAATTCATATCAGCTATGAATTTTTAGGTAAGATAAAATGCTGTATAAAAGACAGAGGTCTTGCAGTCAGTACTTTATTTACTTTATTTTCAGAAAGAGTATCAACTCAACCTAAAAACTGTATATACTGCATTGTAAAGTTTTTATTTTTATTTAAAAGTTAGATTTTTTATGACTTTTGAGAAAGCTATGGGATAAAAGGTTAAACCTTTTTACTGGCATAAAGCAATAATTTTTCATATTGTTGTAAACCGGTTTAATTTTTAGACAATGGTTGCTGGCCTCTGAATCTTAACTGTATTTTAAACTAACAAAAGATTTTATTGTAATTTTTGATGATGGTGATGCTAATACACCAGTAAATGATAGCCTTTCTGAAGTCTTAGGGAAGTAATGATTAATGGGATGCAAAATGTCATTGTAATTGCATTCCCTGAAATCATGCCAAAGAGACACATCAGTGACATACTTACGCTAGAGTTCCAAGGTCCAAGTTTACCACTTCAAGTAACTTAGTCTCTTGCCAAAAATAAATAAAATAAAATAAATATTAAAAGATCCCCTCTTCCCAAACACTGCAACTCATTAACTCTGCCTTCTATTGGATGTTGAACATAACAATATCATAAAGTTGATGAATGCTGGCTACTCGTTTATTTATGATGCTGATGCAACCATTGAAGCCAACTGGGATAGTTCTCAGCATTACTGAGAAGTTTGTATGCCAGTTAACAATTAGGCAGTACTATGTGCCCAGTGCAGTGTAAAGTAAGAGTTGTGGTTTGTGTGGCTTCCATGGACCATGAAATTTCTTCTCATTCATTCCTCCATTTGGTATTTACTGGGCTTCCCTCATGGCTCAGCTGGTAAAGTATCTTCCTGCAATGCGGGAGACCTGGGTTTGATTCCTGGGTTGGGAAGATCCCCTGGAGAAGGGAAAGGTTACCTACTCCAGTATTCTGGCCTGGAGAATTCCATGGACTGTATAGTCCATGAGGTCGCAAAGAGTTGGATACAACTGAGTGACTTTCACTGTTATGTATTGCACACTGAGCAGGGCAATAAGGATAAAGATTTACAAAACAGTCTTTTTCTTTGCAGAGTTTATGGCTTAGTGGAGCCATGGTATATGCTTCTGAAATGGTTGCTGATTGGGTAATACAAAACAAAGTATCAAGGGAAAGAACCACAATTGCACTAGATTGTTTCATAGAGGAAATGGATTTGGAACAGAGCTTTGTGGCTAAGTGTTGAAAATCACATGGAAAAGAGTGAATTTTATTGGATTTAGGCCAGTAGCCTGTTGTCAAAAGAATGCTAGTGTATTCACAGACTTACAACTAAGGAAGCTGAATTTCAGTTGTCTACTTAGATATCCTGAAGAAAAATAAAAAGTGTAATTATGTAACTCTAGAAAATTAAGATCAGAAGGTAAAAAATATCTCAATGATTAATATTATTCTTAATCATTTATCAGTAAATGACTGATAATTCATTTTTATCTTACCTTTGTGACTAAACAACCAGACTCAGGTCAGACACATGACTTAAGTGCTGCCATGAAACAGAATTATTTTTAACTAAATTGACTTGGATAATCTGCAAGGTCTGTTTTATTTCTCCTGAGCAGATGCATATGTTGATTTCATTTTGACCTATACTTATATTATGCTTTCTAGTGAAATAGACATTGGTTATAATCCTGACTCACAGTACCTAGTTATGTATTGCTGCTGCTGCTGCTGCTGCTGAGTCGCTCAGTTGTGTCCGACTCTGTGTGACTCCATGGACTGCAGCCTACCAGGCTCCTCCATCCATGGGATATGCCAGGCAAGAGTACTGGAGTGGGGTGCCATTGCCTTCTCCGAGTTATGTGTATGTGTCTTGATTTGTTCATCTATAAAGAGTATGTGACAAACACACCCGTAAAGTTGTTGAGAGCCTTTGCAGTTGGTTTGTGGGTTTAGATTGACTTTTTCAGTGACCAATTTTCTCTTAAAAATGGTGGATATCTTTTCTCTTTAAAGGTACATTCATTTCATTAAAAATTCCTGCTACATAATGAATTATTGTGCTAGAGCCTAAAAGAGGCTTCAGAAAATCTTTCCAAACTTCTGCCATAATAAACCAACTTTGCCTGTTGTAAATTTCTCTTTGGAAAAACATTGTGTTTCAGGGTGGATGTTTTACTGAAACACCCTATCATCCACTATGGAACACCTTACTGCTACAATCTACTTTTGCTATTAAAACAATGTTGCCAGCAGTCAAACAAAGTCTTTTGTTCCTCCAATACTACAATTGATTTCCGACTAATTGTTTTTCTGACTAATTGTTTTCCCTTTAAGTCATAGGTGACTTGCTAATAATTACTTTAGTCATGACATTTAAGATAAACATTTCTTAGGATGAAAATACCTTATGTATCTATCACTGCTAATGTTTAGAGCATAACCATTTTTTTTTAAAAGTCTAATTATGGGTTTGAGGTAGATGATCATAGCTAGAAAAAGCCAGAGTTTACAGTACTGCTATAGCATAGTTTAAAATAGGACATATAAAGAAACATATCTATTTTCATACAGATGTTTTCTTTTTTTAAGGCCTGAAATTTTTGCCTACTAATTTTTAATTTTCATCATTGCCAAAGAACAAAAATAATCAACTAAGGATAACAATTTAGGAGTGTGGATTTTAAAAAAGTAAATTGAAAGAAAAAAGATCCTAAAGGATATTTGAAGACCAGTCAAAAGGATGAGAGGAAAGAGACTAATAAAATAATAATCATGCCATCCATCATGGAGTAGATATGAAAAAGGAATAAAAAAGATTCTGAGCTTTAATTCCTGGGTTGGAAAGATCCCCTGGAGGAGGGCATGGCAACCTACACCAGTATTGTTGCCTGGAGAATCCCCATGGACAGAGGAGCCTGGTGGGCTACAGTCCATAGGGTCGCAAAGAGTCAGACATGACTGAGCAACCAAGCACAGCACACAGCAGAGCTTTGTCTATTCTATCACTTTACATCTCTTCAGTTCGGTTCGGTTCAGTTCAGTCGCTCAGTTGTGTCTGACTCTTTGTGACCCCATGAATCACAGCACGCCAGGCCTCCCTGTCCCTCACCAACTCCCGGAGTTCACCCAAACTCATGTCCATCGAGTCGGTGATGCCATCCAGCCATCTCATCCTCTGTCGTCCCCATCTCCTCCTGCCCCCAATCCCTCCCAGCATCAGGGTCTTTTCCAATGAGTCAACTCTTCACATGAGGTGGCCAAAGTATTGGAGTTTCAGCTTCAGCATCAGTCCTTCCAATGAATACCCAGGACTGATCTCCTTTAGGATGGACTGGTTGGATCTCCTTGCAGTCCAAGGGACTCTCAAGAGTCTTCTCCAACACCACAGTTCAAAGCATCAATTCTTTGGCTCTCAGCTTTTTTCACTTAGTATACTTAAAAAATACCTTTCCTTTCTGAATAGATAGCTCTCCTCTGCTCTTGCATTTTTTGACAACCGTCCTTCTGAAGAACACTTCAGTTGTGTGGTACTCAACTCATATGACTTACCTGTCAGTTGCATGTGTTATTTCGAGCACAAGAGATTTGGAGCAATGCATTTATAAGCATATGTTCCTGATTTAAATAAATGATACTAGTAAAAGTATATGAATAGAAATACTGGATGAGAGAGTGCTAGAATCAGCTAGAAACGCAACTAGACATAGGCAGACGGAAATAGAAACCTGCTGCTGCTGCGTCACTTCAGTCGTGTCCGACTCTGCGACCCCATAGACGGCAGCCCACCAGGCTTCCCGTCCCTGGGATTCTCCAGGCAAGAACACTGGAGTGGGTTGCCATTTCCTTCTCCAATGCATGAAAGTGAAAAGTGAAAGTGAAGTCGCTTAGTTGTGTCCAACTCTAGCGACCCCATGGACTGCAGCCCACCAGGCTCCTCCGTCCATGGGATTTTCTAGGCAAAAGTATTGGAAACCTAGAGATTTAAAAATGAGACATACCAATGCCAGGGAGACTAGTAGATGAATCCTTCCTCATCATCTCCAGTTTCTCAAATCCTGACTCAACCATATTTTAGTTGCATTACCTGAGTCAAGTCACCTAACTTCTCAGTGCCTCAGTTTCTTTATCTTGATATAGGAATAATACTGGTTTCCTCAAAGGATTGTTAACAGGCTTAAAGATGATAATAGATATAAATTATTAAAACAATGCCTGGAACATAATAAGTATTCACTAAATGTTATTTATTTTCTTTTTATCATCTTGTTTGTGAACATAATATACCACTACTGGTCTCATTACTGGGAATGGTATAGTGAAAGGTCATGGGCTTTGAAGCCAGGTAGACTTGGATTTAAATCCTGCCTCTGCTGTTTACCAGCAGAGTAAACTTAGGCAAATTAATGTCTTTGTGATTTGGTTTTCTTATCTATAGTATCAGAAAAATAGTCCCTATTGACTATTTGAGACTATTGAATATTTGAGACTATAAAAATAGTCTCAAAACTCCTTGGGAGTTTTGTCAATATGTATCAAGTGCCAGTATGATTTTTCCTTTCCTTTTCTGCCCTTCATTGAAGACAGAGTGGAGTAAAAGAATTCCATTATTCCTACTATGCCCAAGCCACCCCAGCAGATCTCGTCTTCCCGCTCCACTCCTGTGACTGGAAGTGTCAGACAGTGAAAGAAAGGAATATCCTATGGCTTAGTACCAATCCAGTGGTGCTAGGTGGCTTCTCTAAAATTAAATCAACCTAAGTGATTACCAGTGAGTTTGATTTAACAGTGGTTGAATCTAACAATGTATTATGTAGAAGGTGCATAGCACAAGCTCTCTTTTTTTTTTTTAATGGTAGCAAACGCTACAGTCTTGTTCAAGGAATGATATAATTTTTAGACAATATAAAAATCTTTTCAAAGTTGTTGATGTTCAATATTATATGTTACAGGTGTACAGTATAGTGATTCCCAATTTTTAAAGATTATTTAATTTTTTTATCTTAATGAAGTAAGAATTATTTTATCAGGGTTTTTAAAAAGTTTGTTTTGGGGGGTTTTCAGTTTTATTTGCCTCCATTGGAATTACTGTTTGCATTATGTTTTGATTTGGTTCAAAGTTCAAAAGCTTTAAAAAGGTAAGTTGTTTCACTCTTGTCCTATCCCTGACAGGCAATCACTGATATTGGTTTCTTATTTGTTCTTCCAAAGACGTTTTATGAATATGCATGCAAACGCAAATTTATATGTATAAACTTATTTCTCCTTCATAACAAAATGTAATGCTTTTCTGCAACCTTGATTCTTAATTTTTTTTAAACTGGAGTGTAATTGCTTTACAATGTTGTGTTAGTTTCTGCTGTACACAGAGTGAAACAGCTATAGGTATACATATATCCCCTTCCTCCTGAGCCTCCCTTCCACCACCCCCATCCCACCCCTCTAGGTCATCACAGAGCACCAAGCTGAACTCCCTGTCCTACACCTTGCTTTTATCCTTAACAGTGTACCATGGAGACCACCCCATTAGGATATGCCGAGTGTCCTACATCTTTTTTTTTTTTTATAGTACTTGTATAGGTATGCAGTATTTCTTTTTTGTTGCTTGTTATTTATTTTTTGGCTTTTATTTATTTAAATTGACATATAGTGATTTACAGTATTTTAAGGGTGCAGAAAAGTGATTCAGATATTCATTATATATGTGTATATGAGGTTATTATGAGATTTTGAATTTAGTTCTCTGTGCTATACAGTAGGTCCCTGTTATTTATCTATTTTATGTATAGTGGTTCAGTTCAGTTCAGCCGCTCAGTCCTGCCTTACTCTTTGCGACCCCATGAATCGCAGCATGCCAGGCCTGCCTGTCCCTCACCAACTCCCGGAGTTCACCCAAACTCATGTCCATCAAGTCGGTGATGCCATCCAGCCATCTCATCCTCTGTCGTCCCCTTCTCCTCCTGCCCCCAATCCCTCCCAGCATCAGAGTCTTTTCCAATGAGTCAACTCTTCGCATGAAGTGGCCAAAGTACTGGAGTTTCAGCTTTAGCATCATTCCTTCCAAAGAAATCCCAGGGCTGATCTCCTTCAGAATGGACTGGTTGGATCTCCTTGCAGTCCAAGGGACTCTCAAGAGTCTTCTCCAACACCACAGTTCAAAAGCATATGTATCTGTTAATCCCAAATTCCCAATTTAACTCTCCCCCTTTCCCCTTTAATAACTAAGTTTGTTTTCTATGTCTGATTCTATTTCTGTTTTGTATATAAGTTCATTTGTATCATTATTTTAGATTCCACATGTGACATCATATGAGATTTATCTTTCTCTGTCTGACTTATTTCACTTATTATGATAATCAACACAAGCTTTTTAACCTGTAAGACAGAGAGGTCTGTGTTATAGCACCTTGATGATCCCATTTCCCCTCCTCCCATTTCCAAGCTCCTTGCTGCTAAGTTGTTTCAGTCATGTCCGATTCTGTGCGACCCCATAGAGGGCAGCCCACCAGGCTCTGCCATCCCTGGGATTCTCCAGGCAAGAACACTGGAGTGGGTTGCCATTTCCTTCTCCAATGCATGAAAGTGAAAAGTGAAAGTGAAGTCGCTCAGTTGTGTCCAACTCTTCACAACCCCATGGACTGCAGCCTACCAGGCTCCTCTGTCCGTGGGATTTTCCAGGCAAGAGTACTGTTTAGTCCTTCTGGAATCTGGCCAGTTGGAAATCTCTGATCCATATCTCTCCTCTTCACCCTCCTAAATCATTCTCAGTTTTGACCTGAGATTATGACCCTTCCCTAAGGACAAGAAAGGTTTCTGAGAAGATGTTTGATTTCTAACCTTAAAAAATTTAAGTATTTAGAACTCACTTTAACCAAGTCTCTTTAAGTAAATAGACACTTTTGGGCAGACTAGAAATTAATGGTCTCAAAGATCTGAGGTAATCCTTGAAACACAAGTCCACATAAGCTTTCTTTTACATCTGTTGTTTTTCACCTTGTATCCCTGACTTGGATCTGGGGTTGCCAGGCCTGCTTTCTGCTTGAATCTCTGCACTTCTGTTCTTGAAATTGCCTGTTTCTTCTTATCTTTCTTACCTAAGCTATGAGAGTCCTTTCCCTGTTCTCCTGTGTATCCTAGAGAGAGGATTTGAGAAAGTATAATTCCTACTCAAAGCTTTTACAGTATAGGGAAGGATTAGTATACATATACTGTCATTATCTCTTTGCAATATATCTTTTCATATTATACTGATACTATGTCTGTCAGTGCTTATGAAGTGGTGCCAAGCATGATGGGACTCTAGAAAGAGAGGTTACCAAGCTATCGACAGCTTAGGTAAGGCTTCTTAGTGAGGATGGAGTAGGAAGTGTGGAAGGATAGGTCATTCCCAGGGAGGAATTAAATTTCCTGTGATATACTAGGAGTTAAAGTCAATTCATGCATGCAAAGGAGAAACTAGCCGACATAATACTGGAGGCACAGATAGGCAGTTTATTCAGATCCCAGGGAATAATTGTTCCACTGAACTTTGTACCTGTTAGATGATACATAGAGCATTAATTTTATTTCTGACTAGTGAGTTATTTAAAAGGAAGCTTCAGACTAGGGTATAAGAGGAAGACAGCCAGGAGTTTGCAAACCATGTTGTATGAGGAATAGTTGAAGAACTGATGAAAATGTAAGACCAGTGTTATTTTTCTTTTTCTTTCAGATTTCTTATTTTTTATTTCTTTTTTATATTAGGGTAGACCAGTGTTGTTCTTAAAGTAAAGTATGTGAGAGGCTGACATTTAGTGAGTGGACTTAATCCATGATGCTTTGGAGAGCAAAAAAATAAGATACGTAAATTTTAACTTGTGATAATAGGGAATGTTCAACAATCCACACAGTTAAAGTGGAGGAGGTTCTTTCATGAGTAATATGCTGAGTCTTCTCACAGTTAATTAAGGAATTTCTGCTTTGTGGAGAAGACTGGACTAGATAAAGACTTTCCTGTGTTGCCTAAGATTTTGTGATTTTTTTCTTTTCAGGTGAAGTGATGGAGACAGTTCCATGTGTATATAATAAATAGAGCACATTTTGTTTTTTCCTACTCTTGGGATCAATTAAATTCTATCTTTGAAACATGAACATGGGTCTTAGCTGTAGTGGCTAAGCTAACATGGATCGTAGAAACACATAATCATTTACTCATGAGTGGATTTGGGTCACAAAAACATTAATATAGTTCTTCAGACCCCTCTGACTCAGAGACATCAATCCTAAACCTTATTTTGTAGCCTCTGCCTTATTCTTGACCTCTTTCAGTGGCAAGTTGGATATATTTGTGTTAATCTGAAGGGAAAAAGAGAAGGGCTTCTTCAGGCATGTTTACAACTCGAGCAGGACTTCAATCCTGAACCTGTTTCTCCTTCTATCCCCACCACTTCCTCAAGGTGGATGGAAACATTGGCTGGAGCAATAGATTCAAGGGGCCTCCTTCCCTAGGCCTGGTTGTGGTGAGAGCTCTGTTCCCTTAGGTAAGGGTCTCTCCCAGTGTCTCCCTCTCCCTAAGAAGCTTTCTTTACTCTCCTGAAGTTTGGCGAGAATATTGAGCAGGTAAATTGCAGGCCCCCTAGGCAGTCTAGTGTAGCAATTAGGATAGGCCCTGAGTCTGCTTACATTCAAGCCCAACACTTCACATGGATTGGTCCCGTATCTTATTGAACCTCAGTTCTCTTATCTGTAAAGTGTAGATGACAATACTACATAGTCATAGGGTCATTATGAAGATCATTTGACCAACTATATAAAAGAGCTTTCCTAGTTGTTATTATTCTTGGCCGTATCTCTTGCTTTAGGTTCTATAGCATGTTCCTCTAGTTTACAGCAGGCTTTCTGTCTTTCCTGAGAATTAGTATCCCATAACTACCAGTATGACCAGTTCCTATGACTGGATCCTGGCATGTATTTTGATGCTGGTCCAGTTCTGTAGTAGAGTCTGCAGTTGGTAATAAATTTTCTTTTAACTGTAGAGTTTGTTCTCATTCAGTTATGAGTAAGTTGCTTTCATTGTAACTCAGTACAATCTCTATTTGATTCATGGAACATATCTTTTGATTTATTTTGTTTAAAATTTCTTATGTTTTTTTTTTTTTTTTCCCCTGGATAGCTCAGTGGGTGAAGAATCTGCTTACAATGCAGGAGACACAGGAGACACTGGTTTGATTCCTGGGTTGGGAAGATCCTCTGGAGAAGGAAAGGGCAGCCCAATCCAGTATTCTTGCCTGAAAAATCCAATGGACAGAGGAACCTGGCAGGCTACAGTCTATGGGGTTGCAGAGTCGGACACAACTGAGCAACTAAGCATGGTACATATCCATAGCCTTCCTTCTCCTAAGATGTACTGTGCTTAGTTGCTTAGTCGTGTCAGACTCTTTTGGGACCCCATGGCCATGGAATGTAGTGTGCCAGGCTCCTCTGTCCATGGGGATTCTCCAGGCAAGAATACTGGAGTGGGTTGCCATGCCCTCCTCCAGAGGATTTTTCTGACCCAGGAATTGAACTGGGGTCTCCTGCATTGCAGGCAGATTCTTTATCAGCTGAACTACCAGTGAAGCTCATCACTTCATGGCATAAAGATGGGGAAACAATGGAAACAGTGACAGACTCTGGTTTTTTTGGGGGCTCTATAATCACTGCAGATGGTGGCTGCAGCCATGAAATTAAAAGATGCTTGCTCCTTGGAAGAAAAACTATAACAAGCCTAGACAGTGTATTAAAAAGCAGATACATTACTTTGCGAAAAATGTCCATGTAGTCAAAGCTGTGGTTTTTCTAGTAGTCGTGTGTGGATGTGACTGTTGGACCATAAAGAAAGCTGAGCACTGAAGAATTGATGCTTTTGAACTGTGGTGTTGGAGAAGACTCTTGAGAGTCCCTTGGACTGCAAGGAGATCCAACCAGTCCATCCTAAAGGAAATCAGCCCTGAATATTCATTGAAAGGACTGATGCTGAAGCTGAAGCATCATTACTTTGGGCACCTGATGTGAAGAGCCAATTCATTAGAAAAGATGCTGATGCTGGGAAAGAATGAAGTCAGGAGGGGAGGGGGATGACAGAGAATGAGATGGTTGGATGGCATCACCGACTCAATGGACGTGAGTTTGAGCAAGCTCCAGGAGATGGTGAAGGACAAGAAAGCCTAGTATGCTGCAGTCCATGGGGTCACAGAGTCAGACATGACCGAGCAACTGAACAACAATAGCCTTCCTTAGAGAAATGATCACATGTGATATATATCTATGTATATATGTGTGTGTATATATATATATATATATATATATATATATATATATAGGCTTCCCAGGTGGCACTGGTGGTAAAGAACCCATCTGCCAATGCAGGAGGTGTCGAGACACAGGTTTGATCCCTGGGTCGGGAAGATCCCCTGGAGGAGGGCATGCAACCCACTCCCATGGAAAATTCCATGGAAGAGGAGCCTGGCAAGCTGTGGGTCCATGGGGTTGCAAAGAATTGGACATGACTAAAACAACTTAGCGTGCACTATATGTGTGTGTGTGTATATATGTATATATATATATGCATATATATATATATATATAAACATTTTACTGAAGAATTTTTTTATGTTTGGTATTCTAAAATGACTATATTTTATTCCTTTGAAAAGTGTCAGAAAATTACAACTTTTGCAGGTGTAAAAACTAGCAGCAGGGGCCTATGTGGACAATTATTCCTAGAAATTATGGCATAAATTTTCCTTCTAAACAGACTCAAAAAAAGTACAGGTCTGGCAGAAGGTACTGGAATACAAAATGATAATACATGTATTCTACAAATTACCCTTGTCTGGAAAGATTAATAGTTTTGTTTTTCAAGTATTATACTTATTTTTATTCTCTACATACTGTTCAGTTGAAAATTTTTCCTGCTCTTTGCTTTGTACCTCATTTCCTCAGCTGTCAGGAAGGAGCAAAGATGTATATAAAACATTATAATTTAGGACAGTCTCATTCTAGGGGGAGCTGTCTTAATGCAGTATGCCCTATTTTCTCACTTCTTTGTAACTGTCAGAGTCTGTAGACAGAGACAAAAATGCACTGTTGATTGGAACATTGATTAATCTATCAACAAACCAAACAGAAAAAAACATTATTTGTACAAGTGTTTGTATTATGCAGCATAAATGTATACTTAGGAGGTAGGCAACATTTCACAGCTGTTCTTGAGTTGTGTTGTAAGAAATAATATATATTTTTGTCTGTTTCTCCCAATACTGTAGTATTTCTGTTTTACTTATCTCTACATCATTCACCAAGTACAAATATTGTCTTAATTTTAATGAGTATTCAATAAATAGGAAATTATTGAAATATTACCTTCTATATTCAACAATATGGACATTTATAACATTTAGATATGGAAAAAGTTCGTAGTTGAAAGATATATCCTGCTAGAGCTTCTACATTTCAATTTGTTACTTTAAAAAAATATTATGTAGGAGTTAAGTTTTTTAAACTAGAGTCAAGTTTTTTTTCTCAAGGTTCTTGTAGTCACTGTTGCAGAGATAAGCTATTCTATTTTAAGCATAAATGCTATAGTTAAATCACCATAAGTATATTTAACTTTAAAAGTTACCTGTTCTAGTGAGATAGATTCAGTGATTATACTCAGTGATTATATGCCTTTTAAAAATTGCCATTATGGCAATATAAATGAAATTAAATGAAAATTTAATTTTTAATTTTTGAATTTTTGTAGGTACTATGACATTTAAAAATCACTCATCTATGCATCGTTCTTTACCACTAGTTGTCCAAATTAACACATTGATTGAACTTCTTAAACATGGAGGTGTAAGGACGTGGTTCTTTGGTAAAACTTCCAAATTGACTTTTATCATCATCTGGTAAGACTGGATTGTAGTTGCATAATCAGAATTAGCCCTCATTTCTGTGGTTATTTAAGTGCCAAACCTAAAGATCAGTCTTTGGATAACAATGTTATAAGGGACAATAGCTTGAAAATCAGTGGGCTGTACCTCTCTATATGCTTTTATTCCCTAAAAAGGTGTCCCTGAACTAAGTCTTCTCTGATGATGGAAAGGAGGAAGGGATGGTGTGCTCCTTGGAGTGAGATAACTATGTATGAAATTACCTGCGTTAGTGACTAGATGAGACCGATGTATAGTCGTCATAGGCACTGTTCATTTGAAGACAGATGTTGATAAAATTCTAAAAAATGGCTTGGTATCTAAAGAAGCTGAACATTCTATCAGAAATGGGTTTTTAATTACATATTCATTTAAATGTCCTTTAAAAAATGGTGCCAAGGAGAAATATAAACTGCTGCAGAATCACCATAAATGCAAAATTATTCAACTCTGACTAAATGAAGTTTCTATGTACTAGAAAAACTACAAAAACTCACCATTTTAATGACTGCATCTGTGATCATGTACTAGCAAATAACTCTGCTTGTAGCACCTTTTATATGTCTCTATTATATTACTTACAATAATGTAACTGTTTTCTTTCTTATCAGTTTCTACTCACAGGGATTTCATTCATTTAATTAATTCAACTAATATTGACCTGTCCTATGTATGCCAGGTGCTGGGTATACAACAGACAACCAGATAAAAATACATGCCTTGAAGATGATATTTTAGTTGCAGAGACAGAAAATCTAAATAAAAGAGCAAAATATATCATATGTTGAGATTTCTCTAACTATTGTTCTTTGCATCACTAGCATCTACTATAGGGACTGGTCAGAGTATACACTAAGAAACTATTCACTAATGGATTGATTTACTTTCATGATTACTCAGAGGAACGAAAGCATAATTCTTAATTTAACATTGCTTATAATTGTTAATAGCCACTGGAGTGCTGATACCAGTCAACAGAAAAACAGACAGGGTAGGGGATGATGGCGTAACTTCCAGAATAAAACTTTAATGAATGTGAGCTCTATGAGTATGAGTAGAGTGGCCTGGAAGATTGATTAATTGGGTGACCTTAATGTTTGATACGGAATTGTTGTTTAGTCTCTGTCATGTCCAACTCATTTGCAATCCCATGGACTGTAGCCTGCCAGGCAAGAATGTTGGAGTGGGTTGCCATTTCCTTCTCCAAGGGATCTTCCCAAGCTAGGGATTGAACCCACGTCTCCTGCATTGGCAGGTGGATTCTTTAGCACTGAGCCACCAGGGAAGCCGAGATAGGCAGTTGTTGTTGTCGTTCAGTCACTAAGTCATGTCTGACTCTTTGTGATTCCAGAGACTACAGAACACCATTGAGTTGGTGATGCCATCCAACCATCTTAGCCTCCATGGCTCCTTTCTCCTCCTGCCTTCAATCTTGCCCAGCATCAGGGTCTTTTCCAAGTAAGTTGGCTCTTCACAACAGGAGACCAAAGTAATGGAGCTTCAGCTTTAGCATTACTCCTTGCAATGGGTATTCAGCGGTGATTTTCTTCAGGATTGACTGGTTTGATTTCTTTGCAGTCCAAAGAACTCTCAAGAGTCTTCTCCAGCACCACAGTTCAAAAGCATCAGTTCTTCAGTGCTCAGCCTTCTTTATGGTCCAACTCTCACATCTGTACATGACTACTGGAAAAACCATAGCTTTGACTGTGCAGACCTTTGTCTGCAAAGTGATGTCTCTGCTTTTTAATATGCTGTCTAGATTTGTCATAGCTTTTCTTCTAAGGGGCAAGTGTCTTTTAATTTCATGACTGCTGTCACTGTCCACAGTGATTTTGGGGACCAAGAAAATAAGATCTGACACTGTTTTCATTTTTTCTCCATCTTTTTGCCATGAAGTGATGGGACTAGATGCCATGATCTTAGTTTTTTGAATGTTGAGTTTCAAGTCAGCTTTTTCACTCTTGTCTTTCATCTTCATCAAAAGACTCTTTATTTCCTCTTTGTACCCTGTCATTAGGGTAGTATCATCTGCATATCTGATGTTGTTGATATTTCTCCCAGCAATCTTGACTCCAGCTTGTGATTCATCCAGTCTGGCATTTTGCATGATGTACTGTGCTTATAAGTTGAATAGGCATGATGATAATATACAGCCTTGACATACTCCTTTCCCAATTTTTAACCAGTCCATTGTTCCTGTCTGATTTTAATTGTTGCTTCTTAACCTGTGTACAGATTTCTCAGGAGGCAGGTAAGGTGATCTGGTATTCTCATCTCTAAGAATTTTCCACAGTTTGTTGTGATCCACACAGTCAAAGGCTTTAGTGTAGTCAATGAAGCAGAAGTAGATGTTTTTCTGTAAATCTCTTTCTTTTTCTATGATCCAGTGGATGTTGGCAATTTGATCTCTGGTTCCTCTGCCTTTTCTAAATCCAGCTTGAACATTTGAAAGTTTCGGCTCATGTACTTCAAGCCTAACTTGAAGGATATTGAGCATCACCTTGCTAGCATGTGAAATGCATGCAATTGTATGGTAGTTTGAACGTTCTATGGCATTGCCTTTCTTTGGGATTAGAATGAAAATTGACCTTTTCCAGTCCTGTGGTCGCTGCCAAGTTTTCCAAATTTGTTGGCATATTGAGTGCAAGACTTTAACAGCATGGTCTTTTAAGATTTGAAATAGCTCAGCTGGAATTCCATCACCTCCACTAGCTTTGTTCATAGTGATGCTTCCCAAGGCTCACTTGACTTCACACTCCAGAATGTATGGCTCTAGGTGAGTGACCACACCATGATGGTTATCTGGGTCATTAAGACCTTTTTTTGTACAGTTCTGCTGTGTATTCTTGTCACCTATTCTTTATTTCTTCTACTTCTGTTAGATCCCTGCCATTTCTGTCCTTTATTGTGCTCATCTGTGCATGAAATGTTCCCTTGTTATCTCTATTTTTCTTTTCTTTCTTTTTTTTTTATATAGCTTTTATTATGTTGAGGTATGTTCCTTCTATTCCTGCTTTCTGGAGAGTTTTTATCATAAATGGATGTTGAATTTTGTCAAAGGCTTTCTCTGCATCTATTGAGATAATCATATGGTTTTTATTTTTCAATTTGTTAATGTGGTGTATTACATTGATTGATTTGTGGATATTGAAGAATCCTTGCATCCCTGGGATAAAGCCCACTTGGTCATGGTGTATGATCTTTTTAATGTGTTGTTGGATTCTGATTGCTAGAATTTTGTTAAGGATTTTTGCATCTATGTTCATCAGTGATATTGGCCTGTAGTTTTCTTTTTTTGTGGGATCTTTGTCAGGTTTTGGTATTAGGGTGATGGTGGCCTCATAGAATGAGTTTGGAAGTTTATCTTCCTCTGCAATTTTCTGGAAGAGTTTGAACAGGATAGGTGTTAGCTCTTCTCTAAATTTTTGGTAGAATTCAGCTGTGAAGCCGTCTGGACCTGGGCTTTTGTTTGCTGGAAGATTTTTGATTACAGTTTCAATTTCCGTGCTTGTGATGGGTCTGTTAAGATTTTCTATTTCTTCCTGGTCGAGTTTTGGAAAGTTGTACTTTTCTAAGAATTTGTCCATTTCTTCCACGTTGTCCATTTTATTGGCATATAATTGTTGACAGTAGTCTCCTATGATCCTTTGTATTTTTGTGTTGTCTGTTGTGATCTCTCCATTTTCATTTCTAATTTTATTGATTTGATTTTTCTCCCTTTGTTTCTTGATGAGTCTGGCTAATGGTTTGTCAATTTTATTTATCCTTTCAAAGAACCAGCTTTTGGCTTTGTTGATTTTTGCTTTGGTCTCTTTTGTTTCTTTTGCATTTATTTCTGCCCTAATTTTTAAGATTCTTTCCTTCTACTAACCCTGGGGTTCTTCATTTCTTCCTTTTCTAGTTGCTTTAGGTGTAGGGTTAGGTTATTTATATGACTTTTTTCTTGTTTCTTGAGGTATGCCTGTATTGCTATGAACTTTCCCCTTAGGACTGCTTTTAAAGTGTCCCATAGGTTTTGGGTTGTTGTGCTTTCATTTTCAATAGTTTCTATGCAAATTTTGATTTCTTTTTTGATTTCTTCTGTGATTTGTTGGTTATTCAGCAGTGTGTTGTTCAGCCTCCATATGTTGGAATTTTTAATCATTTTTCTCCTGTAATTGAGATCTAATCTTACTGCATTGTGGTCAGAAAAGATGCTTGGAATGATTTCTATTTTTTTGAATTTACCAAGGCTAGATTTATGGCCCAGGATGTGATCTATCCTGGAGAAGGTTCCATGTGCGCTTGAGAAAAAGGTGAAATTCATTGTTTGGGGATGAAATGTCCTATAGATATCAATTAGGTCTAACTGGTCTATTGTATCGTTTAAAGTTTGTGTTTCCTTGTTAATTTTCTGTTTAGTTGATCTATCCATAGGTGTGAATGGGGTATTAAAGTCTCCCACTATTATTGTGTTATTGTTAATTTCCCCTTTCATACTTGTTAGCATTTGTCTTACATATTGCGGTGCTCCTATGTTGGGTACATATGTATTTATCATTGTTATATCTTCTTCTTGGATTGATCCTTTGATCATTATGTAGTGTCCGTCTTTGTCTCTTTTCACAGCCCTTGTTTTAAAGTCTATTTTATCTGATATGAGTATCGCTACTCCTGCTTTCTTTTGGTCTCTATTTGTGTGGAATATCTTTTTCAAGCCCTTCACTTTCAGTCTGTATGTGTCCCTTGTTTTGAGGTGGGTCTCTTGTAGACAACATATACAGGGATCTTGTTTTTGTATCCGTTCTGCCAGTCTTTGTCTTTTGGTTGGGGCATTTAATCCATTTATGTTTAAGGTAATTATTGACAAGTAAGATCCCATTGCCATTTACTTCATTGTTTTGGGTTCGAGTTTATACAGCCTTTCTGTGTTTCCTGTCTAGAGAAGATCCTTTAGCATTTGTTGGAGAGTTGGTTTGATGGTGTGGAATTCTCTCAGCTCTTGCTTGCCTATAAAGCTTTTGATTTCTCCTTCATATTTGAATGAGATCCTTGCTGGGTACAGTAATCTGGGCTGTAGGTTATTTTCTTTCATCACTTTAAGTATGTCTTGCC
The DNA here is from genome assembly GCF_003369695.1 of Bos indicus x Bos taurus. Taxonomy (NCBI): domain Eukaryota; kingdom Metazoa; phylum Chordata; class Mammalia; order Artiodactyla; family Bovidae; genus Bos; species Bos indicus x Bos taurus. The sequence continues at coordinate 66,283,884 of NC_040078.1, read as the reverse complement.
ATTCCCTCCTGGCTTGAAGAGTTTCTATTGAAAGATCAGCTGTTATCCTTATGGGAATTCCCTTGTGTGTTATTTGTTGTTTTTCCCTTGCTGCTTTTAATATTTGTTCTTTGTGTTTGATCTTTGTTAATTTGATTAATATGTGTCTTGGGGTGTTTCACCTTGGGTTTATCCTGTTGGGGACTCTCTGGGTTTCTTGGACTTGGGTGATTATTTCCTTCCCCATTTTAGGGAAGTTTTCAACTATTATCTCTTCAAGTATTTTCTCATGGTCTTTCTTTTTGTCTTCTTCTTCTGGGACCCCTATGACTCGAACGTTGTAGTGTTTAATATTGTCCTGGAGGTCTCTGAGATTGTCCTCATTTCTTTTAATTCGTTTTTCTTTTATCCTCTCTGATTCATTTATTTCTACCATTCTATCTTCTAATTCACTAATCCTATCTTCTGCCTCTGTTATTCTACTATTTGTTGCCTCCAGAGTGTTTTTAATTTCATTTATTGCATTATTCATTATATATTGACTCTCTTTTATTTCCTCTAGGTCCTTGTTAAACCTTTCTTGCATCTTCTCAATCTTTGTCCCCAGGCTATTTATCTGTGATTCCATTTTGATTTCAAGATTTTGGATCAATTTCACTATCATTATTGGGAATTCTTTATCAGGTAGATTCCTTATCTCTTCCTCTTTTGTTTGGTTTGGTGGGCATTTATCCTGTTCCTTTATCTGCTGGTTATTCCTCTGTCTCTTCATCTTGTTTAAATTGCTGAGTTTGGGGTGTCCTTTCTGTATTCTGGCAGTTTGTGGAGTTCTCTTTATTGTGGCGTTTCCTTGCTTTGTGTGGGTTTGTACAGGTGGCTTGTCAAGGTTTCTTGGTTAGGGAAGCTTGTGTCGGTGTTCTAGTGGGTGGAGCTGTATTTCTTCTCTCTCCTTTCGAAGACTTCGGTTGCTTTTCTGGGTGCCTGATGTCCTCTGCCGGCATTCAGAAGTTGTTTTGTGGAATTTACTCAGCGTTTAAATGTTTTTTTTTTGATGAATTTGTGGGGGAGAAAGTGTTCTCCCCGTCCTACTCCTCCGCCATCTTAGCTCCTCCTTGTGTTTCAGTATTTTAGCTGAGTGTTCAGCCAAAGGTCTTGAAATAGCTCATCAGCAAAAGTACTCTGAGTGCTTATACACAGAGTCTGGAAACTTCCTTTTCATTCTATTTGCAGAGGATGAATTTTCAGATTGCTTCTCCAAAGCCAAGCCTTCCTGTTTGGTAGACCCCCTATTTTTCTTGAAGATATCTCTAGTTTTTCCCATTGTATTGTTTTCCTCTGTTTCTTTGCTCTGTTCTCTTAAGATGGCTTCTTATCTCTCCTTGCTATTCTTTGCTGCTAAGTCACTTCAGTCGTGTCTGACTCCGTGCGACCCCATAGATGGCAGCCCACCAGGCTCCCCCGTCCCTGGGATTCTCCAGGCAAGAACACTGGAGTGGGTTGCCATTTCCTTCTCCAATGCATGAAAGTGAAAAGTGAAAATGAAGTTGCTCAGTCGTCCCCAACTCTTAGCGACACCAAGGACTGCAGCCTACCAGGCTCCTCCATCCATGGGATTTTCCAGGCAAGAGTACTGGAGTGGGGTGCCATTGCCTTCTCCGTTGCTATTCTTTAGAACTCTGCATTCAGATGGGTGTATCTTTCTATTTCTCCATTTCCTTTTGCTGCTATTCTTTTCTTAGCTATTTGTAAGGCCTCCTCAGACAACCATTTTGCCTTTTTGCATTTCTTTCTTTCTTTTTTTTGGGGGGGGGGGAATGGTTTTGGTCACCACTTCCTGTATAATGTTATGAATAGTTATTCATAGTTCTTCAGGCTTTCTATCAGATCTAATCCCTTGAATTTATTTGTCACTTCTACTGTATAATCATAAGAGATTTGATTTAGGTCATACCTGAATGGTCTAGGGTTTTCCCTACTTTTTAAATTTGAGTCTCAATTTTGCAATAAAGAGCTGATGATCTAAGCCACAGTTAGGTCCTGGTCTTGTTTTTGCTGACTGTATAGATCTTTTCCATCTTTGACTGCAAAGAATATAATCAGTCTGATTTTGGTATTGACCATTTGGTGATGTCCAAATCTAGATTTGTCTCTTGTGTTGTTGGAAGAGGGTGTTTGCTATGACCAGTGTGTTCTCTTGGCAAAGCTCTGTTAACCTTTGCCCTGCTTCATTTTGTATTCGAAATCCGAACTTGCCTGTTACTCCAGGTGTCTCTTGACGTCCTACCTTTGCATTCCCATCCCCTAAGATGAAAAGGTCATCTCTTTTGGTGTTAGTTCTAGAAAATATGCAGTTACCATAACAGTTAATTGTACTATGTGGCCCAAATAAGTGGAGATCTTATTGTATCATCTGTCTATTTTGCTCTTTGCAACTAGCAATGAACACAAACATTCTGGCCCACATACTTCTTTGATTTCATTATTTCTCTATTGTCTTAATGTTGAATGTCTTGAGAACTATCAAGTTAATTCATTTGTTTTTCCAGAGAACATCCAAACACTTGGCCTTTACACTTCTCAGTTAGAATTCTAATCTTTAACAAAGATGACTGAATATAACCTGCCAAGCTCTAAAGGAAGATATTTTAGAAAATAACAGCATAGTTATGTGTCAAGTAGCTCTTGGAAACTAGATGAAAGATTGCACGAGTGATGAAAATCTATGCACAACTCTCTGGAATCCAAGTTCCAGTGAGCCAGCCAGAGAAGAATGCTTTCAAGGTTTGTGAAGTGACTTTTGATGGAGCCTGGGGAAAATGGTAGACATTCCTGCTCTTACCCCAACTCCCAACCTTCTATCAGGCTTATCAGGGCTGAAATTCTCCAGCAATTCTGTAGTACCCCACTCACATAAACACAGACATTCATAAATGATCAACATTAGTTCTGAGTCTTTAGCACAATAGTGCAGGCCTACTTTGGGGATCAAGGGCTCTCCTGATGGCTCAGTGGTATAGAATCCACCTGCTAGTACAAAAGATGCAGATTCAGTCCTTGGGTTGGGAAGATCCCCTGGAGAAGGAAATGGCAACCCACTCTAGTATTCTTGCCCAAAATCTCACGGACTTAGTACTTTGGTAGTCTACAGTCCATGGGTTGCCAAGAGTTGGACATGACTTAGTAACTAAAACGACAACAACAACAACCTCGGAGATATCATGAGTTTGGTTTTAGACCACCACAGTAAAGTGACTGTCACGGTAGAGCAAGTCATGAAATTTTAGGTTCCCAGGGCAAACACAATTATATTTTACACTGTACTGTAAGCTCTTAACTTTGCAATAGCATTATGTTTTAAAAAAATGTGTATACATACCTTAATTAAAAATACTTTATTACTAAAAAATGCTGACCGTCATCTGACAACACGAGGTTCCATAAACCTTCAATTTGTAGAAAAAAAAAATACAGTATTTGCAAAGAACGATAATAAAGCTATGCACAATACAACACGGTATGCCTGTATATTTCAACAAATTACTTGAGGGAAAAAAAGTACAGATTATAAAGCAATTCATAATCTAACAAAGAGGAAATTAGAGACAAAGCACAGGAGAAAATCAAAGTCCTCTGCAATTCTACTATCTAGAGTTAACCAAGAAAATCATTGAAATACACTAGTTTTTTTTCTATGTGCGCACAAAATTACATAAAGTTTTTCAAAATCGGGATCATACCATCAATATATTTGGTAACTTGCCTTAAAAAATTAAAACTGAGAACTTACCTGGTGGCTCAGTGACTAAGACTCTGAGCTCCTAATACAGGAGTCCTGGGTTAGATCCTTGATTGGGAAACTAGATCCCACATGCCACAGCTGAGAGTTAACAACTAAAGAGGATCCTGCATGCCACACCTAAAACGAAAAGGTCCTGTATGCTGCACCTAAGACCCAGTGCAGCCAAATAAATAAATAAAATATTAAAATAAGACTGAATCACAAACATGAAAGCTTACATATCTTCCACTGCATGAAAGTACCATAATTTATGATTTGTTGCATACTTGAGTTGTCCTGAATTTTCAACAATATACTATTGTCAACAACATACTAATGATCTTTCTTTTATATAAATACTCCACCCACTTGGTGGGTAACTGTTGGTGCTTCTCCCAAGCTAGGTTCTAGAGCAACCTCGCTTCCAGGCTGGGGCTGGGGTCATAGGAAGGGGAGAGTGAGGAGTGTCTGGCCACTACCCTGGTATTCTGGAAAAACCCTCGGTGCTGGAAGCCCTGGGTACTGGCTGCCCTCAGCAGAGGACTCAATGTTTTTTCATGGCTGGTGACCACATTGGTGTTTGCAAGGGAAGGAGGAAAGTCAGAGAAGTGAATGTCATGTAACTCAAGCATTTTAAGCTTGTATGTTTCTAAACTAGGCCCAGCTATTCCATCCAAGTGCACCAAGCATCTTTGTTCCCAGCTACAGAGAGCAATGTCTTGGCTGGGCTCTGAGATCTCTAGGAACACATGTAGTCATTAACAGGAACTGCATTCACTTAGTATTTATCAGGCAAGAGACCTATTGCTTCTTTCATTCTTCAACCCACTCCTCCCCACCCCACGTCCAAAAAAAAAAAAAAAGAAGGCAAAGAAAATAGATTGTAAGTTTCATAAGGACAGGCAATACTTGCTTCGTTTGCCACTGTGTCCTCAGAGCCTAGCACATTGCCTGGCACACAGCAAATGAACAAATATTTGATAAGTAAAGAAAAAACATAAAATGAAAGTATCTCAAGTCAATTGCCAATTGGGCCTTGGCCCTTCTTTCTTTTAAGAGAAACAGGGCTCATATAGGCTTATTTCTTCAATCCTGTTAGCTAACTTGGGGAGAAGTGATAGAAGAGTCTGGAAGTAACCCAGGGACTATTGTCTGAGGACTAATTATCTGTGCAGTGAAACTTGGTCAATTTTATTAGCTAGAGAATCTTTAGACCTGCACTTTGATCACTTTTTCCCCTACAAGAGGAACCATAAAGGAAAGAATCATTTCCCAAAGTATCTGCATGGACTGCAAGATCTTGTTTCTTTTAGTGGCAACAAACCGCCTTGGAATCCTTTACTTTTAGAAACATTCTAGGCCTCAAAATACTGCAAGGAGATCCAACCAGTCCATTCTGAAGGAGATCAGCCCTGGGATTTCTTTGGAAGGAATGATGCTAAAGCTGAAACTCCAGTACTTTGGCCACCTCATGCGAAGAGTTGACTCATTGGAAAAGACTCTGATGCTGGGAGGGATTGGGGGCAGGAGGAGAAGGGGACGACAGAGGATGAGATGGCTGGATGGCATCACTGACTCGATGGACGTGAGTCTGGGTGAACTCAGGGAGTTGGTGATGGATAGGGAGGCCTGGCGTGCTGCGATTCATGGAGTCGCAAAGAGTTGGACACGACTGAGTGATTGAACTGAACTGAACTGAACTGAGGCCTCAAAATATCAGACCACTGTGATGGATGAGCAGATGTTTCTCTGATGACTAGATGCTGTTCTTCTAGAAACAGCCTCAATGAATAAAATATAATATAATTTTGCTCATTTTACCATTTACTGAGAACATCTTAAGTACCAGCTTTGTACCAGCTATTAGAAATAAAAATAAAAAGAAGAGATGATCATAGATTTGCAAGTAAATAATACATTATCATGCAGTGTGGCATGTGACACAGCTGAGTAGGGACAGGGTGCTGGAGCAGCACAACTTGCTAATTCATCTCAGAGAAGTTGGGAAAAGTTTCATGGAGGTGAGCCCATTATGACGTGGGGCTTGAAGGATGGATAGGAGTTTTTCAGGTAGAGAAATGGCGAGTGGAGGTTCAAAATGAGAGCCATACAAGCCAAAGCTCAGAAGGGCCTGGTGGATCTGGGACAGTTGAGGCCTTTACTGTGGTTGGAGCGTAGGGTATTGGCAGGAGAGATGAGGTTATAGAGATGGATGTCAGATGCGTCATCAAGAAGGCAGTTAAGGAGTTTGTATTTTGTTGTGTAGACAATGAGGGTTTTGGTAAGGGACATTTCTCCTTTAACCATAAGTATCACCAGCCACATTGAAGCATTTTATTCTTGATAATGACCCATCAAGAAGACCAAGAAGACTTGATTTTTTTTTTTGTTTCCATTTGAGTTTTAGGTTTTTACATTGTCTCTCAATCCTGCTGACATAATAGTGTAATCCCCCTTAAATTTTCAGTTTTACCTTTTGTTCATTTATTCGTTATTTGTTTTTGTAGCCAAGATGTTTTCAAAGACATTTTGTTTGTTCTGCAAATGTTCATTGAGAAGTAAAAGCTAGGCACAATGCTTAGACCAGTTCTAATCTATAGCTAGAGCTTCCCTGGTGCCTCTGTGGTAAAGAATTCACCTGCCAGTGCAGGAGACATGGATAGCATCCCTGGGTTGGGAAGATCTCTTGGAGAAGGAAATGGCAACTCACTTCAGTTTTCTCGCCTGGGAAATCCCATGGATAGAGAAGCCTTGAGGGCTACAGTTCACAGGGTGGCAAAGAGTCAGACGTGACTTAGTGACAGTGTATAGCTGTTCTAAATAAAATTTTAAAAACTTTTATCTATAGTTTATATAAACTTTAGCTTATCTATAATCTATTTGCATAAATAAACTTTAGTTTTTTCATCAAGATTTACAAATATGTTGGCTTTGAATTTTCTATTCCCAGAAGTAAGAAGAGGTCTGTAACTAGGATCAGTGTTTGTCTGCTCTTCGGTCATTCTGTTTGTGCACATTTGACTTGCCGTATAAGTTGTCATTTTCGTAGTTCTGGTGTCAGTTTGAATTCGAAGGATTCAGATGTCTATGTCAATGTTTCTGCTATTTCTGCTATTCTGCTATCATTTCTTTTTCTCGGTGTTTTGCAAAATAACATCACTTTGTAGAAAGTGAAATAAATACCATGTAGCAGTTTGTTAAGTTAAAAATCTGTCTATCAAGTGATTTCTCTATTTTGTTTGTTTTGCAGGTGACAATGGCCAGCATTGGAATGAATATACAAGATTTTAAGGATTCCTGTGAAAGAACCCTTTTTACTCTTCGAATGGCAACATGGAATCAAATCTTAGATCCTTGGGTGTATATTCTTCTACGGAAGGCTGTCCTTAGGAACCTCTATGTGTGTACCAGACGCTGTTGTGGAGTACATGTCATCAGCTTACATGTTTGGGAGCTTAGCTCCATTAAAAATTCCTTAAAGGTTGCTGCTATTTCTGATTTACCAGTTACAGAGAAAGTAACTCAGCAAACAAGCACCTAGTTGAATAGGATGGTAAATCAGTGTAGGTCTAGGACCAAATTTAAAAAAAAGTATTGGCAATACTTCAGTTAATTGTGTAAATAGAGAAAGTCTAACTGGAAAAATCAGCCCTCACCCAGATAGTATGGGGGCACTTTTGTCAGACTTGGCTTTTAAATTTGTTAAATTAGCTGTTTAATTACGTATTTTAACACGCTTTTGTCAACTGGAGGTAAATGTGATAAAATAATGCCATAGGAGTCAAACGAAAGCAGTTTGGGCCTTATCTGTGCTATTGTTGCTTTTGAAATGAGTGACTCTCTTGAAGCCTGAAGCGTGTATTTGGTCTACTACCTGAACAGTGAAATGGCCATTTAGGGGGTCACTGCTCTATGCAGACCAAGCACAGTGAAATGGGGCACCTTCTTTGATCTGGTCTGTTTTACTCCTCGTTACATAGCCTCAGTTAATACGTGCGTTGTCATGTCACAGGGGATTGATTGTGGCTTCTTATAATGACTTCCACATACGTGGTTGGCTGTCAGGTTGCCTGGTCTTGTGAGCCTGTTTAGAATGAACGTTTCTTTGTCATATTTGACAGATACAACTCTTGCATTTATTGATATGAAGGTCAGTTTTTGTTTGAAGATATTCTTGTTAAGTCATAGATTTGCACAGTTTTCAAGTAATCACCATTTCCTCTGAAAATGCTTATGTATAGTCAATAGTTTGTAGAGAAACAAAGTCTGTGTGAGCAGGTGTAGAGGTGACTTGCACTGTAGCGGTTCCTAAGGAACTCAGCCATGGATAATGCAAACAAGCAGAAGTTAAACCCTAAGTGATGGGTGCAGAGAACATTGGTAAAGGTGCTTTACCTGAGAACCATTGACACAGTGTCATTTCTGTGTCAGGGAACAAAAGAAACACAGCCTCTAGAGAAAAATATTCAAAGACCATCTGCAGCTAGTGTGTTTCTTTTCACTTATACACGCACATATACTCACACACACACCAAGGACATCAGAAATTTAAGTTGAAAGGAATTCTTTAAATCTGTAAGATGGCATCTTCCAAAGCCTGTACTACCAATGTCAAGGGGAACTTTGGCAATTAGCCAGGTATTTTGAGACCCTTATAATGATTAACCAAAAGATAAAAATCTCTCTCCAAATTTCCAAATAATACTTACATTTTTTTCTTTGCTTGTTTGTGTAATTGAACTCAAAGAATTTTAGTAATCATTCAAAATGTCCTGAGTCTGTCAGAGCAGAGGATAGCTAGTTCTGCTTTATATTCAGGAAATGCATTTCTATAAAAAACTCATTTTTTCATTAGTTGGGATCTGTTTTAATATTACTCTTCCTTGTGAAACTGACTAGATTCTCTAGGAAATCTGTATAGATCAATTAGACTTAAATTACTATTTTTACAAATTTTTGCTTTTGACTGGTAATTTAAAAGTTCTTGTTCTTGTTTACTTTGGTGAATGTTGGTAAATTCTAATGAATACATTAAAAGAATGTATGCTTAATGTAATGAATACACTGGAAGAATGTTTGCTCAAGCAAACAGCCTCAGTGAAGATTTAAAGACAACTGTTTTGTTCCCCAATGAATTTAAAGTAGGGCAAGATGCATAGACACACTGGTGTATATGATATTCTTAGTTTATGACCAGTAAATGATGAATCACACCAAGTTAGGTCATTCACATATAGAGCACATAGTAGATGCTTGATACTTGCCAAATTGAACTACTGGAAAGGATATCTTGGTGCAAATGAGCATGGAAGTGCAAAGGTTTTGTGTACTTTTAGTTTAAGCTGACAACTACATGTTGGTTATTTTAAGATCTATCTATCTATCTCCAGTGTATATACTTTTTAAAAAGCCATTGCAATTTGTGATTGCTGTTATATTACATAAATGTTCTCACATGTTTTAGGAGCACTTAAAGACTAAAAGAATTAATTGATGGTTTAGAGGAGACACGTATTTCCTAGAGTTCCTTGAGAGAGTGTTGGTGTTCTGTGAGCTGAAGTAGAAGGAAGCAAAGTTCCATCCTTTCTCCTCAGGCTGGTTGGGATGCTGCAGTGACTAGTGCCCATAGAGCCTAATCTAGGAGATATGTGGAGGAGAAAACCTCAGTTTTAGGCCTTTTCTCCTTGAGAAGACAAATGACAAAATTGTTTCTCTTGCTATGATGTCGCTCTGGTCATGCGTGTCTGTGTTGAGGAGATATTGTGACATGGCCATGTATAGGACTGCATGAGCTTAGCATGCAAGATTTTGGGGAGTGACAGGGCAGTCATTCTCTGCACATCCTGGAAGGGTTATCTCTATTATCTGAGCTTAGGTTTAGAGCAACTAAATTGGTTTCATGATGCTGTTAAACTCAAGAAATAAACACCAAAAATTGGGGGGGGGGGAAATAGTCAAAGAATATGTGTGCTTACATTGTGTTAGGCTTTTTTGTCCACAGAAAATGAAATGAAATGAGCACAATATGCATATCTGACTTCAGAATTTTATTTCTGTTATTATATGTATTTCCATGTGGTTTGACAATTTATTGTATAATGAATAATAAAGTAGAGCATCTGCCAATAACTTTCATATATTTGTTCAAAGGGGAAGGATATTTGTTCAAATGACTGGAAATAGTGTTCAGGAAGCTTACCACTTTTAAAGTTTTACAGTCTACTTTAAAATTTATCATTAGACCATCAGAGTAACTGAATTTCCCTTCTCATTGGATAAAATAGTATCCAAGCAACTTCATATACAATTTGATTACATTATTTCTAGGGGATTATATTTTTCTAGGCAGATTACTTGAAAATAGCAGGCTTTTTCTAATGTTAGTGAACTTTTAAAAAATGAGACTACAAAACCCCAGCAGATGTGTTTAGGGGTACAGAGAGATAGTGCTGTTCCATAATTAGCTTTAAGTATATCCTAAAATATCAGACTTTTTACTGATGGGTTTAACTAGGTGATAGAAATATGTTCTTTAAACATTTTTTTTTTAATAAAAGCAGAAAGTTGCTTCCAATTATCTGTTGTTTCTGAAGTGAAAAATACTAAGTTAACACACACACATATACATAGATATATCTGTCTTATAAAACAAATGATCTTGTTTGATCATTTTCAGTATGAAAATGATAAACCTGCTTTAGTTTTGTGCCTAACCTGAGTTCAGAGTCCAAGTAAGATCATTTAGTTAATGAAGTGAACTTTTTGTGAAACTTGGTGCAAGCTTCACATATATATTATCATTATTGCTCAAGACTAATTGTCTAAGGTGAGACTATAAAGGATGGGAGTGTATATTTTTCTGCTTCACTGGGGGTCAGACTATTGTACTGCCTGGTAAATAATATTGTTGGACTTCAACTTGTCATTGACATATTTTAACAGTTGATGAAATGTGTTATGTGAATAAATGTATTTTATGCTCTTCATACTTGTTGAGTTGTATAAGAGAGTAAATAGTGATATGTATATTTTGTGTCTTCCATCAGCATGTAACTCATGTCATTTTAGTGCTTTGACTAGTTTAAAACTTCAAACAAATGATTTCTAAAAAATAAACTTTTGGTGTTTATCAGGACTGGTTATTTTTAGGAAGATCATATAAAATTTGGAACTCTGGAACCTAAATTTTCGGGTTTAGGTTCCTGAAACCTAAACTAAGGATTTCAGCTTATTTTCCTTTTGCTATCTCTTTCCTGTCCACTTTTCTGTGACATCTGCCTTGTTTCTTTTTCCTGTGCCTCATCTTACACAGGTAGGTTATAATTCTGGTGGGAATTTGATCATCTCCAAAACACACTGGCACAAGTATACCTATAATAACAGCCCCCCAGTCCCAGTGCCATAAATCCAGAAAGGTTTGTATCTCACCCGTGGATACTGTCCACTCAGAAGGGGAGCTCTGCCCACTGTGAGCACTCAGAGACCTTGGGACAAAGCAGCAGTAATCTTGGATGTTGCTGTTTGTGGTGCTAAAGGGAAAAACAACCTGATGAATCATGCACTGGCTCTAAGAGTTTCCACCTTGAGCTGACACATATTACTTTTGCTCACACATCTCTGGCCAAAGCAAGTAAAATGGCCCCACTAACTTCAAGCAGGGCAGGTAAGTGTAATACTATGAAATATCACAAAGGAGGGCTGAAAAAAATTGGTAGATAGCAGTAGTGATTTCCATATTAGGTAATTGTTTTTTGTTGTTTTTGTTATTTACTTCTTGCTGCTGCTGCTGCTGCTAAGTTGCTTCAGTCGTGTCCGACTCTGTGTGACCCCAGAGATGGCAGCCCACCAGGCTCCCCCGTCCCTGGGATTCTCCAGGCAAAAACAATGGAGTGGGTTGTCATTTCCTTCTCCAATGCATGAAAGTGAAAAGTGAAAGTGATTCAAACTGGAACCAGGTTTAAATTAAAAAAAAAAAAAATGTTTTTAGAAACATCATGGGATACAAATATTTAGGTCTCATTTATTTAAGAATCTTGTAATCTACAAAGATAAAGCAGAATGAATGCCATATATATTCCACAAGCTTTTCGCAATTAATAGAAATTTTAGATGACACCATAGAATAAAAAGTGAAAAGCCTGGTTTTTAAAAATGCAGGGAGTAAAACATTCTGTACAATGCCAAGAATAGCCTAGTTGCAGCATTGTCTGAAATAGTTGTGTTTCTAATAAATGAAGATGTTTGAAATTTACTTTTACCTTTGCATTAATGGCCTGACCGTAAAGCATCTGCCCACAAACCAGGTAGACCTGGGTTTGATCCCTGGGTTGGGAAGATGCCCTGGAGAAGGAAATGGCACCCTACTCCAGTACCCTTGCCTGGAAAATCCCATGGACGGGGGAGCCTGGTAGGCCTACAGTTCATGGGGTCACAAGAGTCGGACATGACTGAGTGACTTCACTTGCGTTTTCAGTCTCTTTAAAATATTTTGATACCTTAATATACTCTTTGCTGTTTAATTTTATCAAACTATTAGAAAATCCAAAGTAGGATAACAGCACTAGAACAAGATTAAACTATATTTCTTTTCTTTTTCACCAAGTCGCTTCATTTTGAACCCAAACATGACAGTATATGAAATGAATCAGAAACCTGGCAAAATTGAAATCTTAGGAATCTTGAGATATAAGTTTATGTATACTGAATGTTAGCACATTCAAAAGCAGAGACATTACTTTGGCAACAAAGGTCCGTCTAGTCAAGGCTATGGTTTTTCCAGTGGTCATGTATGGATATGAGAAGAAAGCTGAGTGCTGAAGAATTGATGCTTTTGAACTGTGGTGTTGGAGAAGACTCTTGAGAGTCCCTTGGACTGCAAGGAGATCCAACCAGTCCATTCTGAAGGAGATCAGCCCTGGGATTTCTTTGGAAGGAATGATGCTAAAGCTGAAACTCCAGTACTTTGGCCACCTCATGCGAAGAGTTGACTCATTGGAAAAGACTCTGATGCTGGGAGGGATTGGGGGCAGGAGGAGAAGGGGACGACAGAGGATGAGATGGCATCCATCCTCTGGATGGCATCACTGACTCGATGGACGTGAGTCTGAGTGAACTCTAGGAGTTGGTGATGGACAGGGAGGCCTGGTGTGCTGCAATTCATGGGGTCGCAAAGAGTTGGACACAACTGAGCAACTGAACTGAACTGATACCAAATGTTTTGTTCAAAGATTCTGTAGGAAGTTATTGTAAAGAATTTCCGGCAGAGCTGTGTTTCTGCCCTGCAAAAATATCAACTGAAAGTAAAATAATAAAGATATGATATGCAATTATGAAAATGTATTAATAATTGGATGGTTTTTACATTATCAAAAATCTCATATTTACTAAAGTATACTTTTTAGTTACTCATCTAGATTGTGGAAGAATAGTGAAATTACACATCTTTTTTTTTTTTTTTAATTTAGAAGGAATAGCATTTCTTTTTTGCTCTTGGTTCCACATTTCAGAAATTACATTGTCTGCATTTTGAATTAAGTGAAAAAGTTGAGAAAGGTCACTTTTTCTCTTTTATATTTCAAAAATAAGCCAACTTATAGTATTCAGAGGCAAAACTAGAGGTCTACCACAGACATTTATTTCAACACACTGAAAGTGCTCCAGGAATCAGATGGGCAACTCTGGGCTAACATCATCTTTATCAAGTATTGGCAAAGCTTATAGCTGGGAAAGCCTTTGCTTGTTGAATGGAAGAGATATCATAGAACTGAGTAACTGATAATACTTCGATCTTGAATTAGGTTAGGTCTTAATCTGCTTCTAGCCAGTTGATCTCTTGAAATATGTGGGTTGTGCTTTTTGGTTGCTCTATAATTTTCTTCTTGCTTCTAGATGTAACGTATTCTTAATTTGTTTTACAGATCAATCTTTTTTCTTTGGAATAAACCAGTGTGGATGAGGGAGCCCAAAAGGGAATTAATCAGTTTTGGTGCATATTTTGAAGACACCTTCACAGAACATACTGCTCTGAAGTTAGGGTTAAAGTGAAACTTTCCATTAGGATAGTGCAGAGGACAACATTCTCTCAGGGGAAAGTAAACATTCTAAGCTTTCCTCTCCCAGGCATCTTCCCTCAGGCACTGAGACCACAGCCATCCAATACATGGGGACAGGCAAAAGAGACTTCAAAAGTCAATATATTTCAGCAGCTAATTTTTAGCAAGTCTGGCAACGAGATCTTTCTATTCTTCTCTCTTGTTTGTGATGTATGTAGGAGAGATTTAGCTGCAATAGTGATTCTGGCTGTTGTCTAAAGGAGTTCTGACACAAGGCCTCAGTGTTACATATCACATACATCCCACAGTCACAGCTATTTTTGTTGAGCAGGGGCTTTCTCTTCCACAAAGGCCAGTTTGTTTCCTTTTCTGCCTGAGAAAGCCTCTAGTTTTTCTGCCACCTGCTCTGCATGGAATGAGTTGCTAGCATAAGAATCATAATGAAAAAAGCCATTTTTACCTTGCAGATAAACCAACAACCTCCAGTGGGTTCCCCAACCTGTATGTTTGGAATTATCATTGATGGCTAAAAATACAACTCTCTTGGGGAGATCCAAGGGTTCAATAAACATGGTAATCTCTGCTGGGTTGACAGCCACTTGATGAACTGAGTAAGTTTGGGGCTGATGAAGCAGATGCAGTCAGAGCAGTCATGAAATTGACTGTTGCCAAGGTACTCAAAGGAAAACCCAGTAACATGGTCATTGAGCCAGTTTGGAGGATCCAGTAGTGAGATGACTTTGCAGGAGCCTGTTCATGTAACTCAAGACTACTGGGTCCATTTTGTACTGACCAGGGCTGCTCAGAAATTCCAGAAGCTGCTTCAGGCCTCACCACCCCTACCAGCCTCCAATCGGTTTTATATGCATCTTAGTCATAAAAAAGAGACGTAGAATTACTGAAATCTGAAGGAACTGTATTTTGGATTTGAATGTAAACTCAATCTTAGAGTTTCATATTTAATTTCATCTGAATTATTTTTAATGTCTGATTGGTAAAACTCCAAATTAGCAAATTGCACCTGTTGTTATGTTGCTACCTTTCCCATGTTAAAGGAGACAATTTTACACTAATACACACCTACGTCATTTTAGTTTTAACAAATGAGATCATACAAGACATGCTGTTGTGTTCTTCACTTTTTTATTTCAATTTGTCGTTCAGTTGCTCAGTTGTGTCCAACTCTTTGCAACCCCATGGACTGCAGGATGCCAGGCTTCCCTGTCCTTCACTGAATTCTGGAGCTTGCTCAAACTCATGTCCTTTGAGTCAGTGATGCCATCCAACCATCTCATTCTCTGTCATCCTCTTCTCCTGCCTTAATCTTTGCCAGCATAAGGTTTTTTCCGAATGAGTCAGCTCTTCACATTAAGTGGCTAAAGTATTGGATCAGGATCAGTCCTTCCAGTGAATATTCAGGATTGATTTTCCTTGACTGGTTTGATCTCCTGTAGTCCATGTCAATATATTCAGAATACTGTTAACAGCTAAATAGTATTATATAATATAAGTGTGCTATAATTTAAATTAACAATTTTCCTATTGAGGGAAAGTTGTTTTTGTTTTCAGTTATTTCCCTTTTTAAAATGATGTTATTTTGATATGCACACCTTTATATTTTTGTGTATGTGTGTTTTGTGGAATTGCTAGCTTAAGACCTGCTCATTTGCTAAATTCTGGAGTGTACCCCTATCCTCTTTTAAGAGAAGATGCCCTATTCGTGACATCAGCTATTTGGTATTACAGCAATCTTTTTATTGTCACCAATCTGATTGGCAAAAAATAAATTATATTTAAGTCATCCTTGAGGTTACTTGCATTTTCCATTGCTAATGAAGATGAGCAACTTTTTATACGTTTATGAGTCATTTGTGCTTCCTCTGTAAATTTCCTGTTCCTGACCTTTATCCATTTTTAATATGCTCATTTTTCCTTCTTGACTTGCAGGAAGACTGTGTATATTAAGGATATTATCTTTGTCAGCTTGGGCTTCTCTAACAAAGTAGCATAGACTAGATGGCTTAAACAATTGAAATTTATTTCTCCCTGTTCTGGAGGCAGGAAAGCCCAAGATTAAGGTGTTAGACAATTAACTGGGAAGGGCTCTCCTTCTAGGCATCTTCTTGCTATATCCTATATGCTATGTTTTCACATGGCAGAGAGAGGAAGCAAACTGTCCAGTCTCTTTTTCTAAGGGCACTAATTCCCTTATGAAGACCTTGCCCTCAGGACCTCATCAAATGAGAACCTACTGTTATAGCACAGGAAACTCAGTGCTCTGTGTGACCTAAATGGGAAGGAAATTAAAAAAAGAGGGGATATATGTATATTATAGGTGATTCACTTTGCTGTACAGTAGAAACTAACACAACATTTTAAAGCAAGTATACTCCAATAAAATTAATTAAAAAATAAAAACTAAATTACCTCCCAAAGGCCCCATCTCTAAATACCGTTACATTGGGAGATAGGGCTTAAACATAGGAATTTGGTGGGAGGGAGACACAATTGTGTCCATAGCCTGTATTGATACTTTTCTATGTTCGCTACAAATGCTTTTCTACCAGGCTGCCACTTTCTTCTGCACTGAAGGTATCTTTCAGCACAGAAGAATTGTACATTTTCACTTAGGCAGAACCTTTAATGGATTCCTTCTTTTGTTTCTTGTTTAGAAAGACTTTCTCTCCTCAAAGATTATAAATATATCTCCTCATGTCATTTTCTACAATTTGAGTTTTGTTTGTAATCTTTAAACTGTGTAGTTTTCATGGAATGTATGTTTGTGTGTCATGTGAAATGGGTCTCTAGCTTTTCTTTTTAAATCCCAGAGATATAACTAATAGATCCCACATCATGAGAGTAATTTCAGAATTTTGTTTCTAAGTTATATTTTTGAAGTCTTATCTTGGATATTTCCACTAGTCTTTTTGAAATATTGCACTTAGCTCACCTGGCCTCTATTATTAATTCAGAATGGGAAACAGTGGTCTAGACCACACAATAATAAAAGTAATACTACCCTTAGTATTCAACAATGCCACTATCACTAGTCGGACTCAGCCTTTGAATTGTTTTTTGAGTAAAGATATTTATGTAATGCCATTTTTCCTGTTTGCCATATGTCTTCTAGGACCATCAGTAGTTTCCAGGTGGTTAAGAGGGTTAATTAGGAGGTATATTATTTTGCTGGGGCTGTAATAAAGCACCATAGACTAGGCGGCTTAAACAACAGAAATGTATTTCCTCACATTTCTGGAGGCTAGAAGTTTGAGACCAAGGTGTCAGTAGAGTTGATTTCTAATGAAGCCTGTCTCCCTGTCTGTTTCCTTTATCTTCACGTGGTCTTTTGTCTGTGTCTAATATCTTCTTCTGATGAGGATAATATTGTAATATTGGATTAGGGCTCATCCTGGGGATCTCATTTAACCTTGCTGTTGTTTACTTGATATGTTATGTCTGACCCTTTTGGGACCCCATAACCGGCCAGGCTCCTCTGCCCATGGGATTTCTCAGGCAAGAATGCTAGTGTGGGCTGCCACTTCCTTTTCCAGGGGATCTTTCTGACCCAGGGATGGAAGCTGCATTCAGGCCTCCTGCATTGGAGGTGGATTCTTTACCACTGTGCCACCTGGAAAGCCCTTTTTACCTGAGCGTCTTGCTGAATCAGATTGCTGGACTCTATTCCACTGACTGATGCAGGAGGTCTTGGGAGGAACCACTAGATTTACATTTCTAACAAGATGTGGCAAGATGGCGAGGTAGGAGCATGTGCACTCATCTTCTCCTGTGAGAACTCCAGAACTACAACTGGCTGCTGAACCCCATAGACAGGAGAATGTTGGGTCCCCCCAAGGAAAGATATCACACACCCAAGGGCAAAGAAGTCCCAGCAAGATGGTAGGAGGGCCGAAATCACATTTAGAATCAAACCCCATACCTGCCAGAGATGCTTGGAGGGCTCTAGCAAACCTTGTACACACTAGGACCCAGAGACCCCACAGAGACTGAGCCAGAGCTGTGTCTGAGGGTCTCCTGTGGAGGTACAGGTCAGAAGTGGACTGCTGCAGGGACAGGGGCTCTGGGTGCAGTAGACCTGGGTGTGGCATAAGCCCTCTTGGAGGAGGTCGCCATTAAGCCCACCAGAGAGCCACCAGAACTTAAATAGGACTGAGGAAACAGACTCTTGGGGGGCACAAACAAAAGCTTTTGTGTACCAGGACCCAAGAGAAAGGAGCAGTGACCCCAGAAGAGACTGACCCAGACTTGCCCGTGAGTGTCCAGCCATGTCCAGTGGAGGCGTGGGTTGGTGGTGGCCTTCTGCAGGCTGGGGGCACTGAGTGCCGTAGTGCCTGCATGGGACCATTTGAAGGAGGTCGCCATTATCTTCATTACCTCCACCACAGTTTGGCCTCAGGTCAAACAACAGGGAGGGAACAAAGCCCCAACTATCAACAGAAAATTGGATTAAAGATTTACTGGGCATGGCTCTGCCCATCAGAACAAGACTCAGTTTCCCCCTCAGTCAGTCTCTTCCATCAGGAAGCTTCCATAAACTTCTTATCCTTCTCCATCAGAGGGCAGACATAATTAAAACCACGATCACAGAAAACTAACCAATCTGATCACATGGAACACGGCCTGGTCTAACTTAATGAAACTATGAGTCATGCTGATGGACGGGTCGTGGTGGAGAGTTCTGACAAAACGTGGTCCACTGGAGAAGGGAATGGCAAACCACTTCAGTATTCTTGCCTTGAGAACCCCATGAACAGTATGAAAAGGCAAAAGGATAGGACACTGAAAGATAAATTCCCCAGGTCAGGAGGTGCCCAATATGTTATGGAGATCAGTGGAAAAATAACTCCAGAAAGAATGAAGAGATGGATCCAAAGCAAAAACAACACCCAGTTGTGGATATGACTGGTGATGGAAGTAAAGTCCAACACTGTAAAGAGCAATATTGCATAGGAACCTGGAATGTTAGGTCCATGAATCAAGGCAAATTGAAACTGGAGCCTATTATACAGAGTGAAGTAAGCCAGAAAGAAAAACACCAATACAGTATACTAACGCATATATATGGAATTTAGAAAGATGGTAACGACAACCCTGTATGCGAGACAGCAAAAGAGACACAGCTGTATAGAAAAATCTTCTGGACTCTGTGGGAGGCGGGGTGGGGGGGATGATTTGGGAGAATAGCATTAAAACATGTATAATATCATATAAGAAACGAATCGCCAGTCCAGGTTCGATGCAGGATACAGGAAGCTTGGGGCTGGTGCACTGGGATGACTCAGAGGGATGGTATGGAGAGGGAGGTGGGAGGGGGGGTTTAGGATTGGGAACACGTGTACACCCGAGGCGGATGCATGTTGATGTATGACAAAACCAATACAATATTGTAAAGTAAAAAAAAGAAAGAAAGAAAGAAAGAAAGAAAGTGGTCAAACAGGATATGGCAAGAGTGAACATTGACATTTTAGAAATCAGTGAACTAAAATAGACTGGAATGGGTGAATTTAACTCAGATGACCATTATATCTACTACTGTGGGCAAGAATCCCTTAGAAGAAATGGAGTAGCCCTTATAGTCAACAAGAGTCCAAAATGCAGTACTTGGATGCAATCTCAAAAACGACAGAATGATCTCTGTTCACTTCCAAGGCAAACCATTCAGTATCAGAGTAATCAAGTCTATGCCCCAACCAGTAATGCTGAAGAAGCTGAAGTTGAATGGTTCTATGAAGACCTGTAAGACCTAGAACTACCACCCCCCAAAAGATGTCCTTTTCATTATAGGGGACAAAAGTAGAAAGTCAAGAGATATTGGGAATAACAGGAAATTTTGGCTTTGGAGTATAAAATGAAGCAGGTCAAAGGCTAAAAGAGTTTGCCAAGAGAATGCACGGGTCATAGCAAACACCCTCTTCCACAACACAAGAGAAGACTCTACACAAGGACATCACCAGATGGTCAATATCAAAATCCGACTGATTATATTCTTTGCAGCCAAAGATGGAGGACCTCTATACAGTCAGCAAAAACAAGACCAGAGCTGACAGTGGCTCAGATCATGAACTCCTTATTGCCAAATTCAGACTTAAATTGAAGAAATTAGGGAAAACCATTACACCATTCAGTTCAGTTCAGTTCAGTCTCTCAGTCGTGTCCCACTCTTTGCGACCCCATGAATTGCAGCATGCCAGGCCTCCCTGTCCATCACCGGACTTCACTCAAACTCACATCCATCGAGTCGGTGATGCCATCCAGCCATCTCATCCTCTGTCATCCCCTTCTCCTCCTGCCCTCAATCCCTCCCAGTATCAGTCTTTTCCAATGAGTCAACTCTTCGCATGAGGTGGCCAAAGTACTGGAGTTTCAGCTTCAACATGAGTCCTTCCAATGAATATTTGGGACTGATTTCCTTTAGGATTGACTGGTTGGATCTCCTTGCAGTCCAAGGGACTCTCAAGAGTCTTCTCCAACACCACAGTTCAAAAGCATCAATTCTTTGGTGCTCAGCTTTCTTCACAGTCCAACTCTCACATCCATACAAGACCACTGGAAAAACCATAATCTTGACTAGATGGACCTTTGTTGGCAAAGTAATGTCTCTGCTTTTCAATATGCTATCTAGGTTGGTCATAACTTTTCTTCCAAGGAGTAAGTGTCTTTTAATTTCATGGCTGCAGTCACCATCTGCAGTGATTTTGGAGCCCCCAAAAATAAAGTCTGACACTGTTTCCACTGTTTTCCTATCTATTTCCCATGAAGTGATGGGACCAGATGTCATGATCTTCATTTTCTGAATGTTGAGCTTTAAGCCAACTTTTTCACTCTCCTCTTTCAATTTCATCACGAGGATCTTTAGTTCTTCTTCACTTTCTTCCATAAGGGTGGTGTCATCTGTGTATCAGGGGTTATTGATATTTCTCCCAGCAGTCTTGATTCCAGCTTGTGCTTCCTCCAGCCCAGCGTTTCTCATGATGTACTCTGCATAGAAGTTAAATAAGCAGGGTGACAATATACAGCCTTGACGTACTCCTTTTGGAACCAGTCTGTTGTTCCATGTCCAGTTCTAACTGTTGCTTCCTGACCTGCATACAGGTTTATCAAGAGGCAGGTCAGGTGGTCTGGCATTCCCATCTCTTTCAGAAT
Organism: Bos indicus x Bos taurus; assembly: GCF_003369695.1. Lineage (NCBI taxonomy): Eukaryota > Metazoa > Chordata > Mammalia > Artiodactyla > Bovidae > Bos > Bos indicus x Bos taurus. The sequence goes on along the minus strand of NC_040078.1, from coordinate 66,262,914 downwards.
TTTCCACAGTTTATTGTGATCCACACACTCAAAGGCTTTGGCATAATCAGTAAAGCAGAAATAGATGTTTTTCTGGAACTCTCTTGCTTTTTCTATGATCCAGCAGATGTTGGCAATTTGATCTCTGGTTCCTCTGCCTTTTCTAAAACCAGCTTGAACATCTGGAAGTTCACAGTTCATGTACTGCTGAAGCCTGGCTTGGAGAATTTTGAGCATTACTTTACTAGCATGTGAGATGAGTGCAATTGTGTGGTACTTTGAGCATTCTTTGGCATTGTCTTTCTTTGGGATTGGAATGAAAACACCTTTTCCAGTCCTGTGGCCACTGCTGAGTTGTCCAAATTTGCTGGCATATTGAGTGCAGCACTTTCACAACATCATCTTTCAGGATTTGAAATAGCTCCACTGGAATTCCATCACCTCCACTAGCTTTGTTCATAGTGATGCTTTCTAAGGCCCACTTGACTTCACATTCCAGGATGTCTGGCTCTAGGTGAGTGATCATTCAGGTATGACCTTAATCAAATCCCTTATGATTGATTATACAGTTGGTGTGACATATAGATTCAAGAGATTAGATCTGATAGAGTACCTGGAGAACTATGGATGGAGGTTCACGACATTGTACAAGAGGCAGAGATCAAGACTATCCCCAAGAAAAAGGAATGCAAAAAGGCAAAAGGGTTGTCTGAGGAGGCCTTACAAAGAGCTGAGAAAAGAAGAGAAGCAAAAGGCAAAGGAGAAAAGGAAAGATATACCCATGTGAATGCAGAGTTCCAAAGAATAGCAAGAAAAGATAAGAAAGCCTTCTTTAGTGATCAATGCAGTGAAATCAATGCAATGAAATAGAGGAAAACAATAGAATGAGAATGGTTAGATATCTTTTCAAGAAAATTAGAGATACCAAGTGAACATTTCATGCAAAGATGGGCACAATAAAGGACAGAAATTGTATGGACCTAACAGAAGCAGAAGATATTAAGAAGAGGTGGCAAGAATACACAGAAGAAGTATACCAAAAATCTTCATGACCCAGATAACCACAATGGTGTGATCAGTGACTACAGCCAGACATCCTAGAATGCAAAGTCAAGTGGGCCTTAGGAAGCATCACTATGAACAAAGCTAGTGGAGGTGATGGAATTCCAGTTGAGCTATTTCAAATCCTGAAAGATGATGCTGTGAAAGTGCTGCACTCAATATGACAGGAAATTTGGAAAACTCAGCAGTGGCCACAAGACTGGAAAAGGTCAGTTTTCATTCGAATCCCCAAAAAAGGCAATGCCAAAGAATGCTCAAACTACCGCACAATTGCACTCATCTCACATGCTAGCAAAGTAATGCTTAAAATTCTCCAAGTTAGGCTTCAACAGTATGTGAACTGTGAAAGTCCAGATGTTCAAGTTGGATTTAGAAAATCCAGAGGAACAGAGATCAAATTGTCAACATCTGTTTGATCATCAAAAAAGCAAGAGAATATCAAAAAAACATCTGCTTTATTGACTATGCCAAAGCCTTTGACTGTGTGGACCACAACAAAATGTGGAAAATTCTTAAAGAGATGGGAATACCAGAGCACCTGACCTGCCTCCTGAAAAATCTGTATGTAGGTCAAGAAGCAACGGTTAGAACTGGAACAACAGACTGGTTCCAAACTGGGAAAGGAATAAGTCAAGACTTTATATTGTCACCCTGCTTATTTAACTTCTATGCTGAGTACATCATGAGAAATGCTGGGCTGGATGAAGCACAAGCTGGAATCAAGATTGCTGGGAGAAATATCAATAACCTCAGATATGCAGATGACACCACATTAATGGATAAAGTGAAGAAGAACTAAACAGCCTCTTGATGAAAGTGAAAGAGGAGAGTGAAAAAGTTGGCTTAAAACTCAACATTCAGAAAATGAAGATCATGGCATCTGGCCCCATCACTCCATGGCACATAGATGGGGAAACAATGCAAACAGTGAGAGACTATTTTGGGGGGGCTCCAAGATCACTGCAGATGGTGATTGCAGCCATGATATAAAAAGATGCTTGTTCCTTGGAAGAAAAGCTATGACCAGACTAGATAGCATATTAAAAAGCAGAGGCATTACTTTTCCAGCAAAGGTCCATCTAGTCAAAGCTATGGTTTTTCCAGTAGTCATGTATGGATGTGAGTGTTGGACTATAAATAAAGCTGAGTGCCAAAGAATTGATGCATTTGAACTGTGGTGTTGGAGAAGACTCTTGAGGGTCCCTTAGACTGCAAGGAGATCCAAACAGTCCTTCCTAAAGGAAATCAGTCATGAATATTCATTGGAAGGACTGATGCTAAAGTTGAAACTCCAATACTTTGGCCACCTGATGTGAAGAACTGACTTTTTTGGAAAAGACCCTGATGCTGGGAAATATTGAAGGCAGGAGGAGAAGGGGATGACTGAGGATGAGATGGTTGGATGGCATCACAGACTTGATGGACATGAGTTTGAGTAAGCTCCAGGATTTGGCGATGGACAGGGAAGCCTGGTGTGCTGCAATGCATGGGGTCACAAAGAGTTGAACATGACTGAGCAACTGAACTGAACTGAACTGAACAAGAACCTGCCTACCAATTCAAGAGATGTAAGAGACAAGGGTTTGACCCCTGCTTGGGAAGGTCCTCTGGAAAAGTAAATGCCTACCCACTCCAGTATTCTTACCTGGAGAGTCTCATGGACAGAGAAGACTGTTAGCCTATAGTCCATGGGGTCACAAAGAGTCAGACACGACTGAAGTCACTTAGCAGCAGTAGCAACAAGATCCAGGGGAAGGTCCCTAGGCAATGCTGGTCTGGGGACCACACTTTAAGAACCACACTGGTCTATCAACTACTCACAATGAACCAAGAAACAACTTTTTGACAGGGCAAAATGGTATCACTGTTTTAGTACAGGTAATTTAATTCCTTTCATAAACAGTGTTTTCACTCCAATACCCAAAAATTTGCCTTGAAAAATTTAAGAGCTATCTAGAAAGAGACTAGGAGAATATGGGATGATATACATTGACAGTAAAAATCATATTCAAAAAGACAAAGCAGGCATAAGTGAGGCCACAGTTTAGCTGGTTATAAATTTCTTTCTGGTGTCAAAGGAAGTTTTGTGTTGTACACTGGCAAAATTCCCATAGTAGTCCAAAAATATTGCTTACCCTTTATAACCCTAACCAGAAACGTTTTACAAGGCTATTTGGATAAATTTTGTATTTTCCTGCCTACACTTTCAGTGTTTACAATCTTCTTTGATCCTCACATTTTCCACTCTTGCTTGAGTTCAGTTGATCTTAAAATAATTTGCTGCTTTTGTAAAATAAATCTTTAGTCAGTTTTTGGCTTCCCAGAGGGGTACTGAAATGTTTCAGTTTACAAATAAAATATAATACTAATGCTTTCGGGTCAAGTTAATTAAATTAGATTAACTGTAGACAATAAACAGACCAAAACTAAATAAAAATACTTGAACACAAAATCTCATTCTAAAGGCGTTAAAATACAAGGTCTTTTATGCAAGACCAAATAAATGGTATTTCTAAGGTAAAGGGGAAAAACTACAGAAGCAAAGGCCTAGGCTGTGCTTTTTCATGCAAGGTTCTACCCGGGAAGATGCTCTCCCTCTCAAGAATAATGTATCATTGGTTACTGGGAGACTTACAAAGTAACATAAACACAGATAAACATGTTTTAAGTAGTCACTTCTTTAAATAAATATATCATTCTGAAATCTCAGTGCCAAATACACTAATCTGTAAAACATGGCACTATTAAAAGAGTGGAAAACAGCAACTGGATGCAGCTTCCTGAAGATTGTGACATTTGTCATCACTCTATGATTTTATTTTATAAGATTAGTGATTTCCTCACAGCAAAGCTCAAGAGAAAATGCTACACAGAGTAAAAAGGTCCTGAGAATTAAAGAAGCTAAAATTAGAAGCACTACATAGCTACTTGCTTTCCAAATTGCGGTTAAGCAGATATTAAAATTGTCATTGAGTGATGCTTTCAGTGATGCCTTAAGAAACAGTGGCATTTCCCATGAGGAAGCATGCTCCAGATGATCTCACTGTGGCTCCTGTGGGTCTTACCCTCTTTCTGGTGTGTGGCACTCATCTCCCAGCCTGTACTAATTGCACTAATCAGAAACTTGTGGTGATCAGGAAGGGTGTTCCAAGAACTCCACATGCCAAGGCCTCAAGGTGAAGAGCAGCTTGGATCTGTGTGGCGGTTGTGGTGTTGTGCTATCACAAAGAGGTATCAGTTGGCTTTTTTTCTAAACATGCTAGTCCATCCTCCACGCCTTTGATGATAAATTGTTGGCCCTCTATTGATTTAAACCCAGTTTGTGTCTGACTAAAATAGAAATACATTTTGTACCAGCTTGCCTTTACCTGTTAAGAGAACCTATCATGGGTTGTCATTCAGGTCAGAAGTGAGACAGCAATTCATTCTGACCTAATGAAGCTGCATCAATTGCTTAGCTTATGCTCTGGCATTGCGGTCATTCACCTGTAGGTATTTAGAAAGTTTTCTGAATTTTAATTTGTGAGAAGTAAGCATCAGGGGAAAAGAATTACCTTATTGTCTCTAGCCTCAGAAGAAAAACGTCTGCAGATCTGAAGAATAACAAAGCAGAAATAGAGACACAGACACAGAGAACAAATGTATGGATACCAAGAAGGAAAGTGGGGTGGTGGGAGGAATAGGGAGATTGGGATTGACATATGTGTATATATACTACTGGGCTTTCCAGAAGATGCTAATGGTAAAGAAACTGCCTGCCAATGCAGGATACATAAGAGACATGGGTCAAATCCTTGAATTAGGAAGATCCCCTGGAGAAGGGAATGGCAATCCACTCCAGTACCATTGCCTAGAAAATTCCACAGAGGAGCCTGGCGGGTTACTGGGAATTTTACTTTTAATGCACTGTGGTGAACTGAATGGGAAGAAGTCCAAAAGGGAGGATATATATATAGTAGAGACTATAGTAGAATATATACTATATATAGTAGAGAATGTAGAGTAGAAACTAAACATTGTACAGCAACTATAATCCAAAAAAATTAATTTAAAAAAGAGAAATGGATGATGATACACCATCATATTACAACACTGCCCTTGGAAATAATTCAACTCTCATAAGCAATGCCAGTAATTCTTTATAAAATGATGACCCCCTGAAATTCAGCATTTCAGTTGTAATTCTGAAAAGTTTTGCAAGTCAGTGAGAGTCTCATGGTTAAATTTCTAACTATTAATACCATCTGAGCTTGTGTGGTTTGACCTTCACTTGCCCATTGACACATTTCTTTGTGAATACAGTCATTCTTTGCTCTGATGATTAAGAAAGGGTAGTTGGCTCTTGAGTTCCAACATGTAAGTTTTTCAATTTTGCTCTTCATTATAATTCCCACTGCAATCAAGCATCACGTTTCACCTGATCTATGTCTGCCTGTTTTTTATAACCACTTTGTTCACAAAGAATAACCACTTTGACCATTTACATTGAATGTGGAATTTTCCTCCTAAAAATATTTCTATTTTAGTTACCTTTGTTTTTTTGATGTGGACCATATTTAAGGTCTTTATTTATTGAAGTTTTTACAACGTTATTTCTGTTTTATGTTTTGTTTCTTTTGGCTGCTAGGCATGTGGGATCTTATCTCCTGACCAGTGATGGGACCTATACTCCCTGCATTGGAAGGCAAAATCTTAATCACTGGACTACTAGGGAAAATCTCTACCAGGTAAAGCTCAAAATCCTTCAAGCTATGGGATTCAAATGTACTTGAACCAAGAACATCCAGATGTACAAACTGAATTTAGAAAAGGCAGAGGAACCAGAGACCAAGTTGCCAATATCCACTAGATCATGCAAAAAGCAAGAGAATTCCAGAAAAACATATACTTCTGCTTCATTAACAATGCTAAAGCATCTGACTATGTGGATCACAAAAAAACTGTGGGAAATGCTGAAAGAGATGGGAATACCAGGCCTTCTTACTTGCCTCCTGAGAAACCTATATGTAGGTCCAAAGGCAACAGTTAGAACTGGACATGGAAAAACAGACTGGTTAAAAATTGGGAAAGAAGTATGTCAAGGCTGTATATCGTCTGCTTGCTTATTTAGCTTATATGCCTAGTACATCATGCGGAATGCCAGACTGGATGAAGCACAAGCTGGAATCAAGATTGCTGAGAGAAATATCAATAACCTCGGATATGCAGATGACACCACCCTTACGGAAGAAAGTGAATAGGAACCAAAGAGCCTCTTGATGAAAGTGAAAGAGGAGAGTGAAAAAGCTGGGTTAAAACTCAACATTCAAAAAACGAAGATCATGGCATCTGGTCCCATCACTTCATGGCAAATAGATGGGAAAAAATGGAAACAGTGACAGACTTTATTTTCTAGGGGTCCAAAATCACTGCAAATGGTGACTACGGCCATGAAATTTAAAGACGCTTGCACTTTGGAAGAAAAGCCATGACAAACCTAGGCAGTGTATTAAAAAGCAGATATATCGCCTTGCCAGCAAAGGTCTTTCTAGACAAAGCTATGGTTTCTCCAGTAGTCATGTATGGATGTGAGAATTGGACCACGAAGAAGGCTGAGCACCAGAGAACTGATGCTTTTGAACCATGGTGGTAGAGAAGACTTGAGAGTCCATTGGACAGCAAGGGGATCAAGCCAGCTAATCCTAAAGGAAACCAACCCTGAATATTCACTGGAAGGACTGATGCCAAAACTGAAGCTCTAATACTTCGGCCACGTGATGTGAAGGGCTGACTCATTAGAATAGACCCTAATGCTGGGAAACACTTTGAGCAGGAGGAAAAGGCGGCAACAGGGTGAGATGGTTGGATGACATCACTAACTCAATGGACATGAGTTTGAGCCAATTCCAGGAGATAGTGAAGGACAGGGAAACCAGGCCATGGGGTTGCAAAGAGTTGTATACAACCGAGTGACTGAACAACAGTTACAAAGTGATTTTAAATTATTTCCAGTCTTCATTACTATCAAATTTGTCCAAATTAGCATGACAAACAAAGTTCTTCATTATCTTGTCTTTAGTGGGTCCTTTCTGGAGAGTCTGGATAATCCAATAAACCATTTTCCCTTCTCTGAGATTTCTGAGTCCCCTTCTATTTTTCAGATGTGGTTACCAATAACTACGCTTGTGAATGCCTGCATACTCAGTCATGTCCAACTCTTTGTGACCCCGTGGATTATAGCCCTACAGGCTCCTCTGTTCGTAGGATTTTTCAGGCAAGAATACTGGAGTGTATTGCCAGTTCCTTCTTCAGGGTATCTTCCCAACCCAGGGATTGAACCCACATCTCCTGCATGCAAATTCTTTACCTCTGAGCCACCAAGGAAGCCCCTAATTATGCTTGTACTCTGAGACTAATTGAATTTGACCACAAGTAGGCCTCTTAATCAGGTTCTGAATATCAAATTCTCTTGCCTGAAATTTTAGATTTATAAGCTTATCAGTGATCTAATTTGATCCGTACTTGGTAGTATTATTCCATTATACTATTATGTTATTTTAAATAGACAAAATCTATAACTTGGAGAAAATATTTGCTTAAAAGCACAGAGAGAAGATTAAAACACCAGTCTCTTAAGATCGAGGTTACCCTGATGCTATGAAAAGTAATTTTTAATGTGGTGGTATAATTAAAGAGCTGTGTAAATTACATAGTTTATAGGACTGGACATCAATACCATGATGAACAATTCCATTGCTCAGTCACTCAAGTCATGTCTGACTCTTTGTAGCCCCATGAATTGTAGCCTGCCAGGTTTCTCTGTCCAGGGAATTCTCCAGGCAAGAATACTGAGTGGTTGCTGCTTCCTACTCCAGGGTATCTTCCCAACCCAGGGATTGAAACATGTCTTATGTCTCCTTCATTGGCAGGTGGATTCGTCACCTCTAGCACCACCGTTACTCCGGTATTTTTTAAAGGATTCTATTATGTACTCCATGTACTCCAAATACTACTCATTATTTTACCACTTTCTTTGTTTTCTTCTAGAAATATACTCAACCATCTTTTTTTTTTTTTGCTATGCCTATGTTTTAAATGTTTTTTTTTTTTATTGCAGTAGTCACATAACATGAAGCATAATATTAATATTTTAATCATATTTAACCATACAGTCCAGTGGCACTGAGTACATTCACATTGTTGTGCAACTCTCACGAGCATCCATCTCCCAAATTCTTCACCTTCTTAAACTGAAACTCTGCATTGTAAGTACATTTAATGAACACATTTTATTTGTGGTTTCTAGAAAACAACAATAAATACTTTTTATTTATGTACAGGATGAATATACCTTTTAAAAAAGAAATATTCATTTCCAGTTGATAATTGGCTCTTAGAGATTTAGGGCTAATAACATCCTTTGACATTACTAATGTTCATATACTTCTACACCAATTGCAAGTGGGCAGTCGGGTAAAGGGGGATATATGTGTGTGTGTGCAGAGGGGTGGGAAACACATTTTTTGGAGTATTCTTCATTCTAATAGTTGAACCTGATGGACATGTTTTAGCCCTCAAAAAAACCCCTTGAGGACTTCCCTGGTTGTAGAGTGGTTAAGAATTTGCCTGCCAGTGCGGGGGACACAGGTTCAATCCCTGGTCCAGGAAGATCCCACGTGCCATGGAGCAACTAAGCCCCTTCTCCACAACTACTGAGCCGGCAATCTAGAGCCCATGCTCTATAACAAAGAGTAACCCCCACTAGCAACTAGAGCAAGTTTGTGTGCAGCAGTGCAAACAAAAATAAATAAATAAGAAAACCCCATGAGACATATATTACTGTCACTATTTTACAATGAAACTGAAGTAAACAAAAAGTGCTTTGTACATCTCCAAGAGGCTTTATGTATTTATCATACCATAACATTACTATTAAATATTAATATAGTGGGGAATTATGTTAGTGTCCCTCCCTCCAAAACCTCCCAAAACTAGTAGGAGAATTGCACTAACAAAGTCGTAGTTGGCAGGTAAGAGAAATCTAAAGATAGTCAATCTGCCTGTGAGATCTAAGTTAATTTTTGTCATGGGAACTCTGTTCAGTTGCTCCATCTTGTCTGACTCTGCAACCCAATGGACTGCAGCACGCCAGAGTTCCCTGTCCCTCACCATCTCCTGGAGCTTGCTCAAACTCATGTCCATTGAGTCAGTGATGCCACTCAATCATCTCATCCTCTGTTGTTCCCTTTTCCTCCTGATCTCATTGTTTCCCAACATCAGGGTCTTTTCTATTGAGTTGGCTCTTCACATTAGGTAGCCAGAGTATTGGAGCTTCAGCTTATCATCAGTCCTTCCAATGAATATTCAGGGTTGATTTCCTCTAGGATTCATTGGTTTGATCTCCTTGCAGTCCAAGGGACTCTCAAGAGTTTTCTCTAACACCACAGTTCAAAAGCATCACTTCTTTGACACTCAACCTTCTTTATGGTCCAACTCTCACATCTGTACAAGACTACTGGAAAAACCATAACTTTGACTCTACGGACCTTTGTTGGCAAAGTAATGGGAACATTAAATGACTTTATTCTGAGAATTACCAAACTGTGGCAAACAATGAGATGCTAGAAGCTTGTAAACCCCCAGTTTTAAAAATTATTTTACTACTTTCTTTCACTGGGGCAGATAATGGTTATCTAAAGAAAAATCACAAAGAATTGACCATGTCAGCACTTGGGGCAGGACAGCAAGATGCTGTTATAGGAATCACTCAGTCCTAGAGATCTGGAAACTGCCTTGTACACTGAGAAAGGCTGTGGTACAATATCCATGTTTTATTTCTGACTTTGGTGTTCTGTGCCTTCAGGATTTCTAGGTGAATATACTAGCTTCTTCAAAAGTTAACACATCAAAGATCATTAATTGATATATAAACAAAGGTCCTTGGTCCAATACATTTGAGAAACTCATTCTGAATTGTTTCCACAGCAAGTTTAAATCTACAGAAGGATAAAAACCTATTTAATGGTTTGCAAATTGTCTTAGCTAGAGACAAAACTTCTTGCATATTGTACTTACTGAAATCATTTAATATCTTTTTGGGAAGCTAGGATGTTGATAAGCAGAACATAGTTTCTGTTGTTCTTATAATTTGTGACACTTTTCTGAGTGTTACTATTTTAGATACTAATTACATAAGGAAAATTCTAGATATGTAAGTCATAAAATAATGCAAATTCTAACAATCATCAATGCTATTCTGTATCCTTGGTCTTTCAGAGAATAAATCAAAATGGCTTACTGACTTCTTAAATTCATATTCATCAAAAAGGAGGATAACCAGGAAGGATCAAATAAAATTATTTAGGGGACTAGACAAAGTAACACATAAATTTGGTGCTCTATTTTCCAGTGTTTACTTGTTTGTTCCTTAAGAGAAATATGTTTGTTACTCTCACATTCCAAAGAAGTGCTTGGATGTGGTTTCATCCTTGAATGCTGAGACAGTTGTTAATTCAGTGAAAAGGTGTTAGGCGGAAACTTGTTGAGAAGGAAAACTATCAGTCTTTGACATGGATTTAAGAAATTTCTTCTGGCCTATAGAAAATTATTCTTTAATACAAAGTTTGTACTGTCCTGGGTTCTGTCTTAGCTAGTCCCAATTCTTCCAATTGCTTTTTTCTACAGCAAATTAAGTAAATCCAAGACTTAGTTAATAGTGAAAATATGTATGATTAGTCCATGAAATCAGGTTCCCAGGATTAGCTCTATTCAACCATAACTCAGTGGAAAGGCACAGTGTGTTGAGTGTATCTTCTACTAATAAGATATAAAATAGAGCAAAAGAAGTGAAGAAAGTAATTTAGGTGTAGTATGTTTCTTTCAAGCTAATGAGGTGGTTTCTCTTTTTTTAATTTTAATGTTTTTTATTACTGAAGTCTAGTTAATTTACAATATTGTGTTAGTTTCAGGTATGCAGCAAAATGATTCATATATATATATATATATATATATATATATATATATATATGCTCTTTTCCAGATTCTTTTCTCTCATAGGTTATTACAAGATATTCAGTATCGTTCCCTAGTTTATTTCTTGTAATTGCCTATTTGATTTCTTTCAGGATGTGAATCTCTGGAAATATTGAAGATTAAATTTTACAGAAAGTCAGACACACAAGAAAATAATCTAGGCCATCTAAAATAAAACCTTCATCTTGGTTGTAATATCATAGTTTTGGTACCTTGCTATTATTGCCAATCACTTGGAGAAACAGAATGACTGATTTCAGACTATCATACTGGGGTGTTTGAAGAAACAACATTCTGCTCTGTTTTGCAGAAACGGCTGCTGCTCTTTCTCACATCTTTTGACTCTCCTCCATGAGGCTGAAGCAGAAAGAGAATTAGTCTGTCTGTCCTTTACTGATTTGCAGGTTTCAACCTTTGGCATCCACCTCCTCCTTTCTTTTAAGAAGAAAACCAGAAATGCTTTGCTATTCTTTCTCCATGTCTTTCCTCCTTTCTCTGCTTCATTTTCCTAGAATGCCTTTCTTTGATACTGGTTCAATTTTCAGATAATGTATGTTGCCGGAAAGAAAAAAAGTGAATTGTGTGTCTGAATATGTTATTTTCTCCTACTGTATGGCTTATTTATCTTACAAGTAATATTCCAAGAATATCTGCTTTGTTCTTACAGTTTTCTCATTAATTTTTAAAGCAATTGGTTTTATTAAATGCTTTTGGCAAATAAAGAGTTACCAAGCCCCCTCCCCTAGCTCTTGCCCATCCCATCCTGCAACTAGCAAAATAAAATCCATGATGGGAACTCTTTTGCTAAAGATTTTTAATCATTGGGCATTCATCTCTTGAATGCTTCAGTAATGTATTTCTGGAATCAGAGTGTTTGATATTTTCGAGATATTGAATAGGCATATGATGTTTTAAAGATGTTTTAAAAATACCAGAGTCCCAAAAGGCCTATCCTTTATAGGGTAATAGAATACATTAATCATTAATAGAATCAACCTAATCTTGTTGGTATGTACCTTTTCAATGTCAGTTAATCATCACTATGCATTACAGAACTCACTAGGTGAAGAATATTGTACTGAGTACTTTAGAAATCAGTGTGGAAACCTTAAAAGTGGAAATGAAGGCAGCAAATCTACTTGAAGTGTGTGTGTGTGTGTGTTTAATACATCTGGAATCTTGTGCAGTGATAAGATGAGTGAGAATTTAGGAGTAATAATTATTTAATAGATTAGGTCAGGGGTGCTATTGCATTTGGGATAACTCAAGGTGTTTTGATGAGCATAAATGCTTATTAAATCCTAAGTTTTGGCTTAGAATCCTGAGTTCACAAAGTTAGGAGTGAAGCCATGTTTGATCTGAGGAAATCAGCGTGGAAACCAATCAAGTTCAAGTATAAGGAAGAATCCACAAATCAGACAGCATAGTGCCTGGCACATATTACATACTCGATTCATGTTACTGACAGCTACTAATTATTTTTTCATGCATGGTCCTGTTTTATCATCATAACTGTCCTGTGGCAAGTATTGCTATTATCACATTTCTGCTAATAGAGCCCCAAGAAGGCTGTCTCATTTGTGGAATCCTCCATATACTTGTATCACCAGAGATCAATTTGCCTATTCTCACAAAGAACATGAAGGGAATTATATATGTATATTCTTGTGTCTGCCTTCTTTCACTCAGCAAAATGTTTTTGAGATTAACTTACGGGTTAGTAATTTGTTTGCCTCACCTTCTATTTTTGAACTGAGTAGTATTTCTTTGTTTGAACTTACCACAATTTGCTCATCTATTTTCCTATTGATGGATATTTGGTCTGTTCCATGTTTGGGGCTTATTAAAATAAAGCTGCTGTGAGCATTCAAAGCTAAGCTTTTCTGTTGATGGACATGTATGTTTTAATTTCCCTTAGGTAAAAAGGAGTAGAAGTAAAACATTAAGCATCTTTATGAGCTTGTTGACCAATTATATATCTTCTTTTGTAAAGTGTCTGTTCAAGTGTTTTGACTGTTTTCTAATTGTGTCATTCATCTTTTTTATTGTCACTTTAGTAGTATCTTTGGATTGAAAAAACTTTAAAATTTTGATGAAGCCCAATTTATTATTTTTTTCTTTTTTGTGTGTTATCAGAAAAATTCTTGCCTTATAAAAGGAAAAGAAGATATTTCTTTACATTTTATTCTAAGAACTTTTGGTTGTGGGTTTTATGTGAGGTACATGGACTTTATTAAATTAATTTTTGTATATGGGATACCTTAGGTTTATTTCCATATGAATATTCAGTTGTTCCAATGTCATTTATTAGAAACACTGATGCTATTGAATTGTCTTGGCACCTTAGTTGAAAATCATTTGAATGTGTATATGTGGGTCTATCCCTAGATTCTATTATTTTTTCTATTGGTCTATCCTCATATTTTTGAACTGTGTTGGAGAAGACTCTTGAGAGTTCCTTGGACTGCAAGGAGATCCAACCAGTCCATCCTAAAGGAAATCAGTCCTGAATATTCACTGAAGGACTGATGCTGAAGGTGAAACTCCAATACTTTGGCCATCTGATGCAAAGAACTGACATAGGGAAAGACGCTGATGCTGGGAAAGATTGAAGGCAGGAGGAGAAAGGGAGGACAGAGGATGAGATGGTTGGATGGCATCACCGACTTGATGGACACGAGTTTGAGTAAGCTCCGGGAGTCGGTGATAGACAGGGAAGCCTGGCGTGCTGCAGTCCATGAAGTCACACAGAGTTGGACACGACTGAGCGACTGAACAGAACAGAACAGATCCTCATATCAATAGCATTATTTTTTGTATCGAAGTAACTTCACAATGAGTCTCACAGTAAATCCGAGATTAGTACTTCAAAGTTCTTTTTTTTTTTCACATCTTCCCTTTAAATTTTTATCAAAGTAATATGCATGCATAGACAAATACTAAGAAAACGTTTAACAGCAGTCCTGTTTCATTTCCCTCCCCACCCCCACCCTAGTGTACATTTTTTAAGCTCATATTACTTCTTGACTTATACATTCTGTGAGTCTTTCAGAAGTTTTATTTATTTATGGCTGTGCTGCGTCTTCATTGCTGTGCACAGGCTTTCTCTAGTTGAGGCACATGGGCTCAGTAGTTGTGACGCATGGGCTTAGTTTCTCCAAGGCATGTGGATCTTCCTGGGCCAGGGACTGAATCCATGTCCCCTGCATTGACAGGTGGATTCTTAACCCCTGGACCACCAGGGAAGCCCTGATTTATGCATTCCAGACATTGTTTATTGATTTCCAATTTTGATGGATGGATTTACCTTTTCTCCACCTCCCCTAACCTCTTAGGATTTTGGTTAAGAAAATATAGTACTTAGCATTGACATTTTGACTATAAATGTTTCCAACTTTTCTTTCTGGCATTAATCATTGCCTTGCTCTTGCATTTGCTTTTTTATGTAGTGTACTTATCATTAAGTCTTTCCACATAATCTAATAGCTTCTCAATTCATATTTTACTAATTCAGTTAAATGTACTAGATAACCCATTGGCTTTCTTTTCTGGACCCTTCCATTCCATTGCTCTGGTCCGCACTGCTGGCTGTCTCAGTCTGTGAACAGCTCTCAGCCTTGGACTTCTTTGCATCATTCTCTGAACCCTCTTTACCTCTCCTCTGTGTTGGATCCGTTTGCTCAATAATTTGCTCCTCAATAGTATTAAAACACATCCTTTGGTAGTTTCCCTTGAAAGCATGAGAAATAAAATTTGGGGTGAACTATTATGGAAAAGAATCTGAAAATGTATATATATTAATATGTATAAAACTGAATGACTTTGCTGTACACCTGAAACTAACACAACATTGTAAACCATCTATATTTCAATAAAAAGTTTTGAAAAAAAGATTTTTAATTGGGGAGAAACTTGAAAAGATGAGAGTATGATTCTGCATTTCAAGTATTAATAATTTTCCTTCAGAATTCTGAGTCACTCCATTGTCTTCTAGCTTCCAGTGTTGCTATAAATGATCACTTTGATCTCTTAATTTTTCTTAAGCATTTGTACAGGACTTGTTTTTAACTCTCTTTGCAAGTCTTTAGGAAGTACTCTTTATCCCTGGGGATTCTCAAATTTCTTGGTGATATGCCTTGGTGCTATTCACTGTGCTAGGCATTGGGTGAGCACTTCCCATCTAGAAGTTCAACAATACTTTCTTGAATTATTTAGTAACATTACTACCATTTTTTTCCTGTTGTTTCTGCAACTCCTGCTAGATGTTGGACCTTCTGGATTGATCCTTTTTTATCATCCATTTTTATTTTTTTTTCAAGATTATGTTGGTAATTCTGGGTCCTTTATGCTTCCATATAAATTTTAGAATTAGTTCATCAATTTCTCACTACTAAATCAAGTTTGGTAATGATTATGTTGACTCTGTGATCAATTTGGAAGAACAGACATTTTTAATAACAGTGAATCTTTTAACCTATAAACACAGCATGTTTATAATATAGGTCTTCTTTAATTTTTCTCAACAGTGTTGTGTATCTTGGCCATTTTTGACCTATTGGGTAAGTGGCAATATGTTCTAACCTTAGTAGATCAATCAGTAATTTGAATCTTTAGAGAAAATGGATCAATTTAGGAAAATGAATTCTATTGTAGGTAAGGAGTGGGGAGACAAGCTCAATAGTCTCAAATAGCTAAAATACAAGGGACACTTTTTTTTTTTGAATTATTTCTTCCTAGGGGAAAACCTATGAGAAAGATTGTACTCTGTTTCATAGAAACCGTTAAGAACCAACTCAAGGCTGACTTAATTGTATTAGTCAGTTAACAAATAACTAGAAATCTCAAAAGTGCACTCTCTATAATAAGAGGCTAGATTCTAAGAATACAATAAATAAGACAACATTCATTTCTTTGAGGGATCTCACAGTAGAAGAGAAACAGGTATTTAAACAAATTATGATGATATATTGTGATAAACATTATGTTAGAATAAGCTATAAGAAGGCAGATTAAAAGAAACTGCTGAATGAATTCTAAAATTTATATGGAAATGTAAAGGATCTATAGAACTGCCAAGACTATCTTGAGAAAGAAAATTTTAGTTGAAGGACTTAAACTCATTTCAGTTCAGTTCAGTCGCTCAGTCCTGTCAGACTCTGTGACCCTATGTACTGCAGCATGCCAGGCTTCCCTGTCCATTACCAACTCCTGGAGCTTGCTCAAACTCATGTCCATCGAGTCAGTGATGTCATCCAACCATCTCATCCTGGGTTGTCCCCTTCTTCTCCTGCCTTCCATCTTTCCCAGAATCAGAGTCTTTTCTAATGAGTCAGTTCTTTGGATCAGGTGGCCAAAGTATTGGGGTTTCAGCTTCAGTATGTCCTTCTAGTAAATATTCATGACTGATTTACTTTAGGATTGACTGGTTTGATCTCCTTACACAAGTGACTCTCAAGAATCTTCTTCAGCACCGTAGTTCAAAAACATAAAATCTTCCGCGCTCAGGTTTCTTTATAGTCAAATTCTCACATTCATACATGACTACGGGAAAAACGATAGCTTTTATTAGAAGGACCTTTGTCGGCAAAGTAATGTCTCTTCTTTTTAATATGCTGTTTAGGTTGGCCATAGCTTTTCTTCCCAGGAGCAAGCGTCTTTTAATTTCATGTCTGTAGTCACCATCTGCAGTGATTTTGGAGCCCAAGAAAATAAAGTCTCTCACTGTTTCCATTGTTTCCCCATCTATATTGTATGCTGCTGCAGCTGCTGCTAAGTTGCTTCAGTCGTGTCCGACTCTGCGCGACTCCGTAGAGGAGCCCACCAGGCTCCGCCGTCCCTGGGATTCTCCAGGCAAGAACACTGGAGTGGGTTGCCATTTCCTTCTCCAATGCATGAAAGTGAAAAGTGAGAGTGAAGTCGCTCAGTCGTGCCCGACTCTTCGCGACCCCATGGACTGCAGTCTAGGAGGCTCCTCCGTCCATGGGATTTTCCAGGCAAGAGTACTGGAGTGGGGTGCCATTACCTTCTCTGATACTGTATAGCTACTGTAATGCAAAATGTGCGTATTAACACAGGAGAGGGCTTCCCGGGTAACTCAGCTGGTAAAGAAGCCGACTGCAGTGCAGGGGACCCCAGTTCAATTCCTGGGTGGGGAAGTTCCCCTGGAGAAGGGATAGGTTACCCACTCCAGTATTCTTGGACTTCCCTGGTGGCTCAGACAGTAAAGAATCTGCCTGCAATGTCGGAGACCTGGTTATTGGATTGGGAAGATCCCCTGGATGAGGGCATGGCAACCAAGTCCAGTATTCTTGCCTGGAGAATCTCCATGGACAGAGGAGTCTGGCTGGCTACAGTACATGGGGTCGCAGAGTTGGACACAACTGAGCGACTAATCACAGCAACACGTGAAAGAAAAAATATTTCTTTTTGTAGAGTTCTTTAAACACTGAAAATGAGATAACACATGAAAAAATTCAGCGTAGTGCCTGGCATATATAACACACTCAATTCATGTCTGACTGTCACTAATTATTTTTCATACGTGGTCTCCTTTTATCATCATAATTGTTCTGTGGTAGGTTATTACTGTTGCTGATTTCTGCAAATGGAGGCCAAATGATACTAAGTTTATTGAGAGTTAGAATTAGAACTTAAATACTGATTATAGTACATTATTAATTCTTATATAATTTTTGCTACAAATGTAAAGAAATAGAAAGCAACATTTATCAGCTCCTCTGCCCCTGTCACCTTGTTATCGATATCCTTGTTGCCTGCCACATTGTTATTTGGAATAAATACTTAATGAGATAAAAATGGAAGGAAGACTTCAAAAGCAAGAGCAAAACCAGTTTAAATAACTATGCTGTTTTAATACATCTGTTCTAAAAGCTTAAAATATGAAAAATGTCAGTTATATCAGATATTATGTATCATTATCTTTATAAGGTGAAATAAAATAAATTCCTCTTTAAAATTCCTATCCTGGCTTGTTGCTACATATAAATTTCTCACAGGAAGAATCATGCTGATAGGGGAGATCTATATCACAGTGATGCTGTAGACATTTTATGGCATTTATTTATTTCATAAATAAATACTGTATGATTACTTATTAGAGTTGTATCTGTGTTATCAATTTAATTGTCTGAAAAATATTTGTAATTTGTTAGATTTTTCCAGGTTTGGAACAAGTTTCAATTTTATCCTTTGCTACTTGCATATTCTTGTTCTCTGATTTTTTTTCTACTGCCAGCTTTCCAGGATAAAATTTCAGTAACTTCAGAAATTGAAGATAGAATCACAAAGCATACCTCAGTGGCCAGAGGCAGTAGTTTGTTGCATTGGTATTTTGTTAACAGAGATGTTTTCCTAAGAGCAGTGATGAAATTTACTTCTGTAAATATCTTTAAAAACATAACTGATATCCTTTGATCGGGAATGGTTTTAGCGAAGTCCTACCCTGAGACAGAGAAGAGGCTTCTCCAAATTGAAAGAGCTTTATTTAGCATTTTGCTGTCATCAGAAGTTGTTTTTCTTAACAGGCTGCTTGTTTGATGGCCAGAGAGATTTTATTTTCTTTGACTTTGAAATTTAAGGAAACTTTAAAGGGGAGAAAAAGCCAACAAAAAGCTAATTTGTTTTATTGTTTGATGACAAGACCAATTACTGTCTTGTCTCCCTCTGTTTTGATTTTAGAGAACATCCAGCCACTTACAAAATGGTAATAGGCTACGCACAGCCTTGCAAACTTTTGTAAACCTCAGGAAAGGCCTGCTGTACATCATGTTTTAATGAAATAATTCACTTTCTTTGAAGAATTTTAATAAGCATTCCAAATCTGGGAAAGAGGAAGAGTTTAGAGATTTCAATGCTACATTTTTGTAGTATTCCCCCCCACCCCACATATTAGTTAAATAAACAAATCATTCAGCTAGTGAAATGTTAAAAAATGCTAGCATAGTGGTTGTCATACCAAGAATAATAGATTTACCACATATACCATATATATTGTAAAGAATAGAAAGAATCCTGAGTTTTATCCATTGGAGACATTTCAGCATTCCCTTGTTGGCTACTGGAGAATAAAAAATTTTCAGAACAAAACAAACAAAATTAAATACAATTTGCCAGGTTTTTAGAGCTTGTTATAAAAAAACATAGAAACACATGTATGTTGATCATTTTATTAAATTATACATTACAGAGAATTTCACATGTGAAACAGCTTTTAAAATGTTTATTTTGCTAAAATAAAATCTTAAGCTTTTAAAGGCAAATATTAAGCAATAAATATAAATGTATTTTAAACTAAGGTTTGTACTTTGAAATAATTCCACATAGTTTATAAGAACATTGTTTGAAGGCCAATGTGAACGATTTTAAAAAATGTAATTTTAGGAGTGACCTGGTGGCTCAGATGGTATAGAATCTGACTGCAATGTGGGAGACCCAGGTTCAATCCCTGGGTTGGGAAGATCCCCTGGAGAAGGGAATGGCTACCCAACTCAGTATTCTTGCTGGAGAATTCCATGGACAGATGAGTCATGTGGGCTACAGTCCATGGGGTCACAGAAAGTCAGATGTGACTGAGCGACTAACACTTTCTACTTTATGTATTATTGGTTCTATCTGATTCATAGGAGAAACTATCCTAGATTAATTCTTTGTGAGTGGACTTTTGCGTCAATTAAGATTGTGTTAAATACTGCTAAAAGAGCTAGCTTAAAATTTAACAATGAATAAGCAACATTAAATTCATTTGGTTCAAAGTGCTTTTTAGACAGTAAATACAGATAGCCTTTTATTATTTACTGTAACGTAGACATTAGTATCTATTGTCTATTAATGGAGACAAGAATAACATGGAACAGGAATCATGTTTTTCAATGACTTTTTACTCTGCTCAGATCAGATCAGATCAGTCACTCGGTCGTGTCCGACTCCCTGCGACCCTATGAATCGCAGCACGCCAGGCCTCCCTGTCCATCACCAACTCCCGGAGTTCACTCAGACTCACGTCCATCGAGTCAGTGATGCCATCCAGTCATCTCATCCTCTGTCATCCCCTTCTCCTCCTGCCTTCAATCTTTCCCAGCATTGGGATCTTTTCCAGTTAGTCAACTGTTCGCCTCAGGTGGCCAAAGTATTGGAGCTTCAGCTTCAGCATCAGTTCTTCCAATGAATAATCAGGGTTGATTTCCTTTAGGATTGACTGGTTTGATCTCCTTGCTGTCCAAGGGACTCTCAAGAGTATGGGGTAGAGTAAGAGAAACATAAAATGTACCATGATCAGTTAAAGTACATGGGAACTGACTTTCAGTTTGTATGTTAGAAGTACTGGATGGATATGTGGGATTATTATGTGGCTTTATTATTATATGTGGCTTTATTATTATATGTGGCTAGAAGTCATGCAGTGGCTTTTTCTACTAACTCATATTCTTAAGGTTTGTAAATTTTTGCAAATTAGGACACTTGGTTATTGGGAAGCTGTAAATATTTGGGAGGATGTGTTTTATTTTGTAAGGTTCATAACTAATGTTCCAATAAATGTCATTCAACTTTTTATATTCCAATAGAATAAATGCTATCTAATCCTTATTCTTATCCTGAAAGCTTTTATAAATAATATGTATACCCATGCTAAAGTGATATATAAAAATAGTCTTTTTAAGATGGCCTAGATGTATGTTTTGGAGAAGGCAATGGCACCCCACTCCAGTACTCTTGCCTGGAGAATCCCGTGGAAGGAGGAGCCTAGTAGGCTGCAGTCCATGGGGTCGCTAAGAGTCGGACATGACTGGGTGACTTCACTTTCACTTTTCACTTTCATGCAATGGAGGAGGAAATGGCAACCCACTCCAGTGTTCTTGCCTGGAGAATCCCAGGGACGGTGGGGCCTGGTGGGCTGCCGTCTATGGGGTTGCACAGAGTCAGACACGACTGAAGCGACTTAGCAGCAGCAGATGTATGCTGGAGGAACACCACATTTGCACAGCTACTGGGGCCACAGACTACTGATCACTAGCATCAACAAAATATTCAACACCATGAGCTCACAGTGAGTCCTAACCCATTCTCTCCAATGACTATCTCACAAATTTTCCTCTCTCACATAAATGTTTTCTCTCATTCTCTTATTTTTCCCAAACACTCATATTCAACTAGGCTAAAAATTATTTTAATCAAAGGAACATAACAAAGGGAAGATATTTTAAAACATGCAAGAATTAGAGTTAACACACACCGAATGCTTATTACATTCCAGGCATTGTTTTACTTGTGTTCACTTATTATTCCAAACAACTATCTGAGGAAGATGTCATTTTCCTCAATTTGCTGATTAATAAGTGTAAAAGTTAAGAAAGTTGTTCCAGATAACTTAAATGGTAGAATTTGGGTCCAACCTAGCCATTTTTTTTTTCCCTACAGAGGGCATGACACTAACCATCAATGTGTCTGTGTTAATTTAGTCTGCAAGTTTTATTGAGCACCTAACATGTGTCTAGACCTGCATTAGATAATGAGGATACAAAAGTGAAGGCATAGTATTGTTCATGTCGTCCAAAGTCTACAGAAGCAACAGTCATTCTAAAAGACTATGCTGACCACAGTCAGTGAGAATCTGTCTTAAGATCTTCTGAGTAAAGGTAATCTTCAGACTCTGTACACTCCATCTTAGCTGTATTACACGATGACAGTTGCTTGTAAATTCTGCTTACTGTTCTTTCAATCAGAGGGGGATTATGTCAATGTGATGTAATGACTCTTAATTTGTCTAAGAGGCGATCTTTTATTTACCTTGTCTCTTCTGGAACTCACCTCCAACCCTCCTTTTCTTTTCGTCACTCTATATAATTTATCCACTATTGTCCATGTTGACTGCATGCTTGTCTAGACCTGTTCTTTCTCATCCTGTGTTAATTAATCCTAATGCTAGCATAGAAAGGATAAAAGTATGAGTTTAAGACCAGACCTTACCATTTATAATCTTTGTAATTTGGGAGTTTCCTTAACTTCTCTGAGATCAGTGTTTCACATTTGTATCATAATTTCACACCTTGGAATGATGGGTACTTTTCTGTCTTTCTCTACCGTAATCTATGCTTCAGTAGGCTGACATCAATGGGCTGCATTCATGGGTTTCTCTACTACTGTAGCCTATCATGTGGCAATAGTAGAAGATTGGAGGGCATGCAAAGAGAGAAAGAACTATGAAATCCAGAGGTTAGTATGCCAGTCACAGAGCTTCATTAGGCAGCCAAACTCTGATTCTGTATTCTACCATGTAAGGGTGTGGTTTCCTTTTTCAGGTCACCACACAATCCAAAATGGCAGGAAGAGCTTCAGTTATCTTGTCTGAGTTGCAGAAGGAAGAATAGTGTAAGGGAAAATAATGAACTCTAACTAACTTTAGTAACACCTTTCAACCAGTTGTTCTCAAGTCCTACAAAACACTTCTGCTGATATTTAGGACTAGAATTTAGTTATAGGTCTCTCATCAGCTGGAAGGAATCTGGGGCAGTATACTCTCTTAGTAAGCACTGCCCATTGATTTTGAAGCAATTGACTAAGAAGTGAAGTGAAGTGAAAGTTGTTCAGTCGTGTCTGACTCTTTGCCACCCCATGGACTATACAGTCTATGGAATTCTCCAGTGTGTAGCCTTTCCCTTCTCCAAGAGATCTTCCCAACCCAGGGATCAAACCCAAGTCTCCCACATTGCAGGCGGATTCTTTACCAGATAGGCCACAAGGGAAGCCCTTTCATTCCCTTAATGAATCTAATAGCATATTACTCTATTTTATTTCCCTGGTGGCTCAGAGGGCAAAGCGTCTGCCTGCAGTGGGGGAGATCAGGGTATGATCCCTGGGTCAGGAAGATCCCCTGGAGAAGGAAATGGCAACCCACTCCAGTACTCTTGCCTGGAAAATCCCATGGACGGACAAGCCTGGTAGGCTTCAGTCCATGGGGTTGCAAAGAGTTGGACACGACTGAGCTACTTCACTTTCACTTTCTATTTTATTTAGACCCTTTAGGATACAGCTAATGACAGGTTTTAAATTCCATTGAACATTGAGCTTCAACAGCAGAAACATGAGAGAGAATGAAGTAATTACAGATCTGGAGAAGGAGACATATTTGAAATGTTTTAATACAATGCATGTAAGGCATTCGGCAGTGAGCACTCTTAAGTGAAAAAGTTGGCTTAAAACTCAGCATTCAAAAACCTGAGATCATGGCATCCAGTCCCATCACTTCATGGACTATAGACTGAGAAAAATTGGAAACAGTGACAGGTTATTTTTTGGGTCTCCAAAATCACTGTAGACAGTGACTGCAGCCATGGGATTAAAAGGTTCTTGCTCCTTGGAAGAAAAGCTGTGTCAAAACTAGACAGTGCATTAGAAAGCAAAGACATCACTTTGCTGACAAAGGTCCATCTAGTCAAAGGTTTGGTTTTTCCAGTAGTCATGTACAGATGTGAGAGTTGGACTATAAAGAAGGCTGAGTGATCCTTTCAAACTGCAATGCTGGAGAAGACTCTTGATAGTTCCTTGGACTGCATGGAGATCAAACCAGTCAGTCCTAAAGGAAATCAACCCTGAATATTCATTTTAAAGACTGATGCTAAAGCTAAAGCTCTAATACTTTCGTCACCTGATGCGAAGAGCTGACTCACTGGAAAAGATCCTGATGCTGGGAAAGTTTGAGGGCAAGAGGAGAAGAGGGGAGCAGAGGATGAGATGGTTAGATAGCATCACTGACTCAATGGATATGAATTTGAGCAAACTCAGGGAGATAATGAAGGACAGGGAAGTCTGGTGTCCTGAAGTCCATGGAATGGCGAAGAGCCAGATATGACTTAGTGACTGAACAATAACGACTCTTAAAGGTCTAATGTACTGGCATGTCTCTCACTAAAAGCTGAATAAGATATATACTATAATGAGAATATTCCTTTAGATGCTCTGTCCACTCTGTTCCCATTACTATTCCAAGTGCCTCTCAGTGGAATTGTAGCGTGTGTGTTAGTCACTCAGTCGTGTCTGACTCTTTGCAACCCCATGGACTGTAGCCCATCAGGCTCCTCTGTCCATGGGATTCTCCAGGCAAGAATACTGGAGTGGGTTGCCATTTCCTTCTCCTGAATTGTAGAGAGAATTACAATTGATTGAGGAAACAATTCATGGATGTAAAAAGTAAAGGTAGTTATTTTTCATTTCTGTCTCTGATTCCAGTCATCAGTCATTAGCATAATACAATACTGACATTAAAATGACAATGGAGGTATTTTATAAATATGATTAATATCTAAAATCAGCTAAGTTAAAAGATATTACTCTTGATAAGGTGGTTGAACCACATCTAATTGAAGAGCAAAAGACTGAAGTTTCCTTGGGAAAGAAAGAATTCTACCTCAAGACTGTAATATAAAGATCTTGCCTGAGTTTCCAGTCTGATGACCTGCCCTTACAGATTTCAAACTCAAAACTGCAGAAGCAACTCTTGCCTGAGTTTCCAGTCTGCCAGCCTGCTGTATATATTTCAGAGTTGTCAGCCTCCACAATTGTTTGAGACAGTTTCCTAAAATAAATCTTATTTGTTGTGTTCTTCTGGAGAACCCTCACTGATATACTGTGTAACCTTGGGCAAGCTACTTAATTTCCCTTTTCCTCATTTTCCTCATCTATAAAATTGGTGTAGTAATGGTACCTACCCCCACTGGGTTTTCTACATTAAAAAGTATAAATTAAATAAACTTTTTAATGTAGAAAACCCAATGGGGGTAGGTACCTATGACCAACCTAGAAAGCATATTAAAAAGCAGAGACATTACTTTGCCAACAAAGGTCCATCTAGTCAAGGCTATGGTTTTTGCAGTGGTCATGTATGGATGTGAGAGTTGGACTATAAAGAAAGCTGAGTGCCGAAGAATTGATGCTTTTGAACTGTGG
This sequence comes from Bos indicus x Bos taurus, assembly GCF_003369695.1. Classification (NCBI taxonomy): domain Eukaryota; kingdom Metazoa; phylum Chordata; class Mammalia; order Artiodactyla; family Bovidae; genus Bos; species Bos indicus x Bos taurus. Next base: position 66,237,903 of record NC_040078.1, on the reverse strand, counting down.
TGTTGGAGAAGACTCTTGAGAGTCCCTTGGACTGCAGGGAGATCCACCAGTCCATTCTAAAGGAGATCAGTCCTGGGTGTTCTTTGAAAGAAATGATGCTAAAGCTGAAACTCCAGTACTGTGGCCACTTCATGCGAAGAGTTGACTCATTGGAAAAGACTCGGATGCTGGGAGGGATTGGGGGCAGGAGGAGAAGGGGACGACGGGATGAGATGGCTGGATGGCATCATGGACTTGATGGACGTGAGTTTGAGTGAAATCCGGGAGTTGGTGATGGACAGGGAGGCCTGGTGTGCTGTGATTCATGGGGTCACAAAGAGTCAGACACGACTGAGAGACTGAACTGATCTGAACTGAACTGAAAGTATATGTATGCACACACATAGCTCATTACAGTGTCTAGCACTGCCTAGTAGATAATTGTTATCTATTTTATATTCTAAGAAGCCTAATGTTAACCTCAGTTATTAAAGGAATATCACTCTTAATTATGTATATTACTTTGGCTCAGCAGGTAAAAAAATCCACCTGCAATGCAGGAAATGTGAGTTTGATTGCTGGGTTGGGAAGATCCCCTGGAGGAGGAAATGGCAACTCACTCCAGTATTCTTTTTTTTTTTTTAAATATAAATTTATTTATTTTCATTGGAGGTTAATTACTTTACAATATTGTATTGGTTTTGCCATACATCAATATGAATCTGCCACAGGTATACACGTGTTCCCCATCCCAAACCCCCCTCCCTCCTCCCTCCCTGTACCATTGCTCCAAATCCAATAGAGAGAGGAGTCTGGCGGCTACAGTCCATGGAGTTGCAGACTAGAACACAGCTGAGCGACTAAGCACATAGCACACATACTACTTCTGAGCAGATTATACTGAGGTATTCGGAATTTTCTCAACACAGATATAAGCCTTCTTTGTGTATTATATCTGTCTTGAGCAATATGCCCTAAATACCTTCAGTCTTGCCAAAATACACATTGACACTGCAAATAACTATAGATTTTCAGGTATTTTGATGTGTAACTAAGTACTCATTAACTGTGTTGGAAGACACAAATGATTTACTACCTTTTAAAAAGCATGAAATGAAAGATGTTTTGTGGTTTATCCACCTTACTTTCAACAGTCTGATCTCATGTTTCCATTGGGACTAAATTTGTGAATTCATATCTTCATTCAGGATACCCAATTTCTTCTGTACTTTATGGCCACTCTTATAAATTTTTGATCTGTAAAGAGATTCTGATGCTTAGGCAACTTTTCACCTAATTCATCATTTAAAAAAAAAATATAGCAATGTCATATATTTTATTTGCATTAAAAAAAGCTCAGTAGAAATTTCAGTCTTTTTTCTTATACATGAACTTATGTAATGTGCATATTTTTTTACCACAGCTGTAGTTGTCACTATGGTTTATTTCACAGTGGAGTCTTAAGTTGTATCTTTTTTGACACTGAGATACTTTATTCAGACATACATTCATTTGGTTTTATCTTGATTTTCCTACTTTTGACAGGAAAATGGTTTTGTGGATGCTACTGGGTTTCCCCAGCCACATCCTCTTCAAGCTTTGATTTTGGATGTGACTGTGATAGATACTTTCCTGCTTTGTGCCTCAAGCACCAGCAGTATTGGTCAATTTTTCTGCCTAGGGGTTTTCCCCAAAGCCAGCGGAGCTGATTCTGCCCCTGGTGGGGGTGGGATGAAGTGTCCCTGCTGCAGCTCTCAACGAATGTAGAATGGGGAAAGCAATGGATGAGTAGCCTCTCATTATTTGAAGGAATGATTCAGATGGTAAAGAAACTGCCTGCAATGTGGGATACCAGGGTTCAGTCCCTGAGTCGGAAAGATCCCTTGGAGAAGGAAATGGCAACACATTTCAGTATTCTGCCTGGAGAGTCCCATGGACAGAGGAGACTGCTGGGCTATAGCCCATGGGGTTGCAAAGAGTCAGACATGACTGAGAGACTAACATTTTCACTTTCTTTTTTCTTTTTCTGAGGTGACATCTATACAGTTCTCAGAGGTCCTTGGGGGGATTGTGCCTCCATTGTTTACTGCACTAACCAGATCAGTAAAGTATATTCCCTTGTTTTTCTCTCTCTCCCTTTCTTAATCTTCCTGCTCCCTCATTCTGGCTTCCTTCATTCCTTCCCAAGTAAACTCTCCACCTTCAAAGTCCTTGTCACAGGCTATGCTTTCTGAGAAACTCAACCAAGACACATTTATAGGAAATGTTCTATTTTGCTAGCTCTTTATTGGAAAAACTATATCAACAACAGCTTAAGAACACATGTTTATTCATTCTTACTCAGCCTTAGTTTTGGAATAAAACAAGGAGTAGTGGAGATGAAAGTGAACTATAAAGAGCATTTCCCATGTAAAGGAAACAGTGCACCTAAACTCCAGCCAGCTGGTAACTTCTGGGAAGAGGCTAGATCTTTTAATTTTTCAAAAGGACCTGGAATAATTAAAGTTTTTGAAACAAAAAATTCAAAATAAAATATCTTGCTTTTAGTCTGGATTCAGTCTTTGGTTTACCAGTTAACAAAATAAAATTGCTGCTGCCAAGTCGCTTCAGTTGTGTCCGACTCTGTGCGACCCCATGGACTGCAGCCTACCAGGCTTCTCCATCCATGGGATTCTCCAGGTAAGAACACTGGAGTGGGTTGCTATTTCCTTCTCCAATACATGTAAGTGGAAAGTGAAAGTGAAGTCGCTCAGTCGTGTCTGACTCTTAGCAACCCCGTGGACTGCAGCCTACCAGGCTCCTCAGCCCATGGGATTTTCCGGGCAACAGTACTGGAGTGGGGTGCCATTGCCTTCTCCAAAATAAAATTACGTATCTGTAATAGCTTTCCTGTGTGGTAGCCAAACCAGTGGGTGTCATATTTCTAGGGATAAGCATAATAAAAATGTCCAGGATCTAAATGAAAAATACAAAATCTTATTAAGAGACACAAAAGAATCTTCAAAAATTGTAAGTATATAAAACTTCCCTAAATTAATCACTAAAAATAGCACAGTACCAGTGAAAATTACAATTGTTTTCAACCTGAAAATATTAATATAAAGGTCATTTAAAAATAAATAAATTAGCTTGATTGCTTCAAAAAACAGGAAGAGATACTTGCTAAAGCAGAAATCATTAAATTTATTACATTAGGGTAATTAAAACATTGTGAAACCACAATAAGACATCATTCCACACTCACTAAAGTGAATTACAAGCTGGAATCAAGACTGCAGGGAGAAATATCAGCAACCTCAGATATGCAGATGATACCATTCTAATGACAGGGAATGAAGAACTAAAGAGCCTCTTGATGAGGTTGAAAAAGGAGAGTGAAAAAGCTGGCTTAAAACTCAACATTAAAATAACTAAGATCATGGCATCTGGTCCTATCATTTCATGGCAAATAGATGGGGAAAAAGTGTAAACAGTGGCAGATTTTATTTTCTTGGGCTCCAAAGTCACTGTGAATGGTGACTACAGCCACGAAAGTGAAAGATGCGCTTGCTCCTTGGAAGAAAAGTTATAATCAACCTAGACAGTGCATTAAAAAAAAGAAGCATCACTTGGCTGACAAAGGTCCATCTAGTCAAAGTTATGATTTTTCCAGTAGTTATGTAGGGGTATGAGAGCTGGACCATAAAGAAGGCCGCATACTGAAGAACTGATGCTTTAGAACTGTGGTGCTGGAGAAGACTCGAGAGTTCCTTGGACAGCAAGGAGATCAAACCAGTCAACCCTAAGGGAAATCAACCCTGAGTATTCATTGGAAGGAGTGATGCTGAAGCCCCAATACTTTGGTCATGCGAAGAGTGACTAATTGTAAAAGACTCTGATGCTGGGAAGGATTGAAGGCAAAAGGAGAAGAGGGGGGCAGAGGATGAGATGGTTAGATAGCATCACTGACTCAATGGAAATGAATTTGAGCAAACTCCAGGAGATGGTGAAGGACAGGGAGACCTGGCATGCTGTAGTCCAGAGGGTGGAGAAGAGTCAGAAATGACTTAGCTATGAAACAACAACAATTCAAGACAAATCATTAAGCAAGATAATTTTATATGAATAAGCATGGTTCACAAGAACAATATCATGGTCATAAACCATTTCCTCACAGTATTTCATGTAAAGATGTGTTAGATATACATAAATAACTTGATAGAAACAATAATTTTAGAGCACCCAATTAACTAAACAAATTATACCCAAAAGCTAGATATTTCAATAATGCATTTAAAATAAATTATTATGCACAATCATTTAAATTACTATTGGGTGTAAAATAAAGTTCAAACTCAATTTCATACTATTTAGAGAAAGTGAAGATGTAATTTTCATATTAAAATATGAAATACATCTAAAAGTCCATTCAAGAGAAAATTCAAAACTTTAAATATTTTATTATTGAAGCAGATGAAATTTAAAACAACTGAATTAAACATTCACCCAATGCATTTGAAGATGAACAACAGCAACAAAAATATTGAAAGCACCATGAACTAAAGGAAAATGTGTAGGAAATTCAAAATTAATGTCATTCCCCAAACTCAGAGGATGAGCACAGCACCAAAAATGATAAAGAGTACAGAGCAAATAAGAGATTAATGACTCAGGAAATAGACAATGGCAACTGATAAAAATGTAAAAATCTGTTACTTGTCTAAGAGTTGAGAACCCAATAATCTAATATTCTTGAAAAGCCTAGCAAGCAAAATTGAAATAAAGAAGAAACTACTAAAACCAATGATAAGAAATTAGAGTAACACATTTTTAAAAGTTAAGAAGTGCGGCACACAGTTCCAGGCTTATGATATTAAAAAATCTGGATAAAGTTGATTGTTTCTATTCATCCTAGTTTCTCCTGTCTCAACATATAATGTACAAGTGAATAGTATTTTGCAGTGTTCGATACTGGTTTGTTAACCAGTTGTATGTTAACTGTGTTGTATAGCAGATCTCTACAACTTATTCATCTTGGAAAACCAAAAATATGCATATATCCAAATTCAAGAGTTGCCTACATGAAGTGTGTACAGTTTGTTTGTGCATAAATTATACCTCAGTAAAGCTACAAATGAACAGTATTCAACTAATTTCTTATAATGGCACAGGCTGAATTAACTTCAGAATATAGACTCTATTATTGTTTTACTTTTTTTGAAACATTGTTTGATTTGTTTTGTCTCTGGTCGCTTTGTTTAATAATATTTTTGCATACTACATCTCTATCTCTCCACCTGTCTATTAGATAATTTATCTTTTATCCATCTTTTTAAAAAGTTTTATTGGAGGATAATTGCTTTGTGTATGCTAGTTTCTGCCATATATCAACATGAATCAGCCACAGGTATACATATGCACCCTCCCTCGTAAACCTCCCTCCCACCTCCCACCCCATCCCACCATTCTAGGTTGAGCTCCCTGTATCACACAGCAAATTCTCACATTTTTTTTTACATATGGTAATGTATATGTTTCCACGCTACTCTTTCAATTCATCCCACCCTTTCTTTAATTTTTTCTTTCGTAGAGTGTTATACATATAAGCCTTCCAGTATTTGCAAAACTCTTTCAAAGTTTCTGAAAGCAGGTTGCTAGCTCCTAAGGTTGAAGATAAATTGGAGTCTCATTGTAAACACCACAATATAATCTTATTCTGTGGGTACTAAAGCATCAGCATAAATTTGCGTGGTCTCACATCTTTCTCCAAATGCACTATGTTTTAGTGGTCTCAGCTGGATAATCTGGGTCAAAATAAAGAATCTTGGTGAGAAGCTCATGCTTCACTATAGCTCATCTTTCCCAAGGTCATAAATAATCAAAGACAAATTGTGCCTTCCTAGTATGTCCAATGAAGTTATCAGGCCAAAAGGCATGGCAGTGGAACAGGGACTTAGGAAATAATCAAGCAATTTGTGCATTAATAGAAACAACATCTGTTGGATCCTGATCTCTGTACTTTGTGTTCTTCAAAACAGGTGCTTAATTTTCCAGTGCTAATAACTGTGTAAATTGTAACACTATATCAAATACTAATCTTTCCTTCCCTCTTAACAAATATTTGTTAAACTCCTTTCAATATCTCCTAAATTTAAAAGCCATATATTAAAACTGTGTATTAATCATTAAGCTCATGGTAACTGAGTGGTCAATGTTCATTTCATAAGAATAGAAAACACAATGGGAATTTGAAGTCTATATTGGGTTTTATCAATTTAAGATAGTTTTATCAATTGGGTTTTATCAATTTAAGATAAAAAACCTGGTAGTTTTAAGCATAAAATAATTTGCCCTTAGGTTCTTTTTAAAAAATACTTTTAAAAAATATAATTGGTTTACAAAGTTGTGTTTGTTTCTGGTATATAGCCAAGTGATTCAGTTATAATGAATCACTGAGGTCAGCAGTAAAGAATCTGCCTGCCAATGCAGGTGACCTGGCTTCAGTCCCTGGATTGAGATCTTCTGGAGAAGGAAATGGCTACTCACTCCAGTATTGTTGCCTGGGAAATCCTATGGACACTGGAGGCTGGCAGGATGCAGTCTATGGGGTCACAAAGAATCAGACATTACTGAGTGACTAAACAGCAGCAACATATATATGTATAAAAAATAGTTTACATGTGCTAATCCCAAACTCCCAATCCATCCCTCCCCCACCTCTCCTCTCCTTTGTTAACCACAAGTCTGTTCTGTATGTCTGTGAGTCTGTTTCTGTTTCATAGGTAAGTTCATTTGTATCATATTTTAGATTCCATATATAAGTGAAATCATATGGCATTTGTCTTTCTGACTTGCTTCATTTAGTATTATAATCTCTAGGCCCATCCAAGGTGCTGCCAGTGATATTATTCCATTCTTTTTTTTTTACAGCTGAGTAGTATCAGGGTCCATGGAGGAGGACATGGCTACCCACTCCAGTATTCTTGCCAGAGAGTCCCCATGGACAGAGGAGCCTGGTGGGCTGCAGTCCATCGGGTCAAAAAGTGTTGGACGTGACTGAGTGACTAAGCACAACACAGCACAGTATCAGGGTATCCATGTTCCATGCCATGTAACCTATCAGCCATGTATGACTATATCAGGATTAACACTTTTAAGATGACCTGGAAAGGGCTAATGGTAATTAGTAGATACCACTAGATTCATTCATTTTTTTTTTTTTTTTATTGTCAAACCGAAGGTCAAGTTTAATGACTTTGGTGTTAACTATACACATACTAGTAAGTGCTAAGACTTAAAATCTTCTGGTTCAGTTGTGACTCCAGACAGGATCCAGAGAGGAGTTCTAAAATCTCTTCTCTGGGTTTTATGGAGACTTTCTTTACTCTCCTGTGTTAGCCTCTTAAGGCACTGCATCATAGATTCATTCATTATCAAGAATTTGAATATGGAAATATGGAGAAAATTAGTTAATTGATAGCTAGAGGGGAAATAGACAACTGAGCTGTGCTGGTAGCAGAAAACTAGAGTGATGTGAGGACTGTCATAGTGGGGAGGATTAAAAGCTGACCAGATTTTCAGAGCTGTCCTGGTGGCTGAAAGATGGTTTGGTGCCTTGAGGACCAAGAGTGCTGTGGACTGGGAACTTGACTTTTTGTGAATTTCTTTGACGATTAATCATGTGCCTAGGATTCTTACTTTCTTCGTTTGCCTGTACACACTATCAATTAGATTCTTATTAATTAAAATAAATGTTCTGTTTATGAATGATGCACACATACAACCACACACACATGTACTTTATTAACTATTTTCAAATATTTTTGCTATATTCTAACCAAGATTTTAAGGAAATAGCCAGTAAAGTGAAATCAAGCACTCATGAAATCATGAGAGCAATATCTCTAAATTAAGATGACTAAGGAAGGGCTTCTCAGGTGGCTCAGTGGAAAAGAATCCACTTGCCAGTGCAGAAGCCTCAGGATATGCAGGTTAGATCCCTGGGTTGGGAAGATCCTCTGGAGAAGGAAATGGTAATCCACTCCAGTATTCTTGCCTAGAAAATCCCATGGACAGAGGAGCCTGGCAGGCTAATCCATGGGGTCACAAAAAATCAGACAGGACTGAGTGTGCATGTGAAAGTTAGTGAAGTCTCATCAATGTTAATTACTTCATATAGAATGGAAAAAATATAATAGTTATATTTTTTAAAATAATAGAATTGTGGAGTGTACATAAGTTAATTTCTAGATACCTTGAAATTTTAACTGAAGCCATGTCAAATAAAATCAAGCACATTTAATATTATATTAGAAAATATATAAAGAAGCTGGGGAGTATAGCTGCCTATAAAATGAAATTATAAAGACTTTAAGCTTTCATAAATTATCTGTTGTGTGGTAAAAAGAATAAACAATGCTTACCCAGTATTGACTATATGGCCTATACACAAAACTGAATTTTCCAGAAAAACTTTGTTAGACTATTCTTCATCAGTCACAGACACAGAATTGTATGGTGAGTCAGAAATAATCTTAGTTACTAGGACTTGAGAACTTTAAAAGCAAAAGATACTCAGATGCAGTGTTATCACTGCATATAACTTTTAAGTGCCAAAGATTTGAGAAAACACCAGGAAACAGATTTATGAATTATATCTCAGAACCACTGGCCAGTATATGGTCTGAAGTCACTGCAGTCCAAAGAGTCTGACAGTGTTGTTCCTCCTCTGTCCTCCAGTTTGTGAGTTAATCCCACCATATCCCAGCTTGCAAATTTCCCATCCAACTGGATTCAACTCTACTTTTCTTGGACTATCTTGATACATTTAAAAAAACACTTCTATTGAGTGAGGAAAAGGATTGTTGATTTAAATAGTTATAATTATGATCTTTAATATATATATATATATATATATATATGAATATATTCTCAAAATCTGGGTCTGCATTGCTTGGAAAACCTCTATGAAGACAAGGCCCCTCTGCTGGGCACATTTCTCTCCTCAGTGCTTAGCTCAGTAACCAGGCACATAAAAGATGGCCCATAAAGATTTGGTACATTAATAATACTTGAAAATAATTTTAAAGTTTCTCTGCCCAGTTCTCCAACCATGCCATTTTTAATCAGCTGTTCATTCTTTGTTTCTTGACCCTTAATGGCATGGTTTAGACTTACTGGAATCTGATGCATGATAGGAGGGATGATATGAATAATACAGCTGAGGAGATACTTTACAATCTGGCTTTCTAGAACACTGAAATGTACAACTTAATCAATATAATTCTCACAACACTCAAATGTCTTGGAAGTTTTTCAGGAGATTTAGTAGGTAGAGTTTTGATGATTTGCTGAAGTAGCAGTATGAGAGAGGATTAATATTTGAAAAAAATTGTTGATTGAAACTAAATGGAACTAAAGATTCCAGTGCAAATCCTATTAGTTGCAAAGAATTGTTTTTAATACACTGATGTTTTGTATAATATACTATTTACCACTGAATTAAAAATCAGACTTCAAGTAATAAGAAAAACTTTTATTTATATACATATGTTTTCTATTATCGTTCTTTATCTTTTAATTTTTGAATAGTTGCAAGGGCCTGTTTGCTGATTTGGTGGAATCCAAAATGCTTTTATTTAATTTCAAGAACTAAGTGAATTAATGACTATTTTATAGAAAGAAAAGAGAGTTTTACTTACAATTATTTTAACATTTGTTATTTTGTAGATAGTCTTCATGAATAGAAAATATATTTATTGTCTATGGAACTGTCATTATTAATATACTTTTATTATTTTGACTGAATATTGTTTCTATGTTTCACTGAACAAACTTTAAAGCCAAAGATTTTATTTATAACAACTTTAAGATAAAACTTAATCCCCAGAAGTCCTAAATGTTTGCAAAAGGAATCAATATATTTCTCTATAATCTATTTCTTTCCTCTTCTCTCTCTGCCTGTCTGTTTCTTTCTCCCTCTCTTCCTCTCTCTCCTAGTCTTCTCATTATGTTACATTCTGACTAAAATTAAAATGTGGATATTTAGAAGCAGTTTTCTTTACGTTAGAAAGTGAAGTCATCCAATGAGAATGACATGTAAGTAGTGTCCAATTTCACTTTAGATAAATCTTCTCCTTCTATTTTGCCAAACTGGTTTGGCTGCTAGGATTTGCGTTGACCCATCAGGTTAGTGGAGAAAACAAACTTCTAAGTCAGGCAAATGTTGGATATCTGCTTTATTAAAAATTGTCAAAGTTTTGATCTTTGACCTGGCTTAAAAAGTGTCTTTAAGTGATAACATTTGTTTTACATAACTTCTGTTTAAGTAATCTATTTTCTATAAATACTAGCACTGTTTCAGGTAATACAAAAATGGGCGAAAAACAGTTCTGATTCCTGACAACGGGAAATGTTTCCTGATTCCCAGTAACTTTCTACAATATGTAAGTGAAAGTGAAAGTCACTCAATCATGTCTGACTTTGCAACCCCATAGACTGACTATATAGTCCATGGAATTCTCCAGGCCAGAATACTGGAATGGGTAGGTGTTCCCTTCTCCAGGTGATCTTCCCAACCCAGGGATCAAACCCAGATCTCCCTCATTATGGGCAGATTCTTTACCAGTTGAGCCACCAGGAAAGCCCACAGTATGTAAGGCAGAAGTTAAACTACATTCTCTGTTTTCAGTAACAGCTCCTTAGGGGCATGGTTGATTGCGGAGCAGAGGAATGAATCATTGAACATTATTTAAATTCAGCCTGGGAAATGGATTTCTAAAAATCAGCTCACAGATCGAGAGAAGAGAGAAGAGAGAATAAAGGGGTGAACAAACCACGAAGTGAGGCATTCCTAAGAAGCTCCTTAACACTCGTATGTCTAACAGGCAACTGAAAAAAAAAACCAAAAACAAACAAAAAAAACACATATCTGTTTAACATCTAAGTTGGTACACTCAAAGTGGAACTTTTGGATCCATGGGCCAAATCTGATTTTTCCTGCTTCCCTTTGGCTCAGAAAATGACACCTTCATATGGTCAATTGCTTAAGCCAAAAATTTAGAAATTGTTCATTTCTCTCTTTCTGCCAGTCCCATATAGAATCCATCAGCAAGGTCTCCTGGCTTTACCTCCAAAATATTCTTCCTCCCTCTTCATTTACTGCCATCTTGATCATCACCATGCTAGGTCCATCCATTGTAACTCACTTGGATGCGTCACCTACTTTTGCTACCTTCCCTTGCCATCTGTCTTCTCAGCATACATAGTGATGCTTTCAGACTATCCTTGGATCATATCTTTCTTCCACTGAAAACCTTCACTGGCTCCGTATTACACTTGGAATGAAACAGAAACTCCCTGATGTGGTGGATTGATCCATACCATCTCTGATCCTTGCCAACATTACTGGCCTCATCTCACACTTCTGCTATTGTTCTCTGTACATTACTCTGATCTTCTTCCTCTCTTTCTCATCATGCTTGTTACTGCCTCAGATCTCTGATTGCTATTTTCTGTTTCTGCAACTCTTTTCTGGGTCATTTTTGTGGCTGCTGCTGCTGCTGCTAAGTTGCTTCAGTCGTGTCCGACTCTGTGTGACCCCATAGATGGCAGCCCACTAGGCTCCTCTGTCCCTGGGATTCTCCAGGCAAGAATACTGGAGTGGGTTGCCATTTCCTTTTCCAATGCATGAAAGTGAAAAGTGAAAGTGAAGTCGCTCAGTCGTGTCCGACTCTTGGCGACCCCATGGACTGCAGGCTACCAGGCTCCTCTGTCCATGGGATTTTCCAGGCAAGAGTACTGGAGTGGGTTGCCATTGTGGCTGGTTCCTCACAATTCAGGTCTTAACGCAAATAGTACTTTGAAGAGGTCTTTCCTGTCTGAAGGAAAGCTTATGTAAAGTAACTCCCTGTAACTTACTACTGCCTAAGTTTGCTTTTGTCAGCTTACCAGAATTTTGGCTATTCTGACTTTAGCTTACTTATTCATTTGTTCAATTTGTTTTCCATTTTTCTCCCACTGAAAACAGAGCTCGAAGGCAGGAACTTGTCACATCTCAGCTTCTAGAAAGTGCTGAGCACCATACTAGCATTCCATATATACTCAGTGAATGAATGATTGAATTCATGAGTGGACAAAATTATAGAAGGAAGTCCTCCTGCAATGCAGGAGATGTAGGTTTGATCCCTGGTCTGGGAAGATATCCTGGGGGAGGAAATGGCAACCCACTCCAGTATTCTTGCATGGGAAATCCCATGGACAATGGAGCCTGATGGGTACCCTCCATGGGGATTGCACATATATTGTTTAAATATTTATACAAAATATTTAAACAGGATAACATCCCCCCCCCCCAAAAAAAAAAAAAATCTGTGTGTGTTTACCCAAATGTCAGTTTAAGAAGTTAGAGACAGAATGTAGCTGATAAAAATACCTCAGTTGCCTTAAAAGGAGCTTGTACTCTGTCCAAAACAGAGAAACTCAGACCTGAGAGACAGAGCAAGAATAAAGGCTAGAAAGGGCAAAGGATGGATTTAAACATTAGATTAAGATGCATTTTCTAGCAATCAGATTAAGAGTTTGCAGAAACATGTCCCACCACTTTTGAAGTAGTCGTGGAGAGGCTTCATGTTATATTCTATTCTGTAAAGAGAGTGCCTTGTTGAATCCTTCAAAGATAAATAGGTAAAATGCCTCAGAACACCAAGAGAATCTAGAAAATAGGCAGTGTCCTAAGCAAAGGAGTATAGCAAGGGTACCCCCTTGTGGCAGGAGAATATGTATTCTAAATGAAGACCGTAACTAGAATTTGTTAAATCTTTCCTATCTTATACCCAGGTGGCGCTAGTGGTAAAGAACTGCTTGCCAATGCAGGAGACCTTGGAGATCCAGCTTGGATCCCTGCATGGTCGGGAAGATCCCCTGGAGAAGGAAACGGCAACCAGCTCCAGGATTCTTGCCTGGAAAATCCCAGCAACAGAGGAACCTGGTGGACTACAGTTCATGGGGTCGTAGAGAGTTGGACATGACTGAAGCAACTTAGCACAGTCATACCCAATATATTTGAATTATGAGTTAATTGAACCACATTCATTAATTTCATGTCATTATGTTTGCTTTTATTTCCTTTTCTCTCTTTTAAGCAAGTTAAAGAAATATAACACTTATAAGAAAAGTATACAAATTACATGTTGATAAATTGATCATAAATTGAACATACCTGTGTAACCAGCACCCAGATCAAGATTATACTAACACCTACAACATTCCCCTTATTTCTGCTTCTAGTCACTACTCCTGCCAGGGGACCACTATTCTGATTTTTAACACCATATGGTAGGTTTTGACTATACTTGAACATTGATAGATCATTCTTTCCCCACCTAGCTTCTTTCACTTAACATTATGTTTGTGGGATCCATCCAGGTATATTGTGTGAAGGTATCATTCTTTTGTTCTCATTGCTATACAGTATTTCATTTTGTGAATATACCATAGCATATTTATTTGTTCTACAGCCAATGGGCATTTGATAAGTTTTCAGCCTGGGATTATTACAAATGGTGCTGCTGTGAACATTCTTGTGCATTTCCTGTGATGAATAATGCATAGGAGAGCGCACAGGTGGTAGAACTGATGAGTGGTAAGGTACTCTCTGTTCTGCTTTCACTGATAATATAGTCCACTAATTTGCAAAGTGGTTGAACCAGTTTATACTTGTATAACCAGAATTGCTATTGTGCCACATTTTAACCAAAAATTGGTTGGTCTTTTTCATTTTAGTCAATCTGGTAGGTGAATAGTGATATCTTATTGTGGTTTTAATGTTGATTTTCTTGATGATTGATGACATTGAATATTTTGTATATGTCTATTCACCATTTATGAAGCACTAATTTTTCTATTGGTTTTTCTCTCCTGATTTTTAGGTGTTCTTGAAATATCCTCTATATGAGTTCTCTGTCAAATATATGAATTGTAACTCTCCCATCAAAAATTTGTGGGATGTATTTTCATTTTTATTGGTGTGTCTTTTGATAAGAAATCCTTAGTTTTTAATATTTTTCACTTCAAAGTCTGGCAATGTTCTATATAATTTTTTTTCTAAAAGTATGATTGCTTTACCTTTCACATTTCAGATTTGTAATCCATTTAGAATTGATTTTTAAGTATCCAAACCCCTATTGCTAACATGTTCAGTAACTGGAATATCATGTTTTACAGATTTTTAAAAATAATTTTTAATTAAACATTTTTAAAATTGGAAAATAATTAATTTACAAAGTTTTTTTTGGTTTCTGCTGTGCAAAAAGGCAAATCAGCCATAAGTATGTGTATATATATATATATATCCCCTCACTCTTTTTATATGTTTATTTTTAATTGGAGGATAATTACTTTATAATATTATGTTGGTTTTTGCATTTCTGCCATATATCAACATGAATCAGCCAAAGGTATAAGTATGTCCCCTTCCTCTTGAACCTCCCTCCCACCTCCCGCCTCATCCCACCTTGCTAGGATGTCACAGAGCATCAGATTTGAGCTCCCTGTGTCATATAGCAAATTCCCAATGGCTATCTAATATTACATGTGGTAATGCAGATGTTTCAGTGCTAATCTTTCAATTCACCCCACCTTCTCCTTCCCCCACTGTGTCCACAAGTCTGTTCTATGTCTGCATCTTCATTTCTGCCCTGAAAATCAGTTCATCAATAGTATTTTTCTAGATTCCATATATATGCATTAATATATGATATTTGTCTTTCTCTTTCTGACTTACTTCACTCTGTAGAGTAGGCTCTAGGTTCATCCACCTCATCAGCACTAACTCAAATGCATTCGTTTTTATGACTGAGTAATATTCCATTGTATATATGTGCCCAAATTTCTGTATCCATTCATCTGCCGATGGACATCTAGGTTGCTTCCATGTCCTAGCTTGCAAATAATGCTGTGATGAACATTAGGGTGCATGTGTGTCTTTTTCAATTATGATTTCTTCAGGGTACATGCCCAGTAGTGGGGTTGTTGGGTCCCATGGTAGTTTAAAAGGAATTTACATACTGTTCTCCATACTGGCAGTATCAATTTGCATTCCCACCAACAGTCCAGGAGGGTTCCCTTTTCTCCACACCCTCTCCAGCAGTTATTGTTTGTAGAATTTTTTGATGTGGCCATTATGACTGGTGTGAGATGTTACCTCATTAGGGTTTTGATTTGAATTTCTCTAATAATGAGCAACGTTGAACATCTTTTCATGTGTTCATTAGCCATCTGTATGTCTTCTTTGGAGAAATGTCTGTTAGGTCTTCTGCCCACTTTTTGATTGGGCTGCTTTGCTGATACTGAGCTGAATGAGCTGCTTGTATATTTTGGAGATTAAGCCTTTGTCAGTTGTTTCATTTGCTATTAATTTTCTCCCATTCTTAGGGTTATCTTTTTACCTTCTTTATAGTTTCCTTCACTGTGCAAAAGCTTTTAAACTTAATTAGGTCCCATTTGATTATTTATTTTTAAATTTCTGTTATTCTAGGAGGTGGGTCATAGAGGATGTTGCTGTGATTTATATTAAAGTGTGTTCTACCCATGTTTTCCTCTAAGAGTTTTAGAGTTTATGATCTTAAATTTATGTCTTTAATCCATTTTGAGTTTATTTTTGTGTATGGTGTTAGGGATTGTTCTAATGTCATTATTTTACAATAGCTGTCCAGTTTTCCTAGCACCACTTATTGAAGAGACTATCTTTTCTCCATTGTATATTCTTGCCTCCTTTATTAAAGATAAAGTGCCCATAGGTACATGGGTTTATCTCTGGGCTTTCTATCTTATTCCATTGGTCTATATTTCTGTTTTTGAGCCAGTACCATACTATCTTGATGACCATAGCTTTATAGTATAGTCTGAAGTCAGGCAAGTTGATTCTTTGAGCTCATTCTTCTTTTTCAAGATTGCTTTGGCTACTCAGGGTCTTTTGTGTTTCCATACAAATTGTGAAATTTTTTGTTCTAGTTGTGTGAAAAATTGCATTGAATCTGTGAATTGCTTTGGGTAATATAGTCATTTTCATAACATTGAGTCTTCCAGTCCAGGAACATGGTATATCTCTCCATCTGTTTGTGTCATGTTTGATTTCTTTCATCAGTCAGGGCTTCCCCAATGGCTCAGCAGGTAAAGAATCTGCCTGCAATGCAGGAAACACAGGAGATGCAGGTTTGATCCCTGGGTTGGTAAGATGGCCTGGAGGAGGAAATGGCAACCCACTCCAGTATTCTTGCCTGTGAAATCCCATGGACAGTGGAGCCTGGCAGGCTAAGTCCATGGGGTCACAAAGAGTCAGACATGACTGAGCACTAGCATGGATGGATCAGTGTCTTATAGTTTTCTGCATACAGGTCTTTTGTCTCTTCAGGTAGGTTTATTCCTAGATAATTTGTTCTTCTTGTTTCAGTGGTGAATGGGATTATTTCCTCAATTTCTCTTTCTGTTTTTTCATTACTAGTGTGCAAGAATGCAAAGAGTTTCTGTGTATTAATTAGATATCCTGAAACTTTGCTGTATTCAATGGTTAGCTCTAGTAATGTATCTTCTGCTGGCGTCTTTAGGGTTTTCTATGTGTAGTATCATGTCATCTGCAAACAGTGAGAGTTTTAGTTTTTTAACACTCCTTCTGGAGCCTCACTCTCCACATCCCACCCCTCCATGTCCTCACAGATAGTAGCATTATTTACATGGCCAGGACATGGAAGCAACCTAGATATTCATCCACAGATAAATGCATAAAGAAGTTGTGGTACATATATACAATGGAACATTACAGTTGTTTTCATCTTTAGTGTTAGAGTATTAGTCAAAGTACTATTTTTTGCAGTTACTTAGGTTAGTTCTCCACCCGCCCCACCCCCCCCCACCCGCCCTTCTTCAAAGTGGTTCCATTGAGTCAGCAGTGGGGGTGGAGCTCCCGGTCCGCTTTAGCCAGCATTTCTGGCAACCTGGCAGTGGGTCTATGTCCACACTGTCTTGCAGTGCCCCTCCACCAGGCCTGAGCTCCATGCAGTTCAACAAGGAGCCCTTCTGCAGGCTCTCTGGCAGAGATCAAGAACTGGCTCCTGTAGGAACACGACCCTCAGGAGGAGGTGGAGCTCAGAAGCTGGATTGAGGGACTCATCGGCCTGTCCATCGGCCTGACTTCCACAAGGCTCTGAAGAATGGGATCATCTTGTGCAGAAACACAGACTCACAGACATAGAAAACAATCTTATTGTTGCCAAAGGGGAAAGGTGGGGGAGGGATAAATGAGAAGTTTGGGATTAACAGTTACAAACTACTGTATACAAAATAGATAAACAAAGATCTGTATAGCATAGGGAACTATGCTCAGTATCTTATAATAACCTATAATGGACAAAAACCTGAAAAAGAATATATTATATATATTTGTATAATTGAATCACTTGATTCTGTACACTTGATACTAACATAACATTGTAAATTAACTGTATTGCAATTAAAAACACTAATTGTAGTATATACTTTTAAAAAAGAAAAATAAAGTATGAGAATGAATCAAATCATCCAGGATGTGAGAGTGTTGACAGAGAAGTGCATGCAGGTTTGTTATGGTTCCTTTTTTATAAGCAAGAGTAGTCAGCTCTCATTGACTTAAAAGAACAGCAATGTGTTACATGGATATCAACAGGGAAACTGGAAGTAAACTTGTCCAAGAGTCAAGGGAGAAGGGGCCTAGTCAAGCTCCTGTTACTGGAATAGTTTGCTTAGGTCACATGCCCTAACTGCTTTAGGATATACATTGTCCTGCTTCTGGATTCAAAGTCCTTGGTCCAATTCTAAAAATGGAGAGTTCCCCCTAATACCAGAGCATAAATTCCTGACACTCTGGTACAGCCAAATAAATATTAAAAAAAAAATAAAAAAAAAAAGGAAAAGGCAAAAAAGTGGTCAGTTTTATCTCAGTTTTGCTCTTTGAGATAGTCAGAAATCTATGCTGGCCCCCTCTGACCTATATCATTGTGTTACTGACTCCTTTTGAGTGCAAGAAAGGTCTGAAAATGATGGACTGTCACTTCCATGATTAATTTCTTGGCTTTAAAACAGAGATTATCTTCACTGGGTGGGCTCCATACAATCAAGTAAACCCTTAAAAGAAAGGGGCTCTCTCTGAAGAAGATTTGACACAAGGGAGATTCTGCTGCTGGCCTGGAGGATTCTGTTGCCACCATGTCAAGTAAGCCTCTGATGAGTGAGAAGACCATTGACAAGAAACTTGGAGCAACCTTTTGGAGCTTAGAGTGGCCTCACGCTGGCAAAGAATAGGGGGCCTGAGTGTTACACTTTCTCAGAACTGAATTCTGCCATTACCTGAAAGAGCTTTCCCAGAGAAAGAGGAGACCAATGCTGGCCAACACCTTAGTGAGAGACCCTGAGGAGAGAATCCAGTTGAGCCATGCTGGTCTCCTGATCCATGGAAACTGTATGATAATAAATGTGAGTTGTTTCAAAGCCTCTAAGTTTATGGTATTTGTTACAAGCAAGAAACAACAGAAGTTTTGTTTCTAAGACATTCAGTTTTGATTGTGCCACCCCTTGCTCTCAGAGTGTGAATGTTGTCTTTCTGATAAAAATTCAAGTTAAATAAGACTTTTTAGAACCCTGTGCTTCCCTGGTGGCTCAGATAGTAAAGAGTTTGCTTACAATACAGGAGACCTGGGTTCAGTCCCTGGGTTGGGAAGATCCCCTGGAGAAGGGAAAGGCTACCCACTCCAGTATTCTTGCCTGGAGAATTCAGTGGACAGAGGAGCCTGGTTGGCTACAGTCCATGGGGTTGCAAAGAGTTAGACCCTACTGAGCGACTAACACTTTAAAACCCTGATCATCTCTCTAGCCTTGTTGCCTGCCAATCTGATGTCACTCCATTCCAGTCAGACTAAAATAATTGGAGGTCTCATAACACTGCACTCTCTCTTGCTTCACTTCTTCCTTGTAATTCCTGTCTCAATCTAAACTTTGATCTTTTAGCAAGTGTTTTACTAGTGCCCTAAGACTAGTAGGGCTTTCCTGGTGGCTCAGAGGGTACAGCGTCTGTCTACAATGCGGGCGATCCGGGTTCAATTCCTGGGTCGGGATGATCCCCTGGAAAAAGAAATGGCTACCCACTCCAGTATTCTTGCCTGGAGAGTCCCATGGATGGAGGAGCCTGGTAGGCTACAGTCCACAGGGTTGCAAAGAGTCGGACAAGACTGAGCGACTTCACTTCACTTAAGACTAGTAGGGTGAGGCCACCATTATCCTGGTCCCCAGACAATCTAATTCTTATTCCTCCGTTAGGTAGGTAGAATAGGGAAAAGGAGTCCAAAATGGCGGTGGCTAAAAGACAAGAAGGGGAAAAGCCCACGAAAATAGAACAAAGGAAGGACCAAGGACCGGAGTGAGGACCTCAGGTAAAACAAACAGCACTCCTGGCTGGCCCAATTTACATAAGACAGGCCCAGGGAGAGAAAAACATATAAAAAGAGGAGCCAAATCTAGCTCTCTCTCTCTCTCCCACGTACTGGGGCACTTTCTCTTCGCGTCTTTGGATCGACATGCCCTCATGCCTCGAAGATGGATTTTTCTGCTATCTTCCAAATACAATAGAGATATAACACTGAGCTGTAAGACTGATTTGTCTAAGAGCTATAACATGGTCCATTCGAGACCTGAGAGCTATAACACGGTCTGTCCAAGACCTGAGAGCTATGACACAGCAAGGGGGCTTTAATGTCCGTCATTCCAAATCTTTGTTGTGATGAGACAAAGAACCGAGGAGCATACACTTGCGTGACGTCTACAGTGCCGTGACTTGGATTTAACCTGGCTGAAACAACCTGCAGAGGCCAAGCACAGCAGGAGCCCAACTCAGCGAAGCTCCCGCGGTAGAAGCAGAACGCAAAGAAAACCCAGAGCAGGGGAAGGCCCATCGTGCTGGAAACCGGGACAGTGAAAAACAAACTCAGCAGAAAGCTCACAAAGCTCAGTCTCAGATTCCAGAAGACCTCCAGTTAAGGTAGGAGGTCCTCACTCCTATGGCTGGAGGGACATGCCTAATGAAATCTTAATTCCTTTACAATCTCTCATTTCTTGTTTCCTTGAACCTCCCGCGAACAGGCGGGCAGCAGTGGGCACAACTGAGGGACTCTGGAGAGGCTACTCCTCAGCATGTCCCAAAGGCGCTATCTGCTGAGCCCCAGTAGCTGTGACACGTCGAGGGGGCTTTAATGTCTGTCACTCCAAATCTTTGTTGTGACAAGACAAAAACTGAGGAATATACACTCGCGTGACACCTCCTGTAGCCCTTGGCACACTGACAAAACTGTCGGTTTACCTGCCTGCCTCCCTGAGTACAAGGCATGGTCTCTGAGGGCGGAGGTTTTATCTTACTCAGCATTTTGCTTTCCAGGGTCTAAGTTCATGTTGAATGAATGAACTTGTAAATGGGAAAAGAGAATGCGCACTGCCTTACATATGCATTCAGGAAAAGCCCAATCATAATCTGTTCGTTTCCGTGCAGAGAGTATGGGTTTTGAATACCAGCTGACTGCACCACTCTATCAGTTCAATCACTTTGGGCGAAGTCTCTGAAGTTTCATTTTCATACTTTTAGAAATATGGATGCTAGTAAAGTTTACTGTATAAGATTGAAGAAACTAGGGAAATGTATGTAGCCCCATAGATCAGTGCCAAATAGATAGTTAAATGAGCAAAAAATTTTAAACTATTAGTTTTATTGTAATTTCTTATTAATAATTGCATTTCATGCATGCCTAGATGTGGGCTACTGAGGGGACCAAACATCTTTGCACCTTTTTCTTGTGCTGAGCAGATCTCTCTGTCTCTTTTTTCTTTAGGGAAAAAGAAACTTAACAGCAGTTGGCTTGCTGTTTCCTGCTCATTTGCTGCTTTGAGTTTCACTTTCCTTTTTCAGGAACAGGAAGCCACTGATCTCAACAGAACCTTTAGTCTCCAAACTCTGGCTAGTCCATAAGTGTGACAGAGCAGTTAACACTCCATTAAGCCTTGTCCCATTCTGAAAAGCTGGTAAGTGACTTGCTGCCATCCAACGTTTCCTAACTGTGGGCAAAGAAATTTGTTTGTTTTTCTTTCTTTGAAGAAGACTTCCAAGTGAAATTGCTACTAAGATCATGCTTTTTGCTTTTGTTGGTTTTGTTTTTTAATGAATATTTCAAATACAGGGAATACAGAGAATACATAAACTTTACTGTAATCTTATGCAGTTCTGGTTTTTTAAATGATTTGCTTTATTAATAAGAATGGTTTTTTCTTGAAAACTTCAAGGCATTACAGATCTCACTGAAATTATTGATGAATCTCTCTTATATTTTCTTCACTTCCCTTACTTCCTAGAGAGAAACTGTACCCAGACTTTGTCATAAATTATTGTCATGCTTGTTTTTCTGCTCTTTTACTGTATATATGTGTGTATTTAAATGACCTCCAGTATTGCTTTGTAAATTAACAGTTTATTTATGGTATCATACTAAGATTCTCATTCTCCACTTGTTTCTTTCCAGTCAATATGAATTCTTTGAGATTTATCTGCGTTAAGACAAATATGTCTAATTCAGTTAGTTCAATGCTCTTTAGTATTTCCTTTTATGAATATGCAAAAACTTGTACATCCAATCTTCTAACATTACCATAAACAATGATGCTATGCACATTGTTTCCAAAATGATGCATGGTCATCAGGACAATGTAAATATTCTTGAATTGCTATATCCTGGTCATCTGTTTCACTGAACTTTTGTTTGATGTGAAGTGATATCCCATTGTTGTTTAATTTACAGTTTCTTGTCACTAGAATTCTTGAACATTTTTTCATATAGTCCATTAAATGGACTTATAGTCCATTTAAGTTACTTCCACTTGTGAATTTCTTGTTCACATACTTTGACTACTTTTCTATTAGGTTGTTTGTGGTTTCTTTATTGTTCATAGGTGGGATAGTATTTGTAAGATATATGATGTTTTAAGGTTGCATTTGTTGTACCTTTTATTGTAAAATATTTTAAGTTTTAGTGTAGTTAAATTTATTTTTCTTTCCTTTATAGTTTGTACTATTGGTATCTTATTTTAGAAATCCTTCCCAAAGCAAAGGTTGTAATGACAATATCTCATACTTCCTTCTAAAATTTTTTCACATTTAGTGCTTCATATCAACTGGAATTTACTTTTGAAAATGTTATGAGATTATGAGGATGATATGACTTAATTAAAAATTGTTTTCCTATAGAGCTATTACCTCCCCTTCAAGCTGAGTAAACAGTTGTGTTAAGTTTGTATTTGGTTTAGGTTGTTCTTAGTTTCTCTTTCTGCTTTATCTCATGTTTATTTCTTTGAAATTGTACCCAGCAGTAAAGTCTCCACATGTAAACTTGGCATTCAGCTTTGTTTTCCAGGGCACCCCAGCTATGAAAGTGGGTCAGTCTCAGGGCTCTTGACTATCTTAATGCCATGGTCACATTTTCCTAATTATCGTAATTTTATGTAATTCTTAACTTGTTCATCTTTAAAACTCTCTTGGCTATTCTTTGTTCCTTGAGATATCATGGGAACTTTCAGATTATCTTCTTACATTCAATCGAAAGAATGTTCTTGGGCTTTTGATCACCCTTGCGCTGAACTGAAAGATACATTTTGGAGGAACTGACAATTTTTAAGAAGGCTTTTGTCATCTAAGAAAATTGGATAGGTATTCATTTATTTGGGTCATTTTTCATGTCCTTTATAACATTCTTCTTGTAATTATCTCTACAGAAGTTGTTTGTAGCTTTAAAAATTTTTTCTTCCAGGTACATTATTTTATTTGCTGCTTTTGTGAATAAATTTTAAAAATCCACTTCTTTTTTTTCTTTAGGCTTGTTAATATTTTGCTGAAGATTTTAAAAAATATTTATTTATTTTTAATTGCTTGATGATTGGCTTACAGTATTACACCTGTATTTAGGAGTGAGACTAGCTTGCAGTGTTCCTGCTTGCAATGCCATTGTAATGTGTTGGTCTATATTCTCTTGAAGTGTTTTTTTAAGATTCTAATGTTTAGCACTCAAAGTTTGGTTTGGTTATTGGACCCACTTATCTTTGCAATTTATTTGTGGGAAGTCTTTAATGGTGAGTTTTGTTTTTTAGAATAGCTATGGGACTATTCTTTTTTTTTTTTTTCCTATTTATTTTCATGCAGTTTTGGTAAGTTTTTCTCAGAATTGGCCCATTTCAAATTTGCCTGTTTTCAAATTTATTTTTTTAAAAATTGTTCGGCTTAAAAAATGTTTTTACTGTTTGTAGCATATGTCCTGATATTCTTGTCTATGTTCTTGATTTTGGTACATTGCTCCTCCCCCCAACCATTTTTTGTTTATCAATATCAGCAATGTTTTACCGACTTTATTATTTATACTTTTTGAAAACTAACATTGGTTCTGTTAATCTTCTCTTTGTATATTTATTTTTGCTTTATTAAGTTTGGCTTTACTTTTACTATTTACTTCCTTTTGTGTGTGTGTATAATTGGCAACTTTCCCCTGACTTGTGAAGCTGAATTTTATATTATTGATTTTCAGCCTTTCTTCTTTTCTAATGCATATATTTAATTATAAACACTTTTTACAGCATGTTTTAGCTTCATTTCACAAGTTTTGACAATAATTATCATTTATTCAGTTTTCTAGATCTTATTCAGTTTTCTTATTGATCAGTGGACTTCCTAGTACTGAGGGAAGTCACTCAGTCGTGTCTGACTCTTTGTGACCCATGGACTGTGTAGCCTGCCAGGCTCCTCAATCCATGGGATTTTCCAGGCAAGAATACTGGAGAGGGTTGCTATTTCCTTCTCCAGGGGATCTTCCCGACCCAGGGATTGAACCCGGGTCTCCTGCACTGTGAGCAGACTCTTTAACATCTGAGCCACCAGAGATTTCTTTATTTTCTAATGTATTAGGGAATCTATTTTATGTTTGAAATGTTTTGAGACTTACTTGCTTTTTGAGCTTTGTACGACTACTTTGATATCTGCCATATTCTTTCTTTCTCTCATTCTTGGACTTTAGTTGCATAGATATCCTCTCATTTTACTATACTGTCTATTCTCTTTGGTCCTTTGTTCTTTTTCCTTCTCTTTGTCTCAATTTTTCATTTGATATAGCTTCTTCCAACTAATTCTTTCTTTCAAGTGTGTTTAACCTTCAATTTATTTTTCAGAAATAAATTGAATTTATTTCAGATATTTATTTTTAAAGTCTAGAATTCCCTTCAATTCCCACCCCATTCCATTTTCTGTCAGACGTTTAATCTTATCTTTTACTTATTTGAATACACCAAGCTTGTATGCTAAGTTGCTTCAGGCATGTCTGACTGATATCGACCCTATGGACTATAACCTGCCAGGCTCCTCTGTCCATGGGATTCTCCAGCAAGAAGACTGGGGTGCACCACCACAGCCTCCTCCAAGGGATCTTCCTGGCCCTGGGATGGAACCCACCTCTCCTGCAGCTCTTGCCTTGCAGTCGGATTCTTTACGGATGAGCCACCAGGGAAGCCCACACAAAGCTCAGTTGTTTAAAAATCACTGTGGGCTTCCCTGCTGGCTCAGAGGTTAAAGTGTCTGCCTGCAATGCGGGAGACCTGGGTTTGATCCCTGGGTTGGGAAGATCCCCTGGAGAAGCAAATGGAAACCCACTCCAGTATTCTTACCTGGAGAACCCCTGGACAGAGGAGCCTGGTGGGCTACAGTCCACAGGGTCGCAAAGAGTCGAGCATGACTGAGCGACCTTATTTTCACTTTCAACTCAATTATCAGTGTGGATTTCTTTCTATTTTCTGTTTTTTTCTCTTGGTTTTCTATCATGTTGTTTTGTCTGCTCTCTGGTGTTTATGATGAATGTGAGACATTGAATATCAAGAAAATGTAGACCTAAAGTTAAGAAAATTTTCTCTTCACTCAGACAAAATTTATTTTGTATCTGTCCTATATAGCTAGAGACACTGGCAATTCTCATTTGTCTTAATCCTATTATAGATTAGATTGAGAAGACGAGAGATGGAATTAAGTCTGTTTCAGTCCACTGGTGGTTCTTCCCTGTTCAGTTCAATTCAGTCACTCAGCTGTGTCCAACTCTTTGTGATCCCAGGGACTGCAGCATGCCAGGCTGCAGTCCATGTCCATCACCAACTCCTGGAGCTTGCTCAAACTCATGTACATCGAGTTGGTGATGCTGTCCAACCATCTCATCCTCTGTCATTCTTTTGTCCTCCTGCGTTCAATCTTTCCCTGCATCAGGATCTTTTCCAATGAGTCAGCTCTTCGCATCAGGTGACCAAAGTACTGGAGCTTCAGCTTCAGCATCAGTCCTTCCAATGGATATTCAGAACTGATTTATTTTAGGATTGACTGGTTTGAACTCCTTGCAGTCCAAGGGACTCTCAAGACTCTCAACACCACAGTTCAAAAGCATCAATTCTTCGATGCTCAGCTTTCTTTATAGCCCAACTCTCACATCCATACAAGACTACTGGAAAAACCATAACTTTGACTAGACAGACATTTGTTGCAAAGTAATATCTCTGCCTTTTAATATGCTGTCTAGGTTGGTCATAGCTTTTCTTTCAAGGAGCAAGCGTCTTTTAATTTCATGACTGCAGTCACCATCTGCAGTGATTTTGGAGCTCAAAAAAAATAAAGTCTCTCACTATTTCCATTGTTTCCTCATCTATTTGCCATGAAGTGATGGGACCAGATGCCATGATCTTTGTTTTCTGAATGGAGAATTTTAAGCCAACTTTTTCACTCTCCTCTTTCACTTTCATCAAGAGGCTCTTTAGTTCTTCTTTGCTTTCTTAGATAAGGCAGGTAAGATGGTCTGGTATTCCCATCTCTTTTAGAATTTTCCACAGTTTGTTGTGATCCAAAGGCTTTGGCATAGTCAATAAACCAGCAGCAGATGTTTTCTGGAACTTTCTTGCTTTTTTGATGATCCAGCAGATGTTGGCAATTTGATCTCTGGTTCCTCTGCCTTTTCTAAATCCAGCTTGAACATCTGGAAGTTCATGATTCATGTACTGTTTAAGCCTGGTTTGGAGCAGCTTCTGAATTTGACAGATGCAACAATGCCAAGCTTACCTCTCTGCAGTCGCTTCTTTTCCAAATCTTAGCCAATAATATAATTCTTTACTGCTTTGTTTTCTCTCCAATGCTTTCAAATATATTTATATCACAGTTACCCTTGTTTTTAATTTTTCTTATTGAAAGTAATGGCATGATGGCTAGTGTTCTAGCCTTCATGGACTTTCCTATCTATTAAATCCTCTCATGTTTCAATTTCTTTCTTTGTGCACTGTTTTTTGAATTAATTTCTCATTTCTATAATCAGATTCATGGATTGGTAAAATATGCCCTCATTCCAGGCATCTATTTTTGTAAAAAAGTGTCTATTTGAACACTGTCATGAGCTTTGTTTATGACTGTTTTTGCCTTATGTTGGCAAAGTTGAGTGACTGTGGTAAAAACAATATGACCCCCAAATCCTAAAATTTTTACTATGTGTTACTAAGAAAAAGTGTGATGATCTCTGCTCTAATTCATTAATTTTTCTCTACTTTTTAAATCCAGTCTCTAGTTTGTTTTTCCTATTGACTTAAAAAAATTAATGATATTTAAATGTCCAAATTGTCTACTTTTCATATCTACCCATTACTGTTATATATATTAAAATATATAATATATATGTATATGTATACACATTCAGTTCAGTTCAGTCACTCAGTCGTGTCCAACTCTTTGTGACCCCATGAATTGCAGCACGCCAGGCCTCCCCGTCCATCACAAACTCCCGGAGTTCACCCAAACTCTTGTCCATCGAGTCGGTGATGCCATCCAGCCATCTCATCCTCTGTCGTCCCCTTCTCCTCCTGCCCCTAATCCCTCCCAGCATCAGAGTCTTTTCCAATGAGTCAACTCTTCGCATGAGGTGGCCAAAGTATTGGAGTTTCAGCTTTAGCATCATTCCTTCCAAAGAACACCCAGGACTGAGAATGGACTGGTTGGATCTCCTTGCAGTCCAGGGGACTCTCAGGAGTCTTCTCCAACACCACAGTTCAAAAGCATCAATTCTTTGGCGCTCAGCCTTCTTCACAGTCCAACTCTCACATCCATACATGACCACAGGAAAAACCATAGCCTCGACTAGACAGACCTTTGTTGGCAAAGTAATGTCTCTGCTTTTGAATATGCTATTTAGGTTGGTCATAACTTTCCTTCCAAGGAGTAAGCGTATTTTAATTTCATGGCTGCAATCACCATCTGCAGTGATTTTGGAGCCCCCTAAAATAAAGTCTGACACTGTTTCCCCATCTATTTCCCATGAAGTGATGGGACCGGATGCCATGATCTTCGTTTTCTGAATGTTGAGATTTAAGCCAACTTTTTCACTCTCCTGATTCACTTTCATCAAGAGGCTTTTTAGTTTCCACTTCACTTTCTGCCATAAGGGTGGTGTCATCTGCATATCTGAAGTTACTGATATTTCTCCCGGCAAACTTGATTCCAGCTTGTGTTTCTTCCAGCCCAGTGTTTCTCATGATGTACTCTGCATATAAGTTAAATAAGCAGGGTGACAATATACAACCTTGACGTACTCCTTTTCCTATTTGGAACCAGTCTGTTGATTCATGTCCATTTCTAACTGTTGCTTCCTGACCTGCATATACATATGTGTATGTATATAGTTCTTTACACTCCAAGTCCAAATAACATGTTTTAATTGGGTCAGTGACTAAAGAATTCACCGAAACTAGTATAGCAGAAATCACAATACTGTACTGCTCTCTGAAACTATTAAAATTTTTTTTTCCTACTAGATACAGAACAATGGCAGTGACAACCACATTGACATGGAATGAGGAAAGAAGTTTTCAAAAGCTGCTTGGAAATGTTTCTCTGAGACTTCTTTATAAGTCTAGTGTCCATGGAAGAAGCACTGTAGAAATGCAGAATAGGTGCCGTTGTCAAGGACCCATTGTAACAGTGATTTATCATTCCAACAGTATTTTTGGTGTCTTTACACTTGGGCATAGTTCTGACATGTCTGAAAGTTTTACAGAGCCAAATGCTTCCTTCTTTTTTTCACTTCAAAAGAATGAAACAATGGAAATGAAAACTGTAGTTTTAAATTCAACAGTGACATTTTATCGTAATAACCTGACATTTTGTTTCTCTAGTTATTACAATCAAAAATTATCTCTAAATTTTGAAGAAAGTCGCATTTATATACCTAGAATTTTTGAGGAAGAATTAATTGTAAAATCTCACGCAAAGTCCACATTTTTAGAATGTGAAGTTTTTCGAGTTGAAGGTATGTTAATTTGTACATTACTAAGTTCTGATTCCAGTCTTTGTGTTTGGTAACTCATAATTAATCTACAAGAACAAGAAAAAAGAAGACAGACAAGTGAATTTCATATCACACATTTTTTAATAACCTCCAAAATGAAACATGGAAGGCATATAGGTTATGGGGTTATCACCCAGAAAATATAGGCAGCTTTGGCCAAAGTAAGTTGAGAAGTATGAATGAAGGGATGGAGACGGAGAGAGAAGTTTCATTATTTTGACATGTGACACTTTTTGAGTTAGCCCTGGGACTCCTAGGCATAATTATACGAGTTTGCAGAGTGACTTATACAAAGAAGATACTTTTAGCTCCCCTTAATCTCATTATACTGCCAACCCTAATTCCTAACCAAACAGCTCATCTGGGTTATGCAAAAAGACTCAATGCCCTATTTAGAAGTTAGACTTGGTCACATTTAATCAGACAAGCTTAAAAATTGTTATGCCGTGTTTATTTCCTTTAGGAATTAAGGATGAGGCAGGCTACATAAACAGGATAACAAGAGCCACACAGTAAGTTAGTTTCTTGAACTATCTCTTACTCATTTCATTTAGATCAACTGTATGAATGGCACTGACAGTGAGATTAAAAATCATGTTACTTGGAGTGATAAAAATCAGTTACAGTGTTCCTGACATAATGTGTTGAAAACAATTTAGAACAGCAACAAAAGCAAAACCACTACCAGCTAAAACTTTTTAAGATCCACGTGATGGCAGTTTGACTTCATGTTTCACTTTGGTTCTGTTAGATTCAAAGTTTTCCAGAGTTGAGAAGACTATTTTAGATAATTCCTCTGAATCCTTATTTTGAGAATCAAGTTTTCAGAAAAACCTCAGAAAATTTTAAAAACAAATTCCCCTCTTCCCACTTATAGATAAACACTTGCATTGCATATATTTTATTTCTGTTTCCCCTTAATGTAACATTGTCACTGAAAATTCATTTTCAGTGTTGTTATTTCTTATTATACTTATGGGGTCTAAGGCTAATAGTTTAGAAATTATTTGGTTGCTGGTTAGTTTAACTTAGTCAGATATAGATAAGTACATTTTCTTCAAGCACAAAATGTATAACCTTAGACCCTTTCAAGTTATATGAAAGAAGATGCTAATATCAAAATAATAAATAAGTGTTAAAACATGCTTTTTAGCAGGAAGACAAGCTCAGCAGAATTATATTGTTCCTTATGAAAGTTTGGCTGTTGTATTTAACAACAGTACTTTTCCAGGCACAGAAATAGTCTCCTAGCAGATGTCAGAGCCTACAGTCCCTATGCAGACTTGGTTTCAGAAATCCGTATTCTCTTGCTGGGTCCAGTTGGGTCTGGAAAGTCCAGTTTTTTCAATTCAGTGAAGTCCATTTTCCAAGGCCATTTGACTCGCCAAGCCATAGTGGGATCTGATGTCACCAGCATTACTGAACAGGTAAGTTATTTCAGGATTTCCTGAGGATTTTGTTTTATAGGTTACAATTATGAGGTCTGTTAATTTCTTTGGCACTTTCTTCAATAGCTTAACCTCCTAATCTATGAACAATTAAATGCTAAATCAAATGTAAAACAGGAATAACAATTGAATTAGAATTTTCCCCCATGAGTTATATTAGACAGAGAAGCTTTCCATTTTAATGGACATAAGCAGTTTTAAGAAGAATGCTTTTTGGTATTTGAAAAAAATAATAAATGTTTAAAAACTTTGTAGAAATCTTTGTCCGAAAAAAAAAAAAAAAAGAAATCTTTGTCCGTTTTATTTGATATATATATATTTACTCATGTCCCACATGATTTTGCCTGGATTGAAATTATTTTCTTTTTTTTGTAATAAAATAATGAAAATTATGTATTGTAACACTTTTGCATTATATGAGATCATTTAATAGAAAATGATCATGAGAAGCAAAACCTTCATGAGGTAAATCAGTCTACCAACGCTCCTATAAAGACTATCTTATTTGTAAATAAATATATTTAAGGAAATAAGTACTAATGCCATTTTTAAAACTGTTATGCTAAAGATCTTTGATTTACAGTGCAATATTTATCTAGAAGCTTCCATTCTATGCTTGTCAATATTATGTAATCAACAAAAAGAATAAAGGGAATTAATAGAAAATATTAATGTATTGAATATTATCTAACTCTAATTAGAGTTAATTTCTTTCAAGTTGAGGTACCAATAAACCCCATTCACTTAGATCAAAATCTCCAGTGGAATTGCTTTAGGCATTTTTATGAAGCAATGGGTGCTTTGACTCCTTCACAAATGACAATAGGTTACAGAGGAATTCTCCACCTCCTGGTTTGGACTGAAAGAACTGAGTATCATTTGGTGTCTCTGAGAAGACCTTTTCTTTGTGATTCTTCCCAAATCTTCTATAGTTGAGTCTATGTTGAAAGTGTATTTGACCAATAAATGAAATTTTTTCAGAGTTATCCTGAAAAATAGTCTTGGGATCAGATGGAGTGTGTCTAGAAAAGAAGCTTTGTTAAAGTGAAAAGTGAAAAGTGAAAGTGAAAGTTCCTCAGTTGTTTCTGACTCTTTGTGACCCCATGGACTGTCCATGGAATTCTCCAGGCCAGAATACTGGAGTAGGTAGTCTTTTCCTTCTCCAGTGGATCTTCCCAACAGGGATTGAACCCAGGTTTCCTGCACTGCAGGCAGATTCTGCATGCAAAGTGCTCCTAATGCATGTCAAAATATGGTGGTTGTAAGCTGAACTTTTCTCATGGAATATCATATTTGATTGAAAAGACAACTGAAAGACTTGCTTATTTATACTTGGATATTTGGTAGACATTTTGGGGAAAAATGCACGAAATGAGGGTATCACTTCAAGGATAACAACCTACAGTGTTTGTTGTCAAAGATAACATTTGAGCTTTTAAGAAAAAGAGCATGAGGAAGTTTGTATCCACTACTTTGAGCTTGAAGACTTAAAAACTTAAAGACTTATCTAATGAGATTAATGATGGTATTAACAAATATGATATTGTAATATTGTACAATGAAATGTACCAATATTTGGAAGATCCAGATAAGCCAGTGAACCAATACTTTCAAATGACCAATGCATCAAGTTACAAAATCATGGATGGATAAAAAATATATTCAAAGTGTAAAATAGATCAATGAACTTAATGTCATAGTTTGAAAGTATCACAGATTTCACATTGCAGGGAACCTTTGAGAAATTATCACTTGTTCAGCTTTGATGTATTATTAATGAGCAATGTCCAGAATTCTCTGAAAGCTGTTAAATTAAATACTCCCTCCTTGCCTACTACCTGTATGTGTGAGGTCAGATTTTTCATATACTTCAACCCAAACAATATATCACAAGAGATTGAATGCAGAGGCAACTATGAGAATCTTGCTGTTTTTTATTGATTCAGACATTAAAAAGAATTGCAAAAAGTATATCAATCCCACTCTTTTCTATAATTTTTTGAAAATAGTTTTTCCCTAAAATTGTTAGATTAATATATAACAGGTTCATATTATATTTTTAAATAATTTAAGAAATACTAAAAATGTTTGTTTTAATTTCTAGTATGTTGCACATAAATAGATAAGACCTACATGAATAAAATATCTTTGGGAGCCTCAATAATTTTTAAGAAACTTAGTTGATCTTGAGACCAAAATGTTTGAGG
Organism: Bos indicus x Bos taurus; assembly: GCF_003369695.1. Lineage (NCBI taxonomy): Eukaryota > Metazoa > Chordata > Mammalia > Artiodactyla > Bovidae > Bos > Bos indicus x Bos taurus. The sequence continues at coordinate 66,205,830 of NC_040078.1, read as the reverse complement.
ACCACAGTATAAATATTAATGGGTTTTTCTTACTATTATTACATCTTGAAGGCTAGTTGAAGAGTGAACTTTTATATTGCTGTGTTTTGTTTTACAGTATAGGATATATTCTATTAAAGATGGAAAAAATGGCCAATCTCTGCCATTTATGTTGTGTGACTCCATGGGGCTGGATGAGAAAGAGGGAGTAGGCTTATGTGTGGATGACATACCCCACATCTTAAAAGGCTGTGTGCCAGACAGATATGAGGTAAGAATCCTTCAAAGTCTAGAACATTTCAAATCATTTTCAGCAATGCTTTTCATTGATATTTTATCACATGCATTTCTAATTTTTATAAAGTGGTTTCAACACCAACCAATACTACTGTATTTTAAATTAAAAAATATTTATGTAAAGAAAGCAGATAACTTCTATTATTTTCTACAGCATTAAGAAATATAACCAAAAGGCAAGATTTTACTCATATAGGTTCCAGGAAAAGGTCAGGAGGAACTGTGTTTATATTACTCTTTGCAATGATTCTAAATACTAGGAAAGGAGTAATATAATCTCTTGCACTTTTATAATCACTTAGACAAAATATTGAAACAACTACTCTTAGTTGATATGTGATGTTACATTGAAGGTGAGCAGGCTTCACTACTTAAATACAGCCTAAATACCTGATTTCAAAGGTTGGCTCTGCTACCAATTAGGTGTGTACCCATAAGTAGGTTACATGCTTGTCTCTGTGAGTTTTTTTTTTAATGTGGGAAATGTAGATAATGATAATGCTGATCTCATAGGTGGCTAAAAAGATTAAATGAGAAGATAAATTCTAAGTTCTCAGAAAGTTAAACATTATTGTCACCTTTCTTTTAGGTATTGGGTGCAATAAAATTAGCCTCAATTTCTAAGCAGTGATTTCCTTTTCCTCAATTGTGCTTTGAGATTTGAAGAGACTGAGACTTGAAATTAGCTTTTAAAGTTTAAAAATAAAATAAAATTTAAAAAATAGCACTGTTTGTACTTTTCTGAAATATTTCCATTATGGATAATTAAGTTGTAATTATATATATATATATATTTTGCCAAAGCAATGAAGTGGGTTGTATTATTTTTTTTAATATAATGATGCCATGCTAACAGTGGAGAGGAAGTATGAAAGAATGCTGTGAACTAATCTGGGGCAGGAGTGTCTGGGAGAAGGGAAGTTTTTGTGTTGGAAGTTAGTGGCGATCATGCTTGAAACATGAATTGTATCTGAAAGAATTCAGCAGAATTCTTGTAAATGAATGAAAGCATTCTCTTAAATGTTACCTTATATTTCTATAACAGTTTAGTCCCCAAAAACCAATTACACCCAAGCATCCTACTTTCATCACCTCTCCGTCACTGAAAGACAGGATCCACTGTGTGGCTTATGTCTTTGATATCAACTCTATGGACAATCTCTCCTCTAAAATGGTGGCAAAGCTCAAACAAATTCAAAAAGAAGTAATAAACTGCGGTGAGTTTCAAAACATTTTTACTTTGAAATAAAGATACATCCACAGAAAATTGCAAAAAGAATACAGCAAGGTCCCATGTCCCCTTCTTCCAATTTCCAGAGTCCCAGTTTGGTTGGTGGCAGTAGCAGATAGAGATCATTCAAAGGCTTTACTGAAATCCTTAAAGACTAGAATGGCTATGATTTTTTCATCATGTGTGATTTTCCTATGGCTAGATAGAGGAATTACCTCCCCATATTAGGTGACTAGACCAGAAAGATTAAAACCAGGAGATACAACACTCATAAGGCATGTTATAGCTCTGTTATTTTGTTACATGGGTAGATTCCAGTAACTACTGCTACATACAGAACTATTCCATCGCCATGAAAGTCTTTGTCATGGTACCCCCCAACCCTCACCAGTTAATTTTTGGCAGCAATTAATCTCTCCTTTATCTCCATAAGTTTTGAGAATGTTATACAAATGGAATCCCAACAGTATGTCTGATTTGAGGCTGGGCTTTCTTCACTCAGTCTAATATCCTTTGAATTACATAAAAGTTGTTATGTATATTAGTTGTTCATTTCTGTTTATTGTTGAGTACTAATTCATGGTATAGATATTCCATAGTTGTTTTAACCATTCTTTATTAAAGGACTTTTTGATTACTTCTGTTTTTGGGCTATTGCACATAAAGCTCCTTTGAATATTAGTGTGCAGGTTTTTGTGTGGATGTAAGTTTTCTTTCTTCTGGGATCATTCCCCAAAAGTGTGATTGCTGGGTCCTATGCTAACTCTGTGTTTAATTTTTTAAAGAAAACGCCAAACCACTTTTTAGAATTACTGCACATTTTCTATTTTTACAATATATGAGAGATCCAGATTCTCTGGATTCTTGCTAGTATTTACGATTATTGCTTTTTTTTTTTTTTATTTAACTTTTCTAGTAGGTATATAATGATAGTTTACATCGCCCTAATGGTGGCTCAGCTGGTAAAGAGTCTGCCTGCAGTGCAGGAGACCTGGGTTTAATCCCTGGGTCAGGAAGATCCCCTGGAGAAGGACATAGCAAGCCATTCCAGTATTCTTGACTGGAAAATCCCATGGATGGAGGAGCCTGGCAGGGTACAGACCATGGGGTTGCAAAGAGCTGGACACGACTGAGGGACTTCACTTTAATGATTAATTACACTGACCATCTTTTAATGTACTTATTTGCTTGTATATGTCTTCTTCAGTAAAAGATCTCTTCATGTCTTTGACCTGTTTTCTATTTGGACACTTTGTTTTTTTTACTGTTGAATTTTAAAAGACCCGTAAATTCTAGATATGATTCATTTGTCAGATATGACATATGGTTTGCAAATAGTTTCTTCCAGTACTCAGTTGTCTTTTCAATATCTTAGCAGAGCCTTTCACAAACAAAATATTAAAAATGTTGGTGAACTCCTATTTGTCAATTTTTTCTTTTAAGGATCATGTTTTTCATTTTGTGTCTAAAATCCTTCGCCAAGCTTTAAGTCTTGGATTTTTTTCTGTTTTCTTCTAAAAGTTTTATATAGTCTTAACATTTTACATTTAAATATGTAATTAATTTTTAGTCACTTTTTGTGTAGGATATGAAGTGTAGGTCCAGGTTTATTTTATTTTTGCCTATGGATATTCAGTTGCTCCAGGACCATTTGTTGAAAAAACTGTCATTTCTCAATTGTATTGCTTTTGTACCATTATCAAAAATCCATGTCCTCACTTCTGTGCATCTATTTCTGGGTCTCTATTCTGTTCCCTTGATCTATATGTTCATTCCTCTACCAACATCACACAGTCTTTATCACTGTGGTTATATAATAATAAAAGCTATAGGTCTTAAAGTGGGTAAAATAATCCCTTCCACTTTATTCTTATTTGTCAAAATTATTTTATCTATTCTAGTTCCTTTACATTTCTGTAGGAATTTTAGAGTTACTTTGTATATTTCTACAAAAAAAGTCTTAATGGGATGTTGATTGTTTATTAGTTCTAGGAAGACTTTTTTCATCATTAAATTCTTAGGATTTCATTTCATCTCAAATGGGGACAATTTTATTCCTTCTTTCTTAACTTGTATGTGTTTTATTTATTTTTGTTTATCTTACCATCCTGGCTCGTACTTTTAGTTGAATAGTGATGAGAACAAATACCCTTGTTTTGTTTCTGAACTTAGGAGAAGAGATTCAATGTTTCATCACGTTAATGTCAACTAATGACATTATAGTTTTTAATAGCTGTTCTTTATTAAGTTGAAGAAGTTCTTCTTTATTTCAACTTCTCTGAGAGTTTGTTTTTTTTTAAAGCATGAATGGCTATTGAATTTTGCCAAATGGTTTTTCTCTATAGATTGATATGATCATGGGAATTGTTTCCCTGTGTAGTCTGTTTATGTCATGGATCATATTGACTGAATTTGAATCTTGAGCCAACTTTGTCTCCATAACACAAAGCCCATGTGTTCATGGTGCATAATTCCTTTTATATATTGCTGAATCCTATTTGATAATATTTTATTAAGTAATTTGGCATCTACATTTATGAGGGATATTGGGCTGTAGTTTTTTTGTTTTGTTTTTTAATTTCTGTAGTGTTTGCCAAGGAGAAGGCAATGGCACCCCACTCCAGTACTCTTGCCTGGAAAATCCCATGGACGGAGGAGCCTGGTGGGCTGCAGTCCATGGGGTCACTAGAGTCGGACACGACTGAATCACTTCACTTTCACTTTTCACTTTCATTCATTGGAGAAGGAAATGGCAGTCCACTCCAGTTCTTGCCTGGAGAATCCCAGGGACGGGAAAGCCTGGTGGGCTGCCGTCTATGGGGTCGCACAGATTCGGACAGGACTGAAGCGACTTAGCAGCAGCAGCAGCAGTATTTTTCAGGGTTTGGTCTCAGGTAATATTGGTGTTATAAAATGAGCTAGGAAGTACTCTTTCCTCTTTCATTTTCTGGAAGGGATTGTATAGAATTTTTTTTTTTTTAAATGTGTGGTAGAATTCTCCAATAAAACCATCTGGCCCTGGAGATTTCTTTTTCAGGGATTTTTAAAACCATGAGTTCAATTTAAAAATAGTTTTAGGGCTATTAAAATGATCTATTTCATATTAGATGAGCTATAGTGTAGTTTGTAGTATAGTTTCAGTCTATTTCATCTAAGTTGTCAAACTATGCATGTAGACTTGTTCATAGTATCTTCTCATTCTTTTTATGTCTTTGGGGTCTAAAGAGATATCCCTCTGTCCTTCTTGGGGAAATAGCTGTTAGTAAAGTAGAACTTTGGTTCAGTTACAACCAGTTATTTACTTTGATCTCTATGGTTTTAGGGAAAAGGCAGGGTCCTTAGTAGAACTGTGAAATCAGTGTACTTCACGTTCACAAATGCTCTCAGACAACTCTCCTTGCTTTCTCTCTTCCTTGGGGTTCTTTTTCAGTCTTTAAGATCCAGCAACCACTTCCCCCCCACTGACCAATTTAAAACACACTGTTTGAATGGGATAGTAGCTGATTGCAACTTAGTATGATTTTAATTCCATTTAGAAATAGTCTCTCATGTTGGAAGAAATAATGTCTCCCATTATAAGAACTTCAGGTCCCATATTGAGATTTCTTGGGAATATTCCATTCTCCTGATCTTAAATTTACCTTACAGAGTACTATTTTCACACATATTTAATTATCTTGTTAATACACTACTGTTTATGATGTAAATTAACTGATTTATCTACTTGATATAGGTGTAGCACAAGTAGCATTACTTACTAAAGTGAAAAATTGCAATGAAGTTCTTCAAGACAACTTCTTAAAGATGAATAAGGCTATGATTTCTCAAAGCCAGGTAAAGAATACTTTTTGCAACTAGATAGAATTGTAATAGTTTTATATTTTTGCATGTGTGTGAATGCTCACACTACATATTCACAGGTAAATGAAGAAATGAATCAATTGGCTGGTTGATTGAAGTTAATACCCTACTTTAAAATAATAATCTGAATTATAATTATATTCAGAAAATAATATTAAGCCATTGTGTTTACTGTTTCTTTCTTAAATTATATTTAAATTCAGTCAAATTTTAGATATAAGACTTACGTTTACTAAATTCTTTTTTCCACAGATACAGAATGTCAGCAAGATACTAGGCATTCCTCTTTCTAGAATATTGGTGGTTGACAATTATGCTTCAGAGAGGGAGATGGACCCTGTAAAGGACATTCTGATCCTCTCTGCACTGAAGCAGATGTTCCGGGCTACGGATGACTTCTTAGAGGATTTGCCTCTTGAGTAAACAGGTGATCTGGCCCCATCCTGCTCCTCTCACAAAGTTTTTGGAAAAACACTAGCTATTTCTCAGTTGGATGGTTGGTACCCATCTGCCTGCAGTAGTCCTGACAGCCATGTAACAATATTGCTTTGTTCTCACCCTTTTTATGTTTTGTTTCCAGATACAACTGCAGGAATGTTCCAGCTCTGCATCAGTTGACTTGATTCAGACACTTGGCCCAAGCTGGAGTTGCCAACAGCCTCTTTGAGATTCTGCCTCTACTCGAGTTTTGCTTTCTGTCCCTGACAATATTTAGCTGATGTTTCCTTCTAAGATCAGCCATACCTCAAGTACAAAGGTCAACCTTGAGCAGTAGTGGGCCAACATATGTCCTATTGCAAACCATCTTTCGTATTTATGCAATATTTACAAATTAATTTCTATGACATCTTTGAATATATCCTCAGAAAAGTTAACTATTTCCTTACTTACTTGTCTTAATTGTTTCAATACTTAATTTAAAACTCAGTGTCAGTACTAACCACACTGAGCATAAAATGGTTAGAGATATCTGCTTCTCTAAATAGTGAGCTTTTCAAGAAGCAGGGTTTGGATTTTGCTTATCTTTGTATTCACAGAAATTCGCACACTGCCTGGAAGGGAGCAAGCATACCTGCTCTTAAGCATATCTCCCGATCTCCCCAGTGTGATAATGTATATTTAAAATTTTCTCCTTATGGAAAGGAAGACTGTGAGAGAATGAAATGCTGGAGATAAATAAAGGAAGGAGAATGTATCACTTAGCTCTGGATGAAAATATGAATTTAAGTTAATTAAAAGAAACAAGTGTTCCCAAGAGATTAACATTTCATTTCTGTGAGAAAAAACAAACATTTTTCCTCTAACGAACCCGTGCCTGTTTTCATTGATTGAATTCCAAACCACCCTAGCCATATTTCCAAAGTAGAGTGATCAAATAAGGTTACTGCTGCTGCTGCTGCCGCTAAGTCACTTCAGTTGTGTCCAACTCTGTGTGACCCCATAGACGGCAGCCCACCAGGCTCCCCCGTCCCTGGGATTCTCCAGGCAAGAACACTGAAGTGGGTTGCCATTTCCTTCTCCAATGCATGAAAGTGAAAAGTGAAAGGGAAGTCTACTACTGCAAGTCAATTATAAGGTTCTTTTATACAAGTACTCCCAAATGATTCTAAAGTTCACTGGATAGCTGAAGAAATTAGAACTATTAATAAAGAAAGATGAAGAATCAGGTTTTCTCTCTTTTTACTTAACTCCTTTCAATTTTCTGTCTTTGTCAAATGAATATGCTTTGGATCAATAGTTCTTTGTATTAATACAATCCAACTTAGAATTATTATCTTTTGGGGGAAGTCCTGGGTATTACAAGGGCAAGAATTCCTTCAGGGTAATTATGGGAAAAAGAATATTTCCTAAATCAAAGCTACAGGTGAAGCCATGTTCTAATGAATGTCCAGAAGCCATAGTTCAATGGAAGAGATGGATAGGTTCTTTAGAAAATATTTGGGAATAGAATGGTCATAAGTATTGAGGAGTAGAGCCCAAGTAGATGTTGGGAACAAAATTAGAGTGGCAGACAGGATAGTTATGATGTGGATATAAGGCACAACAGGTCTGGAAAGTAAGGTATGTTTGCCTCCATGTATTCTAGGGAGAAAAAAAAGCCATAGCTATTGTTGGTTGGAAAAGACCGAAGGTGACTCAGGACCCACCATTGATTTCAGTAACTGTAGGGCCATACTTCATCCTTCTCCAGAGTGGAGTCAGCAAAAATCTGGGCAGAGGAAAGTTTCTCTAGATGTAAAATTAGATTCAAAATGGAACTTTATTTGAAAGGATAGCATGGAATACTGTTATGAGGGAGAAGGAGATGCTGAAAAAGATAGGAAGTAATGGAATTATGAACAGATTTAAGCAATGAGGGACTGTCTAGGTGAGCCAACATTGTTTGAGAATGTAAATACTGAGGTTTTTTCTTTTTTTCTATAAAGGGCAGTGTTAGATAATTGATGTCACAATTCTGAATCCTCTGATTTTACACTACTTTGGGAGCATTTAAACCCCCAATGGAGCTAAATATTTATTTGGAGTTTAGGCTGGAAAGGATTGGTGATGGCAGGAAGCCTCAAAAGGGGTAAACTTCTCTTTAACCTGAGAGAGGACTTTCCCTGACATTGTAGATTCTGCTGATCTTTCTCTACCATCCTGAGAGATAGTAGGACTCACCATTTTGCTGCATTTTAGAAGCCATTCAGCATTTTTTAAACTTTACATAATTTGCAATTCATTTAGTTGTATAGTCCAGCCAAAATTGCTAAAATACTTCTTAGCAAAATAGTGCTAAGGGGCACAGTAGATAAAACAAGGGGAAATATAAGGTAGAATATTGTCTTAAAGTGAGGGGGATGTTGGTGAGACAGTTTAAGTATCAATGCTAGAAGCTTTGTGTGGTAGGTGGGGTAGGTGGATGCCACAACATGTTTCTTAATCTACATGTCCATCAATGGATGGATAAAGAAATGAAATATTATTCAACCATAAAAGAAGAAAATTCTGCCATTTTAGACAAAATAGATGGGCCAGAGTATTGTGTTAAAAGAAATTAGTCATATAGGGGAGACAAATACTGCATAACATTTCTTAAATGTTAATGAAATGGTGGTGGCCAAAGGCTGAGCGGGAGGGAAATGAGATGTTCGTTAAAGGATACAAATTTTCAGTTGTTGCTTAGACAGTAGTTATTAAATATTTTCACCACACATACAAAGAAGGTAATGATTTGAGATGAGATGATGGATATGTTAATTAACCATATTGTGGTAATCATCTCATAATATATGTTTATTAAATCATGTTGAACATCTTAAATTTACATAATATTTTATATCAGTTATATCTTAATGAAATTTGAAAAAAAGTAAAAACAAAAGTAATTATTTCTGACAGAAATTTGTAGCATTGTGCAAATTCATCCAGCATCCACCTTAATAAGAGGGGTAGGTACAGTGGGTGATGTGCAAGCCTGTGTCTTCTTTAGAAAACTAATCTTAAAAGATTATCATGTTGCTTCTTCATAAAAAAGGGAGGCTAATAACTAATTGGCAAAACTGATCGGGGGACTCAAGTAGGCCTCAGATGATTCAGATACCGGCTGATGATTAATCATCTTGTAGGGACATAACTCCATCCGATGCTAAAGTGGCCACCTGATAGCAAGGCTGATCAAAGTCTTTGTGTTAGTTGCTCAGTTGAGTCTGACTCTTTGAGACTCATGAACTATAGCCCACCAGGCCCCTTTGTCCAAGGAGTTCTCCAGGAAAGAATACTGGAGTGGGTAGCCATTCCCTTCTCTAGTGGATCTTCCTGACCAGGGATCAAACCTGTGACTCCTGCATTGTAGCAGATTCTTTACCTTCTGAGCCACAGGGGAAGCTTGATCAAAGTCTTAAGGCATTCCTAAAGCTGTGAGGAAACACAAGCTGGAATCAAGATTGCCGGGAGAAATATCAATAACCTCAGATATGCAGATGACACCACCCTTATGGCAGAAAGTGAAGAGGAACTCAAAAGCCTCTTGATGAAAGTGAAAGTGGAGAGTGAAAAAGTTGGCTTAAAGCTCAACATTCAGAAAACGAAGATCATGGCATCTGGTCCCATCACTTCATGGGAAATAGATGGGGAAACAGTGGAAACAGTGGCAGACTTTATTTTTTGGGGCTCGAAAATCACTGCAGATGGTGACTGCAGCCATAAAATTAAAAGACACTTACTCCTTGGAAGGAAAGTTATGACCAACCTAGATAGCATATTCAAAACCAGAGACATTACTTTGCCAACAAAGGTTCATCTAGTCAAGGCTATGGTTTTTCCTGTGGTCATGTATGGATGTGAGAGTTGGACTGTGAAGAAGGCTGAGTGCCGAAGAATTGATGCTTTTGAACTGTGGTGTTGGAGAAGACTCTTGAGAGTCCCCTGGACTGCAAGGAGATCCAACCAGTCCATTCTGAAGGAGATCAGCCCTGGGATTTCTTTGGAAGAAATGATGCTAAAGCTGAAACTCCAGCACTTTGGCCACCTCATGTGAAGAGTTGACTCATTGGAAAAGACTCTGATGCTGGGAGGGATTGGGGGCAGGAGGAGAAGGGGATGACAGAGGATGAGATGGCTGGATGGCATCACTGACTCAATGGACGTGAGTCTGAGTGAACTCCGGGAGTTGGTGATGGACAGGGAGGCCTGGCGTGCTGCGATTCATGGGGTCACAAAGAGTCGGACACGACTGAGCAACTGAATTGAACTGAACTGAAAGTTGTGAGAATTTGGATGTCCCCAAATCCCATCCTTAATGTGATGAATGTCTGGGCTAATTTATGGAGGAGAGTAGATTAAATACATCTGATTTTTGCCCTCAATCTAAGCAAGATGGAATCAAGCCTACAAAACCACTGCAAAAATTTTCTCTGATGCTGGAGAAAATGCAGGACACTGGGGTTGGTCAGACAATACTTAGGATAATAGTCAATATCTAGCTGCACACCCCTCACATGGATAGATTCAAGCTATTTCAGGCCCCAGGAAGAAATGTTGGTGTAAGCAAAACTGCAAGTACAGATGGCAGGAACTCACAAGAGGCAGGGAAAAGACCAACAAGCTGAGCTCAACAGAGGTGGGAAAATCATTACAATTTTTTAAAACAATTTATTTCTTTGGAGTATTTCATGAGAATGACAGTCTGATATTGATAAAAAAAATGCAAAGAAAACCACACATAGTTAAGTTTTTGAGAACATTTGTGTTCTATTTTTGTGTTATGTTGTAGAAGCAATTCAAATGTGAATGGATCACTATAATTTCAATAAGCTTACTATTAATATGATAAAAATACAGGTGTGTTATTCTGAGTGTATCAGACCTTGTTCTGCCTGATAGGCAATCAGTGGTTCTATTTTCAGTGTAGATTTATAGAGGGAGAATTGTCAAGTCCCCATGACTGACGAGTCCAGGGAGAAAAAGTAGCTCATCTGCATGGTCAGACTTCAGATATTTCAAATGGGTTGCACATGCAGCTAGAACAAACTCTTAAAATAACTATATATATATATATATATATATATAGTTATTTGACTTCCCTGTGTATATTTCACCCCTTATTTCCCAGAGTCATGCCCATTGTCCTTTTAAGAATTAAGATTATTTAGAACAGGGGTTAAAAACAAACAAACAAACCTGAAACAGTGATCTGAGTTTTTTAAACTTCCATATAGACTCTTGGGAGTCCAGGCCATGAAAGGATCTGAACACAGAATTTATGGAATTGCTATGTACTAAAAAGGTAATAGAGGGACTCAGTTCTGTCGAAACTACAAGGTAGTCACCGATCCTGGGAAGAAACACTGGCTATAACACTGGTAGAAAAATCAAGAGAAATAGAATTGAAGAGACCCAGAGGAAGGGTGTCATTAGCAAAGGGGGAAGTTCTCGGTACCATGTGAAAGTTAAGACACTGACTAGAAGCCAGGGCAATGTGTCCAAAGTCTTCATTCCCATTTGAAGAAGTCCCACACTTTACATGGTAAAGAAGAAACTGTATCTGACAATCTTGTCAATGTGGCCTGTGAGCCTTTCATTAATAATGGCTTGATTATAATAATGTAACCTACAGATAATCTAATCATCTGTAGATTATCCAACAGAAGGACACATTTCTGTTCTAGAATGTGAGGCTGAGGCTCAGGCTATCTGAGGCTGTCTGAACAGTTGGAGCATAGCTTTTTATAAAGACTTGAGACACTCAAAATACTCCAAACATATAGGGTTGATCCTTGTTGCTAAAAGGACCAGTGGGAGTATGCAAGGGGTGGGGATAGAAGGCACACCAACATAGGCTTTTGGGTGAGATCTATCCCAACCCTGAGCTCATATTTAATATGTGTTAATATGTTTTTTTAAAGTCTCAAGGAAAGGAAAGCTGAGAATATCAACTTTTTGAAGGTGTTGATTCCTTTAAATGACATAATTTATGAGCAAGGGCTGTCTAAGTTACTGGGTTATTGTATGTGTGTATAAAGAAGGCAGAACACCAAAGAATTCATGCCTTCAAACTGTGGTGCTGGAGAAGACTTCTGAGAGGCCCTTGGACAGTAAGGAGATCAAACCAGTCAATCCTAAAAGAGATCAACCCTGAATATTCACTAGAAGAACTGATGCTGAAGCTGAAGCTCCAGTATTTTGATCATCTGATGTGAATAGACGATACATTGGAAAAAGCTCTGATGCTGGGAAAGCTTGAGGGCAGAAGGAGAAGTGGGCATAAGAGGTTGAAATGGTTGGACAGCATCACTGATTCAATGAACATGAACTTGGCAAACTCTGGGAGATGGTGAGGGATGTAGAGGCCTGGTGAACTGCAATTCATGGGGTTGCAAAGAGTCGGACATGACTGGCAACTGAACATCAGCAATGTGTGTGCATGGGGTGGGTTGGAGGGCAGGTTTGAAACTACATCTTGATAAATGTCAGTTCTACAGCATCTTGTATATGGCAAAACCAATACAATATTGTAAAGTTAAGTTAAATAAAAAAAGAAAAAGAATATGAGGTTAGTGCTGACTACCAAATGATTTCTCCTGCCATCTCCATGTCTTATTTTCTTTATTTTTACAGAGCTAAGCTTTATTTATTTTGGTTTCATTGATCATACAAGGAATGTGTCAAGTATTACCCTGAGATTCCCATCTTTCTAATTGAGCTGACAGCTATCTTCCAGGTGATATTAGACCCCCTTGCTCCAGTCTGAGTTCTTAAGGCAGTCTTCAAAATGGAAGAAGAGAGGATCTTCTGCTTTTATGAGCCTTTCAGGGAACAGAGGAACCTGAACATAGGAGAAGTTCAGACCATGGTTACACTGCACTTAACCCTCACTAATCTCTGAAAGCCTTTTGTTTTATCAAATAATCTCCTCTTGAGGCTGCACCTCCCATCACAGCTTTTCAGAAACCTTCCCATGTTTCTTTGCTGGAGTAAGCTCTAAAGTCTTTCTTATCACCAACAGCATATAAAGCAGTGGTCCCTGATGCACTAAGAGCTCAGGACTTTCAGGACTGGCCAGTTTGACAAGAGGTCCTCTCTACTGAGCATGGAAAGAGGGAAATAGAACTGCTTACCACTGAGCAATTCACTGAGGCCAGGGCGGGAGGCCTCCCTCTCTGTTGCTAGCACAGACCACAGCCTCACTCAGCTCTGTGGACACAGCTTTTCTGAAGATTCACTTCTTTATTTGCAGCAGAGCTACCTTCTCTAACAATTTCCAACCTTTCCCTAACAAGAGATAGTCGCCACTACCCTAATGCCCTCTGCCACAGTGAGACGAGACTATCCCTCAAATTCCCAGGTCCTGAGAGACAGAGTGAGTCTTTTCAGATGTCTAAATGCAGGAGGCTCTGAAGGAAAGTGTTCCACTATTTGATGCAGCCAATCACTTTCTCATTCTTCATGTGGCTCCTGCGATAACTTACTCTTCTAGCTTTTCTCTTTTCTGGTCACACATTCTTAGTCTTCTTGGATAGACCCTTTTAATAAATATGATCTTTAGATGGATTTCCCTGGTGGCTCAGATGGTAAAGCATCTGCCTACAATGAGGGAGACCCAGGTTTGATCCCTGGGTCGGGAAGATCCCCTGGAGAAGGAAATGGCAATCCACTCCAGTACTCTTGCCTGGAGAATCCCATGGATGGAAGAACCTGGCAGGCTACAGTCCATGGGGTTGCAAAGAGTTGGACACGACTGAGTGACTTCACTTTAGATGTTGGGGACAGGGGCAGGTCTTGGTCTATAGGACTGCTCTCATTAATTTAAAGTCACTTCTAGCTTTCTAGATAGATAAATATAGACATTGCTGCCATTGTTTTGTCACTATGTCATGTCCGAGTCTTTGAGACCCGTGGACAGTGGCCCACCATGTCCTCTGTCCATGGGATTTCCCAGGCAAGAATACTGGAGTAGGTTGCCATTTCCTTCTCCAGATATATAGACGTAGATTTATGCTGATGATTTTCAAATTCAGTGTTCAACTTGGTCCTCTTTCCTAGTCTCTGATTTCATAAACCCAACTAGCTGTATTATGCACTTACAGATTTCAGTATAAGGCAGAATATATGATATCCGCTCAAGAAATCTTCCAGTATACACATCTCGACAAGTGGTTCCATCATTTATCCAGTCTCAAGACAAAAATCCGTGAGGGCCATTCTCCTTTGTCCAAAGGGTAAATTCTCCTTTGTCCTCCGTTCCTGCTCCCTTCCCATCACAACTAGTCCTACAATAAGTTCTCACAGCTTTTTTGTCATCCTTAAATGTATGCTGATTCTTACCACTTTTCATTGCTTCTCTCACTATCGCACTAGGCTATATGATCTTTAGTTCTCACCTGATAACTGCAATAGCCTTCTTGCTGCCCTATATTTTTTCTCTTTTTAGAGTGATCACCGACATTAATCTCTTCCATACCTACTTTACTGCTGCTATATTGACCTCCTTACTGCCATCCAAGGTTTTGCTTTCCCTCCTCTGCCTACAATGCCCTTCCTCTGGATGTATCCAGGGCACTCTCCCCACCTTCATTCAGTTCTCTTCTCCAACACCATCTCCTCAGACACTCCCTTATCATATGATCTAAAGTGGCAGACACCCCCTCATCATTCTTCTCTCTCTTATTCCCATTTATTTTCCTCACAACTTTTTTCTCTAGATAACATTTGTGTTGGTTACCTGCCTTCTACAGACTATAGTTTTATGAGGGCAGGAACTTTTCTCGTCTACTATATCCTTAGCCTCCAAAACAGTGGAGGCACATAGTAGATATCTGATGAATATTGAAGAAAGAACGAATGAAAGAATCTCAGTTCACGACACAAATAGGAAGCTTAGCTTGCACAGCTAGAGACTCTGGAGTAAACAGGTAATTAATGGCTTTTGTAAAAGAGTATCTTTCTGACTTTTATTTTCATGTTAATGAATTATTTAAGTATATCTGTGTATGTCAGTGCCTTTAAACTGTGGCCAGGCAGTTTAACTGTATTACAGACTTTTTTACTATACAGGGGAAAACAGGATAATATATTGTTTGGAACTTGTAGACTTCTTTAGCAGCTATAATAAGATATAATTGAGATACATAAAATTGTGTCAAAACCAATCAAATTATATACTTCCAACAGACGCAATTTTTAGTATGTACCTGTGAAACCCCTATCACTCTGCTTTCACTTAGATTATGGTTCAAATCTTGGCTCTAAAATTTAGCAGCAGAGTGAATTTTGGCAAGGTATTGAACTCCAATCGTTTATTTATCTGAAAACTGGAGGCAAGATTAGTATTTTTCCCACAAGATTATTGAAATGAATAAATGAGATAACATGGATAGTGCCTTGTAAATAATAAGTATATGATAGCTTATGGTACTTTTTTGGCTAAGTAAGAATCCCATCCCCCACCCATGGGATTCTCCAGGCAAGAATACTGGAGTGGGTTGCCATTTCCTTCTCCAGGGGATCTTCCCGACCCAGGGATCGAACCTGGGTCTCCCGCATTGCGGGCAGATGCTTTAACCTCTGAGCCACCAGGGAAGCCCAAGTAAGTAACACCTAAAAGCTATCTAAAATATTTTTATTTTATAGTGCTTTTTAAAATAGAATAAAAAACTTAAATTCCTCTTTGGGCCAGGCAAACAATTAAATATTTTCAGAACCAGGATTGGTGGATTTATGAGGACAATTGGAAATGGAATGATATAAAAACATTCAAATTTAAAATCTACCCCCACTCCCCATTCCCACCAAGAAAAAAAAAAAAACAAAAAAATGCAAGAAGGAAAAGGAATTGTGTTGGCCCTACAAAACAAATCTGCAGGTTGTGTTCAGCCTATAGGACACAAGTTTGTGATCCCTAGCACTGTGAAATCAGAGAAGGGGTTTTAGTGTGAAATTTACTTTATTCAGTAAATATTTTACAAATGACTGGTTTCATTGAAGAGACAGTATTGGAGAGGAGGCAAACAGAAAAGTAGCGGGACCAGTTAGGAAACTGTTTAAACACTCTACATTTGTTGGTTTAGAATATATTGATAGCAGAGATGAAGAGAAATGAACATATTTGAGATGCATGCTGGAGGTAGAATAGACATTGCTTTTTTGTGTGTCCATATACAGAAACTGAATTGTTCTTAAAAATTTTTTTAAGTCATTAAAAAAAGTAGTGAGCTATTAGGCTTCTTTCCTTCAGACTTCAATTCCTTGATTCTTCTAATATAATTTTTATATGACTTTACTATCTAAAATTAACTGGATCTCTTTATGCTTGCTTACTAGAGGAAGTGAGCACACAGCCAACTGGGCTGGACCTCACTAAGTTTCAGTTTCCTGTTCTCTGCTTCTCTAAAGCCTCAAGGTTGTTGGGAAAGTTTTTGCTCTCACTTTGTGCCTGCCTAGCTGTCAGACAGAGCAGCTACCCTCAGCTTCAGCCCTTGAAGAGATCCTCCACACAGGTAAATGGCCTTCCACTTTTTCTAGCCTCTTGCAAACGGTAGTCTTTTTTTTTTTTTAATTAAAAAAGAAATCATTTAGAATAAAAAACTAGCTAATGACTTTTCTTGCTATTTATTCACCCTCTGTTTACATATTTCATTTGTAATGCAAAGTAAATTAAGAAGCATTAATGCAAATGTTTTTGGCAGTGCAAAAATTTCAATATTTAATGGAAAATGTATTTGATTTTCCACCAGATTGAGAAGTATGGAAGTGGCAACTCGTTTGACATGGATGCAAGAAAAAAAGCTGCAAAATTACTTTGGAGAAAAGCAGTTTAGCCTTCTCTATAAGGCCAGTGTCCATGGATTTTCTACTGATAGGTTGCTTCAGATATGCTCTAAACAAGGACCTACTCTAACAGTGATTTACAGTGAAGATCAGATTGTTGGGGCATATATGCAAAAGGACTATGGGGAAGGAAACTATTTAATCGCTGTTTTTGTCTTTCAAGAGACTACAATTACAGAATGCAAAGTAGGACCATTTAAACTACCTATGTTGTTTGATAAAAACGTTGATGGAAATCTTGAAGTCAGTATACATCTAAAGGAAAAAACAATGTATTTTAATATAAATGCAATGGAAAAACTTGGACTATCTCAAATTTATATTTCCTTCCAAGACTGTGAAGTTTTTCGATGTGAAGGTAGGTTTAACCAGATAACCCTTCACATATGGAGGATTCTAGCTGACCCATTCCTGTAAGGACCAATAATTTTTTATATTTGTTCTTATCTTCAGGAAGCCCAGGCTGAAAACTGGCCCAAATTGTTTTCTACAACACAAACATGGTCAGAAATTGCATATGCAGAGTTCTCTGGAGTGTGGGGAAGGGGTAGGGAGGAGGAGATAATGTGGAAGGAAGTGAGAGAGAGAGAGAACAGAAAGCAAACTTGAAGACTGTGAGACTGTTAGAAAGAAACCAGAGCTTGAACTTCTCTTGGTTGGTAGTCAATGCTTTCTGCTGCAATTTCGTATTATATCCATCATATCAAAAGAACAAAGTTAGTTTGCCCATTGTTTTACTAAAGACATAAATTGTTTCTTGTATTTGCTGTTACAACCAATGCTCCTGTATTATCTGTATGCATATAAGTACACAAAAATACTTCTTTATGGTAATGTCCTGATAGTGGAGTTGCTGTTTCAGAATTATGTGCATTTGGATAGATACCTTTGCATTTGGATAGATACCTTCCAAAAGCTTCAGTTGTCTGTGCTACCCACAAAAGCGTTGTAGAAATGCCTGTTTATGTGTCAGATACTGCCCCGGACTCTAGAATAATACTATGCTGCCTTTTAGCCTTTAGCTAGTTATATGTCAATATATCAATTTGTAATATAGAAATGGCTTCCAGGTGGATCAGTGATAAAGTATCTGCCTGTTAATACAGGGGATGAAGGAGACTTGGGTTGGATCCCTAGGTCAGGAAGATCCTCTGGAAAAGGAAATGGCAACCCACTCCAGTATTCCCATGGATAGAGAAGCCTGGCGGGCTACAGTCCATGGGGGTCACAAAGAATTTAACTTGACTGAAGTAACTTAGCACATAATTCTTAGCCAGGAACATACTGTTAAAGATATTCAAGAGAAAAATACCATCCTTGTAGCAAATATCACTAGTTTATTTCCCAGGAGACAAGACTACCAGCATATTTATAAGAAAATTAGACCTAGTTACTTTTTTTCTTTCCCTGGTAAAGAGAGTGAATGTATCCTAGGTCAGTTGTTTTAACTTCTACCTCCCTAATGATCCATCCATAGTATTATATATAGTAGTAATTTTCTCCTTTTTATTTTCCTATAATATTCATTGTAATGATTCCATCACACCATAAAAAAGATCAAGTCACTTTTGGTGACCATTTGGGTTTTCCAGTTTGGGGCTAGTACAAATAATATTGCTATAAATATTCTTGTATGTCTTTTGGTTCATGTATATATATAATTTTTTTTGAAGAATATAAGTATGAAATTGCTGGGTCATCAGGTATGTGTATATTCAGTTTCAGTAGATACTGATAAAGTTTTCCAACATTGTCATACCCATTTTCATTACCACAAGCAGTGTATGAGACTTTCTGTCTCTCTAAAACTTTCCCCAAATCTTTTATTACTGATTTTGCAATTTGTAGCCATTCTGGTCGGAGAAGGCAATGGCACCCCACTCCAGTACTCTTGCCTGGAAAATCCCATGGATGGAGGAGCCTAGAAGGCTGCAGTCCATGGGATCGCTGAGGGTCAGACACGACTGAGCAACTTCACTTTCACTTTTCACTTTCATGCATTGGAGAGGGAAATAGCAACCCACTCCAGTGTTCTTGCCTGGAGAATCCCAGGGACGGGGGAGCCCGGTGGGCTGCCGTCTCTGGGGTCGCACGGAGTCGGACACGACTGAAGCGACTTAGCAGCAGCAGCAGCAACAGCAGCAGCATAAATGTTCCACACAGTATTATTCTTTTGTTATTTAGAGTTACCAGCATCATTACACCTAATCCTTTCAGTTTTAAATCCACCAAAAAAGAGTAACCCTTTCCTAGAAACAAAAGAATGCTGAGCCTGAGTCTCACTGGTTCAGTGAAGACCTAAGTCTGCCCTTGAATCCTTTACTGTGCTCTCATTGTTTATGCACAAGTACTACATTCCTTTTTGCACCAAGAAGAAAATCAATTGGATTGGAATTTCTAAGCGGCCCAACAGTTAACAGTAGGTTTTAGAGAAAATCCGGTGCCTGTGGTTTTTTTATTTGTGTGTCTTTGTACATTATCCCCTTCAGATCTATTGGATTTATGGAGGAGAAGATATTTTAGAGTATTTCAAATCTTTCCCTAGCCTGTCTATGCCTCTAGGCCTTGCTTCTGATCAGAGAGGCCCCAGCTCGTATCTCTTGTGTTGGAGTGGGTCACACACTATTGCTAAATAATTTGGTGAGAAAAGATATTGCAGTGCCCACCAGCTCTGAACTCCAGAGTCCAGAGTCCAGCTCTGGACTCTTCAAATGAAATACATTAAGGAGATTTCCTGTAGTTTTCTACTTGCTTTTCACCATACTGTACTGTTCCCGCAGAAAGGCAATTTTTGTATTTTTTTCTAGTGACTTCATTGACATTCATTCAGTTTCAATTATTCAACAACCTGTAATATTCATTATTCTTTGATTATTTCTCTAGATTTATTGGACGAAAGGAAGATGAGTGGACTTACTGAGTAAGTCAATGTTTTAACTTTCTATTATTCTGTTCATTATCTGAGACTTATTCTACTATCCTTTCCTCCTGTAAGTCTCTTTAGTAATGTCCAACTCTTTGTGACCCTATGGACTGTAGCCCACCAGCCTCCTCTGTCCGTGGGATTCTCCAGGCAAGAATACTGGAGTGAATTGACCATGCCCTCCTCCAGAGGATCTTCCTGATTCAGGGGTTGAACCTGTGTCTCTTATATCTCTTGCATTGGCAGGTGGGTTCTTTACCACTAGCACCACCTGGAAAACCCTATTCTACTATACAGTCTGTCAATAAAATTGGTAGTGTAAATTATAGCATATAATTTGTGCATCATGAAGAACAAACTGTATCTATAATCATAAAATATTTCATAATTTCAATGTTAAAGCAAAAAGATCACTGAGTGGATGAAAGGCATTTCTAATGTTTTTATATACTTAAAGGGAAATTATTATTTGCCTGAATGTCTATATTTTTGCTAGAATTCTTAGAGCTACAGTTTTAACTATTTCAGGGCAGAGGTGGTTGGCAGGGTGGGAATACTTATGATGAACTTCAAGAACATGTTAGAAACCATCTACTTCTATAAACTTCAAAAGTCACATATTGTGTTGTGGTTTTTGAAGTCTATTATTGATAATTTATCTTCTTGTTTAGCATAATTGATGTTTATTCCAAGATTTATATATACTTAAGTCCAAAAGTCTTTATGTTTGATTGGTTTTAGTTAAAACTGTTATTTTTACTTGTAGGATTTGAGATAAGATAGTTTCATGTCTTCTTATACAAGTTGCTAGTTAGAAATAAATAATAACGTATAAGAAGAAAAGAGACTGAATTCTAGGAAAATTTATGGTAGAGTCTTAGTCAACTGTTAAACTTGTCTTATCTAAACAGGCTCAAGGAGAGCTTATTGTGTGCTATCAGAAATTACATACCATATGGAGGCCTGGTTCACAAAGTTCGCATTCTGCTTCTGGGTCCAGTTGGAGCTGGGAAATCTAGCTTTTTCAACTCAGTGAGGTCTATTTTCCGAGGCCATGTAACGAACCAGGCTTTGGTGGGTTCTGATCCAACTGGGACATCTGAAAAGGTGAGTCCATGCTAGATCACTCAGCCTTTGCTTTTTTGTTCAAGTTAACTAGATTTGAAATGTCTTTTGCTGATCAATTTCATTACACATAGCATTCATTTCAATTTACAGTGTTTTTTTTTTTTTTTTTTTTTTTAATGAGCTCTTAAAGCTGCTTTTTTCCCTTTGCAGTACAGAACATATTTCATTAAGGATGGGAAAGATAACAACACTCTGCCGTTTATTCTGTGTGACACAATGGGGCTGAGTGAGAAAGAAGGCCTGGACATGGATGACATACCCTATATCTTAGAAGGCCATTTTCCTGACAAATACCAGGTATGATTTAGCTAATTATTGAGAATGTATAATTGATACTTAAAATGTTTATTTTTGCCCACAGTTGACAATATCAGACTCTAGTGCATTGGGATTTACTGTATTAAACTATACTTGTTCATGATCCTTTTCTGCTTTTTGATATTTTATTTTATAAAGAATTAAAACATCCAAGGGGCTTCCCAGATGGCGCTAATGGTAAAGAACTAGTCTGCTAATGCAGGAAACTCAAGAGACCTGGGTTCTATCCCTGGGTCGGGAAGATTCATTGGAGAAGGGCATGGCAACCCACTCCAGTATTCTTGCCTGGAGAATCCCACGGACAGAGGATACAGTCCATATGGTCACGAAGAGTCAGACACAACTGAAGTGACTTAGCACACAAAGCATCCAAAGGATTCTTCTGTCATAGCTGTTATAACAATGAATGCTATTTATGTTCACTTGCTTTTGGTTATGTGAAACAGAAACCTAACTACATCAATATACTCACATGGGTGATTTTTCTTATGTAGCAGGAAGTCTGAATGTAGGCAGTTTTGGGACAGTGTGGCAGGTTATTAATTTTAAGAGTCCTTCTGACTTTTGTTTCTGAGATCCCTCAGCATAAGGCATAATGTTTGCCCTCCCAACCCCACATTCATATGTTGAAGGCTTAATCCATATTGTGCTGAGGTTTGAGGGTAGAGAATTTTGGAGGTGATTAGATCATGACAGTGAAGCCCTCATAAATGCAATTAGTATCCTTGTAAGAAAGGACACAAGAGATGACCTCTCTAGAAGCCATATGAGGACACAGCAAGAAGGTGGCTCTCACCACACACCAAATCTACTAGCATTTTGATCTTGGATTTCCTAGCTTCCAGAACTATGGGAAATAAAAGTTTTTCTCTGTAACCTGTGACAGCAGGCCAGGATGACTAAGACACGTGGTTTTAATCTTTGTGTTCTCAAGATGATCATGCTAAGCACTGTCAATATTCCAGGCAAGAAAAAGGAAAAGATTAAAGAGAAGAACTACTTCAGTCAGCCTTTAAAAAAAAAGTTCCCATTCCTTTTTATAAATATTTAGATAATTAAGTTAATTATCAGTTCATCTTGTTCCAAATGAATAGTCAAATGTGCCAACATCTTTCATTGAATGTATTTGCATATTTTTCATTCTAAATATATATATTAATTTTTATTCCATAGTTTGTCCTATTAATATATATTTAAATTCCATTGTGATATCATTTTTGTTATATTGTCTAATTGTTTTAATTTCCATGGCAATAAATTGTGTCTTGATAACTCACTGGATACATCATTCATTATTCATTTCTCACAGGTTTTTGACTATTTCATACATACAATTTTTCAGATGAACTTGTTTGTACTTTATTTGGTTGTTTCTGTGTTTGATTTGTTGGTGCTTTGATTGGGATGAAGTGAAAATTTTATATTACATGTTGATATACATCTATGCACATCCAGTATTTTTATCCAGAAACAGAAAATACTTTATTTTTAAATTCATGCAAGATTCTTTCATTCTTTAGTGTCAAGTTATCTTATAGAGGTAGCTAAGTTTATTTTAAAATATCCTTTAAAAGAAATATTTGTTATAGAGAACGTTAAACCTATGTAAAAGTGGATAAAACTATTTAACAAATTTTCATTTACATAGCTTCAACAATTTTTTATTTATATCCAATCTTGATTCATCTATGTCTATCCACATTCTTCTCTCCTGTATTATTTGGAAGAAAATATGAGACGTCATAACATTTCACCCATAAATGGATATGCCTTTAAATATATGTTGCTGTTGTTGTTGTTCATTTGATAAGTTGTGTCTCATGCTCTGGGACCTCATGGACTGCAACACGCCAGGCTTCCTTGTCCTTCACTATCCCCTGGAGTTTGCTCAAACTCATGTCTATCGAGTCAGTGATGCCATCCAACCATCTCATCCTCTGTTGTCCCCATCTCCTCCTGCCCTCAATCTTTCCTAGCATCAGAATCTTTTCCAATGAATCAGTTCTTTGCATCAGGTAGCCAAAGTATTGAAGCTTCAGCTTCAACACTGGTCCTTCCATATAAATATTCAGGGTTTATTTCCTTTAGCATTGACTGGTTTGATCTCCTTGCAGTCCAAGGCACTCTTGGAAGTCTTCTCCAGCACCACAAATTGAAAGCATCAATTCTTCAGCACTCCCCCTTCTTTATCGTCCAACTCTTACATGCATACATGACTACTGGAAAAACCATGGCTTTGACTATATGAGTGTCAAAAAAAGTAATGTTTTTCCTTTTTAATATGCTGTCTAGGTTTGTCATAGTTTTCCTTATAAGGAGCAAGTGTCTTTTAATTTCATGGCTGCAGTCACTGTCCACAGTGATCTGGAGCCAAAGGAAAAAAAAACATGTAACTGCTTCTATTTTCGCCCCCCTTCTGTTTGTTATGAAGTGATGGGACCGAATGCCATGATCTTAGTTTTTGACTGTTGAGTTTTAAGCCAGCTTTTTCACTCTCCTCTTTCATCCTCAAGAGGCTCTTTAGTTCCTCTTTACTTTCTGCCCTTAGAGCGTTGTCATCTGCATATCTGAGGTTGTTGATATTTCTCCTGGCAATCTTGATTCCATCTTTGTGATTCATCTAGTGTGGCATTTGCATAATGTACTCAGCATAGACGTTAAATAAGCAGGGTGATAATATACACCCTTTATGTTCTTGTTTCCCAATTTTGAACCAGCCCGTTGTTCAATGTCTGACATGCATACAGGTTACTCAGGAGACAGGTAAGGTGGTCTGGTATTCCCATCTCTTTAAGAATTTTCCACAGTTTGTTGTGATCCACACAGTCAAAGGCTTTAGCATAATCAGTGACACAGAAGTAGATATTTTTCTGGAATTCCCTTTCTTTCTCTATGATTTAACGAATGTTGGCAATTTGATCCCTGGTTCCTCTGCCTTTTCTAATCTAGCTTGTGTATCTGGTTCACCTACTGCTGAAGCCTAGCTTGAAGGATTTTGAGCATTACCTTGCTAGCATGTGAAATAAGTGCAACTGTACAGGAATCTGAACGTTCTTTGGCATTGCCTTTCTTTGGAATTGGAACGAAAACTGACCTTTTCCAGTCCTGTGGCCACTGCTGAGTTTTCCAAATTTGCTGACATATTGAATGTTGCACTTTAACAGCGTCATCTTTTAGGATTTGAAATAACAGCTGGAATTCCATCACCTCCACTAGCTTTGTCCATAGTAATGTTCCCTAAGGCCTACTTGACTGCACATTCCAAGATGTCTGACTGTAGGTGAGTGACCACACTGTCGTGATTATCTGGGTCATTAAGACCTTTTTGGTATAGTTCTTCTGTGAACTCTTCCCACATCTTCTTAATCTCTTCTGCTTCTGTTAGGTACTACCATTTCTGTCCTTTATCACATCCATCCTTGCATGAATTGTTCCCTTGATCACTCCAATGTTCTCGAAGAGATCTCTAGTCTTCCTGGTGGCTCAGATGGTAAAGAATCTGCCTGCAATGCAGGAGACCCAGGTTTGATCTCTGGGTGAGAAAGACCTCCTGGAGGAGGGAATGGCTACTCTTCCCAGTATTCTTGCCTAGAAAATTCCATGCACAGAGGAGCCTAGCAGGCTACAGTCCATGGGGTTCCCAAGAGTTGGACATGACTGAGAGACTAATACTTTCACTTTTATTTGAATATATATATATTTTAAATTTATTATTAAAATATATATTTAATTTATATTTAACATGTCAAATGTTTTATATATGTATGTATATATGCATATATATATACACTCATGGCACATATGTGTCTTTTGTTAAATATAGCCATTATAGGCTTATCACATCTAAAAGTTATACTTGTTCTTAATTTGCAAACTATTACCCATTTCTCTTTATCATGCATCTTTTTTTGACAATTTGTTAGAAACATTATTCAAATAAATCTCTCCAGCCTCTTTTAGTCTGTATGTTCTGCCTCTATATCTTCTGGTATTCTTCTTCGAAATTAATTTTTTAAGAAATCTAGTTGTTTGTTCTCTAGACTAACCTATAGTATGAACTTTGCTGTTTGTTTCAATTGATGTGGGTTTCCAAAACCATGGGAAAAATTCCAAAACCATGCCTGGGGCATGTTTAAATTCAGCTTGTACTTCATAGGTGGTGTTGTGTTCTTTCATGAAGAGGCATACAACTTTGGGTTTTCTCATTTTTATAATATAAGGTAGCCATTGGTGTTCAATGTCTAGATCCTTTACTGCAGTGTGAAAATAGTGATATTCTCTTTCTGTCACTACTTCATTTCACATATGAAAAAGAAGCTTCCCCTCTTCTATTACTAGATTATTTAGTGGTAGAGCTTGTATAGGAAAGGTAGAAATGTATGCTCCATTTTTTCTCTTTTTCACAAACTTTTGAAACAATAAGTTAATTCTTTGTATCTGCCAACAATTACCATTTATTATTTTATTATCCATATGAACTCATGAATTGAATATACTTGATATGCCTCTATTTACTATGTTTTTCTCCATTTTGATGCCAAATGTACCATTTTTGACAAGTGGAGACCTCTACATTTTGGATACTGAGTGGTTTTTTTTTTTTTGATAGAAACCTTAAAAATCTTCTATATTTCTTATTTATGATATACTAGATATTCAAGCCACATTGTACATATTTCCAGTTCTAGATTTTAAAACAATGATTTCTCTAAGGAGTCTTTGCTTGGGTCATTAGAACTGTTGATTGCTTCTTAGTTGGCCACTGGTTCTTGCCCTTTTCTGTAGACAGGGCTAAGATACACACACATACATATATAATATATGTGCTTATGATAAAATATAGTATGAATTTATGAAGAAACTTTCCATTCAAACTCAGGGCTAGAGAATTTTTACTTAATCTCTTCTATCTTACATAATCCTAAAGGAAATTAACTCTGAATATTCATAGGGAGGGCTGATACTGAAGCTGAAGTGCTAAAACTTTGACCATCTAATGTGAAGGGCCTATTCATTGGAAAAGACTCTGATACTGGGAAAGATTGAGGGTAGGAGGAGAAGGGGGGTTGACAGAGGATGAGATGGTTGGATGGCATCATTGACTCAATGGACATGAGTTTGAGCAAACTCAGGTAGATAGTGAAGGACAAGAAAGCCTGGTGTGCTGCAGTCTGTGGGGTTGCAAAGAGTCGTATATGACTTAGCCACTGAACAACAATCTTACATTTGTATCTCATTTTTCCCAAGCAGAGAATCCCTATTCTCAAGTGCATCAGAGGTGGCAGAATATCATGTCACCACTCATTTGCTTTATTGCACATAATATTCACTGTGGTCTCAGAGCAAAATTCCTATTACTACTATGAACAATCTAATCATGATCATATTTAATACCAACATAATATAAGCACTATCAAAGCTGGAAACAATTTATTCTTTTAGCAGATTTTTATTTTCAATTTAGGAAATATGTAGCAGAAATATACAAATGACTATGCTTTCGAGTCAAATTATTTATCTCTGTGTGGTTATGATCCCACTGGATATAAAAGCTTATTTGTTTAAAGTTAAGGATAGCTTTTAAAATTTAGTTTTATATTTATGTTTGTCATCTATACAAGGTCAAATCTAGAAAAGGTGTACTCAAAGAATCCATCTTTTCTCTGAATACATTCGTCCTCTTTTCTTATAAGTACTCATATAAAAATTTATAGTTTATTTGTGGTTTCTCCTTTCTTAGAGAGGTGATAGAATACTATATGTCACTGATGAATCAGATTTTTGCCACTACAAATAGTCCGGAAGTTAATAGCCTTGTATATAGATTACTTTGTATTTTGCCAATATATATATGGGACAGATTCCCAGCATAGGAATTGCTAGTTCAAGAGTAAACACATCCTATTTTGAATCACTTCCCTGCTTGTATTCTGCTGATACCAGATTTCTTTCTGAATGCTTTCACTTCCACCTTTATCCACATTGCTTCTACTATCTCGAATGCTTTCTACCATCTTCTTATTCCCTTTATCAGACTAACTCTCCCCCAGCATTTTAGCTTTCCGAGTATATGACCCTTCCTCATAGAAGCTTTACCTGATCATGTGAAAGGACAGCTTTCTAATTGCATAACAACTGTCTTCTCTACCAGATTGTTAGCCCTTTAATGTTAGAGACATGCCTGTGTTGTTCAGTTTCAGTCACTTGAACTGTGCTTGGTGCAGAGTGTGTGCTTATAAATACTCATTGAATTAATATATTGCTTTATGTTTACTTGACAGTTTAATTCCTTAAAACTAAGGCCAAAAGGCATTGGTAACCATACAGTCTGCCCATTGCTGAAGGACAGAATTCATTGTGTGGCATTTGTGTTCAGTGCCAACTCTGTTGGACAGCTCTCCCATGAGATGGTGGAAAAGATCAAAAGAATTCGAAGGGAGTTGATTAAGTCTGGTGAGTCTCTTTCCACTTTACTTCTAAGGGAAATGATTATATTGTTGGGTGGTTTGGGGACAGAATGAAGAACTTAAGAAATTGCATATGTGAACTTGTGTGTGCTAAGTCGCTTCAGTTGTGTCTGACTCCTTGAGAGTCTATGGACTGTAGCCCACTAGGTTCCTCTTTTCATGGGATTCTCCAGGCAAGAATACTGGAGTGGGTTGTCATTCCCTCCCCTAGGGGATCTTCTCAACCCAGGGGTTGAACCCACGTCTCTTATGTCTCCTTCATTGGCAGGCAGGTTCTTTACTACTAGCACCACCTGGGAAGCCCTCATAGGTGAATATTCCCCTGGCTAATCAGTGTGATTCAATCAAATTAATCCCTCACAAACTGAGTGACTTTGTGCCTCAATTTTCTGATCTATAAAATTGTAGTATAATCATAGAGCCTACCTCAGAGATTTATTACAAAGATTAAACAAATCAATATAGATGAAGACATTACTATAATCCTCACTGCCTGCTACCTTGGCATTCTAGCATGTGTTTATTTACCAAGAATCCTAAATTCCCCCTTGTTTCTTAAAGGATTAGAAAGTGGAAAAGAACATTTCAGTAAGAGAAAGATGTAGGAAAGTAAGATGTTGAATAGGGAGAGGTAGCATCAAAGCTTTGGAGAAGGTAAATAGGATTAGGGAATTAGGGTGCCTTAATAGTTTTTCTAGGCTCTGTTATTCATTCTGTTTGCACATGAGACAATTTGTCACAACTTTGATTAAGTTAGAAGCAGGAATGATTGATTTACTTGTTCACTGAAATTTAAAAGCTTTCAAGGGTGGTGTGCAGGGAGGTGATTGCTAAAATCCCATCTTCTTCTTGAGGCATCTTTCCCCCCATCTTGTGTGTTAGAGTTCTTTTGGTTTTCTCTAATCTCCATAAAAACACAAATGTTTGGATAGGATGTAGAATCAATCAATAATGCTATAGCACACATTATAGTTACCTCTTCCAAGAGGTGGTTTCTTTTGAAGTCTTGTCTTTTCCCATAGGAGGCAATGAAGGATATTTCCTCTGTTAGACGAATTTCAAGTATGAATGAGTAGTTAAGGGGGCCTTTTTTTGTGGGGGATTCAGAACCTTCTCAAGTCTCTGAAATTGCTCCATAGATAGCATATTGCATAATTGATAGCTGATTAAATGAAAAATATTGGTGTTGTCTTTAATAATGAAAATAATTTGGATCTTTTTGGCATAGATGTGGTCCATGTGGTGTTGCTCACGCATGTGGATACCTTGGATCTGATTACAAAAGGTGACCTCATAGACGTATACAAATGTGTGCCTGTGAAACTTCAGGTAATGGGTGATGCAATTTGCAAACACATTTTCTGGGGTATTATGTCACTCTAATCACATATTACTGTGTATAAAAATAAAAACAAACACCTACTGAGTTTAAGAAGAATTAAAACAATTGCTTGAGATAACTCAGGCTCATTTTCCAATTTTTAAAAATTAAATATATATTTATCTTTACACTGACACAGATATTTCCATTCACTACAATTTAATTCAGTTAGGTTCTATTCAACTTATATAAATTACCTTGATGATCAAGCAAATATGATAGTCTCCAATCAAATACACAGATAATAAAAATAATTTCCCTGCACTAAAAAGCATATAATTTTGTAGGAAGAGGTAAAGAGACTGGGGGATGTGGTAGGATAAGAAGAAATTGACAAAAGGATATGATGTGATTGAGTGTGATAAACAGAAATGATTAAAAATAAAATGTTTTGAAAGTTTAGAGAAGGGAAATTAGTGCATTAAAAGGGAGGGGGATGATTTCATTACTGGGGTGGGACTGAGGAGGAGCATTTCAAGAAGTGAAGGGACCAAAAGGGGAAAAACTGAGGCCCTGGATAAGTCAATGCATCAATAAGGGAAAAGGTAGTGTGTATGGGAAGCATGGTACTGTTTAGTTTAGGGGAGGGCTGAATCCTTGGAGTGCTAGAGAGAGGAAGTTACATTTGCATGAGATGATTCTATTAATTAGGTGCATTATATGGAATTACAGCAATGTTTTTGAAAGAGCAATGGTATGACCAAAGTTAAGCCAATAAACATCTGCCACCCATGTGCAGAATAGATTGGAGTCGAGGGAACCTGGAGGTGGGAACCATAGTTGGGAGGAAATAAAGATGGTTAATATTTGTTGAGCACTGCTGCTGCTTGGAGGCTTCAGTCATGTCTAACTCTGCGACCCCATGGACTGTAGACTGCTAGGCTCTTCTGTCCATAGGGATTCTCCAGGCAAGAATACTGGAGTTGGTTGTCATGCCCTTCAGGGGATCTTCCTGACCCAGGGATCGAATCCAGGTCTCCTGCATTATAGACATATTCTTTACCACTGAGCCAACAGGGAAGCCCATTGAGCACTAAATATGTGATGTATTTTCTTATTCAATACTTTATAACAACTTTATGAGATGGGCACTGTCATGACCACATTTGATAGATAAGGAAACAGAAGCACACAGAGTAAAGCAATTGCTAGTTTACTGATGGTGCTAGGAGGTGACAGAGTCCTATTTTGAACCTAGGAAGTGTGGTTCCACAAATAAACTAGGCTAAGCCTGAATTAAGCGTAACATTAAATTAGTCTAGTAAAACCGACTTATCCCGAGAATAACCTTTAAAAGGAAACTGAAAGGGAACTTCCCTGGTGCTACGGTGGATTAGAATCCACCTGCCAATGCAGGGAACACGTGTTTGATCCCTGGTCCAGGAAGATCCCACACGTCCTGGAGCAACCAACGCCATGTGCCGCAACTCCTAAGCCTGAGTGCTGTGACTACTGGAGCCTGCGCCCCCTAGAGCCCACACACTGCAACTGCTGAGCCCACGTGCTGCAACTACTGAAGCTCGCGTGCTTAGTGCCTTGCTCTCCAACAAGATAAGCCATTGCAATGAAAAGGCTGCACATTTCAACTAGAGGGTAACCTCCACTCGCTACAACTAGAGAAAGTCTGTGCAAAGCAGCAAAGACCTAGCACAACCAAAAATAAATAAAAATTGAAAAGAAATTTAAAAAGGAAATGATAGAGTTTAATATAAGGTGTTAAAATGCTTGAATTTCAGTGTAGTTTGTATGAAACTATTAGGTACCTTTCACTTCTAATTCATATTTAATCTATTATGTGTATTCTAAATGAAAATTAGCAATGATATTAGAACTTGACTTGTGAAGTTCTTGAAGAAACCCCTTTATGGGGCCAGATCTCTGTCTCTACATTCTCCAACAGCAAAAGCATTGCCAAGTTCTTACTTTATGTTAGTACTTTCATAATTTATATTGACATAAAATTGTATTTTGCACTGTTTTAAGATTTCTGGGCTTTACATTCTCTATTGCAGCTAGAGGCAGTTCACAGAAAACTTGGATTCCCTCTTTCTGACATCTTTGTGGTTAGTAATTATACCTCAGAGTGGGAACTGGAGCCTGTCATAGATGTCCTGATCCTCTCTGCACTGAAAGAGATGCTGCGGGCTGCAGATGACTTCTTAGAGAATTTTCCTCTTGAGAAAACAGGTAGATGTGTTTGATGGTGTAAAAGCGTAAGGTGTCCACTATGTGGCTACTTCCAGTTTGGGTGTATACTGGACCTACCCTACTTCTTCCCCTTCTTGTCTTGTTTTAAAATGAAAATTTGAAATGATTCACCTCTGTCTTAACAGACCAAGCAGTATCCTTTTTCTCTTTTGTCAAAGTGGGCGTTGCTGCTTGGGACTCAAAAAGGGATTGACTCAGCATTGTTTCTGATCAGATGTGATCTTTGATTATTAGTCCTTCATTGGAGCTTTATACTTATGCCTGTTTTTTGACTTGACTTTTCAATGGCTTTCCCTCATCAGAGCCTGTCTTAATGCAGTGTAATCAGTTCTGGGTAGAGGTGGCTGCTTTTCCTGTTTATGACTTCAGATTTTAGTATTATGTGTATTTCCTGTTATCAACCTGTGTATAGTACATGCTGCACTGTTCCAATCAAAGATAAGGCAGGAGTGTTAGCCTAAACTCAAATCTTATTTCAGTTTGTGAGAAATCAGAGTATCATATTATCTCTGGCTCTCTCCCTTGCAAACTCCTGGGAAACTCTCACATTACTATGTTTGCGGTTCTGACTTTGCCATCCTGGTTTTCCCATTCCTTCTCTTCCTTATGGGGTATGCACTCCCAAAGTCAGGGTTGGCTTAGACCTGCTGTAGCCCAGTGTTTCTTCTTCCTACTGGTTGCTTTTTCCTGCTGCTGCTAAGTCACTTCAGTCCTGTATGACTCTGTGCAACCCTATAGACGGCAGCCCACCAGGCTCCTCCGTCCCTGGGATTCTCCAGGCAAGAATACTGGATTGGGTTGCCATTTCCTTCTCCAATGCAAGAAACTGAAAAGTGAAAGTGAAGTCGCTCAGTCGCGCCCGACTCTTAGCGACCCCATGGACTGCAGCCTACCAGGCTCCTCCACCCATGGGATTTTCCAGGCAAGAGTACTGGAGTGGGTTGCCATTGCCTTCTCCGTGGTTTCCCCTGGATAACCCATTAAGAGTATGTTGTTTTCTTTTACTCAGAGATCAGAAGAAAGAAATAATCAAATGTGAATAAAGAAAATAAGTGAGCATGTTGCATATTAAAGCTTTTAATTTCATCATAGAAGAGTGAAAAGTGTGAAATGAGAAAACATGGGAAAAAAGGAAGCAGTTGAACCTGAGGGGGATATTTTATTTAAATCTAGAATGAAATTACACATACAAAATCATAATACCTATAAAGAGGAGCAGCACAATTTAAATCATTAATTGTATAAAAGACTAATAATTTCTTTAAAAATTATGTTCTGTATCTGTGAAAAATTAAAGTTTCTGCTTGTAAAACTGAAGTCTAACTTGAGTGTGTGCATACGTGTGTGTATGTGGTATGTGTGTGTGATTTTGGAAAAGATTATTCTAATATGACTTGTCAACATCTTCTGACCTTCAGCCGTATTGTCTTAATTTTTGCCTTCTTATGTTATTTCTAAAGTGCTTGATTCTCTTTGGGTCCCTGTTAATGTTGTATTCTTTAACCTAAAGCCATTTTTGTTTGAATATCTGAACACTTCTTCAAAGATGTAGCAAATTAATATTACATAGAGATTTCAGTTCATGTAGCAATGAAAATTAAAGAGCTATAACTATATACAGTAGTATCGATAAATATTAAAAGTATACTATTGACCAAAAGGAGAAAGATATGAATGAATCTATACATGATGAATAGATTTATATAAATCTCACAGAAGTGCTAAGTAAAACAAAGGGAATGATAATCTTAAAAATGATGGTCATAAAAATGAAGATGGTGATTTTATTTCAAGTGGAGAGGGGCTCTATGTAATATACTGTAATTTATTATCTGTTCTATTAATACTATTCATAGGCCTGGGGATTATCTCCAATTTGGGACTGTTATGAATAATGCTACTTTAAAGATTCTTATACACATCTTTTGAGGCACATATAAAAATTGTCCCTGAGATGTATAACTGAGAAATTTCTAGCTCATTGGGTCTGTCTACATATCTTCAACTTTATTGGAAACAATCCAAGTGTCTATTGACAGGTGAATAAGTAAAAATATGTGGTATATCCATGCAATGGAATACTACTCAGCAATAAAAAGAAGGAAATATTTTTACAGGCAAGTGTAGGAGACAGGAAGAATAAAAGAAAAGCAGGCCCCGGCAAGGGCCGCAAAATAAATTTGTAATTATTGATAAACTGGATGCTATAAGGCATGAGACTCTTGGAACAAGTCCGGAGGGAACAGTTCATCATCTTGAAAACAAGATATGATCCTGCGACCCCAGACTGTTTCTCAACTGGCGTCTCAGAGTCCCATGTTTTACGTATCTGATGGAAAATCTATAGATAAAATATCAGTCTTAGTTACTGATTTGTTATTGGTTACTGTTTCTCAATTACTCAAGGGTTAATGATCATTTTCTTCTTTGGCCCTGAAGGCCACAAGAGTTATAGCTTAACTCCCCGCATATTCTTCCCTTCACGGCTGAAGGCATACTAAAGCTGGCTCGGATTCAGTTTCGGCACCTTCACCTTGGAGCAGTGTTGGCCCCCCGATCCTCGCTTTTCTCTGAATTCTTGTGTCTTGTTTCTCATTCTCTCCCCATGTCGCGCTTTCGGAAACCCTGCTTGTCGAGCTGGTCTCGACAGGCAAAAACATACACAAATCAGGTAGACTATTTTATTTCTTTACCTCCCAAGGTGGAGGGGTGCCGAGGTCCAGCCCCGGCTGATTCAGGGAGTTCGAAGGGAGATGGCATCGACGATTAATTTAAATATTCATCAAAGATATAAAGAGTAATAGAATGAGGATAGCTCAGTAGGAAAATTCAGTGGAGAAAAGAGGCTGAGTAGCTTGGTTTACGCGGAAAATCAATATAACCTGTGACATCAGGTTAGCTCTGACCACGGAGGCTGCAGGCGCCCTCTCGAATAGCGGAAGGTGCCCCAACTTAGGCACCTTCTTGAGTGGGTCTTAGAAGCCCAGGCAAATAAATGGTCATAGAGGACCTCTGCGCTCCAGATGGAGACTCAGGCAGAAATTGAGAAAAAGAATGACAGGGGGAGACCAAGCTTCGGTGAGCAAGGCCCGTAGCTTTATTTTCAACAGGGGCTTTTATACCCTAAGTTGCTCATAGAGGATAATAGGGGATGTGAAATCATGCAAAGTCAGCAGTCTTTGATACTTATCGAAACCAGGGTTTCTTTCCTGCAAATTTATCGTATACAAATGGTTTAGGTGATTTACATCATCTTCTGGCCAGAAGGCCTATTAACATTTTATGACTCTTGACAAAGGTTTGTCAACCGTAAGACTTATTTTCTCTAAGAGTAATTATTTTAAGGTTTGGTGCCATCCTCCGAAGGTGTTAGATAAAATTGCATTCCTGTAGGGCAGAGGTGCAGTGGGTTTACAACAAAGGAAAGAATTTATTGCCTTAAGGGTCTAAAGTTGCTAACACCAAGGCCACTACTTATTTTTTCTACATACCAACTATATTAATTAATACACATTTAAGGATACAATACAGGGGATGTGGAAACTTGGCAGCAAGCATTGGCTCATCAATGAAATCTTTTACTAGTTTTATTCTCACAGTTTCTAACTCTCTGAGAGGCTCTAAGCTATTTAAATATCTTAAGCTTCCCGTGCCTCTCAGGGCGCCTCTCACGGCTTGGAGACTGTAAACAATTGTATGCATAGCTGTAGGAGTCCGGGTAAACTTGTCAGGCGAGTTAGAGAGCTATCTGAGGGGTTTGGATTTAAACACTCCTAATACCCAGGAACTTTATTAACTGGAGCTGTAAGTTAACTCTATCAGAGAGAGTGAGATGGTGGTGGGGGACAGCCCCCAGTAAAGTCAGAGGTGAGAGCACAAGGCAGTAAAGTAGGCAGACTCTGGTTTTTGGGGGTAGATGCTCGAGAATATCCAGGGGGACTCCTGAGGCTCGATCCCGCCTTTGAGAATGCCGAGCCTCCTTCTCATGACCTTTGCCACGGGCGGAGCTCCTCACGCTGGCTCCAGCAGAGGGGGTTTGTGAAGAGTAAGTAGCCACCTGGTGCTTCTGCAGGAGCTAAAAGTGTCCTTTGTTTTGATCAGAATGGTGGTGAAATGGACATTTGCTTTAATAACATTTTTAAGTTGAATATTTGTATTTTATTGTACTTTCCTGCCTGTATTGTATATTCCATACTAACAGAAAAAAATTAATATCATAGAAAACTTTTGGAATTATGCAGAACTGGGTCTAAATCCCTATTATGCTACATAATTTGCAATCTTTTAAAAAATCTTTAATTTCCCATCTTACATAGATATGTCATAAACTCTAAATTAGATAATATATGTAACTAAATCATTAGATAATATATATAATTAGATAATATATACATATAAATAATTAGATAATATATGTAACTATATTAATATGTATGATGTATAATATGTATAATATATATGTAATTAATAACATACGTGAATTAGGTGATATTCATAACTACATTAATCATTAGTGTAGGCACTTAGAAACATAAACCCAGATACTGAAGGACATTGCTAGTCTCATATTACAACAAACCAATAATCAACTATCAATCTCTCTATTGTAAATTTAATTTTATTGTAGTTGAAAATAAACATAAGATTTGGACTTGGTAACTCATAAAAAATGAAAGAGACAAAATTGAATTCAGTTTTTTTTTTCTTTCTTTTTGTTTGTTTGTTTGATATGCAGTTTAAAGAAGGTACACCTTTAGCTTTAGGAGCATACGACGTCTCGGATTCAAAATCTGAAACAGTCAACGGAAACAAACTAAATGTTGGGTCATTTCTGCCCCCTAGTGGTCAATGCTCTAAATGGAGAAGATGCTGCTGCTGCTGCTGCTGCTGCTAAGTCGCTTCAGTCCTGTGTGACCCCATAGACGGCAGCCCGCCACGTGGTGAAGGTCAAATTTGGAAACTCAAATAAAAACTAAGGCTTGTTGAAATGGAAGATGATTTTCTCCTGGTGTTGAATATATGACAGCATTTGGAAATGCTGAGTTCTGTGCTAGAATATTTTTATTCCTGGCGTTATATCAGACATTATTCATGTATGTTTGCAAACTAAGGTATTATTAACATATCCTATTTTAGCATGTTTAAATAGAAATTTGAATGTTAATGCTCAAGGCCTATGGTGATCAATAAACACATAAAATGGGAACTTTTGTCTTTTGCTTTAAAACAATGTTATTCCCAATGACATTACTTTTGGATAATGAGGTTCGAACCCACTTACACATGAGTTAATTTGTGCAGGCAAATTACATTCATGTAGAACAGAAGAAACATTATGCTTCAAGAGTCATGTTCCTTCAATGTGAATTTATATTTGATTTAGTATTATTCAATAGGAAAAAAGAGTCTGCAAATTAGTTACTATAGCACATTGCTCCAAAAACATGACGATGTGCCCTGGTTCCCTACCAATGCTTCTTTCAGAGATTTATGATGAATTCCTTTGCCTACACAGCATTATGTCCAAACTTCTTAGGATATTTTTCCTAATCTGGACATTCTTGATCTCAAACACTAAAACAAGTGCTCCACTGAGTGACTTCCTCTTCCTAACTGTTTTATGCATTGTCCCATCTCCATGCGATTGTTTATACTTTGGGGAAGTTATTTAATTTCTATGTCCCTTGTTTTCTCATCTGGCAAATGGGAATAATTATAGTACCTACCTCAGAGAATTGTTTTGAGGATTAAATAAAAGTATACTTAAAATACTTTTTGAAGTGTCAGAAACACAGTAGACAGTAAATGTTGTTGCTGTTGTTGTTTAGTTGCTAAGTCATGTCCAACACTTTTGTGACCCCAGGAACTGTAGCCTGCTAGGTTCCTCCATCCATGGGATCTCCCAGGCAAGAATACTGGAGCGGGGGTGCCATTTCCTTCTCCAGAGGATCTTCCAGATGCAAGGATTGAGCCCATGTCTCCTGCATTGACAGGCAGATTCTTCACCA
This sequence comes from Bos indicus x Bos taurus, assembly GCF_003369695.1. NCBI lineage: Eukaryota > Metazoa > Chordata > Mammalia > Artiodactyla > Bovidae > Bos > Bos indicus x Bos taurus. Next base: position 66,168,722 of record NC_040078.1, on the reverse strand, counting down.
CTGAGCCACTAGGGAAGCCGAGGCAGTAAACAAATGCCTATTGCTATTCATGTTTCCCTTCTGTAGTATTTCATCTTGTATACCTCTCTACCACCTGCCAATCAGGAATTGATTTCTCTGTCATTTGCATTCTGCTGACTCTTTGTAGACACTGTTCAGGCATTATCACACTATATGTTATTTAGCTACACGGTCATGTATGGGCACACTGCTGTTTGTGGTCAGTTCACTTAGTATAGTTTCTGTGAATAATAGATGGTCAGTAATGTTTGAAGGAATTAAATGAAGTGATTAGAAAACATGTGAAGACTTATGTGGATGTGAACCTGATTCCTGAAAACGTAGCTGAGAATAACATCAAAAAATCTACAGCTGATTCTTGAGCAACACATGTTTAAACTGTGGGTCCACTGATAGTAGATCTTTTTCAGTAAATATACTGGACAAAATTTTGGAGATTTGCACTGCTTTGAAAAAATTACCAATAAACCATGTAGCTTAGAAATGTAAAAAAAGTGAAGAAAAAGTAGGTATGTCATAAATGCATAAAATATATGAATATTCTAGCCTATTTTATCATTTATGGTCATAAAATACATACAAATCTATAATGAAAACTTAAAATTTATCAAAACTTATGCATTAAAACACGTAAAAACCATACTTGGCACCATTCATAGCCGAGAGAAAAGTAAAAAACAATGTAAAAAAGTGTAATGATGCAGTGTTAAATCATAACTGTAAAATTAGCTGCAGTACACACTGTACTACTGTACAGGCAACTCCTGCTGCTGTTTAGGTGAGCTTAGGTGTTGTGAGGGTCTGTGTAAAATGCCACGTGATGCTCATCATCTCCGTATGTGCAGTTCCTCTCTCTAGTAAACTGTGCATCACAGTAGAAAGTGATCTTTTCAGTTCTTGTGTGGTTTTCATCACGTTTAGTTCTATATCATAAACCTTGGCTAACACCATGGGACCCATATGAAGTGCCGCTAGTGAGGTTGGAAGTGCTCCCAAGAAGCAGAGAAAAGTCATGACGGTATTACAAGAGGAAGTTTAATTGCTGGATATGTACCCTAGATGGAGGTCTGCAGCTTCTGTTGCCTGCCATTTCAAGATAAACAAATCCAGCATAAGGACCATTGTAAAAACAAACAAACAAAACAACAACAAAAACAAACCCCAAAAAGGAAATCCATGAAGGCATAACTGCATCTACACTAGCAAGCAGGAAAACTTTGCACTTTTTGCAAAATATCTTTTTATCCTGTATTGAAAATGCAGTTTTTATGCGGGTGCAGGCATATCTATAGACTAATATGTTTCAAAAAAAAGTGAAGTTATTATATGACAATGGAAAGCCAAAGGAAGGTAAAGGATCTAAAGCTGTAGAATTTAACAGCGAAGGATGGTTTGATAATTTTAGAAAGATGTTGGCTTTAAAAATATCAAGATAACAGGAGAGGCAACTTCCACTGACCAAGAGGCAGCAGACAATTTCCTGGAAAGAGTATCTCCAGGAGTTATTAACATTTATTAATACAGAAGGGAAATGTGCACCAGGATTTAAGGCAGGAATGGATAGCCTAGCTCTCCCATTTTGTGTAAATGCAGTCGGGTTTATGATCAGAACTGCCTGTATCTATAAAGCTGCTAACATCTGAGCCTTGACAGAAAAGTATATACACCAGCTGTTAGTCTTCTGGTTGTACAGCAAGAAGTCCCAGACAATGAGAAGTATTTTTCTGGACTGGTTCCATTGATGCTTTGTCCCTGAAGTCAGGAAATACCTCTCCCATAAGGCACTACCTTTTAAAGGTCTTTTGATATTGGACAATGTCCCTGGCCACCCAGAACCTCATGAGTTCAGCACTACAGGTGCTGAAGTGGTCTACTTGCTCCCAAACACAGTGTCTCAGATTCAGATTCCAGATTAGGGCTCCTAGGGACTTTAAAGCTCATTACACATGGTACTCTATGGAAAGGATTGTCAATCCTGTGGAAGAGAACCTCGATGGAAACAACATTATAAGAGTCTGGAAGGATTACACCACTAAAGATGCCATCGTTATTGTAAAAAAACCTGTAAAAACCATAAAGCCTGAAACAATAAGTTCCTGTGGAGAAATTGTTTCCAGATGTTGTGCATGACATCTCAGGATTTATGACAGAGCTCATCAAGGAAATTATGAAAGAGACTGTGGATGTGGCAAAAAAAGATAGGGTGGTGTCTGTGAAGGGTTTCAGAATATGGATCTTGGAGAAATTCAAGAGCTAATAGACACCACACCAGAGGAATTACCAGAAGATGATTGAGTGCTTCTGAACCAGTGCCAGACAACGGAGAAGATGTACAAGAAGCAGTGCCAGAAAAAAAAAAAACAAACAAAAAAAACTAACGTTAGACAAAAGTCAGAAGGGTTCTGACTTTTCAAGACTGCTTTTGCATTCTTTTATAACATGGATGATCCCTTCTATGATTTGGGCACTGAAGTGAATGGTAGGAGGATTCAGTCTGTATAGAAACATTTTGAGAGAAATGAAAAGCGAAGTCAGACAGAAGTTATGATATATTTCCATAGTTACACTAAGTGTGCCTGACCCTCCTGCTGCCCTTTCCACCTCCTCTCCCTCTTTGGTCTCTGCCACTCCTGAGACAGCAAGACCAACCCTCCTCTGCAGCCTACTCAACATGGAAATGGCAAGGATGAAGACCTTTATGATGATTTATTTCCACTTAATGAACAGTAAATAGTCATCATGCTGTACAGTTAATAAACTTATCTGTTGTGTATGTTCATGTAAAAATCAAATAACTGTAGGACAAAAACCATAGGAGATATTTTTGTGTCATCATCATCGTCACCTAAGTGTTCATATTCTGTTAATTCCTCAAAATAATTTTTGTATCAGAGGGCATATTTTGGGGTGACATATCCTGATTTCCTTCTGTTGAAAGAGGAAGCTGCTACCTCTGTACATAGGCAGAGAGGACAATGTGGTGAGATGGTGTTACCAGAACCAAGAAGCCAAAGCTTTCTGGAGGAAACTGTAACCACAGTGGGAGCTTCCTGGTGAGAAGTGAAGCTGCAGAGGGTGGACTGTCCCATGGAAGCTGAAGCCATAAGAAGGACTTAGTTGCTGCTGGAGGTCACACCCAAGGGCGAGAAAGGAGCTGACAGAGCCCCCATCTCTGCACTACAAACTGCCTTCTAGTCTCCAGCTGGCAACTCCCACTGGCCAAACTCAGCCATAAATCAGATGATGTGGAAGCCTGGATGAAACTGCAGGAATGGGCTTGTCTGTGATGTGGAGTGGAATGGGATGCAAGCCTGAGGAACAGATCTGGAGGCAGAAGTGCAGCTGACCCTTCTCTAACTTTTCTTTCCCACAAATTACATTCCTATCTCTGAATTTCTGGTTATTCCTAAACACAGGATGCATATTCATGCCTTTACTACTATTCCTGCAGCACAGAACAAAATCTCTATGCTTTTTATCCTATTAAAATTTAACCAATTGTTCAAAGTCCAACTGGTATACCACACCATTTAAAAACATTTCTCATACTGTCAGTTAAATATTATATTCCATTGGTTCTTTATCTTTGCTTATGCTTCTGTTGCAGCAGTAATTTTTGCCTTACAGTAGGGCTTCCCTAGTGGCTCAGATGGTAAAGAATCTGCCTACAATTCAGGAGACCTGGGTTCAGACTTTGGATCAGGAAGATCCTCTGGAGAAGGGAATGGCAACCTACTCCAGTATTCTTGCCTGGAGAATTCCAGGGACAGAGAAGCCTGGTGGGATACTGTCCATGGGGTCACAAAGAGTCAGACAGGACTGAACAACTAACACACAAAGTGTTTCATGTGTAGGTCCTTTTCTCTCAGTATTGCAAACACATTTGGCTATTGCTATTTCTTTGGAAGGAATGATGCTAAAGCTGAAACTCCAGTACTTTGGCCACCTCATGCGAAAAGTTGACTCATTGGAAAAGACTATGATACTGGGAGGGATTGGGGGCAGGAGGAGAAGGGGATGACAGAGGATGAGATGGCTGGATGGCATCACTGACTCGATGGACGTGAGTCTGAGTGAACTCCGGGTGTTGGTGACGGACAGGGAGGCCTGGCGTGCTGCAATTCATGGGGTCGCAAAGAGTCAGACACGACTGAGTGACTGAACTGAACTGATGAAAAGTTCCCATGGGCTCAACACTTACTTTAGTGCTCAAATTAGTGTGAAAACATTGCCTAATATGGTCTTACCTCTACTTACAGCTCAAGGACCCTGGTATATAGTCTATCTCTTGACACCAGGCAGGACTTCTGTTAACTCAGAAATGGGAGGAAAAGGACTTTCTTCCTGAGGCATGGAGAATTTGAAACTACAATGGATGTCAAGATTTTGTCCTCCCTCTCTCTGGAGAATTCACCATCCTAGGACGGAGGAGCCTGGTAGGCTGCAGTCCATGGACTGAGTGACTTCACTGTCACTTTTCACTTTCATGCATTGGAGAAGGAAATGGCAACCCACTCCAGTGTTCTTGCCTGGAGAATCCCAGGGACAGAGGAGCCTAGTGGGGTGCCATCTATGGGGTTGCACGGAGTTGGACATGACTGAAGCGACTTAGCAGCAGCAGCAGCATAAGTCTAATTTGCTTAGGGGGAAAAGTGCATTGAGTTTCATTTGAAAGATCATTTTCTCCTAAAGACAGAAAGGTTTCTACTTCTTTTTCAAGACAAGCCTGCAGAGGGTGAGATGCTTTTCCTTTACCAGTGGTTATGATTTATTAACACAAATGTTAGGCTTGGTCAGTATCTGCTGTATCTGTATGTCAAACCACATATTTTGCAGTGCATCAAATAACAACTTCCTCAGCACAGTGGGAGGAGATAAATTCACCTGTTTAACACGATTCTTTATTGAACATCTATGTACTGTAAACTGTGCAAGTGTCTTGAGAAGGGTCATTCTGCACAAAGTTTAGTCACAACGATAGCTGGATGGCAAGGCAATTCTTTGCAGGGATGTGGACTGGGGCTGTTGAGGGCTCTTGATTTAAAACGGCACAATTTAACTGCATCATAGCAATGTCAAGAACATGCATTTCAATGTATCATTCTCAGTCATTCCAAGATCTCAATATCTAGAAGCTTGCAAATATTTTGTAGTCTCTGCAAACTTGAGATATTCCTGAAGTCTCAAGCTATGAGTTATTTAGACTTACTCCTTTACTGTTCTAGTTTTGCTCCTTCTCCATGCATATTTTGTTTTTAAAACATTTAGCAGTCATCTGGGCTACATTTTCTTTGCATTCCATATGCATGGAAAACATGCTTATCCTGAAAATCATGTAAATCGTGTTATAAGAATGGGCTCCTAGTTGTATTCAAGAAAATTGATTCCTTCCAACCTTCATGATTATTATTCATGAGAATCCCCATTGTGTAGCATATTTTCCCCAATTCTAGAGTTTGGGAAGTGTAGTATTAAAACGGGACTCTGGAAGCATACAGTCAACATTTTGCTTTGTTGTTAAGTAGCTTTAAGATTTGAGTTTAATTTCTTTACTTCTGTAAGACTTAGGTTTTTCATTTGTAAAGTTAAGAGCTTGGACTTCGCAAGATTAATTCTAAGCCCTTTTCCAGGTCTGAGATTCTATTATATTATAATGATAAAAATCCTGATGTAAATATTTGCATATATGGGACAGGCAGTTAAAACTCTATAAAGTATATCCCTCTGACACATGAAGTTCTAAGCAATTAAACTTGATTTTGAAAGTATCTTCGCTGTACGAGTGGTGGGAGAAATCTTTAAATAAAGACATTGGGCCCTGTAAGTTACAAACTCTTTTTCTGTGACTTTTCTCTCACCTTTTCATAGTTTCCTATTCAAAACAAGTTTTATCACCATTTGCAGCCAAGTAGAATCAAAGTAGGATATAAAAATCGATCCATGTTTATACCATTTTCATACATCATTTAAGATTACCACATGATGCACCAAATATCTGTAATTGGTTCCAGTTTCTCATTTATGGGCTCCAATGACAACACTGTATGTCCAGAGAAGTGAGAATATCATTTCATTACTTCAACCAGATCGAGTCCGTGACTAAGAAGAGATAAGTTCATAATTGGCAATGAGAGCTGGGAGGGGGGTGGAGAGGAGAATGACAGTCCATGGGGAGAGTGAGAAAAAGGCAGAGCAGTGGGAAAGAGAATGGGAGAAACAGAATCTGACTGCACTGAGAAGGAACAATCTCCCAGGTCTCTGGAAGCTCCCACCTGGATCGCTGATCAGTATGTTGGCTGGGTCACTCTGTTCAGCTGCTCATTTCATGTTTTCTCTTTGTTTTCTTTTTCTCTTTGTTGCTGTTAGTCACAAAATGAATTGGTTGCAGTAGAGCCAGGATCAGTCATAAAACCACAATACATTTTATTTTCCCTGCACAACATTTATTATTGCTGTTTTCCCTTAATGTCAGTTATTGCAGAAATTTAGAATAATATACAGGATTAAGAGGCTTTCCAGGTGGCTCACTGGGTAAAGAATCTGCCTCCAATGCAGGAGCCGTGGAGAATGGGTTTAATCCCTAGATTGGGAAGATCTCCTGGAGAAGGGCATGGCAACCCACTCCAGTATTCCTGCCTGGAAAATTCCATGGACAGAAGAGCCTGGCAAGCTACATCCATGGGGTTGCAAAGAGTTGGACACAACTGAAGCAACTGAGCATGCATGCATGCACAGGGTTATGAAGCAAAAAGTCACAGGGGCTAATTGTAATCCATTGACTCTTTGAATCATCACTTATTAATTTATACTATACTTCGTTCAGTTCAGTCGCTCAGTCATGTCCAACTCTTTGCTACCCCAAAAACCACAGCACGCCAGGCCTCCCTCTCTGTCACCAACTCCCAGAGTCCACCCAAACCCATGTCCATTGTGGCAGTGATGCCACCCAACCATCTCATCTTCTGTCGTCCCCTTCTCCTCCTGCCCTCAATCTTTCCCAGCATCAGGATCTTTTCAAATGAGTGAGCTCTCCCCATCAGGTGGCCAAAATATTGGAGTTTCAGCTTCAACATCAGTCCCTTCAATGAGCACTCAGGACTAATCTCCTTTAGGATGGACTGGTTGGATCTCCTTGCAGGCCACGGTGGTCTCAAGAGTGTTCTCCAACACCACAGTTCAAAAGCATCAGTTTTTCTGTGTTCAGCTTTCTTTATAGTCCAACTCTCACATCCATACATGACTACTGGAAAAACCATATTCTTGATCAGACAGACCTTTGTTGGCAAAGTAATTTCTCTGCTTTTTAATATGCTGTCTAGATTGGTCATAACTTTCCATCTAAGGAGCAAGTGTCTTTTAATTTCATGGCTGCAATCACCATCTGCAGTGATTTTGGCGCCCCCAAAGATAAAGTTTGACACTGTTGCCACTGTTTCCCCATCTATTTCCCGTGAAGTGATAGGACTGGATGCCATGATCTTAGTTTTCTGAATATTGAGCTCTAAGCCAACTTTTCAGTCTCCTCTTTCACTTTCATCAAGAGGCTCTTTAGTTCTTCTTCACTTTCTGCCATAAGGGTGGTGTCATCTGCGTATCAGGGGTTATTGATATTTCTCCCGGCAGTCTTGATTCCAGCTTGTGCTTCCTCCAGCCCAGTGTTTCTCATTATGTCCTCTGCATAGAAGTTAAATAAGCAGGGTGACAATATACAGCCTTGACATACTCCTTTTCCTATTTGGAACCAGTCTGTTGTTCCATGTCCAATTCTAACTGTTGCTTCCTGACCTGCATACAGATTTCTCAAGAGGCAGGTCAGGTGGTCTGGTATTCCCATCTCTTGAAGAATTTTACACAGTTTATTGTGATCCACACAGTCAAAGGCTTTGGCATAGTCAACAAAGCAGAAATAGATGTTTTCCCGGAACTCTCTTGCTTTTTCGACGGTCCAGTGGATGTTGGCAATTTCATCTCTGGTTCCTCTGAGTTTTCTAAAACCAGCTTGAACATCTGGAAGTTAACGGTTCACATATTGCTGAAGCCTGGCTTGGAGAATTTTGAGTGCAGTTGTGTAGTTTGAGTATTCTTTGGCGTTGCCTTTCTTTGGGATTGGAATGAAAACTGACCTTTTCCAGTCCTGTGGCCACTGCTGAGTTTTCCACATTTGCTGGCATATTGAGTGTAGCGCTTTCACAGCATCATCTTTCAGGATTTGAAATAGCTCAACTGGAATTCCATCGCCTCCACTAGCTTTGTTCGTAGTGATGCTTCCTAAGGCCCACCTGACTTCACATTCCAGGATGCCCAGCTCTAGGTGAGTGTGAGTGATCACACCTTCATGATTATCTGGGTTGTGAAGATCTTTTTTGTACAGTTCTTCTGTGTATTCTTGCCACCTCTTCTTAATATCTTCTGCTTCTATTAGGTCTATACCATTTCTGTCCTTTATTGAGCCCATGTTTGCATGAAATGTTCCCTTGGTACCTCTAATTTTCTTGAAGAGATTGCTAGTGTTTCCCATTCTATTGTGTTCCTCTATTTCTTTGCATTGATCACTGAAGAAGCCTTTCTTATCTCTCCTTGCTCTTCTTTGGAACTCTGCATTCAAATGGGTATATCTTTTCTTTTCTCCTTTGCTTTTTGCTTCTCTTCTTTTCACAGCTATTTGTAAGGCCTCCTCAGACAGCCATTTTGCTTTTTTGCATTTCTTTTTTTGGGGGATGCTCTTGATCCCTGTCTCCTGTACAATGTCATGAACCTCCGTCCATAGTTCATCAGGCTATCAGATCTAGTCCCTTAAATCTATTTCTCACTTCCACTGTATAGTCATAAAGGATTTGATTTAGGTCATACCTGAATGGTCCAGTGGTTTTCCCCACTTTAATCAATTTAAATCTGAATTTGGCAAAAAGGAGTTCATGATCTGAGCCACAGTCCGCTCCCGGTCTTGTTTTTGCTGACTGTATAGAGCTTCTCCATTTTTGGCTGCAAAGAATATAATCAGTCTGATTTTGGTGTTGACCATCTGGTGATGTCCATGTGTAGAGTCTTCTCCTGTGTTGTTGGAAGAGGGTGTTTGCTATGACCTGTGCGTTCTCTTGGCAGAACTCTGTTAGCCTTTGCCCTGCTTCATTTTGTACTCCAAGGCCAAATTTGCCTGTTACTCCAGGTGTTTCTTGACACTTCAGGGTAATCAAATCCCCTGACCAAAATCAAAGATAAGGAAAGTCATCAGTGCACAGTAAAACTAAGTTTGAAGCATCTGAATAAAAACATTGTTCACTTCATTGTCTCAGGTGCCTGCCAAGAAGTACATGAATATGCAAACAGTGGAGAATCAGGTAGGATCTTGACACTATATGTCATCAACAAAAGCTGCCTGAGGGTTCTTCCTGAAAATGAATCATTAAGAGGGTTTGTGTGCATGTGTGCTCACTCAGCTGTGTCTGACTCTTTTCGACCCCAAAGACTATAGCCCACCAGGCTTTTCTGTCCATTGGGATTTTCTCAGTAAGAATACTGGGGTAGGTTGCCTTTTCTTTCTCCAGGGGATCTTCCCAACCCAGGGATTGAACCCATATCTCTTGTGTCTCCTGCATTGGAAGGTGGATTCTTTACCATTCAGCTACCTGGGAATCCCTAAGAGTGTTTCCACCTTGGCTCAAAGGGTGACCCACTATTCTAATGTGGTGTTTCCTTGCAGGAGCTATGAAAATTCATCATAAAGGGCACTCACACTTAAATGTTCAATTGATTTTCCAATCAAAGTTCCAAAATTATTTAATGGGAAAAGATAGCCTTTTAAAAACCTATGCCAGAACAAATGGATAAATAAACAAGTGGGGAAAAGAAACTCTAACCCTGACCTCACCCCATATGCAAACATTAACTCAAAATGAGTTATAAAATTAATTGTTAGAGCTAAAATTATTAAATTTCTAGAAGAAAGCTTTAAGAAAAGACCTTTATGACATTGAGGAAGGCAGAGTTATTAATAGACTCTAAAAGCCACATAAAAGGAAAAAAATCAAAATTGATTAGATCAAAATTAAAAACATTTTCTCTTTGAAGCGCCTTGTTAAGAAAAGCACTGAGAGGGAAAAAAATGAAACTATATCAACAAAGTGCTGATATCAGGAAAGTAAACAAAGACTTTATCCAGAACATATAAAGCACTCTTATTCAAAGAGAAGAAAAAAATTTTTAATAGGCAAAAGGTGTGGCATATTTCACAAAAATGGCCAATAATCACAGAGGATGATCAACATCAGTAGTCATCAAGAAGATCCAAATGAAAATGTTAGTGAGATATCCCTATACACTCATCTGAATGGCTCATGTCAAGAAGATGGACAATACTTCTCACAAAAGATGTGAAGCAACTGAAACTATCATACCTTGATATGGAAATTCAAAATAGCCCATTAACTTGGAAGATAATATGGTGTAAGTAAGTAAGTGTAAGTTGCTTAGTCATGTCTAACTCTTTGTGACCCCATGAACTGAAGTCTGTCAGGCTTCTCTGTCCATGGAATTCTCCAGGCAAGAATACTGGAGTGGGTTGCCATTTCCTCTTCCTGGGGATCTTCCTAACCCAGGGGTCAAACCCAGTCTCCTACGTTGCAGGCAGATTCTTCACCTTCTGAGCCAACAGGGAAGCCCCTTCTTATGAAATTAAACATGTTTTATGATCTGATACAGCAATCCCATTCTAGATACTTATCTAATGAAAAGGAAAACATATGTCCATACAAAGACTTGTACATTCATGCTTATTGCAACATTGTTTATAATAGCAAAACCCCTCAACTGATGAATGGACAAATTGTGTTATATGTAGTATATCCATATATGATAGTTTATCTTATGACCTGACCTTATCATGGAATGTTCAGATGTCTCTCTGTGTGTGGTTGTGTGTGTGCTCAGTCATGTCCAATTCCTTGCGACCCCCTCTGTCCATGGAATTTTCCAGGCAAGAGTTCTGCAGTGGGTTGCCATGTCCATCTCCAGGGGATCTTACCAATCCAGTGATTGAGCCCACGTCCTCTTGCATGTCCTGCAATGTCAGGCAGATTCTTAACGACTGTGCCACCTGGGAAATTAGGCATTATTTATGGTTAAGTCTTTGGCTATTTCCAGAAGAGACTGGCATTTGAATTGATAAACTGAATGAGGTGCATTGCCCTCCCCAATATGGGTTGGCATCTTTCAATCTGTTGGGGGCTTCAATAGGATATAAAGGTGGAGGAAGGGGTGATTTGCCCTGTCTGCCTAACTAAAGCCTTAATTAAGCTATTAAACATTTAAATTTTGAAAAGTAAACCTATCCACAAAGAAAACCCCATTCCTAGATGAATTCGTCAAAGTATCTTACATACTTTTACACACAGAGTGGAAACACTTCCAAACTTATTTTATGAGGTCATCATCAAATTAATTTCCAAATATGTCCAAGATAAAACAGTAAAACAAAAGCCAATATTTTGTCAATATCACAGTATATATATTTATATGTGCTTTAATTTTGCAATATATTGTAGTTTTCATTGTAAAAATTTGGGCGCCTCCTTTTTTTGCTAAATTTACTCCTGTTTCATATCTTGATGTTCTAGTACATGATGATAGTTTCTAATTTTACTTTAATATTTTTAATTGTGATATGACAGCAATAAAATTGATCTTTATGTTATTGACTATGTCCTGTGATCTTGCTAAATTTATTTTTAGTTCTAGTAGCTTTTGTATAAATTCAATGGGATTTTCTGTGTACATGGTTGATAATGTCCTTGACAAGTAAAGGCAATTTTTAGTCTTTCTTTCCAATATTTATGCTTTGCCTTTATCGATCAAGCCCCTCTCTGTTTGTCTATCTATCTATCTAACATCTATCTCTTTGCCTGATTAAATTGGCTAGTTAAAACCTCCATCACAAGGTTGAACAGAAGTGAGATAGACATCCTTCCCTAAGTTTTGATCTTAGCTAGGAAGATTTGAGCCTTTCAAAATTGATATTAGCTGCAAGATTTTCAAATATGCCTTTTATCATGTTAAAGTAATTCCCTTTTATTCCTATTTTTCGAAATTTTTGTCATAGATGGGAGTTAAAGTTTTTCTTGTTTTCTCCCTGCATCTATTGCGATGATCACATGGATTTTTTCCTTTATTTTACTTATATGGTGACTGATTTATTTTTGATTGTCCAACTGATCATTCATTATTAGTATAAGCCATTCTTGGCCATTATACATTTTTCTGTTTGTATATTTATATATTTGTGTATGTGTTTATGGGATTTTGGTGTGTAATTCTTTTTTTTCTGGAGATGTCTTTGTCTGATTTTGGCTCCATTACATTAATTGGAAAATGTTCTCTCTTCAGTTTTCTGGAACGGTTTTTGTAGGATTGGTATTATTGTTCCTTAAATGTTTGATAAAATTTATCATTGAATCCTTCTGGGCCTCTCTTTGTGATAAGGATTTTGATTATAAATTCTAATTCTGTAATTGCTATAGGCCTATTTATGTTTTCTATTTCATTTTGGATATCTTTTCATAAGTCATACCTTTCAAGCATATTGTCCATAGGCCAGCTTTATTGGCATTAAGCTGTTCATAATATTTCCTTATTATTCTTTTTTTGTTTTGTTTTGTTTTTAATTTTATTATTATTATTATTTTTACTTTACAATATTGTATTGATTTTGCCATACATCAACACGCATCTGACATGGGTCAAAATCTACAGTGATGCATCTCTTTTTTTATTTTTCTTTTCTTTTTGGTCATTATAGCTAGATTTTGATTATTTTATCAATTAATCATTACAAACAACAAGCTTTGGTTCTACTGATTTTCTTCTTTGCTTTTCTATTTCTATTTAATTGATTTTTTCTCTTACCTTTTGTTAGTTATTTACTTTTACTTTGAGTTTACTTTATGCTGTCTTTTCTTGGGACTTACCCCTAGGGTCTTGTCGATTTTATTAGTCATTTTTAAAAATCAGATTTTGATTTTGTTGATCTCATCCATTATATTTTTGTGTCCTATTTAACTGATTTCTGCTTTTACCATTATTATTTCTTTCCTTTTACCTCACCATATATGAGCCTACTCCTTTCTTGAAATAGTGATAGGTCTATGTTATCTATGAAAGCGTTACTTTTCTTGAAATCTGTTTCAAGTTAACAGACTTTTAATGAGGATAATTAAAGAGTTTCTAGAATTTCCATGAATCAAGACATTTATTGACTATGACTTGCTTACAGCAAGATCTGCCTTTAAGAAATCAACTAATCACATGTTGACGTTTTTCTACTTCCACGTTTTTGGGAAATAAACATTCTATGGTTACTGAAAAGCAGGAGGAAATAATGAAGAGAGAAAGGTGGAGGTAATTCAGTTCTGAGTACTTTGAGGCTCAGTATTTGCATCAATACATGATAGAAAGGGGCAGCTGATGGTACTCAACTGCAACTCTGATTCTCAATGGCAATTCTGACAGTGTAGTTGTCATAGATTTATAGTCTCCCAATGGCATTTTATTTTCTAAAGATGTCCTTGGTACAAAATTCTGTTCTTATGTAGGTTATAGTTTGGCCTCTTCTGTGGCACACAATTAATTATATCTGCTACTGTAAAGTGCACTCTTTGAACATTCAGTGAAAATATACTTTATACTAGGAAGATATCTCCTGGGATTTCCAAGCTTAAGTCACTTTTTTGTTGGAACGAAGCAGACAGCTTTATCATTTGGCAATCCTAGTAGAGAGACTTAAGACTATTATTTCCTTTAAAAAGAGAGAAAATAATAGTTCTACCTCTGATTTTAAGAGAGTATTTTGCATCAGAACAAACTTCCTGTCTTGGAACAAAAAGTAATGAAAGTCAGATACAATAAGAGAAGAATAAATAGGTAAAAACAGCTACTGGAGAGAAACCAAGTCAGCCAAAAATAAGATAAAATACAGCAAGGTGAGCTCTTCTTTCTCTGTACCTTTTACACCTTGAGGGCCTTGATGATTAACAGTTTTGAAAATCAAAGGCCAAATAAAAGCAGAGGCTTAAAGCTTGTTTTGGTCTCACTGGGTTAGTGATGTAAAATAGAGGAGTTAAGAAATACCAAGGAACTCATCACTTCATGGGAAAAGTCCTGAAGAAAACAGAACCATGGAGAAGTAAAACCATCTATATGCTTGGCTTTTGCCCTCATATTATTATACAGTGAAGAACAACACTACTTTGAAGAATCTTAGCTTGTTTTCTGTGTATACACCTGGAGCTTTTCAATTCTTTGTTTGGACCTAACCTCCACAGACCACCAGAGTTGAGATTAGTAAGGGAAATACATAATATAAGCCCTTCCTTTTTCATATTTGTAGTTTAAGATGAACCAACACATCAAGGGAACAGCAGTAAAGGACCTTCAAGATTCTTGAGACCAGTTTCTGATGATGAAGGGACTAAAGGTATGAAGAATAAAGAACAATAGATTTTGAGAGTTAGAGGCTGGCTGCATTGGTCCTCATGTTTTCCCTGAAAACCCTTTCACTGGTGTCTCAGGTTGGAGATACTACCTAGGACTTCTTAGCACCTCACCTCACTTTCACCAATTGTGACCTTCAGGCAGGAGTCAGCAACCTTTTCCCACAGAGGCCAGTTAGTAAATATTTACAGCTTAATGGGTGATGTCCTCTCTGCAGCAATTACTGAACTCTGATGGTGTATTGTTAAAGCAGCCAAAGACAGAAGGTAAGTACGTGGAGATGGCTGTGTTCAAGTAACATTTTATTCACGGACACTGATAATTAAATTTCACATATTTTTCATGCATCAGGAAATATTATTCTTCTTTTGATATTTTCTTCCACCAATGTACAAAATTGGCCCATGGCTGCTGCTTGCTGATCTCTGTCTTAGAGCTTCAGGGTTTCCCTGGTGGCTCAGATGGTAAAGAATATGTCTGCAATATGGGAAACCTGGGTTTGATCCCAGGTTTGGGAAGATACCCTTGAGAAGGGCATGGCAACCCACTCCAGTATTCTTGCCTGGAGAATTCCATGGACAGAGGAGCCTGGTGGGATACAATCAATGGGATCACACAGAGTCGGACACGACTGAGTCACTAACACGTTAATGTTAACATGTTAACATCTTAGGGCTTCAAGTCCTTCCTGATATTCTGAATCCTCAGGAGACTCAGTACTGTTTTCCCATAACAACAGCATTATGGGTCATATGAGATTTTGAGAAAATATTCTGAGGACGATCTGTTCCTGGAATCAGTTTCAGCCAGTTAATAGCCACACCATCAAGGAAGAGATGATGGCTAGTCAATTTCGTGGTTATTCTCAGTGTATGCTCCAGAAATAATTCACTTGATTTTTCTCCTTCTTTAATTGGCAGACTCTAAACATGAATGAGGAATGATTTAATATGATATACTATTCCATTAAGAAGAGAAGGTGGAATGAGAAAGGATTTTTTGGTTGAAATTTTACAATTGTTGTAGCCCATGGGGTTGCAAAGAGTCGGATACAACTTAGTGACTGAACAACAACAATAAATAACTTCTATTCATGAACAAGTCTAAGACTTGGCTAGATTCTTCCACATGTTCAGGAGGACCATCAGTATTGAACTAAGTGACTGGCTGGTTGGCTGAAACAGCATTACAGAAACTGACATTTATCCTTGCTCTATGAGTTGAACCAGAGAATGGTCTGAAATAAGAAATTAAAAGAGAAAGATGGGGAAATGACAATAAAATAATAAGGCATTTGATAATACACTTTCAACTGTAAGTAAGATTGTTATAGTTCAGAAATTTATATTAAATTTAAAAAAAACCAGAAATTCATTCGCAAGATTGTAATGTTCATGCAAATCTTTTAAATTCAGACAGGAAGGTATTATACATACATTTTAGGTGTCTATAAGGACACCTAAGGACATCTAAGTTCCAAGACATGTTTCCAGCTTTGGAAAAGGAAAATCAAAGCTGATGTTTATAGCAAATTTGGGAAATGGATTTTCTTGCCCCTATCAGAAACTACACTCTGTTTCTTCCCTGAAAGAGTACTTCTAACAAAAGAATTAATTCTGCAGAGTTTCTTTAACAAAGAAAAGGCTTAAGATGAAACATACCAGTATGAGGTCAAGAGGTTGCTTCAGAGAAGATATCTTTAGCAAGAAATGGAGTATTTAAGTGAAAAGACTCACTCCTGGCTCCCCCAAAAATATAAAGTTGTCCAAGTTAAGCAAGAATTTTGCAAAGGCTATTAATTGAAAGGACCAGTAGATGGCATCAATATGTCAGGATAGACTCAAGGCTCAAGGAAAGAAAAAGGGCAATTTGGCAGCTCCTTACTTCCACGATCTAAGCTTGTACTGTTTGCCTCTCTGATCCTATCTGACACTCTGAGTTACTGCTTCAATTTTATTCCACACTCAGGAAGGGTCCATGAGCACATCCCGGGGGACTTTGGACCTCAGCAAAATGATGTGATCAGAAGAGAGTCATATTTACCATGATAACTTCCCTGCTTCTGTCCCTATGCTCATTTTCCTTTCTTCCTCCCTCCCTTCCTTCATCTTCCCCTTCCTTCTTTCCTCCTTCCCTCATCCCTTCCTCTGAACCTCAGGTACAAATATCTGAGTGAAGAACATTATGCTTACCATCATCACAGAATGAAAATCTGTCTCTTTCTCTCATTTTCCTTCTTTCCCTGGACTTCCAGATAGATCTCCCCATAGATATTCAAGGAACGTAGTTGGTACCGACCCTTGACTGTATATGCACACATATAGACTATGTGATGTTTGATGCATGTACATATATTTTTAATTTTTATGAATAGTAATATATCATTGATCTTTGTTTCTTGTTGTTTTCACTCAACACTCCATTTCTAAGAAACGTTCAAGTTGCTATTACTCCTGACTGCTAGCTATTATTATTCCATAGTATATACCTACTATGTTTTACTTGGCTATTCTTTTAGTGATGGACATAACTAGGTCTTGATTGTTTGGGGGTAATCTTCTATTTTTCTCTTTTCTCTTAGGGCATGGTCAGACTTTAGAAAAAACACGCTTTGTAAAATGGCTTCCAAAAATGTGATAAACAGTGAATGAAACTGAGGAAACAGTTGTTGGGAAAAACATTCTCAGTTCTTTGCTCTGTTTCTTTAAGCCTTATAGAAGGGCTTTCTGATTCTCATTATTACTAATTTTTACATTTTTTACCAAGGACAAGTTTAAAAACCAAGGAGATATTTATGTTCATTCTACTTTTAAGTTTGTTTTCTCTTGTTCAAACAATGTGTTTTAAAAAGAGAACGAAAATGAGAATTTTAGGAAATTAAAATAACTGGTTCATGCTTTATAACCAACATCATGGCTACTTCTAATCTTACTCTGCTCTGCATATATAAAATGTTTTAATGGAAAATGCACATGCATTCTGCAGCATGAAGTATTAGTAAACTTCCCTTGCCAGATAGATGGGCAATACTACATGTCTTTGATGCTACAAATTGAATTGTGTTCCTCCAAATTAGTGTTGAAGTCCTAACTCTCCATGTGACTGTGTTGGAGATAGGACATTTAAGGAGGCGATTTAAGTTAAATGATGGGATAAAGGTAGAATCCCAATTCTCTAGAACTGGTACTCTTTCATAAGAGGAGGAGGAGACACCAGAGTGTGCTCTCTACCACGTGAGGACCTGGCAGGAAGTCAGCCTTCTGCAAGCCAGGAGGAGGGCCCCACCAGCATGTGAACTAGTGGTATCCTGATTTCAGACTTCCAGCCTCCAGAACTGTGAGAAAATGTTTCTGTTGTTTAAGCCACTCAGACTATGATGTTTTATTATGGCAGCCTCGGCTGACTAATGCAAAGGTGCAGATAATAAATATTTTAGGCTTGTGTGCCAGGACCAACATTACAAGGCTTATTCTGGAATGCCTTTCTAAGAGGCTGACAGTTGGCTGAGAAATCAATCACAAGCAGTATCCAATTATGCAAAACTCAAGGTGTTCCTGACAGTGTAAACAGTAAGTGCAAAGTCCTCAAGGTGGTGGAAGTGGCATCCTGCTTGTGGGGGAACAAGAGAATAGGGACAACAATAGGGCCAGTGTCTGGCTTACAGTCTGGCATAAGAGTGTGAGATGTATGAAATAAGGCAGGCTAATGAGGAGGGTGACGTCCTGGAGAGAATTTGGAAAGGAACTTGGATTATAGTCTAAGGGTCGTGGGACAGTTTTGGTGTGTGTGTGTTTAACTTTGTATTTCTTTTTGGAACACTTTAAAGGCTGAAAGTAACTTCATCTGATTTCTGCTGAAAAAATCACTTTGGCTACCTAATGGAGTGGAAGCTGGGAGTCTAGTTAGTAGGTAATTGCAGACCTGGAATATCGATGCTGGAAAGCATGGGTAAATATCTGGCATTATTTAGATACTGAATCATCTAGATTTATTGACAGAGTCATAACAGAGGGCAAGAGAAAGACAGGATGACACATTGTTTTTATTTTTGGTTTCAATAGCAACAAAAGGGGCAGCGCTATTCACTCAGATGGGAAAAATAGAGAAGGGATAGTCTTTTCCAATGGGTGGGGGAGGTAACAGTTTATTTTGGAAATGTTGCATGTAAGATGCTTATTATTTTATTTTTTTAAAGATGCTTATTAGAAATGCATGGAATTATTGAATAGGTAGTTATATATACAAGTCCACATCTCAGTGTAGAGTGGAGGTTGATGTATTGTCTTCTATATGGAGATAAAAGAAGAGTTTGAGTGGAAGCCCCTAGGGCAGGAGTGAGCAAGACAAAAGAGAAGAAAAGGGCCCAGGGTTGAGGCTGGGGCATTTATAGGCTGAGCAGGGGAGGAGGTGCCATCAAAAGACACCAAAAAAAAAAAGCTTTCAGGGAGGCAGGAAGAAAACTTACCATAGGATAGCAGTCATTTTGGAAAAGAGGGTCGGAGAGGATTTCCAATTGCTTTGTGCTGACAAGAAGTTGTGAAGAATGAAGATGGATGCCGACCACTGGATTTGGCAATGGAGGTGGTCAGTAGACCCGACAAGAGCCATTTGTCTAAGAGAACAGGATGGAAACCCCAGTGGAGGGTGTTGAAGAGAGAGTAGAGATTTGGATTTGGAAGTTAGGAAGGAAATAGGATAAGTACTGGATTTGCCTTCTAAGATTTGAGACTGAAATTCATCCCTGCCATGGACTAACGGAACCATCTGGGAAAAATCACTTAATTTCTTTGAATTTCATTTTGCTTTTCTGTAAATAAAATGCTACACATTTGGGGATAAAATGCTACACACTACAGTAGTTATGGGGTTCAGTTAAACAATGCACGGAAAGTGCATTATGCATATAATAGACACAAGATTTTTTTTCCTTTCACATTCTATTCCCTTGATCCACCCCTTCTGTAGGTTGTGAACGTTTCCATGTAAGGATCCACAGGTGGCCTTTGCAAGTGCCCAGAAACTCTGGGGTTGTGAACACAAAAACTACTCTAAAAAGAAAAAAGAGAGAGGGAGTTTGCTGCTCTAGTTTCCTCACTGTGCTTGCTGTGCAGTCTGTAACTTGGTCTCTGAAGGCCACCCACCTGCGAGAGTGAGAGGATACTGGCCACATATGCTGACAACTCTGCTTGAGATTTATCAAAAGGTTCTGGTCTAAGATCTGTCCACATCTCAGATGGACATTCCTACAGACTGTGAGCAATAGGAGAACATGTGTAAGCCAAGGGAGATGTACTTTTAAGCAGAAAACCAAGATTCGCCTTGTCAAGTGGGAATCTGAGAATTTCTAGGCGCCTTGGAGTGTGTTGCTCTTTTATGCACTTTGTCATTTAGTCACTAAGTTGTGTCCAACTCTTTTGCGACTCCAGGGTCTGTAGCCTGCCAGGCTCCTCTGTCCATGGGATTTCCCAGGCAAGCATACTGGTGTGGGTTGCCATTTCCTTCTCTGGGGGATCTTCTTGACCCAGGGATCGAATCTGTGTTTCCTGCATTGGCAGGCAGATTCTTTACCACTGGACCGCCAGGGAAGCTGCACATGAACTTACCCACATAACAGAAAAATGGGTGGAAAGGAACCAGCGAATGGTCTTCCCCAAGTCTTCTGTAGTGCTGCCATTTCCCGCAGGAGATACTGTTTCCTAGAAGATCACACTGAAGCCACAATCAAAAGAAAGTGAGTTATTCCAGTTGAGGGATATGCCAACATTTTACCTTCTTTGAAGAATGTCTCCTTTCTCTCTCTTTCTTCACCCTTGCACCTGTCACTAGAAAAAACATTGCTTTTAAGCTTCATAATTTAAAAAATGCTTTACTAATTAAAATATTTATTTGTGTAATAACAATAATAATAACTAATTACACCCAGCCTGATGAGTTGAATATCACATTTCAGCCAAGTAGAACTCAAAACAGCTGAGCTATTAAATCCTGATAAGTGATAATGGAAAAGACTGTTCAGCCTTAACTCTAGTGATGCTACTAGCAGCTCTATAATTATAATTTCCTCTTTCATTAAGGACCATAATTTGCCATTGATTTTTATGTAAAATCCCATTGACTTCAATGGAAATTCCTTACACATAGCAAAGGGAAAATATGGCCTTTATTATTTCCTTGAATGTTTCTAAAACTCATTTTTTATGGTATGATTGGATGCCATATCAGGCAAGTTTTCATCCTATTCTTTATATTTTATTTTATGTTATAAAAAATATATAAAGCCGCTACTAGTCACCTTAGAATCTTTGTTATTTTTTAAAAAAGTTAGTATAGGATCATATTCCCAAGAGAATTGTAACACAGCTTGCATCTGTTTAAAGATAGATTTAAGTTCAAGAAAACAATCTTCACAGAATCTACAGACTCCCATCTCCCAATTTCATGACCTGTTTCACCCTGTTTTATTGTTATTTTATTTGTGCATATGTCTGTGTGTATGTTGATAATGTCTGAAGCCTGTGAACTTTCTGGGTTATGTTTACATGGGACATGAGACATGTTAGAATGCAAATTCCCTTTTCCTTTTCAACCTGCTGCTGCTGCTAAGTCGCTTTGGTCATGTCTGACTCTGTGTGACCCCATAGACAGCAGCCCACCAGGCTCCCCTGTCCCTGTGATTCTCCAGGCAAGAATACTGGAGTGGGTTGCCATTTCCTTCTCCAATGCCTGAAAGTGGAAAGTGAAAGTTGAAAGTGAAGTCGCTCAGTCGTCCGAGTCTTTGCAACCCCATGGACTGCAGCCTACCAGGCTCCTCCACCCATGGGATTTTCCAGGCAAGAGTACTGGAGTGGGTTGCCATTGCCTTCTCCTTCCTTCTCAACCTACTCACTCACTATTCCAGCTAGCCATGTTTCCACAGCCCCACTCCTGGGTCCTCTTAAGACACACGGATTCTTACACCTAGGTGCCTTCTGTTACATGGGCACAATCACAAGTATGGTGCCAAAAATACAATAATGACCATCATGCTTTTCGTCCATTTTATTTGCCATCAAAGCAGTAGAGATGGAGAAAGGTAACATTATATTTGTGTATATATATATTTTAAAGACGTTCTTGATGTGAACCATTTTTAAGGATTTGATTGACTTTATTGTAGTACTGCTTCTATATTATGTTTGTCTTTTTTTTTTGGCCATGAAGCATATGTGAATCTTAGCTTCCCAACCAGGGATTGAACCCACACACCCTGTATTGGAATCTACACCCACTGCTTAACCACTGGATTGCCAGGGAAGTCTCGTAACATATTCTTGTCAGTATTCTTTATGTCTCCCCCCTTTCCCCTCTCCTTTCCTTTCTTTTTCCCTTCTCAGTCCTCCCTCCCCCTCTCTTTATGTCTCTCTCTTCCTCCCTATTCCTTCTTTCCTTCTCCCCCTGATAAAGACTTGATGCTTACTATTGAGAGGACTGTACACTCGTACCTTTTAGTTAAAGCAAAGGCATAAGTAATCTTCACTGTAGGAGGCAGCGCCCCCCTCTATTGCTTACTGAGCATCATGTGAGATGATCCTGGGAATTAGAGTTGGATACCTTTAGGAGTGGTGCTGGCTCCAGGCCCATGCACAGTGCTGGGGGAAATGAAACATAGGTCTCCCTTGGTTATTTATGATTTTCTAAAATAAAACTGTCCATTCAGTTCTGGGAAATGTGGCGTTATGAACATGCGGCAGTGCAGGTGTGCATAGAGCTCAACTCTGTCACTGTCTCAACAATGACTATGGACAAGTTACCCAACTATTTTGGGCAAAGTTACTATTATTACAAGAAAAGGGTTAAGAATCAAGTGACTCTAAGGTCTTATGTTATCAGTTATTGTTGTTTAACAAACTAATCCAAAATTTAGGTGCCAAACAATTTATTCCTGCCCATGGACTTCCCAGGTGGTGCTAGTGGTAAAGAATCCACCTGCCAGGGCAGAAGACATAAGAGACATGGGTTTGATCCCTGGATCAGGAAGATCCCCTAGAGGAGGAAACCCACCCCAGGATTCTTGCTTGGAAAATTCTATGGACAGAGGAGCCTTGTGGGCTATAGTTCATGGGGTTGCACAGAGTTGAACATGACTGAGTGACTGAGCACATGGGTGGCCTGGGAAGGAACAGTTCTCGGGTGAGAGAAAAAGGGTGGCTCTAGTTTAAGCTGTGGATGAAGCTGGAACTGGCTCTTTTGGAGAGTTGAACCCAGAACTGCTCCATTTGTGTTTATTCTGGGCCCAGGCTGAAGGGGCAGTAGCTACTCTGGGGAGGCTCTTCTTGTGTTGATATCAGAAGCACAAGTGAGTAAAACCAGTTTCCCAAGGTCCTGTCCAGCCTCATTCTGTGTCACATTTGCTAACATCCTGCTGGTCAAAAGCCGTCCTGTGTGGCTTTTCCTGAAATGGGGCAGGGAAGAAAAATAACTACTTGATACCAATGAGATTAAAAGCAGAATTAATTTTCTCTAGATGTTTATGTTTCCATTTTATATATTGGTGCCTCCAGAAGGGAGGGCTTCAGTAGAATACATTTAGGGGAGACTTTTTAAAATTATGGAGATCGGGTGCTGAGACTAAATGAAAAACAAAGCTTTCAAAATACTAGTTAAACAAACATCATGGAAAAGTTCCCTGTAATCGTTTTATTGTTTTTTTGTTCCTTTTTAAAATTTCATCTACTGATTTGATAATATTTACAGACTAGGTAAAACATTAGTTGTGTTAGTCGCTCAGTTGTATCCAACTCCTTGGGACTCTGTGGTCTGTCCGTGGAGTTCTCCTGGCAAGAATACAGGAGTGAATTGCCATTCCCTTCTCCAGGACATCTTCCTGACCCAGGGATTGAACCTGGGTCTCCTGTATTGCAGACACATTCTTTACCATCTGAGCTAAAGTAGTGATAGTATGTCCAGAGCAGACACACATGCAGGAGATTTGAAGCAGATATTTGAGTGAAAGATTATTATTCCATTTTTAACATTGTCTTACCAGAAATAGCATATCAGTTCAGTTCAGTCGCTCAGTCGTGTCCGACTCTTTGCGACCCCATGAACCACAGCACGCCAGGCCTCCCTGTCCATCACCAACTCCTGGAGTTCACTCAGACTCACGTCCATCGTGTTGGTGATGCCATCCAGCCATCTCATCCTCTGTCATCCCCTTCTCCTCCTGCCCCCAATCCCTCCCACCATCAGAGTCTTTTCCAATGAGTCAACTCTTCGCATGAGGTGGCTAAACTACTGGAGTTTCAGCTTTAGCATCATTCCTTCCAAAGAAATCCCAGTGCTGATCTCCTTCAGAATGGACTGGTTGGATCTCCTTGCAGTCCAAGGGACTCTCAAGAGTCTTCTCCAACACCACGGTTCAAAAGCATTGATTCTTCGGCAATCAGCTTTCTTCACAGTCCAGCTCTCATATCCATACATGACCACTGGAAAAACCATAGCCTTGACTAGACGGACCTTTTAGAATATGCTATCTAGGTTGGTCATAACTTTCCTTCCAAGGAGTAAGCTTCTTTTAATTTCATGGCTGCAGTCACCACCTGCAGTGATTTTGGAGCCCCCCAAAATAAAGTCTGACACTGTTTCCACTGTTTTCCCATCTATTTCATGGGACCGGATGCCATGATCTTCGTTTTCTGAATGTTGAGCTTTAAGCCAACTTTTTCACGCTCCACTTTCATTTTCATCAAGAGGTTTTTTAGTTTCTCTTCACTTTCTGTCATAAGGGTGGTGTCACCTGCATATCTGAGGTTATTGATATTTCTGCCAGTAATCTTGATTCCAGCTTGTGCTTCTTCCAGCCCAGCGTGTCTCATGATGTACCCTGCATAGAAGTTAAATAAGCAGGGTGACAATATACAGCCTTGACATACTCCTTTTCCTATTTGGAGCCAGTCTGTTGTTCCATGTCGAGTTCTAACTGTTGCTTCCTGACCTCCATATAGGTTTCTCAAGAGGCAGGTCAGGTGGTCTGGTATTCCCATCTCTTTCAGAATTTTCCACAGTTTATTGTGATCCACACAGTCAAAGGCTTTGGCATAGTCAATAAAGCAGAAATAGATGTTTTTCTGGAATTCTCTTGCTTTTTTGATGATCCAACACATAGCAAATATTAATTTTCACATAATATATTTCATACAGAATATAACTACTTTTTCTTTTTAAATTTAGTGGTAATTGAGGCATGCAGGATATAGTTCCCTGACGAGGGATGAGAGCACAGAATCCTAGCCACAGGACTACCAGGGAATTCCCTACCTTTTCTTATAACTGATTTTAATTTCTATTTTAAGCTGCATTCCATATGAAGTCAGAGAAGGTTTTTATTTTCCTCCTTATGCTTGCAGGGAAATTCAGTCCAACTCAGGGATTTATTTGAAGGTCATTTCAAGTTTAAGCTAAAAGGAAATTAAAGTTGTTTTTTTTTTTCCCTCTTGTCTTCTCCTTGGTTATAATTTTCAGTCCTGGGGCAGTGATCCGCTGCTGCAGTGTCAGTGGACAGAAGTCCTGCCCTATTCTGATATCCAGCAAGTTGTTCAAACCACTTGCATGGGTCTTGAAAGTGAAAGCATAGTTGCTCCGTCGTGTCCGACTCTTTGCAACCCCCTGGACTATAGCACTCCAGGCTCCTCTGTCTGTGGGATTCTCCAGGCAAGAATACTGGAGTTGGTTGCCATTCCCTTCTCCAGGAGATCTTCCCAGCCCGAGTGTTGAACTCGGGTCTCCCCTGATAGTTCAGTTGGTAAAGAATCTGCCTGCAATGGGGGAGGCCCTTGGGGTAATAAAGTACCCTAAGGAAAGATGATCACAAGGCAAAAAGGAAGGCAGAGAAAAACTTGCCAATTAATATCTCATTGTAGCATCCCATCTCAGTGATCCTAGGAGATAAGAAAATATACTTTAACAACAATAATGGTTTACAATGATAAGACTTCTCAGTGTTTTCAAGAATTTTCACATCATCTCATTTAATTCTCACAGTGACCTTCTGGAGTTGAGCTCATTTGCAGCTGTGGAAGTGTGAATATATTTCACCACTTAATGAGCTATGTCTCCTGGGTTTGTTACTTTAGCAGAGTTAGGAAATACAGGTATCTATGTAGTTGAAGCCCTTAGGGAAAATGCTGCACCTTTTCAAACATCATTCTTTTTTATTTTTAAATTTGAAATTGCTAAATAGCAATGGATATTTATTGAAGTTTTCCCAGGTGTACAGAAAGATGCTTCTATTCATAGATATTTAGCCTCTTAGGAAACCACAGTTATTTAAATTCACAAGAATATTACCCTTTCTTCTCTACCTTATGCTTGCCCACATATTAGCTTACAAAGGGGGATGTGCCAGCTGAGTCTAGTCCTAGATTTGGAAAGGCTGGTCAATTGACATGTTGGCCCCACAACTCCCATTTTGCTTTTGTTGATGTGGGGAGGATCAGGTGGCCTCTAGGAAAGAAACTGAAAAATCCAGAGATAGAAGTAGGAGAGACAGGAAAATAGAAAAGGATGAAGCAAGAGTCGGATACGACTGAAGCGACTTAGCAGCAGCAGCAGTGTATCTATCACCTGGTCCTGTCTCTTTGACTAATTCTGAGCTTTAGAGAAATAGAGCTGTAATGAAAAAACTAAAGAGAGCTTTCCTTGGGAGGGTTTTGTGAGATTTTACTTGAAGTCCTAAGTGGTAAAATATGCAGCATGGGGTAGTCTCTCAATTTCTGCCTGGAGCAACCTAACTTCATCTTAGGCAACACTCAAAGCTATACTTGTGAGTGAAACTTAATAATTTTAAAGGAAGTCCATTCTGGGTTCAGCCTCCTGCATAAGCAGGGAGACTAAAATGGCTGCAAGCAAAAACTGAAAGAAAGGTATTGCTTCACTTTGTAAATCATTAAAGGGCACAAGTCCATCAGAGTTTCATAGAAAGGAAAGCCAGTCATTCTTTTGCTGCAAAGACTGGTATTTATTAGATCCTACTTTAAATCCTAGGAGCTTAGGCAAGTAATTAAATTTTCTGTGGCTCAGCTCAATCATCTCTAGAATGGGGGTAGTAAAACAACTACTTCATTGTATTTTTAGGATTAAATGAGTAAATTTAGGACATGGACATCTCAAAGAGTCAGACATGACTGAACAACAACACTTCATACAGTAGGACCTGGACAGTTTGTGGTTTTAGGGAAAATATGTCCCCATATTTCTATGGTTAGGAGGAACTGGAAAAATTTGCTTCCTTTTCCCCTTCCTTCCTTCTTCCTTCCTCCCTCCCCACTTCCTTCTTTCTCTCCTGACCTTATTCTTTTATTTCTTTGCAATTACCATCTTTCATCATTTTTCTGTTCAATTAAGATTGCTTTTATTGGCCCAGTATACCCCCTTACTGATATTTCTCAATTTCACTTCTATGCTAAAAGCTAAACTTTTTATTCTGGAATAATTTTAGATCTATAGAAAAGTTACAAAGATAGTAAAGAGAATTTTCCTTTTATCTTTTACTTTGTTGTTGTTGTTGCTCAGTCACTCAGTCGTGTCCGACTCTTGGTGACCCCACAGACTGCATCCCTGTCCTTTACCATCTCCCAGAACTTGCTCAAACTCATGTTCATCGAATTGGTGATACCATTCAACCATCTCATCCTTTATCATTCCCTTCTCCTCCTGCTTCAATCTTTCCCAGCATCAGGGTCTTTTCCAATGAATCAGCTCTTCACATCAGGTGACCAAAGTATTGGAGCTTCAGCTTCAGCATTGGTCCTTGTAATGAATATTCAGGGTTGATTTCCTTTAGGATTGACTGGTTCGATCTCCTTGCTGTCCAAGGGACTCTCAAGAGTCTTCTCCAGCACCACAGTTTGAAAGCATCAGTTCTTCAGCACTCAGCCTTTTTTAAGGTACAACTCTCACATCAGTACGTGAGTACCGGAAAAACCATACAGACTTTTGACTATACAGACCTTTGTCGGCAAAGTGATGTTTCTGCTTTTTAATGTACTGTCTAGGTTTGTCATAACTTTTCTTCCAAGGGGAAAGCGTCTTTTAATTTTGTGGCTGTAGTCACCATCTACAGTGATTTTGGAGCCCCCCAAAATAAAATTTGTCACCGTTTCCATTGTTTCCCCATTTATTTGCCACGAAGTGATAGGACTGGATGCCCTGACCTTCATTTCTTGAATGTTGAGTTTTATTTTTTTAAATTTTTGTTTATTTTGAGATAAAGTAGGTCCTTTTTACTGCTTTTCAGAAATATTTTACAAGAGACTGGAATTTCTTAAAAATTTTTTTATATGTGGATTATTTTTAAAGTCTTTAATTGAATTTGTTACAATATTGCTTCTGTTTTATCTTTTTTTGTTGCTTTTATTTTATCGCAAGGCATGTGGGATCTTAGTTCCCTGAGCAAAGATTGAACCCATTCCTCCTACATTGGAAGGTGGATTCTTAACCACTGGACCCACCAGGGAGGTCCCTGGAATTTCTTTATTTTATTTATTTATTTTTAAAATTTTAACTGGAGGCTAATTACTTTACAATATTGTGGTTTCTGTCATACATTCACATGAATCAGCCATGGGTGTTCATGTGATCCCCATCCTGACCCTCACTCCCACCTCCCTCCCCATCCCATCCCTTAGCGTCGTCCCAGTGCACCAGCCCTGAACACCCTGTCTCATGCATTGAACCTGGATTGGTGATCTATTTCACATATGATAATATACATGTTTCAATGTTATTCTCTCAAATCATCCCACCCTCGCCTTCTCCCACAGAGTCCAAAAGTGTGTTCTTTACATCTGTGTCTCTTTTGATGTCTCGCATATCAGGTCATCATTACCATCTTTCTAAATTCCATATATATGCATTGATATACTGTATTGGTGTTTTTCTTTCTAACTTACTTTGCTCTGTATAATAGGCTCCAGTTTCATCCACCTCATTAGAACTGATTCAAATGCATTCTTTTTAATAGCTGAGTAATATTCCATTGTGTATATATACCACAGCTTTCTTATCCATCCATCTACTGATGGACATCTAGGTTGCTTCCACGTCCTGGCTATTATAAACAGTGCTGCGATGGACATTGGGGTACACATGTCTCTTTCAGTTCTGGTTTCCTTGGTGTGTATGCCCAGCCGTGGGATTGCTGGGTCATGTGGCAGTTCTATTTCCAGTTTTTTAAGGAATCTCCACACTGTTCTCCATAGTGGCTATACTAGTTTTCATTCTCACCAACAGTGTAAGAGGGTTCCCTTTTCTCTGCACCCTCTCCAGCATTTATTGTTTGTAGACATTTTGATAGCAGCCATTCTGACTGGCATGAGATGGTACCTCATTGTGGTTTTGATTTGCATTTCTCTGATAATGAGTGATGTTGAGGAATGTTGAGTTTTAAGCCTTTACTTAGTTTCCCCTAGAGTTAACATACTATCTAATTATGGAACATTGGTCAAAACTAAGAAATTAACATTCAGTTCAGTTCAGTTCAGTTGCTCAGTAATGCCCAACTCTTTGTGACCCCATGGACTGCAGCATGCCAAGCTTTCCTGTCCATCACCAACTCCTGGAGCTTGCTCAAACTCATGTCCATCCAGCTGGTGATGCCATCCAACCATTTCATCCTCTGTTGTCTCCTTCTGCTCCTGCTTTCAATCTTTCCTAGCATCAGAGTCTTTTTCAATGAGTCACTTCTTTGCATCAGGTGGGCCAATCACTATTATCTAAACTAAAGGCTCTATTTGGATCCTATCAGTTTTTCCATAAGAGTAATTTTTCTATTACATGATCCAATGAGAGATATAACATTTGCATTAAGTTACTTCTATTTTTAAGAGAAGAAGTATCTTCATAAAATATAAATACCCAGAAAAAAATTAAACCAAATTCTACCAATTTGTTTATGTTTGTTTATTGTTTAAATTAGGTAAAAAATGAAAAGAAATTAAAATATTTTGGCTTTTAAATCCCATTACTATAACTGTATTTTCTCTATATATAATGTCCTAGCTCTCTTTTATAATTCTAAAATGTTGGAGAAAATTAATAGTATCATCCCAGAAAATACAATGTTTAGTTGGGATCTTTTAAGGTAACTTTCAGGAGAGATATATATTACATATGTTATTTATTAGATACAGTCATTTATGCATTTAAGCTTTAAGTTTTAATTTATATATCTATGAATAATAAAATAATATAAGTAATATATTTTTAATAAAATTATTTTATTAGGTCATAATTTGGTATTAATTTAATTTAATCACCACTTAAATACTGGATGACCTTGGTAATGTTACTTAGCTTCTTTTTGCTTAAATTTGCTCATACAAAAATAAAGAGATTGATTCAGATGGTCTCAAAGGTCCAATTAACTCCAGAAATTCCCTATGTTTTATTTCAATATATATATATATATATTTTTTTTTTAATTAGCAACTCTATGAGACAGGTAAGGCACGGGGCCCATTGGGGTTAAATGATTCATCCATCCCACCCAGTGAGTAAAGTACCAGCTCTGAGGCAAAATAAGGTCTTAGAACTGAAAGACCAGTATGTATGTATCCCATGGAGCCCTCTTTTGTGAAATACTTTAGGAATCGAAACCACACATATGCATGGCTCATTAGTTATGGAGGAGCACGTTAATTTAAAAACTCTGGATTACTCACTCTGTAGCAGAATTTTGCTTCATTTTTCCCAAGACTCAGAACTAGTAATATCATAATTGTTTTATTGTTGCAAGGTTATATCCATGGTTTTCTTTTTATTTTGAGAAAATAATCTTTCATTTAGCTCAACTTTTGGCAGTTTGTGATCTAGAGAAAGACACTCTATGACTCATATTTTTGGAAGGAAAGTTGCAAAGTACAGAAAATTAAATGCCTTTGACATCATTACCCAAGAGAACAGCACTTTATCACTGATGAGACAAGTCTCTGAATTTGATCTTGCACACACTAAAAAAAATATTTACTTTTACTTTATTTATTTGGCTGCACTGGGTCTTAGTTGTGGCTTGTGGAGTCTAGTTCCCTGACCAGGGATCAAAACTGGTCCCCTTGCATTGGGACTTTGCAGTCTTAGCCCCTGGACCACCAGGGAAGTTCCTTGTGTATATTTTTAATCCATCCCTAACAGCCCTCTGCTTTTTGCCTGATCTCAGCACTCTAGTTGCAAAGAATTACATAGTTAACTTCTTTTACTTTCCCTGAAGGTCTTGTATGCAGTAGTGGGGCATGCTTATTACTGAGAAAACTAGGAATAGCTGTGTTTTCAAACACTCATCTGGGTTCTCATTTTTTACAAAAGCAAATGAAGATCTAGATTCTGAGGCTTGCGGGGGATGCACTTGGGTTTCATTATGGGCAGCATCCTGATGCACCCACACCATCTGTCTTTCTTATGAAGATGTGCGTCCATCACTGAGCAGTGGCACTGATGAGCCTTCCAAACAACCAGGATCACACTTTTTAATAAGGATCGGAAAATGAGACCTACGATTTTTCGCTTGTCAGAGAGAAAAATGAATGTGAGAGATATACAAAGTCCTGCCTCATGTAAAGTGGTACTTGCCTTTCCAAATGACACGCTTGCTAGTGAAGCATACAAAGATGCCTTAACAGGTACTAGAGAGAACCATAGGGTCTGCTGGTGTGCAGCATATAATCATATAAGATCTGAAGTTGGGGGGCAGTGAAGTAGGGGTAGGGGGAAGTAAAAGCTGTTGTATATTATCTTGTCTTTCTAAAAACTCCTCCCTTATTCTCATAATAATCATCCAAAAATTTGACTGCAGGAATGCTACCAACATTTCAGGCATTCTGTAGAATCTGCCTAACTATATACTAAAATGAACCATGGCTGACTTAATCTGATATTTGTTTATCAGTAGAATGTGGCTTTAAATATACAGGGGTATGATGACATCCAGCAATTAAAGGGTCATTTGTTCACATGAAAAATAGGAGATCAGAGGGGAGCATATTGCCAGCACCCAGCTTAATGCTCATTTTGAACACAGAATCTTGATCTTAGCTGAAGAAATGCTTTGGGCAAACTCTGTTGGAGAGATGTGATTTGGATGCCTAACAACTCATACAGTGGATATGGGCTGTTCAAACTGACAAAGGGAGAAGAATATTAAAAGAACAAACATAGAGTCAAATTCCTTTAGAGATCAGGATCTAACATTATGTCCATTTACTGATAATCAAAATGTGGCCTTTGTAGCACAAAATGTCCCTGGATGCTTCAGGGTAACTACAACCAGTCTCAATTACTAACCTGGATTATACTTCAAGATTAGTTCCTGGGTTAGGAATAAAAAACTGCAGTTTTTTTTCTCTTCTATGCCAGGAAACATGAAAGAAAAAAAATGCATGTAGCATTTTCAGCAGGCTAAATATGAAATACTCTATACAATGAAATATTAAAGGTAACCATTTCTTGTTTCTTTTCATCTGAGCATGATTTAAAAAGGGAAGGATGTGATTATATTTTTGTATTGGATGGAGCAGAATTTCTGGATAATCTTATACTCAGCTTGATTGCTTTATTGATAAGAAAGGGGGACATGTGGATGTATATTTTATGAGTAATGCATTTATTAAGCATAGACTGTACATAATGCATTAGGCTTTATGTGAATTGCATTGGATTTATCTTTCTTTTAAAGCATATTTTAAAAATATTTTACTGCATCTATTATAACCCCTATATAGTTAGGGTATCCCTCCATGGTAATAGTGGTTTAACATCTTAGAGTAACTTGTAAGATGATAGTCAAGGGAAAAAGTCACTCGGGCATGTGCAATTAATAATCAACATCTCTTGTCTCCCCATTTCCTCCTTTTCCTTGAACAATGCTTTTTTTCCCTTATAATATTCCAGTCAATTTCACTAGCAAATCTGTGAAGAAAATAAGATGATTATAAATTAATAGTAGGAGAAATAAACAGATCTAAACTTAGTTTCTAGAGGTAGACTCAAATGTCTTAGTCTAACAAAAGTAGCCTAAAGCTTGAGAGTGTCTCATGTTCTCTGACAAAGGGAAGCACACTTCTGATTGCTCTTTGTTGAGAACAAACAACCTCTGCAAGCAACCGGAGTTGGCTTCCACAGCCAGCCTTAAAAAGGAGACCATTATACAAATTATGTACCAGCGACCTGTTTTCCCTTAATCATTGCCTGCATATTAGCTAATATATTAGCTGTAAATTTGTTTTAAGTTCATTTCATTCTTAAGGATAAACCCTTCAGTGATTTTTTAGACTTTTATAAACTTCTAATTAAAATTTCCCATGTATTCTCAAATCTGGCACAGCATTAGTCAGTTTTAGCATTAACCTGACCACACGGCTTTATCATCTGCAGCATGAAAAAGCCATATCCTTTAATGCTGAAATAATCTAAATGGAATAATATGATTCATCCTCCCACTAAAAATTCTCAGCTGTTTGGAGGTTTATCATGGTATAGAGATGAGTGTTAGAGCCTCTATTTGGATTAAGTTTGCATAACTAGCATGTGCAAAGCTTCCTTAATTTATTCCTGGCTTTGTTATTTATGAGAAATATATTGCATATAAAGAACATTTAAAACCATATAAAACAATACAAATTACACTGTAAGTTTGAAGGGACTCTCAGCATCATTTATTTGCTGAATCAAACAATAGTAAGGTCATCTTAGAATTATACTTTCCTGACTAATCTGACCCACAGATTTCAAAACATCATAAAATGTTATATTGTCCCAACATGGTGTCTGTTATTCACAATTTAATACAAAGAAAGAGAAATCAATAACACTAGATCTGATTTCAATATTCTAAATTATCTCATTCACTCAATCTTTTCCCCTATTGTTGTTTAGCATAAATTCTGACTGAGGTCAGCAGGGGAATACATGTCACCATTGAAAACAAAATTTGTCAGTTATTTTCATCACCATTTCCGTAAAAATGATTTTTGTTCTAGATTCCTCTAGTAATGCCCACTGTTATAGGACATCAGATTGTTAATACACCTGCCTGTTGTTGGCACATTTCCTGTGCTTTAAATTCCATGGAGGAGGGCCAACGTTGCCTCTATTACTTACTACCAGCTACTGGCTGACATAGTGACTGGCACATGTCAAGTACTTAATCCATATTTATGGAAATGTATGAAAATGTATGAATGAATGAATGATTTAACTGTTCTCTGCCATATTTGCTTTATTCACAGTTTTTGTGTAGTGTGGACATCTCTGTTTCATTCCTCTGTGTAACATACCTGAAGCTTGGTGATTTAAAACATCTTTTATTTTGCTTAAGTAGCAGGAATCAGCAGTATGAGTTCGGTTGGGTAAGGACATCTAATTTCCTTTCCACTTAGCATGGCTGAGGCAGTCCAGTGTTTGGGAGCCAGAATTCGCTGAAGACTTCTGACTCATGCGTCTGAAGGCTGGGCTAGGAAAACTCAAATTGCCCAGAGCTACAACAGCTGGGTCTTCTTGAGCATTTCTCCTTCTCTCATTGTGGTTTCTGCTGAATTAAATCTTTATTATAGCTAGTCTCTTATAGAGTGATTTGAGACTTCAAAGGTATGAGTCTCCAGAAAGAAATAGAGGCCAAAATGTCTTTTGCAGCTTAGCGTAGGAAATCACATAGCATCATTTCTGCTATACTCTGTTGATGGAGGCAGTTACAGGAGTCCACTCAGATTAAAAGGGAATACACACAGACCTCACCTCCCCATGAAGGAGCATAAATATTGTATTTTAAGATGAGTACATGGAATGAGCTATGTAAGGGTGCAGTCGTTTTTTGAAAAGTACTATCTGTCACAATTGCTGATCTTGTTTTATTATTTTACTTGGAAAGTTAGTTAAGATTTTTGATCAGAAACTTATGAACCCCTTTTTTTTTTACTAAAAATGAAAGAAAGCTTAACTGAATCAATAAAAGCTTAACTGAATAATAATATTATTTTCACAAGGCCATTTAGAATACTGGCCAATGTGCATTTCTCATTTTGTTTCTAGGAAGATGAAAGATTATTTACATTTTATTGACTTAAAATTTTCTTTTGATTATTGTCCAATTCCAGTTTTTAAAAGTGGAGAAAATGAAATAAAAACATCCAGAACCTACTTTCTTATTATCTGAAGACTGTGAAGTACAGTATCATCTGAAGAATGTGAAAATTTGATGGCAATCTTCAGAATAATTTTATTCTATATTATTAGTCCTGTTCCAACCCAGTTCTTAAAACTATGTCATAATATTGTGATCATCTGCATTATTATTACACCCTGGGGCTTTACATAGATCAAATCATTCTCCACAGTTCATAGTATCTCTGATCAGAAACAAAAATCATTAATTATATTATATTCATATAATTATATAAATAATTATATGTAATTATATTATATACAATTAGAGACCAGAATAGCATTTGTTAGATCATATTGTAAATAAATTCACTCCTTAACAAATTAAGGCAACTTATATTAACTTAGTCTACTGACAATGGTTTCAGTAAAACTAGAGGAGAAGATTTAAAGGCTGCCTATCTATTTTCTATTGGTTTTTACACTTCTAGAGAATTCATTTTTAATTGCTCTTAATTTCCAAATATGAAGTATAGTGAGTTCTCCAATCTGAATTTTAAGCAAAATAATTTAATGGAAAGGAAAGGGTACTCAAATGAGGACAGACAGTTAGGTTGAAGTCCCCACAAAACCACAAACTCTGTACCCAGGCAAATCACTTAGCATCCTGTAGACCTGCTCTTCAAACTGAGAAATGAAATAGGTGGCTAGGTGAAAAAGACAAAACAGTATCAATAAGCAGTTAGGGAAGAAAGCTCACAAATTTGAATCCCTAAGAGACTTTCAAACCTGGCCAGGGTGATAGAACCTTAAGGAAATAAAATAAATGAAGAAAATTATACTTATCAGTATTTCTCAGGAAGGAATTGAATGTAGATGAAAGAAATACAGCACTTTGATAAACCTCTTTGGTGGGGCATGAAACCTCCCAAGAGCTGGAAACAGTTGTATTCTAAGGTGATAGGGCTTTGGTTTTGTGGGGTGAAGATTATGAGGAGGGTTCAATGTGTTCAATTTGGGGGCATTAATAGAAAAAATGTTAAGCTTTGTCTCAAGGAAATTTCACTCTCTTTTTTCCCAGTGCTGCCAACTTTCCTCTTCCTCCATCCTTCCCTCCCTCCCTTTCCTTTCCCTTTCTACTCACATTTATTGGCCACTTAATTTGTGCCAGGTACTGTTTTAAGAACTTTCCATGTATTAATAGTAATCCTTTCATAAGTAACTGTTGGACACTTACTTAATGAACTTTATTATTCTCCAGAGCCCACTGGAGCAGTTACATCTGCTTCCTCATTTAGTCAGACTTTCACTTTCATCCTGTTCTGGGTCTTGGGTTTACTGGGATCCTGTATTGATGAACAAGACTTCTCTTAGAGCTCAGCATGATCACTTCAGGTTTTCCTTGATAACTCATCTCTTAGTCATCAGTTTAAACTCCTAGAAACCAAAACACCAACAAAAAAAGAAAAAAAAAATTGGAGGAACAATAACAGAAACCATCACCATTACCACTACAAGGAGGAGGTTGTTTCTTTGCAAACTAAGGTTTATGTTGCTGCTGCTACGTCGCTTCAGTCGTGTCCGACTCTGTGCGACCCCATGGACTGCAGCCTACCAGGCTCCCCCATCCCTGGGATTTTCCAGGCAAGAACACTGGAGTGGGTTGCCATTTCCTCTCCAGTGCATGAAAGTGAAAAGTGAAAGTGAACTCGCTCAGTCGTGTCCGACTCTTAGCAACCCCATGGACTGCAGCCTACCAGGCTCCTCTATCCATGGGATTTTCCAGGCAACAGTACTGGAGTGGGGTGCCATTGCCTTCTCCCAAGGTTTATATAGGGTGAGACAAAATAAATATGGCATTATGGGCAGAACCATAACAAAAGATGAAACTTGTGAAATTTCAAGATCAAAGACAAAACTGGAATGAAAAACTAGCTGTTGTGTGGTGCTGAGAGGCAAGGAAAGGAATGGTAGAGATTAGGAATCTGAGATAATTGGAATGGATGATTACTAAAGTCTATGAATATTTGTTAAAGAATATATAATAAGAATTTCAAAATGACAGAGACTCTGGACAAATTCTCACACATATCATGAAAGTAGAGAGGTTAAAACAAAAATGATTGTTCTTCATGTTTTTCCAGTAAAAATATGTCTCTCATTGAAATGGGCACCTCATCTTATTTTTCTCTACATCTCCAATTGTATTCTCGGCGTGCAATTGAGGTCAAGAAATATTTGTGAAAGAGTTAATGATGAAATTCATTTGTGCAAATATTAAGGATCAATAAGGATAACATTAAAAATCAGGAAGAATTAAAATTTGAATCATTATGTATTAGGCTATCATTCAATACCTCAGTAGTTCATATTTTAAAAGCAAAATCTAAATAAGTTTTTCTGATTACTTTTACATATTAATATTCCTTTTATTTATTTATTTAACACCTATCTGTGCTAGCATTTGTCATTAGCTCTGCCTTAAACAATGATTCTCAACTGTTGGCTCACATTTGAATAACTTTATCTGAATTTCCAGGAGTTGATACAGGCATCTGTATTTTTTAAAAAGGGTCTTGGATCATTCACATAATCTCCCCTTGTTAAGAACCCCTGGAATACAATATTGTTTCCCACCTCACACACATGGCTGACCCCTACTTGTTTTTCTGTTTTCCTCTGAGATTTAGCAGATGGTTAATAATCAATGTAATAAAAATTTAAAAATTTTCCCTTTTCTGATATTTATGAACAAACACAGATGGACAATACCAGCCAGAATATATCTGAGAAGCTTAGGCTGCATTAAAATTTTAAATGGCTGTTATCTTGTATTATGATTCAGATTTATAGGGACAGACATTGTCCTTTTATTGTGCATTAAGTCTAGCATACCAGCATGGAGATAATTTGTTCCAAGGAAAGAAAAATTCTAAGAGTTTATAGCATTAACTATGGCATTCTATAGAATGGCTATGTGAAAACTCACTTGGAAATAAACTATTGCATTAGAAGTGAAATTTTATTTTGAAGAGAAAATTATTTATAAATAAATAAATCTATAATATTCCAAGAGATTCTCACTACCTTACAAGCTATAGTTCCTGTATAGTTAAATTAACTATAGGGTTTCTCTGATAGCTCAATTGGTAAATTCACCTTCAATGCAGGAGACCCTGGTTCAATTCCTGAGTTCAGAAGATCCCCTGCAGAAAGGATAGGCTACCCACTCCAGTGCTCTTGGGCTTCCCTTGTGGCTTAGCTGGTAAAGAATCTGCCTGCAATGAGGGAGGCCTGGGTTCAATCCCTAGGTTGGGAAAGGAAAGGGGAAGGGAGAAGGCTGGAGAAGGGAAAGGCTACCCACTCCAGTACTCTGGTCTAGAGAATTCCATGGACTCCATGGACTGTATAGTCCATGGGATCGCAAAGAGTTGGACATGACTGAATGACTTTCAGTTTAATTAACTATCTTCAAATTCCTTTATGGTAGAAAATATAATTAAAATATATCAACTGCCATATTCAGAATTGCCTATCAATATCAGTATGATATTCAAAGTTAATGGTGATTTAATGATGTATATGATTTATTTTTTAGTATATTTTTATTTTTCAGAATGAGAGGAAGTACTAATTTTAGTTCAAAGACTAATATTTCTGACTAATTAAACAGTTCCAATTATACTTTTAACATCTAGAAAAATTGTATAAATGCCTTTAAGCTAGGGGGCTTAATTTTACAGCCAGGATTTTGAATAAAATCAATATGCTTGATAAAAGTATTATACAATTGTCTGAAAATTGTCCAGTTTAAAGGCTTAATGGTATAGAGCTGAAATTAATGCTTATGATCATTAACTCTGAAAAATAGTGAATAAAGGGTTTTAATTCATTAATGGAAAACTGACTCTCTAGCTTTTGACTGGTGCAATGTGGTTGATTTGCATTTCTACTCCTCCATATGCTTATGTTCATATTATGAATTTTGCAGCTCTGTTAATAAATGAAAAATTATGGTCACAGGTTTTATTTTAGCCATTATTAAACTAATTTAATACTTATGATGGATAAAATAAATACTTTGACCTTCTGTTTTAAATCTAGTTGTTGTTCATGCTAAGGCTCTTCAATAGTGCCTGACTCTGTGCGACTGCATGGACTGCCAGGCTCCCCTTTCCATGGGATTCTCCAGGTAAGAGTACTGGCATGGTTGCCATTCCCTTCTCCAAGTTGATGTTCACCTACTGTTTATTTTATTCATTTTCTTTCAGCAAATATATAATTTCCTAAAATTGTCAAGTTCTAATGATAACAGATATAAGTAAGTTTTGTACTCATCCTTTAGGATACTAAAGGACTAGTAGATTGATGAGAGCATTTGAAAATCTCTTAAGATTTTATAATTGCAGAAGAATGTACCAACAGGGATATTTAGCAACCCTATCTTAGAAGGATAAAGATCTGACAGGGAGATTATATTTAAGGTGGGTCCTCTAGAACGTGTTGGTATTGACCGGATTGGTTGGGAGAGAAAAACAGATACTGCTTTGCATGACCTAAGGAGCCACGAGGTGAAGGCCATCTGAGCAAGGATAAATGGTATTCATGGCCAGAGGTACAGCATAGACAAAGGTACATGTATGTGGATGCCTGCAGATCAGACCACCATCTGAATAGTATGAGAGAACAATGTTACCATACTGAATCGATACATTTTGAGTCAAATCAAAGTACTCTCCCTGTATATTCTTTTAGAATGAGGCTAAGTGGAAACAGTGTCAAACTTTATTTTGGGGGGCTCCAAAATCACTGCAGATGGTGATTGCAGCCATGAAATTAAAAGACACTTACTCCTTGGAAGGAAAGTTATGACCAACCTAGATAGCATATTCAAAAGCAGAGACATTACTTTGCCAACAAAGGTACGTCTAGTTAAGGCTATGGTTTTTCCAGTGGTCATGTGTTGATGTGAGAGTTGGACTGTTAAGAAAGCTGAGTGTCGAAGAATTGATGCTTTTGAACTGTGGTGTTGGAGAAGACTCTTGAGAGTCCCTTGGACTGCAAGGAGATCCAGCCAGTCCATCCTAAAGGAGACCAGTCCTGGGTGTTCATTGGAAGGACTGATGCTAAAGCTGAAACTCCAATACTTCGGCCACCTCATGTGAAGAGTTGACTCATTGGAAAAGACCCTGATGCTGGGAGGGATTGGGGGCAGGAGGAGAAGGGGACAACAGAGGATGAGATGGCTGGATGGCATCACCAACTCGATGCACATGAGTTTGGGTGAACTCTAGGAGTTGGTGATGGACAGGGAGGCCTGGCATGCTGCAATTCATGGGGTTGCAAAGAGTCAGACATGACTGAGCGACTGAACTGAACTGAACTGAACTAAATGAAATGCCAGTTCAACTGAGAGTTTAAACATTTGGATTGTGAAGGAGGGAAAAGTTTTTCTTGATTCTCTTGTATCTCTGGTTTGGTCTAAAAATTAAACTACCAAAGACAGATTAATCAGAGGAAAGCATATAAATGTTATTAAAATTTCATATGTGCATGGGAGCATTTCCAAGAAAATAAAGACCCAAAGTACTGACCAGAACAGGAAGTTTTTATACCATTTAGACAAGGAAAAAGGAACTCATGGACAATTGACAAGCTAGAGAAGCTTGGGACAGAGATAAAGGGAAACAGTGAAGAAGTAACTAGGAAGGTTAAAGGTTAGTTGAACAAGTTTTATTGTACAGATTT
Source organism: Bos indicus x Bos taurus (assembly GCF_003369695.1). Lineage (NCBI taxonomy): Eukaryota > Metazoa > Chordata > Mammalia > Artiodactyla > Bovidae > Bos > Bos indicus x Bos taurus. The sequence goes on along the minus strand of NC_040078.1, from coordinate 66,128,345 downwards.
ATTGGCCCCAAGTTTCCTGTCTCTGATGACAAGGATGTCTTCTTTCCTCCTGGTGCTTTTCACATGAGAGTATTATGATCAGTTTCCAGACAGATGTGGGCGGTGGGAAGGTCAGAGTAATCTTCCTGCTTCTGCTATTTCCCCAGACTCTTTTAGCATAAGACAGTTAAATTGCAAGGTGGTGTATTTTGGGGTAGTATACTGACCCCATCAATATACTAAAGGCTAGCTGTGTTCCTGTCCAATGACTTTTGTCTACATGCAAGGGATCATTATGGTAAAATATAGCATCTTTTGGAGCTTCATAATGTGGAACATTATACATACAAAATACAGTGTTATTAATGGGGGTTAAGAAATACATTCTGGGGGTTTCCTGATGGCTCAGTGGTAAAGAATCTGCCTGCCAATGCAGGAGACATGGGTTCAAGTCCTGATCCAGGAAGACCCCACATGCCACAGAGCAATTAAGCCCATGTGCCACAACTATTGAGCCTGTGTTCTACAGCCTAGGAGCCATAACTACTGAAGCCTGGGTGCCCTCGAGCCCGTGCTTAGCAACAAGAGAAGTCATCACAGTGAGAAGGCTGCGCACTGCAACTAGAGAGTAACCCCCACTCGCTGCAACTAGAGAAAAGCCTGAGCAGCCGTGAAGGCTCAGCACAGCCAAAAATAAATACATAAAATAAACAAAATTAAAAAAAAAGAAGCATTCTGATATCTTGTCACTTTACTGTCTAATTTAACAAATCATTGTGCTATAAACAAAGTGATGGAGTTTTTTTTTTTTTTTTTAAGATTGATATTTTCTGAGGATATTTAACCTCAATTTTTTTATTAAGAATTAAGTCCAATATCTGTAGGGCAAATTTAAATCCATCACAACAAAGCAAACAATAAAAAAAATCATTCTTTGTAAATTCATTGCTTTTCCAGGTGGACTGATGGGGATAATAATTGGGTGATGCTGGGAGTAAAGGGCAATCTAGAGTCCTCTTCCCTCATCTGTGGCCTCACAGACTCCTCACTTCAGTATTATCTAGCTCACTGTTTTCCTTTGGAAATTGTATAGCAATTCATGCTTCCCTGGTGGCTCAAACAGTAAAGAATCTGCCTGCAATGCACAGGACCTGGGTTTGATTGCTGGGTTGGGAAGAGACCTTGGAGAAGGGAATGGCAACCCATTCTAGTATTCTTGTCTGGAGAATTCCATGGATAAAGGAGCCTGGTAGGCTACAGTACATGGAGTTGCAAAGAGTCGGACATGACTGAGTAATATTTTCACTGTTTTCTAGCTCCTGCGATTAAATTTAACTACTCAAACCTCTACACAGTAGTTAGTGAAATACGTTATTCCACCAGTTGCCTGGACCCACACTCCCCAGAGGTAGTAACTGTCACTTTTTATTACATAGTCATACCTTTGGAGGCATACCCCAATGTGATATTTTTTATATATTTATTTTAAAAAGTCAATGACGAATACAATTTGGTGAATAACATTTTGTCTCCCTATTACTGCATATACCTCAAGGACCTATTTGTGTCCCCCTTATCCATCTTTACATAGATTTATAATTTCCCCTAGTTAGGAATTATTACTATGAGTAAGTAAGCACTTATTTCTATTCCCGATTAATTAACTTTCCAGTTTAAGTCAGATTTTTCTGCATGGCAAACAAATGTCCCATTGAATACCCCCTTAAAGAAGATGTCTGTGTAATCATATACATAAAGTCTATTAACTTTTACGTGATATGTGTGTGCATGTGTGTATGTCTGTGTATGCATGTGTTTGTGTGATGATAGGATTTATTTAAATGATGGAGTAGAAGTGAAAGTGTGAGGCATTCAATGTGGTGTGATATACAGCAGCAGTCCCAAACATCCGGTTCTAAGGCCTGATGATCTGAGGTGGAACTGGTGAAATAATAATAGAAATAAAGTGCACAATAAATGCAATGCTTGAATCATCCCAAAACCGTCCCCTGCCATGGCCCATGGAAAAATTGCCTTCCACAAAACTGGTCCCTGGTGCCAAAAAGGTTGAGGACCCCTGTGATACAGTATTAAATAGAGTTTAGAGATGCACCCAATGGGAAAAGAAGCCAGGTGCAAACCAAAATATGGAAGCCTCTCCCATGTTCACATATCTTCTTCTTGTCTCTGGAATATTCAATTATATTCAATGAATATTATAAAATATTCAATTAATATTCAATTATAAATATTCAGTTTTATAATTGGCATTTATCTCTGTATTTCTAGTACTTTAACTTGTTTGAATATTTATTTACTGATTGAAGAAAATTTACTGGTTGAGCTGGAAAAGTCAAATGGTTACAAAGTGCCAGTCTCTCAGAAGTGGAAATGGGATGAGGAAAGGCTAAGTAACGGGTATCTTGAGTAGAGGTGAGCTGAGGAGACTGTAGGGATGAAGGCAGAACCAGCGGTGTCATCTGTGGGCAAGATGGATTTCTCCTTACTCATCAGTATGCAGCTGGGGTGACTCCTTCCATAATAATTGATTAGAAGAGGTCATGCATTTGAGACAAAACCTGAAGGAAAGGGATTATTACACTAAATCAGATTTCACTAAAAGGAGATAAAAGTACTGTTTCTGAATAGACATACTTTACATATTTTTTTCTTGGCAAGAAGTTTTTGTTTGACCTACTACTATTAAATGTCCCACATTTTTTTTTTTTTTTGGAAAACTGAGCACCAAAGAATTGATGCTTTCGAACTGTGGTGCTGGAGAAGACTCTTGAGAGTCCCTTGGATGGTAAGGAGCTCAAGCCAGCCAATTCTAAAGGAAATCAACCCTGAATATTTATTGGAAGGACTGACGCTGAAGCTGAAGCTCCAATACTTGGCTACCTCAATGTGAAGAGCTGACACATTTGAAAAGACCCTGATGCTAGGAAAGATTGAAGGCAAAAGGAGAAGAGGAAGAGATGCTTAGACATCACTGGTTCAATGCACATGCATTTGAGCAAACTCTGGGAGATAGTAGAGGACATAGGAACCTGGTGTGCTACAGTCCATGGGGTCACAAAGAGCTGGACACATGGCTGAACAACCACAACAACCTTTTGTAGATACAATAGACACTGCTGAATCTGATGGAAATTTTATTTCATGAAAACTGTTAAGTCCTGTTAAGTGGATACAGCAGTCAAAGGTTAGATCGATTCCTGTGCTCATACCAAGAAATAAATGCACAGAGTATACTTACTTAAGAAACTGATTAAAAGAAAACATTACCTGGGAATAATGATGGTGTCCTGTTCTTACTTCTGAGGGTCCTTGTTTTGGTGATTTTTCTTCCCCAACACAGAATAAGAATACACTGACAAACAAGTGTGTGATTTGCCTGTGGATATCTTGTTGAGAAGAATATTTATTATTCAAATTCACATTTATTCATGTCCTGTCTCCCCAAAGACTTGGGGACTAGTTAACAAATATGCATCATAAAATCAGGGCAAAGAGAATTAAGAATAAAAACCTAGGAGGAAGAAGTTATACATAAGAAGAGATTGATGGGACTGCAACAAAATTTGTGTAATCTGTTAGGACTGAAATCACTCTTTTGTTCTAACCTCAGATTTAGTGGCAAACTTCCTGGAAGCCAAAGCAAGAAGGAAGATATAGCCAGTATTATAAGACTTATGATAAGAAAGGAAGAAGCACACTATCTACTCAAGGGAAGCAAATCTTTTCCTAGAACAGAATTCCAAAAGAAATTTTTCATGTGGAACTTTGTTTAGAGGGCATTTTGTGACATGGTATATACTGCCTTTAATAGCATTCCTCTGAAGCGATGGATTCCATATGGCTGTTCCTGTAATTATTTTTAATAAGAGCTGGAGACATTGCTAAAATGAAATTCAGTGAAGGCAATTCTATGAGTGGCTATAATAACATGATCTGAGTGAACAATCTTCTTTTAGCTCCAGATGATCAAAAGATGGTTCCTATATCTAGGTCTTTGAACCTAGATCTTTGGGAAAAAATCCCTTCTTGCTTGTCATTAGGTTAATTTGAGTTTTCTATCTTAAAGTTAAATTCTTACAAAGTTTGTAATTTATGGTATACTGTGAATGTTGACATTTAAAAATAAATCTTCATTATCTTTTTACATGAATTCACTGGAAACTATTCAACTCAGTAATGAGAAATGTATCACTGAAATATATAAACAGTATAAGCTCCTTTTGACAAAGATTTTACATTGTTTTACACTGATTATCCCTGAACTTTTAATTCTATTCCACTTTTCTCACAGTTGTTCAGTTGATAAGTTGTGTCTGACTCTTCGTGACCCCGTGGACTGCAGCAGGCTGTTTCCTTGTCCTTCACCATCTTCTGGAGCTTGCTGAAACTCATGTCCATTGAGTCAATGATGCCATCCAACCATCTCATCCTCTCTCGCCCCCTTCTTCTCTTGCCTTCAATCTTTCCCAGCATCAGGTTCTTTTCTAATGAGTCAGCTCTTCACATCAGGTAGCCAAAGGATTGGAGCTTCAACTTCAGCATCAGTCTTTCCAGTGAATATTCAGGATTGATTTCCTTTAGTATTGACTGGTTTGATCTCCTTGCAGTCCAAGGGACTCTGAAGCATCTTCTCCAGCATCACAATTTGAAAGCATCAATTCTTTGGTGCTCAGCTTTCTTTATTATCCAACTCACATCTGTATATAACTAATGGAAAAACCATAAATTTAACTATATGGACCTTTGTCAGCAAAGTGATGTCTCTGCTTTTTAATATGCTGTCCAGGTTTGTCATAGCTAACTTAATTCTAGTGAAAAAATTTTTCCTGAAAGTTTCTAATGATGACTCAGATATATTTCTCTGCAACAAAAAATGTACATAAGTTATTTTATTTTTTAAAATTCCTTGATCATAAGTTTCAAATGTTGAAACTTTCTACTGAATAGAGATTATAAAACAATGACTATTAATAATGGAGAAAAATTACAGATATGGGTTGAAATTGTGTGAATAACTATTAAGCATAAAAGTTAAATATTTCTCTTAATTGGATAGGTGGGGTTTTCCTCCAATTATTATAAAACAGTGAAGGATATCCTGTTCTTTTATAAAATGAGAAGACAACTGTAAAAGAGAGCCAAGAAAGGAAAACTTGGACCCAAAGCATTCTATTAGAAAATCAATTTTAGGAGGAAGCATTACATGCAGAAATTAAAGATGTAGAAATTGATTCCCATTAACTTTTCTATAGATTTTTTCTTTTTTGAAAATGATTGCATATCCTTGTTTGGAAATGTCTGGACTCCTAACTTTTTAGTCATGGTGCACTTAAATGGGGCACAACTCCCTGTAGCTCATGTGATCTTGCCCTGTTCTAGGGGTTCATGATGTTTTAAATAGGTGTACATGTTTAGGCATAGTAAGGATTTATTTGGATTTCTTGTTAAAATCCTGAAATAATAATGCTCAGTAAAATTTAATAATATATTTAATTTAGGTTCAGTTCAGTTCAGTTCAGTCACTCAGTTGTGCCCGACTCTTTGCGACCCCATGAACCGCAGTACACCAGGCCTCCCCGTCCATCACCAACTCGTGGAGTCCACACAAACCCGTGTCCATCGAGTCGGTGATGCCATCTAGCCATCTCATCCTCTGTCGTCCCCTTCTCCTTCTGCCTCAATCTTTCCCAACACCAGGGTCTTTTCAAATGAGTCAGCTCTTCACATCACGTGGCCAAAGTACCGGAGTTTCAGCTTCAACATCAGTCCTTCCAATGAGCACCCAGGACTGATCTCCTTTAGGATGGACTGGTTGGATCTCCTTGCAGTCCAAGGGACTCTCGAGTCTTCTCCAACACCACAGTTCAAAAGCATCAATTCTTTGGTGCTCAGCTTTCTTTATAGTCCAACTTTCACATCCATACATGACCTCTGGAATAACAATAGCCTTGACTAGACGGACCTTTGTTGGCAAAGTCATGTCTCTGCTTTTGAATATGCTATCTAGGTTGGTCATAACTTTCCTTCCAAGAAGTAAGCGTCTTTTAATTTCATGGCGGCAATCACCATCTGCAGTGATTTTGGAGCCCCCAAAAATAAAATCAGCCACTGTTTCCACTGTTTCCCCATCTAGTTCCCATGAAGTGATGGAACTAGATGCCATGATTTTAGTTTTCTGAATGTTGAGCTTTAAGCCAACTTTTTCACTCTCCTCTTTCACTTTCATCAAGAGGCTCTTTAGTTCTTCTTCACTTTCTGGTAAAAGGGTAGTGTCATCTGCATATCTGAGGTTATTGATATCTCTCCCGGCAATCTTGATTCCAGCTTGTGCTTCCTCCAGCCCAGCATTTCTCATGATGTGCTCTGCATATAAGTTAAATAAGCAGGGTGACAATATACAGTCTTGACGTACTCCTTTTCCTATTTGGAACCAGTCTGTTGTTCCATGTCCAGTTCTAACTGTTGCTTCCTGACCTGCATACAGGTTTCTCAAGAGGCAGGTCAGGTGGTCTGGTATGCCCATCCCTTTCAGAATTTTCCACAGAATTATCCACACAGTCAAAGGCTTTGGCATAGTCAACAAAGCAGAAATAGATGTTTTCCCGGGACTCTCTTGCTTTTTCGATGGTCCAGTGGATGTTGGCAATTTGATCTCTGGTTCCTCTGACTTTTCTAAAACCAGCTTGAACATCTGGAAGTTCATGGTTCACATATTTCTGAAGCCTGGCTTGGAGACTTTTGAGCATTACTTTACTAGCGTGTGAGATGAGGGCAGTTGTGCGGTAGTTTGAGCATCCTTTGGCATTGCCTTTCTTTGGGATTGGAATGAAAACTGACCTTTTCCAGTCTTGTGGCCACTGCTGAGTTTTCCAAATTTGCTGGCATATTGAATGAAGCACTTTCACAGCATCATGAACACTGAATTTAGAAACTGTGTAGTTACTACTAAATTCCTTTAACAATATGAAAATAATAAAGTCTTTGGAATTTTATGTCTTTCACTATGAAGAGCTTAAGAAAGGTCTTACATTTCTGGATCAATCTATGGTTACAGAGGAGGCCATCAGAGCCAAACAAGAGCTATTTACCTCAGGACAAACTTTGAAAATTACTAATCTATGTCATGGATGGTCTGCATGGTTGCCAAACAATCTTTTATAAATGTTACCTTTTAAAACTGAGTTAATTCTCCCACTAGAAAATGGGGAGAGGTTATCCAGTCTCCCATCTCCTCCTGGTAAAGAGAAGTCACATCCAGAATGGGCATAAACTCTGTACATGATCAGGTTTGCATGTTGGTGCCTGAGAAATCCCTCAGATGGAGAAGAAGAGAGAGAACTGGGTCTGAGGTGGGAAACCATCAGTGGGCCAGAAACTGTTCCCCATGGCTGCAGGCAACTCTTGTAGGTCCAGGGAGATACAGCCTGGAGTATCACCAGCATCTGCTACAGTGAACTTCTATGAATATATCAGTCAGTTCCCTGATCATGGGGGCCCCATTAAGATAGTCATGAACTCAGAGGTTCTCAGGTCACAGAAGTGTGGCCTAATCTGCTAATATATTGCCTAGAAATTCAGTCCAAGTTCTCATTTTCTCCTCTGTAAAATAAGATCATTACAAATCTGCCATGTGAGATTGTGGTGATCATAAATGCATGCATGCGTGCTCAGTCACTCAGTCGTGCCTGACTCTTTGCAACCCATGGACTGTAGCCCGCCTAGCTGCTCTGTCTATGGAATTTTCCAGGCAAGAATCCTGGAGCGGGTTGGCATTTCTTCCTCCAGGGAATCTTCCTGACCCAGGGATTGAACCTATGTCTGCTTCATCTCCTGCACTAGCAGGCAGATTTTTTTTTTTAAACCTCTGAGCCACCCTTTTCAACTGTGAATCATTATTATCTAGCGCAAGTGGTGACTGTTTTCCAGGGACTCTGGATAATTTGTCTCATAGGATATTCTTGAGAGTTGTCTGCACGATTCACTTGCCAGTATAAAATACCATCTATTCACCATAAAAACAAAGCAAAACAAACAAAAAAAAACCAAACCAAATCAAAACAAAACCAAAAGACAGACAAAAAAGTGAGTCCATGAGTTCACAATAATTTGACCCTTAGATCTGGTTTCTAATTTTTTTTTTCTTTAATCCCTCACTAGCACACTTTGAAGGCAATCACAGACCCTACCAAAGCAAAGCAATGACTCAAGAAACTCATTCCTGAGTGCAAGTCAGAAAAATCCAGAAGCTCACCAACAAAGCTGAGTTTTCTGCTCTCAAAGACCATAGAAAACCTGGGTTAGTTCAGACTCGGCAACCAGGCTTTTGGGATTCTAATCTCAGCTCTACCACTTATTAACTGTGTGTTACCTTGGGCAAGTTACTGAACCTCCCTATGACTCAGTTTCCTTATCTGTAAAATGAGTTAATATTTATGAAAAGAAAGATGCATAAAACAGTCCTCAGTGTATACTAGCTGGTGTATAAGAGCTTGCTTATTTGAAAAAAAAAAACATATATGCACATAACACACACAGCATTTTATACTGCTTTCATATTAATTAACTACTGTATTTAACTCTTTCATTATTTTACAATGGATACACTTCAAGAAAACATAGCTCATTACTTCTAGATCAAAGAACTATTAACTGACATATTTGCAACTCAAATCCAAATTTTCTAGGTCCACATTTAGAGGTTTTGTTTTGTGTTTGTCAAATCTATAGCTGAATTGACTTTACTCCTGGAATTGTCTTGTGACTTATAAATGGATTTTCGGATATTTAACGTTTTAACTTACAGAAAACTTTCATATGATTAAAGCATACCTGAGACTGGATTTTAGTCAGGCTTTCCAAATCCTAGAGGCTGGTTAGAGACTACTTTTGCCTAGGTTTTCCTGGTCCCTGGTCACTTCTAGAATAGTTAAATAACTGTCATACAGACAAGGGACGATCACTTCAAATAGTAATAGATAACACTTATGCTTAATGTGAAAGGCCTCTTCCACACATAATACTCTGTCCAAGAAGCAGACTTTCCTAGATTTTTGGATAAAAATTGTAGTTAATAGAGGATGGTCTGAAGACAGCAGAAGACACCAAAAGATCTTTCTGCTTTCAGCTCCTCTAATAAAATTTTCATTACATTCTCCCTGATTGCTAATTATTTTCTCCTTTTGTTTGAAACAAACTTGAATAATAATTTCTTACGGTTTTATTTTGTTAAGATAAAATTACTGCTGATCTGTAAAGAGAGAAACCTGTCCTTTAGAATTTTTAAGAGCCATTTCTCCTAATTTTCACTAAGTTAATCTGGAAATTGTATGTCTGAGTTTGAGGGGGAAAAAATCTAGAAAAAATTTCCCTCTTCTTGTTGGTTGGAACTGAAAAATCTCCCAGCTCTGTATGAACTTCTGGTTTGCTCATCTTAGAGGCCCCTGACAGTTTCTACCCAGCCTCATGATGTTCCAACACAATGTACAGCTAATGCCTAACTTAGAATTCAGCAACAAACTCAAAGAGATTTCCAGTGCACTTTCTCTTCCTCACTACCTCCTTGCCAGGACTCGGCCCATAAAGTCAAGCTACCCCAACGTCACTGAATTGTGATGCTTTGACTCCTCAGTTCTGTGAGCCTGTTCTGCTCTGCGTGGGTTCCCCTTCCTGTACCACATCTCTGGGTAAGCAGGTGACAATAAGGCTCCTCTTGTTTGTTTTCCTTCTCTTAGGAATCAAAGACCTGTGTTGCCTGTTGTCTAATGTTTGAAAACAACTCATTTCATATATGTTTCTGGTGGGAGAGCAGATTTGGTACTTCTTATTCCATCTTGGTCTATTGAATCAAATAACAAAACTTAGGTTGGTGCTCTTTTTTTTTTTTTTTTAATGTGTTTTTAGCAATCTATTTGCATTATATGTTAAAAGTATATCCATCTGGAACAGAAGAGAAGTAAAAAGAGCTGCTTTGAACCAAAATTATTTAAATTTTAATGTGTATACAAATCACCTGGGCATCTTGTTAAAATTCAGATTTCGATTCAGCATGTATGGGGGCTGAGGGTCTAACAGTCTTCCAGGTGATACCAATGTCACCAGTCCAAGGGCCACATTTTATAAAGTGATGTTTTGTGCCGTAGGAGATTCACCTTTTGGACTCAGACACATTCTGAGCATTGATAACGAGCACATTTGATTCACTAAAGGAACAAAACCCATGAAGAAACACAAAGGCTGTCCAGGTAAGGAAAGAGACTTTCATCTCTTTTCTGCCCCCTTCTCTCCACCCCAAACCTGACAGTTGGTATTGAAAGGGGCTAGAAAGAGATGGCTCAGTTCATGTCTTGCCTTTTCCTGCTGCAGTCAGAGTCAGGGTTCCAGGTCAAGGCTCTGAAACTGAATCAGGGTTCCAGTTCTTGCTCTTCTAGCAGCATGTAAAACACTAATAGATTTGAATTAAACTTCTACATTATCAAAGGTGATAGAATTGGCCCAAGATAACATCAAAGCCCAGGTAGATTATACAGAACATAACTGAAAACAGTGATTAGAGAAAAGAGTTATTTCATATTTATACTTCTCCATATTAAGACTGCTTGACAAAGTGGTTATGTATATACATTTGCCTTGAGAACATTTTTCAAACACATTTTAAAGTCTGGATGAAAGTGAAACGAAGTTATGCATACAATTATTTTAAATGTTACCATATAACTGTGTTTATATCATGGAAGATTTAAAATAGTCTCTTTATTCAGAACAAAATACACACCCACACATACCCACACATCCCAATCTTCATAATAGAGCCAAGTCACTATTTTTATAAGTGGCATCTCCTGTCATCCATTCAAGGTTGGTCACTTTATTTCTAATGTGTTTACTTTCTGGAATGCAGACTTGTTCAACTTGAAAGTTATTGGGCGATGCATTGAAATCTAGGTAATAGAAAACATTCAATGTAAGGCTGATTAACTCTACAGAGAAAAGATATTTTGTGAAACTGCATAGGCAATAGTATTGGATGATTTTTTAGAGGCATAAATTGAATTACAATTATTGCCAAAGGTAAGCAGCACCATTAGAAAGCACATCAAAACAGTAACCAAACCAGACACATTGCCAGCATTTTTAATGGATGTATCAATTGTCCGTGGAGATGCTGTTGAGAAATAACTTGATGAGACACTTATTCTGCTGTGCTTTGGAAAAAGGAATACTTACAATGTGCATTGCATTGGTTTAGAAAACAATGAATGTTTTTGGAGTGTAAGTGAGCAAACTCATGAAAAATTGTGCATATGTACCCACACACAATCATATGCACACATGCACAGACAGGAAACTAAAGCTGTGCTCATCTTCATGATATTCATATAGAATATTTGCCCATCAGCCTTCAGCCAAAAAGTATTTCTTCACAACTCCCCAAAGAAAATTTGAATTATTTTTCATAATTCTGACATCTGAAGCTATTTTTCAACATTTCTATAGGAAAAAGAGAAAACATAACTAAAGTTTCCTTAAATTGATCTGCTCTTGGGTTTGGCTTCAGTTCTACCTCCTCTGTGAAATTTTTCTGGTCATTTCAGCAAAAAACCTTTGATCTATTTCTCCATCATTTTAACTTATCAGCCTTCTACTTATCTCACTTGTTATTTAAACACTGCTAGCGTCAATAGCAATTTTTTCTTGTGTTATTTTCCCCAATAGCTCTTCAAGGGCAAGGGATTTGTTGTTTGGGGTTATCTCATAGTATTTTCCATGATGCCAACACACAATATTAGCTATTCCCAGACATGTCCTCACAGCATGAGCAAATTTCTTAAACAGGGAATAAAAATGGACATTTCTCTTTTTTATTCCTTTTAATAAACTCTTTATCATGGTTAAAAATAATAATAATGACTACCTTCTGTTGCGCTTTAAACATTACTTGCTAGATACTACTATATTATCCACATCTAATACTTCAGTTAATTCTTATGGTAACTTTTTGAGATAGATATTTTCTCTATTTTCTAGATAAGGAAACTGAGGCTCAGAGGTTAAAGACTTGTTAGTTACAGGCACTGGGTCAGAGTTTACGTCTGCTTCAAAGTTTTATTCCTGTTATAGTCAGCCTTCTGTTACCCAATATGTGCTAAGTTGCTTTAGTTATGTCCAATTTTTGCAAACCCATGAACTGTAGCCCACCAGGCTCCTCTGTCCAAGGGATTCTCCAGGCAAGAATATTGGAGTGGGTTGCCATGTCCTTCTCCAGGAGATCTCTCCGACCCAGGGATGGAACCTGTGTCTCTTAGGTCTCCTGCACTGGCAGCTGGAGTCCACTGGCACCACCTGGAAAGCTCTGAACCCACTATGCATATGTTAACTAATAAGTCAGAGATGTCCCTGGTGGCTCAGATGGTAAAGCGTCTGTCTGCAATGCGGGAGACCCAGGCTTGATCCCTGGGCCGGGAAGATCCCCTGAAGAAGGAAATGGCGACCCACTCCGATACTCTTGCCTGGAAAATTCCATGGACAGAGGAGCCTGGTGGGCTACAGTCCACAAACAGTCGAACATGACTGAGCGACTTCACTTTCACTTTCAATAAGTCAGAAGATCAGATTCTAGGTTCAGCTCTGCCTCTAAATAGGTCACTGATGTTATAGTAGCCACTACACACTCATCTCTGTAAGTTGCAGTTTTCCTGGCGATAAAATAAACCCCAAACCATAAAACCTACATGTGCGTGTGTGAAAGTAGCTCAGTTGTGTCCGACTCTTTGTGACCCCATGGACTATACAGACCATGGAATTCTCCAGGCCAGGATACTGGAGTGGGTAGGCTTTCCCTTCTTCAGGGGATCTTCCCAACCTACATATGTGTTTCCAAAGAACTAACATTTATTGAGTATCTATTATAGACCACAAACTAATCAATTGCTTATGTACACTCATCTCATTGAATTCTTCCAATGCCCTTAAGTACATATGTTATTATATCTCTTTTGTAATTGATGAAAGTGAAATGTGAAGATGTTAAATGAATTACCTAAAGATATTTTATCTGAAAGTGTCAGAGTCTGCACTTGAACCTGACCTTAAAATCATTGTCCTTCAACTTCACCATGCCCACAACAGGAAGAGAATCTGCTGTTGAATTAATTTGATGTAGAAAATTTTCTATTTGGGGAAGAAAGATAAACATCATTCATGCCCTATATTCCTCTATTAGTGATCAGATTAGTTTCAATTTAAAAATATTCTCCTTGCCAGAAATGTATAGTTTAAGGCAGAAGTTAATCATGCCAAAGTATTAATCATTCAGTTGGTTCAACTCTGCAACCCCAGTAGCCTGCCAGGTTCATCTGTCCATGGGATTTCCGAGGCAAGGATATTGGAGAGGGTTGCCATTTGCTTCTCTGGTGTGTCTTCATGACCCAGCAATTGAACCCAGTTTCCTGCATTGCAGGCAGATTCTTTATCATTTGAACCACCAGGGAAGCCCCAGTCATGCCAAATTGGTCATTAAAAAAAAAAAAAAAAAGCAAAACGTAAAGTTGTAAAAATATCTGTCTCTAGATACAATTGTAATTTTTATCACCTTTGAGAATCAACATAGTGTAGACAATATTTCAAATATTTATTTCAGGCAAATAATATAAGAATGTCATTGAAGCAATTAAACTTGTTTATTTATTTACTTTTATTTTATTTTATTTTTAAACTTTACAAATTGTATTAGTTTTGCCAAATATCAAAATGAATCCGCCACAGGTATACTTCCAGTTTACAACTAATATTTGTAGATATCTCTAGTGTGGTAACATGTTTAATATATCCTCCTAAAGACATGTAGCAAATCAGTTGCTTGCCTTCTAAATCTAACAGTCTAATTTTTTTTTAACTGCTGGATATTTTTTTTTTTTCAGCAACAAATTACTTAGGGATGTATTTGGGGATTGCTAGTGCTTGTCAATTTTATTCACCCTAATCTGGCATATGACCTGCTATCTCCCTTGCACCCCCATTTCATCATTGAGTATTACGTCTGAATTCAGAGGAGTGAGCTGCATTTATGCTGCTGTTAAAGTAGTGTAGAGTCAGAAAAGCAATTTCCTGTTTAGGGGGAAAGAATGAACAAAACCATAACTATTTCTCTCAGGATGTGTCCCAGTGCAATTTTCACCTTGAATTAAACCTTTAAGTCAAAATCTGCAAATAGTGCCAAAAACTTTTTGGCTTACTATTATAGGGCAGTTAAGACTATTATTTTCTTTTCTTCAAATAAGTACACAAATCTGATAATGATCAGAAAGTTGTTATTGTTTGCATTTACATGAATATACTTTATTTAGTATTAGGTGGTTCCGCCTGAGAATCCTCTTAAAATATACATATAAAAAGGAGTTTTCTCTGTCACAGGCAGGTCATCCTAGTTGTGAATCCAACTTCATTGGGAAGGTCTTTTGTGTAACTGAAAAATAGGGAATGTGCTTATTTCCGTTTCTCTTCAGGTCCTGACAGCAAATTTCTCCTCAAGGTGATATTCAACATACGAAGTTGAAAAGCTACAGCAAAACTGGCCTTTATGTGTGCAATCTAAATAACTTCTTTGCCATGAAAAATTTTTCTAATGACTATATAGCCCAAGAATTCATTTTGATCTTTGTGGCAGCATAATTGAGATAATCTGAATCTTCTGCAGTTCTTAAGGACTTCTGAGGACCCTTAGTGAGCCAGACCCTGAGTTCCTCTGACAAGTATATTGAGAAAATGTCTATGATACCTGGAAGTGAGGAAGTTCCTGTCACACTAGTTAAATCTGGAAAAATACCAAGAATGCAAGTTTTTATAGCAGTGCCTGCTTGTGTAAAGTCTAACCATGGGTAATATTTTGGCCTAATTTATCTCTTGTGAAATCGATTCACAGTGAATCTTATGAAAACTGAGCACAGCTCTGTCTATTCTGCTGTTCTGGGTGGATGTATTAGACTACTGGAAAACATCAGCACTAACTGGTCTGCTATGGCTCTATATCAGTTTACCTGTACATTAAAGTAGGACTTGAGGATATGAAATTGTGGATATCTCTTAGCAGGTTAAATTCATAATCTAGCATCTGTTAACTGCTTTTCGCAGAACTTGATACGTTTCTGCTGCCTATCATTAAAATGACCAATTTCTTATTTATTCTTGAAAACATGGGATTCAACCCCTACCTAGGGTTAAGTGTAAATAACAATGTTCCAACTAAAGTTACCTGAGGGAAGAAGGCATATCTTGAATTAATATAGCTGATCCTTTAAAGAGGGCTCTTGGCAATTGCATTGATTTCATTTTGCTGAGTGACTTTTAGACATTAAAAAGTAATTGAATGTTTTACTCCCTTTACATACTCTGAGACATCTAAAACAGACAAGGATATTTAGGAGTCATTTTATGTAAAGTAACACATATTCCATGGTCACAGTTGAATACTTTTGTACATTTTCAGTATGCTGTCTTTGCAGAATACACATCAACAATCAATGCATTTTTTTTTCTTTCTGGGTTTTTTTCTCTCTTTAGTTTACAGAAATACTAGAACTAGTAAGTAAAGTCTATGTATTGTATTATGAGACAATATATTTTTAACTGTGGTCAACATATTTCCTGTTGTATTAGGTTAATAGCTCCTTTCCATTGTTTACGCCAGAAAATTCATTTTCCCAAGGTTGTTCCTATTGCATTAAGTTATTAAAAATAAAAAGGCAATAACCTCAGGTGTAGAAAAGGTACCACAGCTAATATATTGCTGCCACTGTCGTTAATACTTTTCCTGCGACTCCCACCATACACGCTTGCTGGGATCCGTTTTCTTCCCCTTAACCCTGTAAAGTCATGGTGAACAGAGTTATATTTGCAAAGTGTCCAAAACTGAAATCTTCTGTTATATGCAAATACACATATTTCTTTGATTCAAATAGCCAATTTAGCATCTCAACAATAGAACAATGTCATATTGAATGCACAAAGTTCTTTATTCAAATGAGGATGGTGAGAACTGGTCTAGCAGAATCTCCCTACTTGTGACTACCACTATAACCAACACATATTTGCTGATAGCTGCTGGTGTCACTGAGTTGCAACTCAATGCTTTGGCCTGGAACCTGTGATTTGGAACAAGAAACGTCTCTATTTAGAATTAAAAAATTCTAAGAAATCTTATGACATTTTATCTTCAATTTTTGGTTTCATCCTACCTGAAAGCAGTAATTTAAAATTACTCCCATGGTGTTAGCTATCATGGATCCTTAGATATAGTAGGTTAGTGTAAGGACTTGAGAATGTGGGGGTAGAATCAAATTTGATATACAAGATACACTTAGTTGCTTACATGCTATACTAATCTCTAAGTCTGTAGCATCACTGGTAGTCTTGCATTTAGAGGCATCTTCCAGTTTCTATACCCAAGAGAGCAGCCTGAGGAACCATTGCTGCTCCAACAGTTTTTCTGGAGACTTGGATTTTAGCAGAAAGGAGTCTCTTTCTTCTGGTATTAAAATCAGTCATGGTTATGCTTTACAAATATTGATCCAGACTTTCATAGCCCCATAGAGACAAAGCTATCTCAGTTTTCACTCACGTCGCAGACACAATTTTCCAAGAAAAACACAGAGTGCCAGAGCGCAGGAGGAGGCTACTGTGGCAGTTTCTGCCTTGGCCATGTGAAGGTGCTAAGATCTTAGCAAAGAAGCCTATGTATCATTTACTCATTCATTGAACAAATACTAGTGAATATCTTTAATATGTTATACATTGCTGTGTATTAACAGGTACTGCAGATAGAGTCAGGAAAGACAGAGTGCTTGCATTCTTGTGAGGGACACAAATAATAAATAATGGAACTTCATATCCTACCTGACAGGCGGAGTAAAGAGAGTGATAACTGATTTGGAGGCATGATTCAAAGGCAAATCCTCTGAAGAGATGCCATTTGGACAACTGTGAACAAAATGAAGGAACCAGTCATGCAAAGATCTATGATAAGAATGTTCCAGGCAAAGGGAACAGAAGTGTGGCGATATGAGGAAGGAGCTAGCTTTATGTGTTTGAGGACCAGTAAAAGGCAAATATGGCTGGGGTGCACTAGCTGATGCAGGAGGAGAGAGAAATTCTGGTTCCATTAACTGAGATAAGTAAAAGTACAAGTGAGGCCTTCTGTTTCTCCTTCAGTTCAGTTGCTCAGTCGTGTCCGACTCTGCGACCCCATGAATTGTAGCATGCCAGGCCTCCCTGTCCATCACCAACTCCCGGAGTTCACCCAGACTCACGTCCATCGAGTCAGTGATGCCATCCAGCCATCTCATCCTCTGTCGTCCCCTTCTCCTCCTGCCCCCAATCCAACCCAGCATCAGGGTCTTTCCAATGAGTCAACTCTTTGCATGAGGTGGCCAAAGTATTGGAGTTTCAGCTTTAGCATCATTCCTTCCAAAGAAATCCCAGGACTAATCTTTAGAATGGACTGGTTGGATGTCCTTGCAGTCCAAGGGACTCTCAAGAGTCTTCTCCAACACCACAGTTCAAAAGCATCAATTCTTTAGCTCTCAGCTTTCTTCACAGTCCAAATCTCACATCCATACATGACCACTGGAAAAACCATAGCCTTGACTAGACAGACCTTTGTTGGCAAAGTAATGTCTCTGCTTTTGAATATGCTATCTAGGTTGGTCATAACTTTCCTTCCAAAGAGTAAGCGTCTTTTAATTTCATGGCTGCAGTCACCATCTGCAATGATTTTGGAGCCCCCAAAGATAAAGTCAGACACCGTTTCCACTGTTTCCCCATCTATTTCCCATGAAGTAATGGGACCAGATGCCATGATCTTCGTTTTCTGAATGTTGAGCTTTAAGCCAACTTCTTCACTCTCCTCTTTCACTTTCATCAAGATGCTTTTTAGTTCCTCTTCACTTTCTGCCATAAGGGTGGTGTCATCTGCATATATGAGGTTATTGATATTTCGCCTGGCAATCTTGGTTTCAGCTTGTGCTTCTTACAGCCCAGAATTTCTCATGATATACTCTGCATGTACGTTAAATAAGCAGGCTGACAGTATACAGCCTTGATGTACTCCTATTCCTATTTGGAACCAGTCTGTTGTTCCATGTCCAGTTCTAACTGTTGCTTCCTGACCTGCATATAGGTTTCTCAAGAGGCAGATTGGGTGGTCTGGTATTCCCATTTCTTTCAGAATTTTCCACAGTTTATTGTGATCCACACAGTCAAAGGCTTGGCATAGTCAGTAAACCAGAAATAGATGTTTTTCTGGAACTCTCTTGCTTTTTCAATGATCCAGCAGATGTTGGCAATCTAATCTCTGGTTCCTCTGCTTTTTCTAAAACCAGCTTGAACATCTGGAAGTTCACGGTTCACATATTCTCCTTCAGTTCAGTTCAGTCGCTCAGTCGTGTTGGACTCTTTGCGACCCCATGAATCACAGCACGCCAGGCCTCCCTGTCCATCACCAAC
Source organism: Bos indicus x Bos taurus (assembly GCF_003369695.1). Classification (NCBI taxonomy): domain Eukaryota; kingdom Metazoa; phylum Chordata; class Mammalia; order Artiodactyla; family Bovidae; genus Bos; species Bos indicus x Bos taurus. The sequence continues at coordinate 66,109,850 of NC_040078.1, read as the reverse complement.
TCCCGGAATTCACTCAGACTCACATCCATCGAGTCAGTGATGCCATCCAGCCATCTCATCCTCTGTCGTCCCCTTCTCCTACTGCCCCCAAATCCTTCCAGCATCAGAGTCTTTTCTAATGAGTCAAATTTTTGCATGAGGTGGCCAAAGTACTGGAGTTTCAGCTTTAGCATCATTCCTTCCAAAGAAATCCCAGGGCTGATCTCCTTAAGAATGGACTGGTTGGATCTCCTTGCAGTCCAAGGGACTCTCAAGAGTCTTCACCAACACCACAGTTCAAAAGCATCAATTCTTCAGCGCTCAGCCTTCTTCACAGTCCAACTCTCACATCCATGCATGACCACAGGAAAAACCATAGCCTTGACTAGATGGACCTTTGTTGGCAAAGTAATGTCTCTGCTTTTGAATACGCTATCTAGGTTGGACATAACTTTCCTTCCAAGGAATAAGCATCTTTTAATTTCATGGCTGCAGTCACCATCTGCAGTGATTTTGGAGCCCCCAAAATAAAGTCTGACACTGTTTCCCCATCTATTTCCCATGAAGTGATGGGACCGGATGCCATGTTCTTCGTTTTCTGACTGTTAAACTTTAAGCCAACTTTCTCACTCTCCACTTTCACTTGCATCAAGAGGATTTTTAGTTTCTCTTCACCTTCTGTATTCTCCTTAGGGGACATCAAAAGTTCAGCTTCAACTATGCTAAATTGGAGGAGCTTATTTGACATTCAAATGGAGATTTCAAATAGACATTGGCCATTTAAGTCTGGAGTTCTGCAGGAATGTTGGGACTAGAAATATGAATTTAGGAGGCATCTAGCTTTTGATGGCATGCAACTCCAGGTGACCAATATAGTCATCAAGGGAGGCAGATAGAGGAGACAGAGAAGAGAAGAGGTCTAAGAACAATGCTGAGACATACTAACATCAGAGGGGTAAAAGGGAAGGAAACATTAAGGAGTTTTCACGTTGTAAGGATTGATATCTCATAGTGCTGGTGAACACTTAAATCTCACAGTACATCAGAAAACTGTTTTACCTAACGTCTAAACTTGAATTATCAGGGACAGAGGGAAAGAATTCTCTGTAACTTCTAGTTAAAACTACTGTAGAAGGAAGAAAACTTTCCAAAGCAGATGAGGTGAAAGTCAAAAGGTCATGTGTAATCGGAAACAACCCTAGCTCCTCATCTCCCCAAAATTAAAGATTTAGACCAGACATATCATATGCCATGGTTAGAAATTAAAAAAAAATTGAAATATATTGAATACATAAGAATGTTTAGATTAATGAGAGCAGCATATTCTTTTTATTTATTAATTTTAATTTAGCCATTTTTAATGAATGTGTGTTTTTCTGTAATACCAAAGTAAAAAAAATATTCTTTTAAGCCATTGTAATAGATAGAATTCTAAATCCTATTTAGAGCATCTCTTCTGATGTTCATAGCAGGCAAAAAGCAGTTGACCTCCTCCTTTTTCAGCATAATGTCTTAACCGGGCTTTTTCTTTTTTCCTTGGGTATACTAAACATTAGAAATGCTCCAAGCAAATTGTCTAAAGAAACATCTCCCTTTTAAAGTGTCCTTTGATAAGGTAGTTTTAAAAACAGGAAAGAGCTCATTTGAAAAATATAAAAGAAACCCTGTCATTACATCAGACAGAGTTATTTCCTTACCACTGAATTTGCCCTTCACTTATCAAAGAGTTGTTTACAAGGGTTGAGAAGGCTGACATATCTCTCTGTTCTTTAATTCTTTGTTTATGAACTGGAGTAATCAAACAAGAATGTGCTTAGCATGGGGAGGGGTAAACAACCATTGCTTTGTTATCATAGTTTAAAAAATTACAGAATTTCTCAGGAGATTTGTATCATTGTTTGATACAAAGCATTTTCCCTTTAATTAAGAAATATTCATTTTCAGAGATTTAGTAAACACATTTTAATTATTTCCCTGGTAGTGTCTGAAAGCAAATGAGCTAGAAAGGTAATGCAAAATTCTCCTACTCACCTTGAATTCATTTGAGATTTTTAAGTTCAAATATCTTTTAGCCCAAGGGCTTCCCTCATAGCTCAGTTAGTAAAGAATCCACCTGAGATGCAGGAGACCCCAGTTCAATTCATGGGTCAGGAAGATCTGCTGGAGAAGGGATAGGCTACCCACTCCAGTATTCTTGTGCTTGCCTTGTGGCTCAGCTGGTAAAGAATCCTCTTGCAATGTGGGAGACCTGGGTTCGAACATCCCGGGGTTGGGAAGATCCTGTGGAGAGGGGAAAGGCTACCCGCTCCAGTAGTCTGACCTGGAGAATTCCATGGACTATGCAGTCCATGGGGTCACAAAGAGTCGGACATGATTAAGCGACTTTCACTTTTACTTTCATCTTTTAGCCCACATTGTTTACACTAGCTGGTGAAGCCTTGTTTTTATTTTGTGCATTTGTGGCCACTATCTTCTTAGCAACTAAAGCTGATGCTACTTCATCTTCTATAGAGATGACAGATTTAAAACATAGCTGCCTTTAGAGACACAAGGGAGGAGGTCCAGTTAAAATGAGACTTATTTTCATTTTTGAGGATGGTCAATCTATTTGAGATTTTCTCAGGATCCCTGAAAACACCATCTATATTTTAGCATTTAACTCCATGAAACCCATAGAAATTAACAAACTACAAACTAACTGTAGGAGTCCCTCAAAATTTATGGTGATATATTTGAAATACTGTAGGAATTTCACAGATTGCAACACTTTTTATTCCCAGGAGAATTCCATTCGTGTATTTGCTCTGTAACATTTCCTTCTATATAAATGTTCAAAGACCAAAGTAAGCATTATTAATGTTAGAAAGGACAACACAGACAAAAAAAAAAAATGCCATACACAGATCTTATCTGATACCCTATCTGCTTCTACAGGGCTGAAGACTGAAAATTTGTGACCCCCGACACAAACTTTGAGATCCTAACCTCAACTGATGACAAGAGGCGGGGCCTTTGATAGTTGATTAGGTTGAGGACAGAGCTCTTTTGAAGGATCCCTTTCAGTTGGTAAAGAATTTGCCTGCAATGCAGGAGACCAGGGTTCCATCCTTGGGTTGGGAAGGTCCCATGGAGAAAGGAAAGACTACCCATTCCAGTATTCTGGCCTGGAGAATTGCACGTGTCGCAGAGTCTGACATGACTAACTTTCATTTTCTAAAAGAAACCCTAGAAAGTTCCCCCCACACCCTTGCTTCTTTAGGTAAGGACACAACAAAAATATGATCTCTGTAAGCCAGGAAGTGGGCTCTCACCAGACATCACGTTTCCAGTGTCTTGATCTTGAATTTCCCAGTCTCCAGAAATGTGAGAAATAGATTTCTGTTGTTTATAAGTCACCCAGTCTGTGGCATTCTAGTTTGGTAACCCAAACAGACTAAAAGACACAGTTAACAAATGAATGTCAGTGTGTGTGTGTGTGTGTGTGTGTTTAGTCATTAAGTTGTGTCAGATTCTTTACAACCTGATGAAATGTAGCCCACCAGGCTTCTCTGTCCATTGGATTTCCCAGGCAAGAGTACTGGATTGTCATTTTCTTCTTCAGGGGATCTTCCTGACCCAGGGATTGAACCTGCATGTCCCTATTGCAGATGGGTTCTTTACTCCTGAGCCACCAGGGAAACCCACAATATCTGTCTCAATTTTGTTTTTATAGTGGAGCATTTTGTTACTGAAGATGATGCTTACTGTAGTGAATCAGCTCAAAATCTCAATGGATCAATAAAATAGAGGTTTCTTCCTTTCTCACATAAAATCCAGATTAAGTGTTCTTGATTGTTGGACAGCTTTCCACATTTCCAAGCTCCTTCCATTTTGTGACTCTGTCCTCTTCCAGAGCCGTGGATTCCTCCTTGATAAGTAAGGAGAAGGTGAAGAAGGCTCATTTCTTTATCAGTTTGGCTGGCAAGTGTTTCATATTTCTTCTGCAGACACCATCAGCAAGGCTCAGCCCCAGGGTTCCAGTGACAAGCAAAGAGGCCTGAGAACTGCAGTTCATTGTTTGGCAGGTGTTCCCAGTAACAACTCTGGACAATGGAAGGAAACCTTTTATTGTCCTTCAGATTTATATCTTTCAAACATCCTTGACAAATGCTGAAGTGATGGTTTTTCATTTAAAACAAATTTGTTAGGTCTTTATCAAACTTGAAGAATTTTAAAAAATGTGTAAGAATCTGACAAGGAGAGCTTCCAGGTGAGAATTTATTTTTTAAGGGATTTTTTACTTTAGGAAGAGTCTTTACTTTTTGTCTTTCTTTATTTCTAGGAGAGTATTTAATTTTAAAATTAGTGAAGCATTGATTTCCAAATGGTTTACTCATACAAATGTTCAGCAGGAGGCCAATGTCGAATGAATCAAGATACAGTGTCTTGTAAATTGTGATTTCCATTGAATGGGGGTGGGGTAGGTGTTTTTTCCTCAGACATATATTCTCAGCTTTTGTTTGAAATATTGCCTTTAGGGATTTACTCCATTGATCTTGAAACTTTTCAAGAACCATACAAAAAAATACAATTAAAATGAAAGTGAAAGTTAGTCAGTTGACTCTTTGTGAGTCCATGGGCTATACAGTACATGGAATTCTCCAGGCCAGAATCCTGGAGTGGGTAGTCTTTCCCTTCTCCAGGGCATCTTCCCAACCCAGGGATAGAACCCAGATTTCCCACATTGCTGGTGGATTCTTTACCAGCTGAGCCATGAGGGAAGCCCAAAAATATTGGAGTGGGTAGCCTATCCCTTCTCCAGCGGATCTTCCCAACCCAGGAATCAAACTGGGGTCTCCTGCATTGCAGGCAGATTCTTTACCAACTGAGCTATGAGAGAAGCCAATTAAAATAGTCTTGAATTATAAATACTAGTATTTATACCTCTTGGCATTTTGGCTAAATCGAGTGCAGTATGATCTTCCCAGGTGGCACAGTGGTAGGGAATCAGCCTACCAATGTAGGTATGCAAGAGACCCAGGTTTGATCCTTGGGTTGGGAAGACCCCTGGTGTAGGAAATGGCAGCCCCCTCTAGGATTCTTGCCTGAAAAATTCCATGAACAGAGGAGCCTGGTGGACTACAGTCCATGGGGTCACAAAGAATCAGACATGACTGAGAACACACACATTATAAATACTAGTATCATTTAAAATTTAGCCTCGGAAAAGATTCTGGTGATCATGGGACTCAGTATAGAACCTTGAGGAAGGAGAGAATCCAAAGGATTGAGTTAGATGGGAGATGGAAGGATGATGCCAGTGAAGATTTTTATTTATTTTCTAGTTATGTCAAGTGCCAGCTCTGGGTGGGGATGCTGATTTGGGATACAGTGAATAAGCATCCGTGAATAAAGAAAAGTCATTACTTAATTCACTCAAAATATATTTTCTAGGTGCCTATTTGCTAGGAATTCTGTGAGATGCTAGAGTAATGTAGAGGATGGTAGTTTCAGTTTTTGTGGAGTTTAGAGTCTATTGTAATTAAAATTGAATTAGTTATAGTGGCAAATTGAATCAATAATAATGATAAATAGTAATGCAATTTGGTCAATAATTTGATAGTTTCAGTTTCATTTGAAATAATTTGACTTCCAGTAATATATTTTAATTTAAATTTATGTGTAATATTTCTACATTACAAATTGCTATATTTACAGGTATCTAGCTATAGGCTCGGAGAAGGCAATGGCAACCCACTCCAGTACTCTTGCCTGGAAAATCCCATAGACAGAGGGGCTTGGTAGGCTGTAGTCCATGGGATTGCTAGGAGTTGGACACAACTGAGCGACTTCACTTTCACTTTTCACTTTCATGCATTGGAGGAGGAAATGGCAACCCACTCCAATATTCTTGCCTGGAGAATCCCAGGGAAGGGGGAGCCTGGTGGGCTGCCGTCTATGGGGTCGCACAGAGTTGGACACAACTGAAGCGACTTAGCAGCAGCAGGAGCAGCAGTTATAGGCTAAAAGACAGCATAGTGTTATTCTTACAGTCCAGAGTGGTATCTGGTATATAACAGAAATTCAATCAATGATATTGGATAAATGAATAAATAAAAACAATTCTGGGTAAAAAATTAGGACACTCCTAATTTTAGGAGTCTGTTTGTCTGCCAATGACTTCCAGTGTGACACCATAAATGACTCACTGTTTCAGTTTCCAAATCCATAAAATGAGATGAAAATATCCACCTTACCATCTATACAAGGCAGTTCCTTGTATAGAAACAAGATAGCAGATAGGTAAGACTCGGAAATATTGCAATAGTCAATAAACCCAAAATGGAGCATATTTTTATTTGACTAAGATATTTCCACATTCTCTTTTAGAATAATCTTTCTGATTGTCACTTTTTTTTTTTTTTTTTTTACTTTACAATATTATATTGGTTTTGCCATACATTGACATGAATCCGCCACAGGTATACATGTGTTCCCCATCTTGAACCCCCCTCCCACCTGACTGTCACATTTTTTAGTGAAATAAAAATAATTTTATTTTAGAAAATTGAATTGTATTATCAAGAAGCAAGTATATTTTCTGAAATCTTAGAACCTAGTGTCTCTTAGAAATGTAGCCTAATAAGAGTAACTTGGAGCCCTGCAAAAAATATCAAGGAAGTGGTACCCCTTTCTTGATTCTTTCCATTCCTGGAGATACGCTTCCCAAGATAAATCCTCAGCCCATCCTTTTTCAACCTGGATTGCATAAGAGAAAGAAGTGTTATTTGAAGGCAATCTAACAACAGACTAAGAGGGAGGAGGTGCACACGCACACATTTGAGATGAAGATGAAAGAGGCATGTTTTATTCAAAGTTCAACATCCATTTATTTTGAGGATAGAGATGTCTGTGTTGTGACTCATGCATGCTGAGAAAAAATGCCAAGTGTCTAGATAACTAATGTTAGTAAGGAAAGATTCACCAAGAGGGGGCAGAAGCTCATGAAATGCTAATCTTTGAATAGAAGAGTGGGAATCAATTTTATATTTTGATCTTTTTGGAACATTTCAAAGGACTTAATATTTTGGTACAAAAAGAGAAATTTATACATTCTGAGACTAATGATAAGCACTTCTCTCTACTACAATTCATCTTCGAGGCTTTTTTTTTCTTTCTTACTGCTTCAGCTTTCCCATTTTTCTTTTGTCTTTATGCCGTTCCTCATCTTCCCTCTAAACTTTCAGACTAAATATCATATTCATTTACCTTTTAGGCTTTCAGACTAAACATTCTATTCCTTTACCTTTAAAGGAATTTTGATTGTTAATGTGTTCCTTTTATGCTAAGTGTTGGAAAACCATAAAATTTAAGCTAGAATTACAATACTTCCTTCATAATCCCTCCTTTAACAAATAATATTTGGGAGCATTAAAATGCTATAAAGAGACAGTACATTTTCTCCAATCTGACTGTATGATGAGTGGTATATCCTGAAAGTGAACAGAGAGTTATTTTATAAAATGTAAAGAACAAATACTAGGGCTTAGATACAAACTGCACACTAACAAGAGACACAAGGCAGTTTAGCTGGATGGCGGTGGGTCAAATTAATCCTTGCAAAATGACAAGGGCAAACACCGGGGATCTCTATTATGAAATGCCTTGGAGTAAAGGCTTAGCAAGAAGTCAGCCTTGCATAAGCATAAAAGCCAAACTCTTTTAGAAACTAAATTGCTGGAGATGATTTATTTTGATACAAAAGAGTTTATTTATTTTTTTTATTTTAGACTTTTTTCTTAAATAGAAATATTGATTTGCCAATAGGACATATATATATAGTTTTATATCCAGATAACAATGATTTCAAAAGGAAAGGTGAATGGGACACAAAAGGAGCAATCACAGACTACAGGCATAGAATAATTTCGATAACATTTGCATTTGAATGTAAATATTGAGTTAAAACCATAGCCTCCTTCAACTTGTAATTCAAATGCAAAAAAACAACTTGACTTCATCAAGCAAGGTAAATTCATACTTTACTTGGAAATTTCTAAGGTATTTACAGGAAGTCAAGGAGAAGACATAAAGTGAAGAAAAAATGTATCTGACTAATAACTAAAAAAGACTATTGTTAAAGTGAAGAAAAAATGTATCTGATTAAAACTAAAAAAGCTATTGTTGATTCAAGGAATATTATTGAGTGGAATCTTTCAACATCTTAAATATGTCTTGATGTTAAAGGCAATGCTGTTGAATGGTTACAGGGGAAATGTTGGCTCTGTAAAAATAAATCTCCATATAGCACAGAAATAAGTGGGTTTAATGTTTGCATTAGCCAGTCTTGATAGAGACTATCCATATGTAAATTCATGTATTGTGTAATTTGCATGTTTTCAGTGTGGTAAATGTAGCTACAGAGAATCCATGCTTTAAAAAGAATAACCATGCCTCTTGCTCTTTTAAATTACTCTGCTGCATTTTTAAGAGTTTTAAAAATGGTTACTTGGTGTGCATAGAGCAGCAACTGCTGTTCATTCTGTCTTTGCCTCTACTTTAGCAAAGGGTATTTTGAAAAGGAATACGTTAGGAATACATCAAAATATGTAATGCAATGGAAATAAGTTTCCCTTTTCTTTTTTGAAACTTTCATTCCAAAGATTTCATCTGCCTAGCAGAAGATAATGTGTCTCACAAAATCTTCATGGCCACCTATCACTGTGGCCATATTCTTAGCTCCATCTTAGCAATTGGCATGGGTCAGAAAATATGATATAAATTAAAAAAACAGGTTATCCTGTATTGGAATAACACAAGGGTTTTGTCTGAAAATAAACATAGTTGAACTATTTGTAAAAATGTGGTACAGCTGAGCTGATTAGGAAAAGCACCTCTTTTAGACTGCTTTTCCCTTTTTCAACTCTTTTGTCTCTGTCATGATAATCGAGAAAGGCTATTTCAACTAGTAAAAATAGCAATTTGGATCTCAAATATGAACTGGTGGGCTTCTTTCAGAAGTTTGAAAGTTCAAAATTTTGAGTGGTATCTTCCAAATTGCAGAATTTGAGATTAATCAATGACCATAAAGCTGAACACCAAAGGACTGTTGAGAATTTTGAAACACAAGCTGAATATACAATCATTTGAAATCACTAACATCCAAATTCATTTTTGAAGCAAGGCAAAAAGTGCTTTGGGCATTTTGCATTTCTTTTTCTGCTAGTCTTTTATTTTAAATATTTAAATATTTAAAATATACCTAAATTATTTTTGACATATTCAAAGCACATGTATACGTTTAAAATACATGTAACATGTGCATGCTAAGTCACTTCAGTCACGTCTAACTCTTGTGACCCAAAGGATAGTAGCCTGCCAGGCTCCTCAGTCCATGGGATTCTTTAGGCAAGAATACTGGAGTGGGTTGCCATGTTCTCCTCCAGGGGATCTTCCCTACCCAGGGGTTGAACCTGTGTCTCTTATGTCTCCTGCATTGGCAGGCAGGTTTTTAAACTAGTGCCTCCTGAGAAGCCCATATGATAGCAAAAAATATAATAAACATTGGTGAAGCCATTATGCAACCTAAGAACTTAAATGTTAATGTGAGTTTCATCTATTTGTGTACACTTGATTATTCCATGCTTTCCACTGGACAAAACTACTTTGAAGCATTTTAGTAGTGCTAGTAGTTTCTACAGTAGTATATAAAGCTATATATGTCATTATTTTGACATATGTATGTAAACCAGAGGCAATATATGATCCAAATGTTCTTGTGTTGAAATTTATAAAAATAGTTCTCTGTTTTATGTAGTCTTATATTTATTCAGCGTTATAAGGTGCGTCCATATTTTTGTAAATAGCTGTGTTCCATACATCTGCACTGCTTTGTAATATTGATTCAGTAAAAATAAAACATCATTTATTTATCTATTCCTTGGTCAAAGGACGTTTGTGTCGCTTCCAGCATTTTATTATTATTAGTGTTACAGTCATGAATACTTTGCATGTGTCTTTTTGCATACTTCTGTAATAATTTTTACATAAAATTTTAGATTTTACTCTAATATCTGTTCATAAGAGTAGAATGATTGCTTAGTAGGGAGTGTAGATGTTTGTTTAACTTTACAAGATAATGTCAACATGTTTTCTGAAATAAATCCAAAATTGCAATCCACCAGATTGTCTGAGTTCCTGCTGATCTACATCCTTCCTGTCATATTTCTTAAATTTTTGGCACTCTAATGGGTATGGGCAATAATTACAAATAATTAGATTAATTAATTAATAATCCCTATCTCACTGTGGTAAAGTTGCATTTCATTCATTGCATAATTGGACAAATATTTGACCTATGTGCTAGGTATCAATTGCCTGTGCTGTGGATCTGGCAATAAACAAAACAGAAGAAAAACATCCCTGCCCTCACGAAGGTTAAGTTCTAACCGAGCAGAGACTGAACATGAACGCAATAAAAAAGTGAATTATGTGGTACATAAGGAGTGACAGAGGATGAGACGGTTGGATGGCATCATTAACTCAATGTACATGAGTTTGAGAAAACTCCAGGAGATAATGAAGGACAGGGAAGCCTGATGTGCTGCAGTCCACAGGGTCGCAAAGAGTCAGACACTATTGAGCAACTGAACAAGAGGGTAACAATTACCATTGAGAAAAAAAAAGTGAGATGGGGAATCTGGAGGTAGAAGGCCAGCTGCAATTTTAAGTAAGGTAACTAGGGTTGATGTTTTTGAAAGAGAATTTCAGCAAGGACTTGACAACGGTGAGGGTTTTAGTGATGCAGAAGGAACAGCCAGAGCAGGAAGGATCCTGGGATGTGTTGTAAGCATAGCCCGGAGGCCATGACATCAGGAGCAAGTTGAATGAAGGGAGAGTGATAGAGTGAATGAAGGACCCAGATCACCATGTATCTCATCAGTGATTTTAGGGATTTTAGCACGTATATGGGGAAATGCGAATCTACTGAAGATTTTGAGCACAGGACTTACATGTTCTGAGGTCATGGGTAGAAGTATGGAGACCAATAAGGAGAGGATGAGAAAAATGAGGAAAGAGGATGTGGTTTTGGACTAGGTTGATATAAGTGGAGGTGCTAGAAATTGAGGAGAGTATACACTTTTAGGACACTGGATAATTTTATCCTTAAACATGGGCAATCTCTCTTTAGATCTTTTCCAGGCAAGAATTCTTGGAGTGGGTTGCCACTTTCCCCTTCAAGGGATCTTCCCAACCCAAAGATTGAATCCATGTCTCTCGAGTCTCCTGCACTGCAGTCAGATTCTTTAACATTGTGCCACCTGGGACTTTTTGGTGCATATCTTTTATCAGGTCAAGAAGTTCCTTCTCTGCTTAGTTTCCTGTTTGCTCTTTATATGAAGATAGGTGGGTATTTTATAAAATTTCCAAATCTCTTAGGTGTCCTTGTGCTCTTTCCCCTTAATATAATAGATTTATTATTAAAGAGTTTAATAGGCTTTTTAATGTTAAAGCTTATTTGTATTCCTAAGATAAGTTCAACTTGGCCATGGTGTACATTTTTATGTTGGTTTGGATTCAGTTTGTATATCTAGTGTTTGAATTTTTGCTTCTATATTCATAAATGAGATAAAGGTATAATTTCCCTTGCTAAAACTATCCTTTTCTAGTTAATGATGCCAGTATATTCTAGTTTTTGGCTGTCAAATCCACTACAGAATTTGTCCATTTGTCCACATTAAACTGGTGAACAATATTTTAGGACATTACTCCAGTGGATTTTGTACATATTAACACAATTTAAAAATTTTATGTCTGGATCACTGGTTTTTTCAGGGTAACAAATACTTGATTAAGCTAATGAAATCAAGACTTGGTCAACATATACTATGTCCATTGTGCTTTTGTAATTCACAGAGGGCTATTAACTTATGTGTATAGATGAACAATACACAAATGATTATTTTGCAGGGCTGAAGGTGTTGCAAAATGAGTGTTATAGGAATGCAGCGTTTGAACATATAAGTCAGAATCATTATGTGAAGTGTCTACTATTTCATCGGATATTTTGGTTTGTTTGATTTTTTCTTTTTTGCAAAATGTTGTGTATGTTTATCAGTTCCCAGGTCTCCACCCTAGCCATGTGGGCTCTTGTCATGTGTGCCTGCTGTGTCTAATCAACACCTTCGGGTTCACAGAGTCTTATAAATAGTGACTTGACCCGAAGATCAGAGATCTTTTTAAGCAGTAAGGTTCTTTAAATTGTTATCATTTCTAGCTTTCATCAGACCATAAAAGTTGTCAAATAAATATGAATGATTAGGCCTGAAAACTTTAACAACTTAGAAGAAAAATTAAACTACCAACTTCATAGTATTAAGAAGTTGTTTAAACTGATTAGTTCTTTTCTTCACTGTATTATGGTGTTAAAACATTTGCTTTCCAAAATAGCACTGGGCTTGAAAACTCCAAAGGCATTGTGTTTCTTTGACAGATTGATGACTTTCCTGTGTAGAATTATCAGATAAAAATACAAGATATAATATTTGGGACATATACTCCTACATTTGTTGTTTATTCAAATGTTATTTTTCCAAGTTTTCAGTTTATCTAAATTTATCTGGGTGTTTGTATTGAATACCCACTCCAGTATTCTTGCCTGGAGAATTCCGTGGACAGAGGAGCCTGGTGGACTGCAGTCCACAGGTTTGCAAAGAGGTGGACATGACTGAGCGACTAACACACACACACTTGCTAAATCCAGTAAACTTTTTCCTAGGGGGATTAAAAACAAAGACAAGTTTGTTTCTGTGCATTTTTGTATATTTAAATAGAATTCTAGACAGTTTTTGGTATATGGTATATTTGCTACTTTTGAATTAGGAATATTTGAGACCATAAAAACAAATAAGAGAAAGAGGAGTTGCTGGATCCTCTCCTAACAATGACTGAAAAGTAAAGACTACTTTCTAGTCTGGGTCCAAATTCACTTTGAGCAAATAGTTCAAGAGGATTGTGACCTTAACTGATATACTAGAGATAAATACATGCTAAAGAACAGGATAAACTCTACAACACAGCTCTACCTTGGAAAATAGACTCAGGAATCCAAAAACCAGAAAACAGTTTGGTTAAAAGTAGATGAAATAACTGGTATTTTCAACTGATCCTCATAGACACCCAACAAGACTCAATGCCTTCAACTGCACATTCTATGATCTGATAAGAATTCCTGGAATGTTTCAAAGAGGAAGTATGATAAATACTCATTCTGCTGATAAACCCTCAGTTTCTGAGAAGTTCATCTTCCAAGCAGAATAAAAAAATAATTTCCATTTCCATGAACAAATCTGCAATTATGTTGAAAAGAACAGTTCCAAAGAACTTTAAAACTGCCTTGGGAATTTGCATGAAACCAAACAGAAAAGTCATGTAATGACTGAAGTGGCTTTGTGGGCTGAATATGCAAATAATCTTGTACAGTTAATTATTTCAGGTAATATTATAATTCAAGCAGAGAGGAAGGACACTTTACTACATGCAGTGAAAAAAAGATTTTTCTCTATATTTAGTAAAAGCCAGCCACCTCCAAATATGACTCCCTCACTTTGAGTTTAACTCTCATTTACAAAAATCAAAGCAAAAAAAAAAAATAAAACAAAAGCAATATGCAAAAATTATCAATTTTAATTTTCCCAGTTGAATGTATATTCATGTTAATTTCTAGAAGAATATTTAAGACATATCATTATACTGATTTTAATATTTTCTGTAATAATGTACCTTTAATTAGAAGACTGTTTTAAGAAAGTTGAATTCCAGTCCCATATCAACAATTACTCATGTTAGTAGATGATGAAATTACTGTATTTTGAGTAGAAGAATATTCTTAAGCCTTATAGTATTAATGTTATATTAACAGTAGTGCATTCTTTCCAATGAAAGCAGATGTGTCACTACCCAAACTTATTAATGTATTTTGGAAATTAATTTAAATTCAATCTATTTCCTATCTAAAATATATATATATTTATTTAATTACTTTTTTGATATTTTTCTTATATTTTATGATGATTTTTCCCTGCCTTCAATGATTTGATATGTGAATACAGTAAAATAATTTAGGTCAAACTACCTGCTAAGTTAGGGTTTATAGTATCATGGATTGTGGAAGACTTAATTTGCAGTTAAATAACACTCCTTCTATATTAATTTAGATTGTTATCTCTCTATTAAATACCCCTCTTACTCAGAATAAACTTATCTGTAAAAAGTATTACTGAACAGAAAGAGTTTATTTTATCTTTTGATTCTAGCAGTGGCCAAGTCAATTTCCAGTGCAAAAAAAAAAGTTTGAGTCTGGGAGTGTTTTTTGGTGCATACCTCTAAATAAGGGATGGAAAGAAAATTTTAATCAGATATTTGACTTTCCAGAGTGGAGGTCTAAAGATATCTCTTTAGTCCAGGAATTGATTATGAATGATTTATCTGACATTTAATAAATTCTAGGTGCTATGCTATGTAGTGCCCCACATAGTCCGTGGCTTCAGGAATTTCCATGTATTTGAAAAACAAGATACGGGCTCCTGGTCAACAAGTCAGATGTACAATGAACTGCGCTAAATTGAGATGTAGTAAAACTATGTCTCTCCCTGCAGTATCACAAATTACATGTAAACCCAATTCTGGAAGTTTACACTTTCCATATTGTGACTACATCCACTTCAAGATGTACTGCCCATTGTCCCCTGCACAAAGATTCCACAATAGTGCTGGGGCTATTTGTGAGGAGTTACAAGTAGTGCTCATTTGTTGAATTTTTGTCATGTGTCAAGCATTTTACATGTTTCAGTTCAGTTCAGTTCAGTTGTTCAGTAGTGTCTGACTCTTTGCGACCCCATGAATCGCAGCACACCAGGCCTCCCTGTCCATCACAAACTCCCAGAGTTCACTCAAACTCATGTCCATCAAGTCGGTGATGCCATCTAGCCATCTCATCCTCTGTCGTCCCCTTCTCCTCCTACCCCCAATCCCTCCCAGCATCAGAGTCTTTTCCAATGAGTCAACTCTTCACATGAGGTGGTCAAAGTATTGGAGGTTCAGCTTGAGCATCATTCCTTCCAAAGAACACCCAGGACTGATCTCCTTTAGAATGGACTGGTTGGATCTCCTTGCAGTCCAAGGGACTCTCAAGAGTCTTCTCCAACAACACAGTTCAAAAGCATCAATTCTTTGGCGCTCAGCCTTCTTCACAGTCCAACTCTCACATCCATACATGACCACAGGAAAAACCATAGCCTTGACTAGACAGACCCTTGTTGGCAAAGTAATGTCTCTGCTTTTCAATATGCTATCTAGGTTGGTCATAACTTTCCTTCCAGGAGTAAGTGTCTTTTAATTTCATGGCTGCAATCACCATCTGCAGTGATTTTGGAGCCCCCCAAAATAAAGTCTGACAGTGTTTCCACTGTTTCCCCATCTATTTCCCATGAAGTGATGGGACCGGATGCCATGATCTTTGTTTTCTGAATGTTGAGCTTTAAGCCAACTTTTTCACTCTCCTCTTTCACTTTCATCAAGAGGCTTTTTAGTTCCTCTTCACTTTCTGGTATAAGGGTGGTGTCATCTGCATATCTGAGGTTATTGATACATGTTTGGAATCATTTAATTTTTCCAGTAGTTCTGTGAGGTAGTTACCATTGTTATTCTCATTTTATAATTAGGAAAAAAAAAAAAAAAGCAAGACTTAAAGATGTTAGACAGCTTGCCCAAGGTCACAGAACTAGAGGTGGGCCACTATGAGGATTGGCACCTCAGATGGTTGGCCCCAGAGCCTGAAGTTTAAATCACCATATTTTGCCTCCTTCTTGCTTGCCATGTGTTAGTTGTCTTCTTGACCTTCTGTCCTTGTTCCTGTGTGCTTCTTCCTTCCATCATCAAAACTGTTCTCTTTGTTAGATTCCTACTCATCTTTTAAGGTTGATCTCAAAAGTCACCTTTTCTTATTACACACACAGTAGCTCCAAAAACCTAAGATCATGGCATCTGGTTTCATCATCTCATGGCAAGTAGATGGGGAAAAAGTGGAAACAGTGACAGATTTTAATTTCTTGGGCTCCAAAGTCACTGCAGACAACGACTGCAGCCATGAAATTAAAAGACATTTGTTCCTTGGAAGAAAAGCTGTGACAAAACTAGATAGCCTATTCAAAAACAGAGACATCGCTTTGCTGACAAAGGTCCATGTAGTAAAAGCTATCATTATTCTGGTAGTCATGTATGAATCGGAGAAGGCAATGGCACCCCACTCTAGTACTCTTGGCTGGAAAATCCCATGGATGGAGGAGCCTGGTGGGCTGCAGTCCAAGCGGTGGCTGAGAGTCAGGCATGACTGAGTGACTTCACTTTCACTTTTCACTTTCATGCATTGGAGAAGGAAATGGCAACCCACTCCAGTGTTCTTGCCTGGAGAATCCCAGGGACGGGGGAGCCTGGTGGGCTGTCATCTGTGGGGTCGCACAGAGTCGGACATGACTGAAGTGACTTAGCAGCAGCATGTATGAATATGAGAGTGGATCATAAACAGGGCTGAAAGCTGAAGAATTGATGATTTTGAATTGTGGTGTTGGAGAAGACTCTTGAGAGTCCCTTGGACTGCAAGGAGATAAAACCAGTCAATTCTAAAGGAAATTAACCTTGAATATTCATTGGAAGGACTGATACTGAAGCTGAAGCTGAAGCTCCAATACTTTGGTCACCTGATGCTTAGAGCTGACTCATTGGAAAACACCTTGAGGTCAACAAAGATTGAGAGCAGGAGGATAAGGGGATGATAGAGGATGAGATGTTTGGATGGCATCACTGACTCAATGAACATGGGTTTAAGCAAACTCCAGGAGATAGTAAAGAACAGGGAAGCCTGGCATCCTGCAGTTCATGGGGTTGAAAAGAGTGGAACAGGGCTTCGTGACTGAATAGCATTAATAACACATAGTTGTTTATTGTTCTGAACTACTCTGTAACCAGTTTATTTAACTCTTTTCGGCTGTTTGTTAAATCCCACCTTACACTATTGGAAACTTTGTGCTCATTTGCATTATGAGGTTATACACTCCTTGACTTTGTCTTCATTCATTCATTTATTCACTCACCTCTCTGTCATTGTGCTAATCTCTGAGCAACATAGAAAAAGACAGAGTTCTTGACTCTGAGAAACCTTTTAGAGTAGGAAATAATTGCAACAAACAATTATAATCCAGGAGGGTCAGTGCAATGACATAGAAGCAAACACTGCAAAACTAAAAGTGACCTGAATCTAAGTTGGTGATTGGGGAGGTGGGAGACAGGAAAATATTTTAGGAGTTGTTGATGCTGAGCTGAGGTTTTAGTGTTTAAACTTCATTAACCGGTGAGGAAATGAATGTTATAGACCACAGACTTACCAAACCATGTTCTTGCACATAGTAGATACTTAACGAACACTGGTAGATTTTAATCAGATTAAAATTGCTGCATACTTTTTCCTGTGTGGGCAGACATAGTGAGAACAACTTTGAAGCCATTGATTAAAAAAGACTTTATAGAAATGAGAAGTTTCAGCTTTCTGTGAAGTTCCCTGTCAAACAATCTCATAATTGCATATCACAGTTAATAGTCTGGCAAATATTATGGGCTTTATAGTCTTTATTTTTTAAAAGCTCTCTATTTTTTTAGAGATTGCTAGATAAATATGTGGCAGCGCTCCATGCAGTGTGCACAGAACAGAACATTCAAGGATAAATCCTACCAAGCTGAGGGGATAAAAGAATTAAAAAAAAAAATCAACTTGCATTTCAGGTGGTTCATCTGGACAAATAGAGAATAGAAATGGCCTTTATTTAGCCCATTCCATAATTCAAGTTAGTGGAGAACAGTAGTCCCCAGGCAGAAAATTCTCTTATTTATTTTTAAGAACAATTTTTTATGCTAGTGGTCTATTTCTACCACCTAATGAAAGCTGAAGATCAATTCTTCCCTGGTGAATGCGGAGTTGGCTAAATGTAGCTTCATCACAGGTGTCACACGCGTCACCTGTGGAATTATACAGAATAGAAAAAACAGAAGTCAGAGTTGGCCCTGGTGTTTTAATATATACACATTATATATATATGAAATATGAGAGTTATGCTCCCTATGATCTTTGTACTAGGAAAAGCATGATAGATATTTCCAGTTTAAAAGTACTTACACACATTTCTATAATATTGTGGAAAACTGAGTGTCTATAATAGTGAATATATGCATAAAATGTTTACTTGGGATTTATTTAAATAGCTTCTCCTTAACATAGTATTAAAGAAAAAGAACAGTATTTTCCATGGCATATGCCCACATTTGTGCTTTAATCATAACAGCCTCATTTTCCAAAGGTTTATTTACATAAGTGCTTTCTCTGTAAATGTTATATTCGAATAAAAATACACACATTCATATAACCTTTTAAATCAACGACTGCTGGCAAAATGAATGGAGGAGACCAAAGAAATATGCCAAAAGTGGTTTGGAAATGTAGTTAGTCTTAGTACTGTTTGTAAAATTCATTTTAACTTTGATGCCTGATTGCATTGCAATACTTTTTTCAAGATTCCATCTGGTGCTATAAGTATAGTGGGTAATCTGTACTCAAAAGGGAGTTTGGGAAGTGTTAAGTACATTGCCTCATGGGGATCTCAGACTAGGCTTTTTAGGCAGAGGTATTTTTGACTGATTAATATCGGGTGAACTTGACCTTACATGTTCATCTTGTGCCCCGGAGGCCTGCTTTCCCAGAGTAGGTCCTCACTTGAGCAACTTGTTGTGGATGTTAATGAGATCAAAATACCTTCTCCGAATCTGGAGAAGGAAATGGCAACCCACTCCAGTATTCTTGCCTGGAGAATCCCAGGGACAGAGGAGCCTGGTGAGCTGCTGTCTATGGGGTCGCACAGAGTTGGACACGACTGAAACGACTTAGCAGCAGCAGCCGCAATCTGGTGAAAGGTATTGTCCTCAAATGTTGACTCCTTTTCACTTTCTAGATACATTATCTAACGGAGCGGATGAAATTGACCAACTGTTCTGATTATGGGTGGATAAAGTCTACAAACGCTGCTAGAACAAGAGTCTTAAAGACTGGGGGAAATTTTTAATGAATTATTCAAAGAATTGTTAAATTCTCAAGCTTACTTTTATCATTCAGATGTCATAGTTTCTAAATTCATTAGGTAAATCTTTTCATTGATCTAACATAGGCTCAAATGTAACTGAGACCATAAAATAAAATAATTTATTTTCGTTCTTTAAATTCTGGATTATTTTTATAGATTTTTACCTTAGAAATATAAACATGTTTAAAACTAAAAGAGATACCAGCAAAATTTATTTTAGTCACTTTTAATGCTAACTTTCTGAGGGCAATTTAAGAAAATTCTATCTATATTGTGTCTTTCTGCTCATTCCTCCTCCCACCTCTGGGCAAAATTCTTTCTCCAGATTACACTGCCATCTGTTTTCATTCATTTGGTATTTGCTTGCAATTGTTTTACAGCATATATTTTTGAATAATAATTAATAGAAGTAAATCAAACCTCTCAGAGAAATAATTCTCATATGTGGAATAGCAAAACCAGATGAAAATATGACTGGAAATATCAAGCTAATTTTCAAAGTTAAGGAAGGGGGATTTTGCCTTGTGGCCTTGATCAAGGTCAATAGGACTCCTGCAGGTAAGTAGTTTTGGCAATGTGTCCTAAAAATGTTATCCTCTGAACATATCTAAGGAAACTGGAACTGGGTAAAAAAAGTCAAGAAAACACAAGGGCATAAAGAAAGAAAATCTCAGGAAACTGCTTTCTGTAAAAGCTCAAATAACATGTTGTATGGAATCATTCAGTATTTTTGGCAGTATATTGGAGGTAAAGTTTTATACTCCAGAGCAACCATGACTAATTCTTCTACCTGCTGTTCCCTTGGTTTCTATATTTTTTCATTTGTGTTCTCTTTCCTTGGCTCTGCTGAATGCAGCCTTTCCCTCTTGGGGAAGAGTGATGAGGAGTCCAATTTTTCATTATTCAATATAGTCTAAAAATCTCATCTGCATGCTGATCCCACTTTGAAATCAATGGAGTCTTAGACCCCTGAAGAGGTATTTAACTAAATGAGAAGCAGCTCATGGGACAATGATGGGGAAAACATTTTATCACACTAATGTATATTTCAAATTCAAATGTAAAAACGTGATGGACAACAGAGGCATAGTGGTCTGAGAAAGGCCTAATGTCAAGAAACATACTATGTCAAAAACTAATTTAGTTCATGTAACAAATGTCTCAATTAGACAGAGAGGGGAGTAAAAAAAAGGCAAATGTTAATGTGATTAAATTAATGCAATTAACGTTTAGTTAGTATAATTAAGCATGATTCAATACTGACTCCTAAGTCAACAAGTATTATATCAGGGTCTATCATATTTAATTACCTATGACTAGAAACCATATTTTGAGAACCAAAAATAGTATATTATATTATGGAATATGTTATATTATAGAAGTTTATGCATATGATCTATATGTTATTTTTAAAGGACTATCATTTCTGGGAACCATAAGGAAAACTGGGTATCCCCAGGAAGCACCATTTCTTCTGTAGATCTGTTCAGTGGAAAACCTCATTCCCTGGAGTGTCTCACTTTTTTCGAGACTGTGAGTACTGTCATCTTCCCAAGATTTTAAAACTTATACATGAAATTAAAGGATGCTTACTCCTTGGAAGGAAAGTTATGACCAACCTAGACAGCATATTAAAACGCAGAGAAATTACTTTGCCAACAAAGGTCCAGCTAGTCAAGGCTATGGTTTTTCCAGTGGTCATGTATGGATGTGAGAGTTGGACTATAAAGAAAGCTGAGCACCGAAGAATTGATGCTTTTGACCTGTGGTGTTGGAGAAGACTCTAGAGAGTCCCTTGGACTGCAAGGAGATCCAACCAGTCCATCCTAAAGGAGATCAGTCCTGGGTGTTCATTGGAAGGACTGATATTGAAGCTGAAACTCCAATACTTTGGCCACCTGATGTGAAGAGCTAACTCATTTGAAAGGACCCCGATGCTGGGAAAGATTGAAGGCAGGAGGAGAAAGGGATGGCAGAGGATGAGATGGCTGGATGGCATCACCAACTTAATGGACATGAGTTTGGGTAAACTCTGGGAGTTGGTGATAGACAGGGAGGCCTGGCGTGCTGAGGTCCATGGGGTTACAAAGAGTCAGATGTGTCTGAGATACTGAACTGAATGGAACTGACAAAGACCTTTCAACATGAAAGTGGAACCATTTGCTATCTTGCCTGTATTCTTCTTTCCCTCATTAAATTTTCATTTCAGTTTATATAAAGCTAATGTGCTGTGCTGTGCTGTGCTGAGTCACTCAGTCGTGTATGACTCTTTGCAACCCCATGGACTGCAGCCCCTCAGGCTCCTCTGTCCATAGGAATTATCCTGGAAGGAGTATTGGAGTGGGTTGTCATGCCCTCCTCCAGGGATCTTCCCAACCCAGGGTTCAAACCCAGGTATCCAGCATTGCAGGTGGATTTTTTACTATCTGAGCCACCAAGGAAGCCCAAGATGGAGTGGGTGGCCCATCCCTTCTCCAGGGGATCTTCCTGACCCAGGAATCAAACTGGGATCTTTTGCATTGCAGGAAGATTCTTTATGAGTGAGCTACCAGGGATATAAAGTTACATAAGTGTATATAAATAAAAATGTATATTTTAAGTCACATTTTCAGCCATTTATTGAGGACAGTGACTTCTATTTCATGGTCACCTTCACCCATTCACTATTATCCTGTGTGATTTCACCCCACACATCAGCCCCAAATATCTCAAATCTCACTTCAGTTCAGTTCAGTCGCTCAGCCATGTCCGGCTCTTTGCGACCCCATGGACTGCAGTATGTCAGGCTTCCCTGTCCATCACCAACTCCCGGAACTTAATCAAACTCATGTCCATTGAGTCCGTGATGCCATCCAACCGTCTCATCCTCTGTAATCCCCTTCTCCTTCTGCCTTCAATCTTTCCCAGCATCAGGATCTTTTTAAATGACTCATTTCTTTGCATCAGATAGCCAGAGTATTGGAGTTTCAGCTTCAGCATCAGTCCTCCCAATGAATATTCAGAACTGATTTCCTTTAGGATAGTCTGGTTGGATCTCCTTGCAGTCCAAGGGACTCTCAAGAGTCTTCTCCAACACCACAGTTCAAAAGCATCGATTCTTTGGCACTCAGCTTTCTTTATAGTCCAACCGTCACATTCATACATGATGAGTGGAAAAACCAAAGCTTTGACTAGACGGACCCTTGTTGGCAAAGTAATATCTCTGCTTTTTAATATGCTGTCTAGGTTGGTCATAACTTTTCTTCCAAGGAGCAAGTGTCTTTTAATTTCATGGCTGCAGTCACCAAGTGAAGTGATTTTGGAGACCCCCAAAATAAAATCTGTCACTGTTTCCATTGTTTCCCCATCTATTTGCCATGAAGTGATGGGATCCAGATGCCATGATCTCAAATTTCATGACTCCTTATATTCTCTATGTTAGCGTCCTCCTCTTACATTTCTCCTTGATAACTTATAGTCATTCATTGCCATGTCCTGAGTTTTGCTCTCACCTGAAGTGGAGCCTCCACACAGTAGGATATGAAAGTGTTGGGAAGAAAGCATTTTCCTTTACACTTCAAAAGTTCTTTTGTCTGGTCTAATAATCAAATACATCTGAGACAGATTAACAGGAAAAATCAAATTTAATTTTGCATGCACAGGAACTCCTGCATACATGAGAAGTTCAAAGACAGAAGGGTAAAATGAGATTTATAGACCATCCTGAGCTAAGCAATGGTAAAGAGGCCTGGGGCTTCCACAAGGAGACTAAAGCTGTTCACAGGACAATGAGACACTTGGTGATTAGATGTTTGTTCTGCCATACTGATGGATGACTCAGATAAAATTTATCTCTGACAATAATTCTCATACAAAAAGACCCCAGTTTAAATTTGTCTAAGTACTTAAGGGAGGAGCAGACATTTCTCCTAGGCCTACAGGATGTTGACTGCCTTTAGCTCAAAACATTTGGGGGAGGCTTACTCTGAACACCTTCAAAAGCTTAGGCTCCATTGTCTTTCTTTTTACAGCATTATTTCTTTTCAGACATCATGCCAGTACTCCCTATATTCTTGTTTTTTGATCTTGCCGAAACATTCAGTCTCTTGACATCCAACACTTTATTCTAGTGTCTGGGCTTACTTGAGGCATTTCTTCCTTTTCTAAACTTTTGGTTCACTTCAAGGGTCCTTTGGCTAACAGCCTCAATTCCTTTGCCTCCCTGACCTCTGTCATCCCTTATAATCCTCTTACAAATGAAAAACATTAAAAATTGCCTTCTACTTCACTACACACATGTATAACCAGAGGCAATCATACAATCCAACAGATGTTCTCTGATTTATTTCAACAACTATCCTGATTCTTCCGTTTGTACGTCATGCAGCTTACTTTGTTATTTGGCAACTTGAGAAGCAACCTTGACTTCTATTTCAAAGAGAGGAGTATAAACCACCAAGCATGAACTTTCTTTACTAACACCTCATCCTACTATAAACATATATACATCTATTTCTAGAGTCATCTTTTTTTCCTCAATCTTTTAGACTGAGACTAATCCTAATTTTGTTCTTAAAACCTATCCTTTCTGAGATTTTTCATAATGTTGATTTTTCTTTCTTCCTGTTTTCTTTCTTGTTTCTTCAACCACTTTGTATTTGCCCTTTACTATCAGCATTAAAAACAAACAAAATCTAAAAAAGTATTTCCAGATTACACACTCCCTTATATGGAACCAGTTTATAATAGCCCTGTGTGTATCCCTCTTTGTAATTAACCTGGGAAATTCAGATTCAGCAATATTGAGATTTGGTCACTGTCACATTGCTAATGGTAGAGCACCAATCTGTTTCAAGTCTTCTTCTCCTTTCCACCATGCATCATTAAATAACTTTTCTTATACAGTCTTCTAAGTGAAAGGTATGTCCTTTATGCATTGTATCCATCATAGCACTTAGTCCAATACCTCAGAAAGTGCTGGTGAAATATGGCTTCAGTTATGATAAAGTCATCACAGCAATTCTGTGCTTTAAATGCTGCACTTTCATGTAAACTATGCTCATAATGTCCAGTTTACAGAAGAGTAACAGATGCTCCTTTCTAATGGCAGTCCACTGGAGGTTGGCATGATCTTTTGAAAGTCTGAAAAGAATAATAATTTATATCACTGAGCTATGAAACTCTACTGCCAACTCCTAATGACCTTCTTGACTGTTAAGAGATTCCCCTCAGGTTCTCCAAATGCTTGAAATTATATAAAAAAAGAAAAATCTGAAACACTAAGATTATATTATAAACTACACCTGGAGAAAATGCTTCCAGG
Source organism: Bos indicus x Bos taurus (assembly GCF_003369695.1). Taxonomy (NCBI): domain Eukaryota; kingdom Metazoa; phylum Chordata; class Mammalia; order Artiodactyla; family Bovidae; genus Bos; species Bos indicus x Bos taurus. The sequence goes on along the minus strand of NC_040078.1, from coordinate 66,085,406 downwards.
GTCATAAAATCACTAGGTTATGCAGATCAAACAATTTTATTTGAAAAAAAATATAAAGGTAACTTATGCTATAAATCAAAGTATCTAAAAGGGGATAAAAAATGCTGAACATTAGAAAAATTTCTATTCCACTTGAAATAAGTATTTATCAAGTACAACAAAGAAATCTTTCTGTCCAAATAACTCTATATACAGTTTTTAAATTATTTGTAGGTATTGCTTTTCAGTTATAACAATGGAATTGCATTGCTCTCACTTGAAGTATGAATAGCTCAAAAGTCATTTTCTTACTTTACATTTAATTTTCCTGGGCTTCCCTGGTGGCTCAGTGGTAAAGAACCCACCTGCCAATGCAGGAGACACAAGTTTGATCCTTGGGTCGGAAAGATCTCCTGGAGAAGGAAATGGCAACCCACTCCAGTATTCATGCCTGGAAAATTCCATGACAGAGGACCCTGGCAGGATAGTCCATAGGGTCATAAAGATCTGGATTCAACTTAGCAACTAAACAACATTTTTTCTACTCTTTTTTGGATGTTACTGCTTTTATGTGGGCTGTGTCACACATGATTAAACGCATTTTCAGGAACATACTTTGTTAAGTGTGCATCTCTATTTATTTCAGTCAGTTCAGTCAGTTCAGTTGCTCCATCGTGTCTGACTCTTTGCGACCCCATGAATTGCAACACGCCAGGCCTCCCTGTCCATCACCAACTCCCGGAGTTCACTCAAACTCATGTCCATCGAGTTGGGATGCCATCCAGCCATCTCATCCTCTGTCATCCCCTTCTCTTCCTACCCCCAATCCCTCCTAGCATCAGAGTCTTTTCCAATGAGTCAACTCTTCACATGAGGTGGCCAAAATACTGGAGTTTCAGCTTCAGCATCATTCCTTCCAAAGAAATCCCAGGACTGATCTCCTTTAGAATGGACTGGTTGGATGTCCTTGCAGTTCAAAGGACTCTCAAGAGTCTTCTCCAACACCACAGTTAAAAGCATCATTCTTTGGTGCTCAGCTTTCTCCACAGTCCAACTCTCACATCCATAGATGACTACTGGAAAAACCATAGCCTTGACTAGATGGACCTTTGTTGGCAAAGTAATGTCTCTGCTTTTCAATATGTTATCTAAGTTGGTCATAACTCTCCTTCCAAGGAGTAAGCGTCTTTTAATTTCATGGCTACAATCACCATCTGCAGTGATTTTGGAGCCCCCCAAAATAAAGTCTGACACTGTTTCCACTGTTTCCCCATCTATTTGCCATGAAGTGATGGGACCAGATGCCATGGTCTTAGTTTTCTGAATGTTGAGCTTTAAGCCAACTTTCTCAGTCTCCTCTTCCACTTGCATCAAGAGGCTCTTTAGTTCCTCTTCACTTTCTGCCATAAGGGTGGTGTCATCTGCATATCTGAGGTTATTGATATTTCTCCCGGCAATCTTGATTCCAGCTTGGGCTTCTTCCAGCCCAGCATTGCTCATGATGTACTCTGCATATAAGTTAAATAAGCAGGGTGACAATATACAGCCTTGACGTACTCCTTCTCCTATTTGGAACCAGTGTGTTGTTCCATGTCCAGTTCTAACTGTTGCTTCCTGACCTGCATATAGGTTTCTCAAGAGGCAGGTCAGGTGGTCTGGTATTCCCATCTCTTTCAGAATTTTCCACAGTTTATTGTGATCCACACAGTCAAAGGCTTTGGCATAGTCAATAAAGCAGAAATAGATGTTTTTCTGGAACTCTCTTGCTTTTTCCAAGATCCAGGGGATGTTGCCAATTTGATCTCTGGTTCCTCTGCATTTTCTAAAACCAGCTTGAACATCTGGAAGTTCATGGTTCACGTACTGTTGAAGCCTGGCTTGGAGAATTTTGAGCGTTGCTTTACACTGAGATGAGTGCAATTGTGCGGTAGTTTGAGCAGTGCCTTTCTTTGGGATTGGAATGAAAACTGACCTTTTCCAGTCCTGTGGCACTGCTGAGTTTTCCAAATTTGCTGGCATATTGAGGGCAGCACTTTCACAGCATCATCTTTCAGGATTTGGAATAGCTCAACTGGAATTCCATCACCTCCACTTGCTTTGTTCATAGTGATGCTTTCTAAGGCCCACTTGACTTCACATTCCGGGATGTCTGGCTCTAGGTTAGTGATCACACCATCATGGTTACCTTGGCCGTGAAGATCTTTTTTGTACAGTTCTTCTGTATATTACAACAAAAAGATTTAACCCACATTTTAAATCCAGGACCATTTGAGGAGAAATATATCAAAACCAAGATAATAATAGAGTTCTGGTGAGAAAGTGATACCTGTCTGTCTTCCTAACTTACTAAGTATTGAAAGGCATTTCCTGTCATAAGAAAATATAAACAGGAAAGGTAATGCACATCAGTACAAGGATAGTTGGATTTTAAAACCACCCTGTGCCGTTTGAATCAATTTACTAATTGCCTACTATGACATACAGCATAATATGAGAAATGCTGGAAATCCCAACCGTAAAACTGATATCATTAAACAGTACACTGTTCATCTTTGTCCTATTAATGTGTCTAATTAGAGGCTCCTTGTTCATTTCATGGCAATTATAATGTTTTTTTTTCCAAGTGTATCAGCCAGATCATTTGTATTCCTTCACATTCTGTAGTAACATCTCATAAGATGTGTTAAATGGACATCACTAGAGATTAAAAGGAGATCAAGAAATGAAACAAATGAGACTCCTTTGCTAGCAGTTTGGAAAAACTGGTGAAACTTTTGGAAAAAACTAGGCCAGATGGCAAGTCTTTTGTCAGAGACTAAACTAAAACAAGGTAGTTTGATATATCCAGTGATATCTGCTAAAATATTTAAAGTGAAGTACAATAAAATCATGTCTAACCTCAGAAACATTTGTTCTAGGATTGGGTAATCTTCTTTGAACTCATTTTTTTTCTGCTCTGATAGAACTGGGAATGAGATTTGGCTTTACATGCACTCATTGCACTTAGAATTAGATTAATAGCTAGTTCCATAAGAACTGGCAGGAGAATTTGCCAGTATCATATTCCAAAATCTGAACTACTATTCTCTAGAGAGATTATGTTGCAGATACAGACTTCTACATCTTAGTGTGGGTCTTCTGTTGAAGTTTCATGGAAAGGCCTTCCTGGTTGTCTGGTATGCTCTTATCATTAGTAGTAGTAGTATTTTTTTTTTTTTTTCCTCTCTGTGGAGCGTGTGGGATCTTCGTCTCCTGATCAGGGATTGAACCAACATCCCAGTATCAGAAGCACAGAATCTTAAGCACTGGACCATCAAGGAAGTTTCTGGTATGCTTTTAGACTCTTCTCTCCATTTATCAACTCTATGAATTTTTTATTTAAATTTATTCATTTATAAACATGTAGAAGTTCAATTTGGAGAAAATTCCATGCATGCAAACCCCTTTCTCCTCGCCCAATTATCATTCACTGGGTTGCATTTAAAGATGAGTATTTGATGTATCATTGTTGACATAGACTGTCTTCTTGACCTAACTTCTTGACCAGACTTCTCTAACCTCCCTCTAGGCATCCACCTTCAATTTCTGTCCTTGATATCTGATCACCCTCCATATCTGGTTAAATTCCTTATCCCCCATCCATAGTATGTGGTCACCCTAGTCTGACCTTGACAAGAATCCTGTCAAGTAGATTTAGCCAGAATCCCCCCTTATCCTTGAGTTTCCTCCTAGTAATTTTCCATCCACTGACTTCCTGAGCCATAAATTTCCATTTCTTCCATGCTGTATTTGGAATTGAGCCCAGTTCCATACTGAGGCTTCTTTTCCTCTACTGCAACAGTTCTTAAATGAAATCTGGTTTTGCATCTTAACTATTTTCCAGCTTCGATTTTCTTTGATGTTGTGAATATGTATGATATCAAGAAAAGGGCTTTAATTTGACATAAGAAGCAAAAAATAGATACCCACTTACAAACTGATCAAATTTAGCTGATATTGATGTGTCTAAACTTTTAAAGTTACATTTATTTCTGATTCAGACACCTTAATCTCTCACCTTCACCACTGGGGTCTAATATCAACATTATTCTAGTATCTATTGGTAGTGGAGGAAAACGACCTGATGAATACATTCACGTGTGTGTATGTGTGTGTGTATGTGTGTGTGTGTGTGTGTGTGTGTGTGCTCGTGCACACACATGCATGTGCCCATTCACTCAGTTGTGTCCGACTCTTTGTGACCCCATGGACTAAAACCCACCAGGCTTCTCTGTTCATTGAATTTTCCAGGCAAGACTACTTGAGTGGGTTGCCATTTCTTCCTCCAGTGGATCTTCTGAGCTCAAGGATCGAACCCACGTCTCTTGTGCCTCCTGCATTGGCGGGCAGATTCTTTACCACTCAGCCACTTGGGAAGTCCAAATACATTCATAGTGATGTGTAAAGCATTTGATGTGCTATTCTTTTCAGAATTATAGTTAAATAATAGATATTTTAAAGCCCCAAGGACAAAACTAATTAAAAAGAGAAAAATTAAATGATGATATTGCTTTAGGCATTAGTGGAAGAATTCTCTGGACTTGAGGAACCAAGTAGCAGTATTTAACTCCCACCAAGCAGTCAATATTCCATTACCTGTGCCTAAAACTTGCACTGATACAGGTGCCCTATTTTTAAAATCTTAATTATTATATATAATTATTGGTATTTTAAATAATGGCATTCAGTTCAGTTCAGTCACTCAGCCGTGTCTGATTCTTTGCAACCCCATGAATTCAGCACGCCAGGCCTCCCTGTCCATCACCAACTCCCAGAGTTCACTCAAACTCATGTGCATTGAGTCGGTGGTGCCATCCAGCCATCTCATCCTCTGCCGTCCCCTTCTCCTCTTGCCCCCAATCCCTCCCAGCATCAGAGTCTTTTCCAATGAGTCAACTGTTCGCGTGAGGTGGCCAAAGTATTGGAGTTTCAGCTTCAGCATCATTCCTTCCAAAGAAATTCTAGGACTGATCTCCTTTAGGATGGACTGGTTGGATCTCCTTGCAGTCCAAGGGACTCTCAAGAGTCTTCTCCAGCACCATAGTTCAAAAGTATCAATTCTTTGGCACTCAGCTTTCTGCACAGTCCAACTCTCACATGCATAAATGGCCACTGGAAAGACCATAGCCTTGAATAGATGGACATTTTTTGGCAAAGTAATGGCATTAGCAAGAGGTTAAAGATAATTAATTTATTATTGAATCATTATTTTTTCCTTCTGGGTTTTTACAAACCAGTTTCAAAAATAGTGAACTTCTTTTTTTTTTTTTAACTTTATTTTATTTTTAAACTTTACATAATTGTATTAGTTTTGCCAAATATCAAAATGAATCCGCCACAGGTATACATGTGTTCCCCATAAAGATAATTAATTTATTATTGAATCATTATTTTTTCCTTCTGGGTTTTTACAAACCAGTTTCAAAAATAGTGAACTTCTTTTAATATATGTTCTTCTTCTTTAGTTATAGTCCAAATGCAAACTTATTTCTCCCAGTCTATAGTGTTAGGGTTAGTTTCTTCATTACATTTGGTGATGTACATAATTTATATGACTCAAAAATCATTGAGAAGTATATTTGTCTTATATTTGTGTGGCTTCTAAGAAAAGACTTATGTCAACCTCCTTGAACAGTGTCCAGCGCAACTCTCTTGTCTTTAAAGAGAGTGCTGATTTATCAGACTGAATAGAAATGATAAAGACAATACATGTTTACTATAATTAAGGCATTGTTTTCAGTTGCCTATCATGTTATACATTTTTGCCACTACTGTTGTTAAAGAATAATTGTCAAAGAAAAGGAAAATTATGATTCTTATATAGATGTAAGAATGAGTACCTATTAGAGATTTTATTTAACTCATTCATGAGGAAACTAAGATTTTACAAATCTGTTCAAAGAAACACAAATTTATATAGAATCATGAAATTGTTGACTAGACAACTGGAAGCAAAACTGGTTTTTCCATAGCAAGAGACATTTGTCTCTTTACATAATTTTTTTGCATGTTGATAGACAAGAATTATTCTTGTACAATGGTTCCCACAGTCAGAATCAGATAACCCAGAAGCACATCTCACAGAAAATGTATTGTTTTCCTTTGAAGCACAAAGTTTTTCTTACCCTGTCTAGACATTGTGAGTTTGATTAATCTGTCTTTCTGAACAGCAGTCATGTCTCTGATGATTTAGTAATATGAGGACAATGGACTTTAGCTGAAACTCCAAAGGAAAATTCTAGATTTGAATTTACTATCCTGACAGATCAAACACTGACTAGTCTACAAAGCTGCTCTAGTCACCCCCGTAATTGCTGGCATGTGGGGGTAGTCTATACGTGGTGTCTCCAAAATAATCCTATCAGTTAAATAGCAAAGGAAGACGCATATTAGGAAATTTGAAATAAACAATAATAACAACAACAACAACAAAATAACTAGGTGGTTGAATGGAAAACTTTGCTTTGCTTAGACTATCATACTTTCTGGGTTAGTAATTCTAGCATTTTTCTTTTTTCCACTTGAGCTAGTTTAGAATTCTGCAAGTTGTAGATAACTGTTAGCAATGAGAAAGAATTCTTGTCAATAAACATGCAAATAAATTATGTTGTGGGGCAATTTAATTGGTTCCTCTCACTCCCCACCACTCAAGTACCCCTCTGCAAATGCCTATTCCGAGTCATTTGCACGTCTATTTCAACAAGTCTTTATTCCATACAAATTTGTAGTCCTTTGGTTCTCCTCTGGACTTGTTGTAATACGTTACCAGTTACCTCAGTTACATAAATTCTTTGACATGTATTTATTTGATATCTGTATGATATACATATAGGTATTTTATGATTTGTCATTTAATATCACAAAAGCACATTGAGATTATTCTTGTATAAGAAATTCTTGCAGTCTCACACTGGCTGCTTTACATTGCAAAAGCAGAAACGGAAGGAAATGGTAAATTTGATTACTTGTAATAGAGCTCTGTCCTCATCATCGTCTCTCCTGTACCTTTAAGGTGACTATGACTTAGTTTTCAGGGTGTGTATGTTCTCAGTCACTCAGTCATGTCTGACTCTTTGAGACCTCACGGACTGTAGCCTACCAGGCTCATCTGTCCATGAGATTCCCAAGGCAAGAATACAGGAGTGGGTTGCCATTTCCTTCTCTAGTTTTCAGAATAAAAACTAAATATTTGGTTTATAGGGTTTATTTATTACATGAAATAAATTTCATGAAATTAAAAATACATAATTACCATATTTGATGTATCTCATTCTCACTATATCTTGTATTTTTATAGGGAGAAAAAAGATATTCAACTTAATTCAAATCAACATACCTCTACTGTAAGTAATGAAGAAGTGCTTTTAATAAAAATTCTTGTTATCCAAGTTAGATATATTTTGTGTAGTTCTCTGAGATTTTTGTGGAAAACTATTTCATAATTGCAAGGTATTGTTTCAGATTTGTAGATAAGCAATGGTCAATTACCAATATTTTTCCTATTTCTAGAAATCAATGTCTTCTTATTAAAAATAGGTTGGTTTTAATCTATAGCTTAAATATTTTTCAGCTGTTTAGGCCAGTCCCTTAGTCTTCATTAGCATCAGGGAGTTATGCATGATGAAGAGAAAATATTTGCCAATGAAAAACAGGTTGACACAATGAAATGATGCATTCCGGTTATTACATTTAGAAAGATAAGACTACATATGCAGGCATCTAATTGAAGTGATATTTTTCATGCTCAATTGCAATTGTTTGAAAATCTTTTAAGGAAGTACTTATAATTACCTTGATTAAATATAAACAATAAATAAATACTTTTTAAAGACCTACATTGCTAAGCAATTTCTTATGATTTTCTTCAGGAAGACTCCTCCTTTGCATATCTAATGCTGCAACATTTTGAAATTGAGGACCATGTATTAGTCAGTTAGGGCTGCTATAAAAACATACCACAGACTGGGTGGCTTAAACAACAGAGATTTATTTTCTCACCATTCTGGAGACTGGAAAGTCCAAGATCAAGATGTCAGCAAATTCGGTTTCAGGTGAGGACTCTTCTCCTGGCTTACAGATAGCTCTCTTCTCATTAAAGGCCATTCCTTGGTGCACAAGGAGAGTAGGAAGATGAAGACAGACAGAGAGAGAAAGAACACTGATATCTCTTCTTATAATGACACTAATCCTATGGGAGCAAGGTCTCACCCATATGTCTTCATTTATTTCCTTAGAGACCCCATATCCAAACACAGTCATATTGGGTGTTAGTGATTCAACACATGCATTTTAGAAGGATACAAACATTCAGTCCATAACAGACCATATATTTCAACTTTGTTGAAAAAATTTGACAGTGTGTATATGCATTTTGTTACAAATTAAAGAAAGCTGAGCACTGAAGAATTGATGCTTTTGAACTGTGGTGTTGGAAGAAGACTCTTGAGAGTCCCTTGGACTGCAAGGAGATCCAACCAGTCCATCCTAAAGGAAATAAGTACTGAATATCCACTGGAACGACTGATGCTGAAGCTGAAACTCCAACACTTTGGCCACCTGATGTGAAGAACTGACTCATTAGAAAAGACCCTAATGCTGGGAAAGATTGAAGGCATGAGGAAATGGGGACAACAGAGGATGAGATGGTTGGATAGCCTCACCGACTCAATGGACATGAATTTGAGTAAGCTCCAGGAGTTGGTAATGGACAGGGAAGCCTGGCGTGCTGCAGTCCATGGGGTTGCAAAGAGTTGGATATGACTGAATGAGTGAACTTAACAAATTAAAGAATGATTTATTTGAGTTGAATAATATTTGCTTATACTAGTACACTTGTACTTTATATATAAATTGTCTCTAGCTTCATGAAACTGTCTTCAGTGCAAATGTAAGACATTTACATTTTATTACTAAAATACTTCCACAGTGCAATGTGATTGGTGAATTCTGACTGTTTCTTGAGTTTGGACTAGAATCTCACATTTGAGCAAAAATATAATAGTCACTTACATTCTTTTTTGAAAAAGTATATCTTTCATAGTTCTTCATTTTTTGTCAGAAAACTCTTTAAAGAGTTCTTTTAGTAATAATCATAATAAGTCTCTAATAACATAGCTGAATATATTATAACAAGGAATAAGTTAGTTAGGAACTTAATGTCAAGAGATATCTGTCGATCATTTTGATCTCATCTTTAAAATGTTTACTATTCTGGCCCAGTAGAGATGCAAGGCTATTTTAGGTTATATTATAGGCTATATGTCTGCCAAAGTGTGATTGTGTTAACCAATATATTTTATACACATGCTGAGCTTCTCTTCAAGTTTAACACATGATTCCACTGAATCACCATATTGCTGGTAGTATCCTCTCTACTCCAATGTTTCCTGAAATACTTTCTTTTGGCCACAAAAAGAAATGCAGCAACTTATCTCAAGCCCATCTTCTTCCTTCCTACACTTCACTTTTCACAAAGATTTACATTAAAGCATAAAAGTGAAAAAGAAATAAGCCCTTCTTCAAACCCTGAATGACTGAGATGTATTTGGTTATTACTAGAAAACTGCTTTTTACCTTCAGTACATCCTGAAAAATATTCTTTATACCTTTAGTGCACAGTGCTGATTGCATTCTTTAAGAACACTTTGCCAAATGTCCTCAAGTTTCTAGTATGTGTATTGGATATTACTGTTGTTTTTATGGTCTGTTTTCTATTTCACTTCCTTGAAATGGGGATTAAATGCTGTTGTAGAGTTCATGGAATTAAAGAGAAGGCTCACAACCACCTGTGATCTAAAAATGCTACATTTTTATTTTAAGAAAAGTGTTAGTCAATCATTTGTGTCTGACTCTGTGATCCCATGGACTGTAGCCTGCCAGGCTCCTCTGTCCATGGAATTCTCCAGGTTAGAATACTGGAGTGGGTAGCCATTCTCTTCTTCAGGGGATTTTCCAAACCCAGTGATCAAACCCAGGTCTCCTGCATTATGAATGGATTCTTTACCATCTGAGCTGTCAGGAAGCCCTACATTTTCCTTTGGGGTTTCAAAAATATTTTAAGGGCATCCCTTCCCTTTGTTTTCTCAGAAACTGACCTTTAGTACTATTTTTAGTCCCTTTCTTGACCTTAGAAAGTCTTTTGTGGTCTTCTAATAAGTTATGTGGACACTTGTCTTCTGGAAAGCTCCTAACATTATTTTTCTATTATGATGATTTACAAAAAAGAATGCATAAATTGACACACTTGGAAACCCTATATTGGGGAGTTTCCGTGCGAGTGTTATATATTGGGAGCTAATCGCTGAGAATCCTAAGAAAATAGTTGGTATTGACCCAGCAAGTGCAGCTCATGTAATTATCATACTCAGCCATATAAAACACAGCTACATGCAGTCAAAGATCCATGAACAATTCTCAGTAACATCATTAAAATTCAGCAGACAGGCTTTGGAGACATACAGATCTGAATTTAAATTTCAGCTTCACCACACATGAATTTAACCGTCTGGAAGTTACTAACCTGCATAAACTTCTGTTTCTTCATTGGCGACTGATGAAATTAGAGATTATGCATATATCATCTAGTACAATTTCTGGCAAATCTTTGAGAATCCATAAATTGTCAGTATTACTGAATTTTTATTACATATCTGTGAGGCCAGGCTAATATTTGATCTTCTGAGAATTATTATCAAACAAATTTAGTCTTTGGTTATCATGAGTTTGTAGAAAATATATGTAATATTAAATTTTTTGTTATTTTTCATAAGATCAATATGAAAATCTTAAAAGCTTCCATACATTTGTTCTAATAAAATATCATGCTACATAAATTGTGGTGAATAAATTGCAAGGCAAATGGAGGCAGAGGTACCAGTTAGGAGGCTACTAGTTCAATGGACCGTGATGATAATTTATGAAACAGGTTCAGGAAATTTGATGGTAGGTCTTCCAACAACACAAGAGAAGACTCTACACATGGACATCACCAGATAGTCAACACCGAAATCAGATTAATTATATTCTTTGCAGCCAAAGATGGAGAAGCTCTATACAGTCAATAAAAACAAGACTGGGAGCTGCCTGTGGCTCAGATCATGAACTCCTTATTGCCAAATTCAGACTGAAATTGCAGAAAGTAGGGAAAACCACTAGACCATTCAGGTATGACCTAAATCAAATCCCCTATGATTATACAGTGGAAGTGAGATATAGATTTAGGGGACTAGATCTGATAGATAGAGTGCCTGATGAACTATGGACAGAGGTTTGTGGCATTGTACAGGAGATAGGGATCAAGACCATCCCCATGGAAAAGAAATGCAAAAAAGCAAAATGGCTGTCTGGGGAGGCCTTACAAATATCTGTGAAAAAAAGAGAAGTGAAAAGCAAAGGAGAAAAGGAAAGATATAAGCATCTGAATGCAGAGTTCCAAAGAATAGCAAGGAGAGATAAGAAAGCCTTCCTCAGTGATCAGTGCAAAGAAATAGAGGAAAACAACAGAATGGGAAAGACTAGAGATCTCTTCAAGAAAATTACAGATACCAAGGGAACATTTCATGCAAATCTGGGCTCAATAAAGGGCAGAAATGGTATAGACCTAACAGAAGCAGAAAATATTAAGAAGAGGTGGCAAGAATACACAGAACTGTACAAAAAAGAGCTTTACGACCAAGATAATTACAATGGTGTGATCACTCACCCAGAGCCAGACATGCTGGAAAGTGAAGTCATGTGGGCCTTAGAAAACATCTCTTTAACAAGTGGTGCTGGGAAAACTGGTCAACCACTTGCAAAAGAATGAAACTAGAACACTTTCTAACACCATACACAAAAATAAACTCAAAATGGATTAAAGATCTAAACATAAGACCAGAAACTATAAAAACATTAGAGGAGAACATAGGCAAAACACTCTCTGACATACATCACAGCAGGATCCTCTATGGCCCACCTCCCAGAATATTGGAAATAAAAGCAAAAATAAACAAATGGGACCTAATTAAAATTAAAAGCTTCTGCACAACAAAAGAAACTATAAGCAAGTGGAAAAGACAGCCTTCAGAATGGGAGAAAATAATAGCAAATGAAGCAACTGACAAACAACTAATCTCAAAAATATACAAGCAACTCCTGCAGCTCAATTACAGAAAAATAAATGACCCAATCAAAAAATGGGCCAAAGAACTAAATAGACATTTCTCCAAAGAAGACATACAGATGGCTAACAAACACATGAAAAGATGCTCAACATCACTCATTATCAGAGAAATGCAAATCAAAACCACAATGAGGTACCATTTCACGCCAGTCAGAATGGCTGCAATCCAAAAGTCTACAAGCATTAAATGCTGGAGGAGGTGTGGAGAAAAGGGAACCCTCTTACACTGTTGGTGGGAATGCAAACTAGTACAGCCACTATGGAGAACAGTGTGGAGATTACTTAAAAAACTGGAAATAGAACTGCCTTATGACCCAGCAATCCCACTGCTGGGAATATACACTGAGGAAACCAGAACTGAAAGAGACACGTGTACCCCAGTGTTCATCGCAGCACTGTTTACAATAGCCAGGGCATGGAAGCAACCTAGATGTCCATCAGCAGATGAATGGATAAGAAAGCTGTTGTACATACACACAATGGAGTATTACTCAGCCATTAAAAAGAATACATTTGAATCAGTTCTAATGAGATGGATGAAACTGGAGCCTATTATACAGAGTGAAGTAAGCCAGAAAGAAAAAACACCAATACAGTATACTAATGCATATATCGGAGAAGGCAATGGCACCCCACTCCAGTAGTCTTGCCTGGAAAATCCCATGGACGGAGGAGCCTGGTAGGCTGAAGTCCATGGGGTCGTTAAGAGTCGGACATGACTGAGTGACTTCACTTTCACTTTTCACTTTCATGCATTGGAGGAGGAAATGGCAACCCACTCCAGAATTCTTGCCTGGAGAATCCCAGGGATGGGGGAGCCTGGTGGGCTGCCGTCTATGGGGTCGCACAGAGTCAGACATGACTGAAGCGACTTAGCAGCAGCAGCAGCAACAACGCATATATATGGAATTTAGAAAGATGGTAACGACAACCCTGTATTCGAGACAGCAAAAGAGACACAGATGTATAGAACAGTCTTTTGGACTCTGTGGGAGAGGGAAGGGGGGGATGATTTGGGAGAATGGCATTAAAACATGTATAATATCATATAAGAAAAGAATCGCCAGTCCAGGTTCGATGCAGGATACAGGAAGCTTGGGGCTGGTGCACTGGGATGACCCAGAGGGATGGTATGGGGAGGGAGGTGGGAGGGGAGTTCAGGATGGGGAACACATGTACACCTGTGGCGGATGCATGTTGATGTATGGGAAAACCAATACAATATTATAAAGTAAAAATAAATAATAAATAAATAAATAAAAGCAATGGAGAACAAAAAAAAAAAAGAGGGAGAGCATCACTACGAACAAAGCTACTATGCCAAAGCCTTTGACTGTGTGGATCACAATACACTGTGGAAAATTCTGAAAGAGATGGGAATACCAGACCACCTGACCTGCGTCTTGAGAAACCTATATGTAGGTCAGGAAGCAACAGTTAGAACTGGACATGAAACAACACAGTGGTTCCAAATAGGAAAAGGAGTATATCAAGGCTGTATATTGTCGCCCTGCTTATTTAACTTATATGCAGAGTACATCATGAGAAACGCTGGGCTGGAAGAAGCACAAGCTGGAATCAAGATAGCCCGGAGAAATATCAATAACCTCAGATATGCAGATGACACCACCCTTATGGTAGACAGTGAAGAGGAACTCAAAAGCCTCTTGATGAAAGTGAAAGAGGATAGTGAAAAAGTTGGCTTAAAGCTCAACATTCAGAAAACTAAGATCATGGCATCTGGTTTCATCACTTCATGGGAAATAGATGGGGAAACAGTGGAAACAGTGTCAGAGTTTATTTTTGGGGGGCTCCAAAATCACTGCAGATGGTGATTGCAGCCATGAAATTAAAAGACGCTTACTCCTTGGAAGGAAAGTTATGACCAACCTAAATAGCATATTCAAAAGCAGAGACATTACTTTGCCAACAAAGGTCCGTCTAGTCAAGGCTATGGTTTTTCCAGTGGTCATGTATGGGTGTGAGAGTTGGACTGTGAAGAAAGCTGAGCACTGGAGAGTTGATGCTTTTGAACTGTGGTGTTGGAGAAGACTCTTGAGAGTCCCTTGGACTGCAAGGAGATCCAACCAGTCCATTCTGAAGGAGATCAGCGCTGGGAAGGAATGATGCTAAAGCTGAAACTCCAGTACTTTGGCCACCTCATGTGAAGAGTTGACTCATTGGAAAAGACTCTGATGCTGGGAGGGATTGGGGGCAGGAGGAGAAGGGGACGACAGAGGATGAGATGGCTGGATGGCATCACCGACTGGATGGACAAGAGTCTGAGTGAACTTCGGGAGTTGGTGATGGACAGGGAGGCCTGGCATGCTGTGATTCATGGGGTTGCAAAGAGTCAGACATGACTGGGCAACTGAACTGAACTGAACTGAACTGAAACCGAAGTCACAATTCTTGCCTTCTTCTACCATGGAAGTAGGGGGAAGTGCTTGAGGAGGAATTGATCAAGTACTTTACTTCTATATGTTCTTGGCAGTCAACTCCACCCCTGTCCCCTCAGGTTAATAATTCCCACTGAGGGTAAGGGGTTATGGAAAAGAGATATTTAATTCATTAATTTAGAAAAATAAATAAACTGATGCTTCTGAAAATAATCATTTTGGAATGGGGGAGGAACAATTCTTAGGTCTACTCATTTCAAATTTCTATGCTTTAAAAGTTTCAATAATGTTCATATAATGTAATATATAATCATATAATGTTCATAAAAGTTTCAGTAATGTTCATTGGAGAAGGGAATGGCAAACTACTTCAGTATTCTTGCCTTGAGAACCCCATGAACAGTATGAAAAGGCAAAAAGATAGACCACTGAAAGATGAACTCACCAGGTTGATAGGTACCCAATATGCTACTGAAGATCGGTGGAGAAATAACCTCAGAAAGAATGAAGAGACAGATACAAAGCAAAAACAACACCCAGTTGTGGATGTGATTGGTGGTGAAAGTAAAGTCCAATGCTGTAAAGAGAAATATTGCATAGGAACCTGGAATGTTAGGTCCATGAATTAAGGCAAATTAGAAGTGGTCAAACAGGAGATGGCAAGATTGAACATTGGCGTTTTGGGAATCAGTGAACTAAATGGGCTGGAATGGGTGAATTTAACTCAGATGACCATTATATCTACTACTGTGGGCAAGAATTCCTTAGAAGAAGTGGAGTAGCCATCATAGTCCACAAAAGAGTCCAAAATGCAGTACTTGGATGCAATCTCAAAAATGACAGAATGATTTCTGTTTGTTTCCAAGGCAAACCGTTCAAAATCGCAGTAATTCAAATCTATGCCACGACCAGTTATGCTAAAGAAGCTGAAGATTCTATGAAGACCTACAAGCCTTTCTAGAATTAGTACCCAAAAAAGATGTCATTTTCATTACTGGGGACTAGAATGCCAAAGTAGGAAGTCAAGAAATACCTGGAATAACAGGCAAATTTGGCTTTGGAGTACAAAATGAAGCAGGGCATAGACTAATGGAGTTTTGCCAAGAGAATGCACTGGTCATATCAAACACCCTCTTCCAACAACACAAGAGAAGACTTTACACATGGACATCACCAGATGGTCAATACTGAAATCAGATTGATTATATTATTTGCAGCCAAAGATGGAGAAGCTCTATACAGTCAGCAAAAACAAGACTAGGAGCTGACTGTGGCTCAGATCATGAACTCCTTTTTGCCAAATTCAGACTGAAATTGAAGAAAGTAGGAAAAACCACTAGACCATTCAGGTATGGCATAAATCAAATCCCTTACAGTGGAATACAGTGGAATACAGTGGAAGTGACAAATATATTCAAGGGGTTAGATCTGATAGACAAGAGTGCCTGAAGAATTGTGGACAGAGGTTCATGACAATGTACAGGAGGCAGTGATCAAGACCATCTTCAAGAAAAAAATGGAAAGGGCAAAATGGTTATTGCAAAAGGGCATTGCAAACAGCTGTGAAAAGAAGAGAAATGAAAGGCAAAGGAGAAAAGGAAACATATACCCATTTGAATGCTTTGAGTTCCAAAGAACAGCAAGGGGAGATAAGAAAGCCTTCCTCAGTGATCAATGCAAAGAAATAGTGGAAAACAATTGGGAAAGACTAGAGATCTCTTCAAGAAAATTAGAGATACCAAAGGAACATTTCATGCAAAGATGGACATAATAAAGGACAGAAATGGTATGAACCTAACAGAAGCAGAAGATATTAAGAAGAGGCGGCACAAATACACTGAAGAACTATAAAAAAAAATCTTCACAACCCAGATAATCATGAAGGTGTGATCACTCACCTAGAGCCAGACATCCTGGAATATGAGATTAAGTGGGCCTTAGGAAACATCACTAGGAACAAAGCTAGTGGAGGTGATGGAATTCCAGTTGAGCTATTTCAAATCCTAAAAGATGATGCGGTAAAAGTGCGGCACTCAATATGCCAGCAAATTTGGAAAACTCAGCAGTGGCCACAGGACTGGAAAAGGTCAGTTTTCATTCCAATCCCAAAGAAAGGCAATGCCAAACAATGCTCAGACTATCGCACAATTGTACTCATCTCACACGCTAGCAAAGTAATGCTCAAAATTCTCCAAGCCAGGCTTCAACAGTACATGAACCACGAACTTCCAGATGTCCAAGCTGGATTTAAAAAAAATGACAGAGGAACCAGAGATCAAATTGCAAACATCCGTTGGATCATTGAAAAAGCGAGAAAGTTCCAGAATAATATCTACTTCTGCTTTACTGACTATGCCAAAACCTTTGATGTGTGGATCACAACAAACTGAAAAATTCTTCAAGAGATGTGGATACCAGACCACCTGACCTGCCTCCTGAGAAATCTGTATGCAGGTCAAGAAGCAACAGTGAGAACTGTATATGGAACAACAGACTGGTTCCAAATCGGGAAAGGATTACGTCAAGGCTGTATATTGTCACCCTGCTTATTTAAGTTATATGCAGAGTACATCATGAGAAATGCAGGGCTGGATGAAGCACAAACTTGAATGAAGATTGCTGGGAGAAATATCAATAACTTCAGATATGCGGATGATCCCATGCTTATGGCAGAAAGCGAAGAAGAACTAAAGAGCCTCTTGATGAAAGTGAAAGAGGAGAGTGAAAAGTTGGCTTAAAACTCACTATTCAGAAAACTAAGATCATGGTATCTGGTCCCATCACTTCATGGCAAATAGATGGGGAAACAATGGAAACAGTGGCAGACTTTATTTTTCTGGGCTCAAAAATCACTGCAGATGGTGATTGCAGCCATGAAACTAAAAGACATTTGCTCCTTGGAAGAAAAGCTATGACCAACCTAGACAGCAGGTTAAAAAGCAGAGACAGTACTTTGCCAACAAAGTTCTGTATAGTCAAGGCTATGGTTTTTCCAGTGGTCATCTATGGATGTGAGAGTTGGACTATAAAGAAAGCTGAGCACCGAAGAATTGATGCTTTTAACTGTGGTGTTGGAGAAGACTCTTGAGAGTCCCCTGGACTGCAAGGAGATCCAACCAGTTCGTCCTAAAGGAAATCAGTCCTGAATATTCACTGGAGTGACTGATGCTGAAGGGTAAACTCCCATACTTTGGCCACCTGATGTGAAGAACTGACTCATTCAAAAAGAGCCTGATGCTGGGAAACACTGAAGGTTGGAGGAGAAGGGCATGACAGGGTAGAGATGTTTGGATGGCATCAACAACTCAATGGACATGAGTTTGAGTAGACTCCAGGAGTTGCGATGGACAGGGAGGCCTGGCGTGCTACCGTCCATGGGGTTGCAGAGTCAAACATGCCTGAGCGACTGAACTGAACTAAATTGAATGTTCATATTTCTTTTAAGCATTGTGCTTTTGAGCACTAAATGGTTTAAATAAGATTTTAATTTCTATAAATAAACCTCAAGGAGTCTAAAATAGAACTGAATCCTGTGCATTACAGTTTAATAGATATGCTATTGTTTAAACTGCAGTTGTATTTGATTTTCTTCCTAGAATTAGATTCAATTTCGTCTTTTTGTCTACCCTACTGGAAATTTTCTTCATTGGAAAAATCTATTAAAAACTTTGATCTTTTTTTGAACTTACCCATTAATCAGTTCAGTTCACTGATCTGATTCTAAAGTATAAGCATATGAAAAGGCTGAAATAATTGGTTTGCTCTGAATTACAGAGTTCATCTGGATAGAATCTATGGGACAACAGGAAAGCTGAAAATATTATGAAAATATTTCCTTTAGTGTTTTATTTCTGTTGTAAAGAAAAATAAATTTGTATTTATCTCTGAACCCAAAAGTCACCAACAGATGAGAGATTAGTATTTTCTTATGAGAAAGATGCATGATTTACATATAGGTTAGTTTACCTTGGAGAAGGCAATGACGCCCCACTCCAGTACTCTTGCCTGGAAAATCCCCATGGACGGAGGAGCCTGGTGGGCTGCAGTCCATGGGGTCGCTAAGAGTTGGACACGACTGAGCGACTTGACTTTCACTTTTCACTTTCATGCATTGGAGAAGGAAATGGCAACCCACTCCTGTGTTCTTGCCTGGAGAATCCCAGGGACGGTGGAGCCTGGTGGGCTGCTGTCTATGGGGTCGCACAGAGTCGGACATGACTGAAGTAACTTAGCTTAGCAGTAGTTTACCTTAACAGAAATGAATCTTGAGTTTAACTTTATAAAAGATGAGAAATATTTGGTAAGGCCTTAAACTCCATTTTAATTTATTATGACCAGATCTATACACAAATAGCTCATTATATAGAGGGGAAAAGGAAAATTATTAATGAAGTAAACAATTAATTGTGTTTGAAGGGTAAAATCCTTTGACAAACTTTTAAATTAATGAGTTTTATTTTTTAGAATAATTTTAAGTTCACAGCAAAGTTCATTGTGTGGAAAGCAGACATAATTCCATGCATTTTCTGTTTCTACACATGTACAACCTTCCACACTATGAACGTCCCACACCACAGTGGTACATTTGTTATAGTCAGTGAACCTACATTGATATATGATTATCAACCAAGGTCAATAATTTATATTACAGAAGGAAAAAATTTTCCAACATATATACATATTATATATATACATATAATATACATATATTATACATGTAATATATATGTATATGTATACATATATATGTGTGTGTATATATATATATGTATAACAAGTACACCTTCATATATGTATTTCTTTATTCACATGATATCCAAAATTTTAGAAAAATGTGCATTATGTATTATAAAATTATACCAAAAGCTGAAAAGTGTTTTTAACATTCTGAAAAGATGAAGATCAATATAAACATGACCTCGGAAACAATCCATAGCTTGTGGTACCATCTTTCTTCTAAATAGTTAGATATTCTTTCATTAAAGATACCAGGTCTCTCAAAGGGATCTTGTGACAATTAGGGTAATGCTAAACAGGGACCAGAGGGGCATATTTTTTTCTATACTGAAATAAACCTCACCCACTTTGACATCTCTTGCGTGGAGCACAGTCTGCATGGTGGTGGTCATGGATTGGAGGGAGGGGAAGGTGTGGAAATTGTGGTGTACATGCTATAAGAGAAGCTGAAGCAATTACTATTTGGCTGTGTCTTGAGTCCATGCTCCTACTATTTAAAGCTATGTAAACTAGAGTTGGGGAATGTTGTGTGGCAGAAACCTTTTATTTAATTCCTAACTTAGGACCAATTGTTACTGAATCTGTGCTTGTGAAGCAGTCAGTCACATCTGGTGGACCAGACAGTTTCATGAAACTTCCAATGAAGGACCAGACCCTGAATCATGAAGACTGACTCTATGTTATGGACGGAATGTTTGTGTTTTTCCGAAATTCATGATGAAATCCTAATGAGTAGTGTGACAGTATTAGGAGATGGGCATTTGGAAGAGGATTAGACCATGAGGGTGGAGCCTTCATGAATGGGACGAATGCACTTATAAAAGAGAACACCTCCCTCCCCTTTCAGTCGGCCCCAGAGAACTCTCTCACCCCTTCTGCCATGTGAGGACACGGAGAAGGCAGCCATCTGCAAATCGGAAAACAGGTCCTCACCAGACACTAAATCTGATCCTCGGCTTCTCAGCCTCCAAAACTGTGAGAAATAAATGTTTACTGTTTAAGTCACTAGTCTGTGATATTTTTATTGCAATACCCCAAAGGACTGAAACATTTTGCCTACACACAAAAAACCAGTGTTCCTAGATAAACTTTCTGCTTTTAAAACTTCAAGCTGCAACTTTACCAGGGCATATATCACTCTTTCAGGGCTCAATGGATATTTCAAAAATGTGGTAAAGTAATGTACACCAGTGGTTAAGCAAACAGGTTTGGAGTCATTTACATCTGGGCTTTAATCAGAAACCTTCTTTTAAAAATTTCCTAAAACACTTTAGTTATCAATTTATCTATAGGAAATTTCTACTTGATAGATCATAATGCAAATAATTATTTGTATATTAAATGAAAGAATAAATATTACCCTTGATTAGGTAATATAAAAAAGTGGTCACTTCATGAAAGTTATTTGCCCTTTACTCCATCTTTCAAGTTACTGGTTTATAAAAATTTTTTAATCAAAAAATTTTAAAAACTTTTAATTTTATATAGGAGTATAGTCAATTAACTACGTTGTGATAGTTTCAGGTGGACAGCAAAGAGACTCAGCCATACATATATATGTATCCATTCCCCCTCAAACTCCACTCCTATCCAGGTTGCCACATAAACTAGTTTATATTTTAATAATCATCCTTGAAAGTGAAGAGTGGAAGTTGCTCAGTCATGTCCAACTCTTTGTGACCCCATGGACTGTATAGGCCATGGAATTCTCCAGGCCAGAATGCTGGAATGGGTAGCTGTTCCCTTCTCCAGGGACTCTTCCAAACCCAGGGATCGAACCCAGGTCTCCTATATTGCAGGCAAATTCTTTACCATCTGAGCCACAAGGGAATCTAAGAACAATGAAAGAAATTCTGGTAGCAAGTGTATTTCTGAACATTTCTACATCACATTTACAAAATGCAAATTATTAAATGGTTTAATATGATGTCATGAGGAGGAGACTTTTTTACCTCAACATGTGTGCTGCAATTACTTCAGTCATTTGAAAAATTAATTTCTACATTCCACAAGTCTCTTATTTCATGACAGATTTCAAGACAGATTGCTCTTTAGGAGTGAATGGGGTGATTTTACTACCATTCATATAATTTCAACAATTGATATGAAATATCATAATTTTTGAAACTGTATGTATTTGCTCTTGATGGTATTTTTAAAAATTTCCAAGTTGCTGTTCTATGTATTCAGTATACTTATGATTTTTAATATGGGACATAAATTCTTCTGTTTTGGCTTCCAGGATACTGAAAATTGACAGGGATGACAGGTTTTTTTGCCAATGACTTGGTGAGAGTAAGTGAAAGAACAAAGTAATTTTTTGGCCAGTTGCCATTATACTCCATCAGTATAACTGAATTAATCCCCCAATGGATTATATTAATAGCTTTGATTTGCATGGAAGTTTTTTAGGAAGTCAATAACTTCGTGCATAGCAGTTTTTTCCATTTTGTGTATTTTTAAAAATTTCATTATGGAAATTTTAAGGATAAAAAGAAGAGGCAATAGTATAAATGAATCCCTATGTTCCATCATCCAGCTTCAACAAATATTTCTACTTTACAATCTCATTTTATCTGTCACCTTTACTTTTATTTCCTGGAATATTTTTAAAAATCTCAGATATTATGCCTCAAATCATTTTACAAATACATTATTCAGTACCTCGTCTCTGGGGGTTTCATGGTAAAGAATCCACCTTCCATGCAGGAGATGTAGGTTCAATACTTGGGTCAGGAAGATTGCCTGGAGAAGGAAATGGCAGCCCACACCAGTATTCTTGCTGGAAAAATCCCATCTATAGGGCAGCCTGATAGTCTGCAGTCATGGGGTTGCAAAAGAGTCAGACACAGCTGAGCCACTAAACAACAGCAACAGCAAACTTATCACTAATAAGTAATGAATTAAAAAAATCATAATGCCATTTTCATGAACCTAACAAAATCAGTCATTTATTTTATTTAGTATCCAGTGTGTGTTGGATTTTTCTGATTGTCTCCAAACTGTCATTTTGTGGTTTTGTTAAAATCAACATCAAAGCATGTTTCACATTTGTACCTGTGTGTTAACACTCATAAACTATAATCTCTCCCTACTTTGTATTTTAATTTTTAATTTTTTTCCATCTTCAAATTGACTCTTTCTGTAGAAAGCAAGTGAAAAATCTTCAAAGGATTGTGTTTCCCATAAGACAGTGTAATTAGTTGGAGCACAAAAATATTAGGATTTCTCTGTAAAATAAAACTCTAAATACAGAAAAAAAACTCACTCATTTACTCAACAAGTAGTTTGGGGTGTTTCCTATGCATAACTGGGATCGAATGTTGAACAAAACTGATCCAACTTGAGCTCTTCTGAAGTTGTGTCAAATAGGAAAGAGGGACATGGAGCCAGTCACGTAAGATGCAGGGTCAACAGTGTGTAACAGGGCATTATGAGAGCAAATAAGAGAGAACCTGACTGAGTGTAGGAGTCTTAGGATGGAATTGTGTTCCCTGCATTCCTATGTTGAAATCCTAATCCCCAACTTGACAATATTTGGAGATAGAGCTTTTAAGGAGGTAAGATAAAATGAGGTCATGTGGTTGGGGCCCTAATACATAGGACCAGTGTCCTAACAATAAGTGCGAGAGACATAGAGCTCTCCTTCCATGTGAATGTGTAAAGAGAGAAAACCATGTGAAATCACAGCAAGATCTCTACCTACCAAGGGGAGATTCCTTACCAGAAGCCAACTCTGATGTCACCTTCATCTTTGACTTCTACCTCCTCAGAATCATGAGAAAATGATTTCCAGTTGCTTAAGTCACCCAGTGTGTGGTCATCTTTAATGGCAACCTCAGCAGAGTAATGCAGGGAATAACAATCAGAAAGCAGCATTCAACCATTAAATGCATGAAATCTGAGAGAATTCCTTAATTCATTCATCAGTAAATATTGATTACAAATCTGCTAAATCAAGGGCTATTTCAGGATGTGTATTGGTGAAACAGATTGTGTGTGTACCCTGCCCTCGTGAGATGTATATGTTAGTGGCCATACAGACATTAAACAAATGACATCAGCTATAAATGATCATTATGTTGAATCCAGTGAAGGGGAAGGGCAGAGTCCTAGAGGAAAAATTAGTGGGTTGCTGTGTGGGAAGAAGGAGGTATGCAGAGGGAGAAGAGAGTATTAAGTTTGAAGAAGCGCTTCCAAGAGGAAAAAGCATTATAAGGTGTTTAAACAGAGATTAAGAAATGAATGGAAATTTAGATAATGTTCAGAAGAAGAGCATTACAAGCAGAGGAAAGAGCCTGAGGACAGAGTAATAAGATTTGGTATATTCGAGAAACAGAAACAGGATCAGAATGTGTGGAGTGTAATAATAAGAGAATCAAGAGATGTGAGATGATGCAGCAGAGGAGGGTGGGGTCAGCTTCTGCAAGATGTAGGGAGTCATGGTTGGAATATGGCACATTAATGCAGTGGGAGACATTGAAGGGGAAAGCGCAGGAAACTACTTGTCTAATAAAGGAATTAAGAAAATCACTAAGGCTGCTAAATGGAGAATGATACCCAACCATGCAAAAAGAAGCACAAAATTGTAAGAGAGGGGAGATTAAGTGAATAGAGCTTTTCACATTCTGGCAGAAACTAAAGATAAAACATGTGTGTGTTTTTCAACATTTTCTTTAGCATGTTTACATCTGCCTCCAAGTATCAACAACATGGTTCAAGCAAAACCACTCCATCCTGGCTGGTTCCACTTTACGATTATACTCTCAAACCAGACTTGAGAGCTTTCTGGAAACTCTACTGCATTTCTCTTGTCCATTTTTTTCACTCTCCTAAATCGAGAATCAGTAAGCTATCTTCTGTGAGCCAAATACACCTCTGCCTGCTTTTATAACTAAAATTTTATTGACACAAGTCATGATTATTTGTTTACACTATGACACTGAAGTTGAGTAGCTGTGACAGAGACTATATTTTTCACAAAGACGAAAATATTTGATATCTGGTTCTTTGAGACAAAAATTTGCTGACCTCTGTTCAAGATGGCTACTAAATACATTCTTCTGTGTCTGCAAAGCTTCAACCTTCCTTCCCCTCTTTCCAGTTCCGGTTCAGTCGTGTCCGACTCCTTGCGACCCATGAATCACAGCACGCCAGGCCTCCCCGTCCATTACCAACTGCTGGAGTCCACCCAAACCCATGTCCATTGTGTCGGTGATGCCATCCAACCGTCTCATCCTCTGTTGTCCCCTTCTCCTCCTGCTCTCAATCTTTCCCAGCATCAGGGTCTTTTCAAATGAGTCAGCTCTCCACATCAGGTGGCCAAAAAGTATTGGAGTCTTGGCCTTAGCATCAGTTCCTCCAATGAACACCCAGGACTGATCTCCTTTAGGATGGACTGGTTGGATCGCCTCTTTAGTCTCAGCCAAAAATACTTACTTTTTATTTTAAAAAGAGTATAGAAAAACGCATAGGAAAATTTTCACTTTCTCCTACACCAAGACCAATCTTCCTTTTATCATTCTCCAGTTTTCCCTTTTTCTGTTCCCTTTTGAACTTGTCAATCTTGATGAGAATCCCATGAAAGAGTAATCTTGCTTTACTGTCTATATTTCTACTTTTTCCATTCTGTAATGAAGTCTTGCCATAACAATATTTTTGTCAAACCCAGTAATGACTTCCTTGCTGCCCAATTCATTGGTCATTTCTAACTTGCTTTCTAAACATCATTTGATAAAATTCATCATCCTTTCTCTCTTGAAACACTTTTTAAATGTAGCTTCTCAAAATCTATTGATTATTCTCTTAATCCAGTCTTCTGACATTTTGTCCTTTGCTGGGTTTTATTTTTCTTAGTCTTTGCCCCCGTATATCTTTGTTCCAAGATTTAGTTCTCTTACCTTCCCTTTTTACACATAATGTTATCAGTTTTATCCAGTCTCTTACAGTAAATGTCGTCTCTGTATTCATGATTCCCATGTTTACTTCTTGGAGACAGATTTATATTTATTTATTGGGATGTCTAGATAATGCTGAAAAATTAGAATTTTTCCAAATTTGATTTTGTTATTTGGTTGGATATTTCCAGTATTTGATTTTTTTTTCCCTAAAATCAACTGCTCTTTATTTTGGTGAAAGACACATTCTTCTAGTTGCTAAGATTAAAGTCTTTGAATTTTGGGGGTTCCTTCTGTCACGCGAGTGTATGTTCCTCGGTTCTTTGTCTCGTCACAACAAAGATTTGGAGCAACGGACATTAAAGCCCTCGGCGTGTCACAGCTCTCTGGTCTTGGACAAACCGTGCTACAGCTCTTAGGCAAATCAGTGTTACAGCTCTATTTTATTTAGAAGATAGCAGGAGAGAGAGAGAGAGAGAGAGAGAGAGAGAGAGAGAGAGAGAGAGAGAGAGAGAAGAGTGCACGCACGCGGGAGAGAGAGTCCGTGAGAAAGCGCTTTGGCTCCTGCTTTTATATGTTTTTTCCTCCACCTGGGCCTGCCCTATGTAAATTGGGCTTAGCCAGGAGTGCTGTTTGTTCTGCCTGAAGTCTTCACTCTGGTCCTTGGACCTTCCTTTGACATTCCTTGTCTTTTAGCCACCGTCATTTTGGACTCTTTTCCCTATTCTACCCATCTAACATTCCCCCCTTAAGAGATGGGAGGCCCAATTCTTTGGGAATAGGGGCTTCGAGGTCTTTCTGGCTACTTCCTGCTGAACGGGACGGTGAGGGGTATTAGGCCTCCCCCTCTTGCTAGTCTTAATCCTCAGAGTCCTTATAGCGGTGTCCAAGGGTGTGTGATATTTTCTGTGGTCAGCTGTAGTTTTATATCTTTGTTGAACTGGCACTGCATGTTGTAGCTAGTTGACCTGGGCAGAGACAAAACAGGTTAGACAATTGACAGTACATGGAATAATCATAGGCATCATCAATATAGCATAACAAGGACTAGTAGGGACATTGGTCAATTTTAAATTCACATCGCCAGGACGGCTCAAGTCCCTCCTTGTTCAGGGATCAGAAGATCTATCTCCTGTCTGTTTTGTAGTACAGTCTCTGTCAAGCTGTGTTAGCTCTTTAGAGTTATCCTGAGAAATCTTATCCCCAGAAACCAGACTTTGGGGGTGTTCATTAGAATGGCACTCATTGGTAGTTCTGAATAGGTATCTGAGATCTCCCAGGGGCTCACAGGTGTATCGAGTGTCCTCTTCTCTTTTCTTCCACGGCTTGACTCATGAGTAGTGAATCCAGGAGTCGTGTCCTGGTACCTTGACTGCTGTGGGGGTAGAAAGTATTACAGGGTAGGGGCCCTTCCATATGGGCTGGAGTTGAGCCTTTGGGGACCCATCTTTCCAGACTTTAATTAGGACTTGAGTCCCTGGAGCATATAGTGGTGACTCTTTAGAATCTTTTGGGTCCTGTTTCATACCTCACAAGTGTATATCCTGTTGGAATTGCCTAATGACTATGGTATAAGACTGGAGGGTCTGAACCTCTGGATCTAGGAAGAGGTCATTGACATAAACAAAAGGTCTCCCATACAGCATCTCATAAGGACTAAGACCAACCTGTTCCTTAGGGGAAATGCAGGTGCGGAGGAGAGCTATTGGTAAAGTCCCCTTCCATCCCAGGGAGGTCTCTTGGGTTATCTTTTTTATCGCTGATTTTAAGAATTGATTGGCTCTTCCTACTTTTCCTGAAGACTGAGGCCTCCAGGCACAAAGGAGATAATAAGTAATGCCCAATGCTTTCGAGACCCCTTGGGTGACCTTAGAAGTTAATGATGTCCCATTGTCACTTTGTAATGACCTGGGCAGACCAAATCTTGGTCATTTGGAATGACCAATCATCTTGGAATGATTTCATGGAGCAGTTTTTTTATTACCTCCTCAGCCTTCTCAGTCCGGGTGGGAAAGCCTTCAATTCATCCTGTGAATATATCTATCATAACTAATAGGTATTTATAGCCTTGAGAAACTGGCATCTGGGTGAAGTCCATCTGCCAGTCCTCTCATGGGTAGGCCCACGTCGTTGGATGGGCTGGGCCAGCTGGGGTCTTCGAGCTCCTTGGGGGTTGTTTAACTGGCAAGTGGGACAAGAGGAGACCACCTGTCTTATAGTTGTTTGGAGGCCTGTTCCTCTGAAGGACCTTTCTAGTAATCTTTGGAGGGACTTTTCCCCTAAATGAGTGGTGGCATGTAAGGAGTTAACCAACTTCCACTGGAGGTTCCCAGGCAGAAAAAGGAGTCCCTCCTTTTGGAACCACCCCATATGATCTTCTTGAAAGCCCTCGCTCTTAGCTTTAAGAGTCTCACCCTCAGTATATGAAGGAGTTTCTGGCAAATTAGTCTCTGGAACTAAGGTGGCTATTAGGTCATGGTTCTGTAATGCTGCTCTCCTAGCTGCCTGATCAGCTGCTTGGTTCCCTCGTGCCACTTCCATGTTCCCTTTTTGGTGTCCTTTACAGTGGGAGACTAAAACCTCAGTGGGCAGATGGACTGCCTCCAAGAGTCGAAGAATCTGATCACCATATTTGATTGGGGACCCTTGGGTGGTCAAGTGGCCCCTTTCTTTCCAAATAGCCGCATGTGCATGTAGCACCAGAAAGGCATACTTGGAGTCAGTGTAAATGGCTATTCTTTTTCCTTTTCCCAGCTCTAAAGCTCGAGTCAGGGCTATGAGCTCAGCTAATTGGGCTGAAGTACCTGGTGGCAGAGGCTTAGCCTCTATGGTCTCAAAATTGGAGACTACTGCATGCCCAGCTCTTCTTTTTCCATCCAAGACAAAGCTGCTTCCATCAGTGTACCAGATTTCCTCAGGATTGGTCAGAGGATCTTCTGACAATCCCTCTCGGGGTTTTGTCCAGTGGTCCAAGGTTTCTAGACAAGAGTGAAAGAGGGGTAGGCAGGAGGGTGGCTGGGTTAAGAACCTCACAAGGGGATATAGTGAGGCCTGGATTTTCCATCAGCATTACTTGATATCTGAGGATTCTTTGATCAGACATCCATAAATGGCCTTTCCCATTTAGGAGTTGTTTTACTTGGTGGCTGGTAAAAATAGTTAGTTTGCCCCCAAGGAGAGTTTTAAAGCACCTTCTATCATGATTGCAATAGCTGTAAGATTTCGAAGGCAGAGGGGCCAGCTTCGGGTGGTTGGATCGAGCCTCTTGGATAAGTAAGCTACAGGCTGGGGCTCAGATCCCAATCTTTGAGTTAACACTCCTAAGGATATTCCCTCTCTTTCATGGACATAAAGTTGGAATGCTTTTTCTGGGTCTGGCAACCTCAAGAGTGGTGCCTGAGTTAAGGCCTGTTTTAGTGTAGCCTCTGCCTTCTTTTGAGGAGTTCCCCACATCAGTGGGATTGAATCATCTCGTCCCTTTAAGCTTTCATATAAAGGCTGGGCAATTAGACCATAATTGGGTATCCAGATTCTATAATAACCAGTTAGCCTCAGGAAAGCTCGCAATTGTTTTCGAGTCGTGGGGGAGGGCAACTGGAGGATTCCTTGTACCCAATCAGAGGACAGCCTCCTGGACCCATGTGTAATCTGAACTCCCAGGTAAGTGACCTTTGTCTTGACCATCTGTGCCTTAGCACGGGAGACTTTATATCCTTTATATCCCCTTTCTGCCAAGAAATTTAGAACCTGAATTGCATGTTGTTGGGCACTTTTCTCATCTGGAGAGCAGATTAGTAGGTCATCTATGTATTGTAATATTTTCCCATTAGGTCCCAGGTCCAGATCTAGGAGGTCCTGGCTAAGGGCCTGTCTGAACAGGTGGGGGCTATCTCTGAACCCTTGAGGTAGTACTGTCCAAAACGTCTGTTGGTGTTTTTCTCCTGGGGCTTCCCACTCAAAGGCAAAAAGGTATTGGGATTCTTTAGCCAGCGGTATGCAAAAAAATGCATCTTTGAGATCCAAGACTGTAAACCACTTGGAACTGGGTGGGATTTCTCCCAAGATTACATAAGGATTGGGTACTGTGGGATGGAGGGGGACTACAGCTTCATTTATGATCCGGAGATCTTGAACCAGTCGCCAGGTTCCGTCTTTTTTCTTTACTGAGAGGATTGGGGTATTACATGGCGAACTGGTGGGGACCAATAGCCCACAAGCAAGGAATTTATTTATTAAAGGCTGTAGTCCCTCCCGAGCCTCTCTTTTGAGAGGATATTTGCCGGGAGCAGGAGCTCCGCCCCTGGCAAAGGTCATGAGGAAGGAGGCTCGGCACACGCAAAGGCGAGATCGAGCCTCGGGAGTCCCCCTGGAAATTCTCGAGCATCTACCCCCAAAACCAGAGTCTGCCTACTTTCTGCTTTGTGCTCTCACCTACACCTCTGACTTTACAGGGGGCTGTCCCCCACTACCTCTCTCTAAAAAAGAGTTAATTTACACCTCCAGTTAATAAAGTTCCTGGGTCAGATAGTGTTTCAACCTACAAACTCCTTTGGAAGTCCTCTAGCCTGCCTGAATAGGTTTTTCCAGCCACATGTGATTGCTCAGAGCCTCCCAACTGTGAGAGGCATGAGATGTTCTAAACTGTCTAAATACAGATTCCTTTGAGCAGTTAAAAGATTGATTAGAAATTGTATTGGTGAAGGGTTTTTCACTTGTTGGGCCAATGTTTGCTGCTAAGTCTCCATATCCCTTACCTGCTGTGTCCCTGGCAGTGTTTGTAACCTTGGACCCTTGAATTAATTCTTTTACTTGTTATAGCCCACCACACCTTTGCCCTATAGGAATGCAACTTTATCTAATGCTTTTAGAGGGTGGCTCCTGACCAATCACCTTTAGAGAAAAATAAGTTTTCTGAAGAAAGAGTCTTGAAATGTTAACAGGCCTCCTGGCCAGAAGATGATGCAAATCACCTAAACTTTTGCATATGATAAGTTTGCAAGAAGAAAGACTGGCTTACTGCATGACTCTACCCCTTCCCCCATTATCCTCTATGCATAACTTAAGGTATAAAAACTACTTTGGAAAATAAAGTGCGGGCCTTGTTCACCAAAACTTGGTCTCCCCATGTCGTTCTTTCTCTCATCTTCTGGCTGAATTATTCAGCCTCTTTTCTCCACTGAATTTCCTCACTGAGCTATCCTTATTTAACCACTCTTTATATCCTTAATTAACGTTTAATTAAGCAGTTGTTTCCTGATCTTGCCGACGCCATCCCCGCTTTGAATTCCCTGGATCCACCGGGGCTGGACCCCGGCAGATATTGTTTCTGATTAGGAAACCGAGTGGTATCTCGGAGGACAATGATGACCGGTTCAGCTTGGTGGGCTCGTCCAGGAATCCCCTGGTCCCACACCTGGGGGTTAATTTTGTCTTCCCATAGTTTTTGGTCCCTCTCTATTGAAGGTGTAATGGGTTCTTCAGTAGTAACCAGGAGCTGTAGAGCTCTAGGAGCTGAAAAACTTCCCATCACAAGGGTGGTCCCCAGTTTAGTGAGTATATCTCTTCCCAATAAGGGGGTAGGACACTCAGGGACCACCAGAAACTGGTGGGAAAATATTTGTCCATCCCAGCAACAAAGAAGTGCTCGGGTGAATCTTTTAGTAGTTGCTTTTCCTGTAGCACCCAAAATGGTACAGGTTTGGGAGGAGAAGGCTCCGGAGTAGGAGATAAAGACAGAGTAGGTAGCCCCCGTGTCAACCAAGAAATTCTCGGACCTACCTGCCACATCCAGTTGCATCCTTGGCTCCAGCCCTGTGATGGTTATCTGTGACAGGCGGGCTGGCTGGAGCGGGCCGCTTCAGTCCTCTTGAACCATCGTGAAGGTAGGCTTGGCGCTTGACCTTGAGGCTCTTGGGTCTCGAGGGCAGAGTGCGGCCCAATGTCCCAGTTGATGGCATTTGTGGCAAGCCGTTCTAGGAGACTTGTCACGGTTTGGACACTCTTTGGCCCAATGCTCTGCCTGTCTACAGATCAGGCGTCTGTCTTGCGCCTTGTCCCTCAAGGACTCGGGGTTTGCCACAGGGCTTTTCTGGAGGACGGCCAGCATCTGGGCTTGGCTTGTCTTTTTCTTTCTCTCCTCCTGGGCCTTGGCCTCCTTCTCCTGTTCTCTGTTATAAAAGGTTTTGGTGGCTGTCTGGACCATCTCATCTAAAGAGGCAGCAGGGTCCTGCTGTTGTATCTGCTGTAACTTAATTCTGATATCTGATGCACATTGGGACAGGAATTTGTCCTTTAAAATCACCCATCCCTCGTAAGAGTCTAAGTCCAGGTTGGTAAACTTTTGGAGTGCCTCTTTTAGCCTTTCCAGAAAGGCAATGGGGTTCTCATTGGGCTCCTGAGTTGTTGCTGAGACTGGGCACAGTCCCACAAGTAATAGGCTTCTCTTTGTTTCCATAGGTAGACTTCCTTAGGGGTGAGTCTTTCTGAAGCTTATCCTACCCAGAACTGTTGCAACCTCAGAGCCAGGCATCCCCGGGTCAGGGTGCAGATCCCCAGGCAAGCTGAGCGTGACAGGTTCCTAAAGATTGAATCCCCGGGCAGGTTGAGGCATGACGGCCTCCCGAGGATTGGGTCCCTGGGCAGGTCGAGGCGTGATGACCTCCTGGGACACCTAGGACTAGAGGATCTCCGAGCAGGTTGAGGCGTGACAACCTCTCGAAGACCGATCCCTAGGCAGGTCAAGGCGTGATGACCTCCTGGGACTCCCCCAGACTGGAGTTTGGGCGTCCCCAAGATCTCCAGTGTCACCAGTGCTGGGTAGAATTAAGGGGTTTGTAACTCATTGCTAGTTTGCTCACCATGGACGGGAATAGATATGTAAGCTCATCTTACCTAGTACTGTTGCAACCTGAGAGCCAAGCATCCCCGGATCAGGGTGAAGATCTCCAGGCAGGCTGAGGCGTGACAGCCTCCT
Organism: Bos indicus x Bos taurus; assembly: GCF_003369695.1. Taxonomy (NCBI): domain Eukaryota; kingdom Metazoa; phylum Chordata; class Mammalia; order Artiodactyla; family Bovidae; genus Bos; species Bos indicus x Bos taurus. Next base: position 66,053,222 of record NC_040078.1, on the reverse strand, counting down.
AGAGATTGAATCCCCGGGCAGGTCGAGGCATGACGGCCTCCTGGGACCCCTGAGACTAGAGGATCCCCAAACAGGTTGAGGCGTGACAACCTTTTGAAGACCGATCCCTAGGCAGATCAAGGTGTGATGACCTCCTGGGATCCCCTGGACTGGAGTTTGGGCGTCCCCAAGATCTCCAGTGTGACCAGTATTAGGTAGGATTAGGGGGTTGAGTATTTCCCTTCCAATGCCAGCTATTTTCTGGTTGTCTTTCCAGAAGATTGTAGAGGCAACCTTGTGGGTCTGGATGGGGCTCAGGAAAAGAGCATGAAACAGGAGGGAAGGGGGCAGAGCACAACCTTTGAAAGAATGACATAGCACAAGGGTATAATGTAAACCAATTAAAGTCAATTGGGTCCAAGATGACAAGTCAAATTCAAGTAAACCTTAATCCCCAATGTATAAGCCAACAGACACACCCAGAGGTGGCAGGACAGCTCCAAGGCACAAGGTCAAAAGAGGGAGGAGTGGGTGGTTCCCCAATGGCTGGGATGATCCTCTCACTCATTAGCATATGAATTCCACCCCCTCACAAAACCTATTCAGGCCTAATACCATGGCCACAGCCCTTGCCCTCAGCAATGGTTCACACCCTGAAGAGAGGCTTCTCTCTGGATCCTAACAAATCTACCTCTTATGCTTTGTCTCTCAATGAATTTTTGCAATGAGACATCAGAGCCTGAGTTTCATTAGTTTTGGCCGGGCTTGAGTCCCGGGAGAGAGCTGAAGGACAGGAGGAAAAAGCAGTGGGAAAAACATGCCAAGGAATCCCCTTCATAGCCTGCCAGAAAATTTGCTAAATATCTGATTGGTGCTCACAGTTTCATTGGTCTGATCCTTGGCACAGAGAAGAGAAAGGACAGAAGAACCCCCATCAGCTTGGGTAACAGCTACTGGGGCTCAGCAGATAGCACCTTTGGGACATGTTGAGCAGTAGCCTCTCCAGAGACCCTCAGTTGTGCCCCTACTGCCCGCCTGTTCAAGGGAGGTTTGAGGAAACAAGAAACAAGAGATTGTAAAGGTCCCTCCAGCCATAGGAGGGAGGACCTCTTACCTTAACCAGAGGTCTTCTGGAATCTGAGACTGGGTCACGTGAGCTCTCTGCTGAGTTCGTTTTTCTCTGTCCAGGTTTCCAGCACGAAGGGCCTTCCCCTGCGCTGGGTTTCTTCACCTTCCGCTTCTAGCGCGGGAGCTTCACCGAGTTGGGCTCCTGTTGTGCTTGGCCTCTTCCACGCAGAGGTTGTTTCAGCCAGGTTATATCCGAGTCACAGCACCATAGATGTCACGCGAGTGTATGTTCCTCGGTTCTTTGTCTCGTCACAACAAAGATTTGGAGCAACGGACATTAAAGCTCTCAGTGTGTCACAGCTCTCTGGTCTTGGACAAACCGTGCTACAGCTCTTAGGCAAATCCGTGTTACAGCTCTATTTTATTTAGAAGATAGCGGGAGAGAGAGAGAGAGAGAGAGAAAAGAGCGCACGCACGCGGGAGAGAGAGTCCATGAGAAAGCGCTTTGATTCCTGCTTTTATATGTTTTTTCCTCCACCTGGGCCTGCCCTATGCAAATTGGAGTGCTTAGCCAGGAGTGCTGTTTGTTCTGCCTGAAGTCTTCACTCTGGTCCTCGGACCTTCCTTTGACATTCTTTGTCTTTTAGCCACCACCATTTTGGACTCCTTTTCCCTATTCTACCTACCTAACATTTCTTTCTCTCAGGTCCTAAAACTAGCCCATCAGAAAATCCTATCATTTGTTCAAAATGATTCAAATATTCAACCACTTCCTTACATCTACTTTGGTGTTGTAGAAGACTCTTGAGAGTCCCTTGGATTGCAAGGAAATCCAACCAGTCAATCCTAAAGGAAATAAGTCCTTGACTATTCATTGGAAGGACTGATGCTGAAGCTGAAACTCCAATACTTTGGCCACCTGATGCGAAGAACTGACTCCTTGGAAAAGACCCTGATGCTGGGAAAGATTGTAGGTTGAAGGAAAAGGGGACAACAGAGGATGAGATGGTTGGATGGCATCACTGACTTGATGGACATGAGTTTGAGCATGCTCTGGGAGTTGGTGGTGGACAGGGAAGCCAGGCATGCTGCAGTCCAATGGGGTTGCAAAGAATCAGACACGACTGAGCGACTGAACTGTACTGAACTGACACCTCAAGTATCTGGGCCACTATCTTGGTTTTCCATGTCCTGGGGTTCCTCAGGGCTAACCGTGGGGAGTTGTTGCAGCCTGATGGCTGCTGGATGGCAGGTTTTCTTTCCTTCCTTAATTTCCTCAGGACTTACCAGGTCATGGCCCATGATGTTTGTGATTGCTGATGACTGTGACACCCTTTGTTTACTGATTGACAGGGAATATTCCATTTATCAAGGTTCAAGCTCAGTAGTTTGTTTATGAGCTTATTAAACAATTTCAGTCCATTTTATAGTGATGATGTAAGAGACAAAGGAGAAAAAACAACTCAAAAGAAAGAGAATATTGACTCCAGTTCAGTTTAGTCACTCAATTGTGTCTGACTCTTTGTGACCCATGGACTGCAGCATGCCTGTCTTCCCTGTCCATCACCAACTTGCAGAACGTGCTCAAACTCATGCCCAATGAGTCAGTGATGCCATCCAACCATCTCATCCTCTGTTGTCCCCTTTTCCTTCCACCTACAATCTTTCCCAGCATCAGGGTCTTTTCCAAGGAGTCAGTTCTTCGCATCAGGTGGCCAAAGTATTGGAATTTCTGCTTCAGCATCAGTCCTTCCAATGAATGTTCAGGACTTATTTCCTTTAGGATTGACTGGTTGGATCTCCTTGCAGTACAAGGGACTCTCAAGAGTCTTCTCCAACACCACAGTTCAAAAGCATCAGTTCTTTGGTGGTCAGCTTTCTTTATGGTCCAACTCTCACATCCATACTTGACTACTAGAAAAACCTAACCTAGACTAGAAGGACCTTTGTTGGCAAAGTAATGTCTCTGCTTTTTAATGTGCTGTCGAGGTTGGTCATAGCTTTTCTTCCAAGGAGCAAGCATCTTTTAATTTCATGGCTGCAGTCACCATCTGTAGTGATTTTGAAACCGAAGAAAATAAAGCTTGTTACTACTGTTACCCCATCTATTGATGGGGTGAAGTGATGGGACCGGATGCCATGATCTGAGTTTTGTGAATGTTGAGTTTTAAGCCAAGTTTTTCACTTGGCTTAAAACTTTCACTTTTTTTTTTTTTTAAATGAACCTTTATTAAAGACACTTCAATGCCATTTGTTAGACACTTCAATATTTTACATGTTTTTCAATGTACATTGTACCAAAATTTCTATAAATAAATAACTTTGTACATAAAAGTAATACTTCCTCTTTCACATTGCCTCTCAGAAGCAGCAAATTCACATATTTTGTGGAAGTAACAATCAGTTAACTGTTGAGAACAGAATTCTAGATGTGCTTACCTTTTGGAGCAGTGGTGACACCTGACAGTGAAATTTAACATAGGTAAGTAACCATTCCATCAGTATGTCCCCCTTCAGCTTTTTGGCTAAAGGAGCTTGGCTTTCTGAGCTTTTTTAAGGACCTTGTTTCAATGTAATTTTTCCTGAAATACACATTGGCACTCACAAGATGGTTAGCAACAGGTCTCAAAAAAAGTGCAAAAATACCCAAAACCCAGGACAAGGGGCTGATCTCTGAGAGTCCAAGCCCAGGGCCATCTGGGCGAGGGAAGGACATGGCCAGGCCTGCTCTGGATTCTCAGTGGAGACATATGAGCCCTGAAAAGAGAGGACTCGGGTTTTTTCCTCCCCTAAGGCCAATGTAATATTAATTATATTGGCAGAACTACAACATCACTGTTGAAAAATCCACAGGTACCAACACCATCAGCAGCCTCTATCTTATTAAAAAGCCTCTACCCCAGTAACCACGACAGAACGCAGGCCGCCCTGAAGAGGCCCGCGGCGCCTCTCGATGGCAAAGGGGCATCCTCTTGGACTCTAGCACGGCTGTGTGAGCCGGACTCCTTAGACCTCCAGCCTTCATCTGTGTTAACTGCAGGCAAGCCTGAGCTCGCGGACGCTGCCTCGGGCTCCCCTGACGTGCCTGGTGAAGGTCAGCACTTGCTTCTTTTCAACGGACACATCCCCCAAGCCTGTGACTCTGGTTCCGAGTCCACCCCCCTGACAGGACAGTCCCCCGGGAGACGGAGCACACCACTGCTGTTTGCACCGAAAAGCTAGGCTTTGTCTACCTCGGCTCTCATGGCGTCTGCAGAAGAGAGGTGGGTGAGGCCGCGAGGGAGCCTGGCTTCCGGCATCACTGATTTGCACATAGTTCTCACCTCCACGTGGAGCGGCAAGAGTCTGAAAGGACTTGCAGTGGAAGCACAGAAATGCAAGAGGCTAGCGTGTACAAAAGGTAGAGGAGTATTTGGTACCCTTGTACATAAGAGTTCTCAGAGATGCCATATATATTATATATATCTTTTACAGAGGCTATTTTAATCTTTAGTGCATGGTTAACAGAAACAAAAATCGTACGATGTTGACAATATTATTTTTCATACCTGGTTGCTGTTTAATTTTGGAGGGGGGGATAGTTCTGGTGCTTTAATGCATGGATGGAGTTCCTTGAAGCTACAAACCACATTTGTTCACAGGAGGTTTTGGTGGTGGGTGGAAAGGAGGCGCTCTTGGCTTGGTACAGACCCTGGGATGCTTTACCACCAGAGGCTGTGTCTGCAGTGGAAGCAACTTTCTGTCGTGGTTGCTTGTGTGTGGACAGCGTTGCAGGGACCTCCCCGTAGAGCTCGGAGGGGCAGACGTCACATTCCTTCACGGTGAAGGTGTTCTCGTAGGTTTCAGTTCTTTCTCTAAGAGGTGGAATATAGGTTGTTAATCCACTACAAGCAATTGGCTCCAACAATTAGGATGCCTTTCTTCCTTCTGTGAGAAAGGCAGATGTGGTCTTGTCAGTATCATTCAATGGTCATTTGAGGCTTTTTAATAAGATAAAAACTTTCACTTTCAATAAGAGGCCCTTTTGTTGTAGAGGTGATCTCTAAAGAGATTTTTAAATAGATTACTCCAGAGGCGATCTCGAAAGATATCTCAGTCTAGGTTGGAGCTGCAACCTGATTCATGTGCAGAACTTTATGGGTGATGCAGAAATATTGAACCCTTATCTCTGGACACTTATTTTAAAGGTTTACTGAAGGATTTCTTCTTGTAAATAAATATCTGTATAGAGATATAGGTGCAGATAGAGTTATGAAACATCCTTTTCATAAAGCATGATTACTCTGTGATCCTCCATATTTACCCAAGTCAAGTAATGCTTTTATGATAAAAAAAAAAAACTGAGGGGATTATTTTCATATATTTCTCTGCAGTACAGAGTTTTGAATGAATACATATTTTAATGCAAGATAGGAAACATAAACAGGCAATAGGGATATCATTTTTCTTCGTTGAATATATATGTAGTAAGACCTTGAAATTCAAATCCAGAAAACTATATTAATTTTGTTAAATATCAAATAGTACTAAACTATTTGCTTTTGTATTCATCTGTTTTCTGCTTAAGAAATGACTTGACTAAATAATCTGAGGTTATATGGCTTGATACAATTGATCTTGTGATGAACTGCTATGCATTCAAAATTATGTTCTGTTGTCTCCCTGAGCACAAAGCAGAAGAAATTCCTCAAACCCATGGTCGACTTGAGCTGAGAATTACCTGGCAAAAGTGTGAAATAGAATTTAGGCTACTGCATAAAAAAATAAAAATAATAAAACTAACAGTCTTAGTTACATTCTGTGTGAATAGGCAAAACATGTAATGAAACGTAATCATTTCTCCAAAACTAAAGTTGTAAAGAAAAACAATTCCAATCTTCAAATTGAATATATTTTCTTATCTTAATAAGACTGGATTTTAGATCTGTGCCACTGATTTCTACTTTATTATTTGTCTACATCCCATCTTTTCCAGGTACTGTTGTGGTGATCCAATAGAAATATCTTCCCATATTTAGAACTATAAGTCATCCCCTTATGGAAGTTAAGTTCTGAAAAATAAAATACAACTCCAACTTTACAAGCATGTTCAATTCTATTTAATGAAATATAAGGAATATATTTAAATAATGGATGTGCTTTTGTTTTCCTGAAACAAAAATATGGCAAATGTGAAAGCTATACTTACATTAAAATGCCTACATACTTTATATTTAATTATGAAAAACTATATATTATATAGACTAATATAATGAGATGCAATAATTAATTGAGATAAAACAGTACTTACTCTAATACAATTTTTGGTTCTGAGAACACCTCTGAAAAGTAGAAAATATTGGAAATAAGTAAGATTAAAAAGAATTACTCTTCTTTACATTGCAATACCATTTGTTTTTTGTAATACATCCATTTTATCAATTCTGTCTTCCATTAATTGATACTCTTCATTTTAAGAAGCACTTCAGAATAGTTTCTTATTTCATTATTATTAATACTATGAAGCATTTCCTTAAAATCTATTAGTTTTTCATATAAGATGCTGAAGCTTTTATGTTTACAAATGTTTCAAAAGCCAATAGTCTGCCTAATGTGTTATCTATCATGTACTTCTCAGGAAATTGATTATAACAAATTTACATTTACGCAGAAGCCCAAGAGAAGAAAAAGAAAAGAGAAAACAGACTACCTCATTTTAATGTGAAGTTTACTGTGAATACTCCAAGTTCAATTTAAATAGAAATACTTAGTCAGATAATCATTTTGGAACTTAACTGTAATAAATATGCATTTTTAAGAGGCAATATAGATTTATAGTTATAAGAAAAGCAGATGTCTTTCTGTGTTAGCCAAATTATCTCCATTTTTTTGAATATTAAGTATATCTTTAATATTTGCATTGTTAAATTTCCAGTCACAATCCTCTGATGTGATTATTAGTATGCATTAGAAACTAAAATATTTACTATTTATAAAAAATGAGGAAATTATATTTTTTTCTAAAAGTGTTTTCAACATAGATTATTTACTAATCTAGCAAAAGATTATTGAAAGATAGATGTCATTGAAATAGTAACAAAATTTATTTAGGTGCTTTCTAACCTACAAACTACATTAGCTTCTCCCAGAAATCCTGAGGGTGTAATACATAATAAACAGACACAATAGCAAGTATTCAGCACTGGTTTCCTTCCAGGCACTTTGCCAAGTATTCACCTTTCTTTTGTCTCTTCAACAACATGGTTACGTTTACAGTTATTATCCTCCCTTCATAGATGTTGAGACTGAGCCACACAGAAATGAATCTGTATGATTAAGGTTATTTAGTTAATAAATGACAAAGCAATAAATATGAAAAGCCTGATCACTGTTTCCACTTGAAAGATGAAGAAACTGAAATGCAATAGAAGTTGCATGGGCAAATTCTCTCAGCAAGTTGGCATTAGTTCAAACACAAGGACTGAGGTCTCCAACTCCAAACTTTATACAATTTCCATTACACGACACAATTTTGGTCTTAAAATAAATGGTATTTTTTGATATTTTTATAAATTACATTTATACTTTATAGGAAGTTGCAATTAAGAGTGACATAAATTAAGGTAACATGTGGCTCCACTCTCTGTGAGTACACATGAAAATTTATTGTAATTGTAAATCAAAATTTGCTTCTTCCATTAAATTAAAAACTATCCTTTAGGAAGTATTTCTTATGACTTTACACATAAATGTAAGTGCTTTGCATATCTCATTTAAAAATCTTAAAAAATCCATAAAGAAGGTGCAATTACTCTTCATTTTAGATGAACAAATGTAAACATGGATTTGAAAGGATAAAGTCAAATAGCCAATAAAATGTCGAGACATAATTGAAACTCCACTTTGTTTTTTCAACTACAAATTGGCACTTGCCATTTACCGCTACTTGGATTAAATCACGTGCTGCTGCAGGTGCTGATTTTCAAAAACCCCTGAAAGGAGTTCAAGGTGGAAAGCAGAAATGAGGTACTCTGTGCTTTGGGAAAAACTGGCAAAACAAGTCTTCAGATAGTTATTTTCAGGAGCTGATTTTATGAGCCCAATTCTTGTATCTCCTCATATCTAGAAAAGCACTAAAATCTTCATGGTGATGTCTATTTCTCATGACTAGCAGTAACCTTCACGGGACTAGCAGAAACCTTCTGCAAAAAATTGTTTGATTGCATGAAGTCCCCCTTCACCATAATCACATATATACAGACCTTCCCCCTGCCTCCTTGGAGCAGTTTCTCAGACTATCTGAGATGTTGTCTTCTGGGTTATGGTCCTCATTTTGCCCCTATTAAACTTAACTTGCAACTTTCACATTGTGCATTTTTTAAAGTCGACAGCTTCTAATTCAAAACCAACTATTCTTGAAGACTCTAATGTATACCATAAAAAAATTAATAAAAATAAAGTATACCACAAAATCACAGAATTCAAAATAACTTGAAATTAAAAGTGACAACTTTTACAAATTACATGCTTTTAAATTATATAATACTGCCAATAGCTTAAGAAATCTCAGTTATTTCAATCTTGACTTCAACATATATTCTGCTGTTTTGTTCCACCTGTTATTATGGCTTCTTGAAGCATGATGATGGCCTACAGTCAATCAGGAGACGACATCAGGATTTCCTTGGCGTATTATTAAGGAAGGGCTCTGCAAGTTCAAGGAGAAGGAAATATAAGAATCAGATCAGATCAGATCAGATCAGTCGCTCAGTCGTGTCCGACTCTTTGCGACCCCATGAATCGCAGCACGCCAGGCCTCCCTGTCCATCACCAACTCCCAGAGTTCACTCAGACTCACGTCCATCGAGTCAGTGATGCCATCCAGCCATCTCATCCTCTGTCGTCCCCTTTTCCTCCTGCCCTCAATCCCTCCCAGCATCAGAGTCTTTTCCAATGAGTCAACTCCTTGCACGAGGTGGCCAAAGTACTGGAGTTTCAGCTTTAGCATCATTTCTTCCAAAGAAATCCCAGGGCTGATCTCCTTCAGAATGGACTGGTTGGATCTCCTTGCAGTCCAAGGGACTCTCAAGAGTCTTCTCCAACACCACAGTTCAAAAGCATCAATTCTTCGGCACTCAGCCTTCTTCACAGTCCAACTCTCACATCCATACATGACCACAGGAAAAACCATAGCCTTGACTAGACGAACCTTTGTTGGCAAAGTAATGTCTCTGCTTTTGAATATGCTATGTAGGTTGGTCATAACTTTCCTTCCAAGGAGTAAGCGTCTTTTAATTTCATGGCTGCAGTCACCATCTGTAGTGATTTTGGAGCCCCCCAAAATAAAGTCTGACACTGTTTCCACTGTTTCCCCATCTATGTCCCATGAAGTGGTGGGACCAGATGCCATGATCTTCGTTTTCTGAATGTTGAGCTTTATAGCTAAAAATACCTGAAACCCACAACCTGCCTGCTCATAAAGGCAATAAAAAATGCACTGTAACATTGTAACATCGATGGAAAGCCCAATAATAATTTGTTTGAAGTGCTGCCATGGAACAGAGCTTCCTGGTATCAATGGGGATGATGATTCTGGAATAGTAGAGGTACCAGATGGTGGCACTTAACTGTCAGAATTAAGGTCATTTTAATTTCCAAAATGGACAATAAGTCTACAGTGAGAATATGTGGCAGTGACTATTTCTCATAGTGTTTCTAGAAGTAAGATATGTGCATGTGTGCTTAGTCATGTCCAACTCTTTGGGACCCCGTGGACTGTAGCCTTATAGGTTCCTCTATCCATGGGATTTTCCAGGCAAGAATGCTGGACTGGCTTGCCACTTCCTCCTCCAAAAAACCTTCCCAACCTAGGGATTTAACCTGTGTCTCCTGCATTGCAGGTGAGTTCTTTACCGCTGAGCCATCCTGGAAACTCCTTTCTTTTATTGGAGTGGGTAGCCTATCCCTTCTCCAGGGGAACTTCCCCACCCAGAAATCGAACAGGGGTCTCCTGCATTGCAGACGGATTCTTTACTAAGATATAATACTGCTAATTAGGGAGTACTCAGGAACTGGCAGAACTCTCATATTAGTTTCTGATCTATGGAGTAAGAAAGTATTGTGGAAAAAAGGATTTAGCCATTTCCATTCCTCCCTTACCCAACCAAGATGGTGAATCAGAAGAAATATCACATACTGGAAGGGACTTCAGAGATTATTGCTATCATCAATCACTAATTCCTAATCCAATTCATCTCACCTGTATGGCCGTCACAAAACTAAATTAATTATGGTAATAATAGTGGATTAATATAGTTAGCCATGCAGTAATCTCGCTTATAGCTGCTATTAATATTTCAAGGTATTTTCCAATATCTTAACTGGAATATATTTATACACTTAGTATGCAATTACTGATCCGATATATATTAACATATATTCTTTCTAATATATGTGCCAACCCCACGTCCAAGGAGCGGTGGCTGCGCGGGCACAGGAGGGCCTAGAGAAGCTATCCCACGTTGAAGGTCAGGAAGGGTGGTGGTGAGGAGATACCCTTCGTCCAAGGTAAGGAGCAGTGGCTGCGCTTTGCTGGAGCAACCGTGAAGAGATACCCCAAGCCCAAAGTAAGAGAAACCCAAGTAAGACGGTAGGTGTTGCAAGAGAGCATCAGAGGGCAGACACATTGAAATCATACTCACAGAAAACTAGTCAATCTAATCACACTAGGACCACAGCCTTGTCTAACTCAATGAAACTAAGCCAAGCCTGTGGCGCAACCCAAGACGGGCGGGTCATGGTGGAGAGATCTGACAGAAAGTGGTCCACTGGAGAAGGGAATGGCAAACCACTTCAGTATTCTTGCCTTGAGAACCCCATGAACAGTATGAAAAGGCAAAATGATAGGATACTGAAAGAGGAACTCCCCAGGTCAGTAGGTGCCCAATATGCTACTGGAGACCAGTGGAGAAATAACTCCAGAAAGAATGAAGGGATGGAGTCAAAGCAAAAACAATACCCAGCTGTGGATGTTTCTGGTGATAGAAGCAAGGTCCGATGCTGTCAAGAGCAATATTGCATAGGAACCTGGAATGTCAGGTCCATGAATCAAGGCAAATTGGAAGTGGTCAAACAAGAGATGGCAAGAGTGAATGTCGACATTCTAGGAATCAGCGAACTCAAATGGACTGGAATGGGTGAATTTAACTCAGATGACCATTATATCTACTACTGCGGACAGGAATCCCTCAGAAGAAATGGAGCAGCCATCATGGTCAACAAAAGAGTCCGAAATGCAGTACTTGGATGCAATCTCAAAAAAGACAGAATGATCTCTGTTCGTTCCAAGGCAAACCATTCAATATCACAGTAATCCAAGTCTATGCCCCAACCAGTAATGCTGAAGAAGCTGAAGTTGAACGGTTCTATGAAGACCTATAAGACCTTTTAGAACTAACACCAAAAAAAATATGTCATTTTCATTATAGGGGACTGGAACGCAAAAGTAGGAAGTCAAGAAACACCTGGAGTAACAGGCAAATTTGGCCTTGGAATACGGAATGAAGCAGGGCAAAGACTAATAGAGTTTTGCCAAGAAAATGCACTGGTCATAACAAACACCCTCTTCCAACAACACAAGAGAAGACTCTATACATGGACATCACCAGATGGTCAACACCGAAATCAGATTGATTATATTCTTTGCAGCCAAAGATGGAGAAGCTCTATACAGTCAGCAAAAACAAGACCAGGATCTGACTGTGGCTCAGACCATGAACTCCTTATTGCCAAATTCAGACTTAAATTGAAGAAAGTAGGGAAAACCACTAGACCATTCAAGTATGACCTAAATCAAATCCCTTATAATTATACAGTGGAAGTGAGAAATAGATTTAAGTAGATAGAGTGCCTGATGAACTATGGAATGAGGTTCGTGACATTGTACAGGAGACAGGGATCAAGATCATCCCCATGGAAAAGAAATGCAAAAAAGCAAAATGGCTGTCTGGGCAGGCCTTACAAATAGCTGTGAAAAGAAGAGAAGTGAAAAGCAAAGGAGAAAAGGAACGATATAAGCATCTGAATGCAGAGTTCCAAAGAATAGCAAAGAGAGATAAGAAAGCCTTCCTCAGCAATCAATGCAAAGAGATAGAGGAAAACAACAGAATGGGAAAGACTAGAGATCTCTTCAAGAAAATTAGAGATACCAAGGGAACATTTCATGCAAAGATGGCCTCGATAAAGGACAGAAATGGTATAGACCTAACAGAAGCAGAAGATATTAAGAAGAGATGGCAAGAATACACAGAAGAACTGTACAAAAAAGATCTTCACCACCCAGATAATCATGATGGTGTAATCACTCACCCAGAATCAGACATCCTGGAATGTGAAGTCAAGTGGGCCTTAGAAAGCATCACTAAGAACAAAGCTAGTGGAGGTGATGGAATTCCAGTTGAGCTATTCCAAATCCTGAAAGATGATGCTGTGAAAGTGCTGCACTCAATATGTCAGCAAATTTGGAAAACTCAGCAGTGGCCACAGGACTGGAAAAGGTCAGTTTTCATTCCAATGCAAAAGAAAGGCAATGCCAAAGAATTGCACAATTGCACTCATCTCACAGGCTAGTAAAGTAATGCTCAAAATACTCCAAGCCAGACTTCAGCAATACGTGAACCGTGAACTTCCTGATGTTCAAGCTGGTTTTAGAAAAGGCAGAGGAACCAGAGATCAAATTGCCAACATCCCGTGGATCATCAAAAAAGCAAGAGAGTTCCAGAAAAACATCTATTTCTGCTTTATTGACTATGCCAAAGCCTTTGACTGTGTGGATCACAATAAACTGTGGAAAATTCTGAAAGAGATGGGAATACCAGACCACCTGACCTGCCTCTTGAGAAATCTGTATGTAGGTCAGGAAGCAACAGTTAGAACTGGACATGGAACAACAGACTGGTTCCAAATAGGAAAAGGAGTACGTCAAGGCTGTATATTGTCACCCTGCTTATTTAACTTCTATGCAGAGTACATCATGAGAAACGCTGGGCTGGGAGAAACACAAGCTGGAATCAAGATTGGCGGGAGAAATATCAATCACCTCAGATATGCAGATGACACCACCCTTATGGCAGAAAGTGAAGAGGAACTAAAAAGCCTCTTGATGAAAGTGAAAGTGGAGAGTGAAAAAGTGGGCTTAAAGCTCAACATTCAGAAAACGAAGATTATGACATCTGGTCCCATCACTTCATAGGAAATAGATGGGGAAACAGTAGAAACAGTGTCAGACTTTATTTTTTTGGCTCCAAAATCACTGCAGATGGTGACTGCAGCCATGAAATTAAAAGAAATTAAACTTTCCTTGGAAGGAAAGTTATGACCAACCTGGATAGCATATTCAAAAGCAGAGACATTACTTTGCCAACAAAGGTCCATCTAGTCAAGGCTATGGTTTTTCCTGTGGTCATGTATGGATGTGAGAGTTGGACTGTGAACAAGGCTGAGCACCGAAGAATTGATGCTTTTGAACTGTGGTGTTGGAGAAGACTCTTGAGAATCCCTTGGACTGCAAGGAGATCCAACCAGTCCATTCCGAAGGAGATCAGCCCTGGGATTTCTTTGGAAGCAATGATGCTAAAGCTGAAACTCCAATACTTTGGCCACCTGATGCAAAGAGTTGACTCATTGGAAAAGACTCTGATGCTGGGAGGGATTGAGGGCAGGAGGAGAAGGGGACGACAGAGGATGAGATGGCTGGATGGCATCACTGACTCGATGGACGTGAGTCTGAGTGAACTCTGGGAGTTGGTGATGGGCAGGGAGGCCTGGCGTGCTGGGATTCATGGGGTCGCAAAGAGTTGGACACGACTGAGCGACTGAACTGAACTGAACTGACTGATTCTTTCTAATTACTAGACAATTCACTTTTATATGGCAGAGATAACCATACATACTTCTGTCTTGCCCCTAGGATCATGTGAACAGTCTTACTCTCTACCATAGTATAGCTGTCAGAGGTTTGAATTGCTTTTATTTTTCTGGAAAATTTCCCTGAATATTCTCCATTAATGTCATCATATTATATGGAACTAATAAACAAGAAGTGAGAGTACTTCAAAGGCCCTATTATACAACAACAACAACAACAAACCCAGGAACAGTTGTCCTCTAGAAAAGGTGAATTGCTATTGAAACTCTAACTAATATTCCACTTTGGGGTCAACATCATGTGAGGATGTCCTTTAGGATGTGGTCCAGGTGCATAACAATGGCCACGATGTGGTAGTGTTTCAATAGGTGAAATGTACAGGTCTGGAAATCTAGAACTAGAAATATGATTGCACCCCCCCACACACAATGACTTTAAATATTTCACTTATGGAATTTGTATTTACTAATCTGTCACATTAGAGATCCTTGTTTCCAAGAAGGAAATATTTCTTCCAGATACAAACAAAGGTCACTATGTCCATAGAACTTGAAATGACAGCTACTACTTAACTACCTTGAGCTCTTCATATCAACAGTGCAAAGGGCAGAAAATAAATGCTAGTGAAAGTAATCAAGTCTGATCAACATGACAATATCGGGATGCTGCCACACAGTGGGGGATTAGGATTGGTGTGTATGGATTCACAAATTTCTTGGTGCTTTCATTCCCAATGATAGTGGCAACTGGGCACTTAAAGCAATGATAACCCATCAAAGACAATATCACTAAGGGCCTTTTAGTTATCCTTCTGGTGTAAAGGTCTGTGTCATCCTACTAGGCATGAATCCAAGACCAGCTTGGCTGAAAGAGTGGGAGGAGGGAGACAGTGACTCAGTTAAGATCTCAAGATCAATGGTAATAGTCTTGCAGTGTGTTTCACTAACCCTCTGAATATTAAAGCTTCCCCCAAAATAGTTGGTTTCTACCTAGGAAGGAATTCTGACCTATTAAACTTATATCTCCATTCACTGGGAAGAATCAAGATCACCATATTCTCACAAAATGGAGCCTCATCAGCTATTTTGGAGGCTTAAAATGGAGGAACCAGCAAGTTAATTCTTTTCTTCCCAAAGATATTCTGACCTGAGATGAACTTTATATAGCTTCCAGGTGAATATTACCCAAGACTGATTGCTGTTTTAGTGCCGTCTCGGTAATTATGGTGTAATGTGTCATCTTGGTTCAGCTCAACAACATTTTCCGAAATTCTCTTCCATCTGTTTCTGGTTGCATGGGTGCATGCATGTTCAGTCATGTCCTACTCTTCGCGACCCCATCATGTCCTACTCTTTGTTGACTTTAGCTTGCAAAACTCCTCTGTCCATGGGATATTCTAGGCAGAACACTGGAGTGCATTGCCATTTCCTTCTCTAGAGGATCTTCTGACCCAGGGATTGAATTTGCATCTCTTCAGTTCAGTTCAGTCGCTCAGTCATGTCTGACCCTTTGTGACCCTATAGACTGAAGCACACCAGGCCTCCCTGTCCATCACCAACTCCCGGAATTTACCCAAACCCATTGACTTTGCCAAAGCTGTTGACTGCGTGGATCACAATAAACTGTGGAAAATTCTGAAAGAGATGGGAATACCAGACCACCTGACCTGCCTCTTGAGAAACCTATATGCAGGTCACGAAGCAACAGTTAGAACTGGACATGGAACAACAGACTGGTTCCAAATAGGAAAAAGAGTATGTCAAGGCTGTATATTGTCAACCTGCTTATTTAACTTATATGCAGAGACATCATGAGAAACGCTGGACTGGAAGAAGCACAAGCTGGAATCAAGATTGCTGGGAGAAATACTAATCACCTCAGATATGCAGATGACACCACTTTTCTGACAAAAAGTGAGGAGGAACTAAAAAGCCTCTTGATGAAAGTGAAAGAGGAGAGTGAAAAAATTGACTTAAAGCTCAACATTCAAAAAACTAAGTTCATGGCATCTGGTCCCATCACTTCATGGAAAATAGATGGGGAAACAGTGGAAACAGTGTCAGACTTTATTTTTGGGGGCTCCCAAATCACTGCAGATGGTGATCGCAGCCATGAAATTAGAAGATGCTTACTCCTTGGAAGGAAAGTTATGACCAACCTAGATAGCATATTCAAAAGCAGAGACATTACTTGGATAACAAAAGTCCATCTAGCCAAGGCTATGGTTTTTCCAGTAGTCACGTATGGATGTGAGAGTTGGACTGTGAAGAAAGCTGAGCGCCGAAGAATTGATGCTTTTGAACTGTGGTGTTGGAGAAGACTCTTGAGAGTCCCTTGGACTTCTAGGAGATCCAGCCAGTCCATTCTAAAGGAGATCAGCCCTGTGATTTCTTTGGAAGCAATGATGCTAAAGCTGAAACTCCAGTACTTTGGCCACCTCATGCAAAGAGTTGACTCATTGGTAAAGACTCTGATGCTGGGAGGGACTGGGGGCAGGAGGAGAAGGGGATGACAGAGGATGAGATGGCTGGATGGCATCACTGACTCAATGGACATGAGTCTGAGTGAACTCCGGAAGTTGGTGATGGGCAGGGAGGCCTGGCGTGCTGGGATTCATGGGGTCGCAAAGAGTTGGACGCGACTGAGCGACTGAAATGAACTGAACTGATTTCCATTGAGTCAGTGATGCCATCTAACCACTTTATCCTCTGTTGTCCCTTTATCCTCCAACTTTCAATCTTTCCCAGTATCAGGCTCTTTTTGGATGAGTCAGTTCTTCACATCAGGTGGCCAAAATATTGGAACTTCAGCTTCAATATCAGTCCCTCCAATGAACACTCAGGCCTGATCTCCTTTACAATGGACTGATTGGATCTCCTTGCAGTTCAGGGGGCTCTCAAGAGTCTTCTCCAACACCACAGTTCAAAAGCATCAATTCTTCAGCGCTCAGCTTTCTTTATAGTCCAACTCTCACATCCATACATGACCACTGGGAAAACCATAGCCTTGACTAGATGGACCTTTGTTGGCAAAGTAATGTCTCTGCTTTTTAATATGCTGTCTAGGTTGGTCATAACTTTCCTTCCAAGGAGTAAGCGTCTTTTAATTTCATGGCTGCAGTCACCATCTGCAGTGATTTTGGAGCCCAGAAAAATAAAGTCTGACACTGTTTCCTCTTCTATTTGCTATGAAGCGATGGGACCAGATGTCATGATCTTAGTTTTCTGAATGTCGAGCATTAAGCAAACTTCTTCACTCTCCTCTTTCAGTTTCATCAAAAGGCTCTTTAGTTCTTCAGTTTCTGTCATAAGGGTGGTGTCATCTGCGTATCTTAGGTTACTGATATTTCTCCCGGCTATCTTGATTCCAGTGTGTGCTTCCTCCAGCCCAGCGTTTCTCATGATGTAGTCTGCATATAAATTAAATAAGCAGGGTGACAACATACAGCCTTGACACACTCCCTTTCATATTTGGAACCAGTCTGTTGTTCCATGTCCACTTCTAACTGTTGCTTCCTGACCTGCATACAGGTTTCTCAAGAGGCAGGTCGTGTGGTCTGGTATTCCCATCTCTTTCAGAATTTTCCATAGTTTATTGTGATCCACACAGTCAAAGGCTTTGGCATAATCAATACAATAGAAATAGATGTTTTTCTGGAACTCTCTTGCTTTTTCAATGATCCAGCAGATTTTGCAATTTGATCTGGTTCCTCTGCCTGGGCTAGCCAAAAGAAAAATTTGAGTAAGAATTGTTCATATATTCTATAGGTTTGTTACACATATATGTATATAGATATAGATATGTATGTATAGCCTTTTGTATCCTGTCAATTACTAAAGAGGCTAGTGTATTAAAATTTTCAACTGTAATTATGACTTTTTTTCACTTCTTTAATTTTTTAAGATTCTGCTTTATCTGTTTTAAAATCATTACTAGGTGGACACACATTTATAATTGTTATGCAGTTCTAATAAATAGCTTTTTAAAACATTTTAACAATTCTGGTAGGTATGTAGTCATGTCATGTTGTGCCTTTAATTTTTTTTTTTCCTACGACTAATGATGTTGACCATCTTCTCATATGTTTATTTGCCATCTGTATGTCCTCTTCCATAAAATATCTATCATGCTTTTTGCACATTTCCAGTTGGGTTTTTTTTTTTTTTTTTTTTTTCATTTTTAGTCTCATCCAAGTCTTAGTGAATGCTCTTTTATCCTCTCCATAATATAGCCGGACAGTCTTGTGAAGTACTGTCCAAGACTATTTCTCATCCACCTATCTTCCTTGCAGGGAATTTCTTGTCTGTTGGGAGGGGGAAGGGCTACAGAAAGGCAGTGTCTCATTCTTCTCCCTGCTTGTGGTGAGACATGGGACCTCCCACCCCACCACCCTTCCTCAGCGTAGCCTATAAAACCACCGGTTAACTGCACTCTAAAGATGGCTCCTTCATAGCTGAGTAATATACTAATGGTGCTGTCATCTGGCCACTAAGCCCCATGACATTCTGTGGGATTAGGGTCACAGGTAGCTGAAACCATGCTAATCTTGCTTCTGCTTTACTTTGTGTAAGTAATAAACTGTCTAAATTCATTTAGGTTCTTTGTTTTTTTTGCTGACTGAACATATGGAAATGTAGCAAGCCAGCCTAGCAGCTGCTACCAACTGCTAGTCAGGAGCTGCTTAACCACTTGACAATATTCATTAACCTTCTATACAAACATCACTTCTCTTACCTATAAATGCCTTTGCTTCATTTATCTCCCTGCCAATGTTCTTGCCTCCTGCAAATCTCTGTCTTACTTGAAAGTAAAGTAGGTTTTCTAAATGCAAACCCAGTATTGTTTCCCCAGTTAAACGTTTTCAACTGATGGATAAAGTGAAACATTTTACCATGTCTTAGACAATGCAGGTTGCTATAACAGAATATCATAAACTGGGTGGCTTATAAACAACGGAGAAGGCAATGGCGCCCCACTCCAGTACTCTTGCCTGGAAAATCCCATGGATGGAGGAGCCTGGTAGGCTGCAGTCCATGGGGTCGCTAAGAGTCAGGCATGACTGAGCGACTTCACTTTCACTTTTCACTTTCATGCATTGGAGAAGGAAATGGCAGCCCACTCCAGTGTTCTTGCCTGGAGAATCCCAGGGAGGGGGAAGCCTTGTGGGCTGCTGTCTATGGGGTCACACAGAGTCAGACATGACTGAAGTGACTTAGCATAGCATAGCATATAAATAACAGGAATTATTTCTTAGGTTTTGGAGGCTGAGAAGTCCAAGATTAAGATGCTGGCAAATCAACAATGTCTGTTTAGGGCCCACTTCCTGGTTCAGAGTCTTCTTGCTTGGTTTCCTGGTGGCAAAAGAAATGAAAGTTCAATGAAATATTTGATAAGGGCATTAATTTCAATCAGAGGCTTAGATGGTGCAGTGGTAAAGAACATGCCTGCCAATGCAGGAGACATAAGAGACATGGATTCGATCCCCAGAGGTAGGAAATAGCAATCCACTTCAGCATTATTCCCTGGAAAATTCCATGGACAGAGAAGCCTGGTGAACTGCAGTCCACATGGTCACGAAGAGCTGGACATGACTGAGCAACTGCACACACACAGTTCATTCATGAAATCTCCAACCCTCATGACTTCATCACCTCTCAAAGACCACATCTTCATTAGGATTGTAACGTACGAATTTCTGTGGGGACACATTCAGTCCATAATCCTGTGGCTTACAACAACTTCCAGGATTTGCCTTTTGACTACTTTGACGCTTTTAAAAATTTTTCCACAGTTTGTTGTATGATTCACACAGTCAAAGCTTTAGCATAGTCAGTGAAGCAGAAGTAGATATTTTTCTGGGATTCTCTTGCTCTTTCTATAATCCAAAGGATGTTGGCAATTTGATCTCTGGCTTCTCTGCCTCTTTTAAATCCTGCTTATACATCTGGAATTCTTGGTTTAGGTACTGTTGAGGTCTAGCTTGGAGGATTTTGAGCATGAACTTGCTAGCGTGTGAAATGAGTGCAAGTGTACAGTAGTTTGAACATTCTTTTGCATTGCCCTTCTCTGAGATTGGAAAGAAAATCAACCTTTACCAGTCAAGTGGCCAATGCTGAGTTTTTCCAAATCTGCTGGCCTAATGAATGCATCACTTTAACAGCATCATTTTTTAGGATTTGAAATAGCTCAGCTGGAATTCCATCACCTCCACTAGCTTTGATTGCAGCAATGCTTCCTAAGGCCCTCTTGATACTGAACTCCAACGTGTCTGGCTCTAGGTGAGTGATCACACCATGGTGGTTTTCCAGGTCATTAAGATCCTTTTTGTACAGTTTGTCTGTGTATTCTTGCCACCTCTTCTTAATATCTTCTGCTTCTGTTAGGTCCTTTATCGAGCCCATCTTTGCATGAAATGTTCCCTTGGTTTCTCTAACTTTCATGAAGAGATCCTTAGTCTTTCCTATTCTATTGTTTTCCTCTATTTCTTTGCACTGATCACTGAGGAAGGCTTTCTTATCTCTCCTTGCTATTCTTTGGAACTCTGCATTCAAATGGATATATCTTTCCTTTTCTCTTTTGCCTTTAGCTTCGCTTCTTTTCTCAGCTATTTATAAAGCTTCTTCAGACAATCATTTTGCCTTTTTGCATTCATCTTGTTTTGTTGTTGGGGATGGTTTTGATCACTGCCTTCTGTACAATTTTATAAACCTCTGTCCATAGTTCTTCAGGCACTGTCTATCAGATCTAATCCCTGAATCTTTGGGTCACAGCAAACTATGAACAATTCTTAAAGAGATGGGAATACCAGACCACCTTACCTGCCTCCTGAGAAACTTTTATGCAGGTTAAGAAGCAACAGTTAGAACTGTACATGGAACAATGGACTGGTTCCACATTGGGAAAGGAGTATGTCAAGGCTGTATACTGTCACCCTGCTTGTTGAAATTATATACAGAGTACATCATGTAAAATTCTGGGCTGGATGAAGTACAAGCTAGAATCAAGATTGCTGGGAGAAATATCAATACCTCAGATATGCTGATGACACCACCCTTATGGCAGAAAGCAAAGAGGAACTAAAGAGCCTCTTGATGAAGGCGAAACAAGAGAGCTGGCTTGAAACTCAACATTCAAAAAACTAAGATCCTGGCATCTGGTCCTATCAATTCATGGCAAATAAATGGGAAAACAATGAAAACCTTGAGCGACTTTATTTTCTTGGTCTCCAAAATCACTGTGGAAGGTGACTGCAGCCATGAAATTAAAAGACACTTGCTCCTTGGAAGAAAAGCTATGACAAACATAGACAGCATATTAAAAAGCAGAAACATGACTGTTCTGTAAAGGTTCATATAGTCAAAGCTATGGTTTTTCCAGTAGTCATGTATGGATATGAAAGTTGGACCATAAAGAAAGCTGAACGTCAAAGAATTGATGCTTTTGAACTGTGGTGTTGGAGAAGACTCTTGAGAATCTTCATTGGAAGGACTGATGTTGAAGCTGAAACTTCCAAACTGTGGCCACCTGATGTGAAGAGCCTACTCATTGGAAAAGAGCCTGATGCTGGGAAAGTTTGAAGGCAGGAGGAGAAGGGGACAATAGAGGATGAAATAGTTGGATGGCATCACTGACTCAATGGACGTGAGTTTGAGCAAGCTCTGGGAGATGGTGAAGGAAAGGGAAGTCTGGTGTGCTGCAGTCCATGGAGTCTCATAGAGTTGGACATGACTGGGCAACTGAACAACAAACAACATTTGCCACAGGAGAGGAGGATTTGAACCTTGGGTTGTGGAGATATCCTGGTGGAGGAAATGGCAACCCACTCTATTTTTCTTGCTTGGAGGATCCCACAAACAGAATTGCCTGGCAGACTACAGTCCATGGGGTTGCAAGAGTCATACATGACTGAGAAACTGAGCATGACCTTGAGCCACCTCATATTTTCCTTTTACAGTTTAAGTTCTAGTGGAGTTGAATATATTCTCAATTTTGGAGGCAAGATACTTATGTCAGATTTTAGGTTTTGAACATGTTTAGTCCTTACCAATCCTGAGCCAAAATATGGCAGCAAGACATGAAGCTGGGCAGAAAGGCACAGCAATATTGGATTCACTTGGAAAACTGCAGTCTTGCCTTGTTTATCTGACTTAATGAGGTGACTGTATATTTCTAAAATATATTCAGCAACTCATGATTTTCATGCAACAAATATCACACTTCTTATTTATTAATGGGCTACAGGAGACTTCAAGTCCAGAGCCACATCTTATTTTTATTTCCAGGAAAAACAATGACTTGTTCACTTCTCCAATTTTATAAAACCTCAGGAATGATTACAGGGAGCTGATTTAAAAACATTTTGATTAAGTAGTACATGCAACATTATGTAAATGACTTTAAGACTAATTAGGACCTATCTGATCCAGCACTTTGCTGCAGTTTTGAAAAGCCAGCAAATGATTTATGTTGATATGGGTTAGCATAAAAGTCTAGACTGCAAATGAAATGTTTCTTTTTTTTCTTTGAAACTATATTCTCTGCTTCTTCCACCTTCCTCAAACTCTAAAAACTAGATAGGCCTTTGTAAATATTTTTCTTTTTTTTTTTTTCAATACATGATTTGTTATTGTTTAGCTACTGAATTGTGACTGACTCTTATGTGACCCCATAGACTGTAGCCTGCCTGGCTCCTCAGTCCATGGGATTTCCCAGGCAAGAATACTGAAATAGGTTGCCATTTCTTTCTCTAGGGATTTTCTTGATACCCCAAAATGAAAACAAGAATGAGGTTATCAACTAATTTACCCTTGATGGGTTATTCCTTAATAGGAAACTCACAAAGATAGGAAGGCTAACGTTATGTAAAAGTCAGGAGATCTTGAAGAGTGATGTTTAGAGGTTAAGATGTTATTTTAACACTTGTGAGGGAAAATATGATCCTTCTTAGTGATAAGGAAGACATTTGTGACTCACCCACTTTAATACATTTAATGTGCATCTGGTACTTGGCAGGGTTGGTTGAAGTAAAAATAAGAGTGCAGAGAGCATAAATGTGGAAGAATGAATGCAGTATGCTTTGACTTGCAAAATCCCCTCGGTAGGAAATGGAAATACATTTTAATTATCACTTTAGAAATACTGCTTTCATGCTTGGGTTATTTGTTAAAAACATTCTCTTCAGGTAAGAGAGTTACATTAATGACTATTAAAATTCAGCAGATATTCCTGGGTACTCTTTTCACTGTATTCATGATGCTGAGTTATGATTTAGTGATATCATATGTTTAGGGCCAAAAAATGGGATTAGGAAAATTGCTCAAAGCCAGGATTGTAAATTTTCACCAGAACAATCAAGTAGGCAGCTATGGTAAATGACATTTACTTTGACTTCTGAATACATTATTTGAATGAAAATGACTTAATGCCATACCCCTAAATTTATGTTCTACTGCTGAGATATGTTTCTTAAAATGAGTATACCTGTGCCAGTATACTACAGTTTAAAAAAATCAGTACGTTTTAGAGTCTCCATTTTTAATTTTGGTATCTGGTAACATTGATACACAGTCAAAAACTGTTGGCTAGTTTTAATTGTCATTGTGTAGGGTTAAAAGTGTTAGTTATTCAGTTATGTCAGACTCTTTTGCGACCCCATGGATTGTAGCCTGCCAGACTCCTTTGTCGGAGAAGGCCATGGCACCCCACTCCAGTACTCTTGCCTGGAAAATCCCATGGACGGAGGAGCCTGGTAGGCTGCAGTCCATGGGGTTGCGAAGAGTCGGACACGACTGAGTGACTTCACTTTCACTTTTCACTTTCATGCATTGGAGACGAAAATGGCAACCCACTGCAGTGTTCTTGCCTGGAGAATCCCAGGGATCGGGGAGCCTGGTGGGCTGCCGTCTATGGGGTCGCACAGAGTAGGACATGACTGAAGCGACTTAGCAGCAGCAGCAGCAGCAGCAGCAGCAGCAGGCTCCTTTGTCCATGGAATTCTCCAGGCAAGAATAGTGGGTTGTCATTCCCTTGTCCAAGGTGACATATAATTTTAATCTCTATATTTAATTTTGCACATTCTCTGCAGATTCCATTTTTTTCAAATCTCCCAAATCATTCACCAACAGAAATTGTAGTTAAAAGTGACAGCTAACGCTGTAAAGAAATAATTACATGATCACAAGGAAGTCCAGTTCAATTTCATTTAAAATATGACACTAATTGCATGCATATATTTTATCCATTTAACTTAAAAGAAAATATTGTTAGGAAAAGTGTATTGATAATCATCATGTTAGAACCCAAACTGTAACAGTAATCAACTGGTATGGAATTTGTATTTTAAAATACATGCCTGGTCTACAATGAATGTTCCTGATTGCAATCTGACGTGAAGTTCATCAACTCAGACAGTTGTCTGGGTTGCTTCTTTTAGAGGACTCTGCTGAATACTAGTGTTTCAAATTTCACAATAAAAATAATTTTATCTTTTGGCCAGGTTTTAATGTCAAAAAACCAAAACATGGCTTAGACAAACCATACTCATATTCTACAGAAATTTTTCTTGCAATATTATAATACTGTACAATTCCCTTTCTATTATAGAAATATGAACTATGTGAAACTTTATTTCTTTTCCAGTAATTTTGCATTAAAATTTTGACATACGGAAGCAAGGTTTTTGAATGTCAATTTTGACTGTCACTTTGTAAGTTTGTTACCTTGATCAAATCATATTAACCCCTCCAGACGTTTATACATAATTTATACATTATGCTTTCCTATTTATACTAGGAAGGGGTTGGATAAGATCACTAATAAGATTTATTTAGTTCTCAGAAGTTATAATCTTATAACAAGGAATGAGACAAAACAAAACAAAAATTATACCATAGGTACAAAATAAAAATTGTACCATAAAATTTTGTATGACTTACCATGTGATTTTAAAGAAAGTTTTCTTAGAAGTTTTATTGATGTAATGAAATTAATGAAGATAAGAGGAGAAGGTGGTGACAGAGGATGAAATAGTTGGATGGTATCACTGACTCAATGGAAATGAATTTGAGCAAACTCCAGGAGATAGTGAAGGACAGGGAAGCCTGGTGTGCTGCATTCATGGGGTTGCAAAGAGGTGGATGTGACTTAGCTACTGAACAACAACAGCAAAGAAATCAATGCTACTTTCTTAACATTTAATTACAATTATCATATTAGCTTTATTTTCATTAAATAATAAAATATTACTTTTTCGGTGGAAGTACATTTTAAAGAGAAATAATAAATTTTTTTCTGAAAAAAAAGTCACAAAAATTTACCTTTTTGAATGGTATCTTTCTAGAATTGATATTTTGTAAAACATAATAACATCTTGGACTAAGGACAATTGATGTCAGCAGTTGAATATGCCATTAGATTTGACATGAGTGGAATGCGATGCTCATTTTTGTCATCTGCAGGTCACTGTGACACATGGTCAGGATGACACTAGGTGAGAGAGAGACAAGATAAGCAATTTAGCATCCAGAGGATGCTTTGTGTTCAATCAGACCTCTTTGTTCTGACTTAAATAGAGAGCTTGCTTTTACTCTAAAAAATGCAAAATCAACTAATCATCTGAAAGTGAAATGTCTTTAGAAGTGAAAGCATTCTTTAATCTGATAATTATAAAAATGCCAATCACTGATTACTCCATATAGTTTGAAGTATTCTTTGGCTCATGTAACATGAAGTGTTTATTTTGCTATTTTTGTTCAATTTTGTTCACATTTTTATTTTAAGCATCATTCAATGGAGCAATGATTTCAATGACCTCAGCTGTCTACATGGCAGAGAAATTTGTTTCTGCTTTTATCCATGTTGAGTTAGAGTGAGGACAGAATTTCTCTTTGGATCCATGAGAACTTATTTATGTACAGTTGTAGAAGAAGGGCACTATTAACTGCAAAATAAATCCATTAAAGCCCCCAACACAGTGTTCTAGTCATTGTCAGATTTACTACACATTCAGGGTTTTTAAGTTGAATGAGCTTATTTCAAGAGTAAGTCTAAATATTTTTTCAGAAAATGAAAGTGATTGTACAGAGACTCTTAACCTGTTTTTCATTATCATTGGTGATTTTGTAGACAGAATCTTATTTAGCATCATTTGAACTAAGACAAGTGGTTAATTTTCTATTGTTTCAAATCACGTTGAAATTATATATATATATACACACACATGTGTGCATATATGATAACCTAAATAATATTTTGATGACTATTAATCATTTAAAGATTGGAAGCAGAAAACTCAATTTTATAGATTTATGAATATAGTTCCTACTCAGGTTTAATTCTTATATTTAGATTTATATAATGCTTTTCCTTAAGATTTAAAATCTTTGCAGAATTATTGTCCTTCCTGGTTATTGATTTGTAGACTATTTTATAAAGTATATATTTTATAAATTATCTATTATCAAAAACAGTATTTGGTAGTGTATATATATATATATATATATATATATCATGTAATTTCAGTTTTTCTATATAATTTTATAAATGCAAAGGGAGGTTGCAAAAAAAGTAAAGATTGGAAGCAATTTCTAATTACTAAGCCTCAGAAGAAATAACATTTAAAAAGCCCAAATTAACTTATTTGGGCTTTTTTATTCTAGTGACCTTTGAAATTAGATTATATTAGAATAACAATTTAGCAAATTGCATGCCTCAATTAAGGCTGAGGATATGAGATCAAAAAGTAGAATAAAAATAAAGCATGTTGAGTTATGTGCCAAATTTGGAAAATATTCAGTTTTATATTCTAATCATACCTAATTTTGGCTTCAGGTCTTAGATTGTTTTCCCCTAAATCATTTAAAATCAAAGAATCTGAGAGGGAGCCACATTTATTTAGAGACTTCTGCTTCCAGCTTCCTGATTGATTGGATATTATACAAACAAAACCCTTTTTTATTTGCTATAATTTGATCCTGGGTAAATTTTAGCATGCTTATGTTTAAATGAGTGCCTGAGCTTGTAATGAAGTAAGAAAGTTAAACAGCAGATTAAATAAGAATAGTTTGCTACAACCAAAGCAGTATGCATTAAGCAATCAAAAGCTAGGGGATGTTCCTAAAAGCAATGCATAATCAGGTATACAGATCTTGAAAACAAATGATATAGTGCACAACATTATAAATCAACTATATTTCAACAAAAATTTAAAAAAATGCTATAGCATGTAGGAAATGGTACATTATTCTTAGGCCCATTCAACATAGTTTTGAAAGTTTTGGCCACAGCAATCAGAGCAGAAAAAGAAATAAAAGGAATCCAAATTGGAAAAGAAAAGTAAAACTCTCACTGTTTGCAGATGACATGATCCTCTATATAGAAAACCCTAAAGACTCCACCAGAAAATTACTAGAACTAGTCAATGAATATAGTAAAGTTGCAGGATATAAAATCAACACACAGAAATCCCTTGCATTCCTATACACTAATAATGAGAAAATAGAGAAATTAAGGAAAGAATTCCATTCACCATTGCAACAAAAAGAATAAAATATTTAGGAATATATCTACCTAAAGAAACTAAAGGCCTATATACAGAAAACTATAAAACACTGGTGAAAGAAATCAAAGAGGACACTAATAGATGGAGAAATATACCATGTTCATGGATTGGAAGAATCAATATAGTGAAAATAAGTATACTACCCAAAGCAATTTATAGATTCAATGCAATCCCTATCAAGCTACCAACAGTATTCTTCACAGAGCTAGAACAAATAATTTCACAGTTTGTATGGAAATACAAAAAACCTCGAATAGCCAAAGCAATCTTGAGAAAGAAAAATGGAACTGGAGGAATCAACCTGCCTGACTTCAGGCTCTACTACAAGGCCACAGTCATCAGGACAGTATGGTACTGGCACAAAAACAGAAATATAGATCAGTGGAACAAAATAGAAAGCCCAGAGATAAATCCACTCACATATGGACACCTTATCTTTGACAAAAGAGGCAGGAATATACAATGGATTAAAGACAATCTCTTTAACAAGTGGTGTTGGGAAAACTGGTCAACCACTTGCAAAAGAATGAAACTAGAACACTTTCTAACGCCATACACAAAAATAAACTCAAAATGGATTAAAGATCTAAACGTAAGACCAGAAACTATAAAACTCCTAGAGGAGAACATAGGCAAAACACTCTCCGACATACATCACAGCAGGATCCTCTATGACCCACCTCCCAGAATATTGGAAATAAAAGCAAAAATAAACAAATGGGACCTAATTAACCTTAAAAGCTTCTGCACAACAAAGGAAACTATAAGCAAGGTGAAAAGACAGACTTCAGAATAGGAGAAAATAATAGTAAATGAAGCAACTGACAAACAACTAATCTCAAAAATATACAAGCAACTCCTACAGCTCAATTCCAGAAAAATAAATGACCCAATCAAAAAATGGGCCAAAGAACTAAATAGACATTTCTCCAAAGAAGACATACAGATGGATAACAAATATATGAAAAGATGCTCAACATCACTCATTATCAGAGAAATGCAAATCAAAACCACTATGAGGTACCATTTCACACCAGTCAGAATGGCTGCAATCCAAAAGTCTACAAGCAATAAATGCTGGATAGGGTGTGGAGAAAAGGGAACCCTCTTACGCTGTTGGTGGGAATGCAAACTAGTACAGCCTCTATGGAGAACAGTGCGGAGATTCCTTAAAAAACTGGAAATAGAACTGCCTTATGATCCAGCAATCCCACTGCTGGACATACACACTGAGGAAACCAGAAGGGAAAGAGACATGTGTACCCCAATGTTCATCGCAGCAGTTTATAATAGCCAGGGCATGGAAGCAACCTAGATGTCCATCAGTAGATGAATGGATAAGAAAGCTGTGGTACATATACACAATGGAGTATTACTCAGCCATTAAAAAGAATGCATTTGAGTCAGTTCTAATGAGGTGGATGAAACTGGAGCCTATTATACAGAGTGAAGTAAGCCAGAAGGAAAAACACCAATACAGTATACTAACGCATATATATATGGAATTTAGAAAGATGGTAACAATAACCCTGTATCTGAGACAGCAAAAGAGACACAGATGTATAGAACAGTCTTTTGGACTCTGTGGGAAAGGGAGTGGGGGGATGATTTGGGAGAATGGCATTGAAACATGTATAGTATCATATAAGAAACGAATCGCCAGTCCAGATTTGATGTAGGATACAGGATGCTTGGGGCTGGTACACTGGGATGACCCAGAGGGATGGTATGGGGAGGGAGGTGGGAAGGGGGTTCAGGATTGGGAACACGTGTACACCCGTGGTGGATTCATGTTGATGTATGGCAAAACCAATACAATATTGTAAAGTAATTAGCCTCTAATTAAAATAAATAAATTAAAAAAAAATTTTTTTTAAAAGCTCCGGAAAGAAGTCAGAGGGGAAAACCTTCCCTATAGAAAAGTTGAAATAAGTTGAAAAGTTGAAAGGGTGAAAATAAGAATTACATCTGACTTTTTCTCGGAAATGATGCAAATAAAAAAGGAGGGGAATACATTTGAATCAGTTCTAATGAGGTGGATGAAACTGGAGCCTATTATACAGAGTGAAGTAAGCCAGAAAGAAAAACACCAATACAGTATACTAATGTATATATATGGAATTTAGAAAGATGCTAACAATAACCCTGTGTACGAGACAGCAAAAGAGACACTGATGTATAGAACAGTCTTATGGACTCTGTTGCAGATGGAGAGGGTGGGAAGATTTGGGAGAATGGCATTGAAACATGTATAATATCATGTATGAAACGAGTTGCCAGTCCAGGTTCGATGCACGATACTGGATGCTTGGGGCTGGTGCACTGGGACAACCCAGAGGGATGGTATGGGGAGGGAGGAGGGAGGAGGGCTCAGGATGGGGAACACATGTATACCTGTGGCAGATTCATTGTGATATTTGGCAAAACTAATACAATTTGTAAAGTTTAAAAATAAAATAAAATTTAAAAAAAAGAAAAAAGAAAAAAAAAAGTGTTGAGAGAAAATAAAAGCAACAAACGAACCAAGAATTCCATATTCTGTGAAATTATCCTTCAAAAGTGAAGGAGAAAAGACTTTCTCAAATAAAAATTGAGGAAATTTTTTGCTAGTATACATTATAAGAAATGCTAGAAGTTATTTCGGAGAAGGCAATGGCAACCCACTCCAATATTCTTGCCTGGAAAATCCCATGGATGGAGGAGCCTGGTAGGCTGCAGTCCACGGGGTCGCTAAGAGTTGGACTGAGTGACTTCACTTTCACGCATTGGAGAAGAAAATGGCAACCCACTCCAGTGTTCTTGCCTGGAGAATCCCAGGGATAGGGGAGCCTGGTGGGCTGCTCTCTATGGGGTTGCACAGAGTTTGACATGACTGAAGCAACTTAGCAGCAGCAGCAGCAGAAATTATTTACAAAGAAGGAAAATGATATAGGTTAGAAATTTACAACAATATAAAGAGAGGAAAGGCAAAGGAGTAGGCATAAATAAGAAAAAATCTACTGTTTTTCTTATCCTTAGTTGATCTAAAAGGTAAAAAATTTATTCAAAGTAATAATAACAATGTATTATATATACATGTAACTCTTCTCAAGGTGTTAAGTTAGGCCTGTTCCTTAAGCAGCACAAAACTGCTTTGCTTAGAAGGCATTGTCCAGTCTCCATCTACAGTGATTTTGGACATCCATGAAATTAAAAGACTCTTTCTCCTTGGAAGAGAAGCTATGACCAACCTAAACAACATATTAAAAAGCAGAGATATTACTTTGCTGACAAAGGCCCATCTAGTCAAAGCTATGGTTTTTCCAGTAGTCATATATGGATGTGAGAGTTGGACCATAGAGAAAGCTGAGCACTGAAGAACTGATGATGGTTTTGAACTGTGGTGTTGGAGAAGACTCTTGAGAGTCCCTTGGACTGCAAGGAGCTCAAACCTGTCAATGGTTAAGGAAATCAGTCCTGAGTATTCATTGGAAGGACTGATGCTGAAGCTGAAGCTCTAATACTTTGGTCACATGATTCAAAGAACTGACTCATTGGAAAAGACCTGATGCTGGGAAAGACTGAAGTCAGGAGAAGGGGACAACAGAGGATGAGATGGTTGGATGGCATCACTGACTCAATGGACATGAGTTTGGGTAAACTCCGGGAATTAGTGATGGACAGGGAGGCCTGGTGTGCTGCAGTCCATGGGGTGGCAAAGAGTCGGAAATGACTGAGTGACTGAACTGAACTGAACTTCCAGACCTTCCAGAACTGGAGATGGAAAGATACCTGAATAAAATCATGGTTGTTTTTTTTTTTAAAAAAAGAAGGCATTGTCCAGATTGGAGTCATTCAAAAAGTCATAGCATCCTTTCCAGGAAATTTCTGTGGTTAACAATTTAAGCAGAACTTTCAGATTCATGTTGGATCCTCACATCAAGGAGATTGGATAGTTCATGGCCTGAATTTTCCTTGTTTTATAAAAGAAGACATTGAAAGAAGACCATTGCCCATTGATTTGGGCAAAGTCATAGAGCCTTATTTATTGAACTTGAATGAAAGCAATATCTAGGCAACAACTGTGTCTTATTTATCTTGATCACCCCAGTGCCTAGTAAGTTCCTGGCACATGGTAGATATGCAATTAGTGTAAATGAATTAGTAAATAATCAAATGAATTAAAAATTAACACCTGGATTTATAGCCCTTTGGTCATTCCATTTTATTGAGAGACTTTTATTTATTTATTTTTTTAAATTTTATTTTATTTTTTAACTTTACAATATTGTATTGGTTTTGCCATATATCGAAATGAATCTGCCACAGGTATACACGTGTTCCCCATCCTGAACCCTCCTCCCTCCTCCCTCCCCATACCATCCCTCTGGGTCGTCCCAGTGCACCAGCCCCAAGCATCCAGTATTGTGCATCGAACCTGGACTGGCGACTCGTTTCATATATGATATTATACATATTTCAATGCCATTCTCCCAAATCATCCCACCCTCTCCCTCTCCCACAGAGTCCAAAAGACCGTTCTATACATCAGTGTCTCTTTTGCTGTCTCGTATACAGGGTTATTTTTACCATCTTTCTAAATTCCATATATATGCGTTAGTATACTGTATTGAGAGACTTTTAAACTGAAAAATTTTTGAAACTTTATGTCTCCGCCATGAGCATTTATTACCATTATTCTAAAACGTTATCGCTCAGGATGCACAGTGCAGGAAAACACCTGCATCAAGTTTAAAATTGCTTTGTAGCTGAATATTGTGCATAGATTTCATGCCCTTATCTTATTTTGTTATTTCATGAAAAAAATGCACATTCTCAATAAACATTTCTATTTCCTTGACTTAAACTAGTATCAATTTTAACTTCATCACCTTCTTTTGCTAAATATTCACTTGTTGACTCATTTAAGCTTATGTCTAGACATTACACAGATGCAATACTGATATCTTACTTCGATTAAATGGACAAAGAAATATATATTTATTAGTAGGTTAATAATGATTACTCTTCCGGAGAAGGCAATGGCACCCCACTCCAGTGTTCTTGCCTGGAGAATCCCAGGGATGGGAGAGCCTGGTGGGCTGCCCTCTATGGGGTCACACAGAGTCGGACACGACTGAAGTGACTTAGCAGCAGCAGCAGCATGATTACTCTTCATTTTAAATTTCAACAAAGGTGTAGAAAGTAGTACTAAGCAAATGTATTGCATGAGTTATACAAATTTCCATGGGTTTGTGATAAACTGAGTTCTTCAGATTTAAGATCTATTTTATTCTGAGTCATTTACAACTTAACACTGGCTCTGCTGCCAATCAAAATGACAACTGCAAATTCATTCATGAACTTGATCTGAGAAGAGAAATCCCTACAGATGATTTTAAGTAAAGGGAAAGTAGAGGAGAAAATTACATCTGTAGAAACTAGGTGTTATTGTCCATTATGGTTGCTAAAATTACTAGCAGTTCGTCAGAGAAGTGAGTGAAATGGATCCCAAGAACTGGCTCATAATTTGGAAGCTGAGATTAGAAAGAGAAAGCTTAAGATCCATATGACAAATATGTGTGAGCTAGAGTGGCACAGTTTCTCACCTAGAAACAAACAAAAAACACCTGAAAAGAAATCTTAATAGAAAACCTTGAACTTTTGGGAGATTGGCCTGTCAAACTTCATATATGATTTAAGGTAGGAGTTTTTTGATTGCTTCAGGGAATATAAGGGCTATTGGGTTTACCTAATGAGATTTCATGGAAATAGATGAATTCAAAGGAGAATAATTGCTCTAATATTTTTACCCTTTTCAGCGCTTAAAATCAAGGAAATTACCTATCCATATATACAAGTTCCTCAGTGTGATCCTTTTAAAAATTTAGGGCAGGCATGCAGGATCTTTGATCTTCCTTGCAGTATGTGAATTCCTACTTATGGCATGTGGGATCCAGTTCCCTGATCAGGGGCCCAACTCATACCACCTGCACTGGGGGTTTAGACTCCCAGACACTGGACCACCAGGAAACTCTCTAATAGTAGTAGTTCTGAGGTTGCTAGATCATATATCACTGAATTGTAGGTTTAAATTTTAACATTTAATACATACAAAATAATAGGATTATATATCAGATACATATTTGGGCTTCCCAGGTGGCTCAAAAGAATCAAGAATCCACCTGTCAATGCAGGAGATGCAGAAGATGCAGATTTGATTCTTGGGTTGGGAAGATCCCATGGGGTAGGAAATGGTAACCCACTCCATTATCCTTGCCTGGAAAATTCCATGGACAGAGGAGCCTGGTATGCTGCAGTCCCTGGGGTTGCAAAGAGTTGGACATGACTGAGCAACTGAGCATGCCCCCTTGTACTTACCGCCCTGTTCAAGAAAAGACTTGCCAGTACTGTTAAATCTCTTTAACAAATTTTTCCTCTACACAACCTATCTCTCCTCTAGAAGTCCTCATTATCCTAACGTTGTTATTTAGCACTATAACAAATTTCTTTGTGGTTTTCTAAATATGTATGTAACCCTAAGTAATACATACTGTTGTTTTGAATACTTAAATCTTAATTGGTTTCAATATGCAGCTTCATTTTTTTTTTTTCTATTCAGCACTGTTTGTAAGATTTATCCATATGCATTCCCTCCCCTATGGTATGAAAATACCATCTATTTACCTATTCCCCTGCTATAGACATTTAAATGGTTTTGCTTTCTTTCTTTCCTGCCTTTCTTCCTTCTTTCCTTCCTTTCCTCCATCACTGCCTTCTTCCCTCCCTCCATCCCTGTTTCCTTCCTTTCTTCTTTCCTTCTTTCATGGTGCTATTTTACACATTATCCCAAGTGATGGCACCAATCCCCAATTCCACAGCAGTGTGTGAACATTCCTGATGCTTCCCTACTTTTCTACTCTTTGAAATATGACAGCTTAATATAGCAGTTTAAAAGATTTTTGCCAATTTGATTTTTATGAAGTGGCATTTCACTGCGATCCTATTTTTTCTATTTTTTGTTAGTTATGTGAAGCATCATTTCCTCTGCTTATTGACCTCTCTTTGTGAACTGTTAATGCAGTGTTTTTGTTGTTTTACTGTTGTTAAAAGTTTAAAAATATGTTTTTAAACGTATGTACTGTATATTGTACATAAGTATGAAAAAGTGAAATTGTCCATCTCTTTTGACCTCAAGAGCTGTAGCCCACCAGGCTCCTCTGTCCATGGAATTCTTTAAGCAAGAATATTGGAATAGGTAGCTATTCTCTTCACCAGGGGCTCTTCCTGACCCAGGGATCGAACCCAGGTCTCTTGCATTTCAAGCAGATTGTTAATTGTCTGAGCCACCAGGAAGCCCGTTCATAAGTTTACATGAATATAAAAATAAATAAAGGTTTTTTCCAATTTTCGGGCTCTTTTCCCACTTTTGTGATTTTTTTTTAATGAAAATAACTTTACATTTTAATGCAATCAACATATAGGTGAACACATCACCCCTTCTCATCTCTTTTACTCTCCACATCCTAGGGAGATTTACAGTCTGTTCAAACTATAGAATCCTTACTGTGTCTCCTCCTTATGCCTTTCCTATAGCCTTCATTGTCTTGCCCTTTAGAGTACAGATCTGAAAAATCTGAACCCTAAATGAATTCAATTTTCTTTGTACTCAGCATTTACACTGGGACTCCTAACACAGTGGAGAAAAAAAATCCCACAGCAATGATGCTTCACTTATTAGAACTCAGAGTCCTTTCCTTCTTTTGCTCTCCAAGGTAACTATTTCCTGCTGCTTCTTAAATTTAAAACTCTCTTATCCATCTTCACTTTCAGCCTATAGCCCTGCTTATTTCACTAAGAAAAGAGAAACAGTTGGAATAAAGATGCCACATCTTTCCTCCTTCCCAGTACCCAGTGAACTTAAACAGTGTCCAGAGAGCCTTCTTCCCTCCTATAACTATACTGCACTCCTATCTAAAGCTAAACCCTCTATGGGGTTCCCTCCCATCTCATCTGCTTGATTATATTCAAGCATTTCTCCCTTTTTCTATCTATGCACGTTTCCCCTTTCTATTGGACCATTACTATCATTATACACACAAGTAATAAGTTTTAGAAAGAAATTTCTCCAGATTCCACTTCCTCTTCAGCTAGCACCCATTTAGCACTCCATTTCTTATCTCCCTCTTCTGACTTAACACTCAGAAAAGTTGTATACAGTTGCTTCTCTGAGTCTCTGTTTTTATTCTCCTCTTTTTAGGTTTTTATGTTAAAAATTCAAACATATACAAATATAGAGAGAATAGGATAATGAAATTCTATATTCTAAGATTTAACAATTATTTATCTTACTATCTTTATCTACTTGTTTTTCTTCTTCCACCCTTTCTTTCTTTTTCTCTCTCCCCCATTCCCTTTCTTTCTAAGCTAAAGTACATAAAAATTTCAGACACCATATTATTTTTCTTAGCCTTTGACTGCGTGGATCACAACAAACTGGAATATTATTAATGAGATGAGAATACCAGACCACATTACCTGCCTCTTGAGAAACCTGTATGCAAGACAAGAAGCAACAATTAGAACTGGACATGGAATGATGGACTGGTTCAGAATTGGGAAAGGAGTACGTCAAGGCTGTATATTGTCATCCTGCTTACTTATATGCAGAGAACATCATGCAAAATACTGAGCTGGATGAATTACAAGCTGTAATCAAGATTGCCAGGAGAAATATCAGCACTTTAATAGCAGAAAGCAAAGAGGAACTAAAGAGCCTCTTGATGAAGGTAAAAGAGGAGAGTGAAAAAGCTGGCTTAAAACTCAACATTCAGAAAACTAAGGTCATGCATCCAATCCTATCACTTCATGACAAATAGGTGGGAAAAATTTGGAAACAGCATCAGATTTCATTTTCTTGGCCTCCAAAATCACTATAGACAGTGACAGCAGCCATGAAATTAAAAGATGCTTGCTCCTTGGAAGAAAAACTATGACAAACTTAGTATACTAAAAAGCAGAGACATCTCTTTGTTGACAAAGATCCCTATAGTCAAAGCTATGGTTTATCCAGTAGTCATGAATGGATATGAGAGTTGGACCATGAAGAAGGCTGAGCACCAACAAATTGATGATTTTGAACTGTGGTGCTGGAGAAGACTCTTGAGAGTCCCTTGGACAGCAAGGAGATCAAACCAGTTAATCCTAATGGAAACAAAACCCTGAATCTTATTGAAAGGATTGATACTGAAGCTGAAGCTCCAGTACTTTGGTCACTTGATGTGAAGAGCTGACTAATTAGAAAAGATTCTGATAATGGGAAAGATTGAGGGCATGAGGAGAAGGGGGCAACAGAGGATGAGATGGTGGATGGCATCACCAACTCAAAGGATATGAGTTTGAGCAAACTCTGGGAGATAGTGTAGGACAGGGAAGCCTGGCATGCTGCAGTCCATGGGGTTACAAACAGTTGGACATGACTGAGTGACTGAACAACAGCAACAGTCAATCTTTTGCTTCCGTACTTAATCATGTCAGCTATTGTCAAAGTCAACTATGACCTCTACATGGCTAAGTCCAATGGTCAGTTCTAACTTCCTCTCATATTTGGCTCATCAGCACCATTTCATAATCACCTGCCTCAATGAGACATTTCTTTCACTTGCCTTCCAGTGTATCCTGCTGCTTTGGTTTCTCTCCTATTACCCTGAACACTCTTCAGTTTCATTTGCTGGTCTCTGCCACTCCAGTACTCTTGCCTGGAAAATCCCATGGATGGAGGAGCCTGGTAGGCTGCAGTCCATGGGTTCGCGAATAGTTGGACATGACTGACTGAGCAACTTCCCTTTCACTTTTCACTTTCATGCATTGGAGAAGGAAATGGCAACCCACTCCAGTGTTCTTGCCTGGAGAATCCCAGGGACGGGGGAGCCTGGTGGGCTGCCATCTAGGTGTCACACAGAGTCGGACATGACTGAAGTGACTTAGTAGTAGTAGTAGTAGTAGTATCTATAAATGGTAGAGGCCTTGAGATTTAGCTTCTCAAAGTTTTTTTTTTTTTTTTTTAACTCATTCCTGGGTAATCTAATCCAATATTCTGAGTTTAAGTGCTGTCTAAATATCTAAAGATTTTCAAAGTTACATATCCAAGTGAGTTCTCTTCTAAGCTTAAAATATATATATTCAGCTACTTTCTTGTCAGTATCACTAAGGTGTTTAATAGGCATGTCGACTTTAAAGTCCCAAACTGGGCTTAGAATCTTTTCATCTCTCTTAGCAAATCTCATCCTCTAAAATGGATCACTATAGCTGATAAAGTGATCTTAGAATATAGGAGAAAATGTATTAATATATTCTCTACACATAATCTTTAAACTGCATCACATTACTCCTTAGCTCTACATGTTTTTTTATTCCCATCAGGGTAAAAGTCAAAGTCTTAAAAAGTTTGTAAGTAAGGCAAATATGTTTATCTTGGAAACCAGAACACTTTGAGGAGTAAAAGAGGACATTAAAACCCATTAAGGTAATATTTTAAAATACTTGCTTATGAATGGGCAAATTGAATTAATTTTATTTGTAGACATAAGATAATCATATTTAAGAATTATTTCAAAGACATTTTTTCTCCCCAAACAATCAGTGTTAAAGTAACATTTAAACACTAAATATCTTACTTAAAAATTATTAACATAACCTGAAAAATTATTCTTGGTACATCTTTGCATACTTTAGTTGTGGCTTAGTCATAATTATCTCTAATACTATGTCACTGGTACCTCCTTAAGTATATATTATAACATGAGTTTATTAGTTTCATTAAATTTTTTTCAAATAGCCTTCAAATTTGCATTATATGGCTAATTTGAAAGTGATGAATCTTTCAATGTGTTCTTGTTTGCAAGCTGTCAATAATTTCAATTTGCTAAAACTTCAGATATGAAATTTGGAAGGAAGTCCATTTGTTGAATAAGTTAACTATTTCTAGTTTCTTCTTGTTTTGAAAAAAAAAATCAACATTTAGAGGATTATTTAAACAAATACCAATTATAGGACATTTAGCTTGATTGACAAAGCAGTTGTTCAAAGAGCCAAACACTTTCAAAGTATTGTTGATGTGGGCAGCAAAAGAATAAGTTGCTCTCAGATAGAAATGTATTTGTCTGAAGATTTAAATTCTTTATTTTTAATTTACATTTATTTATTTTTGACTTCTTATTTTGTATTGGGGTTTAGCCAACCAGGTGGCACTAAAACTGCCTGCCAATGGAGGAAACCTAATAGACATGGGTTCGATCTCTGGGTCGGGAAGATCCCCTGCAGGAGGAAATGTCACCCGACTCCAGTATTCTTGCTTGAAAAATCCCATGGACAGAGAATCCTGGTAAGCTACAGTCCAGGGGGTTGTCAGGCACAACCTAGCAACTAGGCACACACACACACACACACACACACATAGCCTAAAGAGAACTAATTTCAGAGTTAATTTAGAATCTAGTACATGCAAACCTCAGTCTATTCTGACTCTTGATCAAGAGTATTCCACTCTATGCAGTGGAAACTGCTTCTCAATTTTACCATGCAAGCTATTCAAAGAAGGCTATTGCCTAAAATCATCTACTAATGGACCTATGGCCTTGGCCTTGCCTATCTAGTATAGTTCACTATTACATTTTGCTTTAAGATTTTCTTGGTCTGACCCCATAGACTGTAGCCCACCATACTCCTCTGTTCACGGGATTTCCCAGGCAAGAATAACTGGAATGGGTTGCCATTTCTTTCTCCGGGGGATCTTCCCAACCCAGGGATCAAACCTAGGTCTCCCGCATTGCAGGCAGATTCTTTAGCATCTGAACCACCAGGGAAGCCCACTAAAGAGTGTAATTTCAGGTCCAGGTAGCTTTGCTGTGGTTAGTCTCTGATTGGACATAAGTGAGGAGAGCACATCTTTCTCTTTGATCTATGAGTCCTTCGAGACAGCAGATTTTACTTCTGGGAGAATTGCTGGCACTTTTAGATGGGCTAGAAAAGATTCTAAATATCTGGTTCTACTGT
Source organism: Bos indicus x Bos taurus (assembly GCF_003369695.1). Taxonomy (NCBI): domain Eukaryota; kingdom Metazoa; phylum Chordata; class Mammalia; order Artiodactyla; family Bovidae; genus Bos; species Bos indicus x Bos taurus. The sequence continues at coordinate 66,013,680 of NC_040078.1, read as the reverse complement.
TAGCTACGACAGTCCCTGGGGGTATCAACAGCAGGCTATCAGTCTGGAGGAAATTGAACCACCTGGGGGAGGGGAGGTTGCCATCAATTGTGGAGTTCAGCCTTGAGTGATGACATTTGGCAACAGGGGAGTTCTGAAAAGGGCTTATTTATGCACAGAGTGTAAGCAGCTCTGAGGATTTGTGTAAATATTTATATGGAGAGTGAATTCTGGGGAAATGGAAATTATCACAAATGAAGGGATAGTGACTTCAATATAATATAAGCTAAGTGTAACTATACATAGCCTCTTACTTTTGCCATTGGGTCAGTGAGACGTGAGGAGGTTCTCAGTGACAGAGTAGCCATACTAAGGCAGGGCCAAGGTGGTTAAGAGCTCAGAAGTTGGAAACAGGCTCATTGTGTTTTGATCCTGTCTGTGTTACATACTAGTTTTGTCTTTGTTAGTTTGGAAATGTAAATTAACCTCTTTATACCTCACTTTTCTTTTCTGCCAAACGTAGTGCCTTCCTCATTAGGGGGCTTCCCAGGTGGGGCAGTGGTAAATGAATCCACCTGCCAAAAATGCAGGACGTGCAAGAGACTCGGGTTTGATCCCTGGGTCAGGAAGATCCCTGGAGAAGGGAACGGCAACCCGCTCAAGTATTCTTGCCTGGAAAATTCCATGGACAGAGGAGTCTGATGGGCTACTGTCCATGGGGTTGCAAATAAGTCAGATATGCCTGAGAGCACACACGGCAATGGCAATAGCCCTCTTTAGATTGTTTTGAGTTTCAGGGTCCCACATTATTTCTTATGCGTTTAACACACAGTGCCTGGCCCGCACGGTGTATGTGCGGTTAGATAAGAGTCAAGCAAGGAAATGGAAGAGAACAAGGAGAGTTATATTTATGTTTCTAAGAATAGCAGTGTGCCATGCTGAATTTGTTAGCATTTCATGGGCACTGTGCATCTCCTCAGTGAACATGACTGAACACCTCCTGTGGATCAGATAATTGCTTAATTGTGGCCCTCAGGCAATAAGCTCTACCGATGAGTGAGCCAAGCAAAGAGGGGCACTGGATATCTATGGTCTTCCATTAATCAGAACAATTGCCACCAGACCTCTGGCCTGCCTGAATATTTATCCATCAAGGTAAAAACATGCAGTTATCTGGTCTAAGGATGATCCTGAGTATGCTTAGGGCATTGCTAGATATTGAGACGCAAGTAGCCTGGTGGGCTGCTGTCTATGGGGTCGCAAAGAGTCGGACACGACTGAAGCGACTTAGCAGAAACAGCAGCAGAGAAATTAGAAATTGGATATGGTGTCAGACAGAAGAAATGCCTGTATTATAGGATCATTGCGAGTATTAAATAAAGAAACACGTGAACAAAGCCTAACAGATAGGCGCACTGTGGGCTCCTGTTTTTCAGAAGTTGCATTTCTCAAATAATTCTTGCTGGTTCTCCAAAAACCTCAGTATCAATCAAATACACAGTGTCACTGACAAGAAAGTGCTTTGGGGATGCAGAAAAGCATAATGGCTTGACATTCAGGCTCTGGAGACATATTCCTACATTCAGATCCCAGCTCCTCTACTTACTAGCTGTGTGACTGAGGGCAGAGTCTGTGCTCCAAGTCCATATCTGTAAGTGGGAACAATGACAGCATCCACAGCATCACTATGAAGACTAAATGTACTAAGACATGGGCAAGCCCTGTCACTAATATAATAAGAGTGCAACAAATACCAGGAAAAAATAAAACAGGATCAGGAAAAATTCCACAGAAAGAATAAGAGCATGAGGAATTCAGATTTCTTTTTCTGTATGCTGCTGCTGCTGCTGCTGCTAAGTCGCGTCAGTCGTGTCCGACTCTGTGCGACCCCAGAGACGGCAGCCCACCAGGCTCCCCCGTCCCTGGGATTCTCCAGGCAAGAACACCGGAGTGGGTTGCCATTTCCTTCTCCAATGCATGAAAGTGAAAAGTGAAAGTGAAGTCGCTCAGTTATATCTGACTCTGTGCAACCCCATGGACTGCAGCCTACCAGGCTCCCCCGTCCCTGGGATTCTCCAGGCAAGAACACTGGAGTGGGTTTCCATTTCCTTCTCCAATGCATGAAAGTGAAAAGTGAAAGTGAAGTCGCTCAGTTGTGTCCGACTCTTAGCGACCCCATGGACTGCAGCCTACCAGGCCCTCCTTCCATGGGATTTTCCAGGCAAGAGTACTGGAGTGGGGTGCCATTTCCTTCTCCCTTTTTCTGTATAAGCATTATTAAAAGAGTATTTTTTAAAATTGATCCTCATTACCAATGGTTACAGTGTGGCCAGGTGCAGGAAAAGGCTAGAGTAAGGAATGTGATGGCAGCAGTTAAGTTAAAGCAGGAAGTTCCTGTAGAATTATCTAAATATATGAGATTCTGAGTTTAGGGTTGCAAGCGCATTTAAAGCTCTCCAGTTGGTGGGTTTGAAATGCAGTCTTACCAAGACCCATGATTTCTTATTTGATCTGCTGGCCTGCCTTGGTCTTCAATCTCATTTCCCGTTCCCTCCATCCTCACCCCTCACCACACTCTTACCTTCTCTTTTCCTCAAATATCCCACATTCTCAACTCATTCCAGCCCACAACTTTTGTATTTGAAATCACTTCTGCCTAAAGTGCTCAGCACCTAGGCTCTCATGCCTGCTTCAGTGCGTCACTCAGGTCAGCATTCTCTGACCACTGATTTGAAAGTCCCCAGCAGATTCTAGCCACTTTTCATCTCCTCACCTATTTTCTTCATTGTACTTATCAGTGTGTAAAATTGCACTGTGCACTTGCTTCTTTGTGTATTGGCGACATAGACTCAGACACTATATTTTTCTGTTCCTAGAACAGTGCATGGCATACAGTAGGAGATCAATTACTATTTGTTATGGATGAAAAATATCCTGGCTGCTCAGCAGAAGGGGGCAAAAATGTACAGGAAGAGTATCTTTAGAGCCTGTGGCTGAACGGGCTGACAAAGTCAGGGACAGACATTTTCAGGTATTCTCACTTCCATAGATGTTTCCTGTCTATTCATGAGGTTGTTTTGGTTCATCTTAAAAAGTGCGTGCAACCCATATTCCTTCAGGTGTAGTTTGGACTTGGCAGGTTTATTATTTCTACCTTTTCTCTGCTTTCCATTCTTATTTTAAAATTCAAGACTAAAGCAACATTAATTAAATAGGTGAATGACAAAAAATAAGAATTTGGAACCTGTATGAGTTTTATGGATTTTTAGCATTTTGTTAATGTAGTATTTCAAATTCATGGATAGTAGATTGGCCTATTCAACAAATGATGCTGAGAAAACTAGTTAGCCTTTGGGGGGAAAATGTAATGAAAATCCATACCTCACTGAAATCAATTTCAGATAGAGCAATGCGTGTAATATTAAAAAGTAAAATTTTGACAACAGTTGAAGAAAATAGAAGTGACTATTTCAGAATCTTTGATAAGGGACAACTTTTCTATGCATGCCATAAAGCCAGAAACCATACAGGACATGGTTGACCTACAAAACAAAACTTTTATAAGGAGCAGTAAGTCCCCAAAACAAAACTAAGAGACTTTTGACAAACTGGAAACATCTACAAAACAATTTTACTGTATTTAGAGCTCTATTTACACACACACACACACACACACACGCACGCACACACATGCACACACACATCACTTACAGTTTGGTAAGAGGACACCTGACCTTCTTAAGGCACATGTCACTAGCGGCCCATCCATTAGTCGTCTTCCTTCCTTCTCATTTCCTCTATGCCAGTGTAGTCAAGTTCCCACCATAGAGGCGGAAATGTTCCCCAAACCATTCTTAGAAGCATCCCTACAGCAAGACCAAGAGAATGTGACTCAGGTTTGGTCCATGGGATTTGAATTGATATTGCAGCCATGAAATTAAAAGACACTTACTCCTTGGAAGGAAAGTTATGACCAACCTAGATAGCATATTCAAAAGCAGAGACAATACTTTGCCAACAAAGGTTCATCTAGTCAAGGCTATGGTTTTTCCTGTGGTCATGTATGGATGTGAGAGTTGGACTGTGAAGAAGGCTGAGCACCGAAGAATTGATGCTTTTGAACTGTGGTGTTGGAGAAGACTCTTGAGAGTCCCTTGGACTGCAAGGAGATCCAACCAGTCCATTCTGAAGGAGATCAGCCCTGGGATTTCTTTGGAAGGAATGATGCTAAAGCTGAAACTCCAGTACTTTGGCCACCTCATGCAAAGAGTTGACTCATTGGAAAAGACTCCGATGCTGGGAGGGATTGGGGGCAGGAGAAGGGGACGACAGAGGATGAGATGGTGGATGGCATCACTGACTCTATGGACGTGAGTCTGAGTGAACTTCGGGAGTTGGTGATGGACAGGGAGGCCTGGCATGCTGCGATTCATGGGGTCACAAAGAGTCGGACACGACTGAGCGATTGATCTGATCTGATATGATCTGAACTTTCTAAGATTTGCTTTTTCCTGGAAGAGGGTCAGAATAAGAAACACCCCTTTCATTTTTAGCTAAACATTGTCATGTCTGCCTTGGAGCAGGATTTTGCTACATATGAGGGGTAAGCCAAAAGTTTCAAATCTGAAGACTAAGTTCAAATGCTAAGAAATTCAACTTCATATTTTGTTTTTGTTTTGATTGAAAGATAATTACATTATAATATTGTGCTAGTTTCTGCCATACATCAGCATGAATCAGTCACAGGTGTACATATGGCCCCTCCTTCCTGAATCTCCCTCCCATCTCCCATCCCATCTCACCCTTCTGGGTTGTCACAGAGCACTGGGTTGAGCCTTCTGTTTCACAGGGCAAATTCCCACTTGCTGTCTATTTTACATATGGTAATGTATACATTTCCATGCTATTCTCCCAATTCATCCCACCCTCTCCTTCCCTCACTCTGTCCATGAGCCTGTTCTCTATATCTGTATCTCCATTTTGAAAAGTCATTAAGCGTGTCAAAAGCTGAACATGATTTCATAATTTATCATTCTCTTAAATGTCCACATCACCTTTCTTCTCTAATCTAGAAGCCTAGGCAAATACACCCCTGAAGAAGGGCATAGCAACCCACTCCAGTATTCTTGCTGGAGAATCCCATGGAGAGAGGAGCCTGTTGGGCTACAATCCATGGGGTCACAAAGAGTCGGACATGGCTGAGTGACTAATACACACACACACACACAGGCAAATACATCTACCAATAACCACATGAATCTGCCAAATATTTGAATTAACTATCATTCTGAAAGCATAGAGACTGAATTGACTGTCTGTGGGTCTATACATTGTGTAGAGTTGACAGTCATAGCGTTTTCTAACAGTCAAACCACATGATATGCAGTATTCCAGGCATCTGAGACTCTTATTAGCCAGTTGTTGTTGTTGCTCAGATGCCAAGTTTTGTCCAACTCTTCACCATTCCATGGACTGCAGCATGCCGGGCTTCTCTGTCCCTCACCATCTCCTGGAGTCTGCCCAAGTTCATGTCCATTGAATCAGTAATGCCATCTATCCATCTCATCCTTTGTTCCCCTCTTCTCCTTCTGCCTCCAATCTTTCCAAGCATCAAGGTCTTTTCCAATGAGTCAGCTGTTCACATCAGGTGGCCAAAGTATTGGAGCTTTAGCTTCAGCATCAGTCCTTCCAAAGAGTCCTCAGAGTTGTTTTCCTTTAGGATTGACTGGTTTGATCTCTCTGCTTTCCAAGGGGCTCTCAAGAGTCTTTTCCAGAACCACAGTTTGAAAGCACCAAAGAAGAATTGATGTTTTCCTATTAGCTAAGGCAGATGATAAAATAACATTATTTTTCTTCAACAAGATTGCTGTATCTAACTGCACATTTCTGATCTCTGTTTTCATCAGGTAAACATCCCAGCCCACTGTTTCTCTGGTCAATTTGTTCTCTGATATTCCATGTTCTTTGTAATACTCTACACTACTTTGCCTTTGGGCTGTGGTTTTGTACCTTCTAAACCATCCACATCCTCTGGAGTTCTCTCCCATAATTGGCAAACTCTATTGTATCCTCCTCTGTCCATGGGATTATCTGAGCAAGAATAATAGAGTGGGTTGCCATGCCCTCCTCCAGAGGATCTTCCTGACCCAGGTATCAAACCTGCATTTCGTATGTCTCCTGCATTGGCAGATGGATTCTTTACCACTAGCGCCTACAGTCCATAGGGTCACAAAGAGTTGGACATGACTGAAGTGACATGTAGGTATGCAAGCACTGTATCCTCAATGGATATCTTGATGTTCACTCCAATGGCATATCTTAACAGAGAACTGCCTCCCTGCAGACATCACTTCTGCCCTTTGCTGTTTACTCTTCATCCTCCAAAGTAATTCATGACCAAGAATTAGGCTTTGATGTCCCTTTTGATCTCCATTATTACCTCCTGCCCATTACTCTGCTAGTCTCTTGTAATAAATTCTTTTTCCTCAAGTCAATGATTGAAAGCTGTTGCCCAATTTATGGTTGTCACTTTGTATATTTTTCACTGCTCACAAGATGAACCCTTCAGTGTCCTGGCTTCTCAGTGCTTTGATCTTTTTAACTCCAGTGACTTTTTCTTGTACTTCACTTTAACAATCTACTCCTGTGATTGCCCCTGTGATGATCATGCCATCATCTCTGATATCTTTTCCTCTAAAATAAGTAATCTAAACCTTGCATTTTTTGTTATGTCATTTTATGTGTGTGTGCTCAGTCACCCAGTCGTGCCCAACTCTTTGTGACCTCATGGACTGCAGCCTGCCAGGCTCCTCTGTCTGTGGAATTTTCCAGGCATGAATACTGGATTGGGTTGCCATTTCCTATTCCAGGGGATAATTGCCGTCTCTTGCATCTCCTGCTTTGGCAGGTGGATTCTTTACCACTGCGCCACCTCAGAGCTCATGTGCTCATATATGTTCAGCTTACTTATTTCACAGTTCTTTCTCGCTATTCAGTACACTGTCTATATCACTTATTCATTCTTACCCATTCATTACTTTCTTTGTCAGATACGTTTCATACCTGTCATCCAGTTTAAATTTTATGATCCATCATTTCAACAACATCTTAAACTTCTTTTTATGTTTTATCCTTATCGCATTTACCTGGAAATGTCCCCAATTCATATCAGCTTGACAGTCTAAATTTTTCCTGTTCTCACCACATTAGCCATTACCTGCTTCGAGCTTCATGCCCTCTCCCACTTACCATCCTAAAAGTTTATTATCTAAATTTCTCAACATAATTCGGAGAAGGCAATGGCACCCCACTCCAGTACTCTTGCCTGGAAAATCCCATGGACGGGGGAGCCTGGTAGGCTGCAGTCCATGGGGTCGCTAAGAGTCGGGCATGACTGAGCGACTTCACTTTCACTTTTAACTTTCATGCATTGGAGAAGACAATGGCAACCCACTCCAGTGTTCTTGCCTGGAGAATCCCAGGGATGGGGGAGCCTAGTCGGCTGCCGTCTATGGGGTCACACAGAGTCGGACACGACTGAAGCGACTTAGCAGCAGCAACATAATTGCCTAAATTTTCCCATTTCCTTCCCTCTAATTTACTCACTTATTTAGTCCTGTCAGCATTTTCACCTCATCCCTCCCCCCAAACAATACATGTTAAGTCTATAAATATCCCAATCTTTCTAAAATTTTTAGGCAATTATCAGTAATTTACTTGAACTTCATTAGGACTCACCCTTCCTGAAATAACTCTCTCTCTCTCTTTTTTTTTTTTTTTTGCTTCCATGTCATAATGTGCTTTACTTCATTCTTCTCAGGTCACGCATCCTGTTTCTTTTAGGAGATTCATTCTTCTCTACTTACCCAAGGAACACCGACACTGCCAGGGTCAGTATTAAGTAAACTCCGCTAATATTACACTATACATCAAAGCCTATATTATTAAAAACAATGGATTAAATTTTTCTCAATATATGAATAATCCTGAAATACATGTCTTTAGATTTAGCTACCTCCCACAGTGTCATGGTCCAGTTACGGGTTGGAAAAGATTTTCCAGACATGAGACAGAATGAGAGGGAAATAAAGTTTATTAGAATGGGAGATGCTGTTAGAATAGTGGGCCAGCTCAAGGGAGAACTGACATTGAACAGGGGTCCTTAGTCCACTTTTATACCCAGGGTGAAGGAGTGGGATAGGGTCTTGTGGGTCATTTGTGATTGGATGAGGCACGTATACTAGGTGGGGGAAGAGTAGGGCAAACACCTTCTCCTTATGGGGGTAGGAGGGGAGACAGGTTATACCATTCCATTAATAGTTACAACATGGGGGAGGGAAGGGCAATAAGGGTCTGGATTTTCCGTTCCTGCATTCCAAGACCCTCCTTAGTTTTATCTGTTCTTTCATTCCTGGGTCCCCACACATAGTTGCTTACAAGTATATGCAGATGCTAGTTAATAGTGTCTTTCAGATATAGTAAAAGCACATTAAAAGAAATATGGCTGAATGTAAACAAATGACTTCTACCTATCTCCCCAGAAAAACAACCAAAAATATGCGTAACACAGGTCCTCTTCCAGTGACCCAACCCCTCTGTTTAGTTGTATGCATTAGAAATGCTCCAAGTCTTGTACATAATCAAATCCTATCAATTTCAGTTTCCACAAATCTAGGATACCAACGTTTCTGTCCGGGAATATTATTCTGGTGTCATAACCTCCTCCCGCCCTTCTTCTAGCTCGCAACTGTCCCACTTAGCATAGTTTCCATAAACCCGATTATGTTAACTCACTCTACAACAACGGCTTTCTCTTACTTTAATTAAAAATGTTTTAAGTGGTCTACAGTTATCTTGTGTGTATATCCAATATCTCCTTTTCAGCTTCATTGTACACTTATCTTCCAAAAGAAAGAGTCAATGCTAACTCAAAGATTTGCCCTAAAAAATATTCATGGATGGCATTGACATTTCCTGAGACAGAGAAGAGAGGCTGAGGCTATTGTCATTATTTTGTGGTTATTGTCATTGTTTGTAGTGGTGGTAATTTTTTGGAAGTACCTATTTAACATCAAAATGGAGATGTTAGGTAGGCAATTTGATAGATGATTTGGGCAATTAAAGAAGAAAGTGTCAATGGATATATTAATTTGGGAGTCATTTTATGAAATTACCTATAAGTGAATGTTAATCGAGAAAAGGCTCAAAGACTGAGCTCTCGCACAGTGTCCTGGCTTCTCAAGCAGGGAATCAATCTGGAATCTTGATGAAAAGAGGGATCCAGCAAAAAGAAAACTAGGGAGTTGTCAGTGTGAGAAGCGAGAAAAAGAGTAATGGTGCTCCAGAAACTAAGTCAAGAAACAGTAACAGTGTCAAAAATGCTGACTATTCCATCCTTTAGTATTTAATTGTCTTTCATACACCTTAGAAAAGGTGCAAAATATAACTTAAGTACAAATAAAACCCAACACATTTTGGAAGAGGTTTTTTTTTTTTTTTTTTTTTATGTCAAGACATAAACAGGTAGAAAGCTCTTGTGATACAGAGCAGAAGAGTAGAAATCAATCATTCATTTAACTCAGTATAATAATATCCTCTTGGGGCTTTGCTTACAAGGTGATGTAAAGACAAATATGAGGATCTACTTAGGATCTTCATATTTCCAGTCAATTTCAGAAATGACTATGGGAGAACTGGAAAGGTATGCTACAGCTAGATGACATGGAAGAGGAATAGAGATGGAGTTCAAACATAATAATTTAGGCTTTATCTGTTAAAGTGGTTTTGTTCATATCCATTGGATCATAAGGCTAGGCTCATACACACGAAAGACAATGTATGTTGTTTAATGATAGAGATGTATAATGTAGACACATCCGTTAGGTGTTAAACTACTGTTTCTTACCTTCTGTTAAACCAATTTGAATTGGTGATGGCTTGAAGGCCATCTCCTTGTTCTTCATCCATAAACTCTGAAGACAGACCAATCTGTTTTCATGAAGTGCATTAGTGAAAATATAATGCATTTTAATGCACGGCTAAAGCACATCAAGAAAATCATATCCCCTGTTCCTATGTGTGGTGTAAAAGCTGCTCAGGGCTACTGTGTCCTCAGGATGTGTATGTGGAGCCACCATTAGTATTTAATAGGAGCTGGGCATGTGCATCAGGAAGATAATATTATAGTGCCTGAGAATGTGGAAAGAGCTATATAATATTAGGGCTTTTTTGTGCAATAGACATAAAAATGATTGAAATCCTGGTTTAAGGAAAAGAATGTATTCACTTTAACTGTCTTCTTTGGTGGTATTTATAGAAACAGCTTTTATTCTTCTCCAACAGCTTTCCTAACGGTGGAAAAAATAAGTCATTTCAATATGATGCAGTATAATCTATAAACCCTTAGCCCACAATTGTTCCATGTACCATTGAAGTACAAATAATCATCTGGCTGGAATCTGGAAGGCAGTCGACAGGGCCTACCTAAAAATTTCCTTTAAATTGAGGACAGAATTAAAAGATTCTTTTGTGTGTTTCTGTGCATATATGTGTGCATATATGTGTGGAATGATTCTATACACATTATGATATGGAAGTAAGACAATGAATGGTCTAATTCAAATAAGAAATGTTTCATTTTCTAAATGTTGATTTGCTCAAAGAGACTGTCTTTTCAAGGTTGTTAGCTTAAAAAATTTAAAACACTGCGTGCTTCCAGCCTTTCTTCTTAAATTTCCTCTTTCCAGTCATAGGAAGATAAAAATACTTTATTAAAAAATATCCTAATAAGCCTGTGATTGATTAAAATGGGGAAATTTAAAAAGTTGTAATTATCTTTCCACAATTATTATTAAGCTTCACGTGATGAGGCTTACTGGCCTCCATTACATTTTTTAAATCGACTGTCCCAGATCCTAAGGTTCAAATTCAATAAGCACTTCTTGTTTGAAGTAGAACTGCATTCCTGTGGACTGTTTCCTTAGGTGAGATCTCTAAATAAAGAAGAGTCTTTTCCCTTCTTTTTTGTCTTAGGAGGTGGTGGGTGGGGATGCTGGGCTGGGAGGCCTTATAAACCACAATGTCTAGAGTCTGAACAGCTTATCAGATAGTTTATAATACTCACCTGAGAGGCATGACCTTTTAGCAATTGTCTTTAGATTCTCCATGCACTTTGTTAGTAGCTGTATTGTTAAATTTAGATAAATCAACACTTGCTTCTCCTGAGGACTGTGTCTTTGCATTTTGCTCTATATCAAGTTCAAGGTAATTAAATTTTTAAAATTTAATTTTCTTTCTCAAACACCATATGTGCTCTTTTGATTGTGTTTCTGTGAGAGAATTGTGTTTCTAAAAAGTCAGCCCTATTATTATTTAAAATCTATTTGAATTTTACAACTCCAGGTTACTTATATTGGAACTCTTTAGTAAATCCTAAATGAATGACCTTGGCCATTTATATTTCTGTGATTTGTAAGGTACAAATATGAATACATATTTCATTCTTATGTATGTACCATAAACTGGAGTTTGGGGGAGATTTTGTAAAAAAAAAAAACGTGGCCATTAAAATATGTTAAAATGTAACAACAAAAACAAAAACCACATTTGCATGAGACTTACATCTATTCGTTCTTCCTATGATTGATTCCTTGCAATTTTGTTCTCTCTTTATCCTTACAAACAACAAACAAAAAACCTTTCTTTTCTTCTTTTTTTTTAAACTATTTTTGCATCTTTCAATATGGGAAGTACATATTTACTCCATGTTCTGAGTGTAAACTATTTTAGTTACATAGTAGCCAACCAGGTGTTCCATTTGTATCTTTAAGAATGGTTATTGAGGATACATTCCAGCAATTAGTTCTGTTTAAAATAATCCCAGTTGACAGAATTTTGCTGATTATTCCAGCGTTAGAACCTTCACTGTCTGCCTAGCACTACGTGAAATCTGTGACTCACAAACGCAGGGGCGTGTTTCACAGCAGCAAAGTACAGGTGGAAAGTTGATCCTCGTTGTGTTCTGCAGGCCCATACAAGCCCCGGCACTCCCTTTATTTTCTTCGACCAGTTCTCTTTTCTTATTCATCTTCATTAAAAAGAATCTTTTATTTTCCTTTGTGACTATTAGTAGACTCTCTCAGCTAATCATTTCTTGGCTTGGAAAATGTAGGTTCATTCAATGTCTGAATCTCTTGCTTTTAAAATTTTATCCAGCAGGTGGCACTAAAACACTGTAAAAAGATAGAATCACAGCTCCCAGTTTTAAACTATCGCCTGAAAAAAAAACTTCTGATGGGTCATGAAGTTGGTACATATAAAAAAGGTATGGTTGCAAACAAAGTACATTTTGCATTTGAAAAGTCTTAACATTGCATACATTTAAGCTATTACCAATAATTTAGCCAAACCTTCTCCTCATCTGTACAAAAGAAATCAATATTCTTTCAGAAATGATAGGAGTGTGTATGAAAGTGTTTGTCTCTGCTGGGGAGAATTAATTGAGACAGTTTTTGTCTCCAAAGAGTTGCTAAGTGTTGTATAAAATATTATGTTAAATCTGCATAAAATCAGAATTAAAAATGTATTTATTAGTATCCATATGGTTATGTTCTCATTTCAACACAAGGGAATCGGTGTGCATACTCTAACACCTATTAGTATTAATGGGAATTATATGTGTAAATCCCCAAGTCCCAGTGCATTGAGATGAAAATCTCCAAAAGGATTTTAAATTCTGTATTTGTATAGCTTTCAGTTATGAAGAAACTCGAAGTGTGGAAGTTGGTCTTATATCTTTAAACTTAGTAGGGATAAGCTGCACCTGAAATAACAGACTTTGAAATGTTATTTATTCCAGTTAAACATTCAGTTTTAGTGCAGTGATCAAGTCAGAGCCAAAAACTAGAGAGGTTTCTCGGATTGCCAACCCCAAGTCTGGAACTCAGCCATTCCCAAAGAGCTACCACAGCTGTTCCCATAGTAGCAGAGGTTGCTCCTGGGTCTGGCTTCCAAGAAGAAATAGCTTCCTTTCCATGCCAGTGTGAACACATGAAAAACAGCGAAGCTTTCTTCTCATTCCCAGTGCTTATCTCTGCAGCTCCTTCTGCCTCACCCAGCAGGGATGCTCAGTCTCTCTTGCACCTGTGACTCCCAGGCTCTTCAGAACAGCACCTGGATTTGTGCTGGTCCCCAGTGACCCTGTAGAAGTAGGTTCTCTCCAGAATGTTCCAGGCACAGGGAGCAGAGGAATGTCAGCTGCTTTGCCGCCACCAGCTCTTACTGACTGACACTTCTGGTTTGGCACTGAACCAGGAGAGTGAAGAGAGGGTTTTGACAGCTAGGAGATCTTCTGCCTTACAGACCTAGAAGATTCCTGTGCCAAGAAAGAAACCCTTCCTTGCAGGAATGCAGAGAGTCAGCCAGTCTTTTTCTCAACTGTCTTTCCCAGCTCTGCTTTACTGAGCTTCACTCTGCCTCGATGACTAATAATAAATCCAATCGTTTGAAGAATCTGTGTGGTCTCCATCCAGCTGCATTATCTTTCTCCCATGGTCCCAGAGGCTTTCTGGCCTTCGTTAAAATCCCTTCTGTCCTTGAGAATATACTTCCAGTAGCGGGAGACTTCAGGTTCCGTCACTGGATGAGTTGACTAGCCAAAATTTATTGAGTACTGATGATATGGCCAGCACCATTTTATGCTGATTATATGAGGAACAGGGGAAAATATTCTTTTTCCATGTTTTCAACCCTCTTGATTCTGACTACCTGGCTTTGAAGTAAAATATCCTCTCTTTTCTTTCCTTCTAGGTGGGCTATGTCTACCATTCCTATCTCTGCTTGCTGTATTTGCCAAGGTGATAGCTGTCACAAAGTTACTGGCCTTTTGTATTTAATGAGTGGGTTTTAAAAGAAATCATTAGAGACAGTCTATGCTATGGAGAGATAATTACCTCTGGTTTTAGGAAAAGATAAAAATGAGTCTTTTATGTTAGCTTGAAAACTCACCCTCATTTATATCTTGTTGTTTTTTAATTCCTGTGTAAAAGGAAATATTTTTTCTTCTCTATTTTTGCTCAGGACAGGATGGAGAACTCTAACATGGGTACCGTGTGTTTGGTAATGATTTGCTTCACTGATAGAGCAAATTGGTTGTTGACAATGGTTGACTGCAACTGACACTGCCTAATAGAGGAAAGAGGCATTTTATTGATAAAAAGACAAATGTACCCAAACTAGGATTTGTCCCTTTAAAAGTATTGACTATAAAATGAAGATCTTGCACCTTTTAGATTTGAATTCAATCTGATATTGCAATTACTTTTACTATCACCCCTTTCATGTTTTCTGAAAGGGCATACACATTTATTCACAAGGAAAAAAAAATGCTACCCCTTAGCAGATTCCTTGCTGAGGAATATTTACACACACCCACATGCAAAGAAAAATTCAAAGCAAGAGATAAATGTACTCTAATTTTAAAGAGCATTCCTAGGTCATTGCTAAAAATGTTTGATTTGAAGTCAGTTCTTCCAAGTTGAATATAACATTATTTCTTTAGCAGAGGATCCTCCATTCATATCTCATTTACTGTATTTAAATCCTTAAACCTCTAACACCAATTCAAATAACAGTCTACTTACCAGCTTCAACTTTTGGGTCACTGTTCAATGAGAAGTGACAGGCAGTAAAACAGAGGACTTAATGGCAGGTGGGTAACATATGTTGAAGAAAGCCTTCATGACTTGTAAATAGCCAGAGTTTATAAATTATCTATTACACAATTATTTTCTGAGCACTGTGCAAGGCAATTGGGGCAGGGGCCGAGATATTCACCATTCTTAAGAGTTATCACTGTTCTCAAGACACTCATGGTCTGGCAAGACAGGCTAATATGAAGGAAACTACAGGAGCTAAAACTGCCATAAACAAGGTGATTCTAAACATGGCATACTTGCTCAGTTCATTCGCTCAGTCATTTCTGACTCTGTGACCCCATGGACTGCAGCATGGCAGGCTTCCCTGTTCATCACCAACTCCCAGAGCTTACTCAAACTCATGTCCATCAAGTCAGTGATGCCATCCAACCATCTCATCCTCTGTTGTCCCCTTTTCCTTCTGCTTCCAATCTTTCCTAGAAACAGGGTCTTTTCAAATGAGTCAGTTCTTAGCATCAGATGGTCAAAGTATTGGAGTTTCAGCTTCAGCATCAGTCCTTCCAATGAATATTCAGGACTGATTTCCTTATGGCAGAAAGTGAAGAAGAGCTAAAGAGCCTCTTGATGAAAGTGAAAGAGGAGAGTGAAAAAGTTGGCTTAAAGCTCAACATTCAGAAAACTAAGATCATGGTATCTGGTCCCATCACTTCATGGCAAATACATGGGGAAACAGTGGAAACAGTGGCTGACTTTATTTTTTGGGACTCCAACATCACTGCAGATGGTGACTGCAGCCATGAAATTAAAAGATGTTTACTTCTTGGAAGGAAAGTTTTGACCAACCTAGACAGTATATTAAAAAGCAGAGACATTACTTTGTCAACAAAGGTCCATCTAGTCAAGGCTATGGTTTTTCCAGTGGTCATCTATGGATGTGAGAGTTGGACTATAAAGAAAGCTGAGCACAGAAGAATTGATGCTTTTAAACTGTGGTGTTTGAGAAGACTCTTGAGAGTCCCTTGGACTTCCAGGAGATCCAACCAGTCCATCCTAAAGGAAGTCAGTCCTGGGTGTTTATTGGTAGGACTGATGTTGAAGCTGAAACTCCAATATTTTGGCCACCTGATGTGAAGAGCTGACTCATTTGAAAAGACCCTGATGCTGAGAAAGATTGAGGGCAGGAGGAGAAGGGGACGACAGAGGATGAGATGGTTGGATGACATCACCAACTCAATGGATATGAGTTTGGGTGAACTCCGGGAGTTGGTGATTGACAGGGAGGCCCGATGTGCTGCAGTTCATGGGGTCGCCAAGAGTTGGACATGACTGAGCGACTGAACTGAACTGAACTGAACTGATTTCCTTTAGGATTGACTGATTGGATCTCCTTGTAGTCCAAGGGACTCTCAAGAGTCTTCTCCAACACCACAGTTCAAAAACATGAATTCTTTAGCACTCAGCTTTCCTTGCAGTTCAACTCTCACATCCATATATGACTACTGGAAAAACCATAACTTTGTCTAGATGGACCTTTGTTAGTAAAGTAATGTCTCTGCTTTTTAATGTGCTGTCTGGATTGGTCATAGCTTTTCTTCCAAGGAGCAAGTGTCTTTTAATTCATTGCTGCAGTCATCATCTACAGTGATTTTGGAGCCCCTAAAAAGTCTCTCACTATTTCCATTGTTTCCCCACCTATTTGCCATGAAGTGATGGGACTGGATGCCATGATCTTAGTTTTCTGAATGTTGAGTTTTAAGCCAAATTTTTCACTCTCTTCTTTCACTTTCATCAAGAGACTCTTTAGTTCTTTTTTGCTTTTTGCCATCAGGGTGGTGTCATCTGCACATCTGAGTTACTGATGTTTCTCCCTGCAATCTTTATTCCAGCATGTGCTTCATCTAGCCCAGCAATTTTCATGATGTATTCTGCATATAAGTTAAATAAACAGAGTGACAATATACAACCTTGACACTGAATACATATCTTCTTGCTAATCTTCACAACCACTTTACAAAATATATTATTATCTGAATTTTACCAAAGAGATGATTAAGGCTCAAAAAGATTATATTAGATGACCAAAATGTACCTTATTCTTTTTTCAAACTTTAAACTTTTAATTTTGTCTTGGGGTATAGCTGATTAAAAGTATTTCGATAGTTTCATGTGAACAGTGAAGGAACTCAGCCATAATGTATGTGTATCCATTCTCCCCGCAAACCCCATTCCCATCCAGGCTGGCACATAACATTGAGAAGAGTTCCAGGTGCTATACAATAGGTCTTTGTTGGCTATCCATTTTTAATATACAGTGTGTACATACATGACCTTCCCAAACGTCCTAACTGTCCCTTCCCCAGGCAATCATAAGCTCTTGTCATACTGAGTGAAATAAGTCAGACAGAGAAGGCAAAATATTGTAGGGCATTCCTTATATGTGGAATCTAAAAAGAAATGATACAAATGAACTTGCAAAACAGAAAGAGACTCACAGACTTAAAGTGTACCTTATTAAGTGACATCATTTGAACCCAGACTTCCCAGGCG
This sequence comes from Bos indicus x Bos taurus, assembly GCF_003369695.1. Lineage (NCBI taxonomy): Eukaryota > Metazoa > Chordata > Mammalia > Artiodactyla > Bovidae > Bos > Bos indicus x Bos taurus. The sequence goes on along the minus strand of NC_040078.1, from coordinate 65,996,500 downwards.
GTGCAGTGATAAAGGATCCACCTGACAATGCAGGAGACCCAGGTTCAATCGATCGCTGGGTGGGGAAGATCCCCTGGAGAAGGAAGTGGCACCCCACTCCAGTATTCTTGCCTGGAGAATCCCACGGACAGAGGAGCCTGGTGGGCTATAGTCCATGGGGTGGCAAAGAATTGGACATGACTGAGTAGCTAACACACCACAGACACACACACACAGACACACAGACACACACAGACACACAGACACACACACACACACATTTGAACTCAGGATTATCAGACTTTTTATGCTGAGGTCTTTCTCCCTGTCTTGCTATTTCTCTCTCTTCAGAATACTCATGATCAAGGCAAATTTTCTTCCAGGAACACTGATAATGATAAACAGGTAAGACTTCATAGAGAAGGCTTCCCTTGGGACTGTGAAATATATTTTCTTGGCACATTTCATTAGTTAATTTAAAAAAAAAGTGTTGGACTGTTGCTAGGTAGTTTATATTTTATTCTATTTCAAGTTGGGAAAATACCTCACTTCAAAGCTTTGTTTTTGGTATATATTCTTTGTTGGGTGGATCACATTGTAGGCAATTTGGAGAAAATGTTTATAGCTATACAGGCTGAGAATCTGGTCCTTCCCCAACACATATTTTAGCATATAGCAAAACAGCCACCATATAGTCCTGCTGTTCATGAAGCAAAGTTTGATTCTGGGACATATAAACAGGAGTGTAACTATAGCAAACATGAGTTAATCCTCTCACAATCCTCAGCATTTATAAAGCTTTTTTCGGAGCCTCCTGTTTAGAGCTGACCAAAACAATTTAAGCAGATATGTGGAACCTGGAGAGAATCCCAAGGAGGAAGTCCAGAATAATGTAAAGACTCTCCAGTCTGCCTTGTGCAAGGAAAGAAAGCAATTCGACAAACATTCCTGGGCAAGGAACCCCAGAGGGAAAGCACAGTCCAAAGAGATCCACGTCTGTTGTATTAATTAATACGTCCATGGTTCTTTGCCCCATTCTGGGTACAAAGTAGCACTTCAGTCCATATGTAATGAATTGAATCAAGGGCCTTAGAACCTGACTGGATGTAAACCTGAGACCATCAATAGAAGGAATAGGAGATAAGTGATATAATAAATGTATAAAGAAGGAGGGAAGAAAGCAATTCTCTTTGACTAGATAATCACTGAAGGCTTCATGGAGTCTAGAGCTTGAGATAGGCTTTGGACTATGGGGGTGTTTCCTATAGGATAAAGAGGGAATATGCATGTATGGGTGTAGAGTCAGTCTGTCAAAAGACATAATAGTAAAGAGTTTATGCTGTACTGATGGAATGGGGGATGGTAGGGTTGTAACAAAGTACACGGGGAATGTGACACAGAGGAAACAAGCCTGGAAATGAAGGTGATGTCAGGCTACAAAAGGCTTGAATATCGCAGTAAGGATTTTGTGTTTTATTCCTTAGGCAGTGGAGAAAATGAGAGTTAACATTTATTGAACTATGGTTCTCAAGTTTAATAGTGGGTAAATATACAATTTACAAACATTATCTTACTTAATCCTCAAAACCTCACTGAGACTTAGAAGAAAATTGAAGTAATATTCCCAAAGTCACCTATCTGGCTGATAGCATATCTGTCTGAATCTTGATATGACTCCAAAGCCAAGACTATTAACTACTATATTAAGCTGACTTTTGTCAAAAGCTTTTGGAGGTGGAAGTGACACTATTAGGACCATACCATCACTTTGACATATGATGTGAGAGAGTGGGAGTGAAACCACGCTGGTAAAACCAGTTAGATTATTGCCACAGTCCAAGCAAACTATCAGCTAAAGCATAGCTCTAGAAACGGTGGTTCAGGGAAAATGGGATATAAAAGTAGCATAAAAAGTAGACTAAAAAGGACTCAAATAGGTTGAATTTGGAGATGTGGTTATTATTAGTGTGCTGTGTTTAGTCCCTCAGTCGTGTCCAACTCTTTGTGACCCCCATGGACTGTAGCCCACCAGGCTCCTCTGTCCATGGGGGTTCTCCAGGCAAAAATATTGGAGTGGGTTGCCATGCCCTCCTCCAGGGGATCTTCCCTACCCAGGTCTGCCGCACTACAGGCAGATTCTTTACCATCTGAGCCACCAGGTAAGCCCTGTTATTAGTACTATTTGTTAAAAAATTCCATTCCTTTCTCTTTCCAGATGCATTAAGTGCCCTTTCTGTCTTTCTGTAGTTGGGTGGGATCATGTGGTTAATTTGAGACAATAAGTTCTGCATGGAAGTGAAGTGTGTAATTTCTTGCCCAAATATTTAATCACCAATGTATGACCCCTGCCGCCCCCCACCCCGCCCCAGAGCTCTAGCTTTTCTTCTTATCATTGTGACTTGCACTATTTGAGAAGGTGATTTCTCTTTCAGCCTGGTCCTTGGATGCTTAAGTTTTATTTGTTACTGCAGCAAACCTAGTCTGTCTTGACTGCTACAGAGGAGGCAGAAACTGCTGCTGCTGTTCTGGCAATTCTGTGGATTGTAGCCTGCTGGGTTCCTCTGTCCGTGGGATTTCCCAAGCAAGAATACTGGAGTGGGTTGTCATTTGCCTCTCCAGGGGATCTTCTCCACCCAGAAACCAGGCCTTCATCTCCTGCTTGGCAGGTGGATTCTTTAGCACTGAGCCACCTGGGAAACCTGGCAATTAGCTGACATTTATTGAGCATTTACATTGTGGTATGCTCTGCTCATAGTAATTACCTAATTTGGTTCTTAAAAGGAAATCTACTATAATATAAATGTAAATTTTATAATATGAAAGTAAGCTATACAAGCAAAAATTTTTACTATGTTTGAAGGTGAGAAATGAGAGACAAGTACAGCAGGGAAAAAGGAGATGAGGAATGCTCTCAAGGTAGGCAGTTGCAAGTTCCAAATGAAGCCATGAACGTGAGGGTGTGGACCATGTGAATATGTGGTAAGGGGTGGAGAGAGTTTTTGTGTCAGGGAATACAGGCAGTGTGTGTCTGTATATATATATATATCCCCCGCCTCAAAGCTCCCTGGTAACAGTGCTAAGCATAAAGCCAGCTGCAATGAGCAGGTTTATAGCTCATTGGAGTCACAGGGGAATTTACATGGTAGTCACTCTGCCAAACGGTACACAGATCTGAAAATTCAGCACTGAAAATAGAAGAGCACAGGCCCCCAAGCTACTCTTCAGATTTTAAGCCATTGTTGAGGTTGTGTTTAGAACCTGAGTATTACTGTGGGTGATAACACTTTTTTTTTTTTTGTCCATTGTGAGTTAATTATTTTGAAAAACTCTTAAGCTTATGAGAAAGTCTTTCTTTGATTGCTGATAAGCTGACTCTTGTTTTCCTCGGGTCAAATAGGCGAAGTTATCCAAGTTAGTTTGATTGCCTGATTGAAGGCTACTGGTTCAACTAATACGTTCTTTATATTACAGAAAGGAAAGAAAGGAAAAAAAGAAGGAAGGGAGGGAGGGAGGAAGGGAATCAAAAGAGGAAACTAAAGAAAACTGACTCTCACTTGTTAAAAATTGGAACATAAGCCTTACTTATTATCCCCCCACAAATGTTTATCTAATTATCTATGGATCAATTAGAGAACTGGCTCTGATGCTAGTCAGTTCATCACATTCATATTTCTTTATTCTCACCTCTATTACTTTAGTCTCGAGCTCTCCTGCTCCCCAGTCTATCTTGCTTACATTTTGTAATATATTCCTAGTGTTTCTCTTTGCTTTTCTGTTACCTGGGGCAAAATTCAGCAGTGCTGCCTGATAAACATTCCTCAAGTATCACTTTCATGATGCCATTGTGTTAATTAGGCTTCCAGAGCCAAAGAATGGAGTTTTGCTCTGATTGCCTTACATACAAGGAGACTCTTGTCCACTCTTAGGACTATGATTTCATAATGTGATTTGGCTACAGATTTCCTCTTTTTAACTCTTCCTTTCCATTGAACTGTCCCTTATGCAATCGATCTGATTGCTTTAACTTATAATAATCATCATTATTCACACTGGGTAGTCTTTATCCCTGGGCTGGGTACCCACTCTGACCCAGTTAGTTATCAGTTCAGTGCCAAGAATTGTCTATCTTTTCTTCCTGAACCAGCGCCTCTGGCTGAGGGTACCTGTAACTTTCCTGTTCAAGAACCTAAAGTGATTCTCTGCTATGACCATAAAAATGTTTAAACTTTCTCTGGATTTCAATTTCCCTGATAACAGGATGCTTCCCTAACTTTTCAACTTTATTGTTGACTACTCTAATGTGTGCTAACTGCCCTAGGGAGGCCAGTGCTCACTGCCAAGGTGGGACTGTGCGTGGTCCCATCTTGACACCCTAGTCCAAAATGCTTATTCCACAAAAGCCATGCACCTCATTCATTTCCTCTATTTACACCTTTCCCTGGTGGCTCAGATGGTAAAGAATCCGCTTGCAGTGCAGGAGACCTGGGTTTGACCCCTGGGTTGGGAAGATCTCTGGAGGAGGGCATGACAACCCACTCCAGTATTCTTGCCTGGAGAATCCCATGGACAGAGGAGCCTGGTGGGCTTCAGTCTGTGGGGTGCAAAGAGTCGGACATGACTGAGCAACTAGGCACAGCACAGCACACTTGTTCTACAGGCTTCCCAGGTGGCTTAGTGGTGAAGAATCCTTCTTCCTATCAGGAGACATAGGAGACACAGGTTCGATCCCTGGATTGGGAAGATCCCCTGGTGGAGGGCATGGCTATCCACTCCAGTATTCTTGCGTGGGAAATCCCATGGACAGAGGAGCCTGGCAGGTTACAGTCCATGGGATGGCAAAGAGTTGGAGATGACTTATCAACTAAACCACCACCCCCAGCACTCATTCTACAAGGATCAGGTTCTATCACCTTTATTCTGAGGATTTTGTCCTATGTTGATCCTCTGTTTTTGTTATCTTCTTGAACATTATAAATATTATGTCCTATTATTTATGATTTCTTATTCAGTTTCTTTATTTCATGTGTTTTTTACACAATAATTTGTTTTCTAATTGGTGTCTCTATGTTGTATTGCTTAGTACTGTCCTTCTGCTTAATAGGGGCATATACTACTGTGGTTGTGTGACATAGTGCCCAATCCAGTTCTAGACACCTAAACAGTGCTCAAATGACCATTATGTAGACAATGTAAAACAGAATCAGTTCAGTTCAGTTCAGTCGCTCAGTCGTGTCCGACTCTTTGCGACCCCATGAATCGCAGCACACCAGGCCTCCCTGTCCATCACCAACTCGTGGAGTTCACTCAGACTCACATCTATCACGTCGATGATACCATCCAACCATCTCATCCTCTGTCGTCCCCTTCTCCTCCTGCCCCCAATCCCTCCAAACATCAGAGTCTTTTCCAATGAGTCAACTCTTCTCTTGAGGTGGCCAAAGTACTGGAGTTTCAGCTTTAGCATCATTCCTTCCAAAGAAATCTCAGGGCTGATCTCCTTCAGAATGGACTGGTTGGATCTCCTTGCAGTCCAAGGGACTCTCAAGAGTCTTCTCCAACACCATAGTTCAAAAGCATCAATTCTTCAGCACTCAGCCTTCTTCACAGTAAAACAGAATAGGCAACTGTTAAACAGGAAGTTCCCTAAATGATTCCTACAGGAGTGATGATTAGTAATTTTACTCAGAAAATATCACGGATTTGGTCAACAGGAAACCTGTTTTTCATGAATTAATCATTGATTCAGTTCAGTTCAGTCACTCAGTCATGTCCGACTCTTTGTGACCCCATGGACTGCAGCACGCCAGGCCTCCCTGTCCATCACCAACTCCCAGTTTACTCAAACTCATGTCCATTGAGTTGATGATCCCATCCAACCATCTCATCCTCTGTCGACCACTTCGCCTCCTGCCTTCAATATTTCCCAGCATCAGGGTCTTTTCCAATGAGTCACTTTTTCACACCAGGTGGCCAAAGTGTTGGAGTTTCAGCTTCAGCATCAGCCCTTCTAATGAATATTCAGGGCTGATTTCCTTTAGGATTGCCTGGTTGAAACTCCTTGCAGTCCAGGGGACTCTCAAAAGTCTTATCCAACACCACAGTTCAAAAGCATCAATTCCTCAGTGCTCAGCTTTCTTTATAGCCCAAATCTCACATCCATACATGGCTACTGGAAAAACCATAGCTTTGACTAGATGGACCTTTGTCAGCAAAGTAATGTCTCTGATTTTTAATATGTTGTGTAGGTTGGTCAAAACTTTTCTTCCAAGGAGCAAATGTCTTTTAATTTTATGGCTGCAGTCACCATCTGCAGTGATTTTGGAGCCCCCCCAAATAAAGTCTGTCACTGTTTCCACAGTTTCCCCATCTATTTGCAGTGAAGTGGTGGGACTAGATGTCATGATCTTAGTTTTCTGAATGTTGAGTTTTAAGCCAGCTTTTTCACTCTCCTCTTTTAGTTTCATCAAGAGGCTCTTTACTTCTTCTTTGTTTTCTGCCATTGATTAGTGATTCTTTATGTTGCTTCAGTTGTGTCTGACTCTTTGTGACCCCATGGACTGTAACCCATCTGGCTCCTCTGTCTATGGGATTTTCTAGGCAAGAATACTGGAGTGAGTTGCCATTCCCTTCTCCAGGGAATCTGTCCAACCCAAGGATCGAACCTGTGTCTCTTATGTCTCCAGCATTGACAGATGGGTTCTTTACCACTAGTACCACCTGGGAAGCCCTTTAACTAAAGAAAGGATTTTAAAAATATTTCTTCACCAATGAACCTCAAAAAGAAATCTTGATCTTATTCAAGTCTAGAAACTAAAAAGTTCTTTGAATGAGGTTGAGAAAAGAAATAGGGAAAAAAAGGTATTAGGACATAGAACATGGCTTAAACCAAAGCATGGGAATGAAGACATTTATAATGTGATCTGGAGTTCAGTTTTACTGAAGCAGAAGTAACATCCATGCCCATCACTCCAACCTGCAGACTGGATGACATGGAATTTATTCTGCACAACTTTGTCACTTCTGTGTTTAACACAGTAGCTGGCATATGGTATGTACTCACTAAACATTTGTTGAAAGATCACTCAGGTTAGAATGAAGAAGTGTTGAAAAATGAAGATAAAATATGCTATAGAGCATCCTGACTGAATGTAAAACATCCATAAAAATATAAAGGAATGTGTACATATTGTTCAGTATTACAGCCACATTGCCTAGTAAAGAAAGTAATCTGATCATTTGAGAGCAAGCAATTAAAAAGTCTCAGTAATGAGGACAGTAAAGCAAATATTGGTTCTTCTAGTACCAAATGCTATGGAGTGAAATTTCTACCTGGTATAGGAAAATTGAACAATAGACCTGTGACATGAGTAAATAAAAAGTAACCTAGGTTTAATTAATTCAAAAAAAATTTTTTCCCTCAATTTAAAATTTTATTGGCTTTTGGGAACAGATACAACAATGTTCACAAAATCTTAAGTACAAAATACTAAAATATCTACAGAGATGGGTATATGGAACATATTATTATTATTATTTTTTACTTTACAATATTGTATTGGTTTTGCCATATATCAACATGAATCTGCCACAGGTGTACATGTGATCCCCATCCTGAACCCCTCTCCCTTCTCCCTCCCTGTACTATCCCTCTGGGTCATCCCAGTGCACCAGCCCCAAGCATCCTGTATCCTGCATCGAACCTGGACTGGAGATTCGTTTCTTATATGATACTATACATGTTTCAATGCCATTCTCCAAAATCATCCCACCCTCCCTCTCCCACAGAGTCCAAAAGACTGTTCTATACATCTGTGTCTCTTTTGCTGTCTCGCATACAGGGTTTTCGTTACCATCTTTCTAAATTCCATATGCATGCATTAGTATACTGTATTGGTGTTTTCCTTTCTGGCTTACTTCAGTCTGTATAATAGGCTCCAGTTTCATCCACCTCATTAGAACTGATTCACATGTATTCTTTTTAATGGCTGAGTAATATTCCATTGTGTATATGTACCACAGCTTTCTTATCCATCCATCTGCTGATGGACATCTAGGTTGCTTCCATGTCCTGGCTATTATCAACAGTGCTGCGATGAACACTGGGGTACATGTGTCTCTTTCAATTCTGGTTTCTTTGGTGTGTATGCCCCGCAGTAGGATTGCTGGATCATAAGGCAGTTCTATTTCCAGTTTTTTAAGGAATCTCCACACTGTTCTCCATAGTGGCTGTACTAGTTTGCATTCCCACCAACAGTGTAAGAGGGTTCCCTTTTCTCCAGTTGGCAAGGAAAGTCAAAATTTTTCTTTTGACTTTCCTTGCCAAGATTTCTTACCAGTTTCTGAGTGGACAAATTGACATTGTAATTCATGTTGTTGCATTCAAAATTGTTTTGTTAATTTGTGCCTTGGTCATCTATATCAGAATTTCTTTTACTCTAAGTGTTTCATTTCACATTAACATTTTCTATTGAATGCTATTCCTTGTTAAAGATTTTCTTTCAAGTATTCTTATACATTGGGCTTCCTTGGTGGCACAGTGGTAAAGAATCTACCTGCCAATGCAGGAGACACAAGAGACTTGGGTTCAATTCCTGGGTGAGAAGATCCCTTGGAGAAAGAAATGGCAATGGACTACAATATTCTTGCCTGGAAAATTCTGTGGATGGAGTAGCCTGGGAGACTATAGTCCATGGGTTTGCAAAAGTTTCAGACACAACTGAGTGATTAAGTGCATATAGACACACATGGACACACACACACATTCTTATACATAGGTTACATAGTAGGTGAATATTATTCAAATCAGAAGGGTTTTGTCAGCACAGGTACTGGAAATTCAATTTAAATACCGTAAAAAAAGTAACTCACTGGTCTGGGTAACCTGGAAATCAGGGGTAGATCTAGATTCACACACATTAAAATCCAGGGCTCTAGTAAGGTTATCAGGCCTTTATCTTCGTCCCTCAACTCTGCTTCTTGCTGTGTGTCATTTTAATTTTTTTCTACTCATGATGAGCTTTTCACATGTGGTTTTTAAGGAGGCTTCTGGAGGGACCAGTTATCCCTGTTTCCAGTATAATAGCACTAGAGGAGGTAACTGAAAGTGAAAGTGTTAGTCACCCAGTCTTTTCTGACTCTATGACCCAATGGAACCCACCATGCTCCTCTGTCCATGGAATTCTCCAGGCAAGAATACTGGAGTGGGTTGCCATTTCCTATGCCAGAAGATCTCCTCGACCCAAGGATTGAACCCACATCTCCCATATTGCATGCAGAGTCACCAGGGAAGCCCCATAGATATTATCTCTCTAATGTTTGTCCTCAGAAAACACTGACTGGTCCAGCAAGACATGTAGTTCTCAGGAATGATTTGCAAAGTTGGGTTTTATGATTAGCTTGGTTTTTTGATTAGCCTGGAAGATAATGTCCCTTTCCTCTCTGACTCCCTCACCTTCAGTGGCCTAGGTGTGTTTGGCACCCCGTGTAATAGCACTGCAAGAATACAGGTATTGAAGGAAGAATTCTCAGATGGAAAGTGATGTTGGACATTCAATATATGACTACAATTATGACCTAACAGTGGAGATTATTGGAAACAATGAGGTAAGCAGTATATATCCTGACATGGAATGCCATCTGAACAAAATTTATTTTTGCCTTGTGATAATTTTTAATACTTTAACCTACAAAGATGGTTGCAACAAATCTACCTCACATGTTTTCTTCAGTAGTATCTTAACCACTTTCTGATCAAGAGGTGAGGCCTAACTCCTCTGTCTGCCCCTAAATCTGGATTATAACTAACAAAAAATGGCAAAAGTGATGCTGCAGGGCTTCTGAAGCCAGGTTAAAAGCAGTATTGTGTTTCTGCCATGGTCTCCTGGAATGCTGCGCTTGGGATGATCCCTCTTAAAGCCCAGGAGACACACTGGTTTGGCTGTGTGTAGAAGTTCTTATCAGCAGTTCTAGCTAAGCTTAGCCTTTCAGTCATCCCAGCCCAGGAACCAGACATGTGAGTAAATGAACTGTCTTGGAAGTATATGCTACAGCTCCAGCTGTTTCAGTTCCCAGCCATTTGTATCACTCACAGAAGAGGCTCTAGACATACAGGAGAAAAGACAAGCCGCACCACTATGTCCTGGTAGAATTTCTGACTCCCCAAATTAGATGGCACAATAAAAAAAAAATCAGGTGTTATGACCACTATGAACTTTGGTTGGCTTGTAATGAAGCGATAAACAATTAGAGCATAATCCATGCTCTCAGTGCTCAACATGGGTTTTGGAAGAGGACAGAACATATTTTCCCCTGACATCTGAAACATGATCACTCCAGATGAAAAATGTATTCTGAAAATAAGATTTTTAGAGAGGGATTTGACTGATAGTGTAAAGACAATCAAATACATTATTTAAAAGAGGTGCATTTTGAGATCTTAAAGTTGATGAAAGATATTAATTAAGGGAGAGAAGTATAAAATAAAATCCAGGGATAGACAGTTTAGTGATCAGCACCTACTTGGGATAACAAGAAATTGACGATTGGAATATATAGGAGGGAGTTCAAAATGAATTTCAAAGCAGGATAATTTATTGGGGTCTTGAATGGTCTGCAAAGTTTAGATTTAGATAAAGACTAATAAGAGGGTGTTAAAATGTATTCTATTTGAAAATTTTATACCCCAAATGGTAAATTTGTTGTCATGATCATGTTTTAGATGAAGGCATGAGTAACAATCCCATGATGCCGTGACCAGAGAGTCTGGCAGAAAACGTGAAAAGCATGTAGAAATGGTGGAAAATAAATAGCATAATTGTATGACCAATTATAATTGGGGATTAAGTATAAATCCTTGCTTCCTATAAATGACTAATCCAAATAATTCCAAAAAATGACTATAGTTTTTAGTGAGGGACAGTGGAGAAAAGAAGCTTATTTTGAGAGATTTTCAAGTGTTACTCATTAGTATAGTGATATAGTTTTCAAGAATAACAGTGGAAAAAATTTGTTTTCATGTGGCATATTTGTGATCTTAGATTTTTCACACTAGTCTTGTCAATCATAGGTCTTAAACTAGACCAACAGAACATGTTGTACCTGCTGTGTGTACTTTTGGTTTAATACTCAAAATCTCAGTCAGTAACTGGGATTTAGAGCAAGTAACATTTCTTTGGAAGGAATGATGCTAAAGCTGAAACTCCAGTACTTTGGCCACCTCATGCGAAGAGTTGACTCATTGGAAAAGACTCTGATGCTGGGAGGGATTGGGGGCAGGAGGAGAAGGGGACGACAGAGGATGAGATGGCTGGATGGCATCACTGACTCGATGGACGTCTGAGTGAACTCCGGGAATTGGTGATGGACAGGGAGGCCTAGTGTGCTGCAATTCATGGGTCGCAAAGTCGGACACGACTGAGTGACTGAACTGAACTAAACATTTCTAGAACTTACTTCTAACATTGGAGAACTATTATTTGACTATTACATTGAGTCTGTGAAAGAATCAGATGAATAAATATGTGTGCAAATGTTTTTGTACACTATCAAATTGTATACACATTCTTGAAATGAAACTAGAGTAGGCTAGAATGTTAAAATCGTAGCAAAGGAGTATGTTATAGGGTAAAGCCCCTGAGAAGTATTTATGCTCTGTGCTGGTGTCTTGGATTCTGTGTGCAATGTGTAATGTGCTCAGTTTCTCAGTCGTGTCCTACTCTTTGTGGCCCTATGGACTGTAACCCACCCAGGATCTCCTGTCCATTGAATTTTCCAGGGAAAAATTCTGGAGTGGAGTTGCATTTTCGACTTCAGGGGATCTTCCCAACCTAAGAATTGAACCCTGGGTCTCTTGCATTTCCTACATTGGAAGATGAATTCTTTACCATAGCATCACTTGGGAAGCTCTTGGATTCTATATAGGGCTACAAAAGGAATAGTTCAGCCCAGACTGAAGACTGGGGAACACAATTGCATATTGGGTCAGAATAGACTCATACTATAGGGCAAGGAGCCAGAAATGGGTGTGGAGGTGAGTCTGAACGTGAGAAATGAGAAATCAATGAGATGAATCAGAGAAACATGTTTAAATAGTCCAGGAAGTCAGAAAAATATCAAAGGGTATCCGTAGTAGGGACAGAGACATTGGTATAATCAGTTTTCTCTGTTGGTGGTTCTCTTAATGTGGGGCTTCTTCCACAAGGGCTTAATGAGGGATTCTCACATAGGATTACTTAATAAGGACTGCATCCTCTTCATTCCTTCAGTTCTCAAAATTGCTATATTCATATCTCAAGCTAGATTTTGAAAGCTAAGGAATATAGGAACTGTTGTCCTAGCTGGATCAGACTCATTATCGTTGATAGTGCTCTCCAAATACGAGGGCAGGTGACACTAAAAGCACCCACAATATAGAGCCCTTATTTTGTATCTGGACTCGCAAAAGCCCCTCCTATAATTTGCCATTTCCCTTTTGAAATCCTGTTGCCTCAGAAATTGTTCTACCACCTTGCCCATCTTCTTTGATTGTTCGTTCTATTAGCTTGGATCTTCATTTTTTTCTGACCTTAGAAAACATCCAGCATCTTTTGATTCCATGCCCCAGAGCCACAAGCCACTCTTGCTCTATTCTAGCATTTTAATTTAGTGTTGGTTGTCAGGGTCAAAACCTTAAAGAGATTGGTCAGACAGGGCAATTACATATTCTGTTAGGTAGATGTTAATGTGGTCAGTTTTATTTCAGGTCAAACATGGAGGTTATCTTCTGTTCTCAGAAGTTATTTGAGTGATGGTACAGAACTTTATCAGCACCAAGTAATGCTGTGTATTTGAAAGTAAACATTTCATTGTGGGTACAGCATGTAAATTAAAAAATGCAAAGCATATCTTTTCCATTTGCAAATATATTTTCAATTTCTGATATGAGAATTTAATTATATTTCAAGGTGAATTTTTAAACATATTAAATGTTTAAAAGAATATTTTCTATTTTCAAAGAAAATTTTTTGATTTACAGAAAAATTGTGAAGATAGTACAGAGTTCCTAAATACCCAAAGCCAATACATTTGTCACAATCAGTGAACAAACACTGATGCAAATTTATTATATACAGTTTGTAATTCAGATTTCCTTAGTTTTTATTTAATATCCTTTTTCTATTCCAAAATTCCATTGAGAGCACCATAATTCTATTTATTTATGGTCTTCTTAGCTCCAGTGACTATGTCAATGGATCAGATTTTCCATGTTTTTGATGACTTTGACAATTTTGAGGAATTTCTGTGGAATGTTTTTCACTTGGCATGTGACTACGTTCTATGTTTTCCTCATTATTAGACTGGGATTATGGGCTCCCCTGTGGCTCAGCTGGAAAAGATCCACCTTCAGTGAGGAAGACCTGAGTTCGTTCCCTGGGTTGGGAAGATCTCCTGGAGAAGGGAAAGGCTACCCACTCCAGTACTCTGGCCTGAAGAATGCCATGGACCATCTAGTCCATGGGGTCATAAAGAGTTGGACACAATAGAGCGACTTTCACTTTCACTTTTTCATGGACTTTGGGAAGGAGGATCACAGAACAAAATTTACATTCTTATTCTATCAAGACATAAGCCACATCTGGCAGGGTGACTTATCACTTCAGATGTTGATCTAGATCATCTGACTGAGGCAGTGCTTGTCAGTTTTCTCCAGACTTACTCACTTTTTCCTCTTTTCTATAGTGTACTCTTTGGAAGGTGGTCACATTGCTACCATCTATAATTAAGTAGGGGAATTAAAGCCCACATTCTTAAGTGATGATATTACATGCATTGTTATTTTGTGGAAGATTGGCTTACTCTCCCCCACTTATTTATTTATTTATATCCATCTTGACCCATGGATATTTATTTTGTACTTTGGGCCATAACTCAATACTTTAAGTATTGATTTAATAAAGTTCATTTCAAAAGAAAGTTTCAGGTTCACCATAAAGTTTAATGGAAAATGCAGAGCTCCCACATACCCTCTGCTCTGACATATGCACATCTTTCCCATGACCAACATCACACCCCAGAGAGATACATGTGTTACAATGAACCTACACTTGTACATGGTTATCTCTCAAAGTCCATTCTTTACATCATGGTTCACTTTGGGTGCTGTACATTCTTTAGGTTTTTTAAAAATGCTTTATTTATTTATTGGCCTCACCACATGGAGTGCAGGATCCTAGTTCCCTGTCCAGGGATTAAACTTGAGCCCCCTGTAGTAGAAGCATAGAGTCCTAACCACTGGGACCACCAGGAAAGTCCCCATTTTTTTGAGTTTTTACAAATGTATTACAAAATATCTCCACCATTATGGCACCATAAGAATAGTATTACTGTCCTAAAAATTCTCTCTGTTCTGCATATTCATCCCTTCTTCCTGCTAACCCCTGGCAACCACTGATCTTCTCACCGCCTCCATAGTTTTGCCTTTTCCAGAATGTCCTGTAGTTGGAATCAAACTGTATGTAGCCTGATCAGATAGGCTTCTTTCATTTAGTAATAAACATTTAAATTTCTTTCATGTATTTTCATGACCAGATAGCTCATTTCTCTTTAGTACTGAATAATACTTCACTGTCTGTATGTACCACAGTTTAGTTATCCAACCACCTACTGAAGGATATCTTGGTTGTTTCCAAGTTTTAGCAATTATGGATAAAAATGGTATAAATACCTGTGTGCAACTGTTTTGTGTAGACATAAGCTTCCACTTCATTAGGTAAATACTAAGCAGTGTGATTGTAGTATTGTATGGTAAGAATATGTTTAGCTTTGTAAAAAACTACCAAACTGTCATCCAAAGTGGATGTGCTATTTTACATTCTGACCAGCAAAGAATGAAGGCCCTCCATATTCTCACCAGCATTTTGTGTTGTCAGTCTTCTGGATGTGCGCAGTTTTCATAGTGGTATCTTATTATTTTAATTTGCATTTCCCTAATGCCCTATGGCGGAGAAGGCAATGGCAACCCACTCCAGTGTTCTTGCCTGGAGAATCCCAGGGACGGGGGAGCCTGGTGGGCTGCTGTCTATGGGGTCGCACAGAGTCGGACACGACTGAAGTGACTTAGCAGCAGCAGCAGCAGCAGCAATGCCCTATGGTATTGCGCTTTTTTCATATGCTTTTTGTCATATGCATATCTTTTGATGATGAATCTGCTAGGTCTTTTCTGTATCTTCAATCAAATTGTTCATTTTCTTATTGTTGAGTTTTAAGAGTTCTTTATATTCTTTAGAAAAGTCTTTTATCAGATGTGTCTTGCAAATATTTTCCCCAAGTCTGTACATAGTCTCTTACTACTGCCTTTTTCAGAGCAGAAATTTTAAAATTTTAATAAAGTCTAGCTTACCAATTATTTCTTTCATGAATCATGACTTTGGTATTACCTAAAAAGCCACTGGTAAACCAAAGGTCAACTCACGTTTCTCCTTTGTTGTTTTCTAGGACTTTCATGGTTTAACACTTTACATTTACATAGCTCTAGTTTGAATTTTTGTGAGGGGTAAAGGTCTGCGTGTGGATTCTTTTTTTTTTTTGCATGTGGATATAGAGTTGTTCCAGTACCATTTTTTTGAAAAGACTAATTTTCCTGCAGTGTATAGCCCTAGTGTATGCGTTAGTCGCTCAGTTGTGTCCAACTTTTTGTGACCGCGTGGACTGTAGCCTGCCAGGCTCTCTGTTCATGGAATTCTCCAGGCAAGGATATGGAGTGGGTTGCATTCCTTTCTCCAGGGGATCTTCTCAACCTAGGGACTGAACCTGGGTCTCCTGCATTGCAGGCAGATTCTTTACCATCTGAGTTACTAGGGAAGCCCAATCTCTTTGTCAAAGATTAGTGTTCTAGGTTTGACTATTGGGAGTTTCTTTCCATTAACCCTTTGATATATTTCCATCACTTAAAAAAAAAATTGAGCACTTCTTTACTTTCTGGCACTACAAGTAGCCCAGGCTCATCTTGTATATCTCTTGCCCCATTCCTAGAATAGTCATTCCTTCAAGAAGCCCAGTTCCTTTTACTGGAGAATAATATTCAAAATCAAGATTTGAGTGTTAGATGTGCTCATTGTTTATCAGGTTATCATTTTAAACTCTCTCAAATGATAGAGCAATTAAATAGATAGAGCAATCTAAATAGATACAACCCCTGTATATAAACGTGCACAGCCCGTGAACACATATACACACATTTCAATATGTGATCATCTGTACCTATATTAAAAGTTCATACTGATATCACCAATTTTAATGCATTGCCTTATATATCATTTTAACTACTCCTGCTTGTTTAACTGAAAATTTTCACTCCAAAAGTGAGACATTTGGCTGTCAGCTTCCACCTTACTTTTACTTAATTGTTCAATTCCAGTATACATGTATAGTGATTTCAGAATTGTTAACCCATACACTCATAAGAAACAATTTTATCAATTAGAATAGAGTGCAGATGTACATTTCTTTTTTTCTCCTTTAGTCCTATAGACTACTCATTTCCAAAGTCACTTCACTTAGCATTCTTCACCCCACCTTCTTTCAGTGAGGATGTATCTTACGTTTGCTGTAGAGTTATATTCTTTTGCCACATTTCACATTACATTCTGGAATCCCTCAACTTTCTAAGTGATTTTTTAAAATCTGCATACTTTAGGATTTACTTTTTTGCTGTATCTTTCTATATTTTCTGACAAATGTGCAATATCATGTATCCACTATTACAGTATAGTTTCACTGCACTAAAAAATCTATTGTTATTTTTCCCCATGTATAGATCTACTTCCTTGCCTCTCCCAGCAACCACTGATCTGTTTATTTTCTTTAAAATATTGACTTTTTGAGAATGTCATATACATGAAATTATTCAATGTACAGTTTTTTCCTACTGCCTTCTTTCATTTAGTAATATGCATTTAAACTTCATCCATGTATTTTCAGGTTTTATAGTGCATTACTTTTAATCACCAAATGGCATTTCATTTCATGGATATCCCACTATTTGTTTATTAATTCACCTATTGAAGGACATCTTGGTTGTTAACATTTTTATTTTTTATGAATAAAGCTTCTATAATATGTACAGGTTTTGAAAGTGGAGAGTGAAAAAGTTGGCTTAAAGCTCAACATTCAGAAAACGAAGATCATGGCATCTGGTCCCATCACTTCATGGGAAATAGATGGGGAAACAGTGGAAACAGTGTCAGACTTTATTTTTCTGGGCTCCAAAATCACTGCAGATGGTGATTGCAGCCATGAAATTAGAAGACACTTACTCCTTGGAAGGAAAGTTATGACCAACCTAGATAGCATATTCAAAAGCAGACACGTTACTTCGCCAATAAAGGTTCGTCTAGTCAAGGCTATGGTTTTTCCTGTGGTCATGTATGGATGTGAGAGTTGAACTGTGAAGAAGGCTGAGCACTGAAGAATTGATGCTTTTGAACTGTGGTGTTGGAGAAGACTCTTGAGAGTCCCTTGGACTGCAAGGAGATCCAACCAGTCCATTCTGAAGGAGATCAGCCCTGGGATTTTTTTGGAAGGAATGATGCTGAAGCTGAAACTCCAGTGCTTTGGCCACCTCATGAGAAGAGTTGACTCATTGGAAAAGACTCTGATGCTGGGAGGGATTGTAGGCAAGAGGAGAAGGGGACGACAGAGGATGAGATGGCTGGATGGCATCACTGACTCGATGGACGTGGGTCTGAGTGAACTCCGGGAGTTGGTGATGGACAGGGAGGCCTGAAGTGCTGGGATTCATGGGGTCGCAAAGAGTCGGACACGACTGAGTGACTGACCTGATCTGATCTGATCTGATGTAGACATTAATTTCCAAGTCAGTTGGGTAAATATCTAGGAGCATGATTACTGCATCAAATGACAAGACTGTGTTTAGTTTGTGAGAAACTGCCAAGCTGTCTTCTGGAGTGGTGGCATTGCATTCCTACTGGCAGTGAATGAGTTTCTGTTGCACTACATTCTTGTCAGCAATGGATATTGTCATTTTATTGTTGTTGTTGTTGTTTATATTTCAGTCCTGCTGATCAGCCTGTGGTGCTATTTCGTTGATTTAATTTGCATTTCTCTAATGACAAAGGGTGTTGAATATGTTTTCATACACTTATTTGCCATATGTATATCTGCTTTCGTGAAGCGTCCAGATCTTTTGCCCATTTTTAAATTTCATTGTTTGGTTTTTACTGTTGACTTTTAGACTTCTTGTATATTTTGAGTATAAATGCTTTAACAGATATGTAATTTGCAAATATTTTCCCCAGCGTGTGGCTTGTCATTATATTCTCTTGACAGTGTCATTGCAGAAGAGTTCTTAATTTAAAAAAAAGTGGAAGTTATCAATTTTTCTTTCATAAATTTTACTTTTAATATATCTAAACTCTAGGTTGTATAGATTTTTTTCCTATGTTTTCTTGCCAAAGGGCTATAATTTAGCAATTTATATTTATGTCTATGATCTATTTTAGTTTTTTTAATGTATGTATAAGACCTTTAGTCTCTATCCTCTTCATATTTTTTAACATGGACACATTTCTGTTGAAATTATTGCTTTTTCTCCATTGCATTGTCTTGTGTTTTTGTCAAAAATCAGTTGCTATATTTATGTGTCTATGGGATTTCCTGGTGGCTCAGATGGTAAGGAATTTGACTGCAATGCAGGAGACCAGGGTTTGATCTCTGGGTCAGGAAGATCCCTGGAGAAGGGAATGGCAGCCCATCCCAATATTCTTGCCTGGAAAATTCCAGGGACAGAAGCTCACCAGAGCCTTTGGTGTTCAGAGTTTTTATTGGCTTGATTATGTATTTCCTGCACAGCTGACCTTTAATCTCTAGCCTCCCTCCAAGACTGAACTAACACTTTAGCCTCCAGTTCCTTCGGAGGTCACAGCTAATGTGCTGTGGCCCAAATATCCCACAATAAATCACATGGTGAAGGTCATAGCCCCTAGGCCAGCAAAGACACTCCCATTGGGTCACACATCCCAGGGACCTTGAGACCATCTTCCAGGAGCTGAGAGCAAAATTCAGACCTCTCTTTGGGTAAGGCTAATTCTCCATTACCCGTCACACAGGACATAAAATTATATGGATTTTAAAGATAAAACAGAATTTAAATATACATGGTAGTGACAATATTTACCAGATTTTTGAAGAACTTGAGGTCTTTCCTTTCCTATCAAAAAGAAGGTTGTAAATTACAATATGTTTAAGTATTTTAAAGCCAACATTTTAATAAAGAAAATATTAAAAGTGGTCAATTTTTATACTTAGATAACTTAATTGTTGCAGTTTTCTGTATTATTATACGTTAATCTTTATAGGATGTTGTCTGTCTTTAACACTGTAGGAACAAGAATGTTTTACATGTTCTTCCCTCAGGGACGCATTCTTTCAATAAGGAGGCAATTCTGTTAAATTTAACTATCATCCCTTGCTTATAAATCAATATTTTTTGTGTGTCTGTTTTTCAGTGATCAGGTTACTGTCTACAGATCTTTTCTTTGGTTTCCATTAGCATACAATACTTTTAGAATGTCACCTCTTAAAAATGAGTTTAACCAAAGCCAAAATAGCTTTCTTCATTTCAAACATGCTAGTATCTGTAGTGCAACCAGAAGGCAATTATTGCTCACTTTGAGATTTAGCTTATTAGAGGCAGAGTGCTAAAGGAAACAGGCTAATTTTTTGGTGGTTGTACTTTTCTCTTTAAAAATGAGAGATGTTCGTTGTGGCAAAGGCCTCGTAATGATGCGTGCAGTGTTCATGGGCTGTGTTGCTTGACTGGTTTCAGAGAAAAACACTTTTTGAACATCAGATTTTTCACCCTTTCCCTATTATCTTCAGCTTCCCCTTCTTGGTTTATCGGGTGATTATGTCTGATTCAGTAGTCAGTAATACTCTCATTGCACTTGGAAATATTGCATACAAACCACCCATTAAAAGGGTAGACAGGGAAGATATCATTGAATGCTGTTTTCAGATTCGGTAGATGCCTTTTGAATTTTGTGTAGCTTCTAGGGAGGTACCCTTGCAAATTACTTTTCTTTAAAAATGTCTTTAATTTCCTTTCTAATTCATAAATTCATTTTTACTTAAACCCAGCTTCATTACTTCTCCTTCTCTTTTGTAAACTATCATAGTGAATCAGAGACTCAAAAGTTCTTTAATGTCTTGGGTAGCACCCATTTTATTTTTGAATCTGTCATTTTGAAAAAGTTCCACAACTTGATCTGGGTGAGATGAAATGCAATCTTAGTGTACAATCTGTTTCAGGTCATATCTTTTGACTCAGGTTGTCATGGAAAGAGAAAATAGGACATAGGTTAAGTTTGGTCTCAGTAAATATATCAAACTTTTGAAATAGATTCCTTGTATATGTAAACTTGCCAGTTTTTCTCATATTAAATATTTGTCTTCTTTCTAGTCAGAGAACTATGTAGAAATATTATTCTGTAAATAGCATCAACTGCCTAAAACAGAGCCAGAACTGGATATGATTATATAACCTTAAAAATACTGAATATTGGGTAAACAACAAGGTCCTACTGAATAGCACTGGGAACTATATTCAATATCTTATGATAAACCATAACAGAAAATAATGCAAGAAAAAATACATATATGTATAGCTGAATCACTTTCCTGTACAGCAGAAATTAATACAACATTTTAAATCAACTATACTTTAATAAAAAATACTTGAATATGCATTCATTTACTTACTAAATATTAGTTAATTCACATTAGTTTAGAAAACAGTACATTGTAACTAGTTCCACAATGATTAAATTTAGAATGATAATTGTGACTAATAAAAAATAACTTATGTGCCGTCTTGCAAAAAAAAAATATTCATCTAATTTTTAAGATTTTTTTTTGAGAACTAAATATTTTTAAGTATGTTCTAAACTTGAAACTGCTATGAAAATTATTGAGTGAAAGAAAAATATGTGTAGGTTTCACACTGACTTTGGATTTTACACTTATAACCTTGAAATTTAGTATTAAGATCAATGTATTTGTAAAGTTCATTTAGCTTGATATTTGTCTGTATATTGGCCAGGGAGAACTTTAATTCTCACTACACCACAGGTAGGGAGCTGTCTGGGCTCTCAATTTCCCAATCATTTGTAACATTGCATAAGTAATATATGCCCTTGGTATGTTACTTAATAAAGCTACTGAGTCTTCTTTTGTTATTGCGTTCACAGAAAAACATGTGTTTATGGTCAGTCACCTTGTCATGTCTTCAGGCTCCTCTGTCCATGGAGTTTTCAAGGAAAGAATACTGGAGTGGTTTGTCATTTCCTCCTCCAGGGGATCTTCCTGAGCTAGGGACCAAACCCACATCTCTTGCATCTCCTGCATGACTGAAAATGCTGGCTTAGCCATTATGGATGACAGTGTGGAGATTCCTTTAAAAATTGGAAATAGAACTGGCATTTGACCCAGCAATCCCACTTCTGGGCATACACACCAAGGAAACCAGAATTGAAAGAGACACGTGTACCCCAATGTTCATCGCAGCACTGTTTATAATAGCCAGGACATGGAAGCAACCTAGATGTCCATCAGCAGATGAATGGATAAGAAAGCAGTGGTACATATATACAATGGAGTATTACTCAGCCATTAAAAAGAATACATTTGAATCAGTTCTAATGAGGTGGATGAAACTGGAGCCTATTACACAGAGTGAAGTAAGCCAGAAAGAAAAACACCAATACAGTATACTAACACATATATATGGAATTTAGAAAGATGGTAACGATAACCCTGTATGCAAGACAGCAAAAGAGACACAGATGTATAGAACAGTCTTTTGGACTCTGTGGGAGAGGGCGAGGGTGGGATGATTTGGGAGAATGGCATTGAGACATGTATATTATCATATGTGAAACGAATTGCCAGTTCAGGTTCGATGCAGGATACAAGATGCTTGGGGCTGGTGCACTGGGATGACCCAGAGGGATGGTATGAGGAGGGAGGTGGGAGGAGGGTTCAAGATGGGGAGCACATGTACACCCGGGGTGGATTCATGTCAATGTATGACAAAACTAATACAATATTGTAAAGTAATTAGCCTCCAATTAAAATAAATAAATTTATTTTAAAAAGACATAAAAAAAACCCCTCAACATTTGGGAAAAAAAACCCCCACAAAACTATGGCATACAGTCCCATCAGTTCAGTTCAGTTCAGTCTCTCAGTCATGTCCGACTCTGTGACACCATGAATTGCAGCACGCCAGGCCTCCCTGTCCATCACCAACTCCCGGAGTTCACTGAGACTCACGTCCATCAAGTCGGTGATGCCATCCAGCCATCTTATCCTCTGTCGTCCCCTTCTCCTCCTGCCTCCAATCCCTCCCAGCATCAGAGTCTTTTCCAATGAGTCAACTCTTCGCATAAGGTAGCCAAAGTACTGGAGTTTCAGCTTTAACATCATTCCTTCTAAGGAACACCCAGGGCTGATCTCTTTTAGAATAGATTGGTTGGATCTCCTTGCAGTCCAGGGGACTCTCAAGAGTCTTCTCCAACACCACAGTTCAAAAGCATCAATTCTTCGGCACTCAGCTTTCTTTGCAGTCTAACTCTCACATCCATACATGACCACTGGAAAAACCACAGTCCCATCACTTCATGGCAAATAGAAGGGGAAGTGTGAAGAACTGACAGATTTTATATTTTTGGGCTCCCAAATCACTTCAGACAGTGACTGCTGCCATGAAATTAAAAGATGCTTACTCCTTGGAAGGAAAGCTATGACCAACTTGGACAGTATATTAAAAAGCAGAGACATCACCTTGCAGACAAAGTTCCTATAGTCAAAGTTATGGTTTTTACAGTAGTCATGTATGGATGTGAGAGTTGGACCATAAAGAAGACTGAGTGCTCAAGAATTAATGCTTTTGATTGTGGTGCAGGAGAAGACTCTTGAGAGTCCCTTGGACTTCAAGGAAGTCAAACCAGTTAGTCCTAGAGGAAATCAAGCCTGAATATTCATTGGAAGGACTGAGGCTGAAACTTCAATACTCTGGCCTCCTGATGCAAAGAGCTGGTTCATTGGAAAACCCTAAACAACTCTGAATACCCTAATTTTTAAAAAAAGGTATGGGAAACTGTGTTAAGCATAAATCAACATTTTTGTTTGTGTGTGTGTGTTTTTTTAAACAGCAGTAATTCATGTATTTAAAAAGAATTGACAGGCTGACTCAGTCAGTGGTAGAGCTGGCTAGTGGTTATAGGTGAACCATGGAGGCTTTTACAAAATGTTTTACTTATGGAATACCTATATTATTTTATTTTTTAAAATAGGATCCTATTAACTTTAATCAGAATACTCATTGTACTTCCCTGGTGGCTCAGATGGTAAACTGTCTGCCCGCAATGTGGGAGACCTGGGTTCGATCCCTGGGTCGGGAAGATCCCGTGGAGAAGGAAATGGCAACCCACTCCAGTACTCTTGCCTGGAAAATTCCATGAACTGAGGAACCTGATAGGCTACAGTCCATGGGGTTGCGAAGAGTTGGACACGACTGCGTGACTTCACTTTCACTTTTCACTTTCTGGTTTCAGTTCAGTTCTATTCAGTTGTTCAGTTGTGTCTGACTATTTGAGATCCCATGGACTGCAGCACACCATGCTTCCCTGTCCATCACCAACTCCCAGAGCTTACTCAAACTCAAGTCCATTGAGTCAGTGATGCCATCCAACCATCTCATCCTCAGTTGTTTGAGGTTATTGATTTTTCTCCCTGCAATCTTGATTCCAGAGAGTGTTTCATCCAGCCCAGCATTTTGCATCATGTACTCTGCATAAAAGTTACATAAGCAGGGTGACAATATACAATCTTGATACACTCCTTTCCTGACATGGAACCAGTCTTTTGTTACATGTCCAGTTCTAACTGTTGCTTCTTGACCTACATACAGATTTCTCAGGAAGCAGGTAAGGTGGTATGGTATTCCCATCTCTTTCAGAATTTTCCACAGTTTATTGTGATCCACACAGTCAAAGGTTTTGGCATAATCAATAAAGGAGAAGTGGATGTTTTTCTGGAACTCTCTTGCTTTTTCAATGATCCAATGAATATTGGCAATTTGATCTCTGGTTCCTCTGCCTTTTCTAAATCCAGTTTGCACATCTGGAATTTCATGGCTCAAGTATAATATCTGGATTCAAGATATAAGAACAAAATATAGTTATCTGAGTCATGTCATTTGGTACTTTTATGGCTTTTATTGCTCTTAATGAATTGTTGTTTGGTGTGACTTCATCAGATTATACTCAGGGATATTTCAGGAAGCAATCCTATTGAATTCATTGCTTTGTCTAATGAAAAGATATTATCGTAACACATTAAAGTGAAAGTCTCTCAGTCATGTCCAACTCTTTGTGATCCCATTGACTAAACAGTCCATGGAATTCTCCAGGCCAGAATACTGGAGTGAGTAGCCATTCCCTTCTTCAGGGAATCTTCCCAACCTGGGGATCTTCCCAACCCAGGAATTGAACCCAGGTCTCATGCATTCCAGGTGGATTCTTTATCAGCTGAGGCACCCACGGAAGCCCAAGAAAACTGGAGTGGTTAGCTTATCCCTTCTCCTATGGATCTTCCTGACCCAGGAATTGAACTGGAGTCTCCTGCATTGCAGGAGAATTCTTTTCCAGCTGAACTACCAGGGAAACTCAACACATAGATGTTAGCAAGAGCATAAAAGTCATGGCAGATTATAGTTTCCCAAAATGACCTCAATAATATTTCCCTATTCCATATGCTTTTATGCATGTGACTTTGTCACTCAATTAAAAGATGGATCTATTTCTGCAACCCCTTAAATCTGAGTGGACCACTTTGGTAGAAGTAAACTTTATACCTTCAGAGGCCAGGTGGTAAGAAGCCTTTCAGTCTCTACCAGGGACTGTTGGAATGTTTGCTTTGGAGATGCTGCCACAAGGACACCAGAGTCCATGCTATGTGAAAAGCCCAAGTAACATGGAGAGACCATGAATGATGCTTGGCTGGCAGCCCTTGTGGAGATTGTAGTGGGTAGCCATGTCAGATGGCTGTAGCACCAGTGAATATCTGACTGTATTTTCATGAGAAACCCTGGGTGAAAGGTACCCTCTGAAGCCCAATTAACCAGCAAAAATGTGAGAAACAATAATAAATTATTTTTCTAAGGCACCAGGTTTTGGAATGATGTGGTCACATAAGCAACAGGTAACAGGCCAGAACCTGGATGAATAAAGCACTGGAGTTTTAACTCCATTTTATGGCTGTACCCTTATTTCTACTTGACTCAATTCTTGTATGTGTTTTGCATTACTAATGTCTAGTTGGTATATTTATTTTGTAAGAAAGGTGAATGTACATAATGCTTCATGTATAAAATCATATTATGTCCAAGTGCAAGAGTACATATTAATCCAATTACCTTTTCTGAGATTTGTAAAGAAAACAGAAGGATACTAAGAAATAACATTATATTCTTGCTTCTCAAGAAAATAGAGATTTGATGAGCAAGAGCAAGTCTCTTACTCTACTTGTCCTAACAAGTAAAAAAAAAATGTTTGCTTATGTAGTTATTCAGCTTCCAAGCTATGCATGCAAATCTACTTGAGAAAAAAGATCACACAATGCTAAACATGTCATACTTTAGCACATAAAAGAATAAAGCACTATGTTTCTGACCTCTGAGGCATTATTCATCAGAATGATGAGGTATGCAGGTGAAGGTGACAGATAAAACAAAATGTATGAATTCTTAAATTAGTAACTAATAGAATTTCTGGTTCATTTATCTCAAAAATTTGCAATATCTAGCTTACTAAATATGGAAAATAGAAACTGCCCATATATAGTAACAAAGACATCTTATTGTTCAGGAAACAATGCTGGAAATTTAAATAGGACAAAAATAGGTAAAAACAAATGCATTTTACATATAAGCAAGTCTTTATTAAAGAATACTTCTTCCTTTCTACTGAAGATTCCTTTCTATTTTTTTTCTCAAGTATTAAAATAGCTCATTTGCTTTTGCCTTTAAACAAATCAAGAGTGTGTTTTAAAAGAGCATGGTTTCTATGGTTTTACATTCAGTTCAGTTCAGTTCAGTCGCTCAGTCATGTCCGACTCTGCAACCCCATGGACTGCAGCACACCAGGCTTCCCTGTCCATCACCAACTCCCAGAGCTTGCTCAAACTCATGTCCATCGAGTCGGTGAGGCCATCCAACCATCTCATCCTCTGTCATCCCCTTCTCCTCCCGGCTTCAATCTTTCCCAGCATCAGGTTCTTTTCCAATGAGTCAGTTATGTGCTTCAGGTGGCCAAAGTACTGGAGTTTCCGCTTCAGCATCAGTCCTGCCAGTGAATATTCAGGACTGATTTCCTTTAGGATGGATTGATTGGATCTCCTTGTGGTCCAAGGGACTCTCAAGAGTCTTCTCCAATACTACAGTTCAAAAGCATCAATTCTTTGGTGCTCAGCTTTCTTTATAGTCCAATTTTCACATCCATGGTTTTACATTAGGTAAGGGCATATGAAAGTACTGCAAATTGTCCTGCACAAAGGAGATGAAATACCCAAATGATGCCAGTATGAATTTCTTGTCTTTTTAAGCAATATATGGAAAGTTGAGAAAACCAAATTATCTTCTAAGTAGTGTTTAAAGAAGAGATTATATTTTTCAAGTTCATGTAAGTGCTCATAGTTGTTGTTCAACTGCTACATCATGTCCAACTCTTTACAACCCCATAGACTGTAGCCCGCCAGGCTTCTCTGTCCATGGGGTTCTCCTGGCAAGAATATTGGAGTGGGTTCCCATTTCTTTCTCCAGGGGTAATGCTCACAGTATGTATATTTAAATAAAAGTATATCAATGCACCTTTGTGTAGGTAAACAATTTTAATTAAATTGTAGGACATTTAGCCTTACAGGGGCAGGGATTTTATTTGTTCGGAGCAGTGATGGGGCCTTGGCTGCACCCCTGCTCCAAAGGGTGTGTCAGCAATGTTGAACATTTAACATTCTCTCTGACATTCTACTAGTTTTACAATGGAAGGCAGTGAAATTTGATGTTTTGAATGAGGCAGGGTAGAGATGGAGTATAGGTTGGGAGGTCAGTGGTAGAAAATAAAGAAAGTGAACCTACAATTTGACTTCATGATCACTGATTTTTATTTTTACTGTTTCCTCAGCGTTTCAGACATAAGGTGCTGATAAATCAATAACATGGAAGTCCTCACTTTATACAATAAACGCATGTCTTTTTAAAATTATTATTTTGGTTTTCATTAGTGAATTCCACCACATACCTATAACAGTTCCTGATACTTAAGGTGCATAGTCAATAGCTATTCACCCACATGGAAATAATCATAGCTAATCTATCACCATTGATATCACTTGCTGTATGCTAAGTACTATAGTAACTATCTTTCATATACTAGCTGATTGAATTGTGACAGAAATGTGATGAAGTAGGTTTTGTTATCTTCTTTTCCGACACAAGAAACTGAGTTACAGGGAATAACTGGCCTGAGACCGCATTTCTCACTGTAGGTAGAAAAGAAATTTCTGACTGTAGAGTGACCCACCAAACTGCGCTGCCTCTCTGAAAGTAAAGTTCTAAGATATGAGAGGTGGCTGTTTATTTACATGTTCCTTTAGGAGAACCTGAGAGATTGATCTGAGAAGGAAGATCAAATTGGGGAGCATTTAGGTTATTCTGCAGAGGAGTCGCTGGAACTTGAGAAACAAGAAGCGATGTTGTTTTGAATAATTACTTTCCTCACTCAGGTCATAGGTCTTGCAGGAAAGCCTCCTGCACTAGATTGAGTGAAAGATGTAGTTGTCATGATTACTGAGTGGGCTGAAGTGACAGAATAAATGACCTCACTGGAGCAGTGTCGCTCTCCAGGAGCCTGATGCACAGAAAACCAGGGGGAATTTTAGGGTAATTTGAACAATATTTGCAGAGGTGGCAGCACAATGCTCTTTCTTCACAGCAGGCAGCAGTAGTGGGGAGTCTTTTTTAGGGCTCTGTTCTTATCACCTAAAACTTACAAAGCTTAACTGACTGCCAGGATAATTAACCCCCCTGTATAGTGCAGGTTCTTTTAGATCCACTTCCGATACATTAAGGAAAAGAAAGAAAATAATCATTTTCAGGTTGAGCAGCCTGGCCCTTGGATGCTGATACATGGCAAATTGCAGCCCAATAGGAAATGAAACCATATTCCTGAAAAACAATTTTGCAAGAAACCTATTATTTTTCCCCTTATTTTTGAGTGTATAAAATTGTAATATACTTTTTAGATTTTATTATTTACAATGCCTCAAAGTGGTGGTGGGGTTGATATTAGAATCATGGTACACTGGCACCGAAAGAGATCCATTGCAACTAAACCAACCCTCTCATTTTATATTAATCATAACTACCATACAAACCTAGGATGTATAAGGTTTGAATGGAATAATAAGCAAACTATTCTGTACTTTCAGATTGCCTACTGATCGTAATGCTTGCTCAAGCCTTCTATCTAGGGTAAGTAATTCAAACCCTTTTCACTTAAATGAAAATGCTCAAGGAGCTTTGTGGATCTCAAACACATGGCATGATTGTCACTGAATAGTTGCAAGAAATAAACAACCTCTGTATCAATGAAACAGTTATAGTGCTTTGGCTTATCAACATGGGTCCACATCCATCAAAAAATAACTTGACATTTGCTATTTTTAACAATAAAGCCAAGCCACATAGCATGGAGACCATTACTCCTGAAAGATACTGAAGTCTTCCTAAGTATTACTGCATTAATCCAGATTACATACCAGCTGTGAAATTTATGGTCCATCCCTAATATGAAATATTATTCATCATTTAAAAGGAATGAATGAAATATATACATTAGTTCTCCACATGATAAGAGGTATTTTAAAAATGTGATTTCATACAACCATTTGAATATGATGCTATGAACAGGAAGGAGAAAATGGAAGAACACATACCAGGTAGTTAAATAATGGCCTGGTTGAGAGTGTAAGTGGGGATGGGAGGATAGGAATAAATGCACAGAGAAAGGGCAGCAGAGAGAAGAGAAAAGAAGAAACCACTTCACCTTAAAACATATCAAATACACACTTCTGATTGCATATGTATGTAGAAAATACATGTTTAAAAATCACATCACACTCCTCCATACCCAAAAGAACATAATTGTAAATAGGATATCATCCTTGCACTATATGAGTCTACAGCTATGAAACAGTGGAATATGCTCTAGACTGAGAGGCAGAAACTTGGGTATGACTCCAATCACTTTGACTTCCTATCTGAGAGCATCTGAACAAGTTCCTCAGTTTCCATGGGGAAGCAGGAGCCATGACTCTCAGTCTAAACGCTAAATTTGCAATTTCCTAGCTGTGTGACTGAGCATTTTTCACATTGAAAAATGATGAAAAAATTGCACATGTTACTGTAAGAATTAAATGAGATGTGCAATTTAACAAACTGAAATCAAATTTCAGGAAAAAGTCCTTTCTTCTCCTTTCTATGCCATTTCTGAGTTAATTCTCTTATATCTGTAGTCTAAAACTTGAACGCTCTAAGTTTGAACACAGTGATATTTTAACAACCCCCATTAAGTGTTATGTTATTCTGTACACCTTGCAAGTGCTATAGTTGTAGTGACTTGGGAAATTAATAAGATCTAAATTAATTAATCTGAGAGGCTTCATACTAGGGGTCTTGAATGATAGGTAGAATTTGCATGGGAGAAGACATTCTAGGTAGCAGAAAAATCTGAACAACAGGTACTCTTTCTGGATCAATACTGAATCAATAATGCATACATTCCTCAAAGATTTTATGCTGGAAAAATTAGAGAATAATCTTGATACATAGAAAAAGCTCATGTTTTATATCATTAAAGATGGATATAATAACTTTAAGTATATGGAAAATTAAGAAGTACAGGGTTAATGTTTAACTTGGGGGGCACTGAATTAAAAAGGACTGAAAAAATGATGCCATGATCAAATGAGTATATATAGTTTGTTGGTTATGCCTAGCATGAAGATTGTAGAGTATTTGCTTATAGACTTTCTCATAGATTTTTTGTTATGCTGTGTGTAAGTGTATTTTTCCTGATCACAGTGTAATCAATCAACAGATTTTTTTATTAGGGGACCTGGTGGAGAAGGCAATGGCACCCCACTCCAGTACTCTTGCCTGGAAAATCCCATGGATGGAGGAGCCTGGTAGGTTACAGTCCATGGGGTCGCTAAGAGTTGGACACGACTTCACTTTCACTTTTCACTTTCATGCATTGGAGAAGGAAATGGAAACCCACTCCAGTGTTCTTGCCTGGAGAATCCCAGGGATGGGGGAACCTGGTGGCTGCCATCTATGGGGTCACACAGAGTCGGACACGACTGATGCGACTTAGCAGCAGCAGCAGCAGCAGCAGTGTCTCTGGTTAATAGTAAGTTTTTACTCAGTCAGGGATTTTATCTTATACTTCTTTGGTGTCCATTCATCTCCTTGATTGAAGCACATCTTAAAGTATTAATTTCTTTGATTGAATCCCCTGAAATACTATAAACATTCTATCTCCATTTGCTTATGAAGAGTTTGCAAATTAATATTTATTAATGAATTTGTGATGTATTTCAGAGGTTGAAGAGATTGAAATCTCAAATCCTGGTATTTATTCCTCTCACCATCAAGTGAAAAAGTTGTTTGTGTGTGTGTGTGTCTTTAGCTGCTCAGTTGTATCTGACTTTTTGCAACCCTTTGGACTGTAGCCTGCCAGGCCCCTCTGTCCATGGGATTTTTCAGGCAATACTGGAGTAGCTTGTCATTTCCTCCTCAGGAGATCTTCTAGACCCAGGGATCAAACCTGCATTGGGATCCCTGGGTGGATCCCAGGCAGATTCTTTACCCACTGAGCCACCAGGGAGCCCAAAGAATTGATACAGGAGGAATAATTGCCAAATGGAAAACGAAGCATTACTTAGTCATTTGTCAAGCTTCTTAGAAATTCCCAAAGATCTTCCCTGGGAAAACAGTTGAAGCTGCATTGTGAACTCAAGGCTACATTGGTAGCCTAATTCCTCTGCCTGTTCCACTTCACAGCAATTTCAGATTGCTGGGCCATTGTTTTTCACCTAATGACATTTAGAGATAGGCATGGAGGGCTTTACCTGAGAAAGCTGGCTCATCCAATGGGCTTCCAAAATGGGATAGCTAAAGCGAAACAGCCAAAGCCAGATGGTTTGGAGGGTTCAGACTCTCTTGTCCCATCAACCACGTGGTCACAAAACAAGAAAGCTGTACCATTGCTTCATGAAGCAAAAAAGAGAAGGAAGAACAAAACTTGGTATAATGAATATCTTGAGCTTGGGCTAGGCTAAACAACTGCAGTACAATGTGATAGATGTTAAAATAGGTAAGTGGTAGATGGAGTGATGTGACAAAGGTGGAAGTGATAAATTCCTGTGTGAACCCAGGAAGGCCTCATAGAGAAAGCCACATAAGAGGTAAGCAGATGTTTGCCAGAATAATGATGACAACAAGGAGGAAGCTCCAGAAATTTGGGATTTGGTAAACTATGGTTTGAGTGAACTCCAGGAGATGGTGATGGACAGGGAGGCCTGGCATGCTGCGATTCATGGGGTTGCAAAGAGTCGGACACGACTGAGCGACTGAACTGAACTGATAGAAAGTCTTGGGAAAAACTGAAGAAACTCATAGGGCAAATGTGAAAACCAGGGATGCAGGGTGTCTTTATCTCACAGACTTTGAGTGGTTTTAAAGTTTTTTTATGTTAATTAAGTGTGTGGTGTGTGGGAATCTGGAGGTGTGGGTGATGTCCACTACATGGGACAGTGTCGCTCTGGGATGCGGGTGAGCCCTCTGACAGCGGGTCACCCTGGGTCCTGCTGGGGCTGAGCTACTGGGCCTCAGGGGACAGGGCTTCGCTGCAAGTCCAAAGTGTGTTGCCAGCAGTTGTATGTACTTTTGTATGTCCTTTGTATTGTCCTTTTGAATTCAGCATCTTAACACATTCCTGTCATCGTAACGTTCATGTTTGTATTTTTGAAAACTGAGCATAGTGAAAAACTTTTTGAATCATTTTTATTTTGGATTATAAAAATGGGGCAAATGCTATGAGGCATTTAATGCAATAAACATACATGTATACATGTGCACACACCCATTTAACAAAAAAAGAGAGATCCTTCAGTTCAGTTCAGTTCAGTTCAATTCAGTCGCTCCGTCATGTCGGACTCTTTGTGACCCCATGAATTGCACCACGCCAGGCCTCCCTGTCCATCACCAACTCCCGGAGTTCACTCAAAGTCACGTCCATCGAGTCGGCGATGCCATCCAGACATCTCATCCTCTGTCATCCCCTTCTCCTCCTGCCCCTAATCCCTCCCAGCATCAGAGTTTTTTCCGATGAGTCAACTCTTCGCATGAGGTGGCCAAAGTACTGGAGTTTCAGCTTTAGCATCATTCCTTCTAAAGAACACCCAGGACTGATCTCCTCTAGAATGGACTGGTTGGATCTCCTTGCAGCCCAAGGAGAGATCCTTACTTATCTGATAAAAAGGTAAGTAAGCGGATATGAAATCTCATCCTAAAGAACAGAGGCTTCATCCAGTGATGTCTATGAGAGGGGTGATGAAAACAAGATACAGAATTTAAGGTTTTTCTAATGATATAAATATTTGCTTAGCTCTAAAGATGTCATCACATACATATTTCCATAATATTAGCTCCCTATAGTTGCTTTGAAAAATTATGAAAATTATCAACAAACTTGTGACAAATTATCAACAAACTTGGTGGCTTAAAATAATATACATTTATTATTTTCTTTTTATTTGATTCACGAGCAGCACATTTATCCTAGGATATAAACCAAAAGAAACCTAATGTAGACCTTCACTTTTGTTTTCCTGTTTCATAGCCTCTCTGAATTATATCTGCTTTTCATTGATGATAATGTCCTCAGTAAACCAAGCATTTGGATGTTATTGAGTGGCATTTATTATTTTACAGTTCTGGAGATTAGAACTTGGAATTGAGTTTCTCCAGGCTAAAATGAAGGTTCACCAGGGCTGACTTCCTTCTACAAGGTCTAGGGGAGAGTCCATGTTCTTGCCTTTTTCAGTTTATAGGCTGCCTGCCTGCATATTGTGGCTCCTGGACTGCTTCCATTTCCAAAACCAGCAATGGGCAGGTGAGTATGTCTCATGTTGCATTGCTTCTGCCTCCATCTTTCATTTATAAGGAACCTTGTAATTACATGGGGCCCACTTGGATAATCCAGGATAATTTCCTCACACCAAGGTTAGCTGATAGCTGTTAGCTGGTTAATTCTTCTCTCCAGGTAACCTAACATATTCATGTATTCTAAAGATTAGGATGTGAGCATTTTGGGAGGACCATTATTCTGCCCACAACACATAATTTGTATACACTGACTGAACTGATTACTTTTTCAGTATCCTATTCCAATAGCACTGTCCTACAGCAATAATTATAATGATAATAACAGGTTATAGGCTAACTATATAAGAGATCAAAAGATCAAATAAAAAGTTATTATCACAGATCTTCTAAAAATGTTTAAGACATTGGCAGGTAGCTTATCTTTCTTGAGAAATGACTCAGCCAAGCAGCAGAAGGATTCATTTAGGTAACATTTTATTTGTTAGAGCAAGATTTGACAGACTTCATTTTAACAGCTGTAGAAATTAAGTTAAAATCACAACATTTGGTGTATTGGCATACTTTTACAGGTAAGTGCAGAACAATTACATATATTTTGAAATAAAATCCTTGCTTCTATATTTTAATTTGAAGATTGGAAGGTAGAAGACTTACATTTTAGGAGATATGTTTTACTAGTGGAAAACTGTCAGAAAATATATTCTCTGTGGAAGTTTATACAGTCAGTTCTCAGTGATCTCTTTGTTATAAATAACATTTTTAATATGTACTTTTCTGAACAGAAAAAAATAGCAATTCACTTTATGAATACTTTCATATTTACAGTGCCCTTTTAAAAATAGTAAGTTAAAAGGGAATATTGCAATGTGAACTAATATTTCTAAAATTAAAAGAAATAAAAAACTCAGATATATGAGTCTAATGAGATACAGTATTTTTCACTGCACTGAAAGGTTATGGAATAGAGCACTTCAGGTTTATATACATGATTTTTACATTTACAGGCATGAACAATATTATATTCTGACACATTTATGTACTACTGAATAAGCATTTGAAGTCACAATCTGTGAAATAAGTATAGAAAGAGCATATATTTCATTCTAATATTAACATAAAAACAGAACAGAAATGTTTAGTTTTTTTTGTGAAGTTTTGTGTTTTCTATTAGAATAGAAAATTGATGCAACAAGTACAAGTCTAAGTTGTTTCAGTAAAACTTTAAGTTCAGAACAACTCATGGAATTGTAAGATGTGTTTATTCAACTCTCATCTATTTTACAAAGTCTGCTCAAAATACATCTCATTGTTATAACATTCACTCTCTGTTTACTGTTTCATATTCTACCCCTTCATTTTCTTATGCTCTACTTTCTGTAACAGAGCTCATTACCAAGGTGATAGAGGACTAGTTTCAAAGGCAACACGAGTCACAATAATATCAAGCCAGTGGGTTTCCTTCAGGACAGTCATACATTTTTATGTGTTAGAAAGAAAATCTTTCCTTGGGTGCAGTGATATCATTCTGAAAAACTAATTACTTTCCAAATATCTGCATTACTATTTTTGACACAGCTAAGTAAGTCATGTAGAAAAGCTTACTATAGCTATATGGTACATAATTGTATCTTGTATCTTGTATTATCTACAGTTCCTACACATTTATACACTGGCCATCCACAGCTGGGCATTTTTATTTCTGCATAACAATAACCATCATGTTTACCTCAAACATCCGAAACAACAAGGGACATTTTTGAATAATCTATAATATTCTTCTTGGATCTAAAAAATATAAAAAAAAATAAAATAAGAAATGTGAAACATAATTGCAACAATCACATCAAATTATTTTCAAATCACATTAAACTTATATTTGGTTTTATAAATTATTGTTGCTTTCTGATTATATGTCAGAATACACTCAACTGAATGTAAGCTGTATTATCTATATTCCTACTAGCAAGTTTTTAAAAGCACATTTTGCTATGAACAACAGGTGTTCTGATTATTTCAATGTTAAGATGTACTGCATTTAGGCAATAAAGGCACAAGTTATAAATTTATGAAAATGAGAATTTTTATCAATTTGTTCACTCATGCTACATACATATACTAGAACGTTGACAAGAATAGCAAATTCTTTACCTTTCTAGATAAGATACACAAGAATAAGAAGATGAACATCCCCTGAAAAGCATTGCTGACGGTGAAGAGATAAGCTGTCACCACCGATGCGTGTACAACATGGAGAACGCCAAAGATCCAGGTGGTACCAAGGAGGAAAAGGAGGGCAAGAGCTCCTCGGGCACAAGACCTGGAAGAAATTTGCAATGTTCCAGCTGAGAAAGCTATGAAGACTTAACACGTCCTCAAATCCCTTAAATTTTGTAGGAAGTTGGAATAACCCAGAAATCTTTGGTAAAGCCCAACGAGAATTCTGAAACTGATAAACTGTGCCATAGTTACATGGGACAGGCTAGCGTAA
This sequence comes from Bos indicus x Bos taurus, assembly GCF_003369695.1. Lineage (NCBI taxonomy): Eukaryota > Metazoa > Chordata > Mammalia > Artiodactyla > Bovidae > Bos > Bos indicus x Bos taurus. The sequence continues at coordinate 65,960,750 of NC_040078.1, read as the reverse complement.
GTGCACTGTGGCTGAGACATGTGTCCAAATTCACGGCAGCATTATTAAAATCTGGTAGTTTTGAGAAATTTCCTTAATCTTAAGATATGCTCATCTGGTATACTACAGTATGTATGCTTTGATTTCAAAATTAATGTTGCAGGAACTCCTGGAGCTAAGACATATAGCTGTTAGGAAGCATTCTCCCTAAGAAACCTTGAAAAATATACCATGTGGATTTAGGTCAGCACATAGGCAGGACATCAAAGGAAGCGTCTGCTTTCCTTTTAGGCTCAGTAGAGAAGAACATGTAAGATATAAAACATTTTTTTTTGGGGGGGTTTCCAATACAGTTACTTCAAAGTAAATTCATGTTAGAATGCTGATTTCTTAAACACACACACACACACACACACACAGGAACATACTCTCTTACATATTTTCAACTTACCGCCTCTGAGTTTTGGTAAAACATTCAATCCAGCTCACTGAGGACACTGCCTTGAAAATGAGGCAACTGATGCTTATTTTCTCATTCATTCTTACTGCAATCATTCTTTACTGCAGAAGATATTTTTGCAGTGTACCACAGAAAATGAGTCATTTTCAACTTTATTAAAACCAGCAACTTACATGTTACTATGAATGGTGAGGAGTAAAAGAAAGTAATAAAACATTTGCTAAATTCTAACTATAAATCTTGTGCAAGATATTGAAACTACAGAAGTGTTCCCAAGTGACCCAAACATCAGTTGTTTCTAATGTTCCCTACAGTACACTTCAGTTTTTCCTGAACAAACCGCTTACAGGATCTCAATAAATCAGTTTTAAAGGGCAGGAGGTGAGGAAAAATCATGGCAGCATGCAAACTAGGAATCACAAGAAAGAAACACAGCTACTAAGCTCTGAGAACTGCTTTGAGAAGAAGATCTTAAGGCTGGCTTTTGTCTTAAAATGTAGTCATTATTCTGCCCCCCTGCAAAGGGGAGTATGTTCAAAAAAGATTACTTATCATTTGATCTGTGGTGATTACAGGCTTATTAAACATATTAAGTGCTATTAAGCAGTAAATATTTTAAATATGATGGGAGAAAATGTGAAAAAATAATTTAAAAACTGCCTTCCAAAAATTATCTGCACTTTAAGTTACTAAAGCTTTGAATTGCTAAAGAAAATACAATCGAAGAAATGCTTACCTTATGTTCTCATAGCAACTAACTTCTGGTTTCAACCCCGCAGTGTGACGAAAAACTTTGTATATGATAACTCCAAATGCCAAGAGATTAACCTGAGAAAATAATTTCAAGAGATAATTTTCATAACAAACTAGATACATATATGAAATAAACACATGGCAAAGATATAAAATAAATAGAAACCAGCAAACCATGGCATTTTTATGTATATTAAGAAGTACAAATCCTCTGGTAGACGTATGCAAACAAAGATGTGGTTGATCTTTACAATACCACTGAAAATTGTCAGTACGAGTCATAGTAGTACAATTCGCCAGACTGTATTAAGCACCTGTTCAAGGATTTCTTCAGATGTTACGATCATGTCTACAGATTGATGAATATCATCTTCTGCCAATAATAGGGGTAATATACATATTAAGATAAATTTTGGTTTGAAAAACTTAATGAATATCAGAGAAATCAAATTTTTGTTCATTAAATTGCTATTTCTTTGAAAAGAAGTTTTAGTGATAATTCTGTCAATCCTTTGAAAATTTTAACTAGAAAAGAGAAATTTGAAAGGAAATTAGAAAAAAACACTCTCAAGTTCTATCACTATAAAAAGTTTGAATAAATTTTGTTTTGTATGGTTCCTCTAGCTATCTCTCTTAATACTATGCTGAGATTTAATTTTCCTGAATTTAACCTCATAAACTTTCAAAAATGAATGTTTCAGTGAAATATGTTTGTTTGAAGACATGTACATTTTATGGATAAATATTTATATTCTATAATATATATTCCCAAGTATGGGTTATAAAGAATGCACAGAATTTTTACCCCTTCTAAAATGACTTTATTATGAAAAACTTCCATTTCTTTTTTTTCCTTTTCTTGTATTCTTGGAGATTTATAAGACATATTTATAGTGTCAGAGGATTAATTGAGGGATATATTTTAAATGTACATTTATTTTAACAAAAGCATATTAATAATGTGAAATATTAAAATTATAAAAATATTTTGTAGATTAATCTTCTATTGAATATATTTTATTAACCCAAACAGATTTTTCAAAAGCATTTTATAACAGCAGTAGCAAAGTGCAGTATTTTAATTTTTGGCTAATTCTTATACTAGTATTTCAGAAACTTAGAGAAAAATTATGTTTTTTCTTCCATATTCTAAAAATTTTACATCAGGCCAGTTCAGTTCAGTTCAGTCGCTCAGTTGTGTCCGACTCTTTGCAACCCCATGAATCCCAGCACGCCAGGCCTCCCTGTCCATCACCAACTCCCGGAGTTCACCCAGACCTACGTCCATTGAGTCAGTGATGCCATCCAGCCATCTCATCCTCTGTTGTCCCCTTCTCCTCTTGCCCCCAATCCCTCCCAGCATCAGAGTCTTTTCCAATGAGTCAACTCTTCGCATGAGGTGGCCAAAGTACTGGAGTTTCAGCTTTAGCATCATTTCTTCCAAAGAAATCCCAGGGCTGATCTCCTTCAGAATGGACTGGTTAGATCTCCTTGCAGTCCAAGGGACTCTCAAGAGTCTTCTCCAACACCACAGTTCAAAAGCATCAATTCTTTGGCGCTCAGCCTTCTTCACAGTCCAACTCTCACATCCATACACGACCACAGGAAAAACCACAGCCTTGACTAGATGGACATTTGTTGGCAAAGCAATGTCTGTGCTTTTGAATATGCTATCTAGGTTGGTCATAACTTTCCTTCCAAGGAGTAAGCGTCTTTTAATTTCATGGCTGCAGTCACCATCTGCAGTGATTTTGGAGCCCCCAAAAATAAAGTCTGACACTGTTTCCACTGTTTCCCCATCTATTTCCCATGAAGTGATGGGACCGGATGCCATGATCTTTGTTTTCTGAATGTTGAGCTTTAAGCCAACTTTTTCACTCCCCACTTTCACTTTCCTTAAGAGGCTTTTTAGTTCCTCTTCACTTTCTGCCATAAGGGTGGTGTCATCTGCATATATGAGGTTATTGATATTTCTCCCGGCAATCTTAATTCCAGCTTGTGTTTCTTCTAGTCCAGCGTTTCTCATGACGTACTGTGCATATAAGTTAAATAAGCAGGGTGATAATATACAGCCTTGACGTACTCCTTTTCCTATTTGGAACCAGTCTGTTGTTCCATGTCCAGTTCTAACTGTTGCTTCCTGACCTGCATACAGATTTCTCAAGACGCAGGTCAGGTGGTCTGGTATTCCCATCTCTTCCAGAAAATTTTACATAGCTTTTGAAAATCGTAGGGGTTTCCTCGAAGGCTCAGCTGTAAAGAATCCACCTGCAATGCAGGAGCCACAGGAAGATCTCCTGGAGGAGGAAATGGCAACCCACTCCAGCATTCTTGTCTGGAAAATCTCATGGACAGAGGAGGTGGTAGGGTACAGTCCGAAGGGTCAGAAAGAGTAGGACAAAACTGAGCAACTGAGCACACACACACAGCACTGAAAATGGTATTTATTAGTTACTGTTACAAAAGCAGTATAAAATAATAGATCAGCTAATTTCATATTGTCATGTCTCCATGGAGAGGTTCTTGAGAGAAACTCTTAAGAGGAATATGGATCTAGTCCCTTCTCCTGCTTCCAAATATTTACTGCTTCAAATTATATGATTAATAAACTCTTATTAAGTAAGGAGCCCATACAAATAAAAGAATTCAGCAATTGTAGAGGAGAGATAAAATATATTTAAATTGATTCAGTTGACAAGTTTCACTCTGTTACATACTCAAACAACTAAATTGAATGACAGTTTAATAATATTTGATTTCATAAATAGTCTTTGCTACTTATGAAAGAGAGATGTTTAGTATTTTCTAGGTTTCTATAGCTACAGCTTCTTTAAATAAATTTGGGAACAGTTGTATTTAATTTTATAAATATTTTTAAAATAAGAAACTGTATTAAAATTTGGTTAGTATAAATAATATACTCAAAATATTACTGGTTTGAAAATCTTCAGAGAATTTTATGTGGTGTTTATATTGAACTTATCTCAACAAAAGAAGAGTTGTAAGATAAAATAACATTAAATTTTAAAATGATTGTTCACTAATGCATAAATTTTCCAAGTTAGTGGTTAACATTTATAATCTTTATTAGAGTTTTTTAAAATTCTAATTTGGATAAAACATGTTTGAAACACAGTTGCTCTTATGGTTTCTCAGAAATGCATATGCATTTTGGATATGCTTTTACATCATATGCTAAAATAATGAAGAATAAAATGGAACATTCTCTATGGGTGATCTAGGTCTGCAAAGTACATGTTTTCTACATAAAAGGGAAAATGTTTACACATAAAATAGGTGCTGCTATAGAAACAGGAGACTGATTCTTAGTCCATAAACATATTTTCCCAATTGTAAGATAAAACAGCTTAAAGCCTTTTTATCAAAAAAGTGTTATGGTTTTATGCAATGAAAACAATCAGAAATACATTGTATTATTCACATTTGATGACACTACCAGTTGCTCAGTGGTAAAAAATCTGCCTGCTAATATAGGAGAAACTGGAGATGTAGCGTCAATCCCTGAGTTGGAAAGACTCCCTGCAGGAGGAAATGACAACCCACTCCAGTGTTCTTGTCTGGGAAATCCCATGGACAGAAGATCCTGGCGGGCTATAGTCCATGGGGTCTCAAAAGAGTAGAACACAACTTAGCGACTAATCAACAATGCAAGTATATGGAGCATTTTATTTGCATGTATTTGAAACATCTTATAAAGGGTCCACTAAGTGTCTGGTATAGTGGTGAGGGCTGGCTACATTAAGCATTTAAACCAGAACTTGATCAGAAATGAGGGAGAAAGGCATTTCATGATGGAAAATGGCATTTTTAAAAAGCCATGAGACTTAAAAGAGTCAAGAATGTGGTATGTCTTTAAGGAAAACAAAGGGAAGAGTAGCAGGAGGCAAGATAGAAAGAGATGAAGAGTACTTAGATTTTATCTTGAATGCAAAGTTTTTTTATTCTTGCACTCAAGAATCACTTATGCACTATAGTCCCTTTCCAAAAGAAACTTGCAGTATAATGGGGGAGATGGCCAGTCAACAGGCATGTACACTTCTATTCAGGAAGTGCCATGCAGTTGTCTGCAGAGTAGAGAAGGACACAGGGATGACACTCTAATGTATGATTTCTAGGCCAGTCTTGAGTGACCAAAGGAGTACAACACAGAGAAAATAAGTGATTTGTCTGGATCTCAGTCACTGGACCTATCTACATATACTTACTTGCTCAGACTCAGTGGATTCAAATAAGATCCTTAGGCTCTATCTGACTTTTTCACTTGGAAATCCAATGGACATAATTAATTAAAATGTCAAAAATTAAACTACTGTTCTCCTAAAGAATCTATTTTTGCTGTAAACTTTACCAACTTATATCTTGTTTTCTAGCAGTAATCAAGTTTATTCATCAACAAACCTTTCATCTTTACCTTCAAAACATATTTGGAATATGACCACCACATAACGTCTTTACATTTCCTTCCTGGACGAGGACACTGTCATGCCTCTCCTGGGCTAAAGCTTCCTAATTAGTCTCTCTGCTTGCGTCCTTGCCTTCCTACAGTCTTTTCTCGTTACAGCAGAAAGGTTGACCTTTTAAAATGTAAGTCAGATCATTTCTTTAGTCTGAACCTTCCCATAGCTTCCTATTTGAGTTAAACCTGAAAATCTCCCAACAAGGTCTGAAATGATATATTTCTTCCTTCAAATTCTACTTCTCTCTGCTTTGATCAGTTCACTCCACTCACACTGGGTTCTCTGTTCTTCCTCCAGCACACAAAGCATGCCTTCAGGTCACTGTCCTTGCAGGACCCTTAGATATCCCGTTAGCTCATTACCTCACCACCTCTGTTTAACGCTGCTTACCTACCTACAGACTCCCAGGGTAGCTTTGTGAAAAACTGAAACCCAAATGATAAAATCAAATCTGAGTTCAACTGCATGGAAATGCAGAGCATGATGGTATTTTTTACTGTTTTGGACAGTGCAAATTCTGTATGTCGACATGTTCTTCCCTGGCTTTCATCAGTAGAAAACTGACAAAAACTTTCCTTAACTAAACTATAGTCAAGTTTCTCTGAGCCCTCTTCTCATTCAGGCCTTGGCCCTGGGCTTCAATGCCATTTCTGCAATGTCTAGTTTTAGCAGGAATTCTGGTGAGTCAGCTTACAGAGGATTCCCCCACCCCCCCTTGATATGTGATCACTTTCAACATTTAATCAAATTTTTCATCTCCCATCATTGATATCTGATCACCCTGGCCTGCCATCCAGCAAGAAAGCTCTTAAAATAAGTTTAGCAAGAATTCTCCCTACACTTGATGTCTTGGTAATTTTCCATTCACAACCCCCACACATAACCTGTTCTTAGGCTATAAATCCCCGGTTGTTCTTAGAGTATTCAGAGTTGTTCTTAATCCCTTCTATTTTGATAGTTTTGACACGTATCACAATAGTCTTGAATGAAGTCTTACTTACCATTTTAACAAGTGTCAGAATATCTTTTTCCTTGACAAAACTCAAAGCCAAATCCAAGGTCATATTATAATTTTCAGCAAATTTTGGGTAACTGGAAAAACCTACATTTACTCCTTTTACACTGCCTCATTCTCTCTTTATTCATAAATACATAAACTACTTTACATTCTTTTTCTAATAGAGTTAAGAGTTAGTATCACCTAAAGGCACATGCTATGGTTTTTCCAGTAGTCCTGTATGGATGTGAGAGTTGGACTGTGAAGAAGGCTGAGTGCTGAAGAACTCATGCTTTTGAACTGTGGTGTTGGAGAAGACTCTTGAGAGTCCCTTGGACTGCAAGGAGATCCAACCAGTCCATTCTGAAGGAGATCAGCCCTGGGTGTTCTTTGGAAGGAATGATGCTAAAGCTGAAACTCCAGTACTTTGGCCACCTCATGCGAAGAGTTGACTCATTGGAAAAGACTCTGATGCTGGGAGGGATTGGGGGCAGGAGGAGAAGGGGATGACAGAGGATGAGATGGCTGGATGGCATCACTGACTCGATGGACGTGGGTTTGAGTGAACTCTGGGAGTTGGTGATGGACAGGGAGGCCTGGCATGCTGCGATTCATGGGGTTGCAAAGAGTTGGACACAACTGAGTGACTGAACTGAACTGAAAGGCGCATGACTTCATTTACTAAGAGGTGGAAATTAAGTTGAAACTCTTTGCACTTTACATGGTCTAGAAAGTATATTCAGGGAGGGAATATTTTGTTAAATAAGCATGAACAGTGTGAGATATGATAAAAACAAAACTCAGAACAAGATTATATAGAATTAAAAAAAACATTTCTAATAACAAGAAATAGTTTGCAATTATTCCAGAAGTAATTATTTTGAAAATTTATAAATATCTATATTTTAGATTAAATAATTGGAAAGATACTATTAACACTGTCAATAATAACAAACTTGAATGCTTCAGTAAAGCTTTAAAATATAATGTGTTGTTCTTAGTCACTCAGTGGTGTCTGACTCTTTGCGACCCCATGGATTATAGCCTACCAGGCTCCTCTGTCCATGGGGATTCTCCAGGCAAGGATACTGGAGTGGGTTGCCATGCCCTCCTCCAGGGGATCTTTCAACTCAGGGATGGAACCCAGGTCTCCTGCATTGCAGGCAGATTCTTTACCATCTGAGCCACCAGGCAAGTCTTTAAAATATAATGGAAATAATTACTATTAACCTTAATTAGGGAAATAGACCCTTTACAATGATTCACACTTTTGCTCATTACTGTTTACCTATGTGTGCTGATTTTAAGAGCTGTTGTTCCTTTATTATTTATCTCTAATGACAGCATCACAAAAGCAAAGGGCCTAATTAATGACTTTCAAGTTAACAGTCATTCATTATCATTTCTGTCTCAATTTTTAAAATACAGTTTTAATTTATCAACCAGGAGTCCACAATACTTTTCTAGGATAAACAAAACAAGGACAGTACTTGGTAAATATAAGATCTCTGAAATTCACTGCTGTACTTTAGAATACAGAGTACAGAAGAGAATAAAAATAGCTGTGGAAAAAAAATCTTTCAAAATAATTTCCTTTGCTTCATCTTAAGTGATATTTATCTATACGGGTATCTGTTTCTTCACTTTATTGATACATGCAATTACTTTAAAGTTTGGCACACACACTCTGATGTTTGACAGAGAGCATTATAATTTTTTAAGTGGGTTAGGTTTTTTTTTTAACTAGAAATTTAAATAGATGGGTTGGTGAGAGAGCAGCTGCTAATTCTTAAAGATTAAGGCTAACAGGGTACATTCAATCCAAGAGCTTCAAACTCAGACTTCAAAATGAAGCATCCCAATCAGTCATTTTTTCCCTTTCTTAGTCTTTTTCTCAATAATTGATGAAGCCATCTATATGATGATGTCAGATCTCACCAGAAAAAATGAGAAAATTTTTCTTACAGCACTTTTAGACCCATGCTTTAATTTTTCACATATATCAAATGTGATTTGGTTCATTTAAGAATGTGTCATGATCACAACCATAATATCCTTTCAAATAGTTTTATTACCTTTAAATTAACTGGCCTAGAACAAAACTACTTGTGCCATGGACAAAAGGTGGTTTTTACTGGCTTACCAAGAGGCTATAAAAAAAGAAGACCCATTCTCAATCCTTAGGCCACTGCAGAGATGGCTGAGTAGTTCTTAATTTAAGCTTTAAAATGAAAAGATAATCTATTAATTAAAAAAATCTATTAGCTAGATTGGAATTAAGTGCTGAGAGTTTGACCTTCTGTCTGATTTTCTTTAAAAACAATATTTGGAATTGCTCTTTTACATGCCTGGCAGTGGGGTGGTTTAGTTGCTAATTCATGTCCGAATCTTGTGACCCCATGGACTGTAGCCTGGCAGGCTCCTCTGTCCATGGGATTCTCTAGGCAAGAATACTGGAGTCGGTTGCCATTTCCTTCTATAGGGTATATCTTCCTGACCCAGGAATCAAATCCAGGTCTCTGGTATTGCAGGTAGATTCTTCACTGACTGAGCTATGAGGGAAGCTCATGCCTTAATTACATGCCTTAGTTTACATGCCTTAGTTACAGGATATTCACATAGTACTGAGTTATATTTTAAGTGGAATAATATGCCCCTCCAAAAAAAATGTCTACACCCTAACATCTGGAACCCTATGAGTAGAGCAAAAGGGATTTTATAGATAGAATTAAGGATATAGACTTTAGGATAAGAAAGTTATCCTGGATCAAAAAGGGCTCAATGTCAATATGTGAGCCCTTAACCAAAGAGGAAGGCAAAAGAGATTCAGCAGAGAGATGCTGCAGAAGGCAGGAGAGATGGGGCAGAAGTGAAGGTCAGAAGCAGAGAAGACCAAGTGGGCCATGAGGCAGGAAATGACGGAGCCTCCACAAATGGAGTCTGCCGCTGCTGCTGTCACTTCAGTCGTGTCCGACTCTGTGCGACCCCATGAACTGCAGCCTTCCAGGCTCCTCTATCCATGGGATTTTACAGGCAAGACTGGAGTGGGTTGCCATTGCCTTCTCCAAAATGAAGTCTGACATCTGTCCAAAAGTCAGCAAAGAAATCAAATCGCAGGAAACTGAATTTGGCAAAAAATCTGCATAAGCACAGAAATAAATTCTCCCCCAAAGTTTCCAGAATGGCTTTTTCATTGTTTTTAGCCCAGTGAGTCTCTGAGCAGAGGAGTCAGTTGAGCCTTGCTGTATGCAGACCTCTGACCTCCCCTACTATGAACTCACGGATTTGTGGCCAATAAGTTTGTCATAATTTGTTATTACAGCAGTAGTAAAGCACCCTGTGTTACTTTACTATCACTGATTACCTTGGTATCGATATCAAACCCCACATAGTTACAGTATTTCTTATTTTTAAAATAAACATTTTAAATCCAGCTTAAAACAAATGCTAATGTATCAATAACTCATATTTATTATTGATGTTCTAGATATTTTGTGGGTAGTCAATTATATGAAAACATTTATTATTTGTGAAATCTGTTTCTGTGTTTCCTAAAGTAAAAAGATCAAGCCAAGTTATAACTTGTAAATGACTTCCTTTTCAGCAAATCGTAAATGCAGTCTATACTTTCAAATACTTGTCACATTTTCTTCATTATAACATTAATACCTACCTTTATAGGTCTTTCTCACAGTGTTGCCAGATTAGTAAATAAAAATATAGGATGCCAGTTAAATTTGAATTTCAGAAAAATGACAATGTAATTTTTTAGTGTTAAGTGTATTCCATACAACATTGAGAACATACTTAAAAAATAATTTGTTGTTTATCTGAAAGTCAAAGCACACAAGCATTCTGTGATTTGTATGACAATTCTCATTTCATAGCTTCCAAATTATTCTCTCGTCTGATCTTTTTTATAATCTGAGGACACTGACTTCATAGTAGAAAACCCCAAGGACCTTATCGTCTCAATGAAGGCTGATCTATAATTGTTTGAAAAGAGATCTCAAACGAAGAGGGGGTGAATTTTCAGATATTGCAAACCATTGTGGAACCTGAACATGTGTGAATGTACTGAGACTGATAAAATACCCTGAAGGCATATAGTGGCTGAAAGCACATTTAAAAGGTTTGAGCCCAGTAAAGAATACACCCAGGCTTGGCAGAACTCCCCCTGGAGACCCCAAGATCTGCGTGATGAAGCTGTGCCAGGAAGCAATTGATTGGGCTAGCACCTGTTAAAACCCTTTTGCTAATAAAGTGATAGTTATAAGACAAGCTGAACCCTGCAACCCTTAGTGCAGTGCAGCAATGTATACACCTGAACACACCTCTCCTCAAGCAACAAAATACAAAGAAACTATGTGGGACTAAAATTAAGTGTGGCCGATTCTGGACAAAAGATACAGAGAGACCAATAAACTGAACTATCACTTTTGAAGAACCTGGAGCAAAAGCAGGGCTCAGGAGCAAAAGCAGGGTACTGCACATGCCCCCTGCACACACCACCACCTAAGTGGTAGGCAAGCCACCTAAGCCATCCTTGTGGCCCGAACCCTGAACACATCCCTACCCTCACCCCATATATGGAACAAGTTCATCCCCTCAGGGAGCAGGCAAGCAAGGGGACCTGTTGTTTGTTCTCGACCCCCACCCCTCCTACCTGCACCCCACCCCCCCACCCCTCCTACCCGCACCCCACCCCCCCACCCCTCCTACCCGCACCCCACCCCCCCACCCCCTGCTGCAGCAGGGTCTCCAATAAAGCTTTGTCTGAATTTCTTGTCTGATCTGTGATCAATTTCTACTGATTAAGGAGGCCAAGAACCCTGGTCAGTAATAGTTAGAAACGAAATTTTCAAAGTTTAGATGGGAAATTGCATTAGTATAAACTTAGAGGAAACACAGAAATTGTGATGCCACTGAGTTTGTTGATCTTTTATTAGAACTGTGGAGTGGACTAACTTTTCCCCTACATATAGCCTCATGACACTGCTAGGAGGCATTTCTTTCCCAACATCACAAGCCTCATCTTTTTAAAATATTCCCTAGGCTCAGTATTGAGCAGGTTTGGGAATATCTAGAATGTCCTCTCCTGAGGCTATGCCTGGCACATGAGAGAGTAGACTATGGAGAAATGGGAGTGTAGTTTATAAGTATAGGAAAAGAATATTCAGTAATCTGAAATATACTGAAACATTTGCAAGAATCTGAAAATACAATAGATTTAAGTAGGTTTTAAATATCTGAAGAGGAGAGTATCCCTCATAGATTATTCTGGGATATTAACAGTATATTAATGGACATGAACTTGAGCAAACTCCAGGAGATAGTGGAGGACAGGGAAGCCAGCCAGACCTGCTGAAGTTCACAGGGTTGCAAAGAGTCGGACATGACTTAGCAACTGAACAACATTAACAATATTCCTGATACTTGACTAATCTCGTAAGGTTTACGCTTTAAAACACAGCAATTCTCTCCCAACAGGCCTTTACTTCTTGGGTATACAACTGGATGAATAGTTATTCTACCATTTTTCATATACTCAATATCTAAAACAGAGACTCAAATCATTAAAAAATACTAATATTTATTGAGTGTTTTCTATGTGCCAGACACACTATTCTCAGCCTTCTTTATTTATTCATTTATTTAACCCTCACATGAACTTTATAGGATAAGTATTTACTCCTCTTAATATTATTATTACAGAGAGTCCTTCATTTTTGATTTAGGATTTCTCAACTTTACAGTGGTGGGAAAGTGATATGCATTCAGTAGAAACTGTATGTCAAATTTTGAATTTTGATTTTTGCCAGTCTTGTTATATGTGGTATGGTACTCTCTTGATGCGGGGTCGGGGGGCAGCGAGCCTCAACTCCCAGTCAGCCCCAGGGTCACAAGGATAAACAACCAGGACACTGACAAATATCTGTACCCATACAACCACTCTGTTTTTCTCTTTCAGTATTCAAAAAATTACACGAGATACTCAATCCTTTCTTACACAACAGGCTTTGTGTTGAAAGATTTGCCCAACTTTAGGCTTACATAGTAGTTCTGAGCATGTTTAAGGTAGGCTAGGCTTAGCTATCAGAGAAGGCAATGGCGCCCCACTCCAGTACTCTTGCCTGGAAAATCCCATGGATGGAGGAGCCTGGTAGGCTGCAGTCCATGGGGTCGCGAACAGTTGGACACGACTGAACGACTTTGCTTTCACTTTTCACTTTCATGCGTTGGAGAAGGAAATGGCAACCCACTTCAGTGTTCTTGCCTGGAGAATCCCAGGGATGGGGGAGCCTGGTGGGCTGCCGTCTATGGGGTCGCACAGAGTTAGACACGACTGAAGCAACTTAGCAGCAGGCTTAGCTATGATGTTCGTAAAGTTAGCATTTCTACATGCATCTAATACATGGGCTTTAGTCGAGCCATAACCCCACTGTAAGTTGAATAAGATCTGTATCATTACATGTATTTCACGTTTATGTCAACAGAGGCATAGGGAAGTTAAATGACTGGCTCAAAGTGAAACAGGATGTAGCAGAGTCAAGATTCATACCTAGTAGACAAATTCTACAGTTAATGCTCTTGAGAACTCTGGAAAACTACCAAACTATAGATCAAGGATAAAGAGAAGTTAAATTGACATCTAAAAGTTCAAGGATTTAACTGTTCAGATGTTTATTTTTGGCTGCTAACAGTAACTTTATTTTAGAAATGGTTAAAGTGGAAAACATTAATGAGTAGCGATTTGGTTAGCTATTTGACATTAGTATTCATTGAACTTAGTAAGTCACCAGTGACACTGAAAACGATATAGTGTTTTATGCCAATGAACCCTAATGGAGACACATGCATTCTTGATCTCTGTGGTCAAGTTTTTCCTGTGCTGATGAACAATAGAGCTCTATATCCTTTAGAGTTCAAGTGTGGTTACTGGGTTCATGTCAGTGGTCTTATGCGGAATATAAAAATAATCTATTACTACATAGGAAGAACACATTAGAGTTCTTACTGATATTTTTCCAAGGAAAAATTAAAATTTACTACTTAAAATATAGAGGACACTGATGCCATCGCTTTTCTACATCACTTATTCATACATCAAATAAAAGCCGTTTGGAAAAAAATTTAAAAATATATATATACAAGCCATTTGGAGAGACAAGTGACTGTTACTAGAGATAGAGAAGTCCTCCCCTCCTCCCCCAACCCTTTGTTATCTTTGAACCTCCTGCAGGGTATAGTACATGAGCCTGCCAAGCGGATTTCCAGATCATATCACATAGTTTAATAAAGTAGCCCTGCCAAGTGGCTCAGTGGTAAAGAATCTGCCTGCCAATGCAGGAGACCCAAGAGATGTGGATTTGATTCCTGGGTTGGGAAGGTACCCTGGAGAAGGAAATAGCAACCTGCTCCAGTGTTCTTGCCTGGAAAATTTCCTGGATAGGAAAGTCTGGCAGGGTAACTTCCATGGGGTTGCAAGGAGGCCAACACGACTGAGTACAGCAATAACATGAAAAAGTAAGACCTAAAGTCTCCAAGTGTACTTTGGATTAAAATTAATACTGGTAAGTATACACGAAGAAGAAAGTGACACAACTGACTTTTCTTCCTACTCCTACACTGAGTTATCTGCCAGACAAGTTGTAAGTCCTTATAAATCGATCAAGTTAAAATCCACAAATAGATTCAAATTCTAGTTCTCGCTTTTATTTATTTAATTTCTTGTGTTGTACTTTCCTTGTCTGTAAAATATGGATAATATTAGTACTTATTTCACAGGGTTTTTGCATGTATTAAGTTACATAATAAAGTACTTGGAATAATTAGTTCAATATAAACGTTCCAAACAAACATCAATCATCACTAATAGTTATTAAATCATATGGCAAGATGTTCTTTCAAATTGTCTCAAATATTTGAAGTGTCTAACAATAAATAGAGTGTATATTTATTAACAATTGGATAGACATTATTTTGTGTCATAGACTCACTGGACCTGTAAATAGCACCTTAAAATTTCAGAACTTATATCTGTCGGTCTTTATTTTAGGCAATATCTCTTCAATGTAAAATATAGATCCTTTTTTCCACTGTCAGGATTTTCCTCTAAAATAATATCAGCAAAATAAATACTTGAATAGGTTTAATTCAACAATAAGTTAATTCTTTATTGTTCATCTAAACAATTTCTCATTTTTATGAAAACTTCTTTAGGGTAGAATTGAAATTTCAGGGTCAAAAATCTGATTATCTTTAAAATTTTTATAGAAAAGGAGAGTATGTATTTCAAAGAGCAATAAATAAAAATAATTATTAGATACATTAATATAAGAAGAATATTCTTAATAAATCTAGTATGATATTCTGGGATATTTTATGGGAGAGGATAGTTATCTTTTCTTACATTGCTCTAACACAGAAGAGGGATAAGCAAACTTTTTCTATCAAAGGCCAGACAGTAAATAATTTAAACTTTGAGGACTCTATCACAACTGTGATGGTCTCTATCACAAATAAATTCTTCATACCATTAAAACAGCCTTAGACAACATGCAAACAAATGAATGTGTCTATACTGCAAAAAATGTTTATTTATTAAAACAGGCTGTGACTATTGTGGGCTTCCCTGGTGGCTCAGACGGTAAAGAATCCGCCTGAATATCGGAAGACCTGGGTTCCATCCCTAGGTTGGGAAGATCCCCTGGAGAAGGGCATGGTGACCCACTGTAGTATTCTTGCCTGGAGAATCCCCATGGACGAAGGAGTCTGCTGGGCTACAGTCCATGGGGTCAGAAAGAGTCGAACATGACTGAGAAACTAAGCAGTGGTTTAGAATAAGATCCATAAAGGTAAAGACTTTTTAATATTTTATTCACTGATGTATTCCCAAGGGATAGTACAAAGTGTGACATATATTAATAAAAGATGCTCAACAAGCATTTGTTGCATAACTAAGAGGATGAAGGGTGGTATACCCCAATCTCAGGTACCTTTAATGGTTTATGTAAAGGAACATTCAATTATTAAATTGACTGCTGCTGCTGCTAAGTCGCTTCAGTCATGTCCGACTCTGTTCGATCCCATAGACGACAGCCCACCAGGCTCCCCCATCCCTGGGATTCTCCAGGCAAGAACACTGGAGTGGGTTGCCATTTCCTTCTCCAATGCATGAAGGTGAAAAGTGAAAGCGCAGTCGCTCAGTCATGTCCGACTCCCAGCGACCCCATGGACTGCAGCCTACCGGGCTCCTCCATCCATGGGATTTTCCAGGCAGGAGTACTGGAGTGGGGTGCCATCACCTTCTTCGATAAAATTGACTAAACATTTTTAAATCTAAATTTTGTTTCATCTCACATTCTGGCAATTTTGACAAAACAATATCATTATAAATCTATTGTCTGTAGGTAGATATACCAATGGAAACTGAAATAGTTAGCAAAATGAAATGACCCTCTAGGAATAATTTTGAAAAAAAAAAAAAACCCTAAAGAATGAAGTTGCACCTCCTTTGTTTTATGAATGGATGCCTCAGGATATATGCAACATTTTGCATCTAATAGAAACCACAGACTCTTGGACTTTATGATATGTATTCATTAATCAGACCTGGGCACACAAGCAGGCCACACAAAAGTTTGAATCAACAAGTGGGCAGAATACTGCCTCATTAGGAAAACATCTTCCCACATCCCCTGAGGTAATAGTTAAATAATTGCTCTATTTTATTATGGCTAAAATCCCACAGCAATATATAATCATAAATTAAAAAATATTTGCACTTCATATTTTTAACATTTCCACTAGGAATATTTTAATAGCTAGATTTTTTCAATGTTTAAAAGAATAATTTACTAGTCTCCAAACAGAATTAAAAGGTGAAGAGAGCTAGAAATTTATAAACATGAATGATAAAGTGATCTCTGTGGGTGTAAGTGAATTTCAAGAGCTTATTTTTATGGTTGGTTTCAACTGTAGATGTTTATAAGCCATAGAAAGATGCCAGGAAGGGAACAAAGGTGAAGGAGGAAAACTATATGTGAAGAGTATTTACAACAATTATTCGATTTAATGTGACAATGAAAACTGAGTAATGAAATTTCTTTTGTTAAGATATAAGCAAGGAAAAATGTTCTTTGTATATATTTGCTGTTCAAAATGAGGATAGAGGTTATTAACAGTTAAAAAATTATACAAACATATAATCATTCAACTGTTAATTAGCGTCTAAGATACAACTTGAACAATTAAATTAAAAGATATTGCTAAGGTTATCACCAATATAAAAGGTAAAAGGAGAAGAAGGACATAAGATTGTCCCCCAAATTATTGATACTTTTCCAAAACTTTAAAGAATTTTTTTTATCATTTTAATATCCTTTCTTTCTTTTTACAGTAACTCTGTCTATAGAGTTGGCCTCATCATCCTCATGTACATATTAGAAATCCTGGGCATAAAGAGGACACCAAATATGTGCTTTTTACTAATCATCCTGCTTTGAAAAACTCTGACATTATTTGGCTAGGAACTCATTTTATTCAGTTAAACTGAAAACGCCAATGATGGTAGATAGATAGATATAGCAATTTGCCTAAGGTGAAAAGAAAGTAAAAAAGAATGAAATGATGCTATTTGCAGCAATATACTAAGCAAAGTAAACCAGACAGACAAATATATGATAGAAATTATGTGATGTGGAATCTAAAAAAGATACAAATGAACTTATTTACAAACAGCAAAAGATACACATTGAAAACAAATTTATGGATAGAGGAGAGATAAATTAGGAGGTTTAACATATACACACTACTATATATAAGACAGATAATCAACAAGGCCTACTATATAGGGCAGGGAGCTATTATTTTGTGACAACCTAGAAGGGAAAAGAATCTGAATATATACATATGTGTGTGTGTGTGTGTGTGTGTAACTGAATCACTGTGCTGTACACCTGAAACTAACACGGCATGTAAATCAACTATATTTCAATTAAAAAAGTGATATAATGAATGCTTCACATGTTATCTCTTCTGAGACATTCTTTCCAAAATAACTCATTTCCATGATGATGATTTCTTTCTTTAAATTGCCTTTGGGGAAAAGAATGAACATTTTTGACTAACTACTGTACTTGGTGCATTATTTATTCATCCAATTGCATTACTTGAGTGTGTGTGTGCTCAGTTGCTCAGTTGTGTCCGACTCTTTCAACCCTATGGATTATAGCCTTCTTGGAAAACCTCAAGGATATAGTGAAAGTCCATAATGTTTCACTTTCAAAGGGCTTACAGTCTCCTGGAAGAGACAGATCTGAATCAGTTATGAATATGTCATTCAAACTAACATCTTTGTAACTATAAACAGAGGAAAGTCTTCAAACATAAAAAAAAAAGGCTTCTATGTAGGCATATAACAAAAAGATTTAAAAAGGCCAATGAGTCAAGGACAGCTTTCCTCAGAAAGTGTTGCTTGAATTGGTATCTGAAAGGAACTCACAGGATGAAGAACAGTGAGGAAAGCTATGAAGAGTGTTTTAGTGTAGAGGTACTGAGAAGGACAGGTTCAAAGAACTACTGAGAAACTGTAAAGCTGTCAGTGTTATTAAAACACAAAAGCCCGTGGGAGAGATGAGGCTAATAGGCAGCTGGAGGCCAGAACATGCAGTGCCTCCCAGGGAAAGTGTCCACTTTATTCTTATTTGCTGGGACCCAGTATTTGTTACTTCTGTTACCAAGTGTTCTGCTCAATGTAGAATTTACTTGAGTCTTTTGTTTCAGTCCTGTCTGACTCTGTGCGACCCCAGAGATGTCAGCCCACCACGCTTCCCCATCCCTGGGATTCTCCAAGCAAGAACACTGGAGTGGGTTGCTATTTCCTTCTCCAATGCATGAAAGTGAAAAGTGAAAGTGGAGTCGCTCAGTCGTGTCCGACTCTTAGCAACCTCATGGACTGCAGCCTACCAGGCTCCTTAGTCCATGGGATTTTCCAGGCAAGAGTACTTTATTTGTTTACATCCTATTGAGATAGGCTCACACAGGTCTGGAAAGCTCCAGCTTCTGCCATGGCTCCTGGGTACCATGTGAGTCCTGTGTGTAGTGACTCTTCTAATTTCAAATGTGCCTAAATATGGAAGATAACCAGCAACATCCTGCCTCTCTTTCCAGACCCCATCTAGATACGACATAAGCATCACCTTTCACTCAAATAGGCTCAGGCACAAGTGGCTAGGGACAGCCACTCCCTTCATAAATCAGGGGTAGTGGAAGAAGGATTCAAAACATTTATCATTGTGAATCTATTATTATCATACAAAATGTCTATCAAGTGCATGGTGCTCTATTCCAAATACATGTAGATACTCTGTAGAAAAAAAAAAAAACAACTACTTTTGAATAGAGCTGTTTTATAGGTCCACCAATACAGTGAACTTTTCTGAAATATTTTTATTACCTACTTTTCACTTCAAAAGGGTCCTTACTTTGACTACAAATAACCTTATCATTGGCTTTCCTTAAGGTTTTAGACTTGACCCCAAGAACAAGATGAAGCCAAAAAGATGTAAACAGGGGGTGAAGAAATGTTCTGATTTGCTTTTCCATGATTTTGTGGTGGTGGTCTAGTCACTTAGCTGTGTCAAACTCTGTGACCCCAAGGACTGTCGCCTGCCAGGCTCCTCTGTCCATGGGATTTCACAGGCAAGAATACTGGAATGGTTTGCCATTTCCTTTTCCAGGGGATCTTCCTGACCCAGGGATCGAACCCAGGTCTTTTGGAATTGCAGGCAGATTCTTTACTGTGTGAGGTACCATGATGCTACCTCAAGCTTACAGATGTGTTGTCTTTGAGTTGTTCATGTGTACACGTCCACCTGATACACTGTTTCGGGAGCAAGGTCTTTCTATTTACACATTCTCAGTTCTTAGCACACCTTAGCTGGGGCTTTAATACTTGATAAAGTTTTGCCTTATTCTGAAATAGTCTAAATATTGTATCTATTTTTTCCCCAGGTTATTTTTTTCTTCCAATACTCCTTGCACTTTTATTTAGATTTAATACTACCTATATTGATAGTTTAAAAAAATCATATAGATTCTTCAAAGAATTCAAAAGAACAAATTATTTTTTCTAAAGAAAATAAATCTTCTAATCAGAAGTATGGAATTGGGACTTACCTGATGATTCAGTGGTTAAGAACCCACCTTCCAATGCAGGGGGCATGGGTTTGATCTCTGGTTGGGAAACTAAGATCCCACATGCCATGGGGCTACTGAGTCCCTGTGTGGTTTAGAGCCCTCACTCCAACACTAGGGAAAGCCCATGTGCCACAATGGAAAAGATCCCCCATGCTGCAACTAAGGCCCAACATGACCAAAAAAAAAAAAACATTAAAAAGAAAAAAAAAAAAAAAAGAAGTATGGAATTAAGGACAATAAATTAGGCTGAAAGACTAAACTTACCTTTCAGCTTTTTTGAAATGCAAGAAAATGAGAAAGGAATTTGAGTTAATCAGATGTCATACAGGGTACTGAAAATTGCTTACTGATGAGTATCAATTAAAAGAAAAGTAAATATCCAAACTACAGTCCATAAACTGATCTATAGTCTGATATAGTCAGGATTTCTGGTAGGATATTTCGATTAGTTGCTAGATATGCTTGGCAAGTATTTAGAAAAAGTAATGTAAAATGAGGGAAGAGACATTTGATGAGAGGAAAAGGACTTTATTTTGATATCTTCCCTGTAAGAATTGAAAGCTTATGAATAATTTTTAGAAGGTTTGCAATTGCTGGGTCTCTTGACAACTCACCCTGAAACGATTTGTGGAATCTGGGAGACGGGAACAAGGTTTTCATGGATCTAACAAAGATCTACTCCCTTCAACCTCTTGGGCAAGGAAAGATGAAAGAATGTGTGATAGGGAAACAGCACAGAATGTAAATTTGGAATCTTGAGTTTGCCTCTACCACTTAGTACCACTTAGTAGCTGCTGCTGCTGCTAAGTCGCTTCAGTCGTGTCTGACTCTGTGCAACCCCACAGACTGCAGCCCACCAGGCTCCGCCCTCCCTGGGATTCTCCAGGCAAGAACACTGGAGTGGGTTGCCATTTCCTTCTCCAATGCATGAAAGTGAGAAGTGAAAGTGAAGTCGCTCAGTCATGTCCGACTCCATGTGACCCCCATAGACAGCACCCTACCAGGCTCCGCTGTCCATGGGATTTTCCAGGCAAGAGTACTGGAGTGGGTTGCCATTGCCTTCTCCCTCAGTAGCTGGGTGATCCTAAATAAGTTGCTTAAACTCTCTTAAGATTCCACTTATTTAAAATATACACAAAATGGTGGCTCTTACTCAAAGTGTGAATGAAACTCTAATGAAAAAATGCTGTGCCCTAACACTGACAGACTTGGGCTCTCTTTTTGAACAGATACCATCAGGAGGCATGTTTTTTTCATCAGAAGGAATTGTAAATGTTCCTTTCTTGGGAAACCCTGAAACTAGACACAACATTTTTATGTGAGAAACAGAAATCAGGACAGCCACACAGAGAGTCCATTCTCTCAGAATATTTTATATTTTGCAGGGAGTACTGAAGGAGACAGAGGAACATGATAAATACTTATAGGGAAGACTAAACATTTTCATATGTGTAGAACAAGAGCTCAGCAAATGCTAACAAAGACTGATTCAAAGAAGGGCTGACTCTTTTGCAAGCCAGCTTGGGTAAGGACTCTGTGTTACACTCAGAGGATGAGCAGAGGTAGAAGAATGATCAGAATATGTAGTGTGCTCTTGGCTAAATTTAAGGATTTTTATGTATTCTAGTGAGTAGAAGCTTGAAGATTTCATCTGTTAGATACATAAGAATGTACATAATTTGCTTTCATGTAATCAGTTCTTCTCAAGGAATTAGTATACTTCTTTAAAAAGCTATAAATAGCAGAATCCCCATAGGTATTTACAAATAGATAAGTCAAGATTATAGTTACTAGATCTAGCAAAAATCTAGTAATACATTATCTCTTATTACATGCTATTACTATCTTAATTTTGATATATTACTGAAGCTTTTGGGAGGATTAACTGAAATGCTAAAAGGGTTGTGTAAAGATTAAGAGATTAAACGAATGTAAAGTAAATAATAATTCTAATGACTATCTTGCTGTACCAGCATTCTTACTGTTTTCCTTTCAGCATTTCATTATGTAATATCCTTCAATGTAAAGCTGCACTTACACAAAAGCAACAGTGATAAACTTCAACTTGGCTGGTAATTTCTAATTGGGTTTGAGAGATTCAAAGGATTTCTCTTTCAATATTATTTTTGATCTCCAATTTTTATAAAGTTATTCAATTTTTATGAAATTTTCTAGAACAAGTACCTAGTAGATTATCTACAAAAGGTATTTCCATTAAGAATATAATCCCCATGAACAGGAATACACTGAAAATTACAAATGTATTATTTATGTTATTCTTTTAGCTCCGCATTTTCTTTTTAAAAATTCTAGCTACCTGTTATAAGAAGGTCAGAATAATATTAAAAAAAAAGCTAAATGTTATAGGCTCTGAAGTTCTTAATAACACATAATATGGAGAAAATGATAGAATACTGAACCACAGAGGTCACTAAAAGATGCAGTTAACAAATATGATGCCGTTAAATTAAAACATGTAATTAAAATGTTATCCCCACCATTTAAAATTTACAATGAATAGTGTTTCTAATATAGCTTCGATGGGGTCATCTAAAGGACATTGCCCAAGCTATGATTTCAATTCCTTTTCTTATATTTATGCCAATTAAAGAAAGCTGCAAATGCACTCCTATAAAAGAAACTTATAATCCAATGTAGGATAGTAGCTCCCAATCAAGAGAATGAGGAATATGGCCCTCAAAGGACATTTTGTTATTTTTGGAGACCGTTTTGTTTGTCATACCTGGCTGGTGTGTGAGCTGGTGCTACTGGCATCTGGTGAGTAGAAGTCAGAGATGATACTAAACTTCTAGAAAGCAAAGGCTCCATAACAAACATCTGGTCCTAAGTGTCAACAATGCCACTGTTACAGAATCCTGGTCCATTACAATTCGTCCTTTCAGTTTATATATTCCAATATAGCCATAAAATAACCACAGTAGATAAAACTATCTAATATTGGCAAAATGTCAGAAAATGGCTATTCTTATAATTTGTCAATGAAAGTGGAATATCAATTGAAGTAATGTTTTGGAGGCAATTCGTAACTTTAAAAATCTTCTTCTACTTGACTTTGTACTTTTCTTTTTAACTTGAAGTTTAGCTGAATTACAATGATACATTGTTACAGGAAAGAACTGACTCCAAGTTGGATCTGTTTCTTTTACTTTAATCTTGACTTCTGGCTGCTTTTGTTCACTAAAAGGATACTGTCCATACATAATGGCCTGTCTTGGGGAACCCTGCCCCTCTACCTGAATGTTAAACCAAAATGCCTTTGTATGGGACCTTGTCTACCTGTGGATGGCTACAGGAAGGAAGAAATTAACACATCCCTTCCCAGAAATTGGCCATTCCAGGAGATATCTGCAAGATTAATGATCCTTTTACTTTTCTTCCTCACCTCCTACCCCCTACCTCTGTTCTATAAAAGAACCTGACATCCAGCACTGATAAAATAGTTATTTTGAGACATTAGTCTCCCATAGTGTCATTCAGCTGGTTTTCCGACTAAAGTCATATTCCTTGCCTTAACATTTTGTATGTCGACTTACTGATCTGTCACATGGCAAGCAGAGTGAGCTTGGACTCAATAACAGTTTCAGGTGTACAACACAGCAATTTGATAATTTTGTATCTTAAGTACCATACAGAGTTATTGTAATATAATTGACTATATTCCTGTGTTGCACATTTTACTTCTAAGAAGCATGTCCTAACAAATTTATGTAATGGATATATGTAATTGTATTGAAATAGCCATTCTCTTACATGAACAAGTGTTCAATAAGGAAGTTAAATAAAAGAGGATACTCATAATATGCAATGATAAAAAATGGTAGAATTGTATATTCTAACAAGGAACAATGAATACGATATATTACAGGTTATATGAATTTATAATTCATATATTTATAATCATATTTATAATCAAATTCATTGCTTACATTTATACATATGTATGGGAATACCAGACCACCTGATCTGCCTCTTGAGAAATTTGTATGCAGATCAGGAAGCAACAGTTAGAACTGGACATGGAACAACAGACTGGTTCCAAATAGGAAAAGGAGTTCGTTAAGGCTGTGTATTGTCACCCTGTGTATTTAACTTATATGCAGAGTACATCATGAGAAACACTGGACTGGAAGAAACACAAGCTGGAATCAAGATTGCTGGGAGAAATATCAATAACCTCAGATATGCAGATGACACCACCCTTATGGCAGAAAGTGAAGAGGAACTAAAAAGCCTCTTGATGAAGGTGAAAGTGGAGAGTGAAAAAGTGGGCTTAAAGCTCAACATTCAGAAAACAAAGATCATGGCATCCGGTCCCATCACTTCATGGGAAATAGATGGGGAAACAGTGGAAACAGTGGCAGACTTTATTTTTCTGGGCTCCAAAATCACTGCAGATGGTGACTGCAGCCATGAAATTAAAAGACACTTACTCCTTGGAAGGAAAGTTATGACCAACCTAGATAGCATATTCAAAAGCAGAGACATTACTTTGCCAACAAAGGTTCGTCTAGTCAAGGCTATGGTTTTTCCTGTGGTCATGTATGGATGTGAGAGTTGGACTGTGAAGAAGGCTGAGCGCCAAAGAATTGATGCTTTTGAACTGTGGTGTTGAAGAAGACTCTTGACAGTCCCTTGGACTGCAAGGAGATCCAACCAGTCCATTCTAAAAAAGATCAGCCCTGGGTGTTCCTTAGAAGGAATGATGCTAAAGCTGAAACTCCAGTACTTTGGCCACCTCATGCAAAGAACTGACTCATTGGAAAAGACTCTGGTGCTGGGAGGGATTGGGGGCAAGAGGAGAAGGGGATGACAGAGGATGAGATGGCTGGATGGCATCACTGACTCGATGGACGTGACTCTCAGTGAACTCCGGGACTTGGTGATGGACAGGGAGGCCTGGCGTGCTGCAATTCATGGGGTCGCAAAGAGTTGGACACGACTGAGTGACTGATCTGATCTGATGTGCACATATATGTGTATATATATATTTATGTGTGCATGTACGCATAGCAAAAGTCAGGGAGGATACAAAGTAAATATTAAGAAAAAGAGTCAGTCATGGAGCATGTTTTGAAATGTTCACTTTTTACTTTAGAAAGTTTAATATTTACATTTCTTTCAAGTGTGGGAGATTTGTGAAATTTTTAAAAATGCAATAAGAATATATCACATAATAATAAGTACACATAGAGATGATCTGTTTGTAAGGGCTATGTGAGGAATTCATTTTTGAGTAGGTTTTAATTAGTATTTCCTGGTGAAAGGGAATTAAAAGACAATTTGGAACAATTAGAGGAGACCTCCACAAAAAACTGAGTGGAACTCTGGGCAACCTAAAGAGAAATGGGTAAAGTAGCAATGTAAAAACACTCAGTTATAAGAGTTGTGATTTAAATTCAAATGAAAGCTCTCATTTTTTTAAAAAAGAAAATGCCTTAATTGGACACAGCTTAATTAGCATTTGCCTCAATCAAGCAAATTAAATTCTTTTATACTGAATATAGGAAACTTCAATTTCTACTTAAAAGTTAAATTATTTTTACAAACTTTTTTTTATATTTGTGTACTTGAATCTAATCATTTGCACAGTTTTAGTTAAAAGAATTCAGCATGAGAGATTAAAAATACTGAAGAAAGAAAATAAATTATGAAATTATCTTCAGTTTGCAGCTTGCTTTACAAAGATTTAGAAATCTCTTTCTTGTACAGCTCAGTCTTTCAAAAGCATGGCTAGGCCTTTTCATGTCTACTTATAACCTTAACATTGTAAAGGTAGCAATTCATAGATAGAATCATGGGGTCAGCAGTTCATACTTCAGAATTCTAAGAGATCCTTAATAATAATGAGTCAACACCTGAGGAATTACATTCATTTGATCAATGCAGAAATGTTGCTCCTCAAATACCTAAGTAGTTAAAAAACAATATATCAAGGAGTAGAAAAATCCACCAGCACCGGAACTATACCTATTTACATATTGTCTTAAAGGTATTATTATTATAACCCCAAACCAGACATGCCCCAGGGCTCCATTCATAAAAATAAGCAAATATCATTTACTGGGAACTAGTTCTTAGTCTTCAGAAGAAATAAAAGCATTCCATGTAAGAATTATAGTCATTGTGAATTGTTCTATTAAAATGTTGTTTACAAGTGCAAGTCTTCCCAGATTTGTTCAGAGAAAGCTGTGAAAGCAATCTTATCTCCCATTTAAAGGCACGCACAGCAAAGTCACCACAAATTTTCTATTTAAATTTGAAGACTTCCTTGTATTTTATCTTTGTTCTGGAAAAAATATACTATTTATCCTATTAAATTTCTACTGCTTTTCTTTAAGATATTTCACATTTTATTTCATTTCAGTTATGTTTTCCAGTAGAGTGTACTAAAGAATTTTAACCAAGTCCATATAACAAATACATTTATTACAATATAACACCTTGCTATAGTCAAATGATGTCATATCTTCACCACTATTTAAAAATTAGTGGTGAATTACGCTTATCTATGGGCTTCCCTGATGGCTCAGACAGTATAGAATTTGCCTGAAATGCAGGAAAGCTGAGTTCGATCTCCAGGTCAGGAAGATCCCTTGGAGAAGGGCATGGCAACCCACTTCAGTATTCTTGCCTGGAGAATTCCATGGACAGAGGAGCCTGGTGGGCTATAGTCCATGGGGTTGCAAAGAGTCAGACACAACACTTTCACTTTCACATGCTTATGTATATGTATACACACACACACTATATTGGCCAAACATACATTCTGTGGCATACAGATTTTTGTTGTGCAAATGATGGTTTTAAAATCAGGGTTTTAATTTAATTTTTAATACAAAAGGTAAAGCTAAGAAAGCCAAGATTGTCCTCCAAATTATTGTGTGTTTTACTGTTTTAATTTTTAAAGAACAGATTTTTTTTTTCCTAAAAAATTGTTTGGTATTTACTGTATCTTTTGTGTTGGACTGGCCATCATTATCTTCATTTTACGTGTTAGGAATCCAGAACACATGTCTTAAGAAAGATTTCTTAAGAAAGCTCACAGGGTGCTTCTTCCTGCCTCTTTTATTATCATGGTCTTCAATTATGAATCAACTAAAATAGATAATTATTAAGGACTTCCTACCTTCTGTGTTCTGGAGTAACCAAAGAGAGGGCTGATAGTTTTACAGTGTAGAGTCCAATCATGCACAGAATGTATTGTGAATGTTGCTCTGTAGAGAATTCATTTGCAACTCATTGGGCTGTGGTCCCTAAGGTCAGGCAACCAGTGGCACTGATTATTGAACAAGTTATGGTTAGTGAACCAAGAGACTCACAGCTCTTTGTTTGGGTGTTTGTACATTGGAGATAAGAAGTGTAATGCACAGAGAAAGTTACCATGTGAAACCAAACAAAGCATTAAAAGTACTCTTCAGGGTTTGAGTCAAAGTTCTGTGGGATCATGTTGAAGAAAGGATCAAACTGATTTCAGGCATCACAAGGTGGTAGGATTATTGACTGAAAAGAATCAAAGAAATAGCCAAGGAACAGTAAATATTCTAAAGAGGATAATGTTTTTATAAGAGTTGTTTAGTGGAGACATGCAGTGTGAAAAAGGACTGAAAATAGACAGGGCTCAGCTAAACTACTGATAACTTTATATACCAGTCTATGGTATTTGAAACATGTGGTGGTGGTTTAGTTGCTAAAGTCGTGTCCAACTCTTTTGCAACCCCATGGACTGTAGCCCACCAGGCTCCTCTGTCCATTGAATTTCTCAAGCAAGAATACTGCAGTGGGTTGCCACTTCCTTCTCCAGCAGATCTTTCCAACCCAGGGATCAAACTCATGTCTCCTGCATTGCTGGCAGATTCTTTACTGCTGAGCCACAGGGAAGCCCTATTTGAACTATGCTGCTGCTGCTGCTAAGTTGCTTTAGTGTGTCTGACTCTGTGTGACCCCATAGACAGCAGCCCACTAGGCTCCGAACTATAGGTCAAGGGAAACTATTGGGACTGAGATGAAGAAAGTAGGGCATGGATTCAAATTTATGAACCTGAGTTCCTACTTTATGTACTTTGTGGCTATTTGGCCAATTGTGTAACCACTCAATACTTCAATCTTTCCAACTTGAAAATAAAATACATCACACACATACATTTTTGAGTTGTTAAAGGATTAGATTAAATACACTAACACACTTATTGCCAGGAATAAATGAGCTTAATATTAATGTTCTTATTTTTCTTATTAATAGTTCCCACTATGTGAGCTGAGTTTGGGCCAGTTGATTATGAATAGATTAAAATGAAATGGGAAAGAATGGCATCAGAATGTCAGATTAGAAGGCAACTGCACAAGTGGTAAGTTAAAATTAATCCAGAACTAGTTTCAAGTTGTAGCCTCATTTATTTGTAGTGTCTTGGGGCCAATCACTTAGCATTTTGAATCAAATTCTACTTTTCACTAACTATAAAATGGGACAATAACAATGTGGATGGATGATTTAAGGAGACTGAATACTGAAATATTACTTATCTTTTTAAAATTAGTAGCTGCTCAATAAATTGTAAATTTAAAATTCCTATTATTGTTATTAATACTATAATCTTAAGAGCAGCAGTGACTCAATAGGATAACAAATGTCTGATTATGAAAGTAGAGAAGAAATGGATAAATTCAAGGTGGGAAATTTGATAATTAATGACACAGACTTAAGAAGTGATGTATCTATGAAAATATGATTATTGAATATTTTCAGTAACATGGTAATTTTGTGATTTCTGGGATTCCTTATTTACAATAGCAACTTTTTTGTCTGTGTCCTTTGTTTTCCTTCAGAAGGAATCTGGCAAGCTTACAGGGTTGCTTAGGAGACACTTAAGTTCACACTAAGAATCCAATGTATGTAGAGTAGACTCTGTTTCTCACCCATCCACAAATGAGTTTCTCATCTCACTGGTGTGGTCCAGCCCATGTTGATGTCTTTCAGATCTCACCAGTTATCACTTATATTTAATTATATGTTATGCTTTGCATTTGTTTCAACTTGCTTTCTCCTCACTGATACTAGAGTGGACAGAGCATAATTCTTATATTTCTTTTGTTTTCCCATCATGCCCAGATCACTCACTTAAGATAGTGAACTTAATAATATGGCTTGGCATCCTTTCCTACCAGAATATCCCCTAACAAAGGATGATAATTTTCAATTCAGTAATTCTGTGTAGATGACTGTTAGAGTGGCATGGATGGTTCTAGGATGTGTTCCTCCATTCCTAAAGCTCAGCTCCTCTGCTGCATGGGGCTAGAAGGGTTTGATCAGCTCTTGGTGATGGAGAGAGCTTCATGACATCACTCTGGTTTAGTCTGGTTCTTATTACTGTTGGTAGTCTTGATGTGCTTCCCCTGTGGCTCAGGGATAAAGAATCTGTCTGCTAATGCAGGAGACATGGGTTCAATCCCTGGGTCAGGAAGATCCTCTGGAGGAGGAAATGGCAATCCACTCCAGTATTCTTGCCTGGGAAATACCATGGACAGAGGAGCCTGAGGGGCTACAGTCCATGGAGTCGCAGAAGAATTGGACATGACTTAGCGATTCAACACCAACAATCTTTGTTCATGTGTTGGCCTCCACTTAGATGGTAAGTTCGATCTTAGTGTTTATAGTATTTTATTTCATCTTAACCCCTTCTATTTCAGAGAGCGCTAGCCATGCTACCATTCAACATTCCTGTCCTCAACCTATTCTCTTGTTGTGTGTAACTTCACTTGACCTGACAACATTCTGTGCATCCCTACAACTTTCCCTCGTCTAAATTTTCTGTACCTACAAGATAGCTGAAACCTTTGTGTGCTACCCCCATCAATTTATTTCCAAGCACACTCTATAATAATCCTTTTCCTCCCTGCTGTCAAGGGAATGGACAATAAGCATGCAATCTGCAGGGAACTAAAAGCAACTCTATGTTCTATGTTCACCCTTGACCCAAAGTCAGGGGAATATGTCAAGGTGTCATAAAAACTGTTCATACTCTACTCTTGTATATCAAGGAGACATTAAAATTCCCCTGGCATTCAACCTTGGATCAGGATGAGAGTTTTTACTATTTTACCATTTCCAATTCCATTGTCTACAGACATTTTACAGTACTCCTCTACAACTCGTCTTCAAGGAGAACTGGGGGGAGCACTTATTTTTTTCCACTGGTAAGGTAAGGAAAATCTTTACACAAAGAACAATGTACTCCCTTACAGGCCAAGGACTCCTAATTCCAAGTCATGACTCTCTCGCCCCCACCACTCCTCAAATCTCCTTACTGGGTTATAGCTGGTCCTACTGTCTCTTTGTAAGACCCCTGGAAAGTGTCAGGTCCAAATTATTGGGGCTCTTTTTAAAATATCTGGTGCTCAAAATTTCTTTTACTCATTGAACTCAATACTATTCTGGGACAACTCAATACTCTTCAGGAAAAGTTTTACTTAATGTATCATACTGCTTAATAATAATATGCCAGCATTAACACAGAAAGTGAGCTGCTGCTGCTAAGTCAGTTAATAATATGCCAGAATTAGCACAGAAAGTGAGATAACTAGAGTAAAGGAATTCACTTTCATTCAATAATTATTTAAAGAATTTCTTCTGTTTTAAATATTTATAAAAGATAAACGGTATTCAGTTTTAGAGTAAAACTAAGGGGCCTGTATGACCCTCTAGTTAAATGGAATGATTAATATACAGAAACTGTATGGAAGACACATTGGTTCATTGATTTCAGACTAGGACAGTGTGACCCTGTTCATTTAGGTTTCTAGGAAAGTTTACAGGACTCATTTTTGG
The DNA here is from genome assembly GCF_003369695.1 of Bos indicus x Bos taurus. Lineage (NCBI taxonomy): Eukaryota > Metazoa > Chordata > Mammalia > Artiodactyla > Bovidae > Bos > Bos indicus x Bos taurus. The sequence goes on along the minus strand of NC_040078.1, from coordinate 65,930,037 downwards.
ATATCCTTTCTAAAGTCCATCCATCTTACCATAAGAGAATCCAGTTATCTCTCCCGTTATAGCAGCAAGAGTAAAAAAATAATTTCAGGGAACACTTTCCATTTCTTACTTTAGAGAAGTATGTTTGTTATTTTTTCCTGTTTTCAGATAATTCCTAGCTCATACGTTCCTCTAAACTCTAAGGATCACTGATCCACAGAACTTTCACTTGTACAAAACAGTATCAGAGATGGTCCACTCTGGAGAGAAGGAATAAGTACAATAACAATATAGAGATAGGACCTATACACAGAATGCCCGTATCAGGGAAACACATGAAAATTCATGGATGGGACATATTCAACCTATATTCTCACATAGTTGAAAATTTTTCAATTCTAAATTAACTCTGAAGCTGTTTTAGCTGAAATCTTTCAAGTGTTTTCTTTTTCTATTGCTAGCCTCATTGTCAGAATTATAAACAATTTTTCTGCAATCTTTAGGAAATATAGTCTCTAAATGCACTTTCACTCATGCCATTAAACAATAAACCTTGATAAAAATCCTCTGCTTTGCATTTCAAGTCTTTTTCCATTTAGCAGCTTCCTCACAACCATAAAAGCACATGGGGAAAGACTGAGAGGAAAAAAATTCAAAAAGATATCTGACTTATGGTCAAAACATATGGGACAAAGTTGTCCAAAATATTGTCACAACTCCTCCATTAACAATTCATTCTACTGTAGAGCAGTCAGACCTCCCAGATTCCCTGACAGACTATTATATTCAGAATGGCTTTGAAAACTTACGGCACTTAGACATGCTCTGGAGACATATAAAAATGTCTTTATTTAGAATGGAACATATAACAGCTGCCAAATTTGTAGGTTTGAAACCACTTCCAATAAGAATTAAAAGGCCCTCTTCCCAACTGAAATAGGGCTATCAATATATGACTTGTCTGCTCATGGGAAATAGTGGGTTCTTGTCTCTGATGTTGCAATTTAGTTTGAAATCACTTTCGTGATGACAGGGTACATAAGGATGATAAAACTATAAAGATGACAGTCTAATCTTCAAAGATCACTGATCATTGATAAAAGATTAAATAACGTAAACATCTGAAATGCCAGATTATCAGCTGGTTGGCACACTCTCAGTACTGAAGTATGCTGAGATACTACTGATAAGTGAAAAATGCTTTTCTTACAAGTAATGCAAAAATACATCCTCCCAAGAGGTGCAAGTGAACTGTAATAGCTTTGAGTTTAAGATGTATATTTTTTCTTATTAGTGAAGCAATGTTTATAGTGTTAATAAATGATTTATAGTAAAGTGCGCAAAATAAATTTTCCTCTCAAAGTAAAGACTGATTGCTGAGAATTTTAAGCACTTTTAAATCAACACTTTTCCGAATTCTAACCGCAATTTTAAAATATACTTACAAGAATGATTAGACAGGCTGGTCCTATAAAACTCCAGATAAAGTTGTTTTCTGTGCTAAGCCAACATCTGAAAAGTAAATAATAGATAAAATCTATACTTATGTTTGTATGTACTTCGACAAAGCAAGAGTTTCAGTGATATACACAGCTTATTCAGAATTGCATATCAAATATTTATGAGAACATCTTAACTTACACTTTGGTGGTGCCATAATATCTGTATCCTAATGATGCTGAAAATCCAACTACCACAGCTGGGCTGAGATAGCCAAAAATATAAAAATTCTTGTGCAAAAATCCTTTGTTATAGATGACTCCTACAACAATGAGATAGAGGTGGATGCCTTCAATGCACATCCATGCAAAGGCAGCTAAAAAGAAGTAGTGCAGCAGCCCGGCAACGATGGAACAGAAGAGCTAGACAACACAGAAAGAATGAAACCATAAGCAATGCTTATTTTAACATTATTGTAACATAAAATGTTGACTTTCTCTATAAATTATACTATTTTATATAATGCTTGATCACAGTAAAATATCCTTATCAGATGTCAAGCTTTTTAATTGTACCACTTCCACCTGATTTAAAAGAACTGTGCTTCACCAAAGTGCAACACTCATCAGTCCTGTAACAGAATTAAGTTGCTAGTCTTGTCTAGAGATTTATATGTTTTATACACTTATGTGATAAACTGTGGATTGGTCACATGCAACCATGATTATCTCAGTGACTATGCTGTGATTTGAGCTGATTTCTGTTTTGGAGATGTCTTTATTTTAATTGTGCTCAAAGAATGAAAATTAATGCTAACACAATGTTAAACAAAATATAATAAATAAGAGAGAGTACTGAATTTATAAAACAAATGAATAAATGATGATATATTTTACAAAAATACCCATTATATATTCACTTTAAGTTACAAGATTAACAGGTACGTTTGAGATGGATTTCAGTAAAATGTTATCTATTAGTACTGACTTCATACTTAGAACTAGAGTTAGAAATGAAGAAATAAGAAATAACAAATGAAGCAGTTATACATTTCTGTATTAACAGAACTAACACAGTTGGGCTTCCCTGGTGGCTCTGATGGTAAAGAATCTGCCCATAATGTGGAAGACCCAGGTTTGATGCCTGGGTCAGGAAGATCCCTTGGAGAAGTAAATGGCAACCCACTCCAGTATTCTTGCCTGGAGTATTCCATGAACAGAGGAGCCTGGTGGGCTACAGTTTATGGGCTCACAAAGAGTCTCACATGACTGAGTGACTAACACACACACACACAACCCAATTACCGGTGAGATAACATAATAATATTTAAATACTTACTACACTTAATAGAGTATAAGTCAACCATAAAGAGATTACCTACTAAAATATATTTTAGAGCACTATATAAGGTTGGAGGTGATGATTAAAATCTGGGAACCACTTTAGTGAAGAAGTGAAATTTGAAATATGGCTCGAAAATGGGGAGAATTTGACAGGTGAAACATAGAATTGAAAAGAAAGACTGAAAAAAATAGTTTTGTGATGAGGATAATGATGGGATGAAGACAGGGGAATTATGCATTGGAGGATAGTGGGGATACACAAAAATGAATGATGTTATAAATACCATTGAAAAACAAAAACAGATATGGAGTTTACAATTTAGCATATATTATATTAAATAGGTGCTTTGTGGCATCTACTTCAGAAGAGAACATTGATAACTGATGGTTACCCTCACTACTTGGAAGATCACTAAAAAGAATGGAAATATGGAGGCAACTGAAGGTTCTGTGGTCATGTTGATGTATTTCTCTGGTCTCCAGCTGCAGAGTGGGCTGCAGCAGCTGCACAGGAAAGCCACTGATGTGCCCAGGATTTCTGATGGCTGTTGTTGTTATTCACTCGCTAAGTCATGTCAGACTTGGTGAGACCCCCAAGGACTGCAGCATGTCAGGCTTCCCTTTCCTTTATTATCTCCCAGAGTTTGCTCAAATCCATATCCATTGAGTTGGTGATGCCATCCAAGCATCTCATCCTCTGCTGCCCCCTTCTCCTTTTGCCTTCAATCTTTCCCAGCATCAGAGTCTCTTACAATGAGTTGGCTCTTCCCATCAGGTGGCCCAAGTATTGGGGCTTCACCTTCTGCATCGGTCCTTTCAATGAATATTCAGGGTTGATTTCCTTTAGGACTGACCGCTGATAGCCATTAACTGAGCACAGCAAGACATTACTCTTCTTGAGAGACTTGCCATGTGACTTTGGTTGAGGGTCTTCTGAAAGGACTACTTCACAGGCAAGCTGAGCTTTCCTCAACTGCCCTGCTTTCTAAAGTGTTTCTGTGCATGGCAAATCACTTCAGTTGTGTCCAACTATTTGCGACCTCATGGATTGTAATCCATCAGATTCCTCTGTGAGGGATTCTCCAGGCAAGAATACTGGAGTGGGTTTCCACACCATCTCCTCCAGGGGATCTTTCTGACCCAGGGATGGACCTTGCATCTCTCACATCTCCTGCATTGTCAGGTGGGTTCTTTACCACTAGCACCACCTGGGAAGCCCAAGGTGCTTCTACTTCTACCACTAGTCCTTTCTTCCTTCTTTCCTTCTTCACTCAGGCTCAGACCTGCATCTCGGCCTGATGGCTCTCCATGTCTTTATCTTCCCATCTGCTCTCAGAGTCATTTCACCTAATAAAGTTATTGCTTGTTTTATCTCACCTCAGGTCAGTCTAAATCAATATGGGAGATATTTGACAAGGCTCTAGATCACTAATGGTGGAAAATGGTTATTACAAAAGTGCAGTTACTAGGCTGAGCTAATTTATCAAATTTCAACCTATGAATTCTAACCTCTTTTGTGTTCTGTCCCTGTCATACGATAAACATTTGTTTTCTAGTATCTTTCTCCCCTCTACTTTTGTTTAATGGCCATGTAGAAACAAACCAAACCAAAACAAAACAAGGTTATTTCTTTTTACAGTTCATCATGAGGGCCACCGTGGTTAATGGAACTAAATCAACAAGTTGCTAATATATGTTAGCATTTCAAACTTAGAAAAGCTTTAAGAACAAAGTATATAGTGTGTTTGCTCCACCAAGCCCTTAATTCCAATTCATGTTTCTATTACATATATATTTAGGAAAGTAAAAATTTAGAAAGCAGAGAGTAAGAGAGATCTACATACCTTATTGGTATTTGTATTTATCCCAACAAGAAAAACAAGTTCAGCAAGGAACAGGCTACAGCAGAGATTTTTGTGAATTGTTGTCCTCGTGCTTTGAATTTCACTGAAGAACCAGAAGGTAAAAATGCATAGGGCAAGGCAAATCAGTGAAATAATTATTCCTAGCTGAGTGATCCTTGTAAGAATATTATAATCTTTAATACCCTAAGGGAAAATAATAATACAGCTGTTAAGAGACTTAACTCAGTAGCTTGTCAAAGGAACTGCAACATATAATGAACTTTCTTTTTCGGTGAAACATTAATCAAACTGTTCCTAAAATGTAAAAATACAAATGTGCATTTAGATGAGAAAACTTTGTACTTCTGAATATGCTTAATATTCACAGAAATCTGATATAAATCACATAGCACTTTAACAGTTCTATAATTAGTGATTTTTTTTCTAAGCATAGTGTATATTAGTATATGGTTTAACAATGTTATCACCATCGGTTTCTTGATATTAGCAAGGCAATTCATTATTGTAATGTGAAAATGGTTAATTAAAGCAGATTTATCAGTGACAAGAATAAGTCTTATTTCTATGCAGTAATTCATTTAAACACATTAAATGAAGGTATCATAAATGCTGCAAAAATAGAATAACAAAATAGTATAGGTGAGAGACTTTGAAATGGGAAAGTTTGGTTTCACTCTAACCAGATGGTTTTATATACATAACAGAGGCACCTTAGTTTATTTAACATTCAGAAAAAAATCACCTTTCATTCAGAAAAAAAAAAAAATTTTATCACTGACATTACGGTTAGGCAGATTTATTTAGTCACAATAAGAATTTGATGAATTCTAAGTTTTGTATAGAAATGAGACTGCAATCTAAAGATTACAAAATAAAAAAATTATACAATGTAAAAGCAAGATATTATGATGTAAAATACATAATCTGAAGCTTTTTACTTTAGTGAGATTTTTCATGTCTAAAATTCTGTGGCATTCTACATTATTAAAAAATTGTATTTGTTACAGATATGCTAATAACACTTACTGACCAGGTATCAGAGATTTAAATGAATCTGTCATCAGTAAAAATAAACTTTCAATACAAAGGGAAAAGCCCTTAAAGTTCATGATCCTTTAAAATGTACAAATGGTTCCTAAAAGCAGCATTAAAAACTAAAGTCTGAATAGAAATCTGATATATAACCTACTAGCTATTATAAACTGGTAAGTCTTACACTAAAAACAATCAAAGATTTAAACTATATGTCATAGAACGCAGGTAAGAAAAGAGAGACTAAAAAAGGTAATGTTGAGATCATATCAATAAATTAAATATGCTATTTACATCCAAAGAACATATAATAATTAATTATTGTCTTGAACAACGTGAAAAACAAGAAAAAAAGCAAAGCCAGATTTAGAAATATGAAGTGGGAAATTGCCTTACAATAGAAGAACCAGAAGACATCAAAATTGCAAAATGTGTCAGATGGTTACAGTGGCACGAGGTGTGGGTATCATTCGAGTGTGTCAGCTCACAGCCCTCTGAAGACCAGCTGCCATTCATGGTGTCAGGTAAGTAGTTCCAGAATGCACACTGACTCTTCCATTTCTCTGTGGTCTGAAAAAGAGACATTTCACTGATGAGAAAAGAGTCACACATATGATATCATTTCAGTTATATTTAAAATACTATTTTGCATAACAATATAATTAAAACCACGCCTAAAAGGTAAAGCATAAAATCAACACTAATAAGAGAGTGCTGCTGTTGTGTGAAAGAACTGAAGTTTTTCCTACGACCATGCTATATTTGATCACTTCTGTTTCATGTAGTTGTGAGAATTATTATCAACTGAGATCACGTAGGGGCTTCCCAGGGGGCTCAGTGATAAAGAATCTGCTTGCTAATGCAGGAAATGCAGGAGACCAGGGTTGGACTCCCGAGTCAGGAAGATCCCCGGGAGGAGGAAATGGCAACCTATTCCAGTGTTCTTGCCTGGAAAGTTCGATGGACTGAGGAGCCCGAAGGGCTAGAGGCCATGGGGTGGCCAAGAGTCAGACACGACTGAGCACTATCATGTATCTTATCTAGAATGGGGCATGACATATCTTTATTATCTTCAACAAATATTTATTGAGTATGCACTAGCTGTTAGTCATTGATCCAGGTGCTAAAAATAAAACACTGAACAAAACAGAAAAAGTGTTTGTATTGCTGACTTTATATTCTAATGAGAAGATGAGAAATTATTAAAAACGCCAGGGAAATGAGAGCAGGATTAATCTTGAGGAGGCTTCTCACAGGAAAAGATGTTTAAGAAAATACTTCAATTAAGTGACACTGTGAGCCCTAAAGACTTGGGAACAGAGGGTTCTGACAGCTGGAATGGAAAACAGAAAAGCTCTGAAGTGAGACTCAACGAACGTTTTCCAGATATATCTAGAAGCCAATGCAGTTCCAGTAATGAATGAGGTAAAGTGTGGTGAGTGTAAGATCATAGATCACAGGGGCTGATCAAATAGATTACAGGATGATTGTTCAATACGTAGCAGAGTTCTCCTTATCATATATTAACTAATCACAATACAATACCTAATGCACTTTAAGTTTTAATAAGTTATTCATAAAATGCTATATATCTATGCTAGTTTATCTTTTAGAAATAAAACTATTTACAATTATATAACAATTTACAGTTAACCACGTGCTTTCTCACCCACTTTGTTTAATCTGATCCTCCAAAGAGCCTTGTGAAGAGGGTATTGTATTAAGAGACTAAGATATGTCAAAACTGTATTTAAGACCTGGTGGCTCGGGGGTAAAGAATCCACCTGCCAAGCAGGAGATGTGGGTTCAATTTCTGAGTTTGGAAGATCCCCTGCAGAAGGAAAGGGCAACCTACTGCAGTATACTTGCCTGGGAAATCCCATGGACAGAGGAGCTTGGCAGACTATAGTCCATGGGGTTGCAAAAGAGTTGGACACGACTCAGTGACTAAACAACAATAACAAATCATTGATAAGTGGAGTAAAGCAGAATCAAACATAAATCTTCAGATTAAATATTTATTAAAGAAAATATTGCTGGTGGTTTAGTCACTATTCCGCGTCCAAATCTTGCGATCCCATAGACTGAATCCCACCAGGCTCCTTTGTCCTTGGGATTCTCCAGGCAAGAACACTGGAGTGGGTGGCCATTCCTTTCTCCAGAGGATCTTCCTGACCCAGGGATCAAATCCAGGTCTCCCCATCACAGGCAGATTCTTTACTGAGTCAGTAGGGAAGCCCATATGTACACTACCTTGCATAAAATTATATTGGCTTCTCTGGTGGCTCAATCAGTAAGGAATATGCCTGCAATGCAGGAGACCCAGGTTTGATCCCTGGGTCAGGAAGAACCCCTGGGGAAGGAAATGGCAACCCCTCAGTATTCTTGCCTGAGAAATCCCACAGAGGGAGGAGCCTGGCCAGCTACAGTCAGGGTCATGAGTTGGACACAATTTAGTGACTAAACCAAACTACCAACACATAGGCAAGGCAGAGAAACCAGAGATCAAATTGTCAACATCTGTTAGGTCACATAAAAAGCAAGAGAATTCCAGAAAAAACATCTACTTCTGATTCATTGACTAAAGGTTTGACTTTGTGGATCACAACAAACTGTTCAATTCAGTTCAGTTCAGTTCACTTCAGTTGATCAGTCATGTCTGACTCTTTGTGACCCCATGAACCGCAGCACGTCAGGCCTCCCTGTCCATCACCAACTCCCAGAGTCCACCCAAACCCATGTCCATTGAGTTGGTGATGCCATCCAACCATCTCATCCTCTGTTGTCCCTTTCTCCTCCTGCCGTCAATCTTTGCCAGCATCAGGGTCTTTTCAAATGAGTCAGCTCTCTGCACCAGGTGGCCAAAGTATTGGAGTTTCAGCTTCAACATCAGTCCTTCCAATGAATACCCAAGACTGATCTCCTTTAGGATGGACTGGTTGGATCTCCTTGCAGTCCAAGGGACTCTCAAGAGTCTTCTTCAATACCACAGTTCAAAAGCATCAATTCTTTGGCACTCAGCTTTCTTTATAGTCCAACTCTCACATCCATACATGACCACTGGAAAAACCATAGCCTTGACTAGATGGACCTTTGTTGGCAAAGTCATGTCTCTACTTTTTAATATGCTATCTAGGTTGGTCATAACTTTCCTTCCAAGGAGTAAGCATCTTTTAATTTCATGGCTGCAGTCACCATCTGCAGTGATTTTGGAGCCCAGAAAAATAAAGTCAGCCACTATTTCCACTGTTTCCCCATCTATTTGCCATGAAGTGATGAGACCGGATGCCATGATCTTAGTTTTCTGAATGCTGAGCTTTAAGCCAACTTTTTCACTCTCCTCTTTCACTTTCATCAAGAGGCTCTTTAGTTCTTCTTCACTTTCTGCCATAAGGGTGGTATCATCTGCATATCTGAGATAATTGATATTTCTCCTGGCAATCTTGATTCTAGTTTGTGCTTCCTCCAGCCCAGCATTTCTCATGATATACTCTGCATATAAGTTAAATAAGCTGGGTGATAATATACAGCCTTGACGTACTCCTTTTCCTATTTGGAACCAGTCTGTTGTTCCATGTCCAGTTCTAACTGTTGCTTCCTGACCTGCATACAGATATCTCAGGAGGCAGATCAGGTGGTCTGGTATTTCCATCTCTTTCAGAATTTTCCACAGTTTATTGTGATCCACACTGTCAAGGCTTTGGCATAGTCAATAAAGCAGAAATAGATGTTTTTCTGGAATTCTCTTGTTTTTTTGACGATCCAGCAGATATTGGCAATTTGATCTCTGGTTCCTCTGCCTTTTCTAAAACCAGCTTGAATGTTGGGAAGTTCACGGTTCACATATTGCTGAAGCCTGGCTTGGAGAATTTTAAGCATCACTTTATTAGCGTGTGAGATGAGTGCAACTGTGCGACAGTTTGAGCATTCTTTGGTATTGCCTTTCTTTGGAACTGGAATGAAAACTGACCATTTCCAGTCCTGTGGCCACTGCTGAGTTTTCCAAATTTGCTGGCATATTCAGTGTAGTATTTTCACAACATCATCTTTCCGGATTTGAAATAGCTCAACTGGAATTCCATCACCTCCACTAGCTTTGTTCATAGTGATGCTTCCTAAGGCTGTGGAAAATTCTTAAAGTGGTGGGAATATCAGACCACCTTACTTGCCTCCTGCAAAACCTGTTTGCAGGTTAAGAAGCAACAGCTGGAATCAGACATGGAACAATAGACTGGTTCCAAATTGGGAATGGAGTATGTCAAAGCTCGTATACTGTCACTCTGCTTATTTAACTTATATGCAGAGTACATCATATGAAATGCTGGGCTGGACAAAGCACAAGCTGGAATTAAGATTTCTTGGAGAAATATCAATAACCTCCAATATGCAGATGACACCACCCTTATGGCAGAAAATGAAGAACAATTAAAGAGCCTCATGATGAAGGTGAAAGAGGAGAGTAAAAGAGCTGGCTTAAAACTCAACATTCAGAAAACTAAGATCAAGATATCTAGTCCCATCACTTCATGACAAATAGATGGGGAAACAATGGAAATAGTGAGAGATTTTATTTTTTTTGGCTCCAAAATCACTGCAGATGGTTTTTGCAGCCATGAAATTAAAAGACGCTTGCCCCTTAGAAGAAAAGCTATGACCAACCTAGACAGCGTATTAAAAAGCAGAGACATTACTTTGCCGACAAAGCTATGGTTTTTCCAGTAGTCATGTATGGATGTGAGAGCTGGACTATAAAGAAAGCTCAGTGCCAAAGAATTGATGCTTTTGAACTGTGGTGTTGGAGAAGACTCTTGAGGGTCTCTTGGACAGCAAGGAGATCAAACCAGTCACTCCTAAAAGAAATAAACTCTGAATATTCATTGAAAGGACTGATACTGAAACTGAAGCGCCAGTACTTTGGCCACCTGATGTGAAGAACTGACCTATTAGAAAAGACCCTCACGCTGGGAAAGATTGAAGGCAGGCGAAGAAGGGGACGACAGAGGATGAGATGGCATCACCGACTCAATGGATATAAGTTTGAGCAAGCTCTGGGAGACAGTGAAGGACTGGGAAGCCTGTCATGATGCAGTCCATGGGGTTGCAAAGAGTCAGACATGACTGAGTAACTGAAGAATAACAACAAATATGTAAAACAGCTAGTGGGAAACTGCTGTACAGCACAGGGAGCTCAGCTGAAGGCTTTGGATGGCCTAGATGGGTAGGATGGGGGGTGGGGTGGAAGGGAGGTTCAAGAGGGAGGGAAATTTATACATATATAGCTGATTCTCTTTATTATACAGAAGAAACTAATACAATATTGTAAAGCAATTACACCCCAATTAAAATAACATAGAAAAACCATGAGACCACGTAAAAGAACAATGTATTTTTTTCTAGGATCAAAAGGTCATTTGCATTTAGTATCTGAAAATATCTAAACTTATTTTCCATTCTTAAAACATTTCACTCCTTCTTTTTCCCTCAGCAGAATGCCTATCAATGTTTAGGTCTGAGCTACTAGTTATTTGGATTTTCCATACACTTTAGTTTCTCTCTACATCAGGCATCTTTCTTTACAGTGACAAATCTGGATTGTATGTAAGCATATATAGTGATCCCTTGATAGTCACAGGTGATTGATTCCAGGACTCCTGTGCATCCTGAAAACCACAGATGCTTGAGTGACTTCCAGAAAATAGGGTTTGCATCTAATTTATGCACATCTTCTCAGATATTTTAAATCATCTCTAGATTACTTATAATATACAATAAAATGTAAATGCTATGTAAATAATTGATGGCCTGCAATAAATTCAAGTTTTGCTTTTTGGAACTTTCTGGAATTTTTTCCCCTCAAATATTTTCCATCTGTGTTTGGTTGAATTCATGGATGTGGAACCTGTGGATATGGAAGGTTGACTATATGTTCTTTGAGTCCCCTGTTTCTCATAAACATGCAAATACAATTTTCAATTTGCATGACAACCTTGCCCAGCTTCAAGGTTCTCTAAATGGAGCTTCTGAGGCACTTTAATCATGTACTGGGACTGAAATTCAATTGAAAGCCCAAGAAACCATCAACGGTATGCAGCAAACCATATGATTTCCTGTTTTCCCGTTCACTTTTAGGTCTATAGAAAACCTAAATGCTTGGTTATTTCTAATCATATTTTTTTCATTATATGGTTTTAATTATATATGGATTTGAAAAAAGATTTAGAATAACAATAAAATAGTAAAGTGAAAAAAAAAAGAGTAAAGTGGTCTCAGATACTTTCTTTAGGAAAAAACATTATAAACTTCTCTATGATTTCACTGTAATCAGCACCCAAATCCCTCGAAATATTGTTTTATATGACAATTATTAACCAAACATTTCCCTCATTACAAAAGTAATATTTGTCTCTTTGATATGTTTTTATAACTTATTCCTTAAAGGTACAGAGATTTCCAAAATGAAAAATGTACTTTTAAAACTAAAATGTAGTTTAATTTCAGAGATCAAATACCTAAAATTCTTTGGTATTCATTAGAAAGTATAAAAAGCACTGAAAGTACCAAGCTATTTATTTTTAGCTACACATTTTTTTGATTTAGCTCATTTTATTTGTTTTAATATTTTTGGCTGTGATGGATCTTCAGTGCTGTGTGGGCTTTCTCTACTTTCAGCAAGCAGGGGCTATGCTTTAGCTGCCTTGTGTGGGCTTCTCTTTGCAGTGGCTTCTCTAGTTGCAGAGCATGCGCTCTAGGATGTGGGCTTCAGTAGTTCGGAGCATGTGGGCTCAACAGTTGCGGTTCCTGGGCTCTAGAGCACAGCCTCAATAGTTGAGGTGCATGTGCTTAGGTGCTCTGTGGCATGCAGGGTCTTCCCAGACCAGGGATTGAACCCTTGTCTCCTGTATTGGCAGGCAAATTCCGAGCCACTGGGGAAGCCCCCAAAATATTTTATAGAAAAATTAGCTGAAATCACTTTACTCTTTGACTTTGTTTTTTTTTTTTAATTTTATTTTATTTTTAAACTTTACATAATTGTATTAGTTTTGCCAAATATCAAAATGAATCTGGTTTCTCTTCAGATCGTATAAATCTTTCGCCTTTTACTCTTTGATTTTGAATTTGTAGGTTTAAACTCAAGAATTCACATATAATTAAAGTGACACAACAAAAAAACTCATTTCTTTGAATGTTTCACAATAATAATCAATAGTCACTGGAATTTCAACTTACCTTTATGTGACTTAATGTAAATGTTACTTTTTCAAGTTCGTATAATGTGGGTGGGTTTGAGCTAATTGAGAGTGAAATTACTGAAGAGATGACTCTTCCCTCTTCTTCAGCTTTATCATAACTTTGAGGTTCCAATAAGTTGTCAGATGATGAAAACAGAGGACCAATGCTCTTATAATATAAAAATGCAACTGCAACACTGCCTGTCAATCAAATAAAGGCATTCAGAAAAATTCTTAAAATAAACATAGAAGAGGCAGTTATACACATTCCCAGATACTGAAATGTGGGTCTTATTATATCTATGCTCACATCATCAAACAATATTAAAACAGGTTCTCTGACCTCTATGACTCTGATCATGGATTGTAGCATCTCCTTGGCACAAACTATAGTTAGGAGAAATTCTGTCCTAGATAAATTTACATCTAAGTGCTGAGTAAGAAGCAAGGTGTTAGGTATACTTACTTGAAAAATAAAATCTTGACTTACTACATTGCTGGACAAGTGTATGAATTAGAAAGATACTGGTAAAAAATTATTGTATAACAAAAATACATATTTCTTTATAGTGTTACGAAAGTTTATAACTGAAGAGTTGTGAGATGCCACTGAGTTCAGCCTCATGCCCACTGAAATGTTTCCTATTTAAATTGATGACATACGCAGTCTCAGGGTAGGGAATTTATTGGCTTTCAAGGCAGCCATTTATCTGCACCCTCAGACTCCCCAGATGTAGCACATAACCCAATACTAGGAATGTTACCAGATCAGTCCATACTATCTCATGACTATTTTTTCCTTAGCCTGGACTCTGCACCTACTTTAGTGGATCTCAAATTGCCTCTGTTTTTGTAGAAGTTCATTATCACTGATATTAATTGTGTGAACAACTCAACATCAGCATCTATTGTCTTTTAAAATTCCCATCTTCACTTACGTCATGTAACTTCTCTGCTGTATAGAATAATAGTAAATTGAGGAATTTATATTCAGAATTTATTTATTTAGAATTAGAAGTTCTGGTTTTAGTCATTGCTTACACTTGTCTGTCCCTGGGTAAACATGAACATTCTCATGTAAAACATCATGAGTGAATAGTGATACTCCCCCTGGCTATCTACTTGGATAAGGTGGAGACCATGTACTGTCACTATATGAGAGAGCTGTCTGTAAAATTTAAGATGCTATATTAAGATGATTATTGCTATACTTAATAACTGGAAACATTATATGCTTGCTTCGATGCTTGAACAACTTAGGAATAACTCTACCATATTCATTTGTTTCCTCAAATTTGTGACACCAGTAAATAATCTGAAAAGCACAAAATAATCACAATCATTAATACAAATGTGACAATGTCATCAAAAACAAAGGATTGTGATACAAAGCTGGAACTCTCCACATCACAATTTAATACATTTATTAGTAAATAGTATTCTTTGGATATCATTATGTGAGCTAGAAGTTGCAAAAATATATCAATATGCTTTCTATCTCAGTCTAGAAAGGTACCAAAGACACCGCTAAGAGTCTTGCTGATATTCAGATACGTTACATATTTTCCTAAACTGTCAGCTCAGAGAAATATTAGTATACCATGTTTGATCTAGTGAAATTATGATGGCTCTAGGAGATTGGCAGCTAACCCAGCATTTGCTATGGACAGACCTGGGTCAGAAGCAGAACCTGGAAACCTCTTAGGTGAACCTGACTTAGTCCAGTTGATGAACAAATTCATACAAAAGCAACTTCTCAGAGGTCGTAGGAGGGGATGGTTCAAAATCAAATGAAGCAGCATAAAGATAACATGGATTTAAAACTATGAATCACTCCTATCTTTTTTAAAGGAAACTATTTTTTAACATCAATTTTGAGTAAAAGAAGATGCATACCACATGGAATGGTTCAAAATACCTTTTTAATTTTTTTCTGAATATAGTTTCAATATTTGTTCATTTTTATCATTTGGAACCTATTTTAAATTTCTCACTAATTCTAGGCCTGATCTGGCTTTTAATTTTCGTATCAGTTCAGTATCTATTTTTGTAAACTAGTTCATTCATTAATGACACCAAAATTCAGTACATAAAAAATATTAAAAATCCATCTGTGCCTCCTGTATTTTCCTACTGATGACATTATGCAGCTTTTAACTAATACGTGTTTTCATTAACAGATTTTGTCAATAAACGAATAATTGCATGTAGACATCATTGAATGGGTTTGATCAGTTTGTTACACTTGTCCTTCTTTTAAAGATTCAACCTTGAGGAAAACAAATTTTCTTCTTCTGCATTCTTGAGAGCCAGTATTACTGTTCCTTTCAAATGTCAGAGTTTGCATGCATGATTATGAAATATAACAAACCTACTGTACACTCAGACAGGATCTCTTTGAGATATTAATTCCATGACAATTTTATCATCTGTCACTATGATAAGTATTCTCAATGTCTTTATTCTCAGTTTCTAAATCCTACTCAAATTGTCTTTGAAAATACAACAGTTTAACACATTCTTTGGATTTGCTCCTAAATATTATGTGTGTGCTTGGTTAATTAGAATATGATATAATGGGGTAAGAACCATGGGTCCAATGGCAGTATGGCTTAGTTATTTTTGCTTTTTTATGGCCATCTGTTCCCTACTTTTGAATAAAAAATGACAAGAAAAAAATTGAGAGGATAATATCAATGGATTAGAAACACATTTCCCATTAGTGCTGTAAAAATTTTTTTAAAAAGATATTTTTTCTGAGAATGAAAGCACAAACTGCTTTTTAACAATAAAGACAATGTATTTTTTTAAATAAAATGATGTCTATAAAGTGACATATGTGTATTATTACATATATTTTCCATTTTATGTATGATCACCTATACTTGCTTTGAGAAAATATTATAATCATGCTTTCTTTAGGTAATATATTTTGACCTATATGAAAACAACAATATTTCTATTATCAGCAGGGTTGTTACTTTTTTTTTTTTCCTAAGTGCATTGCACTGAGGACAGATAAATGGTTAAACTAGAATAGCAGCTGCTAGCTTGTCTGTGGTTAGGTGACAAGGAAAACCTGTTCAGGGCTGATTTCTATGTTAACTCCTTCCCTTCAAGTTTTAGTTCTGTATTATCTGTTACATATATAGAGATAAATCCATTAACTTCTCGTGCTTTAGTTTTATTGTCCATAAAATGAGGATGTTAGTTAGATAATTATAAAGTCATCTGCTAGTACTAGCACTCTTGGGTCACATTTCTTAAGAAACCCTGCCTTTAGTGTAGTTGAAGAGTTACTGTACAAAGACTAAGAAATGAACAGAAGAGAAATTCAAGCTTAAACAATAACTTTCTACCTTTTTTGAAAACTATTTCTATTTGTCTTCCTCACACAATCCCAAATTCAGGCTCACAATGGGGAATATGAAGGATTTCTGAAGAAGAACTATTAAAAGGACTTTATTAAAATTATGGCATCCACTGACTGCTGCAAAATGAGGAATAAAACGACAGTTCCTTTGTATATTTCCACTGGGATCCTAACAGTGTTAGACAATTACAGATTTGGAGGGTCAAGGACAAGAAGAATCTAGATATGAGCTAAAATTCTCCCCAGGTATTTTTATCATAATAAAAATATCAAATACAAATATAGAATTTCTACGTATAAACATATTTTTCTATAGAAAACCACACATGTTATAAGCACATATGATACAAGCAAATCTATGGTATTTATTGCAAAACATTGAAATATTGTTTATAAGTTTGTCAAAGTCCTACCATTTGAATCATATGCAGTTTTTCTCTTTGGAAATATCTTTATATTATCTCCATCCATATTCATATGGGGATGAATATATTTTATGTGATGTGAATCAAAAAAGAAAGCTTTGAGAGCTGAAACAAAAATATGAAAATAATAAATTCTCTGACGTTAGTTTAATTAATATATTTAGTTAGAAAGAACTTGATCCATCATTATCATATTTCAACTCTTAATTACATCAGGTAGAATGAATGTATTCTGAACATGATGTCTAGACATTATAATGTGTATTTAAAAATTTAATTCAAGTTCATAGTTTTTTTATTACACTACAGCATTCATCATTTAATTCTATCTCTATTAATAAAAGAAAATATGTACACAAAGAAGCTATAAATCATAATTACTAAAGCAGACAAGAAATTATAATGTATTAGAGGATTATATCTACAACATAATTTATTATATACAGAGTGACTGAATTAAATTCTTGAGTGATAATTTCCTTACCTGTGCATAGTCACCTTTTTCATGAACGGATACAGAAATTTGTGAGTCACAATGCTTGTTATCTTAATTTTGAGTAACTGGTGAGTCCTGATGACATAAAGATTTTTGTATATCTACTACTGTACAGCAGGATAGTATCCAGAAAATATAATAGAGGTGTATGCGATGATTATTTCAGAAAGTGTACCTTGTTGCCTCAGAGCAACTTTACAGGCAAGCTCAGTTTGATCCAGATTCTTAAAAGTGTCAAGCATGAGATTTCATAAAGCAGGAAATATTCTAATTTGTTATGTTAATTGCTTTATATTACTGAAAGGCAAATGATTCCTAATGAGAAATTAAAATATACTACATTCATGACAAAGATATATGTCCAAAGGATTTCAATGTTAAAAATAAGAATCAGATTATTGCAGAAACAATAAAAATTATGCTTGTGAACTGGTGTTAGAAGTCAGGATGGCATTACCTTTAGGGGTCAGGAGTGGTTGGCAAGGGGGATGAGGGGTCTTCTGAGGTGTTATTATACAGATGTGTTCATTTTGTGAAAATTCATCAACTTATATTCATTTGATAAGTACATTTGTCTTTATATGGGTTATAATTCAATAAAAGTTTGACTTTAAATATATTACATCCAGAAAATCTATTTATACTATCACCGGTCAAGACAGATCCTGCCAAGTCATGAATACAAGTCAAGATAACAAGGAAGTAAGGTTCTCTGAGCATTTAAATGATAAACAGTTCAGAAATAGGAAAAGGTGAAAGTTGCAAGTAGGAGACAAATCTCATGCATTCATCCTTTTTATTCAAACTTCATTCATACCCACTCTTGTGATATGCTTCATCATTTATGTCTGTACTGCCAATTTAATTAACGGCAGTGTAGATACTTTTCATCTCTTTTGAGAATGGCTTCTTTGGAAAACACTATTGCCTTGAAATTGACCTTGACTTCTTACCTATATCACTTGAATTAGTATCAAACTGAGTGGTCTTTTGAAAGTTCTGAGATATCCTTAAGGTAGCCTGCTCAGCAGTATGTATCAGTTTTGTGAGATGAGTTATTCTCTGATTTGTAGATAACTTGTCCCAAACTGTAAATGTATCCTTTTGAACAAAATTATTCAGAGTTTTTACAAATTCCTGTTGAAAAAAAGTGTACCTTTTAAAAATGTTGGAATCTTACATTAATCACAGATGTAAGGAAACTTTTAAACTTATATTGAGTTAAAGCTCAACATACTTACAGTAAGAGTTGAATTAGAAGAGGTGTCCTTGGCTGAATTCGAGCTGTTCATATAACCCAATAATGGGGATGATTCAGCTAATACTTCTGTATATGCAATTATATCCATCGGTGAAAGATCTTTCAAAGAATTTCTATAGACTTCTCGTAGCAAAGCCACAGGTTCTTCTATGTGTCTAATCTGAACAAATATGAGTTCAGAAAAAGAAAACCAGCTTAAAGCACTATTGGGTCTTTACAAGAATACAGGTTACATGTTAAATATGTTTTTTTCACTCCTACACATAAGCTATCAGACTACAACTAAATCCCAACATGAAGCAATGAAACCTGAAAGTATTTATAAAGGATTAGCAAATAGCTTAAAAAGCACAGAAGTTACTTCAGAAAGGCAATGTACATTTGAATTTATCATTTTAAACTAGCTTTTAAAATGTATAATAAATTATGACTTAATTTGAATTAGGTTTTAGTAAACCAGAAATTTTTTTACATGATAAAATGGCAATTTGCTTTACCTGATTGCTAATGAGTCATGTTGAAACTCACTTCTAATCATAGGACAATAATTTCATGGACGTCTTACTCTTTGGAATAATATTGCTTTGGTGCACAAAATCTAATTGCATACAACTATGTCTCCTTAGAATGTGGATATGGCCTGTGATCAAAATGTGTTTTTACTATTTTACCCACCAAATTTCTTAACACGTTGTAATAACTTGCCAGTGTACAGAATAGTGAAAAAGTAACTTATATTAAATATATGTCTTCTTCAGTATTTTGGGGATTTTCAAATTAATTTTATCTGACACCCAAACAAAATACTTGGATCTTTATATGTAAATATTTTCAACTCTACATGAAGATCAACAGTTTGTTACTCTTAAAAAAAATGTGCCTTTGGAAAGATTATAACTGAAACTAAAATGTCAAAACAGAATAAAATTTAATTCAACTCTTTTACTCACTTTTGTTAAAGTTTTATTAATATTTTCAGCAACACAGGCATTATCTAAATGGCAGTCTGGATTCACAATTTCTGTAGAAAAAAATAGTTATGTATTAAGTTTCAAAAAATATTTTCCCTAAGATAATTATATTGATTCCAATGATTTTGCTCACTTATTTAGATATTAAGACACATTCTTAACATTTGAGTTTTATTTTTATTTATTCATGAAAGTTCATTTATTTAAAACATTTTTTATTATTATTTAAGTTTTACTCCTCATAAAAATTCACTTATTTTTATTTGTTAAAATGCAAACTATTTTATGGAAAATAGAAAATTATAGTTACTGAAAGGAAATAGGGTATATGGGGTCAGTGGTAAAGAACCCGCCTACCAGTGCAGGAGATGGGGTCTGATCCCTGGGTTGGGAAGAGCCCCTGGAGAAAGAAATGACAACTCACTCCAGTGTTTTTGCCTGGGAAACCCCATGGACAGAAGGAGCCTGGCAGTCTACAGTGCATGGAGTCACAAGAGTTGGACATGACTTAGTGACTAAACAACAATTACATAAAACATGTGATCTACATTTGCCATTAAATAAAACATCTTCCATTATTTCATTTTGTAGATAAAGGACTACTGGCACGTTTCTTGGAAGATGTAGCTCTTTGATACTTCAAAACTATGCAGTCATATTTTATATAGTGCTTTAAGATTTTGTTTTTTGATGTGGACCATTTTTAAAGTCTTTATTGAATTTGTTACTAGTGGCTCAGCTGGTAAAGAATCCACCTACAATGCGGGAGACCTGGGTTTGATCCCTGAGTTGGGAAGATCGCCTGGAGAAGTGAAAGGCTACCCACTTCAGTATTCTGGCCTGGAGAATTCCATAGACTATATAGTCCATGGGGTTGCAAAGAGTCGGACATGACTGAGTGACTTTCACTTTTTTGGCTGTGAGGCATGTGGGATCTTAGTTTCTCAACCAGGGATTGAACTTGCACCCCCCTGTATTGGAAGGTGAAGTCTTAACCACTGGACCACCAGAGAAGTCCCCATAGTGCTTTGATAACATATAAAATTAAATAGTATATTTATTTTGGCAATAAATGCTATCAATAGGTATAAACAGTGATTTCCTGTGGATGTCTGATAACCTTCCCTGCAGGAACAGTTATAGCCACCATTAATTTTTTTACACAGTTCATTTTCACCACAGGCAAATGATTCACTGTCCTCATCAATATCTGGAAATATTTGAAAAATAAAGATTTTAATCTAGTGCTCATATAGTTGCTACTTTGTTGATAATAGTATTACATACTGTTAGTAATTTCATATCAAATTACATAAGAAAGCAAGACAAGTGCCATCATCTGGAAAAGGACAGGGCAAACTTAGCTGCATATATTTTCAACTTTCTTTTGGTCAATCCATTTGGACAGTATATTGAAAATGTTATTCATAGACCAACACTTGAATTGCTTTCTGAACAGCAGGATTCATCAGCAAAATTATTAAGTCATAATTTCCATCATTGATGATGCAATGTTTATTCCTAATTAAATAATAATCTAATTTCAAAAACACATTTAGAAACAAACATTCTCTGTTTTCTAGTATTAAACTGATTGAACAACTCAGTTTAGAATAACCTGGAGGGCAAAAAAAAAAAAAAAGAGTAGCCCATTTTCTTTCCAAAGCTTCATTTTTCCATATGTGCATGCTAAGTTGTTTCAGTTCAGTTCAGTTGCTCAGTTGTGTCCAACTCTTTGCGACCCCATGAACCGTAGCATGCGAGGCCTCCCTGTCCGTCATCAAATCCCGGAGTCCACCTAAACCCTGTCCATCGAGTTGGTGATGCCGTTCAACCATCTCATACTCTGTCGTCCCCTTCTCCTCCTGCCCTCAATCTTTCGCAGTATCAGGGTCTTTTCCAGTGAGTCAGCTCTTTGCATCAGGTGGCCAAAGTATTGGAGTTTCAGCTTCAACATCAGTCCTTCCAATGAACACCCAGGATTGATCTCCTTTAGGATGGACTGGCTGGATCTCCTTGCAGTCCAAGGGACTCTCAAAGAGTCTTCTCCAACACCACAGTTCAAAAGCATCAAGTCTTCAGTGCTCAGCTTTCTTTATAGTCCAACTCTCACATCCATGCATGACCACTGGAAAAAACATAGCCTTGACTAGATGGACCTTTGTTGGCAAAGTAATGTGGTTTTTTAATATGCTGTCTACGTTGGTCATAACTTTCCTTCCAAGGAGTAAGCGTCTTTTAATTTCATGGCTGCAGTCACCATCTGCAGTGATTTTGGAGCCCAGAAAAATAAAGTCAACCACTGTTTCCCACTGTTTCCCCATCTGTTTGCCATGAAGTGATGGGACCAGATGCCATGATCTTAGTTTTCTGAATGTTGAACTTTAAGCCAACTTTTTTACTCTCCTCTTTCACTTTCATCAAGGGGCTCTTTAGTTCCTCTTCACTTTCTACCATAAGGGTGGTGTCATCATGCACATATGAGATTATTGATATTTCTCCCAGCAATCTTGATTCCAGCTTGTGCTTCATCCAGCCCAGCGTTTCTCATGATGTATACTGCATATAAGTTAAATAAGCAGGGTGATAATATACAGCCTTGACATACTCCTTTTCCTATTTGGAACCAGTCTGTTGTTCCATGTCCAGTTCTAACTGGTGCTTCCTGACTTGCATACAGGTTTCTCAAGAGGCAAGTCAGGTGGTCTGGTATTCCCATCTCTTCAGAATTTTCCACAGTTTATTGTGATCCACACAGTCAAAGGCTTTGGCATAGTCAGTAAAGCAGATATAGATGGTTTTCTTGAACTCTCTTGCT
This sequence comes from Bos indicus x Bos taurus, assembly GCF_003369695.1. Taxonomy (NCBI): domain Eukaryota; kingdom Metazoa; phylum Chordata; class Mammalia; order Artiodactyla; family Bovidae; genus Bos; species Bos indicus x Bos taurus. Next base: position 65,907,805 of record NC_040078.1, on the reverse strand, counting down.
TTTTCAATGATCCAGTGGATGTTGGCAATTTGATCTCGGTTCCTCTGCCTTTTCTAAAACCAGCTTGAACATCTGGAAGTTCACAGTTCACATATTGCTGAAGCCTGGCTTGGAGAATTTTAAGCATTACTTTACTAGCATGTGAGATGAGTGCAATTGTGAGGTAGTTTGAGCATTCTTTGGCATTGCCTTTCTTTGGGATTGGAATTAAACTGACCTTTTCCAGTCCTGTGGCCACTGTTTAGCTTTCCAAATTTGCTGGCATATTGAGTGCAGCACTTTCACAGCATCATCTTTCAGGATTTGAAATAGCTCAACTGGAATTCCATCACCTCCACTAGCTTTGTTCATAGTGATGCTTCCTAAGGCCCCCTTGACTTCACATTACAGGATGTCTGGCTCTAGGTGAGTGATCACACCATCGTGATTATCTGGGTCGTGAAGCTCTTTTTTGTACAGTTCTTCTGTGTATTCTTGCCACCTCTTCTTAATATCTTCTGCTTCTGTTAAGTCCCTACCATTTCTGTCCTTTATTGAGCCCATCTTTGCATGAAATGTTGCCTTGGTATCTCTAATTTTCTTGAAGAGATCCCTAGTCTTTCTTATTCTATTATTTTCCTCTATTTCTTTGCATTGATCACTGAGGAAGGCTTTCTTATCTCTCCTTGCTATTCTTTGAAACTCTGTATTCAAATGGGTATATCTTTCCTTTTCTCCTTTGTTTTTCGCTTCTTTTCACAGATATTTGTAAGGCCTCCTCAGACAGCCATTTTGATTTTTTGCATTTCTTTTTCTTGGGGATGGTCTTGATTCCTGTCTCCTGTAGTGTCATGGACTTCCATCCATAGTTCATCATGCACTCTGTCTATCAGATCTAGTCCCTTAAATCTATTTTCACTTCCACTGTATAGTCATAAGGGATATGTGTCCAACTCTTTCCAACTCTATGGACTGTAGCCCTCCAGGCTCCTTGGTCCATGGGATTCTTCAGGCAAGAATGCTGGAGTGGGTTGCCATTTCATACTCCAGGAGATCTTCCCAACTTAGGGGCTGAACCCATATCTCTTATGCCTCCTGCATTGGCAAGGAGGCTTCTTTACCACTAGCATCATCTGGGACGCCCCTCATTTTTCTGTATAAGTTAACTGAAAAAATTAAGATGTAGCAGAATGTGTGATTCAGTGTCCTTAAAATCTTATTAAAACTTACAACTTTTGTTCAGGGTATATTTTGCCATCATTCTTGATACATAGTCATCATAGATAAAGTAACAAATTGTACAGAATTAAGTCTTAGATTTTCAGTATATATCAAAGCTACAATAAAAGTGATAGGTTATAAACTCACATAATTTATATTCTTAATTTAAAATTTTACATACTATAATGAAAAGTGAAATATATCTTAAAATTACAAAGACAGTATAAATACTCTGCCAGTAGGCAAAGATCCAATATGGAATGACTCCAAGGGACTGAATAGTCCAGATAATTACCTTAAATTAATGCAGAAATTTCTGTGCTCCTAAGTCTAGCTCTCCATGTTAGAGAATAAGTCTGTAATTCTGAATATATAATTTGATTTTTTAAAAACGAATAGAGTAGCACGATACTGTTTGCCTTTTTATAAAGGGAGAGTAATCAAGATACAATTAAAATGTCATCTCATTAGATATACAAAATGTAGCTGATCCAAATTTCTCATTTTAAAAATGCAAAAATGGTATAAACACCCTCCTCAACCCCCATTAAACCTCATACCACCAGGTAGTAAGTCTCATCTGTTCTTAAAGAAATTTCCATTTGCTAAATAGGTGATGGTACTGGATTTAAGAAGATGATTAGCGGGCCTGGAAAAGCAGTAGAAAACGCCTCATTCTTCTGCCAAGGCTATTTGGTCATGATCTGTCTGTGTGTGCTCATTCAGTCAGTCATGTCTTACTTTTGGCAGCCACATGGACTGTATCCCACCAAGCTTTTCTGTCCATGGAATATTCCAGACAAGAATACTGGAGTGGGTTGCCATTCCCTCCTCCAGGGGATCGTCCAGACCCAGGGATTGAACCCACATCTCCTGCATCTCCTGCTTTGGCAGGCAGATTCTTTACCACTGTGCCATCTGAAAAGCCCCCAGTCATGATCTGTATTACCCAGATATCCAGTCCTCTACTTTTAAAGGAATAAATGCTGCCCTAGCACCTTCTATCTCTTCCTGAATTTCTATACACATGTAATCATAAACTGTCACTTCACACACACACACACACACACACACACACACACGACAGAAATAAAGGAGGGGGTGACAGCTGTTGGCTCTTGAGAATCATTAGGGAAAACTTTCCAGTTTGGGCTGAAGTAAAGCTGCTAGTGGACAGCAGACTAGAATTAATATTTTTCATGAAATCCAGAAGTGAGAAAAAATAAAAGAAAGCAAAAGACTAGTCTTTTTTGGAGCAGTGTTGAATAAATTATTTGTGTAGCACCCAAATGAGGATAGTATCCCAATGAAGGTGTGAAGAGATCCATGAAGTATCATAAACAGAAAAATTCATTTCATGGGGAAGAAAGCTATGTTCTCCAAATACCCTTATTTCACATTTTCAGATGCCTTCTACGGTTAATTGGAAACGAAGTGTTGATTTCTCTCAATTTCAAAATCATTTAGAAAGGTGCAACTTTTCTTGGGAACTTTATCCAAATCCAATCTCTGAAAAACATACTGATTTTAACTTTGCAAATGCCATTTTAATCCTCCCTCATGCCTTTGGACGTAAGTTTACACAGTCTTGGGGTTCCCTGGTGGCTCAGACAGTATCATTGCTCTTGACAGTTTCAGCTTTCCCCTGTGTATTCTATACACCCTGTGGTCCTTATTTTGGGTTCTCTGCTATGGTTTCAGCTCTACCAGCACCCACTCAGCTGTTTGCTATCCCAGCATGTCAGCCTTGAACCAACTAAGGCATTTCAACTTCTGAATTCACCAAGTGACAGAATGTTAATCTTAAAAATAATGATTTTTAAGGGTCATACCCTTGGAGATGAATGTTTGAAATTAGGATTATGCAGATTTTATATTCTGACTCCAAATATTCTAGAAGAATATTAATCACCTTACCAAAGATATGTTTTTTAAACTTTTGTTACCCCATCAAAGACATGTTTTCTGAATTATATACTTTCCTTGTTTACATTATTGTTCCCCTAGCTTTTTACTAAAATGTAGATATTAAGTTTGCTATCCTTCTCACTCTGGGCCTCAGTAGTAGAACCTACTGAGTTTAACGTAGTGATGGAGTGTGTGACCACCACAACTGGCTGTGTGCCAGGATAGTCAAGGAGCTTCCACTATCCTTAGAATATTACTCTATACCTCCTTGCTACCTAGTAGTATGAAAAGATTCATAAAGTACTGAAAAAGTATCTCATGCTCAAATAGGATAAAACTGGCTTAGCCAAAATAAGTGTGACTGCCATTTTACATCACTGTCCACAATAATATCTCTTGCAATTTCTTGCAGGACCTAGGACCTGACAAAACCAGTATCTATCCTCCTTCCTACAGGTAAAAGTCCTGTGGAAGACCTTACTTCAAATCCTGATTCTAATTTTCATTAGCTCTATGACCCCGGGCAATACCATAAAATACCCTTATGGCTCACATGAAAAGATGCTCAACATTACTCATTATCAGAGAAATGCAAATCAAAACCACTATGAAGTACCATTTCACACCAGTCAGAATGGCTGCGATCCAAAAGTCCACAAGCAATAAATGCTGGAGAGGGTGTGGAGAAAAGGGAACCCTCTTACACTGTTGGTGGGAATGCAAACTAGTACAGCCACTATGGAGAACAGTGTGGAGATTCCTTAAAAAACTGGAAATAGAACTGCCTTATGATCCAGCAATCCCGCTGCTGGGCATACACACTGAGGAAACCAGAAGGGAAAGAGACACGTGTACCCCAGTGTTCATCGCAGCACTGTTTATAATAGCCAGGACATGGAAGCAACCTAGATGTTCATCAGCAGATGAATGGATAAGAAAGCAGTGGTACATATACACAATGGAGTATTACTCAGCCATTAAAAAGAATTCATTTGAATCAGTTCTAATGAGGTGGATGAAACTGGAGCCTATTACACAGAGTGAAGTAAGCCAGAAAGAAAAACACCAATACAGTATACTAATGCATATATATGGAATTTAGAAAGATGGTAACAATAACCCTGCATATGAGACAGCAAAAGAGACACTGATGTATAGAACAGTCTTATGGACTCTGTGGGAGAGGGAGAGGGTGGGAAGATTTGGGAGAATGGCATTGAAACATGTATAATATCATGTATGAAACGAGTTGCCAGTCCAGGTTTGATGCACAATACTGGATGCTTGGGGCTGGTGCACTGGGATGACCCAGAGGGATGGTATGGGGAGGGAGGAAGGTTCAGGATGGGGAACACAGGTATACCTGTGGCGGATTCATTTCGATATTTGGCAAAACTAATACAATATTGTAAAGTTTAAAAATAAAATAAAATTTAAAAAAAGGGTTCTTTTTCATAACAAATGAGGAAATGTATGTAAAGGTGTTTGGAGGGGTGCCTAAGATACAGTAAGTGCCTGATATTGTAACTGAGAATCAGGTTCAATGATTCTATTCAGATTGTGTGTTCTCTTAATAGCATAAGCCCTGTGAGTATGTAGGTTTAGAGAAAACACAATGATAATGAGTGTCTTGTTAAATTGCCATGTTTTGGTACTCCCTAGAGCTGTAAAAGAGAAAAAGCACCCTTTCCCCCATTTTAATGAAAGATAAATTGCTGCCATATAATTATCTCAACTAGGCTAGAACTGATAAGCTGTATTTAATAAGTGATCCACTTTTTCCATTACCAAACTAACACTCAGCTTAATACCAATAACTTGATTTCACTAAATGTAAGTATGTCCTAATATGCACCTCCTTGTTCTGCAAATAAATTCATTTGCTTTTTCATTAACACAATTATGCTTGTTTTTCATGTCTACAATGAGCCAAACCAGCAGCATTTTATCATAATCTTCTTTCAAAGCATGATTATATGATTGCTTTAATTTTCATAATTTTCATCAATACCTGAATTTTCTAATGTTGTGTAACTCACAGACTGCAAAAAAAAATAAAAAGATAAAATGTTCAATTACTGGAAGTAATCTGCAAAGACAAAATTGAATTTTAACATTATTCAAAGCCAGAAAAAAACTATCAGAGTATCTAAGACAACAAGACAAAAAAATGACAAGTAGTAAACACTGCTCTTATGAACACAGAAAATGTGAAATCCTTGGGTTCTACTCATTTGGTTTTGGAAAGTCATATGACTGAATGCTTCAGTTTCCCCACTTGTGAACAATATCTCTTGGGACCTGGGCACCAGAAGTTCTATTTTACTGTGATTCAAAGGAGAAGAAAAATAGGAATGATGCTCAATCTCACTCAAAGACTTCTCCAAAGGATTATTTCATCTGTTTAAAAAAGTATTTCAAAAGACTAAAGATAAAGAATTTTGCTTGGGTAATTTCTTGTCATGTGCTGGAGTTTTCCTTATATATTTATAGATGTTCTTAATGCCTATAATTGGGCTTCCCAGGTGGCACTAGTGGTAAAGAACTCACCTACCAATGCAGGAGATGCAATCCCTGGGTCGGGAAGGTCCCCTGGAGTTGGCATAGCAACCCACTCCAGTATTCTTGACTGGAGAATCCACATGGACAGAGGAGCCTGGTGGGCTAAGAGCTGGACACAACTGAAGTGACTTAGCACACATGCAATCACTATAATTACCAGATATGTCAAATTCAAGGATTAGCTAAACTTTCAAATCATAAGCAATACACTACAAGGTAAAACACTAAGGTAAAAATAAAATAGAATTATGCTTCTCTGTTCAAATTTCCTGAAGATTATCATAGTTAACAATGAAAATTACTACAGGACTGGAAAGAAAAAAAAAAAAAAACAGAAAAGAAACAGTTACTCTGCTTCTGAGAAAAGCTTAATCTTTGAGGACAACAAAACTCATGAGAATAACAATTTTCCAGAGAAAGATTTTTTCATTGAATGATCCATCAAACAAAACAGGTGGAAACTGCAGAACTCAATATTGGATGGTATGCATGGTAAGTTGCTTTAATTGTGTCCGACTCTGCGACCCCATGAACTGTAGCTCACAGGATATTGGATATTGGGTTTTAATCTAAGTTATTGTGTTTACTGAGCTCTTAAAAGAGCTAAAAGGGGAATTAGCAAAAATGTAGGGCTCTTCCACAGTATCTCAATAATAACTGAATATTGGGAGAAAGTCTTAAATTACAAATGTATTCAGTTTAGTCGCTCAGTCGTGTCCAACTCTTTTGGAACCCCGTGGACTGCCACATGCAGGCTTCCCTGTCCATTACCAACTCCCGGAGTTTACCCCAACTCATGTCCATTGAGTCGGTGATGTCATCCAACCTCTCATCCTCTGTTATCCCCTTCTCCTGCCTTCAAACTTTCCCAGCATCAGGGTCTTTTCCAATGAGTCAATTCTTTTCATCAGGTGGCCAAAGCATTAGAGTTTCAGCTTCAATATCAGTCCTTCCAATGAATATTCAGGACTGATTTCCTTTAGGATGGACTGGTTGGATCTCCTTGCAGTCCAAGAGACTCTCAAGAGTCTTCTCCAACAACACAGTTCAAAAGCATCAATTCTTTGGTGCTCAGCTTTCTTCACAGTCCAACTCTCACATCCATACATGACTGCTGGAAAAATCATAGCTTTGACTATATGGACCTTTGTTGGTAAAGTAATGTCTCTGCTTTTTAAAATGCTGTCTAGGTTGGTCATAACTTTTCTTCCAAGGAGCAAGTGTCCTTTAACTTCATGGCTGTAGTCACCAGCTGCAGTGATTTTGGAGCCCCCCAAAATAAAGTCTCTCACTGTTTCCATTGTTTCTCCATCTATTTGCCAATGAAGTGATGGGACCGAATGCCATGATCTTAGCTTTCTGAATGCTGAATTTTAACTTTTTCACTCTCCTCTTTCACTTTCATCAAGAGCCTCTTTAGTTCTTCTTCACTTTCTACCATAAGGGTGATTTCATCTGTGTATCTGGGTTTATTGGTATTTCTCCCAGCGATCTTGATTCCAGCTTGTGCTTCATCCAGCCTGGCAGTTCGCATGATGTACTTTGCATATAAGTTAAATAAGCAGGGTGAAAATATGCAGACTTGACGTACTATTTCCTGATTTGGAACCAGTCTGTTGTTCCATGTTCAGTTCTAACTGTTGCAGTTCTTGACCTGCACACAGATTTCTCAGGGTCTTAGGAAGCATCACTACAAACAAAGCTCATGGAGGTGATGGAATTCCAGTTCAGCTATTTCAAATCCTAAAAGAAGATGCCATGAATTTGCTGCACTCAATATGCCAGCAAATTTGGTAAACTGAGCAGCAGCCACAGGACTGGAAAAGGTCAGTTTTCATTCCAATCCCAAAGAAAGGCAACGCCAAAGAATGTTCAAAGTACTGCACAGTTGGACTCATCTCACAGGCTAGCAAAGTAATGCTCAAAATTCACCAAGCCAGGCTTCAACAGTACATGAACCATGAACTTCCAGATGTTCAAGCTGGTTTTAGAAAAGGCAGAGGAACCAGAGATCAAATCGCCAACATCCACTGGATCATCAAAAAAGCAAGAGAGTTTCAGAAAAACATCTACTTTTGCTTTACTGACTACACCAAAGCCTTTGACTGTGTAGATCACAAATGTATTACCCTTCCATAAAATGTTGGCTTTTGGTCATCTTTGTATGTGTTTTCTCTGTGCTTATGATTAATTTTTCTCTAAATAAGAATTCTTTACATTTAAGATATACAGACAGAGAACTATATATCCCTCTGTGGACTGAGGTGTATCAAAAATAAACATAATCAGATGAAAAGACAAATGCCTTGTAGAGACAAGAGGGAATGGAAAGTATAGTTAAAATTGCATTAAATTTCAGTAATTAAGGTGTTTCAAGTTAGATTTTTTCATTAACTGAAAATTTTCTAGTTATATAGCTACAAAGTTAGAACTTTACTAAAGGTAAAGATATGTAGACATTATTTAACATTCTAAGACTAGAAACATGAGTTTAGGTTTGAGAAGAACAAAGAGCATGGTACTATACATTTTCTGGGAAGGCTTTAATTTCTCAAATATACTGTAATGATGTAATCCAATAAAAATTTTTGCTGCAAACAATCCAGATAAAATCATAATTCAACAGAAAGAGATTTATTTCCTCATATTTTACATCATGTATGGCCTTGGAAAGTTTGATTCACTATATTTGCATGATCCAGATTCATGTGTGAGATTTAAATGGTCACCCATTTGAGATTCCTGTGGAAATATCAGTGGCATTCTAGGTAGAAGACTGTGGTTTTAACCTTCCCTTTATCCTAAATGTGTGACTCTTCACTTCCCTTGGCTATAATAGGAGAATATAATCTTCCTTATTTAGGTGAAAGAGAAAACGCTGTGAACTCAAAGTACACAAGACAGGATAATTTCTTTGATACAGACATTTCAATGAGAAATTCTCTTTGAACATTATCTCCTGACTTATCATGTGTGTTTGTCTGGAAAATCCCATGGACGGAGGAGCCTGGTAAGCTGCAGTCCATGGGGTCGCTAAGAGTCGGACACGACTGGGCGACTTGACTTTCACTTTTCACTTTCATGCATTGGAAAAGAAAATGGCAACCCACTCCAGTGTTCTTGCCTGGAGAATCCCAGGGACAGCGGAGCCTGGTGGGCTGCTGTCTATGGGGTCGCACAGAGTCGGACACGACTGAAGCGACTTAGCATAGAATAGCATAGCATAATAATAACATTGCCAGACTTCTCCTTAGCTCACTGATGAGAACTTTACTGGGGCTGATTTAAAGCTTTAGTGTGATTGGATGTCTCTCATTTAACTATGAAAGGTAGAAGCAGTACCTTACCCCTGCCCATGGTGCATGTTCAGTCCTGAGCTTATCTCATATCTAGTCCTGGCTATGTGATCAAACTCTCAGGGCCTCAGTTCATCCACTAATTTTATACATAATTGTCAATTATAATCATACTAGCTACTGGTAAACTAGGCAATTTTTAGAAACCATGATTAAGATGATTCATAATTTGTTTTCAAAGTTAAAGTCTTTGGTTCCAGAGAATCTGTCTCTGAAAACTGTTCATCTTTTCTACAGTTTTCTACAATTTTTTTCTCAGACTATAGTATCTGATAAATCAAATGTGTGACCAAAATACAATAGAATGACATTAAAAAATCTAGATACTCTCTCACAATATTTTACTTAGGAATTGAACTGCAATTACTTTTTTTTTTTTTGGTTTTAATTTTATTTTATTTTTAAACTTTACATAATTGTATTAGTTTTGCCAAACATCAAAATGAATCCACCACAGGTATACATGTGTTCCCCATCCTGAACCCTCCTCCCTCCTCCCTCCCCATACCATCCCTCTGGGTCGTCCCAGTGCACCAGCCCCAAGCATCCAGTATCGTGCATCGAACCTGGACTGCAATTACTTCAATTACTTTTATCCCTCCAGAAGACACTGTAGTTACTTCTAAATAGGTCGGGGTTCAAAAAAACTGAATGCAGATCTTAAATGTGACAAACTTTCGGTGGGCAGCAGCAGTGCTGTCTAGAGTGAACATCACTAGTGTTCACAAGCAATGACTATCTGAACGCTTTCCAGGAAAACATGGGGCCCCTCTCAGAGTGCATATTTATAAAACTATTACTATCTGGTGATACTAATATAATTTTCTGGAGTGAATATATCACTTTAAAGTGTAAGTATTTATTCCGTTATTTGCCACCTTGCTAGATCTCATAACATCACAATTTTTTTTTTTTTTGTAAACTGATATTCTTCGTCTTATATTCTTGGATAAATATGCCATAGTAACTGATATCATATTGGAGAATTAAAAGAATTAATGAAGATTCTGAAAGTATTAACAACGGGGGTACAATCGACTGACAGAATTTGATTTGGATATTATCTAATCTGTGGAGGTATAAGCAATAAAAGATAGGTATAAATTTTAAGATAGGTAGCTGAACTTACCTACGCAGATGGTTCCATCATTAGTAATAAACTTGTCCTGGTTGTTGCTGGATCTGAAACCAGGTGCACACATACAGTAATAACTTCCCTGTGTGTTCGTACAGTTAGCATTTTCACCACAGGACTGCGTTAAATTTCCACACTCATTATCATCTGTGGACATATCAATTTAAAACATTATTCTTGTAGAATTGAGATGGATTCCTAATATTTTCCATCAGTTTTGGGGAATTTTCCCTGTTAAATAGTATAAGGTATGTGATATTATTTCTAAGAAAAACTGGTAAGAATTCATGTTACATACTTGATTATTCTTGTTTAAATGTAAAACCTTTGCAGTTACAAAGCAAGGTAGAAACTCTTACTGCAAAAGCACTAAACAGAGCTATTGAATTTTATTGGATTATTTTTCAAATGTTTACATATAATTTAAATATCACAATGTTAATAAATATCTTATTGGTGAACTTACAATACTCAGTCAATAATCAGTCACAATAATACTCACAATAATCAGTCAAAAGCATACCGTAAGATAAAAATGAAAAATCAGAGATTAGAAATTGATTTTTTAATCATTTATCATTTATTTTTGTCACTTACTCTCCAGAAGAATTTTGTGTTATCAGGTTTGTATCCCTTCATTTGTTAATATATCTATTTGTTATCATATGCATTGTGTGATATATGAAAGAGTATACAAACAGAAAAAAATATCATGATCCACAATCCTTATCCTTATACTCTTATAATGTAATTTATCAAAGAAGATACATAGGTTCATAAATCTTTTTTAAAAATTAGAAAGCAGATTCATATTACCTGTCTAATGAATGAAATAAAAAATAAATGGTTCTCAGAAGTAATTACGATTGGTTGGAGGAGACATTAGATCCCTTCGTGTGCTGAAATGTGCGTCCCAAAAAGATATACTCAAGTCCTAATCTCTAGTGTCTGTGAGTGTGACCTTACTGGGAAATAGGGCTTTTGCAGATATAATTAAGATGTTCAGTTCAGTTGAGTCGCTCAGTCGTGTCTTTGCGACCCCATGAACTGCAGCACACCAGGCCTCCCTGTCCATCACCAACTCCCAGAGTTCACTCAGACTCACTTATTTAACTTATATACAGAGTACATCATGAGAAAGTTAAGATGAGGGCATACTAAATTAGGAGGGGCCCAAGAGTGGTGTCCTTATAATACATTATTACATAATATAATGGTGTCCTTAGAAAATTCAGAAATGGAGCCACGGAAGACAAGGCTATGTGAAAACAGTGGCAGAGACTGAAAGTAATGTTGATGCAAGCCAAGGAGTCCCAAGGACAGCTAACTAGAAGCTAGAAAGACATAAGCAAAGATTCTTCTCTAGGCCCTACAGAGAGTGTGGACCTTCCAACTCCAGGATTTCAGACTTCCTTCTAGAACTGCGAGAGAACAAACCTGTGTTGTTTCAAGTCACGGAGTTTGTGCTAATTTCTTACTGCAACCCTAGGGTACTAATAGACCCAAACTGGCTAATCTCCAAGACAGATAAATACTGATTAGACAGAGAGAAGCAAAGTAATTAAAAGGAAGGTAAAATCTGGGGCAAATATTCAAACATAAGGGTGACTGAGATGTTTCTGAAGGCTGAGGGAAGCCTAATCAGCGGGCCCAGGGAGAAGTCATAGGGGAACAGTTGTTTGAATTGAGTTTGGAGAATGTCTTGAATTTTTATTCTCCATTTTAATCAAACCAAGGTTAATCTGGGGGATTCCGGGTAACTCAGCTGGTAAAGAATCCACCTGCAATGCAGGAGACCCCAGTTCAATTCCTGGGTCGGGAAGATCCCCTGGAGAAGGGATAGGCTACCCACACCAATATTTTTGGGCTTCCCTGGTGGCTCAGACGGTAAAGAATCTGCTCACAATGCAGGAGACCTGAGTTCGATCCCTAGGGTGGGAAGATCCCCTGGAGGAGGACATGGCAGCCCACTCCAGTATTCTTGCCTGGAGAATCCCCGTGGACAGAGGAGCCTGGCAGTTACAGTCCATGGGGTTGCAAAGAGTCAGATTTGACTAAGCACAGCACAAGGTTATTTTTAAAGATTTATTTATATAACATTTAATTTATACACAGGTTATTGAACACATATATTGATAACTAAGAGTTGGAGGTTTTCCTAAATATTTCATAAATATTACTTCACTTGTTGTTTACATACATTCTAAGAAGCAGGTGCCATTATTACTCTCTTTAACTGATGAGGAAAATAAGCCATAGAGAAGAAATGTAACTTGTCAAGGTCACATAGCTATTTAGTTAGAGCCTAGTAGTTTGGTCCAATGCCTGTTCTCTTTGCTGTTGCATCCTGCCACCTCTGCAAGGATAATTTTACAAAGCAAATATATAAGGTAAGAATGTATCTGATGGATTATGGGTCTGTTTTGAGAGAGGAAAAGATACTGAGGTAGAGATTTCAGAAGAAAAATAGAAACTTTATTTGTAGTCTGTCTCTCACTTAAATTTTATTTCCATTTAGTCATTTTCAAACATTACAGATATAAGTACAGAAGTTACCATATGACAGACAACTAAATGTGAAGTCCTCTTTTTTTTCGTTTTCAAAAATTACTACTATGGTCACGGCAGGTAAGATTTGGAAATCCTATTTTTTTTTAAGATATTCAACCTATGAGGCTCTATTACACAATTTTATTTTATTATCTATATGTTTTATCACTTTGACTTAGTATATTAATAGGCCAACTGCTACAAATATATTCAAACATGTAATGATTCAACACAATAAAAGATTCTTTGCTGCTCTAGTCAGAAGCCAAAGTTAGTATTCAGGTTGATGGTGTAGCTTCTTGCATAATGGTTCAAGGACCCAGACTTGCTTCATCTAATGGCTCCACCACCCCCATCGGGCCTCCACATTGTCTGTATTTATCCTGGTGGGGAGCTGGGTTCAAATAGAGCATAAGAGAGTAATAAGCCACAACTATAAATGGCACCCATCACTTTTATCCACATTCTATTTACCAGAATTCATTCAAATGTCCACATCTAACCACAGGGAAGCTGATGGGTGTAGGCCAGCTGTGTGCCAGGAATAAGAAAGAAGACATTTTGAACAGCTAAAGTTCTCTGCCATACTTATTCTTTCACAAGTATGTGCTTGGTTGCTTCAGTCGTGTCCCTGCGACCCTATGGACTGTAGCCCGGTGCCTCCCTAGAGGCTCAGCGGTGAAGAATCCGTCTGCAGTGCAGGAGCCACAGGAGATGTGGGTTCCATCCCTGGGTCAGGAAGATCCCCTGGAGGAGGGCTCATATACATATACAACATGCCTATGAGGCAGGCATTATTGCTATTTTCAAATAAAAAAACCTAAAGTATAAAAAGCTAGATTAATGTGATCAATGGCACACAGATAAGTGGCAAATTTTGACTACAGCCTTAGGTATTCTGACTGTCAAAGAGATCTCACTCTTCTTAAGTACTATGCTATAAAAAGAGTTCATAATAGCTATTATTTATTGAGTGTTTGTTGTATGCTAGACACTGTGATAGGAAGATTACCATAAAATGGAAATACACTGTGACCACCTCAAAAGGTTGTTAAGAGATTACAAGGGGTTCATGAGCAGACAATGCTTACAGTGGTGCTTAGCATTAGTATGCAATATACAGGTATATTATTTTCTGTATACTGTTATTATTATTTAAGTTACTAGAAATATGATCCAGTTACACTCCACTTAAAATTCTTAACAGCTACTTGGCCTTTAATATGTAAAATAAGTCCTTCATAAGTGACCGAGACTTATCCCTTCTCATGAAGAAGTGAGCTTCCAAAGTCTGGAAATAAGTTTAAGTTGCTTATCCTTAGATATGTATAATAACAAATGTATTCTTAAAATATCTATAACAAAGATCTCAAAAAGTACAAATTCCATTAGTATATGGATAGAATATATCCACACTAAATACAAAGAATAAACATCAAAATTTGTTTCCTTATGACATTTTTACAAATTCCAATAATACAGTTCATGATAATTTATTGAAAAGCCACTGGGAAAAAAAAATAAAACCTATTTGTAATTTTATTACATGAAGATAACCACTCATTCCATTTTAAAGGTAATTCAGATTATGTAGACTCTCCACTTCTTTTGTATATGGCTTTATATAGTACTTTATTTTAAAGTTTTAATATTAACTTTATTTTGCTAAAAAATATTCCATGTTCTTAAAAGTCATTCAAAACATCAATCAAATGGTATCATTTCATTTTGACATAGGAAAAAAATACAATTTACTTATAATATATCTCTGAAATAGACTTTCAAATATTTGAGACCTGACCTTGACTGTTACCCATGAGGTTCCAAGCTCAACAAGTGAAACACCTTTATTGCTCCCAGAATAACCTTCAATTCAGGCCTATCTCACAGTGAACTGTAGGACCCTGTGTCAAATTCATTTCCTAGGCCTGAGGCAGGCCTGTCCCTACAACAAAAGTGGAAGGCTCTTTGCTCCAAACATAGGCCTGAATCTACTTTCCTCACAGGACCATTTCATTTGTGTATAACCAGTTAGTAAGAAAAACTCATCAGTCTATGAGAAGCAAGATCATTCTCTCCAAAGCCTAGAGCAAAGCTAGGCCAGGCCTCACACCTGGTATCTTCTTCACGTTAAGACTTCAGGCCTCTTTTCATTTCTCCATAGGCACCTCTCTGACATTTTGGGTTCAATTCCATTGTTTCCTCAAAAGTTCTAATTTTCAGTATGTGGTCTGATTTACTCTAAAGTGAGTAAAAAGCTCGAGTACCAAGAGAAGACTTTTGAGCTCCCCTTAGAAGCTTCCCTGGTGTCTCAGACGATAAAGCATCTGCCTCCAATGCAGGAGACCTGGGTTTGATCCCTGGTTTGGGAAGATCCTTTGGAGAAAGAAATGGCAACCCACTTCAGTACTCTTGCCTGGAAAATCCCATGGACGAAGGAAGCTGGTAGGCTACAGGGGTCACAGAGAGTTGGACACGACTGACTGACTTCTCTTTCTTTCTTTCTTTACAGGCCAACAACTTGGAGACGTGTAAATACAAAGATTGAGTTCTCAGAAGCTTTGTTAGGCCAGGCAGGTGGGTGACTTAAGTCTGACTCCACCAGGAGCCAGACAATAGAAGGAAGTGTGGCTTATGATACAGGGAAGCACACAAATCTAAAGGATTTAAAATTTCAAAAATTTGAAAATCATATTTAAAATTTTTTTCAGATTTAGCATTTGGCTAGGCATTTGTCACCCCTAAATTAAAGCATATAAACGTTGAGGGAGTTAAGTAAATTTGCTGAAAATATGATAATAAAGTAAGAGAAATAGAAAGGCCATCATATAAAATGTTGAAGAGTTCATACTTTATTAACATGTATTAATTATTAATTTGTCTATTCTGTATACAGATGTACTGTATAACTTTAGATGACTATATGCACACATATACTCAGAAAGCAAACATTTATGTCTATATATTCATTCAAAATAAATTAGACTAGTTTATTAAAATTACCTGAGAGCATGTCACAAATTGACACAGAAGTATCTAAATCAAGATGAAGAAAACTACTTCATACACATTGGATTTGACTCAATCATTCAGTTACTCAAATATTTATGGAACTTCCCAGTTCCCAAATGTGAATATGTCCACATTGGGAAATAAGTAAAAATTAATCAAAAAGTCAGGATCTGTGCCCTGCTGTCAGAGTTCACATTCTAAAGCAAGTTAACACAGAAGCATGTAATTGAGTTCTTATTAAAAGTTTCAATTTTTATCTCAAAATTTGACTCCTTTCACAGCATACTGGGAGAAGTTTATATTAACTTTAAAAGGAATTGTGCTCTCGGATCAGTTATTGGTAATATAGAAAATGATGAAGATTGCATCCCTTGTGGTCTATAGCTGCAAAAATGATATGCAAAAATACAGAGGAAAAGAATTCACTAGATCTGAGTTATTGGTCAGAGTCCAAGAAAACCAGCCATTTTATACCACCTGATTGTTTCTGAAAACAAATTAGTGTACCAATATATCATTTGATTTCAATTTATTTTCAAGTTTTGGGTAACACATTAACCAGAAGAAAAAAACCAAACAAAATAAAAAACAAAGATTCACACTGACTTTTGTGTTTCTCCCTACTATGTAGTCTTGAGCACTTGACCTCTTAGCTTTCTTATCAAGAATTTGGAAATAAAAACATTTTCTAATCTATCTCCCAATCTTCTGGGCTGGATATATGATATAGGCGAATTCCCTAAATGGTCTGATTCCAATCTTGTTCCTTGAAATACCACTTATCTGAAAGTAACCTCTTCTCTTCCCCCAAGAGAGTGGAGATGGGCAAAAAATTATCTTTGTGAAGTACTATATAAATTTGAATTATTTAAATAGCTTTAAACTTCCAGTGTCTAACATAACAAAAATTAAGTTTCAAGGAGAAAATTTATTTGAATGAGTATAAGAAAATATATGACTGTTTCTTTTGTGCTCTTATCTCCATTGTTTATATCAATATATCAGTTTAGTCACTCTCTGTGATGTTATATTTAATTCCTTGTAGGATTATAGAATAAATATTTAGGATTTCACTTGAAAAATTCATTTTAATACCATTAAAGAGAAGACACATTATTTAAAAATGATTAAAAAATGTTAATAAGGAGAAATATTTGGCATTCTTTCAGCAGAAATTCTTACTGGCTCCCGTTTAACACAGCAAGCTGAGCACTACAAGAACAAAGACACACACCTAACATATAACAACAGGATCCATGGCTGCTGGAGAAGACAGACAAAACCTCAAATTATTAGCATGTGTTGTATATAACAAATAAACAAGGTATTTAGCCATATACTGGTAACTCAGAGAAGCAATGGTTTCCTTAGCAAGTTTTTAGGATAAAAGGGGGAAGGTTATTCTCAGAGGAGGTTTAGAAAAGGAAGAGATGATTAAGCCAAGCATTGAAGTATAAGAATTAACACAAATGAAATGGGCTCCAACAATCCATTCAGCACAAGGGAAGAACTCACCCAAATGCCTGAAGCCTGCAGGAAGAGAACAACTATTAGGCTGCCCAGGTGGCTCAGTGTTTAAAAATCTATTTACCAATTCAAGAGAATCAAGAAACGTGGGTTCAATCCCTGGTTTGGGAAGATTCCCTGGAGAAGGAAATGGCAACCCACTCCTGTATTTTTGCCTAGGAAATCCCATGGACAGAGGAGCCTGGCAGGCTACAATCCATGGGGTTGCAAAAGGGTTGAATAGCGAATAAACAACATATTGTGGAACACTGGGTAGGATGGTAGAGACTGTAGGGCAAGATTCTATGCAGATATGTATGGTCTAAAGTGGGAAAATGCTTGCTAAACATTTTGGACTAAATTCAGTGGGTAAAGGATGAGCATCAGCAGATTTTATGTAGAAAAATCTGATTTGATCTCAAAACAATTTTTGAAACATAAGGAAAATGAGGTAAGACCCAGGTAAATCTGCTAAAACACTGTAAGACATGAAAAACTAAACATAGTCAAGAAGAAATTAGTAAAGTGGTTAGATCAGATATGTTTAAGTGTTAAAAGTCAGTCATCTGGGGATGGAAAGGAAAGTGGGTAGGATTCAACTAGATTAGGCATAAACTGGAAACTGTCATCTGGATGACTACCATCTGATCTTCATATTCTTTTTTTTACTTATGTGACTTCAAAATTTTTCACAGTAAAATAATTTTAAATTATTAGTGTGGCTTGGAGACTAACTGGATATGAGTTAGTTGGACAGAGGAAGCAAGGATGATCCACGGGTTCTGATTTGGAGGGATTTGCTGGGTATATTGATTCACGAGGACAGAGAGAAGCATAGGAGGAGAAGCTTTGTGGCTAAGAGCGAGTTCATTTTTGGACGGGGAGACTTGTTTAATCACAAGCTGGAGCTCAAGACTCCCTACTTCTCTTCCAAAGGATGGGTCAGAACCAGGAGCCTGGCAATTATTAGGCTCCAGTACTCTTGTCTGGTAAATCCCACAGATAGAGGAGCCTGGTAGGCTGCAGTCCATGGGGTCGCTAAGAGTTGGACACGACTGAGCAACTTCACTTTCACTTTTCAGTTTCATGTATTGGAGAGGGAAATGGCAACCCACTCCAGTGTTCTTCCCTGAGAAACCCAGGGACGGGGGAGCCTGGTGGGCTGCCGTCTGTGGGGTCGCACAGAGTCTGACACGACTGAAGCGACTTAGCAGCAGCAGCAGCAGCAGCAGTGCAGGGAGCAAGCTTGCTGTCTCCTTTGCTCTCATCTCTAGATGGATCCTTTCTCCTGACTCCTGCTTTGATCTCAGCAGTTTGAACGAATTCTGCCTTGGCATTATCACACTCCCTTGTTTTCCTTTTTTCTTTCTTCCGTTGTTTTTTGTTGTTGTTGTTGTTGCTGTGTTTTTGTATGATTCTACTTACTTGTGTTTGCTTCCTTAGGATGTGAGAGTAGGTAAAAAGGACCAAAGGAGTCCCTTAAACTGTGTTTGGTCTCAAGGTTGACCAGAAAATTCCCTGGGGTTCCACATGATTCAGTCCAGCCTATCAGAAAACTACCAGGGCTTTAACATAATGCATAACCATCAACCACAGGTTAGTTGAGTGCTAACTAAGCTTCCCAAAAACATATGCCAGAAATATCTCCTCTCAATATGTTTTTGGGAAGCTTACTTAGCACTCAACTAACCTATGGTTGATGGCTAGTTACTTGTTTATTGTGGACTTATATTAAAAACTAGGTCAGCATGATTTGTACCTCATAATCTGAAAGAAGAGAGAAAATATTTTTCAAGTATTCTGCTAGATGGCTCATTTAAGTTTATTTAATCATTATAATAACACGATTGATATGATCCTCATTTTACTTACTAGAAAATTAAAGCTGAGATGGGTTAAATCATGGTAGTTTAGAGAATCTGCTGTACATGGTTTTTATATTAATATTTAAGATTGCCTGACTCTAAAAACCAAGCTATATCTTTGTATTGTAGGGTGAGGTGTATTTTGTAAAGTGTTCTTCTAAACAAGTCATAGTAGTGGGTATCTAATTCTCTAAATTCAAGAGTGATACATTTAGGAATGACACATTTTGGGCAACAACCATATAATTATATTACTTCTGTATAATAAAGTAGAATTTTACTGGTTTTGTAAGTCACTGGCATTCCAGAATGTGAACAAGATTTTAGTTTATATTCCATTTTTCAATCAACTGACCATAGGTGCGGTAATTTAGAAAGAGAAAATATTCCCCTTTCTTTTTCTAGCACTTGAAATATTATTGGCTGGGCTCAAATTGATTATAACAACTTGAAAGCCAGAGAACTTTTAACAGCAGCATCCCTCTTACACACATTTTCCCTCTGGACACGATTGCCAGGATTGCTCCGTAAATTTGAACACTAAATTGACTATAACCATTATGTGATTTCTTGTGAAACAGGCCCTCTAAGTCAAAGGTGGAGCAATGCAGAAGCTTCCCCCGCCCCCCCCCCCGCCCCGCCCTATTTCTCCCCAAGGCAGCCTACTGGGCTCATTTGTTTTCAGTAACACTGGTAATTCTCTTCTCATATCTAGCACTCTCTAATGAACTTAGAAAAATCTTCCTTACGAGTCCCCTCAATTACAGACTTCCTACAGTTTATCTTTTTCTGGGGAATATGAAGGTAAACATATAGTTATGAGGTAAGGGGGAGGAAAAGGTCAGCAGAAGAGAAAGAAAAAAAAGCAGAGCTGCAATGAAACTAGAATGAGTTCAGTCAGTCAAGAAAAGTAACGGAGCTATTGTTTTCACACTGGAACTGTCATTACCAACCGTTCTACAAGACAAGGAAAGGTATCAAAGGAGAGATGTGGAATTATACCTTTTTTCCCCTCTGGGAATTTCTTCTGTGCCTGAATCTTTAAGTGCAGCCCAGACTACACATATGATATACACATAAACCACCCCTCCACATAAACATACTGACATTTGCAGAATAATTAAGAAGACAGAGAAAAAAAATAAATTCAATACTGAAGATATACTTCAGTACATTACTTCCTACATTACCACTGTTGACTATAAAACACACAGTATAAAATGTACATTTCCCATAGCCATAGAGTTAGTTAGTCTGATTTAGTAAAATAAAAGTGAGATACATCAAATGCAAAATATGAGAATTTATCATGGTAAAGACAGAAGAATTACACAAAAATAAAGGGTTCATGATGGGTATTTAATATTAAAAACAAATTTTTAGTAGAAATGTGTTTGTTAAATTGTTTGAAGCAAGAAGTATCGTTTGAAAATTTTCTGAAAGGAAAAGTGTGCCTTTGACTATGGATCAGATTTTGCAAATGCTATATAAACCAGAAAAGAAAGATATGTAGGAGGGTCTCTGTCGCTCTTTTTTGCATTTACTTATTTTCTGAGGGAAAGAACTTAAGAAAATATTCTAATTTTATACTACTGTCATCTTTTCTGTCCCCTCTTTCTCAGAATTGTTAAAACACACATTTTAGAACAAACAAGCAAAACCGAGTATAATAAAAATATGCAAATAGGAGAAAAACAAACCATTTTATTTCTCTAGACACTGGAAACCACTTCTCTTGTTCATTTGATACAAATGGTGGGATGAAAATCCTCATACATGTATTTTAAATTATAAATCAATTATTCTGAAGTTTTTTCATTTCACTCTATCAATTCTAATAGTAAAAATGAATGATACTCACATATAGTCCTTCTGGTGCTGTTGTGATGGTTATGAAACACTTTTAAAGAAAACAGCTTTATTGATTTTTGTTTCTAATCATTAAATAATATATATTCAAGGGGAAAATCAAATCCATGACAGAAAAATCATGCAAACTTGAAACTGAGTCCCCTGAAAACTGAGTTTCCCTGCAGAGTTTGTAATAAATCTCTCTATCCCCCTTCTCTATAACACTGTCTTGTTCTGCTCCTGTTCTCCTTAGGATTGACAAGTATAAAAGAAAAGAGGGAATGTGAACCAAGAAGGACTGTGCAGGGGCCTTTTTAGGTACAGTAGCCCTCAGTATCCCTGTTTCTTTTTGTAGAGAAAAGGTTTTAGTCTCCTAGTTCTTCCCCAAGTTCTAAGGAGCAGATTCAAGTACTTACTGATGCAACAATAAGTCATAGGACTTAGTTCCTCCAGAACGGACATAGATAATAACCTGAATCCTATCTTTGAGTGGTTCTGCAGAAACTAAGACCTTCTACCCATCAGAAGATGGTGATTTCCTGCTGACCACAGAACACAGACCCAGACTGGTTCTGACCAAACGGCTGGTGATTAAGATTTCTGAAACATCACCCTGCTGCCTCACCACCAACCAACCAGAAGAAGGTTCATGAGCTGAGCACGCATCCCTGCTCTCCTTGGTTGGTGCCCTTCAATAAATGCTGTACTTTCTTTCACCGTAAGTCAGTAGATTGGCTTTGCTGCACTTTAGGTAAGCAGATCTAAGTTTGGTTCAGTAACAAGCTCTTGGTTGCTAAAGAATTTACCAGTTTACAAAGAAAAACAATTAGAATAGTATCAGAATCTTGCTAACATAATTGAGAGACTGTAAAGTACTATGTGTAAGTCACTGAGATAAAATGACTGTGAGACCAGTTCTGTAATTCTCTAACCAGACAAATAAATCTGAAAACATTTGTAAAAACATGGATTCAAAGAGTAGGTCACCCACACATTCTGTGAAGAAAGCATTCAAGATACCTCCTGAATCAAATAATAATGAATTTAGAAGACAGATGTCAACAAGGGAAAATGAGATGGAGGTGTAACAATGTTGTAGACAATAAATTCTGCAATATATAAATTCAAATGAATGATTATTATGATTATGAATGTGTAATATAAAAGATAATAAGGATTCTTATAAAAATTTACTGAAAGAAAACCTAATAAATAGCCTGGATATAGTGGGTTCATAGAGTACATATTACTTTTGTCAGATTGAGGACAGTACAATAGCAAGTAAAACACCCTGTAAAAAGGAAGTTTTGTTACCTGATTTTGGTAAAGTGCAAAAATGTGAGTTTGATTGTGAGTAAGAACAGGAAATGGACTGAAAACTTACAACTGAATTTTCAAAAAAGAAAAAGTAAACTGATTAAATAAAAATTAAAAGAATGAATGAAACTATAAGTAAAAATAGCTAATAGAAATAATTTTGATGACATAAAAATATCAATCAAAAACATCAACTGTTATGCTAAGTGGAAAAGACTAATATTTCCCCATTAAAAGATACAGCTTGTTAGTTTCCAGATGAAATCCAGGTCTACTCTGCTAATAACAAACACACAGTTTAAAGCAAACTTAAATCGGAGGAAAACAGGGATGGTACTTTTAATACGCAAAATACCCACATTACTAACAGTCTAATTTAATTCTTAATGAAACTTGTTTCCTTAATTTTAAGACATCATACATTTTATAACACTTCATTGATGTAATAAAATATTTTGGGGAAAAATTATATCTGATATACACTTACTGAAAGTTCAGAGTTCATTTATCACACAGATACACAGACCTCTGTCATAAAATTGGCTCTAATCCTTTTTAACATTATATTCTAATATAATTTGTAGTTACCTTTGGAATCCAACAGTACATATGTTATGATAATGTGATGCTTTCCTTAGCTTGTGATCATAAACTTGATCTCTGTATTTACTGCATTAACATGTGGCAGAAGTTATTAAGATACAAAAGCTGTCAAGAGGTCTGTCTGCTTTTTCTTTTTAGCTAAAGTAGGTTTTTTTTTTGTTTCTTGTTTCAGTGCATTGAATAGCACTGAAAATTACATAACTTCTCAGCACTCAGCTTTGGTCTCTGACATGAGACCAAATGCCTGAGAAATATTTGTTCCTGATCCCCGTGTTGGTTATATTAGCTTTCCCAAGCCTTGTTTATTTTACTATTGATTGCTAAAGATATGACTGTTACTATCTGAGCAAGAAATGGCAACAGACTTGAAATTTATTTCCCTATCAACTAGTTCATCTTGATGTCAAATTAACAATGAAAAATAGTATTTGTCTAAATTTCAAGTCTATCTTACCTTTTAATTTGGGCGAAGGCTCATTTTTCAAAATTCTCAATCTAATATACTTTTTCCTTATTTTTCAATTCTTTCATGCGAAATTAGGTTTCCTTATTATTATTTTTCATAATATATAATATAAAATAGTATTGCTGACAACAGTGAATTAAATTAGTTATCAACAGCATTAAATGCTAACAAAATTTTTTAATTAAAATTATCCAAAGTTTTAGAAAACAAAACAAATAAAAACCAAAAACATAAATAATCCATAAGACAGAAGAAATCAGAAAGTTTAAGAAAAATTTTGTAGCTTTTTCATAGTGGAAATTAGTACATAATTCACAAAAGAAACTTGAAATATATGATTGCAAATAAATATTTATCCATACCAATATATAAAGAAACTCAAAATAGCAAATGCAAGGTCAATTATCATCTATAAAATGTGCAAGATATCTAAAAAAATTGTTACCTTTTTTATTAAACTTAAAGATTTGTTATTTTGTGATCAATAAACAGTCCTTAGTCATTGGTTATGACATTATCCCAAACTATATTCCTTATCTGTTACTAATAAAGTTTTGTAACCAGGACTGGGGCATAGGGCGGAAAAAGCAAAGACACATGAACATCTTCCATGACATCGTACTCCAATCCTGCCTCCACTCGCACTTTAGGATACATTTTTATCTTGGGGAAAATGTCAGAACAGTCTTTGGATTGGTTGGCAATCTGGTATCACGACTTTTTTTTAAATCACAATTTACTGAAGTAATGGAATTCAACTTGTACTTCCTTTGATCTTATTGGTCTGAAGTCATTTTGCATTACTTGAATACTTCAACTTTTAAATTTCCCATAACTGTAAATGAGAAAATAGAGGAATTTACGAGAATGCTGAACCAGAGCTGGTGTTACAGGAGCACTCACATATTCTGCTAATGGAAATATATTCAGTGATAAATCAAGAGCCTGAAGAATGGCCAAATTTTTGCCCCAAGTATTTTTTTTTTTGTAGGTGTTTATTCAAAGGTTCAAAGATACGGCTAAAGTTAGTTCAAGAATGTTCACTGAAGACATATAATGGTAAGAATAAGCAAGCACCTAAATGTCAATGCAGGAGACATGAGTTCAATCCCTGGGTCGGGAAAATTCCCTGGAGAAGGAAATGGCACCCCATTTCAGTATTCTTGCCTGGGAAATCCCACGGACAGAGAAGCCTCGCAGGCTATAGTCCATGGGGTCATAAAAGAGCCAGCTACAACTTAGCAACTAAACAGCAACAACAACAACAACAAAATACCCATCACAAATCTTTTGAATTATCTGATAATTTACAACCATTCAAAATAGTGTTTGAAGAATACTGGCTACCTTTAGATAACATTCATAGTTTAGTAAGTGAACCATCCTGAAAAACACAATGATGAATCCTAACTTTGCTTACTAATAAGTTGAAATATCTCTGATATTTTTTAAGAAAGATGCTTACCTGGAGGCATATCCTTATATGAATTATTTCACTGAAATAAAGATGTGGCTTTTTTTTTTAAAGTATCTGCTTGTACCATGATTTTTTCCAAAACTTTACAAGTTATTCAGATTTTTTTAAAACTATACCTGTGCCCATGAGCACTTTATGATTTTACATATTATATGTTGTAAATAATATCTAGAGTTTAAAATTATCACACAAATGCCATAATAAATATTTAAATCAGGTTCCTGGAAACCATAAACCTTTGGAACAGACCATAAATCTGACAATGATACCTTGCTACTGAAACATCAATTATTGCCCTGACATCCTTATTGAGTGATCTAACATATTTGCCTCTATCCCAGACCATACAGATTGAAAAGCCAACTATGAATGGGGTGCAGAGTTAAATTTTGAGATTGTCATAACTCTTCTACTTATTATATTCTTCTTAAGTTTTGCAACTTTTTTTCTTTTTTTACAGTCACCTATCCATGACTAGATACATTTATAAACATAGCAAAACAACTTTTAATTAAAAAACAATTTACCCTTCTCATTTACTGTGATTTGATATTTTCAATTCTGTATTATTTCAGTATGTTTTACAAAGCTGGTCATGATCCACTCTATTGATTTTGTGGCCCTTTAACTACATAAACTACAGTCTGATAAGCACAGATGGCTCAAGTCACTTGATTCTGTTTAGTGTAAGTTCCACATTTCATGACACCATGTACTGATGACTGTATGCCAAAGGCCAAGCAATGTTTTTTACTGGCAGTCACAACAACCCTGGAGCCAGGCTGGGGCTGCAGATATAGCCTTTATATGGCACCACTGTATATACGCCCTTGATATGGTGCCATTGTACGTATTAGAAAGATGTGCCCTCCCCAGACAGACACATCTTTGTAGGCGTGGGAGTAGGTGAGTATCCGAACCTTTTGCAGCAACGTGTAAAAAGCATCCACTTTCTGTATGAAGGCAGCCCTGCATCTTGAACACGGCCTGGATAGCAGAACATGGGCAGGACTTTAGACAACATTGCAATCAGCATCCCTAAAGTGCCTCAGTCAGCAAGCAGCCTTTGTCTTTCTCCCTTGAAATCACATTCACTCCCTGTAACATGCTTACATTTTTTTTTCTCCTACATCTTTGATCATTCTCTGAATTTTAATTCAATAGCTACTAAATAGTCCCACATCTCCTCAGCATTTCCCTACAGTAAATATGGAATATTTTCATTTATTATCTCCTTTTTCAAAATGACAACCATTCTACCTCCCTCAAGTTCTTGTAATACGCACTACCCTTTCAGGAGTGCTCCTGCAGACCTATGTTGAAGACAATTTTGATTCTTTTCTATCCCCTATATTCTCCATCCAAACATCAACTTTTTTGTCATGATAATGTCAAGATGACATTTTTTATTTAAATATTTCCATAAATCATATTGAATATTCTTCAAAAATATGTCATTTATATATATATTTAAAACATATATATATGTATGTATACATACATAGTTTTTATTTTCTGAAAGAAAGAATACAGAAATTTAATTTTAATAATATTTTCATCTTTCTGGTAACATATCCTTTCAAATCTGACAGATAACTCACTACATACCAAATAAAGTACAATAATGGTGAGGACATTATAAATCTATGGCCAATAGAACAAATCAAATAACAAATTTTAAATAATACAAAATATGATGCCAATATATTTTTCATGGGAAAAATGCCCATGTAAGCTTACCTTTTCTAAACAAAACTTGATATGCAGAACATGGCTTACATAAAAGCTTGTTTTCATATTTCATTATTATTAAAATATGGTTTCTGTATTTTATTATTGTACATTGATGAACCACCTACAAATATGTTGCCTGCTTTAAACTGTAAGATTCTCAAGGAAAGAGACCATGTTTTTGATACTTATATTTTTAGTCAAGTGTACATATCCGGCATATAGTAGACACACGTTAAATGTTTGCTCAATAAGGAGATCACAATATTGAGTCTTCTTGCTTGCTCCCAAATCAGAGTATGTCATGCACCTTTTATTGGCAAACTGTTGAAAACTTAGTATGTGGTTTGTAAGAGGTATGAATCATACCAGTGTTCACACTGAAACAGAGAGGTGTTGCTTGCTAGGCAACTCTTGATGCATGAGTTTTGCTCCAACCCCTCTCTGCTCCTTTGTATACCTCTGTCTGCCTTTCCTATCTGATCTCCAAATCCTAAGAGTCAGAAGAAAGCTAAGGACCCTGCCTAGTTAGGAGTATTCTCACTCCCAGGGTGCTGCTGCCAAGATTATCTTCCTCTGCCTTTTGAAGTCTCTTTAGTGAAATGGAAACCTCTAACTGAATTTGGGTATTTGAGGTCTACTTTGGGATTGTGGAAAATGAACCTTGCACTCCTAAGTCTTCATTTTAGCAGGATTAAATATGACATTTGTTTGTATTTTAAGACAAATCTGCCTTTATCCTGAAGCATGCTACAAAATGGTTATCTTTTCTGGCTGGTCTCAAATCATCAGTCACATGATTGTTTTACAGGATTTCTTAGTAAAAAAGATAAAAATAAATTTACACATGATAAAATCAAGGCCCAAAGAAATAATTAGAGCATCTAAAGAAACACTGTTTTATGGTGCATATGATAAACATATGGACCTTTCTTCAATTCTTAAAAGAGTTCATTGATTTAAGAAATTGTTGCTATTCAAAAAAAGGTGAGAGTAATTTATAGCTATTTGAGTTGAAATGATACTGGGTGTAATCAAACATCACACTTCCAGCCTTAACATAAATGCCTTAAGGGTCAGTTAGAAATTGCTTCCCACCATCAGTTTTGCAGCCTGAATACCACTGTTTAGGTACACTGAGCTGTGTGCAGATGATTTAGCTAATAGCGCAGACCCTAGGAAAAGATGTGATGCCTTATTTTCCAAACCAGTGATCTGACCCAACATGGGATGGTAAAACTGATTCTATAACTTGAGATACGAATACTTGAGAGCAAAGGAGACTGATTCAAAAACTTTGTTCAACTTGGAAATAAATGTTCAAGATCAGAGCGATCCTGATATTATTATATAATGTACATTACTTTATCACTCTAGTGCCTTTCTAGCTCAGAGTATGCAGTTACTGAATTTTTTTATGTTTAATAACATCTTTTTATGACAAGCCACTGAAGTCTTAGAGGTATCTTGTTTTTATTTTAGACACTATTTCTGATTAAATTATAAAGCAGAAAAGGTTGCAACAATAACCTTAGAATTAAGTTGTTTACATCCCCTTATATGATGCAAGAGTAAGTGAAAACGGCAAGGACGTTCTAGGCTGTTGGGATTAGGTTGTGTCCTTACTATCTACTTAAAATGTTTGTTTTCATGTTTATTTTTCTCCTCCACTACGGTTAGCAATGCCATTTCAAAAGCTAATAAATCTTCCATTTAAGTCCTTTCTTTTCTTTCTAAAATATTTCATCAATCATAGTACAACTGTGCTCTATCATGGGGTAGTTGCAAATTGGCATGCGAAAAAAGGATCTACATGTTCTCATCCCCCTTATCTCAACCTGGGGAAAGGATGACAGCCAATTTATTAGTTGAGATATTGTTAAGCTCATCAAATAAAATACTGCTTTCTGCATCTGTGATATTTTATGTAACAGTATCAAAATTGTCTCTTTCAAAGCCCACTTAAAGATAGCTGTGATAGCAGTTAGTTATGCCTAATGCCTTCGTTGTATAGACGTTGAAAATGTGGACTTCTCAGTTCTGGCTAAATGACTCCTGCTAGATATTTTGGAAGACAAAAGACATGTCATCAGAATGCAAAACTGTTTGTTGATGTTAAAAAGTATGAAGACTTTTCAGGAAGATAGACCTTATTTACAACCAGTTGTTTATTTCAGTCAGGTCATTTAGTTCTGTTTTGTGTATCCGTTTTCTCGCATGCAAGCTAGTGATATTAATATTGATCCTTTTAAAATTTCTGTAGAATATTTTCAGCAATAAACGGGAGAGTTACTGTAATGGGACTTGAATAAGTTAAACTGTGAAGCTATTTGACTCCAAGCATTTTAATCTTTGAAAACAGAAATTCACTTAAGTCATAATACAGAAACCTAACTGATGCTTATAACAGTATAGTCCAGAGTTTCAATTCAATTTAAATATATATTTTTAGACATTCCTTTTTAATGTAAGAGCAAAATTTTTAAATTTCTAAAATAATCACTCTTAAATATGACTTACAAACCCTATAATCTGAATAATGCTTTGATATAAGAATAAAATGTAACTGAAATATTAACTGATGATTTAATTTTAACTATGCTAGTAAAGGAGATATTTGGAGACTAACTCCTTGTACTTTCTTGTTCATAGCTGGCAAAACTTGCTGGCTAACATAAAAATAAATAATATAGAAAAACATGCTAACATTTCAGTTTTTATAGTATTCTTCGAGAAACCCAAAAATAAATTGTTCATTTAAGGAAAAAATGGACCACTCCCTTATCTCAAAAACCCAACATTTTTGCAGAAAACAAAAAAATGATTCCCAATAAAAATTATAACCAGAATTTCTTTTAAAATAACCCTCTTTAAAAACCAATAGCTGGAAAGAACAAAAGTTTGTAAGCATTAAACTTACTGTACCCATTTCCACCACTCTCTTCTAATAACGACAGTGTGTGTGTGTGCTAAACTGCTAGAACTCTTTGAGACCCCATGGATTGCAGCCCTTCAGGCTTCTCTGTCTGTGGGAATGTCCAAGCAAGAATACTGGAGTGGGTTACCATTTCCTCGTAAAGGGGATCTTTCCCACCCAGGGATTGAACCCATGTCTCCTGAGTCTCCTAAATTGGCAAGTAGATTCCTTACCACTGAATCAAAGAAGGACTACACAATGATATATATGGTGGTTATATTCTAATAATGACATTATAATAATGATTAAGCACTTACTGGAAAAGGTCAATTTTCATTCTAATCCCTAAGAAAGGCAATGCCAAAGAATGCTTAAACTACTGCACAACTGCACTCATCTCACATGCTAGTAAAGTAATGCTCAAAATTCTCCAAGCCAGGCTTCAGCAATACGTGAACCGTGAACTTTCAGATGTTCAAGCTGGTTTTAGAAAAGGCAGAGGAACCAGAGATCAAATTGCCAACATATGCTGGATCATCGAAAAAACAAGCGAGTTCCAGAAAAACATCTATTTCTGCTTTATTGACTATGCCAAAGCCTTTGACTCTGTGGATTGCAATACACTGTGAAAAATTCTGAAAGAGATGGGAATACCAGACCACCTGACCTGCCTCTTGTGAAACCTATATGCAGGTCAGGAAGCAACAGTTAGAACTGGACATGGAACAACAGACTGGTTCCAAATAGGAAAAGGAGTATGTCAAGGCTGTACGTTGTCACCCTGCTTATTTAACTTATATGCAGAGTATAACATGAGATAATCTGGGCTGGATGAAGCACAAGCTGGAATCAAGATTGCCAGGAGAAATATCAATAACCTCAGATATGCAGATGACACCACCCTTACGGCAGAAAGTGAAGAAGAACTAAAGAGCCTCTTGATGAAAGTGAAAGAGGAGACTGAAAAAGTTGGCTTAAAGCTCAACATTCAGAAAACTAAGATCATGGCATCCAGTCTCACCACGTCATGGAAAATAGATGGGGAGACTGTGGAAACAGTGGCTGACTTTATTTTTTTGGGCTCCAAAATCACCGTGGATGGTGATTGCAGCCATAAAATTAAAAGACGCTTACTCCTTGGAAGGAAAGTTATGACAAACCTAGACAGCATATTAAAAAGCTTAGACATTACTTTGCCAACAAAGGTCCATCTAGTCAAAGCTATAGTTTTTCCAGTAGTCATGTATGGATGTGAGAGTTGGACTATAAAGAAAGCTGAGCATCAAAAAATTGATGCTTTTGAAGTGTGGTGTTGGAGAAGACTCTTGAGAGTCCCTTGAACGGCAAGGAGATTCAACCAGTCCATCCTAAAGGAGATCAGTCCTGAGTATTCATTGGAAGGACTGATGTTGAAGCTGTAACTCCAATACTTTGGCCACCTGATGAGAAGAGCTGATTGATCTGAAAAGACCCTGGTGCTGGGAAAGATTGAAGGCAGGAGGAGAAGCAGACAACAGAGGATGAGATGGTTGGCTGACATCACCAACTCAATGGAGATAAGTTTGGGTAAATTCTGGGAGTTGGTGATGGACAGGGAGGTCTGGTGTGCTCAAGTCCATGGGATTTCAAAGAGTCGGACACGACTGAGCGACTGAACTGAACTCAACTGAAGCACTTACTATGTGCTAAGCAATTACAGTAACTGTGCCATTTAAATATTAAAACACCCCTTTGAAAAGTACTATCCCCATTTTATAGATGCAAATTCTGAAAGCACAGAGAGGGTAAGAAGCAGGCTGAAGGAGACCACACTGTAGTGTCAGAGCTGGGTTTTAAATCTGATAGTTGAGCTGACATTCTAAAATATTAGCAAGGTTTATATTATCAACATGAAACCAAAAGAATTATTCTCCAATTAGAAAGTAAATTTTATTTCAGTTTAAAAGTGATGATGTATGCATGCTCATTTATAACTCAAGTATGACTCTGCAACCCCATGGACTGTAGCCTATCAGGCTCCTCTGTCCATGGGATTTTCCAGGCAAGAATACTGGTGTGAGATGCCATTTTCTCCTCCAGTGATCTTCCTGATGCAACAATTCAATCCTCTGTCTCCTGCATCTCCTGCATTGGCAAGCGGATTCTTGACCACTGAGCCCCCGAGGAAGCCCCAGAAGTGATAAAAGCCCAGAGCTAAAATGAAGCTGTTACTGTATCTGGAATCTTGGCTGAAAAGAGCCATCATAAGACTGAGAAAAAACACAGACTGAAGACTTAGGTAGACCTAAGTTTGATTTCTATGTGACATGCCTGTATTGTAATTTCTCCATCAGCAAAATGGAATTGCTAATGTCCACTGAAAGGGTTACTGTAAACATTGAACATTCATTGCAGTTGGAAGGAGGGATGGATAGGCCAAGCACAGAGGATTTTTAGGGCAGTGAAAAGAGTCTGTATGATAATGTAGTGGTAGAGACATTTCATCATTTATGTTTTCAAACTCATAGAATGCACAACACCAAGAGTAAACCCTAGCATAAAGTCATGGACTCTGGATGATGGTGATGTGTCAATGCAGATTCACCAATTATAACAAACGTCCCATGTTGGTGGGGGTGTCAGTAATGAAGACAGCTATGGTAGTGCTGGCTTAGGGGGTATAGAGAACATCTCTGTATCTTTCTCTTAATTTGCTATGAATCTAAAACTGCTTTAAATATGAAGACTTTTAAAATAAAACAGCCAATGCCCTCAGGGAGTACTTGGTACTTTGAAGGTGCTGTACAAATACTATGCATAACAAAGCATACTAACTTCTGAGTAAACATGTAGGAAAGTAAATAATTACTTTTAGCCCACCACTTAGGTTATAGAATCCTATCTCTCCTTCTGTAAAGCTTGTTTTTATTACCATACTGTATATACTGTATCAACAGGATGAGAAATCTGACTGGATTTTATATATCAATATGAATGCTAAGGTCGAATGCTATGGTCAAATCGTCATTAAGAGAGTAAACAGAAACACATTACCGTGCAATTCTAAGATGAGAATCAGTAAGTTTCTTTGTAAACTTTATTGACTCATAAGCTTTCTAATGCAGCATATTTAGAACAAATGGAGATTGCAAATATGTTAAAAAGAATAAAATCCAAAACATAAGGAACCTGCATAAAAAATAGTTTCATTCCTATAGCAAACTTTAACATGTAAGGACTAAATATATTCACAACCAGCACACTGACAGGAGTTTGCTGAATTAGAAAGGGAACACGTTGGGAAATAAAATTTATTACTTGAAGACGAGGAGGATGGTGTTGGCTATTTGGTTTCACAAATGTAGTCTTATTGCCAAATCTTTCTCAAATTCTCTGAAACGGTTCTGTTTTCTGATTCATTTCTCAAATTGCAAGACCTTTCACATAGTTTCATGGCCAGCATACATCTGCACATGTTTTCCCCCAAATGTTTTTTGTTCCACAGCGACACTCCATCTGTTGTTGCTGCTTCACTCCTGCTACACCAAAAGTGTGGGAAGTCTGGCTGAGGAGTAAGATTACCAGTGGACTCTGCTCCCACCAGGTGCGGGCCTCTCAGCTTTGAATGTCAGACTGAATTCATCTGCAAAGCACATATTTCTGTGGTTTTAAAGGAATCCAGACAGGTCGCATGCATCCTTAGCCTGTTAGCATTTGCATCTTCAGATATCCAGTTTGTTCCACTTTATTCCTTTGACTTCCAGATTTACTCTTCTTTTCCCTCCTTATGAGCTGGTTTCAAAGCATTTTAAAAAACAGCTTCTTTAATTTTGGTTCAGATCTTAGAGTTAAACCAAGAACTCTTTTTACCACCTAATTTACACACCTTTTTAAAAATGAGTGTATTTCTGCTCCATGTAACAGAGCAAATGTCTAGTAACTCCTTTAATATATGTGTAGGTATTATATATCAGCTATATACAGAGAGAGACAGCCTACATTTCTAAAGAAATGAAAGACTCGGAGTCACTGTTCTGCTTGTAATTAAAAATATTTTAAAACCTATCATGCAAACATACACAGCTTTAAAAGGTATTCTTATGACTACATTTGAAGTTTCAAATAAGGGATATTTTATAAGCAAGTATAACATACTGAAAATACAATTTGAATAAAATGTAACATATATCAATTTCTCCTAAGTGATGTGAGATAAAAAACAGTTAAATGTCAAATAGAAATAGTTAAAGAAGGAAGTCTATTTATATAATGTTAACACATTTTTCAACAAATTTTGCCATCTAAAATCTTTATGATAAATTGACCTGTTTGCTATTCTTTTCCACTTGTAAAATGTGCAAAAATATCCATTATTTCTAAAGGCTTTTTGTTTTATGTTGTTTTCCTCATGTACATTCATATTTTACAGTTCTCCTTTTCAACAACTGCAAGAAGACTTCCAACTAATTTGCATAAAAATTAAGGTTTAGATCAGATCAGATCAGTCACTCAGTCATGTCCGACTCTTTGCGACCCCATGAATCACAGCACGCCAGGCCTCCCTGTCCATCACCAACTCCCGGAGTTCACTCAAACTCACGTCCATAGAGTCAGTGATGCCATCCAGCCATCTCATCCTCTGTCGTCCCCTTCTCCTCCTGCCCCCAATCCCTCCCAGCATCAGAATCTTTTCCAATGAGTCAACTCTTCGCATGAGGTGGCCAAAGTACTGGACTTTCAGCTTTAGCATCATTGCTTCCAAAGAAATCCCAGGGCTGATCTCCTTCAGAATGGACTGGTTGGATCTCCTTGCAGTCCAAGGGACTCTCAAGAGTCTTCTCCAACACCACAGTTCAAAAGCATCAATTCTTTGGCGCTCAGCCTTCTTCGCGGTCCAACTCTCACATTCATACATGACCACAGGAAAAACAATAGCCTTGACTAGACGAACCTTTGTTGGCAAAGTAATGTCTCTGCTTTTCAATATGCTATCTAGGTTGGTCATAACTTTCCTTCCAAGGAGTAAGCGTCTTTTAATTTCATGGCTGCAGTCACCATCTGTAGTGATTTTGGAGCCCAGAAAAATAAAGTCTGACACTGTTTCCACTGTTTCCCCATCTATTTCCCATGAAGTGGTGGGACCTGATGCCATGATCTGAGCTGTAAGCCAACTTTTTCACTCTCCACTTTCACTTTCATCAAGAGGCTTTTGAGTTCCTCTTCACTTTCTGCCATAAGGGTGGTGTCATCTGCATATCTGAGGTTATTGATTAGGACAACTGAAAAAATCTTTTAAGTAGTTATCCATGAGCTTTACCTTTGATTTTTTATTTAATCATCAAAATATATTGACAACAATTTTTAGAGAAAAATACACCCTCTTTTCTTTGATCAGTACATGGAAAACATACTCACACATACTTTTGAGGTAAGTACTCTGATTTAAATTAGTATTTAATAATTACCTACAAGATAGGGGCTAAAAATCACCACCCTGTGTTATGTCCCCCTGTGGATACAGGAGAATTTTAGTATTTTGGTGGGGTGATCTATTTTCTACTTTTCCAGGTATTTCTTGGCAACCCAATTGTGCCATTTGGTTTTAAAAATTCTTTGATAGCGTCTCTTTTAAAAATATGACTCCAAAATCCTGTGAGGTTAAAAAAAAGAAAAAAAATGTATTCATGCTTGTCACTTGTATACAATATTATACTCAAGGAAACATACTCAGTTACTGTATTAATTTCCTATTGCTGCTAGAACAAGTTACCTCATGCTTGGTGGCTGTAAACAACATGAATTTATTATCTTACAGTTTCAGTGGGAGTCTAAAATGGATCTCTCCTGGGCTAAAATATGTTGCTGGGGCTGAGTCCTCCTTAGAAAGCTCTAGCCGAGAATCTACCTTCTTGCCTTTTCTGACTTCTGGAGGCCACCAGCACTCCTTAGCTCATGGCCCACATCCACTGTCAAAGCCAGAAATGGCTAGTTGAGTCTGTCTCTCATCTTACCATTATGACACTGACCCTTCTGCCTTTCTCTTACACATTTTGGAGCACTTGTGAGCTTATACTGGGCCCACTTAGATAATATAGGATAATTATCCTACTTTAAGATCACAGGATTAGCAACCTTAATTTCACATTCCAACCTTACTTTCTTCTTCCCGTGTAATATAACATATTTACAGGTTTCAGAGGACAACAAAGGATGAGATGGTTGGAGGGTATCACCGACTTGATGGACGTGAATTTGAGCAAGCTCCAGGAGTTGGTGATGTATAGGGAAGCCTGGCATGCTGCAGTTCATGGGGCCACAAAGAGTCGGACACACCTGAGCGACTGAACTGAACAGGTTTCAAGGATAAGGGCATAGATACCTTAGCAGACCATCATTCTAACCACAGTCACCTATTCAATACGTTGAAGAAATACCAACAAGACTAGCAAATAGACTGCAGAGGGCTACATTTGTTTTTCAGGTCCCATTATAAAAATACAATCATGGAGAGAAAAAAAAATGAATAAATAGATCAACTTTTCTCTCTAGCACAAAACTGAAATTGAGAGTTCTTTTATGAGATTATAAAGCAATCCTAATTCTTAACTATTATATGTCTGGAAATCTCTTATGAATAGGACCAAAATGGTTTCTGACTTGTAACTATGATGAAGGAAACACAAATGATGCTTAGAATACATATCTCCTGATAAATTAATGATATGAAAATTATAGAAATGATGATAGTGAAACATTTTATTATATGAATATTCCTCAACTGAGTTATACACTCTATTGATATTGGTAAATTGGATTGTCTGCAGTTTTAAATATTAGAAATATTGCTGCTATGAATATTTTTATGCCTTTTGGTGCATAAGTAGTAGAATTGCTGGGTTACAGGGTATGCTTATTTTCAAGTGTACTGCTGCTGCTGCTAAGTCGCTTCAGTTGTGTCCAACTCTGTGCGACCCCATAGACGGCAGCCCACCAGGCTCCCCCGTCCCTGGGGTTCTCCAGGTAAGAACACTGGAGTGGGTTGCCATTTCCTTCTTCAAGTGTACTAGATAATGCCAAACTGTTTTTCAAGGTGGTTATATCCATTTAATTTCATACCAGCAGTGATGAAGGTTTCCACTGTCCAAATATTTCACTAACATTTGACATTGCTGCTGCTAAGTCACTTCAGTCGTGTCCGACTCTGTTCGACCCCACAGACGGCAGCCCATCAGGCTCCCCCGTCCCTGGGTTCTCAAGGCAAGAACACTGGAGTGGGCTGCCATCTATGGGGTCGCACAGAGTTGGACACGACTGAAGTAACTTAGCATAGCATGTATTTGTATAGAAAAGAAATACAAAGATTTTTTATCTTGATATTTTATACTGAACTTGCTGTATTTATCTATATTTCTGATAACTTATAAAATCATCTACTATTTTATGTTTCCCTTTTAATATTTATGTTGTTGCTGTTGTCATTCAGTTGTTAAGTCATGTATGCTCTTTGCAACCCCATGGACTGCAGCACACCAGGTACCTTTGTCCTTCACTCTCTCCTGGAATTTGCTCACATTCATGTCGATTGAGTCGGTGATACTCTCATCCTCCACCATCCTCTTCTCCTTTTGCCTTCAGTCTTTCCCAGCATCAGGATCTTTTCCAGTGAGTCAGATCTTTGAATCAAGGGGCCAAAGTATTGGAGCTTTAGCTTCAGCATCAGTCCTTCCAATGAATATTCATAGTAAGGTCAAAATATCATTTAAAATACATACAAGTAACAGATGTCCACGAGGTCGCAAAGAGTCGGACGTGACTGAGTGACTGAACTGAACAGATGCCTAGAAATAAATCTAAAAAAGTTGCAAATCTACTACAAATATTAATCACTATGGATAAATTATTATATGGCTGGCATATACCATATCAATGGATTGGTTACCCCAACATTACCAAAATACTCATTTCTAGGAATATTTAGAATCACTAAATCCTGAAACAAAATTCTGACCCATCTAAATCAGTTTTTGTAGAACTAGTTATGGTGTTTTTTTCAACACAGAAAAACAGAAAAACACAGCAATACAGAAAATACAATACAGAAAAACACAAAGGGCTGGAGATGAATATCAGAGATTGTATTATTCCCCTACCAGAAATATTCAACATTAACAACACGACAACAAAAGAGAAAATATATATGAAAAAATGGTTTTCAAGACACTGGACAACGGATATCAAAAGATATTAATCCCTGTGAGGTGAGCAAAACAAAACAAAGTAAATTATTGCCTTGAAAATTTCTTGGCCATGACCCAAAGGCAGGCTGATGAATTTTCTGAATTGAGCAGATAGGCTAATAGGGCCAGAAGATCAAGGTGGCTCGAGTTTGCTGAACAGAAAAAAAAAAAGAAGAAAGCTGCAGAGAAAGAATCCTAAAGAACGGCAAAGTTCCTGTTGAGGATTTAGCAAAGTACTGAAAAACGGCTGCATGTGAAGAAAGAATCATCTCAAAGAATGAGGGAACAGTACTCCTTGCTCCCATGCAACAGTTCTGATGCAAATGTTGGAAGCCAGATGGAAAATAGCACATTAATTAGCTAGAATGCTCAAAAGTGTTGGGCTTCAAAAGTTCCTCCCATATGTTCAAAAATTAGGTATAGATATACAATATCTTGAAAATTCTCAAAATCTTCAATATCTGAAGTGAAAAATACACTTCATGTTTGTTTTCATTTTAATTTAGTTTAGTTTTCTTTGTACTGCCCATGAGTCAAAGACAGTTTTATAATCTAAAGTGGGCACATGTTAAATAATTATATAAGTACTATTCATACATAAAAGCCTTCATTTTATCCTGTGTAATTTAAAATATTTACTTTCTGGTCGTTATAAAAAGGTTTATCAAATCTTGACCTAGGTAAAATGGAAAACTCACTAAGAAGATAATCTGACTAGTTTTATATCTACTGTTGAATTCGAGTTTATAATTAGAAGTTTTCTCAGAAAGCCAACTCCAGGCCTAAATGGCTTCAGTGGTAAATTTTTCCAAAAATGTAAGAAATAAATATCAATACTATACAAAATCTATAGAAAATACTATAGAAAATCCAAGTAAAGGGAATCTTTTCCAATTTATCCTAGGTCACCACTACCTAGATACAAAAATCATATAAAGGCATTACAAGAAAACTACATACCAACATACCTCATAAAAACAGATGTAAAAATTCTAAACACCATTATAGAAAATTTAATTCTAATACATACAAAGCACAATACATCATGACAGTGGAATTTATCCCAGCAATGAAAACATTGCCTAATTTTTGAAAAACAATATAATTCACTATATTAACCAACTAAAAAAGAAAAAAAAGAATCTGATTATCTCTATGAATGCAGATAAAGCATTTGACAAAATTCAAAACCTATTCCTGATAAGCTAGCCTTTGGCAAACTGGAAATTGAAGAAAGCTTCCTCAGTCTCATAAAGAAGTTTACCAAAAGATTTAAAATTATAGTTAATGGTGAAAAACTGAATGCTTTTCTTTAAGGTGAATAGGAAAATAAGGATATCTGCTGTCATGACTTTTATTCAATATTAAATTACAGCTTTTAGCCAGTACAATAAGGCAGAAAAGATTAAAAAAAAATGGGCACTTAGGTTGGGAATAAAAAGAAGTGAAAGGAAGTAAAATAAGGGAAGGAGTCATACTTTTTAATTGCAGGGTAGTCTTTTTGAAATTGGAAATTGGAAATATCAAGGGACTCTTTTCACTCAAAGATAGGCACAATAAACAACAGAAGCCACAGAGATTTAGTAGACACTGAAGAGATAAAGAAGAGATGGAAAGAACGCGTGGAAGAACTGTACACAAAAGATCTTAATGAACCAGATTACTACAATGGTGTGGTCATTCACCCAGAGCCAGACATTCTGGAATGCAAAGTCAAGTAGGCCTTAGGAAACACTCTGTTAATAAAGATAGTGGATGTGATGGAATTCCAGTAGAGCTATTTCAAAACCCTAAAGGATGATGCCATCAAGGTGTTGCATTCAATATGTCAGCAAATATGGAAGACCCGGCAGTAGCCACAGGACTGAAAAAGGTCAATCCTCATCCCAGTTCCCAAGAATGGTAGTACTAAAGAATGTGCTAACTATCAGACAATTGTACTCATCTCCCATGCAAAACCTGTATGCAGGTCAAGAAGCAACAGTTAGAACCAGATATGGAACAATGGACTGGTTCAAAATTGGGAAAGGAGTATATCAAGGCTGTATATTGTCATCCTGCTATTTAACTTATATGCAGAGTACATCATGCAAAATGCCGAGCTGGATGAAGCACAAGGTGGAATCAAGATTTCTTGGAGAAATATCAATAACCTCAGATATGCAGATGACATCACCCTTATGGCAGAAAGTGAAGAGGAACTAAAGAGCCTCTTGATGAAGGAGAGTGAAAGAGCTGGCTGAAAACTCAACATTCAAAAAATGAAGATCACGGCATCTGGTCCCATCACTTCATGGCAAATACATGGGGAAACAATGGAAACAATGACAGACTTCATTTTCATGGGCTCCAAAATCACTGTGGACGGTGACTGCAGCCTTGAAATTGAAAAATGCTTGCTCCTTGGAAGAAAAGCAATGACAAACCCTGATGCATATTAAAAAGCAAAGACAAAGCCAACAAAGGTCTGTAAAGTCAAAACTGGTTTTTCCAGTAGTCATGTATGGATGGGAGAGCTAGACAATAAAAAAGGCTGAGTGCTAAAGAATTGATGTCTTCGAACTGTGGTGTTAAAGAAGACTCTTGAGAGTCCATTGGACTATAAGGAGTTCAAACCAGTCAATCCTAAAGAAAATCAACCCTGAATATTCACTGGAAGGACTGATGCTGAAGCTGAAGTTCCAAATACTTAAGCCACCTGATGCAAAGAGCTGACTCATTGGAAAAGACTCTAATATTGGGAAAGATTGAAGACATGCTGAAAAGGGGACAACAGAGGATGAGATGGTTGGATGGCATCATCGACTCAATGGACATGAGTTTGAGCAAACTCCAGGAGATGGTGAAGGACAAGGAACCCTGGGTGCTGCAGCCCATGGGGTCACAAAGAGTCAGACACAACTGAGTGACTGACCAACAACCCATGCTAGTAAGGCCATGCTTAAAATCTTGCATCTTAAGCTTCAGCATTATGCAAACCATGAACTTCCAAATGTCCAAGCTGCATTTAGAAGAGGAAGAGGAACCAGAGATCAAATTCCCAACATTCACTGGATCATAGAGAAAGCAAGGGAATTCCAGAATATCCACCTTTTTATTGATGACACCAAAGCCTTTGACTATATGGATCATAAAAGACTGTGGATAGCTCTTAAAGCAATGAGAATACCGGACCAATTTACCTGTCTCCTGAGAAACCTGTATGCGGGTCAAGAAGCAACAGTTAGAACCCTGTATGGAACAACTAATTGGTTCAAGATGAGAAAGGAGTATGACAGGGCTGTCTGCTGTCATCCTGTTTAACCTATACGCTGAGCACATCATGAGAAATGCTGGGCTGGATGAGTTACAAACTGGAATCAAGATAAGCTGGAGAAACATCAACAAGCTAAGACATGCAGACTGATACCACTCTAATGGCAGAAAACAAAGAGGAACTAAAGACCCACTCAATGATGGTGAAGCAGAAGAGTGAAAGTTCCAGCTTAAAACTAAACATTAAAAAAACTAAGATCATGGTAACTGGCTACATTGTGCTTAGTCGCTCAGTCATGTATGACTCTTTACAACCCCATGCACCATAACCAGCCTGGCTGTTCTGTCCATGGGGATTTTCCAGGCAAGAATACTGGAGTGGGTTGTCATGCCCCCCTGCAGGGGATCTTCCCAACCCAGGGATATAACCTACATCTCCCACATTGCAGGCAGACTGTTTACTGTCTGAGCCACCAGGGTAGCCCAAGAATACTGCAGTGGGTAGCCTATTCTTTCTCTAGGGTATTGTGCTAACCCAGGAATCGAACCAGGGTCTCCTGCATTGTAGGTGAATTCTACTAGCTCCCCATTACTTCATGGCAAAGAGAAGGAGAGAAGGTGGAAGTAGTGACATATTTCCTCTTCTTGGGCTCTAAAATCACTGCAGATGGTGACTGCAGCCATGAAATCAGAATACAATTGTTTCTTGGCAGGAAAGTGATGACAAATCTAGACAGCCTGTTGAAAAGCAGAGACATTACTCTGCTGACAAAGGTCCATGTAGTCAAGGCAACAGTCTTCCCAGTGGTCACATATGGCTGAGAATTGGACTGTAAAGAAGACAGAATGCCAAAGAACTGATGCCTTCAAACTGTGGTGCTGGAAAAGGCTCCTGAAAGTCCCTTGCACAGGAAGGAGATCAAACAAGTCAATCTTAGGAAAATCAACCCTGAATATTCATTGGAAGCTGAAGCTCCAGTATTTTGGTCAACTGATACGAACAGTTGACTCACTGGACAAGTCCCTGATTCTGGGAAAGACTGAGGGCAGAAGGAGAAGAAGGAGTGTAGGATGAGATGGCCAGATGTAATGGACATGAATTAATGGCTGGATGCAATGGATACAGATGCGGTGGACATGAACTTGGGCAATCTTTGGGAGATGGTGAGGGACAGGAAAGCCTAGCATGCTGCAGTCCCTGTGGTTACAGAGTCACATGAGAGGGCAACTGAACAGAACAACTTTTTGAAGAGGATAGTCTTTTTAGCAAATGCGACAGAATAGTTGGATATTGATATGTTAAAAAAAAAAAAAAGAACTTTAATCCTTACCTCACACCACATATAAAAAGTATCTCAAAACAGACCACAATGTAAAATATAGGCTGAATCTTTGTGGCTTGAATTATAAAAAAAATTTTTAGATACAGCACAAAGAGCAAAATCAATAAATGATCAAATTGATAAAGTTCATCAAAAATTTAAACATCTGCTCTTTGAAATACACTGTTAAGATAAAGTCACAGAATAGGAGAAAATATTTCCAAAGAATGTATCTTAGAAAAGACAATATTAACCCATAATATATTTAAAAACTCAAAATACAATAATAACTAAAAAAAAAACACAATAATATTACAACTAACAGACACTTGGTAAGTATATGTTTATAAGAAACTGACAAGATGTTTTCCAAAATAATTGGACCATTTTACTTTCCTGTAGCTAATGTGTGAGAGATCCAGTTGTTTCACATCTTCATCAACATTTGCTATTGGTCCATCATTTTAATGTAACTTTTCTATTAGGTGGGTAATGATAGCTCATTGTGGTTTTAATTTGCATTCCTCCAGGTTACTAATGATGTTGAGCATCTTTTTATATGCTTCTTGGCAATGCCCATCTTTGCTGAAGTGTCTGTTAGTTGCAATATTATTTTTTTCCACTTATTATTGTTTTGAGCTTTTACAATTCAAGTCACAAAAAACCAGCCTATATAGAAGTCCCATTTTTCAGGTGGTCTTAGTAGAACATAGTTATACACTATTTACACTATAGATTACATTTTACAACACAGGTATAATCTTTACTTGGAATTAATTAGCAAAGTGTAACAAAATAAAAATAGTGGACAGTCACTCTTTTCATGATTTGTGGTAGAAAATATTAGCAAAGAAATACAACCCACTGGACCAGAAGAGAAACATTTAATAAATCAGATCAGATCAGTTGCTCAGTCCTGTCCGACTCTTTGTGACTCCATGAATCGCAGCACGCCAGGCCTCCCTGTCCATCACCAACTCCCGGAGTTCACTCAGACTCACGTCCATCGAGTCAGTGATGCCATCCAGCCATCTCATCCTCTGTCGTCCCCTTCTCCTCCTGCCCCCAATCCCTCCCAGCATCAGAGTCTTTTCCAATGAGTCAACTCTTCACATGAGGTGGCCAAAGTACTGGAGTTTCAGCTTTAGCATCAGTCCTTCCAAAGAAATCCCAGGGCTGATCTCCTTCAGAATGGACTGGTTGGACTTCCTTGCAGTCCAAGGGACTCTCG
Organism: Bos indicus x Bos taurus; assembly: GCF_003369695.1. Classification (NCBI taxonomy): domain Eukaryota; kingdom Metazoa; phylum Chordata; class Mammalia; order Artiodactyla; family Bovidae; genus Bos; species Bos indicus x Bos taurus. The sequence goes on along the minus strand of NC_040078.1, from coordinate 65,864,325 downwards.
AGTCTTCTCCAACACCACAGTGCAAAAGCATCAATTCTTCGGCACTCAGCCTTCTTCACAGTCCAACTCTCACATCCATATATGACCACAGGAAAAACCATAGCCTTGACTAGATGGACCTTTGTTGGCAAAGTAATGTCTCTGCTTTTCAATATGCTATCTAGGTTGGTCATAACTTTTCTTCCAAGGAGTGTCTTTTAATATCATGGCTGCAGTCACCATCTGTAGTGATTTTGGAACCCAGAAAAATAAAGTCTGACACTGTTTCCACTGTTTTCCCATCTATTTCCCATGAAGTGATGAGACCGGATGCCATGATCTTCGTTTTCTGAATGTTGAGCTTTAAGCCAACTTTTTCACTCTCCACTTTCACTTTCATCAAGAGGCTCTTTAGTTCCTCTGCATTTTCTGCCATAAGGGTGGTTTCATCTGCATATCTGAGGTTATTGATATTTCTCCCGGCAATCTTGATTCCAGCTTGTGTTTCTTCCAGTCCAGCGTTTCTCATGATGTACTCCGCATATATGTTAAATAAACAGGGTGACAATATACAGCCTTGACGAACTCCTTTTCCTATTTGGAACCAGTCTGTTGTTCCATGTCCAGTTCTAACTGTTGCTTCCTGACCTGCATACAGATTTCTCAAGAGGCAGATCAGGTGGTCTGGTTTCCCATCTCTTTCAGAATTTTCCACAGTTTATTGTGATCCACACAGTCAAAGGCTTTGGCATAGTCAATAAAGCAGAAATAGATATTTTTCTGGAACTCTCTGGCTTTTTCCATGATCCAGCGGATGTTGGCAATTTGATCTCTGGTTCCTCTGCCTTTTCTAAAACCAGCTTGAACATCAGGAAGTTCACAGTTCACATATTGCTGAAGTCTGGCTTGGAGAATTTTGAGCATTACTTTACTAGTGTGTGAGATGAGTGCAATTGTGTGATAGTTTGAGCATTCCTAAACTAACAAATAAGAAATAGTATTAACCTCACCAAATTTTGCAACATTATAAATTTCCATAATAAATCCCCACTCTACTCTACACTCTCTATTACAATGGCCGTGTGAAAAAGGTTTGAGACCAGCTTCTTTGGCATCCAGAATAGTAAGACTTTCACTGGGCTCTTGGATCCTAAAATCATATATCAAATCATCGGCATTCCAGTTCTCTTCAAGAATAAAAGTAGTCAATGGGATCTATATTTGTCACTCTAATCTCTGTGCCTATTATTAGGTTCTAGATTACTGGAGCCAGAAATCTGATCTGTGTACAAAACTTTAGTATTTTACTCTGGGGAATTTTCTTGCCCTCTACAAAGGTCAGTGCAGATCATCTTCTGACATCATTGGTTCTGTTACCTACACAACTATTTTTGTTTTAAAAATGTATTGCCTTAACTACAGTTGACACTGTGAAAGTGAAAGGCACTATCTTTGTCACAAGAACACGGAAGACAAACAGCTACAATTTCCAAGGTAAAAACTGCCTGCAATGATCAATGGTTCAATTCCTTTCGCATGCAGTTCTTCAAGCCACTCTTGCCAGATATTTCTGTTTTTATTATCATCTTTTTCTCATAACTTTACTCTTCAACATATATAATATATATATACTTCCCTTTGAGAAGGATTCCTTAAGAAGCTGTATAATTTTACAAATATGCACAAGAGAAGACTAACATTTATCAAGTACTTTCCAGGTGCTGAATCTCCAAGTGCTTTACATGCGTTGTTTCAATTGATCTTCACAAAAATTCCTGTGCATTAGATTTTATTAGCTCTATTTTACCTGCTGGAAAACTTGAATCAAAGAAGTTGACTTTTCAAAGTTTACAAACCTGAAAACTTGGGAGTTAAAACTAAAACAGAAATTGGTCTAAAGTCAAAGATTTCATTCTTTTTTCCATCTCTATCCTAACATTTTCTATTCCATTCCATTCTCCTCTATATTTAGATCGGTAGTCTAATGCTGATGCTCTACATTTTAATATTCATATCATTAAACCAATAAATTAATATTTATTTTAAAATATGTAATATTTGAATACTTAAATATAATTTTTGGACTGTTAATACTTATTATTTACTACTAACAGCAGAAGCAGCTGTTTTTAGAATCAGTTATGGGTAAAATTTAACGAACAGGCATGTCCAAATGTACCTAACTTAAACCATGGAAACACCATATTCTTATCCATAGCTCTTCTAATTATCTCCCAAATCTGGCTGACCTTCTTAATAAAGGAGAAACAAAACTTTTACGATAATTTATAAATGGTTAACCTAACCCTCAAAAATAAACATCGTTCACATGGTTGTGAGAGCTATATACCCAAACATAAGTGTCATCATGGCCTTTCACTACTTAAAAAACTTTCACTTTCAAAATTAACTTCACAGTCCATAGCTTGATATTTAAGTCCAGTCCCCAAAGTTTGTTACTGATGTTCCTTCACAATTCAGCAATAGCTATATCTCTCTTCATCCCACCCTTGCAGCTAACATTTCCGATCTAGAAAATGCTTGAAGGTTTTCAAACAATTTATGTCTCTCATTTTCAGAGCCATATTACTTCTGATGTATTACCCATTATTAACCTCACTTTAACATAAAATACTAAAGTTTTATACACAGATCAGATTTCATTTTTCTCCTGCAGCCTTGCTAATTTCTCATCTATACACTTCCCAGTTGGAAGGCATTCCCTTCTACTATGTCTCTCCTCATTAATAGTGTACTTCAATCTTTTATATTTACTGTAGACTTTTTCACTTAGCCTTTCTTCTGTAAGAGTAGAGACGTCTTTGTTTCTTTTCAACTTTATCAGATGAGAACAGACACAATAAATATTTAGTTTAAAAAACACTGCTTCTCCCAAATATAACACGGTCTCCAGCAGAGACATATAAATCAAGCCCATTTGAGTGTTCCACTGAAATAGAGTTCTTACTTCTACAATTAAAAGAGTTTCTTGAAACAGAAAATTTTATAGCCACAGAGGAGTTAAAGTTTTCTTTACATAGTAAAGTCAGAAAGTTTAGACAAAATCTTTAGTAACTAGTTTACCACCGAGAGTACTAACGTCAGCCTAACAGAATTTATGACTGGTTCCAAAGAAACATTTCATTTCTTCACAGAATTTACAAGGCTGGAATGAACCAGAAGGGTTGCTTAGTTCATCTCTCATGTTTAAATCATCTCAGAGAAATGAGGAGCTATACTATTTGTAAATACCTCCAGAAAAGTAGATATGACAACCTCTCTTTGTACTCATTCTAGTACATAACACCTCTCACTTTAACAATCTCTCCCTAAATGTAACCTAAATTTCTATTGCTAGAGTTTAAATCCCTTTCCTCTTGCACCATCACTATTTAAGCTGAGAATAGCAATCAGTCTCCTCCATGTAAACAGCTTGTACACTGTAGCCTACTACTGGAGCCCCAGTGACTTCTCTTGTCTCTGGCTGAACAGTCATATTCCAAAACTATTGGTCTTTGTGACACCTCTCAGAATTCTTGTGGAAGGTGTTGTCCTGTCTCTATGACAGCCTTGTAATTTTCACTCCTGCCCCTCAACAAGCCCTTCATCCAAGGGTCATCACATTATCATGCAAACTTCTAAGAAGACAGAAAAAAAATGTTTATTGAAAGCAAAATAGGTGAATATGAAGCAACTAATACAGACAAAGATCATTTACAATGAAGACATGATGATATCATGCCCATTCACTTCATGATGTCTCAAATTATTTTGTGTCAATTAATTCCACTACTGATTCAAGTATAAAAGTTAAATAATAAATATTTTTTCACCCATAAAATTGTTACAATAAGAAAGCCTACTGATATTGATGATATAAGTGAAATGAAAGTTATTGTATTAAGTGCTCAGTAACTGTTAGTAGTTATTATTAATAATATTCACAGTACTATTATCTTTTACTCTCTAAACATATCTTTAAAAATATCTAGGGATATTGTCTTAGAGAAATAAATAAAAGTCTGGGTTTCCTTGGTTTTATAAATGTGGCTACGAGAATTATTAAAATCTCTCTCTTGTGTTATGAATTATGTCTATATAATAATGAATGTAAAACAAAAGTTAATGAAATTTAATTATTTAAACCATTGCATAAACCTTTTATGTCCCTTATTGTCCTTAATACTTAGGCCACCTCATGTGAAGAGCTGACTCATTGGAAAAGACCCTGATGCTGGGAGGGATTGGGGGCAGGAGAAGAAGGGGACGACAGAGGATGAGATGGCTGGATGGCATCACCGACTTGATGCACATGAGTTTGGGTGAACTCCAGGAGTTGGTGATGGACAGGGAGGCCTGGTGTGCAGCGATTCAGGGGGTCGCAAAGAGTCGGACATGACTGAGCGATTGAACTGAACTGAATGTCCTTAATGTAATTACAGAAAATTTCACTATTTTCACTTTGTATTCCATATATATTATAATTCATTTTGGACTCTCAGATTTTACCTGTTTTCAGTCTTCTTTGCAATCTGCCTCACCTGTCTATTTTGCTTTCTCTTGAGTTCTGGATCTTCTAAGAAAACTATGGTATAATTTTCTTCTTTAAGCTTTATATAAAGTTTGCATTCACATATTTCAATTAAATTTTATGTTTTGAATATTTTTATGATTTGTTTTGCAATCCTACATATAAGCTTGAGAGTGGTTTACTGTGAAAATCTCACTTATATTTCCCATATTTGCAAGCAACATATCAAAATATGTGTGTCTTTCAAAATATGTGTGCCATTTCTGTTAGAGCCAGAAAACCCTTTGCTTTAACATTCTTCAGCGAAAGGTAAGGCAATAGCTCACACCAGTACGGCTTTACAATCAAGGCACAGGTGAGGAGGGTTGAGAAATCAAAGCAAACAAACCGATCATAGATCACGTAAGGTGCTTCTGACTATAAGTAACTGAAAACCCATTTCAAAGTGACTTAAACCATAAGGTAATTAATTATCTCACAAAAGGGAAAGTGCAGCAGTAGAGTGACTACAGGGTTGATTAATTTACCAGCACAGCCATGCCATCAAGGTTATTTCCTCTGTCTGCTCTGTCATCCACAGTATTAATGCTTTTCCCCCTCAGGCTAGCTTCCTTCACAGTCATAAGATGACTTATAGAGAATTCTGAATTTTTATTCTAAATACATAAAGACTAGATAATCTTAATATCTTTCTCCAACAACAGAAATACTAGATAAAATAAGACAAAATAAATGTACTCTTAAAGGTAAAACTGAGCAAACTAAAAAGTACAAGATATCTTCGAAGACAAAAATAAAGATAAAATTAGGGTATGAAAATAAGCCTCAAAAGACTTTTTAGGTGTGATAATTTTCAATGGCTTCTCTAGGAGGAAAGGACTGAACATGCGCAAGGTAAGCCAGGACTAAAACCACTGCTTAAAGTCAGGACCATCAAAGGACTGCACACACGGTGATCGGATGGACGTACAAAGGTCTCCACCAGGGAAAAGAGGTGCCACAAAGATTATCTCTCTTGGCCTAGGTAATATACCGGGGTCAAAAGGCATTTCAGAATCTGTAGCTACACACCTGTGGCTGCTGTAATGGTAACCTGACAAATTAGTGGAAAGTGACTTTGAGGTAGTTAAACAGGCATGGTAGCTGCAAGAAGCAAATGAATATTCTTCCTCCTTAGAAAGATCTTTGATACAGGCATCACATGATCGCCCATATAGTGACTGGCTAAAATAAATTCTACAACTAAAACTGAACACACACACACACACCATTTTTGAGGATCAGCAGAAACAACAAGTAAGAAATTTAGGATCTTTTACAAATGAAATTATTGAATACCTATATACAATAACTATGTTTCAAATATTTAAGTTGTGACATTTATAGTATGTGAAAGCAAATAAAATGTTTCTGTTATGGACTCAAGAATTTTAAAGAATCAAGTAGAAGTTCTATAATTAAAAACTAATAGTTGCAGTTAATAATTTAGCAGACTGTTACAAAAGAGACTAACGATAGCTGTAAAAATTGTTGACAAACAGCTAGCTCTGATGAAATTACCTAACATATATGGCTCTGGGTTCCCTGGTGGCTCAGATACTAAAGAATCCACCTGCAATGTCAGAGACTTGGGTTTGATCCCTGCATTGGGAAAACTCCCTAGAGGAGGGCATGACAACCCGCTACAGTATTCTTGCCTGGAGAATCCCCATGGACAGAGGAGCCTGGTGGGTTACAGTCCATGGGGTCACAAAGAGTCAAACACAACCGAGCAAATAAGCACACACAGCTTAGAAGCATATATAAACAAAGAGATGAGTAATAAAAAAAAAAGCTTATAAAGAGAACATTTGACTGGAATCTCAGTGAGGTTAAATGAAGAAGCATCATTATTTTCATAGTGAGTGGTGTTGGAGAAGACTCTTGAGAGTTCTTTGGACTGCAAGGAGATCAAACCAGTTGATCTGGAAATCAATCCCAAATATTCATTGGAAGTATTGTTGCTGAAATTCCAATACTTTGTCTGAAAGGGAAAAGAATCTTAAGCTGGAAAAGATTGAAAGCAAAAGGAGAAGGGGGCAGCAGAGGAAAAGATGGTTAAATAGCATTACCAACTCAATGGACATGAATTTGAGCCAACTGGGAAACGGTGGGCTTCCCTGGTACCTCATTTGGTAAAGAATCCACCTGAGTGGATTCACAGGAGACCCGAGTTTGATTCCTGGGAAGATCCCCTGGAGAAGGGAACAGCTACCCACTCCGGTATTTTTGCCTGGAAAATCCCCAGGGACAGAGGAGCCTGGCCGGCTACAGTCCATGGGGTCGCAAAGAGTTGGACAGGACTGAGAGACTTTCATTTTCACTTTCTGGGAGATAGTGGGCTTCCCAGGTGGCTTAGATGGTAAATAAATCACCTTCAATGCAGGAGACCCACGTTTGATGCTTGAGTCGGGAAGATCCTCTGGAGAAAGGAACAGCAACTCACTCCAGTAGTCTTGCCTAGAGAATTCCAAGGACAGAGGAGCCTGGTAGACTACAGTCCATGGGGTTGAAAAGAATCAGATATGACTTAGCAACTGAACAACAACAACAAATGCTACAGAATTTAATATAAATATTTAAACACTGGAAATAAAATTCTAAGCCTGATAAAGGAAAGAAATCTAAACCCAGACATATCATTGTGAAAGACAAGAGATAATCTTATATGCAGGTGTTCTTATTAACAATATTATAAATTGAATGTTTGTATCCCCCAAAATTCATATATTGAGGTCCTGACCCCTAATGTGATGATAACTGGAGATAGGTCTTTGGAAGCTAATTAGGGTTGGATGAGGTCATGACAATGGGACCCTGGTCCACTGGCATTAGACTTCTACGTGAAGAGGCATCAGTCTCTCTCGCTCTCTCTTTCAATAATGTGGATGTGAGGACAGAGCAAGAAGGTGATCATTGGCAAGACAGGAACAGAGCTTTCATCAGAACCTTACCATGCTGGCACCCTGATCTCTGCAGCCTCCAGAAATGTGAGGAAACAAATTTCTGTTGTTCAAACTACCTAGTGTATGTATTTGTTGTGGCAGCCTGAGTTGACTCATATATACAAGTAGAGAGAAAAGACAGATGACCTATAAAGATAAATGACAGCATTTTAAACAGTGACAAGAAGCAGATACTATATCATATACCTTCAAAGTTCTTAGAGAAAATGACCTATTAACTCAGAATGTTACATTAAAGTACAAGAAAAATACAGACATTTTCAAATAAACAAAATACTGTAAAATTTGCTCTCAGTGGTGAACTTTAGGGCAGATAATATTGAACTCAGAAAGAAGAAATGGTAAACATGACAAAATGGTGAGAAAGAAATGGATAAATAACCAGGTAAAACTAAAACTACTTTACTGTATAATTAATACACTCAAACAGACAGTAGAGCAGTGGTTCAGGACATTTCTGAAGCTGCCCTACCTGTGTTCTGAACTTCATTCAGTCATTAAGAACTGGGTGATCCTTGGGAACATTATTAGCTTCCACATCTGAAAGAGGTATTATGAGGATCATATGAGTTAATATAAGCTAATATTCTAGAAGACTTCCAGGAACAAAGTAAGCAATTTATAGCTCTTTTTATTTCTATTATTATGACCTCTATTATTTTAAAATAATACTGCGTAATTTAAGAGATCAAAAAGCCAAACTAAAACACAGGACTATAATAATAATTCAGATAAAAATGAGTGAGAACTATTAAATATTAAAGACGTAATTTGAAATATATGTGGACATTAATGGTGGGGACCTAACAGAAGCAGAAGATATTAAGAAGAGGTGGCAAGAATACACAGAACTGTACAAAAAAGATCTTCACAACCCAGATAATCATGATGGTGTTATCACTCACCTAGAGCCAGACATCCTGGAATATGAAGTCAAGTGGGCCTTAGGAAGTATCACTATGAATAAAGCTAGTGAAGGTGATGGAATTCAGTTGAGCTATTTCAAATCCTGAAACATGATGTTATGAAAGTGCTGCACTCAATATGCCAGCAAGTTTGGAAAACTCAGCAGTGGCCACAGGACTAGAAAAGGTCACTTTTCATTCCAATCCCAAAGAAAGGCAATGCCAAAGAATGCTCAAACTACTGCACAATTGCACTCATCTCACATGCTAGTAAAGTAATGCTTCAAATTCTCCAAGCCAGGCTTCAGCAATATGTGAACCGTGAACTTCCAGATGTTCAAGCTGGTTTTAGGAAAGGCAGAGGAACCAGAGATCAAATTGCCAATATCTGCTGGATCACGGAAAAAGCAAGAGAGTTCCAGAAAAACATCTATTTCTGCTTTATTGACTATGCCAAAGCCTTTGACTGTGTGGATCGCAATAAATTGTGGAAAATTCTGAAAGAGATGAGAATACCAGACCACCTGACCTGCCTCCTGAGAAATCTGTATGCAGGTCAGGAAGCAACAGAACTAGACATGGAACAACAGACTGCTTCCAAATAGGAAAAGGAGTACGACAAGGCATATATTGTCACCCTGCTTATTTAACTTATATACAGAGTATAACATGAGATACTCTGGGCTGGAGGAAGCACAAGCTGAAATCAAGATTGCTGGGAGAAATATCAACAACCTCAGATATGCAGATGACACCACCCTATGGCAGAAAGTGAAGAACAACTAAGGAGCCTCTTGATGAAAGTGAAAGTGGAGAGTGAAAAAGTTGGCTTAAAGCTCAACATTCAGAAAACAAAGATCATGGCATCTGGTCCCATCACTTCATGGGAAATAGATGGGGAAACAGTGGAAACAGTGTCAGACTTTATTTTTCTGGCCTCCAAAATCACTGCAGATGGTGATTGCAGCCATGAAATTAAAAGATACTTACTCCTTAGAAGCAAAGTTATGACCAACCTAGACAGCATATTAAAAAGCAGAGAAATTACTTTGCCAACAAAGGTCTGTCTAGTCAAGGCTATGGTTTTACCAGTGGTCATGTATGGATGTGAGAGTTGGACTATAAAGAAAGCTGAGCACAGAAGAATTGATGCTTTTGAAATGTGGTGTTGGAGAAGACTTTTGAGAGTCCCTTGGACTGCAATTAGATCCAACCAGTCCATCCTAAAGGAGATCAGTCCTGGGTGTTCATTGGAAGGACTGATGCTGAAGCTGAAACTCCAATATTTTGGCTACCTGGTGCGAAGAGCTGACTCATTTGAAAAGACCCTGATGTTGGGAAAGATTGAGGGCAGGAGGAGAAGGGGACAATGGAGGATGAGATGGTTGGATGTCATCACCGACTCAATGGACCTGGGTTTGGGTGGACTCCAGGAGTTGGTGATGGACAGGGAGGCCTGGCGTGCTGTGGTTCATGGGGTCGCAAAGAGTTGGACATGACTGAGCGACTGAACTGAACTGAACTGAATGATTATATTTGGCTGGTTTTGTTAATCATGCAAGCTAAAGATTAAGGATACTACTAAACGAAAATACAGAGAAACGGAACATGTCTTTCAGCACAGAATTTGGACAAATTCTGAATATATGCATCTAAACAGATAAAGCATGTCATCTATGAGAGGCTAAACGTTATGCTAGCTTGAATGTTTGGCATGAGAGCAGTCAATGCCAGAAGATATAAAAAGCAGTATACAAAGTTCTAAAGAAAAGACAATCTGGCCTAAAGACAATATGTCCAGACAAGATTTTTAACTATGAAAGAATCTATTAGACATTTTTAAGGATAGTGGAACATATCAGACACAGTGGTCAGAAACACTCCTTGAAAAAAAAAAAACATTCAATAATGAAATTCAGCTAATCAGATAAGACATTTTTTAATTTCCAGAAATGGAGCATCAGTAGTGAGAATTACTCAAGGAAAGCACTAAATGCTTTTAAACATAGAACTAAAACTAAACTTCTATGGGAATCACAGTAGAACAGAATTATCAATAGAATAAGCCTTGATAAATTAGAAAATAGAATAAGCAACAAAAGCCAGGTAAAAAAGGAAAGGAAGGGAGAAGTGTTACTATGATAGTCAATTAGTCTTTTATAGCAACAGGCAAACCAGCATTGTTTGAAATTAAAATGAGTGGTTAAAAAATTTATCTCAGCATTCTGAATCTATTTATATTTGTTCTTATCTTTACAGTTAATTTGAAATTTCTCTTGTGTTAAACAAAGAAATCTGCAATTAGCAATTCTTTCACTTTCATTTTCTCCTGTAAATTCTAGTAATGAAAGTCAGTATCTTTCCATATTAGTATATTATATACTTTCAGTTATAAGAGTATATTATTTTTCTTCTGTTAAATCTAGTAAAATGAGACTGAGCATCTTTCAGTAAAATAATAACACACCTGCTATCATTATTTGTCTATCTATCACTTGTCAATTATTTCCCTTATCTATCATGTCCTTTTATAGGTATCTATAGAAAGATCTCCAGAATAGTGTTCATTAAATATCTAAAAGATGGCTTGGGGGGCTGGGAACTTTACTGATGTTTTGCTTTCTCCTCTGTACTTTTTAAATGGCTTGAAATTTTTATAATGAGTATATATATATATCACTTTTATAAAACAAAATAATATTCACAAACAAAATATTAGAGCTTTTTTCTGATTTGATAAATTTAACAACAGTATCTTGTTTTTTATTTTTCTTTTTTTATATATATATTTTTTATTTTATTTTTTAACTTTACAATATTGTATTGGTTTTGCCATGTATCAACATGAATCTGCCACAGGTATACACATGTTCCCCATTCTGAACCCTCCTCCCTCCCCATACCATCCCTCTGCGTTCAATTGTTTTGCACAACTAACATAATATGCTTCCTCCCATGGTAATTTCAGAAGGTTGACAGCTATCATACATAATGTTTCATTTCCCATGTAAACAAAGATGAAAAACAAAAATTGCATATAATAAAATCCTCTTAGATAGCAGAAAACACGAGTGGCAAAGCTTAAGCATTATGTAAAAAATATGATAGATATTTAAGTTTTTATATGACAGAAATATGACTAAAAGTGACTTTTTATCCATTCATCTGCTGATGGATATCTAGGTTGTTTCCATGTCCTGGCTATTATAAACAGTGCTGCGATGAGGGTTCAGGATGGGGAGCACATGTATATTTGTGATGGATTCATTTTGATATTTGGCAAAACTAATACAATTATGTAAAGTTTAAAAATAAAATTAAATTAAAAAAAAATAAAAGTGACTTTTTTGGCAATGAGGTCTGCAACAAAGCTATCAATTTTTAAAAGCGATAGTCATCTTTTTTTCTTCTATTATTCAAACTTTGAAAAGATGTTATATGACACAATATTTGCAGCTAATAAAATACATTTGAAATCCAAATGCAAACTAGATTTCTACTCAAATTCAAGTATTTTCCAAGTTGTTGACTCATCGTAACTAAAAGTAGCTGGAGTCCTTTTCAAAATGATTATAAACAATTTAAGTTAGTGCCTGAAAAGATTATCAAAACAGAAAAAAAAAATGTATTTTGCAAAATAGATTGGATAGAAAGTCTAAAAATGTATTTGACCATAAAGGAGGTGTTCTGTAGCAATAAGATGCTTTGAGGACAATTTAATCTCAATGCATGGGTCACAGAGCAAAATTAGATAAATCATGGCATGATGGTATCATTTAAAAGAGATATTTTGGAAGGAGGTGTCAGTGCTACTTTTAATAGAAAATTTTCAATCTCAGATGAATTTTTTATTACCTAAAACATTAGTTAAAAGTAGCTTCAAATCTCAATATCTAAATCAATATCTAACAGAAATCACAATAATTAACAATTTCCATGGCTGACTTCACAGAGTTAAACAGCATATATAAAATAGGTGATCATGGTGTATTTGTCAAAGAGGACCTCATCAGTACCAGCTGTTTCCAAATTACAGTGGGGGAAATGTATCCCAAAGCATGTGCAAAATAATCCACTGATATACAGGAAAAGTGTTAACATTTCATTCTTTATTTATATTTTTTCCTTTCTGCATTTCAGTAGTTATTGATTGTAATGTAGAAGGCTATAAATAAAATGTATAAATAAATGTACATATATTGGATGTGCAGTCTGAAAAACTCTAATTTATAGCATGAAAACAGAACCCAAAAAACAGCAATTTCCATCATTAGTTAGAATAGGATCAATTTCTATGTCAATTCTAATTATCTAGTAGTTATCAGTACACTATTCTGAGAAAATTCCAAGGCGAATTCAATCAATGTTGGTAAGGGATACTGCTGTGGTTTGAATATTTATATCTCCCCCAAAATCTATATATTGAAGCTCCAATCCCAATTTTTGGGGAGATAATTAGGTTCATGAGGGTGGAGCTCTCATGAATGGGATTAGTGCCTTTTTAAGTGGATGAAGGGACAAGAGTGTTCTCTGTCTATCCTGTAAGTGTACCAAGAGAAAATGGCCACCAGTAAACCAGGAAGAGTGTTCTCTTCAGCCATCTATTCTGCTGAGTACTGATGTTGAATTTTCCAGCCTCCAGAACTGTGTGACATAAATGTTTGATGTTTAAGTCACTCAGTCTATGGTATTTGTTACAGCACCAGAATTGATTAAGACAGAAATCATGATGCTTATATATGGGAGAAGACAGAAAACATGACATTGTTGGAACAGTAATCTGGCATCTTGTTCCAGGTCTGGCAAACAATACTGCTTATTTATTTTATCTGGATGATTTATTTGTTTCTATCTTTTCCAATATTTCAAGACTCCTGTCATTTTCCTAGACAAGCCACATTTATTCCCTGTTGTGTCCCCCACCACTCAAGGATTTGAAATGGCGTATGGAGATGCTCTAGATAATAAACCTGTGCCTGTGTGAACAGGTAAACTAGAATTCCCTGTTCTAAACCTTTACTTAGCCTCACTTTTCCTGTGTTTAGAATCCTATCCATTTTTGCCTTCATTGAATCTATACTTTCTTTTTTTGGGGGGGATCAATGTGAAAGAATATCCAAACTTGGCTTCATCTACACCTGTACCCCTATTTCACTTTTTTCTTTTCTTTTTTAAATTTTATTTTTAAACTTTACATAATTGTATTAGTTTTGCCAAATATCAAAATGAATCCATCACAGGTATACATGTGCTCCCCATCCTGAACCCTCCTCCTCCCTCCCCATACCATCCTTCTGGGTTGTCCCAGTGCACCAGCCCCAAGCATCCAGTATCGTGCATCGAACCTGGACAGGCATCTCGTTTCATACATGATATTTTACATGTTTCAATGCCATTCTCCCAAATCTTCCCACCCTCTCCCTCTCCCACAGAGTCCATAAGACTGTTCCATACATCAGTGTCTCTTTTGCTGTCTCGTACACAGGGTTATTGTTATCATCTTTCTAAATTCCATATATATGCGTTAGTATACTGTATTGGTGTTTTTCCTTCTGGCTTACTTCACTCTGTATAATAGGCTCCAGTTTCATCCACCTCATTACAACTGACTCAAATGAATTCTTTTTAATGGCTGAGTAATACTTTCTTCTAAACTTTTCTCTCATTTTCTACTCGATTCCTTCTATAACCTTTATATTTGGTCAATTTCCATACTGACCTTTTGTTTACTTTCATAGCTCTACTACTTAAAACAATTTCTTTACTTTTCAGGCTCTACTCAACCCATTCTAGATTGGATTTAGTCACCAAAATTTCACCAAAGTAGTTCTTGCCAATACCACCACTGATCTCTATATTAAAACAACTATTGATTGTTTTTTGATTTTCACTGGGCCTTTCAGTAGCATTTGAAACTGTGAACTCTTCTTGAAAAACGCATTCCCTTAGCTTTAATGATAACACACAAGTTTTCCCTTCCTTTAAGGCCACATTTCTAAATCCTTTATGTCAATTTTCCTTTCTCTGAAGATTTGAGCTTAGTTCTTCATTTTTATCCTATGATCTCTTTTATGTAGTCGCTATAGGTAAACAAGTCTGCTTCCATGGTTTCCATTAACACCAATATTCTGCTGATGACTCAAAAATTTTTCTTTCTATTCAAGACTTCTCTAAGTTCCAGACCAACATGTAGTGTTATCTCCACTTATATATATGAATGGCATGACAATGATACCATACCCAAAACAGAGCTAATGATTTCTCCATCTATATTTCCTTTTTTCCATCAATTGCACCAGTATCCACCTATTTGTTCACACTACAGATCTAAGAGATATCCTTCACATCTTCCTGTCTCTTACTTGTAACATCATCCAATCATGATTAAGACTTATAGATCTCTACGTATTATATGTCATTCCCTTCTAATTTCTTCCATCTTTTTGGTCACTAATCTTGACTAAGTCAATATTCACTCCCATGACTCATGAGACAGCATCCACTTGATGAACCTGTATCCATACTTTGTTGGCCTTCAATTTATTTACTTTATATAGAAGAAAAAGTGAATTTTTGAAAGCAGAATTTTTTTTTCCTATGGATAACATCAGGACTTTACATAATATGGCTACTGACCTATGTTTTAGACACATGTTCTACAATTGCAGCATTTCACTTCAGCAACTTATTTTGGTTGTTAGAATTTGTATTTCTTTCTCATTCATTAGTGCTTTCATAAGTACATATGATGATCATTCCTACCTGCCATATCTATACTCAAGCATATGCTTCATTAAGCAAATTTCCAGCTCAACCATCACTTTAAACACTGTCTCCTTATGAAGTTTCCATGATTACCTGGGCCGCTCAAATGATTACTCATTTGTGTAATTGTGATTTAAATGTTTCTTTATCCTTCTAGAATCCACAACAGCCACATATACTTATCCACTACTTTATATTTAACTCTACAAAGTAGAACCTTATCACAACATAGGTGCTCAACAAGTTTTTGAGTGAATGGATACATGAATTAAAATAAATGATAAATTATGCAGAAGAGCCCCTGATTTGATTCAACATTATTGCTCTATTGTTAAAAAATAATCTATACTAATCACAGAATGGATTTTTAAGTGTATTATAAGATATTACTTCTTGTATTATTTAAAATATTTTCAATAGCAGCTTATTTTTGTGTCTCTGTGTGGGGTGCCATTGCCTTCTCCGAATTTAGGAATATTGAAAAATAAGAATGAAAGTTGTAAAATATGTTAGAATTTAAAATTTAAAACTTTACATATAGCTAATTCATGTTGCCATATATCAGAAATTAACAAAACATTTTAAAGTAATTATACTCCAATTAAAAATAATAAATAAAATTCTAAAACTGAAGAAATATAAGACATAACCTAGTATTTTCTTGCCCAGTTATAAAATAAAGGTGATCAAAAAGCAAATGCTATTATACTAAGGGTTTAAATACTTTATTACACTTTTTAAATAGTTAAATGGATTATCATTTCCTTGGCAATGCCAAAGAATGCTCAAACTACCACACAATTGCACTCATCACATGCTAGTAAAGTGATGCTTAAAATTCTCCAATCCAGGCTTCAGCAATATGTGAACCATGAACTTCCTGATGTTCAAGCTGGTTTTAGAAAAGGCAGAGGAACCAGAGATCAAATTGCCAACATCTGCTGGATCATGGAAAAAGCAAGAGAGTTCCAGAAAAACATCTATTTCTGCTTTATTGACTATGCCAAAGCCTTTGACTGTGTGGATCACAATAAACTGTGGAAAATTCTGAAAGAGATGGGAATACCAGACCACCTGATCTGCCTCTTGAGAAATCTGTATGCAAGTCAGGAAGCAACAGTTACAACTGGACATGGAACAACAGACTGGTTCCAAATAGGAAAAGAAGCACGTCAAGGCTGTATATTGTCACCCTGCTTATGTAACTTATATGCAGAGTACATCATGAGAAACACTGGGCTGGAAGAAATACAAGCTGGAATCAAGATTTCCAGTAGAAATATCAACAACCTCAGATATGCAGATGACACCACCCTTACGGTAGAAAGTGAAGAGGAATAAAAAGCCTCTTGACGAATGTGAAAGAGGAGAGTCAAAAAGTGGGCTTAAAGCTCAACATTCAGAAAACGAAGATCATGGCATCCAGTCCCATCACTTCATGGGAAATAGATGGGGAAACAGTGGAAACAGTGTCAGACTTTATTTTTTGGGGCTCCAAAATCATTGCAGATGGTGACTGCAGCCATGAAATTAAAAGACGCTTACTCCTTGGAAGGAAAGTTATGACCAACCTAGATAGCATATTCAAAAGCAGAGACATTACTTTGCCAACAAAGGTCTGTCTAGTCAAGGCTATGGTTTTTCCTGTGGTCATGTATGAATGTGAGAGTTGGACTGTGAAGAAGGCTGAGTGCCGAAGAATTGATGCTTTTGAACTGTGGTGTTGGAGAAGACTCTTGAGAGTCCCTTGGACTGCAAGGAGATCCAACCAGTCCATTCTGAAGGAGATCAGCCCTGGGATTTCTTTGGAAGGAATGATGCTAAAGCTGAAACTCCAATACTTTGGCCACCTCATACGAAGAGTTGACTCATTGGAAAAGACCCTGATGCTGGGAGGGATTGGGGGCAGGAGGAGAAGGGAATGACAGAGGATGAGATGGCTGGATGGCATCACCGACTCGATGGACGTGAGTCTGAGTGAACTCCAGGAGTTGGTGATGGACAGGGAGGCCTGGCGTGCTGCGATTCATGGGGTCGCAAAGAGTCGGACATGACTGAGCGACTGAACTGAAATGAACTGAATTTTGAAATGAAAAGTTAAAAAGAATAGAGAGGAGTAAATTTAGAGTCTGATATGGATTTTCACTACTGGCGTGGTGCTGAGAAGTTTGTTTTGACTTTAAAAAATGTTTAGTTGAGATTTAGTTTCAAAACAATGATTTTTTATTCTTCATCAAATGAATTTATGTTTATCTTTCTTTTTATTTACCAGAAAGGTTTCCAAGGAGTACAGATTGTTCAAATACAGTGAATAAATATTTGATCGTCTTGGAGTGACGTAACTTAAACCATAACTCAGAAATGTTGCTGAACTGAGCAAAGGTGTCTTGATATATTTCCACTCAAATCTATCCTTATTAAGAATGTACTATTACATTGATGAATGCTTGAACAGCCTCAGAAGAGCAGAATCATGACAGAGTAATTCCAATCATTACTCTCAACCAGTTCTTGTCAATGAACATATATTATTTCTCCAAGGCACTGAAAATCCTGATAGGTGCTTTCCAGGAGGTTATTCTATGGACCTGTGATCGGTGGCTAGGATGGTAAAGCATCTGTCTGCAATGCAGAAGACCCGGGTTTGATTCCTGGGTTGGGAAGGTACCCTGGAGAAGGAAATGGCAGCCCACTCCAGTATTCTTGCCTGGAAAATCCCATGGACGGTGGAGCCTGGTAGGCTACTATCCGTGGGGTCACAAAGAGTCGGACACGACTGAGCGACTTCACTTTCACTTTCTAGAGATTATATTGAAATTCTCGTCCTTGAAACAAAGTTGTACCAAATACTCTTGTCACTATGCAAAATTACTGTATTTATATGTTTCTCAGAATGGTCTCATTCAATGGCAAATGAATTGCATCATCATATATAAGCATATATGGGTTTCCCAGGAGCTACAGTGGTAAAGAATCCACCTGCTTAGAGACACAAGATACGCAGGTTCAATCCCTGGGTGGGAAAGATCCATTGGAGAAGAAAATGGCAACCCACTCCAGCATTCTTGTCTGAAAAATTCGATGGACAGAGGAGCCAGGTGGCTACAATCCACAGGGCTGCAAAGAGTCAGACATGACTGAGTGACAGCACACACACACAGAAGCATTTATATGGTGATCTTATTATATATGATGATCTTATTATTTATATACACACAAACACATATATATGTGTGTATATATATGTTTCTCTGTTCTAAGTTTATGCCAAAGTATGTTGCAAGTCTTTTTTTAAAAAATTGTATAATAATAATTTAAAAAACATACAGAAATATATATGCTTTTTTGTGTATCTATCAATCTTCATTTTGTTTTGTTAATTTTTATTGAGATATAGTTGATGTATAATCTTTGCATACTTTTAAATAGCTAATTTTAATAGGACATTTGCTATGCCAAAGAACATTATTAGAATTTCACAATAGGTAGATTTTTTCCAAGACTTCTTGTAAATCCTGTGTTTTCAAGCAATATTAATATATTTGTTAATCAATTATAATAAACATTCATAGTAAGTGGAATAAACTGTTTTCTGAGAATTTACATTCTTTAAATGTTTCCTATTGTACTCTACATCCTCCACTAGGTACCACATCTTTGATGCTAAAGATTAAAAACAAAATAATAACTCACTGGCATATATATATGTGTGTGTATAAAATCTGGAAGCAGTTAGTTCCTAAATATTCTTTTTAAATATGCTTCTTTAAATTCAGCTTCCACCAAGCTAATCAGGTGATTGGTACAAAGGTAATTAAATGAAAATCAGTCTTCAAAGAAAGATTAGTAGTAAGTGAGTAATTAATTTTTTTTTCCTTCAGACACAGGAAGCCTAAAATGTCAGTTAAGGATTAATAAACTATTAACAAGTGAGGAGTAATATACCTTTATTCTAGGTATATGACTAAGTGCTCATATGTGTTGCTGTTAATGGAATTTGGTAAAAGCTGAAGAGCACTTCGTTGTTCTAATCTAGCTGCCTACATGATCTTAATCTGATTTTCTGGATGGTTGGGAAAGTAGACAAAGAATGAACCTACCAAAAGAAAATTTGGCAGAAAGTGACTGACAGATTTACATTAGTATTAGTTCAATAGTAATAGTAATAGTTAGCGAGGCCTTTCAATATGGCCAGTATCATAATTAAGAGCTATACTTTTATTATCTTCTTGTATCTGCATAAGATATTTTGAAGTTGATAAGACTATTTATCAACTAAAGACATAGAAACTGGTCCAAATATGACAGCTAATAAATGACAGAACCAGGATTTGCTCCCAAGTGAGGCTTCCTCAGCGTCTCTGCTTCTTCTATAGCCCTGCTTCCCCAAATAAGCTGTAATTCACATTTGATCAATCTTGGTCAAAACTGTTAATTCTATCTGAATCTAAAACTCTGAGGTACAGATTTTCAAAGTGAGTCTCGATTAAAACGCTTCCTGTGCTGAAATCTACTTTGAAACAAACAATACCCATTTTTCCCTTCTGTATTTATTATTTGTATTCAGTATTCTAGATTTGAATACTTACCACATGTCAAATTTTAATTTAAATTCTATTCTCTAAGCATTCCATATTTCTACTTGGGTCATTCAGTTTTAATACTGTCATAAGGGCAATTTCTTTTCAATTATAAAGGAACTGATCTCCAAATATTAAGGTATCATTTAGTAGAAAGTCCTTTGATCACAATTTATGAATTGATGGATTCTTTTTTAAAAATTGTAGCTCCAATAATTGAGAAAACTTAAGTTTTCTGAACAGACTAAGGAAGGGTATTATGAGTTATAATCTAAAATTTTGCTTAAATTCAGATTAACTTCACACTTCTTTATTAAATTGGCCATCAGATTGTTTAAAAGGATAAGTAGAATGAGATTATTGACTACAAACCAATTAATGCCTCTATTGAAAGTTTTCTGATATATTTATTTACTAATAAACTGAAATCAAAGTCAAAAACACATTTAAAAACATTCCTCTCCACATGGTGTTCCATTATGAAACTGCTGCAGTGAATATTACATTTGTTGAACAAACATAGCACTATAATCAAGCATCTGCTTGCTTTCCTGCATTGTATATACAACAGAGATTTGCTGCACTTTTTTAGTATTCTCAATAGGTTACTGTGTTTATAAAGGTCCAGAAATGATCTTTAGAACATATCCTCCATATGGCACCAGGAAACCCAGCATAAGAACCTTTCCTACACAAAGGATATAGAATTGTCTCATTTCAAAATATCAATATTTTTCTAGAAACACAAAGCTACCAAGTAAGTGTTAGAACCACCTCAACTTCTGTTCACCCTTGTTCAAATTGATTTAGTCGTCTGCACGTGTCAACTTTAATTATCAAAAATACACAAATAAATAGCAGGTTCCTTTCTTGAGTTCTAAATGTTAACTATAACTCTAATCACATTTTTAATAATAAATTAATACTCAGAATGTGTTTTTCATCAGCAGAGGGCCATCTCAGCATGATGTCACTAAAGAACCATGACCTAAATTTTAGTTCTGAGGTTTTATCCACAAAAGAGAAATAAAGTGGAGATGCTCACTTTTCTGGATAATTATTGCATATATAACTGATTTGATTAGTCAACCCAAATAATCTCAAAACATTTTGGTGTTCTTTGGGAAGACTACAAATTTCACAATTTGTTTTAACTCTCCTCTCCAATTCAGGTTTTCCTCTGTAAACACATCCTAATATCTGCTAAATAAGCTAAGATTTTAGACAAGCAGAACACTGATAACTACCTTCATTCTACTGTAACTTTTTAAAAACTACATTTTAAAATTTACTGAATAATTTAAATAATAATCTTTATGTCTAAGTGTGCTAATGTATGCACACTTTAATATTTTTTGTTTTATAAATATAACCTTTAAGATAATAGAGAATACAAAATACCATACTGCTCAGTAAGAATAACACTATTAAAGGACTCCACCTTCAATATCATAAAACAACTAAATATAATGTCAATTACATAAACCCCACTTATTATGCCAGAGAGAGAGATTATTCAGATCTCACATGAAAATTAGTTTCTTTCTTTTAATGGTAACAAAGTGATTAACTAGTAAGTTTAACATGAAGAAATGATACGATTCCAAGTGTCTACAGTTCCTTAAACTACTTCAAGATGTATTGGCAGATGTTTCAATTAATGTGTAGCAAGGTCACAAAATCAATTTCTTATCAGCTAAAAACACTCATACAGTAAATTTTATTTTCAAACCATAATCTCTAAATTAAATCTGTGTCCCTAAAAAATACAGTTCAAAAAATCAGTCATTGGGTTTTCTCCCTGATAACGTTTTCACAAATGGCACAAGGCTTTGTATGCTATATATAGCCTACAATGTTTGGTTAGATTCTAATCTTCCTAGAGAATGTCATTATCTTTTTCCATGGCAAATAAAGGACCAAAGTGTTAATTTCCTCCTTAAACTAAGTACGAGGTTTGAACACATCTGGGATTCTATCTTCTAGCAATTTGTTTGGGAACTTTTAAACAATTATAAAGAGAATCTCTGAAACTGTATACTAATCTGGATTTCTTGGTAATATAAACTATATGAACATAAAATTGCGGGAAAAATCAAGTTAACATGGAAAATAGCATAACCATGCAGTAAATTTCGTGTAAAAGGACTTAGCAGGAATTGAACTTTTCAGACCAATGACACTCAAGATAATCACATTTTTAATGAAAATTCATTGACTTGAATGTAAAATACCATCATGTATTATATTGAAGGTCTTTATCTATATTCTAATTTCTTTAAATAAAATGTTTTTTCTCCTAATAACTGATTCTCATCCTACTCACAACTCCACATGTGACGACAATAATGTAAGTCCTTGTACCTTTTCTCTCAATGCCAATGGACCAAACAGTTAAAGAAGCTGAAATATATCAATAATATTGCCTTAACGTTTTAATAGTCATAAAATCACAATTTTCATGGTAGACAAAAATTATGTGTTCTGTTCTTTAACATTCAAAATGCATGATCATGATACCTTTATACAAACGCTGCGTAATGAACACTACCTAGTGGTATCATCTCACACAGCCAGTAACAAATTATAAAAGTTTATTTACTGTAAATTCAGATTCTTGAGACCAGTTTGGTAGTTGATAAAATATGGGATATAAAATCATATCTCAAGAAGACGGAAGAAAAAATTATCTGAGATAATACATTAAAGCTTTTCAAAGCATTTTTTGCACACACTCCTAAACATATACTCTTTTAGCTGATTTCAGCACTGCTAGACAGAATGAAAAGAATGTTTTCTAAAGCAAGAAGGTGAATAACTCTGAGGGAGGGTTAAAACACATTTACAAAAATTAAACACAACATTTTTGTGGATGAAGACAATATTTTCTTCATAATCTTTATATATTACAAGTATTAAAATTTTAGGGAGGAGGGAGGAGGGTTCAGGATGGGGAATACATGTATACCTGTGGCGAATTCATTTAGATATTTGGCAAAACTAATACAATAAAGTAATATACAGAGAGTATTTCTTCCCACTTCATTCATGTTATAATCTATTCAATTTTAATCAAATTTAGAGCTTGATAAAAAAAACAAAGTAAAATTTGTTTTAATAACAGTCTTACTTTGTACATATTAATGCAAAAAGGACAAAAGTTCACCCTAAGTAGGTAACTGAAGAATAAATACAGCTTTGTGTAATGCTGTATTTAAAAAGATTAGTTCATTGTAAAAAGTGATAAATGTGAGACGGATATTTTCAATGACAGAAAAATTATTTTCTGAAATTAAAGAACAATTATTATGATTAGAAGTGAAAATATAATTTTTCTAAGGGCCAATAATTTCACAATTCCTAGGATTTCTATGAAAACAGCATATTTTACACATAAGATGCAGAAAAAAAATACCACAGTTAATGTGACAAGTGGGACTCTGAAGATTAGGGCCAGAGTGCTTCAAAAACAGGAGGTCATCACAAGCATTAGTGCCAATATGGGAAACAACCCTGCCTTAGGACATACTGCTTCTTAACTCGTGAAAATGTTCAAAAGAGCAACAGATAAGTTAATGGAAATTCAGTCTTGCATAGTTGATCACTCAAAATGAAACAGGGAGAGCCAATTTGGAGAAAACCAATGTAAAGTTTATTAAGCGAACTGATCATTCGTACACATTTTCCATCTGGTTATAATGGATAGTCTTTATTTATAGCAAAATACTTGGGATGGGATTATGCATACGGTAATCTTGCTGTATGGGTCTTGTTACAATGCAGAGTATTCAAGCAAATCTGAGTGTGGATCCATGCAAGCAGGAATATCATATATAATATCTTAGTAAATTCAGCACAGACATGGAATACTAAGAATGGGGCACCAACCAATCAGAATAACCACTCAAAAACCAATCCATGTATTTGACAGACTGTATCCAAGGAATTTTGATAGTTTCCAAGGATGTAGTAAAAAATAAGAATTAGTCACCATTTTCAAACAGCAGTCACTGTTGGGATTCCCCAGGTACCATTAAAAAGCAGGCAGACTCCATCAACACTTATTCCAAAATTAATGAATTAATGCAAAAATAAAAAGGAATTATGAGAAGATGAAAAAGCAAACAATCATTCTGAACATACAGGAATAAGAAAGGCCTTGCAAACTGACATATGAATTGGGTCTTAGATATTAAGTCAAAGCTTATAATATTCCCAACATTTAGAGTGCCTTATTTCTCTCCTGAGCACCCACACAATTGTTTATCCCATCCCATTTATTGTCTGACACAAAGTATTTTGATGCCTGGAAATACATGAAATCCTCAGAATGGAGAAATTTAGATACAGGTTTCCAGCTGAGAAGACTGCCCCACTGATCAAGTCCACTCTCAACTCCCTGGCTCATTACACTTATAAATAAACAATCATCAATGTTCCTTTGAAGTTGCAACACAAGGACAAGTTCCATTTTGTAGCATTTTGTTCCAGACTGTTCATTAAATGGTACTTATAAATTCACATGAATCATGACCCTCCTCTCCACAAAATGAATACATGCACTACTTTATTCAAAAGTTTATCTCAACCACATACAACAGTGACTAAACCTTTCCCGGAAGGGAGCAAATATAAAAATCAACATTTACAGCCTTCTTGTTTCTTCTGAATGATTCAAGTGACTCTGATACAGCATTTCTCTTGCTGATCATACTATATAATATTTAATACCTTACTTTTTAGCACTGTAATACAAGGGGTTCACTGAAGATTGGCCCAGAATTTTTTTCACAGGAGAAAGTCACTGAGAAAACAGAATGGAAAATATGTTTTGTTTATTTGGTGACCTCTATAGATGTGTAATATATGTCTGAAGAACTCTGAGGTCACATCTTGGTTCGGTAGGGAAAAAATATATATATCATCATGGTGTTATGGTCATGAGTAGGGAGAAGTGAGCACAAGCAGTAGACAAAAGCCTCGCCTGCACTGGTCATGCCAGCTCCAGAGATCAGGGTGAAAAGCAGTGTGGTACAGTGGAAAGAGCACTGAGTTTAGAGACAAGAGACAAAAACCCGTATCTGTTTTGCTTTCATGTTCTAAATTGAGCTGAAAATCCATTAGTTACTAAAAAAGATGAAATTTAAATTGACTGAAGTTCAAATAAAAGTCTCATAACAGAATCAGAATTTTAAAGCTGAGACATTAACAACCATTATCATAAGAGTCTCAGTTGAACAGGACGTGTGTGTGTGTGTGTGTCTATGTGTGTGTGTGTGTGTGTGTATGCACGCACATGCGTGCATGCACATGCGTGCGCGCTCATGTGTGAAGTGAAAGTTGCTTCGTCATCTCTGACTCTTTCCGACTCCATGGACTGGGGCCTGTAAGGCTCCTCTGTCCATAGAATTCTCCAGGCAAGAATACTGGAGTGGGTGGCCATTCCCCTTCTCCAGAGGACATTCCCAACCCAGGGATAGAACCCAGGTCTCTTACACTGCAGGCAGATTCTATATACTAGTCCATTTAAATAATAAGAGAGACCTTAGATATCTTGGCATAGTTATATGAGAATATATTATCAAAGAATCTAGTTACTAGGGCATGACATACTAGGAGGGGTCAAGTTATGAGGCTGGGTCTTAGTTAGTAATAAGGATATAAAAAAGGATCTAATGGAATACTTTGGCCACCTGATGTGAAGAACTGACTCATTTGAAAAGACTCTGATGCTGGGAAAGATTGAAGGCGGGAGGAGAAAGGGACAGCAGAGGATGAGATGGTTAGATGGCGTCACCGACTCGATGGACATGAGTTTGAGTAAACTCCAGGAGTTGGTGATGGACAGGGAGGCCTGGCGTGCTGCAGTCCATGGGGTCACAAAGAGTCAGACACGACTGAGTGACTGAACTGAACTGAACTGAATAATGGAAATCTGGAAGAGAAAACTTCGGAGTAGCAATTATTTTATTTTTAAGATGACAGGGTAATACTGCAGGATTTCTAAAACATACCCTTCCTCTCTTAAGCTATAATTAGTATCTGAAAAGGGCTTAAATGAAGTAGAAGTTAAGTGAAAGTAGATGAATATAGAAATGGCGGCCTAAAGGACTGACAGAGAATCTTCTTGTAATGGTCATGGATGAATCTTGGCGGCTTGGCCTCTACTCACTCTCCCGAATGTAAGAGTCACTCAAATGTTTTTTTGAAAAGCACGTTTTGTCACTATAATTTGAGCAGGTTTTCAACTATGCTATATGAATGAAGGAGCCTACATATTCTATTATTTAGGTGCATAAAGGTAATGAACATCTTGAACGTATTATGTAAAGTTTAAAAATAAAATAAAAAAAAATGACACATCATAAAGTAAACTATATTCCTCTTTTATAGCAAGATATCCGTAGAGGTATTCCTTAAACAAAAGCTGAAATGTAAGGCACAAACATATTATGTAAAAGACAGGTGAATATTGGAAGATTCTTTAAATGAAGACTCCTGTGTTTCTTAAGCTTTGGGAAATTGTCTTGTATCTTTTGTGATTTCTTTTGCTAAATCTTGCCTGACCCCTCTTCAATAAGACTTTGATTGGAGGGGTACTAGGTTCTCTGTTTGGTTTCTCAGTTTTGTTCTCATAATTTCCATCTTTGCCTTTTAGTTTTTCAGTCTCTGAGTATTATTTTTCTGCTCCTCTCTATTGTATATTATTGCCTTAATCTGGGAATAATATAGATCAGAAGATAAATATATTTCATTGGAGCAGAAAAATAGATTTTTTTGGTAGTAACTATGATGAAAGTGAAAGAGGAGAGTGAAAAAGTTGGCTTAAAGCTCAACATTTAGAAAACTAAGATCATGGCATCCAGTCCCATCACTTCATGGCAAATAGATGGGGAAACAGTGGAAACAGTGTCAGACTTTATTTTGGGGGGCTCCAAAATCACTGCAGATGGTGACTGCAGCCATGAAATTAAAAGACGCTTACTCCTTGGAAGGAAAGTCATGACCAACCTAGACAGCATATTGAAAAGCAGAGACATTACTTTGCCAACAAAGGTCCGTCTAGTCAAGGCTATGGTTTTTCCTGTGGTCACGTATGGATGCGAGAGTTGGACTGTGAAGAAGGCTGAGCGCCGAAGAATTGATGCTTTTGAACTGTGGTGTTGGAGAAGACTCTTGAGAGTCCCTTGAACTGCAAGGAGATCCAACCAGTCCATTCTGAAGGAGTTTAGCCCTGAGATTTCTTTGGAGGGAATGATGCTGAAGCTGAAACTCCAGTACTTTGGCCACCTCATGTGAAGAGTTGACTCATTGGAAAAGACTCTGATGCTGGAAGGGATTGGGGCAGGAGGAGAAGGGGACGACAGAGGATGAGATGGCTAGATGGCATCCCTGACTTGATGGACGTGAGTCTGGTGAACTCTGGGAGTTGGTGATGGACAGGGAGGCCTGGGGTGCTGCGATTCATGGGGTCGCAAAGAATCGGACATGACTGAGCAACTGAACTGAACTGATCAAGTATATTAGCCAGTGAATTCAGGAAATCACTCCAGGAAAACAAACAACATGGGTTGGCAACTGCATATAATTGCAGTATTATAACCACAGAAGTTATAAGTGAATCAAAAATAAATCTTGAGTTTAATTAAACGGAGCAGGGGCTTTTCAACAACAATGCTTGGAGGAGGAAATGGCAACCCACTCCAGTATTCTTGCCAGGGACGGAGGAGCCCGGTGGGCTGCCGTCTATGGGGTCTCACAGAGTCGGACATCACTGAAGTGACTTGGCAGCAGCAGCAGCACTTTTCTTAGGTACCAAGTATGGGCTCTATCCCAATACTAGTGATATCACAATGTTAGAATTCACCAGTAGGTCATGGAATTTGGGTCAGAGAACGTACTGACTACCCTGTTTCACCTTTAAGATAAAGCAGGGAAGGGATTCGGGAGAGATGTAGCAAGGGGATGAAAGTGGGTTATTATAAAAAGGCAGATTATATTGAGCTGATGAATTTAAGAATATTTTGACTTACGCAGTCCACAGGTATCCTCCACTGATGTGTAAGCAAATTTGAAATTTGTAGCTTCCCTGTTCTATGTGTGATCATTTCTATAGGAAAGAAAACCCAAGAATAGAGACTTTAGTCTCAATCTTCTGTTTTTCAGAATTGCTTGCATTACTGACAATTTTACCAGCTTATTGTCTTGAGGGATTGCTACAAAAGGAGATGAATAAAAGGAAAAAACAAAGCACAAGGAACTGAGTAGCACAAAGGTTACAGAATACACTAAGGAAGAAAATATATTGTGTGGTATGATAGCTTTTTCATACACAGAAGCATATCTTATTTGGTTTGTTTGGATGTAAACTTTCTAAGAATCTCTTTGAGGGTATCAACTGGAATTTTTTCTTCAACCTCATTCCTCTCTTAGAAAGTATCTTTCTTAGGCCAGATGTTCTGTTTATTCATCTTTGTGTTTGTATTTTTGGCTTTTCTCCAATGATTGGTTATCCTTAAATGACCGTCATGTTTATAACTAAAGAACAATGTTGATTATCACAGGTATTTTGGCCTACATTTTGTCTGCCAGACAATTACAAATTCTTTAGCACAAGAGTTCTGAGTTTCCTGTATATGTGGGTGTGCCATAGGACGTTTCCAGCATTATTCCAGTTAGCACAGGTGGGGAATGGGCAGAAAGATTGCATTAATTTTCAGCCTCAGTGATGGCAGGCAGATGACAAAGTTTTCTTTGAGAGTATTTTCTTGGCTTCATTTGGGAGCAAACACGAGTGGGAAAGAGATCAATCTGCATAGCCTTAAGGAAAACAATGTCAACAAGTTTCTACTCCCTTTCTGAGCAAGAGAAAGAATATGACCACCACAGGGAAAAGACACCATCTTCACTGAAGCCTGCTCTGTGTACAGTGAACTGTCCCACTTGTAGCACAAGATTCTGCTTTGAGAAAGTTTGCTCTTAATTTGTAGACTTCTCATGAATCCTCTCTGATTTCACTGATTTTATTGTCAATTCACTGGGCTTAGACATAGATAAACCGGAGTAAAATAACTGTTCCTGGTCTATGAATTTCATCAAAATATTAGTACTCTTGCTTGGAAAATCCCATGGACGGAGGAGCCTGGTGGGCTGCAGTCCATGGGGTCCTGAGGGGTTGGACACGACTGAGCGACTTCACTTTCACTTTTCACTTGCATGCATTGGAGAAGGAAATGGCAACCCACTCCAGTGTTCTTGCCTGGAGAATCGCAGGGACGGGGGAGTCTGGTGGGCTACTGTCTATGGAGTCACACGGAATCGGACATGACTGAAGCGACTTGGCAGGAGCGGCAGCAGCAGCATTAAAGCCTGTAAATAGTTTTAACTTCTCTGCACTTATTCCTAAAGTGTCATAAATATATACCCCACACATTTTTTTTTTTAATTATCAGTTGTTTTGATAATGTAGTGGAAAAAAAAAAAGCAGAATCAAGGTGGGAGGGGAAGAACCACAATAATTCATTTTTTATTAATGAGATTCAATTTCATTATTTGCAGATTTACCTCACATAGTAGTTTGAGGACCATAAGAGGCGACTGTTTGAATGTGTTTCCTCTGGGAAAATTACTTAATCTATAAATTGAGGATAATATGAGCTTTTATTTCAGAGTTGTTATGAAGATTAAATTTATAAATTCATGTAAAGTGCTTAGAATAGAAGGTAGCTCAGAGAAAGCACTCAAATTAACATCAGTATTATTACGCTTTTTGTGAATAAGCTGTAAATCTGAAGTTACTTATTTAAGCACTAAAGAGACCAAATAAGGAAGAAGAGAAATAATGGGAAAATGGATAATCTGGTTAATTTGCTTCCAAATGACTGGGATTTGGCTATAATGTATGCTGGTGCCTTATTAAAACTGGGACTGTAGAAAATTGGCATTCCAAGAACAAAAGAAATATTATCAATTTTGCAAAATGAAATTGGCAATTTAAAAATACTGACAAATAGGGAACTATAACAAACAAAACAAAAAAATTGAGACTCAGTGAGTCACTTTGTGATGTTAAAGGTGCTAACTCCAAATTTCTTTGTTTTTTATACTAATATTTTCTTGAAAAGCAAAAAAGGTTTGCAATATATGAAAATCCCACATCTAGAGTACAATTTTCACTTAATTTAAATTTCCTGTGTGTATGTGTACTAAGTTGCTCCAGTCATGTCCAACTCTTTGTGACCCTATGGACAGTAGTCTGCCAGGCTCCTATGTCCATGGGATTCTCCAGGCAAGAATTCCGGAGTGGGTTGCTGTTTCCCCCTCCAGGGGATCTTCCCAAACCAGGTATCAAACTCCTATCTCTTATGTCTCCTGCACTGGCAGACAGTTTCTTTACCACTAGCACCACCTGCAAAGCCCTTTAAATTTCTTCTGCGGTGCTCAGTCACTCAGTTGTGTCTGACTCTTTGTGACCCCATGGACTATGGCCCATCAGGCTCCTCTGTCCATGGAGGCAAGAATACTGGAGTGGGTTACTGTGCCCTTCTCAAAGATATCTTCTTAACCCAGGTATCAAACCCAGGTCTCCTTCGTTGCATGTGGATTCTTCATTGTCTGAGCCACCTTAAATTTCCTAGCATTTCCTAAAGATATAACTGAACAGAAACTATAAGATGGTAGAACTGCCTTGTTCACTTAGCATGCAAAAAATGACAACTGATCTAATTTTATTGCTGTTGATGCTTTATCATCAGTAGCACATATTATAAGAGCATGTGTGTGTATGTGTGTGTGCATGTGTGCACATGCTCAGTTGCTCACCGAGTATCTGACTCTTTATGACCCTATGAAATGTAGCCTGCCATGCTCCTCTGTCCATGGGATTCTCCAGGCAAGAATACTGGAGTGCGTTGCCATTTACTCCTCCAGAGGATCTTCTCAACCCAGGGACTGAACTCAGTCTCCTGTGTCTCCTGAATTGGAACGTGGACATATTATGGCTGAGCCACCTAGGAAGTCAGTAAGTCAGTGTGTGTGTGTGTGTGTGTGTGTGTGTGTGTGTGTGTATATATATATGTATATATATATATATATATATATATATATATATATATATATGAAGAATCAACATTTTGACCTGCAGTAAGAAAAAAGAAAATGATAGTCTTCACTTGGGAAAAAAAGTCAATACTTTTATAATGTTAACTCAGTAAGTATTATCTAGGATTGATTCAACATAGAAATTTGAATAAGTCTTTTTGATTACTAATATTCAAACTCAGAAGTTCTATGTTGATTTTTACTATTTCTGTTTAATTCTCTTGCCATTAGTTATCTGATATTACTTTTCTGATTCTAAATATGCAATGAATCCATCTAGCTAATACTGATTAAAAAGTAATTAAAAACAAATGAGTCTTCTATATGAAGAAACATTTTCATATTTCATTATAAATTGGTTGGGAAAATCCAAAATCAGATATCTATGTTAAACTCTTCTTCAAGGTCTCAGATTACTTCTTAGTTTGTATCTCATTCATTCTTATAATTGTCCTATGAGATAAACATGAAAACAGGATGACTTAGAAAAATGATTCCTGAAAAATGACACTGTCAAATTAGACTAGAGAACTTTTCAGATTTAAAACTGTGGAGTTGATCAGCAAAACTCAAATGACACAAGTCCTTTTTTCCTTCTCTTTTTAAAAATAAAATATTAGCTTAAAGTTTTTATAGTGGTTTATTCCTTTATTTTTCTCTTTTTACATGGTAAAAGAATTTGTAATCTTATAGACTGGATGTTTTGAGGACATTCTACCTAATTATTGTGCTCGAGTTGTTTTCTGTATTGTGTAACCTTACTTGACAACAGATGAAAGAGGTCATACTTCTAGTTACAAGGAAAAGAATTTCTGAAATTGGCAAAGGTGTTTTGTTTATTTGGATGAAGTTCACAGAAAGCATGCATCCTGAAATTTAAGCCTTGGGTTAATTTAGACCATCATTTTTTAATAGGCTACATTTTCCATTTAGTACAAGAAGTCACAAGGAAATAGGCACATTTAAAAAAAAACTTGTTACACAGCTATCTAGAAGCACATTAGAGTTCATACATTTTCAATTTTGCATTATTATTCATTTCCTAAGAAATTCCTTTGGAGTGTATAAAAATACATTTGTTTTACAAAAAATTTACTTCCTCAAAAATTTTTAGTAGTATTTTACATATGAAAGAAAATGTGGATGTAACATTATTGAGACATAGATTTCTAAATCTTCAAATATTCTTTAAATATTACTTAAAAGCCATACCAGAGATCAAACTGCCAGCATTTAGTGGATCATATTGAGCTAGGGAATTCCAAAAAAACATCTACCTGTTTCATCGATTATGCCGAAGCCTTTGACTGTGTGGATCATAATAAACTGTGGAAAGCTCTTAAAGAGATGGGAATACCAGACCATCTTACCTTTCTTCTGAGAAACCTGTATGCAGGTCAAGAAGCAACAGTTGGAACTGTGTATGGAACAAATGACTAGTTCAAGATCAAGAAAGGAGTACTTCAGGGCTGTCTGCTGTCACCCTGTTTGTTTAATCTATACACTGAGTGCATCATGAGAAATGCCAGACTAGATGAGTTACAGGCTGGAATCAAGATAGGCGGGAGAAACATCAACAACCTCAGATATGCAGATGATACCACTCTAATGGTAGGAAGCAGAGAAACTAAAGAGCCTTTTGATGAGTGTGAAGGAGGACAGTCAAAAAACTGGCTTAAAAGTGAATATTAAAAAACTGAAGATCATGGCACCCGGCCCCATTACTGCATGGCAAATAGAAGGAGCAAAGGTGGAAGCAGTAACAGATTTCCTCTTCTTTGGTCTCTAAAATCACTGCAGATGGTGACTGCAGCCATGAAATAAGAAGACGTTTGCTTCTTCTCTAGAAAGCAATGACAAACCTAGACAGTGTGTTGAAAAGCAGAGACGTTCTTCTGCTGACAAAGGTTTGTATAGTCAAGGTTATGGTCTTCCTAATGGTCACGTACAGGTGTGTGAACTGGACCATAAAGAAGATGGAGCACCAAAGAATTGATACCTTCGAACTGTGGTGCTGGAGAAGACTCCTGAGAGTCCCTTGTACAGCAAGGAGATTAAACCAGTCAATCTTAAGGGAGATCAACTCTGAATACTCAGTGGAATGACTGATGCTGAAGCTGAAACTCCAGTATTTTGGTCATCTGATATGAACAGCTGACTCACTGGAAAAGTGCCTGATGCTTGGAAAGATTGAGGGTAGAAGGAGAAGAGGGCGCCGAAGGATGACATGGCCTCACCAAAGCAATGGACATGACCTTGTGCAAACTTTGGGAAATGGTGAGGGACAGGGAGGCCTGGCGTACTGCAGT
This sequence comes from Bos indicus x Bos taurus, assembly GCF_003369695.1. Taxonomy (NCBI): domain Eukaryota; kingdom Metazoa; phylum Chordata; class Mammalia; order Artiodactyla; family Bovidae; genus Bos; species Bos indicus x Bos taurus. The sequence goes on along the minus strand of NC_040078.1, from coordinate 65,831,151 downwards.
CCAAGGGATCACAAAGAGTTGGACATGACTGGGTGACTGAACAATGACAAAAATCATAAGGCACCTCCTTCCAAAGACTGGAGAAAAGGAAAGAAGGAAAGTAGAGAAGGGGGACAAAGAGGGGAAAAACAGAGAAAGATAAAGGAAAAAATGAAAGAAAATGCTGGCACTGGCTGCTACTAAATTCTCTACTCCTAAACTAAAAAGCCTCTTGATGAAGGTGAAAGAGGAGAGTGAAAAGTTGGCTTAAAACTCAACATTCAGAAAACGAAGATCATGGCATCTGGTCCCATCACTTCATGGGAAATAGATGGGGAAACAGTGGAAACAGTGTCAGACTTTATTATTTTGGGCTCCAAAATCACTGTAGATGGTGACTGCAGCCATGAAATTAAAAGACACTTACTCCTTGGAAGAAAAGTTATGACCAACCTAGATAGCATATTCAAAAGCAGAGACATTACTTTGCCAACAAAGGTCCGTCTAGTCAAGGCTATGGTTTTTCCTGTGGTCATGTATGGATGTGAGAGTTGGACTGTGAAGAAAGCTGAGTGCCAAAGAATTGATGCTTTTGAACTGTGGTGTTGGAGAAGACTCTTGAGAGTCCCTTGGACTGCAAGGAGATACAACCAGTCCATTCTGAAGGAGATCAGCCCTGGGATTTCTTTGGAAGGAATGATGCTAAGGCTGAAACTCCAGTACTTTGGCCACCTTATGCAGAGTTGACTCATTGGAAAAGACTCTGATGCTGGGAGGGATTGGGCGCAGGAGGAGAAGGGGACAACAGAGGATGAGATGGCTGGATGGCATCACTGACTCAATGGACGTGAGTCTGAGTGAACTCCGGGAGTTGGTGATGGACAGGGAGGCCTGGTGTGCTGCGATTCATGGGGTCGCAAAGAGTCGGACACGACTGAGCGACTGAACTGAACTGAACTGAAGCTCTAATATCACAAAAGGTGATGGTGGTGGTGGTTTTGTCACTAAGTAGTGTCTGACCCTGGTGACCCCATGGACTGTATGTAGCCTGCCATTTCCATCTCCAGGGGATCTTCCTGACCCAGGAATTGAACACGGGTCACCTGCACTGCAGGCCAGATTCTTTACCGACTGAGCTACCAAGTAATAAAAATAAAAGGATAAGAAAAGTTGCAGATGAACTACCAGAAGTGCTGATTATGCCAGATGAGAAATGAAAATCAAATATTCAAAAGATACCCATTTGCAGCCTTAAGACAAAAAAGACAAGATTCAGAATCTGCTGTGAAAAATCACTTCTCTCGTGGAAACTAATCCAGGCAGTTTTGATCCACTGTACCTTCTGGGTTTGTATCTCCACAGAAGGCAAATATGGGTATATTTTAAAGATTAATTTTCTTTGTTTTTGTTCCAAACTGACTTAATAAATACTCACTTAGGTAGCCAGACTTTTTAATTTGCCTCATCATGGCAAAACTAAACTGACAGACCATCTTTTTTGGTAAGAGAAATAGAATGTTGGTATATTAAATTATTAAGGGTAGTGATTTTTAAACATTCAAAACCATAACAAGTTTCAAAAATGACAGGGACAAAATGAATATTCTAACTGCTGGAATGAGTAAATCATTTTTCTTTTTCTCAGTCATTTTAAAGGTAATAATGATGCTTTATCATATATGAAAATGCTTGCTCTGTTTCCCCAAAAATGCACTGACACATTTTATAACATTTTGTCCTACATTGTAATGTTTATTTTATAAAGTATTTGTATCAGTGAAAACATTTTTAAATAAGTTGATACAGAATCTGGTTCATCAATGTATTAGGCTTATCTTTGTTACATTTAGAACTAGAGATATTAACAATGCCCTTTGGAATTATATTCGTGAAGAACAGATAATGTTTATGAATTGAATGCATGAATATTATATATCTATATTTAAACAAATAACAGAACATAAGCATCCTAATGAAAATTAAAACTTGAATGTCAGTATATTTATTCACAGTGATCTTGCAATTATTACATGCAATATCAAAATATTTCAAAATTAAGAAAGTCTTCATTCCATGCTACTCATGAAAAATATTTCACCTCATATTAATTTATAACCACACACCATTTTCTTAACACCATTTTGGCAACTAATCTTTTACTTTACCCATCAGATTTGGCTAAAGTTTCTCTTAGCTGTTTCTGGAAATTAAACAAAATCTCACTGCCTCAAAATCCCTCTCAAAAATCTCATTCCCTCTCAAAATCTCACTGCCATTGAGGATAGGAAAAAAATAAATATATAATTGAATAATTTAAATTCAATTGACGTCATACATATAAATTATAAATAGAAGTCCGAGAACAGTTTTGAGCACCGATAGCATCATTTTCATAAATGAACCATCTTACAATGATATTTACTTGGGTGAGAAATGAATGACACCCATTAGCTTGTTCAGCATATTTGTTCTTAAAAATTGCTTACATGCAGAATATAATTATACCTCATAAAAGACAAAAGATATATATGTATATATATATACACATCATAGAGCCACGACTATGTGCATGTATCATTATTAAATATGAAATATCATTGAGATGTGAGCAAAGAAGAGTTATTTTTCTAGTCACATTTCTATTACACACATTATTACTTCATTAAATATTTATAACTACTGTTATTATTTGTAGGACATAGTTTAGAGTATACCTAATTGTGTTAACCGATGTGCATGTGCACGACATACATTTTGCATGCTTTGTATCTGTTTTGATGACTGTTGCTTTGCCTATTTTGATGAGTTTCCTCTTTATTACTGAAAAAAAAAATTGTTATGGAAGCAATTATATGTTCTCAGCACTTCTATTTTATCCTGGGCAGATTCATGTTAGTGGACTATTTTAATTAATATTTCTCCCACATTCTGCTCTTAGATAGCTATTGTCACACTGCTCTCTCTACCTTTACCAGCCTGATACTGCTCTCTAGTTTATTATGATATTCTTCCAGTTGAATTTTACAAGCATACATATGGTTATTAGATAATAATGAAAAACTACTTTTTAATCATACAGTGTGTCTCCTTGAGTGGGGCACCAAGACTTCATTATTTTCTGTAAAGTGCCTGTGATGTGGTTCATAATAGCATGTCTCGAGCTGTGAAAAAGTTTTATACATGCATACAAGCAGTCAATTACATCCTTCCTGACCCTTCCTCTTCCTAGCTGGGGCAAGTGTTTTCCTCCTACCCATTCTGACTACACGAAACTTCCAAAAATATTGCCCCACTTAGTAAGCTGATACGAGAGTAGAGACTATTTTCTTACCCCAACCCCATCCTCTCACCCAAACATGCACTGAACTGCATCCTCCACCTTGCTCCTGCTTCTTCCTTCTCACAACTCAGTTTATTCCAACTCAAGCAATAGTGTTTTAGGTGTACCCAAAGATTATTTCAGCCATTCCCTACCTTCTTCCCTTTTATAGCATCACTACCTGGGATAGGAGGGATCTTTAACTTCCTATATTTGTAAACTACTGTGCACTAGAAGGTAACCAAAAATGTACTGAGAACCATAAGGAAGAGTAATAATAATATATATTTAGAGAATTAAAATCACCTACATTTTAGAGTTAAATATCAAAAATTTCAATAGCCTTTAAACATACCCCAAAATTTCTACACAATCTTTTTCACCTCCTATCTTAAAATGTACTTACATGTCAGCATAAAGATACGTGTGTAAATAAATTATCATTAATACTTCAATAAAGTGGTAATAAATAAACTCTGGTTAAAATTATACTGTTCTAACAATTTGATTTAAAAATCTGTACTGCCTGGATTATGTCAGGTGACTGGTAATACACTGACATTTCTGGTAATCTAGAGAAGGCTGAGATTTCAGGGTTTGAGTTCTAGGTTTACCACATTAGCCTTGGGATCCTGGAAAACTCACTTAAGCTTTCAGAGTCCTACTTCTCGCATATGTAAAGGCTGTAGCATGGAGCTCAACAGAAGCTATTAATAGCTATAACCAGTTATATTGGTGTTTGTCAGTAAAGACAGCATCTGTAGTTTATATTTCAAAAGCTTGATATAAGAATTAAAGATAAACTGGGTAGAAGCAGTATAAACTACAATGAACTGTACAAATAAAGTATTATTGGTTTTACAGGTTGGGTAAATGGCCTTTTGTGGGTTGACCCTCACTAATCCATTCTTACTTTACCTAAGGGAGTCATCTTTCTAATATCAACAGTCTTATTATTGTAATTCAGCTACTTAATATCTACCAGTGGTTCTTTTTTGGTTAACAGAACAAAGTCCATACCTTTGACATCTTGACTTAATTTCCACTGATCCCTCAACTAATATATATTGTGATATATAGTCAGCATGAAATAACTGGAGGTCCTTAAAACAAACAAACAAGCAAACAAAACACATGTTCAACTTCTAGGCCTTTGGTACCGCTGATTCCTTTTGCCTGACTTCTCTTTGTCACTTTGTTGATCTTAATGTGTGTGTTAGTTGCTCAGTCATGTTCTACTCCTTGTGACCCTATGGACTGTAGCCGATCAGGCTCCTCTGTCCATGGAATTCTCCAGGCAAGAATACTGGAATGGGTTGCCATATCCTTCTCCGGGAGATCATCCCGACCCAGGGATCGAACCTGGGTCTCCTACATTGCAGGCAGATTCTTTATCACTGAGCCACCAGGGAAGCTCACCTTAATAAGTCTGTCTTTATTAAGTTGATCTTAATAAAACAAATTTATTCTCAATTCTGAGTGTAAATGTCACCTCCACTCGCAGAGTTCCTTGTAGTTGATTATACATTTCAAATTTACCTCTTCTAATACCTTTTATAACATTGTGTCAAATTATTAATATACTTCTGTGACTGACCTCAGATATACTAGAAATCAAGATCAATTTCCTATTTATAATTTTAACCCAAGGGCAGAGCAGTATCTGATAAGCAGAGGCCTTATGGTCAAACACAGTGAATAATATTACAGGCACTGGGATGAGACAGCCTTGGGTTCAAATCTTGGCTCTTCTACTTACTTGTTGTGTCACTTGAGATTTTCACTTAAATTTCTTAAGACTCTATTTCCTTGTAGATAAAATGGGAATAATAATGGATGAAGGTGTTATGCTAATTAATATCGTGTACTAAGTGCACAGTAGATATTAACTATCCTAATGATGATGGTGATAATGATAATGATGAATATAATAAGTACTTATTTAATAAAAAGATAATTAATGAGGCAAAATCACTACTATTAAGACTAGTTTCTATGGGACTGTGTAATCCAAAGTCTAAATAACTTACTCAAAACTAGCTCTTGGAACAGAATACATTGAGTAAGGTTGGGTTATTATCATGATATTTATTTGGGAGGTCTTTGAGGGAGACAAATTTTATAAAGATAATGAAAGTGAAAATCAGTTGTGTCCGATTCTTTGTGATCTCATGGAGTATACAATCCATGGAATTCTCCAGGCCAGAAAACTGGAGTGGGTAGCCTTTCCCTTCTCCAGGGGATCTTTCCAACCCAGGGACCCAACCCAGGTCTCCAGCATTGCAGGCGGATTCTTTACCAGCTGAGCCACAAGGGAAGCCCAAGAATACTGGAGTGGGTAGACTATCCCTTCTCCAGTGGATCTTCCCAACCCAGGAATCAAACTGGGGTCTCCTGCTTTGCAGGCGTAGTCTTTACCAACTGAGCTATCAGGGAATGAAGATGATATTTATAATGCCAAGAAACAACAATTTTAATTGCTCAAAATGTAGGCATCCTCTGTAACAAAAATTCTGTCCAGTGATTTCATAGTGGTCTACTAACAATCTTAGAGAAAAATAAGGAAAAATGAGAAACTCTTTAGAGATGAGAAAAAGGCAACAAGATTATTCATGCCCAAAATATAACCTAGACGATTCAGAAGTTAAAAATGTTTTAATTCCAAAAATCAGAGTAAATGTATTTACTGAAAAAAAGTGTGAAATCTGTCAATGAATTAATAAAAGGTGAAAAAGATTAAAATCACTGATTGAACAATTTAAGAGGATATTATAAACCTCAAATAGTGAATATCAACACAAGTGAATATGTACCATTCTTTAAATAAAAAGGGAATTTAAGAATTTTAAAAGGAAAAAATCCCCATTAAAAACTGTGTTCTGTTTAAAAATGAAGTGCAGTGCCAAAGGTCTTGATATATTTTTATTTTTCAATGGAAAATATTTTCTCCCCTTCAGCTGGCTATTGACTTAACTGCAGGAGGAAAAAACAACTGCATTGGATAATGGAAGACGTGTTTTCAAAAGAAATCATTAAAAACATGATTATGAACTGGTTGACTGATGAGGGTCCAAATTGTGAAAAATTACTGATGTTAATGATGGTAATCATGATAGTTGAAAAGTATCTAAACAACAAAAAGGCAACACTGCTTATAAAGTACTCTGGTACAATTCGCAATGATTAGTGGAAAAACACACTAATATGTCTGATGCCATATTTTGAAGGTCACTCAACTATCAACTTGCCATAATGCCATTCAATTAAATACACAGTAAAAATTCAAGATTATTTACAGAAAGAGTTTTGTAGTGCTTATATAATAGTAAATTACAAATCCTGGCTGTATATACAAGTAGAAATGCCTGATCTAATGTACCATTAAGCAACTGTAGCTTTGCTGCACATTTTTTAAACATTAAACTAATTATGATGAGGTCTGGCCTTACTATATACTGCACATTTAATCTTTTTAAAAGCCTATCAAATTGAATCATAAGATGCAACTAGTTTATGCTATATGCAAACACACACAATATTAACAATGTACAATATGCTGGCTTAATTAGAAGACGTTCATTTTATCTTAAATACATTAAGGAGTATAATACCACAAAGTTCTAATCTGAACTTGCTATTTAATTATATTTTAAAACTAATTTATCTAAGTTGGAACTTTTTTTTTTCTTGCTTTCTTCTACAGAGAATTTTGCCCTATTGACCTAGTTAAACTAGATTCTACTAAAAATGAAAGAGAGAATAAAGATTGAGTAAAGACTGAGGAAAGAAGAGGCATGATAATGATGGAGACCACAGATAAGAAATCACTTAAATTTGATTATCAGGTGGTGTTCTGTTCATTAAGCCAACAGGCTAAATTATAACCTCAAAGGAACTTTCCTGGAGTTCTTTCTCCGGGCTCTAGCCTAAAGTTCCATAAATGAGATCTACTATTTCAGAACAGAATATATTTCAAAATTTTCTCTTTCTCTCTCTCCAGGGTATATGTCTAGAGGACACAGGAGAAAAAATTTGAATCTCTTTATGGTATTCTCAAATTTAGATACTCAAGTACTAAGAAGGTTTCTAAATGTATCACATATGGATATAGCCTGGTCTTCATGAATTCTCTGTGCTTTTTTCCCTAAAAGTATTGACTTTACTCTCTGCAATCTAGTTTTCCAGCTTAAGTTCAAGGGCAATCTACCCAAACTATTGGATTGGCCAAGAGTTCATTCAGATTTTTCTATGCCATTTTATGGAACTACTTTCTAACCAATCCAATAAGATATGCATGGAAACACCAAAAATCCATAATCAAGTATAAATTTTGATCTGTGAAGTTCAAATTTATTGTTTAGTTAATTAAGCTTTTTTTTCTTTTTTTTTTTTTTTACCAATAGCATGAAATCAAGCAGTATAAAGACAACTTAATTTCTAGATTAGAAAAAAAGCAGTCGTATCAGAACTTAATATTAAAATACACAACAGAAGAGGTAATAAACATTGTTTACCTTCACAAATTGTGACACCATTTCCTGAATATCCAGTGTTGCAATAGCAGCCTTCACGTCCATTCCGAATTTCACATTTTGCATTTGGATGACAAGGCGTCTTGGTACAGTTTTGAGTGCAGCAACAATTCAGCAAAGTGGAAAAACCCACTAAGGAAAGTAGAGAATACACCTTTTCAAAAAGAAAAACCTTCTTCCATTGTTGAATTTGACAATATATACATTAATATGCTTCGTTTTTTTCCCATCTAGATAAATACTTTATGAGAATTTCCTAAAGGAGAATTTAGGTAGATAACAGGACACAAGCAGGAATTAACACTTTTCTTCATTCTCAACGTTTATCAAGTAAACCTCAACCAAGTTGAAACATAATAATCAACCTGGCTTTATAAAGAAAACAGTATTCTAACATCATTGGACCTTTCACCCAGAGGTGAGATACTTTTAAAGGTAGTTGCATGACTGTAAAACAATATCCGTACCCTGGGAATGACTGTGCAGAAAGAAATCAAGGTGAACTGAGTATCTGGGTCTTTTCAAAGTCAGATCTGTGTTATTTTAAAATGAAAAGCAATGTATCATATCATCCAGGAGGACAAATGCAATTAATGTTTTTTTTTTTTCTTTTTCCTGTGTTCTAAAGATCTTTCAAAATTCTGCCTTTTTCATAATAAAGTTTATTTTATATTTTCTCCCATTAGTGGGGGAAAAAACCCAACTCAATGTACTTGTCAAAGACTGAGCTTCCAGAAACGGGACGCCATTCAAACACCACCACCAACATGCAGCATAAAGAGAGTACAAGCCTTTATTTCAGAGTTCTTGTAAACAAAGTTGGCAATGGTATTTTGTGGGCTGTTAGGAAAAGATAAGGAAAAGCGTAGGACGTTCCTTTTTTATTGTTGTCCTAGTCCTTCTCAAGACAAGCCTGCTTGAGATGAGCAGTTATGAATCATGCAAGTCATTATTCTGAAAACTGTCATCCGAGATAAATTGGCCTTATCTGGTAACAAGAGATTCTTAAACATTCAATTATAAATCCCAGCTTCACATAGGGCTGTATATAGTGTCTAAACCAGAATTAATTTGGCTTCAAAGATGTGATTTATTATTTTTCTGCACAGTAACATCAAAATGTTGATTTTAAAGAAACTCAAAGTCTGGGCCAGCAGTCCCCCTTGAAACAAGGCCAGGAAACCTCTCACAAGTGTTAATGGTTTGAAGTTCTCAGATTTTTTGAGGGACAATCCGAAGAAAGGTCAAAGTCTGGGACTTTGGGGACTTGGTCAGCAGGAACAAAGAGATGACTTAGGCCCTGGGTACTGAATATCGAACCCCAGCGTTGAAAGGCCAAGGAGAAAAACATCCTGGGAAGGGCTTTCTCAGTTCTCCCAGGAGTCTTGGAGAAATGCACTTGGCCCGTGAGTACCATCTTAGAAATACCATACTCCCTACAGGTGCTGGTCCGGGCAGCCCTGGCCGCTGGGCACCGGCACTTACCTAGAAGCGGGAGGAGTCTCATTGGCAGCGCCGCGGTGGTGGCGGTGGCGGTGTCGGAGGCGCGGGCGGAGCGATGAGACCGGCGGGCCGAGTACCTGGGACGCGGCGGGGCGGGCGCGCCAAACTCCTGGCTACGGCCCGCGTGACGCGGACGTTTCCTCCCGCCACTTTCCGGCCTCTTTTGTGTAAGTGCGTGTGTCCAGCGCTGAGTCTGCAGGCCATGTCCGGACCTGGCCTCTACGCTACCCTGACCTCCTGCCGGCCGCGGGGCTGCCAACCCCGTGCGCTCCGCGGAGTCTGCGGAGGGATTTTGCCCCGTCCCCGGGCGCAGAGTCCAGGGTGTAGACCTCAAAGTCAATGCGCCCCAGATATCTGCGGAGCGTACCCCCAAAAGAACTTCCAGAACTGCCTAGATCTCAGGGGCGCCTTCCTACAACCTCAATTCCCAGGACACGCCTTTTTTTTTTCCCCTCCCTTCACTAAAACTTTTCCCTAAAGAACTGTGGGTCTAGAAGTGGACTGGAAACTTGGCTCCAAACGACAGGGCCTGGATTTCCAGCTTTCAGTCTGCACCTTGGGGGAACTCAGGGTTCCATAGTGAAGAATAAAAAGTACTCTATCTTGCCTACAGGTTAGGCTTGTGTCTAAAATGAGTAAAAACCAAGCAAACCCAAAACACAAGTGTCAAGAATTAAATGTCTACGAAGTACAAAATCATCTTTTCAACTTTCAGCTAAAATTTACCCCTCTGCTCACCAGTCACCTCTCCTGAACCCCTGGTGCATCATATATAGCTTTCCTTTCATGTTATTATATATGAGTTGATTACATAGATTCAGATCATTTAGGTTGAAACAAGGAAACAGTTTTCGTGTAAAAGTTAAACATAACTATCAGATGAGGCTGATCTGTAAAACAGAAAGCAGATAAGTAGTTCCTCGAGGTTGGAGTGGAGTGTGGGATTGACTGCAGGGAGGCACAGAGGGAAATGTGAGATAATGGGAATATTCTGCATTTTGATTGGTATGGTGGTTACCTAAATGCATGGGTTTGTCAGAAGTCATCTCTTAAAATTTGTGCATTTTATCACATGTAAATTACACCTCGCTAAAGTAATATAAAGAACTGACCGATCTTTGTGTCTCAGACACCAGTCATTTCACCTTTTAACAGTTGGCCACACCTTTGTCATATTTCATATGCGTTCTGTTTAATTGAACAAACATGTTAAGAATCTACTTTGTATTCACAAAGATGAACAAGCTGTGGCCCTTGGACTCCAAAAAGATCAAAATAAACTAGTGGAGTGTTAGTCACTCAGTCCTGTCCGATTCTTTGTGATCCCATGGACTGTAGCCCGCCAAGCTCCTCTGTCCTAGGAAATCTCCAGGCACGAATATTGGAATGGGTTGCCATTCCCTTCTCCAGGTGATCTTCCTGACCCAGGAATCAAACCCAAGGCACCTGCATAGCAGGCAGATTCATTACCGTCTGAGCCACTATGGAAGCCCAATAAACTAGTGGAGCAACACCCAAAACTAATCACAATGACACAAATCACAATAATTTATGTACTTATATATAGACATATTGAGGGCAGCACTTTCACAACATCATCTTTTAGGATTTGAAATAGCTCAACTGGAATTCCATCACCTCCACTAGTTTTGTTCGTAGTGCTACTTCCTAAGGCCCACTTGCCTTCACATTCTAGGATGTCTGGCTCTAGGTGAGTGATCACACCATCATGATTATCTGGGTTGTAAAGATCTTTTTTGTACAGTTCTTCTGTGTATTCTTGCCACCTCTTCTTAATATATTCTGCTTCTGTTAGGTCCATACCATTTCTGTCCTTTAGTGTGTCCATCTTTGCATGAAATGTTCCCTTGGTATTTCTAATTTTCATGGAGAGATACCTAGTCTTTCCCATTCTATTGTTTTCCTCTATTTCTTTGCACTGATCATTGAGGAAGGCTTCCTATTTCTCCTTGCTATTCTTTGAAACTCTGCAGTCAATTGGGTATATCTTTTCTTTTCTCCTTTGCTTTTTGCTTCCCTTCTTTTCACAGCTATTTGTAAGGCCTCCTCAGGCAGCCATGTTGCTTTTTTGCATTTATTTTTCTTGGGGATGGCCTTGCTCCCTATTTCCTGTACAATGTCACGAACCTCGGTCCATAGTTCACCAGGTACTCTATCAGTCCCTTAAGTCTATTTCTCACTTCCACTGTATAATCGTAAGGGTTTTGATTTAGGTCATACCTGAATGGTCTAGTGGTTTTTCCTGCTTTCTTCAATTTAAGTCTGTATTTGGCAATAAGTAGATCATGATCTGAGCCACAGTCAGCTCCCAGTTTTGTTTTTTCTGACTGTAGAGAGCTTCTCCATCTCTGGCTGCAAAGAATATAATCAATCTGATTTTGGTGTTGACTGTCGGGTGATGTCCATGTGTAGAGTCTTCTCTTGCGTTGTTGGAAGAGGGTGTTTGCTATGACCAGTGCATTCTCTTGGCAGAAGTCTATTAGCCTTGGCCCTGCTTCATTCTGTACTCCAAGGCCAAATTTGCACTCAAAATGCCAGCAAATTTGGAAAACTCAGCAGTGGCCATAGGACTGGAAAAGATCAGTTTTCATTCCAATCCCAAAGAAAGGCAATGCCAAAGAATGCTCAAACTACCACATAATTGCACTCATCTCACATGCTAGAAAAGTAAAGCTCAAAATTCTCCAAGCCAGAATTCAACAATACGTGAACTGTGAACTTCCAGACATTCAAGCTGGTTTTAGAAAAGGCAGAGGAACCAGAGATCAAATTGCCAACGTCCGCTGGATCATTGAAAAAGCAAGAGAGTTCCAGAAAATCATCTATTTCTGTTTTATTGACTATGCCAAAGCCTTTGACTGTATGCTATGTTATGCTATGCTATGCTAAGTCATTTCAGTCGTGTCCAACTCTGTGCGACCCCATAGACGGCAGCCCACCAGGCTCCCCCGTCCCTGGGATTCTCCAGGCAAGAACACTGGAGTTGTTGCCATTTCCTGCTCCAATGCATGAAAGTGAAAAGTGAAAGTAAAGTCGCTCAGTCGTGTCCGACTCTTAGTGACCCCATGGATTGCAGCCTAACAGGCTCCTCCGTCCATGGGATTTTCCAGGTAAGAGTACTGGAGTGGGGTGCCATTACCTTCTGTATGTATCACAATAAAATGTGGAAAATTCTGAAAGAGATGGGAATACCAGACCACCTGACCTGCCTCCTGAGAAATCTGTATGCGGGTCAACTGGACATGGAACAACAGACTGGTTCCAAATAGGAAAAGGAGTACGTCAAGGCTGTATATTGTCATTCTCTTTATTTAACTAATTTGCAGAGTACATCATGGGAAACGCTGGGCTGGAGGAAGCACAAGCTGGAATCAAGATTGCTGGGAGTGTATCAATAATCACAAATATGCAGATGACACCACCCTTATGACAGAAGTGAAGAAGAACTAAAGAGCCCCTTGATGAAAGTGAAAGAGGAACGTGAAAAAAGTTGGCTTAAAGCTCAACATTCAGAAAACGAAGATCATGGCATCTGGTCCCATCACTTCATGGCAAATAGATGGAGAAACAGTGGGAACAGTGGCAGACTTTATTTTTTTGGGCTCCAAAATCACTGCAGATGGTCACCGCAGCCATGAAATTAAAAGACTCTTACTTCTTGGAAGAAATTCTATGACCAACCTAGACAGCATATTAAAAAGCAGCAACATTATTTTGCCAACAAAGGTTGTGTAGTCAAGGCTACAGTTTTTCCAGTAGTCATGTATGGATGTGGGAGTTGGACTATAAAGAAAGCTGATCGCTGAAGAATTGATGCTTTGAACTGTGGTGTTGGTGAAGACTCTTGAGAGTCCCTTGGACTGCAGGGAGATCCAACCAGTCCATCCTAAATATCAATCCTGAATGTTCATTAGAAGCACTGATGTTGAAGCTGAAACTCTAATACTTGGCCACCTGATGCAAAGAGCTGACTCATTTGAAAAGACCCTGATGCTGGAGGAGAAGGGGACAACAGAGGATAAGATGGTTGGATGGCATCACCGACCCAATGGACAAGAGTTTGAGTAAACTCCTGGAGTTGGTGATGGATTGGGAGGCCTGTTGTGCTGCAGTCCATGGAGTAGCAAAGAGTCGGACACAACAGAGCGACGGAACTATATACTACTATACTATATATAGACATATTTCCTTGACTTTCAATTCTTTTCCTGAACCCTTTTCTAGCTTAATTCTATTCCTGCAAAACTTTCTTGATTATGGTCCCAGAATGAATGAGGAACAGAAGTGTTGCATGATTTGTTTCAAATCACACACAGCGTCTTAAGTGACTGGTTAGAGTCAATCCCAGGCTCTTTTGTTTCTGAACCACTGCTCTCAGTCACCCTGCCATATTCTTTATATAGTGGCTACTGCAAAAATGAGTAGTCATCAGTTACTGTTACTCAGGGAGACTGGAAAGGTGTTCTAAATGCCCTAAATACCATGAAAAATGACTTTTGGACTTTATTCTGCTGTTGATTCATTTTCTTTGAAGATTCCTTTTTTTTTTTGTTTTGTTTTCCTTTTTAAAGCTAGACAGTGATTCAGTGAATAAAACTCTGGCAGCAGTCTGAATGAGGGATGTTATGGAGACATCAAAGGCTGAGAAGCCAGAGTAGTCCAGGAAAAAAACTACAACTGCCTTAACCAGGGTAGGAATATTCAGGTTGGGGAGATAGGGACAGATTGGAGAAAGAATTACAGGAATTTGACATCTGGTGGACTTGCTAAGGCTGAGGGATAGGTTTAAGACAGAGAGTATGAATGTCTTCTAGATGTCTGAACAGAAACAGAAAGCACAGCTGAAATTCACAAAAAGAAGAAAGATGGGATGAAGAGTGGCTTTGAAGGGGAAAAAGTAACAAACCTGGTTTTATAAGATAAAATTTGAGCTATTCCAATGACCCAATCCATTGGTGGAAAGCTAGTTTTTCCAAAGTCGTTGCGTCATACTTATCATTTGCAGTCATTGAGTGTACTCATCATTTCAAAGATGTAAATGTATAAATATATTATTTCCAGAGACAAGTTACATACTGAAACACAGTACTTGCTTTTAAAATTGCTATCATAAATTAGTTTGCTCCATAGATCATCTGCACATGCTTACTCTTAATTTTTATACTAAAGATAATAAAAGGCATTGATTTAAAAAAATATTATTTTTCTCTATGTTTTGCTTAACAATTAACAAAAAATAGCTAAAATGCAATTAAAATATTCTCCAAACTTTTCCTTTACATGTGTTTTTATTTTTAAAAAAAGCTTATTTATTTACTTTTTATCAAGAAAATACAGGAGAACAAAACGTAAGCATGAAGTATTTAATGATGCTCAGAGTTTTAAGATTATTCTTTTTAATCAAATTAAAATTTAATACTTGAAAAAGTCTATATCCATAAGAAATAAATATGATAACTGAATAATTTTGGATCTGTTGTCTTTATTTTAATGAAAAATATTTAGAATTTTCAATCCAAATATTTTAATTGTGAGAGAAAATCATATTTAAAGAAGTATTCTCAAAGAAATATAGGACCTCAAGCTTAAACTTTTATCAGCACTCTTTATTTGGGTACCACTGAGACATGTCTAGTTTTTTGAAAATTTAACAATCCCTTAGAGCTTGATTTTGGCCTAAATATAACACATGGAAGTAAAAGCATTTTAAGCTGCCTACCTGATTGTGGTTTTAATACACTAGTACAAACATTCATCCTACAATGTGAGATCTTATCAAATCCATGATTAGTTCTATCTTGGTCTGTCTGTAAGGTGCCAAATTAAACAGGATTTCCTTGAAAGGTTCTTGGTCAGGTTGAAGCTTGCTGTGGATAGTATTTAGTGTGAAAGACCTGGGTTTAGCTCTAACTTTTATCATGAGTAGATTGTTTAACCTATTTGGGGACTAGTTTACCCACTGTTACATGTAAATAACAATGCTTGCTTTAATAGATCATAGTGGGTTGCTAAAATCATTAAAATACATTTCAGAACTATTGGGTATTTGATACCTTTAATATTTAAAGCATCAAATATAGGAAAATATTACACAACTGAAATGAAGTCCTTTCCCATAAATGTATTTATGGTACCCACAGAGACTAATACAAGAAATACATCCAGCTTCTGGTCCCCCTTCATGAGACCCCTGGGATACTGATTCCTCACCTGGGTGTTGATAGTGTGACTGAATTCTAAGTGTTTGGCCAGCTCTGTGACTATTCCTTAGAATATCACCATTACTTACATCATTGAATTTTCTCAACTATGGAAACTTTGTCAACAATTGTTAATTTAAGTGTTTCCTCATTTCTTATTATCTGTATTCCCATAGGACCCTCAGTAGGATTACAATTTACCAGATATGTTTTTCTACCACAAGTCAATTTTTTTTTCAAATCTAGAATTAGCAATGTGCAATTGGAAAAATACTGTAAAAAGTTTAAAAGAAAAAAGGAAAATTGAGTTATGTGTAAGGTCAGAAAGAGTAATCAGATGGCAATATACTCAATGCTTAAACCAAGAAAACTTTACCAAAGTGGAACATTAATTCCTCATTGTAAGAAAACATCCACAAGTGGATAAGGATTGAATTTCCACAATGTGAACCTGTCTATTAATGATTCTTAACCTGCTTTCTTAGAACTGACAGTAAGAAATCTAATTAATTTTTCCTCTATGACACCTTACACAATAGCTTGAGGAAAAAGATACATAATTGTAAAAGTGATGATTGGATGAATAAATAAATCAATAAATACCTAGAATGGTGTGTAGTCAAGTCTATTAGAAACAAAAATCTTTTACTTTGTAGTTTGTTTGTCTTAAATGTCTTTTAGGTTTCCAGTTGCATTTCATGTTACCATTGTTGTTGTTGTTGTGTTAGTTGCTCAGTCATATCTAAGTCTTTGCAACCCCATCGACTGTAGCCAGGCTCCTCTGTCCATGGGATTCTCCAGGCAAGAATACTGGAGTGAATAGCCATTCCCTTTTCCACGGGGTCTCCCCAGCCAGGGGACTGAACCTGGATCTCTTTCTTGCATTGTAGGCAGATTCTTTAACTTATGAGCCACCAGGAAAGCCCAATTTCATGGGGATATAGCCAATCTCTATCACTTGCATTTAAATTTAAAGAAAAAGTCAGGAAAACCCTTAGTTAATTGTAATCTATATTTCCCAAACTGTGAGGAATATTTTTTGGTCTCAGTTCAGTTCTGTCGCTCAGTCGTGTCCAACTCTTTGTGACACCATGAATCGCAGCACGCCAGGCCTCCCTGTACGTCACCAACTCCCGGAGTTCACTCAGACTCATGTCCATTGAGTCAATGATGCCATCCAGCCATCTCATCCTCTGTTGTCCCCTTTTCCTCCTGCCCTCAATCCCTCCCAGCATCAGAGTCTTTTCCAATGAGTCAACTCTTTGCATGAGGTGGCCAAAGTATTGGAGTTTCAGCTTTAACATCAGTCCTTCCAATGAATACCCAGGGCTGATCGCCTTTAGAATGGATTAGTTGGATCTCCTTGCAGTCCAAGGGACTCTCAAGAGTCTTCTCCAACACCACAGTTCAAAAGCATCAATTCTTCTGTTAAACTAATGATCTTAAATAGTCAGAGTAGAGATGCTACAACTTCTGAAACTAGTTACCTGGATATTTGTGACTATTTAATCTATATTGAGTCTATCAAATGTCTGCTGCTACTGCTAAGTCGCTTCAGTCAGTCGTGTCCGACTCTGTGCGACCCCAGAGACTGCAGCGCACCAGGCTCCCCCGTCCCTGGGACTCTCCAGGCAAGAACACTGGAGTGGGTTGCCATTTCCTTCTCCAACGCGTGAAAGTGAAAAGTGAAAGGGAAGTCGCTCAGTCATGTCTGACTCTTCGAGACCCCATGGACTGCAGCCCACCAGGCTCCTCCATCCATGGGATTTTCCAGGCAAGAGTACTGGACTGGGTTGCCATTGCTTTCTCCAATCAAATGTCTATTTTGAATCAAATATAAATTTTAATGTTTTAGTACACATTTCCACAAAGCACTTTTAACAACTTAATTTTCTAATTATAATACTCAAGTTAGTTTAAAAAAATTTTTTTTAATTGAGTTTCAAAAACTAGAAACAGAAACACTTCACTAGCTTTTGTGCTGCAAAGAGGGTGCAAAAAACAGCTGGTAATTTTCAACCTTGGCTGGAAGGGAGGAGATCCGAGTTCCTTCCCAGTCTGGTTGTTCGATTGTTTTGTGGCCTTCAGAAAACTCACTAAGTCGTTCCATTATTCTGTTTAACATTTGCAAATGTCTCTGCTTTATATGTGTTTTTCTGTTCTATGGTTTATAAAGATTTATAGATTAGCACCCACACTTTAGGAACTGATATTTTTAAGCCAGGCATTAGCCAGAAAAATAGATGTGCATTATGCTGGTTGTATTGTAACTGACTTCTACATTATCTTATTAATGTATTTTCCTTTGTTTGAACCTTTTCCATGTTACAAGAATATGAAACTGACCTCACCTTTTAAAAATGGCAATACTTCTAAAATAGAAACCATGCTACAATCATCATCTATTTAATGTTGTTATACTTTTTAGCTATGCTTTTAACATGTTGTAGCATTGATTTATTTGTAGTTGATTGCTCTTTTTCATTGAATTGTCCAAAATAATATCCTGAAAGGTTGCATAGTCCATCAGGATATGCAAGTAATTTAAATTATTTCTTAAGGTATGTAATACTTTGTGCTTTTTATTATATTTCATTTACCTTTGTGTTCTTTAATCACCAGTTTATTATACTTTCTTACAATTCTCCATTTCCCTCAATGTTTTACCAAAATAAGTATTGTAATTACATACTATCAGCATATTTCAACTTCTTGTTATTCACTGTCATCTATTATTTTTAACATGTATATTGAGGATACAAGCTACTGATTCAAATCTCCAGGGGACATCATTATTAAAGTCCTACCACTTTAAGAATTCTTTTTATTCTTGCTCTTTACTTCCTACTTTGTCACAAATCTTTAATCTCAGACAATATTTAATTTTCTTATTGTAATCTATTTTATTAATATCCTTCTGTGAGAAGGGATTGGCTTAAAAATTAAAAACCTACCTGGAAGTCTAAATAAGATACATTAGCTTATAATCATTTGTGATTGATCTCATTTAAAAAAAAATTGTTAAAGATAGGCATCATACCATGTATTTTCCTCTTATCTCTATCTGCAATCACAAATATAAATGTACTATCTCTAGTCAACCAACTGTGAAAATAATTGTGCTTACACAGAAATAATTAGACAGGTTTAAACGGAACATTTACTCAAAATTATAGTAGCATAAAGGCATCATTGACACATAACTTGTATATTAATATTGTTAAACAAGGGCTAAGATAACAGAGTTTATTTCTCATTTATGTCTTAAAAATTATTCACAATTTCTCTTCCCATATTCTGAAATGTTATTGATGTTTTTCAAATTTTAATTATACTAAGTATTAATATTTTTTCAATGAAAAACTTTAAATGTTTGAGTAAAACAGACTCTTTTGTCATATGAAATTATATAAACATCATTTATTTTTATTCAGTGACTTACAAGAAAGTGATGGAAACCTAAAATGATGATCAGTTAGTGATAATTTCAGAAACATTTCTCTCTATGAATGGACTTCCACAAAGGGAAAACATACTCAAAATGATGTCTTTTGGAAGTTGAAACTTGCTTGTGAAGTGTAAACAAGATTATTTATCATGTGAAGAGTAATGACGTGAAAAAAATTCTCACATTATTTTATTTTTGTGATAAATATGATTGCTGAGTCTAGAACACTGAGTGATCAAGAGGTTTTATTTTTGTTTTTCATTAATGGGTATCCAAGTATTTATAGGTAACTTTTCTCATATAAGTGAAAGTGAAGTCACTCAGTCGTGTCCGACTCTTTGCGACCCCATGGACTGTAGCCCAACAGGCTCCTCCATCCATGGAATTTTCCAGGCAAGAGTACTGGAGTGGGTTGCCATTTCCTTCTCCAGGGGATCTTCCTGACCCAGGGATTGAACCCGGGTCTCCTGCATTGCAGGCAGATGCTTTACCATCTGAGCCACCAGGGAATCCAATATAAATCTAATATAAACACAGGTTTAAAATTAAAAGAATTCTAAACTAAAATTGTAATAAAATTTTTAGGTGTGAAGTTGTCTCACTGCAAAAGAAGTTTCAGTTAAATTATTATGTACATAATTGACCCTTTAATCATAAGGTTGATATCCTACTTCAAGGTGTTTTTTCACTTTGCCTCTTTAAATCAGAAAATAAAAATAAGCTTTCTATGTAAGCAGGTAATTTAATGTAGTCACTTCCTAAATGTTCATCATTGCCCTCATATTTGTGAGAACTGAAGATTTTATTTATACTTGCAAGAAAGTACTTTTAAAAACTTTTAAACAGTGCCTATTACTGTCTTCTTTTTGAAGCCTGAAATTAACATTATGTATTGTTTATACTTTCAGTGCTAAGATTAAGGTTTATGTATACACTTTTTTAAGTGATGTGTCATATTTACAATGTCCTGTGGTCCATTACTATAGCATTTGAGAGGAACCACATAATTATGGTCTTATAGGTTGTCCTGTAAATATACTAATTTTGTTCCATTTCTCTACTATCCTTGTCAATAGAATGGCTAAATCTCATTTTTCTCATCTTTTATTTTTTTCTTTTAAAGAACTTATAAGGCTGTCAACAAAAACGGATTAATTTTGTGCTTCTGTCACCATAAATTGTTCGATAATAACAGAGTTATCCTTGAATTGTATCTCATACTTTCACTGTGCAAAAGTTTACTGAAAGATAATATTTCAACGTATTCTATTCTTATCAGATACTTTAAATGTAAATATCCTGGTTCATGTTAGATGCTACGGAGCACTGAAGATATATGTATATGGTAAAATAACTTTTCCAGATGCAACTTTTAATGTATATTGTATAAGACCGAACCTAATAATCTGTACTTAGATACCAAAAGTCTCTAACACTGAGTCATCTCCAAATATCATTACCCAATAGAAGAAATAGTCAATCTAGTGTGTCTGGTAATTAACTAAGCCACTAGAAACAATAGAATATACACTATCTGTGAACTGCCCTGCTTTATCTGGAGAATTGTGCCCCTGATCATATTTGTCCCTGCTAAGACCACGCTCTCATTGGCTTCCAATGACAACATATACCCAAGAGTTATCAAACTTCTTTATCTTCCAAAGCCAAAGGTGTTCCTTTAGCTACCTGTCCTGATCAGTTCAGTTCAGTTCAGTTGCTCAGTCATGCCCAGCTCTTTGTGACCCCATGGCCTGCAGTACGCCAGGCTTCCCTGTCCATCACCAACTCCCAGAGTTTGCTCAAACTCATGTCCATTGAGCCAGTGATGCCATCCAACATGGCCTGATAACTATTTGAACAGAAAACTCAGTCCTGGCCATGCCTTCCTGTTCCTTCATGTGCCTTCAAATCAGTGGAAGTGGTCTATTTATCCCTCCAGTTCTCAGTGAGAAATTGTTTTTTAATGAGTACTTTTTTCTTTTATGATTGAAGGAACCATTCAATTAGGTGACTGGAATCAAAAGAACATTCTGATGAACAATATCCAAGATAAAGCCTCTTAGCATTACTCCTGGAGAAGGCAATGGCACCCTACTCCAGTACTCTTGCCTGGAAAATCCCATGGATGGAGGAGCCCGGTGGGCTTCAGTCCATGGGGTCGCTAAGAGTCAGACATGGCTGAGCAACTTCACTTTCACTTTTCACTTTCAAGCATTGGAGAAGGCAATGGCAACCCACTCCAGTGTTCTTGCCTGGAGAATCCCAGGGACGGGGGAGCCTGCTGGGCTGCCCTCTATGGGGTCGCACAGAGTCGGACACGACTGAAGCGACTCAGCAGCAGCAGCAGCAGCAGCAGCAGCAGCAGCATTACTCCAGTCAGGCTCACTCTGTATTTCCCTTGATAGATTCGTAGAAAGGTTTGATCTTTCATGAGAATTGGTTAGAAAATAAAGATGATTTTATTATTTTTTTCATTTAAAGAAAGAACAAATAATTCAAGTATTAGTGTATTTCTCAGTGTTGCTTTCAAGTTTAGCATCAGATATCCTCTATAAATTCATTCCTTTTCCAGCCAACATGACTGAGTGTCTACTGAATTGCAAATTCTGTGTGATATTCTGGAGAGTCAAGATTATAGTGTAAAAATCAGAAATACCCCAAGATGACCTTCGGGGCTCATTCTGGGTTTCCTGACCTGGGTCTGGAGATGCCCTTCTTCTTTATTTACTAGTCTGTGCCAAACTTGGCTTCCCATGGGATCCCAAGGTGCCCAGGCAGTTTCCCAGACATCTCTCTTATCAACATCTCATATCGAAAGTCAGACTTCTAGGCACCCGAATTGACCAACAGATCTTTTCTATGCAACTGACAAATTGATCTCCTATTGATCCCATCCAAAGGAAAAGCAAAGCCCTCTCCAATAGAAAGTACATCAGTACTTAATGTACAACAGAAAAGCTTTGACCAGTTAACTGTCCCATGGGGATGGTGGGAAGACTGCAGGACTTGAACTTTCTTTTCTATATCTGACCTTAGGCTTGTAAATTTCCCTGGATAGCTTCTTTGTTGCACAACTTGTTATGTTTGAAGTCCAGTGAAGGGGACTTGGCCTTCTGTTCTACCTTTTTATAAGAAAATGGCTTTTTCAGAGGGTAGCAGATTCCTGGGAACCAAGAAATCTGACTTTATGGACCAGCTGCCTAACATCAAGGACTATATAACCTTTGGGAGATATACCTCCTCCTATGAGTGGCTGGGACCTGCCTCCTGAGAAACCTGTATGCAGATCAAGAAGCAACAGTTAGAACTAGACATGGAGAGAAAACTGCCTCCTAATGGAAAAAAGATAAATCCTAATCAAAGCTATCTTGATAGGCAACCCAGGATGAATCCTTGGATAGTCCTATTCCTATACCATATAACCTTATATATCATATAACACGTTCCTGACTTCATTAAAGGTGAAGTTAAGCAAGGATAAATCAAAAAATAAATTCATACTAAGAAATAATAGTCAATAAAGGTATAAGAACATAGTCTATCATAAGGGTGTGGAAGGGATTGCTGGTGGTTTTCTCAACAATTATCTTTTTCTGTCTTTCCTGATAATGCTCCCAGTGTTTGAAGCTATGAATTTGGCCTATTCTTTTCTAGTCTACTTTGCAGCTAGGAGTGCTGAAACTGAGTACTGGCCACTGAGGTATAAGCACAAGCTTTGGATTTCACTTCTAGAAACCTTCTCTAAATAGACTAATTTTTCTCACTGCTTCTTCCTTTCTGATGCTTTTGACACAGTTGTAAAAATCACAACTCTAGCCATTATCTTAGACTGGGAGAAAGAGCTGCAGCCTCTCCTGGTGCAGTGATAAAGTAGTTCCATCCTTAAGGACAGTGGATACAGTGCTGCCTCTTAGAACTGGCAGCATTAGCTGCCCTTGTCTTCTTTAATGTAAGGATAATAACCTGCTATCTTGCTTGATCCATTGTTATATTGGAATTTACTCTCAAGCCTAGGTAAACCTAATCCCAGCTGATGTTTTCTGAACTAGCAATGATTTAGATTTGAGACAGCTGGATATGAGGACAAAGGTGTGATTGACATACCAGGACAAAGGCATGGCTACCATGGCAGTCTGCAACTATACTTTGTACCAACATAATGCCAGGCCTCCACCTAATTTGCTCTTGACTCCCATAAGGTAATGATGAGAGACTGTCAGTGAAGGAAACTGAGGCTTAGGCAGGAAGTAAGCTGGATTGAGAAAAGGCAGAGGACTGAGATCAAATTGCCAACATCTGTTGGATCATAGTAAAAGCAACAGAGTTCCAGAAAAAACATCTACTTCTGTTTTATTGATTATACCAAAGTGGAACACAACAAACTATGTGGCTCACAACAAACTGTGGAAAATTCTTCGAGATGGGAATAACAGACCACTTTACCTGCCTCCTGAGAAACCTGTATGCAGATCAAGAAGCAACAGTTATAATTGGACATGGAATAATGGACTGGTTCCAAACTGGGAAAGGAGTACGTCAAGGCTGTATATTGTCACCCTGCTAATTTACCTTATATGCAGCATACATCATGTGAAATGCCAGGCTGAATATAGCACAAGCTGGAATCAAGATTGCCAGGAGAAATGTCAATAACCTCAAATAGGCAGATGACACCACCCTTGTGGCAGAAAGCAAAGAGAAACTAAAGAGCTTCTGATAAAAGTGAAAGAGAGTTAAAAAGCTGGCTTAAAACTCAAAGTTCTAAAAACTAAGATCATGGTGTCCAGTCCCATCACTTCATGGCAATTAGATGGGGAAACAATGGAAACAGTGACAGACTTTATTTTCTGGGCTCCAAAATCACTGCAGATGGTGACTGCAACCATGAAACCAAAGACACTTGGTCCCTGGTAGAAAACTGTGACCAACCTAGATAGCATATTAAAAAGTAGAGACATTACCTTGCCAAAAAAGGTCTGTCTAGTCAAAGCTATGATTTTTCCAGTAGTCATGTATGGATGTGAGAGTTGGACCATAAAGAAAACTGACTCTTGAGAGTCCCTTGGACTGCAAGGAGATCAAACCAGTCAATCCTAAAGGAAATCAATCCTGAATATTCATTGGAAGGACTGATGCTGAAACTTCAATACTTTGGCCATGTGATGTGAAGAACTGACTCATTGGAAAAGACCCTGATGTTGGGAAAGACTGAAGGCAGGAGAAAGGGACAACACAGGATGAGATGGATGGATGGCATCACCAACTCGATGGACATGAGTTTGAGCAGACTCTGGGAGTTGGTGATGGACAGGGAAGCCTGGCATGCTGCAGTCCATGGGGTCACAAAGAGTCAGACACGACTGAGTGACTGTACTGAACTAAAGAACATTAAGATAAGTCATGGCTACCACATGGACCTGAACTTCAGTTTAGGGAATTATATATACACATACATACACCTAAGAATATATGCATATGTGTATTTATACATATGGATGTGAGAGTTGGACCAAAAAGAAAACTGACTCTTGAGAGTCATAAATATGTCATGTGTATAAATATATATGTATTTAGTGTATATTCATCTGTATATAAATTTCCACATAGATACAAATATAGTAACTACTTAAAAGATGACTGCTTTTTATATATCAGTACAACAAAAATATCCAAAATTAGAATCTTTATTTTCATATTCCTTTTTTTTTAAACTTATTTATTGAGTCCAGGGATTAAAACAAAATTAGGATGAAATAAATGTTTTTTCAATATTTATTGTGAGATAATATAGTTAATGTTAAATCTCTCTTTATCCCTATTCTTTGAGCATAAACAGCTTATAATAAAAGATCCTTAAGTTGTAAATTAAATTAAAGAGATCATCCCTGATTAAAATATGAATGTGACATGAAAGCACCTCAGTGTGTGTGGCAAACTCAAATCCAAGTAATTTAACTGCTCATGTCTCCAACATCTGAGCATTTTGCTTATTCCATTAAAAATAATGACAGACCTTCAGGATTTCAAAGAAATCCATAAGGATTTTGTTCAACCAAAGGGTTACTGAAACATTTCTAGAGAGTTGACAAAATGCCTTTAATAGATTATGAAGACAGTCATTAAAAAATAAGATCATATTTATCAGAGTAACATGAAAAAAGCATCCCAGTGTGCTGTATTGATAATGGGAATTTTAATTAATTTATATCACATGGTGTTTCTGTAACACAATCCAGGGCTTTGGGAGTGAAGTATTGTGGTTTATTGAGAAAGTTTCTTGGTTTCTAAGTCGTTGACATCTTAAGTGCCATGTTTAGAATTAATAACTTTGTTAATACAGTTGTTGGCTATGGTTTTCCTCTCAAGTGCAATTATTAGATAATATTCATTTGCAGATATTGGAGAATTTTCATCCTAGTGTCAAAAAGGATAAAATTTAGATCCCTGATAAGTAGTCATTTTACAGTTTTTATCAAGTATCCTAAATACTTTTCTAAATATCAACATTTATTTTGCATGATCAGATGATACCACATTTATGGCAGAAAGTGAAGAGGAACTAAAAAGCCTCTTGATGAAAGTGAAAATGGAGAGTGAAAAAGTTGGCTTAAAGCTCAACATTCAGAAAACGAAGATCATGGCATCTGGTCCCATCACTTCATGGGAAATAGATGGGGAAACAGTGGAAACAGTGTCAGACTTTATTTTTGGGGGCTCCAAAATCACTGCCTGCAATGCAGGAGACCTATGTGGAAAAGATCCCCTGGAGAAGGAAATGGCAACCCACTTCAGTATTCTTGCCTGGAAAACCCCATGGATGGAGAAGCCTGGTGGGCTACAGTCCATGGAGTCTCAAAGAGTTGGACATGACTGAGTAACTTCACTTTCACTTGTAAACTTTTTATTTATTTTTTATTTTATATTGGGATATAGTTGACTTACAGTGTTGTATTAGTTTCAGGTATATAGCAAAGTGATCCAGTTGTACATATACTTCTCTGGTGGCTCAGCTGGTAAAGAATCTGTCTGCAATGTGGGAGACCTGAGTTTGATCACTGGGTTGGGAAGATCCCCTGGAAAAGAGAACAGGTACCTACTCCAGTATTCTGGCCTGGAGAAATCCACGGACTGTATATTCCATGGGTCACAAAGTGTCGGACGTGACTGAGTGACTTTCACTTTCATATATATATATTCATTCTTTTTCAGGTTCTTTTTTTCAAATAGGTTATTATAAAAGAGTTGCTTGTACTCTACAGTTCGTCCATGTTGATTACCTATTTTATATATAGTAGTGTGTATATGTTAATCCCAAACTCCTAATTTATCCCCTCCCCCGACCTTTCCCCTTTGGTAACAGCAATTTTGTTTTCCATGTCTTTGAGTCTCTTTCTGTTTTTAAATAAGTTCATTTGTTTCATCTTTTTATATCGATTGTAAACTATATATTTTGGTTTTGTTACAAAGAATAGTTTCCTGGTTTGTCCTTTTCTTTTATTTTATCGTGGATAAATGAAAGTGTTGGTGTAGACTTACCAAATAACTATACTTGCAATACTGTTATGTTCATATTTAATTTATTTGGAATCTCTTTGAAGTAGAGTAAGGATTGTTACTGAAAAAGATTTGCAATGTTATAATGCATTTGCCTACTTAGATTCACTGTCACAGAACTGGCAAGATTTTTGGGGGCTCCAAAATCACTGCAGATGGTGATTGCAGCCATGAAATTAAAAGACGCTTACTCCTTGGAAGGAAAGTTATGACCAACCTAGATAACATATTGAAAAGCAGAGACATTACTTTGCCAGCAAAGGTCCGTCTAGTCAAGGCTATAGTTCTTCCAGAGGTCATGTATGGATGTGAGAGTTGGACTGTGAAGAAGGCTGAACGCCGAAGAACTGATGCTTTTGAACTGTGGTGTTGGAGAAGACTCTTGAGAGTCCCTTGGACTACAAGGAGATCCAACCAGTCCATACTGAAGGATATCAGCCCTGGGATTTCTTTGGAAGGAATGATGCTAAAGCTGAAACTCCAGCACTTTGGCCACCTCATGCAAAGAGTTGACTCATTGGAAAAAACTCTGATGCTGGGAGGGATTGGGGGCAGGAGGAAAAGGGAATGACAGAGGATGAGATGGCTGGATGGCATCACCTACTCGATGGACGTGAGTCTGAGTGAACTCCAGGAGTTGGTGATGGACAGGGAGGCCTGGCGTGCTGCGATTCATGGGGTCACAAAGAGTCGGACACGACTGAGCGACTGAACTCAACTGAACTGAACTGATTTGTCTTTTCTCATTAATTGTATAATTGTGATCTTCATTTATATAAAGTAATGATACAGATCTTAGATTTTTTAAATGCCAAACCTAATGACATAATGCTAACAAAAGATACCAGTGTACTGATTCTTAAAGACAATGCTGAATACTGGGAAAACTGAATACAATAAGTATGACAAATGCTATTTCAAATGTTACTTATAAAGACTATTCAGTGAAATGGAAGATCAACATAAGTCTAAGTAAAGAACAGAAAGAAAATTTCTAAAATTTTTATGTAATCTACAAAATAGCATACACAGTAATATTAACAGTAAAAACTAATACCTACTGTCTAGTATCTGTTTGTTATGCTCCAGTCACTTTAAAGCATTGGTAGATAAAAGTTCATGTATATTTGAGATAACTCCATGAACTAAATACTGTTTTACAAATTAAGATCTCAGGCTTAGGAAGAATAAAATGTGTCCAATGTCATCCCCAGTGACTCAGAGAGTAAAGAATCTGCTTGCTGTGCAGGGGACACAGGAGTTGCAGATTTGATCCCTGGGTTGGGAACATCCCCTGAAGGAGGAAATGGCAACCCACAGCAATATTCTTGCCTGGAAAATCCCATTGAGAGAGGAGCCTGATGAGCTACAGTCCATGGGGTCGCAAAGATTCAGACACGACCAAAATAACTAAACATTAAATCGACTGGTGAGTATTAGTATCAGGATCCCATCTCATGGTTCATGGTTTCACCTGTCACATCAGTGTTTTAAAATTGGTTTACCTGTAATTCATAATAAGAGGTTTGTTTATACCATTGCAAACTCAGCATGTGGACACACACATATAAACACACTCATAACTTTAAATAGATATGTAACTTCAAAGAATAACATATATTAATACTAATGCACTCCTTCTTTTTTGCTTGTTTCCTAACAATTTGGTTCTGCAGCTTGATGAAGTAGACCCACCTTTTCCTGTCAGAGCAACAGGAAAACAAACTTCCTCTTTCCAGAAGTGGCTACAGGAAGTAGCCAAATACTTTGGCCAATTATTATCAGAAAAACATTTGACTATCGATTATGGAAAATTCACAGTTATTGTTTTACACAAAATGACTTGGTATTCTAATAGATAAAACTAAGTTGTGTTCACTTTAACTCGTTCACTTATCTGGAAGTCTATTTTCTGACTAATGTCCTAGTCAACTTATGTGGATAACACTGTTCAAAATCAAACATGTTATAGGAAGCAAGTTGCTTGAATGATAGAGGTCAGAAACAAATAGATCTGGCTCTTCATTCTGAGGCAACTGCTGACCCTGTTCTCAAGAACTCCTGCAGCATAACTCCCATAAAGGAAAATTGATGGCAAAATTTGAGATGTTTATACTAAAACACTTGTCCCTGCATGTCTTGAATATTTGTTAATATTGCACTTAAGTGCAATGCATTATACATGGCCTTGGAGAAGTAATAATGAATATGATGAAGTCTGACCAGACTCATGTCTTGGTTGTTTACACTTGCCACATTTAAACCACACCCCTAGCAGCACCTAAAACTATTTACTTGAATGCCTAAAGCAGTTTTCAAAAATTAAACTTCCCCTCTTCTTTGCCTCCTCCCTCAAAATATCTAAAAGCTGTGTTTACTTCCAAATTTAAGTTAAGGACAATGCCATTCTGATACTTGAAACATAGTCCTTGGAATCACTATTGACTCAGAACCTCAGTTCAGTTCAGTTCAGTTCAATTGTTCAGTCATGTCCAATTCTTTGTGACCCCATGGACTGCAGCACACTAGGCTTCCCTGTCCATCACCAACTTCTGGAGCCTACTCAAACTCGTTCATCGTGTCAGTGATGTGATCCAACCATCTCATCCTCTGTTGTCCCCTTCTCTTCCCACCTTCCATCCTTCCCAGCATCAGGGTCTTTTCCAATGAGTAGGTTCTTTGCATCACGTGGCCAAAGTATTGGAGTTTCAGCTTCAGCATCAGTCCTTCCAATTAATATTCAGGTCTGATTTCCTTTCGGATTGACAGGTTGGATCTCCTTGCAGTCCAAGGGACTCTCAAGAGTCTTCTCCACCACCACAGCTCAAAAGCACCATTTCTTTGGCACTCAGCTTTCTTTATAGTCCAACTCTCACATCCATACATGACTACTGGAAAAACCATAGCTCTGACTAGATGGACCTTTGTTGGTAAAGTAATATCTCTGCTTTTTAATACACTGTCTAGGTTAGTCATAGCTTTTCTTCCAAGAAGCAAGCATCTTTTAATTTCATGGCTGCAGTCACCATCTGCAGTGATTTTGAAGCCTCCAAAATCTCTCATGGTTTCCATCATTTCCCCATTTATTTACCTTGAACTCATGGGACCAGATGCCATGATCTTAGTTTTTTGAATGTTGAGTTTTAAGCCAATTTTCACTCTCCTCTTTCACTTTCATTAAGAGGCTCATTAGTTCTTCGCTTTCTGTCACAAGGGTAGTCTCATCTACAGTTATCTGAGGTTATTGATATTTCTCCTGGCAATCTTGATTCCAACTTGTGCTTCCTCCAGCCCAGGGTTTCTCATGATGTACTCTGCATATAAGTTAAATAAGCAGAGTGACAATATACAGCCTTGACATACTTCTTTCCCAATTTGGAACCAGTCTGTTGTTCCATGTCCGTTCTAACTGTTGCTTCTTGATCTGCATACAGATTTCTCAAGAAGCAGATCAGGTGGTCTGGTATTCCCATATCTTACCCACAATGTAATTCATCAGCAAATTGTGTGAGCTCTACATTCAGGATCTGTTCAGAATCACTTCTCTTTGCACTGCCACCACCTGCTTGACCCTCATGCAAGCCACCATTATATCTCTCCTGGATCTCTCCATAAGTATCCTAACTGGACTTTTCTATTCTCACTTCTTACCCTACAGCAATCCACACTCAATACTGCTATCAGAGTAATCTGATTAAAATGTAAGTTGTACCATGACACTCCTCTGACAAAACCATCCAATGACAATCTATTTTCATTCAGAATCTTAGCCCAGATACTTCCATTGACCACAGGGCCTTACATAATCTATATTCACTTTTACTTCTCTAACTTCACTTCCTATAATTCTTCTCTCACAATCCCCCATTCAACACCATTATTGTTCAGTTGCTCAATTATGTCTGGCTCTTTGGAACCCCATGCACTGCTCTAGACCAGGTTTCCCTATCCTTCACTATTTCCTGGAGTTTGTTCAAACTCATGTCCACTAAGTGATGGACATAATGTCATCCAACAGTCTCATCCTCTGTCATCCACTTCTCATTCTGCCTTCAATCTTTCCCAGCATCAGGATCTTTTCCAGTGAGTCGATTCTTCACATCAGGTGGCCAAAGTATTGGAGCTTCAGCTTCAGTGTCAGTCCTTCCAATGAATATTCAAGGTTGATTTCCTTTAGGATTGACTGGATTGATCTCCTTGCAGTACAGGGGACTTTTAAGGATTAATTACAAACAAACAGTTGACTTTCAATTCAATACATTTCACCCCTGACCTTTTTATTAGAGTCCATATATTTCTTAAATTAACTACCTTTAAACTAGAAATTAAGGGCTTTCCAGGTGGTACTAGAGGTAAAGAACACCCTTGCAAATGTAGGAGACACAAGGGACATGGGTTTGATCCCTGGGGCAGGGAAGGTCCCCTGGAGAAGGCATTGCAACCCACTCCAGTGATCTTACTTGGAGCATCCAATAGACAGGATCCTGGTGGGCTATATTTCATAGAGTTGCAAAGAGTCAGGCATGACTGAAGCAACTTAGCATGCACCAACTAGGATTTACAATGTGCTTAATGAATATTAATGCATTGGTTCTTAAAGAGAGGCTGTTACTATCCTAACATAAATTTTAAAACATTCATTTTTATAAATGAGTATAATTGGGAGAATATTAGTCATCCGGTGTTATAAGAGTGTTTTCAGGTATATTTTTGACTGGATTACTAATCCATGCAAATATTAGTTTGCACTCAGTTGAAAAAACAGTGTTAACATTTCTTGACAAGAATATTTGATATGATTGTATGATGAAAAAAATTTAGAAACAGTGCAATAAAGTACTTAAATTTTCAAAAATAGAACACTGAAATAATTATCTCTAGAGCAAATATGTGCCACATCCAGTAGCTAATTATTGCACATTTCTTTCTGGAAGTCATCTATCATTTGTAGTGGTTAAGAGCCCTGGTTTGGCATTCAGAAACCCTGGGTTTGAATCTTGCTCTGAAAGTGAAAGTTGCTCAGTTGTGTCCCACTCTTTGTGACCCCATGGACTATACAGTCCATGAAATTCTCCAGGCCAGAATATTGGAGTGAGTAACCTTTCCCTTCTCCAGGTGATCTTCCCAAGCCAGGGATCAAACACAGGTCTCCTGCGTTGCAGGCAGATTCTTTACCTGCTGAGCCACAAGAGAACCCTGGACCTTGCTCTCGATACTGATGAATTCTGTGGCTTTGGTCAAATGAGTCTTGCTTTTATTTAGGAATTTAAAGACTGCATCAGTCTTGTGATTTTGCTATAACATTAAATGAGATAATGCACATCAAGAATAATTCCTGCATGTAGTAATTTTTAATAATGGCAGTGATTTATGATCATTATTTCATAATAGACCTTCAAATACTGACTATGAAATACTTCTAACTGTCCTACTGTAGACAGTTTAGTTCAGTTCAGTTCAGTTCAGTCACTCAGTCGTGTCTGACTCTTTGACCCCATGGACTGCAGCATGCCAGGCCTCCCTGTCCATCACCAACTCCCGGAGTTTACACAAATTCACGTCCATTGAGTTGGTGATGCCATCCAACCATCTCAACCTCTGTCATCCCCTTCTCCTCCTGCCTTCAATCTTTCCCAGCATCAGGGTCTTTTCAAATGAGTCAGTTCTTAGCATCAGATGGCCAAAGTATTGGAGTTTCAGCTTCAGCATCAGTCCTTCCAATGAACACCCAGGACTGATCTCCTTTAGGATGGACTGGTTGGATCTCCTAGTAGTCCACAGTTCAGTTCAGTTCAGTTCAGTCGCTCAGTCGTGTCTGACTCTTTGCGACCCATGAACCGAAGCATGCCAGGCCTTCCTTTCGATCACCAACTCCTGGAGTCCACCCAAACCTATGTCCATCTAGTCGGTGATGCCATCCAACCATCTCATTCTCTATCGTCCCCTTCTCCTCCTGCCCTCAATCTTTCCCAGCATCAGGGTCTTTTCACATTAGTCAGCTTTTCACATCAGGTGGCCAAAGTATTGGTTTCAGCTTCAACATCAGTCCCTCCAATGAATACCCAGGACTGATATCCTTTAGGATGGACTGGTTGGACCTCCTTGCAGTCCAAGGAACTCTCAAGAATCTTGTCCAACACCACAGTTTGAAAGCATCAATTCTTTGGTGCTCAGCCTTCTTTATAGTCCAACACTCACATCTGTACATGACCACTGGAAAAACCATAGCCTTGACTAGATGGACCTTTGTAGACTTGATTAATAAGTAAATATAAAAACCATACTTGATATAAAATATATCTTTCTGGAATGAAATAGAATTTGTCTTGAAGACTGTGTTTAGGATGAGAGCTGGATGAAATTACAATGCAGGCAAATTTGGACTCTATTCTAACTTCACTTCTACTTATGACATTCTTCTGGTTTGAAACCTTAATAGATACCCTGTCCAGTCATCTCCCAAACATCAAACATCTTCTCCCCATCCGACCCTACATTATTGCATCATGTAACGATAGTATCATGTAAGAATAGACAGAATGCACATTGTTATATTAGTTAATAATAAATGAGCTTCTGTATACATATTAAGCTTTTATATGAAGACCTAAGAGAGTGAATCAGGCTTCCCTGGTGGCTCAGATGGTAAATAATCCTCCTGCAATGCAGGAAACATGGGTTCAATCCCTGTGTTGGAAAGATCCCCTGGAGGAGGGCATGGAAACCCACTCCATAGGTATTCTTGCCTGGAGAATCCCCATGGACAGAGAAGCCTGGTGGGTACAGTCCATGGGTCACAAAAAGTTGGACATAACTGAGAGACTAAGACACAGCAAGAGAGTGAATCACTTAAGATGGAATTTTAGGACTAAATAGTCAGTACAGGATAAGTTCTTCAAGCTGCCTGCTCTATCTCCCACTTTGTCTGTCTTTGTGCTGATGGTAAGATAAGAGAAGGGAATGGCTACCCATTCCAGTATTCTTGCCTAGAGAATTCCAGGGATGGAGGAGCCTGGAGGGTTCCATGGGGTCACAAAGAGTTGGACACAACTGAACGACTAACACTTCTTTTTCACTTTCAAACTTCTTTGGAACTCTGCTGCCTACATATTCCTCCTCCCTGTTGCTGTCTAGTATCATTTCATGGAGCAGGTCCTAAAGCCATGACTGCTCAGAAGCCTGGAAGTACCTTGTCTGGCTAGATTCATCCTTCCAGATAGAGAGGGACAGAGCTAGTTTCTACTATGGGAGATCTTCTATGTTCTGCCACCCTCTAAATTCCAGATCACCTGCTTTAGGCAGCATTTTCTGGGGATTTCTCACAGACTGAAATCTGTTTATGTTTATGTTTCTCTGTTTATGTTTCTCCCCTGACATATTATACACAATTTATGACATAATGTCTACACTGTATTCAAATTGAATATCAACTGTCTTATCAATAAAGTGTGAGCTCCTGAGAGCTTGGTTTGTGACTTTCATATTTTTGTACTTCCAGAGTCTGACAGAGGACGTTCATCACTTCTAATGAAATGAGTGGGAAACTTAGAGATTGAATGTTTCTCCCTGACCAAAGTATGTTTCCATTCTGAAATTTTGTCATTTGTTAAAATGTATTATGTACATCTATCTGTAGAGATCTTTTTGGACAAAAATAGCCTTCAAATAGCTCTTCCTGAATAGATGTTAATAATAATAGATGATAATAATAATAATTATATAAAACCAAATAGAATTAAAATTAGAATTCTCTGTTGTTTAAGCATTTGGACTTTGAACTTAGTAGTTTTATTTATTTCAAAAATATTTGAGCAGAAATCATGGAAATTTTAACCAGTGTCTCAGGTGGTTGGAAGAATCAGTTTTTCCCACAAAATCAGTGAAGTGATTTTAAAAAATGTAGGTAGACAAATGAAGAGTGAAAAATGCAAGCAATTACTGACTAAATCAGCATTAAACTGCCTTCCTCTCTCTTACCAAAAGTATTCTGGTAACTGTGTATTTTTTTCACTTTACTTTTGAAATGACATTTAATTTCAAAATATTAAAATAAGTAATGAAAGTGCTTACCAGTTGTGCAGTTATAATTTCAAATTTGCTAACTTCCTTTGTAATATATACTGTAGTTCAAATATTTCCTCTTAAATAACTATCTGGTTCATGATAAATTGCTGTGATAAAAGTGTTTCATCTGGTGGGAAGAAGTGACTATTCATTTTGCTAATGTACTTCACATCTGTCATTTTCACTCCCAAAATACTTAGTCACAGTAGAGAATATAAACCTTACCAAGTAGGTCTACAAAGTATGTTTTCATTTTAAAAATCACTATCTGTGATGTAATTTGGAATACTGAAATGATTAGATCAGTCTTATTTTTTCTTTTTCCTTTTTATCACCACTAAAGAATAAGCATGCTAACTATAGAAATGTCAGCTTTCATATTCCCTGATAAAATTACTTCCAGGATTTATTCTAAACTCAGTTTTTGAGGGTGAGGACTGATTCTTATGTGAGCATTTATACAGAGTTAAGTAATTGTTTGCAGTTGATAAGCACCAGCTATTTTCTACTGTTTAGGAGATGTGTGCATTTGCAGTAGGAAAAAAAAAAGCTGTCAGAGGAAATTTGGGTGGTACTGTTAATTCAATTAATTTAAAACTGAGTTATTATATAAAGGGAGGAAATAGATATCAACTGTTGAAAAAGGAATCTGCGGTACCTAGCAGAGTACTGTACAAATAAATAATATAATAAGTATTGAAATATTTTAGTGAGTAAATTTGAGAAATGGGTGACATAAAATAGGATCTTTGTTTTTCAGAAAAGAAAATTTTTCTTATCACAGTGAAAAAAATTTGGCAGGGAAAAGCCAAAAGAGAATACATTTGTCATTAAAAAACAAAAAAAACACATTTTCTTTAATTCTTTCTATTAAATGACACAGCCAAAAAGATCTAAATAAGATGTCACTTGAGTGAAATAGGAGTCAGAAAGCCATCTTAAATATTTTCAGTGAAGTGCATATTTGTGTACTTAATCTAGGAAATATTTAAATAAGCCAAGATGAAAGTATTTACATTTAGTTAAAGTTGACCATGACTAACTAAAGATATTTAAATATATGTATTAGAAATACACATGTAAGGGTAGTTTTGTTTTCAGCATCCCTCTGAAGAAATTCCTGTATATGTATAAATAAGTGTTATATAATCTGCCAGTTTTGCAAGTGGGGTATTAATGCTTATATTATGAGTCATTTTAAGAAGTAAAAACAGTGACATATTTAATAATATCTGACAAAAATGTAGCCAAAAATTAAAGAACACTTTTTGAAGCAAAGTTTTACATAATATATTATCATTGATTATGAATAATACCCAAGAATATATTTAATTGTACTCTGAGTCATATCAATAAGGAGGCGGTAAAATATTATTCACTGCAACTTTATTTCATATTTTCAAAATCTTCTTTTGAATATGTTAATATATATGTATATGGGAGATACAAAAAAGGTAATGGACATATGGGTTTAATGATAAAATTTTGAAGGCAATTGATAGACTATAGACATCAGAACCTCGGAGGGCTTTGTGAAGAGACATCAGGAAGCCTTAAAACTTCCTGAAATTGTATGCAACTAAGTGTATGTGCTGACTTGTATGTTTCTAAAGAGCGTCTGCAGAACTGTCATGACATTATCATGGAAACAGTGACTTAATTTTACTTAAAAGCAGCCACATGTTATCAATTCCTTATGGATTTAGGCTGAAGAATATTTAAATGTATTGAAA
This sequence comes from Bos indicus x Bos taurus, assembly GCF_003369695.1. Taxonomy (NCBI): domain Eukaryota; kingdom Metazoa; phylum Chordata; class Mammalia; order Artiodactyla; family Bovidae; genus Bos; species Bos indicus x Bos taurus. Next base: position 65,794,798 of record NC_040078.1, on the reverse strand, counting down.
ACAAATATTTGGTATGTGTTAAGATGTCTGGATACATTTTTAATAAATTGGGTTTATTGCAAAAAATATGCCTTCATAGAATGATATAGGTTGCAAAACTACATAATTATGGCAATTGGCTGAAATGCGTCAAATAACAGGTGTGTGACAACTGATAGCTGAAATGATATTTAATAGAAATTCATGTGGTAGAATTTCATTTTTTCTTTTCCATTTAGTCATCAAAAATACCTGATAGTATAAAATGAAAACAGATGAAATGAATTTTCACAAATTTCATCTTCTCCGTGAGTTCTTAGGAAGTCCAGAAACTATTCCTGTGAGGATAACTGGAATCTGCAGAATCTGTACATTACTTCATTCTGCCACTGACACACTGCTCACGGTAATGGAATATGAGGCAACGGAAGGCAGTTTGTTTATTAGGGCTTCAGGGTTATTTTTTTCCTCACTTTTCCCTTCCTTTGCCCTCTGCTCTCATTTTCTTTCCCCTCTCTGCTCCTCCCCTTATTTATCAGTTCACTTCATGACTTAAAAAACTAAAATGCTCTCAAAAGCTATTATATGACATTTTATTTTCATAAACTTTGTAAAAAGTAAATCTTAAAATGTAATAAATGTCAGTCTATCTGTGTTAAAAGGCCATTTCTGTCAACTAAAACAAGGAATGGAATCTACCTAGAAAAAAAATTTTAAGTTGGACTAAAGATATATTTATTTTTTAGCAAATCAAAAATAGTTTCTCTTTAGTCTATCTGCTAATAACCTTTTGGCTTTTATATACTGCTGCTTACTGTCACTCTACTAAAAAAAGAAAAACTACAAGTTGTCATGAACCATCTACCAAATGAACTGACTGAAGGAAGTAAACAAGTTACACTGTGTCCTAATTTATCATATTTATTCTTCTACCTGAAATCCATTCTAATACATTATTTTCACCAGGAAGTCAGTACTAGAAATGAAAGAATATTTTTAGGAGGTAATATTCAAGTGTCTTTGACATATAAATGATACACAGGCTGTATCTCTGTATTTCAAATTTTATGAACCAGATCAAAACTGATAGCAAATTATTTAAAGCATAATCATTTCTTGAGGTTGCTTTTAGAGACCATGTAAATAAATATTTTAGAGAAATGACTGTGCTTGAATCATAGAAATCTTAATATTAGGTATCTAAAAGCAATTGGTATTAATAGCTTATGTACATTTATATTTAGTGAATTAATTGGTTTTAAAATAAATGTGATTAAACTTGATTCTAATCAGCCCTAGAGGTTTTAAATATAATTTATTTACTCATACTTAAATCCAGAGAAAAATAAGTACTTTTAAACTTCATATTAACTGTGTATTTTTCAGTTTCTCATATACTGTTTGAAATGCAAGTACAGCTTACTAAGGTGAAATACCTAACACCTATAAACTTAAATTATCATTTTCCTCTACTATTTCCTAAAAATATTTGATGAAGTGTAAAAAATAGGGTTAGTTTTCTTGCTTTTACATTCTATAATATGTGTGGAATAGAACATTACAGTTTTCATATATTTTAATCTATGAAATTTTAATTAAAATATTTTTCACATATTTTAATCTTCCCTTAACCCATGGGAAGTTTAATTTTTAACAGAAATCAAAATGCTCTGTAATGAGTGATTTCGTTAAAATTTTTGAGATAATATTTCATAAGAATCCCAATATACTTTTGTTCTCTTGGAATGAAAAACATCTGAACTCTATCCCCAGTTGAATATTTTGTTTCCATCCGTAGCACATTAAACAATCTAATTTAGCCTTGGTTTGCAACATGGGGATAGTTTTCCTGGTGGCTCAGAGGTTAAAGTGTCTGCCTGGAATGCGGGAGACCCGGGTTCGATCCCTGGGTCGGGAAGATCCCCTGAAGAAGGAAATGGCAACCTACTCCAGTATTCTTGCCTAGAGAACCCCATGGAGGGAGGAGCCTGGTAGGCTACAGTCCACGGGGTCACAAAGAAAGGGACACGACTGAACTACTTCACTTTCACTTTTACTTTATGACAGGGAACCTTGGTGTGCTGCAGTTCATGGGGTGGCAAAGAGTCGGACACAACCCAGGGACTGAACAACAATGATAAGATAGTAGTGTCTGTTCCGGCTCCCTCATAGCATAATTTTGAAGGTTGGGATGAGGATCATCTGGGGTACAGATATGAAATAATGTTTGACCCCAAAAAGTACAATTTACCATAAGTATTCATATGCTGTTAGTGATCTATAAAACATTGTTGATTTCTGATTCTGACCATTAACATGGAACTGTATTCCTGGCTAGAAAATTGAGAACCTATAATCCAATCCATATATTTTACAGAACAAGAGAAGCCCAGTCCATGATTTGTGGAGTGACTAGATCTCAAAATTCCTGACCTATTTCAATACTACCGTTTTATTAAACACATCAACGTGTATATTATATTCATTATCCTATTATTGTCAAGAGATTTCCAATAAGGTTCGATTCTCTGATAAATAGACACATTTTATCTGGTTTATGCAGGCTTATTTAACTACCAGAAATACATTAAGTTTGAATGAAAATGAATCTGGCCACATTGGCCAAAAATATTAATCATCACCATCAGCATAGTAATCCACTATATTAACATAGAGTTTTATTTGACAGTGCACTTTACAAGTATAACTTTAGTCAATAGCATAAATAGTATAAGCATAAATAGTACATGGCAAAAAAGATAGAGGAAATTTCATTTCATTTTAAATAGTGTTAAAACTTTATCTAAAATCTTTCATCCAGCATAATGTTTTCTGATGTTGAATTTACTGATTTATATGATAAATTAACAGCTTTGTAGATTCCACATAAATGAATTTACATTGTTGTTTTGAAATTTTAGGACATTACTTAACAGAAACACTGTATTATAATTAAAACATTATTTAGTCCTGCCCAGAATCCAGTAGTGTCTTTTCTAGCTTAATCTCCCAGAAGCTGTTCTTAATTCTGAACCTATGCTCAGTTCTGGCATGCCATGTCGGACCCTTAAGTAAGGATTATGCATTGTTCCTGAAGAAAATGGCAGTATAGAAACAAAGATTCTGTCTGAAACCCATAGAGACTTAATTTTTGGAAAAACCTTGGGATTTGAATCTGTTTTTATTCTTTTATTAAATCAATAATATCTATCAAGTAGCCTGGATTGAGTTCTCGAATGTTGCTTTTGAATCATGTTTTATAAAGTGTTGACTTTACAGTAAGTGGAGTGGTATTAGGGAAACTCTACTGGTTCTTTTTGTGATTTATTAGGACAACTGAGAAAATCTGCTGCCCTTTTTCAGATACGTATTATTTGTGGTTTTCTGCTACCAAGAATCATTTTGGCTGTGTAATAAGAGATATACAATTGTTCTTCTGTATCCATGGCGAGAAGGCAAACAAATGACAGGTATGACACTAAATAAATATTCACAGCATTTGAGTCATAAATTATTTATTTTTGAGTAGCAATTGAGTTATGTTGTCAAAAGAAGTGTCATTCTGCAATGATGAATTGTTAATCTTTGATTCTCTTCTAAATCCCTTCCTTTTCAACCTGAATTTTAACTTAAAGAGATTTTAAAATGTGAATAAAAATGTGTTCAAATTTCTTATCAGGGGACTATGTTTCACACAATTTTCTGAGGTAAGTTGTTATTAGAGTTTGAAATATTAGTGGAAAATAATTTTCTCTTTTCTATTGCATAAAAAAGTCAAAATATTACTTGTTATAACAAAATCCCACCAGTATAACCAATAACATTATATTATATCTAATTGTTTTGCTCTCCTCCTGTGAATAAGTCTTGGGGTTATGGATAAAATAATTGCTTAATTAACTCTTCAAAAAATAAAACCAAAATCAACTATCTTCTTTATAAAACATCTCTTTATGATTTTTAACATGAGTTTGATCACTACTATAATTATTTCATAAAATATCTTTGAGATATTAGACACTTTTACAACTGGATATAATAACTTCATGAGAAATTACCCCATGTATATCCATGAAGGAACCAGATACATGTATAATAATAACTAAGTAGTTTTCTTTAGTCAAGTTTCACAGCGTGTACAGTAAAAACAAAATATATTTTGATCATTTGTCTAGGTTATAGACTGTAATTTTGTTTTGTTTCTTTTTATAAAACAGCTTACTTGCAGCTATTAAAGGATAGGAGAGAACACATTTTTAGAAGCATGTACATTGTACTAATAGGTATTCTTTATTAAAAGACACTGCTTTTACTCAAAGTTTCAGTACTTTCCAAGAAATAACACAATGTATTTTTGTAGAGATGAAATAGAGACTCTGAGTGAGCAAGAAGATGCTGCATATGGTGGTGTCTGAAATGGAAAATCTTGTAGGGAGATGTTGTTAAAAAGGAGCCACAGCTTACATTTAAAAGTCTTTTCAGACACAGCTGAGAAAATTCTCAGAAATATCTCATTTTTACAGTTCTGAGAAAGTGTCGTTACTAGTTCTTAGGGAGAAGCTATCATCTTAATTCCACTTGGAATTAAACTTGTCAAACTACTCTTGTAGAACACAGACACACACACAATTTCAAAAACTTTAAATGCTGATTATCATCAAAAGTTGTTAGGAAAAAGACTTTGTTGGGTTACACAAAAAACTCATGCTCTTTTCTTAGGAATACAGTCTAGAAAGATATAAACAATCAGGATTTTAAAACATTTTGAGAAACAGCAAAGATGAATTTTATTAATTTTTTAAAGTTTATAGTAAGAACAAGGGACAGATGGTATAATTTACTATATAATTATAATAATGTATGTTTATAAATTCTATTATGGTTTTCATGCTTTTTTTCCTAATCTGGGATCTCATAACAATGTTGTAAAATGGAAAACTTTTTTTTTTTTTTGGCTTGTTTCAGAAGAACAAGCTATGTTCAAAACTTAGCCCGAGTTAAACTAAAATATAAACCCAGATCAGAGCTTGGCACGTTTACTTATTTTGTTGTTGTTGTTATAGTACGCTCATTCACACACATGATTCTGTTCCTTTTCAGGAAGAATGAACCTGTGGAGTGGCCCCAGGTCCAGCCAGCCCCCTGTTCACTGAAAAAAAAAAAAAAAAAAAGCACTTGATCTCAGGCCCCTTGTCTGTAAAAGAGAGGGTTGAATTTCACATTCTTCTTTAGCTACTCCCTATCCTACCCCCTAAGATGTGAAAATGATTTTTAAACTGAAAGGCAAGCAACATATATAATCAAGGGGTATTACACATAGAACACAGAAGACTAAGATAAAGGGCTGTCTGTATGTTACAGTCTTTGAAGACTCACATTGCCTACAAATAAAAAATAATGGAGGTATAAAATCATGACTGCTGCTTTGAGCTCTCTTGGAGAACAAGAGTTGCAAAATTTGAGGACAGGTGTTTTCACGGTCAGAAAGAAATTTAGAGAACTCTGAAGTCAGTTGATTCTGAAAAATAGTGTTGGGAAGAAAATATTTAGGGAACATTTAGATAAAAAGGCAGTGATAATGGGCCAGAAGAGATCCTTTCCCAGTAAGGCATGTTAACTTTTGTATTATAGTACTACACTGGTATTAATTTACATGTGTATGTCACCATAGAATGAGTTCTTGGTATTTTTGTGGTCAAGATAAAGAAATCAATGCAGACTTAGATCAAAATCAGGTTAGATGGATTTTTAGGAAAATAAACAACCTGAAAGAATTTGAGTGATAGTTCAAATTAGCCTGGCAAGTGGTCTCTAAGGATTGGCCATATGCTGCTATGATTAACCATTTTTTTAGTGTATATTTTTATCTATTACTTAGAGATCTGCTTTAATAGTGCCATATGTCTTTCAAAAACTCATACTTCTGTTCAACTTTTTGTTTAATGAAGAAATAAAATACTAAAATGTTGATCTATGTGTTCTAACATTCTAATCATTAGTTTTTGCTATTAAATCAGTATATTCTCTTTAAAACAACCAATAAATTGTGCTACCTACATCCTTGCCTCCAAAATGGATCTGTGTCAGAACACGAAGTTAGAACTGAGAGGCCTTTGATTAATGTCACTAAATGTTTCTAGTATAAATGTATTGTCACTATTTGTTGTTGTTAATTATTAAGTCATGTCCAACTCTTTATGACCTCATGGACTGTAGAATGCTAAGTTCCTCTGTCTTTCAGTATCTGCCAGAGTTCACTCAAATTCATGTTCATAGAGCCAGTGATGCTATCAAACTGTCTTATCCTCTGCTGCCCCTTTCTCCTTTTGCCTTCAGTCCGTCCCAGCATTCGAGTCTTTTCCAATGAGTAGGCTTTTCTCAACAGGTGGCCAAAGTATTAGAGCTTCAACTTCAGCAACGGTTCTTCCAATGAACATTCAGGGTTGATTTCCTTTAGGATTGACTGGTTTGATCTCCTTGGACTGTAAGGAGATTGTCCCTAACCATGAATTTAATTTGGTAGTAAATTTACTGTCCTCATTCCCCAAAACAAACAAAATATTCCATTTATTTAAGTATAATTTCCTTTTTCTTCTCACAAAATATATATATTTTAAAATTTTTTCCAATTAATAATGGCATTTTTTTAATTGTGTATTGTGTGCAAGGCTGAAGCTCCAATACTTTGACCACCTCGTGTGAAGAGCCGTCTCATTGGAAAAGACCCCTAATGATGAAAGATTGAAGGCAAAAGGAGAAGGGAGCACCAGAAAATGGGATGGTTAGATAACATCATCGGCACAATGCATGTGGGTTTGAGCAAATTCCAGGAGATAATGGAAGACAGAAGAGCTTGGTGTGCTGCAGTCCATGGTATCACAAAAATTTGGACAAGACTTAACGACTGAACAACAATGATGTTACTTTGTTTTAGCGATTTTTCCAAATGAAATTGTATTTTGCATATTTGAATTATTAAAGACTTAAAAATTGGGACATAAACTTCCAATAGAGAAGCGGTATGTATAGACAACTTGTAATGTTTCTGTAGAGTAATATAAGATGGCAAGATGCGTCCAAAAAAAGTTTTCCACCAGGCCAAGAGTTTCACTTTTGCAATACGATATACATGGCATTGGAAACTATTTTTCACAAAGATAGCATATATTCTTTTAAGGATATTGCTATGAATGTTTTACTGACTTATGGGGAATAGTCAGTAGCTACATTAAAATTGATAAGCTGACATAAATGTACCATATTCTATGTTATTTGCTATAACATTGAATCTAAATTTGCTGTAACATTGAATCTAAATAACAGTAACTGATAGTAAAGCATACAATTAAAATATTTTGAATTTATTCATAAGTTTAACAAATATTTTAGTTGCAATAGATAACAACTAAGAAACTAATTAGAAAAGTAAAATGTGAAGTTTACTGGTCTAGCAATACTTGTGCAACTCAGTGATTTAAATTTAGCATCAATTTTGCCACTGTTGATTTACCTTGAATCCTTAACTAAAGTATATGTTGTTTCTGAAACATTCTTAACATATAAAATTATAAAAACACATAGTCAGTATTATTAAATTTTAGATTAGAGTGGATTTCTTACATACTCTATTTTACATAGTAGCAACTTTTTTTCAAAGGAGAAATTGGTAACCATCTGCTATTTCAATATCAGGGTCTACCAACAGTACAATACCTCAATATTAGCCTAGCTTATATTACCATATCTTTTGCTGTATGAGCTTCTATTTTTAGTGGCTGATCAAAATTAATGTGGTTCTTCTACCCAATGGCATTTATTTTGGTTATAAGATTAGAAATGTAAATTTGCAATAAAAAAAGAAAATAAGCTGGTTTTAATGAATATTTTACACATGACTAATTAACAGAATCCCCTACAGGAATTTGGAAGTAATAAGGAATTGACTGCAAATAAATTAAAAATTAATAAAGGAGTCTCCAAACAACTTTGTTTATGAACATTTAACAGTTTCTTTCTTAGTTATGAATATTTCAAGCTGTTTTGTTATTCAGCATGTATTATTCTTGTAGAGTTTATAATTTTAGAGGTGATTATACAAAAAGGGAGTAACACACAAAACAAAATGTCTTAAAATGATGAAAACCCACCTTGGGGAAACTGGCTAATGTAAAAATAATGACTTAATATTCATGGTTTTTGTCTAACAATACCTGCAAAATAGAGTCTGAATCCATTGAAGGATCAAGACCCTTAAAAGGAGCTAAAGAAAACCCAGCAGCTTGATTTCCATGAACAATAAAAATGCTTTCAGAGAAGAAATTTTTGAGTTGAAGATAATGCTGCTCTTTGCCAAATGTTTTGAAAATTCGTTTAAATGATATAGATTCATTCTTGCATGTAAATTGGTGAGAACATCTTCCCAAAAGGAATATTATCATGGCATCTTTTTTCAAGTATATTTAATCTTAATTTATTCAGGCAACTGAATATTTATGGGCACTTTCCTTCAGTGTTTGCAAACTAAAGACATAAGTTGAAGAACTTTAGCTGAAATGTGTCAAGAACCAAATTTTTAAGCAACTTTAATTTTTTCCCCTAATTAAAATGGAATAAACAAATAGATTGAGTGACAATGATTCCTTTTATTTATCTCCTCTCTGTTTCCACTTCAGTTGGAAACTTCAGTAACTTCAGTTGTGATTGGGACATAAATGATGAAATATGTTTGGGAAATATGTTACATAAAAAGTTTTTTACATACAACATTTGAATACATATGAAGAACAAATTTGTTTCATATGAACAGAAAACATTTATAATAAATAAATTGACACAAATAATAATAGATTTTATTATTTAGTAAAAAGAAGAGGTTGTAAAGTTACTCAAGTATAGGTCATAAATACCTTGCAATATTAGATCTCTTATCTGCAGATATACCAGAAATATTTTATAGTGAAATAATAGACATATAAGAGTGTTATAGTTTTGAAGCATTTCAAAAGAAAAAAATGTCAGATTCCCAAATTTAGGTTTATTGATATTCCATTTTTCTCCCAAATTGGAAACACAGTAATAATAATAAACAAACCTTATTAAAACACTACAAACTTTTCAATAGGAAAGAAGTTTTCCATGTCACCTACAAATTTTACTGCTCAGTTATTCAGTGTGTCCTACTTTTTGCGACCCCATGGACTGTAACCTGCCAGGCTCCCCTGACCATGGGATTCCTTGGCAAGAATACTGGATTTCCTCCTCCAGCCAAATTCTAGTGAAAGTGAAGTGAAATGAAGTTACTCAGTCGTGTCCAACTCTGTGCGACCCCATAGACGGCAGCCCATCAGGCTCCTCCGTCCCTGGGATTCTCCAGGCAAGAACACTGGAGTGGGTTGCCATTTCCTTCTCCAATGCATGAAAGTGAAAAGTGAAAGTGAAGTCGCTCAGTCGTGTCTGACTCTTAGCGACCCCATGGACTGCGGCCCACCAGGCTCCTCTGTCCATGGGATTTTCCAGGCAAGAGTACTGGAGTGGGTTGCCATTGCCTTCTCCCGCCAAATTCTAGAATAAAACTTAATTATAAATGTTCTGATGTAAAGTGTTCTCATTACTATCTGTCCTTCTGTAAATCTACCTACAAGATAAGCTTTTCACTTTAAAGGAAAAAAAAAAAAATTCATTACTTGGTATTGGTGATCAAAATCAGAATCACTAATGACTTGTGTATTTCTTACTGTAGTTTGGGCATTCAACTGTAGAATGCTTTTTTTTTTTTGGAAAGATAAAGAAGCAGAAAGAGTTAAGTCAGCATGCTATTGTGCTTCAGATAGATTGCATTTTGTTAGAAAAGGAGGAAATATAAATGTTGAAGGAAAAGAGAAAACCAAGAGAAACAAAACAGTGATATGAGACAGGGAGGGAAGGAGGAAAGGCCTCTGGCCTTCATCCAATAGTACTTAGGTATTATATGTGTCATGGCCAGAGTTCTTTGTAAATACATTTCTTTTTTTTTTTTTTAATTTTATTTTATTTTAAAACTTTACATAATTGTATTAGTTTTGCCAAATATCAAAATGAATCCGCCACAGGTATACATGTAAACACATGTAAATACATTTCTTAAAAATACATAATTTGCTTAGCTTTCCTTCCTTTAGCCAAAACAAAATACATCCGAAAGAGACACTGATCTCTCAGTTCAGTTCAGCTGCTTAGTCATGTCCAACTCTTTGCAACCCCATGGACTGCGGCATGCCAGACTTCCCTGTCCATCACAAACTCCTGGAGCTTGCTCAAACTTATGTTCATCGTGTCAGTGATGCAATCCAACTATCTCATCCTCTGTTATCCACTTCTCCGCCTGCCTTCAATCTTTCCCAACATCATGGTTTTTCTAATGTGTCTGTTCTTTGCATCAGGTGGCCAGAGTATTGGAGTTTCAGCTTCAGCATCAATCCTTCCAATGAATATTCAGGACTGACTTCCTTTAGGACTGACTGGTTTGATCTTCTTGCAGTCCAAGGGACTGTCAAGAGTATTCTCCAACATCACAGTTCAAAAGCACCAATTATTCAGTGCTCAGCTTTCTTTATATCCTGACTCTCACATCCATACTAGACTATTGGAAAAACCATAGTTTTACTAGACCGACATTTGTCGGCAAAGTAATCTCTCTGTTTTTTAATATGCTGTCTAGATATGCTATAGCTTTTCTTCCAAGGAGCAAGCTTCTTTTAATTTCGTGACTGCAGTTACCATCTGCAGTGATTCTGGAGCCCAAGAAAGCAACATATGTCACTGTTTCCATTGTCTCTCCATCTATTTGCCATGGAGTAGTGGGACTGGATGCCATTATCGTCATTTTACGAATGTTGAGTTTAACCCAGCTTTTTCACTCTCCTCTTTCATTTTCATCAACAGGCTCTTTAGTTCCTCTTCACTTTCTGCCATAAGGGTGGTGTCATCTGCATATCTGAGGTTATTGGTATTTCTCCCTGCAATCTTAATTCCAACTTGTGCTTCCTCCAGCCCAGGGTTTCTCATGATGTACTCTGCATAGAAGTTAAATAAGCAGGGTGACAATATACAGCCTTGACGTACTCCTTTTCCTATTGGAACCAGTCTGTTGTTCCATGTCCAGTTCTAACTGTTGCTTCCTGACCTGCATACAGATTTCTCAGAAGGCATGTCAGGTGGTCTGGTATTCCCATCTCTTTCAGAATTTTCCACAGTTTCTTGTGATCCACACAGTCAAAGGCTTTGGCATAGTCAATAAAGCAGAAGTAGATATTTTTCTGGAACTCTCTTGCTTTTTCAATGATCCAGTGGATGTTGGCAATTTGATCTCTGGTTCCTCTGCCTTTTCTAAAATCAGCTTAAACATCTGGAAGTTCATGGTTTATGTAATGATGACTGGCTTGGAGAATTTTGAGCATTACTTTGCTAGCATGTGAGATGAATGCAATTTTTCAGTAGTCTGAGCCTTCTTTGACATTGCCTTTCTTTGGGATTGGAATGAAAACTGGCCTTTTCCAGTCCCGTGGCCACTGTTGAGTTTTCCAAATTTGCTGGCATACTGAGTGCAACACTTTCACAGCATCATCTTTTAGGATTTGAAATAGCTCAACTGGAATTCCATCACCTAAACTAGCTTTGTTCATGGTGATGCTTTCTAAGGCCCACTTGACTTCACATTCCAGGATGTCTGGCTCTAAGTGAGTAGTCACACCAGCATGATTATCTGGGTCATGAGGATCTTTTTTGCATAGTACTTCTGTGTATTCTTGCCACCTCTTCTTAATCTTTCCTTTTCTCCTTTGCCTTTAGTTTCTCTTCTTTTCTCAGCTATTTGTAAGGCCTCCTCCAACAGTCATTTTGCCTTTTTGCATTTCTTTTTCTTGGGGATGGTTTTGATCACTGCCTCCTGTACAATGTCTCTCTCTAGTGATTGTCTATTCACGCCCCTTCTGCTCCCTTCCTCTTCTTACCTCCCCCTCCTCTCCCTCCTCAGGTTCCTCCTTCCCTCTTCCTTCTCCTTTTTCTTCTTCTCTCTGTCATTCCTTCTCTTGCCCTCTTTGCCTCATTTCCTCACTCTCCTCATCTTTCTTCTTGCATGTTCCTTAACTCAGAGAAGTATAATTTATAAATAAAACTATAGGAAAATGTTATATTTTGGACTATAAGTACATGATTATAGGTCCTGTATTCTTAGTAATACCACTATGGGTTGCTTTTGTCTAAACCTTCAACAAAATAACCAAGACATTTCACTTTACTTTTCATATTCTCATAGGCAAAACAAATTTTTGACTTTATCAGAATATCAGCAACCCATGGATAAAATTTATATCAGCACTAAATAAAATTTGCTTCAAGGATCTAAATGGTTGCAATTAAATGATTAAGTAACAATACTACAGTTGAGTTTGGATACTCATTTTGATCTCAAAAATAGTAATATAAGAATGTATCTACCTACCCACTTTTTATTAGTTCTACTGCCAGGCATTCCTATTTTGTTATTTACAGATAAGATTTGAACATTGAGAGAAATTTATCCTTTATTAATAGATGCATAATGTAATCTAAAATAAAACACTTAAAACTCTGAAGTTGCAAGTTTGTCATTGCTATCACTGTCATGTTATGCCTTCTTTGAAAATTCATACAGATAAGTTATAAAGTATATAGAACATGTGAGGTTACAATCGTTTGCCTTGACTTCCAAGCAAATAACAAATACATGCATTCAATTAAAGCTACGTTTGTTTAAAAAGTTAAAGACAATTTCTGATTCTAGTATGATCCAAAGTCTATAAAATACTTGATGGATGTAAACTCCTCATTCTATTAACTATTTCAGGGAGTTAATGTCACAGCTGGCAAGCTGTTTCTTCCTAAGAATTTAAATTATATCTTTGTGCCCTGAAAGAATTAATGATCCTTTATAGTTACCGATATATTAGACACCCTAGCTAAATAATTGTCCAAACATAGTCTCAAGAGTCAGGAAATTCAGAATGTAGTTTTAATACCATTTCTAATGGAAATCTGTCATACTGAATAATTCAGTTAAGAGAAAGTATCCTATTTCTTCAGTCCCCTCACTGGAAAAGCAATTGCTTTGATATTTTAAAATAATGTCCTTCGATAATTATTGTATAATAATGAGAATAAGAAAAGAACTGCAACAGTTTTTTATGATTTTTGTTTAAAGATGCTACTGAAGAATTCCCTGTGAACCAGTGGAAAATGTTCTGTCTTTAATATTTGTTTTTTTTTTTTTTTTTGTCTTTAATATTTGGAAATTTCTGTTCTAGAGGTGAAAGTTAGGTAAACAACTTTGACTGCTTATACTTGTCTCAAATGGACTGAAAAAAAAAAAAAAAACGAACAATTAATTTTTTCCCATGCTTCCAGCAATATCAAAGGCCAAGGAATATTAAAATAGCTATTTTTCAGCAATCTATTTATGCTTATTTTTGAAACTTATGATTGGTTCTCTATGGGCAGAAATTTTCCCATTCTGCCTACGTGTGCATGCTCAGTCACTAAGTCATGTCTCACTCTTTGAGACCACAGGGACTCCTCTGTCCCATGGGATTTTTCAGGCAAGAATACTGGAAGGGAGTTGTCTTTTCCTTTTCCAGGGGATCTTCCCTACACAGGGAGAGAACCCTCATCTCTGTCTCTTGCATTGGCAGGCAGATTCTTTACCACTGAGCCACACGGGAAGACCTATAGAAATTTATATTTTGGTATGTGTGTGTGTTAGTCACTCAGTTGTGTCCGATTCTTTGTGACCCTATGGACTGTAGCCTGCTGGGCTCCTGTGTCTACGGGATTCTCCAGGTAAGAATACTGGAGTGGGTTGTCATTCCCATCTCCAGGGGATCTTCATGATCCAGGGATCAAACCCATGTCTCCTGCTTATATTCTGGAAGAGCTACTAAATTACCAAGCTATACTTTTGAAACATAGAGTCTTAAAAAAAAAATACTACTTGAATACCTTGCAACTAAGCTATTTATGTGCATATTATATATAATATGTGTTTATATGCCTAACTCATTTTAAAGATAAAGAAGTAGCTACTCTTCTTAATTTATATATAACAGATTGTCATTATAAAGTCAATGGTAAAAATAATCTATCATTCATCTATAGTATTAGAGAATTTGAATTAAAAGATTTCTTAGTCTCTGAAACATTTATGTATGTGATAACTGGTGGAGATTTTAGCATGTTGAGTTTGATCTGTGGGGATTGGGAGTGGGAAGAAGAGGATGGCCAGGGGATAGGAAATATTCACCTTACAGAAAAGAAAGTGTTGGACTTCAAGTATGAAAGAAAATTCTCTGATTCCACATGGTAACTTTTCAGAACAAGAATTTGAGTAATCATTGACACAATTAACTGCAAATAGTGAAGACATTTTCTGTGAGAATTTAAAACAGAAGTATTTGTTTTATAAGTTTGGTCTATATAAGACAAAGCTGCTAATTAATTGAACTTCAATTAAACCAATATTTTACTGAGGAGATATTTGTAAAACATATTCTCTATAATTATGAGACTAAGACTCAAGTGGTGCAATGGGGATTGGGTTTGAGAAAGAGCTGTGTAAATAATGATATGACTGAAAAGAATAAATGGAATAAAAGAGTGGGTATATCTTTAAAGAAATATTGCTTAGTTGGGGTAAGTAGGCCACAGATCAGAAGCTGATGAGTTTAGCGCACTATTTCTTTCTATCAGCTTGCACATTATATACTATTAATCATTCTTCTAGTTATGAATTGACAATGTGTTTCTTTCAATATAAACAGGTAGAAGGTATTTGACTTATTTCCTTTTTCAGTACAGAGCCAAATATGTTATTCCCCATTTGAAAGTGGCCTCCATACCAAGAATTTTATTTTTAAAAATATATCATATTTATGTTCATTTATGAGTACAAACAAATCAAATAAATAGCTAAAATCTAAAAAAGAAGGCCAATATCTGAAATTCAAAAATCACATGAAAATCCAGATGGGGTCTAGAAATCCATATAGAAGTGAAATTCTATGGCTACTGCTTTGTTAATGAGTGATACATCAGATTTAAGCTATTACACTTGACACTATATTCCTAGTAAACTGAATCTATAGTCTTTAGATCCAAAGACACATACATCCAGAGAAAAAGAAACGCTGGGTACTGGAAAGAATATTCAATTTGATGACAAGAAATGGAGATCTGCTGATGTGGAAAAGATGGCAAATTGCTGCTTACAAAGTTTATGTATTACATTAGATAATATTATCTTATTGAAATTTGAGGGCGATAAAGCAAAATATAATCATCAAATATATCTAGATTTTAAAGTAAGCCATTGCATATTTTTCTTTCACATTTTCAAAAATCTGTTGAAATATTCAATCTTGTAATCATCCATTTACCACAATTATTAGTCAGTGTTTAAAATAAATGTTCTTTGCAAATTTAAACATTATATATTATTGCTTTGCTTTTAGTATGAAAATTTACTCCTTTTCCATTTCCTGAAATAAAGCTGTTAAATACCCTTTACCCAGTGATTTATAAATTCAATTTGTTTTTAAATAAAAGTACAGTGGTGCAATGTTACAAATTAGTATCACTAAAGCTTTTAATTAAAGTTAAAATATGTATGTCACTGTTAAGGAAATTAAAATTTTCAGAGCTTTAATAAGAAAAGCTATTTTTAAGGGGTCCTGAAGCAATTGTGCTTTTGAAGATAAGTCCTAAAACAGCTCAGTCTGGCATTTTGTTTTTATTCTATTTAATCTTTGCATCTTGCTTTCATAGATATTTTCTCCATGTGTGTATGTGTGTGTGCAAGAAAGCACCAAGAATGTATGTGCCTGGAAGGGAGAACTTTTTGCAAAACTTAGGAAGCAAACAAGGTTTCAGTTGAAAATGTGGAGAGTTGCCCCAGAAACTTTGGCAGTGATTCTAAAAAAGCCATGAATTTTTAAAAAGAATCTTAAGGGATTTTGTGCATTAAACTGTAGTATAAAAGGAATGATTTTGTATGGACTCATCAGGGGTGCAGGGTAACCGGCAGTATTAATAGGGACTCTGTGCTACAAGAACCCGCAGGTAGTGGATGAACAGCTGGGGAACAGTTTGACTCACAGATGCTTCCATGTTGGTAGAAGGCCTGTGGTGAAATTCATGGATGTTTTACAAATAACAAATCCACTGCCATTCCAGCTGTGCATTCTCAAGCTGCAGGTAATAGTGGAGGATCTTTATGCCAAGTGCCCCCAGAACAAAAACAGAATTGCTTGTATAACACAAAGCCCTTACTGGATAATAACTCTTCCTCAAGAGTCAGATCATTCATCTGTCAATACTGAAAGCCAAGGTTCTTATTTAACATCACAGTGAACCGGCAAAGTACATGGGAAGCAAATAGGAACCTTGCTTTCACTTAAATTTCTGCTTTACCTTCCATATTTATCAGGTCTGCTTCCTGAATATTTAAATATGCAGAGATCTCCAGTCATCTCTAGCCTCATCCCTTGGCAATTTGTTAAGGCTTAGAGTCTCAGTATAGATTTTCTTCACTGAATAAAGCCTTGTGGAAATGTGGACTCTGCCAGTTAAGTGAGTCCAGCAAGAAATAACCAGGCAGTATGAAAACCATTATGATGTTAAGGTTCTGGCGGCAACTCTGAATTATTCATCACTCTTCCTTCCTCTACCCAGCCAACATATGGTGCTGTCTGGGTGTTACTTTTATTGAAAACTGGAAAATTCTACTAAAATACAAGGTTTGCTTTGGTGTTTTTCATCTTTTTCAAATATTTATATTAATTTTAAAAAATATGCTCAGTTCTTCATCAAAAATATAAGATATCTCATTGCTGCTTATCATTAAGAAATTTCTGATGATTTGTTTTTTTGTTATGAATGCAAAAAAGGAGGTGTTGGACCTCTGAACCAGTTGGGTTGAGTCAGTGACTTGTCAAGCAAAATTCTGCAAAATAGTGTTAATTTTTAAAGACTGTAAATCTTGCTAAAGTTTGTATTTATTCTCATAAAGGATATTAAAATTTTATAAAAATTGTAAAAGTGATGATGGTTTTTAAATGTCATGAAAAATCTTAAAAGCATGTCCTATTGTTTCCTTCAATTGTACTTGCAAAAAAATTATTTTGTTTAAACCATTTGTTACTTAGTTTTACCCATGTACTCACAGGTGTATTAATCAATGAATGCTATTACTTGTATCCAGGAAGGCAATTCAATCATTTGAGGGTGATTTATTTTACTTGGGGTTAATTTGTAGGCAGCTCTAGAGCTATGTGGCTTTGAGAAGTTACTGAAGGTGACAAAATGAAAATTAACAGCTTTAGTCCTGTATTACTATATTACAAGGCTGAAATTGAAGAAGGTAGAAATAAGAGGCCACGGCAATCCCAAAGATGGACTTGACTTGAAGCATGTCAGTGTGCTTTGGGTTTTAACGTCACCACTGGTGGCTACTTTTATGCAAGAAGATCACAAGAAGCTTGTGAACTTAAAACATATGGGTAAAATGAGTTTCCTGGAAGCAATTGTTTATAATTGGCCATGTCGGGCAAGTAATTATGCATTAGCGTTTAAAAGTGCAAGCACTTTGCTGATTCTAAGATTATATATAATTTGTGTCTTACTGTTGTAATTATTCCCATTTTACAGTTGAAGACATTGTGGTCCAGAAGAGTTAAGTGGCTACCAAGTGATGAGGTGAGTCAGTTCTAGTCAATTCACAGAGGGAGACCAATTTAAGTTAGTTTTTCCTTCCTAGACATAGAAAGATTAATGTGTGGCCTTTGCAGTGATCCAAGCTAGAACTAACTAATGGGAACTTGAGCAAAGAGTGTGTTGCAGAAAATAATAGACAGCACAGAGGTGAAAATCAAGGCATTGGTGACTGACTGGTTGAAAGAGTGAAATGAAAATGACTCTGACATTTCAAGTCATTAGCTATGATAATAACAATATAGGGAACAGTTTCTTAAATTAACTCTTTACTTTGAGATAAATTTAAATTTACAGAGGAGTTGCAAACTTACCAGAAAGAGTTTCTGTATTCCCTTTACTTAACTTTCCTTAATTAACATCTATCAAAACCAAGAGATTTACATTATTCCAAACTACTTACTAAACTATAAAAGCCATTCACAAATGTACATAAGTGATAATCAATTTTCCTTATTTGAATAAATGTGTCTCTATTACCGTTTCATGTTTGCATTTCAACAAAACACTAAAGATTGCTTAACAGACTCTAGACATAAATCACCAGTTTGCTATTGATTGATCTTACTGAGGAAAACTCTATTTTTAAAACGCAAAGTTGTTATGGTGAGGATATCAATGTGACTCATTTTTTGATCTTGTACTCTGATGTACTTCAGCTAATTACATTTGATTGCACATCAACAAAGTTGGGTACTGTGATGACTTTAGCTCAACTCATCACCATTTTCAAAAGAGTTTGATAGTTATTTCAAAGGATTTATTTTGGCCTTCTGCTTCTGGCCTGAAATAAATAGATGGAGTAACAGTGACGAGGTTTACCTTTATGCCTGACAGGCACAAAAAAATGGACAAATATATGAAACATTGGTTTCCAAGACACTATGTTTCATGAGGAGAGGTATTGCTCCATCCCAGATTCCTGCCCATGGAAGTCAATTCCAGTACTGGCAGGCACAGCAAGGAGCTGATTGTCTGTTATCTGTCTAGCAGATGCGTGTGCTATACCCATTCCCTCACCAGGATAGTGTCATTGGGGTCTTGGGGCTACCTAGCCTCAATGCCATACCCAGAAGCAAAGAGACTAAAGAGACAGTGCAATTATGGCTGATCACTAGAATTCACATCACCTTCCTCCATGGTAGTGGGGAGATGACCTTCTACCCTACCTTATGTCAATAAAATAAAACAACACAGCACAAGCAAATGCTAGTACGTATTTCACTTCCTTCCCACTCTCAGTGTCTCTGAAACCCAGTGGAGAGCTGAACTTTCATATTCACCAGAAAACAACTACGTAAGCAGTTAGGGGCAGGGCTAACCATGCTCTTGTGTCTGCATACAGCTCCCCCGTTCCCAGTGTGGACTGCTGAGCATCCCCCTCAGGAGGCACAAGGGGGTAATGGAAATGGGATTGGGTGACAATCTACTTGCCCCACCTCCTTTCTCCTGGTGTCCGGGGGTCCCGGTGGAGAGTTGAGCTTCTGCCTCCAACCTGCGAGAATAAGGCAGTTTAGGCCTGATCCCTTCACTTCCCACATCCTCGGCTCAGTGAGATCAATGGAAAGCTGATCTTACCCCTCCACACAAAGGTAATAAGGTGGTATGAATAGGTGCCCTATTTTTAATGGGAAGGGATCATCAGGGTCAAGGAGAAGCTTATGTTCCACCCCAACTGTCTGCAAAGCAGCAGTGTGAGTCAGTGCCCAAAAATGTAGGAGCATTTTTGTGTGTCAGTGGGGCACAGTGGGAGTGAGCGAGCATACCCAATTGCCTAGTGTTACTCTGTCCCAAGGAACTGCCCCCTCAAAAGTTAAGAAAAAATTGAGAGTCTCATAGTATAACACTAACTCCATGTAGAATCAGGAAAATCACAACATGAGAAAATATAATCAATGGATGCTAACATCAAGATGAATCAGATGTTGATTTTATCTGACAAGATTTTTAAAAAACCATCCAAAAATGCTTCAACAAGCAATTACAAATTCTTTTGAACAAAGAAGAACATTAAAAAAAATCAACAAAGAAATAGAAGTCATAAATGGACCAAACAGAAATTATAAAACTGAAAAATCCAGTAACTAAAAAATGTCACTGCATAGCTTTAATACTAGAATGAAGACGACAGGGTATAGAATCAGTGAACTTGAAGAGAGATCAATGGAGTTTGCCCAAGCTCAACAACAGAAAGAAAGTAGCCTAAAGAAATGACATGTAGAAAAATAAAAAGAGCTAATATCCATATCAATTAAGTCCTGGAGGTGAAGAGAGTACTTGAAGTATTTGAAAAAGTCTTTGGATGAAATAATAGCTAAAAACTTCCCAAATTTGATGAAAGACATAAACCTATAGTTTCAAAAAATTGAGTAAAGCCCCAAATGGGCAAACTCAAATAAATCCATGCCAGGAAACTTAATCCAAGTTATGAAAATGAAGAACAAAGAACAACAACAGCAACACACACACACACACACACACACACACTCACACACCATATAAAGCAGCCATAGCACACTGACACATTGCTTCAAGAGGAAAGTCAATTTAAATTACAGTGTTTTCTCATGTGAAATCACAGAGGCAAGAAGGAAGTGACACAACATTTTTCAAATACTGAAAGAAGCAAACTGCTAACCTCAAGTTTTAAATCCTGCAAATATGTCATTCAGGAATAAAGAGGACATGAATATATTCTGAGGAAAGAAAAGTTAAAACAATTTGTTATGAGCAAAACTATGCTTGCATGAGTGCTAAGTCACTTCAGTTGTGCCCAGCTCTTTGCTACCTTACGGACTGTAGCCAGCCAGGCTCCTCTGTCCAAGGGATTTCCAGGCATGAATACTGGAGTGGGTTGACATACCCTCCTCCAGAGGATCTTCCTGACCCAGAGATTGGACTTGCATCTCTTACATCTCCAAGGACAGCTAAAAGTAAAGGAAGTTCTCTAAAGAGAAAGCAAACAATAACAGAGGAAAGCTTAGAACTTCTGAGAGAAAAGAACGTCACAGTGAATAAAGTAGAACAAGTAACAGACTATACTGCTTTTTATTGTGTTTCTTAAATCATAATTTAAAGAATTATGAAGAATTATTATTCCCTTCATAATATGAAGGAAAAATTTTTAACCCCATAAAATGTACCAAATATATAGATAGTAAATACTTAGGCTAATTATTTTTCAAAGGTGGGAAGGGTAAAAGGTCCTAAGTTGAAGTAAGGTTTCTACACTTCACTCAAAGCAGTAAATAGATGATCTGTATATACTGTATTTATATATATATATATATATATATATATATATATATATATATATATATTGACTATGCCAAAGCCTTTGACTGTGTGGATCATAATAAACTGTGGAAAATTCTGAAAGAGATGGAAATAACAGAACACCTGACCTGCCTCTTGAGAAACATGTATGCAGGTCAGGAAACAACTGTTAGAACTGGACATGGAACAACAGACTGGTTCCAAAGAGGAAAATGGGTACATCAAGGGTGTATATCGTCACCCTGCTTATTTAACTTATATGCAGAATACATCATGAGAAACGCTGGGCTGGAAGAAGCGTAAGCTGGAATCAAGATTGCCGGGAGAAATATCAATAACTTCAGATATGCAGATGACACCACCCTTACGGCAGGAAGTGAAGAAGAACTAAGGAGCCTCTTGATGAAAGTGAAAGAGGAGAGTGAAAAAGTTGGCTTAAAGCTCAACATTCAGAAAATGAAGATCATGGCATCTGGTCCCATCACTTCATGGCAAATAGATGGGGAAACAGTGGCTGACTTTATTTTGGGGGGCTCCAAAATCACTGCAGATGGTGATTGCAGCCATGAAATTAAAAGATGCTTACTCCTTGGAAGGAAAGTTATGACGAACCTAGAGAGCATATTAAAAAGCAGAGACAATACTTGGTCAACAAAGGTCTGTCTAGTAAAGGCTATGGTTTTTCCAGTGGTCATGTATGGATGTGAGAGTTGGACTATAAAGAAGGCTGAGCGCCAAAGAATTAATGCTTTTGAACTGTGGTGTTGGAGAAGACTCTTGAGAGTCCCTTGAACTGCAAAGAGATCTCCTAAAGGAGATCAGTCCTGGGTATTCATTGGAAGGACAGACGTTGAAGCTGAAACTCCAATACTTTGGCCACCTGTTGCAAAGAGCTGACTCGTTTGAAAAGACCCTGATGCTGGGAAAGACTGAGGGTAGGAGGAGAAGGGGCCGACAGAGGATGAGATGATTGTATGGCATCACCGACTCAATGGACATGGGTTTGGGTGGACTCTGGGAGTTGGTCATGGACAGGGAGGCCTGGTGTGCTGCTGTTCATGGGGTCACAAAGAGTTGGACATGACTGACAGACTGAACTGAACTGATATAGTAATATTTGAAATAACCACTCTACCCTCTGTATCGTATAAAGGTATATATTCCAATATACTCTAAATGAATCCAGATGAAATCTTTTCCTGGGAAGCCAAAGAAAGAGAAACAGAATAATAAGAAGCAAATAAAGCAAATAAACAATGATATGAAGGTAGATGTGTCTGTAAAATGGTGACAAGAGGGATCCTTGTGGGGTGGAAATGTTCTGTACCTTGACTATATCAGTGTCAGTATCCTGACTGCATATTGTTCTATATTTTTCAAGATATCATTATTGGGGAACCTGGGTAATGGGTTTTGGCATTTCTTTATAGTGTTTCTTACAACTGCATGTGAATTAATTATTTTGAAAAAAAAAAGGTTAATTAAAAATATACACTATTACTGTGAGATACCATGATATACCTCTTAGAATATAAAAAATTTAAGAAGACTGATTATACCAAGTGTTGGCAATTATTTGAAGTGACTAACTCTCTTACTGCTGGCCAGAGTGTAAAATTATGCAGCCACTTTGGGAAAGAGTGTTTGCTTATTTCCTGAAAATATTTAACCATACATCTGCCAAATTACTTAGCCACTGTATACCTTGATATTTACTGAAGCATATGTTCATAGGATGGTTTGTTCAAGAATCCTTATAGCAGTACAACCAAGATGTCCTTTCATTGGTGAAAGGACAAACAAGTTTTTATATAATAACATACTAGAACATAGCTTTGCAGTAAAAGAGATGAAACTACAGATGTTAACAATAACATAGATGAAATAAAATGATAATTAACTGAGTCAATGAAAAAGAAGAGAACATGTGTATGATTGTATTTATAGAAACCTTTAGAAAATGCAAGGTAATCTATTAAGACAAAAAACCACATTAGTGATTACATAGGAACTGGAAGTGACAGAGGGAGTTATACTAACTGAATTCTGCCAAGACAATGCACTAGTCATAACAAATACCTTATTTCAACAACACGAGACGACTCTATATATGGACATCACCAAATGGTCAATACCAAAATCAACTTGATTACATTAATTGTAGCTGAAGATGGAGAAGCTGTATACAGTCAGCAAAAAGAAGACCTGGAACTGACTATGGCTCAGATCATCAGCTTCTTATAGTAAAATTCAGGCTTATACTAAAGAAAACCTGGAAAAACCCTAGGCCAGCCAGTATGACTTCATATCCCATATGAATTTGCAGTAGATGTAATGAATAGATTCAAGGGACTAGATCTAGTTAGCAGTGTGCCTGAACAACTATGGACAGAGGTCCATAATATTGTACAGGAGGCAGCAAATGAAACCATGCCAAAGGAGAAGAAAAGCAAGAAGGCAAAGCAGTTATCTGAAGAGGCTTTGCAAATAGCAGAAGAATAAAGAGAAGTGAAAAGGAAGGGAGAGAGGGAAAGACACATCCAATTAAATGCAGAGTTCCAAAGAATATCTAGGAGAGACAAGAAGGACTTCTTCAATGAACAGTGCTTAATAATAGAAGGAAATAGGAAAACAGGAAAGATTAAAGATCTCTTCAGGAAAACTGGAAACATCAAGGGAGCATTTTGCCCAAAGATGGGCACAATAAAGGATAAAAATGGTAGAGACCTAGTAGACACTGAAGAGATCAAAATGAGATGGAAAGAATACATGAAACATCTACAACTGTATGAAGAAGATCTTAATGACCTGGATTACTACGATGGTGTGGTTAGTCACCCAGAGCCAGACGTTCTGGAGTACAAAGTCAAATGGGCCTTAAGAAGCACTGCTGTTAATAAAGCAAGTGCATGCGATGAACTTACAGCAAAACTATTTGAATCCCTAAAGAATTAAACCACTAAAATTTTGAAGTCATTATGTCAGCAAATCTGGAAGACCCAGCAGTAGCCACAGGACAGGAAAAGGTCAATCCTCATCCTAATTCCCAAGAAGGGTAGACCAAAGAATGTGCTAACCACTGGACAATAGCATTTATCTCCCATGCTATGAAGGTCATGCTTAAAATCTTGCACGCTGTGTTTCAGCTTATGTGAACGAAGAACTTCCAGGTGTCCAAGCTGCATTTCGAAAAGGAAAAGGAACTAGAGATCAAATTGTCAACATTTGCTGGATTATAGAGAAAACAAGGGAATTTCAGAAAAACATCTATCTCTGTTTCATCAGCTACACTAAAGCCTTTGACTGTGTGGATCATGACAAACTGTGGAAAGCTCTTAGAGAAATGGATATACCAGACACCAGACAATCTTACCTGTCTCCTGAGAAACCTGTATGCGGGCCAAGAAGCAACAGTTAGAACACTGTATGGAACAACTGATTGGTTCAAGATTGAGAAAGGAGTACAGCAAGGCTGTCTGCTGTCACCCTGTTTGTTTAACCTATACGCTGAGCACATCATGAGAAATGCCGGACTGGATGAGTTACAAGCCGAAATCAAGATAGGCAGAAACATCAACAACCTCAGATATGTGGATGATACCACTCTAATGGCAGAAAGTGAAGAGGAATTTAAAGAACCTCTTGATGAGAGTGAAGGAGGAGAGTGAAAGAGCCAACTTAAGGCTAAATATTAAAAAAAACAAAAAACAAAAAACTAAGATCATGGCCCCATTGCTTCATGGCAAATTGAAGGGGAAAAGATGGAAGTAGTGACAGATTTCCTTTTCTTGGGGTCGAAAATCACTGCAGATGATGACTGCAACCATGAAATCAGAAGATGATTGCTTGTTGGAAGGAAAATGATGACAAACCTAGACAGTATGTTGAAAAGCATAGACGTCACTCTGTTGACAAAGATCTGTATAGTCAAGGCTATGGTCTGCCCAGGGCTCATGTACAATTGTGAGAGCTGGACCATAAAGAAGGCAGATCCAATGCCTTTGAAATATGGTGCTGGAGAAGACTCCTGAAAGTCCCTTGGACAGCAAAAATATCAAACCAGTCAATCTTAAAGGAGGCCAACTCTGAATATTCACTGGAAGGACTGATGCTGAAGCTGAAGCTCCAGTATTTTGGCCATCTGATGTGAACAGAAGACTCATTGGAAAAGTCCCTGATGCTGGTAAAGATTCATGGCAGAAGAGGGCATCAGAGGATGAGACGGCTGGATGGCATCACTGATGCAATGGACATGAACTTGGGCAATCTTTGGGAGATGGTGAGGGACAGGGAGGCCTGGTGTGCTGCAGTCCATGGGGTTTGCAGAGTCGGACATTACTGGGGGACTGAACAACAGCAAATACATATATATATATATATATATATATATATATATGATGTGGTTAAATGAAGAAAATATCTATGTGAATTTTATTAATTTTTAACCACATTTAATATATATTTGTACATATGTGCTCAGTCACTGAATCATATCTGACTCTTTGTGACCTCAAGAACTGTAGCCCACTGGGCTTCTCTGTCCATGGGATTCTCCAGGCAACAATACTGGAGTGGGTTGCCATGCCCATCTTCAGGGGATCTTCCCATATATCGGATCAGATCAGATCAGTCGCTCAGTCGTGTCCGACTCTTTGTGACCCCATGAATCGCAGCATGCCAGGCCTCCCTGTCCATCACCAACTCCCGGAGTTCGCCCAGACTCATGTCCATTGAGTCAGTGATGCCATCCAGCCATCTTATCCTCTGTTGTCCCCTTCTCCTCTTGCCCCCAATCCCTCCCAGCATCAAAGTCTTTTTCAATGAGTCAACTCTTTGCATGAGGTGGCCAAAGTACTGGAGATTCAGCTTTAGCATCATTCCTTCCAAAGAAATCCCAGGACTGATCTCCGTCAGAATGGACTGGTTGGATCTCCTTGCAGTCCAAGGGACTCTCAAGAGTCTTCTCCAACACCACAGTTCAAAAGCATCAATTCTTCGGCGCTCAGCCTTCTTCACAGTCCAACTCTCACATCCATTCATGACCACAGGAAAAACCATAGCCTTGACTAGACGAACCTTTGTTGGCAAAGTAATGTCTCTGCTTTTGAATATGCTATCTAGGTTGGTCATAACTTTCCTTCCAAGGAGTAAGTGTCTTTTAATTTCATGGCTGCAGTCACCATCTGCAGTGATTTTGGAGCCCAGAAAAATAAAGTCTGACACTGTTTTCACTGTTTCCCCATCTATTTGCCATGAAGTGATGGGACCAGATGCCATGATCTTCATTTTCTGAATGTTGAGCTTTAAGCCAACTTTTTCATTCTCCACTTTTACCTTCATCAAGAGGCTTTTTAGTTCCTCTTCACTTTCTGCCATAAGGGTGGTGCCATCTGCATATCTGAGGTTATTGATATTTCTCCCCGCAATCTTAATTCCAGCTTGTGTTTCTTCCAGTCCAGCGTTTCTCATGAGGTACTTACTCTGCATATAAGTTAAATAAACAGGGTGACAATATACAGCCTTGACATACTCCTTTTCCTATTTGGAACCAGTCTGTTGTTCCATGTCCAGTTCTAACTGTTGCTTCCTGACCTGCATACAGATTTCTCAGGAAGCAGGTCAGGTGGTCTGGTATTCCCATCTCTTTCAGAATTTTCCACAGTTTATTGTGATCCACACAGTCAAAGACTTTGGCATAGTCAATAAAGCAGAAATAGATGTTTTTCTGGAACTCTCTGGCTTTTTCCATGATCCAGCGGAATTTGGCAATTTGATCTCTGGTTCCTCTGCCTTTTCTAAAGGCTCAAGCTTATTTAATCAACTCTTTTAATAAAAAGTAAAATAATAAATTTAATATTCATTTCAACTATAATGCTCATGAAAAGACAGAGATTAAGCTAAAAAAAATTCACACAACTATCTTCCTTTCACATTTCAAACATTTAACTTTATAAATCACAAAATCATAAAGGATAAATAGAAAATCATGCAGATGGAAAGAAACATCAAACATCTCTCCTTCCCCCACCTGTCTCTCGTGAAACAAGAAAAGGAAGCCAATTCCTTGAAATCAGCACATGATTTCTGTGAAAGACACTGGGGTCAGGTTTTGTATCTCTCACAAACCAGAGCCACTTATGTAGAAAGATTCCTTTGAGGTTCTCTTAATGTAAGAAAATAGTACTCTGGTTGGAATATTGTCTTTGTAGCTCTAAAAAAGCAGGAAGTTCTCCAAATCATTTTTGAAGCTTTTAAAACTTTTATCTCAAAAACCAACAAATTAAAGCTACCAAAAAAAAAAAAAAAAGGTAGCTTTGGGAGCTGAGTGGAGCTGAGTGTTTGTACAGTTCCTGCAGGCTTCATGACACCATTAGAAAGGTTTTATTACAAATGTTTCATTATGAAACCAAAACAAAACCACAACCCTCTGTGGGTTCTTAGGGTGTCTGGATTTTCTCTCAAGCTGAAATTGTAACAGGAATGAAATAGTGAATGCTAAAAAAAAAACCTGCAGATAAAAGAAAAATTTATTCTTTCTAATCATTTTGAATTTTATAGTTGTTCTAACCAAATCTCATTTTTGTTATTTCAGTAAAGACAATGAACATACAATATGAAACTTATATTTGATCATAGGGCAGGTACCATGGTAGTATCAAAAACCCTGGAGAACAGAGTGAGAGGTAAGAATGAGTGAGGAAAAACTTCCTAGAGGAATTGAGAGGTCATTCTTAAAGATAAATAAGAATTAGAAATACTCCCAAAGAAAAATAACAATTTAAGTAGGGGGAAAATACAGTGCCAGATATTTGGGGGGAAATTGGAGGTGTCTTAGCTGGTTGGATGGCAAGAGGTGGATATGGGGATGGGGGAAGACAACAGAAAAATATGACAACATTTTAAAGACAGTTAAATAGTTTATTGAAAGAGTTTCAGCAAAAAATTAACTCGACCCACTGTGAGCTTTTGGGGGAAAAATGATCTTTTTGAAGGCCTAAGTGTAGACAAAGAAGCCAGACAAGTTCTATATATCAACATTCCAAGACAAACTGAATATTGGGTTTTGCAAATGGAAAAGAGAAAATTTCAGAAACAGACTCTACACACCTTAACGACTGTGGATGAGAAGAGGGAAGGAAGCAGGAAGTGGAGGGTGATTCCTTGGGTGACTGGGTATAAGTAGAGATAGGTGGTCATTGTTCAAAGGCAAACAGTCTCCAGAAGGTTTCAGGGAAAGACTAAGGAGCTGAGTCTGGACATTTTGAGTTTGATGTGCCTGTGTGAAAATTAGAAAATATCTGGTAGGTATTGGGTCCATTTTATTATGTGATAGGATATAGGATAAATGGTGAAAATTAGAAAAAGAAAACCAAAATTGACATATTCTAGCCCTCATGGAGTTCTCATTTATGGAAAAAATAGAGTTAACACTTACAAAATTAATATTAATCAGTGCCATGTTAGTATTTTGCAGTGTGGCAGAGAATGTATGTAATAAGTGGTTCTAACAGGTGGTGCAGTGGTAAAAAATCTGCCTGCCAATGCAGGAGACTCAAGATATGTGGGTTCAATCCCTGGGTAGGGAAGATCCCCTGAAAAAGGAAATGGCAGCCCGCTCCAGTATGCTTGCCTGGGAAATCCCACGGACAAGAGAGCCTGGAAGTCCACAGTCCACGGGGTCATAAAGAATCAGATATGTGGATATAACCACAGTATCTTCACTTTATAGTGATGGTTATACTTCATTTGGTTCCAAAGATGAATGGAGGTTGGCAAAGTGATGAAGGACGTGGGGATAGTTATATATGCAACAGAGGAGGCACAGAGACAGAAGAAACTTTGAGATGTTTACAAAATGAAGGTGGAAAAGTTAAGTATTATAGCAATGTGGACTGAGTTCTGTGAGCTGTGAGAAAAATGTGGGCGAGTAAAAAAAAAAGAGTGTGATATGACATAGAGGTCTAGAGCTCAGAAATACTAACAGTCCAGTCATGGACTGTTATTTTTATTTTCAAAATAAGAATGTTAAAAGTAGTTTTGTCATGTGTTTGGGTGAAGTTAAATATCAGACATATGTTAAAAGTGCCTGTTAATAAAGGAAGGGCTCAATATATGTTTTTTCATTATTATTATTTTAGTATATACATACACTTCAGAGACGCTTACCCATTAGACTATCATTTAATATACCTTTAATGTAAGTTAGTTTATCAGATCACTTCCCATATTCAAGATAGTTTCAAGATAGGAAGCAGAATCTTTAAGTCAATTTGCTAAGAAGATGAAGAGGTATTCAGCATTTGCTTCCCATGCTGCCACAGGAACCAACATAGGTAGTTTTATCTAGTAAAATCCAGACTTCAGCTAGGGCATGGAGAATTTCCTCATAGAAGGAGTATATTTAGCAGAAAGTCAAAGTCTCCAGAAATGGTTCTCTGGAACGGTGTCTTTCACATTTATTCCAAGAAATAGTCTTATTAATACTGAAGACAGTCAAAGAGGTGCTCAGTTCAGTTCAGTCACTCAGTCGTGTCCAACTCTTTGCGACCCCATGAATCGCAGCACGCCAGGCCTCCCTGTCCATCACCATCTCCCGGAGTTCACTCAAATTCACGTCCATCAAGTCAGTGATGCCATCCAGCCATCTCATTCTCTGTCGTCCCCTTTTCCTCCTGCCCCAATCCCTCCCAGCATCAGAGTCTTTTCCAATGAGTCAACTCTTCGCATGAGGTGGCCAAAGTACTGGAGTTTCAGCTTTAGCATCATTCCTTCCAAAGAACACCCAGGGCTGATCTCCTTTAGAATGGACTGGTTGGATCTCCTTGCAGGTGTATGTATATGTAAATATACATTCATATATATGTATATATATCATACATATATCGGAGAAGGCAATGGCACCCCACTTCGATACTTTTGCCTGGAAAATCCCATGGACAGAGGAGCCTGGTAGGCTGCAGTCCATGGGGTCGCTAAGAGTCGGACATGACTGAGCGACTTCACTTTCACTTTTCACTTTCATGCATTGGAGAAGGAAATGGCAACCCACTCCAGTGTTCTTGCCTGGAGAATCCCAGGGACGGGGGAGCCTGGTGGGCTGCCGTCTATGGGGTCGCACAGAGTCGGACACGACTGAATCGACTTAGCATAGCATCATATGTATATCTATTTTTCATATTCAATATAGACCACAGTCTCTCAAAGTGGAAATTATCATCATCCTCATCTAGTCCTGATGAATCAGTGTCTCTGGAAAAAGAAACTTCTCAAAGTCTCACCACTTAGAACTGCAGGATACTACCAGTTTCTAAGGTCTTGTAATGATACATGCATGTGTACCAGACCTTTTCAGTTCTGATCTCTGCTTGTCCCCATCCTGTCTAGGCTCCTTTTCCATATTATCATATACCTGATGCTGTCTCAATTCTTAATCCTTCCCCATAGTACCACAACCATCAGAGCGTGTATGTTTAGTGGGGGATGGAAGGGGTGAGGGCTTTACTGAAGTTCAAAGATATGCAGGTGTTTCAATAAAGTGTGCTAGAATTATACGATTTTCAAATGTTCCTCAGATATTTCTCCAACCAGAAACTTGTCACTAACTGGCCTTGACTCAGAACCTAATTGGTCTCCTGCCTCTTGTTTTCCAGTCTCACCTTTCATCACATCCCTTAGGCCCCAGTTTCCAACCTTTAAAACAACAGGGTAATTGATCCTAATTTTTCTTTTTCCTTTCCAGAATATTGAAGCCATGTTCACCGTGGTTTTAAAAAATAAACAGCCTCACTGAGATGGGATCCAAATCTCATATACAGATCTTTCTTGACTTAAAATGGGATTGCATTCTGATAAATTCATTGTAAATTGAAAATATCATTAGGTAAAAAATACATTTAATACATCTAACCAAGCTAGGTATATTATAGCTAAGCCTCACCTACCTTAGGAGAAGGCAATGGCACACCACTCCAGTATTCTTGCCTGGAAAATCCCATGGATGCAGGAGCCTGGTAGGCTGCAGTCCATGGGGTCGCTAAGAGTCAGACAAGACTGAGCGACTTCATTTTCACTTTTCACTTTCATGCATTGGAGAAGGAAATGGCAACCCACTCCAGTGTTCTTGCCTGGAGAATCCCAGGGATAGGGGAGCCTGGTGGGCTGCTGTCTATGGGGTCACACAGAGTCGGACACGTCTGAAGCGACTTAGCGGCAACCTGCCTTAAATCTGCTCAGAACTTAAAGTAGCCAATTTGGATACTGTGCAGAAAGTGAAAAGCATAATAACTGCATATCTACAGAGGGAAGAAATTTGTTTTTTTTTAACATTAGTTGTTCCGTCACTAAGACGTTTCAGACTCTTTGTGAATCTGTGGACTGCAACACAGATACAAGCACTTAAATTAGTCCCTGTCACAGAGTAAGAGGTTGTCTTTTGATAACTTTAAAAACTGCAACAAATAAACTTAAGGATAATGACTATCCTTTACCAGCTGAGCCACAAGGGAAGCCCAAGAATACTGGAGTGGGTAGCCTATCCCTTCTCCAGCAGATCTTCCAGACCCAGAAATTGCACCAGGGTCTCCTCATTGCAGGCAGATTCTTTACAACTGACCTATCAGGGAAGCCTATTGACTACCCTAAAAATCTTTAATTCCACCCTTCTGTCCTTACCTCAACTCTTCTCCCACACATGGGAACACGTGAGAAAGTGATAGTGACTTTGTTAGAGGAACAAAGTTCAAGTGGCTCCAAGTTACATTTTAAAAAGTTAATTATGTGAAAAATTGAAGGTCATTTTCACATACCTTTGCAAGAGATTTTAGTACCTGATATTTGAATAGCACTTTGAAATGCAGAGACAATTTTCACATCTATTGGCCTGTGTGAACTTTGACTATTATTATCTTCAGTTGGTTTTAATACCATGGTTTAAGGCCAGTAGAGTGAGATGCCCATCTTTAAATAGCTGGTGAGGAATGGAGAAGAGTCAGGACCGAGGTCTTCTGCTGTTTGGCTGGATGTTCTCTCTCCTACATAACATGAACCCAGCTAGAATTGGAAGAGATAGATTGTTGGAAAGTTTCAATGAGTTAATTTGTAAATGTGTCTAGCAGTCTTTATTTTAAGAAGAGTTGAATACAGATGGTCTCCAAGTTAAGATGATTCGATTTAAGATTTTTCTACTCTCAGTTCAGCTCAGTTCAGTTGCTCAGTCGTGTCCGACTCTTTGTGACCCCATGAATTGCAGCATGCCAGGCCTCCCTGTCTATCACCAATTCCCGGAGTTCACCCAAACTCATGTGCATCAAGTTGGTGATGACATCCAGCCATTTCATCCTCTATCGTCCCCTTCTCCTCCTGCCCCCAATCCCTCTCAGCATCAGGGTCTCTTCCAATGAGTCAACTCTTTGCATGAGGTGGCCAAAGTATTGGAATTTCAGCCTCAGCATCAGTCCTTCCAATGAACACCCAGGACTAGTCTCCTTTAGGATGGACTGGTTGGATCTCCTTGCAGTCCAAGGGACTCGTAAGAGTCTTCTCCAGCACCACAGTTTAAAAGCATCAATTTTTCTACTCTACAGTGATGCAAAAACCATATGCATTCAGTAGAGACCATACCTCAAATTATGAATTTTGATCTTTTCCTGGGCTAGCAATACACCACATGGATATTTTGCTGACAATAGCCAGACAGTAGCCCCAGCTCCCAGTCAGGCCCTTGATCACCAAAGATAAACAACCGACACACTGACAACCATTCTGTAACTGTACCATCATTGTGCTTTTCACTTTCTGGACAGTATTCAAATTGGTTAAAGTAAGTTCTGAGCAGATTTAGGGTAGGTTGCTGCTGCTGCTGCTGCTGCTAAGTCACTTTAGTCATGTCCTACTCTGCAGGACCCCATAGACGGCAGCCCACCAGGCTCCCCCATCCCTGGGATTCTCCAGGCAAGAACACTGGAGTGGGTTGCCATTTCCTTCTCCAATGCATGAAAGTGAAAAGTGAAAGTGAAGTCGCTCAGTTGTGTCTGACTCTTAGCGACCCCATGGACTGCAGCCTACCAGGCTCCTCCATCCATGGGATTTTCCAGGCAAGAGTACTGGAGTGGTGTGCCATTGCCGTCTCCATAAAGTAAGTTAGGCTTAGCTATAATACACCTTGCTTGGTAGGGTGTATTAAATGCATTTTGCACTTAATTATATTTTCAATTTATAATGAGTTTATCAGAATGGTTCAATATCTGGGTTGGGAAGACCCTCTGGAGAAGGAAATGGCAACCCATTCCAATATTCTTGCCTGGAGAATCTTATGGACAGAGGAATCTGGTGGTCTACAGTCCATAGGGTCACACAGAGTCGGACACGAGTGAAGCGACTTAACACTCAGGCACAACCCTATCATAAGTCAAGGAAGATCTGAATATGGGATTTTGATCCCATTTCTGTGAGCCTCTTTATTTGAGTTCAGATCAGTAGCTCAGTCATGTCCAACTCTTTGCGACCCCATGGAGTGCAGCACTCCAGGCCTCCCTGTCCATCACCAATTCCCTGAGTTTATTCAAACTCATGTCCATTGAGTCGGTGATGCCATCCAACCATCTCATCCTCTGTAGTCCCCTTCTCCTCCCGCCTTTAATCTTTCCCAGAATCAAGGTCTTTCCAATGAGTCAGTTCTTCGTACCAGGTGGCCAAAGTATTTGAGTTTCAGCTTCAGCATCAGTCCTTCCAATGAATATTCAGGACTGATTTCCTTTAGGATGGACTAGTTTGATCTCCTTGCAGTCCAAGGGCCTCTCAAGAGTCTTCTCCAACACCACAGTTCAAAAGCCTCAGCTCTTCGATGCTCAGCTTTCTTTATAGACCAACTTTCACATCCATACATGACTACTAGAAAAACCATAGCTTTGATTAGATGGACCTTTGTTGGCGAAGTAATATTTCTGCTTTTTAATATGCTCTCTAGGTTGTCTTTTTTTAAAGGTTAAGTTTAATGTTGTGTTGAATGTACACATGAATGAATAAGAAAAAGGCTGCTAACTGATTGATCAAAGGTTGGAATCAAAATTTTTAAATTTTTAAACAATTACCAAGAGAAAAGTATATAAGGGAAAAGTGTAATCCCTAAAAACAAAGCAAATTTATGACACTGCTTTTAGCACAATACTAGAAAGAAGGGAGTTAAAAAAGGAAATGGGGAAGCAGGCAGGCAGACAGAGAACCAGGGAAGGACTGGGGAAATCTTTTGAACAGGGTACTGGGAAGAGAGTGATCTTTCAGCTGAATCCTTGAATAATGGACAGATATGCGTAGGCAATGGAAGATAAACAATTGATACCCTGACAACCACTTCTCTAGCAGAGGAGAGGGATAAGACTGAAGATACGAATACTGGAGTTAAAATGGATACTCAGGAGGTAAATGGAGTCATCCTGAAATAAATGTAATATAAATTTAAATAAAATGATATTTATAGCCATTGTAGAGACTCCTGACCTATTACCCTGTAATCTACGTTATGTAGAGTGTTTTTTCCCCTCTATGGTTTCATAGGTAATGTGGCTTCTTTATCATGGACAATTCATTACCAATACTTCAATACTTTCTGAGAGTTTTAAGAAGTGACCTTACAAGTGAAACTAATTTTAAAACCATATAAATAAATCTACTAGGATTCCACTTTTCAGGACTCATGGACTCCACTCTTTCATCAGTTACTCTCTAAACTCATTGCAACCCAATCTTTCCCTTCCAAGAGTTTCTAAATGCTGACACTGTGGGATGTTGACTGTTTGTGGAATTCTTATTGAGAGGTAAAA
This sequence comes from Bos indicus x Bos taurus, assembly GCF_003369695.1. Taxonomy (NCBI): domain Eukaryota; kingdom Metazoa; phylum Chordata; class Mammalia; order Artiodactyla; family Bovidae; genus Bos; species Bos indicus x Bos taurus. The sequence goes on along the minus strand of NC_040078.1, from coordinate 65,759,951 downwards.
TTTCCATGATAAGCACACTTCCTGTTAATCAGACTTAAGATATTTAAAATATTTTCCTTTATGCAGTTTGTGCTGTGCTGTTCTTAGTCACTCAGTTGTGTCAGATTCTTTGTGATCCCGTGGACTGTAGCCCGCCAGGCTCCTCTCTCCGTGGGGATTTCCCAGGCAAGAATACTGGAGTGGGTTGCCATGCCCTCCTCTAGGGCATCTTCTCAATCAGGGGTGGAACCCAGGTCTCCCGCATTGCAGTGGATTCTTTCCAAATACATTCACATGGATTCTAGAAAGACTTTGTGTAGCTGAAACAACACCCAGACAAGAGTCCTGCTATTAATAAAATATGCAGGGAATACCCCAGAAAAACTAACATTAAAGAGGTTTAAAATGTAAGCTTTTCTGTTACAATGACCTAATATGTTCCAATTACAAGTCTTCCTATTATTTAAACAGCTGAACTGGCAGCTTTAATACCCTTTAAAAGTTAATAGTAGAATTTCAGTGAGACTCTTAAGTCCATATGTGATTTAATGGATGTTTTAATTACAATATTTTATACTTGTTCCTATATGTGCTTAGAATTATGTGTTTATAACTATCTACATAAGTTACATTATTGTAAATCCTTATATTTAACTTTTTGTGATTGAAATAGCATTGTATTTCATTTTCTGTTATTTTTCAGAATGTCTGTAACGTTTTCAGTGGTACAATATACAATATTTTCACAGCTTTCTGAGTTCACATAAAGAGTCTTTCCAAACACTATTCGCAAAGTGATTTGCCAAATCATTTTAAATAAAATGGTCACTTCCCTTCTTTTCCTTTTAGGGACTCATGCTTTCCATCTCGTATATTTCGACTTGAAAGAGAAAAACAGAAATTATTTTAGAATGTTTCAGCCATTTTATTTGAGTTTCTTAATAGATTCATTCACTGTCGATTGCATGTAAAGCTCTGTTTTCATATCTGACTGACTTTAACAAAAGTTGTATTCAATTAGGGAGAGTTTCTGTACTGTATACATATACATACATATATATATATATATATATAAAATACATATACATACATACATATATATATATATAATTTTGTTTTTAGTGGTAGATTGGGACTTTGCAGGTAGCACTAGTGGTACTCTCCTGCCAATGTAGAAGATGTAAGAAAATTGGGTTCTATACCTGGCTTCGGAAGATGCCCTGGAGAAGGAAATGGGAACCCACTGCAGTATTCTTGCCTGGAGATTCCCATGGACAGAGGAGCTTGGTGGGCTACAGTCCATGGGGTTGCAAAAAGTCAGACATGACTGTGTGATTAAGCATGCTTGCATGCATCATACTACTAAAATTGTATGGGCAAGTTATAAGCTATTTTTGTTTTGTTTCTCCCTTTCTCCTTTTTTCTTCCATCCTTTCTTTCCTCTCTTACCCCTTTCTTCCTTTTCTTCTTTCATTCCTTCATCCCCTTCTTTCTTCCTTCCTAGTTTGAAATAACAGCTGATAAAACTGACTCTATATTCTTTAGATTTATTTATCCATGTATCTGGAAATCAAGTCAGAAATTTTGATTCAGTCTTCAGAAAATTTTAAACTTACAATCACCATAAAGTGATAGATAGAAGAATAGTTTTAGCAAAGGCCTATAAAGCAGCATATTAAATATATCTTTTTAAAAGATAGGTTCAGTCTATAAGTTCTGATTATGGTGTTCATTATCAAAACATTTAATTAGTAGTGATCTGATGTTGATATAACTACAGGTGTCATGCTTTGGAAAACCTGTGGTTAAAAAGGAACTTTTAAAGTATGGTAACTATGTAATAAATACTTTAAGTGCATTTAGTCAGTTGCTGTATTATGAAATCTGACAAAATACATTTTAACAAATGTATAAAATATAAATATGTCTTATTAATCACATAGATAAAGGGCTAGAAACCACCTCTCACGTAAGGAGAAACCAAAAGCTGTGATAATGAGAGGATGGGACATGTTCACTACATGTTGAAAGAAAGTACTTAACATACTTTTTCAACATGACTTCTAGAATATGAAACATTGAAAAATTAAAAATGTGTTCAAATTACCTTAATGAACTTGGAATCTAGTCATTGAGATTTGAATACTGATGATTTGAAACCAGAGGTGCATCCAAATGTATTTAGCATCCTCAAAATAATTTTTAAAAGGACAACTCAGATTTCAAATAACAAGAATCCTACAGACAGCATTAGGCTCTGAGTTCCATTTCCTAAAAGTTGATGCAACTGCTACATATCAGTGTGCCAAGGGAAAGGAGTCAGTGGAGAGGCCTGGGAGATGTTGTTCAAGAGGGTGCTGACTTAAACCTTATCAGCTTCTAAAGATTGTTTGGCCTGTTCTTCTGGTTCCTTCCTCAGGAAGCTGAGATATGTGTGGCTGCTTGTTGGGTGAATCATCACCAAGCCCTGTTGTGGAGTTGTCTGGAAGAAGACTATCAGGAACTCTGAGACACTTAATGACCCAGCTGCCTGTCTATGCCTGGTAAGCTCAGTAAGCACATTACCTCCACGTGTAATGAAGTCAAGGCTTTGATCTTTGTGTGGGCCAGTTAGATTATTTTGATACATGATCACAAACTGAATAGCTAACCCTGGCCACTCAGATGTCTTGCACATATGAACCGTTCATAACAGAGTAGACAAGTTACTCTTCATATATAGTAACACTACATATACATGCAGAGAGAGAGAGTTTACATTTCTCTCAGTCCTAGGAAAACAACTCAAGTATATTGTTAGCACCAATTTCATTTGTTAGTAGACCTGATCAGATTCTTTAGAAAATTAAAGTCATTTTTCAGATAGAATTATTACTTTCAATAAAATAAATATTTAGAAAAATCATGTTGTTAAACTTGTCCTCAAAATAGTGGCTTTTGGGCCTAATTTCAGGGAGAATTATGATAATAACTAATACTTTCCTCACATAAATTACTCCTTTAAATTAGATAAAATAAAGGTACTGAAACATTAAAAGAGTAACCTTCAAAACTACAAGCATGCATGTTAAGTCACTTCAGTCATGTCTTACTCTTTGCGACCCTGTGGCTCCTCTGTCTATGAGATTTTCCAGGCAAGATACTGGAGTCGGTTGCCTTTTCCTCCTCCAGGGGATCTTCCCCACTCAGGGATTGAACGAGGGTCTCCTGCTTAGTAGGCAGATTCTTTATCACTAACATCACCTGGGAAGCCTCTAAAACTACAAGAGACCATTAGAAATAGTATAGACACTCCTTGAAGAATTGTAATGCTGCTGACATTTCATGACTAAAGTATATCTTTAAAAGTTGGTTGAGAGTTCCCTGGTGGTCTAGTGATTAGATTTCAGTGCTTTCACTGCCATGGCCTGGGTTCCAACCCTAACTAGGAACCTTAAACTAAGTGGCAGGGTCAAAACTGAAAAAAAAAAAAAAAAGAAGTAGAACTGGGTTTTTCTCAGGTAAAATTTTGTAGTATCTCGGGTAAGTTGTGCAAATAATGCTGTGTTTTCCTTTGGGAAATTACTTCTCTGCTTTTAACCTACACCTTAATGTAAGGTGATGTCACTTCTGAGATCTAGGAGAAGCCCCAGAATTCTTGTCTGGCCAATGAAATATAACCAATGACTTTTTGAAAATTGTTGGAAAAGAGATTTTCCTCTGCCTTGGTTATTTAGGTAGCGAGATGGAATTGGGGAGCTATCAGGACCACTAGAAAGAAAGGACTTACTTTAAAACGAGACTAATATGGAGAAAAGCAGGGCCATGGTGGAGGGAAGGGGAGTGGTAGTGAAAAAAAGCAGTCATGATGACTTTTTCAACTCCTGGATGTAACCATACTGGAAGGTAAAATTCAGGACTTTGTAGTTTTATTACATCAATAATTTACACTCTGCTATTTCTGCTTGGTTCTATTTGATTATGTTTCTGTAACCTGCAAACTTAAAATAGCTAATAGAAAAGAACCAGAATTTTTAATCTAACACATATTTATTGAACACTTACTTTGGACTTGAGATTTCATTACTCAGCTCTGTTTTTTACAGAATCTGATATAATAATATTTTCATATTATATGTGCTGTAAATAAGAGTAGTATATATAAAAGAGCACATGTTCAGGAAAAAAGTGACAAAATTAGAATTCATTTAAATAGTATTGTGTATTAATTAGATTAATTTTCCTTCTGTTCTTAGAACAATAGTTGGGCATTTTTGTTTTAAGAAGCTAAAATGCTAACAAAGGCAGCAAAGTGCTTTAAAATTGAAATGTAAAATTATTCATTGAATATTGAAACAATGAGGCTGGAGGACTGGGTGCTTTTGAAAAGATATCTTCTGTAACATTGGATCAGCCATGGCAGCCAAGCTTAAATGAAGCAGTAAATCTCAGTGCACTGTTATGTTGGATATCACATCTGTTGCAAACATATTACATATCATTACTGGTACTTCATATTTCACTGATTTTTCACTGTGCTGTGTGAATCCGTTAGTTCATAAAGACATAGGTCACACTATAGAAAATGATATTTTAATTTAAGAAATAAATCATATAATCTCCTTGGTGTTTTCCAGTCATCAACATTTCACAATATCAACATTATCTGGTCATTACAATGGGTCAATAATATTGAAGACTATCAGGATTAAATATCAAAATCAATTCAAACTTAAGGGGAAATACAGTTAGTTCTTTATGAAGCATTAACATTCTTATAGCTGTTCAAAAAGAGTAAGCTTCAATTCTAGATTCTCTCTCCTTTATACACTGGCTTTCTAAAACACATCAAATTTGTTTTGAAAACCACAAAAACATTAAGGGATGAGGTACAGTGCAAATGGCTACAATACAGTCAGAATTGAGTACACTTTTGATGTTGCCTTTTGAAAGTAAAAAAAGTGAAAGTGAAGTAGCTCAGTCGTGTCCACCTCTTTGTGGATTGTAGCCTACCAGGCTCCTCCCTCGGAGAAGGCGATGGCACTCAACTCCAGTACTCTTGCCTGGAAAATCCCATGGACGGAGGAGCCTGTTAGGCTGCAGTCTATGGGGTCGCTAAGAGTCGGACACGACTGAGTGACTTCACTTTCACTTTTCACTTTCATGCATTGGAGAAGGAAATGGCAACCCACTCCAGTGTTCTTGCCTGGAGAATCCCAGGGACGGGGGAGCCTGGTGGGCTGACGTCTATGGGGTCGCACAGAGTCGGACACGACTGAAGCGACTTAGCAGCAGCAGTAGCTGCAGCAGCAGCAGGCTCCTCCCTCCATGGGATTTTCCAGGCAAGAATACTGGAGTGGGTTGCCATTTCCTTCTACAGGGGACCTTCCCAACCCAGGGATCGAACCTGGGACTCCCACATTGCTGGCAGATACTTTAACCTCTGAGCCACCAGAGAAGTTCTATGTTGCCTTTTAAACAATGTTATTCTTTCTTCAACATCTCTTCATATGAATGAGAACTCTTAATTGAGAATAAAATGCCATCTTTTTTTTTTTTTTTAATGTAGTCTCTTCCTTCCAATTCCTACATTATGGCATATGTCACATTCCCTTTCAAATTTTCCCTGTCAACTTGAATAGTTAATAATGCAGAAGGTTCTTTCACATGTCTGCTAATGGGGAGCAGGGTCATAATTCAGATATTATGTTTTTCTTTGGATCAGTGCACAACTTTCTCACCTATCTAACAAAAGACAGACAACTTTAGATCAGAAGGATTAAGATCAAACTCAAACATCCTAAATGGATGAGTTTCCTTTTTCCTCTTACAAAAGAGGAAATACCACTTCTCCACCCTTCCTCTGAAATTGCATGACCTGTCCCTTTCCTCTAGGGATTTTGAGAGAATCTGGAGGGCAGAACAAATAGTTCATCTACCTGGTCATGGTGTTTTGTATGCCTAAATAACATGTTTCTTGATCTCAATGATAACCTTAAAGAAATTTAAATCCATTTCCTCAAGTTTCAAATCAGGTGCTTTTGTCCAAAATAAAGCCCAAAATACTAAATGACAAAAAGAAAATTCTTCACACATAAACAAAAAATGACAACAGTGAGTATGAAATCTTATAAATAGAGTGAATTTTGTCCAATTATCAAGGGCATGTGTGACTGTGTGTTTGTTAGTTTTGACACTTTCCTGTCTTTGATAGATGCCATCTGATGCAAAGAACTGACTCATTCAAAAAAACCCTGATGCTGGGAAAGACTGAAGGCAGAAAGAGAAGGGGACAACTGAGGATGAGATGGTTGGATGGCATCACTGACTTAATGGACTTGAGTTTGAGCAAGCTCTGGGACTTGGTGATGAACAGGGAAGCCTGGAATGCTGTGGTCCATGGGGTCGCAAAGAGCTGGGCACAACTGAGTGACTAAACTGAATTGACTTGAACTGATTTGCCTATTATAATTACTATTGTCATTCAGTTGCTGTCATGTTCAGCTCTTTGTGACCACATGAGCTGCAGCACACCAGGCTTCCCTGTCCTTCACTATCTCCCTGAGTTTGCTCAAACTCATGTCCATTAAGTCAGTGATGTCATCCAACCATCTCATCCTCTGTCACCTCCTTTCCTCCTCTGTCACCTCCTTTTCCTCCTCTGTCACCCCCTTCTCCTCAATCTTTCCCAGCATCAAGATCTTGTCCAATAAGCTGGCACTTTGCATCAAGTGGCCAAAGTATCGGAGCTTCAGCTTCAACATCAGTCCTTCCAATAAATATTCAGGGTTGACTTCCTTTAGGAATGACTGGTTTGGTCTCCTTGCTGTCCAACGGACTCTCAAGAGTCTTCTCCTACACCACAGTTTGAAAGCATCAATTCTTTGGTGCTCAACTTTCTTTATGGTTCAAATCTAGCACTCGTACATGACTACTGGAAAAACCATAGCTTTGACAATATCAATCTTTGTTGGCAAAGTGATGTCTCTGTTTTTTAATATATTGTCTAGGTTTGTCATAGCTTTTCTTCCAAGAAACTAGCATCTTTTAATTTTGCAGCTGCAGTCACTGTCCACACTGATTTCAGAGCCCAAGAAAATAAAATCTGTCACTGTTTCTACTTTTCCCCCATCTACTTACCATGAAGTGATGGGACTAGATGCCATGATCTTCATTTTTAAAATTTTGAGTTTCAAGCCAGTTTTCTTACTCTCCTCTCTCACCCTCATCAAGAGACTCTTTAGTTCCTCTTCACTTTCTGCCTTTAATGTGACATCATCTGCATATGTGAGGTTGCTAATATATCTTCTAGCAATCTTGATTCCATTTTGTGCTTCATCCAGCCTGGCATTTTGCATGATGTACTAGTAACTAACTATAGTGATACTACAAAACTATCTTTTCACAAACTTCTATATTGCTAACTACTTGCTTCACTTTGTTTAGATGGGAGTGATGATTAGTTTTAACCCAATTTCCAGTCACCATATTGGTTTTTTCTTCCATATGAACTTTGTTTTGTGATAGTATGACTGTAAAAATGACAGCTTATTATTTCCTGTTTAAGTCTTCTTATTTCTTTAATCCTTGTCACCACAACAATAAAACTGCCCTGCAAGCGACTCAATGAAAAAGACACACATCTCTGGTATACAGTTTAGAAGATAGAAATCAGTTTAGAAATAGACGAGCCTGCAGTTGACTCCCAGGTTCCCCTTTATTGAACATATGAGTTTCTTCCTTTCTAAAAGTCATGAAAAGAGACTAAGTAGTTGATGAGGTAGGGTTATGAAAACCTAATACCCATAGCAAATACATACAGAAAATGTTAGTTCTTTGCAATTTAACTTGAAAACATTTTTGAAATGTTTTTGAAAATTTCCTATATGCCAGATACAAAGCCTTGCAGAGGGTGTTGGATGGGTCAGAAATTGAATGCTGTCCATTAGAGCAACTGGCCTAAGCAGAAGTCTGGCCCAAGGGGGCATTCTCAGCTCTTCAGAAATCATAGCAGTTGTGCCTACTCCCTCTCTGAGGCCTATTTTTCTTTCAAATGAAGACTTTCCTCAAGACTCTGCTCTTCATCTTCTCTCTCACATTTTGCCCCTTCTGTGGTAATCTCATTTATTCCAATCACAACACTATGAAGCTGGCTAATTTCCAATATCAAAATTGGAGTTTTCTCCACCTCTTTAAGCCAACTCCATGAGTATCATGTCAAATCCTGTCATATGAAATACAGAAATATGAATTCATATGAAGAATATATGAATTTCCTCCTTTTCATATCTTTGCTTTTATTAATGACTGCACCATCAACACCATTCTCCCAGAAGAAAGTGAGAGAAGTGTGGTGCAGTGTTTAAGAGAAGCTTTATGGAGTAAAGCTACCCAGGTCCAACCAGCTCTGTCACTGGAATAATAAAGCATCTTAACACTTTAACCTCATGCTGGTGTTGCATGTGTTAATTGTATTTTATTTAATTTTCAATAATACTGAACTATGTATTTGAAAGTTGTTAAGGGAATAACTGAAAATTTCTCATCAAAATAAAAAAAATCGTAATTGTGTATTGTGATGGATAGTAGACTCAGTATAATTACATATATAGAAGGAGAAGAGGGCAACAGAAGATGATATGGTTAGATAGCATCACCAATTCATTGGACATGAATCTGAGCAAACCTTGGGAGATAGTGAAGGACAGGGAGAGCCTGGTGTGCTGCAGTCCATGGGGTTGCAAAAAGTCAGTCATGACTTAGCGACTGACCAACAGCATAGTCATTATGTTGTCCACGTGAAAATAATGGGCTTATATATTAATTATATCTCAGTAAAATAATAAATTTTATAATAAATGTATAGTTATCAGGATAGTGCATAGCACAGAGTTAGTCCTGTTGATCAGCAAACACACCAATTTATTTGCTTATTTGAAAGAAAGTGAAAGTGAAGTAGCTCAGTCTTGTCTGACTCTTTGCGACTCTCTGGATTGTAGCCTACCGGGCTCCTCCCTCCATGGGATTCTCCAGGGGATCTCCCTAACCCAGGGATCGAACCTGGGTCTCCAGCACTGCAGGCAGACACTTTAACCTCTGAGCCACCAGGGAAGCCCAACTGAATACAAATTCTTCTTTTACTCGCATGAGATGTAATAATTCTTGACAAGTAATTTCTTCTTTATATTAACACTATTTGTATACTAAGAGTATCCCTCACTTGATTAGTAAGATCTTAAGGTCAAGAAACTGTTTATTACTCAGTTTTTGAATCCTCAAAACAAAAACTTATTCATTGGCAGGGGCTGGGATTTAAAACTGCTTGAACTGAATTACAAATATACTTTATAAAATATTAGAATTGCTAGCTCTGTACAATGTACTAGTTATATTTCTTTGTTTTGTTGAAGCTGTATGTCTCATTTCCAAGTTTCTGTTTTTCTATAGGTTTAAATTGAGGACAAGATCACCCTGAGATAATTGGTCACTAAGTTGTATTAGCAATGTGTAAGTTGGATATTCTGCCATTTCTTTTAGTTTTAGTTGAATAATTTATATGAAAGAAGCTATTGGAGATTTTTCTATGCTATTGTGAGTGAATACTAATTATCTGAGAATGTGTAATAAGTTGACACAATGAGCTATTAAGGTAGGGTTCTGAGCCATTCATGCGGAGGTGTTGATGAGTTACTTAATCTATCAATCTTATGGTCCTCCCCAAACCCCTCTCCAGAATAAGAATACTTAATAATAATTGGTGACTTGGATTCACTGATTAAAGTATTTGATGGTAAATTTAATAGGGAAGATATCCTGATGACTGATGTGTTTTGCCTTGATATAACTTCTCTTATATATTTTTAAAGTTAATACATGATTATTAGGGCAGGGAAAATTAGGAATATTGCAATGTAAGATCTACAATCAAAGTGACACTAGGGAGAATGGAAGAGTGACCAACAGGGGGATGACAGAAGACATAAAACAGGATCTGGTGAACTATAACTTTTCTGGGATTGGAATGTAGGGAATATGTATTAACAAAGCTTTCACTAACACTTTCACTTGGGATTGTATATCATCAGAGACAGTAATAGGCAAATTGGGGGAGGAGGTGGAAGCTATTTATTTTAACATATCCTCATCCTGCATCTTAGTTTCTGACACAGCTTCTTACCCAATGTTGGAGTCATCTGATTCTTTTTCTTTTTTTCTGCTTGTGGCTATTATCAAGTCATCCATTCATTATTTCGCTAATTCCTTTTTCCAATGTATTTTAAGCACCCACATCATCATACATAGCAGTAGGTAGTAGTGATAGAGTGATTAATGAAATGAGATCCTTTGCCTTCATAGACTTAGAGATAAGATTAATTTTAATTAATTAAAGACAAGATTAATTTGAAAACTCTGAGATAATATCCCTCCTATTTCCAAAGTAATTATACTTTTTATTCATCTAGAAATATGAAAACTAATGACTTTTGCTTTATGATTGAGCCTCATGGTTCTGTGGGTGCTGTGTTGGCCTTTAGCTCTAGATTTTGCAAATATTGTCAGAAATTCTTAGATGAATGGAATTATATCATCTCATTTTTTTCATTAACTGATTTTAAATCCAATAGCTTTTTGAAAACCAATAATATTTTTCCACATTCAGAAATCTAAAAATCTCAATTTGGTAACAAGGATGCTGAATAATTCGTTTTCTTTGATTTGGGTAATAAGTGTCTCAGGATCCGCCCATGGAAATGAGGTCTTGGTGCAGGCATTGGAGAGTTTTGAAAGTAACATATTTAGCCTCAACTTTATGGAGGTACTCCTCCTTTGACAAGAGGTAGCTGTTTGGGTACCTGAAGTGGCTCTTAATAGCATGCCAGTTATTTTGCTAAAAGTTCTCAAAGGATATGATACCTTAGCTTTCTTAAAAGAGGGGTGGTAAGAAATGTTTCATAGTAGATCTCCTGAAAGCACCACAAAAGGTATCTTGATACTGTAATTGGCACTTGGTAGCCACAGATCTGGTCATACAAATCTGTTGCACTCATGATTCAATCAGTACCTTTGTTGAAGCAATAATACCCACTAATCCAGAAGATGAAAGAAAAAGGATACTTCAACCAAATGGAAACAGCAGAAAAATAAAAAATATAATGGCTGAGCTACTTAAATAAAGGGAAGCTGAGAAAAACACCTAGCCCTATTTCCCACACTTTCAACCAACCAGCTGAAAAAAACACAAAACATAATTTATCCAAAGGTTATTTCAGGTAAAACAACTGCACAGTATAGTATAAAGAGTGTAAAATTTAGAGTGGAACAGAATCAGATTTAAATTTTGCTCTCCTGCTGGCTCTACTCATGTTGGATGAAGCTTGTAGACTTTCAATTTTCTTAACTATAAAGTTAGAAAATATAATCATATTTGTTTATTATAAGCCTTAAATTAGAATATGTCTGTAATATACTTACCACAGTACCAAATGCATTCAATCAACTAGTCTTTATCCCCCAATAAATGAAATTATATATATATATATATATATATACACACAAATGAAAAGAAAACATCTTTAACAAATATAATACTTTTTTCTACTGAGATAAATAAAATTGTTATTTGTGAAGATACAGCTTTTGAAAATCTCTGCCAAAAAATTAAATAAGGAAAACAGTCTTTCTTATTCATTTCTAACTCTGTTCTAGATTGGACTTTTGAGCAGCAACATAGCATTTATTCTACCCTCCTCTCCTCTGGAATAAGAACTCTTTTAAATGCATCTTGGTGATCATAAGCTGTTTCTTCTCTTTCATGAGCCAAAAGATTGCTGTTTTAATTCAGGCAAACAAAACAAAGAATTATTAAAATCTTTCAGTTATTATGTCATATCCAAGAGCTTACTGGTTTCTATTTTCAACCAATATGCATTGCTTGTTGATTATAGAAGGTGTATTCAGGTTAAATATAGCTCTGCCTATAAAGGATTCATCTGAAGAATTGAATACATTGTGGTTAATGATGACCAAACCTTCACTTTGCTATTCAATATGAATTTCAGTGAAACTTAATATACAGTAAGACCTCCATAGAGAAATCAGTTCTGGACATTGGAACTCTGCCCTCTGCTATATGGGGCCATTTAAATGTATCCCATCACAGCTCTCCTAATGATGATCCCTATTTGAAAAACTTGAAGAGCTATATCTTCAGATTTTCCAGTCTAGAGAGCAAAAGAAGAAAATAATACTAGATACTTTTTAAATTGGGGAAAAGTACACATATGTGCCGCTTGTCATAATCTTGACAAGGAATCTTTTTAAAAGACCTCACTAGATATGTAAATATATAATCGCATTTGTCATATTAGAATAATTTTTGAAATTGTATCATTTGTTTCTGGATTAGAGCATAATTACCAGCACCTTCACGACAGTAAAAGTTTATATAGCCCTTACTATGTGCCACACTCTGAATATACAAAGCAATTTATACATAGTACTTCATTTAATTCTCTTCTAACCCTATGAAAATATTATCAATTTCATTATTGTTTGAATGAAGAGTCAACTGAGACACAGATAAGTAGCTGTTTTAAGGTCATTGAGCTGGTGTGGTTCCTGGTCCAACTCTTTAATCACTCTTCTGTTTCAAACTATGTTGTCTAAATGGTGCTTGATTTTTTTCTTTTTGTATCTTTAATATTTCTTTTTTACTTTTTTAAATTATGAAAGTATAAAAACACATTTATAGGAAACTTGGAAATTATGGAATGAAGTTACATATAGTTCTATTATATATTATGATTACTTTTTAAGTACATAAGTTAAGATTTTTACTTGGAGTTTCAATATCAAACTCTCAAAAATTATTGGAACGAATAGAGAGAAAAGTAGAAGGCTATAGTAGATCTGAAAGGTACTATGAACCAATTTAACATAATTAAGATTTATACAATTTTCACACAACAGCAGGATACAAATTCTGTTCAAGTTCCCATAGACTATAAACCAGAAACACTGGAACATATCTGGGACATAAAACAAGGTGTAAAAATGTCATGGTCTAAAGTTATTGAAATCATACAGAGTCTGTTCTCTTATTACTGTGGAATTATTGTAGAAATCAGTATCGAAAGATATTTGAAGATAACCCAAACATTTTCAAGAGCAATGTGACATTTACCAAGAGAGATCTTTGGTTTAGCCATTGAAAACCTCAATAAAGTTAAACGACTGAAAAAATAGCAGATGGTAATTTCAGAGAGAAAACATTTAAAATGAGAAATTAATATCAAAGACACTTTAAAAACCCCATGTATTTGGGAATTAAATGTCCATTTTAAATGGTGGGGTTTATCTTAGAAGTCATAACAAAAAAACTAGAAAATATTTGTAACAGAATAAAAGTGAAAAGAGAATTTATTAAATTTGTTGCATGCAGCTGAAGCCGCTCAGTGCAACTAACTACAATTGTGGAATCTTGTATAATGTATGAAAAGAAATAATGGACACTAGCATAAAACTTTGTGAAATTTGAACAAAATCTGGTACTTGAATTTAACACTGAAAACAAAAAAATTAGAAGGTGAAGGAGTGAAGCACTCCTCTAATTTACTAGATAGAATGTTGTACCCAAGATGTCCCTTCTGTGCTCATTCTACTGATTTGGGAAGTGTTGAAAGACTGGATAGCTGTTATGTGGGGAACATTAGACAATATCCACTTACTCCTTGGAAGGAAAGTTATGACCAATCTAGATAGCATATTTAAAAGCAGAGACATTACTTTGCCAACAAAGGTCCGTCTAGTCAAGGCTATAGTTTTTCCTGTGGTCATGTATGGATGTGAGAGTTGGACTGTGAAGAAGGCTGAGCGCCGAAGAATTGATGCTTTTGAACTGTGGTGTTGGAGAAGACTCTTGAGAGTCCTTGGACTGCTAGGAGATCCAACCAGTCCATTCTGAAAGAGATCAGCCCTGGGATTTCTTTGGAAGGAATGATGCTAAAGCTGAAACTCCAGTACTTTGGCCACCTCATGGGAAGAGTTGACTTACTGGAAAAGACTCTGATGCTGGGAGGGATTGGGGGCAGGAGAAGAAGGGGACGACAGAGGATGAGATGGCTGGATGACATCACTGACTCGATGGACCTGAGTGTGAGTGAACTCCGGGAGTTGGTGATGGACAGGGAGGCCTGGCGTGCTGCGATTCATGGGGTTGCAAAGAGTCGGACACAACTGAGCGACTGAACTGAACTGCATTGAGACAATATCTCTGGAGAAGGCAATGGCACCCTACTCCAGTACTCTTGCCTGGAAAATCCCATGGACAGAGGAGCCTGGAAAGCTGCAGTCCATCGGGTCGCTGAGGGTCGGACACGACTGAACGACTTCACTTTCACTTTTCACTTTCATGCATTGGAGAAGGAAATGGCAACCCACTCCAGTGTTATTGCCTGGAGAATCCCAGGGACGGGGGAGCCTTGTGGGCTGCCGTCTCTGGGGTTGCACAGAGTCGGACACGACTGATGCGACTTAGCAGCAGCAGCAGCAGACAAAGTCTCCAATTGTCACCTTTCTTATTAGATGTAGTTTGCAGATCGGCTACCGAAGTTGTAAATCCTTCTCAAATTACTTAAAAATAGCTAAAGAAAGACTTACCGAATATTAGGATATTGAAGCATCTGTGCATTCAGCACGTAGTGATTCAGTTTATTTTACATATAGACATGAAGGAATTTATCAAATGGGTAGAAATTGGTTAATCCCGAAGTGTTTTAAGAAAATGCACTGTTGTCTAATAGAAAATGTGTCTGCAATCCTTGAGGGGTATGACGACAGACTGGAAGCCCTGCTGTGGACACCGCAGCACCAATCTATTACGATGGCACAGGGTGATGAACAGGGGTTTTCGCTTAGGGTGCACTTTAGAATGTGAGTGAGGTTGGGAAAATAAATTTAAGGACAGCAGATTTAAATGCTTTTAGAGAACACCAACTGCTTAAGGGACTGGAAGCCCACTCCAGTATTCTTGCCTGGAGAATTCCATGGACAGAGGAACCTGGCGGGCTACAGTCCATGGGTTTGCAAAGAGTTGGACACAACTGAGTCGCATGACTGAGCAACTAACACACACAGAATACCAATAAAGGGAAAATGACTTACAGTATGTCAAAACAGGGATGTGAGAATTTTAGACAGTGTCACCAAAAAGTTAACCTTACCAAGTCTTCCTACTCAAATACAAATACGTGTTGTATGTTGCAATTTTGAATTTGACAATGTGAGCTAAGGTGGATCCATGTTCTATGATGCTAAAGTGACATGGCTGTGATTATTTTCCTTTTATTGCTACTTTAAAAAATATTCTTGCAAATATGTAAAAATCATATATATCATTTGCAATATTTTTCATTTGCAAATACTTATTTCTCCCTAAGATTTCAAGCATTCTGATCTCCTGTTCCATAAGCCATTCTGAGACTCCTTGTACCAGAGCAAATTTTTGCTCTATTTTACTTCCTCTGGTGGGAATATTTTTATGCATTTTTATGTTGGAAATTGCAGTTCATTTTCAACTCCCATTAACTATTTTCAGAGAATTAATTTAGGGTTTGTTCCTAGTTTGGATTCCAATTAGTCTTTGAAGTTGGTTTGAGGTATTTCTTTTCCTTTAAAAAGACCAAACCAGTAACAATCAGAACTGGGAAAATTGTTTTGGGGTGTCACTGAGAGGTGTACTCTGATTTGTGCATACCATTCAGGATAGTATTTAAATATTGTGTTTCTAAGCCTGGCTCATATATTTCCAGGAATTGCTCTTTACAATGAATATAAGATTAATTCACTTCATTTTACCGCACTGTGTTCATATTTTATATTCAAATTGTTTTATCATTTTGAATCTTTGCATGCCATTGGAGTAGCGTTGCTGTTGCAGCTGTATTCGACATCATCTCATATCGACATATCACCGTAATGAAAGGCAAACCTTTACAAACCAGCCAATTTAATGATGCCATGAATGTTTTATAGACTCTTAAATATTTTCTGTTCTGATTTATTAAAGTTATATAAACGAAGGGAATAGCTTTTTCATACTGTTCAATTTTGACCTATATATATATATTACTTTCCTTTTTTTCCCTTTCAATACTTGGAGAGTAACTTCTCCAAAAGCAGAACTTTTACTATCATAGAAAGAAATATACATAAAATACAACATGATTATTATACAGCTTGATTTCTATGATAAATATGCAGCAAATGGCAATTCAGTGTTGCACAAAAAAGATTTTGGAGATTTTTTAAGGGGTAATTTTCATACAAATTTGATGCTATTTTTAATTTCAGAAGTTATAGACAATGGTAAGTTGGATCATGTCTGACAGGGAATCATAGATTGTTGACACGTTTGGACAATTATGATAAAAATTGAAGAAACTTGATGAAGAGAGAATAGCCATAACAATAGTATCAGATTGACTCAATTAAAACCAAAGTGTTTCCTCAAATCCTGTATAGAATTCACTGTCATTATTGAACACCTGCTAAGGTTTAGGCATTGTGCTAACAGACAGAGATAAAGTATTGACTAGAAGAAACACATTATCTACCCTCAGAGAACTTAAAACCTAGAAATACTGTAATTGCTGATTCATGAGATTTCCAGACCTCCCGCTGCTGCTGCTGCTAAGTCACTTCAGTTGTGTCCGACTCTGTGCGACCCCATAGATGGCAGCCCACCAGGCTCCCCCGTCCCTGGGATCCTCCAGGCACCTATGTACCCATAAATTCACAGGGCTAGAGTGCTGTGAATCAGAGGAGTAAAAATATTCATTGGAAAATTCAATTAACACTGGAAAACTGGAGGGCCACAATTTATAAATAGAAACACAGTGTGCCAGTGCATATTCTGGAAGACTCTATAAGTCTAAAATTAGAGCCATCCCCAAGATCAGGAAGCTAAGGGTAACTTCCATAGGACCTAGGCAGTAGGGGCTTAGAATCACAGTAGTAATTTGAGGATGCAGCTGATAGAGAAAGGAGTAACTACATTATCTGAAATTTAAAAAAGAAAATAACAGAAATGCTCAAACTCTTTTTTGTACAGTTCTGTGTATTCTTGCCACCTCTTCTTGATATTTTCTGCTTCTGTTAGGTCCATACCATTTCTGTGCTTTATCGAGCCCATCTTTGCATGAAATGTTCCCTTGGTATCTCTAATTTTCTTGAAGAGATCTTTAATCTTTCTCATTCTGTTTTTTCCTCTATTTCTTTGCATTGATCGCTGAGGAAGGCTTTCTTATCTCTCTTTGTTATTCTTTGGAACTCTGCATTCAGATGCTTATATCTTTCCTTTTCTCCTTTGCTTTTCGCTTCTCTTCTTTTCACAGCTATTTGTAAGGCCTCCTCAGACAGCCATTTTGCTTTTTTGCATCTATTTTTCTTGGGGATGGTCTTGATCCCTGTCTCCTGTACAATGTCACAAACCTCCATCCATAGTTCATCAGGCACTCTATCATATCTAGTCCCTTAAATCTATTTCTCATTTCCACTGTATAATCATAAGGGATTTGATTTAGGTCATACCTGAATGATCTAGTGGTTTTACCTACTTTCTTCAATTTCAGTCTGAATTTGGCAATAAGGAGTTCATGATCTGAGCCACAGTCAGCTCCTGGTCTTGTTTTTGCTGCGTGTATAGAGCTTCTCCATCTTTGGCTGCAAAGAATATAATCAATCTGATTTCCATGTTGGCCATCTGGTGATGTCCATGTGTAGAGTCTTCTCTTGTGTTGTTGGAAGAGGGTGTTTCCTATGACCAGTGCGTTCTCTTGGCAAAATTCTCTTAGCCTTTGCCCTGCTTCATTCCGTACTCCAAGGCCATTTTTTTTTTTTTTTGGTTTAACATTCAGGACTTCCTTCACCAAAAATTTAGGATATTGTAATTGCTTATTTAGTACACTCTTTACACCCTCAAAGACAACAAACTCTAGAAGGCTAAGGACCATACTGTGCTATTCACAGGTAAAACACCTGTATCTGGCTCAAGAAATATAATATGAACTTGGGTATGTGTATGCTCAGTCATGTCTGACTCT
The DNA here is from genome assembly GCF_003369695.1 of Bos indicus x Bos taurus. Lineage (NCBI taxonomy): Eukaryota > Metazoa > Chordata > Mammalia > Artiodactyla > Bovidae > Bos > Bos indicus x Bos taurus. The sequence continues at coordinate 65,741,892 of NC_040078.1, read as the reverse complement.
CTGCAGCTCTGTGGACTGCAGCCTGCCAGGTCTCCCGCCCATGGAATCCTCCAGGCAAGAGCACTGGAGTGGGTTATAACCTCCCACTGTACTGGATCCTCCCGACCCAGGGATTGAACTTGCATCTCTTGTGTCTCCTGCATTGGCAGAAAGACTCCCCATCACCAGTGCCACCTGGAAAGCCTTGAATTGGGGACAAAAGGGAAATAGGCATATAATTCTATAGGGTGACAAATTCTAATATATACACACATTTGTTTACAAATTTGGAAAAATGTTTTTGAAAATGTGGTAATTTTTTTATATCATTTCAGCTTGAATTTTCATCAAGCTTCAGGAAGTTTTTCTTAGGATAATATATACAACTGGTGTTTCTAGTAAAAATATATCATCATGAAAGCATAATCTTTCTTCTTTTCACAAGTACCTCTTATTAGTTGGTAGGGGAAGCACAATTCTTGCTTATGTAAAAAAGTGATGAAACTTGAAATAAGTTATCAGGATAAATAGCAACTGAATACAGCAAATATATGTCCAGACACATTTGTATACATACATTTATGCTGCCAAGTAGAATGAAATATATTTCTTAAAAAACATAAAGCTAAATGGCTTTATGAATTCAGAGAATAGGATGATCAGTTCTTGCTGGAAAGAACAGAGTAGAAGTATCTTCATGGAATGTGTGGCATTTAATTTTAGCCTTAAATAGGAATGATGACAGAACAATAGGTCTGTGAAAAATGTAGCTAAAATAGAGATTATGATGGTGGGAAAAGGGGGAAGGTTAAAGATGTCCAAGGCCAAATTTGCCTGTTACTCCAGGTAATTCTTTACTTCCTACTTTTGCATTCCAGTCCCCTATAATGAAAGGACATCTTTTTTGGGTGATAGTTCTAAAAGGTCTTGTAGGTCTTCATAGAACCGTTCAACTTCAGCTTCTTCAACGTTACTGGTTGGGGCATAGGCTTGGATTACCATGATAGTGAATGGTTTGCTTTGGAAACAAACAGAGATCATTCTGTTGTTTTTGAGATTGCATCCAAGTACTGTATTTCGGACTCTTGTTGACCATGATGACCACTCCAGTCTTTGATATTGATGTCATGGGCTTTCCAGGTGGTGCTAGTGGTAAAGAACCCATGTGTTAATGCAGGAAACATAAGTGATATGGGTTCGATCCCAAGTCACCTGAAGGAGGGCGTGGCAGTCCACTCCCATATTCTTGCCTGGAGAGTCCTATGGATGGAAGAGTCTGGTAGGCTATAGCCCATAGGTTTGCAAAGAGTCAGATATGAAGTGACTTAGCATGTATGCACATTGGTGTCATGCTGCTTAATGGGGTAAGTTTATCTCAAGGTTCATGCTTTATAATTACACATAAACCTCTTACAGGGATAGTTGCCCTCTGGGAAAAAGATGAACCAAAAAAAAATTATTGTCCTGGGAAAAGCTTTTGGGACCAATAACAACAAGTATTCACCTCTTGTCAGAGAAAGAATATGCATGCAGGAACTGCTCTTTTCTTCTATACTCAAGGCTCTTATGCTAAAAGCAAGAGAAAAGCAGGAAGGTACAGGGTTTCTCTTTTGCAGTGACTTAACTTTATTGTTACAGTTGCTGAGACCAATGCTTTGTATGTAGTAGCAAACAGATATAGTGTGGTTTGTTTAGAGCAGTGGTTCTTAATCGGAGATACAATCCCTTAGAGGTTCTTTGGGAAATAGAAACGTGTTGGGGCATTTGCTGTCATGACCACTGGGGAGACCCTGCTGTCATTTAATAGGCAATTGTTAGGAACGCTGGGTGCTCTGAGTGTGTAGAAAGTCTTGCACAATGGTTGATTATATGGTTCTGCATGACTTGCAAATGTTCTGCTGAGTAACCATGTAAGTGAAAGATCTGTTTATAAATGAGCCTAATAAAATCAAGTATTTTTGTGAATAGTTTTAGTGCACACAGATTTTTCCAGTAATGCAACAACTGTGTAAATTTCCGAAAGATTATACTTTGTTAAGAACTTTACCAAGAGTGACTCATCATTTCTCAGAATCACTGTAATTTCTCTGATTTTTGAGGCAGCAACACAATGAAATGAGTCCATTTGCATTTTTATCTGTACATTCACAATGATATTACCTATAGGAATGTACACCTACCTAATTCATTATGCTTACTAGCATAGTTATGTCTAAAATTTAAATATTAATATAGAGTGTTTTGTTATAAATCAATTTATTGTCTCCATCATAGAACAGTTAATGATTTCTTTTTTAAAGTGTGCATTGAGTCATGATATTATTTGTGAATATTGTATTGAGAGAATAAAAGTGATATTATAGAGATATTTGTTGCATAAGGGAAGTATTGAGTCTGCTGGGATTGAGAACCGATGGTCTGGAGTCTTGTACCCAAAAGGATAGTTCTGAATAGTAAAAGTTTCTAGGAATAGTTCTACTTGTAATATGTTTCTGTTTTTTTCCAGAATGATATGTTCCAGACTTTTCTTATCACTAATTCTCATCTCATTTGTGTGTATGTATGTGTGTGTGTGTGTGCATTTCCAATGATAGAAAGTCAGTGAGGCAATTAAAGAGTTCAACAATTTAATTTTTGCACACACTATTTGTTTTGTCTTTGTTGTCTTTCAGCAACAAATAAACTAATAAAAATACCAAGTACTAAAGTAATTTATTGATTGGTATATACTTGATTTTTTAGATAATTTAAGAATACCATTAGAGACGCAGGTTTTTTGACTAACTGCAATAGGCAAAACCTACTTATTTACTGAGGTCATTTGGTATCCAGTAGTAAGTCTGCTTTACAATAACTATACTCCATCAGAAAACAGCCATCTTTCAACTCTCCGATTATTTTGTCGTGTTTTTACAGACTGCCCTGAAAAAATTCTAAATTTAAATCTTTGCAGTGATATGGAAAACTCTACACATGCATTTATATTTTCAATTCCTATAATAGTTCTATAAATGAAAACAAAGGCAATAAAACCAGCCATAGAATGTTATGAAGCAATCATTACAGAACTATGAAAAATTGATTATATAGAACATCAAAACATTTTAGAATTGACTTTATAAGGAAAATCTTATTAAAAACACTATTGGCAAAAGGAGGAATATGAAAACAATAGGAATATACATGACAACTAGTGAAATAGAAAATGGAATATAAATGTCATATTAAAATGTGAACTAATAAAATGCAATATCGCTTGTTTATATTGCTGTATGAGTATCTTAATGGAGAGAAAAATCTTGAAATGGCAAGGAGATGAACTGGATGCCTCTGATTCAATTTCTGTGATTATTAATGAATAATTATATTTCTTTTCAGAACCATTTCTTCCTAAATATTCACGTGCTATCTGCCCTTTCTCCAGTAAGGTATTTCCCAGCAATGTACACCTGTGTATATGTGTTTTGGGGATGGTTGCAGTATGTTTGATGGGATATGGAGGGAGGGGGACTGTAGTCTTTTGGAATTAGAAGTCAAAATAACGTAGAACACCAAGTAGTACATTGTATAGTAAATATGGATGGCACATATCAGGTTATTTCAAGAACTCGGGATAGATTTTGAAACAATTCTACTTTGAAATTTTGTAAATGATACTTTTATAGATTCAGGTAGAGATTTAAAAAAAAAACAACAAAGATTCTACTTGTTTCATGAACTCCTAACATGCCTTGGAAAGCAATTTGCTTTTTGAGGGAATCATGAAGACAGTGGAGAAGTAATAATGCATAGTTGTCAGGAAAGGAATCCTATTCAAAGTGGATATTCTGCCTCTTGGATTTCTTTGGTCTAGTTGTAGCTCTCTATTTTTCACAGGCTGAGGGATGCAGAGACCCTCCAACGGGTTTTTGATGTCCTGTCCTCTCTTTTGGGCTTTACTTCAAGTTACTTTCAGCTTCTCTATTTTTTCATTTTCTTTCTCCCTTTTTCATAGATTTTTATAGTGTTTTATTGAGATAAATTTTATGTAGAATAAAATGTACAAATCTTAAGTACTACATAGTGATTTTGAATATATACAACCTCATGAAAACCCCAAGATCTGGATCCTAAACATACCTAACACCAAGTTTCCCCTTTTCCTTTCCCAGTCAGGCTTCATCTCTGCCTTCACCCTCCAGAATCACCCTGCAGAAACCATTCTTTTGATTTGCTGGTGCTTAATTTTGTCTGCTCTGAAAAATTATGTCACATAATGTATTTCTAGCCTGTCTTCTTTTGCTTCATAGATGCTTTTGAGCTTCATCCATGTTGCTGTGTATCAGTCCTTATTTGTATATCAAGAGAAGAATGGTTTAAAAAACCTCTACTCCAACCCTGAATCCACAAGATCCTATAGCTAGTAAGTGAACAAACTACATTTCAAGTTGATGCCTTCTGGTTCCAAGTTCAGGATGGAATTTTTCTACCTTTGTTGCCCCCATTGTGAGTGTCCATGGGAACTGGAAGTCATATGAAAATGCAGGTAGAAGAGTAATTCTAGATTTAGATTTTCATTCAGTGAATCTCATTTTTATTTATTTATACCATAAGGTGCATCAAGTCTTAAAAGCAACAGGCTTCAAAATCATAGACTTGGAGCTGGCAAATGACAAAATCTAGCAAAATCTAAATTGATTGAAGTTAAGAGAGCATCTACATTTTCAGACATCTTCAGTTTTGGCCCCCACAATAGTTTATTTGTTTTAAATAAGACTTGTTATCTTTACTGTTTATCTATCCTTATTAAAACTTCTGTCAAGAATTCAAGTTAGATTCCATGTATTAAAAAGCAGAGATGTTACTTTGCTGACAAATGTCTGTCTGAATAGTCAAAGCTTTGGTTATTCCACATGTATAAAGTTGGACCATAAAGAAGGCTGAGTGCCAAAGAATTGATGCTTTAGAACTGTGTTTCTAGAGAAGATTCTTGAGAGTCTCTTGGACTGCAAGGAGTCCCAACCAATAAATCCTAAAGGAAATCAACCCTGAATATTCACTGGAAGGGCTGATGCTAAAGCTCTAATACTTTGGCCACCTAATGCAAAGGGCTGACTCATTAGAAAAGACCCTGATGCTGGGAAGGATTGAAGACAGGAGGAGAAGGGAATAATAGAGCATGAGATGGTTGGATGGTATCACTGATTCAATGGGCATGAGTTTGAGCAAGTTCCAAGTGATGGAAAAGGACAGGGAAGGCTGACGTGCTGCAGTCCATGAGGTTCCAAGAGTAAGACACAACTAAGCGACTGAACAATAACAATGAATGATGTCATACAATATCTGTCTTTGTTTGACTTACTTCACTTAGTATGATAAAATCTAGGTCCTCCCAAGCTGTTGTAAATAACCTTACTTTATTCTTTTTTATGCCTGAGTAATATTCTGTTGTATGTATGCACCCCATCTTCTTTATCCATTAAATGTTACAACTGAACTTATTTACAAAACAGAAATAGACTCACAGGCATAGTAAACAAATTTATGTTACTGAAGGTGAAAGGGAACAGAGGAGATTAAATAGGAATTGAGGATTAACAGATACACATTACTGTATATAAACTAGATAAACAGCAAGGACCTACAACATTAACACAGGGAACTATAGTCAATATCTTGTAATAACCTATAATGGAAAAGAAACTGAAAAAGAATATATAAATATGTATATGTATATAATATGTATAAAACTGAATCATGCTGTATGCCTGAAACATTGTAAATCAACTCTAGTTTAATAAATTATTACAGAAAAAAAGTCATTGTTATTGCTAAATACAGTAAAGCTGAATTGAAAACAAATAATTCAGCTTTAAAAAAATAAGAAAGTCCTGTAATGTGTGACAACATGGATGAATCCTGAGGACATAATGCTAAATTAAATAAGCCAGTTATAAAAGAACAAATACTTTTAGGTATATATAAGTTCGCTTACATGAGATGTCTGCTCACAGAAGCAGACAGCAATAGTCAAACTCACAGAAGCAAAGCTTTGAAATATGGCTGCTAGAGGCTAGGATAAGTGCAAAACACAGAGCCACTAACCAACAGGAATAAAATTTCAGTTTTGCAGAGTGTGCCTATAAATAAAAATACTGTATTACGCACTTAGTCTGTTAAGAGGACAGACCTCATGTTGTGTTGTTTCCACAATGAAGGATAAAATTCCATGAACCACTTATATTTCAATAGAAACTCATTAAAAATGTAAATTCAAGTATTTTTTTTAGTCAATGATGAAATCTCAGGAAGAGAGAAACAGAAAATCCTGTTGATAAATAATTTCATTAATGCATAGTGAATAAAGTCTCTTCAATCAATCAATCAAAAAGGAAAAGAATATATAATAATGATAAAACAAGGTTTCAGTTTTAGACTACTTCATAGTTGAGTTGCTCCTGATTGTACACAATTACCAGCTTCCTAGGTGGCACGGTGATAAAGAACCTGTCTGCCAAAGCAGGACAGGTTTGATTTCTGAGACACAGGTTTGATCTCTGAGTCAAGAAGGTCCCCTGGAGGTGGGCATGGCACCCACTCTAGTATTCTTGCCTGGAAAATTTCATGGACAGAGGGGCCTGGCGAGCTACAGTTCATGGGGTCGCACAGAGGTAGACATGACTGAAGCAACATAGTGCGCATGCTCTTATACAATTAAAGTGAAATGATTCAAGCAATAATTCAGATATTATATTTTGTGTTCTAGTAAATATTGTAAAGAAAAATCATATCAGCTTATTTTACTGATTTTGAAAATATTAAAAGTGCTTTAGGGATTAAAAACATAATTTACTAGGTTATATCATTGTAGTTTATTGTATCGATTGTTGTAATTTTGGATCCTCTGAAAAAATAGTCATGAAATGTTATATTTTATCTCCTATGTAATTTCTCATCTGGCCAATCCTCCTCCTTCTTCCTTCTCTTCCTCTCCAATTTCAGCATTCCTACTCTAACCTCACAAATTTAGCTAGCTAATTATCTGAATTTATTTAATCCTCATGATAGAACTTAAGAAAAAAATTTAAATGTCTGCACAAATGCCTAAAGAAAAAGGACAGAATTTTTCCAAAGCAAGCCTCTTCTTCTGATACCCTACTGCTCAAATTTAAGGTCAGCAACCCAGCAGGAATTAGAGGAACTCAATCCTTCTAAATGTGTTTGAGCAATCTACGGTGACCAAACAGCCAGCTGTATTTGCTCACATTTTCTGCTGCGCTGAGACCGAATTGCACTCTCCTTAGGTCAGGAGGAAAGCTCTGACTGACCTCATTGGGAGTTTTGCCAGTAAAAGGACAATAGTATTGGGCTCCTGACAGCAAGTGAAGTTTTTACAGGATAGCCAAGAATCAGATTACATCTTCAGCTCCGACTGTAGGCAAGGGAGAGAATAAAAATAAAGTGGGTATAAAAAACAAACAGAAACAAACAAAAAAAAAACATACAAACAAGACAGGTATCTATTTTAGAAGAATGATTTTCTATGCAAATATTCAGTTGCTATAAAGAATTGATCCTCCTTTACGGCACCCCACTCCAGTACTCTTGCCTGGAAAATCCCATGGATGGAGGAGCCTGGCGGGCTGCAGTCCATGGGGTCGCTAGAGTCGGGCACGACTGAGCGACTTCACTTTCACTTTTCACTTTCATGCATTGGAGAAGGAAATGGCAACCCACTCCAGTATTCTTGCCTGGAGAATCCCAGGGACGGGGGAGCCTGGTGGGCTGCCGTCTATGGGGTCACACAGAGTCGGACACGACTGAAGTGACTTAGCAGTAGCAGTATATTCAGTTCAGTTCAGTTCAGTCGCTCAGCCATGTCCGACTTTTTGGGACCCCATGAATCGCAGCATGCCAGGCCTCCCTGCTGCTGCTGCTGCTGCTGCTGCTGCTGCTGCTGCTGCTAAGTCGCTTCAGTCGTGTCTGACTCTGTGTGACCATATGGACGGCAGCCCACCAGGCTCCTCCGTCCCTGGGATTCTCCAGGCAAGAACACTGGAGTGGGTTGCCATGTCCTTCTCCAATGCGCAAAAGTGAAGAGTGAAAGTGAAGTCGCTCAGTCATGTCCGACTCTATGCGACCCCATGGACTGCAGCCTACCAGGCTCCTCCACCCATGGGATTTTCCAGGCAAGAGTACTGGAGTGGGTCACCATTGCCTTCTCAGCCAAGCCTCCTTATCTATCAGCAACTGCTGGAGTCTACCCAAACCTATGTCCACTGAGACAGTGATGCCATCCAACCATCTCATCCTCCGTCATCCCCTTCTCCTACTGCCCTCAATCTTTCCCAGCATCAGGGTCTTTTCAAATGAGTCAGCTCTTTGCATCAGGTGGCCAAAGTATTGGAGTTTCAGCTTCAACATCAGTCCTTCCAATGAACACCCAGGATCAAAATAAATGTGTTAAGAAGATGAAACGTTATGGGAACCAAGTAGTACTTTAGAAGTTTTATATTAAAAAAAAAATCACTGTTTGAAGACAATTTCATTTATAAAGGTGTGTGGGCAGGGTGTATGTGTTCAGGACATGGTTAGAAACTTATCTTTCACATTTGTACTATGGATATATGAATATCTCCATTCTTCATCCCTATTGGCAAAGTGTCACTATACCCATTGCTGCTGGTTATTATTTGGTAGAGCTGGTTCCTCTTGTTCATGGCCCACAGCACATCACACTACCTTATTATTCTTATGAAGTGGAAAGAGGAATAGTGAGAGGAGAGAGACTATTGGGTCCTACAGCTAGAATAATGCTTGACATTTCATGGGTTCCATAAGTGTATCATAACTATTGATGGCTGTTCAGCTATTTACTTGTTCAGGAATTAACATGAAAGGAGCATAGAAGTAACTTTACTTCTTTCAAGAATCAACATTTCATACTACCTGAGGTTCCTCTAATTTTTATTATTATGTGTTCAAACACATGTAATCTTATAAAAATGCAACATTTAGACTGAATAATATACATGATTGCAACTTTTAAAATGAAGTTTTTATTATATTTTTTTCTATTTCATCTTTTCTCTTATTTCCACTTTTCTACATCACTTCTGAACTTCTATTTATCAGTTGACCTATATATTCTTCTATTAATTATTTATTGGCAGTCATGTAGAAGTTCAGTTCAGTTCAGTAGCTCAGTCCTGTTTGACTCTTTCTGACACCATAGACTGTAGCACGCCAGGCCTCCTTGTCCATCAACAACTCCCAGAGTTTACTCAAACTCATGTCCATCGGTTGGCAGTGCCACCCAACCATCTCATCCTCTGTCATCCCCTTCTCATTCTGCCTTCAATCTTTCCCAGCATCAGGGTATTTTCCAATGAGACAGTTCTTCGCATCAGGTGGCCAAAGTATTGGAGTTTCAGCTTCAGCATCAGTCCTTCCAACGTATATTCAGGACTGATTTCCTTTAGGATGGAATGGTTGGATCTCCTTGCAATCCAAGGGACTCTCAAGAGTCTTCTCCAATACCACAGTTCAAAAGCATCAATTCTTTGGCTCTCAGCTCTCTTTACAGTCCAACTCTCACATCTATACATGACTACTGGAAAAACCATAGCTTTGACTAGATGGGCTTCTGTTGGCAAAGTAATGTCTCTGCTTTTTAATATACTGTCTAGATTGGTCATAACTTTTCTTCCAAGGAGAAAGTGTCTTTTAATTTCAGGGTTGCAGTCACCATCTTCAGTGACTTTGAAGCTCCCCAAAATAAAGTCTGTCACTGTTTCCCCTGTTTCCATATGTATTTGCCCTAAAGTGATGAGAGCAGATGCCATGATCTCAGTTTTCTGAATGTTGAGTTTAAAGCCAACATTTTCACTCTCCTCTTTCACATTCATCAAGAGGCTGTTTAATTCTTCAATTTCTGCCATAAGCGTGGTGCTATTTGCATATCTGAGGTTATTGATATTTCTCCCAGCATCTTGATTCCAGCTTGTACTTCATCCAGTCCAGCATTTCTCATGATGTACACTGCATATAAGTTAAATAAGCAGGATGACAATATACAGCCTTGACATACTCCTTTCCTGATTTGGAACCAGTCTGTTGTTCCATGTACAGTTCTAACTGTTGTTTTTCGACCTGCATACAGATATGATGGCTACTCCATTTCTGCTAAGGGATTCTTGCCCACAGTAGTAGACATAATGGTCATCTGAGTTAAATTCCCCGATTTCAGTCCATTTTAGTTCTCTGATTCCTAAAATGTCAACGTTCACTCTTGCCATCTCCTGTTTGACCACTTCCAATTTGCCTTGATTCATGGACTTAACATTCCAGGTTCCTATGCAATATTGCTCTTTAGAACATCAGACTTTACATCCATCACCAGTCACATCCACTACTGGGTGTTGTTTTTGCTTTGGTTCCATCACTTCATTCTTTCTGGAGTTATTTCTCCACTGATCTCAAATAGCATATTGGGCACCTACCCACCTGGGGAGTTCATCTTTCAGAGTCCTATATTTTTGCCTTTTCATACTGTTCATGGAGTTCTCAAGGCAAGAATACTGAAGTGGTTTGCCATTCCCTTCTCCAGTGGACTACGTTTTGTCAGAACTCTCCACCATGACCTGTCTGCCTTGGGTGGCCCTACATGGCATGGCTCATAGTTTCATTGAGTTAGATAAGGCTGTGGTCCATGTGGTCAGATTGGCTAGTTTTCTGTGATGTGGTTTTCACTCTGTCTGCCCTCTAATGGAGAACGATAAGAGGTTTAGGGAAGCTTCCTGATGGGAGAGACTAACAGAGGGGGGAACTGGGTCTTGTTCTGATGGGTGGGGCCATGCTCAGTAAATCTTTAATCCAATTTTCTGCTGATGGGTGGAGCTGTGTTCCCTCCCTTTTATTTTCCTGGGGCCAAACTATGGTGGAGATAATGATGATTATAGGGACCTCCTTCGAAAGGTCCCATGCAGACACTGCTATACTCAGTGCCCCCAACCCAGCAGCAGGCCACAGCCTACCCATGCCTCCACTGGAGACTCTTGGACACTCACAGGCAAGTCTGGGTCAGTTTTGTGGGGTCACTGCTCCTTTCTCCTGCATCCTGATGCACACAAGGTTCTGTTTGTGCTCTCCAAAAGTCGGTTTCCCCAGTCCTGTGTAAGTTCTGTCAGCTCTCTTGTGGGGTTAATGGTGACCTCCTCCAAGAGGGCTTATGCCATACCCAAGTCTGCTGCATCCAGAGCCCTTTCCCTGCAGCAGTCCATTGCTGACCCTTACCTCCACAGGAGACACTCAAACCCAGTGCTGTTTCAGTCTCTGTGGGCCTTTGGGTCCTGGTGTGCACAAGGTTAGTTTGAGCCCTCTGAGTGCGTCTGGCGGGTATGGGGTTTGAGGCTAAACTCGATTTTATCCCTCCTACCATCTTCCTGGGACTTCTCTGCCCTTGGATGTGGGATATTTCCTCACAGTCGCCCTAGCACTGGGCCATGCAGCCATCAATTAAGGTCCATGGGGCTACAGACATGGGGTCCCAAAAGAGTCAGAGACGACTGAGCAACAGAGCTGCCTTTATTGCGTGCAGCTCACTCCGGGTTTGCCTGTGTGCTCTTCCACACGTACTTTGTTTCTCCCATATGTACTCTCCTCCATTTTAGACATATTTTGTCATTATTTTAAAAAAATGGATCTTCTTACACAAACTTTTTAGTGTCTTACTCTTTCTCAGTGCTAACGCAAAACCTCCCATTTCAAACCACACCACATAAGAGGGAGTGGTGGGTATAAAGGCACAGTGGCCCTGTAGAGGAAAGCTCATCTACTCTTTTTACTGATGTCCTTGGCAGCAGATGTGGGGTTGTTTGAGGCTATTCTAATTAGTAAATTTGGCTTCCAGGTATCTACCACTCACAGTGCTTTTTCTGGGGACTGAGCTCACTGTTTCATTTATACATCAAGAAACCAGTTAATCTTGTTTTGACTACACTTTCCCCAAAATGCCTGAGTCCTGGTGTTTGGGCTTCCCCTTGTCTCTTGGCAGAGCCCCCATTCTCTGTTCCTGGGCTTCTACACTATGCTGGACATTGGCAGACCTCTTTTATAATCACCACTTTGAAAGAAGAGGTTTAATTAACATAATACAGCCTGGCAGTAGTGAACAGCATATGGGAAGCTGAAAATTCCCACTAAGCCCAGCCTGTTCAATGTCCTCAGCCTCACTCTCGATCAGTGTAGGGGCAGAAACAAGTCCTTCTGGCTGAAGCTGCAAGGGGGCCTGTCTCATGCCTGTGTTCAGTGCTATAATATCCACACTTCTGGCAATCTATCCTCTCCCTAGGTTCTTTGCCTCTTTCCCATAATGGGTTTTCTTCTCTTTGGTGCACTCTCAGAAGAATAAACCAATCTCTCAATTAACCTGAAATTGGAAACAGACATCACTACTCTTCTTTCCTCTTTCTCAAATGGAAAAACTGCCGTAACAACAAAAACCTCAAGCTCTTGTTGGAAGACACCAGCAAAGCTCCTGCGGTTCTCAGTTACTAAACTTTTTACTCCCTTCTAGGGATAGGCCCAACAAAGTCTCTGCAATTATCACAGCTTACAACAACATATATTATGTCAATTTCCTTTCTGCTAAACACATGGTTGTATCTCTTCCAGATAAGATGAGGCGAGCAATTATAAGGACCAAACTACCTACCCTCCTACACTATTTTAGACATCAGAACAGGAACACAAGGCAAATTTAGAATCAAAATGTAGAGAAGCTGTAATGGGATGCCACTGAAAGGTAAAAACTAATGCAGAGAACTGGGACCCATTGCCTTTAGAGGTAAGATTACATTTAAAGAGAAGTTAAAATCAGAAGACAGCATTAAAATAATGCTGAAAACATCCAAGTGTTGGTGGAAATATGAATCTGTAAACATGATAAAAGAGCCTTTCATTACTAATCATAGCCCAGCGACATTAGCACTCCTGCTCTAAGGACTTGGGTGGCCCACGGTGAACTTGACAGCACCTTAGATTTTTCCCTTTCTTCCTTAGGTTTAAAGATTTTAGTTTACAAAGTCTTTCTTTGTTCTCTTTAAAGCTGACTAGTCCCTTTGAACTACAGGTCAGAAATGTGTGTTCACAGCCTGATCTATTTTGCACAGTCGGAGACTAATTCTCATTTGAGCTATACAGAACTTCAGTGCTTTGGAAGGGCTTACACCTCATCTAGAGATTATTACACAGTTTTGTCGAAATGGAACAGCTCTCTATCCACCCACCTAAATGCATTTGTTCATAATAAATTACCTGGCAGAGATCTCTATATAGTCTAATGAACAACCTGAAGATCTTGTAGTATTCCCTTTTGCCTTCCAAATATATTTTTATAAATATATATGTAGATTGAAAAAATATAGCTTTTTAATAATGCTTTTTAATTTACTCATTTTCAATCTTCTTTCCTATTTAAATTCTGATCACATCTATAATGACAGATGGTAACCAGACTTATCGCTTGTGATTTGTAGAAATATTGAATCACTGTATTGTACACCAAGAACTAACATAGTGTTGTGGGCAAGTTATACTTCAAAAATCAAACAACCAAATAAACAAACACATGGAAAAAGAGGTCAGATTTTTGGCTACCATAGGTGAGGGTATTTTTTGTCTTTTCATACTGTTTCTGGGGTTCTTGCAATGAGAATACTGGAGTGGTTTGCTATTTCTTCCTCCAGTGGACCACACTTTGTCAGAACTCTTCACTATGACCAGTGCATCTTGGGTGGCCCTGAATGGCATGGCTCATAGTCTCACTCAGTTACACAAGCTCCTTATGGCAAATAGAAAGGAAAAAAGTGGAAGCAGTGACAGATATTATTTTCTTGAGCTCCAAAATCACCGAGGATGGTGAATGCAGTCATTAAGAGAAATTTTAGTGACTGCAGAAATTAATAGATACTTGATCCTTGAAAGGAAAGCTATGGCAAACTTAAAAAACAGAGACATCACATTGCCAAAAAAGGTCCATATAGTCAAAGCTAAGGTTTTTCCAGGAGTCATTCATATATGTGAAAGTTGGGACCTAAAGAAGGCTGACCAATGAAAGAATTGATGCTTTCAAATTGTAGTGCTGAAGAACAGTTTTGAGAGTCCCTTGGACTGCAAAGAGATCAAACCAGTCAATCCTAAAGGATATCAACCCTGTATATATTCTTTGGAAGGACTGTTGCTGAAGCTGAGGCTCCAGTATTTTGGCCATGTGATGCAAAGAGCCAACTCATTGGAGAAGACCCTGTGCTGGGAAAGGTTGAAGGCAAAAGGAGAGGGGGATGGCTGAAGACAAAATGGTTAGATAGCACCACCAACTCGGTGGACATGAATTTGAGCAAACTCAGGGATATAGTGAAGGACAGAGAAGCCTGGTGTGCTGCAGTCAGTGGGATTGGAAAGAGTGAAACGTGATTTAGTAACTGTAAAACAACAACAACAATAATAAGATGTGAGTGTGTAGAAGAAGGGGAAATTATATTAAAGTGATCAAAAGATGCAAGTCAAGAAAATCAAGTTCTGATATTAAATATAACAAAGCTAGTGGAGGTGACAGAATTCCAGCTGTGCTATTTCAAATCCTACAAGATGATGTTGTGAAAGTGCTGCACTCAATATGCCAGCAAAATTGGAAAACTCAGCAGTGGCCACAGGAGTGCAAAAGGTCAGTTTTCTTTCCAATCCCAAAGAAAGGCAATGCCAAAGAATATTCAAGCTACCATGCAATTGCACTTATCTCACATGCTAGTAAAGTAATGCCCCAAATTCTCCAAACCAGGCTTCAACAGTATGAGAACTGTGAACTTCCAGATGCTCAAGCTGGATTTAGAAAAGGCAGAGGAACCAGACATAAAAATGTGGACATCCACTGTATCATCAAAAAAGCAACAGAGTTCCAGAAAAATATCTACTTCTGCTTTACTGAATATGCCAAATACTTGGACTGTGTGGATCATAACAAACTGGAAAATTCTGAAAGAGATGGAAATACCAGACCACCTGACCTGCCTCCAGAGAAATCTGTATGAAGGTCAAGAATCAACAGTTAGAACTGGACATGGAACAACAGACTGGTTCCAAATCAGGAAAGGAATATGTCAAGGCTGTATATTGTCACCCTGCTTATTTAACTGATATGCAGTGTACACCATGAGAATTGCTGGACTGGATGAAGTACAAGCTGGAATCAAGATTGCAGGCAGAAATATCAATAACCTCAGATATGCAGATGACACCACCCTTATGGCAGAAAGTGAAGAAGAACTAAATAGCCTCTTGATGAATGTGAAAGAGAAGAGTGAAAATGTTGGCTTAAAACTCAGCATTCAGAAAACTAAGATCATGGCATCCAGTCCTATCACTTCATGGCAGATAGATGGGGAGAGAGTGGAAACAGTGAGAGACTAATTTTTTGGGCTCCAAAATCACTGCAGATAGTTTTTGCAGCCATGAAATTAAAAGACACTTCCTCCTTGGAAGAAAAGTTATGACCAATCTAGATAGTATATTAAAAAGCAGAGACATTACTTTGCCAACAAAGGTCCATCTAGTCAAAGCTATGGTTTTTCCAGTAGTCATGTACGGATTGTGAGAGTTGGGCTATAAAGAAAGCTGAGCACCGAAGAATTGATGATTTTGAACTGAGGTGCTGGAGAAGACTCTTGGGAGTCCCTTGGACAGCTAGGTGATCCAACCAGTCCATCATAAAAGAAATCAGTCCTGAATATTCATTGGAAGGACTGGTGCTAAAGCTGAAACTCCAATACTTTGGCCACCTGATGCAAAGAACTGACTCATTTGAAAGAACCTTGATGCTCGGAAAGATTGAAGGTAGGAGGAGAAGTGGACAATAGAGGATAAGATTTTTGGATGACATCACCGACTCAATGGATATGAGTTTGAGTAAACTCCGGGAGTTGGTGATGGACAGGGAGGCCTGGCATGCTGCAGTCATGGGGTCACAAAGAGTTGGACATGACTGAGCGACTGAACTGAACTGAACTGAATTTAGTTAATATTTTTAAAGATTATCTGTTTTGAAAGGGAGAAAATGTTGAGGGTGTTTGGATGGTAAAAGAAGGGGTAGAATTAAAGCATTTCTTAGAATAGAATTTTAATATTATCACAAATTCTCCCCATACAGGTCCTCCCCTTCGAATATGCACTGGCCTTCAAATTGTGTTTGGGGCTTCCTCTGTGACTCAGCTGGTAAAGAATCCCCCTGCAATGCAGGAGACCCTGGTTCAATTCCTGGGTTGGGAAGATCCCCTGCAGAAGGGATAGGCTACCCAATCCAGTATTCATAGGCTTCCCTGGTGGCTCAGATACTAAAGAATCTGCCTGCAATGCAGGACACCTGAGTTCGATCCCTGGGTTGGGAAGATCCCTTGGAGGAGGGCATGGCAATCCACTTCAGTATTCTTGTCTGGAGAATCCCCATGAACAGAGGATTCTGGCAGACTACAGTTCATGAGGTGGCCAAGAGTTGGACATGACTGAGCGATTAAGCATAGCATAGCATAGACTTGTGTTAATCCACATAATCTGGCAGATGTGAATTTGTTACTTAAGATCTAAGGCTCTAAGAAATTTTGTAGCTTCGTCTCTTGCCCTTTTTGAGGGCTGGTTTCTGGGCATGCATCCTGTGCAGTCTTACAGAGCACCAGACTTAGAAGGACCTATGTTGGTTAAATACTCTGTTATTAATATAACAAATTATGAAGCTGGCCCTGCCCTTTGGACACTCTGAGATCACCAGAATCTAAATAAATCAAAGGAGCTTCCTTAGGAATGAAAGACCAGTTGGGGAAAAAGATCCTACTGTCTCAGCCATTCTTTCTGATATTAACCACTGGTTGACCTGTAGTTGAATGCAAATGTATGAGTGAGTACAGGAAGATCCAAAAGAAATATTGCTCAGGAAACTCATGAAATTGTGAGAAATAAAAAAAACAAGGTTGTGTTAAGCCAATATATTTTGGATTGATTTTTTTGGGTAGCAATATACAACTGAAAGAGCCTCAAATATGGTAGAGATGTCTAAAGAATAGACTTGAATGAAAATATGAAGACTTCTGTTCACTGTATTAAACTCTTAGATTTTGTTTGCTGACGACTATTAATCCATTGATTATGAAAACATTTTAAGTTTAGTTTTTAAGTGGAGATCATTGCCTAAAAATATGTAAAGACTTCAGCTTGAGGGTTTATGGCTGATTGAATGCTTAATTATTTGCAATACAATTCAGACACATTATTATATTAAAATTTGTAGATGTCACCTCATTTCATAATGTTGCTTATTTAGAATTTTTAACGTATGGTTTATAGAAATAGGAATTCAGGATAAAACAAGAAAAATTTTTATAAAAATATTTGCTACCTAGATGAGTGAAAGGAAATGGATTGCTTTAAAATTGTGATAATTTGAAAAGACAAAGTGTAGAAAGTTGGCACAATTACACATTACCCAAGCACTGTAAAATCTAAATGTTTATAAAGACTTGTCTTCAAAAAGTGAATAATAGATCATTGTTATTTTAAAAATGTTTTTGAAGAAAAAGTTTTGATAATTACTTAATATCAACTATTTACTCTGTTCTGTGGACCTTGAAGTGTTATAAATCACATTATTGTGATAGAAATAGAAACTGTTCTTATTATTATAAGTAGAGACTGTTAAATAAGATCAGTCTTTGGCCTAGTAAAAATATTTATGAGTCTTGATTTTTTCTAATAATGTTTTTTGAGACGTAAGAAGTAATCTATATGATTCTTTAGTATGTGTCTGTCTAGACATTTATATTTTCTCAAGTTCAAAAATCAAGCTCCTCTTAATAGTGAATTAAATGGAGTGTACAGAGTTTCAATATAAGTATTTTGACATTGAAATAAAGTCAACATTTTGCAGCACCAGCATCAACAGGAGCACATGTCCCCAAATTCCATTGAATATATTACCTTTAATGTTTCTGAACTTATCCAAATAATGGCTTCCCTCGGTACCCATGCACTGGTTTGTAAAAATAATATTTGTGTCTATGGCAACCCACTCCAGTACTTTTGCCTGGAAAATCCCATGGATGGAGGAGCCTGGTGGGCTGCAGTCCATGGGGTCGCTAAGAGTTGGGCACGACTGAGCGACTTCACTTTCACTTTTCACTTTCATGCATTGGAGAAAGAAATGGCAACCCACTCCAGTGTTCTTGCCTGAAGAATCCCAGAGACGGGGGAGCCTGGTGGGCTGCCGTCTCTGTGGTCGCACAGAGTCGGACACGACTGGAGTGACTCAGCAGTAGCAGGACAAATAAGCCCCATGTAGAATCACTAAGAGATATTCTGGAAAATAAAATAAGTGTTTAACTTTATTTACAGTTCTTCATTATTATCCTTCTTAAAAGCACTTATTGCACACTTAAAACTCCCAATCCTGCTTTCTCGCTACAGAATGTTAACCAATCATATATAAAATACTTTTCTGCATTCTTAATTGTACTTAGAGCAATGATCACCAAGCCAAGACTAAAAAGTGAATTGCCAAGGAGTCTGTTTTGACCTCTCTAAACTGTCATCAAATAATGCAATTTTTTTCTAGGATTGATCAAATATTGAGTAAGTCTATACAAGATAGTAAAATTTATATTATTAAAAAAATTGCTTACTGTTCCTGGTGGTTAAGGCAATCTAGGTTATGAGAACTTTGCTCACTTTGCAGAGTTGTGATGTATGGAATATGTCAACATGAGCAGTACTACATTTGATGTTTCTTAGCTGAATACACAAGGCAAATCCTGAAGCATGAATAAAATATATGCTGGTTTAAGAACTTTTCATTGCTTTTAGTAACTCAGAACAGTAGGATATAAAATTTAAAACCAGAGTCTTATATGCAGTCAATATACAAAATGGTGTCTGATGTCCTAACATGATAATAACATAATGTCCATATGGAGGAAATGCTTTAGTAAATTGTAGCACAGCCACATAAAGTAATGAAACACAATAGTGAAAACAGTTGAACTGGTGTAATGTGTTTTGAAATGGTAAAAACTAAAAATATATAATAATGAACATAAAAAGCCATTGCAGATGATAATATTACTATCACATAATTAAAAAAATGAAAAGCAATATTATGTTTGCAGAAAAACTGTCGACTTACTAGAATTATAAAAATGTGAGGATAATAAAAAAAAGCTTAAATTACTGTTATCTCTGGGATATAGGAAAGAAAGAGAATTTAATGGTGAGTTACACATAGATGCTTCAAATGAATTCAGAATGTTTATTTCTTAATATGGCTAGATATATTGATCTTAATTTTAGCATTATCAATATTTTTATGTTTGCCTGAAATATTTCATAAAAAGTTTTACAAATATATACTGCCATAAAATACTAAGTAGCAACTCTAAATTACAATGTCTTCAAACGATTAAGCATTTACTAAGTGGACAAGTGCAAGAGGTCACTTTCAGTGAATTTATCTAGTTAATTTTTAGATCTTAGCTAGGCTCACTCAGCTATCTGGGGTTGAGCCTGATATGGTTTCAGTTTGGAAAATTGAGGGATCCTGACTCAGCTGTCCTCCATGTAGCTCTGATATTACTGGTCATGTATGTCATCAGGGTGATGGCAGACATTCAAGAGAAACCTGTAAGTCCTCTTGAATTTGGAGTTCATAATTCTACTGGTCAAATAGGTCATATGATGAGCTAAGAGTCAGAGATAAAGAACAGTGCAAATTATAAGTCAAACAGTGTGAATAGAGAGAGATGAAGAATTTGAGCAATTTTGCAAGAGCCTATCTGCTTGTAAGGGCAAAATCTTTCATTTCCTCCCTTATGCAAAATGAGTGTCCCTTGGACAGCAAGGAGTTCAAACCAGTCAATCCTAGAGGAAATCAATCCTGAATATTCATTGGAAGGACTGATGCTGAAGCTGAAGCTCCAGTACATTGGCCACCTGATGCAAAGAGTTGATTCATTGGAAAAGACCCTGTTGCTAGGAAAGATTGGAGGCAGGAGGAGAAGTGGACGACAGAGGATAAAATAGTTGGATGGCATCATCAACTCAATAGACATGAATTTGAACAAACTCCAGGAGATGGTGATAGACTCAGAAGCCTGGCGTGCTGCAGTCCACAGGGTCTAGAAGATTTGGACATGACTTAGCAATTGAACAACAACAAATTCAATTCTCATCTAATTACAGAGAAGTTCCTACCCTAAGATCTTATGATATACATGAATTTGAATGTGGCTACTTTTAATCTAAAGTCCTATGGACCAAAGAAAAATTTTCTGTCCCACTCACACCCAACACTCATTGGCAAAAATGCAGCAGGATAATAGTCAATACTACTGTTAGCAAAGACAAAGAACCCAAGGCTCTTTGGAAGTCATTCATTTAGAAATTGTGAAATTGCACTGGGCAGTTATAACCAGGTCCTCTATTATGGTAATGGAGAATGTTCTTAAGTCCAATTCTGATACCAAACAAGGGTTCCTCATTCTTTTATTCTCTACAGCTTTTAGCCCTTATCACTTGGATGTCTCCTTTTCCAGAGCATCTTTTTTGCCACATCTAAAGACAGCACTGGAATTTTTTTCCTGTAAAGATCATTGAAACCTTGTTTCCTGACCATATAAATTTGTGGTCCTAATGAACTATCTGAGGCCTGTTACACCATAGGGGTTGCAAAGAGTTTGAAGTGACTTAGCGACTAAACAATAACAATGGTCTATTTACATTTTGAAAATCTCAGTTGATTATTGATCAGCTTATTTATTCTTTTGCCAGTGCATCTCTTTTAAAAATGTTAAATGTATTTAAAATGTTTGATTTAGCAGGCTTTCAGCTTCAGAGCCACACTTGCTATTCTTGAGAGTTGCATCTCTTTATATATTTGGTTATAGTGCTTGGACTATAGTGGACTATAGTGTTCAGACTGCTATGGAATCAGGACATTCAGTTTGCAGAAACCCTTTTGTCCAGGTGAAGGGTACTATTAACTGCTTAATGCTTTCTGGGGTCGTAATAAAGGGACCAGCACCTGCACCCTTGATTTGTCTTTATCTATTATGACATATCTTAGTTTGAGAGCTAGAGATGAGAAAGAATTTTAACTTCCAACTTAGCAGGTTCTGAACCCTCTGTTCTTCTACTGCACTAGCCACTATTCTGGGCTCATCTCTTGAGTGTAGTACATTTTCACATATAGTAAATACAAAATAACTCTTGTTTTCAAAGTTTTTGCCTGGAAATTTCTGTGTTCAAGATAAAATATTTGTTAGTTACATTTATTTTGTAAGTTAAAGCAAGTAGTAGTTTTACAAAGTGTTTTGCAACTACATAGATGTTCACTTTGATTATTTTCCTTTGGCAGCTCCCTTGCAATTTTTCCAACCTCCTTTTACTCTCTCTTCACTGCACTTCCAGCCTTCTGCTAAAAACTTGTCCCTACATTGTGCCCTATAGTTTAGATTTTTATTACAATATCACCCAACTCTTAGGATAAATTTCTGTATCAGTTACTTCTTGCTACAATAATGCTCAATGAGTAACTATTCTGAAAGTAAGTGACTTAAAACAACACTATTTAGCTGTTGAGTGTATACTCATGATTTAGGCTTTGTTTGCTTGGGGTTCTTTAGATTTTTAGATCCACTCACACGTCTGCAGGTGTACTGACTATTGGCTAATCCAGGCTGGCTCTGGCTGGAATGACTTGGGCAACTCAGATATGGTCCATTTATCCCTTCTACATCAAGCTGGTCTGAGAACATGGTTATGACAATTACAGAAGTACAAGCATGCAAAGACTCATGAAACCCAGGTTCACAATTGACACACTCATTTCTAAATGTATTGAACAAGACCAAGAGTCAGAGTAGGGGGAATTATAATTATAAAGTAACTATGAAGTTACTTGACAAGGATAGAGATTTGGGAAAGGTAAGATTTGGGTCTGTTTTTTTAATCTATTTTACAACAAGTAATAGTATTTTCATTACAACTAATTTATAGATTTACCTTTGCAAGGCCTAATACATTACAGTGCTTATGTGAATTATCTCTGGAATGGGGAAATTTTCCCCAATTTAAATTTAAACAAAACCATTACATCATCCCTACACAATATTTTATCTTCCAAAGCAATATCTGTACTTCAGAACCAGAGTCATAACTGCATACACTTGTAACATTTTAATAGCTAGGATTATAAACATACATGTGCAGACTAGTTACCTCAAAACACAAAGAATTTCCTCATGAAAACTAATGATACGAATCTTAAATACAGCAATATTGTTTACTGGAGAATAAACCATCAGTTTCAAAACAAACTTCACATAGAAGTTACCCAAAAGCCCATATTAAAAGATTTTTTTTAATAGAAAACTACTCAATGTGTAGTAGAAATATGCAGTACATTTTAAAATTGTTGCAAAGTATTTGCTACTCCTCTCACTGAAAGATAGAGTATAATTTTCCTCATCTTAAATCTGGGTTGTGCTAACTAGATGGGCCAATTGAAAGAAGTAGAAACAAAAATCTGGGATTTTCAAGGCCAAGTCATTTGATCCTTCAACTTCCCCCCAGCCCCTTCTCAAGCTTATGTAACATTCTCTCCCTCTTTTCTTTTTAAGATTTCTTTTTTTCCATGTGGACCTTTAAAAAAGTCTTTATTGAATTTGTTACAGTATTGCTTCTGTTTTATATTTTGGTATTTGAGCTGTGAGGCATGTGGGATCTTAGCTTCTCAACCAGGTGGATGGAACCCATACCCTCTGTCTTAGAAGGCAAAGTCTTCATTACTGAACCTCCAGGGAAGTCCCTCTCTTTGAAGCCCTCTGACAGTATATAAGAAGTCCTTTTATCTTAAGACAATTGAGCTAAAGAGATCACTTGTAGGCACTCTAGGGGACAACACCAGAAGAGGTTAGGCTTCCAGATATTCCTGGGAAGGCTCTAGATACATAAGTCGTCATATTTGATCTTTTTTTTTTTTTTTTTTTACCAGCCTCTGCCAGATGAATATGACCGAATAACCTCAGGAAATATAAAAGGAAAGTTCTCCGAATCCTGATCTAATTTGTGACCCAGAAAAACCATGAAATATAATAAAACAAATATTGTTTTAATAAGCCAAATTGGAGTTATTTATTAGATAACCAGAACAAAAACTGGAAGCAAGAAGTGGGAACTTGCCTTTCAATTCAGTTCAGTTCAGTCACTCAGTCATGTCTGACTCTGCGAGAAACCTAAAACATGACCTTGGCTTTGAGCACAGGTGACAGGTACAAACTGGACAAAAATTTGAGAAAATTTTTTGCAAGTTATAAAGGCCTTGAAAAGACTATTAGTGAGAGATCAAAGGATCACAAGTAAAACATTTAGAGGTTACAGAAAAGGACCCTTTTTATATAATGGCAAAATTTTGGCAGCTCTGTTATCTGCAGTAATGGGGAAAATAAAAAGGTCACCATATGAACTCATTGATCTCACTGGAGAGATTTCCAGGAAGAATATAAAAAGTACCAACTGACTTCTTACATGTCTTTAAGATAAAATATGAAAAGAGAGGTAACCTAAAGATAAAATGTTTCGGTCTTCCAGCAGAATTTAGAGGAAACATAAAGGAGCCAAGACATGCTAGACGTGAAATTAAAACTGTCTCTCTTTCTCCATCTCTCCTAGTAAAATATTCTCAAGGTAAAATGTGTTCTCAAGGAAAAGACTACCTCTAAGGCAGTAAAACATGGGTTTTGGGTAAAGAAGCGAAAAGCAAAGGAGAAAAGGAAAGATATACCCATTTGAATGTAGAGTTCCAAAGAATAGCAAGGAGAGATAAGAAAGCCTTCCTCAGTGATCAATGCAAAGAAAAAAGGAAAACAATAGAATGGGAAAGACTAGAGATTTCTTCAAGAAAATTAGAAATACCAAGGGAACATTTCATGCAAAAATGGGTTCAATAAAGGACAAAAATGGTATGGACCTAACAGAAGCAGAAGATATTAAGAAGAGGTGGCAAGAATACACAAGAAGAAATATAAAAAAAAGATCTCCACAACCCAGATATTCACAATGGTGAGATCACTCACTTAGAGCCAGACATGCTAAAATATGAAGTCAAGTGGGCCTTAGGAAGCATCACTACAAACATAGCAAGTGAAGGTGATGAAATTCCAGTTGAGCTATTTCAAATCCTGAAAGATGATGCTGTGAAAGTGCTGCACTCAATATGCCAGCAAATTTGGAACACTCAGCAGTGGCCACAGGACAGGAAAAGGTCAGTTTTCATTCCAATCCCAAAGAAAGGCAATGCCAAAGAATGCTCATACTACCACACAATTGCATTCATCTCACATGCCAGCAAAGTAATGCTCAAAATTTTCCAAGCCAGGCTTCAACAATAAATGAACCGTGAACTTCCAGATGTTCAAGCTGGTTTTAGAAAAGGCAGAGGAACCAGAGATCAAATTACCAACATCCACTGAATCATCAGAAAAGCAAGATAGTTCCAGAAAAACATCTATTTCTGCTTTCTTGACTATGCCAAAGCCTTTGACTATGTGGATCACAATAAACTGTGGAAAATTCTGAAAGAGATGGGAACACCAGACCACCTGACCTGCCTCTTGAGAAACCTGTATACAAGTCAGGAAGCAACAGTTAGAACTGGACATGGAACAGACTGGTTCCAAATAGTAAAAGGAGTACATCAAGGCTGTATATTGTCACCCTGCTTATTTGACTTCTATGCAGAGTACATCATGAGAAATGCTGGACTGGAAGAAGCACAAGCTGGGATCAAGATTGGCGGGAGAAATATCAATAACCTCACATATGCAGATGACACCACCCTTATGGCAGAAAGTGAAGAGGAACTCAAAAGCCTCTTGATGAAAGTGAAAGAGGAGAGTGAAAATGTTGGCTTCAAGCTCAACATTCAGAAAACGAAGATCATGGCATCCAATCCCATCACTTCATGGGAAATAGATGGGCAGACAGTGGAAACAGTGGCAGACTTTATTTTTGGGGGGCTCCAAAATCACTGCAGATGGTGACTCCAGCCATCAAGTTAAAAGACGCTTAGTCGTTGGAAGGAAAGTTGTGAGCAACCTAGACAGCATATACCTGTGGCGGATTCATGTTGATGTATGGCAAAACCAATACAATATTGTAAAGTAATTAGCCTCCAATTAAAATAAATAAATTTATATCAAAAACAAAAAAAGCAGAGACATTACTTTGTCAACAAAGGTCCGTCAAGTCAAGATTATGGTTTTTCCAGTGGTCATGTGTGGATGTGAGAGTTGGACTATACAGAAACCTGAGCACTGAAGAATTGATGCTTTTGAACTGTGGTGTTGGAGAAGACTCTTGAGAGTCCCTTGGACTGCAAGGAGATCCAACCAGTCCATCCTAAAGGCAATCAGTACTGGGTGTTCATTGGAAGGACTGATGTTGAAGCTGAAGCTCCAATACTTTGGCCACCTGATGTGAAGAGCTGACTCATTGGAAAAGACCTTGATGCTGGGAAAGATAGTAGATGGGAGGAGAAGGGGACGACAGAGAATGAGATGGTTGAATGGCATCCCCAACTCAATGGACATGAGTTTGGGTAACTCCGAGAGCTGGTGATGGACAGGGAGGCCTGGCGTGCTCTTGTTCATGGGGTCGCAAAGAGTCGGACTCAACTGAGCGACTGAATTGAACTGATGGAAAGTTGTTTGTCTCAAGGCAATTTTTAAGTGTTTTCTATTTGAGTGAATTCCTACAAGGCTTACAGAAAACTCATAAACTTTTTAAGAAAACTGTACTACCAGCTTAGCCTAAAAGGGATAGGGAGAGTACACACAAGTAAATTGACTTTAGGACTCTAAACTTCTACAAACAGGAAGCAGAATAAAATTATATAATTTTGTATAATGTCAAATACTGACCATTTCTCATGATAGGAGAAAAGGTGAATTCATGGACAGGATTAAAAAAATCCAGAAAGCAGAACAAAGGAGTCATTTTTGAGGATCAAAGGAGATTCCTAATGCATACATTGTCAACATGTGCTCAGCTGTGTTTCAGAATTTCTATGGGCCGTAATGACCGTTATGTGTGTCTTGCTCTCCCCTACTCCCATGAAAGGGACAGTCTATTGTGGTTATCCTAAGACCATATCATCAATATTTGTTGGATGTGTGTGTGGTGGGCATCAGTTAACTTATCTCGTAGTTATCAAGTCTTCATATTGAATGAAACCCTATTAAGGGATGTACTAGGGGAACCAAAGCTATGAGGATCATTTACACTTAAAGCTCCATTAGGTGAAAAGCCTCTAAAAGTGAGCCTCAAACTGATACTATGATTGGATAAGACTTTGGGAAGGGCATGGGTGTGTTTTTGTTGGGAGAACTGTAAATGTTGATAAAGTGTGGTTGCCTGGAATTGTGGAAGATTAGATATGGCTACAAGTTTTTTGGCATTTCTCTTATGAATGTACCGTATATGTCTCTTGAATCTGGGTAGTTTCTGGGTAGTAAATTATGGTGGTAAATCATGACATTGTACCAGTATTCAGTTCTGAGTCTTTCATGACTAGAATCTTCTTCCTGTCTTTTGAAACACTCACTCTGGGAGATGTTAGAAGTCTACCTATTCTGCTGAGAAAACTCAACTAAGCCATTTGAAGAGGCTACCTGGGGGAATATGGATGAACATAATCCAGTTTTCTTCAAAGCTTCCCAGCCCAGGAACCAGATGGAATAAAAAAGTCTTTATGTAATTCTAGTTGCAGGTCCTGCCTGAAGGTAACAATGTGAGAGACACTCAATGACAATATAATGCTGGGTCTAGTAAATTCACAGAATTATAAGAACAAATGACAAATATATTTAAGCCATTATGTTTTGTGATAGTTTTATGCAGAAATATATGCAATTATATTTTCTAAGCTGGAGTTGATTTAGACGTAAAAATCTAAAATTAGAATCTGAGCCCATTGTTGTAATGAGATGACGATTTGGGGGGCTTCAAAATGGCAAAGGGTTTATTTTTCAAGTGAGAAAAATGTAAACAATTGATGAGCACACATCAGACTGTGATAGGCTAAAGATGTTTGCAATTTTTTGCTATTCCTCCCACTTAGAGAGGGTGTCTAATTCCTAAATAAAAAGTGACAAAAGTGAGAATCTGTGATTTCCTGTGTCTGGGGAGGCCTTACAAATAGCTGTGAAAAGAAGAGAAGCGAAAAGCAAAGGAGAAAAGGAAAGATATAAGCACCTGAATGCAGAGTTCCAAAGAATAGCAAGGAGAGATAAGAAAGCCTTCCTCAGCGATCAATGCAAAGATAGAGGAAAACAACAGAATGGGAAAAACTAGAGATCTCTTCAAGAAAATTAGAGATACCAAGGGAACATTTCATGCAAAGATGGGCTTGATAAAGGACAGAAATGGTATGGACCTAACAGAAGCAGAAGATATCAAGAAGAGGTGGCAAGAATACACAGATGAACTGTCCAAAAAAGATCTTCATGACCCAGATAATCACGATGGTGTGATCACTGACCTAGAGCTAGACATCCTGGAATGTGAAGTCAAGTGGGCCTTGAAAAGCAGCACTACGAACAAAGCTAGTGGAGGTGAAGAAAGGTGATGCTGTGAAAGTGTTGCACTCAATATGCCAGCAAACTTGGAAAACTCAGCAGTGGCCACAGGACTGGAAAAGGTCAGTTTTCATTCCAATCCCAAAGAAAGGCAATGCCAAAGAGCTCAAACTACCGCACAGTTGTACTCATCTCACACGCTAGTAAAGTAATGCTCAAAATTCTCCAGGCCAGCTTCAGCAATACGTGAACGGTGAACTTCCAGATGTTCAAGCTGGTTTTAGAAAAGGCAGAGGAACCAGAGATCAAATTGCCAACATCTGCTGGATCATCAAAAAAGCAAGAGTTCCAGGAAAACATCTATTTCTGCTTTCTTGACTATGCCAAAGCCTTTGACTGTGTGGATCACAATAACTGTGGAAAATTCTGAAAGAGATGGGAATACCAGACCACCTGACCTGCCTCTTGAGAAATCTGTATGCAGGTCAGGAAGCAACAGTTAGAACTGGACATGGAACAACAGACTGGTTCCAAATAGGAAAAGGAGTATGTCAAGGCTATATATTGTCACCCTGCTTATTTGACTTCTATGCAGAGTACATCATGAGAAATGCTGAGCTGGAAGAAGCACAAGCTGGGATCAAGATTGGCGGGAGAAATATCAATAACCTCAGATATGCAGATGACACCACCCTTATGGCAGAAAGTGAAGAGGAACTCAAAAGCCTCTTGATGAAAGTGAAAGAGGAGAGTGAAAATGTTGGCTTCAAGCTCAACATTCAGAAAACGAAGATCATGGCATCCAATCCCATCACTTCATGGGAAATAGATGGGCAGACAGTGGAAACAGTGGCAGACTTTATTTTTTTGGGCTCCAAAATCACTGCAGATGGTGACTCCAGCCATCAAGTTAAAAGACGCTTACTCCTTGGAAGAAAAGTTATGTCCAACCTAGATAGCATTTTTTAATTTTTAATTTTATTTAATTTTTAAACTTTACATAATTGTATTAGTTTTGCCAAATATCAAAATGAATCCACCACAGGTATACATGTGTTCCCCATCCTGAACCCTCCTCCCTCCTCCCTCCCCATACCATCCCTCTGGGTCGTCCCAGTGCACTAGCCCCAAGCATCCAGTATCGTGCATCGAACCTGGACTGGAATCTCGTTTCATACATGATATTTTACATGTTTCAATGCCATTCTCTCAAATCTTCCCACCCTCTCCCTCTCCCACAGAGTCCATAAGACTGTTCTATACAACACTCTCTTTTGCTGTCTCGTACACAGGGTTATTGTTACCATCTTTCTAAATTCCATATATATGCGTTAGTATACTGTATTGGTGTTTTTCCTTCTGGCTTACTTCACTCTGTATAATAGGCTCCAGTTTCATCCACCTCATTAGAACTGATTCAAATGTATTCTTTTTAATGGCTGAGTAATACTCCATTGTGTATATGTACCACAGCTTTACTATCCATTCATCTGCTGATGGGCATCTAGGTTGCTTCCATGTCCTGGCTATTATAAACAGTGCTGCGATGAACATTGGGGTACACGTGTCTCTTTCCCTTCTGGTTTCCTCAGTGTGTATGCTAGATAGCATATTGAAAAGCAGAGACATTACTTTGCCAACAAAGGTCCGTCTAGTCAAGGCTATGGTTTTTCCAGTGGTCATGTATGGATGTGAGAGTTGGACAGTGAAGAAAGCTGAGCACTGAAGAATTGATGCTTTTGAACTGTGGTGTTGGAGAAGACTCTTGAGAGTCCCTTGGACTGCAAGGAGATCCAACCAGTCCATTCTGAAGGAGATCAGCCCTGTATTTCTTTGGAAGGAATGATGCTAAAGCTGAAACTCCAGTACTTTGGCCACCTCATGTGAAGAGTTGACTCATTGGAAAAGACTCTGATGCTGGGAGGGATTGGGGGCAGGAGGAGGAGGGGACAACAGAGGATGAGATGGCTGGATGACATCACTGACTCGATGGACGTGAGTCTGAGTGAACTCCGGGAGTTGGTGATGGACAGGGAGGCCTGGTGTGCTGCGATTCATGGGGTCACAAAGAGTCGGACACGACTGAGGGACTGAACTGAACTGAACTTTGATTTCCAAGGCTATGTTGTAAAGACTAGATTCCACCCATTTTTCATGAAGCAGTTTCTTTGGGGCCAAAAACCATCTAGGAAATGTGAGTACTCTGAGAATGTTCAGGTGAGGACATGTGTAGGTAGTTTCGTGGAAAGTCCTAGCTAAACCCAACATCCTCATTATTGCTACAAAGGCTCCAGACTTATGAGTGAAACTATCTTGGAAACTCAAGATTGGTCTATCTGTCAAGTGAATAACATCAGGTAACCATTCAACAGGGTTTTCCAGGTGATGCAATAGTAAAGAATCTGCCTGCTAGTGCAGGAGATGCAGGAAACATGGGTTCGATCTGTGAGCTGGGAAGATTCCTGGAAGAGGAAATAGCAACCCATTCCAGTATTCTTGCCTGGAATATCCCATGGGCAAAGGAGCCTAGTGGCCTATACCCGATGGGGTGCAAAGAGTCACATGACTGATCACAAATGCCTGCCTGACTCAAACCTCATTCAACATTTCATGGAGTAGAAGAGTCAGATAACAGAGCCTTGATCAAACAACTGAACCATCAAAAATACAATAAAATTGGTTATTTTTGTAAGCTTCTAAATTTGGGACTGATTTTTATATAAGCAATAAATGACTACTACAGAATGCAAATTATGTAAAAATATGGGTCAAATTGAACCAGCATATGTGTTTGAAGATGAAAGAAAAGAAAATAAATTCCAGGAAATTATAAAATTCTTCAACAGATCCTTGTGGATTATCTCCATGTTTTGGAAAGAATAAAAGAACACAGAATCATATCCTAGAGAGTAAAGTGCCTTCCATTTTGAAAAAAATAAAAAAGATATTGCATTGTATTTCACAGCCATTTTGGCCTGAAGGTCTCAATTCTACAAGCTTTCTTCAACATAACTCAGCTAAACTTAATTCCCTAGGCATATGTTCTCCAAAGGGCCACTGAGTTATAAAAATTAGCACTTTTGTAACTCAAATTCACCCTCATTATGTTAAATCTTCATGTCCAGAATAACCAAGAGCAAAAATGCCTACCAAAAATCATTCAGAATTAAACTGTTTATACCTCTCCAAAATTAAAAATCATCCTTTAAGTCATTTGAACTCAGGATTTTTCATTTCTAACACCTTTACAAGTGTTAACCTTTACAAGTTATAAAATCCCATGCAAATTAAGAAATTTACCTGCTTTCAGGATGACATCATTTGCAAAGTCCTTGGGAGGAGTAATTTGCTTCCATGTTTGTCCTCCTGTGGATTTACCAATGTTTCAAATCTCTGCCATTATAGCACTTATTACATGTTGCTGTTATTTTTCAGTCATTAAGTCATGTTCCACTCTTTGCAGCCCCATGAACTGCAGCATGCCAGGCTTCCCTGCCCTTTATTATCTCTTGGAGTTTGCTCAAACTCATATTCTTTGAGTCAGTGATGCCATCCAACCATCTCATTCTCTGTCTCCTTCTCCTCCTGCCCTCAGTATTTTCCAGCATCAGGGTCTTTTCCAATGAGTTGGCTCTTTGCATCAGATGGCAAAGTATTAGAGCTTCATCTTCAGCATCAGTCCTTCCAATGAATATTCGGGGTTGATTTCCTATTGGGTTCTGCGCCCTTCTTAAAATGTTTGTTTTTGGAGTTCATGTGCCAATGCTTGCAATAAAAGGGGAGATAATTACATAATCTGTGAACACATTTTTCTCTTCCCAATATTACTTTTAGGGCTCTGCAACAACTTTGAGGGGTAGGATGGTGAAGGAGGTGCGAGGCAGTTTCAAGAGGGAGGGGGCATATATATAGCTATGGTTGATTCATGTTGATATTTGGCAGAAACCAATACAATTCTGTAAAGCAATATCCTTCAATTAAAAAACTAATAAATTTTTAAAAATTAGGAGAGCATCTTATTCATTTTTATATAGCCTAGAATGCAAAGATTTGGGCACATATAATAGAAAGCAAGAAAAATAACTTAAAGCAATAATTGCTTCATAGGCATTTTGAAGAAGCAGAAGCAGAGAAAAGTGAGAAAAATAAGACACAAAGACTGTTTCCTGAGTTACCTGAGATGGAGGGAAGGAGAATAAGAGGGTATAGATGAGACAAGAGGATGCTCCTTTGAGTTCCTGTATAAGCTGGTTGCTGGCTACCTGAGCACATTCCAGGGATCATAGTAAGTTTTGTTTGCAAATAAGTCGTATAGGCTTTTGTCTTCTATCTTAAATAACTAAGCAAGGTCACAGTAGAGAAATGTATGCTTCCTGAATGACTATTTTAAGTAGACTAACTTCTTTTAGCATTTCAGTTACCAAAAGCCCCTTCTTTAAAGGAAAATTCATAAAACTAAAGCTAAAAGCAACTTGTATATTCTATTCTGTATTCTATCCTGAAAAGAAGCAATGAGGGGCTGTCTTTCTGTCAGGCAGAATGTGGATATATCAACTAGATAACTACTCTATGATATTCCTGTTGAAGCCCTTAATGCTGATTTGGGATGATGCTTTTCTATTCTCTATTGTATCTATTCTCAGAGAATACATTGTACAAAAATAAATACATAATAAATTTGAGACATTAAATATTCAAAGAAGAATCAAGACAATGCTTAATATAATTTCAGGAGTCAGGACTGGATTATAAGGAACAACTTTTGAAATATGTATGAAGTTATACTAGGGTCTCTGCCATCAGATTGCTGCTGTGCAGCTGAAATTCTGCTGAGTTTAGTTAAATAGTTTGTGTTAATTATTATTTCTTTTTAATACTTTCTCAACTTCAGTCCTAGATAAGAACAATGTGATATTGTACAATTCTACATTTTCTTTTGTTTGAAAACTAAAAGCATGTGATTCAGGCACTATATCTTCAAAGTCCACAACACATGACATTTCATGCTAAAAAGGCTAACAGTGACTGTGAATTCAAAGGTAGTTCTGCTCTGCATTCAATATTAGATGTGCCTTTGAATGGAAAGCCAGTATAACCCCTTAACTACAGTGTCCTGGGGAAGCTAACTGAATAATCAGTATACATCTAATATGTAACCCAGTAAGATCACGCTCACAGATATTTAAGTGAACTCTAGAGAAATGGCTGGCCCTTTGAAGCAATCTGCTTGCAATATCAAAAAGAGCCATTTGGGAAACCCTCTGAAAAACAGAAATTTCAAAAACCACTCTCTGGACATTGTTGGCTGCCATTTGGTGTTCCTACGTTTTAATCAGGGACAAATTTGTTCTCATCTTTATCTTCATTCAAGTAAATAACTTTTCATGAAGTCAGCATAGAAGTATTTTATCGACTGAATATATTTCATTGTGGTAGTAATGTGTTCAGTTTCTGTTATGAAAAAAAGAATGAATTCCATAGAGAGCAAATTTGGAATTTGGTGGTTTAACATGCTAGTTTCTTTTGGTGATGGAAGCATTTGAGAAAGTTTTGCTTAATAATAGATTTTGACATTTAAATGTTATTGCTTAGCAGATTAGGTTTTTTTCTACAGAAACTAGATAATTTTATCATCCTTTATTCTTTTAGATCTCTTTTAGATAAACCCTAATTTTGAAATTGTATGTTAAAATATCATATTAATAGGTATCATATTAATTACTTCATAAGGTAATGAAGTATCTTGAATTTTGTATGCATGAATATGTATTTCAATAAAAATATTCTTGGGAAAGAGGAGGTTATTAATGCATATTATAGAAAGAAAACTTGTTCTTACTTGGTTTCTGAAGTACTTGGAAGGAAACATAACTTTGATATCTTAAAGAGTGCAGTATGGTTTTAAAATAACTGATTATTTTACAAGTTTACTGAATCAAATTGAACAAGGGACATTGCTCCTTTATTTTGTAGGTGTCTAGATTGGAGGAGGAAATGGCAGCATACTCCAGTATTCTTGCCTGGAGAATCCCAGGGACAGAGGAGCCTAGTGGGCTGCCATCTATGGGGTTGCACAGAGTAGGACACGACTGAAGTGACTTAGCAGCAGACTCCAAGATATAGCTTTTGAATTTATTCATCAGATATTTCCTTTCCAATTATTTGCCACTTTTAATATATTAAAAGATGCCATCCTGAGAATTTACCTTGATTCAGGCAAATCCAGTATAAACCTCTGGACAATTTTGTTAGTAAGAGATTCATAATTTCCTTTAATAAAAAGCATTAGTGTATGATTTGATTAGACAAATTCAATTTGTGTATAACTTTCCAGGACACATCTATTGCATAAATATTAAACTTTATTTTACAAATGACTATAGTCCCAATCCTTGATAATAGTTTATTATGTGATTTGTGTTTTTGTTTGGATTTCAATTATAAAATCTAAGTATTTCAGAAATATAATCTGTTTTGATTTTGCTAGTATTTTGCTCTTTAATGGGCAGTTAGGTATTTGGTTCTACTTATTTATTTTTTATGACCTACCACTATCTGGCAAACATGACTAGTCTATGAAAACAAGTAATATAAAATGTAAATTATTTCATTTCACAAGAGATAAGGTGAAATTCTGGTAATTTATAATCATGACCCAAACACTAGGACAGCAGGAGGAGACATTTTCTCTGAATTCAAAGACTAGAATGTGAACAGGAAGTAGAAATGCTTTAATTTAATTATGAAATTATACATCCTGTTTGTTCTTAAGACAACCATATGGGTGCACAGTAGTTCTCAACTATTTATCAAATAATTGAATAGTTTATAGATTTCAAACCTATCCCAATTAATGTCCTGGTGTTTTATATTTTAATAACCTCAAATAATGGAGAAGGCAATGGCAACCCACTCAAGTACTCTTGCCTGGAAAATCCCATGGATGGAGGAGCCTGGTAGGCTGCAGTCCACTGGGTTGCTAAGAGTCGGACATGACTGAGCGACTTCACTTTCACTTTTCACTTTCATGCATTGGAGAAGGAAAGGGCAACCCACTCCAGTGGGTTCTTGCCTGGAGAATCCCAGGGATGGGGGAGCCTGGTGGGCTGCTGTCTATGGGGACATACAGAGTCAGACATGATTGAAGCGACTTAGCAGCAGCAGCAGTAGCCTCAAATAAGAGCTATTGTTTGTTGTAAATCTGAGTTAGAAGCAGATGCCAAGAAGGAGTTAGAAGTGAAAGAGATGGGGGGTGGTGGGAGAGAGGCTTAAGAGGGAGGGGGTATATGTATACTTATAACTGATTCACGTTGTTGTACAGCAGAAACCAACACAATATTGTAAAGCAATTATCCTTCAGTTAATTTTTTTTAAGTGAAAGAAATATGGGGGAAGGGGGGCAAGAGAGGGTGACTGTGAAGGACATAGGGGAGATGAAATAGGAATAGGCAGACAGAGTCTTCAAACTGTAATGTGGGCCTGAGAGCCATGAAGAAGTGAGGGAGGAAATAAGGACTGGATAGGAGGAGCCCCAAACTACAATGAGCTCTGAGAAAATCTTAACCAGCCTACTGGGGAGGTCCAGAGCAAGTATTTCTCATTAGAGTTTAGTGGCATTTGGCAGGAATGCCTTAACTCTAATAAGACACTGTCATCAATCAGTTTATGGGAGTGGCTGAGAAAGAAGATTCCTCAAGCTGGGCATAGTGGTAGATCCCAAAGATGTGGCAAGTGATTGCTGTCTGTTGACTATATTTGTCATAACTGCTTTCTCTTTGAAGGGAGATTGAGTAATAACACCATGAATGCCAACATTTGTGTCCTGCAAAATATTTAATTACTCAATAGTGGAATCCTGATCCCTTGAATTTCATCAGTTTATGTCCATTATGCTTTTGATGTCTTGAAGAATACATATAACTGTTATAGTCTCTATTTATTCCCTTTAATGACAAACTTAACATTCAAGCAGTTCAGTTCAGTCACTCAGTTGTGTCCGACTCTTTGCGACCCCGTGAATCACAGCACGCCAGGCCTCCCTGTCCATCACCAACTCCTGGAGTTCACTCAGACTCACGTCCATCTAGTCAGTGATGCCATCAAGCCATCTCATCCTCTGTCATCCCCTTCTCCTCCTGCCCCCAATCCCTCCCAGCATCAGAGTCTTTTCCAATGAGTCAACTCTTCGCATGAGGTGACCAAAGTACTGGAGTTTTAGCTTCAGCATCATTCCTTCCAAAGAAATCCCAGGGCTGATCTCCTTCAGAATGGACTGGTTGGATCTCCTTGTAGTCCAAGGGACTCTCAAGAGTCTTCTCCAACACCACAGTTCAAAAGCATCAATTCTTCGGCACTCAGCCTTCTTCACAGTCCAACTCTCACATCCATACATGACCACAGGAAAAACCACAGCCTTGACTAGACGAACCTTTGTTGGCAAAGTAATGTCTCTGCTTTTGAATATGCTATCTAGGTTGGACATAACTTTCCTTCTAAGGAGTAAGTGTCTTTTAATTTCATGGCTGCAGTCACCATCTGCAGAGATTTTGGAGCCCCCAAAAATAAAGTCTGACACTGTTTCCCCATCTATTTGCCATGAAGTGATGGGGCAGATGCCATGATCTTCGTTTTCTGAATGTTGAACTTTAAGCCAACTTTTTCACTCTCCACTTTCACTTTCCTCAAGAGGCTTTTTAGTTCCTCTTCACTTTCTGCCATAAGGGTGGTGTCATCTGCATATCTGAGGTTATTGGTACACACACTCTTAATTCTGAAACTCTTAGAATATACCAGTTTAACAAGCAGTTAAGAAGTGAGACCAACCAGCAAAAATAAGAGATAGAGGGGGAGAAAGAAGGCTTAAGAGTTGGAGGTGAAAATAAAAGCTTTATTTTTATGAAACTGATAGGAAAGCAAATAATGATGAAAGTTCTTTAAAAACATACAAAAACACAACAGATGAATGGATAAAATGGATGGTGCATATGTGTATATACATATAAAACACACATATATAAAATGAAATATGTTGTTGTTTAGTCACTCGGTCCTGTTCTACCTTTTGGCAATCCTGTGGACTGTAGTCCCCCAGGCTTCTCTGTCTATGGGATTTCCCAGGGAAGAATACTGGAGTGAGTTGCTACTTCCTTCTGCAGAGGATCTTTCCAGCCCAGGGATTGAACCTGGGTCTCCTGCATTGTAGGAAGATTCTTTATCATTGAGTCACCAGGAAAGCTCAGTGGAATGTGTTCAGTTCATTTCAGCCACTCAGTCGTGTCTAACTTTTTGTGATGCTATGGACTCCAGCAAGCCAGGCTTCCCTGTCCATCAACAACTTCTGGAGCCTACTGAAACTTATGTCCATCATTCCGGTGATGCCATACAACCAACCATCTCATCCTGTGTTATCCCCTTCTCCTCCTGCCTTTAATTTTGCCCAGCATCAGGGTCTTTTCAAATGAGTCAGTTCTTTGCATCAGGTGGCCAAAGTATTGGAGTTTCAGCTTCAGCATCAGTCCTTCCAATGAACATTCAGGCCTGTTTCCTTTAGGATGGACTGGTTGGATCTCCTTGCAGTCCAAGTGACTCTCAAGAGTCTTCTCCAACACCACAGTTCAAAAGCATCAATTCTTCGGCACTGAGCTTTCTTTATAGTCCAACTCTCACATCCATACATGACTACTGGAAAAACCATAGCTTTGACTAGATGGACATTTGTTGGCAAAGTAATGTCTCTGCTTTTTAATGTGCTGTCTAGGTTGGTCATAGCTTTCTTCCAAGCAGCAAGCATATTTTGATTTCATGGGTTTAGTTACCATCTGCAGTGATTTTGGAGCCCCCCCAAAATAAAATTTCTCACTGTTTCCACTGTTTCCCCATCTATTTGCCATGAAGTGATGGGACCAGATGCCATGATCTTAGTTTTCTGAATGTTGAGTTTTAAGCCAACTTTTCCACTCTTCTCTTTCACTTTCATCAAGAGACTCTTTGCTGCTAAGCTGCTAAGCACTTCAGTCGTGTCTGACTCTGTGCAACCCCATAGATGGCAGCCCACCAGGCTCTGCTGTCCCTGGGATTTTCCAGGCAAGAACACTGGAGTAGGTTGCCATTTCCTTCTCCAATGCATGAAAGTGAAAAGTGAAAGTGAAGTCGCTCAGTTGTATCCGACTCTTAGCGGCCCCAAGGACTGCAGCCTACCAGGCTCCTCCATCAATAGGATTTTCCAGGCAAGAACACTGGAGTAGGTTGCCATTTCCTTCTCCAATGCAGGAAAGTGAAAAGTGAAAGTGAAGTCGCTCAGTTGTATCCGACTCTTAGCGGCCCCAAGGACTGCAGCCTACCAGGCTCCTCCATCCATAGGATTTTCCAGGCAAGAGTACTGGAGTTGGGTGCCATTTCCTTCTCCAAAGAGGCTCTTTAGTTCTTCACTTTCTGCCATCACCTAGATTATTTAACATATGCAGAGTACATCATGCAAAATGCCAGGCTGGATGAAGCACGAGCTGGGATCAAGATTGCCAGGAGAAATAGAATATTACTCAGATATTTAAAAAAGGAAATATTGTCATTTGCAGCAACACAGATGAACCTAGATATTATCATTCTAATTGAAGAAAGTCAGATAGAGAGTTATCATATGGTATCAAGTAAATATGTGACACATATGAACTTATTTTCAAAATGGAAACAGATTCATAGACACAGAAAATAAATTTATGGTTACCAAACGGTAAAGGTGTGGAGAAATAAATTAAGAGTTTGCAATTAGCAGATACAAGCTACTATATATAAAACAGATGACAAAATCCTACTTATATCACAGGGAACTATATTCAGTACATTATAAATAAACCATAATGAAAAAGGGTATGAAAAATAATAGGTATATATATAATAGAATCACATTGCTGTACACAAAAAGCTAATACAACGTCGTGAATCAACTGGGTGTAAAGTCTGTTAGTCACTTCAGTCGTGTCTGACTCTTTGTGACTCTATGGATTGTAGCCCTCCCACCCCAGGCTCCTCTGTCCTTGGGATTCTCCAGGTAAAAATACTGGAGTGGGTAGCTATCCCTTTCTCCAGGGGATCTTTCTGATCCATGGATCAAACCAGAATCTGCAGGCAGAACCCAGATCTGCAGGCAGATTCTTTACCATCTGAGGAATCAGGGAAGCCCAGATCAACTATATTTCAGTTCAAACACACACACACACACACACACACACACACACAAAAGACAGGGTAAAGGACAGGGACATGGTGCGTGTTAGAGAGTGGTGTTTTGAAATGTTTTAAAATAAAGGGATATGAGTGAAGCAAATGAGTAAGCTCTGGAGTTTTGTATGGAAGGAGTCATTATAGCATAGGCAGTAGGAAATCAAAGTCCTGGACTAAGCACGTGTTTGGCATGCCCAGAGAAGCAAAAATGTTTCTGTAACTGTGAAGGAAAGAGCAGGGGGGAGGTTGGGAAGAGATGAGCTAAATGGGGCAGCTATTGTCGGAAAAAGTAGAGAGTAACATCGTGAGCTTTGTTCTCAGTCAAAGGGCACACAATACTTTTAAAGCAGATGGGTAAAGCATGCTCACTTATGTTTTAAAGGGTCATTCTCGCTGTTGGGTAGTAAACAGACCTTGCTCAGTCACTTCAGTCATGTTTAACTCTTTGTGAATCTATGGACTGTAGCCCTCCAGGCTGCTCTGTCCATGGGAGTCTCCAGGCAAGATACCGGACTGGGTTGCCATGCCCTCCTCCAGGGGATCTTCCCAACTCAGGGAACGAACCCTTGTCTCCTGCATCTCTTGTACTGTAGGCTGATTCTTTACCACTGAGTCACCAGGGAAGCCCCAGATGGACCTGAGGTGAAATAGTACGGATAGAGCATTATAAGCATCAGAGAGGGATCACTACATGAGAATACAATGTTCTCTTAGCCAAGAAGACATAGAAATTCTAAAAATATGTGCAGTAAATAAAATGATCTCAGAGTGTGTGAAGAAAAACTGCAAGGAGAAATTAGAAAAATCACCATAGTCAGAGGGAATTTCAACATTATATATATATATATAAAATATATATATATGTATTTGCCACTTGGCATGTGGGATCTTAGTTCCCCTTCCAGGGATTGAACCCAGGTCCCCTTCATTGGAAGTACAGAATCCTAACTACTGGACTGCCAAGGAAGTCAAGCACAAAATAACTTCAAACACAAAAAACAGACTCCCAAAATAAGTATAATAACATTTATTTGATAGAGAAAAAAGAAATCTGCATCCAGCAACTAGAAAATTTTTCTGAGACTTACATGGAATATTTACAAATACTGATCATGTAATAAGGCCCAAAAGCAAAATTAAAAAACCTTTGAAGTAGGATAGGTATGGAATAGGTATTAGCACATCATATTTCCTGATCACATAATAATTAGGTTAGTAGTACATAGCAAGAGATATATGAAAATGTCCTGAATAATCAGAAATTAAACAATCATACACTAATAAATAAATCATAATTGAAAAAGATATTCTACAAGGTTTCAAAAGTACCCAGAAATAAATAATAGAGAATACACTACATACCAAAATTCAAATCTTAGGGTATAAAAGTTTTTAATAGTCAAAACAAAAATATCTAACTGTGAAAGAAATGGTACATTTAACTACTTTTAAATTATTATTTTTTGTTAAAATGCTTAAGAGAGTTAAAACTGGAAAATACAATGCTTACAAATAACAAAAGATTAATATAAGCACATATAAAAATCTGTTATGATTTGATTTTAAAAGCTGATGGACTAATTTAAAATGAGTGAAAAAGACATGAACCAGCATGTTATATAAAATGTATATGGCTAAAAAGTATGAAAAAATATTCAACTTTATTAGTGATTATGAAAACTGTATTAGGATTATAATGAGATGTTAGTTTATTCCATTGGAAAACTTTCTAAAAATCTGACAATACTAAATGATGGAGATGTTGTCCATAGACTCACGTGTTACTCGTGGGAATATAAATCAAAACTATTTTTTGAAAAACAGGCAGTGTATTGTAAGATTGTATTTTCTTGTACCCTACACTTGTAGGTTTATTTTGGGTTAAATTCCCTGGAAGAGAGACAGGGATTCATGAGTAATGGTTTGTAAAGGCAAAGTAGGCAACAGAAACTTAAAAGGGAGTTAGGAAGCAGGTTAGGAAAAGCAATGGAGCTAAGCAAGGATGTGATTTCATGTGATCCCTTTGCAGAATTATCCTTGTCTTGAGGCAAGAAAACTGAGCACTGAAGAATTTGATGCTTTTGAACTGTGGTGTTGCGGAAGACTCTTGAGAGTTCCTTGAACTGTGAAGAGATACAACTAGTCCATCCTAAAGGAAATCGGCCCTGAATATTCGATGGAAGGATTGATGCTGAAGCTCCAGTACATTAGCCTCCTAATGTGAAGAGCCAACTCATTGGAAAAGACCCTGACGCTGGGAAAGATTGAAGGCAAGAGGAGAAGGGGATGGCAGAGTATGAGATGGTTGGATATCATCATCAACTTGATGGACATGAGCTTGACCAAGCTCTGGGAGTTGGTGAAGGACAGGGAAGCCTGGCCTGCTGTAGTCCATGGGTTGCAAAGAGTCTGACATGACTGAGCAACTGAACTGAACTGAGGAAAGGGAGCAAGGCTTCTGACCACTTTCATTGACCCCTATCTGCCTTCCTCCCAGCTGTGGGAGGGGTAGGAGGGAAGGGGCATGGTGCAGGTAACTCAGGTGAGGCTGCACCTATTTCTCAGGAACAATCCTCCAAGGAATGTTACAGGTCCAAATTTTTAGCAACAGGACCAGTGGCATCCAGTAAAAAGAATCCCCAAGAATCTGGGTAAGAAACTGACAACATCTTTTAGAACCTGAGAGAAACTTTCCACATGTTCAAGATTGGGCACAGAGGCACTGTTCACAGTGGCCAAAACCTAGAAGCAACCTTTGAGTTTATTGACATGTCAGTGAATCTATCAGCTGTGGGATATTCACATAATGAAATATTATGCAATAGTCAGAATTAAGTAACTTCAGGAACATGCCACAATCAAGATGAATCCCAACAATATAAAGTAAAAAACAAGTTTGCATACACCAGGGAAGCCTTTTTTATGAAGTTAATAAACAATTAAAATGCATAGGGATACATATAGATGAGTTTAAAAGTATATAAAACTATAGAAAGAAAATGATGAAACACAAATTTTAATTGTTTTTACTTTGGGTTAGGAGTGGCAGGGAATGGAGAGGATAGTGAGTAATGTATATAAATTATCCATTCAGCACCATTCAGTTCTTATACTGAACGGTAAGTTCATGAATGCTTACTACTTTATTAATGTCTCTATGTGAATAAATAAGTGTGTAATGAGTCAATAAGTAGGATGAATAAAATTATATGCACCTATAATGTAATATTAGAAAAATAAGATTTTCAAAATATAAGATAGAGTTTCTGTTCAAGAAATTAGTTAGGAATAGTTGGAATAGTCTTAAGGTTTTGGTTCGGAGAAGGCAATGGCACCCCACTCCAGTACTCTTGCCTGGAAAATCCCATGGATGGAGGAGCCTGGTGGGCTGCAGTCCATGGGATCGCTAAGAGTCGGACATGACTGAGAGACTTCACTTTCACTTTTCACTTTCCTGCATTGGAGAAGGAAATGGCAACCCACTCCAGTGTTCTTGCCTGGAGAATCCCAGGGACGGGGGAGCCTGGTGGGCTGCCATCTATAGGGTTGCACAGAGTCGGACACGACTGAAGCAACTTAACAGCAGCTCAGGTTTTGGTTAAACCACTGGAATAACATTATTGACCTTTAGTTAGGCAGGGTTATTAAAAGGAAAGAAATTATGGAAGAAGGGAGACGGTGGCATCAAGATATTGGTTTGGGACAGGTTAAGTCTGAAATGCCAATCAATAACCAAGTAAACACAACAGTAGTCAGATTTTTAGATTGTAATTAAAAGGTTAGTTCTTGATGAATGATGCTACTATCTATTTAAAGCCATTAGAATGGGATAAGATCTGTCTTATTCAGTGAATGTAGATGAAGTGATGAGATCTGAGAACTGTTGCTTGAGGTGTTTCACTCATTAGAGGTCAAGAAAAAGAAGATCAAGCAAAAGTTTATGAGGACTAGTACAGTGAGGTGGGAAGAGATTTTAGACAGAACAATCTTCCAGGAACCAGATGAAGAAAGTGTTTCAAGAAAAAGCAGACAATTCATTGTGTCAAATGCAGATGAAAGGATCTAGACTGGTCTTCTGATTGTCAACATGGAGTCATTAATGACTTTGAATAGACAGCTTTAGTGGAGTAGTGAGGTAGGTTCAAGAAAGAAGAGAAGGAGAGAAGGGGGATGGGCAACAACCACAAAAACATCTCAATTTTATTGTGTCTCTAATGGAAACAAGTTTAAGACATGGTGCTCTAGTCCATTTTTCCTCCCTAGGAGACTCACCTTCAATATTAGAATTATGGATATACTGATTTTAAAATCTGAAAGCACCCTAGAGATGACTTAATGCAATTTTCTCATTTTACACGTGAAATACAGGAGGTTAACTCAGATAACCATTATATCTACTACTGTCGATAAGAATCCCTTAGAAGAAATGGGGTAGCAATCATGGTCAACAAAGGAGTCTGAAATGCAGTACTTGGATGCAATCTCAAAAACAACAGAATGATCTCTGTTCGTTTCCAAGGCAAACCATTCAATATAACAGTAGTCCTAGTCTATGCCCCAACCGTAACGCTAAAGAAGCTGAAGCTGAACGGTTCTATGAAGATCTACAAGACCTTTTAGAACTATGACCCAAAAAAGATGTCTTTTTCATTATAGGGGACTGGAATGCAAACGTAGGAAGTCAAGAAACACCTGGAGTAAAGGCAGATTTGACCTTGGAGTACAGAATGAAGCAGGGCAAAGGCTAATAGAGTTTTGTCAAGAGAACGCACTGGTCCTAGCAAACACCCTCTTCCATCATCACAAGAGAAGACTCTACACATGGACATAACCAGATGGTTGACACTGAAATCAGATTGATTATATTCTTTGCAGCCAAAGATGGAGAACCTCTATACAGGCAGCAAAAACAAGACCGGGAGCTGACTGTGGCTCAGATCATGAACTCCTTATTGCCAAATTCAGAATGAAATTGAAGAAAGTAGGAAAAACCACTAGATCATTCAGTTCAGTTCAGTTCAGTTCAGTTGCTCAGTCCTATCCGA
The DNA here is from genome assembly GCF_003369695.1 of Bos indicus x Bos taurus. NCBI lineage: Eukaryota > Metazoa > Chordata > Mammalia > Artiodactyla > Bovidae > Bos > Bos indicus x Bos taurus. The sequence continues at coordinate 65,698,001 of NC_040078.1, read as the reverse complement.
CTCTTTGCGACCCCATGAATCACAGCACGCCAGGCCTACCTGTCCATCACCAACTCCCGGAGTTCACCCAGACTCACATCCATCTAGTCAGTGATGCCATCAAGCCATCTCATCCTCTGTTGTCCCCTTCTCCTTCTGCCCCCAATCCCTCCCAGCATCAGAGTCTTTTCCAATGAGTCAACTCTTCGCATGAGGTGGCCAAAGTACTGGAGTTTCAGCTTTAGCATCATTCCTTCCAAAGAAATCCCAGGGCTGATCTCCTTCAGAATGGACTGGTTGGATCTCCTTGTAGTTCAAGGGACTCTCAAGAGTCTTCTTCAACACTACAGTTCAAAAGCATCAATTCTTCAGTGCTCAGCCTTCTTCACAGTCCAACTCTCACATCCATACATGACCACAGGAAAAACCACAGCCTTAACTAGACGAAACTTTGTTGGCAAAGTAATGTCTCTGCTTTTGAATATGCTATCTAGGTTGGACATAACTTTCTTTCCAAGGAGTAAGCGTCTTTTAATTTCATGGCTGCAGTCACCATTTGCAGAAAAATAAAGTCTGCCACTGTTTCCACTGTTTACTCATCTATTTCCCATGAAGTGATAGGACTGGATGCCATGATCTTTGTTTTCTGAATGTTGAGCTTTAAGCCAACTTTTTCACTCTCCACTTTCCTTTCATCAAGAGGCTTCTGAGTTCCTCTTCACTTCCTGCCATAAGGGTGGTGTCATCTGCATATCTGAGGTTATTGATATTTCTCCCGGCAATCTTGATTCCAGCTTGTGCTTCTTCCAGTCCAGCATTTCTCATGATGTACTCTGCATATAAGTTAAATAAGCAGGGTGACAATATACAGCCTTGACATACTCCTTTTCCTATTTGGAACCAGTCTGTTGTTCCATGTCCAGTTCTAACTGTTGCTTCCTGACCTGCATACAAATTTCTCAAGAGGCAGATCAGGTGGTCTGGTATTCCCATCTCTTTCAGAATTTTCTACAGTTTATTGTGATCCACACAGTCAAAGGCTTTGGCATAGTCAAGAAAGCAGAAATAGATGTTTTTCTGGAACTCTCTTGCTTTTCTGATGATCCAGCAGATGTTGTCAATTTGATCTCTGGTTCCTCTGCCTTTTCTAAAACCAGCTTTAACATCAGGAAGTTCATGGTTCACATATTGCTGAAGCTGGCCTGGAGAATTTTGAGCATTACTTAACTAGCATGTGAGATGAGTGCAATTGTGTGGTAGTTTGAGCTCTTTGGCATTGCCTTTCTTTGGGATTGGAATGAAAACTGACCTTTTCCAGTCCTGTGGCCACTGCTGAGTTTTCCAAATTTGCTGGCATATTGAGTGCAGCACTTTCACAGCATCATCTTTCAGGATTTGCAATAGCTCAACTGGAATCCCATCACCTTCACTAGCTTTGTTCGTAGTGATGCTTTCTAAGGCTGACCTAAATAGAATCTCTGATGATTATACAGTGGAAGTGAGAAATATATTTAAGGGACTAGATCTGATAGATAGAGTGCCTGATGAACTATGGACTGAGGTTCGTGACATTGTACAGGAGACAGGGATCAAGAACATCCCCAAGAAAAACAAATGCAAAAAAGCAAAATGATTGTCTGAGGAGGCCTTACAAATAGCTATGAAAAGAAGAGAAGCGAAAAGTAAAGGAGAAAAGGAAAGATATAAGCATCTGAATGCAGAGTTCCAAAGAATAGCAAGGAGAGATAAGAAAGCCTTCCTCAGTGATCAATGCAAAGAAATAGAGGAAAAAACAGAATGGGAAAGACTAGAGATCTTTTCAAGAAAATTAGAGATACCAAGGGAACATTTCATGCAAAGATTGGCTCGATAAAGGACAGAACTGGTATGGACCTAACAGAAGCAGAAGATATCAAGAAGAGGTGGCAAGAATACACAGAAGAACTGTACAAAAAAGATCTTCACGAACAAGATAATCACGATGATGTGATCACTGACCTAGAGCCAGACATCCTGGAATGTGAAGTCAAGTGGGCCTTAGAAAGCATCACTACGAACAAAGCTAGTGGAGGTGATGGAATTCCAGTTGAGCTATTAAATCCTGAAAAATGATGCTGTGAAAGTGTTGCACTCAATATGCCAGCAAACTTGGAAAACTCAGCAGTGGCCACAGGACTGGAAAAGGTCAGTTTTCATTCCAATCCCAAAGAAAGGCAATGCCAAAGAATGCTCAAACTACTGCACAATTGCACTCATCTCACACGCTAGTAAAGTAATGCTCAAAATTCTCCAAGCCAGACTTCAGCAATGCGTGAACGGTGAACTTCCAGATATTCAAGCTGGATTTAGAAAAGGCAGAAGAACCAGAGATCAAATTACCAACATCTGCTGGATCATGGAAAAAGCAAGAGAGTTCCAGAAAAACATCTATTTCTGCTTTCTTGACTATGCCAAAGCCTTTGACTGTGTAGATCACAATAAACTGTGGAAAATTCTGAAAGAGATGGGAATACCAGACCACCTGATCTGCCTCTTGAGAAATTTGTATGCAGGTCAGGAAGCAACAGTTAGAACTGGACATGGAACAACAGACTGGTTCCAAATAGGAAAAGGAGTATGTCAAGGCTGTATATTGTCACCCTGCTTATTTGACTTCTATGCAGAGTACATCATGAGAAATGCTGGACTGGAAGAAGCACAAGCTGGAATCAAGATTGCCGGGAGAAATATCAATAACCTCAGATATGCAGATGACACCACCCTTATGGCAGAAAGTGAAGACGTACTAAAGAGCCTCATGATGAAAGTGAAAGAGGAGAGTGAAAAAGTTGGCCTAAAGCTCAACATTCAGAAAACGAAGATCATGGCATCTGGTCCCATCACTTCATGGCAGATAGATGGGGAAACAGTGGAAACAGTGGCAGACTTTATTTTTTTGGGCTCCAAAATCACTGCAGATGGTGACTGCAGCCATGAAATTAAAAGTCACTTACGCCTTGGAAGGAAAGTTATGACCAATCTAGACAGCATATTAAAAAGCAGAGACATTACTTTGCCAACCAAGGTCCATCTAGTCGAGGCTATGGTTTTTCCAGTGGTCATGTATGGATGTGAGAGTTGGACTGTGAAGAAGGCTGAGCGCCGAAGAATTGATGCTTTTGAACTGTGGTGTTGGAGAAGACTTTTGGGAGGTCCTCGGACTGCAAGGAGATCCAACCAGTCCATTCTAAAGGAGATCAGCCCTGGGTATTCATTGGAAGGACTGATGCCAAAGCTGAATCTCCAATACTTTGGCCACCTCATGCAAAGAGTTGACCCATTGGAAAAGACCCTGATACTGTGAGGGATTGGGGACAGGAGGAGAAGGGTACAACAGAGAATGAGATGGCTGGATGGCATCCCCAACTCGATGGACATGATTTTGAGTGAACTCTTTGAGTTGGTGATGGACAGGGACGCCTGGCGTGCTGCGATTCATGGGGTTGCAAAGAGTTGGACATGACTGAGCGACTGAACTGAACTGACTGACTGAGAAAGGTAACACTAGTTGCATGAGAACATAAAGCTTACAATTTAATGAGAGAGACAGTACCAAAATAGAAATTTCCTAAATCTTAATTCAGGTTTACTTATATCCCACTGGATAAGTCAGCTAGGTTTTAATTCTAATTTTTCGTGGAAGAAAAAATAAAATGCATTTAATTTAGCTATCAACATAATAGAAATCTTTGCTGTTGTACTTCACACAAGATCTATTGAACTACTTCATTTCCAGTTGCACTGTGTGCCACCACTTTAACCTGCCCAAGTCCTACTCATCATTCCAGTTTCAGCTTACATGTCAGAAGGTAGAGTCTCTGCCCCAAAAATTATGTGGTGCAAAGCCAAATAAAATATAATTTGTTGTTATTCATGCTTTGAATTATGCATGAATTTACGTCTTCCATTTTCAGGAATAATTGAGACTTTATAAGTATATGAGAGAAAATGACTTCTAGCTTCTCTGAGAACCAAGAAGAGCCCTTTTCTCTTACCGGTATTTTTTCTTAGTTATAAAAATGCAAATATAGTTGGAAAAACTTAGAATTGTATTATTGATTACATATACTTTTAACCTGACAACTGATTCAATGCCTGTCAAGGGGTTTTGCAATGAAAAATGTAATATTTCAAACAAATTATATAAAAGATATATGTTTTAAGAAAATATTCATTTTATGTACATTCAGATAAGGGTACATATCCACTCATGAGTCATTAAAGATAATTTCTGTGCAATGTTAACTGAAGGCAAAGGAAAAACTTTCTTGAAGAAATAACATGTCATGCTCTTTGGTGTTTTCATTCGAGACAAATCCAAGACTCCTAGCAATATTAAAATTCCCTAGAGTATGTGATATGGCTGATGTTGTTTTATTTTTCCTTTCTCACTCTCTGACTCAGAAGTCACCCAATGAGAAAAGTATGGATTTATTCCTTTCAGTGCAAGAAAGTAACAATTAAAGCTTACCTGTTACTGGAATTGGAAGTCTTGTGGTATTCCTTCATAATACTAAGGGCTAGAATCAGTGCAGGTCTTAGATTAGTCTTCTCTTTGAAGGATAAATATAATGATTCCACTTGCCTAATGTTTAAAAGAGTGACTATTTGCTAACTTTCTTCACCTTTTTTTTTTTTTTTTGCTTTTGATATCAAGTTTGAGCTTAATTTGTATTATGGAAATCTCCTTTGTCTTTAATATTTAATGCTAGCTCTAAGTGTTTGGTGTATTTCAAAGGAAATTTAATATGCTCACTTCTGATTCATTTATACTGAATTCTTAAATACTATTAGGTTTGGATATTCAAGAAGACTAAAGGTACTCTTTAAAGCTATCACTTAGTGAAAAAAAGATACTATATTTTCTGAAGAAAATATTTGTAAGAATCTTCAAGATTTAATAGTTCTCTTAATGTAAAAAAAAAATCCATAAATAAAGATGTACAGTTCATTCCAGAAATTTCAATCATTTTTTTTCAAGATGGCTTCAGAATCAAGAGGAAAAGATAAAGAAGAATTAATATTTTGGGGCAACTATATGCATGCTGCTGCTAAGTACTTCATGCATATTTTCCTATTGAATTCTCATCTCAAATCTTGACAATAAACTACCAAACACACTTACCAGATGGGGAGACCAGTGTTTAGAAAATTTATTTGCCCACCAAAGATCCTTGAATCTTATATATCTTGGTCATGCTATTATAGGGCTATGCCAATTCTTCAGTATACTGGTGAATAAAAAATATGCATTTTTTTTAAACTCCCAACTCACTCAAACAATGAATAACTTGAATCTTGGTACTGAGGATCAAAAGTATCTGAAAAATTATAAAAAACAAAACAAAACAAAACCAAGCAGGATCTTACAGATTTGTACAACCTGTACTTATAGTACATGAAATATCAGGAATACATCTGAAGAAACAGGCAATGAAGCTAAAGTGATCTCAAAGTAATAGTGCCTGGAGTCATCTGGCATGAGAAAATGTAAATCCTCTCTGGAGGAATTCAAATTTACCCTATGCTTCATAAAAAATATGCAACTGGATGTCAGAACTCAAGATATACACACAGAACAAGGCCTAACTTGGTCACTGACTTTTTTCAGTAAAATAGTCACTGAAAATCTATGTATCAGGTATTCAGCAGTGAACAAAATAATGAGCTTATATTCAAATAGAAAAGGGGAAAAACATAAACACCAAAATAATTAAAATATGAAACATGTTAGACTATAGTATATGATAAGGAGAAGGTATATCACTGGTTTTGAAAATGAAGGACGGGGCCACAAGCCAAGGAATTCAGCCAGCCTTCTCCCTCTCTGCTTCTCTCCCTCCCTCCCTCCCTCCCTCTCTCCATACATATGCAGAATAAAATCACAACATGTTGCCACTTCACACTCAGCAAACTGCCAAGACTGGCAAATCAAAATATTCATCAGGATACAATAAAATAGAAATGCTTGCTCATTTAATTAGTTTTCTATTGTGGTGATAACAAATTATCCCAAAGGTAAAATGGCTTAACTTTATTATCTTATACTTGTGTGGGTTAGAACACCAAACTGACTCTACAGGCCTAAAATCTATGTGTTGTTAGGGTTGCCTTCTCTTCTCAAGGTTCTGGGGAATATACTATTTCCTTGCCTTTTCCAGGTTCTAGAGGCTGATTTCTTTGGCTCATGGCTCCTCTATCTTTAAAATCAGCAAGAGTAGGTTGGATTCTTATCATATTGAATCATTTGACTCTTCTCCCTCTTTCTTCTACCTTTAAGGGCATGTTTTTGTTGGGTTCACCTGGATAACCCAGAATAGCTTCCCAGTCTCAAGGTTCTTAATTTACTTATATTTGCAAGTTCTTTTTGTCACTTAAGGTAACTTATTTATAGGTTCCAGTGATTAGGATATTGGACATCATTGGGAGGCCATTAGCAAACCCACCAATTTCATCCAACACCTGAGAGGAATGTTAATCAGAATAATTATTAAAAAACATTTTTTAATTAAAAAAGAAAAGCAATTGTCAATACCTTGAGGAGTTCAACACATCCATGCTCTAAGACCTGACCATTTAAATTCTAGATGTATACTCTGAAAAACTCTTTCACATGTTCACAGGTAGGCCTGTGCAGAATGTTTATAGCAAAATTGCTTTTAATAACACCAAGTTGAAAAGATCAAAATTCATATCAATGGCAAAATGGATACTGTAAATTATCATAAAGCAGAATATTATACATCAGTGAAAATTCATAATTTAACAAATAAAAGAATAAACCTTAATGAATCTCAAAAATGTGACACTGAGGCAGAGAAACAAGTCATAGAAGAATATACACAGCATGATTCTATAAATCTATATTTCAAAGACATTCAGAATTAAACAATACATTCTTTATGGATGCATAAATTGTTAGAAAGTGTAAATAACAAGAGATTATCAGCCTGAACAATGGGCCCACATACACAAGTGTTTTATTAATCTTTTTTTTTTTTTTTTAACTCTTTTGTTCTATAAATTATGCCTTTTTACTCTTTTTAGGTAGTAAGTTATACTTTACAATAGATTGTTAAGAAATTCATTGAGTCTCTGTCTTTGGGCCAGTAACATCTCTAAGGTTCCAGGTTAATCATTTGCCAGAGATAACTATATATACCAATATGAAAATAAAACTAAGTAATGCATCTAAATGTCTGATAAACAACCTATAATATGAAACAATCCCTTCCCTTAGATTGATACAATCAGTAATCATAAAATAAAATTTTAATTTTTTGTCAACAAATCAATCAACTGAGGTTATTAAACAGTTAATACATAAAAAATGAATCAGCTTCCATGATGATAGGTAAGGAATAATTAATTTTGAACAAACATGTAGATGGTTAATATAATTTTTGATAACAGCCTGAGATTCTTTGGCCTTCTCCGTTTTGCTCTGGTACCTGAAGGTTTAAAGGTAATTAATTATTAAAAAAAATAGACAAAATGAAAATAAATAAAGAAGATGGAAACTGTTGGAGGAAGCCAGACTTGCGGGAATGGACACTGGGCAATGTTATTAAGATCAATATTCTTTTTGAGTCAGGTATGGAGCTCAAGGTAGAGGTCTGTTCTGTAGATGAAATTTTGGTCATTATCAGCATAGAGATGATATTTAAAGCCAAGAAACTGGATAAGATCACCTACGAAGAGAGCATGTGTCCATTCCTTAAAACCTGCACATTCCTAACAAACACATCTGTTCTCCTGGTCTACTGCCATTAAAAAAATCTGTTGTGTACTATACTTCATGTATTTCAGGGACTTTATAACTACAGACCTCTATTTAGAGGGACTAAGTGCCAAGTTATTTCTCTTTTTACTAACTTTTGATTTTTTCCCCCCTTTAAACTCTTATAAACAGTCTTTCTTCCCACACTCTTGCTTACTTTAGCTCTCAAATTTTCGGGAAGTTACTATATTCCTTCACACTCATCCTTGTATATTTTTCACCCTCTCTGCTTCTTTCTTATTGTTAAAACTTTCTTCTCTCAGTTGGCAAATAATTCCAATTGATCTGCACGATGACAATATTTCTGCAGCTACCTTCTCTCACTGAATTCAACCTTTATAGTTTTTATTTTTCCTTCTATTTTTATGCTTTATCCTCTTAATCTTCTGTTTTCTAAACTAACAAACTACATCATAAAGGGCAGTCTGACTCTAAAATTCACTTAAGTAATTCTCTATGTAGAGGGAAGCAGTATTTATTTTCTTTAAAAAAAAAAATCCATCATTGTGAAAGGATAATAATTATTTTTTTTTAAATGGAGTGCTAACAGGAGCACATTCCATTAAAAGCAAAACAAAACAAACATTTTCACTAAGGTAGTTCTCATTTTTCTAGTAATTAATCTTCATTGTATCTTATCTATAAGACAAAAAAATCATCAATTTGGGAACTTTCAGGTGATGGAATAGTGTGTTTAATTAATGTTTGCCACTAATGCGTATGGGTTATATTGAGAGATTTCCTGGTAATCGTGGAAACATGGAAACACCAAGTAACCAGCTGTCCCAATTTGTTCAGAACTTTCTCAATTTTAGCACTGCAAATTTTGTGTCCCATGAATCTCTTTGGTTCCTGGCACATCAAGATGGCTAGTCACCCTACAATATGTCAGACTTTCTGAATCATTTGAAAGCACTCAGATCTAATGCAAAGAGGTAGAAATTGACCTTAGGTAACTGGAATGAATTCAAAGTAACAATTAGGCATGGAGCTGGTATGTATTTCATTTATGACAATATAATTCTCAAGGGGGCAAAAAAATTACTTTTTAAGCAAAAATGAATGGCATGTTTTCATCATGTTTTTATATTTAAAAAGATGGATCCACTGTATTCTTTTTCTGGCCTAGGATGTATGACATATATATCTCAACATTTTATAAAATGTGATATCTGTAACAAAAAGGAAAACAAAACTGAGCTAAATGTTATACAGTTTATATCCTTGGAGTCTTATTAAAAAAAAAAAAAGATGAGGAATTGAAAACAAATACTACCTCATCCTTCTTGCCTACCATGTCGATGGGAAATTTACCAATTTTCTTTTCAGGGCTCTAAACCACAGCTTATGTGTCCATATCTCATGTTCTTGGTACCCTGGATACTTTATTTCCACCTATCCTTTCTTTATTATTTCTCTTTCCCACAACTGTCAGACCTCTCCAACATGACCTGCCCGTCTGGGGTGGCCCCACATGGCATGGCTTAGTTTCATTGAGTTAGACAAGGCTGTGGTCCATGTGATCAGATTGGCTAGTTGTCTGTGACTGTGGTTTCAGTCTGTCTGCCCTCTAATGCCCCCTCTCAGAGCCTACCATCTTATTTGAGTTTAGCTTAACTTGAACGTGGGGTATCACTTCATGGTTGCTTCAGCAAAGTGCAGCTGCTGCTCCTTACCTTGGACGTGGATGGGAAAACCAGAAGACCATTCAGGTATAACCTAAATCAAATCCCTTATGATTATACAGTGGAAGTGAGAAATAGATTTAAGGGACTAGATTTGATAGACAGAGTGCCTGATGAATTATGGATGGAGGTTCATGGCATTGCACAGGAGAGAGGGATCAAACCATCCCCAAGAAAAAGAACTGAAAAAAACCAAAATTGTTGTCTGAGGAGGCCTTACAAATTACTGTGAAAAGAAGAGAAGCAAAAAGCAAAAGAGAAAAGGAAAGATATACCTATTTGAATGCAGAATTCCGAAGAATAGCAAGGAGAGAGAAGAAAGCCTTCTTAGTGACAATGCAAAGAAATAGAGGAAAACAGTAGAATGCGAAAGACTAGAGATATCCTCAGGAAAATTAGAGATACCAAGGAAACATTTCATGCAAAGATGGGCTCAATGAAAGACAGAAACCTAGCAGAAGCATAAGATATTAAGAAGAGGTGACAACAATATACAGAAGAACTGTACAAAATTATTTTCATGACTCAGATAATCATGATGGTGTGATCACTCACCTAGAGCCAGACATCATGGAATGTGAAGTCAAGTGGGCCTTAGGAAGCATCACTACGAACAAAGCTAGTGGAGGTGATGGAATTCCAGTTGAGCTATTTCAATTCCTAAAAGATGATGTTGTGAAAGTGCTACACTCAATCTGCCGGCAAATTTGGAAAACTCAGCAGTGGCCACAGGACTGGAAAAGGTCAGTTTTCATTCCAATCCCAAAGAAAGGTGATGCCAAAGAATGCTCAAACTACCACACAATTGCACTCATCTCACACGCTAGTAAAGTAATGCTCAAAATTTTCCAAGCCAGGCTTCAGCAATATGTGAACCGTGAACTTTCAGTAGTTCAAGCAGGATTTAGAAAAGTCAGAGGAACCAGAGATCAAATTGCCAACATCTGCTGGATCATCAGAAAAGCAAGAGAGTTCCAGAAAAACATCTATTTCTGCTTTATTGACTATGCCAAAGCCATTGACTGTGTGGATCACAACAAAGTGTGGAAAATTCTGAAAGAGATGGGAATACCAGACCACCTGATCTGCCTCTTAAGAAACCTATATGCAGATCAAGAAGCAAGAGTTAGAACTGGACATGAAACAACAGACTGGTTCCAAATAGGAAAAGGAGTACGTCAAGGCTGTATATTGTCACTCTGCTTATTTAACTTCTATGCAGAGTCCATCATGAGAAACGCTGGGCTGGAAGAAGCACAGGCTGGAATCAAGATTGCCAGGAGAAACTTCAATAACCTCAGATTTGCAGACGACACCACCCTTATGGCAGAAAGTGAAGAAGAGCTAAAGAGCCTCTTGATGAAAGTGAAAGAGGAGAGTGAAAAAGTTGGCTTAAAGCTCAACATTCAGAAAATGAAGATCATGGCATCCGGTCCCATCACTTCATGGGAAATAGACGGGGAAACAGTGGAAACAGTGTCAGACTTTATTTTCTTGGGCTCCAAAATCACTGCAGATGGTGATTGCAGTCATGAAATTAAAAGACGCTTACTCCTTGGAAGGAAAGTTATGACCAAACTAGACCGTATATTAAAAAGCAGAGATATTACTTTGTCAACAAAGGTCCATCTAGTCAAGGCTGTTGTTTTTTTAGTAGTCATGTATGGATGTGAGAGTTGGACTGTAAAGAAAGCTGAGCACCAAAGAATTGATGCTTTTGAACTGTGGTGTTGGAGAAGACTCTTGAGAGTCCCTTGGACTGCAAGGAGATCCAACCAGTCCATCCTAAAGATCAGTCCTGAGCGTTTGTTGGAAGAACTGGTGCTGAAGCTGAAACTCCAATACTTGGCCACCTGATGCGAAGAGCTGACACATTGGAAAAGACCCTGATGCTGGTAAGACTGAGGGCAGGAGGAGAAGGGGAAGACAGAGGATGAGATAGTTGGATGGCATCACCGACTCAATGGACATAAGTTTGTGTAAACTCTGGGAGTCGGTGATGGAGAGGGAGGCCTGGCATGCTGCGGTTTTTGGTGTCGCAAAGAGTCAGGTATGAGTGAGCTAAACTTATGGTAAAGGCAATGTGTCTTTTGCTCATGCTCTTCCTTCAAAACTCAATTATATGTATTTTAAGATTTTGAGATGAAATGACAAATTTGAGAGGATTAGCTTTTTTCTGCTACCCAATACAAGCAGAAAATGTAATTTCTCTTAAAATATACAATATATCCATTTTTTTTCATTTCTAATTTTGACAGAGAAATAGATGGAGCTTAACCTTTTCCCTCTTTAATATCCTTTCCTTTTAACTTAGAGTGTAGAAAACATTTTATATGAGAAATTTGTCAACATTTGCTCTTTTCCCTTAAGATTACATAGATTTGTCACAAAAAGCTACAAAATACATGACTCAGCAGTTTTTTTTTTTAGTGAACCTCCTGGTTGTTTTGCCTACACTGTTCAAACGGTTAGATTTCTGAATCAGGAAGACTGAGTCTTACCTATAATTTTTGTTTAATCAACATTAAAATGACATGGTTGGGCTTAACTTCTCTAAATGATCCATTGGAACATTTTCCTGATTAATAACTACATTCAGAGAATGCTAGTTTTTCAAAGATAAAAATATATCATGAATCAAGATGTCCTTGAGGCCATTGGATTAAATATTTTTTTTTTAAAGCAAAAGATTTGTTTCCTTCTAGCACAACACAGTGATGCCTGGATGCAGGCTTATTGGAATCTGTCTGTATTGTTTTCTTTATTTTAGATTTTTTCTCCTACTCTTAAGTAAATTCCTTGCTTGGTAAATAAACACATAACATTTGGAGCCAACTTTAAGGATTTCCCAGGTGGCTCAGTGGTAAAAGAATTCACTTGTCAGTGCATGAGATGCAGGAAATGGGGATTCAATCCTTGGGTCACAGAGATAACCTGGAGGGGGAAATGTCAACCCACTCCAGTATTCTTGCCTGGGAAATCCCATGGACAGAGAAGCCTGACTGGCTATAGTCCATGGGTCTCCAAAGAATTGGACACAACTGAGCATTCACACACACACAGATGTATATCTTGAAGAGAAAACATGAGTTTATTGGCCAGGGACCGGAGACAGCATTTTGATTACATGGCAGCTCTGGTGATGGAAAGCTGTTTATGGTGTTTGACATATAAACCCATTACATTCGTGACACTGTGAGGGAATGAAGATAACTGTCAATTAGACTCAAGAAAGGTGAAGAAACCCACATCCTCATTCATTTTCTTCCCACTTGTGTCTGATTCTTTCTCAGTCTTGTCAAAATTGGGAATTGATTTGTTCTGATAAAAACAACGTCAGTATATGAAGACATCACAGTTATTTTACAAAATGATATTACAATTCCTACTTGTTAACAGTTTTAATGATGGTATTCAAATAAACAATTCTAACACTTGATTACACTTCAATGTCAAAGCAAAATTTGTGTGTAATAGGAAAAGGAGTACGTCAAGGCTGTATATTGTCACCCTGCTTATTTAACTTATATGCAGAGTCCATCATGAGAAACACTGGGCTGGAAGAAGCACAAGCTGGAATCAAGATTGCCAGGAGAAATATCAATAACCTCAGATATGCAGATGACACCACCCTTATGGCAGAAAGTGAAGAGGAACTAAAAAGCCTCTTGATGAAAGTGAAAGAGGAGAGTGAAAAAGTTGGCTTAAAGCTCAACATTCAGAAAACGATCATGGCATCTGGTCCCATCACTTCATGGGAAATAGATGGGGAAACAGTGGAAACAGTGTCAGACTTTATTTTTCTGGGCTCCAAAATCACTGCAGATGGTGATTGCAGCCATGAAATTAAAAGACACTTACTCCTTGGAAGGAAAGTTATGACCAACCTAGATAGCATATTGAAAAGCAGAGACATTACTTTGCCAACAAAGGTCCATCTAGTCAAGGCTGTGGTTTTTCCAGTGGTCATGTATGGATGTGAGAGTTGGACTGTGAAGAAAACTGAGCGCCAAAGAATTGATGCTTTTGAACTGTAGTGTTGGAGAAGACTCTTGAGAGTCCCTTGGACTGCAAGGAGATCCAACCAGTCCATTCTAAAGATCAGTCCTGGGTGTTCTTTGGAAGGAATGATGCTAAAGCTGAAACTCCAGCACTTTGGCCACCTCATGCGAAGAGTTGACTCATTGGAAAAGACTCTGATGCTGGGAGGGATTGGGGGCAGGAGGAGAAGGGAATGACAGAGGATGAGATGGCTGGATGGCATCACCTACTCGATGGACGTGAGTCTGAGTGAACTCTGGGAGATGGTGATGGACAGGGAGGCCTGGCGTGCTGCAATTCATGGGGTTGCAAAGAGCCAGACATGACTGAGTGATTGAACTGAACTAAACATGTATTTTAAGGATCTCTGTTGTAAGATATTTTGTTATACTCTCTTGATTTGGAGGGCCTTTCTGTGAAAGAAGGCAAGATAGATGCTGGCTTAAAATGAGCAAACCTTCCTATAGGCCAAAATTTTCTAATACAGAATACTGCCTATGAAGTGATATATTTCCTCTCAAGGTCAATGTTTGAGCAAATGCTAGAAGACCATCTGACAGGAAGACCACTGAGGAAATTTTTATGTTACTTCCAGGATCAAACTGTGTCCTCAAAAGTGAAAAAGCAAAAGTGTTAGTTGATCAGTTGTGTGCGACTCTTTGTGATCCCATGGACTGTAGCCTGTCAGGCTCCTCTGCCCATGGAATTCTCCAGGAAAAAATACTGGAGTGGGTAGCCATTCCTTTCCTCAGGGGATCTTCTGAAGCGGGGATCAAACCTGGGTCTCCCACATTGCAAGACGATTCTTTACTATCCAAGCCACCAGAGTGTCCTCAAAAGTCCCTCTCAAATCTAACATGTTAACATTCTCAGATAAAGATTGCATAACAGATATTTACTACAGTTGTACATGACATATAATAAGCCTGATGCCAACATAATTTTAAAATTTAAAAATGATTTTGGCTGTTTTGTGGAAGTAGAGGTGAAGGTGTTAACCTGTTAACCTCTTATAAAGGTAATGAGTGCTATTCTTTTTCTTGTACATTGTCATTTTCATTGTACTGCATGGTTTTAATATATATATTTTAAAAGAAAACCTGTCTGGGGCTATTAAATAATTCATGCTCTTTTTCATTATGAAACCAAAAAGTCAATTTAAAAAGTTAGTAAAATTTTTATGAAAGCTGGAGACTATAATAACTTTGACTTTTTAAGCAGTGCAGACAACAACATTGCTTCCTTATATACCTTTTTTCAATAAAAACCAATTTAAAAATTTACATTTTTCAAGGAGGCATGATTTTCATAAACAAAAGTATGCATCACCCTGCACCAGGGTGGACGCCTGTCACTCAAACCTCCGTGGTGCCTCAAGCTACTCTAATACAATCAGAAGGGAAAATAGAGTTAGTTAGATGGGTTTACAGAATGATGTCTGTGTGAGTGGCAGGTGTTTGTGCTTTAACCACATTATGTGCACTCAATTTTTATTATAAAACAATTGCTTCCAATGACTTTTATGTTCATGATCAACGTGTCACAAATTCACTGGAATTTCAAAAATGATCTAGAAAATCTAAAGAATAGTTCTTCAGTTGTTTTCTTTCAATACATTCAATAATAACAATAAAAAAGTAGCTTCTTTGAGCAGGCATTGGATTGTGGATTCTGACAATCTGTGATATCTCAACTACATGGCCCAAGATTTCCTGGTTCATGGAAGACCTGACATTACGTCCAAGATGATTATCAGTCATCAGCTGCACAATATTGTCTGCCATAAGTGGAGAGTGTGATTAATAACAGCAATTCAAGCATGATCTGGAAAGCTGTGATCTTTATTGACTAAGTAAGCTAGTGACTCTATCTTTTCATGTTGCTTGTACTTAATTTGTACTGCTTCCAGGTATTGATATAGTCTATTATTATTTTGGTTGTGATATCATTCCATATTATGTGAAATCAATAGGAAATGTCACATGAAGCAAGAAACATGTTCATTTATCTTGTAGAAATACTTGCAGCCTATTTTTGTTGACTTCAATTCTGTTCAACAATAAGCTGATAGAAATAGTTACTCTATGTTTGATTATCAGTTCATTTACACATAAAACACGTGCTTACCTTCATATTTATAAATATTTCCTCTACCTCTACTGCAGACTCTAGGTTTTCTTCCCTCCCAGTTCCTTAACATTAATGCTTATTGTGAACAAGTTTATAGCTAAGTGAAAGCAGAAAACAGGCAAAATATTATTTAGGAGAGTATATATTTGTTGACTGTCTTGGAAATCAACTGTTATTTCAATTTTTGTCATCAGTGTATATCTATAGAATCTTTAAATATGGTTTGGATATTTATATATAAATAAATATTGCATTGGTTCCTACTAGGAACGTCTGATTTAAATTCTCAGTGAGGGATTTTTCTGGCCCCTTGACCATTTTGGAGTACTGATGGGGGAGTGTTTGGGGCAGGGTTGGTAAAAAGTTTGGTGGGATTAGGCAGCTATTGGATGTTCAGCCAAAGGGGCTGCCTCTTGTTGGTCACGGCTAACTTCCTGCCTAACGTTATGAATAAAGCTGCCCTAAACATTCTAGTTAATGTTGTTTTATGGACTTATATTTTCATTATTATAGAAGTAGAATGACCAAGCTACAGAAGAGGTGCATAATTAACTTCATAAGAAATTGAGTTTTCTAAAGTATCTGTATTATTTTACATTTCTACCAGTACTACAGGAAAGTCCAAGTTTCATCATATTCTTTCAGTATTTGTTATTTAAAATCTAAATTTTTGCTAGTCAAAAAGTGGTAAAAAAAATGGTACTTTGCAATTTTGACTTACTTTCCCTAATATTCATAAATTCTTCATATAATTATTTATCATTTGTTTATATTCTTTGGGAAATATCTGCTCACAACTTTTGTCTGCATGCTCTTTCGCATTGTTTGTCTTTACTACTGACTGTATTCTAGTATTGACTAGTAATATTAATCTTAAATATTTTGAATAAAAATCCCTTACAGATACACACACACACACACACACATATATATATATATATATACACATACTGTCAATATTATCTCTCAGAGTGTAGATTGCTTATTCTTTTTTCATTACTGATATTTTTGACTAAATTTTTTAATTATCACTTGTTTTCCCTCTTACTTTTGGTGTCCTTTAAAAAAAAATTACTCACTGGCCAGTTGCTAAGCTTATTCTCCTTTGATTTCTTCCAGAGAAATTGTATAGTTTTAGAATTGAAAGTTTATGATCCATTTCAAATTGGCTTTTGTTTATAGGTGGCGTCTTGGTGTATTTTTCCTGTATATTTAACTATTCAAGCAACATTTGTTGAAAAGATTTTTTTTCCTACAATAAGTTGTTTTGGCATGTTTTCAGGTGTGTGCTCAGTCATGTCTGACTTTTGCAGCCCCTTGGACTGTAGCCCACCAAGCTCTTCTGTCCATGGAATTTTCCAGGCAAAAATACTGGATTGGGTTGCCATTTACTTCTTCCCAGGGCATCTTCCCAACCCAGGGATTGAGCCCACATCTCTTACCTCTCCTGCACTGGCAGGTGGATTCTTTACGGCTAGTGCCACCTGGGAAGTCATGTCGGTGTGATGCCAAAAATCAGTTGTGTTGTTCTTTTTCCAGACTGCAGACTTTCCTTTGACCTATTTCCTTATCCTTATGCTCTTATTGAAAGATGCTTGCTCCTTGGAAGAAAATCTATGACAAACCTGCTGCTGCTAAGTCGCTTCAGTCGTGTCCGACTCTGTGTGACCCCACAGACAGCAGCCCACCAGGCTCCACCGTCCCTGGGATTCTCCAGGCAAGAACACTGGAGTGGGTTGCCATTTCCTTCTCAATGCATGAAAGTGGAAAGTGAAAACTGAAAGTGAAGTCACTAAGTCGTGTCCAACTCTTAGCGACCCCATGGACTGCAGCCCACCAGGCTCCTCTGTCCATGGGATTTTCCAGGTAAGAGTACTGGAGTGGGGTGCCATTGCCTTCTCCGATGACAAACCTAGACAGCATATTAAAAAGCAGAGACATTACTTTACCAACAAAGGTCTGTCTAGTCAAAGCTCTTGCTTTTCCTTTAGTCATGTATGGATATGAGAGTTGGACCATAAAGAAGGCAGAGCACCAAGGAATTTATGTTTTTGGACTGTGGTATTGGAAGACTCTTGAGAGTCCCTTGGACTGCAAGGAGATCAAACCAGTCAATCCTAAAGAAAATTAACCCTGAATATACATTGGAAGGACTGACGCTGAAGCTGAAGCTCCAATACTTTGGCCACCTGATGTAAAGAGCTGTCTCATTGGAAAAGACACTGATTAAAGGCAGGAAGAGAAGGGGACAACAGAGGATGAAATGATGGGATGGCATCACTGACTCGACGGACACGAGTTTGAGCAAACTCTCGTAGATGGTGGAGAACAGGGAAGCCTGGTGTGCAGCTGTCTGTGGGGTCACAAAGAGTCAACCAAGCCTGAGAGACTGAACAACAAAGGCCCTTACCAGGCTGCTGCTGCTGCTAAGTTGCTTCAGTCATGTCCGGCTCTGTGCGACGCCATAGACGGTAGCCGACCAGGCTCCTCTGTCCCTGGGAGTCTCCAGGCAAGAACACTGGAGTGGGTTGCCATTTCCCTCTCCAATGCATAAAAGTGAAAAGTGAAAGTGAAGTCACTCAGTCATGTCTGACTCTTTGCGACCCCATGGACTGCAGCCTACCAGGCTCCTCCACCCATGGGATTTTCCAGGCAAGAGTACTGGAGTGGATTGCCAGTGCCTTCTCTGGCCCTTACCATACTGGCATATTATTGTATCATCATAGTGAGTGTTGAATTTAGGCAGTGTTAGTCTTCCAAATATGCCTTTCTTTTTAAATATATTCTGGCTATTCTTGGTCATTGGCAGGTCCATATGAACTTTAGAAATCAGCATGCCAATTTCTACAAAGAAATGGATTTTGATTGGAATTGCATTAAAACTGTAAACTAATTTGAGAAGAACTGAAATATTAGATCATATTGCATTCTCCAAATCATATGACATATCCCTTCATTTATTTAGATATTTAATTCTGTAAATAGCATTCTGTAATTTTACACTGATGCAATGAACATGAACTTGGGCAAACTCCAGGAGATGGTGAGGGACAGGCAGGGAGGCCTGGCATGCTATAGCACATGGGGTCACAAAGAGATAGATATAACTGGTGACTCAACAACAATTTTAAGTACAGACATCTCCATATCCTGTTAAATTTATTTCTAAATATTGTATGATTTTGATGTTATTATAAATTGTATTTTTTAATTTTTGTTTTTCAAATTTACGGTGCATGTATATGAAAATCCAATTGTCTTTGGAATGCTGTCCAAGGGCTATTCTTAGCAGATTTTACTCTTGACTATTTCTACCCTGCTTTGCAGAAGTGCTATGAGAATATCCTCAGCACTGTGGGCACCATTTGAAAGTCTGTAAAGGGGATTTGGGTAATATAGAAGAAGTGTCTGCTAAGGCATAATGTTCAAGCTGGTTTTAAAAAAGGCAGAGGAACCAGAGATCAAATTGCCAACATCCGTTGGATCATGGAAAAAGCAAGAGAGTTCCAGAAAAACATCTATTTCTGCTTTATTGACTATGCCAAAGCCTTTGACTGCGTGGATCACAATAAACTGGAAAATCCTGAAAGAGATGGGAATACCAGACCACCTGACCTGCCTGTTGAGAAATTTGTATGCAGGTCAGGAAGCAACAGTTAGAACTGGACATGGAACAACAGACTGGTTCCAAATAGGAAAAGGAGTACGTCAAGGCTGTACATTGTCACCCTGCTTCTTTAACTTATATGCAGAGTACATCATGAGAAACGCTGGACTGGAAGAAGCACAAGCTGGAATCAAGATTGCCGGGAGAAATATCAATAACCTCAGATATGCAGATGACACTACCCTTATGGCAGAAAGTGAAGAGGAACTCAAAAGCCTCTTGATGAAAGTGAAAGTGGAGAGTGAAAAAGTTGGCTTAAAGCTCAACATTCAGAAAATGAAGATCATGGCATCTGGTCCCATCACTTCATGGGGAATAGATGGGGAAACAGTGGAAACAGTGGCAGATTTTATTTTCTTGGGCTCCAAAATCACTGCAGATGGTGACTGCAGCCATGAAATTAAAAGATGCTTACTCCTTGGAAGGAAAGTTATGTCCAACGTAGATAGCATATTGAAAAGCAGAGACATTACTTTGCCAACAAAAGTTCATCTAGTCAAGGCTATGGTTTTTCCTGTGGTCATGTATGGATGCAAGAGTTGGACTGTGAAGAAGGCTGAGCGCCGAAGAATTGATGCTTTTGAACTGTGGTGTTGGAGAAGACTCTTGAGAGTCCCTTGGACTGCAAGGAGATCCAACCAGTCCATTCTGAAGATCAGCCCTGGGATTTCTTTGGAAGGAATGATGCTAAAGCTGAAACTCCAGCACTTTGGCCACATCATGCGAAGAGTTGACTCATTGGAAAAGACTCTGATGCTGGGAGGGATTGGGGGCAAGAGGAGAAGGGGATGACAGAGGATGAGATGGCTGGATGGCATCACTGACTCGATGGACGTGAGTCTGAGTGAACTCCAGGAGTTGGTGATGGACAGGGAGGCCTGGCGTGCTGCGATTCATGGGGTCGCAAAGAGTTGGACATGACTGAGCCACTGAACTGAACTGACAACTCTATTACAGTCTGATTTCATTGTAGATTCCAATCTTTAAGTCTGTCACCATCAAACTCTATGTTTCTTAAGAGTTTTCTGCAGTAAACATTTTCAAATATAACACCTTCTTGATGACACTGTGAAAGTGCTGCACTCAATATGCCAGCAAATTTGGAAAACTCAACAGTGGACACAGGACTGGAAAAGGTGTTTTCATTCCAATCACAAAGAAAGGCAATGCCAAAGAATGCTCAAACTACCACATAATTGCACTCAGCTCACACACTAGCAAAGTAATGCTCAAAATTCTTCAAGCCAGGCTTTAACAGTATGTGAACAATGAACTTCCACATGTTCAAGCTGGAATTAGGAAAGACAGAGGAACCAGAGCTCAAATTGCCAACATCCACTGGATAATTGAAAAAGCAAGAGAGTTTTAGAAAAACAACTACTTCTGTTTTATTGATTATAGCAAAGCCTTTGACTTTGTGGCTCACAACAAACTGTGGAAAATTCTTCAAGAAATGGAAATATCAAACCACCTGACCTGCCTCTTGAGAAATCTGTATGCAGGTCAGGAAGCAACAGTTAGAACTGGACATGGAACAACAGACTGGTTCCAAATAGGAAAAGAGTACGTCAAGGCTGTATATTGTCACCTGGCTTGTTTAACTTACATACAGAGTGCATCATGAGAAACGAGCTGGATGAAGCACAAGCTGGAATCAAGATTGCCGGGAGAAATATCAATAACCTCAGATATACAGATGACACCACCCTATGGCAGAAAGCGAAGAACTAAAGAGCCTCTTGATGAAAGTGGAAGAAGAGAGTGAAAAAGTTGGCTTAAAGCTCAACATTCAGAAAACTAAGATCATGTCATCTGGTCCCATCACTTCATGGCAAATAGACAGGGAAACAATGGAAACAGTGTCAGACTTTATTTTTGGGGGGCTCAAAAATCACTGCAGATGGTGACTGCAACCCTGAAATTAAAAGACACTTGCTCCTTGGAAGAAAAGTTTTGACCAACCTGCTGCTGCTGCTGCTAAGTTGCTTCAGTCGTGTCTGACTCTGTGTGACCCCATAGACAGCAGCCCACCAGGCTCCCCCGTCCCCGGGATTCTCCAGGCAAGAACACTGGAGTGGGTTGCCATTTCCCTCTCCAATGCATGAAAGTGAAAAGTGAAAGTGAAGTCGTTCAGTCCTGTCTGACTCTTAGTAACTCCATGGACTGCAGCCTACCAGGCTCCTCCACCCATGGGATTTTCCAGGCAAAAGTACTGGAGTGGGGTGCCACTGCCTTCTCCAATGACCAACCTAGACGGCATATTAAAAAGCAGAGACATTACTTTGCCAACAAAGGTCTGTCTATTCAAAGCTATGGTTTTTCCAGTATTCCTGTATTGTGCGATATGCAAATTGTGTGAGTTGGACTATAAAGAATGCTGAGCGTTGAAGAATTGATGCTTTTGAACTGTGTTTTTGGATGAGACTCTTGAGAGTCCCTTGG
Organism: Bos indicus x Bos taurus; assembly: GCF_003369695.1. NCBI lineage: Eukaryota > Metazoa > Chordata > Mammalia > Artiodactyla > Bovidae > Bos > Bos indicus x Bos taurus. Next base: position 65,676,238 of record NC_040078.1, on the reverse strand, counting down.
ACTGCAAGGCAATCCAACCAGTCCATCCTAAAGGAAATCAGTCCTGAATATTCATTGGAAGGACTGATGCTGAAGCTGAAACTCCAATATTTTGGCCACCTGATGTGAAGAACTGATAAATTTGAAGAGACCTTGATGCTGTGAAAAATTGAAAGTGGCAGAAAAAGGGGATGGCAGAGGATGAGATGGTTGAATGGCACTACCAACTCAATGGACATGAATTTGAGTAAACTCCGGGAGTTAGTGATGGACAGGGAGGCCTGGTGTGCTGCAGTCTATGGGTTCGTAAAGAGTCGGACATGACTGAGCAACTGAACTGAACTGAACTTCAACTTATAAGGTAATTGTCCTAGATAAGGCTCCCACATAATCTTTACTGGATGATTACATAAGCCTAACAAATTTAATCTCTTTTCTTTTCAGGTTCAAAAAGGATATGTAGATGCCACCTTGATTAGAACAGTATGATATAATTGAAATAACACAATCTTTCAAACAAACAAAAATGTACCTTATGTTCAAACTTTAGTCTGCTATTTCCTATCTGTGTGACCCAGGAAAAGTTACTTAAACCCTCTAAAATCTAGTTTTCTCTTCTTTTTAAATATTTTTAATATTTAAAAATTTTATTGAAATATAGTTGATTTACAATGTTGCATTAATTTCTTTGGTACAATAAAGTGATTGAGGTATACATATGTGTGTGTGTGTTTTCTTTTACATTATGGCTTGTCACAGAATAGTAAATATAGTTCCTTGTGCTATATAGTATGAAGTTGCTGTTTATCCATTGTATGTATAATACTTGGCTTCTGTTATACCAAACTTCCATTCCTTCCCTCTCTTACTCCATCTCCCACTTAGCAGCCACAAGTCTGTTCTCTATAACTGTGTTTGCTTTTGTTTCATATATAAGTTGATTTGTATCATGTTTTAGACTCCACGTATAAGTGATATCACATGATATTTGTCTTTCTCTTTCTGACTTACTTTGATTAGTGATGATCTTTAGATCTATCCATGTTGCTGGAAATGACATTATTCATTCTTTTGGATGATTGAGTAATTTACCATTACACACATACACACCATATCTTCTTTATCCATTCGTCTGTAAATTGACACTTACCAGTTTCCTTTTTTTAAAGAAAGAATTGATCCTATTGTTTATAACTGTAGGTACAAACAAAAAAGCACAAAGCTTAGTGGGTCTTTTGAATTGGGAAGCAATACATTCCTCATTTCAGTGTATTATTCCAGCTTTTTTGCCAAGAAACTAAAAAAGCTGCTAGCTTTGAGTGAGGGCCAGAAAAAGAGAAGGCTCTACAACAGGTCCAGGATGTTAAGCAAGCTGCCCTAACACCAGGGCCATATGATTTAGCAGATCCAATGGTCTTAGACTGCCAGAGTCAGATAAGGATGCTGTTTGGAGCCTTTGGCAAGTCTAGGTGAATCACAGTGCAGACTCTCAGAATTTTGGAACAAAAACCTGCTCTCCTCTGTAGAAACTATTCCCCATTCAAGAAATGGCCTGCTATTGGATTTACTAGAAAGTGAGCATTTAAACATGGTAAACCAAGTAGACCTGCAACCTGGGCTAACCCCCATAAATTGTTGTTTGACCCACCAAGCCATAAAATTGGGTATACTCAGCAGCACTGCCTCACTGACTGGAAGTGGTATGTTCATGACTGGGTCTGAAAAGGCCCTTAAGGCACAGGTAAGTTACATGAAGAAACAGTTCAAAGGTCCATCATCCCCATTCCTGCTATCTTGTCTTCTTTCTCCTTTAAATTAGATACTGAATGTAAAAGCTTTGCATATCATCAGCATAAATTTGCATATCATCAGCATAAATATTAGTTCTCTTTTAGATCATAAACTTATAAAACATTTCAGAGACATAAAGTATTATTAAGTGTACTTGGTGAACTGATGTTGGAAGACATTGAATATAATTTCCTCTTGTGAAGCCCAAAAACCTGAAGTAGAAAAAAGTCTTGTTATCATATCTAAAGGTAGGTGAAACACGAGTTAATATTTTTGTGTGTAGACCTAAGTGTTTCTGTTTTGAAGAAATAAGTAGATAGAAGGAAACAAACCTGATAGGATGAGTGTGCAGTTGTTCTTTCATTTGTCAGAAATGTTATAGATCATAACAGCAATGAATTAAAATTTCTATCAGAATTATTTTCATATAGCCCTCTAAAATGACTTATGTGTGTCATATCATATATTGTAGAATTGATTATGGAATTTCAGTGATGAATAATTTTTGGTCAGGGAATGAAATCCTGTGATTTGGAAATGATTGAATCATTATGAAATGAGAACAAGTCTAAAACCATCTGTATAAGATGTGAAATATCTGTAAGAACTGGGCAGTATTTTACTCTTCTAGAAAACTTCCTTCCTTCCACATTTAGATGATATTACCTTCCATCAAAGATTTCTTTTTCATTTCTTAGATTTTAATGGGGAGAACATTTTTTAGAGCAGGGATATAAAATCAGATATTTTTTGGAGCATATTCTTGGTAAACTAAGCTGGTAATCTGCGAAATATAATATCTGTGAGGGCAATGAACTCTTCCAAGAAATCCTTTGGTGATTTTCTTATATAACACTAAATATTTCATTGAGAAAGTGTTCCCTTAGGGAATGATTATTAATTATACTCTCTCCAGTTTCCCCATTGAAATATAAGGTATAGAGGATATAAATTTGAATTTTTTTACATAAATACTGCTGATTTACTTTATCATCATCAACTTTTGATAATCAGCTATGTAGTAAGACTATTGGAGAAGACAATGACACCCCACTCCAGTACTCTTGCCTGGAAATTCCCATGGACGGAGGAACCTGGTAGGCCGCAGTCGATGGGGTCGAGAAGAATCAGACACAACTGAGAGACTTCACTTTCACTTTTCACTTTCATGCACTGGAGAAGGAAATGGCAACCCACTCCAGTGTTCTTGCCTGGAGAATCCCAAGGACGGAGGAGCCTGGTGGGCTGCTGTCTCTGGGGTCACACAGAGTCGGACACGACTGAAGTGACTTAGCAGCAGTAAGACTACAAAATTTCTCTTAAAGTATTCCTATTTGGTGAGCATTTGCTTTACATGTAGGGAAAAGGAAGGGAATGATAAATACATATTGAAATTCTCTGTAATTGCTTTTCAATGATTATGTGGTTAAACTTTAATGTAATCTTTACAAATGAGATGATTACAAAAAATTGAACATCAGAAAATTTTTCTCAATATTTATTTGAGTAATGTTTTTGCATTTTAGGATGATAAAATAAAACATGTCTCTTTTTTTTTCTGAAGTTTAAAAGATGTTCAACAACAACAATAATAAAACCCCTTTTTTACTTTATATCTCCCTATCCTGGCCCCAGGAACCAAGGCACCGTGCAGAGACTTTTCTGTGGGTATTGAGCAGATGAACGAAGAGTATTGTTCCTTTTTCAGTCATGTGTTGTTGGAATGTTCTGGTACGTTGTCTTCTATTAGCTATATTCAGAGAGCTTCAGTTACAAAAATGTAGATGAGAAGGAATTTCAATAGTTACAGTGCTTAAATAAATACCTGTTTGGATGCTGCCTGTTCTCTCTTGAATATATTTTTCCATATTTTCTTTAGATTGCTGCCTAAGTGGGAGTTGAACAAGTTCTGAAGTTATTACCATGTATGCATTGATGTATACATGAAGCTATTAACACATGAATCTTTGACAGGGCAAACTTGTAATGACTTCCCTGAAGCTGTTATCTTGAACTGTCTCTGAGTTTTCCATTTCTTTCTGTTGAACAGGGCTTTTTAGGAAAAGGGCATAACACATTTAGAGTCAGAAAACATTTAGATTTTGCTCCTTTGTAGGTTCATAACAGCCAAACTATTTTCGTTTATAAAGTGTGAAAAAATAATGCTTCTGGGCTAAGAATATATGCCAAGTTCATGCCAGCATCACATTTTTTATGGCTGATTTATAAATCTCTCAAAAAGGATAGAAATGCTGACACATTATAATTCTAGCAGAATGAGTTCTGCATACTTCAAGAAAGAAATGCAGAAAAGAAATACAATGAACAATGACAGTCTAAGGCAAAAAAAATTCTTAAAAAGGATAGATATTTTTATATATTGCTCAAAGATATTTACTTTCTGTATTTGTTTTAGTAAGAAATAACTAATTACAGATTATTTTAACCAATATTTATTATCATTTTACCTATTCATTCAAAATAATCCAATATGAGAATGATATTCAAGCAAATAAATAGTATTTCAATATTAGACATGTTATTCTGGAGTTATATATTAAGCTTATGTACCATAAATCTTAAATTATAAAAAAGGTAAATCCTAAATATAAATATAGCAGTCCTTCCCATTTCTTATTTAATCTAATAAAATATCAAATATATTTAAAAGTAATGATATTCAATATTCCTATTGTTGTAGAAAAATAGGCACTATCATATCACGTATTAGAAGGGAACTTTGACAAAATGTACTCAGAATCCAAAAATTCATGCATATTAACTCAGTCATTATACTTCCAACGGCCTATCCTTAGTTTTTAATTAGAGATTTGGTTAACTACTTAAAAATTAATATTGTTTATATGTTATTTTTAAAATTTGTAAACAACATATTAACAACAAAGGGGAAATTTGATTACAGTGCATAAGCAAATGTAATAATAAATTAAAAGAGCAATCCTTGAAAGATAATTAATAAGCTGATGAAACTGGCATAAAGCTTAATAAAATACTTTGCAATAGCCTATATGGGAAAATAATAAAAAAAAAAAACAAAAGCAGATATATGTATGTGCTGTGCTTAATCTCTCAGTCATGTCTGACTCTGCGACCTCATAGAGTGCAGCCCACCAGGCTCCTCTGTCCATGGGGATTCTCCAGGCAAGAGCACTGGAGTGGGTTGCAGTGCCTTCCTCCAGGTCTTCCTTCAGTTCCCAACTGAGGAACTGAACCCAGGTCTCTTGCATTGCAGGCAGATTCTTTACCAGCTGAACTACCAGAGAAGCCCAGGTATATGTATGAAGTGACGTGAAGTCACTCAGTCACGTCCGACTCTTTGTGACACCATGGATGGAGGAGCATGGCAGGCTACAGTCCCTGGGATTTTCCAGGCAAGAATATCAGAGTGGGTTGCCATTTCCTTCTCCAAGATATATGCATGCTGCTGCTGCTGCTGCTAAGTTGCTTCAGTCGTGTCTGACTCTTCGACCCCTGAGAAGGCAGCCCACCAGGCTCCCCCGTCCCTGTGATTCTCCAGGCAAGAACACTGGAGTAGGGTGCCATTTCCTTCTCCAATGCATGAAAGTGAAAAGTGAAAGTGAAGTCGCTCAGTCGTGTCCAACTCTTAGCGAACCCATGGACTGCAGATATATGTATAGGTATAACTACTTCACTTCTCTGTACACCTGAAACAACCCAACACTATAAATCAACTATGTTCCAATAATTTTTTAAAAAGCTAAATAAAATGCACAACTATATAAATATTGATAATGATATGGATTTAGACATAATAAGATATACAAACTGAAATTTCTACCAGTCACTAACATATAACATGCTAAAGTGTTTGCCAAATCACCATATGCAGGTTTTCAGTGCAAAGTCTTTAGAACCTGGGTTAAGAATTTTGAGTTTTCTCAGCCACTTTGAGTCTTAATGTGAGTGAGGTATAATTCTTCAGTTCAGTTCAGTTCAGTCGCTCAGTCATGTCCGACTCTTTGCGACCCCATGAATTGCAGCACACCAGGCCTCCCTGTCCATCACCAACTCCCAGAGTTCACTCAGACTCATGTCCATCGAGTTGGTGATGCCATCCAGCCATCTCATCCTCTGTCGTCCCCTTCTCCTCCTGCCCCCAATCCCTCCCAGCATCAGAGTCTTTTCCAATGAGTCAACTCTTCGCATGAGGTGGCCAAAGTACTGGAGTTTCAGCTTTAGCATCATTCCTTCCAAAGAACACCCAGGACTGATCTTTAGAATGGACTGGTTGGATCTTCTTGCAGTTCAAGGGACTCTCAAGAGTCTTCTCCAACACCACAGTTCAATTCTTACCAGGACGTAATTTTGTAAAGATTGTATTTTGAGTCTCAGCTTATTCATTCCAGTTAGTGAGATCATTTTTTGCCCTCTTTCTTCAAACCTATTGATGAAAGTCTTCTAAGGAGGTCCACAGAGAGCTTATATGTGACTCTCTTCTGTGGTCTTAACTCCCACCTACCTATTCCAAGCATCTAGGATAAAGGTACCCTGACTCACTGCCTCAGTAGCTGATCTGATCAAGTTCTGTTCTCTTGAGAAGGGCTTACAAGCCTGAACTTCGGTGAAGCCAGAATGTCCTAGAGGCTGTCAACTGGATGAAGCTTGTTGGGAATAGACAAGGCCATGGTCTACTTAGATCTTGTTTTGTTGGTGTGCCCAGAGGAGAGGCTTTAGTAAGAAGAAACAGGAAGTTAAATACCTAGGGGTGAGGACTGAGTACCAAGTGATCACCCTGGTGATTTTCCTGGGACAAGGGAACTGCTAGAAGGAAAAGTCAGTGGATATCTTTCTTGAGTTCCCTGACAATGAGTTCACATGAAGTCAAGCAACATGGGCTTAATTTGTTTTTGTGGGGTAACTTTCAAAGGCTAATAGTCTACAACTACAATTGGTGAAAATAAAAATAAGCAACTGGCTGAACAGTTGGTAAACTTCACATTGAGAGTTGACATAGCTTTATTGTCAGAGACTTCAGACTTCCAGTCTGGCTATACTAATGATTAGAATGAGCAATCTCAGACAACTTAATTAACCTCTTCAAACTACAACTTCATCATCCATTTTGTAAAGGGGGTAATAACACTACCTAACTCCCAGAGTTAGAGTGAGGATTAAGTGAGATAATGAATGTAAAACATTTAATCCAGTGTCTTGTAAGTAGTAAATGCTCAGTAAATCTTAATTACATTATTATGATTATATTCCTTGTCATGAAGTGCAAAACACCCAAGGCAATTAGTGCGGGTATGAGAAGGTCGGGCAAATGTCACTGAGGATCCTTCCTCATTTATGCCTGAGAGACACAGATGAACTCATCACACTTAAAGAAGCCTTGTAAGCCAACACTGTTTAACCATTGAACTTCTAATGGTTTTGAAATATTTTAAATGGATTGTTAAATTAAAACTGTTAAGCTTCCTGAAAATTGCCAACTAGGAAAAACAACACAAGACAAAAAACTTGCCACTTTTTTTGGAATGCCAGCATTAAATGGAAATTCCACAAAAATATCAATGTCTCCATTGGGAGTGTGCAACCAAAAATAGCACCCGTTATTTATTCTCAGGACAGTTTGTGCCTTGATAAAATATGACACAGGGACTCCTTCACTGTCTTCTATATTTTTTAACCAGGACGGTATAAAGTTCATCACCTTTTCATTTAAACTCTGTTCCTGCCAGTGTCATAAATGGTGTCATAAGCAGGAAGCTCACAAATGTTTGTAATTAAAAAAAAAAAACACAGACAAATTTTATCCCAGGCACATACGCAGTATGGATATTAAAAAAAATGTTTTTCACCATGTGAACACTGAGGTTTATAGCAGAAGACTTTAAAAGTAAATTAAAATAGGTGCATGATTCTTGTGAAGGACGGTGGCTTAATGTTCGTCTATATGATTGTGGTTGCAGACACAGGCTTTGAATCCATGATGTATAATTTACTGAGCATTCATGCTCTTTTCGTTTACAAATATTCAGCTTGGCAGATCCGATTTCCTTTACTACCAATCCCTGTGATTCATTTTCCACAACTATATGGTGTGGGCCCCCTGTGGAAAGCCTGATATCGCCCTCCTGCTGTTCTGTCCACCTGTTTAGAATTTACATCCAAAATTCATCTAAAACATACCATTTTTCCCTTGGAGAATACTGAGTTAATATATTTACAAATTCCAGATGAACTAGATATGTTTTAAAGGCTTTGCAATCTCATATTTTGCAACTACACTTTGATGGAGCTGGCAGTGTCTACTTTTTAAAGTAAAAGCAAAACAGAACCCCTTCCTCAAATAAAACTGAAACAAAACAACTCATACACACAAGAATTCCTCCTATGCACATTTCATGAAAAAAATGTTCCCTCCTTGAACCATGGCATTCAACATGCCAGAATCAGACACAAACAATTATATGTATTTTAGGTTACATTTTTTCTTAATAAAAACAGACAGAATTTATCTGTCATGGAAATTATGCGATTTTTCTGAAGTTCTGGGCTACCTGGCTCCTGAGGCAACTCTCCATACATCACAGCTCAGTGCTCAACTTCCTTCTTCCTTTGTACTACAATAGTAAATTTCATTCACATAGATTACTTTGGAGTGAACATTGTATAGACTTATTTAATTGACATCAGGGTAGTCTTCATGCTCATAAATTTATTCATAAGTTTCTCTTTTCTGTTTCTTAAATCATTTTGGATTGAGGGACACAAGTAGAGGGTGATGGTAGAATTTTTTGATTTAATAAGCTCCTGAAAGAAAACTCCAGCTTCTGGAAAGCACTCTGAAAAACAGATGTCTGCCTTCCAAAGTGAAAAACATGCATCTGTTGCTTAAATGTCAAAACAATAATAGTAAAGTTATAGCAAGCACATGTAAAGGTTTGTGTGGGTGTTCTATAGTGTAGCTGGGACTTATTTTTAGACAGCTGAGAAATCCAACAAAAAGCACATACATTATCTTACCTGTGCACACATGCAGTTTAGGGAGAAGGTAGGAAAAAATAAACTGAGAAGGCAGATAGGCAGGCATTACAATTTACGGAATAGGAATTTAGTTGTTGGCTTGGATAATAGAGATTTGTGGTGCAATTATGAATCTCTTTTTCAATATTCCACCAGGATTTCATTACTCTATTTAGACTTACCTGGGTGCATTTAGCCACAGTTTCCTCTCTCCATCAGTACAGAGTTTTCTTTCTGTTACCTATCAGTTTGTTTTCTTCCAAATGCCTGCATTCACGGAATGTGGTCAGGAACTGATAGGGTCTAAAATAAACAAGGTTGATTATTGCTTCCTGTTCAGTACACAAGCTGGCAGGAAGGAAATCCCACCATCTTTCCTCTTCAAAAATACTGTTCTCCACTGTTACTGAAGAGAGAACAGATAAAAGGGAGGCTAGCTAGAATGTCAGTATTTTCTATACAGAATGGCAAACATTTTAATGTAATTACGTGTTAGGATTAATTTGTTAATCCTTATATATTTCCTTTATCCATTCAAGAGATGCATCTCTAATTAAATTTGCCTTTGGCCACACTAATGAAAAGAATATCATCTAGAACTCTAGCCATAGTCAGCATGTGGGCAATGGCGATAAGGTTGGGTAATTGCAGGATTAAGAATTGGCTTTTTATTGAGGCTGAAAGCAATGCACTGTATAGAAACACTAAATTACTTGAAATCACATCTATAGACTCTGCTTTGTTCTGCTTGCTTTATACTGCTTCTTCCAATAATTCCTGTTTCCTTTTTTTGTGTTCCTCTTGATTTTCGTAAGCAAGGTAACAACTGTGCTATGGCTACTCAATTGTTTCCAGGTTGTTTTCCTATTATTGGTTTTACCTAATCCCCATAAGCAAGGAGTGCAATTTAAGCTGCAAGCTGCACCAGGAGTTCTGTGATTAAGAACATTGAGTTTTGCTATCTCCAACTCAGTTTCCTATTTACAATAAAAATCACACGGTAACTGTTATTGTGGCAGGAGGACATGTATCCCTCTCAAATGTTGCAGGGATGAACAACAACCTCAGAACTATGCTCAGAGTTTGTTATTATTATGCTGCTATATACAATAGAGTTATTTTGTATTTTTTTCCTCAGGGGAACCTAGATGTGGTTTGTGAGGGCACGTCAGGAGGAACCTGAGCATCTATCTTGCATCCAAGCAAGGTTATCATCATCTACTCTCTTTACCTTCTTCAGTATGGAAATAAAACATTTATGGCCTGGGACAAATTCTTCCTTACAAAACCACACTGACCTAGTCATCAGTCAGGTCACTCTATAGCAGTATAACAGTGTATTGGAAGCAACTCCAGAGCAGAGCAGTGAAAAGTATGCCCTCTTGAATTGAAGCTATTTGCTATGGCTTGGCCGTGATAGTCTTCAAATACTGGAACCAACACAAAATAAATATGAGGATGGTTCCATGAGGCTGCCTTGCACTAGGGAATTAGGGAGCCTGTTTCTCATTTCATCTTTTGCTCTGTTAACTTGTAAAGATCTAAGGCACACATGGAATGTTTCTTGGTAGATTTCACTTTTACTTTGGTGGACAAAGACTTCTATTATACATTCTGCTTAACACCAGTCTATTCTCATTGCTCCGATATTCTTTATCCAATTATCTGAAGACTCCTAACATGGAAAATATGGCCAGGGTGAAAGCAAATTCTCCAGAGACTTTTAAACTGTAGACAATAATTTTTTTTATTTTTTAGAAAATGACTGGAGCAGATAATTGAAAGATGAAAAAGTAGACTGTATCTATCAGAATTAATTAACAGCTCTAACCAATTGAATCAGTTCTTCAGCCATTTAGTTGTAGTCACTGGTCATTCCTCTTCTTATGGTGATTCAAGTCATAAAGTTTGAGGACATAGAATTTTTTCAGCAGGCTCTGCTTTTGTTAATATTTGTAGAGCCCTGAAATATTGAATGGCTGCCTTTAGAATAGTAGGTGTATTATTATTCTTACTTTGGGCAGCATAATCATTTAATATTCCTTTGCTATCTTCACATATTAATATTTATTAGCATTATCTAGTTAGAGCTTTATTTCATACTTGGGGGATACATTTCCTAGCATCATTTACATAGTTAGTGCTTGTGATTTCCAATGCACTTAGCAGAAGAGACGATTAATCTCCGTAAGTAAAATGTAAACTAAGTACAGTTAAAAATGAGGTGCAGAAATTCAAGGGCAATTGAAGTACATGTGGTTTTTTTCAAAGCATAGATTAACAAAGTGTGTTTTTATGCATCACAGTCTGACTATAGATTTGCTTTTAAAAGTCCCATTTGGACCCTTCAAGTGTCATACTGAATCTCTTTTGTTTTTATAATATTTCTCATGGTTTATCCTGATAAAAAGAAATGTTTTTCAAAGATTATTTACTACAAATTTCCATAAAGAATGTAATTTATCCTGTACTGTATGTCCATTAACTATTACTGTCTTCAATCTGTCAGCTCTTCAATAATCTTTTCCTTAAATGCAAAGCTTGTAAAAAACATCTTATTGACTCTTTTATTATTCAGCATGTTAATTTAATATTTTTTTGAAAAACTAATAAAATCTAAATGCTGAAAGAAAATGGGACTGTTTATAATTCAGTGAGACTGAAATATATCAAATTTCAACATTTTTCCAAGAGAAAATTGCAAGAGATCATTTATTAATATAAAAGTTTCAAGATGATCCATGCAGAGGAGAAGCAGAAGGACATTCTGTATCATAGTTCTCTTTGTGACAGCAAGAAGTAACTCTGAAGAAACTATATTTTTAAAGGAGAGAGTTAAAAAACCAAAGTAGACCTGCAGCATTATAGATCCTTAGGAGGATTATACCCACATCTATGTGTTATCCCAAGGCAAGACTATGATGGCTGCCTTTTTTGAGCCTTTAATTATACTGGTAGAATATTTAGATCTAGTTGTTGGTTGATGAGAAGGTTACAAATATACAAAGGTTCATGCACACAAACACACATATGTTTGTGATGTGGGGGTGGTGGGATTGGTATTCTTCATTGCTTTTTAACTCACCACACAGCAAGAATTGCCAGGTCTGATATTGTCAAAGGTGCTAAAGGCAGTTAAGGAAGTAATGCCTGGAATGGTTATCTCATAATCTTGAATCTAGATGATCAAAAAGTATATAGCCACTTTTTCTTAGGTGTTTCACTTATCTGCAACACAAATACACAAACATGAAAACACAAATAAAGACACAGATACACTAAATGTGAGCAACCAAACATAAACAGACAGCAACAAAAATAACAAATATAACTATGACAGCTTCGATAGATCAACATATTCTTTAGTTGGCTAGAGTTTGGTTATTGATGCTAGTAATATTAAAATTGTAGTGTCTATTATTCTGCTGGCCCTTTTCTTGGCATAGGAAAAAAATGTTTCAAAGGGATGCAGTTTCACTGGTGGTGTCAATTTTATTTGGCTAGACAAGTATAATCCATTGCCATTCCTGGCGAGAAAAACCTAAGTCAAGGGCTGTTTATGATTCAATGATGTACACAGCATTGCTAAAAACTATAATATGCTGAACAGTGAAAAGTGTTAGTGAAATGATGGTAGCCAGAAAGGATTTATAGTATTGTTTTTCCAGAATAAATAAATCAAATATAAACTAGGAAGAACTGAAAAGATAGGTTTCAGCAGGTCTTTAGAGGAAGAGAATTGATGGGAATATTCAGTTAACTGGTTAAGAAGAATGTTGTTATGTTTGAAGGTGGAATAAGTTTTAGAGGATTGGTCAATGAAGAGAGATTATTGAAGGACGATGCAGATAAGTGACTATCTACAGACTAACTCCAGCCTTTAAAAAGAGGTTTGTCTTTATTCTGGAAGTGATGGTGAATACTGCAGATCTCTGAAGAGGCAATATCAAGGTAAATGTGAGACAGGGTAACGGTGCTTCTGAATAGCATGTGACAAAGGATATGTACTGTAAACAGTTCTACAGAGAGTAAAATTAATTTCTGGTAATAACTGTATAGCCATACTTTTAGTGGAGAGAGAGATCATTGAAGAATGCAGATTTTAAGGAGGATAATTATAGAAGTCCAGAGATAATGTAGTTGTGACTTTGGCTAACCAAAAAAAAAAAAAAAAGTAGACTATTGGGAGAATCTGTTAACCTCTTTAGCCTTCCATTACATTTTTGGTAAAATCAGGAGTTTAAAAATAATTTGGAAGATATTTCTTAGATTTAAAATGTAACACGGTATATGATCTGGTAATATTGCAAATAGGTTTCCCAGGTGGTGCTATTGGTAAAGAACCCACCTACCAATGCAGGAGGCCTGGGTTTGATCCCTGGGCTGGGGTTGGGGTTACAGTCCATGGGGTTGCAAAGAGTTGGACTCACTGAGCAACTAATACACACACATGCACAACATTGCAAATAATTAATCTGCATATATTTCTCCACATCAGGCAACTTGTAATTAAAAAATGAGAGAACATAGGAGTGTTAGGGATGGTTTCAATATTTTGAGATTCTCGAGGTCAAAGAACTTGGTTGCTCCACTGATCATGGGAAAGATGTAGACGCCTTCAATTCTTTTTAGTATATTTATTCTTTCTTTGTTTTCCTTTGTAGTGTTTTTCTATTTGTTTGTTGGATGGTTTGTTTTACTATTCACATTTCTTTGGAGAATGAAACTTTTGGCCTTCAAACAGTTTATTCATATCAGAAAAGACACAAACCTGGTAAAATATGATAAAGTGATAAAAATCAATTCCCTTTGCTTTTGAAATTCCTGAGGCACTACATTTTCATGAATGAAAGTGAGAAACAATAGTAGATTCTGACGATGTTACATCCTGGTATTTGAAACATATACCTTTAAATAATAGCCCTGATGGCAGCTATTTTGAGTCCATGTAAAGGTTCTGGGGGAAAATTGTAGTGAGGTATTCGATCACAGTAACCAAGTTTTTAGAAAGCCTAAAGGCAAAGGAAATCCACAGCCAAACAGATGTAAGTAAATTCTTAAGTACAGAACTGTTATACAGCGATAAGTATAGAGTTCCTTACAGAGATTCAGTCCAGTTCAGATCAGTTGCTCAGTCGTGTCCGACGCTTGACTCCATGGACTGCAGCATGCCAGACCTCCCTATCCATCACCAACTCCTGGCACCCCACTCCAGTACTCTTGCCTGGAAAATCCCATGGACGGAGGAGCCTGGAAGGCTGCAGTACATGGGGTCGCTGAGGGTCAGACACGACTGACTTCACTTTCACTTTTCACTTTCATGCATTGGAGAAGGAAATGGCAACCCACTCCAGTGTTCTTTCGTGGAGAATCCCAGGGACGGGGGAGCCTGGTGGGCTGCCGTCTATGGGGTCCCACAGAGTCGAACACGACTGAAGCAACTTAGCAGCAGCATGTCCATTGAGTCGGTGATGCCATCCAACTATCTCATCCTCTCTCACCCCCTTCTCTTCCTGTCTTCAATCATTCCCAGCATCAGGGTCTTTTCAAATGAGTCAGCTCTTTGCATCAGGTGGCCAAAGTATTGGAGTGTCGGCTTCAACATCAGTCCTTCCAATGAGCGTTCAGACTGATTTCCTTTAGGATGAACTGGTTGGATCTCCTTGCAGTCCTTACAGAGATTGTTGCTGCTGCTGCTAAGTGGCTTCAGTCCTGTCCGACTCTGTGTGACCCCCTAGACGGCAGCCCACTAGGCTCCTCCTTCCCTGGGATTCTCTAGGCAAGAATAGTGGATGGAGTGGGTGGCCATTTCCTTCTCCATTACAAAGATTCAGTTCAGTTCAGTTCACTCGCTCAGTCGTGTCCGACTCTTTGAGACCCCATGAATCGCAGCATGCCAGGCCTCCCTGTCCATCACCAACTCCTGGAGTTCACTCAGACTCATGTCCATCAAGTTGGTGATGCCATCCAGCCATCTCATCCTCTGTCGTCCCCTTCTCCTCCTGCCCCCAATCCCTCCCAGCATCAGAGACTTTTTCAATGAGTCAACTCTTCGCATGAGGTGGCCAAAACGCTGGAGTTTCAGCTTTAGCATCATTCCTTCCAAAGAACACCCAGGGCCGATCTCCTTCAGGATGGACTGGTTGGATCTCCTTGCAGTCCGAGGGACTCTCAAGAGTCTTCTCCAACACCACAGTTCAAAAGCATCGATTCTTCGGCGCTCAGCTTTCTTCACAGTCCAACTCTCACATCCGTACATGACTACTGGAAAAACCATAGCCTTGACTAGACAGACCTTTGTTGGCAAAGTAATGTCTCTGCTTTTCAAATATGCTATCTAGGTTGGTCATAACTTTTCTTCCAAGGAGTGACTTTTAATTTCATGGCTGCAGTCACCATCTGCAGTGATTTTGGAGCCCCCAAAAACAAAGTCTGACACTGTTTCCACTGTTTCCCCATCTATTTCCCATGAAGTGATGGGAACCAGATGCCATGATCTTAGTTTTCCGAATGTTGAGCTTTAAGCCAACTTTTTTACTCTCCTCTTTCACTTTCATCAAGAGGCTTTTTAGTTCTTCTTCACTTTCTGCCATAAGGGTGGTGTCATCTGCATATCTGAGGTTATTGATATTTCTCCTGGCAATCTTGATTGCAGCTTGTGCTTCTTCCAGCCCAGCATTTCTCATGATGGACTCTGCATATAAGTTAAATAAGCAGGGTGACAATATACAGCCTTGACGTACTCCATTTCCTATTTGGAACCAGTCTGTTGTTCCATGTCCAGTTCTAACTAGTGCTTCCTGACCTGTGTATAGGCTTCTCAAGAGGCAGGTCAGGTGGTCTGGTATTCCCATCTTTTTCAGAATTTTCCACAGTTTATTGTGATCTACACAGTCAAAGGCTTTGGCATAGTCAAGAAAGCAGAAATAGATGTTTTTCTGGAACTCCCTTGCTTTTAGGTGATAGTATATTTATCAAAACATTTTACTTCTTTAGTATGAATGACAGTTTTTCCTAATGAAGTTGGTAGGCATTTTATTTTCCCTTGATAACACCTGTGCTGACCTGTTTTATATATCTGCAGCATCTTAAAGAAATAGTGGTACTGAATTAAAAACTATCATTCTAGAAATCAGTTTGATGACCTGGCAAATAAGAATGAGGGGTGTGTATGTGTGTGTGCACACGTGCGCATGTGTGGGTGTGGGTGTGGTTTTCACTATGCTGCCTCTCATTTAACCCTTGACAGAACACCCCTCCAATTCAGGCTAACTGTTACCTGGAAGGCTCTATTCGGATATACATTATAAAGACTCAGAGAGAATATACCATCAATATGCAGCTTCAGGCCCTGTGGACATTTTCTAGTGCCTGGCTTGTTTTTGTGCTATATTGTAGCAATTGGGTCAAGTGTCAAATCTATAACAACCTTAGTTCCAGGAATGTTTATTCTATCTTTATCTCCATCTTCTATCCTGTCCTGTCATCATAACATAACACATCTGATCCCTTCTAGTTTAGTGTAGACTATGATGCTCTCTAGGTGTTTTCTTTACCACTTAGCACTGTATTATAATTACAGGTTTAGTTTTCTATATTTGTACTAGATAAAATATCCTTTGTAGTTGTTACGCATCTTTTGATTGCAATTGACAGAAAACAATACAAGCCAGATTAAGGAAAAGGGAGGATTCTCTTATTAAGATTATTTTATGATGTAGAGCATTTTTAAAGTCTTTATTGAATGTGTTACAATATTTTTTTCTGTTTTACATTTTGGTTTTTTGGGTCACAAGGTATGTGGGACCCTAGCTCCCTAAGCATGGATGGAACCTGTACCCCTGTACTGGAAGGTGAAGTCCTAACCACTGGACCATCAGGGAATTCCCAGGGGATTTTAACATAAGGATTTAAAATGTTTAGTGAGTGACTTCTCTGGTGGTCCAGTGGTTAAGAATCTGCCTTGCAATGCAGGAGACCCAGATTCAATTCCTGGTCAGGGAACTCTGATCCGCCCATGCCACTGAACAACTGAGCCTACGTGCTGCAAAGAAAGATCCTGCATGATGCAAGGAAGATCCTGCATGCTGTGTGGTAACTAAGACTTAAAGCAGCTAAATAAATAAATAAAATATTTAGTGAAACCCATCAGCTAGAGATGGAGAAGGCAATGGCACCCCACTCCAGTACTCTTGTCTGGAAAATCCCATGGACGGAGGAGCCTGGAAGGCTGCAGTCCATGGGATCGCTGAGGGTTGGACAGGACTGAACGACTTCACTTTCACTTTTCACTTTCATGCATTGGAGAAGGAAATGGCAACCCACTCCAGTATTCTTGCCTGGAGAATCCCAGGGACGGGGGAGCCTGGTGGGCTGCTGTCTACAGAGTCGCACAGAGTCAGACATAACTGAAGTGACTTAGCAGCAGCAGCAGCAGCTAGAGAATTGCAAGTTACCAGGAAGAAAGGATACCTTGAAACTGTGCTGTGTTGTGCTGTCGCTTCAGTAGTTTCTGACTATTTATGACTCCATGGACTAGGGCACACCAGGCTCCTTGGTCCATGGGATTCTCCAGGCAAGAATACTGGAGTGGTTGCCATGCCCTCCTCCAGGGCATCTTCCTGACCCTGGGATGGAACCCATGTCTTTTATGTCTCCTGCATTTGCAGGCAGAGTCTTTACCCCTAGAGCCTCGTGGGAATCCTTGAAATTTTATAGAGGTCAACAAAAACTTCTCTCTACATTATCTTTGTTTGTCTTAGTGTACTTCAGTATTCTTCCTTTTAGTGGACCAGCTGTCCATGATTCTATTATCTTGAGAAAATACAAAATAGCCACCCTGTAGTTCAAGAGTATACAAATGATTTTTCCAGCTACATAGAAAATCCCTCAGTCTCTTCATTGTTTCTAGAGTTATTTCTCCACTGATCTCCAGTAGCATATTGAGCACCTACCATCCTGGGGAGTTCATCTTTCAGTGTCCCATCTTTTTGCCTTTTCATACTGTTCATGGGGTTCTCAAGGCAGGAATACTGAAGTGGTTTGCCATTCCCTTCTCCCATGGACCACATTTTGCCAGAACTCTCCACCATGACCCATCTGTCTTGGGTGGCCCTATATGGCATGGCTCATAGTTTCATTGAGTTAGACAAGGCTGTGGTCTACGTGATCAGATTGGTTAGTTTTCTGTGATTGTGGTTTTCACTCTGTCTGTCCTCAGATGGAGTAGGATAAGAGGCTTATGGAAGCTTCCTGTTGGGAGAGACTGACTGAGGGGAAACTGAGTCTTGTTCTGATGGGCAGGGCCATGCTCAGTAAATCTTTAATCCAATTTTCTGTTGATGGTCACTCAACATCTGTTGATGCTCTGTTCCCTCCTTGTTATTTGACCTGAGGTCAATCTATGCTGGAGGTAATGAAGATAATGACAACCACCTTCAAAATGTCTCATGCAGGCACTGCTACACACAGTGCCCCCAACCTGGCAGCAGGCCACCGCCAACCCACCCTCCAGCCTCCGCTAGAGACTCCTGGACATCCACAGGCAATTCTGGGTCAGTCTCTTGTGGGGTCACTGCTTCTTTCTCCTGGGTCTTGGTGTGCACAAGGTTCTGTTTGTGCCCTCCAAAAGTCTGTTTCCCCAGTCCTGTGTAAGTTCTGGTGGCTCTATGGTTGGCTGAATGGTGACGTCCTCCAAGAGGGCTTATGCCATACCCAGGTCTACTGCAACCCCAGCCCCTGCCCATGCAGTAGTCCACTGATGACCAGTACGTCCTCAGGAGACACTCAAATATGGTTCTGACTCAGTCTCTGTGGGGTCTCTGGGTCCTAGTGCACACAAGGTATGTTTGAGCCCTCTGAGCATTTTTGGTGGGTATGGGATTTGATTCTAAACATGATTTCGCCCCTCTTACCATCTTGCTGGAGAAGGCAATGGCACCCCACTCCAGTATTCCTGCCTGGAAAATCCCATGGGTGGAGGAGCCTGGTAGGCTGCAGTCCATGGGGTCGCTAGGAGTCAGACACGACTGAGCGACTTCACTTTCACTTTTCACTTTCATGCATTGGAGAAGGAAATGGCAACCCACTCCAGTGTTCTTACCTGGAGAATCCCAGGGACAGGGGAGCCTGGTGGGCTGCCGTCTATGGGGTTGTACAGAGTCAGACACGACTGAAGCGACTTAGCAGCAGCAGCAGCAGCAGCAACCATCTTGCTGGGTCTTCTCCTTTGCCTTGAGAGTTGCTCCAGCACTGTGCAGCTGCCACTCCAGTACTGTGCAGCTGCTGCTCCAGCAATTATCTTGCTGGGGCTTCTCTGCCCTTGGATGTGGGGTATCTCCCCATAGTTCACACCAGAATGAATGAAGAGAGGGAGCCAAAGCAAAAACAACACCCAGTTTTGGATGTGACTGGTGATGGAATAAAGTCCAATGCTGCAATGAGCAGTATTGCATAGGAACCTGGAATGTTAGGTCAATGAATCAAGGTGAATTGGAAGTAGTCCAACAGGAGACGGCAAGAGTTAATATTGACATTTTAGAAACCAGCGAACTAAAATGGACTAGAATGGGTGAATTTAACTCAGATGACCATTATATCTAATACTGTTGGTAAGAATCCCTTAGAAGAAATGGGGTAGTCATCATGGTCAACAACAGTCCAAAATGCAGTACTTGGATGCAATCTCAAAAGTGACTGAATGATCTCTATTCCTTTCCAAGGCAAACCATTCATTATCACAGTAATCCAAGTCTATGTTCCAACCAGTAATGTTGAAGAAGCTGAAGTTGAATGGTTCTATGAAAACCTACAAGACCTTCTAGAACTAACATCAAAAAAAAAGATATCCTTTTCATTATAGGGGACTGGAATACAAAAGTAGGAAGTCAAGAAATACCTGGAGTAACAGGCAAATTAAGCCTTGGAGTACAAGATGATGCAGGGCAAAGGCTAAGAGTTTTGCAAAAAGAACACATTGGTCATAGCAAACACCCTCTTCCAACAGCACAAGAGAAACCTCTACACATGGACATCACCAGACAGTTAATACCAATATCAGAATGGTTATATTCTTTGGAGCCAAGGATGGAGAAGCTCTATATAGTCAGCAAAAACAAGACTGGGAGCTGACTGTGGCTCATGAACTCCTTATTGCCAAATTCAGACTTAAACTGAAGAAAGTAGGGAAAACCACTAGACCATACAGGTATGACCTAAATCAAATCCCTTATGATTATACAGTGGAAGTGAGAAATAGATTCAAGGGATTAGATCTGAGAGACAGAGCACCTGAAGAACTATGGATGGAAGTTCATGAATTATACAGGAGGCAGACCATCAAGACAATCCCCAAGGAGAAGAAATGCAAAATGGTTTCTGAGGAGGCCTTACCAATAGCTGTGAAAACAAGAGAAGTAAAAGGCAAAAGAGAAAAGGAAAGATATATCCATTTCAATGCAGAGTTCCAAAGAACAGCAAGAGATAAAAAGCCTTCCTCAGTGAACAGTGCAAAGAAATAGAGGGAAACAATAGAATGGGAAAGACTAGACATCTCTTCAAGAAAATTAGATACCAAGGGAACATTTCATGAAAAGATGGACTCAATAAAAGGCAGAAATGGTATGGACCTAACAGAAGCAGAAGATATTAAGAAGAAGTGGCAAGAATACACAAGAAGAAATATACAAAAAGATCTTCACAACCTAGATAATCATGATGGTGTGATCACGCACCTAGAGCCAGACATCCTGGAATGCAAAGTCAAGTGGGCCTTAGGAAGCATCACTACAAACAAAGCTAGTGAAGGTGATGAAATTCCAGTTAAGCTATTTCACATCCTAAATGATGATGCTGTGAAAGTGCTGCATTCAATATGCCAGCAAATTTGGAAAACTCAGCAGTGGCCACAGGACTAGAAAAGGTCATTTTTTAAATTTCAACTTCAAAGAAAGGCCATGCCAAATAATGATCAAACTACCATACAATTGCACTCACACACTAACAAAGTAATGCTCAAAATTCTCCAAGCCAAGCTTCAACAGTATATGATATGTGAATTTCCAGATATTCAAGATGGAATTAGGAGAGGCAGGGGAACCAGAGCTCAAGTTGTCAACATCCATTGGATCACCAAAAAAGAAGAGAATTCCAGAAAACATCTACTTCTGCTTTATACAACTGTGGAAAATTCTTCAAGAAATGGGAATAATAGACCACCTGCCTTCTGAGAAATATGTATGCAGGTCAAGAATCAACAGTTAGAACTGGACATGGAACAACAGACTGGTTCCTAATCAGGAAAGGAGTATGTCAAGGCTGTATATTATCACCCTACTTGTTTAACTTTCATGCAAAGTATATCATGAGAAATGCTGGACTGGGTGAAGCACAAGCTGGAATCAAGATTGCCAGGAGAAATATCAATAACCTCAGATATGCAGATGACACCACCCTTATGGCAGAATGTGAAGAACTTAAGAGCCTCTTGATGAAAGTGGAAGAAGAGAGTGAAAAAGTTGGCTTAAAGCTCAACATTCAGAAAATGAAGATCATGGCATCTGGTCCTGTCACTTCATGGCAAATAAATGGGGAAACAATGGAAATAGTGACAGACTTTATTTTGGGGGAACTCCAAAATCACTGCAGATGGTAACTGCAACCCTGTAATTAAAAAACTTGCTCCTAAGAAGAAAAGTTATAACAAACCTAGACAGCATATTTAAAAGCAGAGACATCACTGTGCCAAAAAAGCTATGGTTGTCAAAGCTTGTCAAAGCTATGTCTGTCTTGTAAAGCTATGGTTTTTCCAGTAATCATATATGAATGTGAGAGTTGGACTATAAGGAAAGCTGAATGCAGAAGAATTGATGCTTTTGAATTGTGGTCTTGGAGAATACTGAGTGTCCCTTTGACTGTAAAGCAATCCAACCAGTCCATCCTAAAGGAAATCAGTCCTGAATGTTCATTGGAAGGACTGATGCTGAAGCTGAAACTCCAATACTTTGGCCACCTGATGTGAAGAGCTGACTCATTGTAAAGACCCTGATGTTGGGAAAGATTTTAGGTGGGAGGAGAAGGGGAAGACAGAGGATGAGATGCTTGGATGGCATCACTGACTCAATGGACATGAGTTTGGGTAAACACTGGGAGTTGGCGATGGATAGGGAGGTCTGTCGTGTTGCAGTGCATGTGGTCGCAAAGAGTCGGACACCACTGAGTGACTGAACTGACTGAACTGAGAGAATGCCTGTGAACACTCTTCCCAAATTTACTAGGGAGAGAATTTGGTGATCCCAGCTTGGACTGAGAACCCACCACTGCTCCAAGCAGCCAAATTCAGAGAATAGAGTCAGAATTTAAACATGGTTACTGAGTAACCCCTCTTAGGAATAAAACTTAGGTAGACTTCTTTATTCGGAGAAGGCAATGGCACCCCACTCCAGTACTCTTGCCTGGAAAATCCCATGGATGGAAGAGCCTGGAAGGCTGCAGTCCATGGGGTCACTGAGGATCGGACACAACTGAGCGACTTCACTTTCACTTTTCACTTTCATGCATTGGAGAAGGAAAGGGCAACCCACTCCAGTGTTCTTGCCTGGAGAATCCCAGGGATGGGGGAGCCTGGTGGGCTGCCGTCTATGGGGTTGCACAGAGTCGGACACGACTGAAGCGACTTCGCAGCAGTAGCAGACTTCTTTATTATAGTTTAAAGACAATCTTTCATCTCTGATCACTCCATGGCTCCACAACCTGGCACTGCCTTGACATATACTTCAGAATGTTTTGTTTTGCAAATGAATTAAGAGAAAATAAACTCTTTCTTATTACATTCACTAACATTTATGTTCCTTAATAAGACTCTAATTATTTTAATTTTTTGCCATCCCTGGAAAGAGCAGTTTACTTTCAAGTGCAATGATAGCATTTTGATGAAATTGTTTAGGGTTTTTTGTTGGATGAAATGACTGGCTGGAGTAAAAATATATTTGTATGTATTTATATTTTTTCAATAGGAGGAAAATATATGGTGGTTGTCATGTATTCATTTTAGAATTAGGATAAATGTGTTATTATCTCTTTCTATCTAGGAAGAAGAATGGCCCAGTTTTACCCCTCAGACATGCAGCTTCTTTTGTATTACGGTATTTAGATATGTTTAGGGATTCCCTGGTGGCTCAGATGGTAAAGAATCAGCCTGCAATGCTGGAGACATCAGTTCAATCCCTGGGTAAGGAAGATCCCCTGGGAATGGCTATCCACTCCAGTATTCTTGCCTTGAGAATTCCATGGAAAGAGGATCCCGCAGACTATTATCCATGGGTCTCAAAGAGTTGGACATGACCGAGTGACTATCACTTTCATTTTTTCATTCAGATATGTATGTTTACCTGGAAATGTTAAGTGCTATTCTGGTGTTTCCTGTTGTGAAGTACAGCTGTCTTAGAGAGGTCTGAAGTAATCATTTGAGTGTTTAGAACATTTTTTTGGTTTCTTCCCCTCACACTGCCCCCCCCCTCCACCCCAGTGAGGAGCAACAACATTATCAACATAGACATTAATCCATCAATATTGCCAACATTTCCTTAAAAATCCATTCTCCTGCTGAGATGTTTTAAATGCCTATCACATCATCCTTACAACAAAAGTATGTGTGTATCAGATTTACAGATTTAGAGTGTAATGATCAGATCTAATAATATGAGAGCATCTAAGAATTAAAAGGAACATTAAAAGCAATATGGCAGCTAGAGTTAAAGAGTATTAGAAATAATCTCGAAAAGAGTCAGAATATAAGCACATTAGATTAAATTTGAACACCAGTCTAGATGACTGGGCTTCCCTGGTGGCTCAGATGGTAGAGAATCTACCTGCAATGTGGGAGACCTGAGCTCCATCTCTGGGTCAGCAAGATCCCCCGGAGAAGGGAATGGCAATCCAGTTCAGTATTCTTGCCTAGAGAATTGCATGGAGAGAGGCATGAGGTCACAAAGAGTCAGACATGATTGAGCGATTAACAGTTTTCACTAGGTGACTAGGGGGCATCCTTGGTGAGTCAGACAGTAAAGAATCCATTTACAGTACAGGGGACCCAGGTTTGATCCCTGGGTCAGGAAGATCCCCTGGAGAAGGGAATGGCTACTCACTGCAGTATTCTTGCCTGGAGAATACCGTGAACAGAGAAGCCTGGCGGTTTACAGTCCATGGGGTCACAAAGAGTCAGATGTGACTGAATGACTAACACATTAGATGTCTAGATTACAATTAATTTTGAACAATCTTTACAATTCTAACCTTTACAAAATTTACATAAATATATTCTGTAAATTTGAGGTGATTCCTTTTTCAAAGCAATTCCAAAATTTCTAAGCTTTTTTTTTTTTTACTAATATCAGCAAAGATGCATATTCCAATGTTAAATGGCAGTCTACCCCTTGCCCTAATTTTTCATCTGAAGCTTAATATCATAGGAATGTACTGAAAGGTCACATTAGCTTGTATTCCCTTGGCTTCCACCCTATTGAATCATGTAGGAAATTAGGGCAGAGTTGATTTCCTGTAGCTTATGAACAGTCAAAAAACAGCCTGTACAGATGGTGTTAGCTTGCTATTTACAGAATATGTTACTTACTTAGAGTGAGTAATCAACTCAGGAACCCCAGCCAGATCACAGCATTCACTGCAGAGAGACACAGTCAAGGACATTAGCAATCTATCTATTGTTTTACTGAAGCATTTTTTAAAGTCCTAAGAGTAAAGCATCATAATTAACAAGGACAGTGGAAAGTATTAGTATTAATATCTCATGCACTAGGGAATTAAGGTTCTTAATTCTCACTATAAAACAAACAGCCGGGTTTTCCTCTTATATACAACTACATATAAGAGAAAACAATTGAAATTTGAGATAATTATACATTTTATGTATCCCCCAACTTCAAACTTTGCTTTATCCTCTTGGAAAACCAGGCATTAGCCTTTGTATTTTCAATTCCAATTGTCTGAAATATTTAGAATTTTGAGTTACCAAGGTATCAATACTTCTTGGCAGAGATCTAGATGATATAACTAGACAAAGCAACAGTTTTACAAATCTTGTATTATTTGATGGAAAATAAATTCTGATTTGCTCCTCCTTTTGCTTGGATGCCCTTGTAATATCTGTATAACAGAGTATCTAAAAAGAAAACACAGGAAATAGCAAACACAAAGTCTGTAGAGTAGGAGGAGGCAAGGTCAGAGTATTATACAGAGACAAAAGCATGAAGGGTCTTAAAGGC
Source organism: Bos indicus x Bos taurus (assembly GCF_003369695.1). Classification (NCBI taxonomy): domain Eukaryota; kingdom Metazoa; phylum Chordata; class Mammalia; order Artiodactyla; family Bovidae; genus Bos; species Bos indicus x Bos taurus. The sequence continues at coordinate 65,651,180 of NC_040078.1, read as the reverse complement.
CATTGTGAAGCACTAATGCCTAATTGGCAATGAATGTTTAGGAAGGAAGGGAATGTAATGATCCAAAATAATCTTTGGGCTTGAAATTAAGAAAAAGAATTGGTGACAGGAGAACTGCTAGAGGAGCAGTTAGCAAGTAATTTATATAACAGAGTTGAGAAAGGATGGATGATGGTTTAAACCAGAGTTGTAGCAATAGACAGAGAAAAGCACATAGATTAAAATTATACTTTGGAGATACTGCATATGATCTGCGCCATTAAAGCAAACAGTGAAGTAGGAGGTAACTACTCTTTGGGTGTGTGTGCCAAGTCACTTCAGTCATGTCCAACTCTTTGTGACCTGTGACCATATGGAATTCAGCCCGCCAATCTCCTCTGTCCATGGGATTCTCCAGGCAAGAATACTGAGTGGGTTGCCTTTCCCTCCTCCAGGGAATCTTTCTGACCCGGTGTTGAACCCTCTTCTCCTGTGTTGCATGGATTGGTATACGGTTTCTTTACCACTAGTGCCACAGGAGAAGCCCCAACTACTCTTGATCATTTTACAATCAATAATTAATATTGGCATCTGTTCAGTTCAGTCGCTCTTTTGTAACCCCATGGACTGCAGCATGAAGGCTTCCCTGTCCTTTATCAACTCCTGAAGCTTGCTCAAACTCACGTCCATCGAGTTGGTGATGCCATTCCACCATTTCATTTAATCCTCTGTATCCCCTTATCCTCCTGCCTTCTATCTTTCCCAGCATCAGCATCTTTTCCAGTGTCTTAGTTCTTTGCATCAGGTGGCCAAAGTATTGGAGCTTCAGCTTCAGTATCAGTCGTTCCAATGAATATTCAGGATTAATCTCCTTTAGGATTGACTGGTTTGATCTCCTTGCAGTCCAAGGAACTTGAAGTGTCTTCTCCAACACCACAGTTCAAAAACATCAATTCTTCATTGCTCAGCTTTCTTTATGGTCTAACTCTTACATCCATACATGACTCCTGGAAAAACCACAGCTTTGACTAGATGGACTTTGTTGGCAAAGTAATGTCTCTGGTTTTTAATATGCTATTTAGGTTTTTCACAGATTTTCTTCCAGGGAGCAAGTGTTTTTTAATATCATGACTGAATTCACCATTTGCAGTGATTTTGGAGCCCAAGAAAATAAAGACTATCACTGTTTCCATTGTTTCCCCAACGATTTGCCATGAAGTAATGGACCAGATGCCATTATCTTTGTGTTTTGAATGTTGAGTTTTAAGCCAGCTTTTTCATTTTTCTCTTTCATTTTCATCAAGAGGTTCTTTAGTTCCTCTTCAATTTCTGCCATAACAGTGGAGTCATGTGCATATCTGAGATTAGTGTGTTTGTGCTTCATCCAATCCAGGATTTCACATGATGTACTCTGCATATAAGTTAAATAAGCAAGGTGACAATATACAGCCTTGAGGTACCCCTTTCTCAATTTGGAACCAATCTTTTGCTCCATGTCCAGTTCTAACTGTTGCTTCTTGACCTGCATACAGATTTATCAGAAGTAGGTAAGGTGGTCTAGTATTCCCATTTCCTTAAGAATTTTTGACAGTTTGTTGTGATCCACGCAGTTAAAGGCTTTCATATAGGCAATGAAGCAGAAGTAGATGTTTTTCTGAAATTCTCTTGATTTTTCTATGATACAACAGATGTTACCAATTTGATCTCTGGCTCCTCTGACTTTTCTAAATCCAGCTTGAATATCTGGAAGTTCTTGGTTCACATACTGTGGAAGCCTAGTTTGGAGAATTTTGAGCATTACTTTGCCAGCATGTGAGATAAGTGCAATTGTGTGGTAGCTTGAATATTTTTTTGGCATTGCTTTTCTTTGGAATTGGAAATAAAACTGACCTTTTGCAGTCCTGTGGCCACTGCTGAGTTTTCCAAATTTGCTGGCATATTGAGTGCAGTACTTTCACAACATCATCTTGTAGGATTTGAAATAGCTCAGCTGGAATTCTATCACCTCCACTAGCTTTGTTCATAGTGATGCTTCTTAAGGCTCCCTTGACTTCACACTCCAGGATGTCTGGCTCTAGGTGAGTGACCACACCATCGTGGTTATCTGCATCATTAGTATCTTTTTTGTATAGTTTTTCTGTGTATTGTTGCCACCTCTTAATATCTTCTGCTTCTGTTAGGTCCATACCATTTCTATCCTTCATTGTGCCCACCTTTGCACGAAATATTCACCTGATATCTCTAATTTTCTTGAATAAAACTCCAGTCATCCCCATTCTATTGTTTCCCTCTATTTCTTTGCACTGTTCACTTAGGAAGGCTTTCTTATCTCTCCTTGCTATTCTTTGGAACTCTGCATTCAGATGGATGTAACTTTCCTTTTCTCCCTTGCTTTCATTTATTTTCTTTCTCAGCTATTTGTAAGGCCTCCTCAGGTAACCATTCTGACTTTTTGCATTTCTTCTTCTTGGGGATTGTTTTGATCACTGCCTCCTGTACAATGTTAGGAACCTCCATCATTAGTTCTTCTGGTACTCTAGCAGATCTTAATCCCTTGAATCTATGTGTCACTTCCACTGTATAATAGTAAGAGATTTGATTTAGATCACACCTGAAAGATCTGGGGCTTCCCTGGTAACTCAGATGGTAAAGAATCTGCCTGAAATGCAGGATACTGGAATTCAATCCCTGTATTGGGAAGATCCCCTGGAGAAGGAAATGCAACACATTCCAGTACTCTTGCCTGAAAAATTTCATGGACAGAGGAGTCTGGTGGGCTACAATCCATGGGGTCACAAGAGTCAGACATAACATAGTGATAAAACCACAAAAACATGAATGGTCTAGTGGTCTTCCCTACTTTCTTCAATTTAAGTCTGAATTTTGCATTAGGGAGTTCATGATCTGAGCCACAGTGAGCCCCCAGTCTTGTTTTTTCTTACTCTGTGGAGCTTCTCCATCTTTGGCTATAAAGAATATAATTAATCTGGTTTTGGTATTGACCATCTGGTGATGTCCATGAGCAGAATCGTCTCTTGTGTTGTTGGAAGAGGGTGTTTGCTATGACCAGTGTGTTCTTTTGGAAAAACTCTGTTAGCCTTTGCCCTGCTTCATTTTGCATTCCAAGGCCAAATTTGCCTGTTACTCCAGGTAGCTCTTAACATCTTACTTTTGCCTTCCAGTCCTCTATGATGAAAAGGATATATATATTTTTTGGTGTTAGTTCTAAAAGGTCTTGTAGGTCTTCATAGAAGTATTCAGCTTCAGTTTCTTCAGCATTAATGGTTGGGGCAAAGACTCAGATTACTGTGATATTGAATGGTTTGCCTTGCAAACTAACAGAGATCATTCTGTTGTTTTTTAGATTGCGCCAAGTACTGCATTTTAGACTCTATTGTTGACTGTGAGGGGTACTCCATTTCTTCTCAAGGATTCTTGCCCACAGTAGTAGATACAATGGTCATCTGAATTAAATTCACTCATTCTGGTCCATTTTAGTTCACTGATTCCTAAAATGTCAGTGTTCACTCTTGCCATCTCCTGTTTGACCACTTCCAATTTACCTTGATTCATGGACCTAACATTTCAGGTTCGTATGAGCTATTGTTCTTTACAGCATCAGACTTTACTTTCATCACCAGTCATATCCACAATTGGTTGTTGTTTTCACTTTGGCTCAGCCTCTTCATTCTTTCTGGAGTTATTTCTCCATGCTTCTCCAGTAGCATATTGGGCATGTACCAACCTAGGGAGTTCATCTTTCAGTATCATATATATTTGCCTTTTCATACTGTTCGTGGGGTTCACAAGGCAAGAATACTGAAGTGGTTTGCTCTTCCCTTCTCCAGTGGACCATATTTTGTCAGAACTCTCCACCATGTCTGTCCATGATGGGTGGCCCTACATGGCATGGTTCATAATTTCATTGAGTTAGAAAAGGATGTGATCCAAGTGATCAGCTTGGTTAGTTTTCTATAATTGTCATTTCCATTCTGCCTGTCCTCTAATGGAAAGGGCAAAAGGCTTGTGGAAACTTCTTGATGGGAGGGACTATCTGTGGAGGAATCTGGGTCTTGCTCTGATGGATAGGGAGCATCATCAGCATTTACTGAGCATTTACCATGCTCAGTAAATTTTTAATCCAATTTTCTGTTGATGGGTGGGCCTGAGGCCAAGCTATGGTAGGGGTTAATACAGTAATGGTGACCTCCTTCAAAAGGACTTATGCCAGGACTCTTTTATTCAGTGCCCCTGACTCCATGATAGGCCACTTTTGACCCATGCCTTGGTTGGAGGCTCTTGGTCACTCACAGGCAAGTCTGGCTTAGACTCTTGTGGGGTCACTGCTCCTTTCTACTGGGTCCTGGTCCACAGAAAGTTTTGTTTGTGCCTTCCAAGAGTTTGTTTCCTCATTCCTGTGAAAGTTCTGTAATCAAATCCCACTGGCCTTCAAAGTCAAATTCTCGGGGGAATCTCAGTCCCTTTGCTGAATTCCCAGGCCGTGAAATCTGTTGTGGGCCATAGAATTTGCAACAGTGCAAGAACTTCATTGGTAAAATTGTTCTTCAGTTTGTGGGTCGTCTGCTTGGTGGCTCTGTGGTGGGGCTCACATGCTGCATCTCCCAGGTCTGCTGCAACCAGAACTCCTGTCCCTGCAGCACGCCACTGCTGACCCTTGCCTCTGCAGGAGACACTCAAACACTCAAAGACAAGTCTGACTCAGTCTCTATGGGCTTTCTGGGTTATGGTGTGCACAAGGTTTTGTTTGAGCCCTCAGAGTGTCTCTGGAGGGTATAGGGTTTGATTCTAAACATGATTTCACCCCTCTTACTATCTTACTTGGGCTTCTCCTTTGCCCTTGTACGTGAGGTATCTTTTTTTGATGGGATCCAACAGTCTCCTGTTGATGGTTGTTTAGCGGTTAGTTGCAATTTTGGAGTTCTCACAGGAGAAGATGAGCACATGTATGAAAATGCTTTATTGGTTGATCGCACATAGGATAAAATCAAACCTCTTATTAGATCTCATTAAGTCTCTGAATGGACAGAGAAGCCTGGTGGGCTACAGTCCATGGGGTCAGAAAGAGTTGGACACGACTGAGTGACTAACATTTTTACTTCACTAAGTCTCTGAAACCATCAGTTTTGTTGGGCTCACCTTCTAACAGCATCTTTTCACTCTTCCTAATCTAGTTGTACTGGACTTTTTATAATTCCCTGACACAATCTTAGCATCTTTGCACACGATATATTTCTGCTTAATACATCTTTCCTTTTCCTGAGCTAAGTAGCTCATTCATTTAATTTTACTCCCAAAACTTTAAATTTCATTTCCTCCATGACTTCCCTGAGAGTGTTTATTTAGGTTTAACTTAAATCTTGCATTTCATCATGGTTCTCATTATACATGACTTCTCCAATAGTCAATGCTGTATATGTCTCTGTCACTTTCTGCATCTCTAATTCCTAGCCAAGTACTTAGAATATACTGGGGATTCAATATTTTGATTAAATAACTGTCTATATATGCATTTTTCAGAATTCAAATATATATTGCCTATTAAAAACTAGTCTTCATAAATATACATAATACATATTACATACATATGTATATACATGGCTATATAAATACAAATTATATATTATAGGTGTGTATATATGTGTTATATATATATATACACTATAATCTATATATAAATGAAAGTGTGTTTTCATTGACATTAGTCTCAATATTTTTTTGGACATGTTTCCTCAGGTAATGGAAACAAAAGCAAAAGTAAACAAATGGGACTACATCAAACTAAGAGTTTCTATACAGCAAAGAAAACTATCAACAAAACTTTGTGGGAAAAGATATTTACAAACAATATATCTGGCAAGGAATTAATATGCAAAATGTACAAAGAACTTATACAACTCAACATCACAAAACCCAAAAAACCTGATTAAAAAATGGACAAGGACCTGAATAGACATTTTTTCAACGAAAACATACAAGTGGTCAACAAACACGTGAAAAGATGCTCAGCATCGTTGATCATCAGAGAAACACAAATCAAAACCATAGTGAGATATTCCCTCATACCTGTCAAAACGTCTATCACCACAAAGATAGAAAATAAGTATTGGGAAGGATGTGGAGAAATGGAACACTTATTCACTATTAGTGAGAATGTAAACTGGTGCAGGCTCCATGGAAAACATTATGAAGTATCCTCACAAAATTGAAAATAGAATAACATTCAATCCAGGGATTCTGCTTCTGGGTATTTTTCCAAACTAAGCAAGCACACACAGTTATATATAATTCCATTATGTATGTTCACACATGGAATATTACCCATACATATATGCAGGCACAATGGAATATTACTGTCAATAATATTACTTGCCATCTGCAAAAATTTGGATAGACCTAGAGAGTATTAAGTGAAATGTGTCAGACAAGAGAATGACTAACATAACTTATATGCAGAGTACATCATGAGAAATGCTGGGCTGGCAGAAGCACAAGCTGCAATCAAGATTGCCAGGAGAAATGTCAATAACCTCATATATGCAGATGACACCACCCTTATGGCAGACAGTGAAGAGGAACTAAAAAGCCTCTTGATGAAGGTGAAAGAGGAGAGTGAAAAAGTTGGCTTAAAACTCAACATTCAGAAAATGAAGATCATGGCATCTGGTTCCCATCGCTTCATGGGAAATAGATGGGGAAACAGTGGAAACAGTGTCAGACTTTATTTTTTTGGGCTTCAAAATCACTGCAGATGGTGACTGCAGCCATGAAATTAAAAGATGCTTACTCCTTGGAAGGAAAGTTATAGCCAACCTAGATAGCATATTCAAAAGCAGAGACATGACTTTGCCAACAAAGGTCTGTCTAGTCAAGGCTATGGTTTTTCCTGTGGTCATGTATGGATGTGAGAGTTGGACTGTGAAGAAAGCTGAGTGCTGAAGAATTGATGCTTTTGAACTGTGGTGTTGGAGAAGACTCTTGAGAGTCCCTTGGACTGCAAGGAGATCCAACCAGTCCATTCTGAAGGAGATCAGCCCTGGGATTTCTTTGGAAGGAATGATGCTAAAGCTGAAACTCCAGTACTTTGGCCACCTCATGCGAAGATTTGACTCATTGGAAAAGACTCTGATGCTGGGAGGGATGGGGGCAGGAGGAGAAGGGGACGACAGAGGATGAGATGGCTGGATGGCATCACTGACTCAATGGACGTGAGTCTGAGTGAACTCCGGGAATTGGTGATGGACAGGGAGGCCTGGCGTGCTATGATTCATGGGGTTGCAAAGAGTCAGACACGACTGAGAGACTGCACTGAACTGTATGATTTCACTTATATGTGGAATCTAAAATGCAAAATAAATGAATAAATATAAGAAAACAGAAACAGAGCCATAGTTGCAAAAAACAAACAGGTGGTTGTCAGGGTGGAAGGATGTAGGGAGAGGAAAGAAATTGATGAGGGAGATTAAGAGGTACAAACCTCCAGTTACAGAATAAATGAGTCATAAGGAAAATGTAAAGGACGTAAAGCACATAAAGCTTGGGGAATATTGTCAGTGACAACCTAGTATGTTTGTATGGTGTCGAAAGTAGTATAAACTTCCAGTTATAAGTTAAATAAGTACTAGGCATGCAATGTACAACATGATTAATATAATTAACATGCTGTAAGTTATACATGAAAATTGTTAAGAGAGTATGAGTTCATCATAAGAAAAAAAATATTTTTAAAAAATTTTGTACCTATATGAGATGATGGATGTTAAATAAGTATGTATATATCGAATCATTATGTTGGGTACCTTATACTTGTAGAGAGCTGTGCCAATTATATTTTAATAAAACAGGAAGGAAAAATATATATATATATACACACACAAACACACACTCTTACACACATTTAACACACACAAACATGACTATCTTTTTTTGAACTAACATCACTTGATATTTTGTGTTCATGGAATCCTTTCTCTTACATTTCCTCATATTTTCTAATGGGAATGTAGAATGTACTTGGAAAAATGTCCCCCTATATCATACATTTTGTAGAAAAGCTTATTTTCTGCCTAGTTTTAACCAGTTACTACTAAGGAATGTTATTTCAAATTCCCATGACTTTGCAGAGGTTATTTTAACCTCTCTCTGCCACAGTTTTCTCTGGCAAAATGAGGATAATATCAATAATTCTTTTATTGAACTGTGAGCTTAAGTGAGCCCACATATGTATGAACAGAGTTTTAAATGGTTTCCTCCACATAGGAAGAACTCATTAGATTTGAAGTATTTTTATATTAAGTAATTTGCTACAATATAATTGTATCTTTGGGGGATGAGATCTTAAATTATAAATAAATACGTAATCTAGTTTTCTTTGAAATGTGTTTTCTAAAAAACATAGTGTAATAATAAAATATAGAAAACCTTGAAGATAGTTTAAATTACAATTTTTTTTTCTTTTAAAATATTTTCATCCAACAATCTTTGATGTGCTTTAATTTCTGTAGAATCTAGAACAAATATATAATAATGTGCCAAAATAGATAATTTTGGCTACTTAGGTTATGGATTGGAGAAGGCAATGGCACCCCACTCCAGTACTCTTGCCTGGAAAATCCCATGGGCGGAGGAGCCTGGTGGGCTGCAATCTATGGGGTTGCGAAGAGTTGGACACGACTGAGTGACTTCATTTTCACTTTTCACTTTTCACTTTCATGCATTGGAGAAGGAAATGGCAACCCACTCCAGTGTTCTTGCCTGGAGAATCCCAGGGACAGGGGAGCCTGGTGGGCTGCTGCTGTCTATGGGGTTGCACAGAGTCGGACACGACTGACGTGACTTAGCAGTAGCAGGTTATGGATGTATGAATTATGAGCCTAGTACCATAGTTAATGTAGGAAAACATCAGGAAATTTATCTATTAAAAAAGAAACTACTACCATGGATTTTAATAGCATAAAACTGCTGAGGTCTTTATAAAATGAACTTGAAGTTTTACTTATTCATTTACTCTGGTAGCACTTTGCTTAGTTTAATTAAGCATTACAATTACCATATATTTTGTGAGATTGCGGTGATTCATAAATTAATAACATTAATGATAGAAGAGAAGAATAATAATGAAAGCATATACATATTTATTAAATACCTATATTGTGTTGCATAAAATACAGCTTCTATTCTGCTTTGACTACTATTTTTTCCACAACTTCCCTGAAGTTAGTCTTTATTTTTGTAAAATTTACTTTCTTGTAGTTTTATGTGTTTCTTTGTCATCTGCTTTATTACTCATTTGTTCTGCTTAGTGTTCATGCTACATCAAAATTTTACAATTCTAATGGAATATAGTTGTTGTTGTTCAGTTGCTAAGTCATGTCCAACTCTTTGTGACCCCACAAACTGCAGCACTCCAGGATTCCCTGCCCTTCACTGTCTCACCGAGTTTGCTCAAACTCCTGTCCATTGAGTCAGGGTTGCCAACCAAACATCTCATCCTTTGTTGCTCCCTTTTCCTTATGTTCTTCATCTTTCCCAGCATCAAATTCTTTTCCAATAAGTCAGCTCTTCATATCAGGTGGCCAAAGTATTGGAGCTTCAGCTTCAGTATCAGTCCTTCCAGTCAGCATTCAAGGTCGATTTTCTTTAGGATTGATTGGTTTGATCTCTTTGCAGTCCAAGGGACTCACAAAAGTCTTTTCTAGCATCATAATTCAAAAGCACCAGTTCTTCGATTCTCAGCTTTCTTTATGGCCCAACTCTCACAATTCTTGATGCTAGGAGTTTGAAATAGACATCGGGCAGGGCTGAGCCCTCTCTAGTTTCTAGAGAAGAATCTGTTTCATGCCTTTTTCTTAGCTTCTGATGGTTGCCAGCAATCTTTGGCTGTGGATGGGTCACTCAGTCTCTGTCCTTATCTTCATGTGATATTCTCCCTGTGTGTCTGTTTCTGTAAAGGAAAAACACTCCTCTGTGTGTCTCTTGTATTCCTATACTACACTCACAGCACTATCTGGGATCACGTCAGATCCCACATGCTAAGGACTCAGTTCCCTAGACTGCTTCCTCCCACACATTTCAGATCCCAAGGCCCTTCAGGTTGTCACCTATGCTTCTGACTGATTGGCTATAAATCCAGAGGTTCCTAAAACCTCTTTCTTGGGTTTGATTTATTTGTTAGAGTGGTGCACAGAATTCAGGAAAACAGTTTGTTACTCTATTACTGATTATTATAATAGGATGAGATGGTTGGATGGCATCATCAATTCACTGGACATGATTGGGCGAACTCCAGATGGTGAAGGACGGGGAGGCCTGGTGTGCTGCAGTCCGGAGGTTGCAAAGAGTCAGACATGACTTAGCAACTGAACAACAACAACAAATAAAAAGATATAACTCAGAAGTAGCCAGACAGAAGAGATGGATAGGGCAAGGTGTGTAGGAAGAGGTGCAGAGCTTTCGTGCCATCACTGGGTTCCCTCCCCACTCTCCAGCACCTTCACTTGTTTACGAACGGAGAAGTTCCCTGAACCCTCTCCTTATGGATTTTTAGGGAAGCTTCATTCCTTGCTGGGCTTCCCTGGTGACTCAGCTGGTAAGGGATCTGCCAGCAATGAGGGAGACCTGGGTTTGATCCTGGGGTGGGGAAGATTCCCTGGAGAAGGGAAAGTCTACCCACTCCTGTGTTCTGGCATGGAGAATTCCTAGGACGGTATAGTCCATGGGGTCACAAAGAGGTGGACACGACTGAGTGACCTTCACTTCACATTCATTGCCATAAGCATGACTGATTAAATCAATGGTTATTAGTGATTATGTCTACCTTTGGCTCCTCTCCCCAACTCCAGGGGTGGAGCTAAAATTTCCAATATTCTAATCACCTGATACATTCCCCTGGCAAACAGCACCCATCCACAGGGGCTTTCCAAAAGTAACCTCATTAACATACACTCAGGGTTTTTCTAAAGGAACTTTCATATGAATAACAAAAGACACTCCTTTCCTCTTTAGTGCTCTGAGTTATTTTGGGAACTGGGAACAAAACTAAGCATTATGACAAAAGAGGCCCTTATGGCTCTTATGTAGGAAATTATAAGGTTTTAGAAGCCGCACATCAAGAAAAGGAAAAGAAGACCAAATACATATTTCTTACTATAAGTTTTGTATTCAAATTTCTCTTTCCTTTTGAAGATATTATTCAATTGGATTCACGTCCAGCCTAATACAAGATGACCTCATCTTAACTACGTTCTAATTGCATGTGACCTTAAATAAGGTCACATTCTGAGGTCCTGGGTGAACATGCTTTGGGAGGAATGCAATATTCAACTCAGTACACAAATTCAAATTCAGCTATCTAAGTGACTCAAAGGATTGTTCTGGGGAAGGCAAATTTCTGTCTCCATCAATTAATCAACCCAACACCAAATTTTCTGAACATTTTTAATACGGAAGGGACTTATTGTCTCTACCCCTAGAAGCTCAAAAGCTTGACAATTAGAAGAACAGGGTTGGTACTGAAGGAAAATATATGTTTTAGTCTAAGCATTGTGTTTTTTACACTGTTGCTTTGTGAAGAGGTCATTAAACAGTTAGTTGATCGTCTGATTGAGTGAAGAGGATGATCATATGTAGAGAGGGTTTGCCTGGGCACCTGATTATAGCAACATATATTTTAATGAAAGTGGGGAAGGGGTGAAAAGAATGTGATGAGTAATCACAACAAACACAAACATTTTTAAGCTCCTGACATTTTTGAAGAGGTCCAGTTTCCCACTCCCAAATCTCCTTGTCACTAATCCTCTAATCTTACTCCTTCCAAGATTCTCAGCAGCTAATTGAGCACAGTCATCCTACCTTTAATGCAAAGCAGAAAACATAAATACACATCTATGTCCATTGGAAGAATATTACTTTCTACAGTCCTTAAATCCCCCTTGTAGTGAAATTGTAACATCTAAGAAGTTAAATTCCATATAGAGTTGGTACAGCTTATTGGGCCTTTTGTAAATGAGACCAGAGGTTTTCCACTCGATCATGCAGTAATAGGAAACTTTTTATGAAGACCATTGTTTTGGGATGCAGGATGGTTACAATATGAAAATAGTAGCTCATATTTAGAATGAGCTGCTTTCTTATTCATATTTCTGCATTTAGGGCTATTTGGGTCTAGACTATTTATTGTTGTGGTACTGTTGAGTTCATTTAATAGTACATAGATTATCATGGGCATTTTCTGGCATTCTTGATGGGGTTCAAGGAACACAGTACCAAAATATGACATATTAAATATGCCATAAAGGCTGGAGGAATTTTAAAAACAGAAGATATCAGAAGGTCACTCTGAAAGCCACTCCAACCCTCACTTTTACTTTCTGTTACAAGTCATAAAAGATACCTTCCTTGTACAATGAGGCAGGATGTCTCACCAGAAACAGGGAATTGGGGGCCATAAATCTGTACAAACATTTGTCACACTAACCCTATATTTCAGCTGCTGCTTGTCCATTTATTACTTCTGGAACAAACCCTTTGTGCTCTCAGTTCTTCACAAACTTATTGTTTCATTGTCCAAAGGTAAAACTTCCTACTATGTCACTTCTGGTCTTCATTCTCTTATAAAAACTCTTCATCGTTGTTCAATTGTTCAGTCGTGTTCAACTCTTTTAAGACGCCATGGATGGCAGCACACCAGGCATCCCTGTCCATTACCATCTGCTGATGGTGAGCTTGCTCAAAGTTATGTCCATTGATTTGGTGATGCCATCCCACATCACATCATCTATCATCCCTTTCTCCTCCTGTCTTCAATCTTTCCCAGCATCTGGGTCTTTTCCAATGAGTCAGTTCTTCTTATCAGGTGTCCAAAGTATTGGAGTTTCGCCTTCAACAATAGTCCTTATAATGAATATTCAGGACTGATTTCCTTTAGGATCGACTGGTTTGATCTCCTTGCAGTCCAAGGGACTCTCAAGAGTCTTCTCCAACACCACAGTTCAAAAGCATCAATTCTTAGGCACTCATCCTTCTTTATGGTCCAAACCTCATATCCATATGTGACTACTAGAAAAACCATAGCTTTGACTATATGGACATTTGTTGGCAAAGTAGTCTCTGCTTTTTAATATGCTGTCTAGTTTTGTCATGGCTTTTCTTTTAAGAAGCAAACATCTTTTAATTTCATGGCTGCAGTCACATTCCACAGTGATTATGGAACCCATGAAAATAAAATCTGTCATTGTTTCCCCATCTATTTGCCATGAAGTGATGAGACCAGATGCCATGATCTTTGTTTTTTGAATGTTGAGTTCTAAGCCAGCTTTTTCATTCCCCTCTTTCACCTTCATCAAGAGGTTTTTTTAGTTCCTTGCTTTCTGTCATAAGAGTGATGTCATCTGCATATCTTAGATTATTGATATTTCTCCTGGCAATGTTGATCCAGCTTTTGCTTCATCCAGCCTGGCATTTCACATGTTCTATTATACATATACATTAAATAAGCAAGGTGGAAATACACAACCTTAATGTCCTCCTTTCCCAATTTTGAACCAGTCCATTGGTCCATGTCCATTTCTGACTGCTGTTTCTTGACGTGCATACAGTTTTCTCAAGAAGCAGATAAGGTAGTCTGGTATTCCTATCTTTTTAAGAATTTTCCATAGTTTGTTGTAATCTACACAGTTGAAGCTTTAGCATAGTCAATGAAGCAGAAGTAGAATTATTATTATTATTTTTTTAATTCTCTTGCTTTTTCTATGATCTAATGGATGTTGACAATTTGAAATCTGGTTCCTTTGCCTTTTCTAAATCCAGCTTGTACATCTGGAATTTCTCAGTTCACTTACTGTTGAAGCCTAGCTTGAAAGATTTGAGCATTATCTTGTCAGCATGTGTAATGAGTGCAACTATGCAGTAGTTTGAACATCCTCTGACATTGCCCTTCTTTGGGATTGGAATGAAAATTGACATTTTCCAGTTCTGTGCCCACTGCTGAGTTTTCCAAATTTGCTTGCATATTGAGTGGAGCACTGTCACAGTATCATCTTTTAGGATTTGAAATAGCTTAGATGGAATTCCATCACTTCCACTAGCTTTGTTCATAGTGATGCTTCCTAAGGCCCATTTGAATTCACACTCCAGGATGTCTAGGTGACTGATCATACCATCAGGGTTATTTGGGTCATTAGTATCTTTTTTGTATAGTTATTCTGTGTATTATTGCCACCTCTTAATCTCTTCTGCTTTGGTTAGGTCCATACCATTTCTGTCTTTTATTGTGTCCAACTTTGCATGAAATAGTCCCTTGGTATCTAATTTTCTTAAAGATATCTCTAGTCTCCCATTCTATTGTTTTCCTTTTTTTTTTTTTGCATTGTTCATTTTGTTTTCTTATCTCTCTTTGTTCTTCTCTGGAACTCTGCATTCAGATGGGTATACCTTTCCTTTTCTCCTCATCTTTTTGCCTCTCTTCTTTACTCAGGTATTTGTAAAGCATCCTTCAACAGCCATTTTGCCTTCTGGCATTTCTTTTTCTTGGGGATGGTTTTGATCACTGCCTCTTGTACAATGTCACAAACCTCCACCCATAGTTCTTCAGGCACTCTGTCTATCAGATCTAATCCCTTGAATCTATCTGTCACTTTCACTATATAATCATAAGGGATTTGATTTGGGTCATACTTTAATGGCCTAGTGGTTTTCCCTGCTTTGTTCAATTAAAATCTGAATTTTGCATTAGGGAGTTCACGATCTGAGCCATAGTCAGCTCCCAGTCTTGTTTTTGCTGACTGTATAGATCTTCTCCATCTTTGGATGCAAAGAATATTATCTATCCGATTTCAGTATTGACCATCTGGTGATGTCCATGTGTAGAAGCATCTCTTGTGTTGTTAGAAGAGGGTTTTTTCTATGACCAGTGCATTCTCTCAGCAAAACTTTGTTAGCCTTTGCCCTGCTTCATTTTGTACACCAAGGCCATACTTGCCTGTTACTCCAAGAATCTCTTAACTACCTATTTTTCCAGTCCCCTATGATGAAAAGGGTATCTTTTTTTTGGTGTTAGTTCCAGAAGGTCTTGTAGGTCTTCATAGAACCGTTCAACTTCAGCTTCTTCAGCGTTACTGGTTGGGACGTAGATTCAGATTACTGTGACATTGAATGGTTTGCCTTGGAAATGAACAGAGATCATTCTGTTGTTTTTTAGATTGCGCCCTAGTACTGCATTTTAGACTCTGTTGTTGACTATGATGGCCACTCAATTTCTTCTCAAGGATTCTTGCCCACAGTAGTAGATACAACGGTCATCTGAATTAAATTCATCCATTCTGGCCCATTTTAGTTCATTGATTCCTAAAATGTCAGTGTTCACTCTTGCCATCTCCTATTTGACCACTTCCAATTTACCTTGATTCATGGGCCTAATATTTCAGGTTCATATGCAATATTGTTCTTTACAACATTGGACTTTCACCACCAGACACATCCACATCAGGGTGTTGTCTCTGTTTTGCCTCAGCCTCTTCATTCCTTCTTGTGCTATTACTCTTTTCCTTCCCTGTAGCATACTGGGTACCTACCGACCTGGAGAGTTCATCTCCTCAGTGTCATATCTTTTTGCCTCCTCAGCCTCTTCATGGGATTCTCAAGGCAAGACTGCTGAGGTGGTTTTTATATATACATAGGTAAAAGCTCCTATGTATGTGTAAAAATTCAATAAAATTTGTATGTTTTTCTCCTATTAAGCTGTCTTTGTCAGTTTAAATTTCAGACCCAATTAGGGTTCTCAAGAAGGTCAAGGTAAACTTTATCCTCTCCTATCTCTTATTTTTAAATGTTCAATTTCCCAAAGTTCCCAATATAAGCCAGCAGGTGCATATCAAAAAGAATGATTACTTGGTGAAGAGAGCATAGTAGTTGCTGCCCCTTCTCCAGTCTAGTTGGTCAAATCCCAGCCTCCTTAATTCTGTAAATTATGCCATTTCCTTCCAAGTAGCTACTGTTTACAATAAAATAAGTTATCTCTGCTGCTGCTGCTGCTGCTAAGTCGCTTCAGTCGTGTCCGATTCTGTGCGACCCCAGAGACGGCAGCCCACCTGTCCCTGGGATTCTCCAGGCAAGAAGACTGGAGTGGGTTGCCATTTCCTTCTCCAATGCATGAAAGTGAAAAGTGAAAGTGAAGTCGCTCAGTCGTGTCTGACTCTTAGCGACCCCATGGACTGCAGCCTACCATGCTCCTCCATCCATAGGATTTTCCAGGCAAGAGTACTGGAGTGGGGTGCCATTGCCTTCTCCAATTTATCTCTAGTAATAGCAAATTAAAAATTCTAATGCATCTAATGATTCTATAGCCCATGGGATCACGGAGTCAGACACAACTGAGCAACTAACACACAATGCAAAAACTGACACTGAGACTTTAATAAATAGTATATGGCTTCATGTGAACAAAGGAATGAATAGGCTATGAACCAAAATTTCAATCTTTTGGCTCACCTCAACCAAATCGTTGTTGTTTAGTTGCTCAGTCATGTCCAACTCTTGTAACCCCGTGGACTGTAACCTTCCAGGCTCCTCTGTCTATGCGATTTCCCAGGCAAGAATACTGGAGGTATTGCTATTCTCCAGGGGAATCTTTCTGGCCCAGGGATTGAGCTGCTTCTCCTGCATTGGCAGGAGAATTCTTTACCACTGAGCCACCAGGAAAGTCCATCTCAACCCAATAACCAATTCCAAATACTCCACTTTTCCAAAATTATGTTGCCCATAACCTACTTTTTCTACTGATTTGATAACCATAATTGGTTATTTGATAGCAATCATAAACACACTTAAAACTTAAGATAACTTAAGTGAAAGAGTAATTTATTAGAAAGAAACTGCCTATCTCACAGAGTTGAAGGAGGAACTTAAAAACTGCACATGCCTTTAGGAGTGACACTCAGGGACAGAATGAATTTAGCATTCAGCATACACCTGGCAGACTTGCAGAGGAGTATCACTGGATATGAATCTTTAGATCTAAATCAATGACCATCTTATACAAGTCTCTCATTACATGTTTTGAAATTAAATCACAATGTCACTTCATAAACTCTGTGACAAATTTTACATTATCCAAGTATGATTAAAACCCAGAAGGTTTTCATGGAATGTACCTGAATATGTTTTTCTAATTATATTTGTATATTCAGTATATGAATTTATGAACATCTCTACCTCGTATTTTTAAACTCTGTTGTCTATAAAAGTAAAGGTGACATTTAACCACAACCAATGTCACTTTACCTAGAATGTAGATATCTTAATTTATTAATATTATGCCAGATTTATTTCCAACAGTGATTATGTTGGAGATTTGTTGATTTGTAAAATGCTGTATTTCTCATTCTATTATTGAAAATAAAAGCAAGATGGACATTTCCATGAAACTGACATATTTAAATACACGCAGATAAAAGAATAATCTCACACCCATATTAATTCAACAAGATTTAAGTAATCTACAAATTTGCATTTCTATATTAAAGCTATACTGTAGATAAATCTAAGCCCTAATTTAAAGTATATTCCTTATGAAAAAGCTCAAGTTCTTATCGGTCAACTGATTCACCTTTCAGAAAGATTTTTTTAATGTAGTTAAAGTTTCTGCAATAAAATTTATAAATCATTTCTTCATTTGGAATATTGAAAAGGAGATAATGAAAACCTTGCCCCTTAAGATTAATTCTTTAAAAACTTCTGATATAAATTGTGCTGATTCTTCCAAAGAAGGGATTAGCAATTCATAAACTAAAGATTTAACAATTGTCCCTTTCTTAACCCCCACTAAACTAAATCTCTTTCAGTGGGTATTTAGACAGAGCCTATCATTGCAAATGTAAAGTGCAATAGTCGTCTACTTGCATTCAGATTATCAGAATATTTGGGAATGTAGATCAATTATAGAATATAACTCCCAAAGAGCATTTTTTGTTATTGATGTGGCTCAGGGTAGGCCACTCCAAAATATGTCCCAATGGTATATTGATTATTTTGTTAAAGTTAACTAAGAAACAGTCAGTACAAGAACACGCTGACTCTCTGAAAGTAGAAAATAAACTTCCCATCAGGAAGCAGAGAAATATTCTTATCAACAAATCACAGCCCATAAGGCTATATAGGCAAACTTTGCTGCTACTGCTGTTGCTAAGTCACTTCAGTCATGTCCGACTCTGTGTGACCCCATAGACGGCAGCCCACCAGGCTCCCCTGTCCCTGGGATTCTCCAGGTAAGAATACTGGAGTGGGTTGCCATGTCCTTCTCCAATGCATGAAAGTGAAAAGTGAAAGTGAAGTCGCTCAGTCATGTCCGACCCTCAGCGACCCGATGGACTGCAGCCTTCCAGGCTCCTCGTCCATGGGATTTTCCAGGCAAGAGTACTGGAGTAGGGTGCCACTGCCTTCTCCCAAACTTTGCTACTTTATTACTAATTTACTACTCTAACTCTGTTTAGACTCTTAATTTGTAAAGCACCTAAGGGTACATTTCTTTGTCTTGTCTATTCCTCACAAATTTATTGTTTGTCTAAAAAGTATAAAAGTTGCCTGCTTTAGTCATTTCTTTATGTTCCTTGTCCATGAGCCCTCTGTACATATGAAATTAAATTTTACTCCTGTTAATTTGTATTGTGTCAATTTAATCATTATACTAGTCAAATGAACTTAAAAAGGGTGGAGGAGAATTTTCCTTTTCCCCAAGATTATTAATAAAATTACTGTATTTAATTCTCAGGAAGGGTGAAAATGTAATTTGTGTAGATTAATAGGTTGCTTTTGTATTCTTGGATTTTGACAATGGAAGCTTATGCTTTGATGATTTTTTTCAAGTAAGTAGAATTTTTTAAAGTTCTTTTTATTTCGTGTTGTTCTAAGTTCTATGAAAGCTACTATAACTACTGATGATGCTTAAATTACTTTAGAGAGTAATTTAGCATGGGGAACTTTCTATTAAAAAGTTAAATGTATTTATTTCCTTTTATTCATTTAATAATTTCTTAGGTTTATTGTGACATTATATATTTGTGTCACGCATTTGGCTAAGAGTTGGGGGGCAGATTAAAGATTTAAAAGAATAAGTAAATGTAATTTTTAAATAAGAAGACATGAAATTACTAGAACTGGCATCTTTCTGAGAAGTATGTCTAAATACTAGTTGATGATACTCCTCTCAGGAACAACCATGGACTTAAAGAAATAAGAATATTCCTCTGAGGTTTAATGAACATCATTTTAAAATATATCAATTACCAGGTTTGAACACTAAATGTCTCTTTGTTAATTCTTAAACGTAAGTAATCTTTCAGGTTAGTGTTATATATATATATATAATATATATATAATATATATATATATATAATATATAATATTAAAATATTATAATTTTATGTATTATGGTAATACATATACATTACCACCTATCTATAGGAGTTATCCTTTCTAATGTGAATTTACAATCTGAGCAATTTATCTATTTTGTTTCTATGAGAATATAAGAATGAGTCCAGAAAGTTTCTTTTCAAATGGATGAGTGTTTATCGCTCAGTCATGTCCAACTTTTTGCAACTCCATGGACTGTAACCCATCAGGTTCTTCTGTCCATGGAATTCTCCAGGCAAGAATACTGGAGTGGGTAGCCATTCCCTTCTCCAGGGGATTTTCCAAACATAAGGAATGAACCAGGGTCTCCCACATTGCAAACAGAATCTTTACCACCTGAGACACCAGGGAAGACCTTTCAAATGGACAAATTATTTAAAATATTGCACTAAAAACAATGATTTTGATTGTAAAAAATTTTACTATAGCCTAACATTCTTAGATTTCTGATGCTGGGAGGGATTGGGGGCAGGAGGAGAAGGGGACGACAGAGGATGAGATGGCTGGATGGCATCACCGACTCGATGGATGTAAGTTTGAGTGAACTCTGGGAGTTGGTGATGGACAGGGAGGCCTGGGGTGCTGCGATTCATGGGGTTGTGGAGAGTTGGACACGACTGAGTGACTGAACTGAACTGAACTGAACATTCTTAGATTTTTTTCCCCATACTTTTGGTTCCAGACAGAATGACTATTTACATTTTGGCATGTGTGGCAATATTATTAAGGAATTTGGAACAATCTCAGGGGTTCACACATATCAAAAAATATAAAAATATTTATTTCTGAAGTTCAAAAGAAAACTTAAACCTATCCTTTTCTGCACATTTTAAACTTGGGTCTTGCTGTGAAATTCAGATAAGAATATACATTGAAACCTAAAAGGAAATTTCTAAAGTCTTTGATGCTTAATAACTAAAGAAACAAACTATATTTAGGACCATGGAGACACAGTTTTATCAGATTAGGCCCATCATGTTTCCAGTTCTAGCATCCTGTGATTATAAAATGGGTTAAATCAAATTTCTATGATCTAAGTGTAGTTTTACATGTATAAAATAAACCATTGCTTTTGCCTCAGAACTGTAATACCTCGTTTTTTTGTCTTTGGCATCTGGGAATTTTCATGGTTTACTATATGGAATGTGGCTGTAATTTTTTAACTTGGGAGAGGAAAGGGAAAATGTTCTTATGAGTAAACAAAAGGTTATAGAGAGAAGGTTACATGGAAGTCTATTTACATAAAAATATTCTCTAAGTCCTCTTGGGAAAAATGGTAAAGGTTATGTGGGGGTAATTATTCAGTGCTCTGAACAGCCAGGATTAATAATTCCTTACTAAAATCAAAACACAACGGGTTTGGGCAAATGTCCAGACATTATACTTAAGAAAGGAAGCAACAAAAGATATGTAGTAGGTCTGGAAGCACTAATCATAAATGCCTTTTAAATATCATACAATAGACTTGTGTGGAGAAATAAGTTAAACGGTATTTAACTTACCATTTATGGTAATGAATGGTAAAAACAAACTGTAATTAATTACTTCCTTAAAAATTCACTCCAAGCTTGCTCTTCAGCATAGCATATATGCCTGTCTCTAAATCCCTGAATATTTTCTTCCATAACTAAAAAAATATTTGTTTTTATAGGTTAATTTTTATTTTTGTAATGAAAGAAGAGAATTTGTTCACTTACTTTAGACCCTATTTATTCTTTTCCTAAGTCCAATTTTGAAAGCTTTATTAGTATTTTGAAATATTTTTGTTGGCTGAGTTAAATTGTTTACTTATACTTTTATTTCCTTTTCTTTTAAAATTTTTAGTGACATTATTATTATATGTAGTTTATACTAAATAAACTGCACCCATTCATAGTATAAAATCAAGCTATAGAGCATTTTCATCATTCCTGGTACATCTTTTGTGTACCTTTGCAGATTATAGTTCTTTGCAGTCCCTCCCACTGCTGTTGCTGCTGCTGCTAAGTCACTTCAGTCGTATACAACTCTGTGTGACCCCATAGACAGCAGCCGTCCCTGGGATTCTCCAGGCAAGAACACTGGAGTGGGTTGCCATTTCCTTCTCTAAGTCCCTCCCACAGACAAATAGTAATCTAATTCCTATCACTATATATTATTTTTAATTATCTTGACTTTTATCTATATTACTGGAATAATATAGTATATACTTGTGTCTGACTTTTGTCCAGCAAAGTGATTTTTAAATTCATTCATATTTTTTAATAATTTAATGGAAATTTCCTATTCATTGCTAAATAGTATTCCATATGGGCAGAAGGAGGTTGCTGGGGTATAGCCCATAGGTTTGCACAGAGTCAGACACAACTGAAGTGATTTAGCAATGTCAGATCTCTCCAATTTTAGCTATTTTAACAAGTTTGGAACCTCACTGTAGTTTTAATTTCATTTCCTTAGTGATTATATACATTGAATATCTTTTTATGGGCTTTTGACCACTCATATATTTTATCTTATGAAGTGTTCGTTTAACATATGCTTATTTTTATTGAGTTCTTTGACTTCTAGTTATTGTATTATGAATTATTTGTATATTCTTAATACAAGTTATATGCAGAGTGCATCATGAGAAATGCTGGGCTGGAAGAAGCACAAGCTGGAATCAAGATTGCCAGGAGAAATGTCAATAACCTCAGATATGCAGATGACACCACCCTTATGGCAGAAAGTGAAGAGGAACTAAAAAGCTTCTTGATGAAAGTGAAAGAGGAGAGTGAAAAAGTTGGCTTAAAGCTCAACATTCAGAAAACGAAGATCATGGCATCTGGTCCCATCACTTCATGGGAAATAAATGGGGAAACAGTGGAAAGAGTGTCAGACTTTATTTTTCTGGGCTCCAAAATCACTGAACATGGTGATTGCAGCCATGAAATTAAAAGATGCTTACTCCTTGGAAGGAAAGTTATGACCAACCTTGATAGCATATTCAAAAGCAGAGACATTACTTTGCCAACAAAAGTCTGTCTAGTCAAGGCTATGGTTTTTCCAGTGGTCATGTTGGATGTGAGAGTTGGACTGTGAAGAAAGCTGAGCACTGAAGAATTGATGCTTTTGAACTGTGGTGTTGGAGAAGACTCTTGAGAGTCCCTTGGACTGCAAGGAGATCCAACCAGTCCATTCTGAAGAAGATCAGCCCTGGGATTTCTTTGGAAGGAATGATGCTAAAGCTGCAATTCCAGTACTTTGGCCACCTCATGCGAAGAGTTGACTCATTGGAAAGACTCTGATGCTGGGAGGGATTGGGAGCAGGAGGAGAAGGGGACACCAGAGGATGAGATGGCTGGATGGCATCACCAACTCAATGGACGTGAGTTTGAGTGAACTCCGAGAGTTGGTGATGGACAGGGAGGCCTGGCGTGCTGCAATTCATGGGGTCTCAAAGAGTCGGACATGACTGAGTGACTGAACTGAACTGAACTGAATACAAGTTCTTTTATTTATTTATTTTTTTAACATCTTATTTTGTATTCGGGTACAACCAATTAACAATGTTGTGATAGTTGCCAGTGTATATGTCTGGCAGACAGTCTCTTCTCTGTTCACCTGAAAATACAATTCCTTTTTAAGATGTATGTATAAAAAATATTTTCTTCATTTTGTGGCTTAATTTCCATATTATTAAAAATATGGACATTTTTAAAATTTAAAATAAAAATTTGTTAAATGAAATTTTAACTTTGAGAAAAACCATTTTATTATTTTTCTTTTATTATGTTATTTCACAAGATACATTGATGAATGATAAAATTGTAAGGGTTTTCCTTTAGAGGTTTTAATTGTTAGATTTATGATGTGTTTTGAGTTAATCACTGACCACACAAATGTGGATATATTCGCGGATTGCATTCTATTCAGTTATTTCCCTTGTCTATCCTGTTTTGTAAAACCAGAGTCTTGATGAAAATATTTAGAAAGATGTAAATAGTGAAATATGGTAGTGTCTCTATTTTTCTTTTTTAAAAAATTGTTTTAGCTATTCCAGATTATTTGTATATGATACATATTTTAGATTCTGCTTGCCTATTTGGCTTTGAAAAAAATCATGCTGTAATTTGAAGAGGATTGTATTGAAACTAAAGCTCAAGTTGGAGAGAATTCACATTTAGCAATATTGTTTTTCAATTTATAAACAAGATATAGCTCTTTCATTTTCAGTGTGTGTCTATATTTTACATATTTTGCTAAATATGCCTGGGTAATTCCTTTGTTTGAATTCATCATAAAGTAAATAACATATTTTTTTTTTTACAAATAAAGCCTAGTATAGTACTGAAGTATGATACCATTACATTATTTAAATATGAAAACATTCACATATTTTAATTTACAATGAATATATAACAGATTTATTGTTGAAGCATACATGGAAATGATAGACACAGCTTCAAACTGGCCTTGGTTTAATTAGAACTTTTTAAAAAAATTAATAACAGTGTTTGCTTTAGGCTTCTCCACTGTACTGCCTGCAACAGTGCCATAACCAACACAGGAGACTATATAAAAGCAGAGCTTTCTCCTTTTATTAAAATTTTTTTTTTGCCAACTCAATAAATTATAGCTCTTCAGCTAGGCAACCTTTAAAAAAAGGTGTATTAGTTTTCTACAGCTGTATAATAAAAATGATCACAAGCTTAACACATTAAAACAATGCGAATGATCTCTCAGAGTTTCTATGGGTTGGAATACAAATAGTTGATTTTGTGAGATCTGTGTTGGTGATGGCGATGTTACAGGCAATAATCATAACAATAGAATCACAGCAGATTAATGATTGTAGTTTCCTTGCAGCCATGAGTGAGTTAAGGAAATCAATAGCAAAGTAAGACAGTAACTGAGGATCAGGAAAATAAAAGAGTGGGGAACAGGAAGTATTTTTGGCAATACAGTTTTGGGAAGAAGCTATGTTAATTAATGATATATTTACTCTAAATTTAAAGAGTAAGGCTTCAAGGAGTAAGACATGTAATTTGTAATTTGTAACAGTTAGTAGTCATAAAAGATCTGGAGTTTGAGGTGTTGCTAGTAAGTACAATGCTATGCTAGTCTTTAGAAGTTGGTAAAAACATGTAAAATTTAATTCAGCTTAATTTATATACTCTCAGCTAAGTTTTAGAAAGGTCTGATGAATTTCAAGATTTAAAAAAAAACCTCTATTTGCTATTGACTCAGTTTGTTCTTTTCTTCTACTTTCTTAGTATCTCTGTTTTAAATATTTCCTTCTTCCCTTGAGGTTGATTCTTCTTAAGGCTATTTTTCTCCAAATGGACCTTCTAAATTGGGTAAATCATGAAAATCCTATTCCCTATGCTAATGATTGGGTTATGGCAGGGTATTTAACCAAATGCTGACTGATGAATGAGATGGACGTTAGGTCTTCTGGAGGGGTTTTGGAAATGTTTTCTTGCACTGAAGCCAAGATAGCTAGAGAAGAAATAGTCCATCTTCTTTTTCCAGATATTGTGGGCCCTGGATTTTACTTGTTAAGCTGATACAGGTATTTTGCTTTCAGTTTGAAAACAAAGACATGAATAGAACATGGCTTATTGGAAAGTGGAGCTGGAGTCAGCATGTCTCACCTAGACCACACCTGCTTCTGAACTACTTATGTGAGAAAATTTAATTTCTTTATTATTCAGTGCAGTTTAGGACAGAGTATACTAGTCACTCAGTCCTGTCTGACACTTTTGAGATCCCATGGACTGTACCCTGCCAGGCTCCTCTGTCTAGGAAATTCTCCAGGCAAGAATACTGGAGCAGGCAGCTATTCCCTTCTCCAGGGGAGCTTCCTGACCCAGGGACCGAACCAGGTTTCCCACACTGCAGGTGAATTCTTTAACTTTTAAGCCATCAGGGAAGCCCAGGACAGAGTATTATTAGCTAAATCTCAGAAAGCATCTAAACTGATAATACTCCAGAAGTGTTTTGTCCTCTAAGCCAGTTACTGTCTTTATCTCTTTCTATGACTCATCATCTAATATCTTGAAAGAGAAGATATAATTTAGTTACTAGTCAGTATTTGGTATAGAGAACCTCTCATAGGCAACATTTTTGTACTTGGTAGGATTCATCATAGGCCATTGCCTCTTTATCCACTTTGATATCAAATTTGAGTGCTGGAATAGTCAGATATAGCCAGCCATACAGATTCTTATTACAGTTTGTGATAACTTCTGTAAAAGACAAGCAAACAGCTGTTTTGCATGGAGATAAGCACAGAGACTGACAGATTGTTCGATATATTATGGCCTTTCCAGAAAAGATGCTTTATATGAGAACCCAATAAACCTAAGGATGACTCCTCATTTAGTTGGTTTTCTCTAGTTTAGCCTCAAATAAGAAATCCCAAAAAGACAATTCAGAAATGGTCTTAATCCACTGATGCTATTAAAATAGTCTTTAATGAAAAAGAGAAATCTCTTTAGAGTCTATTTTACCTTTGATCATAGGAATGAACCCTCAGATCAGCTATTGCATTAAAATCTGTAGTAGCTGAATAGAACCATAGAGATGAAATGGTCCATGATGCTTGCATGTTTATTTAAATTAAAGGCGGGGAGGGGTGGGGGTGGGGAGACTGCCAACCAAAGTCAAATCAAGCATCAGGCCTCTTATTATTTTTCAATATTTTTCCTCAGATTTTTCAAGAAGACAGCTAAATTGCTGAGCAATTTTCACCAATTGGACAGATATTTATGCAAACTTTATATATTGTCTTCAAAACTAAAACCACATAAGCTTTTCTTCTGGAAGTTTCAGGGTGTTAGTTCTAACTTTCTTTGGGACTTTTCAAATTGAAGAGTAGAATAACTAAGGAAGGTCATTTTATGGATTATACAGCAGAGAAAAAGACCTACAAATAACCCAACTACCTGTGCATTAGAATGAAATACGTTAGAAAGTGCCATCTGTTTTTCTACCCCTTCTTTTTCTATTTTTCAGAATGAATATATCTGACAGAACAATGAGTTTGTGAATGTGAATGAATTTACAGTTGACTGAAAAATAAAATCACTACAAAGTTGATCTGATAAATGATTATTCAAAACCCAAGATATATTTTACATAATAATAGAGCTCTGGTAAATAAGTGTGTGTTAAAAGAACAGATAATTTCGACCAGAAAGTTACTCTTTTAAAACGTTGCTTCCATTCTTCTCTGTCAGAATTAGTGATCACTTGAATACAAAATAATATCAATTTGGTCTGATGTTTTCTGACAGTTGTATTTGAAAGAAAAATATTATGTAAACCCATGCATGTTCATGGGAGATGAGAAAAACAATGCTCAGGGCAACCTGGTGGTATTCTCTAATATATAATGCTGTTTGTGTCTCTTCTTTGATTATCTTTATGTCCCAATTATTAGCAACCATTAGTGCCCTCAGGATAAGGAAGAGCAAAACAAAACAAAACAAAACAAAGACCTGTCAGTCTGTAACTGACAGATAGGTCTTTGAGGCTATAGAAGGATTTATTGGTTCTCTGTTTCTAAATCTGTCAAAAAGACCTGAACAATTTCTTGCCTGAAAGAGGTTGAGGACTGAGCACCTGGAGGCCTTTAATAATGATGATGGTGAGAAAGCATGGTACTTTTGAAGTTAATTTTCAATGTGAATTATATTGAGTACTCTGGCTCAGAAAGAAACTCCTCTAGTGAAAGAAAGGGAAATATAACATTTCCTGAAGAGGGTATAAAACTTTTTTTTTTTCTTTTTTTTAGATTCTATTTGTAAATGGTATCAACAAGCCTAAGAAATAAAGCCTCATCTGGGCTCCACTGAATGTGATGAAATAAGTATCGATATCTACTTTTTTTGTTTCAATTTTTATACTGCATTTCATAGTTTGAAAAAATAAAAAAGTCAAATATACTTTTGTATTTCTTTAAAAATTTTTTGAATTTATTTTTTAATTGAAGGATAATTGCTTTACTGAATGTGTTGTTTTCTGTCAAACGTCAGCATGAATCAGCCATAGGTGTACATAGCGGGGCATATGGTATGGTATGGTCTCCTGTTCTAAAATTTGATTTTCAGGTCAGTTCAGTTCAGTTCAGTCGCTCAGTCGTGTCCAACTCTTTGCGATCCCATGAACTGCAGCATGCCAGGCCTCCCTGCCCATCACCAACTCCCGGAGTCCACTCAGACTCACGTCCATCAAGTCAGTGATGCCATCCAGCCATCTCATCCTCTGTTGTCCCCTTCTCCTCCTGCCCCCAATCCCTCCCAGGATTAGAGTCTTTTCCAATGAGTCAACTCTTCGCATGAGGTGGCCAAAGTACTGGAGTTTCAACAATTTGATTTTATGATGTTACTAAAAGCAAATAGAATGTGTCAGTTACAGTTTCTAACTAAAATAAATGCCATTTTCTGCCCACATATGAGTATTATCTCATGATAAGTACTGGGACTAACATTCTACAGTATTACTTTTTTCCAGTTACATTTGTTGAACTTCTATTATGTGCCACACAGGGTACTGGGAGCCGGTGATTCAAAAATCATACTTGTGATCTCTTTATGTGTTCATTTTTTTTGTGCTCAGAATGTACTGAATAGGACCAATAAGTAAGAACTAAGCAGACAATTATGACAGTATGACAAATGCTGTAACAGAAATGCCTGTTTCTAGTTTAAAGAGCCATGTGATTTCTTTCAAAGTATTTGAACTCTCAGAGACGCAGCTTCTTTTCCATAAAGTGGTATTATTGTTACCTGGGTGAGAACAATCAAGTGGAGCAGATGCTTTCTTCCCAACTCTTGCAACCCTAACATTTACAATTCATCATAATAATAATTTCTTGGAAGTCACTTAAAATATCCTAATCAAACTCCCACCTCCAGAAAACAATCATGAAATAATCAAGAACACAGATTCTAACCTTGTTTGCCCTTTAAGAGTTTCTAGAAAAGGTTTGTTTGGCATATAAAGATTCACAGTAAGGATGAGACAGTTATACGGTCAATGATAATTTGCCATAGCATTTTAGTTTTAGTGAATGACTCCATGGTCATCCCAGTACTGGTTTCCACGTTTCCTCTTTTACAGATAGGCAGTTGGTAATTTTTAATTACAACGACCCAGAGGGATGGTATGGGGAGGGAAGAGGGAGGAGGGTTCAGGATGGGGAACATGTGTATACCTGTGGCAGATTCATGTTAATATATGGCAAAACCAATACAATATTGTAAAGTTAAAAAATAAAATAAAATAATAAAAAAATAAAGGTTTAAAGGGTAAAAAAATAAAAAAATAAAAAAAAAACTTCTTGCAAGTTTTTAGCTTTCATATTCTTCTGAACATACTCCATAAAGCTGTGTAGGAAATTACCAGGAAAAAAAATTAATAGTGTTCTCTTGATCATGATTACCTTATGAGGCTTCCAAAATAGTATCTAGAAATAAACTGAGAGAAAAGAAATAGACTTCCAAAGAATGTCCTAGTAACTGAAATTGTTGGATTTGATGTGCTTCCAGAGAAGGTCCTAGTAACTGACACTGCTATATTTGATGTCTTAGCACATGTCAAGCCTTGTATCTGAGTATGCAAAATGTAGTACAAGTTTTGTGCATTTGCCATGACTTCATATAGAAGTTAATATATGGACGACAATTGCCAATATGTTACTATATCTTTATATTTCAATCTAATCCCATATTTAATTTAAACAATATTCTCAGAATATAATTTAAAAATCTGCTCCCAAATAGGATAGAATATCATGTATCTAGAATGATTGACGTGGATTGCAATATTACTGAGATAGAAGAACTCTGGCTAGTCAAAGTCAATTTTAAAGTTAATTTAAAAAATATATTAATTTTCTTACAAAGGGATAAGATAACTCAAATCAGTAATGTGGTGTCATTATCACCATTATTATTATAGGAATAAGAAATTGGAGTAGATGACAACTTAGGTCATTTCAAGTGATAATAGCTTTTGGTAGTTCTTTCTTTATCATAACACTATTAATTAAGTGAAATAATGTATGTATGTAACAATGATTTGAAAATTACAGTGTTTTGTGTAAGTGTGCTATTCAGGTCATCTGATGGTCAGTTCTTCCTTAGTTGATCAGTTAATTCAAACAAATGGCCAATTTCATCTCTTAAA
This sequence comes from Bos indicus x Bos taurus, assembly GCF_003369695.1. NCBI lineage: Eukaryota > Metazoa > Chordata > Mammalia > Artiodactyla > Bovidae > Bos > Bos indicus x Bos taurus. Next base: position 65,621,621 of record NC_040078.1, on the reverse strand, counting down.
ACAGTTTTACTTCTTCCTCATAAAAATGATCAACTGTGTTACTGTATTGACTGCTTTCTAACATATTGTTAGGGTCCTGCTGTAACATTATTCTGGAGTCAGAGCTGAGAGTATCATAGACTAGTATGTGGGACAGTTAAGCCACATCACTCCTTGGTGTTTTCTTATCGACAACTGAACATCTACAGTATGGCTTGAGAATTCTTTTACCTGACACAGAATGTTCATTGGAACATATGCCTGGCAATACTTTTAAATTTACATGGTTCTTTGGAAGTTGGTGGAAAAGAATTTGAATCATATGCATAACTGTGGTTTTATTAAGTATGAACTTATGTGAGGGAATGGACGTCACTAAAAGAAATGAGGCTGGTGAGAGAAAGAGTGGGTCCTTTGAAAAAAATATTCTGAGGACCGGCAAACAAGTAGCAGTGTACCTAAGCTAGCCGCAGGTCTGCTTAGACGTAGGGGAGTTGTTTCTAGAGTAGCATCTCTGGGAGGGAAAGCCTAAAACAAAGGGATAACTGACTGCTCTGCTGATAGAATTCCCTGGGAAAGAACTGGTGACCCAAACAGAACAGCGTTTCCAACCGACTGGGAAAAGAAAGCATAAAAAGATGGCAGTTCATAGCAGGGAGAATGTTGGTCCATGATTATTTTGTAATTATGTTTGGGAATCTACTCATACCACTCAAAGGTTCACTTAACTAAAGAAGCCATTGATAACTCACGTGCATAAGCTAGAAAGATAAGAAAAGACTATCATTACTTAAGCATGCACTTTGTGTCAGACAACTGTTTATATGCTATATTATTTAATCTATCAATTATTTAACCAATTTGTGCCTTTGATATGCCAGGCATTGTTAAAGGCTTGTAGATACATCAATGACTGTGATAGATGAAGTTTTATTCTTACGGGGCTTACAATATAATAGAACTGGATTAAAAATTAAAAAAAAAGTAGATTAAGATAATTTCTGTAATAATTTTTTTTTGTAAAATAGTAGTATAATATTGTATGATGACTGAAGAAACTTTGATTAGAACTGTCAAAAGTTATGTTTAATAAAGAGCTGAAGATTGAAAAGATAGGTTTAGAGTAGTATCATCAGAAAAAGAAATAAGAATCCAATTTATTAGATTTTGCTGAGAAGCAAAAGACAAGAACAGAAAAAATGCCATCAGATTTAGTAAGATACAGGTCATGGCTAAATTTGAGAAAACATGACTAAATAGAAATTATTGAGAATAAAGATATAAAAGTGGAGATGGTTTAGAGAAAACTCTATTAGTATTGCTATGAAAGAAATCAGGGGTAGTGCAGTTGATAGAGAAAACTTGTCATCCAACGAGTAACTTTTTAATAGTGTGAAATTAGATTATAATGATAGGCATGATCTTAGAAGAGTAGTGATACAGATAATGATAAAAAATGGCAATGATGGTTTATAATCTGCCAGATATTTTTCTAAGGGATTTGCCATAATTATCTATATTTATCTTCACAGCATCCCCTCAAAGAAAATTTTACAATGAATTCCATTTTATACAGAAGAACACTGAGACTCAGGGATGATATCCTTTCTCAAGTTATACACATAGTAAACACAGAATTATGATTTGAACCCAAAACATTTGACTCCAGAGCATACATTCTTTATCAGTTATCTTTAACTTGAGAAAGCAAGAGAAAAGGGAGAGAATCACTGAAGTTAGACATATTGTGAAGGTAAATTACCTGTAAAAAGTCACTCAACTACTCTGCAAAGATCCAGTATTTGCATCCCAATCTCTCTGATTCAAAAGTTTCCCCTTGTAGCTCACTGCAAAGTCAACAAGCCCTAATCTTTCTAACATTACTCAACACTGTGCATGTTTTGGAATGAGGAAAGGAGAAAGTGAGTAAAGGAATTAATTGTATAGAAATTGCCAACCCTAACGTAAATATATATATATACTTGCGTATATTTTGGGAAGCCTGCACAGTCCTTGGAATTTAAAGCTCATTTTCTTAGTTACGTGGCCACGCCCAAGTACCAACATCTTCAAGTCTAAGTTTTCTGTCTTTTGGCTATGCCATGTGGTGGCTGGATCTTAGTTTCCCAGAGCAAGAATGAAACCTGTGCCTCTTGTATTGGAAGCTTAGAGTCTTAACCACTGGACAGCCAAGGACGTCCCCTAAGCCTTAGTTTCAGTTTGTAAAATGGAGTGGTTAATAATTCTCTTAGTAGATTTTTTTATAGATGAACTATATCATATACATGCAGGTACTGAAAAGTTGTTGTTGAAACACGAAAGACACCAGGATTCTTGGCCTCTGGAGGAGAAGAAAGCAATCTGGGGCCAGAGGCTGGATTGTTCAGAGCTTTTGTGTAATAAAGTTTATCAAAGTATAAAAGAGATAGAGAAAGCTTCTGACATAGACATCAGAAGGGGACAGAAAGAGTGCCCCCTGGCTAGTATGAGGCAAGGGAATTATATACTTTTTAATTAAAGCGAAGTTGCTCAGTTGTGTCTGACTCTTTGTGACCCCATGGACACCAGGCTCCTCCGCCCATGCAATTTCCTAGGCAAGAGTACTGGAGTGGGTTGCCATTTCCTTCTCCAGGGAAGTTCTGAATCCAGGGATCAAACCCAGGTCTCCCACATTGTAGACAGATGCTTTGTCTGAGCCACTAGGGAAGTCACTTTTTAATTAGTTATTACAATGAATCAAAAGAATGTCTGGAGGTTGTAAAGGTCTTACTAGACTCACTTCCATAATTTACATTTTAAGATAACAGGATTAGCCAGAAGGTTTTCAGGAAGAAGAAGCTGTCCTCAGGTAGGATACATTGTTATATAATCCTTAGTACAAAGTTTAAACTGAGTTGTTTGTTGTGTAATCATCAGTTACAGGCTTTAAGATAAAAATGTTTAATGTGACTAGGACTAAGGAGTGTAGAGGAAAAAAAAAAAAAAGAAAATTTGTCCTTTCCTCCTCCCTGGTGGCTCAGATGGTTAAGCGTCTGTCTACAATATGGGAGACCCCGGTTCGATCCCTGGGTCGGGAAGTTCCCTGGAGAAAGAAATGGCAATCCACTCCAATACTATTGCCTGGAAAATCCCATGGACAGAGGAGCCTGGTAGGCTACAGTCCACGGGGTCGCAAAGAGTCAGATGCGACTGAGCGATCTTCACTGTAAGCTCTCCTTGGAGACTCCCAGACTTATCAACCGGCCTAGGAATTGACTCTTTCAGTACTTTTTAGACTATAAAGCGTTATACTTCAGTAAGGTATTATTATGATCATTTTTACTATGGTTGCTTTTATGAATATTGGGAACTTGGGTGTACCAGCTATCTCTGGATTTTTACTTTCTCTTCTGGATATTCCTTGTATTCTCTGTGGTGGGGGAAGGGGAGAGAACAGGGGCTGACATTTGTATAATATATTAATGAGATTACTCTTTTAGTTGAGTTCTGCCAATAGGAGGTAAAAGTAGGAAAGTAAGGGATAGAAATAAAGATATCATCTGTCTGGCTTTCATCATGCCAGGCCAATTTTGGAATGGTTCTGTTTATCCTACAGAAGCCACAGATTCTGTCCGACTCTATTAACGGTTCAGGTCATTGGATTCTACTGCTGCCCCTTCAGGAGTAGTTGAGGTGGGTGGGGGGTAATGGATTTCTGCCTGTTGGTTTCACTATAGCAGCCCACTCCTTAGTTTCTCTTTTGACTATGCCAACTTTTTTTTTTTTGCCTAGACTGACCTCCTTTGCCTTCCCTGGTAACTCAGAGGGTAAAGCATCTGCCTGCAATGCAGGAGACTCGGGTTCGATCTCTGGGTCAGGAAGATCCCCTGGAGAAGGAAATAGCAACCCACTCCAGTATTCTTGCCTGGAGAATCCCATGGATGCCTGGTAGACCACAGTCCATGGGATGGCAAAGAGTCAGACACGGCTGAGGAACTTCACTTTCACTTTCACTGACTGCCACCTGCTTCATTAATAACTCTTGCTGTGGGGATTCTTAAGGTTTCTCTCTCTCTACTTTTGGTTTTGCAGTGATTTCTGACTTTTTAGTCAGTGGCTCTTTTCAATAATCATTCCTGCCCCAAAGTATCTTATCATAAGTGCTGACTCTGTTTTTTAAGAAATCAAACTTACATAAAACAGTCAACCACAATTTTGATAAATATGAAAGGGCCAACATTACAATCTGAAGTTTATTTTTTAAGTAGAGACAAACATTATCATCTGTATCAGTCATGTTATAAATACTTTCTACATTTGTACCATGTTTTGTGATATCCTCTCATAAACAGAAGTTCTAAGTTTTAATGTGGTTGAAATGTCCAGTTTTTCTTTAATAGATTGTTTTTAAAAAAATATTTAAGAAACACTGATTTTGCAACTTATTCTATGTATTCTATTAAATTTTTTATGTTTTTATCTTTTGTATTCTATTATTTAATCCAAGTGAAATTGGTATTTTACTATGATATGGGGTAAGGCCTAAGTGTAATTTTTAAATGAATGCATTATCTTCCCCATTTGTATGTAATATCAGTTCTATCATAAACTAAATTTCCATATCCCTGTTCTTTGCATTATTTAACTTTTTAGCCTTATACTGATACTTCTATCTTAATACTGATTTACAATGTCCTGATTGCTAGCTAGACATATCTATTCTATCTTATTATTATTATTTTTAGGAATGGCTTAACTATTCATTACATTTTGCATTGCCATTCAGATTTTAGACTGACAACCACTGCAAAACATGCTTATATTATAATTTTAATTATATTAAATGTAGATTATTTGGGGAGAATATACATCACGTTACATTAAAAGTCTTAATCCATGAACATGGTATTTTTCTTCACATTTGTTGAAATCTTTTAATAGCTTTGGATAACATCTCATGATTTCAGTCTTATCTATATATTTATTTTGCTGTTAAAATCTGTAAGATTTGAAAAATTATGTGCTCAGTTAATACACTTGGATATTGATTTATATTCAGTTGCTAAATCTTCTCCTTAAACTTAGTAATTCATTTGTAGTTTTACTTATATTTTCTATAATATTTGTGTACTTTTCTATATAGGTAATAATACTGTCAAAAATAATGAAAACATTTTTTCCTTTCTTTCTAGTTCTAGTAATTTTATTCCTTTGATTAATTATATATGTTTTAAGTTTTTATTCAGGCAAAGAGCCCCCCAGATAATGTTGAATATAAAAGATTCTCTTTACTTGTATTTGATATTAAGATGAAAGCTTTACATTCTTAACTTTATATGTATTTGCTTTAGTTTATTATACATGAAACTATATGTATGTATTATTTTACATATATCTTTTGCCACATTAATATAATTCCATTATATTGCTATTTTTCAGGTAATATATTGTTGAACATTATTGAATGTCTTATCTATATCAATTTTTCATAATTTATGATTTTATTTTTGTTTAATCAGTTGACATTGTCAATCAGGTTAATTTACTTATAGTGTTAAACTGATACTGTAACCTGAGTACTTTAAATTATCTTTACATTTTGCTGAGTCAGGTTGCTAATATTTCATTTAGGATTTTTAAATCCACATCCATGAGTATAATTTTCCTTTCTCATTCTGACCTTGTGCTATTTTGGTGTCAAGTTTATGTTAACCTCATAATTTGAGTTGGAGAATCTTTCTTCTTTCTCTGTTAGATTTTTAAAAAATCCTAAAAATTTAATTGCTTCTTTTTGTATTTGGTAAACCTTATCAGGAAGATATTAGGATGGATAGTTTTCTTTTAGAAAAAAATTTAAATTACTAATTTATTATCTTTGTTACTTATCAGATCAGATCAGATCAGTCGCTCAGTCATGTCCGACTCTTTGCGACCCCATGAATTGCAGCACGCCAGGCCTCCCTGTCCATCACCAGCTCCCGAAGTTCACTCAGACTCACGTCCATCGTGTCAGTGATGCCATCCAGCCATCTCATCCTCTGTCGTCCCCTTCTCCTCTTGCCCCCAATCCCTCTCAGCATCAGAGTCTTTTCCAATGAGTCAATTCTTCGCATGAGGTGACCAAAGTACTGGAGTTTCAGCTTTAGCGTTATTCCTTCCAAAGAAATCCCAGGGTTGATCTCCTTCAGATGGACTGGTTGGATCTCCTTGCAGTCCAAGGGACTCTCAAGAGTCTTCTCCAACAACACAGTTCAAAAGCATCAATTCTTCAGCATTCAGCCTTCTTCACTGTCCAACTCTCACATCCATACATGACCACAGGAAAAACTATAGCCTTGACTAGACGGACCTTTGTTGGCAAAGTAATGTCTCTGCTTTTGAATATGCTGTCTAGGTTGGTCATAACTTTCCTTCCAAGGAGTAAGCATCTTTTAATTTCATGGCTGCAGTCACCATCTGCAGTGATTTTGGAGCCCAGAAAAATAAAGTCTGACACTCTTTCCACTGTTTCCCCATCTATTTCCCATGAAGTGATGGGACTGGATGCCATGATCTTCATTTTCTGAATGTTGAGTTTTAAGCCAACTTTTTCACTCTCCACTTTCACTTTCATCAAGAGGCTTTTTAGTTCCTCTTCACTTTCTGCCATAACGGTGGTGTCATCTGCATATCTGAGGTTATTGATATTTCTCCCGCCAATCTTGATTCCAGTTTGTGTTTCTTCCAGCCCAGCGTTTCTCATGATGGACTCTGCATATAAGTTAAATAAGCATGGTGACAATACACAGCCTTGACGTACTGCTTTTCCTATTTGGAACCAGTCTGTTGGTCCATGTCCAATTCTAACTGTTGCTTCCTGATCTGCATACAAATGTCTCAAGAGGCAGATCAGGTGGTCTGGTATTCCCATCTCTTTCAGAATTTTCCACAGTTTATTGGGATCCACACAGTCAAAGGCTTTGGCATAGTCAAGAAAGCAGAAATAGATGTTTTTCTGGAACTCTCTTGCTTTTTCCATGATCCAGCAGATGTTGGCAATTTGATCTCTGGTTCCTCTGCCTTTTCTGAAACCAGCTTAAACATCAGGAAGTTCACGGTTCACATATTACTGAAGCCTGGCTTGGAGAATTTTGAGCATTACTTTACTAGCATGTGAGATGAGTGCAATTGTGCGGTAGTTTGAGCATTCTTTGGCATTGCCTTTCTTTGGGATTGGAATGAAAACTGACCTTTTCCAGTCCTGTGGCCACTGCTGAGCTTTCCAAATTTGCTGGCATATTGAGTGTAGCACTTTCACAACATCATCTTTCAGGATTTGGAATAGCTCAACTGGAATTCTATCACCTCCACTAGCTTTGTTCATGGTGATGCTTTCTAAGGCCTACTTGACTTCACATTCCAGCATGTCTGGCTCTAGGTCAGTGATCATACCATCGTGAATATCTGGATTGTGAAGATCTTTTTTGTACAGTTCTTCTGTGTATTCTTGCCATCTCTTCTTAATATCTTATATCTTACATCTCTTAATATCTAATATCTTACATCTCTTCTTAATATCTTGTTACTTATAAGGATAATCAAATATTCTAATTTTTCTTAAGCTATTTTTGGATTATTGGTCTTAAGAACTATTATTGCCTCAGCCTAACACATGAAAAAAATATCGTCAGAGAATTCATCATTTTCCCATGAGTAATCTGATGGAAAACTTTGAAGGAAAGATTTGAACCCAGGAAGCTAGTTCCAATATCCAGATTTTTAAACTTCCAAGTTGCACTGTCTATTAAATTGCACATTTTTAGAAAACTGTCTATTTCATCTCTGTTTTCAGGGTTTCAGAGAAAAACGTGTTTTTGTGTCATTTCAAATACTGCTGCTGCTGCTAAGTCGCTTCAGTCGTGTCCGACTCTGTGTGACCCCATACACGGCCTCCTGTCCCTGGAATTCTCCAGGCAAGAACACTGGAGTGGATTGTCATTTCCTTCTACAATGCATGAAAGTGAAAAGTGAAAGTGAAGTCGCTCAGTCATGTCTGACTCCTAGCGACCCCATGGACTGCAGCCCACCAGGCTCCTCCATCCATGGGATTTTCCAGGCCAGAGTACTAGAGTGGGGTGCCATTGCCTTCTTGGTTTCAAATACTAATGGTCTATAATTATAATTTCATTTTCATTCTTAGTTTTGTATGTATGCTTGGATGTTAAGTCACTTCAGTTGTGTCCCATTCTTTGTGATCTATGGACTATAGCCCACCAGCCTCCTTCATCCATGGAATTCTCCAGGCAGGAATACTGGAGAGGGTTGCCATGCCCTCCTCCAGGGGATCTTCCTGACCCAGGAATCGAACCAGACTCACTTAGGTCTCCTGCATTAGTAGAAGAATTCTTTACCATTAAGGCTACTAGGGAAGTTGTTTGTATGCATACCTGCTATGTTTTTCTCTTACTCATCTAACTAAGGATGCTTTATTTTTTATTGGCTGGTTCAGAAACAAGTTTTGAATTGATTCTACTTTGTCATGTGTTATACTTTATTAATCTCTGCTCTCTTCTTTTATTTAATGTATCTTCTTATTTTTATTTTGCTGTCTTTTCTAACAAGTTATAAGTTTAGTAATATTGAATGTATCTTACAGCATTGTGGAAGTTTTCACATAATTCATTTAGTACTAATTTAAACATTTTTATCTTGACTTGTTTTTTCATCAGTGAATTATTTTAAATATTTTTAATTTCCCTCTAAATACATGATATCCAAGTTTTCTTTTGCTGTTATTATTGCTACTTATTTCTAATTTTATATCATTCTTTTGTTCATATTTTCAAAGATTAGGTACTTAAAATATACAATATTAGTAAAGATCAAGCCAAGAGACAGAAACCACCTATTATTTGAATAGGGAAGCTTCAACATTATGATTTATTTAGTACTAACTAATTATCAAAAGAACAAAATAAGATTTTAAGGTATCCCCTTAATCTACTAAATATTATGACTTCTTCTGAATATCACTTTCTCAATGAATAGCCTTATTATTTATACCAAGAACTAAGTTATGAACCTCTATTCCACTCCCCACCCACTTTGGAAATTACCTTCTTCATCTCATCTAGTTACCATGTAGTGAAGAGTTCAGATCCAGTGAATCCATTCCACATTACCATCTGAGTGATATTTAGAAATGCAAATTTAATCATTTTTGTTAACTATTTATAATATTTCCACGCCTCCTTCTTCCCTTAAATATAGAAATCTTTGATCTGCCCTAAGAAATCTTTAGTCTCCCACTGATCCTGTCTTATTACCCACTTTCTGCCTTTTCTGTGCTGAATTACTTGCAATTTACTGATGCACAGCAGGCTTAGGCATGTATTTTCCCTACATTCTATATTGTACAAGTTTTTAAAATATATCGGTTCTTTACACTCTGGCGAGTTCTACTCTTTTCCTCATCTCTCTTTCAGATAAAGTTATACTTGCCTTATAAAGCTCATATAACTATCATATTAATTCAGAAATCTTTCTTTTCCTCTTCCTGGGAAGGGGAATAAATGTTCTCCCTTAGCATCATCATCACATCCATAGTATATATCATTATCATATAGCATTCTGTTATTATGTCCAACTTACAAATGAATAAAACAAAGAATCAGATAAGCCTTTTACTCAAGGTCACAGAGGAAAATATACACTGCTTAGTTTTATGGTCTGCTTATTACCTTAATATCTGAGGGACAAATAAAAGTCAAATCATCACATGCATAGAGGTGACATAATTCTAAAATAAATTTTTAGTTAGGAATTTCAAATGTTTTAGAAAGAAACAGAGCACTTTTTGGAAAAAAATAAGAACTTGTCCTCAGAAACCTGATATGTAACATCCACTCCCGTCCCCTGCTTCCTGAGTATAACAGTCTGAAAAACACTGCTCTATTTGTTTTTCTTGTAGTATCAGAAACAATACAAACCTGCATGCCTAACAAATCATCTGTGAGATAATGGCAAGGGGGTAGATAGCTTAAGAAAAACAGGAAACAATCCCCATGGTACTTTAAATATTAATCAAAACAAGTTTTCCTTAGGAAGACTTATGGTGAAGCTAAGATCAACAGAATGAGTCATATCCAGTCCAGAATGAGCCAGGGAGGGGGGGAGGGATGTGTCACTTTAGGATTCATTCTACTATTGGGAGAAAGGTTTTACAATTACAAGTATAAATTATATAAAGCACAGCTGAATCATATGCCATACTTTTATACAAACTATTCCTAAGTTTCATGACTTTATTATTGAATTGAATTTATTACAGTCATAGAATCATTTTTCAATATACTTGAAGCCAGTAAAAACAGGTGACAGTTCAACTGTAAGAAGTTTGATTTTGAAATCACATTATTTTTGTCCCTTTTAAGGGAGCATTTTATTTTATAATGTTTAACAGGTTAAGATTTATAGTCAGGCAGACACAGCTTCAAATCTCAACTGTGCTGTTTTCCAAATGGAAACCTTGGGCAACTTGCTGAACCTCTCTAAGATGGTTTCCTTGCTTCTATAAATGCAGATAACAATAGCTACAACATATGATTGTTGGAAGGAGGCATAAAATTAAGTATCACTTGTAAAATTATGAATAACTGACAAAAAACCAAACCAGTTTATGAAAAAACAAATTCATTTATTGGTTCTCAAAACTCTCAAATGTAGCAATAATCTGCTTCAGAGGAAGCTTGATCCAGGGTTCAAGCAAGATTACTACCTGGCTATTCTTTCTATATATCCCAATACGTTTCCTTTGTGCAGGCGCATTCACAGCCTTTTCCTCCATTTGTCACGTCAAACTATGGTGCTGATCCTCACACCCTTTTCTATTCATCCTGTAGGAAGCTCTTCATGAAAGATAGATTTTAGTTTTAGGTATAACTACCAAAGATACATTCACTTTAATTGGGCTGTCTTACATTACCCGGTTCTTAGACCATTCACCGTGACTGGCAGAATGTAGTAACCTGATTGACTTGGGCCTGATGTACATTTTCCATTCTAAAGCAAAATACTGATAGATCTTCCTCTTAAATGTCATGAGCTGAGAAGGAGAAATAAATCTCTGAATAAGAATTAAAGAGGAGGAGAAGTTCCAGAAGAAGAGTAAATAGGTACTTGAGAAGAGCTGGTGAATAAACCAAATTCTGCTCTCTTATATTAAAGAGAGTGACTCTCTAACTGCAGACCTGGAAGATTTCAATGTGTAACAATATCAAATAACAAACAATGAAAGAAAACCTAATCTTTATTTGTAACACTTTCCTTTTTTTTTTTAAGCCTTTAAGTTTCTAGACTAATGGTCATACATAGCAGAGTTCTTTAATTTTGACTAGATTTTCATCAACATGTTTCTTGTGGTTAGCAGGGTTGCATCTGATTCTCTTTTTAAAGCAATGAAAGTAATCAAATAGGAAATGCAAATTAAAATTTAAAAACATTTTCTAATGTGCTATAAATAAACTATTACTCTTCTCAATTATATTGGACTAAATAAGTAAAGAAGATTAAAGCAAAGAACTGCTGGGATTCAACATCAGGGTCATTTCATAAATAACATTTGAGCGACAGAAAAAGAGTCCAATCACTGCCACCATGTTGGCCGAATTAAATGGGAGGAAGTGCTGTGTCTGTATTTTAGTTTCCTTAAAGAAGTAGATATTAAACGATTCTTACAATGATGGTGGCAAGTTGTCCCAGATCTGTCTGTGAAAGTATAGTCACTGTTAAGCTGACTCCTCACTAAACACTCTTTCTAACATCATGTCTTTAAATTTGTTACAGCTTTAGAGAAAACTTTTTTGTTCAGATTGGATTACAAACAGTTCTAAATGTTTTGACTTAGTGCTGTAGTTTGCTACTCAAGTCACAAATGATGTGGTTTCTCCATCTCTATCTCTTCACCTCTTTCTACCCCAAAGATCCGATATCAGTTTCTGGCAAGCCTGCTGTGATGTGGCAGCAACACAGAACAATGTGTGCTAACCAGAGTTATTTTTAAATCATGTTTGTGACAAAATAGATATAGGGTAAGTTTGTACTCCACTTGCACAAAGATTTTGGCCTGTAAACTCAACAGACACTGTTGTATAAATAAGTTGACAAAGATTTACCTAGTACTAGGTAGCTGATAGTGTTTGTTGGGGACCTAGCTTCTGAGATATTTTAGTTTCTAAGTAGACTATTGCTATAAATGGAAAACCAGTTGCATTTGTTATTTATGGGGGCTTCCTGGGTGGCTCAGGTGGTAAAGAATCTGCCTGCAGTGCAGGAGACCCCGGTTTGATTCCTGGGTTGGGAAGATCCCCTGTAGAAGGAAATGGCAACCCACTCCAGTATTTTCGCCTGAAAAATCCCATGGACAGAGGAGCCTGGTGGGTTACAGTCCATGGGATCACAAAGAGCCGGATATGACTGAGCGACTAAGCACAAGCATAGGTCTGCTCAAAACCAAGTTGAAATCTTGACAGAATTAGTGTACTTATGTGGATAGCATAACTCTTGAGATTATTATTGTTTTTTTACTTTTGGTAATTGGAAAGAGTGAGAAATATTTTGTGAACTTAAAAACAATTTGGGATGTTGGATTCAGTTTTGGGACCTCCTTAAGAAATATAATTTATCCTATTTTGTCTAAAATTTAACTTCTATGGGAGAAAGTATGTCACAATTCAGGCTGAAAAGACACATACCAAGAAAAGGTCCTCACTTGATATTTTCAGAGCATATTTTCTTGAAGGATAAACATTTCCCATTTCCCTACATTTTAAGATGTGCACATGAAATCATCTTTGGATAAGACATTTGGTGGCATGTATAAGAGATACTTGATCATTTAACCTTCAGCTCCTGGTCTAATTTTCTGGTTCCTCTCAAGGAGGGTTGAGAATGTGAGCCTACTTGGCATTCCTTTGTGACATTGGGCAAATAATAGTTAATTCCTCTTTTCTTCAGAAGACTTGAACTATTTACAAGTCCTGTTCCAGGTTGAAAACAGCAGTGATACTGCGAGGCAACTTCAGAAATGAGAATGTTTCTTCAGTGTCTATTTTGATTTAACCATAGCTTCAACACGAAGTTTCAACTTTGGAAACCTAGATCTACTGCTACAGTTGATAAGTTTACAGAAGTTCCAACCTGTCTATGTGAAGATTTCACTTTTCTAGGCCACTGAAGAACAATTTAGAGGGATTATTTCTTTGGGTACTGTGAAGGGCACTCTGGAGGGTTTCACATAGGAAATTACTTCACATGGTTGAACACTGTATACTCAGGGAGTCATTTATTCACCTTTGTTCCCTTCAGGATCAGCCCAAGTATAAAAAGATATCTTATAGATCTATCAGTTAGCGTTAGCAAGGGGTGCTAAAGAAAATTACAAAAATTAAATTAGATTTCTGGAATCCAGCCTGGCCAATTAAGACACATTATCATATTGTTGAGCATTTTTACAAAAACTCACTGTTAAATATATTAAACTCCCCTTTGAGCATTAATTAAAGATACTCACAACTGACTTGAGAGGTATCATTTCTTATTCCAGGTCTGTTATTTTCATGTATGAAATATTAAGCAAAGAGAACAAAGCAGTTGTCTACTGGTCATCAGTGAGTCAGAAGCTAGAGGTAAACAGATTCTTGGCTACAGTTTGTTCTGTGTGGGTAACTGCAGTCTCTCAACTGCTCTTTTATATCCTGGTCTTGTTTCCTGCCTCTGGGAAAGAAAAAAAGGCAATAGGTATACTTTTAAATCATAATTAAACTCTGAGCCAATAAATCACCAACATTTTAAAGTATTCAATGAATTCTTGCTTTATCTAAATTTTTAAGAGCGACTACTTTTCAATAAGTCTTAAGAACTTGCTGTGAGATTGACCATGTTTAGGTCAAATGCGTCAAAGAGAGTTTAGAACAAAGAGGCTCTGCTTGGAGTACGCCTTCCTCCCTTCCTCTGTAGAGCCGCCATGTCAGACAGGAGGCTATGACCAGTTCCTTCCTGTGACTCTTACCTCAGCTGCTGAGTAGTAACAAAAGCACTTAAGAAAGATGAAAAGTGACCTGACGTTTTACCCAGATAACTAAAATGTTTAATCACAGTGTTAAAAGAACAATATGAATATAACACCATCTGACCTTTGAAAACAAAAAAAAAATTGACCTTTACAGTGTGCAGTTCTTGCTTTTATCGAAAAAAGTGATGTCTTTTCAATGTGCTGTGTTGATTCTAGCACTAAATAACTGTTTTCTGTCTTATTGCCATAAAAATAGTGTGTAATTTTTGTAACAACCAATTTTAAATACAAAAATGGGTCTAGTAACTCTAATTAAACATTTTATATAGTCTATTAAAATCTACATATCAGATGTACTGAGAAAAGTTCAAATGTTTTTTTCCAGAAAAGCCATTATATGTTATTTGTCCTGTGGGAAAAAAATATTTACCTGAGTTAATATGTATTTTGACTCCTAAGATAGCCTGCTGTGGCAAAGTTTTATAATAAACCCACTGGGGCTTCCCTGGTGCAATTAGAGACAATGATTAGCCAATATTCATATATATATATATATGATATTCATATATATGATATTCATATATATTAATATATTCAATATTCATATATATATTTAAGGATCATATATATATACATATATATAAAGGCTTCCCTGGTATCTCAGATGGTAAAGAATCTGCCTGCAATGCAGGAGACCCAGGTTCATCTCTGGGTCGGGAAGATCTCCTAGAGAAGGGAATGGCAAACCACTCCAGTATTCTTGCCTAGAGAATCCCATGGACAGAGGAGGCTGGTGTGCTATAGTCTATAGGGTCACAAAGAGTCTGATAGGACTAAATGACAAATGACTGCACTTTCACTTTTCAAAAATAGACTTAATTATTTCTAAAAAACTGACAGAACAAAACCTCTCACATATCTTTAACTACTCCACCCACCATTCTTTACACCTACAATGAATGACTTCCTCAAACTTCTGATGCTCAGTTCTTTTCCCAAAACTTCCTTAATAAAAAAATAAGAGAAGCAACATTTTACTGTTTACATTTATGTATTACAAGATGCAGTCTTGGCAAGACGCATATTAAAAAATATTTATTTGCACCTGTAGAGTTGGTTGAAATATGTATGCAACCATTTTAATGACCTGGCTTTCTCTATATATGGATTACAACTTAAAAAGAAATCTTCCCTGATTTCCAGTTTCTGTATATAGTGATTGATAGTGAAAGTTGCTCAGTCATGTCCTACTCTTTGTGACCCCATGGACTTATACAGTCCATGGAATTCTCCAGGCCAGAATACTAGTGTTGGTAGCCTTTCCCTTTACCAGGGATTGAACCCAATCTTCCACATTGTAGGCAGATTCTTTAACAGCTGAGCCACAAGGGAAGCCCATAATATATTTTTTTCAGAAATTGATTAAAGATTTGGAAAAATGAAATGTGATGCCTGTATTCTCCCTAAATAAACATTCCCCAAAGAGAATCTTACAAAAATCCTCTTCCAAGTAACATGCAACTCTAAATCGCAGCTGGCATTATTTTCATAACACCAATCTAGTTAAACCTGCTTCATTAAATTGCTTAATCTTAGAAAAAGGGATTCATTTCATTAACTCCACTTCACAAACATAATTCAATTTCATACCTAAAAGATATCTAGTATGAACAATTCTATTAAAACAACATGAATGATCAGATGCCATTGTTACTTCAAATTGGTTTCTCTAATAAAATAAACTGATTTTATTCAAAGACTTGTTTTTCACTCTGGGCACTGACTAGAAGTGGAATCCAGAGTGAGGCTTTCAGATAGAGAAATCCAGGGACATGAGAATGTTCAGATTATTCATAGGCTTGACAAGGCAAGCACATTTGCCTACAGGCATCCTTTCTCCAGGTTCCTAAACATTCCTGTGCTTCCTTTCCCTTCAGTTTCTTTCCTCTTTTCATTACCATCTGAATCACTGTACAACAGGGGCCCTTTCATGTGAATAATGAGATACAATTATTTGTCACTGGCTCAAAGCTATTTATACTTAGTAATGTTTGCAGTTTTCTTCTTCACAAAAGGGGCCCCACCGCTACTGTTTCAGTGTATGTATTTCATATGCAGCATTGCACATTGATCCTCTGTGTTAGGAGATTAAGTGACTAGACAGGTCTTGTAGGTGAAGTGTCTTTTGAAACCCTGAAGGTGAAGGAAGAAAATGTGAGAAAATTTAGTGGTTATGTTACAACAGTAATTTTGGGGGAAATGTGTATTTATGAGGAAAGAAAAAGAAAGGTGTAGGTTCTAATCACTATTTGAAGAGAAGTGCTTCTTTTATGTACCTCACACTGAATATTGACTCAGGGTAGTGCTTTTATACCACATCCAGCATCATTTGTCCAACTCTTTGTGAACCCATGGACTGTATAGTCTATGGAATTCTCCAGGCCAGAATACTGGAGTTGGTAGCCTTTCCCTTCTCCAGGGTGTATTCCCAACCCAGGGATCAAACCCAGGTCTCCCACATTGCAGGCGAATTCTTTACCATCTGAGCCACAAGAGAAGCCCAAGAATATTGGAGTGGGTAGCCTATCCATTCTCCAGGGGATCTTCCTGAACTAGGAATTGAACCTGGGTCTCCTGCATTGAAGGCAGATTATTTACCAACTGAGCTATAAGGCTGTATATTGTCACCCTGCTTATTTAACTTATATGCAGAGTACATCATGAGAAACGCTGGGCTGGATGAAGCACAAGCTGGAATCAAGATGGAGGGGGGAAATATCAATAATCTCAGGTATGCAGATGACACCAGCCTTATGGCCAAAAGCAAAGAAGAACTAAAGAGCCTCTTGATGAAAGTGAAAGAAGAAAGTGAAAATGTTGGCTTAAAATTCAACATTCAGAAAACTAAGATCATGGCATCTGGTCCCATCACATCATGGCAAATAGATGGGGAAACAGTGGAAACAGTGACAGACTTTATTTTTTTTGGTCGGGGAGGTGGAGGGGCTCCAAAATCACTGCAGGTGGTGACTGCAGCCATGAAGTTAAAACACACTTGCTCCTTGGAAGAAAAGTTATGACAAACCTATGCAGCATATTAAAAAGCAGAGTCATTACTTTGCCAACAAAGGTCCATCTAGTCAAAGCTATGGTTTTTCCAGTAGTCATGTATGGATGCGAGAGTTGGACCATAAAGAAAGCTGAGCAATGAAGAATTGATGTTTTTGAACCATGGTGTTGGAGAAGACTCTTGAGAGTCCCTTGGATTGCAAAGAGATCCAACCAGTCCATCCTAAGGGAAATCAGTCTTGAATATTCACTGGAAGGACTGATGCTGAAGTTGAAATTCCAATTGCTGTGGCCACCTGATGCGAGGAACTGACTCATTTGAAAGGACCTTGGTGCTGGGAAAGATCGAAGGCATGAGGAGAAGGGGATGACAGAGGATGAGATGGTTGGATGGCATTACTGACTCAAGACATGAGCTTGAGTAAACTCCAGGAGCTGGTGATGGACAGGAAGGCCTGGTGTGCTGCAGTCCACGGGGTCACAAAGAGTCAGACACAACTGAGTGACTGAACTGAACTGAACTGCATCATTTGTTTCAGTTCTTTAATCCAGAAAGTTTGCTCCTTGTGGTATCTCTGCTCTTTGTTTCTCTTACATGGGCTGCTCTTTTTCTCAGTCACTCCACAGAAAATGCTTCTTCAGGAATAGAATGATGGGTGTCAAATAGAACAAATGATATGAAGGAAAAGTGAAAGTGTTAGTCACTCAGTTGTGTCCAGCTCTTTGTGACCCCATGGACTACATGTAGCCTGACAGGCTCCTCTGACCATGGAATTCTCCAGGCAAGAGTACTGGAGTGGGTAGGCAGTCCCTTCTCCAGGAGATCTTCTCAACCCAGGGATCCAACCCAGGTCCCCTGTATTGCAGGCAGATCCTTTACTGTCTAAGCCACCAGGGAAGCCCTTATATGAAGGAATTTCTAGCAAAATAAAGGGAGCAAGAGTTTCATTACTGGGGAAGCAGATTTTCCTTTAGAACTTACATCGTATGAAATTGGAGAAAGTGTGCTGGCATTGGGGTTTCATGGAGCCTCACCCCCAGATGGCCCTGACTTACCCTGAACAGAAGAGTCGCTGAGAGTGTGCCTGTTCATTTTCCACTTGACTGGAATCTGAAAACACAGAAATCTCACAAGAAACTTGGGTCTCACAAAGTTTCAAACCAAATTTTGCAGATTCAGGAGTGAAGTCAACTGAGCTTGATAAAATGGTATGCTTTGTTTTTTTCCCGCACCTCTAAAATGAACCATCTAAACCCCTTTCTATCAAGCACAGGGAGAGAATCATGTCTTATTCAACCATTCCCAGGTCCCTAGTTAGCAATAACCATAAGGAAAACCATTTAATTGCATTCTGTGAGGGTGGGAAGTGACAGTTGCCTCCTTTCCTATTCATTCTTACCTGCCTCTTGACCTCATGGAGACTGATTACTCTTTGATAAGAAAGCCCCTACTCACTGCTCCCCTAGACTATAGTAAACTGACATGGAATTTTGTCAGTATGTTGCCTCAGGAAAAGGTGCCATGTATTGGTTTAAATTGGCCTGTTACATACCATTTGATAGAGTCTGAAGCTTACTCAGAGAACAGTGAGCATTGCACAAAATGTGTGCTAGGGAGAGTTGCTCTGTTCTGTGAGCAGGTCATCTACAATTACTCCTTTGTCTCTTTTTAAGCTCCATTAGATTCCTTTCTCTCAATTTCTTAACTATCTGACTAAATATTTAAAATGTGAATTTATCTTGATATTATTCATGCATTTTGACTCAGCTCAAATACTAGTTATTTGGAGTTTGACACACTAAATAGTGAGACATTTCTTTTCTCCTTTTCCAATTGGAATGTGTTATCATCTATTCCTTGTGTTTTGTCCATAAAAGTGTTTAGTTATATTTAACATATTACAGGTTTTTCCTAATCATCTCTTCATATTTTTCATCATCTATAGTACATATAGCAGCACTATTTGTGCTGTGCTTAATCTCTTACTCATGTCCAACTCTTTGCAACCCCATGGACTATAGCCCACTAGGCTCCTCTGTCCATGAAGATTCTCTAGGGAAGAACACTGGAGTGGGTTTCCATGTCCTCCTCTAGGGATAGCTCTCTTTAAGTGCTGCTAAATAAGCACAGTGGTTGCCATGTGACAGCCATTGTTTTAAGACCTTATGAATGAAAGCATCTCAAAGTGTTAGTCGCTCAGTCACGTCTGATTCTTTGAGACTCCAAGGACTGCAGTTTGCCAGGCTTCTCTCATGGAATTCTCTAGGCAAGAATATAGGAGCGGCCTACCATTTCCTTCTCCAGAGGATCTTCCTGACCCAGGGATCGGACCCAGGTCTCTCCTGCATTGCAGGTGGATTCTTTACTGTCTGAATCACCATGGTTAAGACCTTAACATGTTATTAATTCATGTAATCCTAACAATCCAAAAAACTGGTAATATTGTTATCCTCCCTATGTAAGTTAAATAGTTTGACCAAGGACAGAAGCTAGTGAAAAGAATTCCATTCAAGCAGTTCAGCTGTGGAATCTATGCCCTTAACCACTCTACTACGCTGCCTCATCAACCTAATGATTTTCTTCAGGAATAATATATTTTAGGCTGCTATAGAGGGTTCTGGGAGGTTTTATATAAGACTTGTTACAGGAGTATACCATCCTCCCTTGTTCTTTTAAATAGCTGACTGCACTGAAACTACTTCTCTGTCAGTTAAGGAAATGTCTTAAAATCATCAAATGTTAAAGAAAGATCTTGTCACAAACACAACCCATTAAAAAATATATGTACAAACCCCACTTATATGAACAGTGAAATATACCTTATTTTCTTCAGATCATTTTAGACAAGTCTCAACCAGCAAGACAGGAGCTAAAATGATTGACTCAAAAAAGGTTTGCATTGAAAAGAAAGTGGAAAGCAAATCTGTACTCTATTATTTCAGTTCAGTTCAGTTCAGTTGCTCAGTCATGTCCAACTCTTTGCAACCCCATGAATTGCAGTACACCAGCCCTCCCTGTCCATCACCAACTCCTGGAGTTCATCCAAACTCATGTGCATTGAGTCGGTGATGCCATCGAGCCATCTCTCCTCTGTCGTCCCCTTCTCCTCCTGCCCCCAATCCCTGCCAGCAACAGGGTCTTTTCCAGAGTCAACTCTTAGCATGAGGTGGCCAAAGTATTAGAGTTTCAGCCTCACTGTCAGTCCTTCCAATGAACACTCAGGACTGATCTCCTTTAGGACAGACTGGTTGGATCTCCTGGCAGTCCAAGGAACTCGCAAGAGTCTTCTCCAACACCACAGTTTAAAAGCATCAATTCTTCGGCACTCAGCCTTCTTCACAGTTCAACTCTCACATCCATACATGACCACTGGAAAAACCATAGACTTGACTAGACAGACCTTGGTTGGCAAAGTAATGTCTCTGCTTTTTAACATGCTTTCTGGGTTGGTCATAACTTTCCTTCCAAGGAATAAACATCTTTCAATTTCATGGCTGCAGTCACCATCTGCAGTGATTTTGGAGCCCAGAAAAATAAAGTCTGACACTGTTTCCACTGTTTTCCCATCTATTTGCCATGAAGTGATGGGACCAGATGCCATGATCTTCGTTTTCTGAATGTTGAGCTTTAAGCCAACTTTTTCACTCTCCACTTTCATTTTCATCAAGAGGTCCTTTAGTTCCTCTTCATTTTCTGCCATAAGGGTGGTGTCATCTGTATATCTGAGGTTATTGATATTTCTCCCGGCAATCTTGATTCCAGCTTGTGCTTCTTATAGCCCAGCGTTTCTCATGATGTACTCTGCATATAAGTTAAATAAGCAGGGTGATAATATACAGCCTTGATGGATTCCTTTTCCTATATGGAACCAGTCCGTTGTTCCATGTCCAGTTCAGTTCTAACTGGTTCTTCCTGACCTGTGTATAGGTTTCTCAAGAGGCAGGTCAGGTGGTCTGGTATTCCCATCTCTTTCAGAATTTTCCAGTTTATTGTGATCCACACAGTCAAAGGCTTTGGCATAGTCAAGACAGCAGAAATAGATGTTTTTCTGGAACTCTCTTACTTTTTTGATGAATCAGTGGATGTTGACAATTTGATCTCTGGTTCCTCTGCCTTTCCTAAAACCAGCTTGAACATCTGGAAGTTCACCGTTCATGCACTGCTGAAGCCTGGCTTGGAGAATTTTGAGCATTATTTTACTAGTGTGTGAGATGAGTGCAATTGTGCGGTAGTTTGAGCATTCTTTGGCATTGCCTTTCTTTGGGATTGGAATGAAAACTGACCTTTTCCAGTCCTGTGGCCACTGCTGGGTTTTCCAAATTTGCTGGCATATTGAGTGCAGCACTTTTACAGCATCATCTTTCAGGATTTGAAATAGCTCCACTGGAATTCCATCACCTCCACTAACTTTGTTCATAGTGATGCTTTCTAAGGCCTACTTGACTTCACATTCCAGGATGTTTGGCTCTAGGTCAGTGATCACACCATCGTGATTATCTGGGTCATGAAGATCTTTTTTGTACAATTCTTCTGTATATTCTTGCCACCTCCTCTTAATATCTTCCGCTTCTGTTAGGTCCATACCATCTCTGTCCTTTATCAAGCCCATCTTTGCATGAAATGTTCCTCTGGTATCTCTAATTTTCTTGAAGAGATCTCTAGTCTTTCCCATTCTATTGTTTTCCTCTATTTCTTTGCATTGATTGCTGAGGAATGCTTCCTTATCTCTTCTTGCTATTCTTTGGAACTCTGCATTCAAATGGGGATATCTTTCGTTTTCTCCTTTGTTTTTGGCTTCTCTTCTTTTCACAGCTATTTGTAAGGTCTCCTCAGACATCCATTTTGCTTTTTTGCATTTCTTTTCCATGGGGAAGGTCTTGATCCCTGTCTCTTGTACAATGACACGAACCTCATTCCATAGTTCATCAGGTACTCTGTCTATCAGATCTAGTCCGTTAAATCTATTTCTCACTTCCACTCGGATAATTTCTGAGGCCTTTATTGTTGCTATTGAAGCGATGTGGGAGAAGCAAGAATTTCACATTGGGAATATTAAAATCAAGGGTGAGTTCTGATTGCCTTGATAGCTTATCCTATGCTTTATACGAAAGATAAATTACTACTGCATAGGTTGTGACTTCAGGATGGTATTTGTCTTTGATCTGTTGGTTGAGTCCCCCATCTGGTGGCTGAATTTTTCTTGAATGTTGCTACAGAGGAGATTCTAGGTCTCACACAACCCACAGTAATGTTTTCTAGACCTCAAGGGCTTCAGAATAAATTCTCTTTTATTTGAGGTTTCTCTTTAGAAATATTAAATGTTTTTCTTTCATTATGGCCTTAAGGAGTGATTACTTCCTCAAGGATTGAAAGTTTTCACATCTTATATGATCCTGCTGGGCTCTTTCCTTGAATGTTTCTCAAGTTGTGATCTGGGACCCACTCATCAACTGAGTGACTTATAAAATGCAGACTCCTGAACCTCATCCTAGAAGCACTTACTCAAATCCTCTGAGATGAGACTCAAGAACCTGTATTTTAAATGAATATTTCATGTGGGTTTTGCATATTTAACACCAGGGAATCTTGGGAAAGGGCCTTAATGTGGCTGCTTTTTAATATATTACTAATGGGCTTCTCTGGTGGCTCAGAGGTAAAGAATCCATCTGTCAAGCAGGAAATGTGGGTTCAGTCCCTGGGTCAGGAAGATCCCGTGGAGAAGGAAACATCAATCCACTCCAGTACTCTTGTCTGGAAAATCCCATGGACAGAGGAGTCTGGAGGGGTACAGTTCATGGGGTCATAAAAAGAGTTGGACATGACTTAGTGACTAAACAATAATAACAATAGCATTACTTTGAGGTAGGGGGAAAGTTTCAAATGCTAAGTAAAGGGAAATTATTACAGAGGCATCAGTGAAGTAAAGAGGTTATCTCTTCTCCAAAGTGTTCTGCAGATAAGAGTATTTGTACTTGCTCGTAGACATAAAATCTGATATAATTCCTTTGGTAGCGTCTTCAGCTTTTGTACTTGCCCATAGACAAGAATCTGCTATAATTCCTTTGGTAGCCTCTTCAAGCATTTGTGGAAGAAAGGTTTAAAGCACACACAAACATCTCTTTAATTTTTATATTAGTCATATTCCTCCATGCCCTTTTATGAAAAAAAAAATCTGCCAGGATATCCGTTTACCTGCAGCTTTGTGAAATAGAAAGTTTTTGTTCAAAGATCACTGTCCTTTTTCTTTCTTTCTTTATTTCTTTTTTTTTTTTAATAAAAACAAATGTCATCAGGTAAGATAGAGGATGAAATGACAGAGGCTGATACTAACTTATTGAGTCCTGCACAAAACTAAGATTGTAAATAAAAACATTTGAGAGACTTCAAAAATATTTTCAGTGTATAAACAGATTGTCTTATTCTCATTGAACAAGGTATCTGAGCTTACTTGTTTCAGCTGAATGCCTTTCCTTGATTTTCTTGTATGATTCAGTTGTAAACAGCAGATACTTTCAGGTGATTAAAACACATTCACAACAATGTGAATATATTTTTTAAATGCTTTTCTATTTCAGTCCACCTGTCATAAAATAATGCAAAAGTAAACACAAAGATGCTTTATCTTTAACAACAATGGGCTTCCCCAGTGGCTCAGATGGTAAAGAATCCCCCTGCAATGCAGGAGAACTGTGTTCCATCCCTGGGTCAGGAAAATCCCCTAATGAAGGGATAGCTACCCACTCCAGTATTCTTGCTTGGAGAATTCCATGGATAGAGGAGCCTGGTGGGTTACAGTCTATGGATTCACAAAGAGTTGGGCATGACTGAGTGACTAACACTAACAACAATAACAAAATAATAGAAAACTATCTTCATAGAGTTATACATGCTGCCATTGCTTTCCAGGATGACAAGCACTTTCCTTTAAGGCTTTGGTGGATAATTTTGTAAGTCAATAATTTTCCTGGACAATGCCTTTTCCCTGAAGGTAGCTGATTCCATTTGGTCCCTGAACCACAGACATAATCACATCACTGTATTTCCCCTGTGATATTTACTTTTTTTTCTCACAGATAGGGTGGGATACAACTGACTTCAGGAACAAGGTATTTGAAATTAAACTTTACAAAAACATAAATATTTAGAGGTTATGTTATAGTCAAGGCACAGGAAATAAATAAACTATAGAACAATATTGTAACTGTTTATTTAAATTAAATTGTAATGTTAGATATTCTAAAAGGAAAAATAATATGCAAACATAAAACTAGGATTAATGAGGATTTTCTAGATTATGAGTTCTTGAAAAGATGCTATTTATCTTTGTTTATCCAAGTAGCAAGAGCATAAAGTCTAGAACTTACATTATAGAAGCACACAGGATGAGTTTGTAAACTAGTTCTGCTATTCACTACTTACTACATATGTTTGACTAAATTACTTAAGTTTTGTCATGTACATAATGGGAATAATAATGGTACTTATCTCATTATAGTCTGTAAGTATTACATGATATAATGAACATGCAATTCTTGACATTTTTCTTGACATATTCTAAACTTCAATGTTAATTATTGCTATTTATCAGTACAGAATGAAAAAGAGCTTAACAGTTAAATGAAGGCTATTTTAATACTATTATATATACTCTAACCTTCTTGGGTCTAGATTGTCTCCAACTATACATATTATTTTTCTCACCTTGATCTCTCTGACTGAAATTCCCTTTAAAGCAATTTACTATACAGGAAATTCCTTACTTATTGTTGAAACATGGAGGACAAGCATAATAAAATGCTAAAAAAAAAATGTTCTCAGAGATTTTTAACTCTGAAAGCAACAAATACATAACAAGAAAGCTATAAATGCTTTCTTAATAGTATAGCCCAATTGCCAAGGGAGCAGTATTTGACCCTAAATTACTGATTCCTCAAAGGGAGCATTTTTGCTACCAAAGAGTTTAGCAATGTCTGGAGACATTTTTGTTTCTTACAACTTGACAGAGAGTTGTTCTAATAGGTAGAAGCCAGACATGTTGATACACATTGTAAGCCACTTGGTAGTCCCCATAGCAAATAAACATCTAGCTTTAAATTTCAATAGTGCACATATTGAAAAACTTGGCTAATCTGATAAAATACAAATATATTTAAAGAAAGAGAAAAAGGCATCATTTAAATTCTTTTAAGTAACTTTTTTAAAAAATTTATACTCACTAAGAAATCTATCAATACGGCTTCTCTGTAGATTTTTTGGAAAAGCTGGCTCAAGATTCTGCCCTACATGAAGTCATTTGATGTAGGTAGACATTCTCAACATTTAGACAAGGATGAGATCTATTTTTAAAGTAAGTCAATCCTGAATATTCTTTAGAAGGACTGATGCTGAAGCTGAAACTCCAATACTTTGGCCACCTGATGGGAAGAACTGACTCACTGGAAAAAATCCTGATGCTGGGAAAGATTGAAGGCAGGAGGAGAAGGGGACGACAGAGGTTAAGTCAGTTGGATAGCATCATTGACTCGATGGACATGAGTTTAAGCAAGCTCTGGGAGTTGATGATGGACAGGGAGGCCTGGCATGCTGCAGTCCATGGAGTCACAAAGAATTGGACACGACTGAGTGACTGAACTGAACTGAAGATCTATTTTTATTTATTTATAAACCTGAAGTTCAGACTCCTGGACAAAGTAAATATTAAATTTTAAACTGTATGGAAAGATGTTTAACTTCTGATTCAACTTTTCTAAGAGCTATAGAGCTATTTAGCCTATCTTTTTCATCTCGAGTGAGTTTTGGTAGTTTGTGTCTTGCTAAGATTCAGTTCAGTTCAGTCACTCAGTCGTGTCCAACTTTTTGTAACCCCAGGTACTGCAGCATGCCAAGCCTCTCTGTCCATCACCAGCTCCCAGAGCTTGCTCAAACTCATGTCCATTGAGTCAGTGATGCCATCCAACCATCTCATCCTCTATTGTCCCTGCCTCCTCCTGCCTTCAATTTTTCCTAGCATCAGGGTCTTTTCCAATGAGTCGGTTCTTGACATCATGTGGCCAAAGTTTCAGCTTTAGCATCAGTCCTTCCAGTGAACATTCAGGACTGATTTCCTTTAGGATGGACTGGTTGGACCTCCTTGCAGTCCAAGGGATTCTCAAGAATCTTCTCCAACACCACAGTTCAAAAGCATCAATTCTTCGGTGCTCAGCCTTCTTTATAGTCCAACTCTCCACATCCATCAGAGAAGGCAACGGCGACCCACTCCAGTATTCTTGCCTGGAAAATAAACGGAGGAGCCTGGTAGGCTGAGTCCATGCGGTTGCTAGGAGTGGGACACGACTGAATTTCTTCACTTTTCACTTTGATGCATTGGAGAAGGAAATGGCAACCCACTCCAGTGTTCTTGCCTGGAGAATCCCAGGGACAGGGGAGCCTGGTGGGCTGCTGTCTATGGGGTCGCACAGAGTCGGACACGACTGAAGTGATTTAGCAGCAGCAGCTCACATCCATACATGACTACTGGAAAAACCATAGTTTTAACTAGATGGACCTTTGTTGGCAAAATAATGTCTCTGCTTTTTAATGTGCTGTCTAGGTTGGTCATAGTTTTTCTTCCAAGGGAGCAAGTGTCTTTTAATTTCATGGCTGCAGTCACCATCTGCAGTGATTTTAGAGCCCCTCCAAAAATAAAGTTTCTCACTGTTTCCATTATTTCCCCATCAATTAGCCATGAAATGATAGGACTGGATGCCATGGTCTTAGTTTTCTGAATGTTGAGTTTTAAGCCAGTTTTTTCGCTATTCTCTTTCTCCTTCATCAAGAGGCTCTTTAGTTCCTCTTTGCTTTATGCCATAAGGGTGGTGTCATGTGTATATCTGAGGTTATTGATATTTCTCCCGTCAATCTTGATTCCAGCTTGTGCTTCATCCAGCCCGGCATTTCACGTAATGTACTCTGCATATAAGCTAAATAAGCAAGGTGACAATATACAACTTTGAAGTACTCCTTTCCCAATTTGGAACCAGTCTGTTGTTCCATGTCTTGCTAAGATTAGATTGCTTCAATAAGATACAATTAAATTTGTTCAAAATACTTTGTTATTATTCTCATAATATGTGAAGAATCTGAGTATCATTGCTTCTCACATTTCTTATGGTATAACATTTCTTGTTCTTTTTTTTTTTTTCCTTAACCATGACCAACTTGGCTAGTTTATCAGTCTTATTGACCTTCTCAAAGACTCTGCTTTTGGTTCCAAATATTTTCTTTATTATTTCTCTGTTTTTTAAAAAATAACTATTTCATTATTTTACAATTATTTTGTTACCTTTCTCCTCCTTTGATGCTAATTTGATCTTC
Organism: Bos indicus x Bos taurus; assembly: GCF_003369695.1. NCBI lineage: Eukaryota > Metazoa > Chordata > Mammalia > Artiodactyla > Bovidae > Bos > Bos indicus x Bos taurus. Next base: position 65,594,190 of record NC_040078.1, on the reverse strand, counting down.
TTTTTCTAGTTTCTTAAGGTAAAAGCTAAGATCATTGAGTTTATGCTGTTCTTCTTTTCTAAGAATTTAGAGATATGATATTTCCTTTAAGTACCTCTTTAGTGGCATCCTACAAATTTTGATATTGTGTTTTCATTTTCATTCAGAGAAAAATAATTTTTCATATCCCTTTCATTCTTTCTTTGACCATGATTATTTACAATATGCTATTTATTTTGCAAATATTTTGATATTTATCACAAATCTTTCTATTTTGGATTTCTAAATTATTTATTTGTATACACAGGTATACTTTTAGTTACTTAATACTTTTAAATGTATTAAGGTTTCCTTTATGGCTAAGGATATGGGCTATCCTGGTAATGATTCTGTGTGATCTAGAAAAGTATTTATATTCCCTATTGTTTGTAGGGTTTTCTATAAGAGTTAATTAAGTAAGATAGTGGATAGTTTTGTTCACTTGTTACTGCAAATAGTGAACTTGTCAACATAAATGTTCAACTGTAGACTCCTGCCTAGGAAACTACTTGGGTTCTAAGGCAAGCTCTTCTTTCTCATTAATGAAATTTTGGGGAATTTTGGCTCAGTTTTCCCTTAGGACTCAATCAAATGTTACCTACTTTAAGAAGCCCTCTTTGATTTATTATTTTAAAAACTTACAATATTGTTTACATTGACAGTATATTTAATTATCTATATTTATTTTCATGCTTTTTTGTACCTTGAGAAAAAAATCTAGTTCATATTTATCTGCATTTACCTAGCAGATGGTGGAGAAGGCAACGGCACCCCACTCCAGTACTCTTGCCTGGAAAATCCCATGGACGGAGGAGCCTGGTGGGCTGCAGTCCATGGGGTCGCTAAGAGTCTGGCACAACTGAGTAATTTCACTTTCACATTCATGCATTGGACAAGGAAATGCAACCCACTCCAGTATTCTTGCCTGGAGAATCCCAGGGACAGAGGAGCCTAGTAGGCTGCTATCTGTGGTGTTGCACAGAGTCGGACACAACTGAAGTGACTTAGCAGCACCTGGTAGAGATCTTACAATATGGCAGGTGTTCAAAAATGTTGTGTCTTTTAAAACCCTTGTGTTTATCATAATGTTGAGTAGCATTTGCACAAACATTGATATTTGTGAGTAAATAGATTCCTTGTAGTATATTCTAAACCAGTGACCATCCAATATTACTTTGAATACTTCTAAACATATGCAGCTTGCCTTGTGGCTCAGATGGTAAAGAAACTGCCTGTATTGTAGGAGACTCATGTTAGATCCCTGGGTTGCGAAGATCCCCTAGAGAAGACAATGGCAACCCACTCCAGTCTTGCCTAGAGTATCCCATGGACAGAGGAGCCTGGTGGGCCACAGTCCATGGGGTTGCAAAGAGTCAGACACGACTGAGCAACTAACACTTTCACTCCAGAACTAACTTATTGCATGCTTGAATAGTTCTGTTAAATTTTTTTCTTATGTTATATTAAAATATGCCTTGTTGTTATTTGTATCCAGAAAAAAGAGATGCACCTTCTTGTCTTGTTTATTCTGTCTCACTTCTCTTAGCCATTTCTCTGTCATACTAAGAATTTCCAGAGTCTTTATTCTTTTTAATGGCTGAGAAATACTCCATTGTGTATATGTGCCACAGCTTTCTTATCCATTCATCTGCCGATGGACATCTAGGTTGCTTCCCTGTCCTGGCTATTATAAACAGTGCTGCGATGAACATTGGGGTACACATGTCTCTTTCCCTTCTGGTTTCCTCTGTGTGTATGCCCAGCAGTGGGATTTCTGGGTCATAAGGCAGTTCTATTTCCGGTTTTTTAAGGAATCTCCACACTGTTCTCCATAGTGGCTGTACTAGTTTGCATTCCCACCAACAGTGTAAGAGGGTTCCCTTTTCTCTACACCCTCTCCAGCATTTATTGCTTGTAGACTTTTGGATCGCAGCCATTCTGACTGGTGTGAAATGGTACCTCATAGTGGTTTTGATTTGCATTTCTGTGATAATGAGTGACGTTGAGCATCTTTTCATGTGTTTGTTAACCATCTGTATGTCTTCTTTGGAGAAATGTCTATTTAGTTCTTTGGTCCATTTTTTGATTGGGTCATTTATTTTTCTGGAATTGAGCTGTAGGAGTTGCTTGTATATTTTTGAGATTAGTTGTTTGTCAGTTGCTTCATTTGCTATTATTTTCTCCCATTCTGAAGGCTGTCTTTTCACCTTGCTTATAGTTTCCTTTGTTGCACAGAAGCTTTTAAGTTTAATTAGGTCCCATTTGTTTAGTTTTGCTTTTATTTCCAATATTCTGGGAGGTGGGTCATAGAGGATCCTGCTGTTATGTATATTGGAGATTGTTTTGCCTATGTTCTCCTCTAGGAGTTTTATGGTTTCTGGTCTTACGTTTAGATCTTTAATCCATTTTGAGTTTATTTTTGTGTATGGTGTTAGAAAGTGTTCTAGTTTCATTCTTTTACAAGTGGTTGACCAGTTTTCCCAGCACCACTTGTTAAAGAGATTGTCTTTAATCCATTGTATATTCTTGCCTCCTTTGTCAAAGATAAGGTGTCCATAGGTGTGTGGATTTATCTCTGGGGTTTCTATTTTGTTCCATTGATCTATATTTCTGTCTTTGTGCCAGTACCATACTGTCTTGATGACTGTGGCTTTGTAGTAGAGCCTGAAGTCAGGCAGGTTGATTCCTCCAGTTCCATTCTTCTTTCTCAAGACTGCTTTGGCTATTTGAGGTTTTTTTGTATTTCCATACAAATTGTGAAATTATTTGTTCTAGCTCTGTGAAGAATACCGTTGGTAGCTTGATAAGGATTGCACTGAATCTATAAATTGCTTTGGGTAGTATACTCATTTTCACTATATTGATTCTTCCAATCCATGAACATGGTATATTTCTCCATCTATTAGTGTCCTCTTTGATTTCTTTCACCAGTGTTTTATAGTTTGCTATATATAGGTCTTTAGTTTCTTTAGGTAGATATATTCCTAAGTATTTTATTCTTTCCGTTGCAATGGTGAATGGAATTGTTTCCTTAATTTTTCTTTCTATTTTCTCATTATTAGTGTATAGGAATGCAAGGGATTTCTGTGTGTTGATTTTATATCCTGCAACTTTACTATATTCATTGATCAGTTCTAGTAATTTTCTGGTGGAGTCTTTAGGGTTTTCTATGTAGAGGATCATCTCATCTGCAAACAGTGAGAGTTTTACTTCTTTCCAATTTGGATTTCTTTTATTTCTTTTCTGCTCTGATTGCTGTGGCCAAAACTTCCAAAACTATGTTGAATAGTAATAGTGAAAGTGGGCACCCTTGTCTTGTTCCTGACTTTTGGGGGAATGCTTTCAAATTTTCACCATTGAGGATAATGTTTGCTGTGGGTTTGTCATATATAGCTTTTATTATGTTGAGGTATGTTCCTTCTATTCCTGCTTTCTGGAGAGTTTTTATCATGAATGGATGTTGAATTTTGTCAAAGGCTTTCTCTGCATCTATTGAGATAATCATATGGTTTTTATTTTTCAATTTGTTAATGTGGTGTATTACATGGATTGATTTGCAGATATTGAAGAATCCTTGCATCCCTGGGATAAAGCCCACTTGGTCATGGTGTATGATCTTTTTAATGTGTTGTTGGATTCTAATTGCTAGAATTTTGTTAAGGATTTTTGCATCTATGTTCATCAGTGATATTGTCCTGTAGTTTTCTTTTTTTGTGGCATCTTTGTCAGGTTTTGATATTAGGGTGATGGTGGCCTCATAGAATGAGTTTCGAAATTTACCTTCCTCTTCAATTTTCTGGAAGAGTTTGAGCAGGATAGGTGTTAGCTCTTCTCTAAATTTTTGGTAGAATTCAGCTGTGAAGCCGTCTGGACATGGGCTTTTGTTTGCTGGAAGATTTCTGATTACAGTTTCAATTTCCATGCTTGTGATGGGTCTGTTGCTGCCAAATCCCTTCAGTCGTGTCCAACTCTGTGCGACCCCATAGACGGTAGCCCACCAGGCTCCCCCGTCCCTGGGATTCTCCAGGCAAGAACACTGGAGTGGGTTGCCATTTCCTTCTCCAATGCATGAAAGTGAAGTTGCTCAGTCAGGTCCGACTCTTCGCAACCCCATGGACTGCAGCCTACCAGGCTCCTCCGCCCATGGGATTCTCCAGGCAAGAGTACTGGAGTGGGGTGCCATTGCCTTCTCCGGATGGGTCTGTTAAGATTTTCTATTTCTTCCTGGTCCAGTTTTGGAAAGTTGTACTTTTCTAAGAATTTGTCCATTTCTTCCACGTTGTCCATTTTATTGGCATATAATTGCTGATAGTAGTCTCTTATGATCCTTTGTATTTCTGTGTTGTCTGTTGTGATCTCTCTATTTTCATTTCTAATTTTATTGATTTGATTTTTCTCCCTTTGTTTCTTGATGAGTCTGGCTAATGGTTTGTCAATTTTGTTTATCCTTTCAAAGAACCAGCTTTTGGCTTTGTTGATTTTTGCTATGGTCTCTTTTGTTTCTTTTGCATTTATTTCTGCCCTAATTTTTAAGATTTCTTTCCTTCTACTAACCCTGGGGTAATAGCTCAGTAGGTAAAGAATCTGCCTGCAATGCAGGAGATGTGGGTTCAATCCCCAGGTAGGGAAGATGCCCTGGAGAAGGGAAAGGCTACCCACTCCAGTATTCTGGCATGGTCTGGAGAATTTCATGGGCCGTATAGACCATGGGGTCACAAAGAGTCAGACATGACTGGGTGTTCTTTGGAAGGACTGATGCTAAAGCTGAAACTCCAATACTTTGGCCACCTCATGTGAAGAGTTGACTCATTGTAAAAGACCCTGATGCTGGGAGGAACTAAGGGCAGGAGGAGAAGGGGACAACAGAGGATGAGGTGGCTGGATGGCATCACTGACTCGATGGACATGAGTTTGGGTGAACTCCAGGAGTTGGTAATGGACAGGGAGGCCTGGTATGCTGCAATTCATGGGGTCGCAAAGAGTCAGACATGACTGACCGACTGAACTGAACTGAACTGAACTGATAGCCAATCAACAAACAATGTTGTGATAGTTTAAGGTGAACAGCAAAAGGATTCAGCTATACATATACATGTATTCATTCTCCCCCAAACTCCCCTCCCATCCAACCTGGCACATAACATTGAGCATAACATTTCCATGTGCTATACAGAAGGAGAGAAGGGATAATTAGTGAGTTTGGGATGTACATGTACACACTGTTATATTGAAAATGGAGCTATATTGAAAACAAGGACCTACTGTATAGCTCATAGAACTCTCCTCAAAGTTATGTCCATTCCTTTTGTATGGCATTGCTTGGTGACCATCACCATTATATTTATTTTACTCATGTAGAGATGCATACTCTAAATTCTCAGTGTATGTAAGCAGTTTTCTATGCCTCTTATGATCATATACTATCTTGAACTGAATGCTATGCTTCTATATTCAGTCATAGAAAGAGTGGAAGAGAGGAGAGATGAAAAACATAGAGGTTGTCTCTTCTCTAACTCATATCCAGGGTCACCATACATCTTTCTGCAGGTTGTTCATTGCACAGTAGTATCCTGCTAAAGCTTGCTAGGTGGCTCAGTGGTAAAGATCCACCTGCCAATGCAGGAGACATAGGTTCAATCTTTGGGTTGGGAATATTCCTGGACATGGAATGGCTACCCATCTCAGTATTCATGCCTGGAGAATCCCAAGGACAGAGGAGTCTGGCTGGCTAGACCATGAACTTGCAAAGAGTCATACATGTATGAGCACACACATGTTCAGCTAAAGGGGAGAGTGAAGTATAAAATTAAATTTTGACTCTGTTGACCATATCTTTTACTTGAATCTAGGGCCTGCTTGTCCACCCAGTATAAGGAGTACCTTCTTCAAATTTGAACCAGGTTTGGGTTCTTAGAATTTGGGTCTACCCCAAGAGAGACATCTTTGTATAATTATCATAATAGTACTGTATATTTTTATCACATCCCTCTTATCATCCATCCCTTACATTAATGGCAAGAAAAAGTGAAAAAAATGAAAGCAGCTCAGTCATGTCTGACTCTTTGTGATCCCATGGCCTATACAGTCCATGGAATTCTCCAGGCCAGAATAATGGAGTGGGTAGTGTTCCCTTCTCCAGGGAATCTTCCCAGCAGAGGGATCAAACCCAGGTCTCCTGCATTGCAGGTGGATAGTTTACCAGTTGAACCACCAGGGAAGCCCCAAATGACAAGAAATTATACCTAAAGTGGCAAAGTCACTCACCCCAAGCTGCATAAGCAGTACATATTTCCCATAAAAAGTACTATTGAAATCACATTCTGTGTGAAATCTCTTATTTTGGTTTTTGCCTGTGCTTTCTCCCTTATTTATATTTAACAATATTTGGTCCAGATGCTTATTCAAGCAAGACTTTGTGGGCTTAGATTTTGTTTCTTGTGTCATGGGTTCAAATCTGTAAAATAACTTCCAATCCTAATAAATTTGAACATGAAATTGTCAGATGGGAAAATCCAGAACACAGATATTGCAGGAATAAAGGGTACACTTGATGATGTGAGGCAATTTGATTCACTGTTGTGGTTAAATCCATATTTAATTTCTGGACAGCTTCACCATTGCTAGGTTAGTGAAGACAGGCCATATACTTGTAATGATTTTTACCACAAGGTTTATAGAAATATCAGAATAAAAGTGGACATCACATCAGATGCAAAGAAGAAGTTACAAAGTGAAATGTATTAAAAATTAATTTTCTGAAACCCATTGTATTTGCATAATATACTTTATGTATTATTTCATTTTCTTTCTGCTATAAAATTCATTAATTTTAATCCAGGATTAATACAACAAGAAGAAGAGAATTGGTTTTCTGTAGCATCTTCCCTACTCAACATATCCTAATGTACTTTATAAATAATGAATGAGATACCGTTAGAGTAGGGACTCTGTAGGCAAACAGAGTAGCCATCATATAAACTGGAAATAATTCTCAAAAAAGATAAATATGAAAATGAAAGCCCTTTATGCCCTTTCTTTTGTTCTTCTAAGTTTTTGGTAAAACTTTTAATAAGTTGTTGTCTGGAAGTAAATGTCATGTCTAAAGAGAGGGAAATGGGAAAGGCTATGGGAAAGGATATGGGAAAATGCATTAATCAGGGTTGTATTTGTAGGTCATGATAATCATTTATTAGTCTAAATAAGACTGCTGGGTTTTTTTCACTTCTAGAACTTATCCTTCTAAAAACAATTTTTGGCTGAGGTCAAAGCCCCTGCCAAACAATCCAAGATAGTTTCCATATAGCTTCCAGAGACTTATGAAATTCAAGCATATTGTCTTTTACTAGAGGCAATCACATATAAAGTAAACTATGGTGAGTCTACCCCAAACAGGTTTTTTAAGCTAAAAACAGAATTCAAATATAACCAAAATGATGACTCTGTGAATAGCAGTTTCCCACTGATTACCTTTAGCATTTCTCTCTCTGATATAAAAGCAAAATGATTTGTGGAAATACAGCCATAGATTGAACACTGTGATGGGAGATGGAGCCATGGGTGAACTTGGGAAAAGTTTCTTTTTAGCCCAAATTTCCTGACTACCTCTAAATTTACTCTTATTAGAGTGATTATCCAACTTAAAAATATTTAATTTGATATTTCTTCTTTAGAAAAATAACTGCTTGAAGCCTTGCCATTGTTTCAAAGAAGAAAAATGTTCTCTGTTGAGGAAAGATTAAGCAAGATGATGTGTTTCTACATTTGTAGAGATTAAAGAAGTGGCAAGAGCACACAGAAGAACTATACAAAAAGGTCTTAATGATCTGGACAATCACGATAGTGTGGACACTCACCTAGTGCCAGACATTTTGGAGTGTGAACTCAAGTGGTCCTTAAGAAGCATTACTACAAATAAAGCTAGTAGAGGTGGTGGAAATCCAGTTAAGCTATTTAAATTCCTAAAAGATGATGCTGTTAAAGTGCTTCACTCAGTATGTCAGCAAATTTGGAAAACTCAGCAATGGCCTGGAAAAAGTCAGTTTTTATTCCAATCTCAAAAAGGCAATTCCAAAGCATGTTCAAACTACTGTATAATTCCATTCACTTCACATGCTAGCAAAGTCATACTCAAAAAGTCCTTCAAGCCAGTTTTCAGCAGTACATGAACTGAGAACTGCCAGATATACAAGCTAGATTTAGTAGACAGTGAAACCAGAGATCAAATTGCCAATATCCACTGGATCATAAAGAAAGCAAGGGAATTCCTGAAAAACATCAACTCTGTTTCATTGACTATGCTAAAGCCTTTGACTGTGTGGATCACAACAGGCTGTGGCAAATTCTTAAAGATTTGGGAATACCAGACCACCTTATTTGTCTTCTGAGAAACCTGAATGCAGGTCAAAAAGAAACAAGTTAATATTGGATTTGGAAAAGCTGAATGGTTCAAAATTGGGAAAGGAGTATGTCAAGGCTGTATATCACCATCCTGTTTGCTTAACTTATATGCAGAGTACATCATGAAAAATGTCAGGCTGGATGAATAATGTGCTGTAATCAAGATTGCCAGGAGAAATATCCACAACTTCAGATACTCAGATGATACCACTCTAATGGCAGAAGGTGAAGATGAACTAAAGGGTGTCTTGATGAAGTTGAAAGAGGAGAGTAAAAAAGCTGTCTTAAAACTCAACATTCATTTTGATATTTGGCAAAACTAATACAATATTGTAAAGTTTAAAAATAAAATAAAATTTAAAAAAAAAGAAAAAACACACACACACACACAAAAAAACAAAACTCAACATTCAAAAAATGAAGATCATGGCATCCGGTGCCATCACTTCATGGCAAATAGAAGGGGAAAAAATGGAAGCAATGACAGATTTTCTTTACTTGGGCTCCAAAATCACTGTGGACAGTGACTACAGCCATAAAATTAAAAGACACTTACTCATTTTGAGAAAAGCTATGATAAATCTAGTTCAGTTCAGTTCATTTCAGTTCAGTCGCTCAGTTGTGTCCGACTGTTTGCGACCCCATGAATCACAGCATGCCAGGCCTCCCTGTCCATCACCATCTCCCGGAGTTCACTCAAACTCACGTCCATCAAGTCGGTGATGCCATCCAGCCATCTCATGCTCTGGCGTCCCCTTCTCCTCCTGCCCCCAATCCCTCTCAGCATCAGAGTCTTTTCCAGTGAGTCAACTCTTTGCATGAGGTGGCCAAAGTACTGGAGTTTCAGCTTTAGCATAATTCCTTCCAAAGAAATCCCAGGGCTGATCTTCAGAATGGACTGGTTGGATCTCCTTGCTCAATGATAAATATAGACAGTGTATTAAAAAGCAGAGACATCACTTTGCTGACAAAGGTCAGTATAGTAAAAGCTATTGTTTTCCCAGTAGTCATATACAGTTGTGAGAATTGGACTATAAAGAAGGCTGAACATGGAAGAACTGATGGTTTTTAATTGTGCTGGAGAAAACTCTTAAGAGTCCCTTGGACTGCATGGAGATCAAACAAGTCAATCTTGATGGAAGTCAATCCTGAATATTCATTGGAAGGATTGATGCTGAAGCTGAAACTCCAATACTTTGGCCACCTGATGTGAAGAGTCCCTGATGTGTAGTCCATTGGAAAAGACCCTGATGCTGGGAAAGATTGAAGGCAAAAGGAGAAGGGGGCAGCAGAGGATGAGATGGTTAGATAGCATCACCAACTTAATGGACATGAACTTGAGCAAACTGGGAGATAGTGAAAGACAAAAGATCCTGGGATGTTGCAGTCCATGGGGACACAAAGAGTCGGACACAACTTAGTGACTGAACAACAACCACAATATATATTAATTTAGAGACCTAATGCATTAGCATTCAATACATCTGTCAGAGGCCATATTTGTCAGATCAGATGAATCCAAAAGAAATAATCTTTGTGGCTCAAAGTTGAAGAGTAGAAGCCAGACTGAATAAGACTTGAATCAGTCATTCAAATGGCTGGGAGTTCTTGTGGTCTAATGGGTGTCCATTGCTTTGCAGTTGGGTTGTAAAGGAGTCACGAATTGTCCCCAAAGACAGCTCCCAGAGTCAAACAAGAAGTCTCTCAAGAGAATAAGATGACATAAGAGTTGCAAAGTCAAGCTGATCAGAGCCAGATCTTGAGGCAGACTTGGAGGCACAAAATGAAACTAAAATTAGAGGACTTGGTCTGAGTCATTCAAATGAGGTAGTGGTCTAAGGTAAGCAAACTTTCTGTGAAGAGTTACAAATATTTTTTTTTTTTGTTGATTATATGATCTCTGTGGCACCTACTGTATACCATTGTAGTGTGAAGGAGCCCATAGACAATGCATGAAAGAATGGATGTGGCTGCATTCCAATGAGCCTTTACAAGCATAAAAAGATGGTGGTCTATATTTGGCTCTTAGGTCATAATTGCCAATCTCTGGTATAAACAACAATGCTGGTTTAAAGTAATCTATAGTTGAACAGCAGTCATATTGTAAGGGAATGGGACATGAGGCCTATGTGTAGTCCATATAAGCCCCTGTAGACTAGCATTCTTCAGAGAAAGTACTGCTATGGGAAGACTTATACTGGGAATTGGTCTTTAGTAAATACCCTTATTTATTGTGTGTGGATCACAATAAACTGTGGGAAATTCTTCAAGAGATAGGAATACCAGACCACCTGACCTGCCTCTTGACAAATCTGTATGTAGGTCAGGAAGCAACAGTTAGAACTGGACATGGAAAAACAGACTGGCTCCAAATAGGAAAAGGAGTACATCAAGGCTGTATACTGTCACCCTGCTTATTTAACTTATATGCAGAGTACATCATGAGAAAAGCTGGGCTGGATGAAGCACAAGCTGGAATCAAGATTGCTGGGAGAAATATCAATAACCTCATATATGCAGATGACACCACCCTTATGGCAGAAAGTGAAGAGGAACTAAAAAGCCTCTTGATGAAAGTGAAAAAGGAGAGTGAAAAAGTTGGCTTAAAGCTCAACATTCAGAAAACAAAGATCATGACATCTGGTCCCATCACTTCATGAGAAATAGGCGGGGAAACAGTGGAAACAGTGTCAGACTTTATTTGTTTGGGGCTCCAAAATCACTGCAGATGGTGCCTACAGCCATGAAATTAAAAGACGCTTACTCCTTGGAAAAAAAGTTATGACCAACCTAGATAGCATATTAAAAAGCAGAGACATTACTTTGCCAACAAAGGTTCGTCTAGTCCAGGCTATGGTTTTTCCAGTGGTCATGTATGGATGTGAGAGTTGGACTGTGAAGAAGGCTGAGCGCCGAAGAATTGATGCTGTAGAACTGTGGTATTGGAGAAGACTCCTGAGAGTCCCTTGGACTGCAAGGAGATCCAACCATTCCATTCTAAAGGAGTGCCCTGGGATTTCTTTGGAAGGAATGATGCTAAAGCTGAAACTCACGCGAAGAATTGACTCATTGGAAAAGACTCTGATGCTGGCAGGGATTGGGGGCAGGAGGAGAAGGGGACGACAGAGGATGAGATGGCTGGATGGCATCACCGACTTAATGGATGTGAGTTTGAGTGAACTCCGGGAGTTGGTGATGGACAGGGAGGCCTGGCATGCTATGATTCATGGGGTCACTAAGAGTCGGACATGACTGAGTGACTGAACTGAACTGAACTGTCTTATTTAATCCTTGAGAATGTATATATGACAAATGGCAACCCACTCCAGTATCTTTGCCTGGAGAATCCCATGGACAGAGGAGGCTGGTGGGCTACAGTGTATGGGGTAGCAAAGAGTTGGACATGACTGAATGACTAACATACACACAGAAAGGATATCTGATGAACTTGTGGTGTTGATATATACTAGCAATGATTTAATGTAATATACCTGACTAAAATTATGATTAATACAGAAGCATATGTATATGTATGTTTATGGGTTATAAAAATATGCAAAAAACTTCACCAGTCAGGGGAAAAAAATCAGTGCCCAGAGAACAAAGAGAAAACAAGGATAATTATGAATAAACTCATCAGTCCATGTTTAAGCCTTAAAACAAACTCCAAATGGAAGAACAGCCAAATATATTTTTGAGGCCTAGAGGCTAAACTTTTTTATGTTGAGATCTTTTTGAAAATATAAACTTTGAGTTATTGCTAAAATATGTTTAATCTTTACAGGTCTTTTAGATATTTGTGTATTTTGTTCATAAAACAGTATATATATACATATCTTTATTTTGTTTCTTATTCTTCAGCTGCAATAATCCTAAATGACAGAGTCATACTATCTACTTGTACAGAATTATAATATCAAGGAGTTAGAATGAAATGTAGGTCTTTTTAAGGTCTTTCTCAAAAATTATGCTTCTATCTTTCTGAGGAAAGATAATCTTCCTTAGAATGCTAACATTTTAGTCTGTTCCATTTGCTTGAGTTTAGTTTGTATGAATTGACATTGCCATTATAATCATAATAATCACTATCACACCAGACATGGGTAAAATATTGATATATTTTGCTTCTTAGTAGTGATTCTTACAATTAAGGGAATAGATGAGGCTACTAGGTTCAGAGAGATTAAGCATCTTGTCTGTGGTTACCAGTTGGTATGTGACAGAGCTAGGATTTGAAACCAAATCCAACTGATTCCCTTAACTATTATAGATAGTAATATAAAAATATATGTATACACAACTGACTCTTGAACAGCAGGGAGGGTTAGGGGTGTCCATCCTCTGTGAAGTTGAAAATCCATCTGTTCTTTATAGTTGGCCCTCCGTATACATGGTTCCTCTCCATACTTGGTTCCTCTCATATCTGTGATTGCACAGACATGGATTCAGCTGGCCTAGGATGTATAGTACTGTAGTGTTTACCATTGAAAGAAGACCTGTTTATAAGTTGACTTGCACTGCTTCAAATCTGTGTTATTCAAAGGCCAACCAACTGTATATACATGATGTATCTCATAGTAAAAATATTTATGATATTACTGCTAAGTGCTAACATCTACTGAGTGCTTATTAATTGAGATAAAATCTTGAGTCTGATGCATTTTCTATCACAATGCAATGACAAAGCATCAGCTAATCATGCCAAGAACTCTGCACTCCTGCTTCTGATTTTCACAGCTGACTTCTGAAATGTCAGTGACCATTTCATTGTGTAGTGCAGTGCCAAAAACCTCTGGCTTAATAACTAGGTCATTCATGTCTCACTGTATTTTGCTGCCCAGGCAGAAGATAAGAATTTGCTTTTCATAAACACAGAATCTTATATTTCTTGTGACATTTATTCTTCATTTACCATTTACATTTTATACAGAAAGATTATGTTGGTGATACCATTCCTTCAACCCATGGAAGGAAGTCAGCCAGCTTTTAAAAATTATAAATCTGTTCTCTTTGTGTCCATTCACTCATTCATTTCCTATGTGTGTATAATAAGCAAGGTGTTATTCTAGAGTCAAATTAAGCAGTGAAGAAACAAGCAAAGTCTTACTCTTATGAAGTTTTCATTTTAGTGCAAAAATAAATGAATAAATTCATATGATTTCAAGTGGTAACAAACACTATGAAAGAAGAAAAAGAGAGCAAAAAATAAAAATTGACACAGCAGAATAGAGATGTGATATTTTAGCCATCTTGCTCCAACCTCTGAATTTACTTATATAGAATCTTTTATACATGGGCTTTAAATGAATTTGAATTGTCTTATTTGTGATTCTCTCAGTTCTGTTCAGTTCAATTGCTTAGTCATGTCTGACCCTTTGCGACCCCATGGACTGTAGCATGCCAGGCCTTCCTGTCCATCACCACCTTCCGGAGCTTGCTCAAACTCATGTCTATTGAGTCGGTGATGCTATCTAACCATCTCATCTCTGTCGGCCCCTTCTCCTCCTGCCTTCAATCTTTCCCAGCATCAGGGTCTTTTCAAATGAGTCAGCTTTTCGCATCAGGTGGCCAAAGTATTGGAGTTCCAGCTTCAACATCAGTCCTTCCAATGAATATTCGGGACTGAATATTCAGGACTGAATATGTGATTCTCTAGAGGCATTTAAATATGCGTGTTTTTCTTTGTAACTTTAAGAATCCCATATTTCCTCAGCAAAGTGACTTTGAAATGTTGTAAGTGATAAGATTTAAGATGGTACTCAGAGTAGGACAGAAAATCTGCAATGTCCTGTGCTGGGCTTAGTCGCCTGACTCTTTGTAACCCCCATGGACTGTAGCCTGTCAGGCTTCTCTCTCCATGGGTATTCTCCAGGCAAGTATACTGAAATGGGTTGCCATGTCCTCCTCCAGGGGGTCTTCCCAACCCAGGGATCAAACCCAAGTTTCTTGCATTGCAGGTGGATTCTTCACTATCTAAGCTTCCAAGGAAGCCCTATACTACTGGAGTGGGTAGCCTATACCTTCTCTGGGGGATTTTCCTGACCCAGGAACATCCTAGAAATGAACACCAAAGAAATATGCTTTTAATGGTTTTTCAATGTTTATAAGAAATAAGCAGTCAGGGTTTCATGTTTCCATGTCTAGAAGTTACATGATTAAAATGCCATGTTACCACACAGGGAGAAACTGTGGTTAGAAATTTTCACATGTGTGTATTAGTGTGTTGCATGTGTGGTATGTATTATGTGGCTGTTTGACTCCAGCTGGAATATAGATTTGGTCCTATGTTCAGAAGGGAGCAATAAGATTTCTTTAAGGTGTATGATTTTAAAGATGGCAAGGGAGAAATTCTGGGCCTTTATGTTCTTGAGTCCTAATGTGAAAAGCCTGTCATAAGGAAACTCAATTCAATAGTATCTGAATATGTTGGGAGATTGATAGAAGAATCTTAGAAAATTGTGCACAGTGACTCATTGAGGTACCAACTAGAGATGGTGTGTGAGTGGTGTCAATAATGTGGACTAGTCTATGAGAGAAGGACCTAGAGCCAATGTTAACCATAATGAGTCACAGAAGTGAAAATACTCATGCCCAGGTGCAAAATCAACATTCCTCACAAATCTGTTGAGTAACTCCAGATGTTTGTCTTCAGGTTTCCTTATAATTAATGTAAATTTTCCAGGTTTTAAAAGCCTCAGACTTCATCTGGACCTGACTGTTTTAAAGCAACTTAGGTGTTCTTGTTTGTTCTGAAAAACATGGAGTGCCAATATCTATGATAATTCAAATATAACTAATAAGGATAGGCATGATTTATTTAGATTTTTATTAGCTTAAAACTTTTGGGATTTTAAACTAAAACCATGTAGCATAAATTAATCTGCATTTAGAAAAAAAATTTCATTGGATTTCATACTAAAAAAGTTTCATAGGAGAAGGATAGAAGAGAATTTATAAAGATACCAGACCTCTAAGGATGTTAAATTGCCATAACATGAAAAATTAATAGTTAACTAAGAACATTATTTTAAAATACTAAGGATATTAATTTTTTAAAACTCTCATTCCTGAAATATTTGGAGACAAATGTTTAATGCATAAAGTAAGCAGGGGTACATTTGTTTTTATTTTGAATGCTCTCCCATGGAGATTTGGCCTATCTTTTATACATACAAATATAAGCTGCAAGGAATCTTTAGGCATTAAAGAGGATTCAAATAAATTTCAACATGGAGGGTAAGCTTATAAACACAAGACATCAAAAGTCCTGAAAATACATCACTAGAGTCCAGTGCAAAAAAAAAAAACAACAACGAACACCATATAACTTTAGGATTTTTCATGAAAACATGAACTGCAGAGAATTACTTACAAAGTAATGAGGCATTCAAAAATTGTTTTGAAAACCCTAAAAGAGAGATTAACAATAATTAATACATACACACATATGCACAACACAAAACACACAAAACTCTGAAAAGTTTTTGAATTTTTTTTTTTGAACATGAAAAGTCATGTTCTGAAAAATGTAGGAAAATGAGTTATCCAGAATATAAAATTTGTGTCCTGTTTTTTGGACTACAGTGTTAGAAATTTGAGTTTCACAAAGAGCTTTGTACTGAAGAAAGTTATATTTGAAAAAACTAAGTCAAATTTGGCATAAAAGACTATGGGGAAATTTCTCTTTGGAACTTTGCTTTAAGCAGCTTGTCATTAATTGACATGATTGGCAAGTGAATTTTTATTCTTCTGATTTTTATCTAAATTCTTGTATTAAATAAGACATTTACTTTTAAAAGATAGTTTTGCTAATTAGCCAAATAGCAAAATATGAAAATATTGAAATTATAAAGGTTGTTTTTCACATTTAGAGTAAAGAGTTTTAAAATGAAGTTTTAAAATGAAAACAAAAGGGAGAGGATAAAGAATGCCTACAATTAATGGAAATTATATAAAAGGTGTTATCATCTCCATTTCTTGATTTGTTGGTGTTGTTTGTTGGTTTAGTCCCTAAGTCATGTTGACTCTCTTTGAGACCCCATGGACTGTAGCCTGCCAATATCCTTTGTCCATGAGATTTCCCAGGCAAGAATACTGAAGTGGGTTGCCATTTTCTTCTCCAGGGGATATTCCTGACTCAGGGGTTGAATCCGTGTCTCCCGCATTTGCAGGCAGGTTCTTTATCACTGAGCCACCTGGGAACCCTTTTTCTTGACTCTTTTTAAAAATTTATTTCCAACATTAGTTTTTTTTAACTTCCAAGATGAAAAAATATATACCTCTCTATCCAGTAGATCTACAGTCTTGAGTGAAGAAAGAGTACTAATAAATACTTTTCATTTTGTTGGTAAATACTAAAAGACTAATGATTAAGGTATTACAGGGACATAAAGTTTGGCATACTACCTTCGCCTTGTGGATATCAAGGAAGACTTTATGTGAAAGAGGTACACCGAGTCGAACTTGAAGTTTGGCTAGGGAGCTGGCCAAATGAAAGAATGCCAGACAGGGATTCTAGGCAGATAGAATAGTATCAAATCTAAGAGCAAGAAAATTATTATTCCAATATTCACTGAGCATCTAGTATTTACCTAATATTGTTCTGAGTGCTGGGTTTGTAAATCCTGCTTCTATTAACAAGGAGGTTACTTACTGAATGGAAAGAACAGATCATTTCAAGAAAAGAAAAAAAAAATAATAAAAGAGATGTACAATTGAACCAAGGTAATGAAGGTTTTGTATTTTATTATAGTGAAGATTTACTGGATTACAGGAATATGCTTCTCTTTATGCTTTGATAGGTATAAGATACTTGTTTCCCAAGTTTGATGTTTTGTTGTATACCCTGCTGATTTAGGATATGAGCAACATGTTCTGTGTTTAGAAAGCTACTTGTAGTCTGGGGCTGGAGGAAGAGTGCTTTTCCATCTCATTTGGTCCCTTTTCTGTTTACTTCCTTGTTTGCTGCTGAATTCTTCACAATACCTTTATCAAATAGTCTTGTTCACATGATGACTCTTGGAGCAGAGATGGACCACAGGATAGTGCCTGAACTCTGAGAGTTACTCTTAGGAAAACAAAAGTTAGCTATAAATGTGATGATTGTACATGAAATAGTTCTGACATGTAGTTTGGAAACAGACTCTATTATATGGTTACTGGCTAAATTCAAATTTTTAAAAAACCTGTTGACTGAATTTATTCTGACTAATAGTGAAAACAATTACTTGGGAGGAACAAATTAGGGGTATAGGATTAGCAGATACAAACTACTATGTCTAATATAGATAAGTAACATGTGCACTCTGTGTAGCACAGGGAATTATAGCCATTATCTTGTAATAACCTATAATGGAGTATAATCTGAACAAACATGAAATCACTATGCTGTACACCTGAAACTAACACAATATTGTGAATCAACTATACTACAAAAAAATTCTCTTTATGCTAAAATTATGTCAAACCTTGACAGTTTCAATCTCTTCAGTGGCCAATGAGTCTATCTTATCATGACAAGTTTCTAGGTGGGTATGGACATAGTAAAAATGATCTAAGACAGTAAAAATTATACTACCTTCCTTAGATAAAAATATCCACTTTGTTAACTGCCATGGCAATATTATTTGAGAGGCCTAGGAAAGTTAACTTCAGAACATGAAAAGGCACTTCACACCTCATTATTTTATAATCCTTTGGGTCCTGACAAGATAGAGTGGTCAATGGCCCTGACTGGTGTGTATCAATGACCCCATTGGAAATTGTTAGCTGATGAACAAATAGGTAAGACTTATATCTTCTTCTGGATGCAATAATTGAGCCGAGGTGAATCCCTTGAGCAAGAAGATTAGCTAGGTTAGAACTAATAGTGAAGAAAACTGTATTTTCAAGTTTATTCCAACTTAACTCTAGGGACATATAACTTCAATTTACGGACTGAGCAAAGGTCATCAGGTGATGTGCAAGCAATGTTACAGCCATATTTCAAGGCATCTGGAGTGGATATCACTTAGAATCCAAAAGCTTAGGGTTAGAGTGGAATAATTTAAAGTATCAGCAGCAAGTTTGTATCTGTGCTCAAAATTCAGCTTAGAAAAAGCTGTTTCTTTGGTAAGAAGTCTGCTAATATGAGATATGCCCTGGAGACTGACAGAGAATCATAACTGTGATAACTAAAAGTGATGTCTTTTCTGTCTGTCTACCTGAAACTACTTGTTATTTTTAAAAACTTGATTGATCACAATCAAAAACTGATCACAATCACTCACATAGACGTCTTTACAAATTTCTCCCACTTGTTCATCATTTATTCATTCTTTCTTTCATTAAATATATGATTATTGAGCTTCAACTATGTAAGCTAGAGCTGGAGATATAGGAACAAAAAATGACTCCATCTCTGTCCTTTTGAAGCTCACATCCAAACTGAGCACATGAACAAAACACTAATTATATAAAGCTACAATTGAGCTAGCAGATAATAGGAAAGGTAAAGTTTGGTGGGACAGTAACTGAAGGAATCTAATAGTTTGGAGGTTAGACAATGTTTCCTTCAAACACTAGATTCAGCTGATCTCTAAAGGATGGATGGGCATGAATAAATGAGAGGGAAGAAGTTAGTGGAAATAGTGCTGTGGGCATAGAAAGCAGCATTTGCAAATATCCTGAAGCAGATGCCGTGAAGAAGGCCTGAGTCTCAAGAGGATAGAGATAATGGAACACAATGTCTGGAGAGCTTCCTGGTAGTATGCAAAGGTTATGGTCTTTTTTTATAAGAACAATAAGAAGACATAAAAGGATTTTAAACAAAGATGAACATAGCCATATTTTCATGTCAGAAAGATTGTTTGGATGTAACGTGAAGGTTGTTCTGGATTGAAAATGAGAAGAGTGAGTAAAGAAGACTAACAGAAAAAGTTGCATTTCTGTAATTCAGAGATTCACCTATAGAACCTTGAGCTAAGTGGTAGTAAAAATGGAGAAAATTACAGAGATGAGAGACATTTAATAGGTAAAGTTGATAGGATTGAGCAATTAATTGAAAATGGAGATGGGATAGATGGTTTGTAGAATGACTTCTGAATTTGGAATCTGTGTAATTAGGCAGAGTGGTGCCATTTATTGACTAAAACAAAACAAAACAAAACAAAACAAAACTAGAATTGCATCTACCATATGATCCAGCAATTCCATTTCTGAATATATATTTGAAGAACACAAAAACAGTACTTCAAAAAGATATATACACCCCAATATTCATAGCAGCATTGTTTACAATAGTTAAGATATGGAAGCAACCCAGATGTTCATCAGCAGCTATGTGTGTATATAAAAATCTCCATACTTGCATATATTATATATGTATGTATATGTATAATGCATGTATACATTATCATATACTTATGTATAATGGAATATTAATTAATCAGCCATAAAAAATGAAATTTTGCTATTTGAAACAAAGAAGATGGAACTGGAGGGTATTATGCTTAGTAAAATAAGTCATACAGAGAAATATAAATACTATATATTATCACTCATATGTGGAATCCAAAAAACAAAGTAAGCAAATAAATATAAGAAAACAAAAATGGACACACAGATATAGAGAACAAACTAGTAGTTACCAGGCAGGAGAAAGAAGAGTGAAGGGCAAGATAGAGGTAGGGGATTAAGAGATACAAACTACCAGGTGTAAAATGAATAAGCTACAAGGCTATATTGTAGCATAGCACAGGGAATATAGCCAATTTTTAATGATCATTTTTAATGAAATCTAATCTATAAAAATACTGAATCACCATGTTGTATATAATATTGTATGTCATCTGCACTTCAATTTTAAAAACCATAAATTCAAAACAAAAAACACTGGAGAAGAAACACTTTGGGAGAAAATCGTTGATACACTTGAATAAGTTAATGATCCATAAATGTGTTACATATCAACAAATTAGATGAAACAAAATACCCATGTTTTGATAGAAATTTTCTATCACCTAAGCAATCACCAATGTCCCCCCCCCGTTTATGCATAAAGTAACTGATTATATCATACTTTGAAAAATATTTGTTTTCTTTTTGAAAGAGTTATTCTCTTACTCATCATTCATTCATTTGTTTATTCATTGATTATCTTAATAATTTATCCAAATATATATTGCACAACTTACATATGACTAATGTTTTACTGGATACTGGAGACTTGGGAATGAACAAGGAAAATTCAGATATGGGCCTTTTTGCCTTTCCAAACTTTCCAGCTAAAGGAATTTAAAATATACTAGGAGGGAAATGGAGAAACTCTTCATTAGGCAATTTAATAATATGTCATTTTAGTAAAATGTCATACATATTTTAAAGTGTTAATATTTTGATATAATAATTTACTTTCTAAAAATATACCTTAGAAATATCTGAGGTAGAGGAAAAAAATCTATGCTTAAGAATATTTTTCAGTGCATTTTATAATAGCAAAAATCAGAAACATTTTAGTGACCAATAATTGATATTTTGACAAAATACGATACATTTGTATGGAGTAATATTTTCTAATCACTAAAATCATATTATAAAAGAATATTTACAAATTTTGAAAATGTTTCTTCTGTATGCTGCTGCTGCTGCTAAGTTGTGTCAGTCGTGTCCGACTCTGTGCGACCCCATAGACGGCAGCCCACCAGGCTCCCCCGTCCTCGGGATTCTCCAGGCGAGAACACTGGAGTGGGTTGCCATTTCCTTCTCCAATGCATGAAAGTGAAAAGTGAAAGTGAAGTCGTTCAGTCGTGTCCGACTCTTAGCGACCCCATGGACTGCAGCTCACCAGGGTCGTCCGTCCATGGGATTTTCCAGGCAAGAGTACTGGAGTGGGGTGCCATTGATTCCTCCATTCTTCTGTATAGTCTAGTGCAAAAATTAGGCACATATGTAAAAAAATATATAAATATTGATAAATGTATTAATTTTGGAACTTCTCAGCATTAGTATAAAAGTCTGAAGTTCTAGAATTCTAGGAACCCTAAATGTTTCCTTGTAAAATCCCATTTAGAATTAAGAATCACGACAACCAATCAATGAGGTACAGTAAAAAAGGAATAAATAATCTAATGTGAAAAAAAGCTGGGTTTGGGTGCTACCATTTACTTGCTCTGAGAGCTTGAGAACATTTTTGAGTCTGCTTCTTTGCTTATACATTAATGATATGCTTTTTCATTTAACAATGATTTATTGAGTACCTACTGTGTGTCAGGCATTATGAGGCTAAAGCAGAGCAAAGAATAAATTATGTGTTGTTGGTACAACATTCTGAGCAAACAGAAAAGCACTGTATTAAGTCCCTAAAATGGCTCATAGTGAGGAAGGGAGAAGGATATGCAAGTCCAATCAAGTAAGACAAGAATATGAAATCATACGTTAATTTGGATAACATGGGGCATGTGTTTTTTACAGTTACACTAATGTTTAACCATTAATTCATCAGTTCTCATGTTTTGCTAAGTTGCTTCAGTCGTGTTCGACTCTGTGTGACCCCACAGACAGAAGCCCACCAGCTTCCTCTGTCCCTGATATTCTCCAGGCAAGAACACTGGAGTGGGTTGCCATTTCCTTCCCCAGTGCAGGAAAGTGAAAAGTGAAAGTGAAGTCGCTCAGTCGTGACCAACTCTTAGTGACCCCATGGATTGCACCCACCAGGTTCCTCCATCCATGGGGTTCTCCAGACAAGAGTACTGGAGTGGGGTGCCATTGCCTTCTCCTTCTCATATGTTTTATTATAAAACTAATCTGAAGAAATTTTATTGCTTTGTTCATCTGAATGTTTTAAGTGTCCGTAGTCTTGAATGATCTGTAGATTGTTTTTGAGATTAAAAAGAAGTTTCTTCTGTGAAGTCTTCTGTTTTCTTTATTTAAAGAAGAGGCATCAAAGTTGAATCTGAAGTGCGGCAGCAAGGTACTTCTTCTCAGGTACTCATATATAGGTGATAGAATGGCTTCACTTTTCAGATACATCTGGAATGGCAAGCTGAATAACAGAGAATTCAGATCCAAGCTTCAAAATAGTCTTCAGTAAATAAAAAATTCTATCCAAGAGGACTAATGCAAAAATTGGTAGTAGTATGGGGATTAGCCATACAGGAAGTACCAGATCAGATCACATCAGATCTGTCGCTCAGTCGTGTCTGACTCTTTGCGACCGCATGAATTGCAGCACGCCAGGCCTCCCTGTCCATCACCAACTCCCAGAGTTCACTCAGACTCATGTCCATCGAGTCAGTGATGCCATCCAGCCATACCTGCATATAATCGATATAGAAATGGTTCTGAATCATGTTCAAGAAATACTTGTTTGGAATTGGGCTGAGAACCAGGTGTAGAGTGAAAAACTGAGAGTGAGCTCATGTTAGCAGTATGCAAATTTGTAGGTGGATAGAAAAAGAAACGCTGGCTGTCAAGGTTGAGAAGGAGTAGGTAATCTTTGTCTTTTTTTTTTTTGTAATCTTTGAAAACTAATTCACTGATCAGGAAAAACCAAAGAGTGATGAAACCTATGTGCTAAGTTGCTCCAGTAAGGTCCAACTCTATGTGACGCTATGGACTATAGCTTGCCAGGCTCCCCTATCCACGGGATTCTGGAGTGGGTTTCCAGAATCCCATGGATTCCTCCTTCAGGGGATCTTTGTGACCCAGGGATTGAATGCATATCTCTTACAACTCCTGCACTGACAGGTGGGTTCTTTGTCACTAATGCCACCTGAGAAGCCCTGTGGAACCAATAAGTATTTACTTAATTGGAATATTCTCAAAGAGAGAAGCTATTTAAGCATATGATACTAAGCAATTCTAGTCTTTAATGGCATGGCCTCTTACTCCATTTTGTATTAAAGAGGCTTTATTCCTTAATGAATATTAACAAATATTTATAGAGAGATGGAGACTGACAAACAAAACTAAAGAATTTTTATTGGAGCTATAAGGGAAGAAATGAAATGAGGAGATTTACTATTACTAATACTTATATATTGCATTTATATAGATTTGGCAATTTCTAAAGCACTTTTGCTCTTATTCTCTACTTTTGAGATTGGGCTATGTATTTTATACATGTTATATGTACATATGTGTGTGTATAATAGGTATGTATGTTTATATATGTGGTTGTTCATGTGTATGCATAGTTGTTCCTGTTCAGTTGGCACATGGTATTTATTCTACTTTTTGCTTATTGAAAATAACTTGTGCAAGTGTTAATTTAATGCCTAAGTTCCAGGCTAATTGAGCTCATGACTGTCTTTTTCTGAAGTATCTATGTTAACTGAGAGATGCCAAGGCCAAGCAAATGCTGTCAAAGTAGGAACTGTTTTGTTTCACAGATGAGTAAGTTGAAATTCAGACAGGGAAAGTGGTCTCTCTAAGGTTTGAAATGTGAAAATGGTATACACAGGTCTCTGTACTTCAAACTCTTGCTGCTTTAAAAGCAAACACAAATCCAACCGAAGCATCCAAGAGAAGAATTTGAGCAATCAGGAAATCCCTGAAAAGCAGCGGACTCAGGTAGATAGGAGAATACATAGAGAAGGCAAAACAAAACAAAATAAAACAAAACAAAACAAAAAAAACCAGAATAGGCTGTGGAGTTTTTAAAATGGTTTTTCTCAATATTTTTGTCAGTGGATGTATTTATTCCTACAATTTTAATTAGGTGATTATACAGCTATCAGAAAAAATGACATTAGAGAAATATATTGAGCACCTACTATATGCCAGACATTCTCCTTTTTAGATTAAGTACAACTTCATTCTTTACAGCTCTCTTGGGAGAAGTAATTACTATCATTTCCATTCTAAAGATGAAGAAACGGAGACTAATATAGCTCATAAAAGATTTTCAAGTCTTCACAGAGTTAATCTTTATAATTCCATGTCTCTTCAATGCTAAACCACAAGCTTATTGAATCGGCAAATATCTTTCAAAATGCCTACTGTAAGAACTTACTCTTTATTATAGAACTTAACTTGTAAAAAGGCGATTACAGTTAGTGAAAATGTTAGGATATTTACAGATACTAAGAGAACATTTGGAGAAGAAATATCCAATGCCATTGAGGGTGTCCACAACAGTTCTTGGAGGAATTATTTTCAAATATGAGAACTGAAGAGTGTATAAAGATTTAAAGTCTTTTCACTGTACCTAAACATATTTTCAAAATGAAGGAAAGTGGATATCTTCAAAGCAAATTATTTATATAATTGTCTAAACTATCCACCTCACCTAACTTTCCATTTCATTGCCCACTCATGCAAGTGTGACTTCAGAAAGGAAAGTGTTACAAGATGAATGATCTTACCATATGGCAGAGAACAA
Organism: Bos indicus x Bos taurus; assembly: GCF_003369695.1. Lineage (NCBI taxonomy): Eukaryota > Metazoa > Chordata > Mammalia > Artiodactyla > Bovidae > Bos > Bos indicus x Bos taurus. The sequence continues at coordinate 65,569,415 of NC_040078.1, read as the reverse complement.
TATGTGAATTGATTTTACAATGATATAATTTACCAGCAAGTAATATCCAGCTCTGTTATGAAATCTTCTACATGTATTGTTCAGTGACATTTTTATCAATATTTCTCATAGTTCCTCTCTTTATATACAATGTGTGGCCTTTCCTATCTTCCTAAATATACTTTTATTTTCTATTTCACTTTTCTATGTGACAAGACTTGATTCATTCATCTTTGTTGTATCTGTGAATCATATAGGCACAAAGTATATAAATTTGGCTTTGTAGTTTAAATTTTTCTAATTTGGGATATGTGAATGTTATTAAAGAGAAATCTACATCTCTTCCACCCAAACATTCATTCTGAAGACCATGTAATAAATGAGAACAAAAAATTCTACTAAGCATCACTACATTTCTGGTCTTGCATTGCTATCTTCTGCTAACCTTTAATCTCCAAGAATGCTAAATGACTTTCAGTTTTAAGAGTGAAGTACTATGGTGTACTGCCAGATACATGACAGTTAAAACTCCCACAGCCTTTTGGCAGGAAATATATTAGTGAATGTTCATATGGGTGAACAGTGTCTTAACAAGGGGACCATATGTGTTCTAATGAAAGGGTTCATAAAACCAGCTTGATAAAGGTATTTTCCTTAGCTATGTAAAGAAAAAATCAACAAAAATTATCAAGAAAGTAGTATTTCCCTTCATGCTTTTTACATGTCAGTAACTATTAGTCCATTCTGAAGGAGATCAGTCCTGGGATTTCTTTGTAAGGAATGATGCTAAAGCTGAAACTCCAGTACTTTGGCCACCTCATGCGAAGAGCTGACTCATTGGAAAAGACTCTGATGCTGGGAGGGATTGGGGGCAGAAGGAAAAGGGGATGACAGAGGATGAGGTGGCTGGATGGCATCACTGACTCGGTGGACGTGAGTCTGGGTGAACTCCAGGAGTTGGTAATGGACAGGGAGGCCTGTCGTGCTGCGATTCATGGGGTTGCAAAGAGTCGGACATGACTGAGTGACTGAACTCAACTGAATTGAACTGAACAATTAGCCAAGATCATTGAGAAGTTGTTTATAACAGTATCTGTATTCAGCTTAAGACCAATATGTGACAGTCACATTTTCAGGAAAAATCTTCCCATGTCCTCTGCTTGAATAAGTATTGTTTTCTTTTTTTTCTCTTTAAGAACTATATAGGCATATGAAAGGAGAAAAAAGTGTAGGTTATAGTTGATGACAAGACAGGAGAAAGGCAAGATTCTATTTCTGTTTACAAGTTGCTCCATACAAATGTTTATATATAGAATGGATAAACAACAAGGTCCTACTGTATAGCACAGAGAACTGTATTCAATATTCTGTGATAAACTGTACTAGAAAAGAATGCAGAAAATAATGTATATGTATAACTGAATCACTTTGCTAAATAACAGAATCTTTTTCAATACACCATACTGTAAGTCAACTATGTGAAGTGAAGTCGCTCAGTCGTGTCCGACTCTTTTCGACCCCATGAACACCAGGCTCCTCCGTCCATGCGATTTTCTAGGCAAGAGTACTGGAGTGGGTTGTCATTTCCTTCTCCACAGAATCTTCCCAACCCAGGAATCAAACCCAGGTTTCCCACATTGTAGACAGACGCTTTACTGTCTGAGCTACCAGGGAAGTCAAAATTGCTCTATATGTGGTGATGCTGTATCAAATATATATATATATATATATATATATATATATATATATATATATATATATACATACACATATATATATGCATATGTATGTAGTTGAACAGTAGATATATATACATGCTGTCACCTAAAGCTTGGATTTTTAGAAAGTAAATGCTACAAAGCTTGTTTGATAAGCAAAAGAGATTTTTCCTTCCACTTTGATGGTTATCTTGGGAATTGCCTTATGTCTGCACAAAACATGCACATGTATAGCAGCCTTTCATAATTGCCAAAAATTGAAAGTAAACAAGATGCCCTTTAATAAGTGAATGGAGGAACAAATTGTGGTATATCCATATAATGAAATATTATTCAATGATAATAAAGAAATGAGCTGTCAGCAAACCACGGAAAGGCATAGTTGTATGTTGCTAAGTAGAAGAAGCTAATCTGAAAAAGTTTCATACTGCATGATCGCAACTCAATTATGAGACATTTTTGGAAAGCAAAACTATAGGGACAATGAATACATCAGTGGTTGCCAGGGGTTTGTGATGGGGAATTTTAAATAGGTAAAGTACAGAAGATATTTGAGGACAGCAAAGTATTCCATGTGACACCGTAATCATAGACACATGTTGCCATGCATTTGTCAAAATTCATAGAAATTTGGAGCACAGAGGGTAAATCTTTATGCAACAAATTAAAAAAATCATTTAGGAGGTAATGGCATCTGTGGATAGAAAACAGAATATAAACAAATATAATCATAAATGTAAGAAACAGTCTCACTGAAAAAGGTAGGAGAAAAAGATATCAATATAAATGATTCTGGAAACGTGGTATCTGTGAGATGAAAGACAAACAAATAAACAAAAATTTGTAAATGAAAGCTGCTGCTGCTAAGTCACTTCAGTCATGTCCGACTCTGTGCGACCCCATAGACGGCAGCCCACCAGGCTCCGCTGTCCCTGGGATTCTCCAGGCAAGAACACTGGAGTGGGTTGCCATTTCCTTCTCCAATGCATGAAAGTGAAAAGTGAAAATGAATTTGCTCAGTCGTGTCCAACTCTTCGCGACCCCATGGACTGCAGCCTACCAGGCTCCTCCATCCATGGGATTTTCCAGGCAAGAGTACTGGAGTGGGGTGCCATTGCCTACTCCCCAAAGAGTTACAAGTTTAAGAATTCTGATACCATGATACATGAAACTGGAATTGAATATCTCATTAATTTGATAGCAGATGTTGGGAAATTAGATAGCAGTAGGGAGAGAGGCCGAGGTCAGGGTGGCAGCCGAGAGGAACTACCCCACGTCTGAGGACAGGGTTGGCAAAGGACAGGAGCAACCCCATGTCCAAGGAGTGGTGGCTGTGCCGGGGCAGGAGGGCCGAGAGGAGCTACTCCGAGTTCAAGGTCAGGAGGGGCGACTCGTCCAAGGTAAGGAGCAGCGGCTGCACTTTGCTGGAGCAGCTGTGAAGAGATAGCCCACATCCAAAGTAAGAGAAAACCAAGTAAGATGGTAGGTGTTGAGAGAAGGCTTCAGAAGGCAGACACACTGAAACCATAATCACAGAAAACTAGCCACTCTGATTACACGGACCACAGCCTCCTCTAACTCAAAGAAACTAAGCCACATCATGTGGGGCCACCCAGGACAGGTGGGTCATGTTGGAGAGGTCTGACAGAATGTGGTCCACTGGAGAAGGGACTGGCAAACCACTTCAGTATTCTTGCCTTGAGAAGCCCATGAACAGTATGCAAAAGCAAAATGATAGGATACTAAAAGAGGAACTCCCCAGGTCGGTAGGTACCCAATATACTACTGGAGATCAGTGGAGAAATAACTCCAGTAAGAATGAAGGGATGGAGCCGAAGCAAAAACAATACCCAGTTGTGGAGGTAACAGGTGATAGAAGCAAGGTCTGATGCTGTAAAGAGCAGTATTGCGTAGGAACTTGAAATGTTAGGTCCATGAATCAAGGCAAATTGGAAGTGGTCAAACAGGAGATGGCAAGATTGAAAGTCGACATTCTAGGTATCAGGGAACTAAAATGGACTGAAATGGATGAATTTAACTCAGATGACCATTATATCTACTACTGTGGGCAGGATTCACTTAGAAGAAATGGACTAGCCATCATGGTCAACAAAAGAGTCCGAAATGCAGTGCTACTGCTGCTAAGGTGCTTCAGTCATGTCTGACTCTGTGTGACCCCATAGATGGCAGCCCACCAGGCTCCACCATCCCTGGGATTCTCCAGGCAAGAACACAGGAGTGGGTTGCCATTTCCTTTTCCAATGCATGAAGGTGAAAAGTGAAAGTGAAGTTGCTAAGTCATGTCCGACTTTTATCGACACCATCGACTGCAGCCTACCAGGCTCCTCTGTCCATGGAATTTTCCAGGAAAGAGTACTGGAGTGGGGTGCCATTGCCTTCTATGCTGAAATGCAGTACTTGTATGCAGTCTCAAAAATGGCAGAATGATCTCTGTTCGTTTCCAAGGCAAACCATTCAATATCATGGTAATCCAAGCCTATGCCCCAACCAGTAACGTGGAAGAAGCTGAAGTGGAACGGTTCTATGAAGACCTACAAGACCTTTTGGAACTAACACCCGAAAAAGATGTCCTTTTCATTATAGGGGACTGGAATGCGAAAGTACAAAGTCAAGAAACACCTGGGGTAACAGGCAAATTTGGCCTTGGAATACGGAATGAAGCAGGGCAAAGGCTAATAGAGTTTTGCCAAAAGAATGCACTAGTCATAGCAAACATCCTCTTCCAACAATACAAGAGAAGACTCTACACATGGACATCACCAGATGGTCGACACTGAAATCAGATTGATTATATTCTTTGCAACCAAAGATGGAGAAGCTCTATACAGTCAACAAAAACAAGACGGGAGCTGACTGTGGCTCAGATCATGAACTCCTTATTGCCAAATTCAGACTGAAATTGAAGAAAGTAGGGAAAACCACTAGACCATTCCAGTATGACCTAAATCAAATCCCTTATGATTATACAGTGGAAGTGAGAAATAGATTTAAGGGACTAGATCTGATAGACAGATGCCTGATGAAATATGGATGGAGGTTCATGACATTGTTCAGGAGACAGGGATCAAGACCATCCCCATGGAAAAGAAATGCAAAAAGCAAAATGGCTGTCTGGGGAGGCCTTACAAATAGTTGTGAAAAGAAGAGAAGCAAAAAGCAAAGGAGAAAAGGAAAGATATAAGCATCTGAATGCAGAGCTCCAAAGAATAGCAAGGAGAGATAAGGAAGCCTTCCTCAGTGATCAGTGCAAAGAAATAGAGGAAAACAACAGAATGGGAAAGACTAGAGACCTCTTCAAGAAAATCAGAGATATCAAGGGAAAATTTCATGTAAAGATGGGCTCGAAAAGGACAGAAATGGTATGGACCTAACAGAAGCTTCAGGTATTAAGAAGAGGTGGCAAGAATACACAGAAGAACTGCACAAAAAAGACCTTCATGACCAAGATAATCATGATGGTGTGATCACTGACCTAGAGCCAGACATCCTGGAATGTGAAGTCAAGAGGGCCTTAGAAAGCATCACTATGAATAAAGCTAGTGGAGGTGATGGAATTCCAGTGGAGCTATTGCAAATCCTGAAAGATGATGCTGTGAAAGTGCTGCACTCAATATGCCAGCAAATTTGGAAGACTCAGCAGTGGCCACAGGACTGGAAAAGGTCAGTTTTCATTCCAATCCCAAAGAAAGGCAATGCCAAAGAATGCTCAAACTACCGCACAATTGCACTCATCTCACATGCTAGAAAAGTAATTCTCAAAAATCTCCAAGCCTGGCTTCAGCAATACATGAACCATGAAATCCCAGATGTTGAAGCTGGTTTTGGAAAAGGCAGAGGAACCAAAGATCAAATTGCCAATATCTGCTGGATCATGGAAAAAGCAAGAGAGTACCAGAAAAACATCTATTTCTGCTTTATTGACTATGCCAAAGCCTTTGACTGTGTGATCACAATAAACTGTGGAAAATTCTGAAAGAGATGGGAATACCAGACCACCTGACCTGCCTCTTGAGAAACCTGTATGCAGGTCAGGAAGCAATAGTTAGAACTGGACATAGAACAACAGACTGGTAGCAAATAAGAAAGGGAGTACATTAAGGCTGTATATTGTTACCCTGCTTATTTAACTTATATACAGAATACATCATGAGAAACGCTGGACTGGAAGAAACACAAGCTGGAATCAAGATTGCCAGGAGAAATATCAATAACCTAAGATATGCAGATGACACCATCCTTATGGCAGAAATTGAAAAGGAACTAAAAAGCCTCTTGATGAAAGTGAAAGAAGAGAGTGAAAAAGTTGGCTTAAAGCTCAACATTCAGAAAACAAAGATCATGGCATCTGGTACCATCACTTTATGGCAAATAGATGGGGAAACAGTGTAAACAGTGTCAAACTTTATTTTTCTGGGCTCCAAAATCACTGCAGATGGTGATTGCAGCCATGAAATTAAGACACTTACTCCTTGGAAGGAAAGTTATGGCCACATAGATAGGATATTCAAAAGCAGAGATATTACTTTGCCAACAAAGGTCTGTCTAGTCAAGGCTATGGTTTTTCCAGTGGTCATGTATGGATGTGAGAGTTGGACTGTGAAGAAAGCTGAGCACTGAAGAATTGATGCTTTTGAACTGTGGTGTTGGAGAAGACTCTTGAGGGTCCTTTGAACTGCAAAGAGATCCAACCAGTCCCTTCTAAAGGACATCAGTTATGGGTGTTCATTGGAAGGGCTGATGTTGAAGCTGAAACTCCAACACTTTGGCCACCTCATGCAAAGAGTTGACCCATTGGAAAAGACTCTGATGCTGGGAGGGATTGGGGGCAGGAGGAGAAGGGGATGACAGAGGATGAGATGGCTGGATGAAATCACCGACTTGATGGACATGAGTTTGGGTAAACTCCAGGAGTTGGTGATGGACAGGGAAGCCTGGTGTGCTGTGATCCATGGGGTCTCAAAGTGTTGGATACGACTGAGCGACTGAACTGAACTGAATAGAGGGAAAGGGGACTAAAATGATTTACATAGTAATGGACTGGAGTTGGAGCCATCAGAATCATCTTAACATAGATAATACAGATAGCTACATAAATAAATATTTATAGATATGCACATATGGATCAGTTAGTATGCATACAGCTCCTGGTTCTGTCAACAGAGAAGGCCTAGAAGCAACAATAACCAAGTAATGATGAGCACATCTCTGCCCAGATCTTGATATCTAATACTACTTTACAATCAGAGGAATCAGGGATACTTGGAGAAATTGTTGACTTTAGAAATGGGTGAGGAAATACACAAAATAATCTAAGCCTGGAGCATTTTTGTGGTGACAGAAAGTAGGGAAGTAATAAAATAAAATCCTTAATACTGGGACTATGTCAAAGTGATAATAAAGGAGGCAACTAAAGGATTCCCAATGGCCAAAGTGCAAACAATTTGAGCAAGGAAATAAAGTATGTCTGGATTACAACAAAGTAATTTATACTTTGATTGTATTAAATCAAAGCATAATATAAATAACTCTTATCCCATACTGACATTAACAAAAGGTTGAATGATTATTTGAGTGAAGGATAAGAGACAAATCTCCATGCAAAAAAATTCCAAATAATTTATGTAGGTAATTTGCCCTCTATTTATCTATCATCTACCTACCTATCTAGAGAGAAAAAGAGAGAAAGACAGAAAGTGAGAGAAAATTTGGAAGAACTGATGGCTTGAAGGATAGAAAGGCTATTATACAGAGCATTAAGAATTTTTTGAAGCACCAAGAAAGGATTTTAAGTTTTTAATTTTAGAAATGAATTTCAAGTACAGCATATAATCTGGCCACCATGGGCATTGTTGCTTTTGTAAGATTAGGCAAGAGTGACTACAGAATTCTATTGCCACTGATGTGGTTAGCACTGCTGCCAGAACCAAAGACCTCCATGTCATAAACTTCAAAGGCTAAATTGATAAATCACTCTTGAACCCATCAATGTAATGATTGGCGACTACAAACAATAGCAGTGATTCCCCAGAAAAAGCAAACTCCATGAATAGCATGCCCACTTGGTAGAAGCAGCAAAAGAGCAGGGGTTCTCCCTTTGTCTTGGTTTTGCCTCCCAATTCATAAGAAAAGACATGGATTGCTTAAATCTAAATCTTACCTTCAATCTCAAGTTGCAGGAAATCTGTGAAACTTTCTGTTTTTTTTTTTTTTTTTTACTTTCATACTCTTTCCATAGAGGAAAGTATATTAGAAGCAGGAAGGACTGATGGTTTTAAGGATAGAAAGTCATCATGTCAAATGTTGCTGAATATTCAGAAAAAAAAGTGATTTCAACTGGATTTGAAAATACAGATCATTAGTGCCCTTGTCAAATGCAGTTTCCATCAGAATCAAGGGCCAAAACTCATATTCACTTGCAACGGAATATACATGAATTAAACTCTACACTCAAAGAATCACAAAATTTAAATCAATTTTTAGGGTTTGACACCCAACTCACTGCTTCTCATCAGACATTTAATGTGAGGACCAGAGAGGGAAGAGGTCAAAGATCATGAAGTCAAATTGATGGCTTAGCAGTGGCTTGTCCTCAAAGTGTGGATATCAGTGTTTTATTAAGGTAAAAATATCAAGAGATATAGTAAAAACAGAATGCTTTTTATTTCCACAGTTGGCAAGATTGAAAGGTAAAATGTGCACAAGCATCAGATATGGACAATAAAAATAAAGTCTAAAGTAAACAAGCAAATTATATGTTTAAGTCTTTTGGAATCAAATGCAAATGTTTTTGAGCAAATGTGTAGAAAGTTTCTATAAGTAACAGTATGAACTGATGTGTGCATTAGGGCTTTCTTCTTCACTGTAGGGATGGTACATGATGCAGAAGTGAGTGTGACAGTGGTAAAAGAAACCTCAGTTTAGGTGAAGAAACTATAAAGTGATTAGCTGTAGTATTGATGTAAAATCTTGTTTCCATCTATGTTTTCTTTCTGCTTGGGCTAAATGGATCAACGGAGCACCTTGGTTCAGCTTTGATTAAAGAATTTATTTCATAGGACTCTAGTTCCCAAAATTCATATTTTACCCAGTTAGGAAGGAGTATTCCAAGATGCAATATATCATATTCTCTTCTGAACCCCCTAATTAATATATACACCTATGTTTTGCAAACTCAATTTTTAAATTGATCTCTTTCTCACTACATATCATGAAATTTCTAGTCACTTGCCTAGTTCTATCCTTTAATAAATAATTTGCCCTCTCCCCAAATAATTTTACCAGTGGAATTCCTGTTTGAGAGCCAAAGATGACCTTCATGTAAGAACTTTTCCTGGTTTCCTAAAATTTCTATTACAAATGGCAAAAAGAGCATCATACTTTGTACCTATTTTTTGTTGTTCAGTCGCTTAGTCATGTCCAGCTCTTTGTGACTCCATGGACTGCAGCACAACAGGCTTCCCTGTCCTTCACCAACTCCAGAAGCTCGCTCAAACTCATGTCCATCAGATGTTGATGCCATTCAACCATCTCATCCTCTGTTGTTCCCTTTGCCTCCTTCCTTCAATCTTTCCCAGCATCAGGGTCTTTTCCAATGAGTCAGTTCTTTGCATCAGTTCACCAAAGTATTGGAGTTTCAGATTCAGCATCAGTCCCTCCAATGAATATTCAGGACTGATTTCCTTTAGGATTGACTGGTTTGATCTCCTTGTAGTCCAAGGGACTCTCAAGAGTCTTCTCCAACACCACGGTTCGAAAGCATCAGTTCTTCAGCATTCGGTGTTCTTTATAGTCCAACTCTCACATCCATATATGACTATTGGAAAAACCATAGCTTTGACTATACAGACCTTTGTAGTTAAAGAATGTTTCTGCTTTTTAATATGCTGTCTAGGTTGGTCATAGCTTTTCTTCCAATGAACAAGCATCTTTTAATTTCATGACTGCAGTCACCATCTGTAGTGATTTTGGACACCTAGCAGATGACACCTAGCAAATGGCAGAAAGTGAAGAGGAACTAAAAAGCCTCTTGAGGAAAGTGAAAGTGGAGAGTGAAAAAGTTGGCTTAAAGTTCAATATTTAGAAAACTAAGATCATGGAATCTGGTCCCATCACTTCATGGCAAATAGATGGGGAAACAGTGGAAACAGTGTCAGACTTTATTTTTTGGGGCTCCAAAATCACTGCAGATGGTGACTGCAGCCATGAAATTAAAAGACACTTACTCCTTGAAAGGAAAGTTATGACCAAGCTAGATAGCATATTGAAAAGCAGAGACATTACTTTGCCAACAAAGGTCTGCCTAGTCAAGGCTATTTTTTTTCCAGTGGTCATGTATGGATGTGAGAGTTGGACTGTGAAGACAGCTGAGCACTGAAGAATTGATGCTTTTGAACTGTGGTGTTGAAGACTCTTGAGAGTCCCTTGGACTGTAAGGAGATCCAACCAGTCCATCCTAAAGGAGATCAGTCCTGGGTGTTCATTGGAAGGACTGATGCTGAAGCTGAAACTCCAGTTGGCCACCTCATGCGAAGAGTTGACTCATTGGAAAAGACTCTGATGCTGGGAGGGATTGGGGGCAGGAGGAGAAGGGGACGATAGGGATGAGATGGCTGGATGGCATCACCGACTCGATGGACATGAGTTTGAGTGAACTCCGGGAGTTGGTGATGGACAGGCGTGCTCTGATTCATGGGGTCACAAAGAGTTGGACACGACTGAGCGACTGAACTGAACTGAACTGAGTAGACAAGGCAAACTTTTTTTTTTTTTTTCTTTTATTTCCTTCTTTCCTCTTCCCTCCCTTCTTTGCTTTGCTTGCCTTCCATTCTTCCACTGTTTCAGATTTCAGGACTGACAGATGTATAACTGTCAACAGGTAGCAAATCAAAATAATGAAATGACTACATTTTGAGTGATGAAATTGTTATGAATACTTGTAGAAACGGTGTGAATAGCAACAGCTCACTTCACTCCTCTTCCCTCATATCTTTCCTCCCACCCTTCATGCTTTTTCATTAACTGTAACCAATATCCAGTGTTAGTGGCTCACTGTAGAAGATGCTTGGGGAAACTAGAGCTTTCTCCTTCACCCATCTTGCCCCACCTCCTCTTCCCATCCCACCGCACTATCCTCTATTTTTCTTTCTGTTTCAACAAGACTGAACCTCTAGGGGAGCATATTTATACTTTCAGTCATTCTGAGTCATGACTTGTGAAAGTCACTCTCAGTTCCTTGGCAAGTTAGATTTTGAGGAGTCTTGCCCATGTAACTTTTCACCAGATAGAGTGATAGAGAGAATGGCAGTAAAGCAGTGACTGCTTTCCTATGTCAAAAAGTTAGCATAAAAAGTTGAAAGTGGATTGGCAGACCAACCTTCAAATCCTACCAATCAGAGGAAACAACCCTCATATCACTCCTTGAATGGCACATATTTTATTGGTTGTTGCTGATGTTATCATAGATAAATTTATTTTTCATTAGCTCCAGATGCAATTTTGAATTTTCAATTTGGCTGCTAGTTATTTGACATCAACTTTGGTGGGCTTTCCCGGGGGCTCAGTGATAAGGAATCTGCCTGCCAAGCAGGAAACATGGGTTGAATCCTTGGGCTGGGAAGATCCCCTGCAGAAGGAAATGACAACCTACTCCAGTATTCTTGCTGGGACAGAGGAGCCTGGCAGGTGACAGTCCTTGGGGTCACAAGAGTTGGGCGTGACTTAGTGACTAAACAATAACAACAACAAACATTATTCTGCAAGGTAGATTTTAGTGTGTGTGTTTGTATGTATTTCTATGTTTTTGAATTTAGGGTAAGCACTGTAAAGTGGAGAAAGTCTTGAGGATGCAATTGCTATCATTTGCAAACATGCACATATAACTGGTGGATGGAAAATAGCACATCATTACATGGAAAAGAAGCATATAATACTATGTGGAGTCTAATATGTCAAAAATTTTTACAAAATAGACAAAAAGGTAAAGAAAATTCAAACCCTAGATAATTCAGTTCTTGCTCAGTGAGAACTACTTCTGTAGTGAGCCTGGGCACGTAGATCCCAACAGTATTCTGGTGCTGAGCAGAATAATGTTGGGCAAAGAGCCCTGGAGCAGGCATTGGATATTCTGAGTTTAATGAGATATCTAACACATTTGGTCTTGCATGAACTTGGGCAAGCTATTTAACTCTCTCTAGTCTTGATTTTTCTTATTCATGAAAAGGGTCTGTTTATGCAATGTAAGTGAAAACATTTTGTAAGATATAAACCTGTAATATTGTGACATTTATTTTAATAAAAGCAAATAATTGAATACCTGCTGAGTATGACTGCCTCCAATCTCCACACACCTCCTCCTCACTTGAAATAAGAGGGGAAACAAAATTAACTCAATCCCTAAGATTGAGTTAAATAAGATAAATAGTTTAAGTTTCTGGGCTATTTTTCTATAGGGAAGAAAGCTGACCAGTATTTTATTCTAAAGAAATAACTGGCAGGCATTGGGCTTACCTTGATCTCTGGATGTGCCTTGTTTTGCTTTCATTAAGACCACAGAGTGTTTTGGTGGCCATGTGAGTAGGCAGCTTTCTTCTAGGTCACAGCACAAGCGACTCACACTCATATTCCTTTTATCAGACTTGATGATAGTGATGTTGACCGGACACTCACTGCAGGTGGTTGAGCTCATGACCTTTATTTATCATTTATTTAGGGTCTCTATAAAGAGCCCCAGATATTTTGAGGGACTCAAGAATAAAAGTATCAACCTTGATAAATGTCTCCTTGGATCTGGCTAGTGCACGGATGGGGAAACAAAATTAAGCAGACAGCAAATGGCAGCATACAGCAGTATTCAATACATTCCATATGTGCTGTTAAAAGAATAGGACTGAGGTGATGAGGAACAATTAGATGGAGCAGAGGATATCTTCCACTTTAAGAGTGGGAGAAATTATAGAATGTAGAAAAGGAAGGCTTGGGAATGAGGAAGGGCACTGCAGACAGAGAATGCCAAAGAGACTCTTGCTTGAAGACTCTTCCGAGCAAATTACTTGTTAAATTTCTGGATGCATTTGTGGTACTAACAGTCCACAAAAATGAGACTAATTTTTCTAATTTGGCTTCACAAAGCACAAATAAAACACCCTGAGGGATCAATTGATATTAAGTGTAATTTCTCTAAATATAATGCAAATTAAAATATTGAGCTTCCATTACTAATATCCATTCAATATAGTATGATTAAATGTATCTTTAATTTGAGAAATATTTATTTATTTGGCTGCATTGGGTCTTAGTTGCAGCATGTGGGATCTTTCCTTATGGTATACAGACTCTCCAGCTGTGGTGCGAATGTTCTGGAGAGCATGGACTCAGTATTTCCTCTGCATGTGGGATCTTAGTTACCTGACCAGAGATCAAATTCATGTTACCTGCAATGAGAGGCACATTCTTAACCATTTTTAATTTTTTAAATAATCATGTTTTAATCAGATTAAGTTAATCACAGTGGCAACACTCACTTAGACTACTATCTATGGTAACAAGGTGGGAGTTATGATAGTAATGGTAGTCAATGACCATGACAAGTCTACTAAAAAGCTTTCAATTAAAATATTGTCTCTGCAACATAAAGAGTCTGGAGCAAGCTGCACTCTTTTCCCCAGCCAAATTATGTCTGAACTGAGGATAACTCCTGGTTTGACTAAGATTTGTAGTAAAGAGTAGTAAAAACAGTTCTGGACAAGAAACTAGAAGATCTGTTTCGTTCTGAACTCTGCTTTTATCTGGCTTGGCAGTTTTAATTCATGATTCCTTGAGAACGATCTTAACTCCTTAGTGATTAAGTGGAGAGAATATTAACACCAGCCTTGAATTGCTATTCAAAGAAGGGTGTGGTTATAAATGGAACCAGAATATTTCTGGAAAGTTTAAGATCATCTATAAACTAGAAATCTACTGACTTTTCTCTATGTTATTTACACTAAAATTTCTTTACTCTCTAGTAGCACTGGAGAGTAAAAATTGAGCACTGGATTGGTTTGCTGACCATGTGATAATAGGAAGGCAATAGAAACAGCATAAAGTACCTGGGGAGAGCCATGAACACGTTGTAATCATTGCCGCTAATGTCCCTAATTCTAGAGAAATTGAAGCTGAAAGTAGCGTAAAGAATTGCAGGAATGTGATACATCTATTTGACAACTGTACAGAGGAAGATTTGCTACATGCATGAATGGTCCCTCTTCTCTGTGAGAGGCCCAACCTTGCTACACTGTAGTCACACTGACAAGATAGCGCTATACTGCTCCATGGAATCTTAAATGATACTTTGTGACAGCCAGGGGTCTTTACTAGTGCATTGCAGCTAGTTTAAGTAGGAATAGATTTACCAAGGCATAGTTAAGTTCATGGAACATTGGGAAAATCAGAGAACAAGATTTGTGTGTTCTCTGAAACACAACAGGGAAAATGCCTGAAAAAGGGAAAATGCATGAAACAGGGGAAAATGCCTCACCACACCAGGCACACTTCTAGGGGAAACAGTCGTGAAGTTTTACCCATTCTTAGGAAACTATGGTTGGCCTGAATGCCAATATTCCACTACACTGTCCAGATCATCTGATTTTCTTTTGACTGGCTACCACATTATACAGGTGGATTGATCGGAAGAAACCAATCACAGGCCTGCAGATTCATGGGATAGAGATCAAGAAAATTTGATTTTAGCTTTCCAGCCTAAATATGGTAAAGAAAAGGAAAAGAAGATTGGAACATATGCTAAGTGAGTCAAGTATCAGCATCTGCTGTGCTGCTGCTGCTGCTATTTCGCTTCAGTCGTGTTTGACTCTGTGCGACCCCATAGACGGCAGCCCACGAGGCTCCCCTGTCCCTGGGATTCTCCAGGCAAGAACACTGGAGTTGGTTGCCATTTCCTTCTCCAATGCATGAAAGTGAAAAGGGAAAGTGAAGCCGCTCAGTCGTGTCCGGCTCTTAGCAACCCTAAGGACTGCAGCCTACCAAGCTCCTCCGTCCACGGGATTTTCCAGGCAAAAGTACTGGAGTGGGGTGCCATTGACTTCTCCTATAGATAATATCAAATAATAATAACAGTAATAACAACACCATGGGTTTTCATGTATATAGCACTCTTTGTGTGTAAAGCCTTGCTCTAAGCCCTTCTAGCTGTTTCAGGCATACAATCCTTAAAAGCACCTTGCAGATAAAAGTATTCATCTACGTTTTACAGAAACATGAAACGTAAGAGTTACAGTTAGTTATCTCAAATCACATAGCTGCTGAATACCAAGACCAAACAATGGATCCTGCAGTCCAGCCCGAGAAGTCATGGCCTTCACCACTATTCCACACTGTGTCTCATGCACAGAGGGAGGGGTCTCTGACAATGAGGGGGAAAGGGAGTGTGACAAAATTTCACTCATAAATAATCAAAATCACTTAGGCTAACTTTGTTGCCTTTGGTAAACAGATGGGCTCTGATCTAGAATTTGGCCCCAAGCTGGAATTTTACTCTGGGAATCAGAGCAAAGCCCACCAAGCAAAGGAGTTTTCTCTTTCAGAGCACAATAAAGCTTGTGCAGTTTGGCAGTGCTGTGCACTAGGGGAGAAGCATTCTGATGATTTCTATTCCTTCCAGCTCTGCCTTTTGCTTCACTGACTTAAGAAACCTGGACAGGTTGGCATAGCAGAGTAATGTGTTTAGGAAAGGTCAGGGGAGATTGTGTTCTGGTACTTGACATCATCAAGAAAATCTTTGGCCTCATTGTAATTACAGATCTTTATCAATAGCCAGGAGAAGAGACGGTGAGAATGCAGTTTGAGTTCCAAATCTAAGGCTGATCATGTAACATAAAAATTGAGAAAAGTCGTCTCTGACTTGTAAACAGAAAATTTGAAATGAAAATCATAGGCAGAAACAAAACAAAACAAATATTGTCACAGTACAACCGTTTCTAACTATACTTTAAAAATGCAACAGGCCAGATTTGCTAGAACAACAAAAGTTACCCTTTCCTATTTGATGTTTTATTGTCTGATTTTGATGTGGAATTTTTGTCCTTTGATGTCTAGATCATCAGGACACATATGCCTGTTAATTACTTTGTTTAAAAATACCATTGTTCAGATGTTAACATGGCTCACGTTTGGACTTCCTGGGGACAATAAGGCTCTCCAGGGGGTACTTTGCCTGATGAAAATGTTATTCCTGTATGATCATGCCTTTCTTGCATAAGTGTGCTAATAAATACCACTAATGAGCTTATTAAATATGCTTCTTCCTTCATTATGTGCTAGGTCACCTCTGAACATACCACAGACGCATTTCACTTACAAAATGGAGTCATTAATTTACTTTTTAAGCCAGGGATTTTCTGTTTAAAAGCCATTTCATTATTCTTATTTTTTCCTATGCAGTGATCAAGACATTAGAAAGACCAAAATGTGAAGAGGAAAGAAATTTAAAATACAGCATAGGAAAATATATGAACATTTCAGAGATATTACAGAATTTTTTCTCTATTCAATAGGTAGGGAAGAAGAGTTTATTAATACTTACACCCTTTAACATTTTTATAATCATAATGCATTTCCTTCAGTAAATACATTTGAGCCAACTTTCTGCATTTATTCAAAAAATAAATTAATTTCTTATGGCTTGTTTTTCCTAGAATCCCATGGATTTCCTACATCAATTAGGATTATTTAGGAACACATTATATTTCACTGTGAGGGAGTATATACAACTTAAATGGCTTTTTGTTGGATGGGATGCGATACTTCTTAATGCTTCTCAAACTGCTCCAAGGGAATATAATTTGAGAAACACTTTTTGTTAGGAAATCCATCCAGCATACCACAGTTACAGCAAATGTTGTTTTCATGCTGATAGATGTTAAAAGACAAATCAAAGCATATTAAAAATACTGAGTTTGTTTGAACAAAAAGAGGTTTCAATTGGCCAGTGCCAAACCAAAGGGGCTAGGGAGATCCACCAATAGGAGTGAGGGGAAGGACTCTTATAGAGGAAAGGCAGAAGCAAAGCAAAAACATTATTTGGCTATAGCTTAAGTGGTTGCCTTATTTGACTGTTTATGACTGGTCATCCTTAGGTTTTGATTTTTTAACCTTGAGGTGTAAAGACAGGTTTTAAGATAGCTTACATAGTCTGCTAAGGCATTAGAACCACCTCAGCCAAATGGCCTCCTTGTTTAATTAGAACAGCTGCCCTGTGGAACACTGAAGAAGAAAGAATTGTCTTAACCTTGTGTAAGTCTGTAAGAATACCCAACAGACAGGTCAGTTGTTTGGAAGGAGAAACATTCCCACTTCCCTATACAATCTCATTTCCTATACTATTAAAATTGGATGGTAGTCTCTGTGCATCAACTTTAGAAAAAAAAAAAAAAATTGATGTAGTCTTTGCTGGTTGTTTTGATTTCTATTACATCATGTGACACGAATACAAATACAACTGAGAGTAATGAAGTTGCTTTGATGAAATCTTTTTGTTACATATAGGTCTTTTACTACAAAGCAGAACATAATCTCATCCTGTGTGGGCTCTGTATCTCACAATTAAATAAGTTGTTTAAAAAGACTTTCACAATCCATTATGTATTTTCACCCTATAGATTGTTCACATCAAAGAGACATTGAGAGATTTGGTAAGGTATATTATTAAGAGAATTTAAGTCACATAGCAAGTTTAGACATGTGAATTATAAGAGAAATGAGGAATACTCTTTCTGTTTTAATAAGCAACTATCCAGAAAGACTGAATGCTCTTGATTAGAAACTCATGGGAAATATAAGAGGACAGGGGGAATAATTTCCTTGGAGTGTTTCATCACTTAACTGACAGTCCCTTGAATGGTAGCCAATAAAAGCAGGCTATCACTATCAGTACCACTCATTACATAGCTAGAAAATATTGATTACTTGGTTTTCAAGAAAATTACATAATAAATTCAGACTTGATTCACCATTTCCTTTCTCTATATTTGTTCTGATTTGCTGTTGAATTCATTTTTTACATATTCAAATCTGACTCATTTCCCCGTAGAAGAATGTTTGTTACACAAAATGAACAGGATCGAATTTGTGTTCAGATTATTAATGGATTGGTAACAACTGTTACTGTGCCATGCTTCTCTCAACAGCTGTTTATATTTTATTTAAAATCTGTAAAAACATTTCCATGTAGTCTCTTGATCTGTATAATAATTTCCTTTTGTTCCAAGCCGTTGAAGGTGTCTTTGAACCCACAAGGCACTATTCATCTATTCCTTCAAGACAGGTCCACTTTCATTATAAAAAATGAACATCGTGAAAAATGAACTCTGGAATCAAAGTGAGAAAACAAAGGTGGGTGAACTCTACAAGGCAATCGAATAAAAGTCCAGGCAGCTGCTGAAACTGATCAGTTACCATTGTTCTGAATCGCTCTTGATATGCACTGAGAAGCTATCTTAGGGCACTACACCGAATCTTTTCCAGAGTTATCTTTTGTGTTCATTCTCTGCTTACAGCGTCTCTCAAAATTCTGCTCACTGTTTGTCACAGTCAGGAATAAGTCTGTTAAGCTCCCCCTTGTTGATAAGCAGGCGTTGTTACTTATGGATATCCTGTTGTGCTCGCCTCCCGTAGTCTTGAATTTTCTTATTGTTCAAGCCAGAGTGATCTCAGAAGAGTATTCTTTGTAAAATACAATGTCTACTTAAAATTTTGTCAATGTGCTTCCAAAAATAACCTGGAGAGGAGTCCAAATGACTGTCCTCTCTGCATGCTTCATTGTGATTAAAGTAAAACCAGGAAAAATAATCTTCAAAATGGGAGAGGGAGGCAGAGCAGCATCTTACAAATTGCTATATCACCTGTGAAATGCCATGAAAGGGCTTTCCTTTTTGAAGCAAACGATGAATAAGGAAATGTAAGTCCATAATATGTAACTGAAGAAAAAAATAATAAAAGGCTAAAAGCCGTTACTGCTTTGTCAGTGAAAGGAACAGATAAATTGGGTTGGATGCAGTGGAGGTGGGGTGTAAGAAAGCAGAGAAAGATGCTAAGACTAATAACTATCAGACTTCTGAGTGAGCAAGGTAGTTTTAAGTTTGAAAGTTTAGTTAATTACTTTTATCTAGAAAAATCTGAAGGCGTTCATTTTTAATTATTTTATACAGGAGTCTCTGTTTTACTGGGAACTCTAGAATGAAAAGGAAAAATTTGTTAAGTCATATTTTATATTGCCTCCCTATAATGTTTTGAGCTTCCCTTGTAGCTCAGTCAGCAAAGAATCTTCCTGCAATGCCGGAGACCCATGTTCGCTTCCTGGGTTGGGAAGATCTCCTGAAGAAAGGAAATGGCAACCCACTCCAGTATTCTTGCCTGGAGAATCCCATGGACAGAGGAGCCTACAGTTCATGGGGTTGCAAGAGTTGGATACGACTTAGTGACTAAGCCACCACAATGTTTTAGATGCAAATATTCTGGATATTTATTAGAAATAGGAGCATGGGTTTGCATAACTTTTAACATCTTAATACACAAAGCACTTCTTTGTACACAAAACAGTTCTTTCTTGCAGTAGGAAAATTCCATCAGGGAAGGGAAGTGAGCAATACTGGGTAGCGGAGAAAAGAAAGGCTTCAGGCTACAAAAGGAGATATGTGACTCTACTAACTAAACAAAATACAGAAAAAAAACAGCAAAATATCTTAGAACAGGAATATGTTTAATTGTGGCCCCAGGAGAGGCAATTTATGTACCAACAAGTCATGTGGGTTTTATGTGCCTATTAGTTTGCTATTCAATTAAAAAATGTGTACTTTCCGTGGTAACACCCATCTCTCCTGATACACAGGCTAATTTTGAGTCATGAAGAGAACCTTCTCAAAACAACACACAAACAAGCCCTCAGATTCGAATAGTTGCAAATTTCTTTAATGCATATCATTGAAACAGATGTGCTCCAAATGCTGTTTTATTTTTTAGAAATGCTTTTTGTGTTTCATGGTAATGATAATTCTTAGTTACAAAAGGACTCTTTAAAAAGCAAGTTGCAAAATAGTAAGCACCAGAAACTAGCAAGTCATCTTTAAAAGAAGATCCATTCATTAAAGAGTCAATTTCCTAAATTAATTATTTTACTGATTATTAAATTATCTTCTATTTTCTCAAAATATTTACTTTGATTTTTATTTGCATAACTATAATCTGAATATATTAATGAAAAGAGATGGTAAAATAAGATTTCCCTCCTTTTTCATCTGTTTTTATTTTGAAGAGCCAAAACATAGTTAGTATGTTGGTTATTGGTCTTCCTTGGTAGCTCAACTAGTAAAGAATCTGCCTGCAATGCAGGAGACCCTGGTTTGATTCCTGAGTTGGGAAGATCCCCTGCAGAAGGGATAGGATACCCACTCCAGTATTCTTGGGTTTCCCTGGTGGTTCAAATGGTAAAGAATCCACCTGCAGTGCAAAAGACCTGGATTTGAGCCCTGGTTTGGGAAGATCCCCTAGAGGAGGGCATGACAACCCACTCCAGTATTCTTGCCTGGAGAATCCCCATGGACAGAGGACCCTGGGGATCTACAGTCCATGGGGTTGCAAAGAGTAGGATACAACTGAGCAACTAAGCACACAGCACAGCATGCTGGTTATTAAATTGGTTATTATATTGATATACTGGATGCAACCTACCTAAAGACCTTCAGGTGTCTTTTGGTGAATTTAATTCATTTCCTATTTAAAATTTTCAGACTGCATATGAATTTTTGTGTATTGCAAATGCTCCCGGTTACCATTCATATATTAAGAATAATCTATTGCTGAAATCAGTCCTGGGTGTTCATTGGAAGGACTGATGCTGAAGCTGAAACTCCAATACTTTGGCCACCTCATGTGAAGAGTTCATTGGAAAAGACCCTGATGCTGGGAGGGATTGGGGGCAGGAGAAGAAGGGGACGACAGAGGATGAGATGGCTGGATGGCATCACTGACTCAATGGACATGAGTTTGAGTGAATTCCGGGAGTTGGTGATGGACAGGGAGGCCTGGCATGCCTCGCAAAGAGGGGTCGCAAAGAGTCAGACACGACTGAGAGACTGAACTGAACTGATTCCTGAAATAATTAGGTAGCTTATTGGGTAAAACCAGGGGTTCTACATCTAAACGTTTTATGTTTGATTATAAATTCTACAGTTTAAAACTGGAAGACTTGAAGCAAATTCGTTAAACTCTCTTTAAACCTCCCTTTACTTGGTTGTAAAAGTTGGGCAACTAGTTTCAAAAGGCCGTTGTGGAGATGACATAAATAAGTTACATAATACATTTGTGATAAATGTCAGATCTTCTCTGCAGTAAAGGTTGTGATCACAGTCAGATAATTTTAGCAGTTTGCAAAAATCTTACTTAAACAACTAGATTATAAACTCTGTTTACATACAACACAAGCAATATACATAAAAATCTTAGCTATGAAATAGCTTTGACAACAAAGATGAGCTCATTTTCTACTTCTGAAAAAGCATATGGCATGCATTCAATGAATAAAGATTTTCTCAACTCCTGTGGCACAGTTTAGCAATATCAGGTAACTTTTTAAAGACAATATATCTAAATATATTGATATATTTTTAAAGTATTGGATAGTTTTTAAAAAGAAAATTAAATCTAAAATAAACATAAAAAAGGTACAAAATTAGAGCAGAATCAGTTAAATTGAAAACAGGATGTCAATAGAGAAAAGTGAAATCAATAGCTGATTTTTTAGAAAGATCAATAACATTGATAAGCTATTGACCAGGCTAGTTAATTCAAAATGACAGAAGATACAGATTAATAATGCCAAAAATGAAAAAAGGGACATCACCACAGATACTATAGACTTTAAAGGAGTACTAGGAAAGGATATTTGCCCAAAATTTGCTAATCTAGAAGAAATAAACCAATACATTTAAAGACACAATCTGCTAAAATTAATACTAGAAAAAAATAGATAATTTGAATAGATTAAATGTATTAAAACATTGAGTCAACAATTAATAACCTTGCAAAAAGGAGCACCAGTCCCAGATAGATTCACTGGTAAATTCTATCAAACATTTAAGGAAGAAGTTATGTCAATTCTCTACAATCTCAGAAAATATAAGCAGAAAAAGTATTTTCCAGCTTATTCTATGAGGCTTGCACTAGCTTGATACTGAAACCACAAAAACTCTTTGAAAGAAAACTACAGACCAATTTCTCTAATAAATATGGATGCAAAAACTCTCAATAAAACACTAGCAAATCAAATCTATCAGTAAGTAAAAATAATAATACACCACAACCAAGAAGGATGTATTGCATGTATGTGCACCTGATTCAACATTTAGAAATTAATGTAGCACACTACATGACAGACTAGTGAAAAAAAAAATCACATGGTCATACAAATCAATACAGAAGGAACAATCAGCACCCATTCTCTATGTAAAGAGTCTTAAAAAACTGTCAAAGAAAATCTCCTAGAACTAAAAATTATAGCAAGATTGCAGGATGTAAGATTAACATACAAAAGTCAATCTCTTCCCTATATCTCAGCAATGAACAACTGGAACTTGAAATTAAAACCACAATACCACTTATATTAAAATCTCCCCAAAATGAAATACTTAGGTATAAATCTAACAAAATATGCCCAAGAACTATATGTTAAAAATTACAAGACCCAGTGGAAAACAACTAAATAAATAGAAATTTCATGTTTATGGATAGGAAGATTCAGTATCATCAAAATGTCACTTCTAACTTAATCTGTAGATCAAATGTAATTCTGATCAAAATCCAAATAAGTTATTTTGTGGATATCAGCAAATTGATTCTAAAATTTATATAAACATTTGAATTTTAATTGTTCCAGATATTAAATATATTTTTAAATATTAATATTGTGCTACTATGCCTATAGAAATGAAGTTTTCATATTAAATAAGCATACACAAAAGCAAGTAAGAGAGAAGTGTTCCTATACATGACAATAGAAACAGAAAAACAATTCATGCAAGCTCTTTTCAGACATTTTGTTTATTTTTTGGAACCAAGTGAAATAGGAAGTAATCAAAGAATTTTAATCAAGAGAATCACAAGATTAGACTTGTAATTAGATTTCTAAAAGGTTACTCTGCGTGCTGCATGAAAAATACTCCATACAATGCATAAAGGCATGGTGTCTGATATGGGAGAGAAAGAAGAATTCAGCTTATGTTGAGATTTAAAGGAAATTAGTATGAGAGGAAAGCAAGAGATGCAGAAAAAAGAGTAAAAAAACACATGTGTGTGATGGAAAAATAATCAGAGACATTTTTCAAAATTTGGTAATAGGGCCATAATTAGGGACATGTTCAGTAACATGAAATGCTCCGTGACAATACAGTTCATTTTTTAAAATGGTCATAAGTGAATTTGATTAAGGAAAAGATGAAAGCTATGGATGATAAAGGCATAAAATTTAACTTATATATAAGTCTATCTTAGAAGAAATAAGACAACTGAAAATGAAGTGATAAATGAGAATATAAACCATGAATAATTTCCTTAGAAAGAAGTGGAAGTATAAATATACAGAGTAAAATGCTATCTGAACTGCAAAATTAATTAATAGAGCAGCAGCATATAGATACAATCTTAAAATATTTTACTTTCCATGATAAAGGGAACAACTCATATAGGTGCCCCATATAGATTATTCGCAAAAGCTAAAGAATTCCAACTCTAGTAGATGATAGAAAAATACCCATAGAGGTGTGATATAAAGATATAGTGACTGAAGTATTTTACATATAACTGAAATATATGACAATAATAGAACAAATTTAACTTATTAAAAATATAGAAAATAAACTACACACACCAAATTTTATTAAAAATCTTTAAGAACAACTCTTGCTGACCAAGAGATGCTAAATAAATGCATATATTTAAAATACAGAAAAAAGGAAACAACAGAAAATTAGAACTGGATATTTCTCTTTGTAAAGAGGAAAATTAAATTTGCAAAGAGCCAGATGCAACTGAGTGACTGAACAACATTTTCCTTTGCATATGAAAGTTGTTTAGTCATGTTTGACTCTTTGTGACCCCATGGACTATACAGTCCATGGAAGTCTCCAGGACAGAATGATACAGTGGGTAGCCTTTCCCTTCTCCAGGAGATCTTCCCAACCTAGGGATGGAACCCAGGTTTCCCGCATTGCAGGCAGATTCTTTACCAGCTGAGCCACCAGGGAAGCCCCAATTCCTTTGCATACTTCAAATTAAATAATTTAATATGTTAGCTAGATTGTGAGTAAATCATTATCCTCTTGGAATTTCTTTCTCATGTATTTCCTGAGTTTTAAGAAATTTGCTTATAAATTTCCAGTGTGGTCCCATGGTTTAGATAAACTCTACTGTGAATATTTATATTCACTAAGACAGTAACAATGTCCTAATTCAGTAATCTGGTAGCTCAGCTGATAAAGAATCTACCTGCAATGCTGGAGACCCTGGCTCAATTTCTGGCTAAGGAAGATCCCCTGGAAAAGGGATAGGCTACCCACTCTGGTATTCATGGGCTTCCCTGGTGGCTCAGATGGTAAAGAATTCACCTGCAATGCAGGAAACCTGGGTCCCATCCCTGGGTTGGGAAGATCCCCTGGAGGAGGGCATGGCAATCCACTCCAGTATTCTTGCCTGGAGAATCCGCATGGACAGAGGAGTCTGGAGGACTACAGTCCATGGGGTTGGACATGACTGAGTGACCAAGCACAGCACAATCCAGTAATCATTTCAATGAATAAACAATTTGCTTGATTATAGCACTATGGGAGAAGAATTAACCACAATTTTTTTTTCTCATTTAATCAAATTCTAGAAAAACAAAAAAGTAGATTTGAGACTATAATTTTCATTTTCAAGGAACATGAAAGATGACTTTTGCATCACTAAAACTCTTAAAAATTGAGCCACACATTTTTTAATTTTGAAAAGCCCATGAACCATTCAGTTGAGTATATTTTCTACCATGAGTGCAGTTTCATTTCTTCTGTGATATGTGAAGTTTTGTTTTAGAATGTTTAAAAATCACTATGTCATCTTCTCATGAAACTATAAAAACTGCATTTAAAATCTGTCAATGGATATGGCAAATCTCAGCAGTGATATGAATGAATATTTTAAAATATGTGTATTCTTTATTTCTCAATTTTTATAATTAAATTATTACATGTTTATATAATCACAAATTTGATATTTGAAAAGGCAGGCAGCATAATTTCACTATATCATTTAGTCTCAATTCTAAAGATAAACAGAAATTAAAGAATAAAAATAACACTGCTAAGTAGTAAAATATGGTTTTCTTATAACACAGACATCGATGACTGTTATGACACTCTGATGATTATAACAAATTGGTACTGCTATAAGAATAGACAAAAAGAACAATTAGATGAGACAGAAATTCCATGCATGTGTAGTCACTTCATTTATAATAAAAACAATACTAATGTGTAGTAAAAAGAACAGTGATTCTTGCAGTGGTTTTGGATCAACTCCATATCTATAACTGATTAAAAAATTCTTGATCCTTACCTCAGACTATACCAAATTACCCATTCTAGATTAATGATTATCATAAATATGAATAATAAAACATACATTTAAAGAGAAAATACATAGTCTTTTGTAACCTTGGAAGAGGCAAAGATTTTTCTTAAGCAGGACACAAAAAATGCAAATTATTTTTGAAAATTAATATGCTGGACTATAATGCAATCAAGAAATGCTATTTAATAAAAGATATTATTAAGAAAGCCTTCTCTGGTGACTCAGATGGTAAAGAATCTGCCTGCAATGCAGGAGACCCCTGTTGGATCCCTGAGTCAAGAAGATCCCCTGGAAAAGGGAATGGCTACCCACTCCAGTATTCTTGGCTGGAGAATCCTATGGACAGAGGAGCCTGGCAGGCTACATATCACGGGTCCCAAAGAGTTGTACACAAATGAGTGACTAACACTTTAGCTAGAATTGCTTAGGATCAGAAAAATTTTCTCCTGTGTTTTCTTCTGGGCTTCCCACATGGCTTAGTGATAAAGAGTCCACCTGCTGTTGCAGGAGACATGGGTTCAGTCCCTGGGTTGGGATAATCCTCTGGAGGAGGAAATAGCAACCCAACTTCTGTATCTGCCTAAAGAAACTCAAAAACAGCAAAATATATGAATCAATGATTTTTAAGACATGAAATATCAGACAACAAAGAACAGTGTACCTGAGATCCATACAAATGGCATGAACTTTATAGTATTCCCAGGAGGAACGAGTGCTCTAGGGAGAGCTTAGTAGACTTCCTGAGTAGGAGTGCCTTTGCTAAGAAACAGAAAGACCATGGTGCCTGGAATTCTCAGAACAGATTATTGGAGAAAATATAGCTATGCAACAGGGGAACTCCAAAGATCTGCTGAGGAAGACCCTTGAGAGTTCGGTAGAGTACTGATTATCATATGTATATGTGGAAACTACCCAAGATGAGGGAAAGAACTGACAAAAAAGTATTAGCAAGAAGAGAATCTAGCATTCACATAAATCTGGAAAGTGTCTTTTCTCATCAGCAATGCTGGAGAAATGTATAATTTACTAGGTATTGCGCAGGTACCCCAAAGATTTTGCCTCAGCATTAGGGAATAATCATGCCTAAGCTGAATGTCACTGATACTACATAGAAAACTTTAAAAAAACAAGAGCCAGAGAGATCAAACTATTCACAGGTAACTTATCTATATCCGAGAACAAAGAATATAGAAGTTTAAAGATACCTAATTCACTACAGGGCTCATCTGTCCTATATAACTCAGTTGTGTACGACTCTTTGTGACCCCATGGACTGTAGCCTGCCAGGCTTCCCTGTCCACGGGGATTCTCCAGGCAAGAATACTGGAGTGGGTTGCCATTTCCTTCTCCAGAGGATCTTCCCAACTCAGAGATAAAACCCTACAAGATAACTGTGTCTGGCATTCAGTTAGAAATTAATAAGCATTCAAAGAAACAGAAAAATACAATTAATAAGAATTATCAACCAATTGAAACTGACTGAGAATAGATTCTGATATTACAATTTACTAATGAACCCCCTGCAGGACAGCAAAGGAGATGCAGATATGAAGAACAGAACTGTGGACACAGTGGGGCAGAAGAGGGTGAAACAAATTGAGAGAGTAGCACTGAAACATATACATTGCCATATATAAAGCAGCTAGCTAGTGGGAAGCTGATGTATAACACAGAGAGCTAAACCAGGTGTTCCGTGACAATATAGAGTGGTGGGATGCCATGGAGGTTATAGTGGGAGGTTCACAAGGGTGGGGACATATGTATACTTATGACTGATTCATGTTGATGTATAGCAAAAAGCAACACAATACTGTAAAGTAATTATCCTTCAATTAAAAATAAATTTAAAAAGAAACAAAGCCATCAGACAATTATTATAGCAATATTCAGTTCAGTTCAGTTTAGTCTCTCAGTCGTGTCTGACTCTTTGCGACCCCATGAATTGCAGCACACCAGGCCTCCCTGTCCATCACCAACTCCCGGAGTTCCCTCAAACTCATGTCCATCGACTCCATGATGCCATCCAGCCATCTCATCCTCTGTCGTCCCCTTTTCCTCCTGCCTCCAATCCCTCCCAGCATCAGAGTCTTTCCAATGAGTCAACTCTTCGCATGAGGTGGCCAAAGTACTAGAGTTTCAGCTCTAGCATCATTCCTTCCAAAGAACACCCAGGACTGATCTCCTTTAGGATGGATTGGTTGGATCTCCTTGCAGTCCAAGGGACTCTCAAGAGTCTTCTCCAAACCACAGTTCAAAAGCATCAATTCTTTGGCGCTCAGCTTTCTTCACAGTCCAACTCTCACATTATAGATGATCAAAAAGCAAATAAAGAAGGTATAAAAGAGACCCAAAACTAACTTGTAGAAATAAAAATACAATGGTTAACACAAAAATAATACTGGGTGGAATTAATAGCAGTTTAGATGTTGTAGAAGAGAAGATTAGAGTGCTTGCAGGTGAGACATAAAAACAGTCCAAATTGGGACAGAAAGTAAAATGACTAAAAAAGTGCACTGATTAGGGGCACTGGTAGGCTTTGCCAGTGAAAGGATCTCCTTAAAGGAGTTTCGCATTTTGTATATAGGTATTTTGCGGTGATTATCACCCAAAAAAGAGATGCAAAAAGGCAAAATGGTTATCTGACAAAGCTTTACAAATAGCTGAGAAAAGAAGAGAAGTGAAAGGCAAAGGAGAAAAGGAAAGATATACTCAACTGAATGAAGAATTCCAAAGAATAGTAAAGAGAGATAAGAAAGCCTTCCTAAGTGAACAATGGAAAGAAACAGAGGAAAACAACAGAATGGGAAAGACTAGAGATCTTTTCAAGGTAATTAGAGGTATCAATGGAAGATTTAATGCAAGTTCAGTTCAGTTCAGTTGCTCAGTTGTATCTGATTCTTTGTGACCCCATGGACCTCAGCATGCCAGGCTTCCCATCACCAACTCCTTCCCATCCAACCATCTCATCCTCTGTCATCCTGTTCTCCTCCTGTCTTCAATCTTTCCCAGAATCAAGGGTTTTTTTTTTTTTTTTTCTATTGAGTCAATTCTTGACATCAGGTAGCCAAAGTGTTGGAACTTCAGCATTAGTCCTTCCAATAATATATAGGACTGATTTCCTTTAGGATTGACTGGTTTGATATCCTTGTAGTCCATGCAAAGATGGGTACAATAAAGGACAGAAATGGTATGCACATAACAGAAGCAGAAGATATTAAGAAGAGGTGGTAAGAATGCACAGAAGAACTATACAAAAAAGATCTTAATGAGCCAGATAACCACAATGTGATTATCTTATCTACAGCCAGACATACTGGAGTGTGAAGTCAAGTGGGCCTTCAGAAGCATCACTACGACCAAAGCTAGTGGACTGATGGAATTCCAGCTATTTCAAATCCTAAAACATGATTTTCAGATATTGACATTGAGTGCAGCTATTAAAGTGCTGCACTCAATATGCCAGCATATTTGGAAAACTCAGCAGTGGCCACAGGACTAGAAAAGGTCAATTCTCATTCCAATCCCAAATAAAGGCAATGCCAAAGAATGTTCAAACTACCACACAATTGCTCTCATTTCACATGCTAGGAAAGTAATGGACAAAAGTCTCCAAACTAGGCTTCAGCAATAATTGAAAAGAGAATTTCCAGATGTTCAAGCTGAATTAAGAAAAGGAACAAGAAATCAAATTGCCAACATCAGCTGATCATAGGAAAAGCAAGAGAATTCCAGAAAAACATCTACTTCTGCTTCATGGACTACTCTAAAGACTTTGACTATGTAGATCACAGCAAACTGTGGAAAATTCAAGAGTTGGAAATACCAGACCACCTGACCTACCTCCTGAGAAATCTGTATGCAGGTGAAGAAGCAACATTTAGAACCAGAAATGGAAAATAAGACTGGTTCAAAATTGGGAAAGGAGTACATCAAGGCTGCATATTGTCACTCTGCCTTTTTAACTTATATGCAGAGTACATCATGAGAAATACCAGGCTGGATGAATCACAAGCTGGAATCAAGATTTCCAGGAGAAATATCAATAACCTCAGGTATGCAGGTTATCACCCTTATGGCAGAAAGTGAAGAGGAACTAAAGAGCCTCTTGATGAAGGTGAAAGAAGAGAGTGAAAAAACTAGTTTAAAACTCAGTATTCAAAAAACAAAGATAATGGCATCTTGTTCCATCACTTTATAGCAAATAGATGGGGAAACAATGAAAACAGTGTTAGATTTTTTTTTTTTTTTTTTGGCGGGGGGTGCTCCAAAATCACTGTAAATGGTGACTGCAGCTATGAATTAAAAGATGCTTGCTCCTTGGAATAAAAGCTGTGACAAACCTACACAGCCTATTAAGAAGCAGACATTACTTTGCCAACGAAGGTCCATCTAACTATGGTCCATCAAAGCTATGTTTTTTCCAGTAGTCATATACATGTGTGAACTTTCTTTATGGTCCAACCCTCATGTCTGCTTGTTTTGCTGTTATGCTATCCTGGATTGCTTAACACTGGAAAAAAAATCCCCTGCCTGGATCAAGTTAATTTGTTTGTAAGAGAAGGAATGAGACTTCAACATATATTTATTCCTGCATCTGAAGTACCAAAACAGCAGAAAGACTCCCTCACAGTATTCATCTCAACACCAAGACCCAACTTCACCCACTTGCCTGCAGGCTCTAATGCTGGAGACCTCATACCAAACAACCAGCGAGGCAGGAACACAGTCCTAATTATCAGCAAATTGGCTGCCTAAAGTCATACTAAGCTCACAGACACCCCAAAACACACCCCCTCATGCAGCCCTTCCCATCAGATGGAAGAGATTCAGCTCCACCCACCAGAGCTTAGACACCAGTCTCCATCACCAGGAAGCCTACACAAACTGCTGGACCAACTTCACCCACCATGGTAGAGACAACAGAAGCAAGAGGAATGTCAAGCCTGCAGCTTGTGGAAAAGAGACCATAAACACAGTAAGTTAGACAAAATGAGACCACAGAGAAAAATGCTGCAAAGAAGCGAGCTTAAAACCCATAAGACTAAATAAATGTAGACAAAATAGGCACTGTACCTGAAAAAGAATTCAGAGTAATGATAGCAATTATGATCTAAAATCTTGGAAATAGAATAGAGCACAGATCAAGAAGATACAGGAAATGTTTCACAAGGGCCTAGAAGAACTAAATTACAATCAGTGGTGAGCAACACAATAACTGAAATGAAAAAATAAACTAAGGAATCAATAGTGGAATAACTGAAACAGAACAGATAAATGAGCTGGAAGATAAAATGGTGTAAATAACTGCTATGGAGCAGAATAAAGAATGAAAAGAATTAAGGACTATCTTACAGACCTCTGGAACAACATTATACACACCAACATTCAAATTATAGGACTCCAGAAGAAAAAAAAGAAAGAGTCTGAGAAAATATTTGAAGATGTTATAGTCAAAAATTTCCCTAAATGGGAAAGGAAAATCAACCAAGTCCAGGAAGCACAGAGAGTCGATAAAGGACAAACAAAAGGAGAAACATGCCAAGACACGTATTAATCAAACCAGCAAAAGTAACATACAAAGAAAAAATATTAAAGGCAAAGGAAAATTGACAAATAACATACAACTTTCCAAGACTGAACCAGGAAGAAATATAAAATATGAACTTGACTAATTACAAGTAATGAAAATAAAGGTGTAATTAGAAATCTTCTAACAAACAAAAGTCCACGACCAGATGGCTTCACAGGAGAATTTTGTCAAACATCTAGAGAAGCGCTAGCAGCTATCCTTCTCAAACTCTTCCAAAATATTGCAGATATAGGAGCACTGCTGAACTTATGCTACAATGCCACCATTACCCTGATACCAAAGTTACAGACCAATATAATCAATGAACATGGAAGCAAAAATCCTTAACAAAATACCAGCAAACCAAATCCAACAAAGTGAGTCCAACAACACATTAAATGAATCATACAGAATTATGTTAAATAATAGTGGTGAAAGTGGACACCATGTCTTGTTCCTGATCTTCATGGGAAAGCTTTCAGTTTTTCAACATTGAGAATGTTTGCTGTACACTTATCATATGAAGGTCAGTTTTCATTCCAATCCTAAAGAAAGGCAATGTCAAAGAATGCTCAAACTACCATACAATTGCACTCATCTCACAGGCTAGTAAAGTAATGCTCAAACTTCTCCAAGCCAGGCTTCAGCAATACGTGAACTGTGAACTTCCAGATGTTCAAGCTGGTTTTAGAAAAGGCAGAGGAACCAGAGATCAAATTGCCAACCTCCGCTGGATCATGGAAAAAGCAAGAGAGTTCCAGAGAAACATCTATTTCTGCTTTATTGACTATGCCAAAGCCTTTGACTGTGTGGATCCCAATAAACTGTGGAAAATTCTGAAAGAGATGGGAATACCAGACCACCTGACCTGCGTCTCGAGAAACCTATATGCAGGTCAGGAGGCAAAAGTTAGAACTGAACATGGAACAACAGACTGGTTCCAAATACAAAAAAGAGTACTTCAAGGCTGTATACTGTCACCCTGCTTATTTAACTTCTATGCAGAGTACATCATGAGAAACACTGGGCTGGAAGAAGCACAAGCTGGAATCAAGATTGCTAGGAGAAATATCAATAACCTCAGATATGCAGATGTCACCAGCCTTATGGCAGAAAGTGAAGAGGAACTAAAAAGCCTCTTGATGAAAGTGAAAGAGGAGAGTGAAAAAGTTGGCTTAAAGCTCAACATTCAGAAAATGACGATCATGGCATCCGGTCCCATCACTTCATGGGAAATAGATGGGGAAACAGTGGAAAGTTTCAGACTGTATTTTTTTGGGCTCCAAAATCACTGCAGATGGTGATTGCAGCCATGAAATTAAGTCACTTACTCCTTGTAAGGAAAGTTACGACCAACCTAGATAGCATATTGAAAAGCAGAGATATTAGTTTGCCAGCAAAGGTCCGTCTAGTCAAGGCTATGGTTTTTCCAGTGGTCATGTATGGATGTGAGTTGGACTGTGAAGAAAGCTGAGCACCGAAGAATTGATGCTTTTGAACTGTGGTGTTGGAGAAGACTCTTGAGAGTCCCTTGGACTGCAAGGAGATCCAACCAGTCCATTCTGAAGGAGATCAGCCCTGGGTGTTCTTTGGAAGGAATGATGCTAAAGCTGAAACTCCAGTACTTTGGTCACTTCATGTGAAGAGTTGACTCATTGGAAAAGATTCTAATGCTGGGAGGGATTGGGGCCAGGAGGAAAAGGGGACAACAGAGGATGAGATGGCTGGATGGCATCATGGACTCGATGGACATGAGTTTGAGTGAACTCTGGGAGTTGGTGATGGACAGGGAGGCCTGGTGTGCTGCGATTCATGGGGCCACAGAGAGTCGGACATGACTGAGCTACTGAACTAATCATGTATGGCCTTTACTATGTTGAGGTATGGAGAAGGCAATGGCACCCCACTCTAGTACTCTTGCCTGGAAAATCCCAGGGATGGAGGAGCCTGGTGGGCTGCCGTCCGTGGGGTCGCTAGAGTCAGACACGACTGAGCGATTTCACTTTCACTTCTCACTTTCATGCATTGGAGAAGGAAATGGCAACCTACTCCAGTGTTCTTGCCTGGAGAATCCCAGGGACGGGGGAGCCTGGTGGGCTACCGTCTATGGGGTCGCACAGAGTCGGACACGACTGAAGCGACTTAGCAGCAGCATGTTGAGGTAGGTTTCTTCTATGCCCATTGTTCTGAAGAGTTTTAATCATAAACTGGTGCTGAATTTTTTCAAAGGCTTTTTCTGCATCTATTGAGATTATCATCTGGCTTTTGACTTTCAATTTGTTAATTGGTGTATCACATTGATTGATTTGCATACACTGAAGAATCCTTACATCCTTGGAACAAAACTAACTTGATTATGGTGTATGGGCTTTTTGATGTGTTGCTGAATTCTGTTTGCTAAAATTTTGTTAAAGATTTTTGCATCTATGTTCATCAGTGATATTGGCCTGTAGTTTCTTTTTGTGCGTGTGTTTTTTTTTTTTTTTTGGTCTGGTTTTGGTATCAGGGTAATTATTCAGCATAGTTCTGGAAGTCTTAGCTACAGCAATCATAGAAGAAAAAGAAATAGGAATCCAGATTGGAAAAGAAGTAAAGCTCTCACTGTTTGCAGATGACATGATATTGTACATAGAAAACCCTAAAGATAGTATCAGAAAATTATTAGAGCTAATCAATGAATTTAGCAAAATTGCAGGATAGAAAATCAATACACAAAAATCACTTGCAATTCTATACCCTAACAATGAAAAATCAGAAAGAGAAATTAAGGAATCAAACCCATTCACCATTGAAACAAAAAGAATGAAATCTCTAGGAATAAACTTACTTAAGGAGACAAAAGAACTGTACACAGAAAATTATAAGACACACTAATGAAAGAAATCAAAGATGACATAAACAGATGGAGAGATATTCCCTGTTCCTGGATAGGAAGATTCAATATTGTGAAAATGATCATACACCAATCTACAGATTCAATTGGATCCCTATCAAATTACCAATGACATTCTTCACAGAACTAGAACAAAATAATTCACAATTCATATGGAAATACAAAAGACCATGAATAGCCAAAACAGTCTTGAGGAAGAAGAATGGAGCCGGAGGAATCGACCTTTCTGAGTACTGATTATACTACAAAGCTACAGTCATCAAGACAGTATGGTACTGGCACAAAAACAGAAATATAGGCCAATGGAACAAGATAGAAAGCCCAGAAATAAACCCATGCTCCTATGGGTACTTTTTTTTTTGATAAAGGTGGCAA
Organism: Bos indicus x Bos taurus; assembly: GCF_003369695.1. Lineage (NCBI taxonomy): Eukaryota > Metazoa > Chordata > Mammalia > Artiodactyla > Bovidae > Bos > Bos indicus x Bos taurus. The sequence goes on along the minus strand of NC_040078.1, from coordinate 65,535,214 downwards.
GAATATACAATGGAGCAAAGACAACCTGTTCAATGAATGGTGCTGGGAAAACTTGACAGCTACATGTAAAAGAATTAAATTAGAATGCTTCCTAACACCATACACAAAGATAAACTCAGAGTGGATTAAAGACCTAAATGTAAGCCAGAAACTATAAAACTCTTAGAAGAAAATGTAGGCAGAACACTCGCCATAAATCAAAGCAAGATCCTCTATGACCCACCTCGTAGAGTAAAGGAAATAAAAACAAAAGTAAACAAGTGGGACCCGATTAAACTTAAAAGCTTTTGCAAAACAAAGGAAACTATAAGCAAGGTGAAAAGACAACCCTCAGAATGGGAGAAAATAATAGCAAATGAAACAACTGACAAAGGATTAATTTCCAAAGCATTAATCATACAGCAGCTCATACAACTCAATACCAGAAAAACAAACAGCCCAATCAAAAAATGGGAAAAAGACCTAAACAGACATTTCTCCAAAGAAGACATACAGATAGCTAACAAACACATGAGAAGATGCTCAACATTGCTCATTATTAGAGAAATGAAAATCAAAACTACAACGAGATATCACCTCACACCAGTCAGAATGGCCATCATCAAGAAGTCTACAAACAGTAAATTCTGGAGAGGGTGTGGAGAAAAGGGAATGCTCTTGCACTGTTGATGGGAACATAAATTGATACAACCACTATGAAAGGTAGTATGGAAATTCCTTAAAATCTAGGACTAAAACCACCATATGACCCAGCAATCACACTCCTAGGCATACACCCTGAGGAAACCAATATTGAAAAGGATGCATGTATACCATTGTTCATTGCAGCACTATTTACAATAGCTAGAACATGGAAGCAACTTAGATGGCCGTAGACAGATCAATGGCTAAAGAAGTTTTAGTACATATACAAAATGGGATATTACTCTGCTATAAAATGGAATACATTTGAGTCAGTTCTTATGAGATGGATGAACATAGAACCTATTATACAGAGTGAAGTAAGTCAGAAAAAGGAAGATAAATATATTCTAAAACATATATGGAATCTAGAAAAATGGTACTGAAGAATTTATTTACAGGGCAGCAATGGATAAACAGACATAAAGAATAGACTTATGGACATGGGGAGAGGGGAGGAGAGGGTGAGATGTACGAAAAGGGTAACATGGAAACTTACATTACCATATGTAAAATAGATAGCCAGCAGGAATTTGCTGTATGACTCAGAAAACTCAAACAGGGGTTCTGTATCAACCTAGAGGGATGGGATTGGGAAGGAGATGGGAGTGAGTTTCAAAAGGGAGGTGATATATGTATATCTATCTGAAGGAGATCAGCCCTGGGATTTCTTTGGAAGGAATGACGCTAAAGCTGAAACTCCAGTACTTTGGCCACCTCATGCGAAGAGTTGACTCATTGGAAAAGACTCTGATGCTGGGAGGGATTGGGGGCAGGAGGAGAAGGGGATAACAGAGGATGAGATGGCTCGATGGCATCACTGACTCGATGGACATGAGTCTGAGTGAACTCTGGGAGTTGGTGATGGGCAGGGAGGTCTGGTGTGCTGCGATTCATGGGGTCGCAAAGAGTCGGACATGACTGAGTGACTGAACTGAACTGAACTGAACTGATGGCTAAGTCATGCTGAGATTTGACAAAAAACAACAAAATTCTGTAAAACAATTATCCTTCAATTAAAAAATAAATAAATTTAAAAAAACTAAAAAAAAAAAAGAATTATACACTGTGACGAAGTGGGGTTTATCCCACAGATGTAAAGATTCTTCAATACATGCAAATCAGTCAATGTGATGCACTACATTAACAAATCGATGTATATAATCAAATAGGATAAATGTGAATGGTGGGTGTATCTTTACAGATAACAAAACTACAGAAAATAATTTTAACAGTCATGTTTATTTTTATTTATATTTTTAACTTAGACTGATGTGAATATTGATGTTTCATTCTTATAGACCCTCTTTCTGATCTTCCCTTTTGTTTCTCACTTGGTAAAAACTTTTCATTTTTTAAAGACTTTAGTGTCAACCATAACGTGTTTGCTGTGCTTAGTCACTCAGTCGTGTCTGACTCTTTGTGACCCTGTGGACTGCAGCCCACCAGACTCGTCTGTCCATGGGGATTCTCCAGGCAAGAATATTGGAGTGGGTTGCCATGCCTTCCTCGAGGGGATCTTCCCAACCCAGGGATTGAACCCAGGTCTCCTGCATCACAGGTGGATTCTTTACCATCTGAGCCACCAGGGAAGCCAGTAAAGTGTTTACCATTCCAAATCATGTACGATTAACCCCTCACTGTTGTGTCCCTATTAATTTTGGTATAAGAATATCTATGACAGCTTTTTACCCATTATTAAGATAATGTCTATTTGTTCTTTGAGTTTTTTTTAAGGTAATGGCTGTGTCTTCTATGGGCTTCCCTGGGGGCTCAGCTGGTAGAGAATCCACCTGCAATGCAGGAGACCTGTCTCCTGTATATAGCATATGTTATATTCTTGGTAAATAAGTAGGGCTACCAAATTTTCATGTGTGCATAAGCAGGGTCTAAACATACAATTATATCATTTAGTGATTCATTCATTTTTCATCGATTCAGAATGGCCATACACAGTGAATGAAAGCTCTGAAGTCACTACTATGGCTAAACTTCCTGCCTTTGTAAGTTGTTCACTGAGTGATCTTGGGCAATTTATTTAAATTTCCTGAGTCTCAGTTTTCTCATCTGAAAATAGGGATACTAATAGTACCTAATGCATAGAGACAAACTGAGTAGTAAGTACATGAGTAATGTGTATAAGTTGTCTGACCGACTGACACTGACATAGGAAACACTCAAACATGTTAGCTATGTTAACTTTTATTCAAAAAACCTGAGGTGGGTTTTTACTCTGTGCCAGACACTGAAATATCGTATGGTGCATTTTAAGTTTTCAAGGAGCTCATAAGCTAATGCAGGAGATGGACAAACATGATAAATATTGAATAGTATGGATAAAATCCTATGGGAGCACAGAGGGAGACCAGACAATATCCTGGCTATTTAGAAAAGGCATTGTTTGAGAAGACAATTGACAGAAATATGTGTGTATGTCAGTCTGAGAATGAGGGTGTGACAGGGCAGTACAAATGGAGAGAGCTGAATGCCCAAAGATGTGATAATGTGAGAAGGAAGATATGGGATATTAGAGAAGGTTGAGAAATGGAGAGGCAGAAAAATGTAAATGAATACAATCACAAGACAAAAGAGTTGTCACATGCCTCTGGATAGAAATAGTTGCTGATCTGAAGTTATGTAAGCCATTTGTGAGTGGCAGCCTTGTATGTAACTGAACAAAACACTCAAAAGCACAGATTTCTTTATTATAAACTCATATAACATTTCCTAGAACATGCCCAAGCATAGGCAGCTAGAAGGTACCATGGGATCAAATAAACTCTTTTGACATAGCTGAATAAAGAAAGGGCAAAAATTGGATATGTTACATCAAAAATAAATCAGACTTCCATTAGAGCTACTAATTTTCAAAAGATTCAGTTTAAAACTAATAAAGTAGAAGCAAAATGAGCTGATTTAAATTTCACCTTCTCTCACATTTTTATCCAACCCTATTAGAAGTGCTAATATCCATAGGACTATAAAATGGCCTAAAGACCTCTTGTTGGAGGAATAAAATGAGGATAATAAGGGCAAATTGAATAAATTGCATCTGGAAAATAAGGACTTATTTGAGAACTCAACAGAATTTTGCAGTTCTCCTACATTTGAACCACTTTATATTTAACCTTTTGTTTTAGTGTAAGTTTTTCATGTGAAATAAATGAACTAGAAATAATTCCTAGTTGGAATGAAGTATGAATGGTGAAGCAAATAGATTTAGCCACAATATAAAATCCATTTTCAGGTGAAGCTAAATTCTGACACCCGAGTTTCCATGTAGTTATTTTTCTATAGAAAGAAAACATAATTTGGCATCCACAGACTTATGTAATGCCATGACAGTGTAACTGAATTTTTACAAACTCAATATTTTTATCCTTTGTTAGCTTAGTCAAGTTATATCTGAGCAAATGCCATATTTTTCATTCTAAAGAACAAGACTGAGGTGATAAATTGGAATTCTGGGTAGTTGATATCCATTTTTCCTGTTGCTAAAAGCTATTACTCTCCCAGACATCAGACTACATGTCTTTAGCCAAATAATGCCATATTCCCTACCCACCATAGGAAGTAGCAGATTACAGAAACACAAAACAGCATGTGGTTTATTGACTAAGAATGTGAACTTGGAGCTTTTTCCCAGCTTTGTCACTTACTAGTTGAGAATGTGAACTTGGAGCTTTTCCCCAGCTTTGTCACTCACTAGTTGAGTATTCCAGAGAAGGCAATGGCAACCCACTCCAGTACTCTTGCCTGGAAAATCCCATAGATGGAGGAGCCTGGTAGGCTGCAGTCCACGGGGTCGCAAAGAGTCAGACACGACTGAGCGACTTGACTTTCACTTTTCACTTTCGTGCATTGGAGAAGGAAATGGCAACCCACTCCAGTGTTCTTGCCTGGAGAATCCCAGGGACGACAGGCAAGAGTACTGGAGTGGGTTGCCATTGCCTTCTCCAATATATATACGTGGACTTATGTTAATAGTAGTTAGTATGTATTGAGTCATTGATATCTACCAGGAATGGTGTTAAATGTTTGATGTATATACTCTTTGTCTTTCTGCCAAGAAGCTTTGATGGAGATTCTACTCCTGTACTCATTTTGTAGGCAAAGAAACTAAGGTTCAAAATTTAAATACAATATCTGCTTCCATAGTTTATGAGGGATGTAGCTGTGATATGTGTTTACAACAGCTCTCAGAATCAGATATCCAGAGCCTGAGATACATGGCCTCTGCTTCTTCTGGAAATTTGAGTCATGTGAAATGGATTAATATTTGACTGCTTTTGATCTAAAAATACTATAAATTTCAAATAAGATTATTCAGCTATGCATAAAGAAGTTGCTTAACAAAGGGTTGTTATATTTTTATTATGTACAAAAAGGTTAAATGGCTCCCCTTCTCTACCATTACTTGGTAATCTTCCCATTTTATTCCTTTTCTGTTTGATTGTTGAGCCAAACTATTGTGATATGAACTTATCTAATCAAATATAATTAAGACCAATTTAAATCTTAATTCCTTTTCAACAGAATGTATTCAATTTTTAACTAATATAAGATTTCCATTATCAATTTACATAGATTTGTATGATCAATAGTAAAAACAAGTTAATTTGTACAAAAATCAACAGAAACTAAAACCTTTCCAAGTTTTATTATGATTAAGCCTTATTGTTTTTCTCCTTTGAGTCTTTCCTAGTAACAGAGCTATTGACTGGTTTCCTTTGCCATTTTCCAATTGCTGAGAAATCACAAAAAATCATCATTTGGTCTTTCACTACCTTTCAATACACAAGTTGGAAATGGTAAGATGGCACATATGTCAATTACATACTCAAACAATTATATATTTTTCTAAACAGTATATATTTTGCAAAATTATGAGCAATCCATGTAGACCAATGGAGAAATTCAGAAGAAAAGGTGGCAATCCACTTTCTATCATTAATTAATATGAAATCTGGTACAAGAAATACAGTCTTTTTGGACTTGAGTTTGTTCATGTGTAAAATGGAAACCATTGTACTCAACTCAAAAATAATTTGTGTAGGATTGGATTGTGAAGTTTTTTATAAACTATCAGAGTCTATGAAATGTCTATCCCTTTCCCCAAACTCTCAGATTATATCCATCTATTTTAGTTTTCTGACTTACAGCAAGCTTATTGTTGATCTAACAGTAAGAGGCAGAAATTACCACCTGATGATTATGGGGACCTCTCTAATGTGTAGCTGACATGGCTTTGCATCATTGTAATCCCCAAATCTATCACTTAAGCCTACATTGATATTGCTATAGTGGATCTACAAAAAATATGAAGAATTGAATGAAACTTCACTTTCAATTGGTTTTTGAGAACGCTTCCATGTCTCTGAAGAAGTTAGTTCATCTTTAGGCTAGTTAGCTTGAAAAAATTTTAATAATATTTTTGGTAATATAGATTAAATTTATTGTTATTAATATTCCATGTGCTCTTTCAGTCTATGCTGTTTATTTTGTTCTAAATGAAGGAAAACATCCACTTTGTAAGAGGTGAGAAATAAATGATTTTATAAATACAAAAGATATAATTTTTAATAAACTATATTCTCATATTAGTTTTGATGCAGCTGGACTATACTGCAGGTATGATGGTCCTTCCTGTTCTATCCAAGGAAAGAAGAGTTTTGAATCTCCTTGTCACATGATGGATGTGAGTGATTTTCCTGAGCAAGCACCACTTTTCTTTCTAGAAGAAGAACATAGTTAAGCATATCAACTTTGATACACCTCCTTTAACAATTTCAAATTGGGCAATGTTGCTTTAATAACCCACACCTGGTTAAGATCTCTGTTCCATTGAATTCACACTGCAGTAATGAGCCCTGAACATCAGGCATAGAACATAATGAGAACAATGCAATTAATCACCAAATTGTGCTCAATTTCAGTAACATGAAAATTTCTCTTACTTTTTTTCTCCCTAGAAATAATATTTTATGTAGTGGAAAAGGTAGGTAAGGTTTCAGTGATGAACAAAAAAGTGTTCTCAGTTTTAAAAAAAGCTAACAGTCAGCAGGCCACATGAAGGTGAATGCATAAACCAAATATCTATACCATCTGTTATAGAAAATTAACAGGAATTAAGTGGCACACACTTATAAAAATATATTCCTTCACAGCATGCTAAAGCATATTTTAATAATTACATTTCTGAAAAAGATGATATAATTTATTATAAATTAGAAAATCTTAACATTAAGTAAAATATGGGAGATTCTGGTTTTGTGGGGGAAAAACATACACACAAACAAACTTATAGGCAGGTAAATCTACAGCTGTAATTATTAAAAACAAAACATTTTGGCTGAATATCTAGAAAGTCAGGCACACAGGTACTAGTTATTTGTGTGTTGTAGGAAGAATCACTCAATTTCTATCGGTATGTCTTCTCACCAGTAAAAAATAAAGCAGTGGGACATTAGGTAAAGCAGAGTTTAAGAAAGTTCAATTCTAAGGCTCATGGATTTTGGGTAAAGAGTAGAAATCGCAATGGATAGTAATTTATCCCATTCACCTGTTTCATGTAGAAATTTTAGTGAAAGTAATGGGAGAAAAACGTATTTGTAAAGATTTACTTTTTTAGTGGGCTATACTCCCTTGCTGTCATTAAGCTCTGACATACTACTTGGGTATACTAAATACAAGTGAAGGAGACCTGAATCTCTACTTTAATATTTAAGTAGGACATGGACAGTTGTCTTGAAATTGACACAAGGCCCACATATTTATGACTACACATATTTCTGAATAAGACAGTTCATTAAGGACTGTCATTTGAAAAACAGGTGCAATGAGTCCACCTGCAAAATTAGTTTATGTGCACATTTCTTGTAATAATAAAAACAAATTGGGCATTTAGGCACTAGCTATGCATTTTTTGTAGATATGCTCTTCTTTTATAATTAAAAAACATTTCCCATGCATAATTTAGCATCTATATGTGGTATAAACCCTGTTCTTTCCACTCACTTTAGAAACAGTTAGTATGAAGGGCTGCCATCCTTTATAGAGTGAACACTTTTTTGAGATCAAAAATGACAATGTGTTTCACACAATTTGCAGACCAGTTGACATGGCTGCATTTCTGATTTTAATTTAACAGTGTCATGAACACTTACTTTTTCAATTTCAACTAAGGTAACCAGGCAGGAAATTCAAATGAGTAAAAGTAGTGATTGATGCAGAGGATGACTTTTGACATATTTAAAATACACCTTCAAGCTTGAGTTTGATGCTCTAAAGTAATTTCAGGCTACCTGGAATAGAATTTCATTTAGCTTAAGCAAACAATGTGTGCAAGCACTTTTTAAATATAAGGACTTAAAAAAAAAAAAAAAACACCAGTATTTGGTTGAGCAGTACACTACAAATCTCATAAAATGGGGATACTACAATTGTTTGAGCAAACATGATGAGATGATTCCATGCAACAGCCATCACATCATGCATTTGAGAAAGATTATATTACCATCATTTTTCAAATAAGAAAAGTGAAGATCAGAGAGATGAAGTCATTTGCCTAAGGCTGTAGAGCTGATAAAACTTCAGCATTGGAATTGAAAATTGGACAACTGATTGATGTCATCACTTTTCAGTAAAGGACTTGCAGATATTTTGTAAATAATTGAGATAGATAGATAAAGAATTGTTTTTAAGCATGTTCTAAACCCAATTTATGAACTGCCCCTTTTTGAGCAAAATCAGGGATTGAATGAACAAGATTGTTACTGAACTCAGGTTCAGCTGCTCATTGCTCAAGAATCCCAAACTGAGAGACAAGTGTTGGGTAAAAAGAAAGATAATTTTATTGAGGAAGCCAGAAATCCTGCAGAGAAAGTGAACTCGGGTCCCAAGAACATATTCCCCTTTGTCAATCAGGAGATGAGAGCTTTTAAAAGGGAGCTTCAGGGTTGCATAGGTGGGGTGGGATGGGCATCTACATGGAGAACAGCCTAGTCAGCTCCAACAATCTTCTTAAAACTCGCCATGTGGTGGTCTGATCATTATCTTGATTGTTTTAAGTACAGTTAATCTTCTAATACAGGGATTTTTTGTTCCCATTTCCTTGAGGCTAGTTCTTAGATTGCACAAGATGGAGAAATACATGTCATGGCCACAGCCTGGTCATTATGTAATTAACTTCTTCCACTGGTGAGGGTTTTAGTATCTGCAAAACGTCTAAAATATATGGCTCAAAATATTGTCTAGAACCTTTAAGAAGGAACTAAAGGTCTTTAAACTTTTTAGTGGCTAAACTATAATTATTTTATCTTGCTTGACAATTTTCCTTTCTTTCTGTAGTTTCTCAGATTAAATTTAAAGATTAAATTTAACCTTTGGAACTTGAGGAAAGCCTAGAAGACTAAAGTTTTCCTAGAAATAAGAGGCAACTGGAGGATGGGAGAAGGAATGCCCTATCCCAGAAAGGCCCCCATATGGTCCTGCTCAGTTGCAAGATGATTTCTTATTATTCATAGGTCTTTCTTTCTATGCTTAGTGCATGGAGTGGGTAAAGGGCTTTACAGATAAGCATCAACTTTCAGTTGAGTAGCACCTCCTGCTAGAAATGTTGAAGAAATGTGTTGTGGAAAAATCGCACATTAGTTTTGGAAGCAGGACAGGTTGAAATCTATGTGAAGTGTTAATGAGTGTCACTTCTTTTCAATCATTAATACATTTAAAAAAGAATAAGTAAATTAGAAGATGGATGCTTTCTCCAAGGTATCGTGACAATATCATAGGAAAGACAACTCTGATCATCTGAGTCTAATTTTGAAATTAATCATGCCTTCTGGAATAACAATTCTAATTACATTCACTTCAATTTCATTTCAAAAGAAAGAAAAAAAAATTTCAGTACTAACATAACACCAATACTTTTCATTTCTTTTCTCCAGAAATGATTCTAACACTATTGTGATGATATCTAGGACTGTAAAGAAGTCCAGACAATGCCCTTTATTTTTTAAAAAAATAAAATAATTTTATCAATAGTAATCATGCTTTTGTTTAATGCCCTTAATATTGTCTCATTTCTTTATTCTTATTCTTGGCCTCATGGGACAAGCCACAGGCAGATTATGATGTAATATGGTGCAGCAAATGTTATTAAAAGTGGTGAAATAAAATGCTGACTGTGAACCATGGTCATGGGTGCTTTATGTGTTTTCACAGGTGTAAGCCTTTTTCAGGAATTTTCTTAAGTTTAGTTAATATTTTTTTATGAATTCTTAATAAACATTTCAATATTCATTAAAATAGTAATAAGGACTATTTTAAAAGTCAGCTTTGTCACTTCCCTCCCCAAGGAGAGCAAGCACAGGGAATATCATTTAATTGGGTCTCTGAGCCTAAACGATGGGGGTCAACCTTGTAAACAGATCTTAGAATACTAAAATATTGCTTACAATATGTAGTATTTGAACATCATTGCATTTCCAAGCAGCTTATAAACTTTATGGAAAAGACTTTATTAATCAATTTACCATCTCTTAGAAGTAGGCATGCGGTAAAGTATTTTAACTACTGCTTGAGACCAACTTCTGGTATGTTTTCCTTCTGAACTCTGACTGGAGCCCTGGTTGACTTAAACAGCATAGAGTTGTGGTGACCTTGGGTGAAATGTGAAGTGAGTGACTTTGCATTTGAAAGTGGTTCATTAGAACTTATGAAGAGTTTTGAATGGAAGGGTCTGGAGAGGACATTGTATATACTCCTCCATTACTTTGCCCCACTCTCCTGAGCTACCCCAGAAATAGGATAATCTGTCCTAAAACAGAAATATGTTAACGTCAAGTTGACAGTACATTATAGATTACAAAATCCATGAAGGGAAATGATATTGCTCTAGTTTACCACAGAATATCACAGTAGGAGTTCTACAAATATGTATTGAATACATAAATTAATGAGTAAATAATAACAGTTAAGACATACTGACCATACACTGTCTTTCAAGCATAAGTCTGTCAGAGTATGCAAATATATTCATTAATTGATAGAGTCTAATAATTAATAATAGTAATAAATTCAAGGGAAAACTGCATAATTGATTTTCTTATAGTAATTCCAGTAGCTTACAGTTTTGTGAGGAAATATTTCTTTCTGCCTGAGCTAAACTTTTATATTCTTTTCATTTTTGTGTTCATTCAAGAAGAGAAATATTAGCTAAAAATACTTTAAATAGTTTATGAATATAAGAAAAAAGGAAGATGGGCACTTTGAGGACTTAATATAAACATTATTTCTATAAAAACATAAATAACATTTAAATACAGAATAATGTGAAAATTATTTTATTTAAAATTGTGTGTGTGTGCATACATGCTCAGTCATGTTTGGCTTTTTGCAACCCCATGGACTCTTTGCGATCCCATGACTGTAGCCCACCAGGCTCCTCTGTCCACGGGGATTCTCCAGGCAATAGTATTGGCTGGGTTGCCATGCCCTCCTCCATTGTCCTGCAAGGTCTGTATAGTCAAAGCTATGGTTTTTCCTGTAGTTATGTATATATGTGAGAGTTGGACCATAAAGAAAACTGAGCACTGAAGAACTGATGCTTTTGAACTATATTGCTGGAGAAGACTTGCGAGTCCCTTAGACTGCAAGGAGATGAAACCAGTCAATTCTAAAGGAAATCAGTCCTGAATATTCATTGGAAGGACTGATTTTGAAGCTGAAGCGCCAATATTTTGGCCACCTGATGTGAAGAATTGACTCATTGGAGAAGACTCTGATGCTGGGGAAGATTGAGGTTGGGAGGAGACATGGATGACAGAGGATGAGATGGTTGGATGGCATCACTGACTCGATGGACATGAGTTTGAGCAAGCTCCGGGAGTTGGTGATGGACAGGGAAGCTTAGCATGCTGTAGTCCATGGGGTCACAAAGAGTCAGACAGGACTGAGTGACTCAACTAAACTGAATGAGATCTTTAAAACACAAAGGCATCTGATATCAATGGTTCCAAGCAATTTGAGCAAAACAAAACTCATGTCAGAAATAATGCCTGTGCCTTCCTTTCATGGTAAAACCAAAGATATTCACGACACTGTCTTTTTCCCAAGAAATGTGTCATCTGAAAGTAAGAGGATAGAAGGAGCAATTGCCTTAGTATTTTTTGGTTTGTAATAAGCCAACCACTCTAAGACAGGCCTAACATAACGAACAAGTGCAAATGGGTACCGTAACTTTGAAGTTAATTCATTAAAAAAATAGGAATTTGCAAAAAGCATATTAAAATCTCTCCCTTTCTGGTTTGAAAATTTGCTGTTACTATGTTGTAAAAGAGGTCATGCTCTTCTGAGAGTATGACACCCAGCTATTCACAAGGCCTTTGTATATATGCAGTATTGTCCGATTCTGTTTCATTGTTTGTTTTAGGCCAAAAGTATTAAGATTATACTAAGTAATTCATAAAATTTGTACCGTGCTGTAAAAGTTCCATATCTGTTCAAAAATTACACTTCTATTAAAAGTTCAAAACAGAGTTGCAGTAGACACATTTTATCTGAAGTTTTAAAATAACGTTAAAATGTTCTCCTTTTCTTTCCATTACACTAAGGAAAAAAAATCTATCTATAATTCAGTTGATGAAATAATCATTGAAGCATTCATGAATATATAGGCTTAATTTCTAAGCATGGAGATTAGGTTTTTAAGGGGCCTGTTTTGCAGTCACTATCTATGCTACTACTTTTGTAGTGATTGTTTTCTGCATGTTATTCCTAGCTCTTTCCAAGAGAGAGCAGTAGTGAATCACATTCTTTGTGCTGGCTATATAGTTTTACTCAAAAGTACTGATTTTCATTTTCAACTTTATAACCTTTCAACCTATTGACCATGAAAAACGCTCTGACACAACGTGGCACATATAAATGTTTAAAGTCCAAAGGGTAATTATCTATATTCATAGTTAAATCTGTGCCTTGATTTCACAATAGAAACCATATGTTCACTCAAAACACTTTCAATAGGTTAAATAACACCCAGATTAACCCTGAGTTAGTTTACTGGTTAAAATAATAGCAGCATCTTCTTCCAATTCAGTAGTTCATTTATCATCTCTGATCAAGGCACTGGACATGAACTTTCAAGATTTAAAAGCTTAAGTTTAAAAAGAAAAAAGAAACAGGAGAAAAAGCCTACAGATGTTTAAATATCCTCTTTCTTGACCTTATCATGGTCTTATCTGTTCAGGTACTTAATACCAGCTTTGAGAGTCATTATTGAAAATCACATTCAACTTTGTCTTACATTTAAGAAAATAAAAGTTTTCTCCCTCAAGTCATGAAGACAATAACTTGATGATTTTTCCTCGGCAATTTAACCTTATGGAGAACAATTCAGAATGATTATTGAATTTTTTTTAAAAAAAGCAAATTGCCTTAAGCCTAGTTCAAACCAGCGGAGTGGCCCAAATGGAGGAAAGTAGAACTCCTCTGTCATGGCCAGACCAAAGCATCTTGCTTCACTGGTCTGTGGAAAGATTTTTAGGAGACTGAATAATGTGATGTGAAACTTAACTTTCAAATAAGTCAACTCATACACACACACACACACACATATATGTTATCATCCTTGCAATAATTGATTATTCTGAAACTTTGAAATCACTGCAGCAGAAAATTACAAACTGAAAACAAAATTGTATATTGTGGAAGTAATTACAACCCAAAGGAAAGAGACACTGAAAGAAAAAAAGACAAACAGGCAAATGACTTTTCAGCATGTGCCAGCTCTGCTGACACTAGGCGGGCTGCACATTGCTCCTTGCCCTGCTTTGTAATGTCACACATAGCTCCTTGTCAAGCTGCAGAGATCACCTCCAGTGAACAGATGATCTACAGGGGACTTTATCAGAAAGGGCCTTTCTTCTTCTGAAGAATAAACATTTTTTTCCCTGAATATTCTATTCAAACCCCTTTGTAAATAGCATAAAAGCATAATACAGAATGAAGTAGGGAGCCAGTGGATGCTTGCTTGATATACTTGTTCTGGTCACAATATTATTTTTATAATTACTTGGAATCATCATTCCTCTATACAGAAACAGACGAAGGCTGTGTAAACTGGTGAGGGGATTATTCCCTTTGGACATAAATGAGTTCGGTCTTCATAGGCAAAAGCAAGAACTCCAGAGGGGGGCTTTGAACTGAGTGTCCCTCCCCTTGAAATTGAAAAATGATATCTTTTGACATATAAAAACCAGAAGCTCTGTTTGTTAGAGAACCATTCTCTTTCATTTCCTGGAAATGACATTCTAAAACGTTGGTTTTGCATCCATCACAGGAAGATATACACTAAACAAGCCAGCAAAACCACTCACCTTTAGAAAAGCTGCCTCTCCCTCAGTGCACTCTCTCTCTCTGTGAGTTTTCATACGTTCTTTTTATACACCTTTACCATCGTTTTTGCATCATTTACCATAAAGATAGGACTCACTAATAAATCTCTTTTACAGAATGCTGAAAAGAAATCCTAGAGGTCTTTCATATTTAATATTTCAGTGACTCTGCCTCCTTCATTTGGTCATGGTGTAGGCTATTTTGGATAATGTTTGCGTGAGCCCTAGTGTTATTTATCAATTTGACTCTGAATGTGTGAATATCAAAGAAATTTCCTGGCATTTGCATTGGAGGAATATGCCAGGCTCTCCTCAGTTCCAGTTATTGAAAACTAACACCAATGTAGCAAGGCTTAGAGCTACTTTCACTCATAGGAAGTTCACAGCAGTGACTGCTAAAGCCCAGGAATCCAGAAATGGTAACAAAACATTTATGGTACATTACCTATCAGCTCAAAGTGACAAAAGGCAGGTAGCGGTGCCAGGGTGAGTGTTTCATTTAGTTTTCCAGTCGGTGAGTTAGCACTTGGAAAAAAAGGGAAACAATACGTGGTTAATGTTACTAGAGAAAAGGTTATGCTCTGTAGACCTAATAGATTCCAAATATAAGTAGTGCCTAAACCGAGAAGGGAGGGAAAGTTGATGTCAGAGAAATTGTGTCTATTCATTTGTAAGTGAAAAGTAATTGAAATACCTATGGAAAGTGGACCAGAATTACTGTTTTTCTTGCTTTACTGCTCTCACTTCACTTTATGGAATAAAAGGGAATTAGTATTATTTTACCAGTAAAAGGAGAAATTGAGTCATAGGGTACATTTTCACTATTCCTTACTAGGTTTGATGTTCATTGTGGATACCCTCAATGGACCAAAAAATTAAAAAAAAAAAAAATCAGCTAATCGAAGGCAAAGAGTAGCATTCTTGGTCCTAATTCAGTGTTTTATAGACAGCATTCTTTAAGAATACTACTCATTTAGGTTGCTTTCTTTCTTTCTTTTTTTCCTGGGCAATCAGAAGCTGAAATACTATACTTCTGTAACACCCTCTCGGTCCTGCTATTTCAGGGTCTGATAGCTCTGGACTTAAGACGGCCTCTAAAAAGATTTTTAATGAGAATAGAAAATTTTCTGTATTTAACCATAGTATATGCAATAATCTCAAAAAAAGGCAGTGAAGTGCTGATGTTAACTTTCATTTTCTCCTCCCTGAGCATCTAGTCAAGACTGTTAATCAGTGTAGCTGAAGTGTCTGAACTGACTTCTTTTGGGTTGTTTTGCAGATTGTTTTCTCTGCTCTTTCTGACCTCATCCCTATGTGCCATTTGGTTTGGGGGGCTTTGCGATGCAAATCCACAATGGGAACTTTAAATTCAGTCAGTAAGGAAGTCTTGTTCCTTTTCAAAATGCTCAGAAAAAAATTGCTGGCTGCCTGCTTCACTTGTTAACTGAGAGAGAAGCTGGTTTTTGTCTTTACGTTGGCCCTGCAATTTTTCTTTTCAGTCTGTTCTGTGTCTGTGTTCTTTCTCCCACACTGCAGTAAAAGGAAGAAGTGAGCTGATCTCCAGGGTGGAAGTAGCACTTCCTTGTTGGAGACAACAAAAAACAGATCTCTCTCCTGTTGAGGGGTGCCTTGTCATGTTCTATGTAACAACATTAAAAATGCATCTGAAGAAAGGGGCTTGAGATGTGAGTGTGTAACCACTTCATATCCCAAATCACCTAGGGCAGAGAGTCACTGATGGCGTGCAAGAGAGGAGAGGAGGGTATTAAAGTAAAAAGAAGCTATGCAGGAATATCAATACCTACTTGCTTCTTAAAGTTACTTAATGTTTACTGAGCAAAAAACTTACACACACTTTATGACAAGCACACCAGGGGATTAAAGATGACTTAGACATAAAACTATCTTTAATAACTGACAGTCTAAAATAAGAGAAAAAATATCAGATGTACTAATAACCTTGGCACTAAGTAGTTAGGATCATTGATGAGGGAACAAGTTGGTGGCAAAAGGACGTTCTGGGAAGGAGGGCAGAGAGGGAGGTGACAATAAAGGAAGGCTTTCAGGAAGAGGTAGCCTTTTATTTGGCCTCTGAAGGTAAGAACCTGAGTGTGAATAGGGAAGATTCAAGGTTCAAAGTGATTTAGTGCTAAAATGATCCTTCACAAACAGTAATATGTAGTTCTGTTTAGTGTATTTTGTATGGAAAGAGGACAGTGGAAAATAAACTTTTAAAAGGCAAGTTTGAGAGGGAGATTCCATAAAGGAAAGGAACTTCAACTTTATTTTCTAGGGTACATTTTCTTCAATTTTTGGTCTTGTCTATCAGAATCTCCTGGAATTTTTTTTTTAAACAATCATATTCATAGTCCCTGTAATGCACATCCCGATTACTAATTGTAACGCACATCCCAATTACCGGTCACTCCAAGTTGGTATTTTGGATTCTCAATTTTTAAGCATATGAAATGTATTACTGTGTCCATGGAAGATTGAGAATAATGGATCTAAGGAACATTGGAGCCAGTGAAAATTTTCTTTCATTCAACAGATATTGAATACCTACTAAGTGCTAACTCTATGCTGGCCATGTAGTGTTGAACAAGGCAAAGACCACACTCATGAAAGAATAATAACATCTGCAAGCTGCTGCAAATGATGACTCTAAAGGAATGGTTGCAGTTCACTAGAACTATTTATAACAGTCAGTTAACTTTGTATGCTTTTTTCACTAGCTTATACTAGAGGCTACTGTAGAAAAACTGATGACCTTAACTAAGCACAGGATTATAAGTTGCAGGTAAAAAATGCTATAAATCTTTAAAGAAAGGGCTGTTAGTGAGATTAGGATAGTAAACAAAGGTTTCTGGGGTGCCAGAATTTATATTGAAATTTCAAATAAAGGTAGATTTGGGCCAGCCATAGAGGCACTAAAGCAGTGCCAGGAGGGACAAAAACATGAGTGACAGCAGAGGCATTATGAAATGAATCTTTCTGAAGAGAAGATGTTCATTTTGGTGATTCTGAGCATCAGACTGAGGCTAGACAAATTGCATGGGAAGATATTGACAACAAAGCAAAATGGTTAGCAAAATGATCAGACAACTGAAAGCATGGAATATTTCTAACAAGCAGCACATGCCAAAGGAAGCCTTTATAAGATGTGTGTTAGAGAAGGAAAAGAGAAAACATGTGGAATAGCAGGGCTAATGATATTTGAGGAGGAGAAAGGAGAGTGAATTCAAGGAGTTAAGAGATTTTTGGAAAAATCTGGATCAATATGAATATCAAGTCTGGGGGTAGCACATATAGTCTGGAACGGAAACATTGTCTATTAGAGTGCTCAATATATATAAGCACTCTGCTGCTGCTTCTGCTTCTGCTAAGTCGCTTCAGTCGTGTCTGACTCTGTGCGACCCCATAGACGGCAGCCCACCAGGCTCTGCCATCCCTGGGATTCTCCAGGCAAGAACACTGGAGTGGGTTGCCATTTCCTTCTCCAATGCATGAAAGTGAAAAAATAAAGTGAAGTCGCTCAGTCGTGTCTGACTCCTAGCGACCCCATGGACTGCAGCCTACCTGGCCCTTCTGTCCATGGGATTTTCCAGGCAAGAGTACTGGAGTGGGGTGCCATTGCCTTCTCCTATATAAGCACTCTAATAGACAATATTTCCAACAATGATTTGGCCAAAGGTTAGAAATATTTTTGTGCAGTTATTATTTATGTTACCTTTAGACTAAAATCAAGGCAAAACACTGAATCGTAACACAACAAAGGCATCATTAAAGGAAGTCAAGCTAAGAGATTTCAAGGATGTTCGTGTCTGGTAACCTTATTTAGAGGATATAAGACTGAATTCCATGCCTGGTGATCAAATTATAGATTTTGTGCTATTGTTTGCGGAGAGATCCATCCCATGAGATATTCAAACATCTGACAGCAACCTTGCCCTTTCCTTGTATACATTAGGATTCATAAAAGGACGGTCACCTTACCACTGCATTGGAATCTGTGATGCTTTCCAGAAAGAGATTTTAATGCAGAAGCTTGAATCACAATTCAATTAGCATGGGGTTCTGTGTATAAAATAATTTATCTGGACATGAAATATCTTGAAAGCATACATATCTTCTCCATAAGAGAAATTCAGTGTTGGATCAGAATTGCTCCAAATTTTAAGTGGTGCTATAAACTGATTGGCCGACAGGGAGTTGGCTGCAGAGCACTCTTCTAAGATGAACTGACTTGCAGGATGGAGTTATTTCATAGTGTCCATTTTAACAGCTGAGAACTCCTGCCAAAGACAACTTCAGCTTCAGTGGAGTTGACATTAAGTTGTTTTGTCTGACAGTAATTAGCCCAAAGATTTTATTGCTTCTTGAGGTTGCTCTTAGCTCCTGATATAAAAACATGTCAACACTATAGAAGAGAATAATTTTCTTCCTTTTGGTATGGCAAGTGGGCTTTCATCCAACTCATCTAAAACCAGAATCAAGCTATTTAAATGTAAGTTAAAGAGAAAAGAGGCCACAAATAAGCCGTTTTCCAAACGATTTAGACTTATAATTTGATTAGTTCAGAGACTCTCTCTTTTTACCCTTCTTCTGACATAATATTGCATTATAGTACAGGAAATCAGACAAGCATACAGATTCAAGGTTCTACACTGAGATCAATACTTTGGCCTGAAGGAAATTCCTGCTTGCTTCTTGTCTGTTGCAGAAGAAGCTGATAGGAAGATGAAAACATGGTGCATGCTCAGTTGCTTCAGTCATGTCCAACTCTTTGCAACCGTATGGACTGTAATCCACCAGGCTCCTCTGTCCATGGGATTCTCCAGGCAAGGATACTGGAGTGGGTTGCCATGCCCTCCTCTAGGGGATCTTTCCAACCCAGGGATCCAACTTGCATCTCCTGCATTACAGTGGATTATTTACCCACTGAGCCATCTCTGGAAACCATAAAACATGATACACACTGATATTACTCAAAGCATCTGTACTTATAATTAGAGAGAAATTATCGATGGCTTTGTCAAATATCTATGGAGTCAAATTTTAATCCAAGAACATTGAATGCTCAGAGAGGTATTATATTATTGTAAACTTAGTAAGATGAAGAGTGCAGGATGATCAGTAATGTGAACTTGCTTACTACAATGTCCTGAATCTAAGACATGAGGTTGAGAGACATGGCCCAGTTGAGGTAGCATTTTAAGAAAATCCAGAAAACTCATGAGTCTATATTTGAGGATAAAATAAGATTCCTATATTCAAGGCGGGATAAGCTATATTATGAGTTTATTGTCTAGCCTAAAGGAAGAGGACAGAAGAATTATTTAGGAAAAATAGTTTGAGAAAGACTAGAATTTGCTGAGCAAGAAAAATTTTGGTGTATTTGGAAGTTGATATTCTTCTTATGATAGTTATTTAGCCTAAACTGACTGACTAAATGTTTATAGTAGGTAGAGTTTCTATACCCAAGAGGAAAATAAATCTGAATTCTATAAGATAAGGGAACGTTAAATAAAAAATGATAATTTTCAGATTTAGCTCAATTAATTGGGATTTTTCTTATTTATCTCATAAAATTATGTGAGGAATAGCCATGCCAAAATATGTAATTACTGTTAGCCTTGACAATCTCAAAACTTCCCATTGAAATAAAAAAAATACTTTTAAAAAGTAATTTTATTTGGCAGTTTGAATTTAATCAACATCTATGTGATTTCCTTTGTATTGTAATTGAAATTTTGTTTAATTAATTATCTAATGTTGTTGAACTTCTGGTAAAAGTTTTTTGAGCCTAAAGATAGGCTGATCAATCTACTGCCCACATCTTATTGGACTACTACCATTTTCTACTTTATGGCTATATAATAAGCAGAGAAAAATTTTCCAGTCAGAGTGCGGTGGTATTTTTTTTTTTAAATTATATTGTTATCTATGGAATCCTGGAGATCCTTACTTCATTTTTGTATTTGAATGGAGATATCACTATTCAGGAGTTTAAGGGATTTAATATGGAAATGGTCACTTTTTATTCTGCCTAAATTGGAGGTAAGAAGACAATGATTACTAGTCATTAAATAAAGCTTGTTTCTTAATAGGGAGCAATAGAAATGTTCATGCTTTATTTTCTAGCCTTCCACTTGCAAAAGACTGCCATTTAATAAAACAAGATTGAAATTGTAAATGGATTTGAGTAATTTTTTCTTTAATTAACTCTGTCGACCTATAGGAGGCTTTCTTGGTGTCTCAGTCTATAAAGAATCTGCCTGCAATGCAGGAGACCTCTTGCAATGTAGGAAACCCAGTTTTGATACCTGAGTCAGGAGGACACCTTGGAGAAGGAAATGGTAACCCACTCCAGTACTCTTGCCTGGGAAATCCCATGAACAGAGAAGCCTGGCGGGCTACAGCCCATGGGACCACAAGAGTTGGACACGACTAACTAAACCACTACCACCATAAACCTATGGAATAATCCACAGTGAGGTTATATTTTAACTGCAAGTGTTCTAGCAGTAAGAAGTTGGCAGAATTGTTGCCAACAGTAGTATTTAGATCACCATAATTGGCAATAAAAGATACACAATTTAGCAATCTATCAAGTTATCATTGAGCATGACGAGATTCTAATGAGACCTTGCTGCTGCTGCTGCTAAGTCGCTTCAGTCATGTCCGACTCTGTGTGACCCTGTAGACGGCAGCCCACCAGGCTCCCCTGTCCCTGGGATTCTCCAGGCAAGAACACTGGAGTGGGTTTCCATTTCCTTCTCCAATGCATGAAAGTGAAAAGTAAAAGTGAAGTCGGTCATGTCCGACTCTTAGAGACCCCTTGGACTGCAGCCTACCAGGTTCCTCCATCCATGGGATTTTCCAGGCAAGAGTACTGGAGTGGAAATGAGATGTTACCTAGAAGTAAATAGTCATGATATTAGATCATCCAAATTGCCAATGGCTCTATCATAAGATATTAAAATAATGCAAATCACACAGCACCATTTCCAAATATATCCAAAAGTAAACAAATAAAATATCTTCTAATACCCAGTGGTGAGGTTGTAAAGAAATGCAAACTTGAAAGAAGTCTAGTGGGTCAACTTATTTGCATTAACTTATCCATCATTTTCCAGATGTTTGCAGATAATTTAATTTTAGACGCAGGGAGTTATGTCCCAAATTGCCTGAGGAGTAAAAACGAGGGTTAGTGATATCTTCTGTTCTTTGGATCCTGACATTATTTATTTCTCTGATTGTGATCTATGTCCACCTAATGCTCCAATTCAGAGAAGGCAATGGCACCCCACTCCAGTACTCTTGCCTGGAAAATCCCATGGATGGAGGAGCCTGGTAGGCTCCAGTCCATGGGGTCGCTAAGAGTCGGGCACGACTGAGAGAATTCACTTTCACTTTTCACTTTCATGCATTGGAGAAGGAAATGGCAACCCACTGCAGTGTTCTTGCCTGGAGAATCCCAGGGACAGGGGAGCCTGGTGGGCTGCCGTCTGTGGGTTGCACAGAGTCGGACACGACTGAATCGACTCAGCACCACCAGCAGCAGCAATGCTCCAATTAGCTGTAATATGAATAGGCTTCCTCCAAAACCCACTCAGTAAGGTGTAGCTCTGAGAAAGAGTTCTGGTCTGCGGTTGGTCAAAGTAGGGTTGAAAGAGTCTAGAGTCAGCTTGAAAGCCTACAACATCTGTAGAAAACAATTTTGGGAGATATGAGGGTCTGAAAAGTTTCCTTCAAGGTAAATTTAATAGTCTTTTATTTTATAGTCTTCTTTCCTGCATTGTGCCAGATATTAAGCTATTATCTTTCAGCTTAAAACCCACCCTTCCGTATTCTGCTTTATGATGTTGAAATTCAGAAAACTCATATTTTTGTTTGCCAATAGGGTCCCTTAACACTCTATCAAGAAGGGGTGCTGAAACGGAGACAGCAAAGCTCAAGGAAGAACACCATCCTTTCTGCCTGCTGCCTTTGCCTTTGTCTATTTCCTACTCTTGTTAGTGTCACTCCAGCAACACTTCTTCACCCTAGTAACAGCGGTTGATTTCAGCTTGCAACTTTTTCCAACGTGTGAAGAATCAGACCAGCAGTAACTGGTGTTACTCCTTCATCAGATATTTGGATTCTAGACCACTGAGCCCCTAATTCTAAGCTCAGAGATATCAGTACAGCTGAACCCCTTCCCAGAGGCCTATGTTACAGTGCTGTGGGACCTCTATTCTACATTGTATGTTTTAATAATATTGATCCCTTTGTTTGTTATCCCAGCTCCATCAATAATGTCAAGTTCCTGAAATTGTTAGCTAAGGAATACCTTAGTTTTCTTTTTCTGAATTTTCATTTTTAATATTGAATTTTTATTTTGAAATATTTTTATTAAAATAAGTGATATTGTTTTCTTTCTGTGTTTGGAGCCTAGGGATGATATCTAGGTACAGTCATTCAGTTCAGTTGCTGAGTTGTGTCTGACTGTTTGTGACACCATGAACTGCAGCATGCCAGGCTTCCTTGTCCATCACCAAATCCTGGGGATTGCTCAAACTCCTGTCCATCGAGTCAGTGATGCTAATCCAACCCTCTCATTCTCTGTCATCCCCTTCTCCTCCCAACTTCAATCTTTCCCAGAATCAGGGTCTTTTCCAATGAGTCAGTTCTTTGCATCAGGTCACCAAAGTATTGGAGTTTCAGCTTCAGCATCAGTCCTTCCAATGAATATTCAGGACTGATTTCCTTTAGGATGGACTGGTTGGATCTCCTTAAAGTCCAAGAGACTCTCAAGAGTCTTCTCCAACACCACAGTTCAAAAGCATCAATTCTTCAGTGGTCAGCTTTCTTTATAGACCAACTCTCTTATCCATACATGACTACTGGAAAAACCATAGCTTTGACTAGACAGACCTTTGTTGGCAAAGTAATGTCTCTGCTTTTTAATATGCTCTCTAGGCTGGTCATAGCTTTTCTTCCAAGGAGGAAGTGTATTTTTTAATGTCATGGCTGCAGTCACCATTTCAGTGATTTTGAAACCCAAAAAGTAAAGTCTGTCACTGTTTCCCCTATTACTCCATCTATTTGCCATGAAGTGATGGGACTGGATGTCTTGATCTTAGTTTACTAAATGTTGAGCTTTTTAAGCCAACTTTTTCACTCTCCCCTTTCACTTTCATCAGGAGGCTCTTTAGTTCTTCGCTTTCTGCCATAAGGGTGGTGTCATCTGCATATCTGAGGTTATTGATATTTTTCCTGGCAATCTTGATTTCAGCTTGTGCTTCATCCAGCCTGACATTTCGCATGATGCGTTCTGCATATAAGTTAAATTAGCAGGGTGACAATATACAGCCTTGATGTACTCCTTTCTGATTTGGAACCAGTTTGTTGTTCCATGTCCATTTCTAACTGTTGCTTCTTGACCTGCATACCAATTTCTCAGGAGGCAGGTAAGGTGGCCTGGTATTGCCATTTCTTGAAGAATTTTCCACAATTTGTTGTGATCCACACAGTAAAAGGCTTTGGCATAGTCAATAAAGCAAAAGTAGATGTACAAGAGTACATTACATTAGTACAGTCATGAGTACAACAAAATGACTTTCCTTTAGAGGTATTGCTGCTGCTGCTGCTGCTAAGTCGCTTCAGTAGTGTCCGACTCTGTGCGACCCCATAGATGGCCTCCCACCAGGCTCCTCCATCCCTGGGATTCTCCAGGCAAGAACACTGGAGTGGGTTACCATTTCCTTCTCCAATGCATTAAACTGAATAGTGAAAGGAAGTCGCTCAGTTGTGTCTGACTCTTAGTGACCTTATGGACTGCAGCCTGCCTGTTCCTAATAAAAAGCAAACAATGAAGAAATTCCAAAAGATAATAAATAGTATGTAGAAAGAAAAATAAATAACACTGTAAGATCTTTTAGTCTTCTAGAAAATCATATGCATGCAAGAGACAAACACAGAAGCTGGGTAGATAGATTTTAATCTGAAATTAGTCATATTTTAATCTGACTTTCACTTATAGGTGAAAGTCACTCAGTCATGTCAGACTCTTTGTGACCCCATGGACTATGCAGTCCATGGAATTCTCCAGGCCAGAATACTGGAGTGGGTAGCCATTCCCTTCTCTAGAGGATCTTCCCAACCCAGGGATTGAACCCAGGTCTCACAATTTGTAGGTGGATTCTTTACCAGCTGAGCTACCAGGGAAGTCCCTTTTATAATAGTCATAGACTATTATAAAAAAAGATATTTCACAGCATTAAGGGAATGGGAAATAATTTATTCTCATGCTTCCTTTCATTGAAAAATGGATCAAATAAGTAAGAAATCTAGCAAAAGAGTGTATTTATTTTTTTAAACCATACTTTGTAAAAAATCTCAAAATCACCACCCTCAAGGCAAACCTATAAATTAATCTATGTCAGTTTACTGAAGGAGTAGAAATAATTGAAGAAGAGCCACTAAGGAAATAGAAGTTTTAAATCTTGGACAAGATATTACTTATTTCTCAAGATATGTTATATTAAACAGAAATTACTGGCTGGCACACAGAAGGCATTATGCCCTATGCTAAATGTATACTACCTCATTTAAATCTCACTGCAACTCCATGATGTATTATTATTATTCCCATTCTAAACCTAAACTGATGCTTAGCTTAAGTAACTTGCTTATGATCACAGAGCTTGTAAATTTATCAGCAAGAATTTGAACTCCATTCTAACCAGGTTCACACTTTATGCTCTTAACTATTACTACCAAGGCTGAGAGGCAATATTCTCAATTGTTTTCTCCTGACAATAGGGTTGGCTAACAAGTGAGCTTGTGTGGGCCTTTGTGAGTCACGTGCAGCCAATCCGGGGAGGGGAGGGCAGTGGGCAATTTGTGGTAAGACATGAAAATGGAGGGTGTATATTTTTGTCCAGTAGAAAGAATCAACCCACTATGATTCATCCTAAAATGTACCTCAGAGATTTTTAATTTTTACACGATTTGAAAGTTTGGAGTTCAGTCTTTGGTTGTGGAAAACAGTACCATCCCAGATGGGAATGATACTTGAAATCATTATCTCGTTAGCATTTTCCCAACTGAATTTACAGTCTAAAGATTGAGACATATTCCTAACAAGCAAACATAGTTTGACTCAAGCTATAAAAAATGATGAAATATTCAGAGACTATAAAAGCCTTTATTGATATTATTAAATCCTCAGCCATCCAGAGGGAGATTTTTCTGAACACAGAGAGCCAGACAAAAGGCAACATTGATTTCCTGCCAGTTTTCACAGGTTTACCACCACAAACATGGCAAATAGAATCAGTGTAACTATATGAACTTTCAAAATAGGAACACGGTTATTTCAAAATTTCCAGGCTTTTCCTTTCCATCTTGAATGATGTTGGAATGTCCCAAAAGTTCAAGATCAATGTTCCTTATTTCATGAAAAGGTAATAAATGTATTACCTCATAGTCTTATGTATAGCTTCATAGTCTTCTTTGTTGATTATATTCTGTTAAGAAATCTGAAAATCCTGGCCCTCCCAGAATTGCCTTGTGACTTTAGGGGATTAACAAAAACTCACTGGACAACTGGTTTACAAAAGAAGTACATTTTTCCTTAGGAACTTGCCACTAAACAGTTATGCAATTTTGGCAAGTGTGACAGTAATCTCCTTTTAAGCCATAGTTTGCTCATCTGTATCATGAACGGGTGATATTAAACTAATTTTATGACCCTGATCAGGTCTAAGGCTACATAATATATCACACAACAGCAATAGAATTAATGCCTAATTCATATAAGACAATGCCAGGTCACCAGATTTTCCAGGTTTCATTTGTGGTGAGCATAGAAGGGGAAATTAGCTTTGAGACACAGATCCCTTTTCTGAATGAAAAACAGATTGGATTTCCAAAACTTCCATCTTCTCATTCCCTGTTCTCTCCAGGGAAAATGGCTGAAAGGGAGCGTAAGGGACATAACTGAAAATGGAAAAAAAAAAAAACAAAACTGAAAATGGAAGATGCTGATGGAACCCATAGTGAAAATCTTGTAAAAACGCTGAACATGTCTTAAAGGATAATTTCCAATGTAAAAAGGATACTTGAAGATGATATTACTCCTGGACTGAAAGCAGACTGATTAACAGTATGAACCTTTCATAATTTAAATCCTCAACCATATCTATAAGTCCTCCCTTCATCATAAAAGTGGAAGTATGGGTGCTTGTTGGACTCCACCAGAACTTTACTCTTTACTCAAAATTTCCATGGCTCTTCTCTATAACTTTTAATGGAATGGACTGAGTTTTACAAAAGTAATTGCTGTGCAAATAAAAACAATTATTAATAAGTTGTGAAAATAATGTATATATCAGTCAGAAGTGAACAAGAGAAGTATTGATATACAGATACACATTATATATCTTAGTTGTTTATTTAAATAAACTGCTTCCCAGGTGGAGCAGTGGTAAAGAATCTGCCTGCCAATGCAGGAGATACAAGAGACACAGTTTTGATGCCTGGATCAGGAAGATTCCCTGAAGTAGGAAATGGCAACCCACTCCAGTATCTTGCCTGGAAAATTCCATAGACAGATGAGCCTGGCGGGCTACAGTCCATAGGGCTGCAAAGAGTTGAACAGTACTGAGCTCACATGCACACATGCAAATGTTATTTGTATATGTGTATATGGCCATGTGTATATGGATACACATGTGCCCAAAGGATTTTGTTGCAAGGATTTTACCTTGTACCATTGTGTGAGCTGACTAAGCAGTTTCCATAGTCTTTTAGTCACAGCTTTTCTAAAGCTGAATGTCCACAAGGCAGGCAGTAGGAAACGGAAGATGAATGTAAAGTGGGGGACAGCAAGAACAAGCTAAAGCCCACAAGCATAGGCTGGCTTGGGATGAATTAAAACACTATCAGTCTTATTGCCTCTTGAGAGTATGGATGTCCTACAGGAGTAGGGACCCTTCATTATGGATCTAAAAACATGTACCTGGCCCAAAGTTAGGGAAGCTATAAAAACGGTGGAGCAGGCAGATAGGGGTTTAGTTTTTGGGTGATGCCGAGTTGAACAAATAGGCACGTGCCATAATATGTCTGCTAAACAACTTCTACCTCTAAGATCTCCCACAAGAATCTTTCTTGTATATTGCCTTAACCAGAAACAGGAAAGGGACTTTTGGAAAATGAAGTTCAGCCTGACCAACGTGATACATTACAAAATCTCTACAATGTGCTACTAAGATACTTCCTGATGATAGCAATACACCCCTACATGGAATAATGCCTTATTGTGTGTCGAGCTCTGTGCTAGACAGTTGCTGTCCATGATTTTGTTTAATCCTCATTTCACCAAACAAGTTAAGTATTTTTACCTCTATTTTAAAGATGAGGAAATTGAGAATCAGGGATAATAGGAACAATCTGAAGTCACACATAAAATAGCTTCATATTTTTTTTGAGATTTAGTCCTAAATACTTACTATTGCTACTTCAAATGTTATATCTAAAAATAAACATAAACAAATGTACATATTTTAAATAACATACTCTAATTACTACAAATATATAGAAATTCAATTGACTCTTATAATTTGACCACTGTATTTTGTGATCTTGCTAACTTTTGTCTTTGATGCTCATAATTTATCTGTAGATATTTTTGGCTTTCTATATGAAAAGTGGCGTCATCTTCAACAAATAACATTTTGTCTTTTTTTATCTTAATTTTTCATTTAGTTTTATATCATGCTGAACAAATGTGTCTATCTCTAATTGGTTGACAGCTTTTTCATAAGTGAATGTTAATGAGATACTATTTATATAACTAGTGGGATAGTTTGGTCATAATTTATTAGATTTATGAATTTGTCATTTTTACTGTAAATACATCTTTGATTCTGAAATAAATCCAACTTGCTAACACTGTATATGAGTGTTTTAATACTTTGTTAAATTTGGTTTTCTAAATTTTTAATTTTAGATTTTTTAAAATATTTTGCTTTGTTTTTTAGCATCCAATATTCTTTTAGCATTTAGTTTTCCATTCTATTTCTAAGTTCTTGGAGTTTATTCCAGCTATTTTAATGTGCAAAATTTAAGGATGAAGTTTAGAGTTACTTAAATTTGTTTTATTTAAATATTTACAATATCTTCACTCACTAATTCTTGTAAGTTCTTTCATCTGAAATCATTTTCTATGTATCTAAAACATATGGTCTGTAATTGTCTTTGGTGTGGGACTGTTGGTAAGCTCTCTTTTCCATTTGTAAATGTCCTTATTTCTT
This sequence comes from Bos indicus x Bos taurus, assembly GCF_003369695.1. Lineage (NCBI taxonomy): Eukaryota > Metazoa > Chordata > Mammalia > Artiodactyla > Bovidae > Bos > Bos indicus x Bos taurus. The sequence goes on along the minus strand of NC_040078.1, from coordinate 65,506,836 downwards.
CATCAGTCTTTAGCACTGTCACTGGGCATAATATTCTCAGGTGACATTTATTTTTCATTATCCCACATCCCAACATTGTCATTATATGTTAAGTCTAATTTCTGTTCTATCTTTCATTTGTTTCCTTCAAAAATCTTCTCTTTTAGTTTGTGTTATAGAGTGTCTCTGTGTTAAATAAGAGGAGAATTCTTTTCATTCATCAGGCTTGAGATTTTAGGACTTTCTGAATCTGAGAATTGGTTTATTTCAACAATTCTGCTGTTTTAGCCTCTTTCTTGTCCAACTTCTCTTTAATATTGTTGCTAATTTCCATCTCAGGGCTGTGTTTCTGATAATGTACTCAAATTTATTTTCTAGTTCACTGTCTCTTCAGCTCTGTTTATTTTGCCACTTCATCCATCTATAGAGATTTTTATTTCAACTCTGTTGCTGCTCATTTCTAGAAACTCTATTTGGTTCTTTTGATTAGTCTGTTTTCCTTGTTGATGTCTTAACTTATCTTTTAAAACCTATTAAAACCTATTTATTGTGTATTCTGTATTTGATGACTTCAATATCTTCAGTCGTTGACAGTTTGATTATGCTGTCTGTTACACATTGGATTCTCTGAAGGCAGAGGCTGAGGTTGAGTTTGAGGTGTAAAATATTTATGAAGGGTCACTTCCGGTGAAAAGCAGGGAGAAGCAATCGAACTGTAGAGCAGACTCGACACGAAACATCAGCCCACATGATGAGGGACTGAGAGCAGATACTGTCCATGGGAGTCATCCTGGGAAGAAATGGTTGAGCCTTCACACCCTCACCAGAGGCAAGCTGCCTCAGGAAGGATATGGTTTTGAACAAGGCTATTCTCTGAGGCTGAAATAAATCCTGAAGATGCTGTCCACTTCAAATCTTGCAGGTGGGCAGCACAATCTTCCTTCAAGGGAGTTCTAGTCAACTTCATGTCGATTACAGTTATGTTTGGCCTTTCTCACTGGTGTTGCCTAATTTGCTTTCACTGCTTTCAAGCACTCTTTCACTGCTTCCACTCTTTCCCCATCTATTTGCCATGAAGTGATGGGACTGGATGCCATGATCTTCATTTTTGAATGCTGAGTTTTAACACAATATGGCAAAACCCACATCATTACTCTATGCTACTTTTTTAAAAGTGCTTATTTATTTATTTGGTTGGGGCTTACCTGGTAACTCAGTGGGTGAAGAATTTGCCCACACTTCAGGAGATCCAAGTTTGATGCCTGGGTTGGGAAGATCACCTGTAGAAGGAAATGGCAAATCACTCCAGTATCCTCGCCTGGAAAATCCCATGGACAAAGGAGCTTGATGGGTTGCAGTCCACAGGTTTGCAAAGAGTCGGGTGTGATTTAGTGACTATTTATTTGGTTGTGTCAGGTCTTACTTGTGGCATGCAGGATCTTAGTTGTGATGTGTGGGATCTAGTTCCCTGACTAGGGATCAAACCCAGGCCCCCTGCATTGGGAGCATGGAGTCTTAATCACTGGACCACCAGGGAAGTCCTGGCTTATGCTACTTTTATTTATATTAAATAGGACTAATTACTCAGTCATTCCCAAGATCTGGAGTATATATATATATATATATCAACTATATATGTATAGTTAATTAACAATGTTATGTAATTTTTAGGTGCAAACTATAATGATTCACAGTCTTTAATGGTTATACTCCATTTATAGTGATTACAAAATATTGATTATATTCCCTGTGGTCTACAGTATATCCTTGTAGTTTATTTATTTTATACATAGTAGTCATGCCTTTTATATGCCTACCAGTATCTTGCCCCTCCCTCTTCCCTGTCCCTACTGGTAATCACCAGGTTTTTTTTTTTTTTTTCCTGTACTTGTAGGTCTATTTTTTTTTTTGTTTTAAGCACTGGTTTATTTTAGTTAAATTTTACATATAAGTGATATTAAAGAGTATTTGTCTTTCTCTGACATTTTACTAAGCATAATACCTTCCAAGTTTACCCATGTTATTGCTAATGGCAACATTTCATTTTTTATTGATGTATAATATTTCATTTTACATATATATGTATGTATGTATATATATGTATGTATGTATATATATATATATATATATGTATATACACCAAATCTTAATTCAGTTATCTATTGATGGATAGTTAGGTTGAATCCATAACTTGGCTATTGTTAAGTAATCCTGCTATAAGCATTGGAATCCACTAATCTTTCTGAATTAGAGTTTTCATTTTCTTCAGATATATATCCAGGAGTGGAATTGCTAGATCATATAGCAATGATCATATTGCTAAATCATATCATTGCTTCCCTGGTAGCTCAGCAGGTAAAGAATCTGCCTGCAATGCAGGAGACCCTGGTTCAATTCCTGGGTTGGAACGATCCCCTGGAGAAGGGATAGGCTACCCACTTCAGTGTTCTTGGGCTTCCCTGGTGGCTCAGATGGTAAAGAATCCACCTGCAATGCAGAAGACCTGGTTTTCATCCCTAGCTTGGGAAGATCCCCTGGAGGAGGACATGGCAACCCAGTCCAGTATTCTTGCCTGGAGAATCCCCATGGTCCATGGGGTGGCAAAGAGTTGGACACGACTGAGCTACTAAGCACATAGTAGTTCTATTTTTAGTTTCTTCATGAACCTTTATACTTTTTTTCAGACTGGCTGAATGAATTTGTATTCCCACCAAAAGTGCACAGTGTTCTTTTGGCTCCACATCCTTGCCTACATTTACTATTTGTGGTCTAGAGCTTATATGTTGCATTACAAGCTAGGTATTAGCCAAACGAGTATTGCTAACTCTGTTGAACAGAATAGCTGTTCTCAAATATTATCCAAAGGAAGAGATAATAGGTAAATGAATTGCAAATATAGCTCACTCAGTGTCTGTCTGTAGAATGACATCACTTGAGAGTTTGCATCAGTTCTGTTCCTCAGTTGGCCTATAATCATATCTATGAGGTCTGCAGATTCTGGGTTGTCCTTGTCCATATCCTTGACTTCCCATCCTAATACTATTGACTGTTATTCCCCGTTGCACTGAGTTAAAAGGCAGTAGCATCTGCTACCAACAAAAATATTCAGAATTTCTTCTGTACTTATAAATTGGAAATGGACTGAAGACTCAGATTTTAACTTATTATCTTGCTGGCTGATTTCTCATTAGGTTTTCCTTATTTTCAGAAAGTGACTGAATATAATCCAGTAGGTGGACTCGACTATTATCATGGTTAGTAGTAGCATATTATATTAATTCCATGAACAGTTTCCTGATCCTAGATATGAAGGAAAACAAGAGATCACTTGTTGGTCTAAGGTTATGGCAGGGCCATCAGGGGCATGCTGCTAAATTTTATGTTGGATATTTTTACTTTTAAGCAATCACTAAACCTCTGCTTTGGTTTTTCTAGTTGCAAAGTGGGGTTTTGAAGAGGTTATACAATTAATATTTCTAAAGTATTCTTAAAATGAAAAATGCTATGCAGGTGTTAATTATCTTGTCATGTTATTATTAATAGTCATTTAAGTAATACATTTTAGAAAACAACATCATGCCATTTTTAGAGCTTAGTGAGCTGTTTTCCAAAAACATCAAGCACGTTAGTACAGTATAGATTTCAGTATTTATAAAATATCTCCTTTTTAATCTCTAGAAGTAGTCAGACCTACACATATTGTAGGTTTACATTATGTTAAGAGGAAAAAAAATGCAAAACCAATAAGATGTACAGACCTAAAAAGTAAAACACATCAGCTATGTGGATGTACATGCATGTGCTGTGCTGACCAAGAGAGAGAAGGGCTGAAGAGAGATTATCTTAATGAAGGAAACAGGTCAGCAATCCTGTTTATTCTGACAAACTTTGTTCCTTCTGTCAAGTCTCTTCCTCAGGGGCTGAATAGGAAGAGAATTTCAAATGGCTTTACTGGTTAGGGCAGGCAATGAAGACACCACACAGGGAGGTAAAACCATGGAGTACTGACAGCTCATGGGTCAAGTAAAGAAAAAATTCCTGTGCAGAACTCTTATATTAGGGTTCCCAGCAAAACAGAATCAGTAGTATACAGTGAGACAGAGGGGGAGAGAGGGAAAGAGAGATTGATTTATTATAGGAATTGGCTGACATATTTCGGAGACCAAGAAATCCAACAATGCACCCACCTGCCTTCTGCAAGCTGGAGAACTAGAAAAGCCAGTGTGCCATTTGGGCCAGGTCCAAAGGCCTGGGGACCAGGAGTGCAGATGTCAGAGGGCAAAAGAAGATGCCTTCCAGCCAAAGAGCAAATTCCTTCTTCCTCTTCACTTTTGTTCTATTCATGCCCTCAATGGATTGAATGATCCTCACCTACACTGGTAAGGGTAGTCTTCACTTAGTCTCCAGATTCAAATACTAATCTCTTCCAGAAATACATCACAGACACACCAGTAAATAATATTTCACTGTTCCCTATTTAGGCATCCCTTAGTCCGGACAAGCCGACACATAAAATTAACCATCACACTATGTTTCAGTTCAGTTCAGTTCAGTCGCTTAGTCATGTCTGACTTTTGCGACCCCATGAATCACAGCACACCAGGCCTCCCTGTCCATCACCAACTCCCGGAGTTCACTCAGACTCACGTCCATCGAGTCAGTGATGCCATCCAGCCATCTCATCCTCTGTCATCCCCTTCTCCTCCTGCTTCCAATCCCTCCCAGCATCAGGGTCTTTTCTAATTAATCAACTCTTCGCATGAGGTGGCCAAAGTACTGGAGTTTCATCTTTAGCATCATTCCTTCCAAAGAAAACCCAGGACCGATCTCCTTTAGAATGGACTGGTTGGATCTCCTTGCAGTCCAAGGGACTCTCAAGAGTCTTCTCCAACACCACAGTTCAAAAGCATCAATCCTTTGGTGCTCAGCTTTCTTTACAGTCCAACTCTCACATCATACATGACCACTGGAAAAACCATAGCCTTGACTACTTTGTTGTCAAAGTAATGTCAGACATTCCAAAAAGTAGTCAACACTAGGGGGAGTCATGGATTTTCCATGTCAACAGAGAAGAAGAAACATCCTTTCATTTAAGAAGAAATGCCTCTTCCTAAAATTCTTAAGGTTGTAGGAGGGAGATTATGGAAGAGACCTTGAAGAGTTTGCTAGATATTTCTTATCAGAAGGATGTAGATTTGTGTAGATGAAGATTTGCACAGATTCAGATTGATGTGTAAATACTTCTGGAGTGTCATCAGAGCCAAATATAGAACCTAATACTCTTGTTTAAACTTCTGCCTAGCAGAATTTCTGTGTTTTCTGTCCCATATTACATATTATCTTGATTCCTGAGATTCTACCCTAAGCTTCAAATTGCATTGCTTATTCTTATGGAAAAATAAAAGATTGTATGATATGAACCCTGGCCACAAGAGCCTTACCGTCTAGAAGTGGAGATGAAATACATGAATAAATAATTGTGTGATTAAAATATTTGTTTTTAAAAACTTCATGTATAATATCATATATGAAACGAGTCGCCAGTCCAGGTTCGATGCATGATACTGGATGCTTGGGGCTGGTGCACTGGGACGACCCGGGGGGAGGGTATGGGGAGGGAGGAGGGAGGAGGGTTCAGGATGGGGAACACATGTATACCTGTGGCAGATTCATTTTGATGTATGGTAAAACCAATACAATATTGTAAAGTTATAAAATAAAATTTTTTAAAAAAGGAAAAAAATAATAAAAATAAAAATCACTTTTACAGAGAAAAAAAAAACTTCAGGTGGCTTTTGTTCTGTAATAAATCACACTCAAACATAGTGACTAAAAAACAGTGTGAATGCCTACTAAGTTGCTTCAGACATGTCCGACTCTTTGCAACCCTATGGACTGTAGCCTACCAGTCTCCTCTGTCCATGTGATTCTTCAGGCAGGATTGCCATGCTCTCCTACAGGGGATCTTCTCAGTCCAGGGATCCAACCCACATCTCTTTTATGTCTCCTGCTTTGGCAGGCTGGTTGTTTACCACTAGCGCCACCTAGGAAGCCCCGGCTTAAAACAGTAGCCATTTACTAATACTTAAAATTTCAGGAACTGACAATTGCGGACTAGGTTCGGCTGTTCTAGATCAAGGATCATTCATGCATCTGTGGTTTGCTTTAGCCAAAGACCTCAGTTCTTATCCACAAGATGTCTTATCTTCTAGATGGCTAGCTCAGGCTTTTTCACATACATAGAGAGGTAAAGTGTTCCAAGGGGAAAAAAGCAAGAAAACTCCAGTGTTAAGCACTTTACAAGCTTCTCCTGGCATCACTAATGCACATTTGCTAATGTGCTATTATTGGTCTACACAAGTTAAATGGCCAACCAGATTCATTTATTAGTGGAAGGAACTGCAATTACTAGGGCATAAAAGTAGGTATGGAAGGAATTACAGACTATTTTTACAGTTTACCAAGACTGAGGAATAAAAATAGACATTCCTTGGAATGTTGGATGCCATCCCCAAGAACATTCCCCCTCAAGAACATAGTTGCATAAATTAATGTAAAGTCCAGTTCCTGTTCCTGATATACCCCTTCTCTTGAGATTCTGAGAACTTTCCAAAAAGTTTAGTCATTGTGCAAAGATCATTTCTCGCTGCTATTTTCAATATGTTTGCTGGGTTTAGAACTGAGTTGTACCTTGTTGAGGTTAGGGTGTCTCTATAATCCCTTCCAAAAAGAGCTGTCCTCCAGTAACACTGAACACCTGTAGTTATAACTGTAAGGTACAGTTCGAGACGAGGCAAGGAAGAAAGGAAGATGACCTCAACGGAGATAGGTTACCTAGCTTTATTCAGGCAAGGAGGGGCGACAGTCGGTTTAAAGACCAGGCTGAGCGCGTGCGGGATCAGGGAGGCTTCATATTTTAGGGGAGGCTTTGCAGAAGTGATACGGGAAGATTTGGTCAGGCGGATGAACAGGGGTGGGGAGTCCCAGGCCGGGGGTGGAGGGTTCCGGGCTGATGCAGTCTCCCCGGAGTATCGGGTGGGACTTAAAGTTCAGTCTTGTCATCCTCGAAGTCAGGTGGTTCAGCAAGGGCCCTTGAGGTCGTTATCTTCTTTTCTGGGTGCGAGGACTCCTTCAATAACAATCTCGACGCCCTGCGTTTCTTTGATTTCCATGGCTTGACAATTGAATTAAGTCTTTGGAAGGTAGATGGGATTGAACTGCTTGTCCTGGTTGTTGCCTGTCTTTACTGAAAAACGTCTTCAAGTTGCAAGGTAAAGAGAAAGTACAGTCTGTTACCTCGGAAAAGGATGTTTAGACCTAAATGTCCTAAAATGTACTTCCAACATAGTATCTTTCTATGTTTACATACACATTTGCATTTACCAGAAAGAAAACCTCCTCTCTCACAGATTCAGAACTACCATGACATTTTTAACAGTATAACTTCTAGATAAAGTTCAGGTACTCCTTAACGGTTTTATCTTAAGTGCCATGTTATTCTGACATTTTTTAGACCTAGATCAGGGTTATCCTGGGTCATCCCAGTAAGTTTTTATGACTTTGAATACAGAGAAGATTAAGTGATATAATCACTCTTTTCTGAATTTCCATGTGATTCCAATGCCTTCTTTCAGGTGCCCTTCCCAACAGTTTCATTTTCCAATCTCTGTGTGTGTGTGTGTGTGTGTGTGTGTGTGTATATATATATATATATATTAATACCTCTTCAAGCCACAAAACCAATACTACAAAAGTAGAGTGGGTTAAGTTTAGAAGAGCTCACAGTAGAGATCATTGTTCAGGGTAGAGATAGATTACTCAACACTGGATAAACTAGGAAAGATTTTATTAAAAAATTGTTATTTCATTTGTTTTCAACTTGGAGAATCTGTAATCTTTGTTATTATGAAGAGAGAAAAAGGTCATTCCTTAGATGGATAAAAGTGGTATAAATGTTCAATTACTGGAAGTTCAACCTGTTAGGGCAGAAGAAAGTTCTGTAATATATTGGAATATAGGGTCCTTAAAGGGAAAAACATACAGGTGATCACTATTGAAATATTGTATTGATAAAGATCTTTCCGTAATTTGAATGGTAGAATAAGTTTAACTTTTTGAAATATGAACTTGAAAATAGCTTGAAGAATGCATTGGACAAAGGCTATAGGTAATATGAAATTGAGTTTTGGAAAAGCTATCAAGATAATCCAAGCAAAAATATTTATCTCCCTTATTTGTTTTATGGAAATAATGATGCCTCTTTTAGTTACCTTGAGGGTTGAATAAGATATTTCACTTCTAGCACTGAATACTGTGCTTGGCACTTAAAAGAAGGGCTGTGATAATAACAAATTGTTACTTTAGGCTTCAAATTACCCTAAACAGAAGGTATATCTTATTTTTGAAAAGGTGGTTGTAAATTTCTTAAAGTGAAACTCTTCCTATGCCCTTAAAAATACTCTTTCTTTTGATCCTTTATATCTGACACAATTTAAATTCTTAGAAAACACTAGCTGCATTAAAATACACAACCACATATCATGCAGTTGTTTTTGGCAGAAGTGTCTTTAATTTGATGCAGTTGGATTATGCAGATTATAAACCTCATATACTTCAAATATTTAAATCTTATTGCTTTTCTCTATTACACAGATTTTCTAAACTCTTCTGTATTGTTGCAATTGCCTCACAAATGGAGAAATAAAGTCAGAAGGAGCATTTTATCTGCCTCATTCCAGTGCCAAACCAAATTTCAGTTTCCAATTCAGTTAGTTTCACCATGGTGCCTTCAGCATAGATTCAGCCTATCTGTCAAATATCTGCAAGAGGTCAAAATCATACAGCACACATCTAGAGCCTGGTCTATCCTGTTACTTTATGCTCTCTCTTCTATCCTGACTTTTGATGCTTTCTTGGCTCTTTCAAATATCTTGCTTTCTAGAACTTTATACAGACATGCTTTTGCAACTTTGTCCTTATTGTCTCAGGTGGATGCCATTTGTTATTTGTTCTCTACCAACTTTTCTCACTTCATCTGACACCAGAGATCCATATGACACTTACTGCCTTGGAACACCCCTATTGACATTCTAACGGGCATAGGGAAATAAGAGACTCTTAACAACTTGGTTCTGGGTTAAGGAAAGCGACGTAAGAAGTGCTAGAATTCCAAGCTGAGGTAATGGACCACTGTTAGTGCCAGTGTAGCTTCTACATGGCAACACACCTGGACAGAAATAAGCCTGGCAAGTGGCATCCAGCAAAGGGTGTTGCTTATTGGTTTTGTATGCTCTGGGCTCCGGATTGTTAATTGCGAACATAATCCAGAGGCTACCCAATCCAAATAGGGCCATATTAGGTTTGCGAATATAGTCCAAATATGTTTAGAAGACTCATTGGCCTATAGAGGCCATGCAATTATCGTTAATAAATAAAATTATTACTGTGTCAGACAGAAAGGAGCAAAAGGAGAGGACTAAGATGAACCAAGGGGACAATGCCAGGGAAAACTGCCAGCCACTACTCAGCTCCAACTAATTGTTTCACAAGGAAACACAAGGCTGAATATACCTAGTTTCTGAATTTTTCAAAAGGAGATAGAAATCTGTAGTTCTATATGGCTTAAGTATATTTAAGACAATGTAGGGTAAACATTCTGTAGCCTCTCATTTATAATAGTAATGAAAGGGAGTAGAATTTTACAAAAATGATACTGTATTAAATTTAGGAAATGGAAATTATTAATAAATTTACTCAATATCATAAGCATGTATGTATTTACCAAAGTTACAGATATTATAATATGAAATTTAGTTTTCATTGTCAATTCTTCTATCCAGTAATGGGATAATATTTGGAAAATATTAACTTGATTTATTTGTTATTTTTTTAAAATCATTTTCCCTGGTAGTGTTCTCTTAAGGGCAAGACAAGAGGCTTAACCCTGGGGAAAATGGATATACCAATTAGAGCAATAAAGGCATTACTAGGTTTTGACTGTCAAATTAGTCACAAAGAATTTCTCAGTGTTTTGTGAGATAATATTCTCTAAAGCTAGGGATTATTGAGAGAGAAAATGATTTTCTAAATTCCTTAAGCTTCCATTAACATATCAAGAGTCAGTTCTGATACAGTCAAGCTTGAATAGTAGTCAGGTTTTTTTTTGTTGTTGTTTGTTTGTTTGTTTGTTTTTCCTGAGTCACAAAGAGAGAATTCAGGATATGATAAAATAGAAATCCTACCTGATAAAGGAGGATGTGGTAAGTTATGTGAGTTCAAAGTGAAAGAAATTCCTGGAGAAAGTTTTAGTGAAAGAAAGGAGATGCCAGATTATCATTTTTCTTTATAAGGGAATTCTCAAGGTGGTACAAGAGAGAAGTATCTAGATTAAGATGGGGAACCTGACAAAGGACAAAACCCTCCTTCAGTAGTTGCCTTGTTTAGGCACCACATCCTACAAAGGGAACTCTCTGACCGTGATCTGGTCTAGTGGTTGGGACTCAGAGTTTCCACTGAAGGAGAAACTAATTCCCTGGTTGGGGAACTAAGATCCCACATGCTGTTCAGCTAATAATAATAATAATAATTCTTGCCTTGAGAACACCATGAACAGTATGAAAAGGCAAAAAAATAGGACACTGAAAGATGAACTCAGCAGGTAGGTAGGTGCCCAATATACTACTGGAGATCAGTGGAGAAATAAATCCAGAAATATGAAGGGATGGAACCAAAGCAAAAACAAACCCAGTTGTGGATGTGATTGGTGATAGAAGCAAGGTCTGATGCTGTTAAGAGCAATATTGCATAGGAACCTGGAATGTTAGTTCCATGAATCAAGGCAAATTGGAAGTGGTCAATCAGGAGATGGCAAGAGTGAATGTTGACATTTTAGGAATCAGGGAACTGAAATGGACTGGAATGGGTGAATTTAATTCAGATGACCATTATATCTACTACTGTGGGCAAGAATGCCTTAGAAGAAGTGGAGTAGCCATCATAGTCAACAAAAGAGTCCGAAATGCAGTACTTGGATACAATCTCAAAAACGACAGAATGATCTCCATAGGCAAACCATTCAATATCGTGGTATCCAGGTCTACTCAATGACCAGTAATGCTGAAGAAGCTGAAGTTGAATGGTTCTATGAAGACCTAGAAAATATTTTAGAACTAACAGCCAAAAAAGATGTCCTTTTCATTATAGGGGACTGGAATGCAAAAGTAGGAATTCAAGAGACACCTGGAGTAACAGGCAAATTTGGCCTTGGAGTACAGAATGAAGCAGGGCAAAGGCTAATAGAGTTCTGCCAAAAGAAGGCATTGGTCATAGCAAACACCCTTTTCTAACAACAGAAGAGAAGACTCTACACATGGACATCACCAGATAGTCAATATCAAAATCAGATGGATTATATTCTTTGCAGCCAAAGATGGAGAAGCTGTATACAATAAGCAAAAACAAGACTGGGAGCTGACTGTGGCTCAGATCATGGGCTCGTTATTGCCAAATTCAGACTTATATTGAAGAAAGTAGGGAAAACCACTAGACCATTCAGATATGACCTAAATCAAATCACTTACAATTATATAGTGGAAGTGAGAAATAGAGTTAAGGGACTAAATCTGATAGACAAGAATGCCTGATGAACTATGGACAGAGGTTCATGACACTGTACAGGAGACAGGGATCAAGACCATCCCCAAGAAAAAGAAATGCAAAAAAGCAAAATGACTGTCTGAGGAGGCCTTACAAATAGCTGTGAAAAAAAAAGAGAAGTGAAAAGAAAAGGAGAAAAAGAAAGATATACACATTTGAATGCAGAGTTCCAAAAAATAGTAAGGAGAGATAACAAGGTCTTTCTCAGTTATCAGTGCAAAGAAATAGAGAAAAGCAATACAATTGGAAATACTAGAGATCTCTTCATGAAAATTAGAGATACAAAGGCAATACTTCATGCAAAGATGGGCTCAATAAAGGACAGAAATGGTATGGACCTAACAGAAGCAGAAGATATCAAGAAGAGGTGGCAAGAATACACAGAAGAACTGTACAAAAAAGTTTTCACAACCCAGATAATCATGATGGTGTGATCACTCACCTAGAGCCAGATATCCTGAAATATAAAGTCAAGTGGGCCTTAGGAAGCATCACTATGAACAAAGCTAGTGGAGGTGATGGAATTCCAGTTGAGCTATTTCAAATCCTAAATGATGATGCTGTGAAAGTGCTGTACTCAATATGCCAGCAAATTTGGAAAACTCAGCAGTGACCACAGGACAGGTCAGTTTTCATTTCAATCCCAAAGAAAGGCAATGCTGAAGAATGCTCAAACTACCACACAATTGGACTAATCTACACGCTAGTAAAGTAATGCTCAAACTTCTCCAAGCCAGGCTTTAGCAATACGTGAACTGTGAACTCCAGATGTGTAAGCTTGTTTTAGAAAAGGCAGAGGAAACAGAGATCAAATTGCCAACATCCAGTAGATCACTGAAAAAGCAAGAGAGTTCCAGAAAAACATCTATTTCTGCTTTATTGACTATGCCAAAGCCTTTGATGTGTCAATCAAAACAAACTGTGAAAAATTCTTCAAGCGATGGGAATATCAGACCACCTGACCTGCTTCCTGAGAAATCTGTATGCAGGTCAGGAAACAACAGTAGAATTGGACATGGAACAACAGACTGGTTCCAAATAGGAAAAGGAGTACGTCAAGGCTATATATTGTCACGTTGCTTATTTTACTTATATGCAGAGTACATCATGAGAAATGCTCTGCTGGATGAAGCACAAGCTAGAATAAAGATTGCCACAAATCGATAACCTCAGATATGCAGATGATACCACCTTATGGCAGAAAGTGAAGTCATACTAAAAAGCTTCTTGATGAAAGTGAAAGAGGAGAGTGAAAAAGTTGGCTTAAAGTTCAACATTGAGAAAACCAAGATCATGGCATCTGGTCCAATCACTTAATGGCACATAGATGGGGAAGCAATGAAAACAGTGAGAGACTTTATTTTGGGGGGCTCCAAAATCACTGTAGATGGTGACTGCAGCCATGATATTAAAAGACGCTTACTCCTTGGAAGGAAAGTTATGACCAACCTAGATAGCATATTCAAAAGCAGACACATTGCTTTGCCAACAAAGTTCCCTCTAGTCAAGGCTATGTTTTTTCCAGTAGTCATGCATGGATGTGAAAGTTTGACTATAAAGAAAACTGAGCATCAAAGAATTGATACTTTTGAACTGTGGTGTTGGAGAAGACTCTTGAGAGTACCTTTGACTGGCAGGAGATCCAACCAGTCCAATCTAAAGGAGATCAGTCCTGAGTGTTGTTTGGAGGGACTGATGTTGAAGCTGAAACTCCAATACTTTGGCCACCTGATGTGAAGAGCTGACTCATTTGAAAAGACCCTGATACTGGGAAAGACTGAAGGCAGGAGAAGGGGATGACAGAGGATGAGATGGTTAAATGGCATCACCGACTCAATGAACATGAATTTGGGTAAACTCTGGGATTTGGTGATAGACAGGGAGGCCTGCCATATTGCGATCCTTAGGGTCGCACAGAGTCGGACACAACTGAGTGACTGAACTGAATTGAACTGATTAATACATATTTCCCGTAGCAAAGAATTTGCAAAAGATTAGGTACCTTCAGGTAATTAATCAAAGGAGGCATTTCTATTTTTTTGTGAGCCACATGTGTAGAATTCCTATGTAGAGGTTGTGGAAGGCTCCAAAAACTTTTATCTTTTTTTGGTCCAGATGGATAAACTCATGATGCATACAAGGTAAATGGCCGTGAATGTGAAGTTCCACAACAAAAGTCTGCATGACATCACTTTTTTTGTTCTCTGGCATCATAGATATATTGGAGTAGGATAGGAAACCATCTTTAAAGACTAAACTTTTACCAACAAAAGATAGAATCTACCCTAAGGTACTTATATGAACATGAAGAATCAGACCTAATCTTATTTGACAATTTCAGCCTTTACTTTGTTCGTCACTATCCAGCAGGTTAGGTGCTTAAGAACCAAATTATGTCCAGTAGAGATAAAGTTCATGTTTCCCAGTTGGCACTAGTGGTAATGAACATGCTTGCCAATGCAAGAGACATAAGAGACTCAGGTTTGATCCCTGGGTGGGGAAGACCCCTTGGAGAAGGAAATGGCAACCCACTCCAGTATTCTAGCCTTGAAAATCCTATGGATAGAGAAGCCTGGCAGGCTACAGTCCATAGGGTCACAAAGACACGGACACGACTGAAACTACTTAGCACATAAAGTAGTTATTTTCTTGCTCACCTTAAAACGGTTTGTTAACTATTGACCTTACCATGTGCTCAGTCACGTCTGACTCTTTGCAACCCCATAGACTATAGCACACCAGACTCCTCTGTCTATGGAATTTTCCAGGCAAGAGTACTGGAGTGAGTTGCCATTTCTTACTGCAGGGGATCTTCCCAACCCAGTGATTGAACCCACATGTCTTAGCATCTCCTGCACTGGTAGGCAGATTCTTTATCACTACACCACCTGACCTTAATACATCTTTCAGGAATTAGGGAGCTTAGCTAGGGTTAACAAAATTGTCTCTGGTATAAAATTCAGTTTATTTCTTCTTTAACTCCTATGTCTTATATTTTGCTATTTTGCCCAACCCTGGGTTTAGTCATGTCCATTCTAAGATGACTCTTTCTAAAGTTAAGGCAATTAACAACAACTGGTGAAAAAAAATCAGTCTTTAGTGGCTTGCATGTCAGTTGTATTCACCGGGTCCTCTCAACATGTTTTATGGTTCTAATTATTTGTGTTCTTTATTGCAATTAACTTAAGAATGTTTTACTTCTTCAAATATATACTCCTGGGACACTTCTTATTCAAATATCCCAAGTTCTCTGTTTTCTTTTTCTCTAATTTGCCTGCATATAATTATATGAGAGGAAGGTCAGGTGAAAGTAAATTTTTTATTTGGAGTATGGAGAATAACATTACACATCAGAGTCACTTACAAGTCCCTATTTAACATTTCTCTTCACTTTCAGCTCACCAAAAAAAAAAAAGTCTGATCTAGAAATATGGACTTTGTGCTACTTGTATAGAACAGTACGAAAAAGCTATCTCAATAGTAACAGATAGTTATGAAGTTACTATATTATGATATATTATGAAGTTTCTATGCTGTCATTTCCTTACCTTGTAATGCAGTCTACATTAACATGATATGTGATTGTGTAAAAGACGGCTTGGTTGGGGGTTGGGTATGGATTGGATTACATATTCTGTATCTTTCCATTCTTTCTAAGGAAAATTAAACTCACTCTTCAAGATAGGCCAAGAATTCTGCTCCTTTGCCCTCTTCCCCAAAGAAACCTGTCCCTAATTCTTTAAAAAGCTTGATGAATAAAATGAATGGGGCAGCTTTATCTACATGTCTCCTTGCAGGCTGGGGTGGCTACTGGAACTCTTATGGGTCAATAATTAGATAAGGCAGCTCCTGCCGGAGAAGACAATGCCATCCCACTCCAGTACTCTTGCCTGGAAAATCCCATGGTTGGAGGAGCCTGGTAGGCTGCAGTCCATGGGGTTGCTAAGAGTCAGACACGACTGAGCGGCTTCACTTTCACTTTTCATTTTGATGCATTGGAAAAGGAAATGGCAACCCATTCCAGTGCTCTTGCCTGGAGAATCCCAGGGACGGGGGAGCCTGGTGGGCTGCTGTCTACGGGGTCGCACAGAGTCTAACACAGCTGAAGCGACTTAGCAGCAGCAGCAGCAGCAGCTCCTGCAAAGAAGAGGTGGGCATATCCAAGGGACTGTGGCTCTGGATGGACATGTCCTGGTCAATGGCCACTGAAAAGCTTGCATAAAACACTTCTCTCTATTGCTTTAAAAAAAATGTATTAACTCCTACTTTCACGGTCTCTATAAACTCATGCAGATTGAGAACACACAAAAAAAGAATACCTGTAAATGGCTTTTAGATAATACAGATTTTGAGAATTGTAGTCTGAGTCTATGCATTTCATGCATCTTTTTAAAATACTTTGAAAACGAATGGAAACAGGTGGGTTACTAAGCTCAAAGAGGTTGAGAACAATGTATACCATTCAGTAAACAGTTAAGAAATTTTTCTGGAAAGAAGAGGGGAAAAGGTAGGAACATTTTTTGTGAGGTCTGAATAAATATGGAGGTCAAAGTTAGATGCAGTTCAATTAGCTTTACATATGGAAAATTGAATTGTCTTGTATATTTAAACGGTAGCACATATTTCAGATAATCATCTTGAAAATTTGTGTTACATTTATCCAAAGATATGGACCTGGGAAATCTTGGATGGGAATGTATTTGAGAGGGAAGTTGTTAGAAAAGTTGAGAGGAGAGAAAAGATCATCTTGGGGCTCCCATAAGTTAATTTCAGTTCTTGTTATATTATTTATTTATGGTAAGTAGCTGTAATTCTTTCTTTAATAGAAAAGGAAATTTTGGTTGCACCCCCTAAGGTGCATGCACATATACACACACACACACATACAAACACAGATACAGAATTTTGGGTTCATGAAGGACAGAAGGTCTTATTTTCAAAGGACATACTTCTCTAGTGACCAAACCTTAATTTTCCTCGTGTTATGATTCATTGTCTTTGGAGAGAAACCTTGGAAAGAAAAATGTGAAGCAGAACTTGTGGGTCCAGGGAACACATTATTTTTGATGCTGTATAGACATTTAACAGTCTAAGCAAAAGGAATTTTTTGTGGCTTATGCAATATTGCACCCAATTACCAAGGATTGGGGCTTCCACATAGAGATTTGTGGCTAAAAATGTAAATGAATCTCATTTGTTGTTCCTCTTCAAATATTTGTGTGATGATAAAACCTGTAAATGCATTTTTTTTACTTTATTTTTAATTGAAGGATAATTGCTTTACAGTATTGTTTTGGTTTCTACCAAACATCAACATGAATCAGCCATAGTTTTACCCATGTTCCCTCAATGCATTTCTTTAAAAGTAAGTTTATGCATTTTTCTATTGCATTACTAAATGTGACTGGTATCAACTGCCTCAAGAGACTGAAATATTCAGAAAGTCAAATTTCATAGCTCAGTTAATTTCTTCATTTTCACATATTAATCAATATTATAGTTAGGAAAGAAAAAGTAAGGTTATTATTAACCAGATGAATATCACTTCATTTTCTCTTTTAATAAAATTTCTTCCTTAGTCCCTAACCATCATTAAAGTGAATTGAAATCATAGGTGGACATAAAATAATAGGAAATTCAGTTGTGAAAACTGGATAAAATAAACATTTATTTTCTACACTTTATATTGATATTTCTTGTAGCCTTTTTTCTGTTTGTTTTTTTCCTTAGTAGTCAGGCAGTTCAACAATGAGATTTTTCCTCCTGAAATGCAGGAATACCCCAAGATTCCCAGTCATTGAGGTTTGCCTGGATTTTAAAGAGGAAATTGCCTTGACAGTGCCTGTTCCATATTTAATTTTATGTATAACAATTAAATACCCCTCTGAGCCATCTGGTTTATTGGTTGTTTGAATTTAGATTTTTCAACCTGTGCTTCTAATTTACCCATAGTGGGACCAGATTTTCTCACTTAGTTTTTCATAAATGCTCTGCATGCAGCCAGTCCAGTAACCTCCCTGCTGATGTGGCTATAATGTGGTTCATACTTTTCAAGTTTTATATCTGTATACTAGACCTCATAAGGAAGTGTGCATATCTATAGTTTGTTCACACAAATAGGTTGGGACATAATACAACTTTCAGAAAAGTTACTTTCTTTGCTGGAAATTGGTTTGACTTTGTGGTTTATCCCTCTTTTTTTTTTTTTTTTGGTTATAATTATTGTCTGATATTGATGCTTTTGAACTGTGGTGTTGGAGAAGACACTTGAGAGTCCCTTAGACTGCAAGAAGATCCAAGCAGTCCATCCTAAAGGAAATCAGTCCTGAATATTCATTAGAACTGAATATTTATACTGAATAGTCCTGAATAGTCCTGAATATTCATGCTGAAGCTGAAACTCTGATACTTTGGCCACCTGATGCAAAGAACTGACTCATTGGAAAAGACCCTGATGCTGGGAAAGATTGAAGGCAGGAGGAGAAGGGGATGACAGAGGATGAGATGGTTGGATGGCATCACCAACTCAATGGACATGAGTTTGAGTAAACTTCGGGAGTTGGTGATGGACAAAGAGGCCTGGTGTGCTGCAGTCCATGGGATCACAAAGAGTCGGACACAGCTGAGTGACTGAACTGAACTAAATTGATAGTCTGGTAAGAATTCTCTACTATATATGTTATACAGTCTCTTCATTAATTCTTTAAATTGAAGATAGCTATTTCCCTTCTATTTATTCATCCAAAAATCATTCTAAGTGGATGAGAAGAGAAAAAATACCCACATTTCCTTCGAGCTTTTATTTTAGAAGATTCTTTAGGTTATCAAATTAAGGGAGCATATCTAAGTTCAAAAACCAAATTACTTTCTACCAAAATTTATATACTTTCCTATTTTTCAAATCCTTAAGTTGCATAATAGAATGTGTAGCATAAATAATATATAAATTCAATAAAAAGGAAAATTAGCTGGACCTTCATGTTAGCAAAACAAAACTGATTAGAAATTTAATATTCTGTTAAAAATAATTTTAGGCTTTTGTTTTTATAATTTAAGCACCAACAGTAGAAAATAAATCCATTTACATAATTTATAGTCTTAAAATGTTTTATATTTTAGCTTATTCTTTTATCAACAGTAAAAATATTAGAAAATGCAAAGAAAAATAATCACTCACATACAGACTATCTAGAATTAACAATAAAACGTGTCATATTTTCTTTATGCTTTTAGTAAAGCATTATATATATATTATATAAATATTATGTACAAATATATATATAGATATATCACTTCAAGAGGTATTTGTTAAGCACCAGGTCTTCACTGGTGGCTCAATGGTAAAGAATCTGCCTACCAATACAGAAGATGCCAGAGATGTGGATTCACTCCCTCAGTTGGAAGATCCCCTGGAATAGGAAATAGCAACCCACTCCAGTATTCTTGCCTAGATAATCCTATGGACAGAGGAGCCTGGTGGGCTGCAGTCCATGGGGTGGCAAAGAGTTGGACATGACTGAGTGATTGAGCATGCATGCATGCAAGTGCAGGACACTGCGGTGGGTATTGAGGCTATGTATGTGAATGGCATAGACAAAAATCTTTTCCTTCTTGGAACATATTTCTAGTGAGGAGAGACAAAAAATAAGCAATAGGGCAATAGCCACATACCTAGTGTCCTAGAAGAGTGTAAGTCTTATCAGATAGAAACATAAGGATTGAGAATGCAGGGTGGGAGTTGGCCTGCAGTTTTAAATAAGGGTGGGGAGTGATGGTAGGCCCATGAAGTAAGAGAACTGGCCATGTAAATCATTTGAAAGAATATTCCAGGAAGAACAAAGAGCCAGTGAGATGGACAGAGGTGGGTGTATTCTAAGACCAGAGAGGAGGGTAGTGTGTCTAGGGTAGAGCTGGTCACTAGAGAGACACAGAGGACAAGGACAGAGAGATTACTAGGGACTCAGGTCTTGTTATGATTTTACAATCTTTAAGTCTTTGACTTTACTCTTAATGAAATGGAATGATATGCTCTTATATTTTAACAGTAACCTTCATGCCCCAGCTCTAATCCCTTCCTCTTTCTTGAGGCAATCACAATCATGATTTGTTGAGTACATTTCTCATCTCCATTTTTGTTTTAATATTTCTACATCCTGAAACAGCATATAGATGTGTTTGTGTATAGTCTTATATAAAATACTTGTTGTTCAGTTGCTCAGAAGTATCCAACTCTTTGAGGCCCCTGAACTGCAGAACTGGTCATAGCAAACACCGTCTTCCAATAACACAAGAGAAGGCTCTACACATGGACATGACCAGATGGTCAACACTGAAATCAGATGGATTATATTCTTTGCAGCCAAAGATGGAGAAGCTCTATACAGTCAGCACAGACAAGGCCGGGAGCTGACTGTGGCTCAGATCATGAACTCTTTGTTGCCAAATTCAGACTTAAATTGAAGAAAGTGGGCAAAACCACTAGACCATTCAGGTATGACCTAAATCAAATCCCTTATGACTATACAGTGGAAGTGAGAAATACATTTAAGGGACTAGATCTGATAGACAGAGTGCCTGATGAACTATGGGCGGAGGTTCATCACATTGTACAGGAGACAGGGATCAAGACCATCCCCAACAAAAAGAAATGCAAAAAAGCAAAATGGCTGTCTGAGGAGGCCTTACAAATACCTGTGAAAAGAAGAGAAGTAAAAAAGCAAAGGAGAAAAGGAAAGATATACATATTCAAATGCAGAGTTCCAAAGAATAACAAGGAGAGATAAGAAAGCCTTCTTCAGAGATCAGTGCAAAGAAATAGAGGAAAACAACAGAATGGGAAAGACTAGAGATCTCTTCAAGAAAATTAGAGATACCAAGGGAATATTTCATGCAAAGATGGGCTCGATAAAGGACAAAAATGGTATGGACCTACCAGAAGCAGAAGATATTAAGACGAGGTGGCAAGAATACACAGAAGAACTGTACAAAAAAATCTTCCTGACCCAGATAATCATGATGGTGTGATCACTCACCTAGAGCCAGATATCCTGGAATGTGAAGTCAAGTGGGCCTTAGAAAGTATCACTACAAACAAAGCTAGTGGAGGTGATGGAATTCCAGTGGAGCTATTTCAAATCCTGAAAGATGATGCTGTGAAAGTGCTGCACTCAATATGCCAGCAAATTTGGAAAACTCAGCAGTGACCACAGGACTGGAAAAGTCAGTTTTCATTCCAATCCCAAAGAAAGGCAATGCCAAAGAATGCTCAAACTACCGTACAATTGCACTCATCTCACACACTAGTAAAGTAATGCTCAAAATTCTCCAAGCCAGGCTTCAGCAATACATGAACCGTGAACTTCCAGATGTTCAAGCTGGTTTTAGAAAAGGCAGAGGAACCAGAGATCAAATTGCCAACATCCGCTTGATCATGGAAAAAGCAAGAGAGTTCCAGAAAAACATCTATTTCTGCTTTATTGACTATGCCAAAGCCTTTGCCTGTGTGGATCACAATAAACTGTGGAAAATTCTGAAAGAGATAGGTGCCGGGGTCCAGCCCCGGCTGATCCAGGGTATTCGAAGAGGAGACGGCTTCGGCGACTATTTAAATATTTATCAAAGATATAAAGAGTAATAGAATGAGGATAGCTCAGTAGGAAAATTCAGTGGAGAAAAGAGGCTGAGTAGCTTGGTTTACATGGGAGATCAATAAAACTTCAAGACAAGAAGCTTGCACCACTTACGTAGGCCGCAGGCGTCCTTCCATTCTCCCGAAGGAGAGGAGACACTGAGGCCTCCCTGGTCGGATCTTAGAAGCCCAGGCATAATTAGTAAACATGGGGGGTTCCGCGCTCCAGATGGAGACTCAGCCAGAGTGAGAGAGAGAGCGACATGGGGAGACCAGTATTTCGAGGAACTGATCCCAATTCTTTATTTTCCAGAGTCTGTTTTTATACACTGAGATGTTATACAAAAGTCACGTGGGGACAGCAGTCCTGACTTTTATTAAAGTCAGGTGCTTCACACAAATGTATACAGAGGTCTTAGGGGTGTTATATCATCTTCTGGCCAGGGGGGCCTGCTGACAATTTATGACCCTCTCCTTGTGACAGTGGTCAGTCAACCAGAACACTTTTTTCTCCAAGGGTGATTATTCTTAAAACAGATGCCACCCGAATAAAGTTACATTCTTATAGGGTGAGGGTGTAGTGGGTTTTAGTTAAGGAAAGAATTTACTTGGCCTAAGGTCTAACGTGATTTATATCAAAGGTTAATACTTATTTCTTCTATATATTCATTAATGTGTATAAGGGCAGGGGATGTGGAGACTTAGTAGTAAACATTGGCTCAACAAATGAAAAACCCTTCACCAATACAATTTCTAATCAGCCCACTATACTTATACTAATAATTTTCTAACTTCTCTAAAGAACCTGTTTTTAGAAGGTTTAAAGCATCTCGTGCCTCTCGCGGTTGGGAGGCTGTGAGCAATCACATGTGGTCGGACAAGCCTGTCAGGCAGGCTAGAGAACCTTCAGAGGAGTTTGTAAATTGAAACACTCCTGTCACGCCCAGGAATTATTATTAGCTGGAGCTCCAAGTTAACTCCTTCTCCGAAAGAGGTGGTGGGGGACAGCCCCCCATAAAGTCAGAGGTGTAGGTGAGAGCACAAAGTAGTAAAGTAGGCAGGCTCTGGTTATGGGGTTAGATGCTCGAGGATTTCCAGGGGGACTCCTGAGGCTCGATCCTGCCTTTTCATATGTCAAGCCTCCTTCCTCATGACCTTTGTCATGGGCGGAGTGCCTCACACCGGCCCCCAACAGATAGGAATACCAGACCACCTGACCTGCCTCTTGAGAAACCTATATGCAGGTCAGGAAGCAACTGTTAGAACTGGATATGGAACAACAGACTGGTTCCAAATAGGAAAAGGAGTACGTCAAGGCTGTATATTGTCACCCTGCTTATTTAACTTATATGCAGAGTACATCATGAGAACCACTGGACTAGATGAAGCACAAGCTGGAATCAAGATTGCTGGGAGAAATATCAATAACCTCAGATATGCAGATGACACCACCCTTATGGCAGAAAGTGAAGAGGAACTAAAAAGCCTCTTGATGAAAGTGAAAGAGGAGAGTGAAAAAGTTGGCTTAAAGTTCAACATTCAGAAAACTAAGATCATGGCATCTGGTCTCATCACTTCATGGGAAATAGATGGGGAAACAGTGGAAACAGTGTCAGACTTTATTTGGGGGGGGGGAGCTCCAAAATCACTGCAGATGGTGACTGTAGCCATGAAATTAAAAGATGCTACTCCTTGAAAGGAAAGTTATGACCAACCTAGATAGCATATTGAAAAGCAGAGACATTACTTTGCCAACAAAGGTCCGCCTAGTCAAGGCTATGGTTTTTCCAGTGGTCATGTATGGATGTGAGAGTTGGACTGTGAGGAAAGCTGAGTGCCAAAGAATTGATGCTTTTGAACTGTGGTGTTGGAGAAGACTCTTGAGAGTCCCTTGGACTGCAAGAGATCCAACCAGTCCATTCTAAAGGAGATCAGTCCCAGATATTCATTGGAATGACTGATGCTAAAGCTGAAACTCCAATACTTTGGCCACCTCATGCGAAGAGTTGATTTATTGGAAAAGACCCTGATGCTGGGAGGGATTGGGAGCAGGAGGATAAGGGGACAACATAGGATGAGATGGCTGGATGGCATCACTGACTCAATGGACGTGAGTCTGAGTGAACTCCGGGAGTTGGTGATGGACAGGGAGGCCTGGTGTGCTGAGATTCATGGGGTCGCAGAGAGTCGGACATGACTGAGCGACTGATCTGATCTGATCTGATCTGATGGGAGGGATTAGGGCTAGGAGGAGAAGGGGATGACAGAGTATGAGATTGTTGAATGGCATCACCGACTCGATGAACATGAGTTTGAGTAAACTCTGGGAATTTGTGATGGACAGGGAGGCTTGGCATGCTCTGATTCATGGGGTCACAAAGAGGCAGACATGACTGAGCAACTGAACTGAACTGCAGCACACCAGACTTTACTGTCTCCTGGATTTTGCTCAAACTCTGTCCACTGAGTATGTAATGTAATATAATATGTAATACATGTAATGTAATACTTGCATATGCCAAAAAACACAATTAATATTAATAAGGTAAATCTTTTACTTAGGATCTTTCTGCTTAAGAGGGGATAATAATAGTTTCTACAACAAAGAAGTAGTGTAGTATATAGAAATTACTTGCACTAAGAGTCTGAAAATTATAATACATGCACAATATTCTTCCCCATGTGGAAATTTTGTCTTTGTAACAAGATTCAAGTTGTTGAAGGACCCTTCCCCAAATGATTTGCAATGCTACCCCTCATTTACCCAGGTTGCTGTTTTATGTGTGACTGACCCTTTTGTTTATGTAGTTTTTATGGGCAGACAATATTATTTATTTGTCTTTGTTTCCATAGTAATTGCATGGGCCAGCTAACAGAGAAGTATTTATAAAAAGAGATGTCATTTGAACCAGAGCTTGACAGAAAATTTATAATTTACCAAGAGCATAGGTTTTCACTTAATTTGGTTTAGGAAATATGTATGAAAGTAAATGTAAAAAGTATAAATTGTTGTATTTTTCCACAATACCACTCTAAATTTCTTTAGAGCTGAATTCTGCAGTTTTATATTTGAATAATTATGAAGCATGTGATCTGTAATATTATCTACCTCATGTTAAAAATGATATTTATTTGTTTACATATTTAATGGGAAATAATTATTTGATTCTAATCTGTAAGGGGTTGTAACTCAAGACATAGAGTATAAAAACAGCCAAGTCATTCTCTATCCTCGAAAAGCTCATGGTCTATTCAGGAGGCTCAATGCATGAAGAAATAACTTTGATGTAATAGAGCTATGCTGCTGCTGCTACTGCTACTAAGTTGCTTCAGTTGTGTCCGACTCTGTGCGACCCCATAGATGGAAGCCCACCAGGCTCCACCTTCCCTGGGATTCTCCAGGCAAGAACACTGGAGTGGGTTGCCATTTCCTTCTCCAATGCATGAAAGTGAAAAGTGAAAGTGAAGTTGCTCAGTCATGTCCGACTCTTAGCGACCCCATGGACTGCAGCCTACCAGGCTCCTCTGTCCATGGGATTTTCCAGGCAAGAGTACTGGAGTGGGGTGCCATGGCCTTCTCCATAATAGAGCTATAGGAGAGACAAATGTGAAGGACAATGAAATGTAGTGAAGGAAAGTTAGCCTTGTGATGGAGAGTCAGGGAAGTATTCACAGAAGTGATTGTGTTTGAGTTGAATCTCAATAAGAAAATTTAAAGTTCACTAGGAAGAAAAAAGAAATGCATTTTCTTACCAATGGGAATGACAAGCACACAGGCATAGAGGCATGCTGGAGCATGGCATGTTCAGGAAATAGCAACTGACCTTTTATAACTAAAGCAAAAACGTCAGGAGTCGGGAAAGGAGTTGAAGATTAATCTGGAAAAATAGATTGGGGTCAGATTTTGAAGGGATTTGTATGAAGAGGTTGCACGTAATTTTGAAGGCAAGGAGTAATCAGTGAAATTTTGAAATAGGCCAGTCACATGGTCAAGCCTGTAGTTTAGAAAGTAACTGATGTCAGGCTGATGGATAAACTGAAAGGCATACAGACTAAATCTTACTAATGTGTATTTTTATAGATAAACAATGAGATTTTAGATTTCTGTAATAAATTCTTAACTGGTCTTCCTCTTCAGCACTGACTCTAATAATCACAACACCACAGCAGCCAAAGCTATTCTTTAAAAAAAGAAACAAATCAGGTCATGTCACTTCTCTGCTCAGCCCTTGTAATTGATTCTCCAAATCATTCAGAGTAAAATCCTTGTAATCAGTAGCACACGTGTTTCTGTCACATTCCAACCCCTCTGGCCTTGCTGATCATCATACATGCCAGATATACTCCCATCCTAGGACTTGTGCTACATAAATACAGGGTTGATTCCCTCACTGCTTTTAAATCTTGGCTCAAATGTCGCCTTCTTATGGAGGATTCTTGGTAACCCTGTTTAAAATTGGAAACATCTATTCCCACCTAGCATTCACAATCTCTTCCATCCTGTTCTCCTTTTATCCTCCAAAGCATTCATTACACTCTGCTGCTGCTGCTGCTGCTGCGTCGCTTAAGTTGTGTCCGACTCTGTGCGACCCCATAGGCGGCAGTCCACTAGGCTCCCCCGTCCCTGGGATTCTCCAGGCAAGAACACTGGAGTGGGTTGCCATTTCCTTCTCCAATGCATGAGAGTGAAAAGTGAAAGTGAAGTCGCTCAGTCATGTCCGACTCTTAGTGACCCCATGGACTGCAGCCTACCAGGCTCCTCTGTCCATGGGATTTTCCAGGCAAGAGTACAGGAGTGGGATGCCATTGCCTTCTCTGTCATTACACTCTAATGTATTAAATCATTTACTTTTTAAATTATGCTTATTGTCCTCCTCCTTTGCTAGAATTAAGGTAGGGATCATCTATTTTGTTCAGTAGTGTATCCCAAAGTGCCTAGAACATTGCTGCATAGAAGGGTCTTGAAATTAGTTTTTTTGATGAATGAAACGATGGAGTGGGGTGCCATTGCCTTCTCCGGACAATAAGTTATGGACAGGTAAATTGTTAGAGTGAAGATTTTTAAGATGAATTTCAGTGGAGTTGTGGGTGGGACTGGTTTAATCTGGCCATAAAGAGAGAAATAGGATCTGACTCATTTCTCTAGCTTGTTTGAATTACTGGATAAGAGTGCTATTAGCTGATATTTTCCTCTCATTTCTAATATTAATTTTAAAACCACATAGAAACTGTATAAAATAAATTATGCACAAGTTAAAATTTTAAAAATTCTCTTATAACTGCTTGTTAAACAAATATGCATTGTCATTTCTTTAATGTCTGATAAATATTTTATAGTTCTACCTTGGAAGAGAGAGAGGACTTCAAATTTCAACTGTCTTCTTGAATTATTTTAAGTAAAGGGACAAATAGATCATTTTCTAATTTATGTCTAGTTCAAACTACTGCTCTTGCTTTCTTTACTATGATACTATTGTCCACTTGATTCTGGTTACTTTGAATCTCAGCTCTTACTATGAGCACAATTACTTGCTCTGGAAGTAGAGTGGTGTTCTATAAGGACAAGGATTCTGACTGTTGTGTTGTGTTTGGAACAGTGTGTCCCTGTGGGGAGAATAAGAAGAAAAGTATTTACTCAGGCTTGGATACTCTTTTTATTATTTATTTATTTACTGGCCATACCACACAGCTTGTGGGATCTTACTGACTTGGCCAAAAATTTCGTTTGGGTTTTTCCTCAACATCATGTGTCCCAAGGAGAATTTTGTCAAACTCAATAGTTCCTTGATCAGGAATTGAACCCAGGCTCTTGGAAGCGAAATCATGCAGTCCTAACCTCTGAATCACCTAGGAATTCCCTCAGGCTTGGATTCAATAGAGTTGTTTTTAAATTCCAGCTTTGTTAACTTATGAGCAATGTCTCCTAAAACAAATTATTTAACCTCATCAAGAATCACCTCCTTTACTTGTCAAATGATACTGGCATACAGTTTTGTTGTGAGATGAAATGCAATGTTTTTTAAAATTGTGAAGTGCAAAAAAAAAAAAAAAGTAAAATAAACATACACACCATTGCTAAGAGCATGGTGGGATCTACAAGGAATCAGGAAGAGAAATTCATGGTATTCGGTCTTCAGAAACTAGTTGGTAAAAGACAAACTAGTTCTACAATTTCTTTTGGTATTCACCAAACTTGTTGCTAGGTTCTAGAGGTCTTATTTTGTTTTTTGTTTTTTTCTTTTTAGCCTAATAAATTGTCACAGACTATGTATCCCATTTTATATTTTTGTTCCACAACTTGCCTTGGAGTATGACTACTCAGGGACCCCTCTAAACTTCCTGTTAACTCATACCAGGATTTTTTCTGACTAGAAATGCTTCCAAATTAGCATCTCTGAGGGAGTTAAGTGTTTTAAAAATTAATCAGTGACTCTCATTTCACCTTCAGAGTATTGCCAGAATCTGATAGTGTGTACCTGCTAATATTGCTTTATGCTTTTTCTTATTAAAACTAAGATTTGAATTTCCCATCTTGATTGCATGCTTGGAAATTTCCGTAATTGATAATCCCCTTATTTTTTTTTCCCTGCAATCATCATTGCTAAAGTTCCTCTCACGTTGCTTAATCAAAGTCGATGGTAACATTTTATGCTCTCTCTCTCTTTTTTTTTTTTTTGTACTTGGAAAACTTAATAATTGAAGCAATAAAACATTTTTTTAGCAAAAGAGGGTTATTTTGACCTCCAGAGAGCAAAGGTATTAATGCAAGACAGTTTAATACACTAACTGCTGCTGCTAAGTCACTTCAGTTGTGTCCGACTCTGTGCGACCCCATAGACGGCAGCCTACCAGGCTCCCCTGTCCCTGGGATTTTCCAGGCAAGAACACTGGAGTGGGTTGCCATTTCCTTCTCCAATGCATGAAAGTGAAAACTGAAAGTGAAGTTGCTCAGTCGTGTCCGACCCTTAGCATGGACTGCAGCCTACTAGGCTCCTCCATCCATGGGATTTTACAGGCAAGAGTACTGGAGTGGGGTGCCATTGCCTTCTCCGAATACACTGCTTTTCTCTGACTGACTGCTTTCCTCTATCATTCACAAATTACTTAGTTTCTGACCACACAGAATTTAGAAAGATTACTAATGTTACTGACTACTAGATGTTTGTTGGTGTGTGTAAGTCACAGTATGTATGCCTGTAAAATGGATATTTCCCTGGAAAGCAGAGTCAATGTGTAAGCTTTAATTTTCACTCAGTACAAATGGATCTCAACTTGGGGATGATTTGCTTATATCTAAGAAACATCTTAGGACACGACTGAAGTGACTTAGCAGCAGTAGCAGCAAGAAACATCTGGGGATCTTTTTGATTGTCAAAAATGGCAGAATATTATATATTCTGGATTATATATTATATATATATATTATATATGCTGGATATATTATATATCCAGCAAGCAGAGGCCATGAGTGCTGTTCAACACCCTACAGTGGGCAAGACAACTTCCCAAAACAAAGATTTATTAGACCCAAATCTCACTAGTGGTTGAGAAACACTGCTCTAAATTCCCTCATATCTCAGGTGGTAAAGAATCTGCCTGTGATTCAGGAGACCCAGGTTCAATTCCTGGGTGGAAAGATTCCCTTGGAGAAATAAATGGCAACCCACTCCAGTATTCTTGCCTGGAGAATCCCATGCACAGAGGAGCCGGGAGGGCTATAGTGCATGGGGTTGCAAGAGTCGGACATGACTTAGCAACTAAAGCACCAAAAGGACATTGAACTAAGTTACCAAAAACTTGACCTGAATCTGCCATTAGCTAGGTCCTAGGCTAATCATTTTACTTTTCTGTGCCTCAACCCTCATATCTGAAAAATAAAAAAAATAAACCACATCATTTGCTAGTATGTTTTAAGCTACAAATTTCTATGGATATTTTCTGATGCCTTCCTGGAATTAGATGCCAATTGGTGGGAACAGATTTTTTTTTTTTTCTTAAGCAGCTCATTAAAAATTAGCCAAACACACAGACATCATCCTGATAATTTTCAGTCAGTAGAGTAGACACCTGATTGTAACAGAGCTCAAAATATCAACTTAGAGGCAATTCAATTATGTTTACAGAATTTTCTTTCAAGATAGCATAAAACACAGCTGCCAGCAGTATCCAACAGCAGGCATTTTCACTGAATTCCCTGTGAAATCACTTTTAATGGGTCTGTCAGATAATATTGGCTTATTTATATATTTTGCTTCTAATTACTTTGTCCATTTCAGTATCCTGAACAACTCTTGATAAAACTACAGTAAAAGTTTTGCAAAACTTTCAATATTTATTCCTCAAGGTATTTTCTGTTTATTCCAAACCAAAGAAAAAACCTGACAGCTATAAAGTTAACAATGAATATTGTATTAATTATTTATCTGAGCATCAGAAAGTTTTGAATAAATGGGCATAAAAGCAATATGCTAGAGATTAATGAAGAAAGTAACAGCAATTCCATTTTGAACCAATTCTCCCAATGTTGTTCTTTCAGGGAATTCTCCCTCATGCAAGAATGAATACTAAAGCATCTTGGTACAGTTCAGATTGAGTTAATAGTAGGTATTATAAAATGTTGGAGGAGGGCATGGCAACTCACTCCTGTATTCTTGCCTGGAGAATCCCATGGCCAGAGGAATCTGGTCGGCTACCATATGGGTAGGGTGGCGTATCTCTGTCCATAGGGTCGCACAGAGTCAGACATGATTGAAGTGACTTAGCAGTCACTAACTCATGATAAAGTGTCCTTATGCTTATTTTTCCCTGGGAAATCAATAGTCCCCACACTAATAGTTTTCAGTAACTCAGAGTGATGGTGTGTGATTGTTGTATTTTCTTTTAGAGGGTCACTAATTTATTCAGAAAACACCAATTGACAACTTGCTATGTATCAGGAATAGCGCTCTAACTTGGGTCAGTTCACACGTTAAACCTGTCTGTTCAGTATTTTTAACTGAACAAAAATACTATTCTCTGGCATCTTCACTTTAGCATGTGCTATCTGTTGCTTTTTTCTCAATGGTCACTCCATATAATGTCACCTTTATTGCTCTTCTCAAATTCTTAAAACATTTATTTATTCCACCTTGTTTGTTACTAACGTATAAGCTCTCTGTATGTTTTGCTCCCCATGTTGTTTCTGCATTCTCTAGAGTTTAACCTTCGAGATGCAGTGAGCACAGCTTCAAAGCTGGTTAACTGTCTCACTCCAAAAACTGATTGCAAATTACGCCATCTTGCATATGATATTAATTAAAACTCATAGTTGGCACTGAAAACATTGCTCAAGAATGTATGTGTTCATTAATACTTCTCTGGAAAAAAGATTTAGAACTTAGAGGTGATCTCACAGTTTACAGTTGCATGGAAAAAACTCTTTTTATCCAAATTTCTATTTTGAGAAATTTCAAACCAACACTCAAAGTTGAAAAACTGATATATATATATATATATATATATATATGTGTATATATATATGTATATATATATAATGTTTATATATATATAAACATAAACACTCGTATTTCTCCAGCTATATCTACTAATGATTAATATTTTACCACTTTAACTCCCTTTACACACCCACCCACACACAGATTTTTGTTGAGCCATTTTTAAATAAGTTGCATAAACCATGACTCTAACTACTTCTATATGTAGCTCTCAAAGTTAGAATTTTTTTTAAAATGAGGATATTTTCTCATATAATCATGAGAATTACATATCTATAACTCTCAAAGATTTTTAACAGATAAAAATCTTACCTTATATAAAATCCATTACCAAATGGCCTTAGTTGTCCCAATAATGTCCTTTGTAACCATTTTGTTGTGTTGAACCAAGATTCAAAGATCATACATTATAGTTAAATGCCATAACTCTTTAGTCTTATTTCAACTAAAATAGTGCCCTGTCATTAAAACAAAAACAAAAAAACTCTTACAATAATGAAATTTTTGAAGAATCCAAGTTAGCTGCTTTTGTGTTATAACATTTATATTTGTCTAATTGTTGTCTTGTGATTTAATTCAAATTAAACATTCATGTTAAGAAGCTTACATAGCTGGTGCTGGATCCTTCTTGGTGTACCTCATGAAGAGTCATGTAACATCAGGTTATTATTGGTGATGTTTGTCTTCTCCATTGTAGGGGCTCCTTTGCCCATTGTGATTTTTAACCTCAATTTTAAACAAAATTAAACAAATATACCTAGAATTTCGTGTTTTGTGTGTGTGTGTGTGTGCTTTTTTTTTTTTTTTTTGAGAATTTATTAATGGTTTGGAGAAGAAAGATGACATCTTTACCATCGTAGAGTAAAATTCTGGAGATAGCCATTACTCCTTTTTCACTCACTAGGATAGTTACTGCAATGCTCTTATTCTCCCATGATTCTATCCATCCTCCATGAATTCTTGGGCATGAAACTGTGCAACCACTTCTAACTTTTGAGCAAATGTAATATCTGTTGAATTTTCATACAATTATTACTTCAAGTTGGTAAAATAAAGCCCAGGATTAATTATTTATAATGTAGCAACCTTGTATAGGAAAGGAAGTGAAAGTCACTCCGTCCTATCTGACTCTTTATAGCCCCATGGACTGTAGACTGCCAGACTCCTCTCTCCATGTCTCTTGACAGAGACAGACAGAACCCTCTGTCTGAGTGGGTTGCCATTTCCTTCTCCAGAGGCTCTTCCTGACCCGGAGATCATACCCAGGTCTCCAGCATTGCTGGTAGATCCTTTACCATCTGAGACACTTAGGGAAGGATGTGAAAGTATAGGAAAGTAGACACAATGTTGAAAATTGTAAATACACCCACTACACACTAAAATTTTAGCACATTTCCTAGTTCTTTTCTGGGCACTGAATCTTCAGTTCAGTTCAGTCACTCAGTTGTGTCTGACTCTTTGACCCCATGGACTGCAGCACACCAGGCTTCCCTGTCCATCACCAACTCTTGGAGCCTACTCAAACTCATGTCCATTGCATCAGTGATGCCATCCAACCATCTCATCCTCTGTCATTCCCTTCTCCTCCCACCTTCAATCTTTCCCAACATCAGGGTCTCTTCCAATGAGTCAGTTCTTCACATCAGGTGGCCAAAGTATTGGAGTTTCAGCTTCAGCATCAGTCCTTCCAGTGAGCATTCAGGACTGATTTCCTTTAGGATGGATTGGCTGAATCTCTTTGCAGTCCAAGGGA
The DNA here is from genome assembly GCF_003369695.1 of Bos indicus x Bos taurus. Lineage (NCBI taxonomy): Eukaryota > Metazoa > Chordata > Mammalia > Artiodactyla > Bovidae > Bos > Bos indicus x Bos taurus. Next base: position 65,474,327 of record NC_040078.1, on the reverse strand, counting down.
CTCTCAAGGGTCTTCTCCAACACCACAGTTCAAATCATCAATTCTCTGGCGCTCAGCTCTCTTTATAGTCCAACTTTCACATCCATACATGATTACTGGAAGAACCATAGCCCTGACTAGATGGACCTTTGTTGGCACAGTAATGTCTCTGCTTTTTAATATGCTATCTAGGTTGATCGTAGTTTTTCTTCCAAGGAACAAGTGTCTTTTAATTTCATGGCTGCAATCACCATCTGCAGTGATTTTGGAGCCTCCCAAAATTAAGTCTATCACTGTTTCCATTGTTTTCCCCATCTATTTGCCATGAAGTATTGGGACCGGATGCCATGATCTTAGTTTTCTGAATGTTGAGATTTAAGCCAACACTGAAGTTAAATCTTAAAGATTTAAGCTAAATCTTACAACTAGCAAATCTGTTGTACCAAAAGCTTTTATAGTGGCTGTAAATAAGAAATATGAATATATGTTGTTTTCTAAAATAGTATTCTGACCTGCTATTGGTGAAATTCCTAAGTTGTTGAACTCAAATATCTGTTTTAGGAAGAGATCATATTAGATTCTACACATTTGTTTTCTTGTCATTTTTTTCTAGGTCTACTTTAAAATCTAGAGGAATATATCAATATGCCCAGGAGCTTTACCACAATTTACACTCTGACCAAAAGAACAACACATAGATATAACACACACTATTACAAATAAAATAATACAAACACAATATTATTGTTGCTGTGAATGTTTTATACTTTGCTAAGAACTTTATCAGTGCTAGGAGAAAGTGTAATGAAAAGATTGATGAAAATCTGTGTCCTTTAGGGGGGGATTTTCCTCTTGTCCATGATGATGAGGAAGTATTTTCATTTTCTAATTTGGGAAGGCAGCCAAATGCCCTACTGGGTTTGCTCTTGTCTGTTCCAGAGAATTATTTGAACTCAACAGGCCAAATTGACCACATATATGTCTTCATTTGATTAGCATATTATACTGGTAGATTACTTAAACTTACTTCTTCAGCTTTAAGATTGGAAATCTATTTTGTTTAAATAAGAATAGAGACACCCTCCATACTACTTAAATTTAACTATGTCCTAGAGTGAAACAATTTTCCTGGAGGATAGGCAATATAATGAAAAATAGTACAATGACTATAAGTCAACATGAGGTCCCTGCTTTAATTACTCAACATTTCACATTTGTTGCTTGTAAACTATTACTTATTTAAAATTGTTAATTTCACCAAGATTCTGATACTTTCCAAGTAATGCTGCTGCTGCTGCTGCTAAGGTGCTTCAGTCGTGTCTGACTCTGTGAGACCCCATAGATGGGGTCTCACCCCACCAGGCTCCGCCATCCCTGGGATTCTCCAGGCAAGAACACTGGAGTGGGTTGCCATTTCCTTCTCCAATGCATGAAAGTGAAAAGTGAAAGTGAAGTCACTCAGTCGTGTCCAACTCTATGCGACCCCATAGACAGCAGCCTACCTGGCTCCTCTGTCCATGGGATTTCCAGGCAAGAATACTGGAGTGGGTTGCCATTGCCTTCTCCGTTCCAAGTAATAAACTTTGGAAAATCATACTTAATTCACTTGACTTAATTCTACCTTGAAACAGAATGAAAAGTAAAATTTATTTCACTTGAGTGATATATAGCGTTGACAGACCAGGGACCTTCTTTCTATTTTGTGCTTCTTCTGTATCAGTAATTTATAAGCTGAACCAGATGACTTTCAAGTCTTGGGTAAGACCCTCAGTATATGAAATACTAAAAAGAAATCATACATTTTGTTTTCTGGGGTATAACTAGTCAACAGGCCAATTTACTTGAGGTTCAACATCTATTTCCAATATTAAACAGATACTACAAAAAAATCAGCTCTATGTGTCTGTTTCTCCTGTGAGGCATGAAAGGCTGTATAGAAAACCAGTGTGGTGATGGAGCAGACTGTTCCAGAAGAAATAAGAATCATCTGTACCATCAGAAGTGTTGACTTCTACCTGCTATGGTATCATTAAGGTATATATTATAAAAGCAATTCATAACTAAGCACAGATAAATGTTATTACTCATATTCTCTTCTGGTAAAATTAGGTAGTGGAGACATGTTGTGAGAGTTCTCTCTTTCATCCAAGTGTTTTTCTTTGGGAACCTTTTTGTTCCCTTTTCTGTGTTAAACTGATCATTTCTTTATGAAAGTACTTGGAGGTGATCATTTAGTGAAAGAAATTTGTAGGAAAGAGCATTATGCAAATGAGAAATCCCTCTGTAAAATTTTAAAAGTTAAAATTTTAATTCCCTCTATTCTATATTTTATATCTCTCAACTAAGCAGTTAATATATTACTATTTCCTTGTGGTACTATTAATGAACTTTCTGCCCAGTATGTTCTTTCCTTCTCTCTTTATTTATAAATATGTTACAGTGTCTCTAACTGAGGGAAGAATGAATAAATCACAAATTTGAGATATATTCCTCAGCCATGAACTTTACAGGAAACCAGTGTTCACTACAGAGGCTGAAGCTTTATATTTAAAGAGCACTTTAAATCAGTGATATTTGAGTGGTACTGAATAATTTGAGCTAATTTTTTGCAATTGTTTAATGTCTCATAAACCAACCATTACTAAAAATAATGCAATGTTCACTTCTAATTTTTAAAATAATTTTTGCATGGATGTTGCTTTTAATTTAAATAGCATTTTATAAACTAACAATCTGTTCCCTAAACAATCTTTCACCCTCTTTATAACATCTCTGTTGCAGATATAAAGATAAATTTACCTTTATTAGATCAGTCTTATATAGCAATAACAGAGTATCATTTTATTTCTCTTCAAGAAAGCATGCTGATAGATTTACAGTATGGTTTGCAACTATGGTCCAAATACCAAGGGTATTTATCCTTTTCAAAGGAAATGATAGTGACTCTGTTCTGCTCTATAATCCTTGTTAAGTTATTCAACATAGGATCAAGGGCATTTCCTTAAGAAAATAAAAAGAATGTTCTCAGTTTATCAATTGTTCTATCATTAGGAGTCCAAAGTGTTGAACATTTTTCTTGGATCATTAGGCAATCTTGTAATAGGAAGATTTAAATTTAAATGTCTTAAACAATTTGTTCATAGCTGTAAGTCTACAATCATGGTATTAAAAGTTCCCTAATGGCCAGGGTATTTTCAGAATTCCCATGTGATGTATACCACTGAAGACAAGGTACTACGAAAATTCCTACAGATGGCTGCTTAATGTGTAAATTAATCTGACTCATTAAGGATCATGCCAGTCACTGGCAGCTATAATTATAGATCAAAATAAAATCTTGCTCTACAAATTTGTTCAACTAGATAACTGTAACATATACACAAGTTTATTAAATACTTTAATTATTTACTGTCAGAATTTGTGACATGTGTGCTTCAACTTGCAAACACTAATAGGAATGATATTGTACCATGTTACTAGCATAAAACAAGCAAGGTAGTTAAAATACACACACAGCAAAGACACACTGCAAAACAATAAAACCAAACATTCATCTCCAAATACAATGGATTTTCAAAGAAAAGGAATCAAACTGGTCAGCATGAGCATTTTGAAGGATCCAATTAAATATGAAGCTGATACTTCTTCACATTTTTATAACCTTAAAATTAAAATCTAAGTTATCCCAATCAAGCCCTTATTAACTAAGTTGCACTAAGAGGTATATTCAGACTTCAAGGTAATAGCTGAAAGTTTGTTTAAGACAAGCATATTTACACTTAATGAGATTCATATGAATTTTCAGCTTTTATTTGAAGAGTTTAGGAAAGCACTAACCTTGAAAAGCACATCTGTTCTTGTTACTAGTCCTGGAAAACAGTTCCCTTCCTCTTATTAACTACAAGAAACAGAATTCTCTGGGAAAAACACAGGGCAATTGACAAAGAATCTTTTTTTTTTTTTTTTTCTTTTGCAGGGGTAAGCTTTAATCCTGTTCTTACTCAATTAAAGTAAACCTGAATTAAACTAATCTGAAGTTCTCATTCACTTACAATAATGGAAGAAGAGGTAGAGTAAGATGAGATCTCCTATTATAATTTCAAAGTGACCAATATTTCCCTTGATGATAGCACGTTTTAAAAGTATTCATGAGCCAAGCTCTCCGCCCAATAATGTGTAGAGCAGCCTTCTCTCCTTACATGATGCCACTCTGTCAATGGAGAGATGATTAAACTATGTACATCTTTCTTCACATTCATTAAGAAGCTGTGTAGCATAATGTACGGGACACAAGGCAGGAAGTCAGGACCTTGGTTTCTGCAAGAATAAGTGACTGTCAGCAAAGCACTTAACCTCTGTGAACCCCAGTTGCCTCATCTATAAAATGAGAGGCTTGGCCAGACGGCATCTAAGGTGTCTCTTTCACTTCAATAGTTCTTTCATTCTATAAAGCAATGTATATACAAAGAAGTGAACTGATTCCTTTCTTTAGATAATTCTGGCCATTCAACTCTGCTCATCTCAATGATATAAATGTTTCAAGCAAAATATTTTGCCTCACTTTTCCATTTCACTTGAAAGACAAGAGGAAGAGTGAAAAAGTTGGCTTAAATCTCAACATTCAGAAAACTAAGATCGTGGAATCCTGTCCCTTCACTTCATGGCAAATAGATGGGGAAACAGTAGAAACAGTGGCTGACTATTTTTTTGGGCTTCAAAATCACTGCAGATGGTGATTGCAGCCATGAAATTATAAGACTCTTACACCTTGGAAGGAAAGTTATGGCCAACCTAGACAGCATGTTAAAAAGCAGAGACATTACTTTGCCAACAAAGGTCTGTCTAGTCAAGGCTATGGTTTTTCCAGTGGTCATGATGGATGTGAGAGTTGGACTGTGAAGAAAGCTGAGCGCCAAAGAATTGATGCTTTTGAACTGTGGTGTTGAAGAAGACTCTTGGGAGTCCCTTGGACTGCAAGGAGATCCAACCAGTCCATTCTAAAGATCAGTCCTGGGTGATCATTGGAAGGACTGATGTTGAAGCTGAAACTCCAATATTTTAGCCACCTAATGCGAAGAACTGACTCACTTGAAAAGACCCTGATGCTGGGAAAGATTGAGGGCAGGAGGAGAAGGGGACGACAGGGGATGAGATGGTTGGATGGCATCACCGACTCAATGGACATGGGTTTGGGTAGACTCAGCAGTTGGTGATGGACAGGGAGGCCTGGCATGCTGCTGTTCATGGGGTCGCAAAGAGTTAGACACGACCAAGTGACTGAACTGAACTGAACTGAAAGACACAAAAAGCCTGACATCTAAATAGAAGAGGTATGTGCCTACATAGTGTGCTTTGAGACATCCTTAAAACCTATAAATCACTAAAGACTTAAAACTTTTCAGCTTTAGAATCACTCTCTCATGTATCAGTTCAGTTCAGTTCAGTCACTCAGTCGTGTACATTTCGTGTCCATTGGGGCACCACCATGCCCCAATCCCTCCCAGCAACAGAGTCTTTTCCAATGAGTCAACTCTTCTCATGAGGTGGCCAAAGTACTAGAGTTTCAGCTGTAGCATCATTCCTTCCAAAGAATCCCAGGGCTGATCTCCTTCAGAATGGACTGGTTGGATCTCCTTGCAGTCCAAGGGACTCTCAAGAGTCTTCTCCAACACCACAGTTCAAAAGCATCAATTCTTCGGTGCTCAGCCTTCTTCACAGTCCAACTCTCACATCCATGCATGACCACAGGAAAAACCATAGCCTTGACTAGACGGACCTTTGTTGGCAAAGTAATGTCTCTGCTTTTACATATGCTATCTAGGTTGGTCATAACTTTTCTTCCAAGGAGTAAGTGTCTTTTAATTTCATGGCTGCAGTCACCATCTGCAGTGATTTTGGAGCCCAAAAAAATAAAGTCTGACACTGTTTCCACTGTTTCTCCATCTATTTCCCATGAAGTGATGGGACCAGATACCATGATCGTCATTTTCTGAATGTTGAGCTTTAAGCCAACTTTTTCACTCTCCACTTTCACTTTCATCAAGAGGCTTTTTAGTTCCTCTTCACTTTCTGCAGCATTTTTCTGTAGGCATTGAACCTGAAGCTGGTCTTCTGTTGGTTTTGTCAAATTGGAAAGATGAATGCTTATTATGAAAGTCAATTGTTGTTGTTGAGTTGCTTAGTCATGTTCTACTCACTGCGACCCCATGAACTGCAGCATTCCAGACTTCCCTGTCCTTCACCATCTCCAGGAGGTTGCTCAAACTCATGTCCATTGAGTTGGTGATGCCATCAAACCATCTCATCCTCTGTCATCCCCTTATCCTCCAGCCTTCAATCTTTCCCAGCATCAGAGTCTTTTCCAATGAGTTAGCTCTTTACATCAGGTGGCCAAAGTATTGGAGCTTCAGCTTCTGCCTCAGTCCTTCCAATGAATATTTAGGGTTGATTTCCTTTAGGGTTGACTGGTTTGATCTTGCTGTCCAAGGGACTCCTAAGTGTCTTCAACAGCACCACAATTCAAAGGCATCAATTCTTCAGCATTCAGCCTTTTTTATTGTCCAGCTCTCACATCCTTATATGACTACTGGAAAAACCATAGCTTTGACAATGTGTACCTTTGTAGACAAAATTATGTCTCTGCTCTTTAATAGGCTGTCTAGGTTTGTCATAGCTTTTCTTCCAAGGACCAAGTGTCTTTTAATTTCATGGCTGCAGTCACCATCCACAGTGATTTTAGAGACCAATAAAATGTCACTGTTTCCATTGTTTCCCCATCTATTTACCATGAAGTGATGGGACTGGATCCCATGATCTTTGTTTTTTGACTGTTGAATTTTAAACCAACTTTTTCACTCTCCTCTTTCACCTTCATCAACAGGCTGTTTAATTCCTCTTCACTTTCTGGCATAAGTGTGGTGTCATCTGCATAGCTGAGGTTATTGATATTTCTCCTGGTAATCTTGATTCCCGCTTGTGCTTCATCCAGCTTGGCATTTCGCATGATGTACTCTGCATATAAATTAAATAAGCAGGGTGACAATATACAGTCTTGACGTACTCTTTTCTCAATTTGGAACCAGTGCATTGTTCCAAGTCTGGTTCTGACTGTTACTTCTTGAACTGTGTACAGGTTTCTCAGGAAACAGGTAATGTGGTCTAGTATTTCCTTCTCTTTAAGAATTTTCCATAGCTTGTTGTGATCTAAACAGTCAAAGGAAGGTCAGTACTAAAGTGAAAATACATTTTTTTTCAATCATCTAACTGGGAACCCCTGTTTTGGAGTCCAATAGAGAGGATTTGGAGAAAGAGTTAAGATTGATCAGGGGTATTGTAATGCGGATAAATAGACATTAGTGATACTTGGCAAAGAAGCTTTAGGACTCCATGTCTCAAAGTGTTTGAGGTATACACAAAGTGATGATATTGCAAAGAGACATGTATTATCAATGAATGTATATAGTCTGAGAAAAACTTAGCTTTTCTCTGCCAATGGAATTATGTTACCAGTCAAGTTTGTTTTATGTTCTTTAGTCATTTAATTAACACAGGGGTAGAAAACTGAAAAGTAAGCAATGTTAATGGTTTAGTAGTCAGGGGGTTTTCCAAGAAAAGCAATAAAACAAAGGAAAAAGTGGTTTGATGATTGTTACCTGACACTTGGATTTGGTATCAGGAGGGAAATAGAGATTAGCGGAGACAAAAGCAAAGGACCCATCTGCTAAGTCATTTCAGTCATGTCCGACTCTGTGTGACCCCATAGACGGCAGCCCACCAGGCTTCCTTGTCCCTGGGATTCTCCAGGTAAGAACACTGGAGTGGATTGCCATTGCCTTCTCCAATGCATGAAAGTGAAAAGTGAAAGTAAAGTCGCTTAGTCGTGTCTGACTCTAGCGACCCCATGGACTGCAGATTACCAGGCTCCTCCGTCCATGGGATTTTCTAGGCAAAAGTACTGGAGTGGGGTGTCATTGCCTTCTCCGAATGACCCATCTAAAAGGAGGCTATTCAGGTCTTCAGTTTCAGTTAAAGTTACCATACGACTGCTGACTCAGTGTTGCTATGTCTTCTGGGTTTTCATAAGAAGTCTTAAATCTGGATTTTATAAGCAGTTCTCCACCTACCTCCATACATCCTTTCTTGGCAGCTATTAAAACAAACAAACAAACAGGTAAAAATACTGTGTAGGTCAGACAGAACACATTTGGAGGCTGATTTTGGCCCAAAGGCTGTGGTTTTCAACTTTTGAACTGGAGCTGCTTCACACTTATAAGTGTTTGTCCCTAAGAAGCCAACACTCCTCATTTAATGGAAAAGAAATTTGATGCCCAAGTCAGAAACTTACCTGAAGGTACAAAGTACACAGTAGGCTATCAGAGCCTTATTTTCTGGATGTTAGGCTAGTCCTTAATTTACTGCTGAACTTCCACTAGTGAAGTTTTTTTTTTTTTTTTTCCAAATGATATGCACATAAGAGTATATACAACATATGCTATCAAAGTTCACTCATTAAGTCAGGTATAATAACAGGTATATTATTAGAGACAATGCCAAACACTTCAAAATTTAAATGTAGGGGTTTAAATATTTTTAAAACTACTATGCCACGTGCCATGCCCATGTGTTTCCATGTGTTAAATTCTGAGATATATTTGGAGGTCAATAAGTGGCTTCTTTCTAAGCCAGATAATAGTGATTTTTTTTAAATTTTTGCTCACATTTTCTCCTCACCAGCCATTGCATGCCTGCCAAGTTGCATCAGTTGTATTAGACTCTGTGTGACCTTATGGACTGTAGCCCACAAGGCACCTCTGTCCATGGGATTCTCCAAGCAAAAATACTGGAGTGAGTTGCCATGCCTTCTTCCAGGGGATCTTCTGGACCCAGGGATCAAACCCAACTCTCTTAGGTCTTCTGCATTGGCAGGCAGGTTTTTGACCACCAGGGCCACCTGGAAAGCCCCCACCAGCCATTGGGAGGTAGTCGATTTTTTTTTTTTGCAGATTGCAATGAGACAGATAACACTGAATCTGGTTATGGCCCTGCTTTGTAGCTGCTCTGAAACCAAACAATGAGAAGAAAGAAAACATAATTTATTTAACTCACAACACGTTAACAGTATCAATAACATGAAAAAAAATTCCAATATTCTTAAAGCACTGCTAAAACAAGTCTGTTGATCAATTTAGGGATATTACGCCTTAGTTTTCATTTTCTTTCATCTATTATCTATTTCATAGAATCTATATATAGCTATGGAGAAGGCAATGGCAACCCACTCCAGTACTCTTGCCTGGAAAATCCTATGGGCGGAGGAGCCTGGTAGGCTGTAGTCCATGGAGTCGCAAAGAGTCGGACACGACTGAGCGACTTCAGTTTCACTTTTTCACTTTCATACATTGGAGAAGGAAATGGCAACCCACTCCAGTGTTCTTGCCTGGAGAATCCCTGGGAAGGTGGAGCCTGGTGGGCTGCCATCTATGGGGTCGCACAGAGTTGGACACGACTGAAGTGACTTAGCAGCAGCAACATATATAGCTAAGTGAATACTATAGGACATTGGTGACTAAACAGTTCCCCACAATTAAAAAAATGCACAATTTAAAAAGTATATGCAATTCTGTATCGATGTATATACTTATTCCACAATTATATATATATATCACCTAGCACAGGTCAGAGGACAGGGATGCAGTGCTAAGGAAAGTAGAGGAAGGTAGATATTCTCTCTTCTATCATGGATTTTATAATCTGGTGGTTGATACAAACATCAGACAATTATTAAAATAATTGTTTAATTGTAGAAAGTGCTAATTAGAAAAGATAGAGCAAGGATGTAACAGAGTTTAACCATGTTCTCATGAAGGTGCAGGTTGAAAGTTTGGGTAACGAGAGGCTTCACTGAGAAAGGGGCATTTAAGTTAAAACTGGAAGAGAAGAATGCTAGCCAGACAGAGGCCATGGCATAGCACCCTTAAGAGCAATAAACCAGAGAAGTGTTCTGAACACTTGTCCCCTAATGCAGCCCTATTCGGTGTATACTCAGGTCAATCAATGGTATCCCATTCCATTATTATTCTGGGACGTAACAGAGCAAATGAGAAGACCTTTGGTCACATAGCCTGCATCTAGTTTTACTAACTGTGGAAACATGCAAGTTGTGTGAACTCTCTGAATCCTAGCTTTCTTATTTGTCAAAAGTCATAAAATGTAATTCCTTCTCCAAGTTGTTGTAGGATTAAATTAAGCCACCTAGTTCGTGGCTCAAATTGTAGATACAACAGTGGTTAGTGTCTCATATTTTCTTTCCCCCTAAAAACACATAATCCTGAAAAGGAAGATATGTGTTAAAAGATTGCTGGTAGACAGAGTTAGTGAAGCAGAGTTAGAAATTTTCAATAGAAGAGGATTTTATACTTTAAGGCAGTTTACTATAACCTTTTCCTTTCTTATTTTTATCTTTAAGAAGCAAATGATTCTGCTCCTAGAAAAACAAAAGCTGTCATTTACTCAGTGCAAGATATGCTGGGGAACTTAAGATGTTTCATTTAGTTTTTAGAAACCTAGACATTAGGTATATTCTAATTTCCATTTTACAGATTCAGAAACTGTTAAGCAATTTGTTCAAGGTCAAATCCTTATCAAGTAGCAGACTGAGACTTAAATTTAGGTTGCCTATATTAAAGAAAAAAAAATCAAAAGCCATTTTAAAACTCTGAGCTCTATCTTGGGAGTAAATATGTGTGCAGTTGTGTGAATATTACTTGAGAAAGCTAACTGAGTATTACACTTGAATTTTACATTTGAAATATAAAAAATGTTTATTCTATAAACATCAGACAGTACAATTCAAAAAATATTTTCTCAACTCAGTAGTAGTGTTTCCTTAAGAAAAGGATGATATAGCTGAGTTTCAACTTTTTAGTTTTTTTAAAAGGGGAAATGGATTTAAAAGGGGGAATGACTTTGAGAAACACTGGCATGGAGGCTTTCCTCCAAAACACAGTAGAAATTGAGTCAACAATATTTTTTATTTATTTTTGTACTGTTCTTGTCTTCTGAATTAGCAAATTCTTTGAAATATAGTAGTATCTGCAACTAAATATACTGAAGTGAAACTGACATTGATAAAAGAAATGATAAAAGATAATGATGAAAGAAAGACTTACTTTCCTAAATCTACCTGGAAATATATATCAAGAAATATAATAAAATTTAAAATATTCACTTTAAGACTTTTTGCTGGTTATCTTTCAAAAGGAAATGTTAAAACGTAAAAGGAGTTGTATATGGAAATGTACAATGATTAATTTAAAAATCATTTATAAAATTGAGTGATTGGAATCAACATACATATCCAATAATAAATATTGATTAAAATATAATCAACCCATTGAAATGAATATAAATTAGTTACTTACGTTGAGATTGCTGAATATACCCCTTGAAGTAGGTAATAATATTTTTTTCTGGAGAAAATGGATATAAAAATACATGTATTAAGATTTTAATTGTGTAAAAATAGAAGTATAGTAAACAGTCAATAAAATGACAATAGTTGTACTGTTGGGCTAATATATAGTCATTTAAATAACTTTTTATTTGTTTATAATGTGGACAAATTACTTTTGAAAATTTAAAACTATTTTTTTCTGCTAAGCAAGAGACATGTGTTTTATCCATGGGTTGGGAAGATTCCCTGGAGAATGAAATGGCAACCCACTCCAGTATTCTTGCCTGGAAAATCCCATGGACAAAAGAACCTAGTGGGCTACAGTCCATGGGGTCACAAAGAGTTTGACAGGACTTAGTAAATAAACAACAATCGCAACCAAATAAAGAGCACCCAGTGAGTCTGGGATGCAGAGCAAAATCTCCAAAATTGCCTGTCATTTGGTTACTGCTTCATTAAGTCACCCTTTCTCCTTTTACATGTATCAAAACAATGATTATCACATTTGCATACATTTGTTTGTTGTCCAGTTCATTTGTCAATCTGCTGACTAATTTAGAACTGAGATTGTAAACTCAATATTCAGTGCCCTCTATTTAGTAAGATTTCAATGAATTTTGTTTCATAAATGAACAAGTTACCGTATCTTAATAGTATATGATTTCTAGTATGGAAACAAGAGCTTGGAGATGAAAATTAAGTCTCCTATGAGTAGAGGAAAGTTAAATTGACAGAATATTTTGCCCTGAAAAAATACTGAATTCAGTCCATGATCATCAGCAGCAGCTACAAACACAAGAAAAGGCAAGGGAGAAAAAAAAGAAAGAGAGAGAGACCTTATTAGCCTCCTGTTGGAAGTGTACAATATCTTCAATGAAATATTCTTGCCTAACACTGAACCTGAAGCAGATCAAGTCTTAAAATTCAATTAGCAAAAATATAAAGAATGAAAAGAAATTAAACATCATGGGGATTCAAGCACCAAATTTCAGAACATAAGAACTCTACAGGAGAAATGGCCAGTTTAAGAAATAAGTTGCAAGATGAAGAAAAGGAAGGGGAAATTGAAGATGAAAAAAGACCTAAGAGGCAAGCCAATCAAATGCAGACTTGTTTGGATCCTAATTCAAACAAAAAATAACTAGACGAACAAAATGAAAAAGGGAAAGTTGAACTTTTTTTTTTGAGGATATTAGAGAATTAATGTTAATTTTAACTACAATAACTGAATTGTGATCTCTTTGTTCTGTTTTTGTCTTTTTGAGATGTATTTATGGATGGTATGACATCTGAGTTGGTGAAAGGAGGAGGAAGGGTATAGCTGAGATATGACTAATTATGAATTCAGTCTTTTGAATTCTGTTGAATCTGGGTAATGAATATATGGGGATTTATTATACCAGTTTTTACCTTTATATGTGTTTGAAATATTCTAGAAAGAAGTTTCAAAAAATAAAATTTCAAATAATTCAAAACCACCTATCCCCCCAAATCCTAGCAACTGGGTTATTAAGGAGTCACTGATTGATCCGTCCAATCTGCTTTGCAATAAACTACTGATAAAACACTTTGCTTGCTTTGTCTATGACATGTCAATACATTTCCATCTAATGGTTATTATATCTTTCAGTGATTTAGTTCACCTAGGAAGACTGCAGAATATACACATGAATGCATTAAATAAATAGATAACTGTTACAGAATCTCTGATCTTAATATCACAAATTTCTCTTTTTAGGAAAAAAATAATTATTTGGTTTCCTTGGTATTCAATTATTAGTTGTTCATTTGCCTCTCTTAGACATTCAAAGTTTATTCAAAGGATTTCCTAAATGATTTCTATAGGAAAACCATTTCTGGAGTATATTATAGAGTTAATTAGGTGAGTCAAATGGAGCACCTACATTAGCATAAAATTCAGTTAGTCATGTTTAATATATGGCTAATTGTGTTTTCTTGACACATATGAAGAAATCATTATTTAGTAAATTTGTGTTTCAGTTTTACTATAATTTACAAAAGAGTCACTATACAAATGGTGTCAACCTTTGCAGTTTAGTTTTATGTGTCAGCTTGGCTGGGCTTCCCTGATAGTTCACATGGTAAAGAATTTCCCTGCAATACAGGAGACCAGGTTTGGTCCCAGGGTTGGGAAGATCCCCTGGAGAAGGGCTACCCACTCCAGTATTCTTGCCTGGAAAATTCCATGGATAGAGGAGCCTGGTGGGCTACAGTCCATGGACTTCTTAAACAGTCGAGCATCGCTGAGTGAATAACACTTTAGGCTGGGCCACAGTATCCAGATATGTGGTACATTACTCTGGATGTTTCTGTGAGAATGTTTTTAAGGGAGATTTACATTAAATTGATGGACTTCTGAGTAAAGCCAATCACACTCCATAAAGTGAGTGGGTCTCATTCAATCAGTTGAAGGCACGAATAGAACAAAAGAATGACCTCCTCCAAGTAAGAGGGGATTCTAAAGTAGACAGTCTTTGGACTTAAAACATCAGCTCTTTCCTGGAACTTCAACCAGCCAGTCCAACCTGCAGATTTTGGACTTGTTAGCCTCTACATTCACATTAGCTAATTTCTTAAAATCAATCTCTTTATTTATATATTTAGAAATATATACATATATATGTATATATATGTTATATTATATGCTGGGAAAGATTGAAGGTGGGAGGAGAAGGGGACAACAGAGGATGAGATGGTTGGATGGCATCACCGACTCAATGAAGATGAGTTTGGGTAAACTCCAGGAGTTGGTGATGGACAGGGAAGCCTGGCGTGCTGCAGTCCATGGGGTTGCAAAGAGTCAGACATGACTGAGCAACTGAACTGAACTGATCCAAACCTATTGGTCCCATTTCTCTGGAGATTTTTGATGAACATCAAGAATCCTCATCCTCAGACAAAATGTTAAGACAGTGAAAGTTATAGTTCAAGATTAAACACAAAACATTTTCACAATAGGAATCGGTAAGATAATAATGGTAGATTGTAGCAGCTACAAATTAGGGAGTTCCTACCTTGCCTTTATATTTAATAATCTTACTTCTCCAACTTGTCTGAAATATTATAGTGCCCTATGATTATTATTTAGTGTACATATATTTATTTTTGTTGAGTTGATTTTTTTGATCATTCTTTTTAAAGCATATCACATCTTGTCTCTCTATGAATTGTTCAAAATACTTACATTTTTATTTTCTTTTAAGATATGTAATACTAAAGAGTAAAGCAGGAAAGGCTCAATAGCTCACAATTGTCTAATTTTAATGGATTGCATTTTACGAGTCAATCTAAGCATTTAAAGAGTAGAATCTGTACAAATGCCTGATATATCAAGGCTATCTTAGATCAGACTGCTATAGACTGAGTGATTTAAAGAACAAACATCTCTTTCTCACAGTTCTACAGGCTAGGAAGTCCAAGATCCAGGGGCTGATAGATTGGGTGTCTATGAGGATCTTGTTCCTTATTTGCAGATGACCTTCTTTTTGTAATGTGTTCACATTACCCGTCCTGGGGGAGGAGAAGAAGAGGGAAGGGAGAGAACTTTAAAGAGCATCATACTGGAGTGTGCATGTGCACCAAACTCCTCTGTCCATGGGATTTTCCAGGCAAGAATACTGGAGTGGGTTGCCATTCCTTCTTCTAGGGGATCTTCCTGACCCAGAAATGGAACCCACATCTCTTGCATCTCCTACATTGGCAAATGGATTATTTATCTCTACGCCATCTGGGAAGCCCATCACTATGGAGATGAGGGCTTCAACCTATGAATTTGGGGAGAACAAAATTCAGTCCATAGGAAAGACAAATAAAAAATATAAGCAATAAAAATAGGTCAGTAACCTAAATTTCAAATATATATTAATTATAATAAACTTGTACCTCTTAAAACACTAATAATTATCAAGGTGGTTTATATAGGTAACAATTCAAAACACACACATGCGCGTGCACACACACACACACACACACCACACACATGAAAGAGAGCCTTTATCCAACAATGCTGGCTCCCCAATCTCAGACTTCTGGCATCCAGAACTGTGAGAGATAAGTTTCTGATATTTATAAGCCTCTGACTCTGTTTATAACAGCCCAAATGGACTTATTATTACCACTTTCTTTCTCTTATGAGAAAAAGTTCTACTCTAACATATTGTTACCTGGGCTCCTGACACTACCCATTCCCTTAGGGTCTCTTAGCTTAAGTTCTTTTTCCTGAAAAGTGAGTTGCCTTCATAAGCGGAATTCTGGAGTGGTTAACACAGTAATTAGATTTCCCCTCATTACTTAAATAGTGATAATACTACTTATCTCATAGGATTTTTGTATTTTTTGATGAGGTGATGCTTACAATGAAATTAGTATCATGATTGTGATAGAGTGGGTCCTAAGTACACGTTAATTTTTTTTCTGTTAATGTTATTACTATAAAATAAATGTGACTACATAGAATGGGAGGTTTTATGGTGAAAGTTGGAGAGGAAAGAAAAAAGTGAGAGCTGAGAGAATGCAAAACTGTGTATTATGCAATATCTGGTTTTAACTACTTAAGTAAAGGAAGGTTGTGTGCATCTCAGCTCCCTGTCTTTGAAACAGAAATATCATTCATTATTATTTCTTAGTACAATTGAGAGAATAATGTTTTTAATATGACTAAAATTATAAAAGAGAGATGGATGCTATGTATGACAGAAATAAATATATTATTTTCAAGGTGTCCATTACAGGATTTGGGGAAATTTTTGGATATGTGGATAAAAGCCTCAACTGGTCCATCAATAAAATAATTGTATTAAGTATAATATATTCAAATCATTTTACTCAAATAACAAATAAACAGAAGCTACTTCTCTCCTTTTCACATTCCTTCTCATCCCTCCTTCCTCTCTTCATTCCTTTCTGTTCTACCTCCGCCACACTTTTGCTAGGAAACGTGTGAGTCCTACATGCCAATCAATGATAGGCATCAGGGATAGGATACACACATGACTAGCTCTGTCTCTGTGCTCAAAGTGCTTGCAATCTAGAGGTGAATATACGCAAGAGAAAATAATAATCAATCCGAGGATGAGAATTACTGGAGAACTATATTGTCACCCTGTTTATTTAACTTATATGCAGAGTACATCATGAGAAACGCTGGGCTGGAAGAAACACAAGCTGGAATCAAGATTGCCGGGAGAAATATCAATCACCTCAGATATGCAGATGACACCACCCTTATGTCAGAAAGTGAAGAGGAACTAAAATGCCTCTTGATGAAGGTGAAAGTGGAGAGTGAAAAAGTTGGCTTAAAGCTCAACATTCAGAAAACGAAGATCATGGTATCTGGTCCCATCACTTCATGGGAAATAGATGGGGAAACAGTGGAAACAGTGTCAGACTTTATTTTTCTGGGGTCCAAAATCACTGCAGATGGTGATTGCAGCCATGAAATTAGAAGACGCTTACTCCTTGGAAGGAAAGTTATGACCAACCTAGATAGCATATTCAAAACCAGAGACATTACTTTGCCAACAAAGGTTCGTCTAGTCAAGGCTATGGTTTTTCCTGTGGTCATGTATGGATGTGAGAGTCGGACTGTGAAGAAGGCTGAGCACTGAAGAATTGATGCTTTTGAATTGTGGTGTTGGAGAAGACTCTTGAGAATCCCTTGGACTGCAAGGAGATCCAACCAGTCCATTCTGAAGGAGATCAGCCCTGGGATTTCTTTGGAAGGAATGATGCTGAAGCTGAAACTCTAGTACTTTGGCCACCTCATGTGAAGAGTTGACTCATTGGAAAAGACTCTGATGCTGGGAGGGATTGGGGGCAGGAGGAGAAGGGGACGACAGAGGATGAGATAGCTGGATGGCATCACTGACTCGATGGATATGAGTCTGAGTGAACTCCGGGAGTTGGTGAAGTACAGGGAGGCCTGGCGTCCTGCGATTCATGGGGTCGCAAAGAGTCGTACACGACTGAACGACTGATCTGATCTGATGGCTACAATGCTGAAATAGCACAGGAAAAGCACCCTGAATTAGAAGTTATAAATACAGTCCTTCAAATTGATGACATTGAGCTCTCATGGTGGAGAAATTAGCAAGGTTGAGTAGAATAAGAAGCAAGAAGTGTTTTCCAAGCAGAAGGGACTATTGAAAATTTGCATTCTTGCCTGGAAAATCCATGGACGGAGGGGCCTAGTGGGCTGCAGTCCATGGGGTTGCTAGGAGTTGGACACGACTGAGCGACTTCACTTTCAGTTTTCACTTTCATTCATTGGAGAAGGAAATGGCAACCAACTCCAGTGTTCTTGCCTGGAGAATCCCAGGGACGGGGGAGTCTGGTGGGCTGCCATCTATGGGGTCGCACAGAGTCAGACACGACTGAAGTGACTTAGCAGCAGCAGAGTTGTGATAAGTTTTATTTAGGGCAAAATAAGAACTATGGCCTGGGAAACAGCCTCTCAGATACTTCCAAGGAACTGCTCTGAAGAGTTGGGTCGGGGTTGGGGGTGTCAGTATATATGTGGTTTTGTTGAAGGGAAATACATGCACAGGCACACGTTTTGGCAGAAGGTTACTGCTAGTAATGAGAGCGTCGCTGCCGGTTAGGAGGAACAGATGCCTCTGTTAATGATTTTGGTGCTGTTCTAGATATGAGAAGATGTAAGAAATTAGGCTTATAACATCTTCTCCTGAAATATCTAAGTATCTGAAACCGAATCTGCTAGCTTTCCCCAGAGCACAGAATGCCTCATTCCTGATCTCCATCCTAAAATAATGGAGGGTGTGTTGAAGGTCAGCAGCTGCAGCTGCTAGTGACTTAATCTTAGTAGAATTAGATTGCAAGTAACCATTTTTACTAGGTGCCCTAAGTCAGGAGAATGCCTTTTGCAACAGGAAAGGTATAGAAAGGTGCAATGTTATAGGCTGATTTAATGGCTATGAGTGAAAGGAAAGATTTAATGCTAGAAAATCGAGAAAGGGCCACCTCTTGAAAGAACTCACATATTGCACAAATGAGTTTAGAATTTATCTTACAAGTAATCAGTATTAAAAGAAATATTTAAGAAGGAGTATGTCATACCTTGATTTGTACTCCTGAAAGATTATTTTGGTTGTATAATAGAGAAATTATTAGAAGAAAACAAGACTAGAAGTCAGAAAGAATTATTAGCTGCTAACACAGTAATCAAGATAAGAAATGATGAGAGATTACATCTAAACGGGAAATTTAAATGGTGAAAATTGAAAAGATGAAGATGAACTCTCCCTCTAGTTTCTAAGCTGGGTATCATTTTCACTGGGAGTTTACAATACTATGCACTGGTATCAGAGAAGAAAAAAGCAGGAGAGAAACGTGCATGAAGGGGAAAATAACGATGTATTTTTTGGACAATTTGAATTTAAGAACTAATTATAGTGGCCTAGGGTACAGGTAAATATATGATTATGAAATGGATTTAGAGTCTTTGATCTCACCCAACCTATGCTATTTGTGGATTTCCCTCTTCTTCTGATCAATCACAAATACTTATTGAGTGACTGTTACGTATGAAGTACTTTGCTGTGAGTCACTTCCAATGGAAGTGAATGTAGTGACCTGATATTAGTGTCATAATCTAAACATTAGAGGACTGAAGTATACTGATCATGCTCCCACAGAAGACAACATAAAATATACACATAATAAAAACAGGGAACTCTGCTCAATATTCTGTAATATCCTAAATAGGAAAATAATTTGAAAAAAGAATGGAAAAAAATATTGGCAAGTTAAATATTGATTTCAGGCAGTAAGATTTATTTGCTCCAGTTTCAAATGTATTTTGAAAATACATTTTTTCATTTCTAACACGATGTACATGCTTCCCAGGTGTATATAACCTGATGGTCTATAATATGATAAAATAAAATACTAATTAGTTGAGGTTGGTATTTATTTAAATTTTATCATTGTTTCATGAATGCATCTGAGAAAATGTGCTTTATTATATTCCTTGCTGCAAGTGCTATATATTCATCAGCTAAATTATGTTTATTAATTGCATTGTTTAAATACTTTTTATTAAATTTGACTAATTTAATAATAACCAAAATTTATCTTAAAATGTGCCCATTTTACTGATATACTTGGAAAATTAGCCTGTTTCTGTTGTTTTTCCCCTCACAATATATTTGGAGTCACTGTACAATAACTTTGCTTTTCTTTAGACATTATTATTATTATTGTCTTAAAGTCTAATATATCTGATATTGACAGAGCTATATCATCTTTATTTTGGTTAGTATTGTCCTGATACCACTTTTCCATAACCTGGTGTTTTAATATTTCTGAGTGCTATATTCATGTGTCTCTTGTAAAGATCATATAAGATTTTAAAAAATTATTCTGACTAATTTGAGATGAGGATGTTTAGTCTATTTATTTTTTATTGTGGTTACTAATAGATTTGGGTTTGTTTCTACCATCCAATTTGGTTTATTAAATTAGTTTCACATTTTCAATGCTTTTATTTTTCTCTTTTCATAGCTTTGTTAATTCTGTTTCCCTGATGCTTTGGAATTTATGCACTTAATTCTTTTCAATTCTTTAATTGGCTTCTCTTTGTAATTTGATAAGCATACTTAAATTTATACATTTAAATTAATAAAAATCTCTACTCTAAGTATTCTTGGGAATTCTGACCACTCTTTGTCTCGAGTACCATTGTTTATGGGGGCTTCCTATCTGCCTGCTGCTGCTGCTAAGTCGCTTCAGTCGTGTCTGACCCTGTGCAACCCCATAGACAGCAGTCCACCAGACTCCCCCATCCCTGGGATTCTCCAGGCAAGAACACTGGAGTGGGTTGCCATTTCCTTCTCCAATGCAGGAAAGTGAAAAGTGAAAGTGAAGATGTTCAGGCGTGTTTGACTATTAGCGACCCCATGGACTGCAGCCTTCCAGGCTCCTCCATCCAGGGGATTGTCCAGGCAAGAGTACTGGAGTGGGGTGCCATTGCCTTCTCCGTCCTATGTGGCACTAGTGGTAAAGAAAGTGTGAAGTGTTGGTCACTCAGTTATGTGCTACTGTTTTGCAACCCAATGGACTGTAGCCCACCAGGCTCCTCTGTCCATGAAATTCTCCAGGCAAGAATTTGCAATGGGTTGCTGAATCTGCCTGCAAATGCAAGAATTCAAGAGACTTAGTTTCCATCCCTGGGTCAGGAATATCCCTTGTAGGAAGTCACGGCAACACACTCCTGTATTCTGGCTTGGATAATCCCATGGACAGAGGGCCTGCTGGGCTACAGTCCATATGGTCACACAGAGTTGGATATGGCTGAAGTGACTGATCATGCACACACCATTATTTCTGGCATTTTAATTTTAGTATATTAAAAAAAAATCTTCAAATTAGGCATTCCTACTACTTAGTCATCTCACATGCTAGTAAATTAATGCTCAAAATTCCCCAAGCCAGTCATCAATAGTACATGAACTGTGAACCTCCAGATGTTCAAGCTGGATTTAGAAAAGGAAGAGGAACCAAAGATCAAATTGCCAACATTTGTTGGATCATCAAAAGAGTTCCAGAAAAACATCTACTTCTGCTTTATTGACTATGCCAAAGCCTTTGACTGTGTGGATCACAACAAACTGGAAAATTCTTAAAGATATGGGAATAGCAGACTACTTGACCTGCCTCCTGAGAAATCTGTAGGCAGGTCAAGAAACAACAGCTAGAACTGGACATGGAACAACAGACTGGTTCCAAATCAGAAAGGAGTATGTCAAGGAGAACGTATATTGTCAGCCTGCTTATTTAACTTACATGCAGAGTACATCATGAGAAATGTTGGACTGGCTGAAGCACAAACTGGAATCAAGATTGCTGGGAGAAATATCAATAACCTCAGATATGCAGATATGCATGGGTGAAAGTGAAGAAGAACTGAAGAGCCTTTTGATGAAAGTGAAAGAGGAGAGTGAAAAAGTTGGCTTAAAACTCAACATTCAGAAAACTAAGATCATAGCATCTGGTCCCATCACTTCATGGCAAATAGATGGGGAAACAATGGAAACAGTGACAGACTTTATTTTGGGGGGCTCCAAAAACACTGCAGGTGGTGACTGCAGCCATGAAATTAAAAGATGCTTGCTCCTTGGAAGAAAGGCTATAACCAACCTAGACAACATATTAAAAGCAGAGACACTACTTTGCCAACAAAGTTTTGTCTCGTCAAAGCTATGTTTTATCCAGTAATCATATATGGATGTTAGAGTTGGGATATAAAGAAAGCTGAGTGCTGAAGAACTGATGCTTTTGAACTGTACTATTGGAGAAGACTCTTGAGGTCCTAAGGACATGCACGTGACTGCGTGACTGAACTGAAGTGAAATGATATACATCAGAAAGAAGGAGTAGATTCCAGAAGGACAAACTGAAATACATAAATACAAGTAAAAGAGTTGATAGAAGTTTGATAAAGTAAATTAAAATTTATTCTGTAAACAGTCAATCAGTCAACTCAGTTGCTCAGTCGTGTCTGACTCTTTGCGACCCCATGGACTGCAGCACGCCAGTCCTCTCTGTCCATCACCAACTCCTGGAGTTTATTCAAACTCATGTCTATCAAGTCAGTGATGCCATTCAACCATTTCATCCTCTGTCATCCCCTTCTTCTCCTGCCTTCAATCTTTCCCAGCATCAGGGTCTTTTCAAATGAGTCAATTCTTTGTATCAGGTGGCCAAAGTATTGGAGTTTCAACTTTAGCATCAGTCCTTCCAATGAATATTCAGGACTGATTTCCTTTAGGATGGACAAGTTGGATCTCCTTGCAGTCCAAGGGACTCTCAAGAATCTTCTCCAACACCACCATTAAAAAGCATCAATTCTTCCACGCTCAGCTTTCTTTATAGTCCAATTCTCATATTCATACATGACTACTGGAAAAACCATAGCTTTGACTAGATGGACTTTTGTTGGCAAGCTAATGCCTCTGCTTTTTAATATGGTGTCTAGGTTGGTCATAGCTTTTCTTCCAAGGAGCAAGCGTCTTTTAATTTCATGGCTGCAGTCACCATCTGCAGTGATTTTGGAGCCCCCCAAAATAAAGTCTGTCACTGTTTCAATAGTTTCCCCCATTTATTTGCCATGAAGTGTTGGGACTGAATGCCATGATCTTAGTTTTCTGAATGTTGAGTTTTAAGCCAACTTTTTCACTCTCTTCTTTCACTTTCATCAAGAGGCTCTTTTAGTTCTTCACTTTCTGCCATGAGGGTGGTGTCACCTGCATATCTGAGGTTATTGATATTTCTCCTGGCAATCTTGATTCCAGCTTCATCCAGCCTGGTATTTTGCATGATGTACTCTGCATATAAGTTGAGTATCTCCATATATGTACATCATTTAGAATGTCCTAATTGAGGGTCTGAATGGTAAACATTTCAGTTTAACTTTTAAATCTTATGCTTTTTTGGTGTTTTGTATTTTTTTTTTAATTCATACGTGATGAAATAAAGCTTGTTGTATAACATTTAGTTGACATTTCAATGCCAAAATTTTTTTGATGCTATAACATAGCTTTTAATTTTTTTCTGCTGATTCCCAGCCTTTTTTCTTATTTTGTTTTTGTAAAATTGGGGTTTAAGTTCTAACTGTGAGATAGCTTTTATTACTGTCAGAGTCTGATATAACTTAAAGTTATTTTGACTGGGTTTTCTATAGCTCCTGGTTTTCTCTTGGTGGGGGGGGGGTGTCCCTTAATTTATGGTTATTAGTTATATGTTTTTAATTGTTTTTTTTAATAATAGCCAATGTTTGAAAATATTTATTTGAAAGTGGATTTTTAAAATATTTTTAAGCATTTGAGATTTTTTTTCAATATAAATTTCTTTATTTTAATTGGAGGCTAATTAACTTACAATATTGTAATGGTTTTGCAATACATTGACAGGGATCTGCCACGGGTGTACATGTGTTCCCCATCCTGAACCCCTCTCCCACATCCCTCCCCAGCCCATCCCTCTGGGTCATCCCAGTGCACCAGCCCCAAGCACCCTGTCTCATGCATTGAAACTGGACTGGCGATCCTTTTCACATATGATAATATATATGTTTCAATGCCATTCTCCCAAATCATCCCACCCTCACCCTCTCCCACAGAGTCCAAAAGACTGTTCTATACATGTGTCTCTTTTGCTGTCTTGCATGTAGGGTTATCATTATCACCTTTCTAAATTCCATACATATGCATTAGTATACTCTATTGGTGTTTTTATTTCTGGCTTACTTCACTCTGTATAATAGGCTCCAGTTTCATTCACCTCATTAGAACTGATTCAAATGTATTCTTTTTAATGGCTGAGTAATACTTCACTGTGTTTATGTACCACAGCTTTCTTATCCATTCATCTGCTGATGGCCATCTAGGTTGCTTCCATGTCCTGGCTATTATAAACAGTGCTGCAATGAACATTGGGGTACACGTGTCTCTTTCAATTGTGGTTTCCTCAGTGTATATGCCCAGCAGTGGGATTGCTGGGTCTAATTATATCTAGCATGTTGTTTGGGCTTACCAGGTGGCTCAGCAGTAAAGAATCTGCCTGCAATGCAGGAGACCCGAGTTTGATCCCTGAGTTAGGAAGATCCCCTGGAGGAGGGCATGGCAACCCACTCCAATATTCTTGCCTGGAGAATTCCATGGACAGAGGAGCCTGGAGGGCTACAGTCCATGGGGTCACACAGAATCAGACACAACTGATGGGACTAAGCAGCAGCAGCAATATTTTGCTTTATTTATTTATGTTTTATTCTTTCAATGAAAACATATTAAGCATTAACTATATACCAGGCATTCAGGTTTAGGGAGACAAGGTAAACAAAAAACAATTATTACTTAAGTGCCATAAGGATTTATATGTGCGTATATGCGCTATAAGGACTCAGAATAAGAACTGAGGACACAAGGAATAAGGACAGTTCTTGTCACTTCCGGAAACATGAAATGAGAACCATAGAGCATCTACTTTGGGAAACGATATGACAGGCACCCTTTTTGATATGGTTGATGACTTGTGGCAGTTGAGATAAAAGTTTCAGCTGAATAAATGGTAGAAACAATGGTATTGAAATTTTTAAATACTGCTGTTGTGAATTGTAAATCTTCAACATTAAAATTGGCTCATGAATAAGATATGTAAAAGAAAGGAATGGGAAATAGTACTGAAAAAGCAGGTTCATGGGGCAAAAACTAACATTAGACTAAGGATGTATGATTTTTATTTTATAAGAGGCAATAAGCAAAGTGGGCAGGTAGTGGTATTTGGCATTATTTGAGACAAAAATTGTATGATCAATGCTCTCGTGAATTTGGATAGGATTTATAAACTATTATGCTTAGTCACTCAGTCATGTCCAACTTTTTGTGACCTCATGGACTGTAGCCCAGCAGGCTCCTCTGTCCATGAGATTCTCTAGGCAAGAATACTGGAGTGGGGTTGCCATATCCTCCTCCAGGGAATCTTCCCAACCTAGGTATCGAATCCAGGTCTCCCGCATTCCAGGTGGATTCTTTACCATCTTAGCCACCAGAGAAGCCCAAGAACACAGGAATGGATAGCCTAACCCTTCTCCAGGGGAAATTTCCGACCCAGGAATCCAACCTGGTTATCCTGCATTGCCAGGTAGATTCTTTACCAGCTGAGCTAGCTGGGATTGGTTGGTAGAGAGATGGAGTGGAGTAAATATTTTATTAGTCATATTATTCTAGAAGTATCTGATGACTGAAGGATTATTTTTAGTAGAAAAAAATTGATTAAGTTGGGGTTTTGTCAGGAAGACAGAAATCTCCCTTGGTGTTTCAAGCTGGGAGGAATTAAAAACAGGGGAATAGAAGTTAATAAAACTATTGAAATGACTGGAAAAACAGACCATGGAAAACACTTTAAAGTTCAGAAAATCAGATAATATAATAGCTGGAAAGAATCTGAAAGCACTTCCTTCTTAAAAATGCAAGAAGTACTAAAATGAAAGAACATTAAAAATGGGAAACAGCTGTTTTGATATGTCTATTTTTTTGTTGCATTTGTGAGTATTCATTACAGTTTAGACACAGCATTACAGGTTAGTTGCTAAAATAAAACATTCTGGAGATGACATTCTATCAGGTCACACTAAGTAATAGTTCAGTTGTATCAGAGTAGAACCCACCTCAATATGTTAAGTCAAATATGTAGGAAACACAAGGTTTCACAAATCTAATAAGATATATTTATTCACTAACACATCCAAAAGCACACAGTTCAATCCTTGCCTGTTATGCAAATAGACACACCATCTAAGTGCGCCTCAAAAAGCAAAATTGCTAAATATTTGATTTTCATAGTCAAGCTCTTATTGGTCTTTTAAATCAATCTGCTGTCCATTTTCACTGTTGGCCTGTTATAGGCAGTCTCCTTTAAGATTATTTACTAAGAATCATTAATAGAGGAAATTTTGAGAGAAAATGTAATTTACTTGCTCAATTTAGGGTTTTAAGAAATCTTGATTTAAACAGATAGTAAAAATATATATATATATATTTCGATTAAGTTTTTAAGTTGCATATAGGATTAAACTCCATTTCTACACTAAATAATGTATAATGACATTCATTTTATATTACTATTTATTATACCCTTTTTCAACTATATAAACTGGACAAGTTAACTAACATTTAAAGTTGAAAAATAAATTGAATATTAAATTAGTTCAGTTCAGTTCAGTCGCTCAGTTGTGTTCGACTCTTTGTGACCCCATGAATAGCAGCACGCCAGGCCTCCCTGTCCATCACCAACTCCCGGAGTTCACTCAGACTCACGTCCATCAGGTCAGTGATGCCATCCAGCCATCTCATCCTCTGTCGTCCCCTTCTCCTCCTGCCCCCAATCCCTCCCAGCATCAGAGTCTTTTCCAATGAGTCAACTCTTCACATGAGGTGGCCAAAGTACTGGAGTTTCAGCTTTAGCATCATTCCTTCCAAAGAAATCCCAGGGCTGATCTCCTTCAGAATGGACTGGTTGGATCTCCTTGCAGTCCAAGGGATTCTCAAGAGTCTTCTCCAACACCACAATTCAAAAGCATCAATTCTTCAGTGCTCAGCTTTCTTCACAGTCCAACTCTCACATCCATACATGACCACAGGAAAAACCATAGCCTTGACTAGACGGACCTTTGTTGGCAAAGTAATGTCTCTGCTTTTGCATATGCTATCTAGGTTGGCCATAACTTTTCTTCCAAAGAGTAAGCATCTTTTAATTTCATGGTTGCAGTCACCATCTGCAGTGATTTTGGAGCCCAAAAAAATAAAGTCCGACACTGTGAATATTAAATGGACATCTATAAATGTTGAAATCAAAATTTTTTTTTTCTGTTTTAGCATATTTTCTAAATATGTGTTTAATCTGATTGCTACAGAGCTGGTTTATAAACTCAAGTGGATAGCCTATATCTAAATTGTACCTCTTTATGTTTGTGCATTTTATATAGAGAAAATTGGATGTAAACTAATTGAGGGCAAGAAAAAATAAAAAAAAATAAAAAATAAATCAATAGTAAGAAGCCTGCATACCAGAGACCATTTCTGCAACATCTCTTGATTTCTCTTTCTCTCACCTCTTTATTTTCAGTAATCCTTACAATCTCAAGTAATTGCAAAATGATAATATCCACTTCATTATCTGTCTGACTGAATGACCTCAATTTATAACAGCATCCAAATTTGCCCTTCATACAACTTTTTTTGAGAGATGCAAGATGAACATTTCTCTTTATAGGTTAATGCAAGTAGTTTATACAAAGGGAGATTTACAAGTCCTCAAAGAAACCCATTAAAGAGGTTCAGGGATGTTACACTGCAGCTTCCTTCAATCACTGAATTTCCATTGACAACCATTACTATGACATTAGTTTTTAAAATGTCTCATGCATCCCTAGAGACCTTCTAAGATACTTAATAAATGAGTTAAATAGTGGTTAGAATGTTTTAACTAAATAAATACCTGAGAGAAGCTCTTTAGCCAATGGTAGGAACCTACAACTCTAGCTCCAGAGCGCAAAATAAGCCAAATTTCCCATTAGCCTTAACACTTTCTTTTTTTTTTTCAGAGTTTTCATTAAAATAAATGCCTTAAAATATAAATCTTGAAGCTCTCAGCTCTAAGATTTGCAGAAATGATTCTTTATTAATAGGAGATCAAGGGAGGTTACTATTCATATTATACAATACAAATCATGCTGTCACAAGGGCTTTTGAAGTTTAGTTATATTTTTATACTTCTGCTTATGCTCTTAAAAACACTAGGTTCCCAACAGCATGTAGAGAATATTGCACAGTATATTTCTTAGAGCTACATGTATTATTTTTCTTTCACAAAAAATAATGCTCTTATTATATCTGCTTTCTTTCATAAGGGGCTACTGACACTACATATTTCCAGAGCACACTTACACTGAGAAATGAGAGAAAACAGATTATCATATACACTTACAATTTTCAATGCTTCAGTGTTTCATCTTTCAAAGTTGGTATAGTGATACTTAGGAAAAGTCATTCCAGATATTATCTTGTGTGTCTAAAAGAAAAACAAAAACAAACTATATATATACATAGAATTAAATATATTATTATAAATTATATATAAATAAATGCATAAAATACATATTATCTTTCAGAAGGAACTTTGCTGCTGCTGCTAAGTCGCTTCAGTTGTGTCCGACTCTGTGCGACCCCATAGACGGCAGCCCACCAGGCTCCCCCATCCCTGGGATTCTCCAGGCAAGAACACTGGAGTGGGTTGCCATTTCCTTCTCCAATGCATGAAAGTGAAAAGTGAAAGTGAAGTCGCTCAGTCGTGTCTGACTCTTCGTGACCCCATGGACTGAAGCCTGCCAGGCTCCTCCGTCCATGGGATTTTCCAGGAAAAAGTACTGGAGTGGGGTGCCATTGCCTTCTCCAGCAACTTATCTAGTATGTATCAATACAACTTAGGGAATGGAAGAGAAATAAATAAATTTTTAAATTTAACTTTGGGGCAGAAATTCTTACACCTGATATCTCTACTTCATTAAAACTCTTCTTTCACATGTTAAATCTGTCAAAGGGCAGTCAGAAGTCAGTACTGACTGTAGCTGTGAGTTAAACATCTTAGTTAACGTCCTTGGAGATTTTAATTTTCTTTAGGAAAGTATGATACCCTGGTATTATTTTGACTTGCTCTTGTATAAATGACAGATATCTTGCCAAGTTGTTATCAGTACCTGCAAGATTCTCTAGAGGCATAGGCAAAAGTTAATATTTATTGAAAAGCAATCCAGTTAACTTTTCTGAATATACAGAAGAAACAGGGTCATTGCTTGCCTACATTCAAAAGGCTATAAACAGTGGTTAGAAGCCAGAGGCAAAAGTTCCAAGCCTTCTCCTCAGAATATTTTCAAAGACTTTACATTTCATTTTCTTGAAGGTCAAAAGCAGTTCCCCAAAATCAGTTATTCTTTTTAAATACCAATTTTAATTAGTGTCTCCTTTCATCCAAAGATTCCAAGGAAAGAGAAAGCAATATCAAAAACTCTTATTTTTTATACCTTACCAGTGTCAGGGAACACTTGATAAGATTTGTGAGCAAATGGTATAGCAGCAAACTGAAGTAAAGATGAAATGGATATTTTTAATTAAGGTATTTAAAACAACTTTTAAAACAAAAATTCAAACTTTAAAAACTTCCTGGAAATCTGTCCAAGTATGTCAGAAAGAGTTGACAATGTGCTTCTAGACGACATAGAACTACAGTCAGATCATAAAGGCACATTTCATTTTAATATATTTATTTCACATTGGTTACCTTCATATGCAATGGTAAGGTATCAATTTCAGGTCAATATATAGTAGGTTCATGTTTTCTGTACTATTTTTGCCTTATCTTAGGTGCAATTGTACTTGTCAGCACTGTTGGTAATTCCATATGTTTACTAATTGAGTCTCAGAGTCTCCAATTTCTAAAAGTCTTTCTGCGTGACATGAAACTCATACTCTCTGAGATGCTACGTATTTTGGAATATTGGCCATCAACTCAAATGCCAGCAGGAATCATAGGAGGGATTATGATCGATTAGAGTACATGGTCTGTGCCCATTACCAATGTATTTACATCTCAGCTCTACATCCATCCTTTGTTCTAGAAAGAAGGATGGTTCTCATTATCTTCTTTGCCAACTGGCATGATGCTAAACTTTATAGGAGGGGGCACTGAAGGAACACTGTGAGAGGAAGAGGTATCTCTTTCAGGTTCCAGTGTGGAAATTTTTTTCTTGCTTCTGCAGTGTGACAGCCAGCAGTAAGCAGGAACTCAATGAAATCCATTCTCCAACAAGCTTTTTCTGGCAGCCCACTGGGCAGCTTTCTAGTGGGTCTTGCTGGCAGTCCTGCAGGCAGTTTATTTTGTTTCCAGTCCCTTTTTTGGCACTTCAGCAAACTTCTTTCCCACACAGTATGCCATGGTCATACCCTCCCCAGTGAAAAATCGTGAGGAAGTAAGGGTGCTCTTGTCCAGATTAGTTTCTCCTCTTGGTAAAATCTGCCTCAGTCCCCAGTCAATGATTGATTCATATGACTGTTATTTTTTTTTTTTTATCATTTTATTGAAGTATAGTTGATTTGCAATGTTGTGTTAGTTTTATGTGCATGACCCAGTGATTCAGTTATATATATACACATGTGTATTTATTCTATTTCAGATTCTTTTCTTGTATAGCTTATTACAGAATATTGAGTAGAGTTCCCTGTGCTATACAATAGGTCCTTATTGGTTATCAGTTTTACATAAAGCAGTGTGTGTATGTTAATTCCAAACTCCTAATTTATCCCCCTACAGTGTTTCCTCTTTGATAACCATAAATTTGTTTTCTTTTTTTAAAAATTATTTTTTATTTTTTTATTATTATTATATAACCATAAATTTGTTTTCAAAGTCTGTCCGTTTCTGTTTTGTAAGTTCCTTTGTATCATTTTTTCAGACCTAATTAAACTTAAACACCTTTGTATGCTATTCTTATATGCTTTAGATTTATCTTTGCCCCTTAGTAATGTACCCTTGCCTAGTTAATAATTTTTATATCAATTTTTTCCTGTATGAAGAACAGTATAACTCCTCTCTCCTGACTCACCCCTGAATGATACACTTCCCATTAACTCCAACTGACAATTGCTTGGTGGACTGCATGTTATTAGATATTCCGATTTTCATGGGAGCTGGGATGTTTTCTGTGGAATCTTTTAATGGTATATTTTGGAAACATTTAAAAATCACAGTATGCACAAAACATTTTGTAAATTTGACAATTTTCTAATCTTACTAAAGATAAATGAGGAAGCATATAGGTGAATGTAGAGTCATAGAACAGGTAGAAGAGAGTAAATGACATCC
Organism: Bos indicus x Bos taurus; assembly: GCF_003369695.1. Classification (NCBI taxonomy): domain Eukaryota; kingdom Metazoa; phylum Chordata; class Mammalia; order Artiodactyla; family Bovidae; genus Bos; species Bos indicus x Bos taurus. The sequence continues at coordinate 65,443,444 of NC_040078.1, read as the reverse complement.
CCAAAAAATAGCCCATTAAAGCAGAGGGATTGGGAGGATCTGGCTTTTTAAGATGATTTTAGGAGCAAGTTAGAAAGAAGAAAGTTTTCTCTCATACACACAAAAAATTATTGCCACTAGAAATACTGTTAAGAAGGAGTTCCACAAAATGTGTGTGTACACACACACACCCACACCCACACAAACACAATACTAAAACGTATATGGAATTGAAGTTGTCATTTGAGACTTGAATTACCCGTGAAAATGGAAATGAGTTCTCATTTCACTTTAACATGAGAAAAATCTTGAGGCTGCCTAGTTTTTAAAGGGCAAATTGGCACTTTTTTTTTTTTTTTTTTTGCAGCTAAGAGTTTTAAAGATTGGGAAGATCTAGAAGGGAAAAAAAATACAAGCAATTTAAAAAATATATCTATTATTTTTGAACCATTTCAAATAAATGTGATATGATTTTGTCACTTTACAGTGATATTGACTATTCAGGAATGCAAGTCAGTTGCAAGGGTTTGTACTATTTTTAGATTTCTCTTCCTTTGCATTAAAAACTGAGAATAAAAGGGACAGTAAATTGAATAGTCTCGCTAATCCAGATACTGGCCACTCAACCTAGGCATAATGGTTAACTAACAGAGACATGACATTTGAGCAGTTTAGCATGCAGAAGCATAGGGTCAGTGCATCTTTATTTTTCATCTAGGCAGCTGGGCAGAAAATTAACTAATTTAACTCTCCATCTGTCTCTATCTTTTCTCATTAGGTTTTTGAGGAAACATAATATTTTTGCAACATGTATATACTCCTTTGGCTTTTTAAAAGTGTAAGGATTATCCTAATGCAAAGATATGATGAAAAATATTGTATGTCATATCAGAAGGTTTGGGTATTTTCTCCTAAGGCTTGATTTGTATTATCTCTTCAAAGGTAACATAGATATGCTGCTAAGAAAATGTTATTTTCATGATGCAATATGAACAACATCAATAGTAATTTGCAAAACAATTTAAAAAGTTTAATAATAAATATGTAACTGGGACTTCTTATGGAAAAGGCAGCATGAAGCATATAACCATTAAAAAGATAAGGCCCCTGCATTTAAAGAGCTCTCTGCTTACTGGGGTTAACTAATACATGTCTGACAAATTTTAACTCTTATTTAGATTGTGGTAAGTATATAAGAGAGAAATATGCAAACTGCTAGGCAAAAGTAATTAATCCTTCCCAAGGACACAAAGGAGATGACTTGTGATTTAAAAATGGGTGTTCCTAATGAGTAGAAGATAACAATGGTTACTCAAAGGAAATTGTTTGTGAAATATATAGAATATTTGGAGGTGATCAACAGTGTAGGTGGGCTAGAACATAAGGTAGTGGGGAAAAATAACCAATGGGGCAATAAAAGAAGGGATTGGTGACTTGCTAAGGAGTTTAGGTTCCATTGTCTGTAAAATGCTATTGGGGAACGTTTTCCAGCATCCAAGTGGTTACATCTTCATATCTGTGTTTTAAAAGAATCATGCTAGCAATGTATCGAGGGCATTTTGAAGCTGGAATGAACTAGTTCCTGTGAGCTTCATAGATAGGCCCTCAGAATAACTTGTGGCATTTGATAATCAGGGCTTGAGTCACAAAAGAATTGGTGAGGATGAAGCACAGAGGACAAATTCCAAAGACATTTCAAAGATAAATTTGAGAGGGCTTGGTTGATTAAATTTAAAGGGTCAGGAGAGGTCGGAGCCAAAGATGATGGAAGTTTGCTCGCTGTGTGACTGGGAGGAGAGTGGCCCCATTACTGGAGCAAGAGAACACGGAGGAGTAGCAGCTTTAGGGCGGGGGGTGGAGAGATAATGAGTCCAATTTGGAACATCTTGGGTTTTGAGTGTCTGTGGGCCAAGGATGCTTTATATTTTCTAAAAATAAAAGGGCTTTGGGGGCAATCATCTAAAATAATTGTAATATTAAAATATAATTTATAAATGTCACCCTGATGTAAAAATATTTAACAGCGCACATCATTAGCTCACAAACCATGCTATTTCCCTGAGGCCTATGTATACACATTAGGTCTAAGGTGTAAAAGTCTATCCATTAGAGAATGAGGCCCAGACAATTACATTTGATTTGACCTACCTCCTTGTACATTTTAAAGACATGAATTAAAGAAAGAAAATATTTTTCCTCTTATTTTATTAACAAATATCTTGGATAACTCTTATCTATGGATTATTGGATATTTTAAAGTAAGATTTAGACAATAAGCTGTTGAATAGGTAATCCAGTAGTTTATCTAATAGAAAGAGAATAAACTGTATGTTATTTTTATTAAAGACAGTTTTTTTATGTGTCTAAATTTAAACAAGGGTGCTGAGTAATTCATTTCATTAAATTATTATATTAAAATTTCTAATTATTACTGCTAAATATTTGGATTGGATTGCGGGGCCAAACAAACAGTAGGATTAATACTAAATTCCAAATCCATTTTACATAGTACTATAGAGTTTGATTAAGTCAAGGGTACTTTAGCAATTAGTAGAAGGACATGTAAGTTGTTACTAGGCAAACAGCCTGTTAGGCATCCTAGCAGGCTCTTAAAACTCTGGAAGCTAGAGTTGATGTTAGCTGTTAGTATTCTAAAGTCTGTTTTCTCACACATTCTCAAACTCAACCAGGTATGAAACTCCCTACACTCCTCAGCCAATTTTATAGAAATATTAATTAGCTCATCACCCAGCTGACCAGTACTTTTAGCTCCGCTTATTAAAGCCTCTATAGTGCACATGGAATGCTGAGGGGTAACAGGCAATAGCAATGCAGTTCCATGCACTCTGTTCTGACATGTATACTGCCCCAGTTTTACTCAATACTGACTACTAGAACTGAACCCTTTAGCTTTTAGAATAATTAATTTATCCCTGGTGATTATTTTGCTCACCCCAGTGAATAGAATTTATAAGATCCTGAAACTTGAGCCAAAATTGGTTATGTATCACAATTCCCTTCTCCTTTACAAATCCAGGATTTCCTTCCTAATCTCACATCACATTTTTGCACATATTTTGGATAACAGCAAATTCATATTTTTATGTATTATTATAGTTTAGAAATATTTTCACATATTGTTCTCATTTGTTACCTTCAATGGCCCCCAAGGGTTATCTGACAAGGTATTATTTGACCACTTCCCAGGTGGCACAGTGGTTAAGAATCTGCCTGCCAATGCAGGAGATATAAGAGACAGGGGTTTGATCCCTGGGTCAGGAAGATCCTCTGGAGGAGGAAATGGCAACCCACTCCAGTATTCTTGCCTGGAAAATTCCATGGATAGAGGAGCCTGGCTGGCTACAGTCCATGGGGTCACAAAGAGTTGGGCACAACTGAGTGTGCACACACATAACAAACACAGATATGTTACTTGACCACATTTACAGAAGAGGAAATATTATCAATGATTTGCTTAAGTTCACATTGCTAACAAATGATAGAAATAGCACTGGAATTCAGAACCTCAAATTATTATTATTATTATTTAATCTAAAATATACTTCATGGACTTAGAGAATTCTCAGAGTCCCTGAGCAAGGAAACACACTGGGACTAGAGACAGCTTTGTCATGGGAGGTCTGTTATTTGTCCTTTCTCCAGTAAACTTAAGGCAGAAGTATTTCTAGTCCAACAACTAAAAGATGCTTAGTTCCTGGAGCACACAAACAAAATGTTATTTATAATATTCATCTTGAATAAGTAAGCACAGTTTATCCGTATAGAGTAAATCTTGTTTACATTCAGTACATTACCAAGAGTCTTGAACTCTTTAAAAAGCCATTTCTGTCAGCAGAGGAAGTCTGTGTACACGTCAGCACATTGGAGCAGAGGGGAGTAATTCCACCAGATGTGTGCTAGAGTATCCACAGGAGCACCAAAGGGCAAAGAGCAGATCCTTGAAAGATGCAAAGAAAGAGACCGGAGGGACAACCCAAGCCACCTCCAATTTGCATAAATTAGAATCCTGGGAATATAATTGGGCAGAAAGCAGCTATCTCTTTATTTGCTCATGTTCTGTTTCCCTGTGTGCTTTCACTCTCACTGAGAAACTAGCGGGGAAAAGAAAAGAGAAACATTCTGCCACATCAACAGTGTTTAGTATAAATAAAGCATACTAGATATACTATCACAGCTTAATTAAAAGCCTTTTATTGCACTCTAAAATTCTCCATGGAAAGCAGTGACATTGACTCAGGGGAAAGCCAACTCTCTTAGAAAGCTTTTAACAGTAAGAAGATAAGCTTCTCTAAAGTGAATAGATATACTTCTTTTTCTTTGTTAACAAATTGTGGTGTCCACTAGGTAGAAATGTACAAGACATTGAGTGTACCACTGGTAATGATTTGCTATGCTGTGTGCTCAGTCTCTTGAGTCATGTCTGACTCTTTGCAACCTTATGGACTGTAGCCTGCCAGGCTCCTCTGTCCATGGGATTCTCCAGGCAAGACTATGTGTGTTCTCAGTAGTGTCCGACTCTTTGCAATCCCATGGACTGTAACCTACCAGGTTCCTCTGTCCCTGGGATTTCCCAGGCAAGAATACTGGAGTGGATTGCCATGCTCTCCTCCAAGGGATCTTCCTGACCCAGGGATTGAACCTGCAGCTCTTGTGTCTCCTGCACTGCATGCAGATTCTTTACCCACTGAGCCACCTGGGAAACTCAGTAATTTGGTAATTATTACCAAATTTCAGAGGTATTTCTTTATCTGTTTTTGTTGTTGTTGTTGTTTGTTTTCTTTGTTACCAAAACATATATAAAGACATAGGTGAAATCATGCATCCTGTGTTTCTGGGGGAAGAAAAAATGTGTGTTAATCGCTCAGTCATGTCCAACTCCTTGCAACCCCATGGACTGTAGCCTGCCAGGCTCCTCTGTCTATGGAATTTTCCAGGTAAGAATACTAGAGTGGGTAGCCATTTCCTTCTCCAGAGGATCTTGCTGACCCAGGGACTGAACCCAGGTCTCCTGCATTGCAGGAAGATTCTTTACTGTTTGACCTACCTATTTCTGATCTAAACTCAAATCTCAAGTCTTTTCTTTCTGGTTGTAAAATCTTGGGTACTTGTTTATCCCAGCTTCAGTTTATTCCTCTTTAAAATGGCACAATAAGTGTGTCTACCTCACAGAGCTCTGTTGAGTATTCCATGAGATAGTGAATATTGTTGTTATTGTTAATATTGTGATTTATTCTATTAATACCTGTTTCATTGTTAGTCTATGATTTTGGGGAATCCACCATAAAGATCAATGATAATTCTGACTCTGTGGGCTGGCACATGTCCCTGTAGTTGTACCCCAGGACCCAGAAAATACAAACTATGACACAATTCCCCACAGACTAACAGAATTTCTTTTTAAAAATTTTCTACTTACTTTTTATTTAATTAATTTTAATTGTATAGTTGATTGACAATGTTGCATTAGTTTTGGGTGTACAGCACAGTGATTCAGTGATAATATACATATATATTATTCTTTTTCAGATTCTTTTTCAGTCGGTTATTATATGTTATTGAATGTAACTGCCTGTGCTATATAGTAAATCCTTGTTGTTTGTCTATTTCATATATAGTAGGGTATATCTCGGAGAAGGCAATGGCACCCCACTCCAGTACTCTTGCCGGGAAAATCCCATGGACGGAGGAGCCTGGTAGGCTGCAGTCCATGGGGTCTCGAAGAGTCGTGCACGACTGAGAGACTTCACTTTCCCTTTTCACTTTCACGCATTGGAGAATGAAATGGCAACCCACTCCAGTGTTCTTGCCTGGAGTATCCCAGGGACGGTGGAGCCTGGTGAGCTGCCGTCTATGGGGTCGCACAGAGTCAGACACGACTGAAGTGACTTAGCAGCAGCAGCAGCAGTGTATATCTATTAATCCCCAAATCCTAATTATCCCTCCCTTACCTTTCCCATTTAGTAACCGTAACTTTTCTATATCTTTCAGTCTATTTCTGTTTTTTAGATAAGTCGTGTTTTAGATTCCACATATAAGTGATATCATACGGTATTTGCCTTTCTCTGTCTAACTTATTTCACTTAGTATAATAATCTCTAGGTCTATTCATGCTGCTCAAATGGCATTATTTCATTCTTTAGAATATTAATAGAATATTCTGAGTAATATTCTATTGTATATATATATATATATACACACACACACATACAATGTGGTGTGTGTGTGTGTGTGTATATATATATATATTCATATAACACACATTTATTTATTCACCTGTCAGTGGACACTTAGGTTGCTTCCACTGACCAAAGTTCTTTACCTTTTAACTTAACTGTTATAAAATGCTTTATGCAAAGGGCCAGGCACTTGCACTATGAGCCATTCTCTCTGAATTCAGTTCAATAATTCTAAGTGCAAAGACTGAAAAGAAAAATACTGAAATCTACTTATATTTATTTTTTATTCCTATTCCCTCCCACTTTTTACCCCCAACCCCTAAACCATTAAATGAAGGCAGAAAGGTAAACTGTCTACAAATCAATATGACACTTAGAGGTGTGCCTTTCCTAGTTCTTGTTCTGTCCCGGGAGAACACATTCCCTGCTCTTCCAGGCCAGTCTTGCCAAGAGAGAGGCAGAGAAAATGCTGCACCTGGCATGAGATGGCACAGAGCTATTTCTGTATCCTGACAAGTTGAATCACGGCCAGGAAAATAATACTTACTAAATTTATGGAACTTTTGTAATTAGTTTGCAAATCTAAACTGGCAGCATAAGTAAACATATCTCAATCCTTCCTTGATCCCCATCTGACGGCAATAGTTGAGGCTGATACGTTACCCAAGTTGAGTAACCAGGCCCTCAGGTTGGTATATTACCCAAGAGGCAAATATCCTGAAACACATTATTGGCTAGCCAGATTTTTGTGATAGGCAGCAATTCAACACTTTTCTGACCTGATTTGTAAAATAACTATACACACATATTTCCTTTCTCCTTTTTACATATAGGAAGGAGAAGGTAAAAGTTATTACATGGGATTTGGGTGGAAAATTGAATTCAGGTTCTAGGTTCATGACTGGCTGGGCACAGGTCTGGATTCACCCTCATCTCTCACTCTGGCTAGCAGTTGCTGAACAAGGCTCAACTTACACAACTGTATGTAAATGTTGGTCTTCACCATGCACACCAGGTTCAAGACTCAATAAAGAGCCCAGGGTCAGTGACAGAGACGTCAGTGGTTTAATGGATAGGAGGAACTCACATACCTGAAGCAAGGTCCTGGAGTGACATCCCACCACGTGCAGGGCAGCCCCAGGTAGCAGTCTTTACTCCTGTGCAGGGAGTGGGAAGGGGAGATTGCCAGTGACAGGGAGAATTGACATCAAGCTGCCTCACTGGTTACCGGAGAAATCAGTAGAGGGGCACACCCCTCACTACCCCTTTGATAAACATAGTGGAGAGAGAGTTCTGATCTAACTCTAAAACAATTACTAGCTAGGGCCTGGGGCAAGTATGTAGGAAAGATAGTAAATGTGAGTGGGGTGCAGGTAAGGTAGGCACTGGTCAAGCAGGGGATATACAGAGAGCAAGAGAACAGCCATTTTGAGTGGCCTTGATCTCTGAGGGAGAGCAGCAAATGGTACTGAAGAGAGATCTTAATTCCCTGTCCAGGAATTAAGCCTGGGTAACCTGGATGAAAACCAAGAGTCCTAGCCACTGGACCACCAGGGACTAGAGCTGAGAAGCTAAATGGCCCTGGCTCTTGCCCCTGTTTGAAAGCAAGAATATTTCAAGGAGGTAAAAATAGCCACAAAGTTTATCATTAGAGACACAGGACAATTTATGGGATAACACAAAGGAAAACTGTTTATCCAACACACAAGCAGGGCAGAGATACACATCCAGAAAGAAAAGGTGTGGGCATCCTCTCTAATGAGGAGGAGTGTGGTAAGTCAGGAGCTAGGCAGAGATACACACTCAGAGAGGAGTACAGGCATCCTAAGTGAGGACTGCAGTAGGAGGTGATATAAATCACTTATATAGGACAGTGCTTCCGGGTCTTTGTTTACCATTGGCCAATTATCTTGTTTATCTCTTCACACCTGAAGGTCCGTGGACCCTCCCCAAGATACTGGTGCAACTTTTTTCTAAGATGGATCCCTCCATAGAGGCCTAAGGGTACATGCCCACACTTTTTATGGGGTGAGGTCCTTTCCCTTTTTGATCTCCAAGAAGTGTTCCTGCACATGTGCAGACAGGGAAGTCTTCCTTTACCTCAGGAGTGGTATCTCTTTGCTTTAATAGAACTCAGTTTTTACAACTAGACTTGTCCTTGGAGTGTCTGGGTGAAAACAAAGTTTGAATTTTACTTCACTTGACAAATACCAAGTGTCCAGCCCAGAGGCCCACAATCTCCTACTTCAGCCTGACTATACAATTGGGCATGTACTTCTCTGAAGAAAGGGTTGAAGCTCTAGAACTGGAGTTGTTAGAGGGAAGCAGAATTAAATGACTTAATAAAACTAGGGAAATGTTAACGATTAACTAGACTTTTCCCTGTGTGATTTAACTAGATAATCTTTTTGTCACTTAGCTAAAAGCCAGAGCAAGAATGGGCAATTATAAAGTTTCTGGTAGGTTTCTGAGGTGGGAGGGATAAAATTGGGAAAGGGGCTATGCATTTCCAGGAAGCTATGCAATGGAGACTGGGAAGGTTAGTTATATTAGTCAAGAATTCAATAATATGACCACACATTTTCTCCTAATCTTTGTATTATGGACACTGAGAGAAGTGCGCCAATCTTTTCTAAAAATGCATGCTGTTGGCAGTGAGGGCAAATGAGAACACAGCTGATTCATCAAGAATCTTTCACAACTGTTATATAGTTCAATTAAACAAGTATAGGCTACTGTAGTGGAGAAGGCGATGGCACCCCACTCCAGTACTCTTGCCTGGAAAATCCTATGGACGGAGGAGCTTGGTAGGTTGCAGTCCATGGGGTCGCTAAGAGTCGGACACGACTGAGCAACTTCACTTTCCCTTTTCACTTTCATGCATTGGAGAAGGAAATGGCAACCCACTCCAGTGTTCTTGCCTGGAGAATCCCAGGGACAGAGAAGCCTGGTGGGCTGCCGTCTATGGGGTCGCACAGAGTCGGACATGACTGAAGCAACTTAGCAGCAGCAGCAGCAGCAGGCTACTGTAGACAATTTTTTTTTTAAATGTAAATTCTAATCCTTGATCTCTGTGGCCATATACTTAAAAGAAGTCAGAATATATGTTCTCTTGTGACATTTCAGTTCTGTATACCAGACATTCATAATGCAATGTCATCAAACCATGTTTAAATGGTTAATTTTGCTTTTATAACTCATAAGCCAAATTAGAACTAATCATGGGTCAATAATGAATTCATTTATACCTATTGATGTGTTTTGTTCACTGTTGTTTGGCTACAGCTTAGGACAGTTCCTGACACATATATGTAGACAGTATAAGTATTCCTTAATGAATGAATGAAATTCCACTAAACACTTCTTTGTACATTATCACTTTTGATCCTGTAAAATGTGTATTATAATACGTGTTTTATAAACATAAGGAAAATAGGCTTAGAGAGGTTTCTTTATTGTTTCAAGAAATTTCATCAGGTAAAAGTTGGAAATATGAAGTCAAAACTTACAGATTCTAAATCTGTGAACTTTTTAACATGTACTTACTTGATGGTAGTACTAGGCTATCAATTTTTAACTTTTATGAAATCCAAACTGTCTTCCTGACAGAATTCCATAGGCTGCATAGCATTGTTTCAATATACTTACATTGCAGTGGAAATGACAAAGAATTTAAATGTTTGAATATAGTAAACCAGGTTATTAGCTCCAGAGTTTGGATCTTTTTCACCCAATCGTATTAGCTTGTGAGTAATATGAGGCCTATTGTTTGCTGATTATAAGTAAAAAGTAAATGCAATTTTTTTGGAACATGGTCAGATATGAACTTGTCAAGAGTGGTGGATGAATTGATTATTTCAACACCTCATGTTTTCAAAAACTTATACCCTTTCCATCACTCCACCACCCTTGGGGAGTAGAGTTACACCACCCTTGGGGAGTAACCTTTGCTCATATGCAGTCATAGTATGGCTGCAACATAACTATTACCTGAATGCCACAAGAATGTCCATTGAGGAAGAGACTATGCCTTATTCTGTGTCTCTTTTAAAGAATAAAGCACCTTTTTCCTTAAAGACCCCCCAGCTGAGTTTTAATAAATTATTGCTAGAATTATGTCATATAAATCAATTAGTGGAAAGAAGAATTGGCTTATCATGGTGAATAATATTATCAGAATTTACTCCTAGGGAGCACTAATTGAGACAATATAGGCAACTTGCTTAGCACTATCCCTTAGCACAAATCGTCAGCATGCAAACGATTACTGCTATTAGTCAAGCAACAAGTATAGCAGCCTATTCTGTAGAATTTTGAAGATGACCACCAGAAAAGATAAAACTGAACCTGATAAAACATGGTTTCTTCTATGAAATGTAATTAGGGCAAAAGAGGAAGAGGGAGATGACTATTTCCTCTCAATTTTTGTTCAGTTGTGCTCTTGAAGCTGTCTTACTAAGCCTGGTTATTAGTTTTATCATTTTTAACCCATTATTGTTGTATTTTAGTTGCTGTCATGTCTGACTCTTGGCAACCTGCCAAGGCTTGGGCTGTAGCCTGCCAGGCTTCTCTGTCTGTGGGATTTTCCAGGTAAGAATACTGGAGTAGGTTGCCATTTCCCTCTCCAAGGGATCTTCTTGACTCAGGGATGGAACCCACATCTCCTGCATTGGTAAGCAGGGTTCTTTACCACTGAACTACCAGGGAAGCCCGATTTAACCCATTATCCTTTAACATTTAAGCATTACTAGAAATAGCAGAGACATTAAGTTTAAACTTGGATATATTGTTTTATTGCTAAATCCTCTATGCTTGCCATATTCAAAGATGCTTTATCATTTGTTCAGTCAAAATATTTATTAAGCACCTCTGGTGTACCTTATAAGCAAAAATGGAGACTTATACCTTCTTAAATGAGCCTCTTGTTGTACAGTGATGCCCATAAAGGGTGGTTGTTCAATAAAAACCTACAAATTTTGGTGGAGAAAATGGCAATTTATTAGATTCATTATACTATTGTAACACTATTTCTGAAAATCTAGACTATAAATATTATGAGATAATCTCTAAGCACAAGTGATGTGGAAATTCAAATTTACCTACATATGTCGATTTGGTCTTTTTGTGGAAAAAAAAATGACATGATAAAATAACAAAAGAATTAACTTCCACAAATGTTTTCCCTATAATAGAAATTTTCTTAAAATTTCAAGGTGAGACACACACATACATGTGTGTGTGCGTGTGTATGTATAAAACTCTATACATGGATAAACTGTCTCTGCTTCATCTAAGCATTTCAGTGTAGCACAACATTAAACAGCACCAGCTTCAAAGTCAGATAGATCTGTATTCTTGTCCTCATACTCTTGGCTTTTCCATTGTGTTGTCATGGTTTTGAGTATGGGGTTAAATTCTCTAAATTCTCACTCTCCTCATCTTTACAAAGGAATCCTAATAATCTCTTCCAGATTAAGGTTATTGTGGGGATGAGACGGAATAGTAAGTTAAATAATTTAGTACTGAGTTTGACAATGCTGAGTTGTCCACTGGATATCTAGAGGATGAGTATTTCATGTATATTTTAGAATGCATGTTCTCATTGGAATAAAGCTCTGCCAGTAGCTAATTTGTTGGGGGTAGTCCTTAATACCCGTTGCTCTAAAAATTCACTAAAAGATCATATTGATACTGCATGCCTTAGTTCTTGACCCTGAAAGCTGGCTTGTTTAGGGGAAAGAAGGAGGAGGAAGAGTAGGGAGTAGGAAGGAAAAACAGATGGGGAAAAGGAGAAGACTTATCAAATCCTTCTTGGGTGCATTGTTGATTTTGGAGAACAGTTTGAAATAGATGAAACTCACTTTACCATCTTTATACATACCCTTTTCATGAAGGCTCACAAAGCAAGCTTTTCAGGTCTGCAGCATGGATATTCTCTAAAAGAACTGAGATTTTTCACAGTAATTCCATCACAATAGTAAACACACCAGGGAGTGATAAAATAGGGAAATAAAAGGATCTGTTTGTTTATTCTTTGCTTGTATTTCTTTCTAAATTGAGTGTTGCTTTCACGTGTGATGTTTTTACATCGGAGATTTTCTGCACCTAAATTTATAAAGCTGTTTGCAAGATGTGTATTTGTGTGTGTTCCTGTATTTTAAAAGAAATTCAAGGCCCTTGTAAGAAAGGTATCCTGAAGTCATTTCTATCAATATAAGTCATAATAAAACTATCTCAAACATGCTAAATTGGAGAAAATATATTCACTTAGGTAGATGTTCAATTATTTTTATATAAACTTCATGCAGAGCTCTTCCTCTATTAATCTACTGGCACACAAAGGAAGAAAGCATGTGACTCACAAATTGAAGAGAATAATTCATGCAAATGAGAATAGAAATTGCAGACCTGCATAGTAGCCCTCCACATATGGAAAAATGTTGTCCTGAAATGTTATCCAGAAAGTGAATTTCTCCACATTGGACCCTTTGGTTTTCATTCGAATTATGGGGCTGACTGTGCATTTGCAGGGATGGAAAAAGAGCTGCAAAGAAAATAGATTCTTGCTAAATTCATAATGCCAATTACTTGCTTATTACCCAATCTACTTCCTAATATCCTTCCTCTTCTTCTCCAGATGGAGATCGTGGGCGTAATGCCCTTCAAGGAGACTGCAAAGCATTCCTAGGAAAGCTTTGACAATACCTTTCAATTTAAATAGGATGGAGATTATTTCAAGTCCTGGCACTGTCTTCTTCTTCCTGATCCTCAACTCAGTCCCCTTCTGCTATCTTTCCAGAGACCAAGAGAGATATTTAGTCTTTCCCCCTACAAGATACCCATTTTAACTCCATTTACTACCAGGGGAGTGGCTACTCATCTAGCTGAAAGGAGCTGCTCATTTAGAAACAGAAAGACAAACAGGACATATTCTGTAAGTAAGCATCGACACTTAGAGTCTTTGTGTTCCCTCTGAATACCATTCATTTGACCCTAGGAAATGTTCCACATATGCAGAGGTGGTATAATGCATGCCTGAAACTACATTCTTGATTTATAAATCCCATAACACAAAACGCTGTACACAAGGTCATGAAGCAAAAATTCTACATGGACACATAAAATACTCTGGCTTTATTTATTTAAAGAATTAACCTTTCTCTCATAGACAGCTGGAATTTCTATCAGTTCTACTTAACTAAGGTATTTGGAATGTAATTGCCACATTGCCCCACTCAAATAAGAGACACTATCAATTCACTCCATAGCCTCCAGTTGTTTCTGTCACAAAAATAGGACCCTTGGCTGCTTTTGCTTCCTTTTAACAAGTATTTGTTAATTTTTATAATTTGCAGAGTTTAAAGAACAGCAGTTCTGTTTGTGTAAATCACAAGATTTAATTAGAGAAGAGGAATCCAAATGGTGCAAATAAAAGTCTGTGCATAATAAAATATTAATTGCCTTTAAAAATACAATAGCACTCCAGGATTCTATTACACTCCAGCGGAAAGTGCTGTAAGCAACAGAGCCTAATGCCGCAGCTTGGCTGCACTCATGGCAGACTCAAAAATCTGTTTGTGACCCTGAAAGGCTAGAGGATCGACTGCCTTTGTTGCATCACTGATGAGGATGCCTGAAGTCGTGTTGCCGTTGGGAGGTGGGGCACTTACCGCATACTCATGGTACAGCCTTCTCATCTTTCCACCCTTTTGTATCTTTGTATACAAACTTCTGAAATCTGGAGTACTGTGAAGAATTTAGTCTCTTGTTTTTTTTTGCTAGGTAGAGCTTATTGGGGTAAAGCAAATGAAATGGAAAGAAACACAGGCTAGGAGTTGTTGTTTTGGTCTTGCCATTAAGGAGCTGTATTGCTTGCAGGCCCTCTAACCTAGGGTACACACCCTCACTTCGTGGGGCCTCTGATTCTTCCCTGCAGGCTGAAGAAAGCAAAGATCTCTTTGATTTCTAATCTTTCTAATATTCTAGTTAGTATCTTTTTAAAATCCACTTTTTAAGAGAAGGTCAGTGCAAAACAAAAATAAATGATGTATTATTTAGTAATGAAATGCACTTTCTTAATATAGTATACGGCAAATATGTGTAAGCACTAAAGTAGAACCTTATAATTTTGCATAGTGTTTTAAACTTTCAAAGATCTGTTTTATGTATATGATTTACTTTATTATAATGATCATTCCAAGAATCCTATAGGATCAAATAATGTTCTGTTTAACAGGAATTTGTAAAATTTAATGCTGAACAACTATTTTAAGTATTGTGATTAGAATAAACAGATTTAACTTTTGTAAAGTATGGACGTATAGAAACTCTTAAGTTAAAACTTGAAACCCATGTTTCCTGTAGGTTTAACTTAAACCATATAAGGAAACGCTACACTTATCAGATGACCAATAGTGCCTTGCAATAAGTCTTCTCATTTGGTGTGTGTCTGTTTGTGTAGGTGGTGAGGGATTGTGAATTTCATTTGACCCCACTCTCTGGTTTGCTTGCCCTCCCCAAACTAAAACCAACCAATACACACACAAGCCCCACTGCATCTTCTCACTCAAAGCATCCAGGCAGTATGTCCTACTCAGGGAAGAGAACTACCAGAGGTCAAAGCAAAGAAAACTCACACCAGCTACATGTCCTTCTGTTTTTTAAGATAAACTGAAAACCAAAGGTTACCAGTGAATGAGGAGAACAAGAAACATGGAAGAGAAATACTGAATCAATACTTGTTCCATAAGAAAAAGATCATTCAGAACCCTAAATTATTTTTAGATATTTCTTATTTATATTCTCAGAGACATTTAATAAGCCATCAGGCTGTTTAAAAAGGGTCAAAGAACATGAAAGAGCTCTTAAGAGATTAAAAATATGAAAGCTGAAATTAAAATAAGCCAGCAGAACTAGAAAATATTAATAGGAAGTATTACATATGTATGCAACAAATAATTTTATACATGTGTATATATATATATATATATATATATATATATATATAGCACTTTTCTGGGCTTCCCTGGTGGCTCAGATGGTAAAGAATCTGCCTGCAATGCCTGTAGGCCTGGATTTGATCCCTGGGTTGGTAAGGTCCCCTTGAGAAGAGAATGGAAACCCACTCCAGTATTCTTGCTTGGAGAAGTCCATGGAGAGCAAAGTCTGACAAGCTATAGTCCACAGGATTGTAAAAAGTCAGACACAACTGAACGACTAACATAACAACAACAGAGCACTTGACATGTGCAGACCCTGTATTAGGTTCTGTACATGTATTAACTTATAATCCTCACAGCAACATAGGGAAGGATGTACTGTTATCCCCTTTCGCAGATCAGAAACTTGAGGCAGACAATTGTGAAGTAACTGGCACATTTCCTAATGAATAAATGAAAGAACTGAGATACAGGCCCAAGTAATCTGCCTCCAAGGACCTGAAAGTTATACATTTAACTCTGTTTTTTGCTAACAGAAAGAATAAAGATGATTTTAATAAGATTCCAGTGAAAGAGACAGAAAATCGTCTACTGCTTAGTAAAACAGAGAGGCACCAACCCTCTTTTCAACTACACTATAGAAATCAGTAAAAACTTATATTCTGAGACCAAATGATTTCCAATGCAGATTTTACATCAAACCAAGTAATCAACCACAGTGAGGACAGAATAAAGTCCTTTTTAAGACATTCAAGGACTGGAAAAAGTGTTCTCTCCAAAACCACTCTCAGGAAGTATCTGGAGTTGTGCATCATCAAGTGAAGTAGTAAAACCAAAAAAAAAAAAAAAGGTGAGGCGTAGGATCAAGGAAATATTTGACCATTTAGAAGAAAAAAAAAAAAAAGAAAGGAATTCCCAGGATGATACCATGCAGCAGTCTATGAAATAAATTAGTTCCAATGGGAGCAGGAAGTAAGAGCCTCTGGATTGTGATGTACAGGAAAAAAAAAAAATTGAGAGAACAAAAAGTTGGTGTCATTCTGGAAAAAGTGAAAATACGATGAAGGTATCAGTTCAGTTCAGTTCAGTCGCTCAGTCCTTATCTGACTCTGCGATCCCATGAATCGCAGCACGCCAGGCCTCCCTGTCCATCACCATCTCCCGGAGTACACTCATGATGAAAGTATAAAAGTCCATAAAGTCAAAACCATTTTAACAGCCATCAGAAGAGCAGAAATAGGTTCAATATTTTTGAAACTTAGATTAAACTGAAAAGGGCATAATTCTGAGAAATTAAAGGTGTATAAGAAGAGAGAATCCATTTGCTCTTGATGTTCAGAACAGTATAGTGTTTTATACTTTTAACTTTCTTTTTTAATTGGAATATAATTGCTTTACTATTGTGTCAGTTTCTGCTGTACAAGAAAGTGAATCAGCTATAACTATACATATATCCCCTATCTGTTGAGCCTCTTCTCTAGAATAGCTCAGGAATGAGGCAATCAGGCCCGTAATCTCAGCACCACTGCTTGGGCCAGCATTGGATGGTAGCATACACAGTCACAGCAATGTTTATACTGATTGAGTCAATCAGTATTCACAGAGGACTTTATTGTGTTTATAGTTTATATTATAAATCTGACATGTATTGAGAGTATAAATGCTCTTATATAGCTCAGAGAAGGTGGAATGAAAATGACTATGAAAAGTTGAGCAAAATGTGGCAGTTCTAATGCATTTATCTGACAAAGTGGATAATCAAGAGATACTTTTCAGAATTATTGTAACTAACTGAAGCTTAAAGGCAATTTGAGAATTTTAAACAAAGCTGATAATTATGTCATGAAGGAAAGAGGAACAGGAGAGTACAAGTAAATTTTCATGTGTCATAAGAGCAAGTAAATAGATACTTTCCAGTATGGTGTTTACAGAGTAAGCAATACAAGAGCCAAAAATAGTCCTTTAAAAAGAGCAGATGGAGTCATACTGGAGGTGGTAAGGGAAATAATTGGGACCAACCATAAGTTTTCACCATAAGTTTCTGTATTCTGTGTTACCCTGGCATTTTGATAAAAGCTAAACTTTAAAATATTATAATATTTCTAAGATGATAAGATACACTTATTCTAATTCTCTAGTTTTCTAAATCTAAGGACATTTTAATGGGTCAATTTGCTATCAAGGTTAAAAATAGAAGGGAAAGTGTTTTTGCATTAATATAAGCCAGAAGATCCCATCCTTTGGAGAGCTGGCTCCTGGATCCCATGGATCAGTTCTTAAGATGATACGTGATGATGAAGCAAATGCTTCTTTATGATTTGGGTCAGTATGTAATCAGTATTGCAATTTCTGAATACTCATGATATGTATGATCCATGAATAGCAAAATAAATTTAAAAAGGAATTTTTTTCATCTTCTAGATGATCACCCAGATATAAAAATATCTAAAAGTTATAGTAGAAGACATTTACTTCTTTTAGTTTTTAAGGTGTGTTAGTGTGAGATGCAAATAGGATAAAGTAAATGGACTCTAGAAAGAGTTGAAAGATAAGAGCCTTGATTAATTACACTGTGATGTTATCCAGGGCAGTCGACCATTTTTGTGATTCAGTTTTCTCATCCACATGAAAAAGGAAGTGAGGAAGAAAGTACAGAAGGAGAGAGGGAAGGAGGAAAAGCAAAAAGATGGAAGAAATGAAGGGGAAGAAGGAATTTAATTAGATTGGCTTTGAAGTTCTATTATTTTGGGCAAGAAAGATGATTTATTTTGAGGTGAGATGACAGTGTAGTTTTAGAGGTAGGTGGGGAGCTTCGAGCCTGAGAGCTGAGATGTATATTTTAGTCATGAAGCTTCAGAGAAAGGCAGTCCCTGAAGGTTTAAGAAGTAGGTGGTAGGATTAAATGTTATTAATTACAGGTGAGAGAAAAAAGCAGCGAATGCTTGAATGCACTGGGAATTTATTAATGCATCAAAACTATATTAAGCTGTATTCAAAGTGCTTTGCTGGAAGCTTTCAAGGTTCTAAAAGACATATAAGATAGAGGCCCAGATTTAAAGACATTTACACCTAGACAAGGAGATAAGGCACACTGCCTGAAAGCTTAAACATTCTAGATGTCAAATACCTCTGCCAAATATGTTGCAGACAATATGTGGTTCTGGGGCTCAGAATAAAGGCCACTTTCATCTGCTATAATGAGAGATGATTTTATAGGGCATAAGGAACTAGAGATGGGGTTTAAAAGAAGCTGAGAAAAATAAATTCTGTGATGTGGTTACAAAAAATGAGTGGAGGAGAGATAATGAAGATTCATCCTAACTTAGATTTCCCATGAGGCTGACTGAGACTCTATTGAGACTTCATTATACCTCACCCTCTATCTCAGAAAGGCTGCTGAAACACTGGAGTGGAAGGGTAATGGTCTTAATATGATCTTTCACGGACAGCTGAGTTGTTTTGTTTAACTGAGAAATAGTGTTAGATTTTGTCACTAAAGACTTTTTTTCAGTCTCATGACTTATTGCATGGGGTCCAAAATAGTTGTGTTTTCTGAATCTATAAGGCTCTTGATCCCTGGCCCTCCACTGCCATTCTTATGCATGCATGCATGTATGCTAAGTCGCTTCAGTCGTGTCCAACTCTTTGGGACTCTATGGACTGTAACCTGCCAGGCTCCTCTGTCCATGGGATTCTCCAGGCAAGAATACTGAAGGGGATTCACGTGCCCTCCTCCAGGAGATCTTCCCAAGTCAGGGATAGAACTCACATCTCTTATGTCTCCTGCACTGACAGGTGGATTCTTTACCACAAGCGCCACCTGGGAAGCCCTGCCATTCTTAATTCATTCTTAAATGGTTTGTTAGAACTTGACAATAGTGGCCAACATGTTGGCTCTTTCCCACACTTCTCCTAGAGCTACTGGCTCAATAGGTAAGGTCTGTGGTCAAGTCATCACAGACAGCAATTTTACCAGGTATTTTTTACTGTACAACCACGATCTCTCATTTTTCAGTCACGGAGATCAGTTTTAGCACCATCTGCTGCCTGGCTGCTTTTTTTGTTCTGGAAGTTCTACCTTCTGGTAACAACTTTCTGGAAATTTGGCCACACTAGAAATAACTGCATTCCAACCAACAGGAAGAAACACCTGTAAGAGATTCATTCTAAATATACCATGTATCCTTTCTACTCCATTCTGATTGTTAGAACTGTCACATGGTCATTTCTAACTATGGGGAGTTTGGGAAGTAAATTATGTGCTCAGAAAGTAGGCAATTTTCATCAAATATCCCAGCTAGCAGTATCTGGCCCAAATGGAGACACAAAAGTGCTGTGGTATACTGGTAACACTGCCACGGATGAGGGTGGGCATAGAGTATTTGTGTCACATAGTTTTCTACCCTTGTCATTGTCAGCACTATTAGAGACAGTGCTTAGACAGTATTCATAAATATACATATGCATATATATATATATGCATTTAAGGACTATATATACAGGCTTCCCTAGTATCCCAGATGGTAAAGAATCTGCCCGCAATGCAGGGGACCTGGGTTCGATCCCTGGGAAGATCTCCTGGAGAAGGGCATGGCAACCCACTCCAGTATTCTTGCCTAGAGAATTCCATGGACAGAGGAGCTTGGCGGGCTAGAGTCTATGGGGTTGCAAAGAGCTGGACATGACTGAGTGACTAACACACACACCTACGTATATAAATATATATAATTTCCTTTCAATAGATTGGCCCCCACCTTTTCTTAATAATCCTCCTTAATAACACTTTTCAAATAAATTGTGGCTCATGATGTCAGTTTAAAAATTAAAACAAGCACTAGAGCATCTTCTAGGAAAAGCTCAGTTTTAGAATATCCCTCACTTTAAAATTCTGCTGTCTGTTCTCTAATTCCACAGTGCCCAAATATTTCAGAAGCAATATAATCTTCAGTTTATTTCAAATTCCTCAGCTTTCCCTAGGGCGCTTGTCTCTCCACAGGGCATGAGTAACTAGGAACTTTGGTCTGATGCTATCCACTTGGTTAAAGCTCACCGAAAGAAGAAATTACCTCTCAGTTCCATGTGGGAACTGCAGTTACAATCCTTGTCACTAAACATAAAATAACTCGGGCCTCCAGGGTTAACGGTAACATTAGAATCACTTGAGGCTCAGGTAAGAAAATTGTAATTAAAAAGGAAATAGAGTTTGAGATATCGCTGAACTTTATTATACAAAAGTACAGTGTAGCATTTCCTTCTTAACCTTGGAGCTAAGTCTCTGAAGGTACTGGGATTTTTGATACCTAGAAAATGCCTTGATGAAAGAAGAGGAGGTGTGGGAGTGGGGGCAGTTAAGTAGACCACTGCCAAATTTCTGCCCAGAATTTTATCAAACAATTAAAGCCTTCTTGCCACCCATTTCAAGTTTCTTTCCCTTTGTTTCTTCTGCACTCGATTTTCCTCTCAGTGGCTCTTAAGAGAGGAGCTTGTGGCCTCAGTTCCTTCACTACTGAGCCATCATGCTTCTCTTAACCCCTCCTGAATTCTCCCCCAACCCTTGTATTTAGGAGTTTAGTCAAGTCGGCAGAACGTCTTTAGTTTTTGTTTTGGTCCTGTAGTATTTTTATACCCCAAATTGCGTGGCCCAGCAGTGTTTTCTTGTTCCTCTTCTGTGACAGACTGAAATAAACACGCCACCATCTGATAAAGGTCAGCTTTGAAACACAGCTGCCTCTTGTGCTTGCGGATCAGACCACAGAGCACCCAAACCTTTCCCCACTACTAAGAAAATTTAAAATCCAATTAAAACTCTTAGCCTCCTCTTTAAATCCTGAAGGGCTTAGGGACCCAGCCTCCTCAGAAACAGCCTCCCGAAGTCATCTTTCCCTTCCTCCTTTCAATCACCACTTGCTCTCCTCAGTTGTTTATTTCTAGGATTAAATTGAAAAGACCTCAACAAAATCATTTTGGAAATGAAAACCCAAGAGCATAGACCTCTCACTTCCCGCTTATCCACCTGAGTCTTGCTATAATCATTCACAACGTGGCACACAAAACTTCCTCCCTCAACTTGCTTGCGCCAGCTTGAAATCCTAAGTCTGCCAATGCCTGATTTCTTCCCACTCGCTTTCACATGGTTTAAATGGAGTCAAGCCCAGGAGAAATTGATTTGCCCCAGTTGCATTATACTTACATGTTTCTCTGATCACATAGCGATGCTGAGTGCCTACCAATAGGACAGTTTTAATCAACACCTCAGAGTTGTCTGGGATGTGTGCAATCGGGGAAAGCAGGGACCTTCACTGTATCTGCTTATTAGCTCCTCTGATTAGAGAGAGCCAGGGCGCTTGGTATCACTCACCTGTCACAGGTGCTCAGTTCCTCCAGAGTAATGTGTCCTCACCTGAGAGCTCAATTGCAATGGCGGCTTGCATCTCTGTTTGCCAAACTTCTGTTCCTCTTGATACCTAAGCTATACCATGGGCTCACTGGGCCAGAACAACTCTTTTTTTGTGTTTGTGCATGTGGGGTTAAGGGACTGAAAGACAGGGAGGGATATTTACCCTTTAGGAAGTCAAGTTTCGGAAAACTGAACAGCCTATGACTGCTGATGGCGAGGAGGGTGGGGTGGGGGGGGGTGTTTCCTTTCGCTCAGGTGATCTGGGAGCTAGAAGACCACACATGTGATTCAAACCCTCAGCAGGGATCCATGATGGCATCTGTCCTTTCCATGCTATTGTTTGATAGCTAAGCTACAGAGCAGCCCCTCTGCAGACAATTTACATGGAGGGAACTATTGCAAAGCACTGAAAGGAGTTTCAAGCCCTCTCAAAATCCACAGGGTTCAGTGAAAAATAGAATCTAATCAACCTGTAAAAATTGAAATCCCACATCTATTGCATGAGTGATTTGATTTGAAGTAGCTTCTTTTGGATCCCCAAGCAATAAAATGAATTGACTCTTTTTTCAGGAATGTTATCTGCATCTGTGTCTGCTTTTCTCAGCCTCCTAATCTTCATTCTGTGGCCTTCGTCTTTCAGGCTCCTGGTTCTGAAAACTTCCAAACCACTCCTTGGCTTTTGCAACTATAAGTAAAAGGAAAGCAGTCCTTATTGCTTCTCTTCTATTTATGTCTGGCACTTCTCTATCCATTCTTTTTTTGTATTCTCCTTTCCCTGAGTTTCATTATTTCCCCTCTGACTCCCAGGGTTTTATGAGGACTTGCTGAAGAACCATTTCTTAATCAAAGGTGAATCAACAATTTCAGAATTTTGTATGATTGTTTGGGCAAGAGTGTGATGTGCTCAGAACAGAGGAGAATTCAGGGAAGTTCATGTTTAATTAAATCTTCTTCCATTAAGATAGGGAAACCTAATATATGTTCTACAAACAGATTGTACCTTCTCCCACTGCCCTGTGCTGTACAGTAAGTTCTTACTGGTTTATCTCTGGTATACATAGTAGTATATATATATCAATCCCAGTTTCCCTGTCCATCCCCCATTTTCTCCCCTTGGTGTTCATACATTTCTTCTCTATGTCTCTGTCTCTATTTCTGCTGTGCAAGTAGGTTTATCTGTACATTTTTTTCCAGATTCTATGCACATGCATTAATACATGATATTTGGGACAGAGTTTCAGTTTAGAAACATGAGAGCTGCATAGCACAGTGGATGCACCTAGTGCCACTGAACTGTGTAGTTAAAGGTAGTTAAGATAGTATGTTTTTGTGATTTGTACCACAGTTAGGAAAAAAAAATTAAAAAAGATAGGGACACCTATAATGTGGAAAATCAACAATGGTTTGTTGATTAAGGGAAATAATCCAAGCCAAATGGATTTAATCTTGAAGAAGAGCATTACATTATATAAGAGTAAAGAAGTCACCCAAGGTGGGAGCGGTGACATATATCATGATTCAGATGTGAAAATAACTATTAAAGATGCTTTTGGGGAAATATATGGTGTTTTTTCTTTATGATAGTCACTTCATTTTTTGATGCAAAAGATTAATTTTAATGCCTGTATATGTTACACTAACTCAATTTGGGGATAATTTGTAAAACTTATTGATTCCTAATAATTATATCAACTTCTGCATCATTAGATATGCTCTCCCCAAAACCTTGCCCTACTCTAGCCTCAAAGCATATATTTAATGGAATATATTACAACATGTTCCTTTATGTATTAATACAAATAACTCCTTATTCAGAGAAATTCTAAGGCAGTACATAATGCACTAGTTCATTGAAGAAATAAAAAGAGAGAATTTTATAAGTTTTTTGTTATTTGAAATCTGCATATAGTTTATTTTATTTTTTGTCTGCACCGTATGGCATGTGGGATCTTAATTCTCTGATGAGCAATCAAATCCTGCCTTGGGAACCCAGAGTTTCAACCACTGGACTACCAGGGAAGTCCCTAAAGAGAACGTTTTATTAAATCAGTTGAAAATGGAGGAATATGACATAGAACTCATTAGAATTTTTACTAGGGTCCAGACTCCTTTGGGGCTTCCCATGTGGCGCTAGTGGTAAAGAACCCTCCTGCCAATGCAGGAGACATAAGTGACGTGGGTTCCATCCCTAGGTAAGGAAGATCCCCTGGAAGAGGGCATGACAACCCACTCCCGTATTCTCGCCTGGAGAATCTCATGGACAGAGGAGCCTGGTGGGCTACATTCCACGGGCTTGCAAAAAGCCAGACACTACTGAAGTGACTTAGCATGCATATAGGCATGGCAGACTCCTTTACTCCAAAAAATTACATGGAGATATTAGAAAACATAGTTTAATGTTACTTTCCAGAGACAATACCTGCAGTAAGGGTGTCTTCTAGCACCAGGTCTGCACACAGGTTCAATTATGAATGAGGAGAACATCAATGAACTGGCCCAGCTTCTCCTCTGTCTGCCTCCTGCCATCTTCTCCCATCTGTACCCTGACAATGTTCCCATGCTTTCTGCTGCTCATCTTCTGAGCACAGCCTAAGATGGGAGAGCTTTGTTTTAGTTTGATCCACTCACTCAATAATAAAAGAGGGGTAGGTGTGGGGTGTTTTGCTAAATTCCAAAGTGTTTCTGGAGAAGAAAGTTGTTGAAGCCATCAAACTTGTTTGACCTTCAGCTTCCATCTGCCTTGAAATTAAGCTTGCTTTTATTTTCTCCTTTGCTTCTACCTTTTTCTTTTCTTTCATAAACAATAGTGGTAACTATAATGGTAATAGTTAAAAGCTGATCTGTGTATGTGTGACCACTAAGTGTCTTTGGGGATTGGATGTGTATGTGCCTAGCTTTATGTTAATATTAAGAGTTCTTATTTTAGGATTTTAAAATCTAAGATTACTACTTTGAATGCTTTTCGATTTTTTTTCCTGATTTTTTGCTCCTATATATTAACATTCTTCATCTCTCCTGTAATATGAGGATAGATAATAAGAAGCCTATATTGCTTATCCAGCTTTAGTTACAACATATTGCATAGGAGACATTATTTTCAAATGATTTCCTTTTTTCTTGGTCTTGACTGTTTCCCATCTCCCACCAAATATTTGCTTAAATGGTGTAAGTCATCTGTAGTTTATTAAACACCTTTAAGCTATTGTTTTAAAGTTTCATACCTTTTAATGTCTCCCTATTTATTTCCTGCTGGTATCAACATATACCCTGCCAGAATCAATCTTGGTGGATAATAACATATTCATATTAAACATTTAATCCGGGAAGTTTGCAGATAATAAGCAGAGTAAACATTTATGAGGGCCAGATAATTTTTAATATTTACAGAGAACTCATTTCTGTATTACAATCCTTATGATGAGCTCGATTATTTAAAACACTGTGCAGTACAAGTCCTTGCAGAGGATTCTATTGTGGGAGAGCTTTGAGGATTGAGTACTAAACTGTTTACTAATTGGGTTTTCAACATTGTAAGAGAATATTACTTGTAAGAGTTTGAGTACTGTGCAAAGTACCTATGGAAAGGTGTTGACCTCATACATTTTTAAATTGTCACATGCTAAATGCACTCGAAAGAAAAAAAAATAAAAGATTCTGCCTTAGAGAACAATGTCCAAAAGTAGAACAAGTTTATTGCTAAGTATTAAGGCGATTCATGTTTTTACTATGAACAAGATATTGATGTTTGTCCTACTCTTTTGAAACAGAAAAAATTTAATGGAATTAAAACAGTATCTCATTAGTGTATTTTATTTTTTGTAAAGTGTTAGTATCTGGAAAAGATTAGTTACAGGTTCAAGATTCATATCAATTTTATGACCGGAAAACTGGTCTGAGATTTTTTTTAAGAAAATATTTTAATATATTCACTGCCCCTCTCCCAGACAGCTCCCTTAAAGTCAGATAAGGTGATCTGGCTGGCACAAGAATCTGATAAAATAATATATTCTGTTATTGTGAACTGGTAAATAAATTAGCAATATGATTTAGATTCAGAGATCTGAAAATTATTTTAGAGATTATGTAGTATCACTCTTTATTAAACTAAGCTTTGAATAAATTTGAAAAACCAGACAAACAAACAAAATTCAACTGTTGATATAACCTAGTTTATGGCAGATTCAAGACTAAAATTCAGCTCTTTTATAGTGTTTGGAGAAGGGTGGATCTAGTAAGTAATCTTGAAAAATGGCCCGAATGAGTGAAAATGCTAATTTGCAAGGACTGTCCCTGCTTATGAACTACCACTAAGGTGGCTCCATTTTTCTCTCCAGTCCTCTGAAGCACATTGTTACTTTAAAGGTAAATCCCTGAGTTGTTTAAATTGGTAGGCAAAATCACTCTTAGCCCAGGAAGGGTAGTTTTAGGAAAGGGAGCTTTGAGTTTTTTATTCTGTTATTCTCTTCTTTTCTTTTTCTGCCTCAAAAATTCCATTTAGATCCTAAAATCAATACTGAAGATAATTTATCTTGCAGCAGAAGGAGCAGTCTTCTCCTCCTACCTAGTAGCAGTTGGGAAATAATTGAAGAAGGAATTAGAAGTTGGTCATAGCACATTATTTTGTCTTGCGTTGTTTAAGCTTCTTAAATATATAAATTAATAATTGATCAGAATGATGCGATGGATTTCCATGCATATTTCACTTTGTGCCATATAGAAAAAATATAGTTTTATTTCATATTGAATTTGTAGATAATGATTCTGTAGGAAGTATTAATAAACCATAATAATAGAATTCCTTGGCACAGAAGTGCTGTGTTGTCCAGAAAATTCTCTAGAACAGTGAATTTGACAGACAAACGTATTACCTCATGGGACTGTATGGTTTTCCCAACACTAGAATGAAAAATCAGAGTTTATCATGCACAGGCTTGCCATAAACAAGAAGATGCAAATAATAGATTTTAAAAATAAAGAAATTGTTTGGAAAAATAAAAATCCTTAATGTCACAAACTTTAAAACTGACCAACTAGCCCAAAGCTATCTGCAGATCCAGGGAAGTAGGGACCAATGTCCTTGCACTGCCAATAGCCACATAATGCCTGCCCCATACTCACTATTTAAAACAGTATTGCTGAAGTAATTAATTGATTAGCTAGTCAGTTATTGAATAAAAAAGTGTTTTCAAAATTTTCTGAATAATCTATATGTTGTTTGTTGTTGTTCAGTCACTAAGCCATGTCTGACTCTTTTACAAGCCCATGAACTGTAGCCTGCCAGGCTCCTCTGTCCATGGGCTTTCCCAGGCCAGCATGCTGGAGTGGGTTACTATTTCCTTCCCCAGGAATCAAACCCACATGTCCTGCATTAGTAGGCAGATTCTCTACCACTGAGCCACCAGGAAGTCCCATTATCTATCTATCTATCTATCAAATGAAATAATTCAAAATATGCAGTTAAATGATTTGGTGATAATGCCCCCTGGTAATTAAAACAATTGTGTGGTAGTTTGAGCATTCTTTGGCATTGCCTTTCTTAGGCGTTGGAGTGAAAGGTTATCTTTTCCAGTCCTGTGGCCACTGCTGAGTTTTCCAAAATTGCTGGCATATTGAGTGCAGCACTTTCACAGCATCATCTTTCAGGATTTGAAACAGCTTAACTGGAATTCCGTCACTTCCACTAGCTTTATTTGTAGTGATGCTTCCTAAGGCCCACTTGACTTCACATTCCAGGATATCTGGCTCTAGGTGAGTGGTCACACCATCATGATTATCTTGGTCATGAAGATCTTTTTTTGCACAGTTCTTCTGTGTATTCTTGCCACCTCTTCTTAATATCTTCTGTTTCTGTTAGGTTCATACCATTTCTGCCCTTTATTGAGCCCATCTTTGCATGAAATGTTCCCTTGGTATCTCTAATTTTCTTGAAGAGATCTCTAGTCCTTCCCATTCTGTTATTTTCCTCTATTTCTTTGCATTGATCGCTGAGGAAGGTTTTCTTATCTCTCCTTGCTATTCTTTGGAAATCTGCATTCAAATGGGAATACCTTTCCTTTTCTCCTTTGCTTTTTGCTTCTCTTCTTTTCACAGCTATTTGTAAGGCCTCCTCAGACAGCCATTTTGCTTTTCTGCATTTCCTTTTCTTGGGGATGGTCTTGCTCCCTGTCTCCTGTACAGTGTCATGAACCTCCATCTATAGTTCATCAGGCACTCTGTCAGATCTAGTCCCTTAAATCTATTTCTCACTTCTACTGTATACTTGTTAAGGCTATGGTTTTTCCATAGTCAAGGCTATGGTTTTCCAATAGTCATGTATGGATGTGAGAGTTGGACTATAAAGAGCTGAGCACCGAAGAATTGATGCTTTTGAACTGTGGTGTTGGAGAAGACTCTTGAGAGTCCCTTGGACTGCAAGGAGATCTAACCAGTCCATCCTAAAGAAAATCAGTCCTGAGTGTTCATTGGAAGAACTGATGCTAAAGCTGAAACTCCAATACTTTGGCCACCTCATGTGAAGAGCTGACTCATTTGAAAAGACCCTGATGCTGGGAAAGATTGAAGGCAGGAGAAGGGGACGACAGAGAATGAGATGGCTGGATGGCATCACTGACTCAATGGAGGTGAGTCTGAGTAAACTCCAGGAGTTCATGATGGACAGGGAGTCCTGGCATGTTGTAGTCCATGGGGTCGTAAAGAGTTGGACACGACTGAGTGACTGAACTAATAACTGAATTCAAAAAAAATTAGGAAATCTTGAGAATATAATAGTGGGTTCTCAACAAACTAACAATAATTGAGCATGGAGGTCAGTGTTTGGGGTATATGATACTTCCCCCAAACCTCACATAAACAAGTAGAAGTCTCTTAACTGACTTCTATGGATAAGAACCTTGTTTCCTATTTCACTTGACCCTGCAAAACCAGTGCAATCATAATGTTGCATACTCCTCTTTTTCTATTCAGCATGACATAGGACAGGCTATTAGTTTCACATATAATGAAAAATTTCAAAGGTAAAATACTAAATGTAATGGGGCTAGAGACGAGCTTAATGCTTCTTTCAAGTGAAATGTCTGCATCCCTCAAGGCTTGCTGTGAGGTATCAATTACAGGGACACTTTATTGTGAACCTTGTTAACTTGGCCATTAGGACATGAAAGAGTTTACATAAAAATTTTTAGGAGTAATTGGAATATTTCTCCTCCACTTTGAGCCTTTACAATTCTAACTGGAGATCTTTGAAAAATGCATTCTTCATTTCTTTGTTCACTTAACTTTAATCCAGGAAGCATAATTTAGACTTTCTTGGTGACACATTATGGGAGTACATTATGAGAGTCATAGTACACATTATGACTTTCCTGGTGATGCAGGGTTTGGGACCTCACTTTCCAATGCAGTGGGTGTGGGTTCGATCCCTGGTTGGAGAACTAAGATCCCATATACCTTGTGACCGAAAAACCAAAAGCGTAAAGCAGAAGCAATATTATAACAAATTCAATAAACACTTAAAATACTAAAAAACAAAACAAAAAAACTTTAAAAAATTAAACAAACAACTTTGATATGGGCCTGGGCGCAGATGGCATAAGTTGTCATCCCCTCCTCACATAGCTAAATTATCCTTATACGTACATCTTCATGGACACACGGTGGCAGTACCTGAGGCTTTCTGAGTTATAGATGAAAATTTGCATACACATTTAAATATATACATACTCAAGAACACATGCTCAGTGAATGGAGATGGGTTTCAAATGGTTCAATATAGAGATGGACATGATTATATTTTCTTCCCCTTGTTTAGTTGCTCAGTCATGTCCAACGTCTTTGGAGCCCTATAGACTGTAGCTTGCCAGTCTTCTCTGTCCATGGGATTTCCCAGGCAAGAATACTGGAGTGGGTCACCATTTCTTTCTCCAATTACATTTTCTTCTCCTACTCTCATTCTTTGTGGAGCCACCGTAGTCAATTCTGTCCTAGGTTTTCCTGGTATTTGCAAAAAATTAATTTAATTCAGTAAAGTTTTGATAAATGCCTTCTGTGGATCAAGCACAAGAAGTGCTGAGGATGGATAATAAATGTTCCAGCCCTTGATGAATTTTCAATATACCATACTTTTAAAAGCATTGCATTAGCAGCTATTATTTTTACTTTTCCTAGCACAGAGGCCTTGTGCCAATGATCCATTCTCAGAACCCTTCCACTATTACTGTACTATTCCTCAAACACAGCTTTGAGGAAACTGAATTCCTCCTTGTGCCCATAGCTCTATCAAAAGTATAAAAATAACAGGCAGAACACAAAAAATAAATGAGAGAGCAGATTTATTTGCAGGAGAAAAAAAATATATTCTATGGATTTAAATCACAAATGTTTCAGGATCATAGCTTAAATCACCTTACTTTCCACCTTCACTTATGTTATTTTTGAACCCCACAGGCATGCAAGTTTGTGATTTATATCAATACTTCTGTTGCTTACCCATTGCCAACAATTCTACCACAAATTGTTTATAATTTTTGATATCCTCACTCCCCCCCACCCCCCACAATCTTCCTCTTTCTCATACCTTCTGGTTTTTCTTTTAACTTTCTCCATTTTGTTTTGAAAGAGCTAGATTTTCAAAAGTGCTATTCAACAGTACAAATACTTCTTTTTTTGGTAGACAAACTAGTGATGGCATCCTTACTGTAATCTCTTTGATTTCTGTAATTTCATTTGTTTACACACTTTGGTCAATAGTGACTAGGTAAATCATTAGGCTTAGGATTATTTTAAGAATTCCTTTTGTCTTATTTTCTTGAGTGCTTTAAGAAATGATTTTATCATAAGGTGATAACAGTCACATTTTGTCTCCCATTCAATGATATAATCATAGGTATAACTATTCTGTATATGAAAATGAATGTCTCATCAAATAGCTTACAATTTGCTTTTCATTTGTCTCCTGTATTTTTGTCCCAGTGTGTTTCAGTTCTGTGACTCCTCAACAGCTCTAGTCTAAATTTTCATATTATAAAGATCTCAAGACAGCTGTTGTATGAAATCTTTATAAATACAATCTGACCCTAACAAACAGGAGAAAATAGAAAGGACTGCTTACAGAGACCCTCCAAACATCTATTTAATCAGTGACAAGGAAAGACACAATTAATTTCAAAGAGAAGCAGGGACATAACAGCGCACTTTTGGGGACAAAACCTTCATGACATCCTCTGTCCTCTGCTGAATGCAGTTAAACATCCCCACTCACACAAAAATAGCTGTCTATAAAATGCCATCTGTGATGCTGAATGTTTTGGGGTGGGGGAGATGAAGAGAAATAATGTAAGGTAAACCAACATGTGGTAGACATCAGAAAAGCTGAGGCAGTCAGAAACGCCAGCTTTATCCACAAGTCCTATGGTATAAACAGCAATAACATTAACAATTACCCAAACAAAGAAAACATAAAGGAATCTTTCCCTAGACACAGAAGCAAAAATGTGTTCACCCAAATGTATTTCTGTCGTGTCTGGAAAAACAAGGCTGTTTAGCAGTGCTGTGATCATCACAAGTACCGTTTTCCTGGGAGGGAGAAGGTTATCTTTGTTTTCTTAGGTTATTGTACAGTGCACATTAGTGAGTAAAGCCTGTCCCCTTAGGTAAATACCAATCTCATCTTGTGTGCGTAAACATAGATTTAGGCATTTAAAAAGTTCATTTGTTCTCTAGTTAAATAGGGTGTTTGCTGTTCCTGTTGGTAGAGAGTGAAGAGAAGTATGCATTCAGGATCATGGGAGGCTCTGGATAAACAGAATGGGCAGCATGAAAATGCTTGTTTTGAAGGATCTATTTAGCATGAGCTTCCAAAAAATAGCCCTGGTTTGAATCAGACCAGAGCTTCTTATAAAGACAATGAGTTTGGTCTCTGGCTTCAAGGCTTTCATTTCTTACACATGTAAAACAGCATTGGTATTACGTTAGTAGTGGGGCTCACCCTTGAAGAGGTGTTAACGCTTAGGAGCAATTTATCTGACTTAATTTATATTTGAAAGTAATGAGCTACAGAAGTTCATTACCATGATTTTGAATCAAAAGGTCATACCTAGATGGCTAGAGGTAGTTTCCTGTGGGAATAGGATCAGAAGAAGTCTGTTGATGCCAGAAAGTGAGCCCAAAGAATTTAAAGAAGAGAGGGAATTTGAGAGTGTGTGTGTCTGTGTGTGGTTTTTTTTTTTTTTTATGTTTAAAAATGTTCTCAAAGATTTTTAGCAATGAAACTAGGGGCACTCAAGAATTAAAATGTGGTGCTAAAGTCATGAAAGGCAAACTTTTCGGTAAAAGAAATCTAAAGTTGAAAATAAACATGAAATTCTCGCTTTCTTTCCTTTGCATGCTTTTGAAATTCAGAGCACTGCTCTGGTGGACAAGAATATTAACAATTGGAATGCAAAACTGAGTTGGTATAATAAGAAATATCAAAACTCTCATTTTAGTAATCAGAGTCTGAGTCACAGAGGACAGCCCTGCTTGAAGCCCATTAACACATCATAATAACAACCACCTGGTGTAATGAAAACAAATGAATTCCAAAGAAATCGAAAATGTAAGATAGGGTCATTATCACACAAGCTAATGAGGACCAGACTTTACCTGTTGTCTTGGGTTCCAAGAAAATGTTTCAGTCCACCGAGGGCATTTTACACCAGGAAATATTTCATTCTCTTTTGGAATTTCTCCTTGGAACATGTTACAGAACTATTTTCTTGCCTTCAACCTTCTTGTTTTAGTTTAGCTCTGCTGAAATCTCTTTCTGCTGCTCATTACTTAATTTATAATTTTACAGAAAGCAAGGATGTGAGGGAGCTGGGAAAAAGAAGGGAAGAGATTAAACTGTTGGAGTTTAACACAAAATTCTTAAATGATCTGGAGAAAGGACTTTTATTTGTTTCATTCTATCCTTTATTTTAGAGTTTAGTCCTTGCTGCTGATAAACATTTCTGGACAGTATATTGGAACAGGATGAGCACGAGCTTTGGAATGCATGTGGCTTTCATTAACTCAGGATTCTAACCCATAATATGTGGTAAATAGTAGTAACCCATGCTTTAACTCCATGTGTGTTGTGACAATAGATTTGTGTACCTTCCTATGTATTTCTGCCCAGCTCCCAACACCATTGGTGGCTTAGGTCATTTCATATACGGACTACTTCAAAGGCTCCTTCCATTCTCTCCTTGTTCTCTTCTTTTTCAATTCAGCACAGCCTCCCCACTATGATGCAGGCATCTTCCTCACATTGCAATTCAGAGTTTGTCTTTCTTTCTTCTTCTGATCTATTGCCTGGGATTTTCCAGGCAATAGTACTGGAGTGGATTGCCATTTCCTTCTCTAGGGGATTTTCCCAACCCAGGGATCGAACCCAGGTCTCCTGCATTGTAGACAGACACTTTACCGCCTGAGCCACCAGGGAAGCACTCTGATCTATTACCCAACTGTTTCTCAACTGAAGGCAAATTCTCACTTATAGACATTTTCCCATTGTCTTTTTAGACTGAAATGTGGGTAAATTAGGTTATAAGTAATATATATTTCTTCTCATTTAGATGTCAGTTCCACTATTTTGTATGTGTGTGTGTGTGTAGTATGAGTTCTGTTTTAATATTCCCAGTGCAGAGATTGGGCTTCCTTGATGGCTCAGATGGTAAAGAATCCGCCTGGAATGGGGGAGACCTGGGTTTGATCACTGGGTTGGGAAGATCCCCTGGAGTAGGGCATAGCACCCCACTCCAATATTCTTGCCTGGAGAACCCCCACGGACAGAGGAGCCTGCAGGCTACAGTCCATGGGGTCACAAAAAGTTAGACACGATTGAGTGACTAAGCATAGCATAGCATAGCGTAGTGCCAAGATTAAGGCCTTAAACCTAGTGGTTCTTTAAAATGTCTTTGTAATAAATAGATGATAAAGGGATAAAAGTCATACAGAAACTCTAAAGTACCTATGAATGTTAGTTGTCTTCTTTACTGGTGTCTGGAATGTAGCGAGCATATGCTCCAAAAACATATGAATTCAAATTCTAATTCTCCCACTTGTTAAGTTTATGTTCATGGACAAGTTATGAAATGTCTCTCAAATTTAGTTTTCTTATCTACAAAATGGAGACAATAAAATCTTCCTGACAAAGTGAAAATGCCAACCTGTTAGAGATGTTGGCAGATACTGAATAGCGTATAGTGCCTAGTGTAGCACCCGGATCACAGTAGGGACTCAGTCCTCCTTCCTTCCATTACTAGACTAGCCTGTGGATAAATCTGGGAGACCATGAAATCTTTTCATAAGGCTAGCTAAAAATATGCTATGCATTTTGTTATAAGGTTGTGTTCTGGACTTACCTGTAATCAAGTTCTCCGTAAAGGCAACTGCACAATGAGATTTAAAACTGCAAAACAAAGATACCAACCCATTCACAATATATCCCATTGACTTACCACAGTGTCAAAAAAATTTCCAGCATTGACGGTTCAAAAATTCTTTGTTTTGCAAAAATACCCAGAAATAGAGATAATTAAAAGTGCTTTTGATATTTTAATGTTAAGAAATAGTGTAAAAGAATCTCAGAGTTGGAAGATACCCTAAATTCAGAAAGGCAACATATCTTACTTTTCTTTAAGATAGTTCCAGTTTATGCTGATCTTTCTGTGATACAGAAAAATATGTAACAGTTGATCATGGATTCTCTTTACACACTAGTCTGGGTGTGGATGATAAACTATATTGTCACTCTACCTAAAGATATTTGTTCAGTCTCTATCTCATGCTTGAGATCTCTGCAATAACCCTATCACATGGTTATCAGTTGGCTTGAATTATTTTTCTGACAGGGAACTTACTACCTCCTGAGGCAGCCAAATATGTTGTGGCTTGGTTCTGATAGGTCTTCCTTAAAATAAGCCAAATTAAGTCTGATTTTTGCTTCTACCCACTGGTTCTCACTATACCCTTGGGTTAAATAGAACAAGTCTAACGCTTCTCCCACATGACAGCCAGCTCTTCACATATCTGAAGACAGCAATCATGTCCTGCCTGAGGGTGCTTATTTCCTGGCTATGCATCCCAATTTCTTAGTTCAATTGTTGCTCGTATAACTTGGTATTAGAATTTTCTCACCATTCAGATTGCACTTCTCTGAATGTATTACAGTTTATCTTTATCTCTCTAAGTGAATAGCCCAGAACACAGCAACATAATATAACAGTGGTTTGACTGATACCAAGATAAACAAAACTGGGATTGCTGGCCATGGGTACTATACTTCTAGTAACAAAACCAAATATTCAATAGTTCTACTCACCACATCAAACTCTGTTTTTTTTTTTTTTTTTTTCCAGAACTTATTTTCTAAAAATGAAGCCAAGTTTCCTTTCATTCTAGGATTTGTGCTGTTGTATTTTGGTAATTGAGTGCAGTGTAAAGAGTGATCATCAAGGGAATAGTGCCTTGATAAGATAAGACTGGAAGCTAAATAAATGTCTATCAACAGAGGAATGGATAAAGGAAAAAAAGAAAAAAGAAGGGATGTCCAGAAGGGATGTTCTGAACATTTTATTCAAGGGTGGGATTGTAATAGAAGAACCAAATTCAATAAGAGATAAAAGTTTGGTATGGAGGACATTAGTTATACAAACCAATACTGCATATTCTCTTCCCTTTTCTGAGCTAATAGAGGACTCAATTTTACTGCTTTCTGTGCCATTGAGCATGGTCATTTTACTAGTAATGGCCAGTGGACTTCGATCAATGGTGATTCATATAATTTATAAGTTGATGCACCAAAGAGGAGGAATACAATTTTCTGTGTTTCCTTTCACTGCAAAGGAGAATTCTGAATCTTATGCTGAAGTTGAAATGTAATAATATTAATGCAGTCTGAAACTCCAAGCTACCATACTGGAATGTGGTCCACTGGAGAAGGGAATGGCAAACCACTTCAGTATTCTTGCCTTGAGAACCCCATGAACAGTATGAAAAAGCAAAATAATAGGATACTGAAAGAGGAACTCCCCAGGTCAGTAGGTGCCCAATAATCTACAGGAGATCAGTGGAGACATAAATCCAGAAAAAATGAAGGGAAGGAGCCAAAGCAAAAACAATACCCAGTTGTGGATGTGACTGGTGATAGAAGCAAGATCCAATGCTGTAAAAAGCAATATTGCATAGGAACCTGGAATGTCAGGTCCATGAATCAAGGCAAATTGGAAGTGGTCAAATAGGAGATGGTAGGAGTGAACATCGATATTCTAGGAATCAGCGAACTAAAATGGACTGGAATGGGTGAATTTAACTCAGATGACCATTATATCTACTACTGTGGGCAAGAATCCCTTAGAAGAAATGGAGTAGCCATCATGGTCAACAAAGGAGTCCAAAATGTAGTACATGGATGCAATCTCAAAAATGACAGAATGATCTCTGTTCGTTTCCAAGGCAAACCATTCAATATCACGGTGATCCAAGTCTATGCCCCAACCAGTAATGCTGAAGAAGCTGGAGTTGAACGGTTCTATGAAGACCTACAAGACCTTTTAGAACTAACACCCAAAAAAGATGTCCTTTTCATTATAGGGGACTGGAATGCAAAAGAAGTCAAGAAACACCTGGTGTAACAGGCAAATTTGGCCTTGGAGTACGGAATGAAGCAGGGCAAAGACTAATAGAGTTTTGCCAAGAAAATGCACTAGTCATAGCAAACACCCTCTTCCAACAACACAAGAGAAGACTCTACACATAGACATCACCAGATGGTCAACATCAAAATCAGATTGATGATATTCTTTGAAGCCAAAGATGGAGAAGCTCTATACAGTCAGCAAAAACAAGACCGGGAGCTGACTGTGGCTCAGATCATGAACTCCTTATTGACAAATTCAGACTCAAATTGAAGGAAGTAGGGAAAACTACTATACCATTCAGGTATGACCTAAATCAAATCCCTTATGATTATACAGTTGAAGTTAGAAATAGATTAAAGGGATAGATCTGATAGAATACCTGATGAACTATGGACAGAGGTTTCTGACATTGTAGAGGAGACAGGGATGAAGACCATCTCCATGGAAAAGAAATGCAAAAAAGCAAAATGGTTGTCTGAGGAAGCCTTAGAAATAGCTGGGAAGAGAAGAGAAGTGAAAAGCAAGGGAGAAAAGGAAAGATATAAGCATATGAATGCAGAGTTTCAAAGAATAACAAGAAGAGATAAGAAAGCCTTCCTCAGTGAACAATGCAAAGAAATAGAGGAAAACAACAGAATGGGAAAGACTAGAGATGTCTGCAAGAGAACGACAGACTGGTTCCAAATAGGAAAAGGAGTTCGTCAAGGCTGTATATTGTAACTCTGTTTATTTAACTTATATGCAGAGTACATCATGAGAAACGCT
The DNA here is from genome assembly GCF_003369695.1 of Bos indicus x Bos taurus. Lineage (NCBI taxonomy): Eukaryota > Metazoa > Chordata > Mammalia > Artiodactyla > Bovidae > Bos > Bos indicus x Bos taurus. The sequence goes on along the minus strand of NC_040078.1, from coordinate 65,406,510 downwards.
GTACTGGAAGAAACACAAACTGGAATCAAGATTGCTGGGAGAAACATCAATAACCTCAGATATGCAGATGACACCACCCTTATGGCAGAAAGAGAAGAGGAACTCAAAAGCCTCTTGATGAAAGTGAAAGAGGAGAGTGAAAAAGTTGGCTTAAAGCTCAACATTCAGAAAATGAAGATCATGGCATCTGGTCCCACCACTTCATGGGAAATAGATGGGAAAACAGTGGAAACAGTGTCAGACTTTATTTTTCTGGGCTCCAAAATCACTACAGATGGTGACTGCAGCCATGAAATTAAAAGACGCCTGCTCTTTGGAAGGAAAGTTATGACCAATCTAGACAGCATATTCAAAAGAAGAGACGTAACTTTGCCAACAAAGTTTCGTCTAGTCAAGGCTATGGTTTTTCCTGTGGTCATGTATGGATGTGAGAGTTGGACTGTGAAGAAGGCTGAGCACCAAAGAATTGATGCTTTTGAATTGTGGTGTTGGAGAAGACTCTTGAGAATCCCTTGGACTGCAAGGAGATCCAACCAGTCCATTCTGAAGGAGATGAGCCCTGGGATTTCTTTGGAAGGAATGATGTTGAAGCTGAAACTCCAGTACTTTGGCCACCTCATGCGAAGAGTTGACTCATTGGAAAAGACTCTGATGCTGGGAGAGATTGGGGGCAGGAGTAGAAGGGGATGACAGAGGATGAGATGGCTGGATGGCATCACCGACTCGATGGATGTGAGTCTCAGTGAACTCTGGGAGTTGGTGATGGACAGGGAGGCCTGGCGTGCTGTGATTCATGGGGTCGCAAAGAGTCGGACACGACTGAGTGACTGATCTGATCTGAAGGGAAAATTTCATGCAAAGATGGCTTGATAAAGGACAGAAATGATATGAACCTAACAGAACCAGAACGTTTTCAGAAGAGATGGCAAGAATACACAGAAGAACTATACAAAAAAATCTTCCTGACCCAGATAATCACCATGGTGTGATCACTCACCTAGAGCCAGACCTCCTGGAATGTGAAGTCAAGTGGGCCTTAGAAAGCATCACTACGAACAAAGCTAGTGGAGGTGATAGAATTCCAGTTGAGCTATTTCAAATCCTGAAAGATGATGCTGTGAAAGTGCTGCACTCAATATGCCAGCAAATTTGGAAAACTCAGTAGTGGCCACAGGACTGGAGAAGATCAGTTTTCATTCCAATCCCAAAGAAAGGAAGTGCCAATGAATGTTCAAACTACTGCACAATTGCACTCATCACACACACTAGTAAAGTAATGCTCAAAAGTCTCCAAGCCATGCTTCAGCAATACATGAACTGTGAACTTCCAAATGTTCAAGCTGGTTTTAGAAAAGGCAGAGGAACCAGAGATCAAATTGCCATCATCTGCTGGATCATCGAAAAAGCAAGAGAGTTCCAGAAAACCATCTATTTCTGCTTTATTGACTATGCCAAAGCCTTTGACTGTGTGGATCACACAATAAACTGTGGAAAATTCTGAAAGATATGGGAATACCAGACCACCTGACCTGCCTCTTGAGAAACCTATATTCAGGTCAGGAAGCAACAGTTAGAACTGGACATGGAACAACAGACTGGTTCCAAATAGGAAAAGGAGTACATCAAGGCTGTATATTGTAACCCTGCTTATTTAATTTATATGCAGAGTACATCATGAGAAATGCTGGACTGTAAGAAACACAAGCTGGAATCAAGATTGCCGGGAGAAATATCAATAACCTCAGATATGCAGATGAAACCACCCTTATGGCAGAAATTGAAGAGGAACTAAAAAGCCTCTTGATGAATGTTAGAGAGGAGAGTCAAAAAGTGGGATTAAAGCTCAACATTCAGAAAACGAAGATCATGGCATCTGGTCCCGTCACTTCATGGGAAATAGATGGGGAAACAGTGGAAACAGTGGCTGATTTTATTTTTTGGGGCTTCAAAATCGCTGCAGATGGTGATTGCAGCCATGAAATTAAAAGACTCTTACTCCTTGGAAGGAGAGTTATGACCAACCTAGATAGCATATTCAAAAGCAGAGACATTACTTTGCCAACAAAGGTCCGTCTAGTCAAGGCTATGGTTTTTCCAATGGTCATGTATGGATGTGAGAGTTGGCCTGTGAAGAAAGCTGAGCTCTGAAGCATTGATGCTTTTGAACTGTGGTGTTGGAGAAGACTCTTGAGAGTCTTTTGGACTGCAAGGAGATCCAACCAGTCCATTCTGAAGGAGATAAGCCCTGGCTGTTCTTTGAAAGGAATGATGCTGAAGCTGAAAGTCCAGTACTTTGGCCACTTCATGTGAAGAGTTGACTCATCAGGAAAGACTCTGATGCTGGGAGGGATTGGGGGCAGGAGGAGAAGAGGACAACAGAGGATGAGATGGCTGGATGGAATCACCGACTCAACGGATATGAGTTTGGGTAATCTCCAGGAGTTGGTGATAGACAGGGAGGCCTGGCAAGCTGCGATTCATGGGGTTGCAAAAAGTCAGACACGACTGAGTGACTGAACTGAACTGAACCACATGGGAATAGCCACCATGGAGTGTCATCAACTTTCATATTTTCTAAAACCTGCTCTGACTGTGTCTCAAAGAAAAGTTTGAGTCTATAATCATGCAAGAGCTAGTTAACAAATGATTTAAGACTCCATTTAATGAACACTTTCTTTGTCCTAACCATTGTGCTGAGTAGTATCCATAATTTTTATCTTTCTATCTTTCCAAAGATCATAAGGGTTAATATTGGTTCTTAAATATGGATGGAGAATAATCTACCTCTCAAGGTGTTACCTGGTTCATTTCTAAATATAGGTCTTTATGGTTCTAAGATCTGTGTTTTTGCTACATTATAATGCTTCTCTTACTACATGTTTAGGTCTTTATTGTAAAGTGAAATACGATTCAGTTCAGTTCAGTTCAGTCACAAAGTCGTGTCCAGCTCTTTGCGACCCCATGAACAGCAGCACACCAGGACTCCCTGTCCATCACCAGCTCCCGGAGTTCACTCAAACTCATGTCCATTGAGTCGGTGATACCATCCAACCATCTCATCCTCTGTTGTCCCCTTCTCCTCTTGCCCTCAATCTTTCCCAGCATCAGGGTCTTTTCAAATGAGTTAGCTCTTCGCATTAGGTGGCCAAAGTATTGGAGTTTTAGCTTCAACATCAGTTCTTCCAATGAATACTCAGGATGGATCTCCTTTAGGATGGACTGGTTGGATCTCCTTGAAGTCCAAGGGACTCTCAAGAGTCTTCTCCAACACCACAGTTCAAAAGCATCAGTTCTTTGGCACTAAGCTTTTTTATAGTCCAACTCCCTTATCCATACGTGACTACTGGAAAAACCATAGCCTTGGCTAGACAGACCTTTGTTAACAAAGTAATATCTCTGCTTTTGAATATGCTATCTAGGTTGGTCATAACTTTCCTTCCAAGGAGTAAGCATCTTTCAATGTCATGGCTGCAGTCACCATCTGCAGTGATTTTGGAGCCCAAAAAATAAAGTCAGCCACTGTTTCCACTGTTTCTCCATCTATTTCCCATGAAGTGATGGGACCAGATGCCATGATCTCAGTTTTCTGAATGTTGAGCTTTAAGCCAATTTTTTCACTCTCCTCTTTCACTTTCATCAAAAGGCTCTTTAGTTTTCTTCACTTTCTGCCATAAGAGTGGTGTCATCACCATATCTGAGGTTATTGATATTTCTCCCAGCAATCTTCATTCCAGCTTGTGCTTCTTCCAGCCCTGTGTTTCTCATGATATACTCTGCATATAAGTTAAATAAGCAGGGTTACAATATACAGACTTGGTGTACTCCTTTTCCTATTTGGAAACAGTCTGTTGTTCCATGTCCAGTTCTAATTGTTGCTTCCTGACTTGCATACAGGTTTCTCAAGAGGCAAGTCAGGTGGTCTGGTATTCCCATAACTTTCATAATTTTCCACAGTTTATTGTGTGATCCACACAGTCAAAGACTTTGGCATAGTCCATAAAGCAGAAATAGATGTTTTTCTGGAACTTTCATGCTTTTTCGATGATCCAGAGGATGTTGCCAATTTGATCCCTGGTTCCTCTGACTTTTCTAAAATCAGCTTGAACATCTGGAAGTTCACAGTTCACGTATTGCTGAAGCCTGGCTTGGAGAATTTTGAGCATTACTTTACTAGCGTGTGAGGTGAGTGCAATTGTGTGGTAGTTTGAGCATTCTTTGGCGTTGCGTTTTTTGGGATTGGAATGACAGCTGACCTTTTCCAGTCCTGTGGCCACTGCTGAGTTTTCCAAATTTGCTGGCATATTGAGTGCAGCACTTCACAGCATCATCTTTTAGGATTTGAAATAGCTCAACTGGAATTCCATCACCTCTACTCTCTTTGTTCGTAGTGGTGCTTCCTAAGGCCCACTTGACTTCACATTTCAGGATGTCTGGCTCTAGGTGAGTGATCAATTCATCATGATTATCTGGGTCGTGAAGATCTTTTGTTTTCCATTTAAAAGAACATATGCTAATAATTCATTCAACCATTCAACCTTTCTTCAATAAGCTTTAAGCAATGATTTTAAACTAAGCATAGATACTAGATATTAAGTAGATTAAGACAGAGCCATTGCCCTTATTCTTTCTTTTCAAAGTGAAAGTGAAAGTTGCCCAGTTGTGTCCTATTGTTTGTGACCTCATGGACTATACAGTCCATGGAGTTCTCCATGCCAGAACACCGGGATGGGTACCTTTCCTTTCTTCAGGGGATTTTCCCAATCCGTTGATCAAACCCATGTCTCCCTCACTGCAGGTGGATTTTTTACCAGTTGAGCCACAGGGAAGGCCCAAGAATACTGGAGTGGGTAGCCTATCCCTTCTCCAGTAGATGTTCCTGACCCAGGAATCTAACTGGGGTCTGTGCAATGCAGGGAGATTCTTTACCAACTGAGTTATCAGGGAAGCCCCAATTCTTCTCCGTATGTCCTTCCAGGGAAATGAGGTCAGTTAGTGTAACTCTGAGTCTCTTAAGTTTTTTTCACTTGTTATGTTTCCAGGAAGGTGGAATGATGCAACTGATCTGTTAATCTGGGAAAAATAACTAAATTTTTTAGACTTATTCCACCTTTCTTCTTTTAAGAGGAAACCTGACTTTTGTGAAGTCATTTTCTCCTCTGCTCTTCTTTCCTGTGTAAATTTCCTCCATTTGGGAAGGCCTATTCCAGTTCAGTGTTGCCTGTGACTGGGTTTGCAAATCTTTCTGATTTTGGAGTTCAGTGACCAAGCTCATTTGGCTCCCACATTAGTCAAACTTCTTCAGTATAACTTCTATCATAGTAAACACTATTTTTGCCTCTATGTTGCTGTTGTTGTTCAGTCACTAAGCCGTATCTGACCTTTTGCAGCCCCATGAACTGCAACACACCAGGCTTTCCTGTCTTTCACTGTCTCTTGGAGTTTGCTCAAACTCGTGTCCATTGAGTCAGTGATACAATCCAGTCATCTTATACTCTGTTACCTTCTTCTCCCCATGCCTTCAATCTTTTCCAGCACTAGGGTCTTTTCCAATGAATTGACTCTTTACATCAGGTGGCCAAAGTATTGGCACTTCAGCATTATTTCTATTGATGTATAACAAATTACCATAAATTTAAAACTGTAAAAAAAACTCATTTATTTTCCCATAGTTTCTGTGAATGAAAAGCCTAGGTGTGGTATGGTGGGATTGTCTGCTAGGCTGAAATCCAGACGTTGGCCTGTATTGCAGTTCTCACTTGCACTTGGAGTTCTCAACCACACTACTGGGTTTTAGGGAGAATTCTTTTCCTTCTGCTGGAGAAGGAAGTGGCAATCCACTCCAGTACTATTGCCTGGAAAATCCCATGGACAGAGGAGCCTGGTAGGCTACAGGCCATGGAGTCGCAAAGAGTCGGACACGACTGAGTGACTTCACTTCACTTCACTTCACTTTTCCTTCTGCTAGGATGGAGTTCTTTGTTTCCAAAGAACAGCTGGGTGTTGCTTTCAGCATCTAGAGCTGACCCACATTTCCTTACCATAGGATCCTCTTCATCTTCATGTCAGCAGTTACAAATTGAATCCTCCATGTACTTTGAATCTCTTTTCTGTGACCAGCCAGAGAAAACTCTGTGCTTTTACAGGGCTCATTTGATTATGTAATGCCCACCTAGATAATCTTTCTAATAATTTCTCCTGAGCTATATAATAAAACCTAATCACAGGAGTAAAATCCATCATATTTCATCCCAGAGAAGATGCTGGAGACCTGGGTTTGATTCCTGGGTTGGGAAGATCCCCTGGAGAAGAGAAAGGCTACCCACTCCAGTATTCTGGCCTAGAGAACCCCATGGACTCTATAGTCCATGGGGTTGCAAAGAGTCGGACACAACTGAATGACTTTCACTTCACTTCACAGAGGGAAAGGCAAGAAATCTTGAGGGGTATCTTAGAATTCTGCCTTCTGCAGCCTCCATCTTTATATTTTACCCGATTTCTCAAATTGTCAAAAAGTGACATAAGAGAGACTGTAGTTGTTCAGTGGCTAAGTCATATCTGACTGTTTGTGACCCCATGGACTGCAGCACACAGACTTCCCTGTCCTTTACCATCTCCTGGAGTTTGCTCAAACTCATGTCCATTGATTCAATGATGCCATCTAATTGTCTCATCCTCTGCCACCCACTTCTCCTCTTGCCCTCAATCTTTCCCAGCATCAGAGTCTTTTCCAATCAGTCGGTTCTTCGCATCAGGTGGCCGAAATATTAGAACTTCAGCTTCACCATCAGTCCTTCCAATGTATATTCAAGGTTGATATCCTTTAGTGTTGACTGTCTTGATCTGCTTGCTAAGGGACTCTCAAGAGTCTTCTCCAGCACCACAGTTTGAAAGTATCACTTCTTTGGCACTCAGCCTTTTTTTATGGTCCAACCCTTACATCCGTGCATGACTACTGAAAAACCATTGCTATATGGACCTTTGTCAGCAAAGTGATGTTTCCGCTTTTTAATACACTGTCTGGGTTTGTCATAACTCTCCTTCCAAGAAGCAAGAGTCTTTTTCATTTATTGGAAACTCAACATCTCCAATATTTTCTTCCTTGTCTTTTCTCAACTGTGTGTGTGTGTGTGTGTGTATGTGCATGCTTAATAGGTTCCTTAACAGAAAGTTTACTGTGACTCTCTTTACCCAGACTCTGCTTTCCTATTTTCAAGAAAAAATTATTCAAATAGTTTTCTGAGAGTTACATTTTGGAATTTAAGGAACTTGGAAATGAATTTCTTCATATTATCTATATATTTATTATATTCAAAGACTATGAATAAAAGAACACACCAGGCTATGTACAAACTTATAATTTTAGGCCTGGCAGGTTAGTTAAGGAAAAGCCATGATTTACTTCACCAAGAAGTCCTATAATAGATAACTAGAGCTACTTAAGAATAATTCTCTTGGATCTTTACAGTGCAGTCTCATTTTGCATATAGAAAAGTTGTCAAAAAAAAAATGTTGTGGCTAGTCAGAAGTAAGAAAAGACAATGATAAATAGAAATGCATTTTGCTTTATAATGACTTTCCTTTTCACTGGAAGAAAGCAACATTTTAATAACTGCATTTGGCTTTCCTTGTCGCTCAGCTGGTAAAGAATCCACCTGCAGTATGGGAGACCTGGTTTTGATGCCTGGGTTGGGAAGATCCCCTAGAGAAGGGAAAGGCTACCCACTTCAGTATTCTGGCTAGAGAATTCTATAGACTGTATAGTCCATGGGGTTGCAAAAGTCAGACATGACAGTGATTTCAAGTTGTATAAGATGCTTGCTATGAAGAGTTTAAATAAAAACAGAAACAGAACTCTCTTTGTTTATAATGATTATCCATTCATCTAAACTTTAGCAACCAGTGAGGTACTATCTAAAAATATTTTCATCTATTTAAGGTAGGTATTACTGGTTGGAGGGAAATTTGGTAGCCAATATGATTCTTCTTTATCATTTAAGCCCATAGTATAATAAGTGATAACATTAAATGGTCAAAATATATGATTCTCCTGTAAAAACACTTGCATAAGAAAAAATGAATGATCCTGGCAAGCCAACTGGAAATACATGTATATCAGTGGAGCTCATAGTAATTTCAGAAATCTCTTGCTTCGGGGGAGTGAAGCAGTATCCATGATTACTAAATTGCATACACATGCCAAATAGTGAGCTGGCAAATCACTGCCAAGGTTGAGTGACGTATTTGATAACTGGAAAGCACACAGACATAAAATCAAAGCTAACACAGAAGTCCTTTTTTTCTCCAGACTTATTGCAAAGAAATGGAGACTTGGTCTCTTTTTCGTGTCCTCTGGGTTGATGTTTAAGAATCACAGTGATTTCAGCCAGCAGATCTCGTCACAGTTCCTGGATTGATTCTTCATGGCTGTGTCTCCTCTGTTCTGTAATGCTGGTCATGCTGCAGCGCAGAGCATGCCGTGCTTGCCACTGACAACGTGGTCCTAGAGCACTGGCTTCACTCCGGTATTAACACAATCATTTCTGGTACTGCAGGGAAATTGTGCTACCTCTTTATGCTGGATGAAGTGTCTTAAATAGGCATTTAATTTATTCATTGTAACAGTTGCTTTTGTTGAATAAATACCAACTGCTTATTAAAAACCTATTTATTGAAGATGAGCAGCTATATCATAGACACATATCAAATTTATGGTTACTAAATCTCACTTAATATCCTTTGAATATTCTATTGGTTTTTAACATTCTGTACCAAAATGATTGTATTTATTCTAACCCTTCAAATAAAAATAGCTGCTATTGAATAAATATGGATTTTTTCCCCCTCTCAGGCTTATTTACACAATGGTAAAAACTATGTAATAGTTATCTACTCTATCTTATTCTTAGTAGTTCAATTTTTCAATGTGTGTTTTTAATATTCAAATGATTTATGATCAACAGAGATTAAGCATCTTATTAAAACTAAATTAAAAATGTGAGATATTTGTGACATTCCTTGTAATATGTTACCCCAAATTCTTCTTAATCTAGTAACTCTCTTGGGAAGAAGCTGAAACTGTGTTACCAAAAAAAAAAAAAAAGAAAGAAAGCAGAAAGATTATTTAACTTGCTCCAGAACAAAGTCATGTAAAAGAACTAAACTCTCTGGGCAGTGATCCAATTTACAAATTAGTAGCTAGAATTCTCACTCAAGAAAAAATGTACGAGATGTGCTATGCTCTCATTCAAGAAGCTGATAGCAATTCTACATGCCTCCACTATACAGATGAATAACAATTAATTTTTTTCCAGAATGCAACAGTGGTATTATTATTATTATTTTGCATTGTTGGTTTTGACATGAAGACAGTCTGTTTTCTTTCATATGGCAGCTGACATTTCTAGGCTTTACATTGTCAGAGGAGGCAACCTAAGATGTATCCTTTCCTATACCTACTTGTGGTCTATGCAATGAGACTTCTGTAATCTGAATTGTTTTTCACTGATTTCTTGCATGTGCTCATTGAAGAAAAATGTTAGAGTTGAGTTTTTTTTTTTTTTTTTAGTCCATCTTATGGCTTCCTTTTTAGAAGAGTTGTAAGAACGAACTACACAATTTATAAACATAGAATGTATAGATTCCAGCTGTTGGAAACTATGTTGTCTTTTCGGAAAGTGTTTTAAGATCTCAAGGAATTAACTTTCTATGCAAGATTGGCATTTTAGTGTGGGAATTGGAATTGAATTACTAACAGGAAACAAGATATTTAGGGTAAGAATAATCAGGTTAGTACATAGTACTATCTGGTCACCATAATAACTCCAGTGAGGGTAACTAGAGTAATGCCCATTGGGCATTAGAATATTTTCATGAGGTCATTTAACAATAAAGATGTTATTCTGCATATTGCTGTAAATTCTTTTGATACAATTTATTTTATTACTGAGAGATTTGATTGGATCCTCTTTTGTGAAAGTCGTGAAAAGCTTGTTATTTTTTCCCTATTTTCTTCTGACTTTCCTGGTTATTACCTTCTCTAAACAACGGACAGCATTGTCTGGGGAGTTGAGTTTTCCCTGGCAAACCATTTTACAGAGGTCAGTAGAGCAAAGGATTATCCCTGATTGGTTAGGTAGAAGCTAACCTAGACACTTTTAAAGAGCCATCCATTTCTTTTGCTTTTTGTGCATTCACTTATAATCAATGGGATGTAAAGATTACATTCCCGTGTCTATTCACAAGTCCCTTTTTCTTTGCATTAGTATTGATTTAAGTCGTGAGTCTATGTAACCATTAAAGGCATCATTGTATTTCCAAATTTTGCTTTCAAAGAAATCTGGAGTGTCCTTTTTAGAACTAAGAGAACATATGGGTCTATTTCTCTTAAATCATACTGGATTGGATTCCTGTTGGGAAAACCACAATTGGGTAGTTATCTATACATTACAAAATTGTCTGATGGTGATTTTGAACAAGCAGAATGAATTTAAATTTTGAAATAAAAATTATAACAGAAATAATATTATGGTTATTAATTATAATAGCCAGGCCTAACTGGGAGCACACATAAATTGCATTGTTTAATCCTTAGATCAAAGCAGCTGTATCCCATTTATTAATAAGGAAATCTGACACTTAGACCAATTAAGTATCTTATGCAAAATCACACCAATATTAAGTGTTGACTTTGCTGCTGCTGCTGCTAAGTCACTTCAGTCGTGTCTGATTTTGTGTGACCCCATAGACGTCAGCCCACCAGGCTTCCCCGTCCCTGGGATTCTCAGGCAAGAACACTGGAGTGGGTTGCCATTTCCTTCTCCAATGCCTGAAAGTGAAAAGTGAAAGTGAAGTCGCTCAGTCATGTCCGACTCTTAGCGACCCCATGGACTGCAGCCCACCAGGCTCCTCCGTCCATGGGATTTTCTAGGCAAGAGTACTGGAGTGGGGTGCCATTGCCTTCTCCGGTTGACCTTGCTATTAAGAACCAAGTATGTGTGACACCAAAGACTTTTATCCATTTTGTTATGCTACTATTAATGCTTTAAAATGCTTTATTAATGTTCAGAAAATATAGTTCATTTCATATGATAATAAAAATTGGAGACCACTTTTCCGGTTTGGTACTCAGTGTCTCTTGGTAATTTGGCCTTTGTCCAGCTACCCTGAAGCACTGACCCTAGAATAAATTACTGAATTGTTTTCAATAAAATAAATTTTAGCATAGCAGATATAATATTTATTACATTGGGGAAAAGCACAATATCTTGTTTCTCTTTCTGCTACTATGTCTTTTCTGTTTGTTTGATTCCCTAGTGCCTAAACTTGCACTCCACACAGAAAGGGCTCAAATGTTCACAGAAAAAGGAAGGAAGGGAAGAAGGGAGAAAAGGAAGAGAGGTTTGGAAGAGGAAGGAAGGGAGGAGAAAAAGCAAAAAGAATAATGAATAGTATATGGGACAGTTGCTCCCTAGAGTGTACTTTAGCTCTTGAGGATTATTTGAATATATGACTTTATTGATTATGTGTACTTGACTTTAGAAATGTGTATAAAAAATTAGTAGAAACAGATTTTAAAATAAAAGTGTTACTGCCTCCTGTCAAATATGTCTTTGATATTGCCAGAGAAACACATTTAGAGTGTTTCTAACTTAGAAAATAAGTTTCTAACTTATTTTAATTGAATATTTACTCCCTACTTGGCACAAATTCATCTACTAATAGGTCCAATAATTACATGAACGCATGTGTTAAATTGACATGAATAGTTCCATTATTGGGGGAAAAAAGGACAAGAATCTACAATACTCTGCATCATTTAATACTATACAATAATTTGGCCGATGAATTGATGCTTTTGAACTGTGGTGTTGGAGAAGACTCTTGAGATTCCCTTGGACTGCAAGGAGATCCAAACAGTCCATCCTAAAGAAGATCAGTCCTGGATGTTCATTGGAAGGACTGATGCTGAAGCTGAAACTCCAATACTTTGACCACCTGATGTGAAGAGCTGACTCATTTGAAAAGACCCTGATGCTGGGAATGATTGAGGGCAGGAGGAGAAGGGGACGACAGAGGATGAGATGGCTGGATGGCATCACCGACTCAATGGACACGGGTTTAGGTAGTTGGTGATGGACAGGGAGGCCTGGCGTGCTGCTGTTCAGGGGGTCGCAAAGAGTTGAACATGACTGAGCGACTGAACTGTAACTGTAATAATTTGGAAGTGATAGCATAAGAGACTGAACCAATGAAATGCCTGTATACTAACAATCAGACTTTGTATCAAATGCATTTAAAATTCTGGTAACAAAGGACATGAACAAGGCAAGAAGTCCTTCTTATGTTTTGGGCAAAAGAGAAGTAAGTTCTGAAACAAACAGATGAAAAATATACAGGGTGTGAATTTATTTAGGAAGTACACCTGTAACTCAAAGTTTGACATGTCATCTAATAAATTTGATCATATTTTCTCTTTTTTTCTGAACCAGATGGGCCCTCCTTAATTAATATGAACACATGGTTCCAAAGAGTTCATAGTTGTCTCCCCACGGCCCAGCTGTGCCACAGATGATTCTCACTTCTGGGAGACTATATTGTCTTCCTGCTATAACCAGAACCTTCCAAACAACTTTCATTGAGACTTGGTCTCCTTTTTCCTTAGACTAATTATCTTTCCAAAATAATCAGAATTGTAATTTAAATATTACAGTACATAATTAACCACACTGGTTGACAGAGAATGAGAAATTGTGGCTCTAGGCAAGCATCAAAGTTAATATGTACAATCGGGAATACATCTTGTGGTGTAGGAGGAGTGTCATCTGGCTAGTATGCATGGAGAAGCAGAGGAGCAGAGCTGAGTGGCCCGAGCCTCCTCTGACCATGGGCTGCCTTGGGTAAGGCTTCTGAAATCCCAAGCACAGTCAGCCTACTCTTGCTTATTTCTGATGTATTGTTTTTCTATTTTTCTAGGTTAAGTTTAACTGCAGCTCCCCAATGACCGTCTCTTTCATCCTCTTCAAAGTCTCTGGCTCCTTTTAAGTGTCTGCATTTGTAAGTATTTATTGCTCTTATTGTATCTGACCTGGCTTCGGGACCAGTGGTGAAGGGTTCTCAGCCTGGCTGTCTCCAAGGAATAGTCTAGAAAAGTGACATGGCTGTGAACTCTGAGCCTTTATGTACTGGAAATAAGAGAAGGAAGGGGAAATGGCAAATAAGCTGTAATTAGGTCCCCGTGGGCTGCAGGACCAAGAATCATCTTCAAGCTGCTGAATCATGAGACAAAGTTAATCCGTGAGAGACGGGAATAGGTACCCCAAGAACAACAGGGAGATTCTCTCTGGTTTTCACCCAAACCAGGACTTATCAAAGTTTCTGTGATATTGCTAATTTTCAATAACATTTAGCTAAAAAAATTTTACCAGAGCTATGCCAAAATGATGGCTCTCAGTCATCACCAGGACTTGCGTCCTAAAATGAATGCTAAATAAAAATATATCATTTCTTATTCATCTCTTAGGAGAATGAAAAGCAATGTCAAGCTGGTTCTCCATAAGAAGCAAAAGGAATCAGCTGATGTATAATTTGAAGAAAAGAGGAAAATGAAACAAGAGAAAAAAATAGTAAATTAGTGATGATTTGACAATCAAGTAAAGCCTTTTGGTTGGCTTCATTGTTAGCTTTGTGAACTTGATGATAACCTTTGGCCCATATTTGGAGTTTCCCTGCTGATACAGCATGCTCACCCTTATTCTCCCATCCTTTTTGGTTGTTGTTGTTATTTTGTTATTCCCTTGGGTTCCATTGTTGTTGTTTTTGTCTCATGAAAGGGCACACTGTAATGGATCCACTCACAGGATTTTTTAATTGGGTCCATTGCTTCTGCCATGAGAGGAGAGCTGAGTGCCAGCATTTTTCCTTGAGATCTTTGCACCTTTACTGACAATGAAAGATAATGACTCTGGCAGCTATATTCTAATAAGGTCTTCCCCTTAATGACCTTTGAGGGTAAATTAGAAAAAATGGCTATAGTTGGTGTTTCTTGATTGGGTCAATTTTTCTTGCTCAGAGGATGTAAATGCTAGCATCATCCAATTAGATGCAACCTCTTCCTTAGAAATTGAATACTTTTATGTAGATTTAACCTTAAACTGCATAGAAATGTGGATGGTTGCATCTGAGTATACCCAAGTCTGATAGTAAGCTGAGCTGATAATGAAAACAACCATGTGTTACATTTTCCTTTGATTACAAGTGACATTAACTATCACTTTTCTTCCAATATTATCTCAAAATTAAGATTTGTTTAGTACTCAGAAAACACTCATTTATCCTTGTTTTTTAAACATGAACAATTATAATAGATGACTATTTTTTCCAGTATTTAGTAACCAATTTGATAGACAATTAAATTATGCACAAGAAGGTCAATCAACTTTTAATGTGAAACAGTATTGTTGATTTCATTCTATATGTATTTTATGCTACTATTAAATATGCCAATTAGAAGTTTATGTATATTAAAATACCTATACCCACTTGCACCCATGGATATTAAACAATTAACCCACTTTTCATGGGTAATCAACCCACAATAATTTGGTTTGGGTGTTCATTACCCAGATTAATTCAAATAAAAAAGTGAGGCAGTGAGGCAGAAATTGGATAAGTGGATACTATCTAATCCCAACTGTCTTAATTTTCCATAGGGATGTCTGAATTGGATTTTGACAAACTACCTCTCTTCATCACAACCCCTCTGATCAAATACAATGTGATTTTTCTCTATTTCTTAAAATAAATTATTTTTCCATAAATTGTGTGGAGTTTGTAGTCTTCACAACAATTCTCAAGGACTAAAAGTTATAAAAATTTTCCAAACACCTCCAAAAAACCATTACACAATTAAATTTATTTCTATTTACATATGTATTTCTATATGCATGCACAAAAACAATAAACATAAAACATATACTAGAAGCTTCTTAGAGTTATAATTAATTGATTTTAGATTCTTAGAAAAATTGTGAATTTTGATGCTTCTCCCTGTTTTTATAGATCCCAGCTATTGATGGTTAATCAATGACCAAAAAAGCTAAAAAAAAAAAAATATGTCACCACAGGGTATCAGATTCATTTTATAATTCAATTCTACTCAAAAGACCAACACATCTCTACCTTCTAGTAATAATATCTAGGAAGATTGGGTTTTTACATCTATTTGGATCTATCCATATGTAAACAAACATATACTTAAAAGTAGCCTAAATAGTCAACACTATGAGGATGTTTATGTTTCTGTATGTCTGTGTTATGTAAGCATTCATTTAAAATAATCTCTATAAAATTATTTAATAATATGGACAATGCTTATACATTATGCCAATAGTTTTCAAACCTGGTTGCATGTTACAATCAATGAAGGAGCTCTTGAAAAATTAAATATGGCTAACCTCAACCTCTAGGGATTCTGATTTAATTGGTCTTGAGTGGGATATGAGCAGGATTGTACTTTAAAATGTCAGTAGGCTGCTAATTTTCCTCAATAACCAGAATTTGAGTTGTATAGCATTTGTTGTTGTTTAGTTACTAAGTCGTGTCCAATTTTTTGTGACACCATGGACTGTAGCCTGCCAGTCTCCTCTGTCCATGGGGTTATGCAGGCAAGAATACTGGAGTGGACTGACATTTCCTTCTCCAGGGGATCTTCCTTCTCCAGGAATGGAACCTGTATCTCCTGCATTGGCAGGCAGATTCTTTACTGCTGAGCCATCAGGGAAGCCACTAAAAATATAATCCATGTTAAAAAATCCATGTTGAGAATGAAAAGGAGATATAGAAAGAAAGAAATTATTTAAAAAAATCTGTTGTTGGGTTTATGTGATATAAGTTTGGATGATATTTATTTTATCTTGTTATATTTACACATTATGTATATTTTTGATGATCTTATAATTATTTAAAGTGAAATTAAAGACAAATAATAAAAATATTTAAAATACATATTTTAGAAAGCAAAATCTTAGAGGTATATGCTTAGGACAAATTGTAGCCAATATATTGAGATAAAGATAAAGTTTATACTGTATTTGACAGTATAAACTTCCTTCCACACATGCATGAAATCTAACACAGACCATGATTCACAGATGGAAACACAATGTCATGCTTTGAAGGACTGAGCCGTAATGATATGTACCTCTTCTGGTCAGAAAATAGGAACCCACATAGTATGAACATAATATGCATAAGTAAAAAACAATGATGTATCATTAAGTAAAAAATTTCAATCCCAAGCTGCTATACCTGGATTTACATATCTTTACCAGGATTAAAAAGCAGAGACATCACTTCGCTGACAAAGGTCCATATAGTCAAAGCTACGGTTTTTCCAGCCACACATAAGGATGTGAAAGTTGGACCATAAAAAAGGCTGAGCACTGAAAAATTGATGCTTTCAAACTGTAGTGCTGGAGAAGACTCTTGAGAGTCCCTTGGTAAGGAGATCAAACCAGTCAGTTCTAAAGGTAATCAACCATGTATGTTCTTTTGAAGAACTGATGCTGAAACTGAAGCTCCAATACTTTGGCCACCTGATGTGAAGACCTGAGTCATTGGGAAAGACCCTGATGCTAGAAAAAATTAAGAACAGGAGGAGAAGGGGGAGACAGAGGATATGATGGTTCGATGGCATCACTGATGCAATGGACATGAGTTTGAGCAGACTCCAGGAGATGGTGAAGGACAGGGAGGCCTGGCATGCTGCATTCCATGGGATCGCAAAGAGCTGGATACAACTGAGCAACTGAACTGACTGGCTGACTGACTGTGGAGACATTACCCTAATGCTTTTTGGTTACTTAAGTTACTGCTTTTGGAATTCTGCTGTGTAATTGCTTTTCTTAGATTTTGCTTTCAGAGGGCTTTAGATATTTTGTGGTAGAGGTCAGGGGCATTTCTGAAATTTTACAATATCTATATATCTGAATTTGTTCTTTATTTAACCTACTTAGAACTCACTATCATTCTCAAAATTGAGAATTGATTTCTTAGGCAATGGCACCCCACTCCAGTACTCTTGCTTAGAAAATCCCATGGATGGAGGAGCCTGTTAGGCTGCAATCCATGGGGTCGCTAAGAGTCGGACACGACTGAGCGACTTCACTTTCACTTTTCACTTTCATGCATTGGAGAAGGAAATGGCAGCCCACTCCAGTATTCTTGCCTGGAGAATCCCAGGGACGGGGGAGCCTGGTGGGCTGCCGTCTATGGGGTCGCAGAGAGTCGGACACAACTGAAGTGACTTAGCATAACACTCACTTTTGAACATTGCCTTTCCTCCACTCTTCCTTCTTTCATTCTGTGATTATAAAGATAGTACCTTTCAATTCCCTTCTACCAGCTACTTGTCTTAATCTTTTGCATATTTTCCATCAAATTAATTCAGTTGACTACACTGTTAATGATTTCTTCAGCTACATTCTCTAGTCATCGTTTCCTCAGTTAGCTATGCCTTTTAATGCCAATGATTATCTATTTCATGTCCAGTAGTTTCGTTTTTTTTTTTTTTCAAATCTTCTTGAGCATTTTCAATATTCTTTGATTCCATGTTCATGTTTTAGAGCCGTTATTTATTTCTTTGAATGTTTTTAATATATGCTTTATATTTGGTGTTAGATGATTCTAACATCTGAAGCCCTTCAAATAAGATCTAAATTTAATTCTTAGTTTTTGTTTTCCTAGTAATTTTTTCACTTATGATGGTTCACTTCCTTGTGTGTTTGATAGTTTTGTTTCTATTGTGAACCTATATTTAACAGAGTTTAATCTATACATAGTTCAGGAAGCTTAAAATGAGTCTTCTTTCCTGAGTGGAATAGTGTTTGTTTCAGTCCAGCACCAGCTCAGTTTAGTCACTCACTCAGGTTTGACTCTTTGCAACCCCATGGACTGCAGCACGCCAGGCTTCCCTGTCCATCACAAATTCCTGGAGCTTACTCAAACTCATGTTATCCATTGGTGACGTCATCCAACCATCCCATTCTCTGTCATCCGCTTCTCCTCCTGCCTTCAATCTTTCCCAGCATCAGGGTCTTTTCAAATGAGTCAGTTTTTCCCATCAGGTGGCCAAAGTATTGGAATTTCAGCTTCGGCATCAGACCTTCGAATGAATATTCAAGACTGATTTCTTTTAGGATGGACTGGTTGGATCTCCTGATATCCAAGAGACTCTAAAGAGTCGTTTCCAACACCACAGTTCAAAAGCATCAGTTCTTTGGCACTCAGTTTTCTTTATAATCTAACGCTCACATCCATACATGACTACTGGAAAACCCATAGCTTTGACTAAAGGGACCTTTGATGGCAAAGTAATGTCTCTGCTTTTTAACATGCTGCATAGATTGGTCATAACTTTTCTCCCAAGGAACAAGCGTCTTAATTTCATGGCTGCAGTCACCATCTGCACTGATTTTGGAGCCCCAAAAATAAAAGTCCATCACTGTTTTCATTGTTTCCTCATCTATTTGCCATGAAGTGATGGGACCAGATGCCAAGATCTTAGTTTTCTGTATATTGAGTTTTATGCCAACTTTTTCACTCTCCTCTTTCATTTTCATCAAGAGTCTCTTTAGTTCTTCTTTGTTTTCTGCCATAAGGTTGCTATCATCTGCATATCTGAGGTTATTGATATTTCTCCCAGCAATCTTGATTCCAGTTTGTGCTTCATCCAGTCCAGCATTTCTCATGATGCACTCTGCATATAAATAAAATAAGAGGGTGACAATATAAAGCCTTGAGGTACTCCTTTCCCGATTGGGAACCAGTCTGTTGTTTCATGTCCAGTTCTAACTGTTACTTCTTGACCTGCCTAGCGATTTCTCAGGAGGCAGGTCAGGTGATCTGGTATTTCTATCTCTTTCAGAATTTTCCACAGTTTGTTGTGATCCACACAGTCAAAGGCTTTGGCATAGTCAATAAAGCAGAAATAGATGTTTTTCTGGAACTTTCATGCTTTTTCGATGATCCAGCGGATGTTGGCAATTTGATCTCTGGTTCCTCTGCCTTTTCTACATCCAGCTTAAACATCTGGAAGTTCATGGTTCACACACTGTTGGAGCCTGGCTTGAAGAATTTTGAGCATTACTTTGCTAGCATGTGAGATGAGTGCAATTGTGTGGTAGTTTGAGCATTCTTTGGTATTGCCTTTCTTAGGGATTGGAATGAAAACTGACCTTTTCCAGTCCTGTGGCCACTGCTGAGTTTTCCAAATTTGCTGGCATGTTGAGTGCAGCACTCTCATAGCATCATCTTTTAGAATTTGAAATAGCTCAACTGGAATTCCATCATCTCAACTAGCTTTGTTCATAGTGATGCTTCCTAAGCCTACTTGACTTCACATTCCAGGATATTTGGCTCTAGGTGAGTAATAACACCATCATGATCATTTGGGTCATGAAGATCTTTTTTTGATATTTCTTCTGTGTATTCTTTATCTTGTGCTTCTCTTAGGCTTATTTTTAATTGAGTATCTTGTCTTGGAGTTTCTCAGACTTCAGTCTTCCTCTGATTGCTGCAATAAATAGACACACCTGAAGTTGAGCCTATAACTGTAATTCTCAGAGTAGGCTGTTACTGCTATTGCTCTGGTTACTTTCCCATTTGTTCCTTTCTCCTGGCTACAGACAGGAGGCTATTTTTACTGCACATACCTTTACTGAGAAGGGGACTCTATTGAGGTTTACAAATTTATGTTCACGCAGGAGAGAGGGAGCCTCACTTTGAAATCCTTTCCACATTTTTCAGAGATCAAAGGCTCATCTCTAAGTACATTTCAGTTGGCTCTATCTATGTTCCAAGGACTTAAAAAATGCTACAGATAGGCAGTGGAAAGCACAGAGCAGAACACCATCCTCATTTCACTCTAACTCTTTTATTAATATACTTGAAAAGTAATTTGTCTTTTTTTTTTGCAGAAATATAATACTTCTCTTTAATTTGTTGTCTCTTAAATCCACGTTTTCAGATTTTTGCTAAGCTTCAGTTCCTAATCTCACACTTGTCGATTTTTTTTTTACTAGCCTGAACATCAGAAATTGATGTTTGTTTTCTTTCATTTTTGTCTTACTAGGTTCAACTCACTGTCTTAGCCTATCAAATTTTCTTAGGAGTACAATGTCTTACTTGTGATCTCTCCCAACTTTGAAGCATTTGCAATTAGTCAATATTTTATATAACCCCAAATGTTTTTCTAAGTTAAATTTCATAAATATATAACAAGATTTAATTCTCATACTGCAGATTTCAAGTTCTCAAGACCAAAAATATTTCTAAAGCCTGAATATGCTTTGTCCTAGCTATAGAATATTAAATATAAACGTGTTAAGCCAAGGTGAAGATATAAGTGTCAGTATATACATATATAAGATAAAATATGCATATAAATGAAAACACTGCATGATAGATTAAAACGCAAATTTATTTTAAATTTTATAACTACACATAAACATTTAATTACTTCTAATATACATTTAAAAAGTTTTTCAAAAATTTGACAAAACATTGAGGATGAAAGTTACAGTAAATGCACTTCGTCTCTAACAATTTTTGTCAAAACATTATTTTTCTCATCACCTTAATTAATTTTGTTGCCAATTTGAGCACAGGATTATAGAAGAAAATTTGAATGAAACACAATTTTTTAAACTGCATCCATTAAAATAACTTTTAAAAAAGAGAATCATTTATTCCCCAATTTCACCAATATTTATTATCTACTTTACTGTGATACTATTCTAACTGCTGGAGACAAAGCAGTCAAAAATCTCTGCCCTCATGAGGCTTAATGGAAAAGCAAATATAAATAAACAAGCAACACAATTGAATAAGAATTGAAATATGCTAGATTAGGGGAAATACTATGAGAAAAGAACAATAAATAGGTGAAGGTTTGAGGACATGGGTGCTCTCATAGTAAACTAGTTGGTCAGGAAAGACCCCATTGGGGAAAAAAAAATGACATTTGAGCAGAGACACGAGTATGAGAGACACTGAGTATGATTACATGTGGTGAGACAAAACACAAAAACTCTAAGACAAGAGACTATATTAGAGTAGAATTGCAATATAATAAATTATTGTATATACAATCATTATTTGTGTGCTATTAATATCCTGGCCTATTGATATATTTTTTGATTCTTTATTAAATATAATAAGTATATTATTTTAAATTTATGGTGCTTTTATATTGGGGTGGGAAACTCTTTATTTTTATATTTATTGATTCTTCCTTCATAAATTGTGTTAAGAATGTTATTATTATAAATAATATTACAAATGTACAGTTTTTCTGGCTAAACTTTAAACACTTATGTTCACCTGCAAAAAGAATCACAACTGTAACTGAGATAACATATAATTTAATTTGAGAAACTGTGGAAAATTCTGAAAGAGATGGGTATACCAGACCACCTGACCTGCCTCTTGAGAAATTTGTATGGAGGTCAGGAAGCAACAGTTAGAACTGGACATAGAACAACAGACTGGTTCCAAATAGGAAAAGGAGTACGTCAAGGCTGTATATTGTCACCCTGCTTATTTAACTTATATACAGAGTACATCATGAGAAACGCTGGACTGGAAGAAACACAAGCTGGAATCAAGATTGCCAGGAGAAATATCAATAACCTCAGATATGCAGATGACACCACCCTTATTGGCAGAAAGTGAAGAGGAACTAAAAAGCCTCTTGATGAAGGTGAAAGAGGAGAGTGAAAAAGTTGGCTTAAAACTCAATATACAGAAAATGAAGATCATGGCATCTGGTCCCATCACTTCATGGAAAATAGATGGGAAAACAGTGGAAACAGTGTCCGACTTTATTTTTTTGGGCTCCAAAATCACTGCAGATGGTGACTGCAGCCATTAAATTAAAAGACGCTTACTCCTTGGAAGGAAAGTTATGACCAACCTAGATAGCATATTCAAAAGCAGAGACATTACTTTGCCAACAAAGGTTCATCTAGTCAAGGCTATGGTTTTTCCAGTGGTCATGCATGGATGTGAGAGTTGGACTGTGAAGAAAGCTGAGTGCCAAAGAATTGATGCTTTTGAACTGTGGTGTTGGAGAAGGCTCTTGAGAGTCCCTTGGACTTCAAGGAGATCCAACCAGTCCATTCCGAAGGAGATCATCCCTGGGATTCCTTTGGAAGGAATGATGCTAAAGCTGAAACTCCAGTACTTTCCTAGTTTTCTAGCATACATACTTTATATACTATGTGTGCTTTTTTTCTCTATCTCTTGGAGGCAGTTCTGTTTTCTATTATCCCTTTGCCTATGAATAATCTACATTCTAATGACAGCAGACTACTTATTTTTCTCAACATAAGGTCATGTTACACATTTTACATGTTTTCTTATTTCACATTTAAATTACCTTTCTCTCATCTTCATTTACAAACCCTGACTTACTTGGTTTGACTTACAAAATTTCAACTTTATAGTACTGTGAAAGCAATATGCATTCAGTAGAAACTGTACTCTAAATTTTGAATTTTGAACTTTTCCTGGGCTAGCAAATGCAATGCAATACTCTCTCATGATATATTGACACTCTTCACATATTAATCACAGTTCTCTTAAATTCTTCATCTGATAATTCCAGTATCTTTACCTGTGTGGTTCTGATGCTTTCTCTGCTTCTTCAGATTACATCTTTTTGCCTTTTGGTATGTATTGTAATTTTTTTCTTGATAGTCATACATGATGTGGTGGGTAAAAGGAACTGCTATAAACAGACCTTTAGTAGTGTGGCAGTGAGAGTGGAAGGGAGCACTTTGTAGTCTTATGATTATGTTTCAGGCTTTTAGTGAGCTTTTGCCTCTGAACTGCAAACGTTACAAGTATTTCTCAGATTTTTCCCTCCCGTAAATGTGGCAGGATTTCTATAGTCAGCTAGAGTGGGTATTTTACTTCCCCAGTTCAGTTAGGTTCTGATAATACCCTGCAGGTTGTGTGCATGCTAAGTCAGTCAGTCAGGTCCAATTCTCCACGACCCCATGGACTGTAGCCCACCAGGCTCCTCTGTCCATTGGATTCTCCAGGCGAGAATACTGGAGTGGGTTGCCATGTCCTCCTCCAGGGGATCTTCCTGATCCAGGGATAAAACCCGTGTCTCCTGTGAATCTTGCATTGGCAAACAGGTTCTTTACCACTAGGGCCACCTGGGAAGCTCATCCAGCAGTTTAGGTTCTAGTTATTTAGTTTCTCTTGAGGGCAGGCCTTGTTAAAAAAAAAAAAAAAAGTCAAAATGCTCTGTTGTATTTCACAATGGATCCTTTACCTGCCGCTCCGCCAAAAGCTTCAGGGGATTTTTCTCCTGTATCTACTGTGGTAATGTGGTCAAGCTCCTGAAGATAAATCTTACTGTACTGTGGGAATCTCCATGAGCGAGCTCTCTGAAGTTTTTAACTCCTATAGAGTTTTTTTACACTGAACCTCCAGCAGTCTGTCAATTACAGTTCATGTTTTATGGCTGAGCCCTGGTTCCCATGGCAGCCTCTATTCTTGAGTGTCTGCTCAGGTAAGCTGCACCTCTCTCTCTGTCTCCAGTTTTGGGTGCAGCAATGTGCTTTGTGTTCCCTTGCCTTACAAATCCAAAAAGATTTGTTGATTTTTCAGTTTTTTTTCTTGTTGTTAGGACCCATGTAGGGTGTCTTCCAAACACCTTAATGTGAAACTGAAAACTTGCTTTTTATACTTATAATTTAAGAGATGATAAATGTCTAAAACTCATTATACTTGTTTGCAACAATGATGCAATCTTTTATGGCTATGTGCTAGTTTAGTAGTGTTTATAAAGACCTAAAATATTAATTTTTACTAAAATTACTGTTCTTTCTATGATGAATTTATTAATTCACTTGCTTATTCACCAGAGTATGTATTAAGTATATATGATAATGAAAACCAATGATTTGCATTCTAAACAGATGTGTCCATAGTTCATAATATCAACAAGTAAATAAAATAATTTTTAGTGATAAAATTGGGACGATACACATTTATAGGTATTTTTCTATTCTAGAATATGCAAGTTCCTGAGGATCTTTTGTCAAGTTTTGTGGGGAGAATCATATTGGTGCTTTGGGGTTATACTGATATCTTTTTTATGCTATTATTGAGTAGAGGCAGAGGTCCATCAGAGGGTGATGCTGCATCTGTGTGTGATTCTTGTCTGATAATATGTTTATAATCCTAGTTAAGATTGAAAACAGGAAACAACCCCCCCTTAAAAAGTGCATAGTCTTTGTTCAATATACAATTTAGTAAACTTATGAAAAGTTGGGTTGACAGTTTTAGAAAGAAGATTAAAGTAAATATTTTGATAGAGAAATGTAAGCAATCATACAAATACACTTTTCAACTGGTATAATAGTCTATACCCTTTTTAGTAGGTGTGTGTGTTAGTCGCTCAATTGTGTCTAACTCTTTGTGACACAATGTACTGTAGCCTACCAGGCTCCTCTGTCCTTGGAATTTTCCAGGCAAGGATACTGGAGTGGATAGCCATTCCCATCTCCAGGGGCTCTTCCCGACTCAGGGAACAAAACCAGGTTTCTTCTTCTCCTGCACTGCAGGCAGATTCTTTACCCACTAAGCCACTGGTGATGGTCACATAATATTTTTGGTAACCTTTCAAAATATCTGGCTTCAATAAAATAAGTCTATTTAAAAATTTTTTGAGAACAATTAAACTTAATATGTCTTTGCTGTTAAAATTCTTTACGTTTGTATTCTTCCAATCTTCTGTTTTCACTTCTTTAGTTCTGAGTGGGCAAAGAGCACCATCATAGATTTTTGGAACAAAATTTTCCCTTATATGTACTTTTCTTTCTTTCTTTTTTTTTTTTTTTTTTTACTTTGTGGATAAGATTTGAGAAACAACCTTTTCTTTCTCTACATAATCACTGACTACTCTTTAGAATTAGCCAAACTTTGCAACATACAACAAATTTGTATTTAATACACATTTGCTGAATGTCAATACTTTGCCTAAGTACTAGAAGTAAAAATAGTATGGTAAGAGGTGTGATCAGTAAGAGGCAGCCACTCCTTTCAGGTTAATCATAATACAACTTGAAACAGCATGTAATGACTAATTCAAATTGTTAAAATAACCAGTGAAATATGTTAGTTTTGTAAAGTAATAGTATTGAAACGATACAAAAAAAGTGTTACCATGGTCTTTCTGTCCTTTTCTGCTTGTGTAAAGCTATTCTATTATGGAAAATCCCTAGAAGGTACAATGTACAATACTTTAAACAAAAGATAAACACAGCTCTTTTCTCTGTCTCAATATAAAATTATCAAAGTCAAAATTGATATGTACTTATTTTGTAAGTGGTTAGAAGAGATTTACATTTTGAACATGAATATACACATGCACGCTAACTATATGGTTTGATCAATTGCAAATTATTTGATTCATTTTAAAATATGCAACTGATTAGAGGAGGTGGAAATGCTTCAGGGAAAAAGCAGATAAATAAAGAGAAAATATAAGTAGTGAAAATAAGCATGCTCACTGTTAGGTATATAGATATGACATAAATAAAAGCTCTTGCCATTCATTCCAGGGCCACCCTGGGTGTAAAACTAAATAGGAAAGCAAGTGGGGGATGTAATAGTCACTGAGGGGTAGGTATTAGAATAAAAAATGAAAAAACAATTCACAAAATTAATCAGAAATTATCCCTTTCTTCAGGAGTCTGAGATATTATAAGACCAACATGTGTACTAATAGGAAGAAACATAGTTTGCGTCTTAGGTTGGATTTTCTAGGAAGCTGATCCTGTCTGAAAGAGGGATTTGGGTGCCTGGATTTATTGAATTAGTACTATTTAAGAAAAACTTGTATGGGAATGAGGAAAGAAAAATGAGAATAAGGAAAGAACTTACAAGAATGTGGTCTCAGGTTAATTTTGTTGTTGGCCTAGCTCAAGAAGTATTCTGGAGGGTAACTTGCATTGTAGAGGTATCCGCCTTGTGACTAGGGGAAGAGACTTCTGTACCGGAAGTTGTCAGATGTCATTAGCCTTTCAGAGGGTAAAAATGTAGCCTCCCAAGAGGAGCAGTTGGAGAAGTGTTGACTGTCAGTGAAGGGTAAGACTTCAGAGAAAATTGTGTCTAATAAGCCCTTCTTTCCAGCACCCACGGGGAGTTGAGAGCACTGGTCATTAAAGGGGACTTGGATGTGGCACACACAATGTCTGCCCATCATGTTAAATAAAACTACAAAATAACATGTGTAGAAGATGTAGTTTCTGCTGAGAGATTTGTCAAAGACTTTATGAGATGTAGCCTCTATGAGATATAACCCTGCATAACTAGAGCTTGCAATTGAACATCAACCCATTTCTGTTACTCTGCAGAATTACTTGTGGGAAATCCTGGAATTCCTTTGGCAATGATTTTAAAGCTGTGTCCAGTAAAATCAAGTCAAATAACTTACTTCCGGTTTTTATAGGCATGTTACCAGTGAAGGTTGCAGGTTATCTCAAAGAAATATGAAATGTGAAACAAGGATATGTTATGGTCCAAACCATTATAGTTTCTGTCATTTTTTACTGGTGCATTTTATGTAGCTTTGTGTTTATGTGTGGTTTGTTGAGGTGGGGAAATATATTTTTCTATTTCTATTTCTGGAACTAGTGTTTTAAAGATCTTATTTAGGAAAGTCCGTTTTTTTTCTTCTTCTATTTACATTGTAGTCTTGTAATTTAATGACAGTAGAGGGAGCTATATTGTGTTGGAAGTTTATAAAATTCCCATAGTTAAAAGTGTTAAGTATGTGGGTACTGGACGAGTCACAATCTATTTAATAATTATATCCAGGGACTAAAGTAGATAGGGACATTGAATAAATGTCTGTAATGTATTCATAGTCTGTTTGATTATAGAGTATGAATCTTTTGATTATAATACAATTTTCCTTTCAATCTTATATTCCTCTGCTTATTTAGGCTTCTTGAATGTCCATATTCATTTTCATAGCATGCATTAAAAAGTACAAAATGAAGGGACTTCCCTGGTGGCCCAGTGGCTAGAATTTCTGGTTCCCAATGCAGAGGGCTTGGGTTCAATCCCTAGTGAGGGAACTAAATTCCATATGCCACAACTAAGAGTCTACATGCTATATCTAAGACCTGGCACAGCCAAAAAAAATTACAAAATAAGAGTCTAATGTGTAATATGGTCACTATAGACTATAGTTGATAACATTGTACTGTAGAATTGAAATTGTCTTACCAAAAAAAGGGTAAATATGTGAGGTGATCCATGTGTTAATTAATTAACTTAATGGGGGAAATACTTTCAAAGAGAAAAAAAAAAGTACAAAATGATCATAGGCAAAAATTTGTACTTCTAATGTACTGAGAGAAAAGTAAGTCACTCACCTATTTGGGAATTTATTAAATATTACCCATTCATGGACTATTCCCAGAGTAGCTTTTTGTTAACTATATTATCTGTATTAGAAAGAATTACAATTTGTAGTTTTTCAAACAGGAGCCATGAAATATTTGGAGTGTTCTTTGGGAAATTACCTATTTTTGCTTGAAGGAGGAAAACCAATTAATTCCTAGATACAGAAATTAGGTTTTTGCATACAAACTTTGCTATGATGATAGAATGAGATTCTTAAAGGTAGTGATCTCCCATTATCATACTGCTTCCTGATTCTTCTCACTGGTTTACAGCTTTCCCAGCACTCTTCCTCAGAGTTTACCGAGAGAGAGCTATTAGATACTAAAGTGTGTGTGTGTGTGTGTGTGTGTGTGTGTGCACTCAGTCATGTCTGACTCTTTGGGTCCCAGGGACTATAGCCTGCAAGGCTCCTCTGTCCATGAGATTTCCTAGACAAGAGTGTTGGAGTGGGTTGCCACTTCCTTTTCCAGGGATCTTCCTAAACCAGGAATCAAACCCATAAACAGAGACCTAATTACATTTACCTGGAGAAGGAAATGGCAACCCATTCCAGTACCCTTGCCTGGAAAATCCCATGGATGGAGAAGCCTGGTAGGCTACAGTCCATGGGGTTGCAAAGAGTCAGACACAACAAGTCAGTGTAAAGTAGGTGGCCTTCATGTAAGGAAAAGGATTCCATTGAGTGGCAACATAAGTGTTGATCAGAGAAGTGAGCTAGTGGTGAGCCAAACATTTCATTAACTCTAAGAACGTAAAAGAAATCAGTAGAGAAAATCATTGAAATTGGATTTGGATGCCAGAACTGATCACACCTTACCTGCTCAGAATCTCACATTTAAACCCCCAAATGAATGGCATGTCCTTGAAGATGTTCTTCCTGAGAACTTCTTTGCTCCTTCCAGTAGATTTCACCATCCTTTCATTTGTGCACCACAGAGCTTCCTTTAAAAGTCTACTAAAGCTTATAGAACATGACCACAGCCTGTTGTGTGGGGTGGGGCATCATGGTGTTAATACAAAGACTGGGATCAGAAATAGGAGTAGAGCCTCATCTTGTGTCTTCCCGGTTGCAGGTAGCTTATTTATCTGCTTTGAATCATTTCCTTACTCTGTAACATTATCAAATGGTACCTTTGTAATTGTATAGCTTTTACAAGAAAAACCAGACATACCATTTATCATAGAAGTAAAAGAATTTGCTTTAGAACATGCTGGAGTTCAAATCCTACTTGATTACTTAGTAGCTATGTTAACTTGGGCAAGCTGCTTAATTTTTCTAGTGAGTAATCAATTTGCATCAAATTTGGTATGGGAAACGTCAATGAGCTTGACATTTTTGTGTTGATTGGTGGGTTTATGGTGACTGCAGCCATGAAATTAAAAGACGCTTACTCCTTGGAAGGAAAGTTATGACCAACCTAGATAGCATATTCAAAAGCAGAGACATTACTTTGCCAAAACAAAGGTTTGTCTAGTCAAGGCTATGGTTTTTCCAGTGGTCATGTATGGATGTGAGAGTTGGACTGTGAAGAAGGCTGAGCACTGAAGAATTGATGCCTTTGAACTGTGGTGTTGGAGAAGACTCTTGAGAGTCCCTTGGACTGCAAGGAGATCCAACCAGTCCATTCTGAAGGAGATCAGCCCTGGGTGTTCTTTGGATGGAATGATGCTGAAGCTGAAACTCCAGTACTTTGGCCACCTCATGTGAAGAGCTGA
The DNA here is from genome assembly GCF_003369695.1 of Bos indicus x Bos taurus. Classification (NCBI taxonomy): domain Eukaryota; kingdom Metazoa; phylum Chordata; class Mammalia; order Artiodactyla; family Bovidae; genus Bos; species Bos indicus x Bos taurus. The sequence continues at coordinate 65,377,305 of NC_040078.1, read as the reverse complement.
CTCACTGGAAAAGACTCTGATGCTGGGAGGGATTGGGGGCAGGAGGAGAAGTGGATGACAGAGGATGAGATGGTTGGATGGCATCACTGACTCGATGGACGTGAGACTGAGTGAACTCCGGGAGTTGGTGATGGACAGGGAGGCCTGGCGTGCTGTGATTCATGGGGTTGCAAAGAGTCAGACACGACTGAGCGACTGAACTGAACTGAACTGAAGGCAAATACATCTATTTCTTTCTTCTAACATTCTTATATATTCCCCAGACTTTTTCTTTCAAAATAAAATTAATTAAAATGAATGTATGAAGTTTCCAAAATATCTTCCCTTTGGGTAATATTTGGAAAATACTTTAACTGATTAGATCTTTTTTCCTCTAAGACTCACCTATAATCACTTATCTTTCCATTTGGAAACTTAAAACAAGCACCTCACACTTGAACATCTAATATCAAGCTCCTGCTGCAGCCTTTTCCATCCCAGTGAAGGATAACATCTTATGTAAATTCAAGCCACAAACCTTGACATCAACCTTAACTTCACTCTTTCCTTCAAACCAATCATCCAGTATCAGGGCCTTAGTTTTCAAATCTGTCCAGGACATAATCACTCCTCACAAATTCTGTGGCTACGACTTGCCACCTTTCTTTCCCACCTGGACAGCTATAATAGCCTCACAACTTCACTTCCTGTTCCTGCCATTAGAACCTTTCATACCTTCAACAGAACAATGAAAGTTATTCTCTGTCAAAAATAAAACAACAGGCCCCAAATAGGGTCACTTATCCTAAACCCCATGTCACCAATTGATTATGATTTTGGCTCTCTTAAAATGAAACCTTAAACCAGTCAATCAGGAATCACTTGATCAGCACTAGTTAGGTCATCTGCATGATAGACCCCTGCTGTCCCTTGCAATCGGAGAAGGCAATGACAACCCACTCAAGTACTCTTGCCTGGAAAATCCCATGGGCGGAGGAGCCTGGTAGGCTGCAGTCCATGGGGTCGTGAAGAGTCGAACACGACTGAGCAACTTCACTTTCAATTTTCACTTTCATGCATTGGAGAAGGAAATGAAAACCCACTCCAGTGTTCTTGCCTGGAGAATCCCAGGGCCAGGGGAGCTTGGTGGGCTGCCATCTATGGGGTCACACAGAGTCAGACACAACTGAAGCGACTTAGCAGCAGCAGCAGCAGTCCCTTGCAATAACCAACAGAGGTTTTTCCTTCCTTGTTCTTATTGCCTTCTGTCTTTCATTTCACATAGCACCTTGTAGCTTCTTTGTATCTATTAGACTGGATGCTGCCTGATTCAAATTAAATACTGCTTAAACTCTTAAAATGTTTAATACTTCTAAGTTTATCTTTGGATAACTGTTAAAGAGTCAGATCATGTCACCCATCTGATTCAAACTTTCCAATGACTCCCCGTCCAATTTGGAGTGAAAAGCAAAATACTTCCAGTTACATGATCTGGTCTCCCCCCTGGGACTCATTTACCTCCACCCTCCACTTCAGCTCTATTAGCCTTCTTACACACTGTCCACCCAGAGACTCTGTGTCCTTTCCCTCTGGCTGGAAGTTTATCTAGATGCCACAGAGCTTGCTCTCTTACCTCCTTAAAGTCGACATTCGAATGTTACTTTCTCACTTTTGTCTTTTCTACCACCCAATGAGAAAGCACTATCTCTACAACAGTTTCTATTTACTTGATTCAAAAGCTTTAATTTTCTCCATAACATTTCACCACTGTTCAAAATATAATATGTTTTATTTGTTTAATTTTATAGTTTGTATTCTGCCTCTATCTTTACTCCATTCTCAACATACAGACCAATACAAATTAGTATTTCTTGAAAAAAGAAATGATAAAACACATACCAGAATTGACATTTTATGAGATTAAGTTTTGCCATGCATTTTTTTTCATTTATTCAGAGTCTGTTTCATATCTTTTGATGCATCTTACAGTGCTTATTTATTTATAGTTTTATTTATTTGTATTATCTGAAGTGTTACCTTTATATATTTATTTATCTAGTTATTGGCCACACCATGAAGCATGAAGGATCTTAGTTCCCCAAACGGGGATTGAAACCTTGTCTTTTCAGGGGAAGCACAGAGTCCTTACCACTGGACTGCCAGGGCTCCCCTACAGTTCTTTTTAAATGAGCCCTTCATCTTCCTTGAATAGTTTGCTCCAGTATTATTTTATACCTTCTATACGATTATAATAGGGTTATTTTCCATTTCAACTATTTAGAACTATTCTAAAAAAGCATTAATATTTGATACTAACCTTATTTATAGCTATTTTACTAAATTATCTTACTAATTCTACTAGATTGTGATCAGATTATATATGAGTTGCAACACTTTGCTCAATAGTCTTTAGCTGTTATTTCATGGACCCCTAATGTTTCAGATGAAAAGTCTAGTGCTAATCTGATTTCCACATTGCATACCATCCCCTCTCCAACTCCTACTCCTGTTTTCAACCTGGTTTGATATTCTCTTTTTAATGTGGAATTTTGGAAATTTGTATTGATCCTGCCTGGAAGTTTGTGAATCTTTTCCATATGTAGAATCAGACTCTTTTCGTTCAGGAAATTTTTCTTTTATTATTGTCTAACTATTAGTTTGACACTTGTTCTTTTTTCTCCTTCTGATACTCGTGTTTTCTACATTTTATATTTCTAAGTATCTGTTTCTTATCTTTTAGCTTTTCCCTCAATGTCCATTCCTTCCTATTCTGTTCTGTGTTATGATATTTCATTTTCTATTTGAACTTCAAGATCAATAGATCTGTTCTTGGCAGTGATATTTCTAATTTTCAGTTCCTCTATTGACATTTTATATTTAAAAATGATATGTGTCCCAGAATATTCTTTGGTTGTCCTTGTGTATTCCAATTTTTACAGTTTTTTTTTTTTCCTGGCTTTCCATCAGTTTTGTTTCAGTTGCTGCCAACTATTTCAAATTAATATTTAATCTTCTTTCAGTCATTTAAAGTGATCCATTATTTTGTTTTTGTTTTTTTTTTTCCTCTTTATATGTTCCATCAGCATTCATATGGATCTACAAAGTAGCAGCTAAATTTTGAAAGGAAGGTACAGAAATTTCTGTCTTTGTGGCTCAGTTGAGTACAAACTGGAGGGTATTTTTTTCTGCTGAGGAATGGGGTGAAAGTGAAAGAAAGTGATGTCGCTCAGTCATGTCCGATTTTTGTGATCCAATGGACTGTAGCCTGCCAGGCACCTCTGTCCATGGGATTTTCCAGGCAAGAATACTGGAGTGGGTTGCCAATGGGGTAGAAACCTGATATTGCCTGATTTCTTGTGTGGAAATTACATCCCTTTCCCAAACAGTGGGACTAAGATTGATTTTAAAGTAGTCTAACTTGAAAATTATCTCAGTGGTCAAGGTTGATCTTCCCAGAATCACAAGCAGCCCTCTCTCCAGGGATTTTACTGGTTTTTGCTATTTGGATTTGCACAGAGATCTGCTAATCCCATGTTTGATTTTGACCTGGAGAAAGGCAAGTCCTCTCTTAAGCTCCTCCTTGCTGACACTCCCTGACACAAGAATGAGGTTCCTCACCTGCCTTCTCCTAGATCCTAGGAGAAGCTGTGCTGCTGGTGTGTTCTCAAAGCTTATTAACTCACTTCCCCTGATGGTTATGTGACTCTGAAAAGGGAGATGGAAAGAAGTCTGGACATCATCTCAACTCACATTCTCAAGTGCTTAAACTGAGACCATCAGGTTTAAATTAAATCATAACAATTCACAGATATTTTCATGTAAACAACCAGTAGTGACCACTTTACCTTTTGTTCATATTTCCATATTTAGCATCTAGTGAGAGAGGATCAGAGTCCTTTTCAAAGCCTCTTGGAAAAAGAAAAGAAAAGGCAGCTTCACACTCTTCTTTCTGCCAGCTGTAAAAACTTTGTGAGAGGACGCTACTTCCTTTTTGTTGTTTTCTTATTTCTTTAAATTTTTGGCTTTGACAAGTGTGGAGTGAAACTCACACAGGGCAAAGAGCTGAATATAGAGCTTACAGAAAAGGAAACTATAGAGGCAAGGGGAATAAAAATGTTGTGATAATTTTTCAAGAAATGACTTAAAGAGAGGAGGATGTCTTATCTTTGTGTCATATAACCTCTCACACGGCTCTTGAATGTTGCTAACCATGGCTAGAAACACAATTTCCAACAGGTAAACTATAATCTAGCCAGTGCTGTGGGAGTTGTGTATGTCAGCTGAGGGTCATATATGGCTTTACCTGTCAAAAGCTGCAAAGTAAATGTACATTGTTACTTTACTGAAGTGCATATAATTTAAGTTTCTTGTTCTATTCTTTACTGTGGCATTATCAAAACTTAAACCCAATCCATTTCCCTACTGAGCCATTTTCAATGCTTAAGAATATGCTTTCAAGCTGTAACTGCATCAATACCTGTGGTTATACATTCTACTGAGAATAAAAATGCCTTTTTCTTTTCCTCCAGAGCCGTCGAAGCTCCTGATGCTAAAGAGTTTATCTTGCAAAATGCAGGTTCCGTCCTGCTACCAGTGGAAAGTTCTTCATTTCACAATCAATGTCATCTTAAATGATGCTATTGTTTCTTATAATTGCACAGAAAACAAACTTAATTGACTTTTAATTTTGTGTATTTTGGAAGGTAAAATTAATCATCCATCTGATAGGTGCTATGACAGGTTGGATATTATATTGTGTTAAAGTAAGTTATATTTGTGTACCTAAACTTTGGAAACCAGTGGTGCTCTTTTTTTTCAGATTGAGTGACACTAAATTCTTCCTAGTTCTTCAAGAAATTTGACATTTTATATGAAGAGTTACACAGCTCAAAGCCATAATTTTATTGTCCATTATTGTATGTCTGTAACTGACAAGTAAGAAGTAAACACCTGTTTGGTCTGAACTACTCAGCTTAATTCTGCTGTGGTCCCATACATATGTTTTAATTTTATACTCTCGTTTGGATCAGAAATACTTTTCCTCCATCCATTTTATAAGCAACATTTAAAAACAAACCTCTCTGGTAAACCTTCTGCATTTCTTAGTCAGATATTGGGATCGGATGCATAGCCATAAATTCAGTTTCCTCACACTACACATGGATGTGTTTATTATAATAATTTACCCTATATATATACTTGGTAGTTGTCAAATGTCAGTGAATCCCTGTTAGTAGATTGGATGATTTCCCTATATTTAATGAATTTGCAACAATGTTTCTGCTAGGAAAGTGTACCATAGTCAGTTGGTGGGCTGCCATCTATGGGGTCACACAGAGCTGGACACGACTGAAGTGACTTAGCAGCAGCAGCAATGTATTTATGTTATTAGCCATAGCAAAAATATTATCTACTTATTTTAAATTGCTTGGTAGCTAATAAATATTAGCCTAATTGAATAAATCTAAATTTTCATAATGATTTTCACCTGTAATATGTGTGAACTCTAGAAAAAAAAAAAAAAAAGTGTGAACTCTAGAATTTGGTGGCCAGAACTTCATTAGGTTTTATGCCCACTTTCCAGAGAAATTCTTATGGTATCAGTTTAGTCTTGTTCAAAAATAAATGTGGTTTTATTTAGTAAAGAAATAAATATAGTTACTCCTCCTGATTCACAAATTCCATATTTGTGAATTTGATGACTTACTAATTTTTATTCCTAACATCAAAATCAATACTTGAAGCCTTTAAAGATCATTTGCAAACATACTGAGTGGTCAAAATTTTGAGTCATCTGACTGTGCCTGTTGTCCAGCTAAGACTGAACAAGGCGAGACTCTGCATTTTTGTGTCAGGTCTTACACTGTACATGAGTTTTCATTTTGCAGTCAATTTAGTGCTACCTTCTTATGCATTTTTGTACTTTTTTTTGTTAAGGCATGGAAAGGATTGCATTGTTTAAAATGCATTTAAGCATTGTACTGAAGTGTTATCTAGAGCTCCCAAATACAAGAAGCTGTGATGTGCCTTATGGGGAAAAATATGCATAGTAGATAAGCATCTTTCAAGCATGAGTTATAATACCTTTGGCTGTGAGTTCAATGTTAATGAATCAACAATATGGTACATCCAAAAAAAGGAAGAGAAAATCAACTAATCTATACATTAGGCTGCTCCAGAAAGTGCTAAAGTAACACCTATGGTATGTGATGAAACTATGAAAAATATAGAAAAGTGGCTAAGTTTGTGGGTTGACTGATTAAAAACAAGATAAAACAAGCAAAAATTCCCAAACAGCAACAACAACAAAAACATAGTGGACAGCCATGTTGTGAGACTGAAAACCAAAGAAATTTATGACAATGTTAGCCAGGGTCAGGAGAGTGGTAAGCCCTTCCGACTCTGTGCTGGCTGGTTCACATGTTTCTAAAGGTGATATGGCATGAAAAATGTAAAACTTGCAGGCGGAGCAGGTTCTGAAGATCAGGAGGCTATGAAAGAATTTGGAACATACCTATTAAGTGTAATATAGGAAAAAAAGTTATGTGGAAGAGCTGGTTTTCAATGTTGATGAGGCTGAGTTTTTTCACAGAGATGTTGGTAAATGATCCATAAGCCAAATGGTATTTTGGCTAATGAAATGTGACCAGAGGCTTGGAGATGCTGATCCAGTATTGCTTCTTAGAGCCATAGTTCAGTATTCACTACTTCAGTATTCGTGATGCTATAGACATCATAACCAGCACAAATAATGTGTCTCTATTGTACATGAGTAAATACATTCCACTGTGTTAAAATGTTCTATAGAAATTTAGAACATAAAGCTACTATTTCTCATTATCATAAATAACTATGTAAATAAAGTTAAAATTTCTTCTGTCTTTAACTACTACTCTCTGTATCATTTAGTGTATTTGGGAGAAGCCAAATTATGTACACCCTATTGATATCTGAGTAGTAAGATTAAGGAGGCTACTAAAAATTGTCCAATCTGAGAATAAGCATCATTATGCTATATACATTCAGTGTCAGTCAAGTTCTCCTGAATTAGCTGTAGTAACACACAATCCATATGTCTAAATGACTTACAGTAACACTGACACCTTGGCAAAAGAGAATGAAACATGGTAAGCCACATGATATGCCACATGGCAATTCTTAAAACTATGTCACATGTCTAGAAGGAAATGTTATTTCTTCTCCTTTTTCTTTTTTTTTCCCCAAAGAAAGTCACATGTGAACACCAGAACAGAATATTTGGTGAACAGTAAAATAGAGTGTCAGCTTCCTTAACAGTCATGAATAAAAAAATAGCAATATGGAGAGAAAGGCTTGAGAAAGGCCCTTGTGCCCTTCCACATGCTATAGTCAGGGAGGAAGGTGAACAGAATGCTCAGAACATGTAGGGGAAATAGGAGCCCAGTGAATGGAATGCTATGACTCTACCCCCTGCAAGTAGTGGAGCAGTTGCAGGGTTTGGCCCTCTAGAAGGTATGGACTAAGAGGCCAGAAGCTGCCTCAGAGAGTCCCTGTGAACTGAGGCAGCAGATCAAGACCCCAGAGGGGAGGGGGACCAGGAAGACCAGAGGATGAGGGAGATCTTTGAAGATGACAGGCATGCATCAGTGGTGATGATCCAGGGTTACAGCTCACCCTCACCAACACGCTGCTGCTGCTGCTAAGTCGCTTCAGTTGTGTCTGACTCTGTGCGACCCCATAGACAGCAGCCCACCAGGGTCCCCCGTCTCTGGGATTCTCCAGGCAAGAGCACTGGAATGGGTTGCCATTTCCTTCTCCAATGCATCAAAATGAAAAGTGAAAGTGAAGCCGCTCAGTCGTGTCCGACTCTTAGCAACCCCATGGACTGCAGCCTACCAGGCTCCTCCATCCATGGAACTTTCCAGGCAACAGTACTGGAGTGGGTTGCCATTGTCTTCTCCACACTAACATGTTTCCCCAGGGGAAAAGAGGAAAAACACTGAACTCAAGGAGCAAACTCAGAATCTGCTGCGGTAGAAGGAAAGCTGAAGATAGGACTTAGATTCAGCATTGAAAAAGAGCAAATGTTCTTCCACCTACCCCCAGGCCACACCTGAGTTGGTGGCCTGAAGATATGTTCCTGTTATACATGTGATTTATCCTTTCAAAAGCTGTAAAGTATGATTGAAAATTATACTTCCAGTTAATACTTTTATTCCACATCAACTCCATTGAAATGCAGAAGCTAGAAGTCTGCAAGGCATACTCTCCAGTGAAGCCACTCTTCCCCATCTCAGCTTAGAGGAGAAGGTTCATACATGTCCCAGTGCACCTATTATTGCAGATCTGCCAGGGAGTTTGATGGGAGTCTATTCATTCACAAGGGCCAGAATCACTCAAGATATCATAAGTAACATTAAAAAATAAATAACAATTTATTGGAAGGCTACCAGGCTATTTCATGAACCTCTGAGACAGAAAGAGGAGGTAGACCTTGAACCAAAACCAGGCCTCTGGAGGCAGAGACAAGCAGTCAGGAATGCACCCCATGCTCCCATTTCCCAGGGGTTTTAGGCTCTCTCCCCTCTGCATGTTTCCACACATCTGCTTCTTCTGCCTCGCTCTGAAGTACAGCTTTCTCTTCTGTGTATTCTTGGCCCCTCCACCCAAGATTCACATGCAGTTTCTCAGTTCAAAGCCTAGGAGAGACAGCTAGAGATTTAGGAGCTCATTTTAACTCAAGAAGTTTTATTTATTTTTTACTTTTTACATTAAATAACTTTTAAAAATCGCAACATAATTGCTTTACAATTTTCTGTTGGTTTCTATGGTACAGCGGTATGAATCAGCTATAGGTGTACATGTGACCCCCTCCCCTTGAGTCTCCCTCCCACCCTACCCCATCCCACCCCTTCAGTTCATCACCAATATTTTTAAAAGGGCTTTCTATTTCCCATTAAAATCTTTTTTAATGTTTAAAATTTTAAGCAAACAAACAAAAAACCTGAAAAAATAGTGCAGTGAACATTAATACACAATTCAGTTAGGTTTAATAATTATTTTAACTCTGTGATTGTCAGGAAGCATTTAACAGGAGGCTTCCTGGGTGCTGTTTTGGATCTGTCAGGAAGTCTCTGTTCCTTATTAATTCCTTAATATTCAGGAATTAAAAGGAGAGGCAAGCCTCTCTCAGGGCTGATAAATCCAGGCATTTCCTTTGTAAGTTTTTCAATATGGTGATAAGTACCCTCTTCCTGTTTATGAACCATATGGTAAAAGTGATTATTTACAACCCTCTCTCTTTCATATGGATGACCTCATGTTTCCTTGTAAGTTTTGATTTTATCTCTGCTGAAAATAGCTATCTTGTAAGACAGTATAAATACCTACACAATGTTGAATAAAACACCTCTGCTCCATCAGAGCTTTGGTCCCCGTGTCTTGCTTTCTCTCTCTCTCTCTCTCTCTCTTTCAGGCTGATCCCCTGGAGCGCAGAGGTCCTCTGGGTTCACTTTCCTGCCCGGGCTTCTGTGCCTTCACCCCCTCGAGAGGGCGCCCGAGGCCTTCATGAACAGAGTAAGCCCGTGCCAGGGGTTTTATTGGCTTTCAGCATAAACCAAGGAATATCGGCCTCTTTCTCTCTCCTTTACTTTCTTATCAGTCGACTCTGGACTACTAGGTTCTGGTCCATTAAAGGACCTCAACATGTGGCGCCCAAACAGGGACACGTAGGCAGATTCAGATGGAGTGACCCCAGGGCCTACTGAGGCCGGTAAGTACTAAGACACGGGTAAAACGGCTGGAAAGCCCCATCACTTTTCTACTTACCACTTCATCACTTTCTACTTAATCACTTATTTAAAGTTCAGGGACTTAATGAAATGTATGCTGATTTTTTAGCTAAATTACAAACTGCTATTTCCCGTACTGTAATTGAAGAAGAAGCTAAAAGGTAACTAGAGAAATTACTTGCTTATGAAAATGCAAATCAGGAATGTCAAAAAGCTACAGCTCCAATTCATGAGACAGGGACTATTATTGATTATTTGAAGGCTTGTCCCAATCTAGGATTAGAAACTCAAAAGGTGCAAATGCTAGCTGAAACAATGGTTTCTGGCTTAAGAAAGGGAAATGAAAGATGCTTTACATGTGGAAATAAGAACCATCTAAAAAGGGACGGCCCTAAGAAAGCTTAAAAAAAAAAAGGGAAAAAATAAAAATAAAAAACCTCCAAAAATCTGCCCTCCCTGCTATAGAGAAATGCATTGGCTAAACATTGTAAGTCTAAATTTGACATTGAAGGAAAACCTATTCCAGGAAACTCCAAGGAGGGAGTAAGAAATAGATTTAACGTCCCCTTCAATAAAAACCTGGAGGAAATTCCATTTTTCCCTCAAACCCTCAACATCCGGCAGTGCTGCGTCGATACAACAACTTTGTTTTTACATAATATAAAGTTAATGAGCTATATTTAAATTCAAATTGATGTGAACTGAAAAACATTAAATATGTTTATTTAAATATGAACATAATTTAAATATAATTCTTTGCTAATTAATTAAGCATTACTTTACTAGTGTGTGAGATAAGTACAATTTTATGGTAGTTTGAGCATTCTTTGGCATTGCCTTTCTTTGGGATTGGAATGAAAACTGACCTTTTCCAGTCCTGTGGCCACTGCTGAGTTTTCCAAATTTGCTGGCATATTGAGTGCAGCACTTTCAAAGCATCATCTTTCAGGACTTGAAATAGCTCAACTGGAATTCCATCACCTCCACTAGCTTTGTTCATAGTGATGCTTTCTAAGGCTCACTTGACTTCACATTCCAGGATGGCTGGCTCTAGGTGAGTGATCAAACAATCGTGATTATCTTGGTCATGAAGATCTTTTTTGTACAGTTCCTCTGTGTATTCTTGCCACCTCTTCTTAATATCTTCTGGTTCTGTTAGGACCATATCATTTCTGTCCTTTATCGAGCCCATCTTTGCATGAAATGTTCCCTTGGTATCTCTAATTTTCTTGAAGAGATCTCTAGTCTTTCCCATTCTGTTATTTTCCTCTATTTCTTTGCATTGATTGCTGAAGAAGGCTTTCTTATCTCTTCTTGCTATTCTTTGGAACTCTGCATTCAGATGCTTATATCTTTCCTTTTCTCCTTTGCTTTTTGCTTCTCCTCTTTTCATAGCTATTTGTAAGGCCTCCTCAGACAGCCATTTTGCTTTTTTGCATTTCTTTTCCATGGGAATAGTCTTGATCCCTGTCTCCTGTACAGTGTCATGAACCTCAGTCCATAGTTCATCAAGCACTCTATCTATTAGATCTAGTCCCTTAAATCTATTTCTTACTTCCACTCTATAATAATAAGGGATTTGATTTAGGTCATACCTGAATGGTCTAGTGGTTTTCCCTACTTTCTTCAATATAAGTCTGAATTTGGAAAAAGGAACTCATGGTCTGAGCCACAGTGAGCTCCCAGTCTTATTTTTGCTGACTGTATAGAGCTTTTCCATTTTTGGCTGCAAAGAATATAATCAATCTAATTTTGGTGTTGATCATCTGGTGATGTCCATGTGTAAAGTCTTCTCCACTCATCTCACACACTAGTAAAGTAATGCTCAAAATTCTCCAAGCCAGGCTTCAGCAATACATGAACTGTGAACTTCCAGATGTTCAAGCTGATTTTAGGAAAGGCAGAGGAATGAGAGATCAAATTGCCAACATCTGCTGGATCATGGAAAAAGCAAGAGAGTTCCAGAAAAATACCTGTTTCTGCTTTATTGACTATGCCAAATCCTTTGACTGTGTGGATCACAATAAACTGTGGAAAATTCTGAAAGAGATAGGAATACCAGACCACCTAACCTCACTCTTGAGAAACCTATATGCAGGTCAGGAAGCAACAGTTAGAACTGGACATAGAACAACAGACTGGTTCCAAATCAGGAAAGGAGTACGTCAAGGCTGTATATTGTCACCCTGCTTATTTAACTTAGACGCAGAGTACATCACGAGAAATGCTGGGCTGGAGGAAGCACAAGCTGGAATCAAGATTGCTGGGAGAAATATCAATAACCTCAGATATGCAGATGACACCACCCTTATGGCAGAAAGTGAAGAGGAACTAAAAAACCTCTTGATGAAAGTGAAAGAGGAGAGTGAAAAAGTTGGCTTAAAGCTCAACATTCAGAAAACTAAGATCATGGCATCTGGTCCCATCACTTCATGGAAATAGATGGGGAAACAGTGTCAGCCTTTATTTTTTGGGGCTCCAAATCACTGCAGATGGTGATTGCAGCCATGAAATTAAAAGACGCTTACTCCTTGGAAGGAAAGTTATGACCAACCTAGATAGCATATTCAAAAGCAGAGACATTACTTTGCCAACAAAGTTGCATCTAGTCATGGCTATGGTTTTTCCTGTGGTCATGTATGTAGTATGTAAGAGTTGGACTGTGAAGAAGACTGAGCGCTGAAGAACTGATGCTTTTGAACTGTGGTGTTGGAGAAGACTCTTGAGAGTCCCTTGGACTGTAAGGAGATCCAACCAGTCCATTCTAAAGGAGATCAGCCCTGAGTGTTCTTTGGAAGGAATGATGTTGAAGCTGAAACTCCAGTACTTTGGCCACCTCGTGCGAAGAGTGACTCATTGGAAAAGACTCTGATGCTGGGAGGGATTGGGGTCAGGAGGAGAAAGGGACAACAGAGGATGAGATGGCTGGATGGCATCACCGACTTGATGGACGTGGGTTTGAGTGAACTCCAGGTGATGGTTATGGACAGGGAGGCCTGGCATGCTGCAGTTCTTGGGGTTGCAGACAGTCAGACATGACTGAGCAACTAAACTGAACTGAATTGAATCTAATTAAGACATGTCTTAAGTCATCAACATTATATAATACTTTTAGTATGCCTAGGTAAGGTAAACTAAATTTGTCAACAAAAAGGTAACTCTTTATATATATATATATATATATATATATATATATATATATATGATAAAAACTTTTAGAGAAACCCATTTTTAATAGAATAATCTGTTATTATAATCTAAAGTTCTCTTAGGATTGGGATAACTTAAATTTCTGATGCTGCTGCTGCTAAATCACTTCATAAAAGTTTATTAAATAGCTAGGTCATTTACAAACAAAATAAGATTTAAAAACATTAATTCCTAAATATTAACTTCCTCTTACAAAGGTTTTTCTTACAGAAAAACTAAAGAGATTTTAAACTATTAATAAATATATTATGTATAATATATTTATATATAAATATATCTTTATATATATATAATAAGTATATATTATATTATATAATAAATATATTCACCAATCTTTAAAAAGCTAATATACAAGACACTTCATAGTTGCTAAAAAAGGTAAGATATAAACTTTTAATAAAATAATTTTAAAAGGGGGAATACACAGGTACACTACTGTCTTCCTTATCTAAAGCAGACTTTACCAGATTCCAACATAACATATTTTCTAAACCTATAACTATTGTTAATACAGTTTTGTTTTAATATATATTTTTTAACCTCTTTGGAAGATTTTACCCAAGGGGGCCCCCGGCATTCAAAATGGAAATGAAATCTCAAGAACCTCAGGTAGAAGAAATTCCAATATTGGCTATGTCCGCTCTAAAGATCTCCAGAAAACACCGCCCTCAGAGACATCAACCTTATAACCCCCCTTCTTGGGGACAAATAAAAGCCCTTACTAATCGAGCTGAAAATTTGGTCTTTCAACACGGAATGCCTCGGAGTCCTGAATACATTTTCCTGGCAATGCCCAGCTGCCGCCTGTCGCCTCTCCCCGCCCTCCAGCTCCCCCCACGTCCCCTCCAGCTCTGACTTACCCAATCCCCCTCTATTGCAGGTCATGGATTGGACAGAGAAAAGACCCATCTTATCAACCAATGACTCCACCCATATACCCCCTCCCTGGAACGTGAAAGGGCCCTCACACCCTGGGGAGGAAAAAAAGCTAATTAACATTACTTTAGGCTATGAGGTTCTTCCCTTGTGCCTGGGCCCAGCAAAATTGTGCATAAACGTCAGCGGACAAACTTGGGCTTTTACCCTGCCTCCCAAATAGGGTTTTCAGACATTGCTTAGGCTATTTACTGCCCTTTCGTTGTCTGAGAACCATGTTTATACTACTGAGACTTTAGGAAAAGAGTTAGGGAAAGAACAAAGAACATTATGCGAAGGGTTTACTTATAAAAACTTTACCTATACTCCTGTTCTTTGGGACAAATGTCAAATCAAGTCAAGAAAATCAATGTTTGTGGCTAGTCATACAATTGTTGATTGGAGAGCCCATGGTATGTGGTTATCTGACTGCTCAGATGATATTAACAACACTGTGTGTGATATGGAAGGTCACTGACACTATGATGGACCATTACTACGACAAAGGACCTCTTCTGTGGCTTGATGGTAGATTAGCCCCACCTTGTCCTATGATTGTCCTCGATAAACAGAGTGGGCCTGAACAATGGGACATTTGGAAACTTGCTGTGAGCACCAGAACACCAAACAACTTAAAACTTGGACTGGACATTTCATAGAGACCAGTCGTGGTCATAGTACCTATTTCTTTTGCTATAGTCAGTCATATTTTATACAGGCCTGTGTTCCACTTCCTTTTGTTATAGCCATAGAAAATTTACAATTTAATAAGACTTTTACATTCTGTAAAACCACCTCAGTATTCTTACTTTGAGAACCCTATGAATAGTAAGAAAAGGCAAAATGATAGGATACTGAAAGAGGAACTCCCCAGATCAGTAAGTGCCCAATATGCTACTGGAGATCAGTGGAGAAATAACTCCAGAAAGAATGAAGGGAAGGAGCCAAAGCAAAAACAATACCCAGTTGTGGATGTGACTGGTGATAGAAGCAAGATCTGATGATGTAAAGAGCAATATTGTATAGGAACCTGGGATGTTAGGTCCATGAATCAAGGCAAATTGGAAGTGGTCAAACAAGAGATGGCAAGAGTGAATGTCGACATTCTAGGAATCAGCGAACTCAAATGGACTGGAATGGGTGAATTTAACTCAGATGATCATTATATCCACTCCTGTGGGCAGGAATCCCTTAGAAGAAATGGAGTAGCCATCATGGTCAACAAAAGAGTCCAAAATGCAGTACTTGAATGCAATCTCAAAAACGAGAGAATGATCTCTGTTCGTTTCCAAGGCAAACCATTCAATATATCAGTAATCCAAGTCTATGCCCCAACCAGTAACACTGAAAAAGCTGAAGTTGAATGGTTCTATGAAGACCTACAAGACCTTTTAGAACTAACACCCAAAAAAGATGCCCTTTTCATTATAGGGGACAGGAATGCAAAAGTAGGAAGTCAAGAAACACCTGGAGTGACAGGCAAATTTGGCTTTGGAATATGGAATGAAACAGGGCAAAGGCTAAAAGAATTTTGCCAAGAGAATGCACTGGTCATAGCAAATACCATCTTCCAACAACATAAGAGAAGACTCTACACATGGGCATCACCAGATGGTCAACACTGAAATCAGACTGATGATATTCTTTGTAGCCAAAGATGGAGAGGCTCTATACAGTCAGCAAAAACAAGACTGGGAGCTCACTGTGGCTCAGATCATGAGTTCCTTTTTGTCAAATTCAGACTTATATTGAAGAAAGTAGGGAAAACCACTAGACCATTCAGATATGACCTAAATCAAATCCCTTATTATTATAGAGTGGAAGTAAGAAATAGATTTAAGGGACTAGACCTGATAGATAGAGTGCCTGATGAACTATGGACTGAGGTTCATGACATGGTACAGGACACAGGGATAAAGACCATCCCCATGGAAAAGAAATGCAAAAAAAGCAAAATGGCTGTCTGGGGAGGCCTTACAAATAGCTGTGAAAAGAAGAGAAGCGAAAAGCAAAAGAGGAAAGGAAAGATATAAGCATCTGAATGCAGAGTTCCAAAGAATAGCAAGAAGAGATAAGAAAGCCTTCTTCAGCAATCAATGCAAAGAAATAGAGGAAAACAACAGAATGGCAAAAACTAGAGATCTCTTCAAGAAAATTAGAGATACCAAGGGAACATTTCATGCAAAGATGGGCTCGATAAAGGACAGAAATGGTATGGACCTAAAATCAGCAGAAGATATTAAGAAGAGGTGGCAAGAATACACAGAGGAACTGTACAAAAAAGATCTTCATGACCAAGATAATCATCATGGTATGATCATTCACCTAGAGCCAGCCATCCTGGAATGTGAAGTCAAATGGGCCTTAGGAAGCATCACTACAAACAAAGCTAGTGGTGGTGATGGAATTCCAGTTGAACCATTTCAAGTCCTGAAAGATGATGCTTTGAAAGTGCTGCACTCAATATGCCAGCAAATTTGGAAAACTCAGCAGTGGCCACAGGACTGGAAAAGGTCAGTTTTCATTCTAATCCCAAAGAAAGGCAATCCCAAAGAATGCTCAAACTACTGCACAGTTCCACTTATCTCACACCCTAGTAAAGTAATGCTTCATATTTTTCTTTCAAAAAAGCCAGGCTTCAGCAATAGGTGAACCGTGAACTTTCAGGTGTCCTGGCTGGATTTAGAAAAGGCAGAGGAACCAGAGATCAAATTGCCAACATCCGCTGGATCATCGAAAAAGCAAGAGAGTTCCAGAAAAACATCTATTTCTGCTTTATGGACTATGCCAAAGCCTTTGACTGTGTGGATCACGATAAACTGGAAAATTCTGAAAGAGATGGGAATACCAGACCACCTGACCGGCCTCTTGAGAAACCTGTATGCAGGTCGGGAAGCAACAGTTAGAACAGAACATGGAACAACAGACTGGTTCCAGATAGGAAAAGGGGTACGTCAAGGTTGTATATTGTCACCCTGCTTATTTAACTTAGATGCAGAGTACATCATGAGAAACACTGGGCTGGAGGAAGCACAAGCTTGAATCAAGATTGCTGGGAGAAATATCCATAAACTCAGATATGCAGATGATACTATCCTTATGGCAGAAAGTGAAGAGGAACTCAAAAGCCTCTTGATGAAATTGAAAAAGGAGAGTGGAAAAGTTGGCTTAAAGCTCAACATTCAGAAAATGAAGATCATGGCATCTGGTCCCATCACTTCATGGGAAATAGATGGGGAAACAGTAGAAACAGTGTCAGACTTTATTTTTGGGGGCTCCAAAATCACGCAGATGGTAACTGAAGGCATGAAATTAAAAACGCTTAATCCTTGGAAGGAAAGTTATGACCACCCTAGATAGCATATTTAAAAGCAGAGACATTACTTTGCCAACAAAGGCCCATCTAGTCAAGGCTATGGTTTTTCCAGTGGTCATGTATGGATGTGAGAGTTGGACTGTGAAGAAGGTTATGTGCCGAAGAATTGATGCTTTTGAACTGTGGTGTTGGATAAGACTCTTGAGAGTCCCTTGGACTGCAAGGAGATCCAACCAGTCCATTTTGAAGGAGATCATCCCTGGGATTCCTCTGGAAGGAATGATGCTGAAGCTGAAACTCCAGTACTTTGGCCACCTCATGCGAAGAGTTGACTCTGGAAAAGACTCTGAAGCTGGGAGGGATTGGGGGCAGGAGGAAAAGGGACGACAATGATGAGATGGCTGGATGGCATCACCAACTAGATGGACGTGAGTTTGAGTGAACTCCGGGAGATGGTGATGGACAGGGAGGCCTGGCATACTGCGATTCATGGGGTCGCCAAGGTCAGACACGACTGAGCGACTGAACTGATCTGAACTGAACTTACATTCTGTAACTTGTCTTAATTACAAACTATATACTTGTCTTAACTGCTCTATTTCTTTAAGCTACTCAGTTTTGTGTTCAGATCAGATCAGATCAGATCAGTCGCTCAGTTGTGTCCAACTCTTTGCGACCCCATAAATCGCAGCACGCCAGGCCTCCCTGTCCATCACCAACTCCTGGACTTCACTCAGACTCACATCCATCGAGTCAGTGATGCCATCTAGCCATCTCATCCTCTGTCGTCCCCTTCTCCTCCTGCCCCCAATCCCTCCCAGCATCAGAGTCTTTTCCAATGAGTCAACTCTTTGCATGAGGTGGCCAAAATACTGGAGTTTCAGCTTTAGCATCATTCCTTCCAAAGAAATCCCAGGGCTGATCTCCTTCAGAATTGACTGGTTGGATCTCCTTGCAGTCCAAGGGACTCTCAAGAGTCCTCTCCAACACCATAGTTCAAAAGCATCAATTCTTTGATGCTCAGCCTTCTTCACAGTCCAACTCTCACATCCATACATAACCACTGGAAAAACCATAGCCTTGACTAGACGAACCTTTGTTGGCAAAGTAATGTCTCTGCTTTTGAAAATGCTATCTAGGTTGGTCATAACTTTCCTTCCAAGGAGTAAGTGTCTTTTAATTTCATGGCTGCAGTCACCATCTGTAGTGATTTTGGAGCCCAGAAAATAAAGTCTGACACACTTTCCACTCCTTCCCCATCTATTTCCCATGAAGTGATGGGACCAGATGCCATGACCTTTGTTTTCTGAATGTTAGCTTTAAGCCAACTTTTTCACTCTTCACTTTCACTCTCATCAAGAGGCTTTTGAGTTCCTCTTCACTTTCTGCCATAAGGGTGGTGTCATCTGCATATCTGAGGTGATTGATATTTCTCCCAGCAATCTTGATTCTGCTTGTGTTTCTTCCAGTTCAGCGTTTCTCATGATGTACTCTGCATATAAGTTAAATAAGCAGGGTGACAATATACAGCCTTGACGAACTCCTTTTCCTATTTGGAACCAGTCTGTTGTCCAGTTCTAACTGTTGCTTCCTGACCTGCATACAAATTTTTCAAGAGGCAGATCAGGTGGTCTGGTATTCCCATCTCTTTCAGAATTGTCCACAGTTTATTGTGATCCACACAGTCAAAGACTTTGGCATAGTCAATAAAGCAGAAATAGATGGTTTTCTGGACTCTCTTGATTTTTCCATGATCCAGCGGATGTTGGCAATTTGATCTCTGGTTCCTCTTCATTTTCTAAAACCAGCTTGAACATCAGGAAGTTCACAGTTCACATATTGCTGAAGCCTGGCTTGGAGAATATTGAGCATTACTTTACTAGCATGTGCGATGAGTGCAATTGTGTGGTAGTTTGAGCATTCTTTGGCATTGCCTTTCTTAAGGATGGGAATGAAAACTGACCTTTTCCAGTCCTGTGGCCACTGCTGAGTTTTCCAAATTTTCTGGCATATTTTGTGCAGCACTTTAACAGCATCATCTTTCAGGATTTGAAATAGCTCAACTGGAATTCTATCACCTCCACTAGCTTCGTTCATAGTGATGCTTTCTAAGGTCACTTGACTTCATATTCCAGGATGTCTGGCTCTAGGTCAGTGATCACACCATCGAGATTATCTGGGTCATGAAGATCTTTTTTGTACAGTTCTTCTATATATTCTTGCCATTTGTTCTTAATATCTTCTGCTTCTCTTAGGTCCATACCATTTCTGTCCTTTATCGAGCCCATCTTTGCATGAAATGTTCCTTTGGTATCTCTGATTTTCTTGAAGAGATACTCCTGTTCAATTCAATCCTGGTGCCTACAACTGGGAACAGATCAAATTTCATTTACCAAATATACATGATAATGTCTCTCTGAATGTATAATTACTACAAAAAAATAATCTTTAAAACTTTTTCTTAATGTCTGCCCTCTTCCACTAATTTGGAAACTTTAGGTGAACAAATTATCTGGGCTAGACCCACGAAGATGGTTTCAAAGTATTACCCACCACATCGGGTCTGGAACTATAATTTTGGTCATTGTCTTGATAATTATATTTATTGTTTACCATCGCCTTTCTATAAGATTGGTTAATACTAACCAGACTCATTTGTTCAGGACTTTTTTTTTTTTTTTTTTACAAACATAATAAAATAGGGGGAATTGTCAGGAAGCATTTAACAGGAGGCTTCCTGGGTGCTGTTTTGGATCTGTCAGGAAGTCTCTGTTCCTTATTAATTCCTGAATATTCAGGAATTAGGAAAAGAGGCAAGCCTCTCCCAGGGTTGAGAAATCCAGGCATTTCCCTTGTTAGTTTTTCAATAGGGTGATAAGTACCCTCTTCCTTTTTATGAACCATATGGTAAAAGTGATTATTTACAACCCTCTCTCTTTCATATAGATTACCTCATGTTTCTTTTTAAGTTTTGATTTTATCTCTGCTGAAAATAGCTATCTTGTAAGACAGTATACAGAGAAGGCAATGGCACCCCACTCCAGTACTCTTGCCTGGAAAGTTCCATGGATAGAGGAGCCTCGAGGGCTGCAGTTCGTGGGGTCGCTGAGTGTCGGACATGACTGAGCGACTTCACTTTCACTTTTCACTTTCATGCATTGGAGAAGGAAATGGCAACCCACTCCAGTGTTCTTGCCTGGAGAATCCCAGTGATGGGGGAGCCTGGTGGGCTGCCGTCTATGGGGTCACACAGAGTCGGACACGACTGAAGTGACTTAGCAGCAGCAGCAACAGCAAGACAGTATAAATACCTATACAGTGTTGAATAAAACACCTCTACTCTATCAGAGCTTTGTTCCCTGTGTCTTGCCTTCTCTCTCTCTCTCTGTGTCTCTCTCTCTCCCACTCTCTCTCTTTTTCAGGCTGATCCCCTGGAGCACAGAGAATCTCTGGGTTCACTTTCCTGACCGGGCTTCTAAGACCCTCTTGAGAAGGCGCTCTGCACCTTCATCCCCTTGAGAGGGCACCTGAGGCCTTCGTGAACAAAGCAAGCCCCGTGCCAGGGGCTTTATTGGCTTTCTGCATAAACCAAGGAGTATCAGCCTCTTTGTCTCTCCTTTACTTTCTTATCGGTTGACTCTGGACCACCAAGTTCTGGTCCATTAAAGGACCTCAACATACAATGTTTGCTTTCTCTCCCTGTACAATAATATATTACATATATGCAGTTTTTCCTGAACCATTTGAAAATAAATTATGTATATTTTGAAAAAAATAGCAATATGAAAAGAGTGGTACTATGAATGCAGCATGCCAGTAGTTGTGTTGATTCCAATTCCAATATTGCTTACTATGCAAATCTAGTTAATATAACTTTCCTACTTAAATCCATTCCACAGCTCTCAATAATCACCAAATTCTCTAGCCTTCTATCTGTGTAACTTCAAAATGTATACTTTACTACCTATGTCTCTATATGTTTTGCCATTTTCTGCCTTCATGTTATATGCATCTGCAATATTGATTTATAAAAAGCAAAATGTTTCATGCCTTCGTGCTTTTGGTCATGTTGTTTTTTCTTCCTGGAATGCACTTCCTATCATTCCCTGTTAGTAGGATAAATATCTTCTAATATTTTGAAACTTCCCTGATTCCTGCCTGTATCCCATTTCAGGTAGGGCTCTTTATCTCCTCTTCTTTGTTCTCCTAATAAACTATCTTTATCATGGATTGTAACACATTGTGTATAAGTAAATAAATCAGTATTGTTATCAGATCAGATAGCATCATATGTGTATAACTTTAAACATCACAAAAATCATAGGAAGTTCAATAGTATTCAATAAATCCCATAATATTCAAGACACCTACGTTCTCATAGAATTTATACATTTGGAGAATGTTATAAACTTTATAAATTATGTTTTCAACTAGATGGTAAACACTTGTGATTTTGCTCCTGCAGAAATTATGAAAGAAATCAAATAAATAGCTTCCAAAACATTTTTTAAAACTAATGTAGCGTTGGCTTCTTGATAAGCTTGAAGAAGTCTTTAACTTGCTCATGAATATGTCTAGGAAGTGCTACTCAAAGACAATTTTTTAATGAATAATAAAGACCTCGATGCAGGTACTATTATAATAATTACACAATATTCTGTCCTGATATTCTGATTGATGAGTAAGCAAGAAAATAGTATAAATAACCAACCTGTTCTTTGAAGAATGAAGCAAGAAGATCCAAAGCAGATGTGTCAATGCTTTCCTGTAACAATGGAACTTCACAAAGACCTCCACACACATTACTTCTATATATTGTATTAAAAATTTTAAACCCTAAGATTATTTAAACTTTTGATGTGCTTCTAGTCTCATATCCTATCATTGAATATTTCATTTTTTAAGACTTAATCGTGCTTTCTTCTATTGTTATGTATTTTCATTTATGCTCACTTCTTCCATTACCACTTATAAAAAGATAACCTTCAAGTTTGTGTGTAATCTGTATTTTTTACTCAGACTTTATTCCACCACAAATGGAGCCTTTTTGGATTTATCAAAGCATCTCACACTATTTCCCAACCTACAATCATATTCTTTCTTTCCAAACTGGTCCTCTTCTGGTAAACACTCTTCAATGAAAAGCACCACCACAGATTTAGATGTGTAAATCAGAAATCTAAGAGTCTTTGTTTTGTCCCTTTTCATGCCTGAAATATCCAACATATCACCATTCTCTGTATATTTTACTTCATATTTGACTTTTCAATCTACTTCTTTCAGTTTCCAACACCAAGGTACTATGAACTCACACCTAGAATATGAGAATTGCCAACATCTCTTTTAGACAGAGAAAGAGATGAGAAAGAGAGCCAGAGATCAAAGATATATTTATTTTAAGGAATGCTTCATGAGATTCCAGAGGTTGGCAAATCCAATATCTGCTTTTTTGGGCTGAAGACCCAAAGAGGAACTGAATCTGAAGTTTGATTGAGAAGGACCACAGCCTGGCAGAATTACAGGCAGGCAGAATTACTGCTGCTTGGGGGAGGTTAGTCTTTTAATTTTACTCAGACCTTCACCTGACTGGCTGTGGCTCTCTGACATTTGGAGGACAGTCTGCTTTGCTCAAAGTCCATGATTTAAATATTAATCTTATCCAAAAATATCCCCACAGAGACTTCCAGAATAATGTTTGATCAAATATCTAAATACTATGGCTCAGTTGACACACAAAATTAATCATCACAATACTGTAGCCAGATTTATGTTTTTGTATCACAAATCCAGTCATGTTACCCCTTTCCTTAGCAAGGCTCCTATTGTCCTAGTATCAGTTCTATCTTGTAGCACTCCTCTGCCTTTCATGTCATCTCAATTGAACCTTCTCTGAACTGCCTGAATATGTCAAATCTCCCTAGTACATTACATGTCTTTAAAGCTTTATGTACATTTCATCTGCAACACTTGAAGCACTTCATTTTCAACCATACTTGAAAAATTATATCATTTTGGTAGTGATTTGACATCATAGTCTAAGCTGTAGAGGAGAGAACCAATATCTATTTTTGCCTATATAGTGAGTCCCCTACATATGAACCTTCAAGTTCCAAACTTTAAAAAAGGTCTTCGAAGCATCTTAGTCAGGTGTGAGCAAAATTGCAGCTTGTCCTCCATGTCCTATTGCTGACAATCCTTCAGCTTTCTCATCTCCCACCCTTTATCAATCTTCCAGTCAGTAACTCTTCTTACCTGTTCAATTGATGCCAGCCTCTGTATGCCAGCTGTTGTACTGTACTACTGTACTTTTCAAGGTACTGTACTGTAAGGTTTAAAATGTTCATTTTTTGTGTTTGTTTCTTATGTATTATTTGTTTGAAAATATTGTAAATCTATTATAGTATTATATAGCCAATTGTGTTAGTTGGATACCTAGGCTGAATTTGTCAGATTTACAAATTAAACTTATGAACACACTCTTGAAATGGAACTTGTTCACATGTAGGGAACTTACTGTACTAGTATTTTGCTCATCATGGTATTTTGAGCACAGAACACATCAGTTCAGTCACTCAGGTGTGTCCGACTCTTTGCGACCCAATGGACTGCAGCACTCCAGGCTTCCCTGTCTATCACAAACTCAAGGAACTTACTCAACTCATGTCCATCAAATCAGTAATGCCATCCAACCATCTCATTCTCTGTCATTTCCTTCTCCTCCCGCCTTCAATCTTTTGCAGCATCATCTTTTCTAGTGTGTCAGTTCCTCACATCAGGTGGCCAAATATTGGAGTTTCAGCTTCAGTATCAGTCCTTCCAATGAATATTCAGGACTGATTTCCTTTAGGATGGACTAGTTGGATCTCTTGTCGTCCAAGGGACTCTCAAGAGTCTCCTCCAACACCACAGTTCAAAAGCATCGATTCTTTGGCACTCAGCTTTCTTAATAGTCCAACTTTCACATGCATACATGACTACTGGAAAAACCATAGCTTTGACTAGATGGACCTTTGTTGGCAACGTAATGTCTCTGCTTTTAAATATGCTGTGGAGTTTGGTCAAAGCTTTTCTTCCAAGGAGCAAGCATCTTTCAATTTCATGGCTGCAGTTACCGTTTGCAGTGATTTTGAGCCCCCCAAAATAAAGTCTGTCACTGTTTCCATTGTTTCCCTGTCTATTTGCCATGAAGTGACTGGACCAGATGCCATGATCTTAGTTTTCTGAATGAACAGAGATCATGGAAAGTAATAAATATTGTTGAACAAATTTATAAGAATCGGAAGAATGACCAAATGTCCAAGTCCATCTCTATAGTGAACTTTAATGTCCCAGCCACAAGGAATAAAGATATACACCATGAAAAGTACATAAAAACAAAAATAATAATTTCTGTAACACTCAGTTAAATTTTATTAATCACCTAAATTTTTCTCTAAATTCTCTTTGGTATTAGCCCTCAAGATATTGAATATCCTGGTTCTTTTCCCTGAATATTTTTCAGACCAACACACTGATCAGGTTGTTGTTCAGTTGCTAAGTTGTCTCCTACTCTTTGAGACCTCGTGGACTGTACCAGGCTCCTTTGCCCTCCACTATATCCCAGAGTTTGCTCAAATTCATACCCAGTGAGTCCACTGAGTCAGTTCAGAAACCAATTGCTATTTAAACCTGGGACATCACAGTCATCCAGGTTTTCTGAACATCCCAGCCCTTTCCTCTTATTTACAAATCAACATATGAAGTTTCAATGCTTGCAGTTTACTGAGTATTCAGAGTACACAAAGCCACAGGGTGGAGGACTCTAGTAAGAAAATTTTCTAGCAAATGCAAGAAAGAAAACACTTCTGAGATGTTAAGACTAAAGAAATCTGAGCAGCAGGGAGCTAGCACTTAATTCTGGTAAAGGAAAATTTGGGCCATGGAAACAACAGGAAGAGGAAGTTAAACAGTGGGAGCTTTAAAGAGAAAACACAAATACTGTGATCTAGAGACCAAAATAAGGTAGAAACAAAAGCCAGAGAAGAGAAGCATAATCTAAATAGCAAAGAAAAAAAAGGCAAAGAATGTGAAAGGAGAGTTACAAGGAGATGTTAAGTATCTGCTGTCCTTTGGCAGAAAACAGGAGTCCTGAGAGTAGGAGGCAATCATACAGCAAAGACTAAAGAAAGGAAATGAAAGAATAAGTGTTGACAATTTTCATAAAAGAAAGCAGTACCCCCTTGTCTCTGGTTAGAAGAAAGATAAGGATTAGGCTTTCTCCATCTAAAATCACAAATGATAAGAGAAGCCAGATGGGAAGCAAGAAGCTGTTGGGAATGATAAACTATTATAAGATTCTCTTTTAATGTTGTAAGTTCTGATAGATTCTCTGCTTGACTGGTTTTTACTCCGACTCTTTTGAACTTTCTTCTCAACTAGGCCTTGATATTTGTATTTCCATGTTCACCTCTACATTTTCCAATTTTAGCAAGAATCTTGCTAAGCTGGTTTAACCAGAATCCCCCCTTATGCTGGTTGTGTTCTATTGGTAATTTCCCATTCTTTCATCCACACCTAGCTCCTTGGTTATAACATCAATTTTCCTTGTATTCAGAGTTGAGTTGAATCTCTCTTCCCTGATACAAAATCTCTCCCAACATAGTAGCTCTCCTATATACCTATTGTAATAGTCTCCCTTGAATCAAATCTCTTATCACATCACTTTGTTACTTAGAGATAGCAAGCAATAAGTATATTCAACATGCAAACATAGGGTTGGGATTACCAAGAATAGAAGAGATCAGCCTCACATTCATACTTCTATTGTGTTTAGGAATTACTTTGTAAAGCATTTCTTAGAATGAATAATATAGTTTTCAATGAAAACACTATACTAAATGGTAGTCAAGTTCACATATGAAATTCCCAGCATATCATTGTCCTAAAATGCAAGTGAAATATTAGTTTTGCCATGACACTATTAAACTCTGAATTATCATTATTGTATTATTATTATTGTCATTGATTCATCTGGATCACTGGTGTTTGAGGACATAAGGTTCAATTTGAAGAGGGTGAGTAAGTGGATGAAAACATCTTGGAAAATCTAAATGGATTTTGATTTTGGAGAATTTTCATGGACTTCCAAGTTGGAAGCCTTGAAATTTAATTTTGTCTAACTTTAAAAATTATTAATGAAAAATATTTATTTAAAAACAACCATCTGTCTGTATTTATGCTAGATGTGAGCAACCCCCAAATGAGAATACTCAATCCCTGCCCTTAAATAGCCCCAATCTAGTGATAACTCTATTTTCTCCATAAAGATGTGTTATAAATTCTACTCCTTGGCTGTGGGTCAAGTTGTTTCATGCTGTGTAACTGTTCACAGAGAGAACAAGGTAAAAAGACTGGAGAGGCTGATGAAGTTCTCTTGCTTATTAAATAGGTGAGAGCTGGGCTAGGCAGGAAAGGAAGAAAAGAAATCCTAACAGGGCTGTTGTAACAAATGACTACAAACTTCATGGTGGCTTAAAACAATTGAAATGTATTTTCTCACAGTTCTGTAGGCGGCCACAGCTTTGGGCCATACTCTCCTGAAAAGATCTAGTCAAGATTCTTTCATTGCTTTGTTGATTTAAAAAAATATTCACAACCTAAAAGCTGAGAGTTATGTTCTATTCATTGGGAATTTGTAGGACTTCAAGCCCAGGAGACAGTATTGCAAGTGACCTGAGAGAGTTGCTCTGAGGTGAGTGGAGGAGCCAGGTTATATAGAATTTTTGCAAAAAAAGGGCAGGTAGTCTGAACATCAAAAGACAATTGTTAACTAAATAAAACCACCATATGATCCAGCAACCCCATTACTGGGCATTTACCTTGAGAAGACCATAACTGAAAAAGACACTTGCACCCCAATGTTCACAGCAGCACAGTTTACAGTAGTCAGGACATGGAAGCAACCTATAATGTCCATCAATAGAGGAATAGTAATATACACAATGAAATATTGAAGATGTGGCACATACATACAATGGAATATTAAAGGAATATTACTCAGTCATAAAAGGAATGAATCTGAGACAGTTCTAGTGAGGTAGATGAACCTAGAGCTTGTTATACAGAAAGTAAGTCAGAAAGAGAAAAACAAATATAGTATATAACACATATACATGGAATCTAGAAAAAATGTTATTGATGAATCTATTTTCAGAGAAAGAATGGAGACACAGATGTAGAGAACTGACTTGTGGGAGGGAGAGAATGGGACAAATGGAGAAAGTAGCATCGACATATATACACTATCAACATATATACACTATCAACATATATACACTATCAGATGTAAGATGGATGGCTGATGGGAAGGTGCTGTGTGACACAGGGAGCCCAGGCTGGTGCTCTGTAATGACCTAGAGGGACGGGATGCAGGGAAAGGAAGGAGGCTAGAGAGGAAGGAGATGTATGTATAATTGTGGCTGGTTCACATTGTTGTATGGCAGAAACCAATAGAGCATTGTAAAAATTAAAAAAAAAAAAATCCCAACCAGATAAAGATAAAAAACTATATAACCTAAATTAAGGAATTTAGCATTTTTCTATTTATGGGAATGTACAAGAGTCTGGGCTCACTGAAATCATTCCTTTCATATGCACCTCAGCTCTCTGGGGTCACTATCCTATTTTCACATCCTGAGATTTCTTTATCAGGACTCACCATAGGGAATGGCTGCAGTCCAATGGCTGCTAGAACACAAGTATTCTTTCCTTCCTAAGTTCCCTCAGGGCTTGCCAGCTCATCATTAACGGTGGCTGAAATCATTGGTGATTGTGACATCCTTGTTTACTGATACAGAAGGAAATATTTTATTTCTCAGCCTCTTCCAGCCTCCTGTGTTTCCCAGTGTCCTTGGCATGCAACTTTTGCCTAGTTGTTCAGTCTTGTATGACTCTTTGTGACTCCATGGACTGTCGCCCACCAGCTCCTCTGTCCATGGGATTCTCTAGGCAAGAATACTGGAGTGGGTTGCCTATCCTTCTCCAGGGATCTTCCCAACCCAGGGATTGAACCCAGTTCTCCCCCATTACAGGTGGATTCTTTACCATCTGAGCCACCAGGGAAGCTCTGTGGCAGGTGACTACACCAGTCCCATCTGCAGCTTTGTCTTTGCTTGACCTTCTGTCTATCTCTGTGTCTTCTCTTCTGTTTCTCATAAAGTTTCTTTTTTTTGGATTTAGGTCAATCCATATAATCCAGGAGGACCTTATCTCAATTTCCTCAACATCAATGTATCTGCAAACACCCTTTTGCCAATGTAGGTGACATTGACATTTTCTTGGGGTTGGGAAATAGGCATACATTTTAGAAGAGCCATTGTCCTACTCACTATGAGAGTTCAAATAGGAATCCTTTGTATATAAGGATAAAAATTCAAAAGATAATACTTTGTGGTGGAGTAATAAACTAAGTATAGGAAGAAAAACTACCAAGAGAAAAAGTAAAACAAGGAAAGTGCTGTGGAAAAAAGTGGGCTATGAGAGAAGAATGAAGTAGACTCTTCTCCGTAGCTTTTACTTAGTATTACAATTGAGTAAGAACATGGTTGCTTTCAGAGAAACCAAATTGAGGTTTTAAAGGATGTGTTGTACTTTGGAGATGGGTGTTAATGTACACATGTGTCTAGTAGGCTCTTCCTCTATCTTGGAATATATATTTATAAATCAGAGGTTTGCTTTTCATGGAGTATCCTTGAACTAAAACAAAAGTTTTCCAAATTAGCTGATTATCAATCAGAATTATATGAGGAGTTTAAAAATAAGAATCCTTACCCAACTCTAAGAGTTTAGTTAATTTTGGAGTTACCATCCTCCTTTACAGCAGGAAACTCAGAGACAAATGATGAAATGTAGCAAAAATTGTCCTTTGAAATGTTTTAGCCCTATTTATTATAAATACTTGAGTTAATGAAAATATAGCTATGTTTTCATAACAATGGTTGAAGTTTTCCAGTCTTGCATTTCATAGTAGTAAGCAAATACCAGGTAGTTTTATATAGCGAAGCAATAACTCAGTCAAATGTTTGGGACAAAGGCAGCTTAATGCTGTGTGCATTCTTGCACAGTTGCTGCATCATGTCTGACTTTGAGACCCCATGGACTGTGGCCTGCCAGGCTCGTCTGTCCCTGAGATTTTCCAGGCAAGAATACTAGAGTGGATTGCCATTTTTTTCTCCAGGGCATATTCCCGACCTAGGGATCAAACCCAGGTCTTCTGCTGGCAGGCGGATTCTTTACCACTCAGCTGCATGGGGAAGACTCTCAGCTGAATGGCATTCCTCCATTGAAACAGTTGGGATAGTTTCAGAGAAAGTGACCATTTTTGTGGAGAGGCGTTATATTACAAAGAAACTTGGAATCTGTATCAGTTTTTAGAGGCATGCTGAATTAAAGTTCCCTTAGGGAAAAAAAATAAGCTAAAGAAATACATATCTTTGCTCTTTTCTTTCCTTTCTCTTTGACATTAGCAGCCTTATCCAGCAGAAGCATTTTCAAGTTCCCAACAGAAACCACCCTCAGTTTATATTTCTCTTGTCTCAGTACTAAACTCA
This sequence comes from Bos indicus x Bos taurus, assembly GCF_003369695.1. Classification (NCBI taxonomy): domain Eukaryota; kingdom Metazoa; phylum Chordata; class Mammalia; order Artiodactyla; family Bovidae; genus Bos; species Bos indicus x Bos taurus. The sequence goes on along the minus strand of NC_040078.1, from coordinate 65,347,528 downwards.
AATGTTTTCAAATGCTTTCCCCCCCCCCATATAATGGCCATCAGCTTTCAAATCTGTGCAGTCTGCAGGCAAATAATACATTGGTAGATTTTAATGAAAACAGATTATATGTTAGTTCCATAAAAATAAACATGTGCACATATATCATATTAACATTTGCCTCAATTTGTACAATGAGATGTGAAGCATTTTCTTCTTTTGAATTTGACAAAGCACCCAGGGCTACAGTGTGAAACTTCAAGGGAGTGCTAACTGTCTATAGACACTAGACTTCAGCAGGAGAACTATCCTCAAAAGGAAGATTTGGAAAAGACATAGATGAATAGGTTTGCTGAAAGTAGGTTGGGATGAAATTCTTCTTGTTGGAATACTTCTGTGACCTCTTAAAAAATACTAGATTCTGTTTCTGTAACTAATATACACTATGTTTAGTTGTATCTGTTATGTACGATCCATATAGTCACACCTATGGTTTTTCCAGTAGTCATGCACCAATGTGACAATTGAATCATAAAGAAGGCTGAGCACTGAAGAACTGATGCTTTCAAATTATAGTGCTGGAGAAGACTCTTGAGAGTCCCTTGGACAGCAAGGGGATCAAATCAGTCAGTCCTAAAGAAAATCAACCCTGAATATTCATTAGAAGGGCTGATGCTGAAAGTGAAGCACCAATACTTTGGACACCTGGTGCAAAGAGCCAGCTCATTGGAAAAGCCCCTGATGCGGGGAAAGATTGAGGGCTGGGGGTGGCAGAGGATGAGATGGTTGGCTGGATAGCATCACTGACTTGATGGACATGAATCTGAGCAAACTCTGGTAGATATTGAAGGACAGGGGAACCTGGTGTGCTGCAGTCCCTAGGGTCACAAAGAGTTAGACACAACTTAGTGACTGAACAACAACAAACGGTGCTTGAATCCCCCAAAGCCTCTACTCTGAATTATAATCATATTTCTTCTTCTTGCTTCAAATTCTTCAGGGCAGGCTGAGGTAGGCTCATCTGTGTAATACCCTTGCCACTCGCTTGTCTTATAGATCTTTGCACCAATGGTAGCTGACCTACAGTTGGGAGAAGAAACTTGAGAAGAAGGTTGGCAACCAGCCCAGTCATATCTGTGTGAAGGAGTAGCTGAGGATCAGACACAGGAAAAGAATGGCAGCCACACTGTATCAGGGGAACTGGAATGACATTTCCTTCACTGAAGTGCATTTTGAGGACATTGAAACTAAATATTTTTGGACTCTTAATTCTCCTAGGGTTGGCATCTATGGAATATCACTTACAAAGGAAGTAAGACCACATGCTGAGTTACCACTGCTTTAGCAAAACACTGAAAAGCATTGTATTTCCTATGTGTGGTCGTGTATGCGTATATACATGTGCACGTGTAATTATTTTATGAGAAGATAATGAAAGTGTAATTGGGAAAAAAAAAATCACAGGTGGGGGAAAAAAAGTAGAGAATGGGGCTTACCCCACTGAAAAAGAAAACCTGAATATTTGCCTGTATCTCACCTCTTGCCACAAAAATTGAACCTAACATTCAGCATCTCATGTCCTCTTGATAACTGAATCCTGGAAGATGTACTTTGAAAGACTTGGATGATAATCTGAAACTAATTCAAGCCTTTTGAGTTCAAAAATTGGATTGGGAATCTTTTAAGAGCAGGCTTTCTCATGAGATTTCCATTACTTCTATTCTTACTGATAAGCCACAGGTATCAGAGAAACATCCATTTGTGTGCTATCTTTGGATCCTTCAGTGCAAGAGAAGAAGTACAGGGAAAAAAATGGGGCTTGCTTTGATTCAAGTTTCAGAGGAAAGTTTCAATCAATTCGAATTTTGTCTGAAGCCTCTCTAGTATAATAGCTTAAAGTCTTTATTAGATACTTGTATGATGTTACCTTCAGTGTAATATGCCAACTTCAAGTGAGGGAGTTGATCTGTTCTAAAGGGCAGGGTCGAGTTTGGCTCTGTTCCTGACCTATGGAATTTACTTTATTCCTCAGTTTCCTCATACTGATAGTGAAGCTAGTTACCTCAAGAGGAAAACTCTGTAACATGGTTTGAGTTACTTGGTCAAAGCTGACACCTATTTCTATGTGTGATCTTGTTAGTAATACTTAAAAAGTATTTTTATATATGCTGGTTGTGAGGTCATTTTGTATTTTTCAGATGGTGCAGTTTTGCAGGAGAAATAGCTTCTGGTAAGGGGATATGCAGAGAGGTATGTTTCCTCATGTCCTGTGGGACACATGGATAAGCCTCTTTCAAAGAATGTGTGTACTTTCCTCATGAAGTGCTTGAGAAATGCATATTCTTCTTCTTTTTTCCCCCTTGAACATGGCTCTGCCAGTGACACTAATTTCCTATCAGCAAAGAAATAAGCCACTATCCCTTTTTTTGGCCACTGATGTGTTCTAACCACCTTAACACTGAATTATGAATGGTCTGTTTTTACCCACTCTGTTCCCCAGTGCCACATTTGCCCAGTAAAATTACAGTGACATGAGGGTAGTGTTTATCTTTTGTCTGCTGACAGGAAAATAGTGATACAAGGAAAAATAAAAAAAGGATGGACAGTAAGCTTTAGTTTTAACCTTCTTGAGTCCATTTGGAGATCCCAATTAATAGGATTAACCCCTGCTTTCTGAAAATTATCAATACACTTTAAATATAAATTTACACTGCCAAGTCAACTCTAAAGGCAGAAATGGAAAATAATTGTTATAGTTTCCAAGTCTGTAGTAAAAAGGAACATTTCCCCCAATCAATTCCTATATTACAGTCAGTAAATAAAAATATCACCAAGGAAAATGTCTTCCTCATACTCCCTGTGGCATGGTGTAATGAGCCTGGATATGCCACAGACACTGAATGACTAACAAGCTGATTAGGAGTTCAGGTTTATTAAATATGGTAGCAGGGAATATTTTAAGTACCCTTCATGAAAACAGTGCATAGTTACACAAATTACTCTTATTTTCTTTGTGAAAGATAAAATGTAGAGTGCAGCCAGCTTTCATATATAGTGTCTGCTTTATTTCAAAGACTATTTTGTTCCCCTAACCTGGTGTTCTACAAAAGTAAATGAAAATAGAGCATGTAGATTTATGTTTTTCTTAAGGTTGTCATCTAAGATACTGACCTTCTACTACCATGCTTAGGAAGTGATCGATTCTTTTGTAAAAGCTATAGCGTATTTATGGGTATACTACCAATAGGAAAGAGCTATTGTTATGTACTAAGAGTAGGGAATATATGTGGAAAATGACAGTGGTACTGAGATTCTTTCACTACATTGTCCACCATGTCTAATAAGTAACAAGTTGAGGTAAAATAAAAACAATACCATCTGTCCCTAATTGTTGTCATTTTGTATTTTCTATTGGTTCTATTGTTTTGATTAAGCATCACAGATAATTTCATTTATCATTTCCATGGTAGAAATAAGCATATATGAAATGTGAAATTTTTGGTTTGGTTATGTAAATCTTACTGATTTTATATTGAAATTACCATATAGTTCTATCTCTCATGCCATTATCAGTTATATAGAAGCACCCCACTCCAGTACTCTTGCCTGGAAAATCCCATGGGCAGAGGAGCCTGGTAGGCTGCAGTCCATGGGGTCGCGAAATGGCTGAGCAACTTCACTTTCACTTTTCACTTTCATGCATTGGAGAAGGAAATGGCAACCCACTCCAGTGTTCTTGCCTGGAGAATCCCAGGGACAGGGGAGCCTGGTAGGCTGCCATCTATGGGGTTGCACAGAGTTGGACACGACTGAAGCGACTTTGCAGCAGCAGCAGCATGCTACTGTGGTGTGAACGCAACCAGACACACACATACAGACACACACTGTTAGAGTGCATTGTGTTGGGTCAGAAGATTCATGGATACCATCATGGAAGAATAAAAATCACTGATTAGAGGGAAATAAAAAGTCTAAACTAATTTTTCATTCATTATTTTTAGCAAATGTTCATTGAACATCTAATATGTGCCTGGCATGTTCCAGTTACTATAGTTATGATAGCCAAATGAAAATGTGAGGCTTGTTGGTCAAAAAGTTTTAAGAATTACAAGGTAAGAACAGAATGCTACAACAAGCTTGGAGCCCTTGTGGGTCCCCTGGGGCCTTGTGCAACTTCACAGATATCAAGTCCACAAGGCCAGCTCTTCTTCAATCTCTGATGTTAGGGTGTCCTTAAGTTTCTGAAGTTTTATCTTTTGGAACATTCTATCTTTTTTCTTCACATCTATTTCCTAGGTGATCTAACCCTATTTCTTGGGTTTAATATCATTATACGTTGAGGATTTCTGAATTTTATCTCCATACCATACCTCCAAACTGAATTACCACTTACATTACCAATAAGAACTTCAAACTCAAGATACCCCAGAGCAAGTTCCTAATCTTCCTTCCAAAACTGTCTCTATCCACAGCTTTCTCCAAGTCACTTAATGATATCTCTATTTCTTCAGTTGCTCTGGTTGCTCAGATGGTAAAGAATCTGCCTGCAATGCAGAATACCTGGGTTTGATCCCTGGGTCAGGAAGATCCCCTGGAGAGTGAAATGGCGACCCACTCCAGTATTCTTGCCTGGAAAATCCCATGGATGAAGGAGCCCGGCAGGCTATAGTAAATGGGGTCACAAAGAATCAGACACAACTGAGCAACTAAAACTTTCTCTTTCTTTCAGTTGTTCAAGCCCCAAATTGTGATGTCATTCTTGATATTTCTCATGCTGTAACTTCTCAGCCAATTACATTAGTCTTACCTCCAAAATGCATCCAGAATATGACCACTTCTGTTTATACATACTACAGTCATTTCTGTCTAGAGTACCACAATTTCTTACCTGGATTATTGTAATACCCTTCTGCCAGGTCTCCCATCTCCAAAAATCCATTACTGAGAGAGAAAACAGCATGTTAGACTGCTTTATAAAGAGTTGTATTATTAGAGACTATGCCAAAGCCTTTGACTGTGTGGATCACAATAAACTGTGGAAAATTCTGAAAGAGATAGGAATATCATATCAACTGATCTGCCTCTTGAGAAATTTGTATGCAGCTCAGGAAGCAACAGTTAGAACTGAACATGGAACAGACTGGTTCCAAATAGGAAAAGGAGTATGTCAAGGCTGTATATTGTCACCCTGCTTATTTAACTTATATGCAGAATACATCATGAGAAACACTGGGCTGGAAGAAGCACAAGCTGGAATCAAGATTGCCGGGAGAAATATCAATAACCTCAGATATGCAGATGACACCACCCTTATGGCAGAAAGTGAAGAGGAACTCAAAAGTCTCTTGATGAAAGTGAAAGTGGAGAGTAAAAAGTTGGCTTAAAGCTGAACATTCAGAAAACGAAGATCATGGTATCCGGTCCCATCACTTCATGGGAAATAGATGGAGAACAGTGGGAAGAGTGTCAGACTTTATTTTTCTGGGCTCCAAAATCACTACAGATGGTGACTGCAGCCATGAAATTAAAAGACGCTTACTCCTTGGAAGGAAAGTTATGACCAACCTAGATAGCATATTCAAAAGCAGAGACATTACTTTGCCAACAAAGGTTCGTCTAGTCAAGGCTATGGTTTTTCCTGTGGTCATGTATGGATGTGAGAGTTGGACTGTGAAGAAGGCTGAGCACCAAAGAATTGATGCTTTTGAACTGTGGTGTTGGAGAAGACTCTTGAGAGTCCCTTGGACTGCAAGGAGATCCAACCAGTCCATCCTGAAGGAGATCAGCCCTGGGTGTTCTTTGAAAAGAATGATGCTGAAGCTGAAACTCCAGTACTTTGGCCACCTCATGCGAAGAGTTGACTCATTGGAAAAGACTCTGATGCTGGGAGGGATTGGGGGCAGGAGGAGAAGGGGACAAAAGAGGATGAAATGGCTGGGTGGCATCACTGGCTCGATGGACGTGAGTCTGAGTGAAGTCTGGGAGTTGGTGATGGACAGGGAGGCCTGGCGTGCTGTGATTCATGGGGTCGCATAGTAGGACACAACTGAGTGACTGAACTGAACTGAACTGAAGTAACAGTTACAGAAATAAGGTGAAAAGAAAACTCAGAGAAAAGACTGAAATTAACAATGATTTTTTATTTTGATGAAGCCCCTTAAAACACACTTGCCTTGAATTCTGACAGACTTTAATTCATTTAAATGTATTAAAATCATATGGAATATATTCTCTAACTACAAAGGTAAGGTATTAAATTTGAAGTCATTTTGTTGTTGTTCAGTCATTCAGTCATGTGCGACTCCTTGTGACCCCATGGACTGCAGCATGCCAGCTTCAGCATCATTCCTTCCAATGAATATTCAGGGTTGATTTCCTTTAGGATTGACTGGTTTGATCTCTTTGCAGTCCAAGGGGCTCTCAAAAGTGCACCAACACCACAGTTCAAAAATATCAATTCTTTGGTGCTCAGCCTTCTTAATGGTCCAATTCTCACATCCATACATGACTACTGAAAAACCATAGCTTTGACTATGTGGACCTTTGTCGGCAGAGTAATGTCTCTGCTTTTTTAATATGCTATCTAGGTTGGTCATAGCCTTTCTTCCAAGGAGCAAGGGTCTTTTATTTCATGGCTGCAGTCACCAACTGAGGTGATTTTGGAGCCCAAGAAAATAAAGCCTGTCACTGTTTCTGTCATTTCCCCATGTATTTGCCATGAAGTGATGGGACCAGATGCCATGATCTTGGTTTTTTGAATGTTGAGTTTTAAGCCAGCTTTTTCACTCTCCTCTTCACCTTCATCAAGAAAGCTCTTCGGTTCCTTTTTGCTTTCGGCCTTAAGGGTGGTGTCATCTGCATGTGTGAGATTATTGATATTTCTCTAAGCAATCTTGATTCCAGCTTGTGCTTCATCCAGCCTGGTATTTTGCATGATGTACTCTGCATAGAAGTTAAATAAGCAGGGTGACAGTATACAGCCTAGACGTACTCCTTTCCCAATTTGGAACCAGTCTGTTGTTCCATGTCCAGTTCTAACTGTTGTTTCTTGATCTGCATATAGGTTTTTCAAGAAGCAGGTAAGGTGGTCTGGCATTCCCATTTCTTTAAGAATTTTCCACAGTTTGTTGTTCCACAGTTTATTTTTGACACAAAGGCTTTTGTGTAGGCAATGAAGTAGAAATAGATGTTTTTCTGGATTTCTCTTGCCTTTCTATGATTCAGTGGATGTTGGCAATTTGACCTGTTTCCTCTTTTTTAAATCCAGCTTGAACACAGGAAGTTATCAGCTCACATACTGTTGAAGCCTAGCTTAGATAATTTTGAACATTCATTTGGTAGCATGTGAAATGAGTGCAATATGTGGTAGTTTGAATACTTTTTGGCAATTCCTTTCTTTGGGATTGGACTGAAAACTGGCATTTTCCAGTCCTTTGGCCACTGCTGAGTTTTCCAAATTTGCTGGCATATTGAGTGCAGCACTTTAACAGCATCATCTTTTAGAATTTGAAATAGCTCAACTAGAAGTCCATCACCTTCACTAGCTTTGTTTGTAGTGATGCTCCCCAAGCCACACTTGACTTTGCATTCTAGGATGTCTGACTCTAGATGAGTGACCACACCATTGTGGTTATCTAGGTTATTAAGATCTTTTTTGTACAGTTCTTCTGTGTATTCTTGCTACCTTTTCTTAATATCGTCTGCTTTTGTCAGGTCCATACTCTTTCTGTCCTTTATTGAGCCCATCTTTGCATGAAATGTTCCTTTGATATCTCTAATTTTCTTGAAGAGATCTCTAGTCTTCCCCATTTTACTGTTTTCTTCTATTTCTTTGCATTGTTCACTTAGGAAGGCTTTCTTATCTCTCCTTGTTATTCTTTGGAACTCTGTATTCAGATGGGTATATCTTTCCTTTTCTCCTTTGCCTTTCACTTTCCTTTTTCAGCTATTCGTAAGACCTCCTCAGATAACCATTTTCCTTTTTGCATTTCTTTTTATTGAGGATGAATTTGATCACTGCCTCCTGTCAATGTTATGAACCTCCATCTGTAATTCTTCAGGCACTCTATCAGATCTAATCCCTTGAATCTATTTGTCACTTCCACTTTATAATAAGGGATTTGATTTAGGTCATACCTGAATGGTCTAGTGGTTTTCTGTACTTTCTTCAATTTAAGTCTGAATTTGGCTATAAGGAGTTCATGATCAATTACCAAAAGACATATGGAAAATCCCTAAATAATTAGAGATGAAACTATATATATATATATATATATAATTACATGTGAAATTAGAAAGCATTTTTATTTGAATGAAAATGAAAACACGTTATCAGAATTTGTGTGATGAAGATAAGCAGAGATTAGAGGAAAATTTACACCTTTAATGCTTATATTAATACTAAAATAAAGAAAGATTTGTGTGTCAGTGATCTCTGTTTCCAATATAGAAAGCTAGGGTAAAAAGTTGAATCAAGGTAAGTAAAAAGAAGAAATCCATAGAGATTAGAGATCAATGAAAAGGGAAAAAAAGCTAAACAAAAGAGAAAATGTAACATAAACAAAAAATATGAATAAAGTGAAGTCCATCAAAACTAAACATTTTAGTTCTTCAACAAAAATCATTATGAAACTCATAGGAAACTGCTTTATTAGAGAGTTTTTTTCTTTTTAAAAAATACATATATCTGTAGCTTTGTTTCCAGATATGAAAAGTACTTTGAAATTTCAAAAATAAGAAGACAAATTATACAACAAATAATTTGAGACTAAAACATATTTCATCAAAGAAAATGTATGAATGATAAATAAGCACATGCATTATTCTCAATATATTTAGTAAATTAAAACCACAATGAGATACTTCCTACATGCTCATCAGAATGGCTAAAATTAAAAATGTGGACAGTGTCAAGTGTTGGCATGGATGAGAAGTTGCTGGAACTTATGCATTGCTGGGAGAGAGTGTAAATTGTACAAATACTTTGGCAAGGTTGACAGTGGCCTAAAAATTCAGGTTATAGTTATCATATTAAAAAGAAATTATACTTCTACTTACTTATTTACTCCTATTTACTCAAGAGAACAGAAATATATATCAACAAAATGACTTGTATGCAAATGTTCATAGGAATTAAGAAAACTAAAATACCTCAATCAACAAGTGAATAGATAAATAAACTATAGTATATTTATGCAGTGTAGCATTACTTACTGGGAAAAGACATCAATACCAATATAGACAAAAATAATGGAAAAACAGATTACCTACTATAAATTCCTTTATGCATGTTGGTATTATGTGCTAAGTCGATTCAGGCATGTCTGATTCTTTACAATCCTGTGGACTGTAACTTCCCAGGCTCGTCTCTATTCATGGGATTCTGCAGACAAGAATACTGGTGTGGGTAGCGATTCCCTTCTCCAGGGGATCTTCCCGACCCAGGGATCGAACCCAGGTCTCCTGCATTGCAGGCAGATTCTTTACCAACTGAACCATCAGGCAAGGCCCAAATTCCATTATATGAATTACAAAACAAACAAAATTGATTTATAATGATGGAAATCAGATCAGTGATTGCTTGGAGAGGGAAATGGGAGTTATTTTGATTGAAAATATATAAGGGGACTTTGTGAGAGGGCAGAAATCCTCCCAGTGTATATTGATTGGGACAGTGTTTACAAAGCAGATATATTTATATAATTTACCAATTATTTAAATCAATTATACTTTGATAAAGTGAAAAATAAATTGCTTAATATCTTAGTATTTTATTGTATATCAAGGAAATCAGCAATAAAAATTATTTGTTCTAAGAATACAAAAAAATCACTTTTTATTTTGTGTCTTTAATAATTCTAATGTTTGGGTGATTTGAAATGAGGGCTACCTTTGTCTAATATCTTATGTCATTTTCACAACCAATATAACATAAGAACATTTCTATTAATTTGACAAAGCAGATTAGCTTGTAATGAAAATATGTCCTTTGGTTCTAAAATGTGTCTAAAGGAAATTTTACGTTTTTGGAGATATATTTTTATTCTCGCTTGGTGGCTAATGAGCTTTAATTAAGTTTAATTACTAAGTTTCATAATGATAAAAAAGTATACTTATCTTTTCTTCATCTCCATGCCAACTCCCACCCCCAGGAAAAACTAAAATTGATTTGTTTTAAGAAGTAGATAGTGGAAACAAATAAGATGATTAGATAAAGCATTGTGTTCTATGTGGAGGTCTTGGCATAAAGTGAAAAGTGAAAGTGAAGTCACTCAGTCGTGTCTGACTATTTGCAACCCTGTGGATTGTAGCCTACCAGGCTCCTCCCTTCATGGGATTCTCCAGGCAAGAATACTGGAGTGGGCATATGGCATATTTAAATTAAGATATAGGGTGCCTTCATTGTTCTTGGCCCAGTGACTCTTTGTAACTGTGAATGATTTTTTTCATGCAAAATCATTTCTCTTTTTAAATAATTATTTGCTACTCTAGTAGCCTGCTTTTGCTTTTGATTCTTCAACTTTCTGTTAGTTGCACAACGTTTTCTTCCTTTTATGGTCATCTCTCTCCTCTCATCACCTACCAGTCCCACATGGGTGATATGTGTGGTATTGGAAAAAGAATGCTTGGTTTTTCTAGATCCACTGGGTGATAAGATGCCCTGTGTCCTTTGCTTGTATCTTGAAAACCATTTCCCTCATCTTATCTATTGCAACTAATTCATCCTTAAATGAATGAGATCATGTTTTATATTGAAAAAGACCCTATCTATCCTGAGTGGTTTTTTTTTTTCTTCTTTCTCCTTTTAAATCATTTCTATTTGTTTCTAAATATAACTTGTTTTGCAAAAATATTTTCTTAATGCCTTGGAAAATATATGAAATAAGAAGAGAACTATTTATCTTTTTACTTTTAAGATGCAAGTCTCTCAGGATTAGTGAGAATATACTCTGCATATTTTATTGTATTTAATTCAGTGTAATTGTGCAATAAATATTAATGGGATTAAGAAAAAATGAATATTGGGAATTTTCTCAATAAGAGAACAATCACTCTATCTAAAATGAAATGAATTTCAATTTATGGAGATAATAGAGTCTGGAAAAATGATAGTCTCAGAGAGTATCATGAAAATGACGTTTCAAAACAGGAAGCAAAAGCATGAATAAATCTAGCAAAATTTGAAATAGGATGACCCAAGGATAGAGAGATTGTACTTCCATCATAACAAAACTAGGGATTTTGTAAAGCGGATAAATAGTTTCATTCTTGACTGTGTCAGTTACTAAAGAACTAACAAAATTATCTGCTATTTACTACAGAACTGAAGCAAAGGAAGCGATGAATTTCTTCCCTCAGTGGACCTGATTTCAGCATGACTTCAAAATCTGAATAACATTTTATTAAAAAGACAAAAAAAAAAAAAAAAAAAAAAAACGGGGGGGACCTAACAGCAAAACAGGTTCCTTTGTTCCTTTAATTTTAACTACATGCACACACAAAAACTACGTTTGAAAGGTTACTTTTTTCTTCCCCTTTATTTTCATTGTAATATAAAAATCTCCTTGTTGGATAAAAGCACATTTTGTAGACTGGGCAGAAAATCTGGACCAACTGATTTCAATAGCTCTGGTAATTGGGGTACTAATTATATCAAGTTAAAAGTAGACATATATATATATATATATATATATATTTTTTTTTTTTTTTTTACTAGATACTACAGATGGATTGTGCCTCTGGCAGCTCATAGTTCTCTTTTAAGAAAATGAAGTTCAGTATCATTTATAGCAATCAGCACAGAAATTCTTTGGCAGAATGGTTGATCTGAATGTATGTTTCAGTTACACAATGGCCATGGTTGTGCGTGTCCCAATTATTGCTCTTGGTCCATGTTCTGATAAGGTGATTGAAAGAAGACCTTATTTGCTCGTTGGGAGAGAAGAATGTCATTGAGAACATCTGACTTCTGGCTGACTTTCACATCCTCTCTGTGGAATACTGACTTGTTTCCGGGGTCATCCGCACACCTCCTTTGCAAGCAATGAGTCAACCACCTATAAATTTCCATCTGTAAGAAATATGCAAGAAAGCCACAGACTATAAGATACGGGCACTGCTAAACTAGGACAAAGCTAAGATGTAGTATAGCCCACCACCTTCCTCACATCCTGAAAATGGCATACAGGAGTCATAAACATTGGAAACCTTGTAAAAACTTTTTCAGCATAAAGAGCTTTCTTTGTTATATATTTTTAATACTAGGAATACTTGCAATTTTCACTGTATTAACTAACATTGAGTTTTCACTATGTGCCAAGCACTGTACTAAGCACTTTGCATGAGTTATTTTTAGTAATACTGGCAAGAGTCCTGTCTCAGCATTTCATAAAGCCTGAAGTCATCATTTCTCTTAGTATGTGCTTGACTTCATCCTCCTTGAGGAAAACTTCCAGTCAAAGTGAGGTGTAAAATGAGTATTTGTCTATTCCTGGATCACATACACAGTGACAACTGCCATGGCTAAACTCGAGTGTGGAACTTCAAACAGTGCTCACACACGTCTCTCAATCTGAAAGAAGTAAAAGTAATTTCTGCAGTCAAGAGAACTGATTTTACCACCAAATAATGTGTAACTTAGGCCTCTTTCTTAACCTTTCCAAGCTTCTGTTTCCTCACCTATACAAGAAGATACTCTGTAAATATATACAATTAACATTTAATGTGTTAGGAATTGAGAATGCTGGTTAGAGCTGTCAGTATAAAACATTTATTCTATTATCTAAAATCAGGCCATAAAATGTATGATTTTTGCTTATATTTTCTCTTTTAAAAATTTTATTAAGTTGCATATTTCTCTGGTAGTTTTGCCTCAGATAATCATGAGACCTTAGCTGACAGTTGTCCATGGGCAGAGAGTTTCCTGGTGGTGATCACATTTCTGAGAAAGGTGGAAGAACCAAGTAAGAGGTAGGTAGTTCCAAATGTAGAGAATCCATATAAAGATTTATCTATGTAGGGAAAAATTTTTTGCATGTCTATAGCATGACTTCTGGATTATTTGATTTTAATTATATGGTAGCTATCATTTTTTCCCTTCTTTTTAAAAAATTTTTAAAAATTTACTTTAATTGGAAGCTAATTACTTTACAACATTGTAGTGGTTTTTGCCATACACTGACATGAATCAGCCATGGGTGTACATGTGTTCCCCATCCTGAACCCCCCTTTTACCTCCCTCCCCATCCCATCCCTCTGGGTCATCCCAGTGCACCAGCCCTGAGCACCCTGTCTCATGCATCGAACCTGGACTGGCAATCTATTTCAGTTCAGTTCAGTCTCTCAGTTGTGTCCACCTCTTTGCAACCACATGAAGCACGGCACACTAGGTCTTTCTGTCCATCACCGACTCCCGGGCTCCACCCAATCCATGTCCATTGAATCGGTGATGCCATCCAACCATCTCATCCTCTGGCATCCCCTTCTCCTCCTGCCCTCAATCTTTCCCAGCATCAGGGTCTTGTCAAACGAGTCAGCTCTTCGCATCAAGTGGCCAAAGAATTGGAGTTTCAGCTTCAACATCAGTCCTTCCAATGAATACCCAGGACTGAACTCCTTTAGGATGGACTGGCTGGATCTCGTTGCAGTCCAAGGGACTCTCAAGCATCTTCTTCAACACCACAGTTCAAAAGCATTAATTCTTTAGCACTCAGCTTTCTTCATAGTCCAACTCTCACATCCATACATGACTACTGGAAAAACCATAGCCTTGACTAGATGGACCTTTGTTGGCAAAGTAATGTCTCTGCTATTCAATATGCTGTCTAGGTTGGTCATAACTTTCCTTCCAAGGAGTAAGCATCTTTCAATTTCATGTCTATAATCACCATCTACAGTGACTTCGGAGCCCAGAAAAATAAAGTCAGCCACTGTTTCCACTGTCCCCCATCTATTTCCCATGAAGTGATGGGACCAGATGCCATGACCTTCATTTTCTGAATGTTGAGCTTTAAGCCAACTTTTTCACTCTTCTCTTTCACTCATCAAGAGGCTCTTTAGTTCTTCACTTTCTGCCATAAGGGTGGTGTCATCTGCATATCTGAGGTTATTGATATTTCTCCTGACAATCTTGATTCCAGCTTGTGCTTCTTCCAGCCCAGCGTTTCTCATGATGTACTCTGCATATAAGTTAAAAAAGCAGGGTGACAATATACAGCCTTGACATACTACTTTTCCTATTTGGAACCAGTCTGTTGTTCCATGTCTAGTTCTAACTGTTGCTTCCTGACCTGCATACAGATTTCTCAAGAGGCAGGTCAGGTGGTCTGGTATTCCCATCTCTTTCAGAATTTTCCACAGTTTATTGTGATCCACACAGTCAAAGGCTTTGGCATAGTCAATAAAGCAGAAATGGATGTTTTTCTGGAATTCTCTTGCTTTTCAATGATCCAGTGGATGTTGGCAATTTGATCTGTGGTTCCTCTGCCTTTTCTAAAACCATCTTGAATATCTGGAAGTTCACGGTTCACATATTGCTAAAGCCTGGCTTGGAGAATTTAAGCATCGCTTTACTAGCGTGTGAGATGAATGCAGTAGTTTGAGCATTCTTTGGCATTGCCTTTCTTTGGGATTGGAATGAAAACTGACCTTTTCTAGTCCTGTGGCCACTGCTGAGTTTTCCAAATTTGCTGGCATATTGAGTGCAGCACTTTCACAGCATCATCTTTCAGGATTTGAAATAGCTCAACTGGAATTCCATCACCTCCACTAGCTTTGTTCATAGTGATGCTTCCTAAGGCCCACTTGACTTCACATTCCAGGATGTCTGGCTCTTGGTGAGTGAACACCCCATTGTCATTATCTGGATCATGAAGATCTTTTTTTGTACAGTTCTTCTGTGTATTCTTGCTACCTCTTAATATCTTCTGCTTCTGTTAGGTCCCTATCATTTCTGTCCTTTATTGAGCCCATCTTTGCATAAAATGTTCCCTCGGTATCTCTAATTTTCTAGTCTTTCCCATTCTATTGTTTCACATATGATAATATGCATTACTCAATGCTATTCTCTCAAGTCATCCCACCCTCTCCTTCTCCCACAGAGTCCAAAAGTCTGTTCTTTAAATCTGTGTCTGTTTTGCTGTCTCACATATAGGGTCACCATTACTGTCTTTCTAAATTCCATATATCCATTACCATCTTTCTAAATTCCATGTATATGTGTTAGTATATTGTATTGGTGTTTTTCTTTCTGGCTTACTTCACTTTGTATAATAGGCTCCAGTTTCATCCACCTCAGTAGAACTGATTCAAATGAATTCTTTTTAATAGCTGACTAATATTCCATTGTGTATATGTACCACAGCTTTCTTATCCATTCATCTGCTGATGGACATCTAGGTTGCTTCCATGTCCTGGATATTGTAAAGAGTGCTGCGATGAACATTGGGGTACACGTGTCTCTTTCCATTCTGGTTTCCTCAGTGTGTATGCCCAGTAGTGGGATTGCTGGGTCATATGGCAGTTCTATTTCCAGTTTTTTAAGGAATCTTCACACTGTTCTCCATAGTGGCTGTACTAGTTTGCATTCCCACCAACAGTGTAAGAGGGTTCCCTTTTCTCCACACCTTCTCCAGCATCTCTTGTTCATAGACTTTTGGTAGCAGCCATTCTGACCAGCGTGAAATGGTACCTCCTTGTGGTTTTGATTTGCATTTCTCTAATAGTGAGTGATGTCGAGTATTTTTTCATTTGCTTGTTAGACATCTGTACGTCTTCTTTGGAGAAATGTCTATTTAGTTCTTTGGCCCATTTTTTGATTGGGTCGTTTATTTTTCTGGAATTGAGCTTCAGGAGTTGCTTGTGTATTTTTGAGATTAATTCTTTGTCAGCTGTCTTATAGCTCTGAATTCATAGACACCTGATAGCAATATAAAAAATTCTTGTCCATAAAGGGCAAATTAATCCCAGCAGATAGAGGAAGAACTCTTTCACCCCAGGAGATAACAGTTTTGCCTTCATTCATATACTCATTTTCACATTCCTATCTATAAAGGTGTCTGTCCTTGGATTCCCCTTTGAATTGGTTGTAACACCTCACTGGTTTCCTCATTAATGAGCTACATAAAATCTTTAATATGTGATCATTTTTATATCTTCATGAGAGTCATGACTTTATCTTTTTTTTGAAAATTATCTTTTAACATCCATTTTTCTCTCATCTATCCTTGGATGTGTTCCTCACTCACATATTTAATGAGCAGGGCTTCTACATAGAGCACCATGGCAAGTGCTATTTTAGACAATGAGAAATAGTAAATCCAGCCTCTGACGTGGAGAAGAGAGATTGCCTTGTTCAGAAATACCATTCCTTTTCTCTATAATCTTCTCACCCTCTTTATTCTTTCTTCTTGGCTTTATTTCTTTCTCTCCTGTGTAGTAAAATAAATGAGATGATTATTTCATTATGATGAATGATACAGGCATAGGTAGATTGCCTCTCATTTATAATAAAATTGATAAACTATTGGAACTAAAAAGATTATTTTTCAATGCTATAAAGATTAAATACCTCTCCTTATCACAAGGGAAGAAATGTGACATAGCACTTTGTTCTGATCAAGAGTTTTACTCTGAATCTCAAAAAGAATGTCACAGAGACAGAATGGAGAGTGATTTGGTGACTTGCTCTATGTACACAGGAAGGGAGTAAGTCTGAAAGTAACTGTGGGACAGGACTGCCAGTAATGGGTTCAGTCACTATTGCCTGGGCTGACAGGTGAATTAAATTGAAAGATATGCCTGCCAGGTTATTTGGAAGACTTTCTCCCTCTCATGCCATTATATGCTCTAAACTTTATATTGTGTCATTTTGATAAAATGAAGAATCACAGAGTCAAAAACCAGCCTTTAGCTCAACAATTTAGACCATTTCCACTCCACTGTAACACTGTATGTATTTTCTAACTATAGACAGGGATAAAAGCCATCACTGGGTGGACACATTCAATAATTTAAAAGTGGACATGACCCATTAATTTGAATGTTGTTGCCTTTATTTTTCTACATCTTCAGTTTAATTTTGTGGGAATTGTAAAATGAATATTACACCTTTACACTTAAAACCAGAAATTCCAAAGCTATTTCTGTACAAACAAATTGAAGAGTTGATAAGATTGTCCAGATTTTTTTACCCCTTTATTTACTCCTTCTTACTTTATAACTTATCAAATTCAATAAATACTTTTTTAAAGCTATGGCACTGAGGAGATAGCAGTGAAATAAAAAAGACATCATCCTGATGGACCTTAAATTGTAATTGAGAATTTAAATTCAAATTTAAATATAAATTTAACAATAAATTTTAAATACAATTTTTACATGTGAAAATGCACACAAAATAAAATTCTGATAATGGTCAGTGCTATGTAGATAATTGGGACTTCCCAGGTGGCACCAGTGGTAAAGAATCTGCCTGCTAATGCAGGAGGCATAGGTTCAGTCCCTGGGTTGGGAAAATGCTCTGATGGAAGAAATGACAGGCTGCTCTAGTATTCTTGCCTGGAAAATTCCATGGACATAGGAACCTGGCGGAATACAGTCCATGGGGCTGCAGAGACACAACTCAGTGACTGAGCACGTATCAGTTCAGTCATTCAGTCGTGTCTGACTATTTGTGACCCCAAGGACTGCAGCATGCTAGGCCTCTCTGTCCATCACCAACTACTGAAGCTTGCTGAAATTCATGTCCATCGAGTTGGTGATGCCATCCAACAATTTCATCCTCTGTTGTCCCCTTCAATCTTTCCCAGCATCAGGGTCTTTTCAAACGAGTCAGTTCTTCGCATCAGGTGGGCAAAGTATTGGAGTTTCAGTTTCAACATCAGTCCTTCCAAAGAACAGTCAGGACTGATTTCCTTTAGGATTGGCTGGTTGGATCTCCTTGCAGTCCAAGGGACTCTCAAGAGTCTTCTCCAACACCACAGTTCAAAAGCATCAATTCTTCGGCACTCAGCTTTCTTCATAGTCCAACTCTCATATCCATTCATGACTACTGGAAAAACCGTAGCTTGACTAGATGGACCTTTGTTGAAAAAGTAATGTCTCTGCTTTTTAAAATGCTGTCCAGTTTGGTCATAACTTTTCTTCCAAGAAACAGGCGTCTTTTAATTACATGGCTGCAGTCAACACCCACAGTGATTTTGGAGCCCCAAGACAATAAAGTCTGTCACTATTTCCACTGTTTCCCCATTTATTTGCCATGAAGTGATGGGACCAGATGTCATGATCTCAGTTTTCTGAATGTTGAGTTTTAAGCCAACTTTTTCACTCTCCTCTTTCACTTTCATCAAGAGGCTCTTTAGTTCTCCCTTGCTTTCTGCCATAAGGATGGTGTCATCTGCATATTTGAGGTTATTGATATTTCTCCCAGAAATCTTGATTCCAGCTGTGCTTCATCCAGCTTGGCATTTCACATGATGTACTCTGCATATACATTAAATAAGCAGGGTGGCAATATACAGCCTTGACATACTCCTTTCCCAATTTGGAACCAGTCTGTTGTTCCATGTCCAGTTCTAACTGTTGCTTCTTGACCTGCCTACAGATTTCTCAGGAGGCAGGTCAGGTGGTCTGGTATTCCCATCTCTTTAAGACTTTTCCACAGTTTATTGTGATCCACACAGTCAAAGACTTTGGTGTAGCCAATAAAATAAGGTACTGTTAAAGAGAGTGAATAGGTAACTGTTTTATAGTTAGATGGGCAGAAAGGTCTTTCTCAGGAAAGTATTGCATTTAAACTTTGATAGAAATGGTAAAAGGATAAAGTCTTGCAATGATCATGGAAGTTGAGCTTATGTGAAAATAAAGGATAAGTATATTAACCTATAATCTAGAAAATCCACTTTTGGGTCTATAACCAATAAACTAAAAGAAGGATCTCAAGCAGATATTTGAACATCCATGTTAATAGCATCATTATTTATAACAGCCAAGGGGTAAAAATCACCCCAGTGTCCACATATGATGTATAGGTAAACAAAATGTGTTAAATTCATATAATGTTATTCAGCATTAAGAAAGAGTAAAATTTTGATTCATACTACAGCATGAATGAACCTTAAGGATATTATGCCAAGTGAAATAAGCCTGTCACAAAATAGATACTGAGTCCACAAATATGAACTACCTAGAGTAGTCAAATTTATGGATAGAGAAAGTAGTTACCAAAGGCTGTGGTGAGGCAAAAATGGTGAGGTATAAATATATATCCATTAAACATGGATATAGTTTTTCCAGGTGAAAAGATTTGTGGAGATTGATTACATAAAAATGTGAATGTACTTAACACTACTGAACTGTACACTTAAAAATGGTTAAGATGGCAAATTTTATGTATTTTACCTCAATTAGAAAGAAAAAAAAGAGATGTATAAGAGAAAGAGAATGCCTATTTTTAACAGAATACCATATTATTGAATATGTACCCTTAAAAAAAAATTCAGAGAGCGCAGCTATCACAGGAATCATAAGAGGTAGAAAGGTAGTCATTCCTGGAAACTGCCTTATGGTGAGATTGAGAGGGAGACAATATTCAGAGTCCCTGATGTCAGCTCCTTGATTTTGGAGCTGTGGCCTGTCTTACTCACTGCCATATCCTCAGCACATAGCACAGGGTCTGGCATGTTACAGACATTCAATACATATGTGGACACTTAATTTGTTAATAAAGACAGGCTATGGGAATAGGCTAAAATAATAATTTAGTCATGCTTTTTCATTTTGAGCAATACAGCACAGGGTTACACATAAGATATACATAGATTAAAGGGATGGAGACCTCTTTTTCTTTGCCTTTTTGTAACATTATCTTCTTTAAGAATAAAAGGGAAAGCAATTATATGGAGGGTTGCCGGGAAGGTATTACAAGAAAGAGGAAAATGATTATACGGAGGGCTTGATAAAGATATTACAAGTTAGATCAAAGTGTCATGATTTGTCAAAAAAGTACTAATTAGTACCACAGCACTAATCACTTAAATGAAGATAATGTCTATTGGGAGGGCATGAGGGGCATGAGGAATAATTTTGATATTTTGCATCCGAGAGGGTTCAAGGCTTTAAGAGAAGGACTTCTCAATTAAGACCTCAAAGTCAAGCACATGCATTGTTTTCAGAGCTGATAGTAAGGTTTAGAACTGGAATTCTGGAGTCTTAGCACCAGTGTGAACAAAATGTTGGGGAAGAGAATGGTGTAGAGTTCAGCCTGAAAATTTTTGAAAACTGGAATATTCTGATAGTAGGAGATACTCAGAAATTTCTGATCCATACCAGATTTATGGATATTGGTCCCACAGAACCTGAATGTTTTAAGAATATTGAATTGTACACTTAAAAATGATTCATTTCAGTTCAGTTGCTCAGTCGTGTCTGATTCTTTGTGACCCCATGAATCACAGCACGCCAGGCCTCCCTGTCCATCACCAACTCCCGGAGCTCACTCAAACTCATGTCCATAGAGTCAGTGATGCCATCCAGCCATCTCATCCTCTGTCGTCCCCTTCTCCTCCTACCCCCAATCCCTCCCAGCATCAGAGTCTTTTCCAATAAGTCAACTCTTTGCATGAGGTGGCCAAAGTATTGCATTTTCAGCTTTAGCATCAGTCCTTCCAAAGAACACCCAGGATTGATCTCCTTTAGAATGGACTTGTTGGATCTCCTTGCAGTACAAGGGACTCTCAAGAGTCTTCTCCAACACCACAGTTCAAAAGCATCAATTCTTTGGCACTCAGCCTTTTTCACAGTCCAACTCTCACATCCATACATGCCTGTCTGCCTGCTGCCTGCTAAGTCACTTCAGTCGTGTCCAACTCTGTGCGACCCCATAGACAGAAGCCCACCAGGCTCCCCTGTCCCTGGGATTCTCCAGGCAAGAACACTGGAGTGGGTTGCCATTTCCTTCTTCAATGCATGAAAGTGAAAAGTGAAAGTGAAGCTGCTCAGTCCTGTCTGACTCCTAGCAACCCCATGGACTGCAGCCGACCAGGCCCCTCCGTCTTTCATGGGATTTTCCAGGCAAGAGTACTGGAGTGGATTGCCATTGCCTTCTCTGATCCATACATGACCACTGGAAAAACCATAGCTTTGACTAGACGGACCTTTGTTGGCAAAGTAGTCTCTGCTTTTGAATATGCTATCTAGGTTGGTCATAACTTTCCTTCCAAGGAGTAAGCATCTTTCAATTTCACGGCTGCAGTCACCATCTGCAGTGATTTTGAAGCCCCCCAAAAATAAAGTCTGACACTGTTTCCACTGTTTCCCCATCTATTTGCCATGAAGTGATGGGACCAGATGCCATGATCTTAGTTTTCTGAATGTTGAGCTTTAAGCCAACTTTTTCACTCTCCTCTTTCACTTTCATTAAGAGGCTTTTGAGTTCCTCTTCACTTTCTGCCATAAGGGTGGTGTCATCTGCATATCTGAGGTTATTGATATTTCTCCCAGCAATCTTGATTTCAGCTTGTGTTTCTTCCAGCCCAGCGTTTCTCATGATGTACTCTGCATATAAGTTAAGTAAGCAGGGTGACAATATACAGCCTTGATGTACTCCTTTTTCTATTTGGAAACAGTCTGTTGTTCCATTTCCAGTTCTAACTGTTGCTTCCTGACCTGCATATAGGTTTCTCAAGAGGCAGGTCAGGCGATCTGGTATTCCCATCTCTTTTAGAATTTTCCACAGTTTATTGTGATCCACACAGTCAAAGGCTTTGGCATAGTCAATAAAGCAGAAATAGATGTTTTTCTGGAACTCTCTTGCTTTTTCGATGATCCAGCGGATGTTGGCAATTTGATCTCTTGTTTCTCTGCCTTTTCTAAAACCAGATGCAGAGATCTTGCAATATAGATGCAAAATAGCACGAGCATAATGCTCTAATTCCTACTAGTGGACAAGTAGTTTATTTCTAAATTTTGCTATAGCATAAAATTCTAGGTTAAAAAGTATTTACAATATTACTTAAGGTATACAAAATATGATGTATATATTATAAATATTACAATAGGTATAAGTTTATAAATCATATTTATGAATATATTTTTATGGTTCTGTGTTATATATACACATATGTGTACAGATATTTTTATATGTATATATTTATATGTATCAATACTATCTTAGATTCTTTTCCCATACAGATCATTACAGAATATTGAGCATTAAAAAAAAAGAAAAAAAAAGAATATTGAGCATTTTTCTCTGTGCTATATAGTAGGTTTTTATTAGTTATCTATTTTATACATTGGAGAAGGAAATGGCAACCCACTCCAGTGTTCTTGCCTGGAGAATCCATGGACAAAAGAGCCTGGCGGGTTATAGACCATGGGGTCACAAGAGTCGGACATGCCTTAATGGTTAAACCACCATTTTATATATAGCAGTGTATATACGTCAATCCCAATCTCCCAATTGATCTCCAATAGATTTTTATTGAAAGAGTATTATATGCTTTGGAAACAGAAGTGAATTGATAAACTGACACACATGTAGTTAAACTTTTAGTGGTCTCTAAAGGTAATGAACAAACTGATATTTAAATTATATACCTGGTGATGGTAAGTGCTACAAGAGGAAAGAAAGTGCAGTCAGGGAAAGGGACAATTGAGTGGTATGCTATTTTTAGATGAAGTGGTTACATTAAAGGGTAAATGCAATGTAAATCTTGATAAAAAGCTATCAAATTTGTCTTTAAAAGTCTCTACTTGAATGCTTTCTTATTGTCTTTATCAATATTTCTATGAGATATCTAGATGTAAGTTTTTTTCACTTCCTTCTTTCCTTTCTTTCTTTCCCATAATATCCCTTTTTTTCACTGTGGCTATTCTTACCATCTTACCTTCTGGAAAATCAACGAGATACAATAGACATGAATTTAGGTTGTGAATCCATGTTCAGCAGACTTTCTCTGTGGGCATCTGGTGAGACCTGAGAAGAGAGATGCTTTGTTTTCGCCATAAGCTTCCGGGCACTGCCTACCAGGGACTGCTTTATGGTAATTTCTTAATATGTACTGTGTATACTTTGTATATGTGTTTTCTGGAAAATTCAGATTGCAAACACATGTGTGGGCAGAATTAATATTATAGTTTTAAAAAGGAAACATTTATTCTCTACTCAGACCAAAGGCCAAAACAGAGGAGTTTCTTTGTCAACCCCTTTTGATGGAATGTTTAATTTTTCTGAAAAAAATTTTTCACTGATGGTAGAGTCCTTAGAGTTAATGAAATTCATGCTGTGTCTATTCCAACTCACCAAATTGAAGGAGCCCAAAACTCATCTTTTTTCCTCATGCTAAATACCAACTGTGGCATCAGCGATGACATCAGTTGATTTTGAACTCCCTTTTTCCCCAACCCTTTATTTTCACATACACTAAGCTGAATATTAAGAAGACATTGTATTCTGTCCAGTATTTCTATTTATTTTGTACTATGAGAGTTTTCTGAATATGTAGCCTGACAATACTCACCAGAATTGAAGTGCTGGACAGTTTTCTGTATATTATAAATGTTCAAAAATAGACATAAAGAATTTATATCTATTCCCATTCCTTTTACCTATAAAAATATAAGGCTATAGAATGAAAGTCTAATTTACACTGACAAGGTGTTAATACTGGCTATTTTATTGAAGAAAGAAAGGGTAAAATTGCTACTGCTAGGCTATAAAACCCTGCCAACTGAAGAGTCCTTATTTGCTGTTCTTATCTATTTTTTGTTAATTTTATGATACAAAAGGCAATCAGTCCCCCACATTACTCCTACACATTCAGATACATATGAGATTCCAAATATAGCTTTACTGGTGTTTTATCC
Source organism: Bos indicus x Bos taurus (assembly GCF_003369695.1). Taxonomy (NCBI): domain Eukaryota; kingdom Metazoa; phylum Chordata; class Mammalia; order Artiodactyla; family Bovidae; genus Bos; species Bos indicus x Bos taurus. Next base: position 65,323,684 of record NC_040078.1, on the reverse strand, counting down.
ATAAAAGCCAAAGTAAACATGGCATCCTGATTCTGCAATCAAGAAATCAGTGAAAACTGATTAGGGAACCTCATAGGGAAAACAGATTTCTGGATGACAGTAACTTCTCAAATATTTCAGTGGATACAACAGTGCCAGGAAAGGACACAGATGCAAGCTTACTCTATGTCATTCTTACTTCTGGGTCATCAGTCATAACCAAATTAATGATTTTGAATCATGGTTCTGGATCTATTAACCACATGTTTAAATCAACCAAAGTCTTATTGTAATTAGAATAAATCCCCAGTTCCTCAGATGTTCTTTCTCCTTATTTCCTCTTCAAGCTCACTTCTTAACATTTTGTCCTTTTTTATTGATCTTCAGCCACACTGAGAGTGATCAGGGACTTTGCCCTTGTGGCTCTGTCTTCATCAAAATGGTCTTTCTCCAGACCTTCATGTGATTACCTCCCTCTAACCACTAAGTTTCAATTCGCTTGTCTCCTTTTCAAAAAAGCTCTCTGAGGTCATACTATATAAAATATCCACCTTGCCTTCCAAGCTCCACTGGTGGATTTTTGTGGACTTATCTTACTTGTTTGACTACAAGCTTGTATATGGTCCTTTTTAAAGGTTATAACCTGATGTGAAGAACCGACTCACTGGAAGAAAACCCTGATGCTGTGAAAGATTGAAGGCAGGAGGAGAAGGGGACAACAGAGGATGAAATTGTTGAATGGCATCACTGATTCGATGGACATGAGTTTGAGCAGGCTCCAGGAGATGGTGATAGACAGAGAAGCCTGGCATGCTGCAATCCATGGGGTTACAAAGAGTCGGGCACAACTGAGCAACTGAACTGAACTGAACTGAAAATGCTGTATACCCAATAGTATAGCAAAAAATCAATAAATATTTGTTAGATAAATAACTTAGTGCATAGCCCAGAGGCATTGCCCAGGTGGTCCTGACATCTCAGAGTGAAATCTGCTGAGCACAGGAAGGATGACCATACCCCCAGAATGCCTCTACTTTTACACTTTATAAACCTTACTTTTTAGTGCATATGTTCTATCACCTCAGCCAGGGAATTTAAGAAAGTATTTCACCCAAAGAAATTTATCTAAGATCTCTAGCCATTTTGACTGAGCTGAAGATAAATACAATAGATTGATTAGGGCAATATGCAAAAGTTCCTTCACAAAATTATACAGTCGTACCTGTCAGAGACCTTGAGCCATTTGTAACAGCCTTGGAGGGTATGGAACACAGATTCAGTGTATTGTTGTTATACCAGCTGCTTATCTATGTGCCTGTGGACTCTATGGAAGTGTTGATTAAATGGGATTTTTCCCAGCCTGATTCTGAACACTGTGGAACATTTGAAGCAGAGAAGAATATAAAGCTGAGGAGAAAAGTAGGGAATCAAAGTACAAGAAGTTTCAAGGGAGGGTCTTGGAACTCATTGTTTTGAAAGGCCTAGAAAGTTGTCCAGAGAGAAGACAGCCAGCATGACCAGGTTGATATATGGCCTGTGATTTCCATGTTAATGATTTTATGGCTTTGAGTTAGCCTAGGAAAGGACTTTTAATTTTGTGGCATAATAAGTTGAAGCAAAAAATGCCATGAGGTGATCACAGTGGCACCCAGGCTACTGTTAGTTGGCATTAAGCTTATCCTATAGGCCAGTGGTGCTCAACCAGGGGCATTTTTTGCCCCCTTCCAGGGGGTAGGGGTGTCTGACAACATCTGGAGAATTTTAGCTGTCACAACTCCAGGTGCTTGTGGCACATGGAGGGTAGAGGCCAAGCGTGCTGCTAAACATCCTATAATACACAGAACAGCTCCCACAGCAAAGATCCAGCCCAAAGTGTCAAGAGTGCTGAAGTTGAGAAACTACACCGAGAGCCATGGTCACTTACTGGAGGTTTTAAGAACAAGGTTACATATGAAAAGTATCATTTTAGTCAAAGTGGCTTGAGTACCTGTAACAAAACCATTCTGAGCAATAGAGATGGTTTCATTATTAGAGGAATATCTCATGGACCTCAAGGGTAGGAATTCAGACAAGCCTTAAGAAGAAACTGAAACCACAAAAATAGAAAGTTATCAGAGAAGTTTCCATCTGTTTATCTCTCTGTCAAGCAGTCTTCATTTTTATCACTCTCTGTAGGCTGTCTACCCACTCCAGTGTTCTTGCCTGGAGAATCCCAGGGATGGGGGCGCCTTGTGGGCTGCCATCTATGGGGTTGCACAGAGTCGGATACAACTGAAGTGACTTAGCAGTAGCAGTAGGCTGTCTTTATATGAAATCTGCTCCATGCAGATATCAGGTTATGACTGTCTCACAACTCTCAGGATTCCATGTTACTCTATCACCCACTGATAATCATTATCTGATGCCTGCAATGTGGGAGACCTGGGTTCAATCCCTGGGTTGGGAAGATCACCTGGAGAAGGAAATAGCAACCCTTTCCAGTATTCTCACCTGGAAAATCCCATGGATGGAGGAGCCTGGCAAGCTACAGTCCATGGGGTTGCAAAGAGTCAGACAAAACCGAGCAACTTCACTTCACTTCAATAATAATATAATTATCATTATTATCATCACTACTTATTAACTTTTCCTACTACTGTACCCTGCACTTAGTGTTATTAAGAATCAGGATTTTTAAAGACTAATCTGGGGCTAGATCATAACAAGTCCAGCTCCCCGGGCCCTTTCTCTTATTATGCAGACAGATGTTGAGAGCTCATAATTTCTCTTTCTAGTAGGGTAAGGGACCTGGAAATGAGTCCTGCAAAACATTCTTTATCAATATGCAAATATCCCAGTCAAAGTTTTTTTTGTGTACCTTATGTTTTACTTCTGTGAATTTGACCAACACTTTCTGCAATAAGCTTATAGACAGTCACTTTATAACTAGAGGAATATCCCCTTTTCTTAACCAGACTACCTTGGGTAATTATGTATCATTAGTGAAGTGAGTGAAGTTGCTCAGTCGTGTCAGACTCTTTGCGACCCCATGGACTGTAGCCTACCAGGCTCCTCTGTCCATGGGATTTTCCAGGCAATAGTCCTGGAGTGGATTGCCATTTCCTTCTCCAGGGGATCTTCCCAACCCAGGGATCGAACCCACATCTACCACATTGTAGACAGACGCTTTACCATTGAGCCACCAGAGAAGTCCTTATATACCATTAGGGAAAGTTAAATTACTTAGATAGATTTTTATAAAATATTTTAAAAAATATTTTTGTAAAATATGGACTCTCAATTTTTTAATTTAACTCAATGTGCATTGGTAAAATATTTCAAAATAGACACCTATCTGTGAACCATACTTTGAGAAGCACTGATTTAGCTAGTCCAGCACTTTCTTCCAAAGTATAATTGGTGGAATATGATTATCAGTATTGTTTTTGGAAAAAAAATAGTATTGTATGGTTAAAATGTGTTATAGGTTGAATTGTGTCCCTCCAAAAGATGTATTGAAGTCATAATTCTCAGCATCTGTGAATGTGACTTGAAAATAGAGTTTGCAGATGTAATCAAGTTAAGATGAGGTCATTAGGGTGCTTCCTAATCAAATTTGACTAGGGTCCTTATAAACGAGGAAATTTTAGACAAAAAGAAAAGAGAACACCCTGTGAAGATACACACCTAGAGAGAAGATGACCTTATAAAAATGGAAGCAGGAATGGGAGCTATGCCATCACAGCCACAGAATGCCTGGGGCTACTAGAAACTAGAAGGGGCAAGGACCATTCTTCTCCTACAGATTTGGAGACAGCATGGCCCTACTCATAGCTTGATTTTGGACTTCTAACTTCCAGGATTGTGAGAAAATAAATTTCTATTGTTTCAAGGCTGTAGTACTTTGACACAGCAGTCCTAGGAAGCTAATACATTATGGGAAATCCTACATGTTATTATACCTTGATCTCAGTGATTCCTCATTCATTCATAAATGAACAACAATTTGGGGATACAGAGGTGATACTGATGGTTCAACCTCTCTCTTAGTAAGAACCTTATCCAGGACTGAATCCTAAGCTTCTTGCTACAGCATTACCATTGGTGGGATTAAAAAAAGAGCAAACAAACAAAAACAGAAACAAAACCTCATTTACTTTAGAAAAATTATTTAGATGCACATCCAAAGATTAAAGTCTTTTAATTCTTGTTATTTTCAAACTCCTCTATGATGCTTAAGAAACGATACAATATAAAATAAAATGAATGTATAGAATAATTCCCATTCTAATTTATATATTGGTATAGAAATACAATATACAACTGTAAAATTACTTATAATACCATGAAGTAGGAATGTATTCAATACACTATAGTGTCTCAAACAGTTAATATTTTGACTCATTTTGCATGTTTAAGAATCTGGGTAAAAAATATTAAATAAATATTAAAAACCCATAGTGTTGTGCCTTCTTTTAAAAGCTAAAATGCCATCTAGCACAGAACAAGAGTAATTATCTCATTGCCTCCCTAAATATGGAATAATTTCAGATAATATTAATAATTGGAAAATTAATAGTAATTCAGCACATTATGCTAGATGATTGTTAAGTACAAGAGTGAAATTAAAATCTGAAAGCACTATAATGTTGCTTTACAAAATTACAGTATTTAGAACAATATCATTATAATCAGGGGAAAAGAACACTGTGAAATGTTCTGCTCTATTGATTTTATTCCAAATGATCAATGTCTCTAATGATCAAAGGGTTTATGGTAATACTATGCTTTACATTTTCTTCTTCAATTTGTATTCTTAAGCCAAAAGGCTTCCAACTTCTTTTTTTTTTAAAGTAGTACTCCTTAGGGCAAATTTGTACAGTCCGTGTTCGCAATCCAACATAGAAAAACTACAGAGATGATAACACTCACATTAGGAACAGTTTGATTTAAAATAAAAAATAGAGTGAATCCAAGTCCTTTCTCAAAATGAGCACAACTCAGACTCAAAGTTGTCAAAGCAGCTTTGAGTTCCTCCTATACTTATAGTTAATTGGGAGAAAATGTGTCTTTCTAATAGATGTCTTATGTTCTCCATTTAAGAGTGTAAGGGCTCATGATGAGTTCTAATACCACTTTCTTGGAGCTACATTAAAGTGAATGCTTTGTTTCATTTTTGGCTAATGAAATAATTACTGACCTACTGATTCTCTTTTCTACAATCTTTAGCCTCTGCTTTGGGGATACAAATAGGGATGCTTGCAACACAGTGTTATTAGGAAGTAGATAATTAAGGACTTGTTATGTATTGTTTGGATGAACAGTTTGTTAAATGAAGTATTGATTTCATATTACAGGGTAAGAATTGAGATCTGTAAAATCTGTATGTAAAATGTTCAATTTTCCTTGGGTCTCCTTTCTTCCACTCCAGCTTTCTTTCCACTATGCAATTCTTCTTGAGATTAGATTACACTCATTGGATAACCATTAGGTTAGAGTTTCCAAACCTTCTGGATCCAAAATTGTGGAACGATAAGTTTGTATCAGCTCCAAAATGGAAAAGAAAAAAAAAAAAAAAAAAGCACATATCTTAATATCAATTTCTCTTCTTTACTAATTGACTTCAGCTTTTATTGGGGTACTGTTCCACCTATCAGGAAGATTGTGTTTTTTAGTTTCTTTTACAACTGGATGTGGACATGTGGTTAAATTCTAGCCAATGATGTGATCAGTTCAGTTCAGTCACTCAGTTGTGTCTGACTTTTTGCAACCCCATGTACTGCAGCACACCAGGCTTTCCTGCCCATCACCAACTCCTGGAGCTTGCTCAAATTCATGTCCGTAGAGTTGGTGATGCCATCCAACCATCTCATCCTCTGTCATCCCCTTCTCCTTCTGCCTTCAATCTTTTCCAGCATCAGAGTCCTTTCCAACAAGTCAGTTTGTCACATCAAGTGGCCAAAGTATTGGAGTTTCAATTTCAGCATCAGTCATTCCAATGAATACTCAGGACTAATTTCCTTTGGAATTGACTGGTTTGATCCCCTTGCAGTCCAAGGGACTCTCAAGAGTCTTCTCCAACACTACAGTGCAAAAACATCAATTCTTCAGAATGGAAGTATTATTTGAAACTTCTGTGAAGTCTCCTTTAAGGAGGAGAGGGGGTACACTTTTAGTATTTATGTAGTGTGAAATGCAAGCATATGTGTTGTTTGGCTCAAGTAGTCATTTTTACAGTCTTAGATAATACTCTAATGAGACAGCAGCAAAGCGAAAGAAACCTAGGTAAGTAATGAATATGGGTTCTCCATACCAAGCATGGAGTACTGCCAGACTTTTTACACACAACAAAAATGCATTCCCTACATGTTAAACAATTACTTTGTGTTTGTGTATGTCAGAGTAAGTGGTGCTTGACTCTAATATTATTTCATTCAACAGGCTGAGTTTCTTCTAATATTCTATGTATTTAATTCAAATGCTCAGTTTCTGTTATGAATTCTGTGCATTAGTGCTAAGTCAATTCAGTCATGTCCAATTCTTTGTGACACTATGGACTATAGCCTGCCAGGCTCATCTGTCCATGGGATTTTCCAGGCAAGAAATATTGGAATGGGTTTCCATTTCCTCCTCTGGGTGATATTTCTGAACCAGAGATCAAGTGCGTGTCTCCTGTGACTACTGCATTGCCGGTGGATTCTTTACCTTTGAGTCATCAGGGATTGTATCTTCTTTATTCTTTATACCATTCAAATGTTAAAATATTTTTTCCATTTATGAAATTATTTTGAATCATAAGCATTAGCTTTTTGCATACATTATTGAAAAATAAAAAGTAGTCAAACCTGAGATTCTTCATATTCATATTTTGAAATTACACAAAATTAAAAATATCTGGCAACAACTAATTTGGGTTATTTTCCATTTGTCAACCTCAGCAAATAAAGAGAAACTTGGAATGTGCAACTGAATTCATTGAGATTCTAAGGATAAAAGTTGAAGTCATTTGAAACAATGGCTTTATGTTTATACATTTTTGCCTATCTTTGTTATTAATGTGATCTCAATAGCGCAGGTAAAATAAAACATTTTATTTTAAGGTAGGTTTGAATTCCTCAATTTTTATTATTATTTACGTTGATGATATTGACTATGTTTAAAAGTTATACCATGAGTTGTAATTCAATGGCTTACAAGTAGTGGCAATTTAGAATGTAACAGTAAATAAAAGAAAGGTGATATAAGATATTTAGTATTAGGCAATAAAATCTTTCAAATGTCATTAGACACAGCAATTTATTTGTTTTTGGAGCCAACATAGCTGCCTATGTAAAAATTTAAGCCCCGACAATATTTAAATCAAACAGTAATGAGTTTTATTCCCTACTCCTGACTCTAATCTTCTAGAACCTGTTTCTCTGACCAGTGTCCAGGATTTTCATATATATTCATTTTACTTACTGATAGAAAAATGTATATATTATATAACTGTGACTTTAAAAAGTAATTTTCATGGACAAATTGCTTAAAATGCATTTCTGACACGGTTTTGGTTTCCAGAGAAACAGTCATAATTGCAGATTTGAAACAGCATGATGTTAACAAGCCTGTGTCTTGATCTATTTAGATAATGTATCATTTTATGAAATTTGTGTTTAGATTTCTTCCTATGAAAAATGAGGAAACTAAAATGAATTAAAAACCCTTCTGATTTGACCTCTTTCATATAGCAACATATTTTTCCCTTTATTTCAGTTTATGAAAATCTCAAATTGTTCTATAAGCATCAACTCAATTGTGTAACACATGATCAAACTTTTTCTTATCCTCAGGCTTGTGAGCACTTTAACTGACAATTATGATAATATTAAACACAGCAGATTATACTTCTGTGCTTAAAATTCATTCATTTATTTATCTGTTTATATTTATTCATTATACACTTGAAGTATTTACCAAACTTAACTTTCTATTGCATTACTCTCATTGAATTATGAATGTACATTATAAAATTCATTCCAAAGACAAGTTTTGAAATTGAACACTATACCTTGGGGTTCTTGTAACTCAAAATTTGTTTATGCATGATTATAATATTTTGTGAACTTTATGCTATTTTAACACCTCACAGTATTTGTTGTTGTTTAGCTGCAAAGTCATGTCCAACTCTCGGCAACCCCATGGACTGTAGCTGCCAGAGTCCTCTGTCCATGGGGTTTCCCAGGCAAGAATACTGGAATGGGTTGTCATTTCCTCTCATTGAATTATATACGTACACATTATATAATTCATGTCAAATGCAAGTTTTGAAATTGAATACTATGCCTTGGGGTCTGGTAACTCAAAATTTAAGTATATGAGTGATTATAATATTTTGTGAACTTTATGCTATTTTAACACCCCATGATATTTAATTTTATTCTTTTTAATCTGGTACATTTGCTTATTTAGCTCCTGACACTTAATATAAAGAATGTGTTCTCCTGTGGCTATGAAGTTTTTTATATCCAGAGCTGGCTAAGCTTTAGCAATATGTGTTTTAGTGTCTATGTTTACACCTGTAAAATCTCTTCTTATAGCTGCAATTATGTAGGTGTCTTTTGTAACTCATTTTAGAAAGAGTGCCATATTGTACTTAGTAGATACCATAGTGACTTCAATATAATTTTTCTATTATTCTTATGATCTGTTCAACTCACTTTTCAGACACCTGCTTAGTGTTTTTCAATCTTTGAAAGACCATTGTACTTTTCTGGGGCCAAGGGAGCAGAGTATTTCTAAACGACTACAATTTCCATTATACCGAAAGAATATCCTCTCAGGGGATTATAAAAGCTGTAATTTCATCTCAGGGTTCCTATGACTAAACTGTATGAGTTTGCTCCTACAATTTATGACATTACATGCACCCTCGAAGGAATTATAGACTTATAATATCTCTTGAGATATATTATTATTCTTTATGTTATCCATGTTTATGTCTAAAAGAAAGATTCTTGCAACTGGCACTTGATGGAAGAGCAGATTTGTAGTTATCTCTTCAATGATTTTTAGCAATTTAAAAGACAACTGTATCTTAACAAAAATGCCTTTCTGCAGTAGTTCACTCAGACCAAGTTCTACAAAATTTGTAAAATTCTAACTTCCAATATAATAATTCTTGACTCTGCCCTACAAATTAATATTTCTTAACTAAACATAATCATTCTTAAATAAGTTTAACAAAAAATATATGCTCTGCAAAGAAATGTGTTCCTTTTTCAAACTATGCTGACATGTATATGTATAGATAGAAAAATAGATGCACAATTTTCATGTTTTTTTCTTCTCTGAATGTGCTGCCACATTTTCTTCCTAAATAATTACAAATCAGTGTAAGGCTGATGTTAGTTACTTTTACTCTTATTTTAAGAGAAAGGTTGAATAGTCATTTCTACATTTTAAAATAGAATAACAGAATAAATCATGGTCTCTTGACCTCAGCAATATTGATATTTTGAACAAGATAACACTTTTTTGTAAGGGCCTATCCTGTACATTATAGGGTCTTTGGCAGCTTCCATGGCCTCTGCCTACTAGATTACAGTAATATACCCCAACTGTGACAACTAAATATGCATCCAGATAGACCCAAATATATCCTAGGGGACACGATCACCTCCAGTTGAGAACCACTGTAACAAATCATTCACTAGATTTACAATTATAAAATATGTCTCAAATATCAACAATTGGTACATTGAGCATTGTATGGGCCATGGTTATAGGGCAGATGCTACTCAGAAAGATGTAGAGAAATATGCAGGGATTATTAGGACTTTCTAAATTATAGTAAATATCCAAGTGAAAAGTGGATAGTTCTAGTTCTCTTTATGAGACAATATTTCAGTGTACTCGAATCTTTGATATAGTTCAGTTAAAAAAGTAATTTTTTTTTACTTTTCATTTAAATATTTGATAGTGTACTTGTAAGTACATTTATAAATCAGAAATTTTAGAGCTTTAAACATGTTTGTTATTCATTTATTTTTATATATATATTATGCCATAGGCACAGATACAAGTAGCTAAAATAATAATGATTTTGGAGAATGATTTCCAATACTTTGATTACAAACCTCACATATTATATTACATTGTAAAGATCTGAGAATTCTTATCCTCTCCAATCATTAATTAATATTTCTTTCACACACACAGTTCAAATTTATAAATCAGAAGTCATAAACTTGTGTAATACTAAAGGACATAGTTTTTATATTCTACATCTATGTATGTATGTACATAGAATAATTAAAAACAACTTATACATTCTGCTATGATTATTAGATAAACATAGTCTCTCAAAAAGTGCTAATAAAAAGTTACTTTTTGTTTTATATATTCTCAAATATGTCCAAACTACATCTCAACATATGAATAGATATAATTTATATATACTATTTACAATGATAAGAATTGATGCTTTTGAACTGTGGTGTTGGAGAAGACTCTTGAGAGTCCCTTGGACTGCAAGGAGATCCAACCAGTCTATTCTGAAGGAGATCAGCCCTGGGATTTCTTTGGAAGGAATGATGCTAAAACTGAAACTCCAGTACTTTGGCCACCTCATGCGAAGAGTTGACTCATTGGAAAAGACTCTGATGCTGGGAGGGATTGGGGGCAGGAGGAGAAGGGGATGACAGAGGATGAGATGGCTGGTTGGCATCACTGACTCGATGGACGTGAGTTTGGGTGAACTCCGGGAGCTGGTGATGGACAGGGAGGCTTGGCGTGCTGTGATTCATGGGTCACAAAGAGTCAGACATGACTGAGCGACTGAACTGAACTGAATTTACAATGAAAAGTGTTTCTTATATTCTAAAAATTGGAGATAAACATCTTTCAATGTACAAACTTGGATTTTCATCTCAGTGTTGCTACTTAAATGTGTTATGTTGGGAAAACTGCTTAATATTTCTGAAACTCAATGTCTTTAAGTGTAAACTCAAAAGAAACAAATATATGCAGTTTATGATCTATATATTAGGTGCTTTAATTCATTTGATTCTAACAAAATAACTTTTCATTCATTCAGTTTTTACTGAGCATATATTATGTGTCAATCTCTGTATTGCATTGTAAAGTTGAACAAGACAGAAAAGTCTTGAGGTAGTTAGGGGGAGTGAAAATTTACCAATGTCGTATTAACATTTAGAGTTTCTTGCTTTTTTTCTATTCCTAACAATATCTAGATTTTCCTTTGGGGAACGTTACTTCCAGCAGTATATAGTAGCTTTAAATTTGGGATAGACTGTCCCTGTCCTTGGTCCAATAATGCTTGAGATTTTTGATCAATAGTTAATGAAAAGGTGTGCCTTCTTACTCTTACTTCTCTCTCTTCATCTGGATTAGGACTCATGTGGTCAGTCTGACAACTGTTGATGATCATTTTTTGATACATGAAAGACAGGACCTAGAAACATAATTAAACCAGTCCTTTATAACATCATCAGATCACTGGATCAGCCGAGCTCTAATGCTGACCATATTTCCGAAATTTCCTTTTACATAAACCAATACATCCCCTTATTTTTAAGCCGGGTAAAGTTGAATTTCTAATAAATGCTACATTTAAGAGTGCAAATTGAAAAAAAATACTTTTATTCAGAATGTTTAGATATAAATGAACAAAGGAAAAAAGCTTAACTGTACCATAGTAAATGACTGAGCTGAGATTTGAACCTAGGTCTGTTTGACTCCAAAATTTGAGAATTAAGGATGTAATTCTCATAAAAGTACAGAGCACTAACACATTTAAAATGTTGAAATAATCTCAATTATTTATTTAATTTCTACTCTGAGTTCAAGAACTGAATGCAAGATAGCTTTCATGCAACCTTTTACAGAAGTGATCAATAAGTGTTGCAGTAATGAGTTTTATGGAAATGAGATTGTCCTCTGAACGGGTGTTTTGTAAATATATTTTTATAGAGGTTGATACTTAGGCACAGTGGTGCTTAATAAATTTGCTTTGTGCTGAACTTAGAGCACTAGTGTTTTAACCTGCACATGGTATACCTATGAAAGACTACTACTAGAGTAAAAAGGAAGTGTTTTAACTTTGCAAAAATAAAATATGGTTATGCAAATAAAAGAATGCAAATTAAAATATGTAATGAATCTAGTACTCATTTCCCCTTGTTTCCACCTCTTATCTTCCAACACCCTCGCATCCTCCGTCACAGAAAAATGGACAACAGCACACACATAACCCTGAAGAATGTGGCTAGGTTGCAAAAGATGTGGCTTGGCCTCCCAACGGTAGTTCAGAGGCCGGTAGGTCTTTGAGATTTCCTTGAGATTTTTAAGAAATTTAACTTTTGAGTTGTTTTCCCCATTTAACAGCTTAATACAAACTCTTTGTAGAGTGTGGATTCTACTTCCTTTTGGAATCCCATTTCAGCACCACTTCCAGGTTTGTCATTACTTAAACTGAATTATTTTGCACTAAAACTTCCCATTTTCTCAGTTCCCTAAACTTCCACTAGTCCACATTCTTATGAATGTTATTATGCCTTCTCTTCAATTTTATTGAGACCTTTGTCATGTCATACCTTTTCTGGAGTCTTTTTCTTAACAGTTCTATGTGAGTGCACTTGTACTAAGTCGCTTCAGTTCTGTCCGACTATGACACTATGGACTGTAGCTTGCCAGGCTTCTCTGTCCATGGGGTTCTCCAGGCAAGAATACTGGAGTGGGTTGTCAAGGCCTCCTACAGAGGATATTCCCAATCCAGGGACTGAAACCGCATCTCTTATGTCTTTTGCATTGGCAGGTGGGTTCTTTACCGCTAGTGGCACCTGGGAAGTCCTAACAGCAGCCACGTAAACTCCAAATTCTCTAGTCTTCTTATTCCTTGCCTGTCTGCTATGTCACCATAATGGCTCATTAAGTTTCAATTCTGGAAAAGCCTGTATGTCTGCTAAAGGAAAACACATCCCTGTGTTTCCGCTACTCAAAAAAACAACACCCAGCAATTCCAACTGCCATTAACTACCTAGAGTTAGCACAGACTCCACAGGGTAAGGGAGTCCCACAGAACTGCCCCCCCAACAGTTCAGAAACCAATTGCAAGTCCCAGGTTGTCTCATGGATTTCTGACCAATTGGCTATAAATCAGGTATTCCCATGACCCCTTCCTTTGGTTGGATTACTTGATTTGCTAGAATGATGCACTAAACTCAGAAAAAAAATTTAACTTGCTAGATTACTGGTTTATTATAAAAAGATATAACTCAGAAGAGCCAAGTGAAAGAGATTCACAGGACATGGTATGGAGAAAGGCACAGAGATTATGCGCTCTCTAGGTATTGCCTCCCCAGGAAATCAGAGTGTTCAGCAACCAAGAAGCTCTCTGGACACTTTTGGTGAGAGGTTTCTTTGCAGAAGCTTCCATTACCTAGGCCTTAGTGATTAAATTGTTAATCATTAGTGTTGAGCACAGACTCTTTGTTACTCTATAGAAGCCTATCTTCCCAGGTGGAGCTAGTGGTAAAGAACCTGCCTGCAAACGCAGGAGACATAAAAGCTGTGGCTTCAATCTCAGGAAGACCCCCTGGAGGAGGGCATGGCAACCCACTCCAGTATTCTAATTAGAGAATCCCAGGGATAGAGAAGCCTGGTGGGTTACAGTCCATGAGGTCACAAAGAGTAGGAAACAACTGAAGTAACTTAGCACAGAAGCCTATCTGAGCTAAAATCTAATAGATTTATAATCATCCTCAGCCGGCATGCCAGCCCCCTAAAATTATCCTTTTTCAATATCAGGGTTGGATTACACTTTTCTATGCCCTATTGAAAATGGAGATTTGAGCTCCTGGCCTAAAATCACACCCTACCTTCCCACCTCTGTTCAGAACACTCAGTATGATTTATGTGTGGAGTTATCCTTAGTCTGCCAAACACAGTTGATTCCTTCCCTTCTTCTTTATTTTTTTCCAGCAGAAAAAATTTTTTAAACTCCAAATAACCATTAAATCACTGTTTACAACATTACATCATGTCTGAATGCTTTCAATCCTATCACACTGACTGTACTGAAAGCTACAGAGAAAAACGAAGCACAGAAAAGCTGAGAAGTCAATGTGACCTTCTGAAACATTAATTTTTATATTAACATTCCATAATTAGATATTTAGCAGGTAAATCCTACATATGTCCACATGCTGAATGCTTACCTCGCTCTTTAACTTACCTTCAGTGAAAGTTTAATGCCATGGATAGCTCATATACTTTCTCCATCCATTTAATAGCAATTGTGTATATACTTCAGATGGGAATACAAGGAAAGCTTACACTTTTCCAGAAAAAAATCTCCAAAAGACTCTAGTAATAATATCTTGATTGTTTCTGAAACCATTTTCTGGCTGTATAATATATCCCTGCCACTGCTCTGTAGATTTTTTGAAAATGGTATACTTGTTCTGAACATTTTGAAAACAATTGAACAGTAAGTTTAGATTCAAAGCTGAAAAGCAACCATTTTTGTGTCCATCTGCACTTGTCATTTCACATCAAAGCAGAAGTCTGTGAATATATTCTATTTTGTTTCCATTACTGTCATATATACCGATTGTCCAAAAGCTTTCCCCAAAACCATTTTTTTTTTTTAACCATCCCTGGTTTCCTCAATAAGATAACATATTGGAGACCCAGTAGTGTTTATAAAAACATTTTTTTTTTAGCCAGATTTAAACATGAAGGGTAAGAATTTAAAAAATCTCTTTAAAAATTCCCTCCTGAGCCATTTTGTCTATGCTATTTTCTTATTTCTGTTGACCCTCCTTGCCGTCTCCTCTTTGTCTGTCCTTCTCTACTCCTATTGAAAGTACAAGTGTTAGCTGCTAAGTCGTGTTCAACCCTTTGCAACCCTGTGGATTGTAGCCCTCCAGGCTCCTGTGTCCATGGGATTTTCCAGGCAAGAATACTGGGGTGGTTGCCACTTCCTTCTCCAGGGGATCTTCATGACCCAGGAATAGAACCGGGGTCTCTGGCATTGTGGGCAGATTTTTTACCTTCTGAGCCAGCAGGGAAGCCTCATATAGCATACACTTTTCTATCTCACCTCCGAAACCTCCTCTTCAAGCCCAAGGCCAGTCTTACCAATCATAGTTTTCTTAGCAGCAGAGAGTCCCAAATTCTAAGCAACCCTTAGTAACCTTAATAAGACATTGTATCCGTTAAACACTACTAACTAATGTTTCTCCTATCCCTGCTGTGTTTGTGGGTGGGTGTCATGAAACTGCTTGTGAGTGTCTAAACAGAGTCCATATTATTAATTATTCATCTTTCATACCTAAGTTAATGTCATGAATTGTATGTGTTCAATAAATTTATTAGAGAATAAAACCAGAGCATTCTATTCTATTTCACAATCGTAATATCCAACCCCAACTTCATTTGCTATTGCTCAATTCTTTTATCAATCTTTAGAAGATTACTTAGCATACTTTAAAGAACAATGGTTAGTAACTAACTGCTTCTATTCTGTTTTTTTTTTAATCTTCAGTTTTATTGAGATATAATTGACATAAAGTACTGTATGTTTAAGTTGTACAGAATAATGATTTGACTTAAATGCATCATAAAATGATTACCACAATTAGTTTAGTGATCATCCATCATTTCATAGAGATAGATGCAGAATAAAAGAGAAAAAGTTTTTCCTTGTGATGACAACTGTTAGGATTTACTGTATTACCTTCCATATATAATATACACAGAAGAACTGTACAAAAAAGAGCTTCACGACCGAGATAATCATGATGGTGTGATCACTCACCTAGAACCAGACATCCTGTAATGTGAAGTCAAGTGGGCCTTAGAAAGCATCACTACAAACAAAACTAGTGGAGGTGATGGAATTCCAGTTGAGCTATTTCAAATCCTGAAAGATGATGCTATGAAAGTGCTACACTCAATATGCCAGCAGATTTGGAAAACTCAGCAGTGGCCACAGGATTGGAAAAGGTCAGTTTTCATTTCAATCCCAAAGAAAGGCAATGCCAAAGAATGCTCAAGCTACTGCACAATTGCACTCATCTCACATGCTAGTAAAGTAATGCTCAAAATTCTCCAAGCCAGGCTTCAGCAATACGTGAACCGTGAACTTCCTGATGTTCAAGCTGGTTTTAGAAAAGGCAGAGGAACCAGAGATCAAATTGCCAACATCCACTGGATCATGGAAAAAGCAAGAGAGTTCTAGAAAAACATCTATTTCAGCTTTATTGACTATGCCAAAGCCTTTAACTGTGTGGATCACAATACACTGTGGAAAATTCTGAAGGAGTAGGGAATACTAGACCACCTGACCTGCCTCTTGAAAAACCTATATGCAGGTCAGGAAGCAACAGTTAGAACTGGACACGGAACAACAGACTGGTTCCAAATAGAAAAAGGAGTACATCAAGGCTGTATATTGTCACCCTGCTTATTTAACTTATATGCAGAGTCCATCATGAGAAACGCTGGGCTGGAAGAAGCACAAGCTGGAATCAAGATTGCTGGGAGAAATATCAATAACCTCAGATATTCAGATGACACCACCCTTATGGCAGAAAGTGAAGAAGACCTAAAGAGCCTCTTGATGAAAGTAAAAGTGGAGAGTGAAAAAGTTGGCTTAAAGCTCAACATTCAGAAAATGAAGATCATGGCATCCAGTCCCATCACTTCATGGGAAATAGATGGGGAAACAGTGGAAACAGTTGTCAGACTTTATTTTGGGGGGGGGGGTCCAAAATCACTGCAGATGGTGATTGCAGCCATGAAATTAAAAGTTGCTTACTCCTTGGAAGGAAAGTTATGACCAACCTAGATAGCATATTCAAAAGCAGAGATATTACTTTGCCAACAAAGGTCCATCTAGTCAAGGCTATGGTTTTTCCAGTAGTCATGTATGGATGTGAGAGTTGGACTATGAAGAAAGCTCAGTGCCGAAAAACTGATGCTTTTGAACTGTGGTGTTGGAGAAGACTCTTGAAAGTTCCTTGGACTGCAAGGAGATCCAACCAGTCCATTCTAAAGGAGATCAGTCCTGGGTGTTCTTTGGATGGAATGATGCTGAAGCTGAAACTCTAGTACTTTGGCCACCTCATATGAAGAGTTGACTCATTGGAAATGACTCTGATGCCGGTAGAGTTTGGGGGCAGGAGGAGAAGGGGACGACAGAGGATGAGATGGATAGATGGCATCACCGACTCAATGGAGATGAATCTGAGAGAACTTCAGGTGTTGGTGATGGACAGGGAGGCCTGGTGTGCTGTGATTCATGGGGTTGCAAAGAGTTGGACACGACTGAGCGACTGAACTGAACTGAACTGAAATGATTGTTCATTTTGGGCTTCCCTCATAGCTCAGTTGGTAAAGAATCTGGCTGGAATGCCGGAGACCCTGTTTCAGTTCCTGGGTCAGGAACATCAGCTGGTGAAGGGATAGGCTACCCACTCCAGTATTCTTGGGCTTCCCTTGTGGCTCAGCTAGTAAGGAATCCACCTGCAATGTGGGAGACCTGTGTTCGATCCCTGGGTTAGGAAGATCTTCTGGAGAAGGGAAAGACTACCCACTCCAGCATTTGCCTGGAGAATTCCTTGGACTATATAGTCCATGGCATTACAAAGGTTTGGACACAATGGAGTGACCTTCACTTCACTTCAGTGTAATTTTATTTATCATGTTGTATATTATATCCCTAGAATTTATTTTATAAGTGAAAGTTTGTACATTTTGACCTCTTTCATTCAATTCCACCTCCCACCATCTCCATCCTCTGGTAACCACAAATCTGATTTTTTCCTATGAGTTTGTTTGTTTTCGAAGTATAATTGACCTACAGCAACATTGTGTTAATTTTTAGTACACAACACAGTGAATCTACGTTTCTATTCATTTCAAAATCATCACCATAGTAAATCTAGTTACCATCTGTCACCATACAAAGCTATTACATCATTATTGACAATATTCCCCACACTGTACATTTAATACCTGTGACTCATTTATTTTGTAATTCAGAGTCTGTACCTGTTAATCTCCCACACCTATTTCTCCTCTCTGGAAACCACCTATTTGTTTTTTGTATCTATTATTTGGATTTATTTATTATTTATTAATTTTATGATGAATTTTATTTATAATCCATTAATCAATAAATTACTCTAATTTATTTATTTATTTATTATTTCTGATTATTAACTTTATTCATTTGTTTTGTCTTTTAAAGTCCACATAAAAATAAAAAGGCTTATGGTATTTGTTTTTCTCAGTCAGGCAATGGCACCCCACTCTAGTACTCTTGCCTGGAAAATCCCATGGATGGAGGAGCCTGGTGGGCTGCAGTCCATGGGGTCGCCGAGGGTCGGACACGACTGAGCAACTTCACTTTCACTTTTCACTTTCATGCATTGGAGAAAGAAATGGCAACCCACTCCAGTGTTCTTGCCTGGAGAATCCCAGGGACGGGGGAGCCTGGTGGGCTGCTGTCTATGGGGTCGCACAGAGCCGGACACGAATGAAGTGACTTAGCAGCAGCAGCAGTATAATGTACTCTAGGCTTGCACATTGCTTCTTCTGTTTTTGAACACTCCACCTTTGCTCTCCCTTCCCATATTCGACATATAATCAAATTTTCTTCCTTTATAATAAGAATAGTCATGCATTCAATCCACAGAATTCTCGCTAGGTCTGTGTGAGATATTGGACATACAGAGGTGAATAAGTTATGGTCTTTGCCATGAGGTGAAATTTATTGATAAATTATAACACAATACAATAAGTTCATCAATATAATTTAAAAACTACATATAAAGTTACTGATACTTATATCTGAGTGAGGATAAGCACTGTGGAATTGTGAGAAGCTTTTTAGTTTAGGTTTAAAAGGGTAAACAGGAGTTTTCCATATGATTCGAATAGGGGGCAGTTACCCTCTAGGTAAGAGAACTATATTTCAGTGCTCTGTACATCATATTTATTCATTCAACTTTGCCCTCTTTATTCCCTTGGACCTGGATCTTACACCATCCCGACTCTGCCTTGACTTTTATGCTCCTCCTTACATCATAAGTGCATCATTGTATGTGGGATTTATTCATTCATTCAACTTAGTTGATGAATCAAGAAATTACTATCAGGGAGATGATAGAGATACTAAGATATAAAGAATCTAAAAGATTAGCAAGGTCCCATCAGCTATGTTAATATCTTTGGACTTAATCCTTATGCAAAGATGATAAGATGAATGATATTATAAGATTTGAAGATAATTACTGGCTACATATTAGAGAATTGATTGAAAAGTAGCAAGAATAGATGCAGGAAGATCAGTCGAGAAGTTGTTATAGATGTTCAGTCAAGAAATGATGTTATCTGAAAATGGGGCTATCAGAGTTCCTGCAACTTTACACACAAGCCTGCTGAATTTTTCACAATCTTATTAGCACCTTTCCTTTACTCCACTAGTCTCTTAAACTAAAATATCCCTTCCCCTTTCATCATCAGATTTCTCTTAAAAACTAGTTAATATTCATTTAGTATCTCTTTTTTCTCACTTCCTATAGTATTGATTTGTCTATCAGAATTAATTCCATCACCACAGAGTACAATGCCACAAGGAGAGCTATGATTGGGTTGCATAAGAAGAACATTATAATATATAATACTTTTTGCTCCTCTATTACACCTTCCCTGACATCAAGTTCAAATATTCAACTCAGACTAAAAAGTCTTCTCTTCCCACAACCCCAGTGAAGCAATTGTTGTCAAGGCCAACTGATAACCTTTATATTGCCATATTTAATATTTCTTATTCCCCAACTCCATCTCAGACACATCTCTTCTACTAAACTTCTAAATATTTGGTTGCATGCAAGCTTTTGGTCACAGAGCACTTTCTCTCTGTATTACTGACTTTGTAAATATTAGCTAGTCTCCTGGTTATGAATGCATTTATAAACTGATATCTATCAGTTTTTTATCTCTAGCTTCCCTGGTGGGTCAGTCGGTAAAAATCCACCTGCACTGCAGGAGACACAGGTTCTATCCCTGGGCCGGGAAGATCCCCTGTAGGAGGAAATAGCTACCCACTCCAGTATTCTTGCTTGGGAAGTCCCATGGGCAGAGGAGCCTGGTGGGCTACAGTCCATGGGGTTACAAAGAATCAGACATGACTTAGCAATTAAACTAGGCATCTGTTAATTTACAATACTACCTGGTGTAAAATAGATATTGAATAATTTTTAAAGTTGAATATACACAGCTAAATAAAACTTCCAAAAAGGAGAAATATCAAGGTTGTTTCTAAGAGAATGAATAGGATTTCACCAGAAGAGGAAGTGGAAAAAGACAATCTAGGAAGAGAAAATGGAAAATAAAGTGTGAAGATGTGAAAGAACAAACTTTTGGGGGATAATTCAGGCACTTAGCATGCTTAGAGATTGTAATAAATATCTGCTATTTCTTTGAACCACCTTTCCATGTTAATTCCAGTGCTCAAGTATATGAATTTATTATTATCTTAACTGCTATATACCTCCTTAAAATCTTTCCCAGCATCTAGTCTCTTTCTGTTCTAGTCTATATAACCTGATTCGTTGCTGTTCAGTTGCTCAGTCATGTCCAATTCTTTATGACCCCATGGAGTACAGCATGCCAAGCTTCCCTGTCCTTCATCATCTCCGGGGGCTTGCTCAAATTCAAGTTCATTGTGTCGGTGAAACCATCCAACCATCTTATCCTCTGCCATCCCCTTCTCCTCCTGCCTTCAACCTTTCCCAGGGTCTTTTCCAATGAGTTGGCTCTTCACATTAGGTGGGCAAAGTATTGGAGCTTGAGCTCCATCATCAGTCCTTTAGGATTGACTAGTTTAATCTCCTTGCTATCCTAGGGACTCTCAAGAGTCTTCTTCAACATTAAAGTTCAAAAGCATCAGTTGTTTGGCTCTCAACCTTCTTTATGGCCCAACTCTCACATCCATACTGGAAAAACCACAGCTTTGACTAGATGGACCTTGGTTGGCAAAGTAATGTCTCTGCTTTTTAATATGCTGTCTAAGTTTTTCATACCTTTTCTTCCAAGGAGCAAACATCTTTTAATTTCGTATAACTTGATACTGCCAGGCAAAAAAGTCCTAAAGTGAAATTCTGATCATTTACTTTCCCATCCCCAAATGAAAGACTCTTGATGATTTCCCAATGTTAATTGAAAACATTCCCAATTCCTTTAATCCACTGAAAACGCTCCAACAGTTCTTGCCAAACTGTTTTCCCAGGCTTGCCTCCCTCTCTTCTCTTTCTTGTACTCTTATACTGCAGCCAGGACTATTTGCATATTCCTGTGCATTTCTAGCTATTTCCAAACTCAGTGTCTCTGTTCCTGTGTACAATGGCTTTTCTACCATCTATATAATCTACACCTTCCAAGTTTCACATGCCCACATCAAGATGACAACTTTGAACTATTCAGACAGAAACAGCTCTCTTTTCATATAACTCTTGTAAATGGGCTAGTAATTATTTCAAAATCTTCCATTACAATACGAATAAACCATTCTTAAGTTTTCTAATTTATATGGTTCATTTTCTTATTGAATATAACTATTCTTCCTTATAATAACCATTTTGTTTTCCTTTTAAGCTCTTCATGTGCATTTTTTAATAAAGAATAAGTTGGATAGGGATATGGAAATATAGGCAATGGCACCCCACTCCAGTACTTTTCCTGGAGAATCCCATGGACGGAGGAGCCTGGTAGGCTGCAGTCCATGGGGTCGCTAGGAGTCGGACACGACTGAGTGACTTCACTTTCACTTTTCCCTTTCATGCATTGGAGAAGGAAATGGCAACCCACTCCAGTATTCTTGCCTGGAGAATCCCAGGGATGGCAGAGCCTGGTGGGCTGCTGTCTATGGGGTCACACAGAGTTGGACACGGCTGAAGCGACTTAGCATAGCATAGCATAGCATAGCATATTGTTAAATCTAAAAGAAAGTAATAACCCTATACATGAATGCAAAATCACACACTTTGGTTGAAGACACTGTGAAGAGAGAAGGAATGTTAAGGAAAAGAAAGGGAAGAACTGAAAACTTTCTTCTCAAGATCTTGCTGTGTGCTATCCACTATGACCAGTGCTATCCCTTATAGTTCTCAAAACAACCTACTGAATCGCGTAGGTAATTTTATGATCCACATTTTTCGAAAGATTAAAAATAAGACTCCATTCATATAGCATGTAATTTGCATAGCCAAGAATTACAATAAATTCTAACTTCAAAACTTTGGACAACTAAGACACTGAAAAAATCTCCCAGATTCCACAGATCCCCCTAAACAAAGAGCCAGATATTTTCATATTATCAGGTTATCAGTGGTAGAATCTGGACTTGAAGCTGAGTCTCCAACACTTCAATATGTGTCTTTCACTACTGTGTACTGTCTGTATTTTATATTTCTCATTGTTTCTTTAAACTACAATCAAATGAAAGTGGTATCTTTCATGACTCAATGTAATAGTCATTGACTAGCTTGCAATTTTTTAAACAGTGGTCTAGAAAATATATTATTTCCAATGCTAGACTTTTTTTTTTTACTTAGAGTAGATATTCAGTTCAGTTCAGTTCAGTTCAGTCGCTCAGTCGTGTCCGACTCTTTGTGACCCCATGAATTGCAGCACGCCAGGCCTCCCTGTCCATCGCCAACTCCCAGAGTTCACTCAGACTCATGTCAATCGAGTCAGTGATGCCATCCAGCCATCTCATCCTTTGTCGTCCCCTTCTCCTCCTGCCCCTAATCCCTCCCAGCATCAGAGTCTTTTCCAATGAGTCAACTCTTCGCATGAGGCGGCCAAAGTACTAGAGTTTCAGCTTTAGCATCATTCCTTCCAAACAACACACAGGGCTGATCTCCTTCAGAATGGACTGGTTGGATGTCCTTGCAGTCCAAGGGACTCTCAAGAGTCTTCTCCAACACCACAGTTCAAAAGCATCAATTCTTCAGTGTCGTGAATCAGCCCATGCTGTATCTTGAGATTATTGAAGAGAAAGACCTGCTACACTTTTGGTTTGACTAATGACAGCTGAAACTGAGAATATGTCAAATTTCTTATACATCATCATCCGCAGAATTTTTAATTAACCTGCTTATGTTGTCCATAACATAGACTGATTATTCTTTTGGAATGAGAGTTGTTTAATGAACTCTGGTTATTTCACTGCTAATCAAACTCTAGGGAGGCAATACACTACTGAGGGAAGGATAGTACTCTTAGGAAGGTGGTCATCAGAGTGGACTCCCTTGTGGCAAATGCAGTAATGGAGCAGACAGCACAACTGTAGCTATTCTAGTTTCACTGTTTCTATTTCAGGAACTTAAGTGTCTGAGAAGTCGTAACCTATGCTTGTCCCTGAATCTCTCCTGTGCTCTGTTCTGCCACTAGAATTTCTCTAAAATAAAAGTAATCTCTTCCTTACTGATTACAAGGAAGCTTGGCATTGAGGTTCAACAGAGACAGCTAAATGCATTTTTGTTCAATATTTTCAATAAACAATAAATGTACAGATTAAAAGATAAAAATAAAGTTTGACTACTGTATTAAAGTATAAAAGTGAAAGTGAAAGTCGCTCAGTCATGTCTGACTCTTTGTGAGTCCATGGTCTGTACAGTCCATGGAATTCTCCAGGCCAGAATACTAGAGTGGATAGCCTTTCCCTTCTCCAGGGGATTTTCCCAACCCAGGGATCGAACCCTGGTCTCCTGTATTGCAGGCAGATTCTTTACTAGCTGAGCCACAGGGGAAGCCATTGAGGTATAAAATTATAGATAAAAGTCTCTACATTCCAATTCTCAGTCTCTCAGTTTCTTTTTTACCTGTATCAGGGATTTGATGTTGAGTATGTTTTCTACCTGCTGGTTTTAACAGTGTGATTTATTGTCATGTTTTAACTTATTTATTCTTCGATGAGCTAAAAAAAAACCTACCCAATTAGCCCATTAGTAACAGTATCAAGAAGATTCCTACAGATGTTTTACCCAATGATATTTTAAAATTTATTTTGCATACATTATTTCATTTAATTCTCATGAAACATCAACAGATTATCATTTCTATTTTTCAATATAAAGAAATTGAAACTCAAAGAGGTAGGTAACTTGCCCAAGGTCACACAAGTAGAATTTTGTTGGATGAGCAAAGACTTAAATCTAGGCCTGCCTAAAACCCTGAAGATATTCAGATATACTGAACTATATAGTATTGCCTTTACACAGCCTCACATATTTACATTACAATGATCCTTGAATTCCCATCAGAAATATAATTTCATATCCATCAACTGAATTGTTTACCTACATTTCTGTACAAATGTGACTTTAGCCCATTCTCCATTCCAGATTTAAGAGTTAAGCTTTATTAGCAAATAAACAATGAATCTTTTAAAAATATAACTATGGCCCTTATACATGGTAATAGTGAACACTCATAGGGTGATTAGCTGCAATATTTGGGATATACTTGTGCTAAAAAGGTCTCCACTATTTATCTGAAATTAAAATGTAACTGGATGTCCTGTGTTTTGTCATGTAATGCCATCCGTGTGTGTGTGCGTGTGTGTCTGTGTCTGTGTTCAGTTGC
The DNA here is from genome assembly GCF_003369695.1 of Bos indicus x Bos taurus. Lineage (NCBI taxonomy): Eukaryota > Metazoa > Chordata > Mammalia > Artiodactyla > Bovidae > Bos > Bos indicus x Bos taurus. Next base: position 65,299,063 of record NC_040078.1, on the reverse strand, counting down.
TTCAGTCATATCCAGCTCTTGGTGATGCTATGGACTGTAGCCTGCCGGGCTCCTTTGTCCCTAGAATTCTCCAGGCAAGATTACTGGAGTGGATTGCCATTCCTTCCTCCAGGGGATCTTCCAGACTTGGGGATAGAACTCAAATCTCTGTCTCTCCTGCATTGGCAGGGGGGTTCTTTACCATTAGTGCCACCTGGAGGACCCAAGTATTAGCCTCATGGTGTGCTAAAAGGACTTAAAATAATGCATATATGAGATTATTGATGTCTATATTAATATTAAGGGGCTTCCTAGGTGGCGTTAGTGGTAAAGAACTGGACAGTCAATGCAGGAGATGTAAGAGATGCAGGTTCAATCTCTGGATTTTGAAGATCCCCTGGAGCAGGGCAAGGCAACCCATGTTGCCAGTATTCTTGCCTGGAGAACCCCATGGACAGAGGAGCCTGGTGGGCTACAGTTCATAGTGTCACAAAGAGTCAGACATGACTGAAGCGATTTAGCACTGAAAGGCATGTTAATATTGATGAGAGGAAACAAGAGCAATAATTTAGAAGATTGATTGGTGAACACAGAATCAGAGTGCCATGAGCTGGATAATCTCGTTTTGCTAAAATTGGAAATGTGAAGCTCTCTTAAAAGATATTTGCTTGATAACAGCAATATTCTTGGTTCTGAATTAAAATTCCTTCTTAAATATTGGATACTTGAAAAAGCCCTGCTAATATTTGTTTGCCTCCTCTTAACTTCTTTTCTATGCTTGTGTTATTAACCAACATCTCTTTGGATAAAAAATAAACTTTTTTTGAGGTCATAAATGCATTCAACCACCTCTGGAACTATTGATTTTATTTAAAAATGGGATTAGACTGGAAATCATTCTTTCCAATCAAGTTAACTTTCTGTTCATTTTCATTGATTCTTTAACTATTGGTTCCATGAAAATTCAGTTTCATATTTCTATAATTTGGAGTAGAGCTTGTCATCCCCATATACCATTTAGAGTTTACTGTGTTAAATCTGCTGCTTATTTGTTGTTCACTCTTTGACAAAGAACCTAACTTTCTCACCACCTCAGTTGTTTCATCTGTAAAAGGGGAATTGTGAAAGTTCATTAGGGTATTAAGTGATATATTCATAGACTAAAATCATTTTAAACATGGGTGGATGCTTCTGCCATTGGCCATATGAGGAGGCAGGTATGAGAAGGGCATGTAGGATATGGAGACAGTGTCATATGGTGGGACTGCCTGATGCTAAGCCAGGCTTTGGAGCCTCAAGGTATAGTCTAGGTTCTAAAATATTTAATCACCTAATATCATGGGAAATTCCAAGTCTGCAAAATACTGCAAAGGGACAGTCCTTAAAATTTATCTGTGTCAACCATTTTCTTAGCTGAAATAAAGGGAAATTGGGACTTGCTCACAATTGCATTTCTGATGAGTGAAAAAACAAAGAATGGAAATCAAGCTACTTTGTCCCCCACTCCCCAACTTTGTAGCAATGTCCCCAACAACTCCCTCTACAACAGACATGAGTAGTGCCTAGTCAGTAGCCCTCTGACCTTGACTTCTAATTGCCAACATATGTTCTTCTAAGACTGATATTGTTGGGGGCACTGATGCAGCCTACCTCTGCCCTGGACATATGACTGACTCATCCACCTCACCCTGTAGGGTTAAGCAGAGGCCCTGTCTTGCAGTGCTGCAGAGAGTTTCCCTGCAGAACTAAGCTCCAGTAGCCACTGAAGTAAATGGTTTAATACCTCATGCCTTTAGGAGCTGCTTTCTCTTTACTGTAACTGTTTTTTGTCCCCTGTCCACATTCCCTGTTTCTCCCAAATAAAATACTTGCCTTAGAACCCTTACTTCAGGCATTGACTCTAGGAAAACCAAATTAAGACACTCTTTTTACATATGACAGCCTTTATAAGCTTAGTAGCAGAGCTGACTGTTAAAAACTTGGCACCTGAACCTCTGCAGGATCTTGAAAAATAAAGAATGCTATCAGAATTTACTTTAATGGCTACCCTTATAAAACAACTTATTCTGCCTGTGCTTCTCATCTCCTCTTCCTCTCAAATACATCAGGAAATAAAAAGAAATACCTTCTTACACTGTTAAGAAGTAAAACACTTTCAGAAGCCAGGGCCATGAATGAACTAATGTAATGCTTTGTAAGGTGCTTCTTCCATAAGGCAGAAATGGCAATTTTCTCAGCAGATTCAGAAACATCTCAGTTATGTAAAATGCCATATCTGCCTATGGACTTTCTTACATCATCTCTATACTTTATGTTCTCTTGAGCATAGATTTGATGTTTTCTTAAATTGTTCTTGCTAGTTATCTTTTATAAAATATGAACTTTTATAGAGATGAACTATTTCTTACATGTACAAAAATCTTTTTTCTTTCATATGTCAAATTTAAATGGAATGAAACTATTATCTTTGGGTTGTGGGTGCCAATTCTTTATCTCTCATCACCGACACATGCCATAATTCAATCTCTGTGTCCGGTTGCTGTTCATAAACCAACAAGCTCTGGTGGTTTATGTCATCAGCAGAAAACCTGAAAGTGAATTATAGCCTTGCATTCAATCTCTATGTTCTGCGCGGAAATAGCCAGTTTTTCAGAATGTGCAATTTAGAGACTTGGGAGCAAGAGACTTATAAAGTGTATTTCTTGTAGTCTGTGCCAAAGTCAAAGCTATGAACATTCAAAATAAAAGACTGATATAAAATTGGTTCAAGATACACCTATAGTTTTATGAGTAACAGGATGTTTTCATTAATATTTGGAAAACTTGAGAGAAAGCTCCATTCTACTTATTTCTAAATATCTAGAGAGTTTCTAAAACAAAAACGAGACTAAATTTGGATTTCATCAACACTGAATTGAGAGGATAACAACTTGGACATAGTAACACTGGCAGTAGAAGGTCCTTTTTCTTTACGTGTTAGTGGTTACCCTTGTGAAATGGTCAAGTAAACATCTACAAGAAGGGCTACACAGAAAGCTAACCAGAGCACACACAAACAACGTCCTTCTTTAAAAGTTACTAACGAGTTATTTCTCTGAGAAAGTTTATTTAGGTAATTATCTTAAATAAACTATTATTTGCATTAATCACACCTATAATTCTGAATACTTTTCAATGTACAAACCCTACGTTAACATATAAAGAGTCTACTTCCTAAGTAGTTTGTGAAGCAAAGTAGGCTTGTGCTGGTGTGTGATCAAGAAGAGCTTCCCTGGTGGCTCAATTGGTAAAGAATCTGCCTGCAATGTGGGAGACCTGGGTTCGATCCCTCAGTTGGGAAGATCCCCTGAAGAAGGGAATAACTACCCATGTTAGTATTCTGGCCTAGAGAATTCCATGAACTCTATTTTCCATGGGGTCGCAAAGAATCAGACATGACCATGTGACTCACTTTCAAGAACATATATACTAGAACTCTCTTAGTTTGAGAGATAATTTTTGGATCAAAATTTGGACTTTAATTTGTAAACAGTACTTTATAACGAAAGGTATAGCATGTTTAGATAAATGCCCTTATTTAAAACTGTGTTAATATTCATATTGTGAACACTGTAAAGTATCTCTCTTGACCACCATTAAGTACTAAATATGGCATTAAATATATACCACACACAATTCTAGTTGCTATTGATGCTAAAAGTTTCAACAGTAAAAAAAAAGAAAAAAGAAAGATATCTCTGTTTTCAATAAGCTTCTATTATATTTGGGGAAGGTAAATAATGAATAAATAATAATTATGTATCATTTCAGAATAGTTAAATGAAGATAGAAATGTAGTACCAGGGAATTAAAGAAAGAATAAGAAGTAGCATTTTGTAAAGAACTGTCAAAGAAGGCTCTCAGACAGAAAAAGTAAATGACATGTGAAAACATATACATAAATTGATGGAATGGGCTGTTTGAATATTTGAGAGAAAGGTATTCCAGTAGAGGGAAAAGCAAATCAAAGATATTGAGATAGGAATATGTTAGTTGTGTCTGAGAAAGAATTAGAACAGTAGTGTGGCTAGAATGAAATCATATAGGAAAAGAGTGATGAGAGATGGAGTCAGAAAAACAGCAGGATAAAATGGCTGGAAGATACAGGGCTTGTAGGCCACAGGAAAATGTCTGAATTTGACTCTTGGTGAAGCAAGAAATCAATGAAGGCAAATTAGAAGTGATCTGAGGATTGCTAGCAATCTATTTTGTTGAGAATAGACTATAAAGTAGATGGAGATAAAAGCATGGATGTTGGCTAGAAAGTTATTGGAAAATTTCCAGTCAAGAGTCCATGACTTATGCCAAGGAGGATAGTTAGAAGTAGTAATTAGTTTCTGTATAGATTTTAAAAGTAGCATCAAAAGAGTTTCTGATCATTTGGGTGTCAGTTGTGAAGCAAAGGAATGAATTACGATTCCAAGGTATAGAATCTACTCGTTCAGCTCTCATTTGCTAGGGAATGAGTGAGTGAACATATACACTAGCTTGGGTGACAAAAGCAATGGTTTAGAGAATATGACATGCAGACTACATAGGCAGGAGGGGACTGTCACATCAAACAATTTATGTTTTTGTCAAGAAGAAAGCATTAGGAAAATTACTGGCAATCTTAATTTATTAATGAAATTATATGGTCTTGTGCACTTATCCCTTCAGCAAATAGCACAGAGTTTCTGAGTGCATGCTCAGTCATGTCCAGCTCTGTGCAACCCCATGGACTGTATCCCATCAGGCTCCTCAGGTTTATGGGATTTTGCAAGCAAGAGTACTGAAATGGGTGGCCATTTCCTCTTCAGAGGTTCTTCCCAACCCATGGATCAAGCCTGCATCTCCTGTCTCCTGCACTGGCAGGCAGATTCCTTATCACTAGTGCCCTCTGGGAAGCCCAAATACCACTGAAGCTTAAGAAGTTTTGGTGGCTAAAATCCTTATTTGGGTAGTCCTTGTTGTAGTCACAGATGCAGAGATTGATCTGAAGTTGTTTTAAAATGGCTCAGAAAAGTAATAGTTTCAAAGTCCGTATTTATAGTATTCAGTAGCACCAGTTCACATCAGCCTTACACACCTGATGCTCTATTTTCTCTTCTCAGGGCCTTGGGTCTTAAAGGAAATTTTCAGTAGCTGACCATAGTTCCACTTGTAATTCAGTGGATGTTACCATCTATCACAATGTTAGAGGCATGTCATGGGTACTCATTAGACTTCAGGTAAATTGAAATAACTGTCTTGCTCTTCTAAGAATTATGGCATCAGAAAAATATATTAATATTTAGTAGAAAAAATCCTTAAATAAGCAGTTTCATTAAATTTTTTCTTCACATACGCCTCTACATTTCTTCTGACAATCTTCACCACACAGTTTCTTCATTGATTTTTAACATAGAACCATTGTCTAGTTCATTATTGTAGTGATCTATTTATATGATTACCTAATTGAGTGAGATATTTGTTTGAAGAAAACATCTAATGTTGGAATCCTGGTTTTGCCATAGTAAGAACATGGGCAAGGAGAGCTAACCTTGAATTAGCATAGATCCCTCCACAAAATTAAGAGTAATTTGCAAGGCTTATTTTAAAGGCTTTGGTATAAGAATAAAGCCATAGGAGTATCTAATATACTGGAGGGAAAAGCAAGTGAGTGTTGTCTTCTTAAGGTAAATTTATGTATTAGTTTCATAGCTCTGTAGTTACACTGAGTATTTTCAATTCAGGAGCGTTCTGTAGAGAACTGAAGTTCAAGAAAAAGAGAGGAGTTCAGCTTCCTATCCCCTTTACCATATTGTGTTTTCTCCAAGTATGTGGTTGAATCTTAGGGCATAGTCCAAAAAAAAAAAAAAAAAAAAAAAAAACCTGTAATACCAGACTATAGAACATTCCCTTATATATAGAATGCCTAAAGATTTCCATTCTGGACATTTCTTTTGGGGAGATAAAGGTCTGTAAGTTCAGTTGAGGTATTGATTTTGTTAAAAGGAGGAAAAACAATCCACTGGTAGGAAACCTTGGATGAGCATTTCTGTATATTAATGCTTCATCATTACAGATCTAATTTTAGCCATATGATTAGAAACAGTGCATTAAAAATAGAAAAGCTGGAGAAGGAAAAATTATTTGATCATGACATCACGACAGGATGTGCAAGCAAGCAACATTTGCGCCTTTAGCACAAATATTTAAGGCATGTGTCCTTGGGACCTTAGTTATCCCAGCATAGTCTTCTCAGGTTCACAGCCAGAATATCATTGAAATACAATCCTGGCAGATACTGCTAAGCAGTTGTCACACTGAGCAAAGCAAGGACAGATTTCAAAGATGGAAATGCCCTTATTATCTGCATGAAAATGGAAAAAGTAAAAAAAAAACAAAAAAAAAAAACCATGACCAATATGTAACTTCATTAAAATTTTATTTTATTTACTCAAACAAGATTTCCTGACACTTCTGAAAAACTAAAAGTGAAGCTCATACTAAAAAGAAGAGCATTGGGTATAAAGTTCTGAAGCTACAGTTAAAAAGTGAGAGTAGTGACTGGTAGAAAACCCATAGTAAAGACATAGAAAACTTACCTAAGTTCAAGGTACACTCAGCATTTTAACACTTACTAGTTTGTCTAAAAATAAGGCTTGAGTGTGCAGAAATGCACAAATGAAATGGTGTCTCAGTCTGCTCAGGTTGTTGTAACAAAAAAACATGAACTGGGTGGCTTAAACAATAGATATTTATTTCTTGCAGTTCTGGAGGCTGGAATGTCCAAGATTAAGATGTTGATTGATTGACTTGGTTCCTGATGATAGCTCTTTTCCTGTATTGCCAGTGGTGGTTCCCTTCTCGCAGTAGCCCCACATGATAGAAGCAGCAGTCTCTCTGTTCTGGTCTTTGTTGTTGTTCAATTGATAAGTCCTGTCCAACTATTTGTGACTCCATGGACTGCAGCATGTCAGGCTTCCTTGTCTTTGACCATCTCCTGGAGTTTGCTCAAAGTCATGTTTACTGAGTTGATGATGCCATCCAATGATCTCAGTCTTTGTCACCATCACCTCTTCTCCTCCTGCCCTCAATCTTTCCCAACATCAGGGTCTTTTCCAATGAATTGCCTCTTTGCATCATGTAGCCAAGGTATTGGAGCTTCAGCTCCAACAGTAATCCTTCCAGTGAATATTCAGAGTTGATTTCCTTTAGGATTGACTGGTTTGATCTCCTTGCTATTCAAGGGACTCTCAAGAGTCTTCTCCAGCACCATAGTTCAAAAATATCATTTCTTTAGCACTCAGCCTTCTTTATGGTCTTCTCTCACACCTGTACATGACTACTGGAAAAACCATACTTTTAACTATCCAGACCTTTGTCAGCAAAGTGATGTCTCTGCTTTTTAATAGGCTGTCTAGCTTTGTCATAGTGTTCCTTCCAAGGAACAAGTATCTTTTATTTTCATGGCTGCAGTAACCATCTGCAGTGATTTTGGAGCCCAAGAAAATAAAATCTGTCACTATTTCCACTTTTCCCCATCTATTTTCCATGAAGTGATAGGACCGGATTATAAGGACACAGATCAAACCCTGAGGAAAACACCCCCATGAGCGCATTTGTGACTAATTACCTCACAAAGGCCCCATCTCTAAGTATCATCATATGAGGGGTGGGTGGGACTTCAATATATGAATTTGTGTGGATACAAACATCTAGTCAATAATACTTGGTAATTACCATATATATGAATTATTAGGAAATAACAGTTCATCGTATCTGCTCTAGATTGAATTTTCATATCCTAAAAACACAAAAAAGAGATAGTATGAAATGCTGCTTTTCAAAATTCTGCATACTCAAGTAACAACAACAGAATACCAAGTATATTACTCTTATTGACAATACTTTGCATAAGTTTGTTTATAGCAACTGGAAAAATACATAAAGTGGATCTATGCCATAACCTTACATACTAAATATAATTTAAATTAAAAACATATTAATGATCATTCTTCTTCTGAATTTTTCTATTGTTTTAAGCAGACAAACTATTCTTTCTAACTATGCATCTATGAAGCCTGAAAAGTTTGAATATAAGCCATGGTTAGGATTTTGCCCTGGGCTGGAGCTCCTGTGAGACACCAACTCTACAAACATACTTACCAGAGAGCTACATGCAACAAAACAAGGAAGGACACTCATTCATTTCTACCAGAGAAAGTCCAGGGCCAATGAATGTATTCAAAGGATAATGGCACACTTCTGCCTGTAATAACCTTTCTACTTTTTAGGTATTGCCTTATTTAGTTTTTTAAATACATTTTTTCATTGTGGTTTTGATTTGCATTTCTCTGATAATGAGTGATATTGAGCATCTTTTCATGTTTTGTTAGCCATCTGTTTGTCTTCTTTGGAGAAATGTCTATTTTGTTCTTTGGCCCATTTTTTGATTGGGTTGTTTATTTTTCTGGAATTGAGCTGCAGGAGTTGCTTGTATATTTTTGTGATTAGTTGTTTGTCAGTTGCTTCATTTGCTATTATTTTCTCCCATTCTGAAGGCTGTGTTTTCACCTTGCTTATAGTTTCTTTTGTTGTGCAGAAGCTTTTAAGTTTAATTAGGTCCCATTTGTTTATTTTTGCTTTTATTTCCAAAATTCTGGGAGGTGGGTTGTAGAGGATCCTGCTGTGATGTATGTCTGAGAATGTTTTGCCTAGGTTCTCCTCTAGGAGTTTTATAGTTTCTGGTCTTACGTTTAGATCTTTAATCCATTTTGAGTTTATTTTTGTGTATGGTGTTAGAAAGTGTTCTAGTTTCATTCTTTTACAAGTGGTTGACCAGTTTTCCCAGCACCACTTGTTAAAGAGATTGTTTTTTCTCCATTGTATATTCTTGCCTCCTTTATCAAAGATAAGGTGCCCATATGTGTGTGGGTTTATCTCTGGGCTTTCTACTTTGTTCCATTGATCTATATTTCTGTCTTTGTGCCAGTACCATACTGTCTTGATGACTGTACTTTGTAGTAGAGCCTGAAGTCAGGCAGGTTGATTCCTCCAGCTCCATTCTTCTTTCTCAAGATTGCTTTGGCTATTCGAGGTTTTTTGTATTTCCATACAAATTGTGAAATTATTTGTTCTAGCTCTGTGAAAAATACCGTTGGTAGCGTGATAGAGATTGCATTGAATCTATAGATTGTTTTGGGTAGTATACTCATTTTCACTATATTGATTCTGCCCATCCATGAACACGGTATATTTGTCCATCTATTAGTGTCCTCTTTGATTTCTTTCATCAGTGTTTTATAGTTTTCTATATATAGGTCTTTAGTTTCTTTAGGTAGATATATTTCTAAGTATTTTATTCTTTTTGTTGCAATGGTGAATGGAATTGTTTCCTTAATTTCTCTTTCTATTTTCTCATTATTAGTGTATAGGAATGCAAGGGATTTCTGTGTGTTGATCTTATATCCTGCAACTTTATTATATTCATTGATTAGCTCTAGTAATTTTCTGGTGGAGTCTTTAGGGTTTTCTATGTAGAGGATCATGTCATCTGCAAACAGTGAGAGTTTTACTTCTTCTTTTCCAATCTGGATTCCTTTTATTTCTTTTTCTGCTCTGATTGCAATGGCCAAAAATAAAAAACTATGTTGAATAGTAGTGGTAAGAGTGGGCACCCTTGTTTTGTTCCTGACTTTTGGGGGAATGCTTTCAATTTTTCACCATTGAGGATAATGTTTGCTGTGGGTTTGTCATATATAGCTTTTATTATGTTGAGGTATGTTCCTTCTATTCCTGCTTTCTGGAGAGTTTTTATCATAAATGGATGTTGAATTTTATCAAAGGCTTTCTCTGCATCTATTGAGATAATCATATGGTTTTTATTTTTCAATTTGTTAATGTGGTGTAGTACATGGATTGATTTGCGGATATTGAAGAATCCTTGCATCCCTGGGATAAAGCCCACTTGGTCATTGTGTATGATCTTTTTAATGTGTTGTTGGATTCTGATTGCTAGAATTTTGTTAAGGATTTTTGCATCTATGTTCATCAGTGATATTGGCCTGTAGTTTTCTTTTTTTGTGACATCTTTGTCAGGTTTTGTTATTAGGGTGATGGTGGCCTCATAGAATTAGTTTGGAAGTTTACCTTCCTCTGCAATTTTCTGGAAGAGTTTGAGCAGGATAGGTGTTAGCTCTTCTCTAAATTTTTGGTAGAATTCAGCTGTGAAGCCGTCTGGACCTGGGCTTTTGTTTGCTGGAAGATTTCTGATTACATTTTCAATTTCCGTGCTTGTGATGGGTCTGTTAAGATTTTCTATTTCTTCCTGGTTCAGTTTTGGAAAGTTGTGCTTTTCTAAGAATTTGTCCATTTCTTCCACGTTGTCCATTTTATTGGCATATAATTGCTGATAATAGTCTCTTATGATCCTTTGTATTTCTGTGTTATCTGTTGTGATCTCTCCATTTTCATTTCTAATTTTATTGATTTGATATTTCTCCCTTCGTTTCTTGATAAGTCTGGCTAATGGTTTGTCAATTTTATTTATCTTTTCAAAGAACCAGCTTTTGGCTTTGTTGATTTTTGCTATGGTCTCCTTTGTTTCTTTTGCATTTATTTCTGCCCTAATTTTTAAGATTTCTTTCCTTCTACTAACCCTGGGGTTCTTAATTTCTTCCTTTTCTAGTTGCTTTAGGTGTAGAGTTAGGTTATTTATTTGACTTTTTTCTTGTTTCTTGAGGTATGCCTGTATTGCTATGAACTTTCCCCTTAGGACTGCTTTTATAGCATCCCATAGGTTTTGGGTTGTTGTGTTTTCATTTTCATTCGTTTCTATGCATATTTTGATTATTTTTTGATTTCTTCTGTGATTTGTTGGTTATTCATTCAGCAGCGTGTTGTTCAGCCTCTGTATGTTGGAATTTTTAATAGTTTTTCTCCTGTAATTGAGATCTAATCTTACTGCATTGTGGTCAGAAAAGATGCTTGGAATGATTTCAATTTTTTTTAATTTACCAAGGCTAGATTTATGGCCCAGGATGTGATCTATCCTGGAGAAGGTTCCATGTGTGCTTGAGAAAAAGGTGAAATTCATTGTTTTTGGGTGAAATGTCCTATAGATATCAATTAGGTCTAACTGGCCTATTGTATCATTTAAAGTTTGTGTTTCTTTGTTAATTTTCTGTTTAGTTGATCTATCCATAGGTGTGAGTGGGGTATTAAAGTCTCCCATTATTATTGTGTTATTGTTAATTTCCCCTTTCATACTTGTTAGCATTTGTCTTACATATTGCGGTGCTTCTATGTTGGGTGCATTTCATGCCAGTCAGAATGGCTGTGATCCAAAAGTCTACAAGCAGTAAATGCTGGAGAGGATGTGGAGAAAAGGGAATCCTCTTACACTGTTGGTAGGAATGCAAACTAGTACAGCCACTATGGAGAACAGTGTGGAGATTCCTTAAAAAACTGGAAATAGAATTGTCATATGACCCAGCAATCCCACTGCTGGGCATACACACTGAGGAAACCAAAATTGAAAGAGACACGTGTACCCCAATGTTCATCACAGCACTGTTTATAATAGCCAGGACATGGAAGCAATCTAGATGTCTATCAGCAGACGAATGGATAAGAAAGCTGTGGTACATATACACAATGGAGTAGTACTCAGCCATTAAAAAAATACATTTGAATCAGTCCTAATGAGGTGGATGAAACTGGAGCCTATTATACAGAGTGAAGTAAGCCAGAAAGAAAAACACCAATACAGTATGCTGTTGCTGCTGCTAGGACGCATCAGTCATGTCCGACTCTATTCGACCCCAGAGACAGCAGCCCACCAGGCTCCCCCCTCCCTCGGATTCTCCAGGCAAGAAAACTGGAGTGGGTTGCCATTTCCTTCTCCAATGCATGAAAGTGAAAAGTGAAAGTGAAGTTGCTCAGTCGTGTCTGACTCCTAGCGACCCCATGGACTGCAGCCTACCAGGCTCCTCCGTCCATAGGATTTTCCAGGCAAGAGTACTGGAGTGGGGTGCCATTGCCTAATACAGTATACTAACACATATATATGGAATTTAGAAAGATGGTAATGATAACCCTGTATGCGAGACAGCAAAAGAGACACAGATGTATAGAACAGTCTTTTGGACTCTGTGGGAGAGGGAGGGGGAGGATGATTTGGGAGAATGGCATTGAAACATGTACAGTATCATATAAGAAATGAATCATTAGTCCAGGTTCAATGCAGGATACAGGAAGCTTGGGGCTGGTGCACTGGAATGACCCAGAGGAATGGTATGGGGAGGGAGGTGGGAGGAGGGTTCAGGATGGGGTACACGTGTACACCCATGGCGGATTCATGTTGATGTATGGCAAAACCAATAAAATATTGTAAAGTAAAAAAAATAATAATAGTAATTTAAAAAATTAAAAAAAATACATTTTTAATCTGATGGTCCTGTGTTTTTACCATAATTCAGCTCAAATATCAAGCCTTATGAAATCTCCCCCAATCTTTGAGGCAGAGAAAGTCATGTACTGGTCAGTTTCTACAGGGAATATGCACTAAGGCACTTACATTTGTATACTTAACACTTTCTCTTATTCACTAGACCACAAGTCCCCTCAAGGCAGGGGAAATAGCTTAGCCAGCTTTGAGCACACTGTCCAGTGCTATTCACAATGCAGAGTAGATCCCAAATGAATCATTGTTGAACAATAAAGTGTATGAATAAATGTATAAGCACAAAGCATTTCAACTCAAATAAACTTTACCATTTTTTCTACCAGTAACTTAGCTTTTAAAGTATAAAAAAAATCATAAGATGATTATTATCATTTTCATAAATTAGGTAGAGATTATTAAAGATAAATGTTTAAAAGTCATTTGGAAAACAACCAATGCTAAATTCTTTCAGCAATGAATCTAACTATAGGCAAATTTTAACTTAACTGGAATACAAATTGTAAACTTAATCTTATGTGATAAACTTCATGTTGAGTAATGTTGACATTACTACATAGAAAACTATTAACACTGAACCTCTGACAAATTCCATATGAAAAATAAAAGTAAAAAATAATAATTTCCCTACAAGAGTAAAAACACTCTTAATAAAGTGTTTTCCAAAGCAAAACAAAGAAATATGAACTTTACAATAAAGAGTTCATGAGTAAAGTCAGCATGAGCTTAAAAGATAGAATGTAATGAACATTTGATAAAGGTTTGATAAAGATTCAAAGCTTATGTTGATTATGAGAATGAAGGCTTAGAGTTCCCATTATTGAACATTTTTCTGTAGCTTTCTTCAGCAGATATTAAGCTTGTAAAGAGCAAACTCTTTCAGGAATCAAGTCTTTAAGAGAAGCAATAATAGCATTTGGAAAATTTATTAAAATACAAAAGGATCAAAAGTCTTTAAAGACTTAATCTATGTGGTGATCTTGCATTCTCTTTGTACAACTAAATTGAGTCCAAAGTATTAAACTAAAACTGTGGAACTGTAATTACACAACTAACTAGCCACCTGCGGTTCAGATAGTGTCAAATGAATTGGGTCAGACTGGAATGAAGTCAAATACTTAAATGATGGACAGAATACTTCCTTGGCCCTGCAATTGCGCTGTTAGTATGACTCTGAACTAGCTGACACCTTGAATAGCAGAATCTTCAGGGTTTCACACATTTGCTCTTGTGTTATCACTTAGATATCATTAAAAATATACATGATGAGAGTGCTTAATTTGGCAGAAATTTATTCAAGATATCAAAGTTAAATGGATAATTTCTATTTTTCCCATACAATGTATTGAATGTAACAACAAACACTGTATCACAGTATACTTTCTCAAATGGTTTTTCATATAGTATCTCATTTGCTCTTGTCCAGCAATAGCTGAGGATATTGACTCTGACAACTTGACTTTTCAAGATCCTTTAGCTAATAAATGGTAGAATCAGGCCAAAATTCAAATTTTCTGAATTCAAATTCCTAGGTTCTTAAAGGATATTGCTAGTAACAATATGCCTATTATGCACACACACACACAGGGACCACCAAAATCCAGCAATACATTCTAAGAACTGGAATTATAAGCCATTGGCTATAGTATTAGGATAAATGACTGGAAACTTGTTTTCATAGTATAGGCTTAACATGTGTTTTGGATATTTTCTTTTTAGTAAGTATATCAGAAAATAAAAGTTGAAAATAAAAAAAGAAATACTTGTTTAATATGGAATTTCCTAAAGAGATTAAAGGGGGCATCAAAAATCACAGAGAAGCAGGCAACATTTCTGGCAATTGAGATGTCACTGCCTAAAACTTTACATATTTTGACCTATCGCGTAGATATAACTTTCATGGATCCAGACTTATACTGATAGGTTTAGTAAACATGTACAGTTTGCTAGTTCTTCTATATATGTAAATTGCACCTTTTCAATAGGTGTCAGTTTGGGGGCAGACAAAATATAGTCCCCCTCTCAAATCCAATAATGTAATTCAAATGAAATTTCTTGCTGACAGCATGAACCCATAGAGCACAGTAGCTTGTGACAATAACTGACTGCAGAGATTATAAAGCATCTCATGGTCTCAGCTAGACTTCTTAGTCCTTTATAGAGAAGACCAAGCAAGAGATTATTTACGGTTTAACTGTGATATGAAAAAGAAGTTTTATTTGGTGTCAAGTAGTGTATGCGACACCAGAAATGAGTTTATCACAAAACAGCTTGGGAAATTTCCTTATTGATAAGTCAGGTTTGCAGCTCACTGCTCCTTGTAGTGCACTGGATTTTTTAAGTTAATGAAAAGAGCACACCCACACTTAAAGAAGCTCTTCTGTACTTTGTAGGAGTTCATGTTTTCAGAAAAAATTTATCCAATCTTGATGTTGCAACTGAATTACACTCTATCTTGGGAGAAGCAAATCTTAGTTTTTGCTGTTGCTCTAGTTTTTTTTTTTTTTTAACTTAAAAATTAATTTTTAATATGCTGCAACATATTTAAGGTCATACAATATGTGTTGCAGACATACAAACCAATTTTATACACAATGAGATTAAATAAGTTTTGAGAGACTCTCAGTGAGCACACACTTATAGAGATTTACACAATCTCTAATGTGTAAATAGAGATTTACACAGTCTCTATTTGTGTAAATGAAGTGAAGTGAAGTCGCTCAGTTGTGTCTGACTCTTTGCGACCCCATGGACTGCAGCCTAGGCTACAGTCTGTCCATGGAATTATCCGGGCAAGAGTACTGGAGTGGGCTGCCATTTCCTTCTACAAGGGATCTTCCCAAGCCAGGGATCAAATCCAGGTCTCCTGCATTGCAGGCAGACGCTTTACTGTCTGAACCACCAGGGAAGCCCTTTGTGTAAATGGTTGAACATAAATAAGAGAAGAGTTTCATCAGGAATATGAGAACCCACCAAAGACCACAGTTATGTTTCTTGATTATATATATTTTAACTTATTGAGAAATAGCAATTTAACAAACATGAACAATGAATATTGCCTCAGATTGCCTTAAACTCAGAAGACTACTTTGAATAATAAGCAAATGCAAAATACTTTTACACAAGACAATGTAAATGAATGTGTCTGGAGAAGTACTTGATGTTCTGCAGAAGCTGTCAAATGTATTTGACAGGAAGCATTATGGGATAAAATAAGAAATATTAGTATGGGGTCTTATGAGCTAGACACAAGGTAGATCAACCTGCTAAAGCTATCTACATAATCAAAGGAGGATGTAGAGAAAAAGAAGAAACCAACAGGACCTGAGAGGGGCTGAGACGTAGGAAGGAAAATTCGACAATGTTCTAGAGCAGTTTTAGGGTGTAAGAGTTGAAAAGTAAATAAAGAGACTTCTGGTTTTAACAGACATGTAATAAGGAATGGAGGTTGGTTGATAGCTACTGACTTTTTTTTTTTCCCCATTCAAACAGTGGGCCTTCTTGACATATTAGGATTAAAAAAAATATTCTATAGAAACTGGTCTTCCATGTTTTGTGTTCAAGAGTTTTGTGACTCAGGAAGGTAACCTAATGTTGATGCAGTGTCCTCATTTCTAAAGTAATATTTATAGCACTATTAGTAATAACAGATATCTATACCTTTCAATCAATCTGTATAACTGTATCTAGGTCTATATCACTATTTAAACATAAATTTAGACAAGGGTTTAAATATACCAAACACCAAGAACAATAGTAGACCTTTTACATTTTAATCTTATTGTTATGATAATCCTATGAGGCAGAAACTATTATTACTCTTGTTAAACACATGAGGAAAAAGACTTCAGTTACTCAACATAGACCAAATCACAAAGCAGAATCCAAGATCTTAACCAGTTATCTATGTTTTCTGAGAATATCTCTTTTTATAAAATTTAGAGGAGAATCTGACTGCCAATGCAGGAGACGTAGGAGATGTGGATTTGATCCCTCTGTTGGGAAGATTTCCTGAAGAAGGAAAGGACAACCCACTCCAGTATTCTTCCCTGGGAAATCCCATGGGCCAAAGAGCCTGGTGGGCTACAGTCCATGTAGTTGCAAAGAGTCAGACAGGACTTTGCGACTGAGCACACATTCATTATAAAGTTACAATACATAATAAAATGGGGATTCTATGAAAGAGACTCATAGGTCAAATAGAAGGACATACATATAAAAGCACAGATTTTAGAGCAAAGCTGCTTGGAGTTGAAGTAAGTTGGAGACTTACTTTGCCAACTGTGCAACTTTTGACTATCATTTCACCTCATTCATCCAGCTGTTTCATCTACAAAATGGGGCTAATGACAGCATGCACCTCCTAGGCTTGTTTTGAGAACTAATTAAATACTTACAAATTAATTATAAAATATTTAAATTAGTGCCAGGCATAAAGTGTTATGTAGGTAATTATTGTTATTTCAAATGACTTGCTGTATTTTTTGTCTTCTCTAAAAGAAATAGCACTAAGCATAAATTAAATGTGAACATTGTCTGGGTCCTCTGGCTTCTACCTAAAAGTCCTATGAATAATATAAGCTATATACCCTTGGAGTGAGTATATTTCTTCTGGTTGCTAATCTGACTAGTGTCTCTGCTGTGTGGCTTATGCCTGCATCTTGACAAAGACAGATCACAGGAAAACGTTCAGATAATGTATTCAAGTATTACTCTTTTCCTGCCTCTCTCCCCAGCCCACCACCCACGCAATCTAATTCACTATCAAACAGCTTTTGAGAATCCTGATATTATCATGAATTCCATATACATTTTCAACCCAATGAAGTCTTTTGATGCACATTTAACTACAGCTGTTAAATCTGACTCTTGATTCCTTTAAACATCTGGATAGCTTGAGGAATCCAGTTCTTAGGATGACAATGGTGATCCAAATTGCATTAAATCAAATCTTCAGGTTATTATCATATTTCTATCACATATATATCAGGTGTGCTAAACATATGCTGATTAACAATGTACTGTCTCTATCATAGGGCTTCCCAATATTTCAGTGGACAAATAATGCAGCAATGCAGGAGACTCAGGAGACATGGGTTCAATCTCTGGATCAGGAAAATGCCCTGGAGGAGAACATGACAATCCATTCCAGTATTCTTGCCTGAAGAATCTTAATGATAGAGGAACCTGGTATCCTACAGTCCATAGAGTTGCAAAGAGTCAAACATGACTGAAGCGACTTAGCATATCTAAGCGACTTAGGTATGCATGCACACCTTCATAGTAAAGCTCACTAATAAGTTTCCCTCATTGCTTCAAAGAACTTGGGGTATATTATGGTCTTCTTATTTGGACCTAATCATGAGCATTATTTATATTATTTTAATATTTTATTAGTCATCCTCAATGGATTTCCAAGTTTGTAATGCAATAAAATGCTTTATTGACCATCTTCAATGTATTCCCAAGTTGTACTTCACCAAAATGGTTTTTCTGTATGCCTTACTGAGCAGAGAACTTGAGTGACTTGCATCTTAGTATTCCATTATGTTTTTGGTCTGTTCTATTGTAATGACATCCCAGAGACTCAGAAAAAAAAATGAGATATCAAGTTAATTTCCTTCCTTAGCCTCTTTAATGCTACTTTATGCCCTACCTCTCTGCCTATTTCTCCTTGTTTTTGGTGGATCTTTATTTAGTCAGCAAAATTGTTCAGCGTCTGCTATGTGTTAGATATTGCACCAGGAAATAGTGAGGGCAGGAGGAAAGGGGGCAACAGAGGATGAGATAGTTGGCTGGCATCATTAACTCAATGGACATGAGTTTGAGTAAACACTGGGAGATAGTGAAGGACAGAGAAGCCTGGCATGCTGCAGTCCATGGGGTTGCAGAGTCAGACATGACTGAGAGACTCAAAAACAACAACAACCAAGAATCGAAAAGAAAAAGAGAAAAGGGTGTGTATCCTCTGCTGTTGAAGTTTAGTTCAGTTCAGTTGCTCAGTTGTGTCCAACTCCTTGCAACCCCATGGACAGCAGCATGCCAGGCTTCCCTGTCCATCAGAAACTCCCAAAGATTGCTCAAACTCATGTCCATTGTGTCGGTGATGCCATCCAACCATCTAATCCTCTGTTGTACCCTTCTCCTCTTGCCTTCCATCTTTCCCAGCATCAGGGTCTTTTCCAATGAGTTAGTTCTTTGCATCAGGTGGCCAAAGTATTGGAGTTTCAGCTTCAGCATCAGTCCTTCCAATGAATATTCAGGACTGATTCCTTTAGGATGGACTGATTGGATCTCCTTGCAGTCCAAGGGACTCTCAAGAGTCTTCTCCAACACCACTGTTTAAAAGCATCAATTCTTCAGCACTCAGCTTTCTTTATAGTCCAACTCTCCCATCCATATAGGTATCCATACATCCATACAACTCTCACATCCAAAATCACTGGAGAAGGTGACTGCAGCCATGAAATTAAAAGACACTTGTTCCTTGGAAGAAAAATTATGACCAACCTAGACAGAATATTAAAAAGCAGAAACATTACTTTGCCAGCAAAGGCCCATCTAGGCAAAGCTATGGGTTTCCAGGAGTCATTTATGGATGTGAGTGTTAGACTATAAATAAAGCTGTTGAAATATTTAAAACCTATTCAGGTAGCTGAAAAGATGAATACAAAACAAAAAGTAACTTTAAATAATAACCTGGTGGAAAAATTTAGACAATTTTTTTTGTGCATGTGCCAAAATTTTACTACAACCTGGTTGCAGGAGAAAAGACTTTTAACAGTTTAAAAATTAGATTTACTTTTATGGGGGAAATGGTATAGAAAAGAGTCATGATTAGATAATCTTTGTTGTACTACATAAAATAAAAAAGAACCTAGTTAAGTATTATTGCAAACTACTTCAAGATTGGTCATTAGGCCCCTTCCAAGTTTAACAGTCCACTGAAGGAGTGGATAGTTGAGTTCTAAGAAATGGTCTTATTCTCATTAAAATTTATTTGAACATTAATTAAACTTTTTATCAAGGATAATAATAATTTTTTTCCAAAAAAAGATTTTCAAATTACAATTTGAGCAAAGTTTCCATCCTCATCCAGACTTAAGTTAATTTTTCTCTTTTCATGTAAGTTTGTGACAAGTAGAATTGAAGGTCTGAATAAGGGATTACTAATTGCCTATTGTAAGGAAAGAGATGGAGGTCAATAAATCTCACTCAAAAATTACTGCTGAGACAAAAAGATTTTGTCAGCAGTGGAAAAGGAATATCTGCCATAGTTTGAATCCTTGATAAACTGAAATGAATAGGCCAGTTACTGATCAAACCAGCCTGAAAGTTCTGGATTGACTGAATTCTATGGACCAAGACACTAAGAATTGAAAGTGGGTTCTGTAGCAATCCAGTTTTGATGTGCGGCACCATAAGAATTGAGTCCATTCAAACATAGATGAGTTCTTTCCCTTCTGGCATGGTTAAGGACTTGGAAAGAAAACCAGAATCTGTCTGAGTATATAAAGAGGAGTGTTTAAAGTATACATTTCTAAAACTCTAAAGTGAGAAGGATAGCCAGGTGGCTGAGTGGTAAAGAATCCTCCTGTTAATGCAGGAGATGCAGTACACGTAGGTTTGATCCCTGGTTTGGAAAGATCTTCTAGAGTGGGAAATGGCACCCACTCCAGTATTCTTGCCTGGAAAATTCCGTGGACAGAGGAGTCTGGCAGGCTACAGTCCATGGGGTCTCAGAGTCAGACATGACTGAGCATGGCAGAGGGAAAGTGAGAAGTGTGTATGTGAGAAATCTTTCTTTCCCTCTTTTTTCTTTTTTTTTTTTTTTCCTTTGTTTCTTTCAGGAAATAAAATTCATATTTTACGGCAAGGCAAGAAAAATTTAAACATAAAAATTCTTCTCTGTCCATTAGGCTCTGCTCTCCCTCCACTGTGTAATATGTATCTGCATTATGTAGATGGGGGACCAAACCTCCCCCATTGACAGGAATACCTGCTCAACCATAAAGAGTGATATTCTCCCAGCATCAACGAGACAATTCCTTAAAAGATCACATGATCCACCATGATGCTCTTAGATCTGGATGATATTAGACTGTCAATAATACATCATTTGAGGTACAGCAGTCTCTTTCAAAAAACCTACTTAAACTGTGTCTTGACTTCTAGAGTGACATAATTCTCAGAGCTTTCTCAGATGCTCCTCCCAAGTTATAATCTTCAAATTTGTCTCAAATAAAATTTTCCAATTCTTTCTTAGATTGAATGATTAATTTTTTGTCGACACTTTGGAACCATAGACCACTGAGCTGGAGGTCACTTCCTTAAAAAATGAGTGACCACAGTTGAGTCAAGTGATCATATGAGTGATCTGAGCCTAGGAAGGGAGATTTACTAAAATATGAAGTTAAGTGCCACTTAATAGAAGGATGAATATTAGGAAAATAGAAGAGAATTAAGGTGGAGGGCTATAATGGAAATGATAAGTTAATTCCATCTCCTGCTTTAAAAAATTGCTGAAAGCAGACACATACATGTTTCTGGTTACAAGACTAAAGATTTTAAGAACTTTATAAAGTATCTTGACCTTTGCAACTTCATATTTGTTATCATCTGTTTGATTTTTGGTATTGATTAGCAGTAAAAGCTTTGGCAGACAGCATTATCTGGAGATAATTATACTGAAAGTTAAAATATTATCGAATAGTTGCCTTTCAGGCAGTATCTAATTTGATCTTGAAAACTACCTTAATAAGTATATACTATTTCTAGACAATGAAGAAGGAAATGGCAACCCACTCCTGTATGCTTTCCTGGAGAATCCCACAGACAGAGGAGCCTGGCAGGCTACATTCCATGGGGTCTCGAGAGTTGGACACAATTGAGCAACTAAACCATCACCATCACATGTCTAAAAAAAATCCATGTGATTATGGAAAGTTAAGTAACACTTAAAGTCACTGAGAGTGTCTGACCTTGATGCAAACAGAACTTTTTTCTTTTTTTTAACTCCAAAGTGTAAGCTGTCAGCACTGTGTCATCTGTTTGAACTTTGGATCCTGATCTTGAATTCTATCCCTGCCACTTTGCAGTTTAGTAATTACATATAAATTATTTATATTCTCTGAGCTACAATTCCTTTTTATGAAATGTACCTAATTTGAGGCCTCACTCATTCAAAGCACCTGAGTCTGTTCTGGGCCTTTGGTAGCATTAGCTTTTCTTTCTAAAACTCTTATCACTGGGAGGAGCAAAGAAGAGAAGAGCTGGAGAGGTATTTCCACTACTTTGAAGCCAGGTTTAAGGGTGGAATCAAAAGGGATACAAAGTGTGTAGACTCATTAGGAAAAGAGAAAGTCAGCTGATAAAGAGCATGGGCTTGAAAGTGGCTCTGAGACTAAACAGGGAACAGCAGATGGGTGTCCCTGTAAATGCAAATGATGTCATGACTGCCCTCCATCTTCTTTTCCTTTGTGTTATTTCCTGGAGCAATCTACAACCCTTCAGAAGCTTGTGGAGAGGATTATTGTGAGGTTTTATTATAAATTGGTAAGAGGTATTCAGGATTTTTATATTGCCCTTTGGTACTCAGAGTAGAGTCAGTTAGTTCAGTAGCTCATTCATGTCCAACTCTTTGTGACCCCATGGACTGAAAACTCAGAGTAGAAACTCCCTAAAATTAAGTATTATAACTCTGTACCATTTCCATGGTAATGATTGATATATTATTATTAGAGCATAAGGAAGAAAAGTCTAATGTTCCATCAGGGAAGAAAACTGAAGAAATCTCAATCAAGCTCCTACAATTAGCTTTCTTCCTTTTTTTTTTTTTTTTCAAGGAATATATGGTAGGTGCTCATTAAATGTTTATTAAATTGAATTGAAAATAAAATAATGTTGTGGCTGTTTTTGTTTACTCAATAATTCATATGAGATAATTGAATTGATGACAGGAATCATCCTTGTAGAAAGCTCTTTTGAATATAATAGTGTGTTGTATAAGTGAGAGTGGCAATTAATAAATTATTTAATCCATTTTTTTTAGACTACTAAGCACGATGCTGTGATCACTCAGAACCAGACATCCTGGAATGTGAAGTCAAGTGGGCCTTAGGAAGCATCACTATGAACAAAGCTAGTGGAGGTGATGGAATTCCAGTTGAGCTATTTCAAATCCTGAAAGATGATGCTGTGAAAGTGCTGCACTCAATATGCCAACGAATTTGGAAAACTCAGCAGTGGCTACAGGACTAGAAAAGGTCAGTTTTCATTCCAATCCCAAAGAAAGGCAATGCCAAAGAATGCTCAAACTACTGCACAATTGCACTCATCTCACATGCTAGTAAAGTAATGCTCAAAATTCTCCAAGCCAGGCTTCAGCAATACAACAACTGTGAACTTCCAGATGTTCAAGCTGGTTTTAGAAAAGGCAGAGGAACCAGAGACCAAATTGCCAACATCTGCTGGATCATTGAAAAGCAAGAGAATTCCAGAAAAACATCCATTTCTGCTTTATTGACTACATCAAAGCCTTTGACTATGTGGATCACAATAAACTGTGGAAAATTCTGAAAGAGATGGGAATACCAGACCACTTGACCTGCCTCTTGAGAAATCTGTATGCAGGTCAGGAAGCAACAGTTAGAACTGGACATGGAACAACAGACTGGTTCCAAATAGGAAAAGGAGGACGCCAAGGCTATATATTTTCACCCTGCTTATTTAACTTATATGCAGAGTACATCATGAGAAATGCTGGGCTGGAGGAAGCACAAGCTGGAATCAAGATTGCCGGGAGAAATATCAATAACCTCCGATATGCAGATGACATCACCCTTATAGCAGAAAGTGAAGAGGAACTAAAAAACCTCTTGATGAAAGTGAAAGAGGAGAGTGAAAAAGTTGGCTTAAAGCTCAACATTTAGAAAACTAAGATCATGGCATCCGGTCCTATCACTTCATGGGAAATAGATGGGGAAACAGTGGAAACAGTGGCTGACTTTATTTTTCTGGGCTCCAAAATCACTACAGATGGTGACTGCAGCCATGAAATTAAAAGATGCTTACTCCTTGGAAGGAAAGTCATGACCAACCTAGACAGCATATAAAAAAGCAGAGACATTACTTTGTCAACAAAGGTCCGTCTAGTCACGGCTATGGTTTTTCCAGTGGTCATGTATGGATGTGAGAATTGGATATAAAGAAAGCTGAGCACTGAAGAATTGATGCTTTTGAACTGTGGTGTTGGAGAAGACTCTTGTGAGTCCCTTGGACTGCTAGGCGATCCAACCAATCCATCCTAAGGGAGATCAGTCCTGGGTGTTCATTGGAAGGACTGATGTTGAAGCTGAAACTCCAATACTTTGGCCACCTGATGCAAAGAGCTGACTCATTGGAAAATACCCTGATGCTAGGAAAGATTGAGGGCAGGAGAAGAAGGGGATAACAGAGGATGAGATGGCTGGATGGCATCACCGATTCAGTGGACATGATTCTGGGTGGACTCTGGAAGTTGATGATGGACAGGGAGGCCTGGTGTGCTGTGGTTCATGGGGTCGCAAAGTCGGACACGCCTGAGCGACTGAACTGAATTGAACTGAACTGAAGCATATCTAAGCACTGAGGATATAAAGATTAACAAAGTATTAATTCTAAAATAAATAAAACTTATGGAGAAGATAGTGCCAGGAAAAAGATTGTCTTAGAAATGGGCAAGCCATTATCAAAAGGAAATTGTCTTGGAAATAGCAAATGAGATTCTTGGCTGTTCTTTCAATGATTTGGTGAATGTTATTTAGTTGAAGGTCTGGGGATTATCTGATTCTATAAGGCTGTGCACTTTTAATTATCTTTTAAACTAATGGAGCTATTTTACAACTTTATAGAGGTGGAGGTTATGTTGCAGAAAACTGTCAACAATGTGAATGTTTCTTGTGCATAGAAATGCAAATGAATTTTGTTTGCATGTGTGGGTGCTCAGTTGCTAGAGTCATGTCCAACTCTTTGCGACCCTATGGATTGTCCCCCACCAGGCCCCTCTGTCCATAGGATTCTCCAGGCAAAATTACTGGTATGGGTTGCCATGCTCTCCTCCGGGAGATCTTCCCGTCCCAGAGATTGAACCCAGGGCTCTTATGTCTCCTGCATTGGCAGGCTGA
The DNA here is from genome assembly GCF_003369695.1 of Bos indicus x Bos taurus. Taxonomy (NCBI): domain Eukaryota; kingdom Metazoa; phylum Chordata; class Mammalia; order Artiodactyla; family Bovidae; genus Bos; species Bos indicus x Bos taurus. Next base: position 65,274,451 of record NC_040078.1, on the reverse strand, counting down.
TTCTTTACCACTAGTACCACCTGGGAAGCCTGAATTTTGTCAAGTAGTGAAAAAAATCTCACACATTTTTTTTTGAACCAGTTTTACAATCTTTCATGTTTCCTCACTAATTCATGAGCTAAAGAAAATATTTGATGTGTTCATTTTATCTTTGATGAGAATCATGATTTTACCATTTTGAAAATTTTACTTTCAGCAGTAGGTAGTTAGTGCTTCTTAAATCCCTCCTATTAATCTGGGAAATGTTATTTATGCTAACTCACTGAATATTTAAAACAGCTCTACAAAGTGAGAGACTTCCTTATAGAGTCCCTGCATACTGATGTTAAAGAAAAAAGAAATATCCAATGACATTTATTAAAGAACCGTAAGGCAGATTTTATTCAAGACCATAACAGTAAGTGTAGAGATCATTGTGATGAGATTTTGCAGTGGGAAGACAGACAGGGCCAAACTCCAAATACAACAAAGAAAAGTGGGAATTTGTGACCAAGGAGCAGGATGAGGTTAAGTGGAACATAACTTAGGATGAGTTGGACTGTGAAGAAGGCTGAGCACCGAAGAATTGATGCTTTTGAACTGTGGTGTTGGAGAAGGCTCTTGAGAGTCCCTTGGACTGCAAGGAGATCCAACCAGTCCATACTGAAGGAGATCAGCCCTGGGTGTTGTTTGGAAGGAATGATGCTAAAGCTGAAACTCCAGTACTTTGGCCACCTCATGCGAAGAGTTGACTCATTGGAAAAGACTGATGCTGGGAGGGATTGGGAGCAGGAGGAGAAGGGGACGACAGAGGATTAGATGGCTGGATGGCATCACCAACTCGATGGACATGAGTCTGAGTGAACTCCGGGAGTTGGTGATGGACAGGGAAGCCTGGAGTGCTGCGATTCATGGGGTCGCAAAGAGTCGGACACAACTGAGCGACTGAACTGAACTGAAATATCAAGTACCTTGGTATAGGTACTAGAATTTATGGCTTATTAAACACATGAAATGCTTAAGTATCTATATTTTAATATCAGTTCATAATGTGTCATCATAACCTATATTACATATATAATTTATTGTGCTATATCTATATTTGACAAATAGATTAATTTTTTTATAATCTGTTACTATATCTTTCAGAAAACTAATAATGAGCATGTTTTGTAGCATGCTACTGCATTGGATTTGCTCTGAACTTTTGCATTATGTATAATGTGCTTAGTCATTCAGTCATGTCTAACTCTTTGAGACCCCATAGACTGTAGTCTCCCAGGCTCCTCCGTCCATGGGGATTCTCCAGGCAAGAATACAGGAGTGGGTTGCCATGCCCTTCTCCAGGGATTATGTATAATACTTGAATTTTTTTTACTGCTAATCTCTGTAAAGTAAAATAATTATATCTTATAAAATATGCTTACATTTTAAAATTTACATGACCAGTTATAGCAAATACAAACAAAAGCAAAACAATAATGATTTGCATTCAAAACAGCAATACAAGCAAAACACAATGAAGGATTAGTAATACCCAAGAATGAAACATCTTGGAATCTTGACACATTTGTGCAAACAAATAATCTCATTCTTTCTTCTATAGGAAGGAATAGCACACCATTGTCTCTCCCATTTTTGTTTCTTTCCTTGACGCTTTTACACATTCTTAGATTCTTTTCACATCATAACCATAGCCATATCTGTAAGCAAACAACTATTTCCCCATCATTTAAAAATGGACACTAGAAGGACAAGGACACAGAGTCAGCAAGCACTGTGAGCTTCTATTCCTGTCCTGTCCTTGAGAGCTAAAATTAGTGTAAGGTAGGGGCAAAGATGTCCAACCCCAGATTTGGTGTTTCTTCATGATTTAACAGATATCAATTATAAGCTAGTTTCTTCTACAACAAATGGCTCTTAGATTCTCCATTAACACGGAGGCTAGAGAGCATCTTGTGGAGCAGTAAAAGAATTTTAAAGTCATATGTACCTGAGGTTGAATTCTTCCTGGCTCTCTTAATAACTGCCTTAATTTGCACACGTTTTCAAATACACTGGAGCCCATTTCTTTAGCTGCAAAATATGTATGACAATTTGTCCTTCATGAGGATGTTGTGAAAATTAGAAGAGGTCTATGTTGATTTTCAGAGAAGGCAATGGCACCCCACTCAAGTACTCTTGCCTGGAAAATCCCATGGATGGAGGAGCCTGGTAGGCTGCAGTCCATGGGGTTGCTAAGAGTCAGGCACAACTGAGCGACTTCACTTTCACTTTTCACTTTCATGCATTGGAGAAGGAAATGGCAAGCCACTCCAGTGTTCTTGCCTGGAGAATCCCAGGGACGGGGGAGCCTCATGGGTTGCCGTCTATGGGGTTGCACAGAGTTGGACACGACTGAAGCGACTTAGCAGCAGCATGCTGATTTTACAGAGAGTTGGTTCTTAATCATGGTAGCTAGTATAGACACAGTGTAAAAATCAGGTACAATTTCTGACCAAAAGAGTTTCACTGAATTTTAGTGATCAAATACTTGTTGTCTGGTGTGGTATTTGGACCTCAGTAATTATAACATCTCCCAAGGTGGATGGGGAATAAATGTTAAAACTTTAACATGGGGTCTGTAGTGATAGTGGAAGGAAATAGCCAAAGATGATGTTGAAATCAAACATGAGGCCAAATATGAACCATCAACATGGAGGTGCATTCTAAGTAGCTGGCATTTTATCTGGAGGGAAATAGGAAGCCAGGGAAGAATTTTAAACTAGAGGATGTTCATGCGTGTCCTTCAAGAATATCAATCTTGGCACCAAGAAGGAAACAGAATCAGTAGCTGACTTCATGTTAAAATGACCATTTGTTCCAGAAGTCCCTTCTAAAAGTAAGAATGGTAATCTGAAGTAACATATAAGTTGGGGAAACAAACATCATCTGAGGAGGTTCTTAAATAACATCCATTTATGATTACCTCTTAGAGCATCAAGTTACACTGACAGATGCTGATGGCTGCGCTGGTTCAGTCGTTTTGTCAGATCTTTACTGTATTCCCAAAGGTGGGATTTTGAATTATGACATTAAGGTGGCACAGTAGTAAAGAATCTACCTGTCAATGCAGGAGACACAAGAGATGTGCATTCAATCCCTGCGTAGAAAGGATCCCCTAAAAAGGAAATGACAACCCATGCCAGTACTCTTGACTGGAAAATCCCATGGACAAAGGAGACTGGTGGGCTACCAGCCATGAGGTCGCAAAGAGTAGGACACGGCTGAGTGACTGAGCATATATATTTTAATAATTATGTTTGTCCACCTTTAGTCCTTAGGTAGCAGAATCATGTTGTCATATTTGCCACCACAAGAGGGTGCCCTTTAATCCCAGATCCCTTCCATTAGCTCTCACATTGGTGCCTTCATTGATCAGAAATGGCAGAACAGGTAGAAAAAGACAATGGGAAAATTTAGTTTCTTTGTCAAGAATTTGAAATGAAAACGTGAGTTAATTTTTCACTTAAAATGAGACAAAAAGAAATAAAAGAGACAGGTAAGCTAAATGCAAATAAATTACATTAATAAACAGAGTAGTCACATGTAAGCTCCCTGCCCTCGTTTTAACAAGTGTCATGTTCTCATGTTCTTGCTGCAAATGGTGACAGCAGCCATGAAATTAAAAGACACTTGCTCCTTGGAAGAAAAGCTGTAACAAACCGAGACAGCATATTAAAAGGCAGTTTCATTACTTTTCCAACAAAAGTCTCTGTAGTCAAAGCTATGGTTTTTCCAGTAGTCATGTATGGATGTGAGAATTGGACTGTAAAGAAACCTGAGTGCTGAACAATTGATGCTTTTGAACTGTGGTTTTGGAGAAGACTCTTGAGAGTCCCTTGGACTGCAAGGAGATCTAACCAGTCCATCCTAAAGGAAATCAGTCCTGAATATTCATTGGAAGGACTGATGCTGAAGCTGAAACTCCAATACTTTGGCCACCTGATGCAAAGAACTGACTCATTTGAAAAGACCCTGATACTGGGAAAGAGTGAAGGCAGGAGGAGAAGGGGATGACAGAGGATGAGATGGTTGGATTGTATCATCAACTCGATAGACATGAGATTGAGCAAGCTCCAGGAGTTGGTGATGGACAAGGAAGCCTGGTGTGCTGCAGTCCAAGGGGTCACAAGAGTCAGAAATGACTGAAAGACTGAACTAACTAAATAACTAGAGCACATCTGTGTGCAAGTTCTTGCTGAGACCAAGGAAATGGTGTTCAGATTTCTCTGTGTACATCTATGTATATATATCTTGTAAATAAAACTTCCATTAAACAAGGCAATTGAATAAACTTCAGTGTGGGGGTCATTCAAACCCAAGTTTAAATACCTTCAGAATTTCTGTACTTTCTCCTATATCATCTTTCTTTCATCTGTAGACCAGATTCATGGTTCTATATAATGTCCTCAGCTTGATTATTTGTTGGTTTCATTTTCCAAACAGTTGAACTCTTAGAGAAGCACACTGCAAATGATTTATTGGCTTAGTCCTTGTTGGATGAAGAAACTGAATAATATGATAACTAAGAGGATTAGACTACCCTACCAGAATTTCACTCAATCAAATTTAGTCCTCATAATTTTTAGATCCATATGATGTTAGCTTTTGAACTTTTTTATATCTTTTTTTTAATTTTAATTTTTATTTTTTGACCCTGTGACTCAGCATGTGGAATCTTGGTTACCTGACCAGAGGTAGAACCTGCACCCCCTGCTTTGGAAGCAGGGAGTCCTAACCACTGGACTACCAGAGAAGTCCCTTGAGCTCTTGTTTTCCAAAGGGTTCTTACAAAAGTCAAAGATATTTTAAGTTACTCAGTACCCATATCACTCACCTAGAGCCAGACATCCTGGAATGGGAAGTCAAGTGGGCCTTAGGAAGCATCACTATGAACAAAGCTAGTGCAGGTGATGAAATTCCAGCTGAGCTATTTCAAATCCTGGAAGATGATGCTATGAAAGTGCTATACTCAATATGCCAGCAGATTTGGAAAACTCAGCAGTGGCCACAAGACTGGTAAAGGTCAGTTTTCATTCTAATCCCAAAGAAAGGCAATGTTAAAGAATGCTCAACTACTGCACAATTGCACTCATCTCACATACCAGGAAAGTAATGCTTAAAATTCTCCAAGCCAGGCTTCAGCAATACGTGAACTGTGAACTTCCAGATGTTCAAGCTGGTTTTAGAAAAGGCAGAGGAACCAGAGATCAAATTGCCAATATCCGCTGGATCATGGAAAAAGCAAGAGAGTTCCAGAAAAACATCTATTTCAGCTTTATCGACTATGCCAAAGCCTTTGACTGTGTGTACCACAATAAACTGTGGAAAATTCTTTAAGAGATGGGAATACCAGACCACCTGACCTGCCTCTTGAGAAATCTGTATGCAGGTCAGGAAGCAACAGTTAGAACTGGACATGGAACAACAGACTGCTTTCAAACAGGAAAAGGAGTACATCAAGGCTGAATATTGTCACCCTACTTATTTAACTTATATGCAGAGTACATCATGAGAAATGCCGGGCTGGATGAAGCACAATCTTGAAGCACAAGATTATCAGGAGAAATATCAATAACCTCAGATATACAGATGACACCATCCTTAAGGCAGAAAATGAAGAAGAACTAAAAAGCCTCTTGAAAGTGAAAGAGGAAAGTGAAAAAGTTGGCTTAAAGCTCAACATTTAGAAAACTAGGATCATGGGATCCGGTCCAATCTCTTTATGGCAAATAGATGGGTAAACAGTGGAAACTGTGGCTGACTTTATTTTGTTGGGCTCCAAAATCACTGCAGATGGTGATTGCAGCCATGAAATTAAAAGACTCTTACTCCTTGGAAATTAAGTTATGACCAACCTAGACAGCATATTAAAAAGCAGAGACAGTACTATGTCAACAAAGGTCCATCTAGTCAAGTCTATGGTTTTTCCAATGGTTAAGTATGGATGTGCGAGTTGGACTATAAAGAAAGCTGAGAACAAAAGAATTGATGCTTTTGAACTGTGGTGTTGGAGAAGACTCTTGAGAGTCCCTAGGACTGCAAGAAGATCCAACCAGTCCATCCTAAAGGAGATCAGTCCTGGGTGTTCATTGGAAGGACTGATGTTGAAGCTGAAACTCCAATACTTTGGCCACCTGATGCAAAGAGCTGACTCACTGAAAGGACCCTGATGCTGGGAAAGTTTGAGAACAGGAGAAGAAGGGGATAACAGAGGATGAGATGGCTGGATGGCATCACCAACTCAATGGACGTGGGTTTGGGTGGACTCCGGGAGTTGGTGATGGACAGGGAGGCCTGGCATACTGTGGTTCATGAGGTCGCAAAGAGTCGGACACGACTGAGCAACTGAATTGAATTGAAGTACCCATAAAAATAAAACTTCCACACATGAAAAGCTAAAGCAATTATGAAATTAAGGAGGTCAGTATGACCATGTGCTCAGGCAGAATGGTACTGTCGCTGTTTATTCTATCACCTTAGCCTCGGAACATTTAGGTTTTGTGAGAATACTTTAATCATAGTTTTTTCTTCTTAAAGCAGCTATCCCTTACAAATCAGCTCCATGGGGCAGAGAAGCAAAAAGAACCCTCTGCAGGGTAATTGGGACAAATTGTTTCATGTAAAATTGGGTGCTAAAGAGAACACCATTTCGTTTATGAAGTATTGTGGAGATAATAGGCCATAATCAAAATACTGAAGGAATTATTTTACACTGATAATTGTCACTGCAATTAATACCTCAATAGATGCTGCTTTTAGAGTAGTATCTCACCAAGCTGCAGTGGAATTCCAGGCCAGGGAGACATATGCTAGAAAGAAAGAACTTAACACTGATTATTAATCTTGTTTTGTGCCTGCTTTGCATTAGGTAGATGAATACTTGCTCTCAATTTTCTTCCCTTCTGTTCTGCTAAACAGTGACCTCTGTAACCTGAAAGAAAATTAGTAGTGTGCAGGAAAAACATTTTTTAATGATCTAGAAAAAAGGTTAACTACCTTAACAACTAGAAACTGTTCATTTCTTCCCAAAACCCTTTTTAAATTCCCTTTGCTGGTGTACCTATTTGTCAGATATTTACATCTCAAATGATTCCTTTTTTCTCTCAAAGAATTGACCCTTTCTTAGTTCAGACTTTAACAGAGCTTTCATTTATTTTATTATACAAGGTAAGATCCATGATACTTGCAATGTATGTTGATATTCTTTTCATATTTATGTTAAAGATGAAAATACATTTAAAACTATGTATAAAAAGGTATTTTTCTCATGTTTCACTTGAGAGATAAGATACTCAATTGATACAATTTATTATTTTTAAGTAGGAATCTTATAATTTTATTTCTATATCCAATGGTTCATTTATACCTAATATATATTTTAAATCTTGATTGCAATGGGACCTTTTATATTATTGGAGTCCCTAGTAGCAGCATTTTAAAGACAATGAAACTTTAAAGCTATTTATGTGTGCTAACAAATTGTACTCCCGGCAGTTTTACCAGTGAAGTACTTTGAGCATTAAGTCTCTGTTTCCACAGGACAAATCAAGCTTTCTAGCTATTGGCTGCCAAACAGTGAACTTGATTTTTGGCTTAGAATTCATTGTAACTCCATTTTTTCCTTTGTTCTAAATTTCTATTTCTTCTCTTTTCAAGGGCATATTCTACAGAAAATTCTCTAACTAAATGTACATATGCTTTACCAGGTCAGGTTCTTGGACGGAGATTATTTCTATAACATATCAAAAACAAGATTAAAGATTGAAACTGTTGGCTCTATTGTTTTGTGCTCTGCATAATACAAACCTAAAATTCTTTGGATTTGTAAAAATCCTGATGGTTGGTATTATGAAGGCAAAATTTCTGGAAAACTGACTGCATCTTTCAATTTGAACACCATTTCTACCATCAATCAGTTAATCAATGTCATCAATATCAATAATATTTCTTAAGTATCATCTTGAGCATAAATTAGGTTATGACACTGTATTAGGCATTAAGGACATATAGCTGTATTAAAATGAATTCCTTTTTCCTGAAGATTGGGGTTATTTTGGGGACACAATGTATTGATGAAACATAAATTTAAGGTTATGCATTATGCAGAACAGAAAATTCCTTCCATGAGAATTCAAAGGTAGGAGAGTTTGAGGAGACAATTCTCCATGAGTTTAATGTGCTTCTGTGTAGGCAAAGGCACTGATTTTCTTCATTAAAGATTATCTTTCTATGAATGTTTGTATAGAAAGCAGCCTTGCTGCTGCTGCTAAGTCACTTCAGTCATGTCTGACTTTGTGTGATCCCATAGATGGCAACCCACCAGGCTCCCCTGTCCCTGGGATTCTCCAGGCAAGAACACTGCAGTGGGTTGCCATTTCCTTCTCCAATGCATGAAAGTGAAAAGTGAAAGTGGAGGAGGAGGAGGGAGGAGGGTTCAGGATGGGGAACACAGGTATACCTGTGGTGGATTCATTTTGATATTTGGCAAAACTAATACAATATTGTAAAGTTTAAAAATAAAATAAAATTAAAAAAAAAAAAAGAAAAGTGAAAGTGAAGTCACTCAGTCGTGTCTGACTTTCGGTGACCCCATGGACTGCAGCCTTCCAGGCTCCCCCGTCCATGCAATTTTCCAGGCAAGAGTACTGGAGTGGGGTGCCATTGCCTTCTCCGTGAAAGCAGCCTTAGACAGTAGTAATAATGTGTCCCTTAAAGCAAAGAGCAGGTTTGTGTGCTGCCGAGTATAATAAGGATAATCTTCCCCCAGACAAAGATTAGGCAGATTTGTTTACAATCCATTATGAAAGATTGAGGTCTCCAAAATATGGGGTTCCTCAGCTGTGATGCAAACCCATTGCATGCAAAGCATCCACCTGGGCCACTTATACCACCCTGTAGGACTTGAGCAACAAAGGAACTGATACAATCGGTTTTGCTCATGGATAACATTTTATTACCTGGAATTTAGAACTCTAACAAATTTCATATAACAAATGATGGGGAAAGTGGTATAGGCAAATATGTAATTATTTTTTGTTGTGAGGTTGAACTGAACACATGTAAAAGAAAGGGAATTGGAAATGATGGGTAACTATGAAAAATGCTTAATTTTCTATTTAGTTTGGGTTATATGAGTACAATCCATAATGAAGAATATCTTACTTCTTCATTCAAAACTTTGTATAGATGGTAATTTTTCATTGGACTTCTTTGTTGTTGATACTGTTGTTCAGTTCCTAAGTCATGTCCAACTCTTTGCCATCCCATGAACTGCAGCAAGCCAGGGTCCTCTGTCCTTCACTGTCTCCCATAGCTTGCTCAGATTCATGTAAATTGAGTTGGTGATGTTATCTAACCATCTCATTCTCTCCCATCCCCTTCTCTTTTTGTCTTAAATCTTTCCAGCATCAGGGTCTCTTCCAAACAGTCAGCTCTTTGCATCAGGTGGCCAAAGTATCAGAGGTTCAACTTCAGAATCAGTCCTTCCAATGAATATTCAGGTTTGATTTCCTTTAGAATTGACTGATTTGATCTCCTTGCTGTCCAAAGGATTCTCAGGAGTCTTTTCCAGCACCACAATTCAAAAGCATCAATTCTTCAGTGTTCAGCCTTCTTTATGGTCCAACTCTCAGATCCATACATGAATACTGGAAAAAACCATAGCTTTGACTCTACAGACCTTTGTCAGCAAAGTGACGTCTCTGCTTTTGAATACACAGTCTAGGTTTGTCACAGCTTTCCTTTCAAGAAGCAAGTGTCTTTTAATTTCATGGCTGCAGTTATGGTCTGCAGTGATTTTGGAGCCCTAGAAAATAAAATCTGTCACTGCTTCCACTTTTCTCGCTTCTATTTGCCACAGACTTCTTATGGCAAGTTAGATCATTTTTCCACACATTTATTCTCCCATTAGATTTTTGGCTAGCTCTATTAGATATCATCTTGTTTGGGTACAGAAATGTGTATAGCATAGCTTCGAAATTATGGCACCCAGTACTGAGGAGAACTGCCTAATAAGTGATTTAACCATGGGAATGCTTATGTTCAATAAAAGTTATCAAAAGACATTATCATAATGAAGAATTTCAGAGCTCCTCAACTACAACACCTTATGAATTGTGCGGAGCTATTTTTGAACTACAATGCAACATTAAATTAGGTTCTTTCATTAAAAAAAAGCATAATCAGTTACTATTCTCTGCTCGTTTCTAATTTCTACAATGCTTCCTTGATTTTGTAAACCTACAGAAATAATGTCTTTTCTATACTCTTTTCCTGTTTTTAATGTCACCTTATATCAGTTTTACTTTTTTACAGTGCTTGCTTATGAAATCAACTGGCAGTGGTAATGATCCTTCTCAGTGGAACCCAGCAAATGCTATTGCCATTTCTCATAGGCCAGACTAGGCTTGCAAACATGCTGCCACCACTTAGTGAAAACAAAGGGGGTAGAACAGAAAGAGGAGATCATGCGTATCTTAAAATAGCAACAGCCGTATGACAGTTTCAGGCTGTGTTTGGAAAATTTGCATATATCCCATTAAGTCTGCCTGAACTCCACTTTCAAATTTTGATGTTGCCTGTCAATTTGCAGAGGTCAATAATATCTTTTTCTAAATGCACGTTTTCTTATAATTGTACTTCAATAACTGACAACTGGCCCTGACAAAAAGACAAGAAAGACAAGTGTTTGTTGCAGGAAAACATCAATAAATGGCATTTTGTAGACAGGACTACTCTGGAAAGGCTCTGCTATTTTTGGACCATTAGCATCAAGTCAGGGTTTCAAATGATAAATTCAATTAGACTGGAGTTGACTAAGTGATCTAAAATAGTGTGCATTAGGAGCAATGTACAAGCATGGAGTTCATTAAATGGCAGTATCAATGTGATCACCTTTTAGTAACACAATCAATTTGTTGGTCTTTGAATGGTACTGGTGGTCAGACTAAATTAAACTTAATGTGCATTGACCAAGTGATTTATAGTATCTAGATTTACAGTATCTCAGAATAAAGAAGGATAACTTTCAAGTACTCCTGAAGCAGAGAAATGAGTCAAAAATAGGCCAAGTAAGGTGAGAACACTTGCCTTTTGTTTGCTTCCAAGCTTTACATTAGTTCTTTTTCTGAAGTCTGTAAAAAAGGTTAGACTAATCGGAATCCTGTGAACTCTACAGATACTATAGGCTTGAGTGCTGCATTGGCAAATTGGTATTCCATTTACACTCCCATCAAAGCCTTTAAGGTTTATATTGCTGAATTCCTACTGACAGATGCTATGCAAGTGGTGCTATTATATGCTAGAAATAGTCATTGTAGCTTAATAAGGAAACCATGAAGATTCAAAATAGGACAAGCAAAACATTTTAAATTTATTACAAGCACATCAGAATTCTTCCTTTTTCATTTCTTACCTTAATGTGTGATATATGAATAAAATAATAATGGTAAATATCTTATCTGATGGTGAGCCATATGTGTCATATCCAAATATATTTTTCAATAACGCACACTTTTTTTCCTCCAGAGAGCCATTGCTTATTTGCATAAAATTTGCCAATAACCATCACAACTGTGTCCTATATTTCATATTTGCCCTCCAAGTGTCTGGCTCTTTGATGAGTCAGGGGGTTGAGAGTAATTTAGAGGACCAGTGGAAATCTGTATGATATATTAATGCTTATGTGATCTTTAGTATAAATCAGCTTTCTGTACTTCACCAACAGTTGGTACAATTAATAGTCAGAACAGATTATATACCCAAAGTTCTCAAATATGAAAAACAAAACAATTGCCACCAAACAAAATAAAATACCTCTCTTAATGGAGAATACTTTTAGAAAGCTCCTGGATTTTACAAACATTCTTTAAAGCTTCCTTTAAGCTTCATGCCAGAAATGACTGCTATTCTGTTAGACTGGGCTAGGGGGTGCTATAACCTTACAGCTGAGTGAAATCTGGACTTCAGAACTGAAAACAAGATGTTTTATCAAGCTCTCATCAGAAGTAAGGTGTGTGTGTACGCTCATGTGTGTGTGTGTGTGTTTGGGTGCACATGGACTTACGTTTCTATGCACTTTAGTAAGGTCTTCCCTAAAATAAATTTTAGAATAAATATTCACAACTCTTGATTTTTTTAAATGGCACATGTTGATGCTTTAAGACATTCTAAATTTTACAAAAATGTAAATGCCATATCTTAGGAAACTAGTGAGTTTGTTTTTTTTTTTTTTTAATAAGTACATTTTTTTTTCCAAATTTTAACCTGGAGGGTCTAATGAATACTTGAAGTTCTGGACAAGTAAGTATATCAATTAAGACTTTTGTATATGTGTATGTACGTATGCACACACACAAAATATATACATATACATGCATATATATTATATATATTATTAAACCAATTTTGCTTTAGGCCAACCTAAGAATATTGTACTTTTTAGAGTACAGAAGCCAATTCCATTATTTAATTTTTAATTTTTTAATTTTCTCACATTAGGAAATTAAAATAGTTTGGTAAAGATCATGGTTTGACCAATTAGAAAATATTGTAATTAATATTTTATCACTATCACTGTTGCTTTTACTTCCCCAGAAGTATTGATAACATCTAGATATTTTGATGTTTTCATTGGAACATGTATTTAAATGGTGATTTCCCTAGCTGTGTAACTAAAGAAAAAAATTCAAGAAAATCCTATATAAAAGAATTTCTTTATATATAATGTACTATTTTAAGACTGAGATTTAGAGTTTATTGAAAAGCTTAGTCACGATGATCTCTTTATGGGTATATCTGAAGTTTCTTAGTAGGCTATTTTTAAAGGAATTTTGAAAAATGCAATCGTCTACTCTTGAATTCCTCTCCATTTTCCAACTTTTAAAGGCAATCTTCTGAATTAAAACATTGCTTAGGAATAAAGGATTCTTGAATTTAGTTTAGTAGTTTCAGAAAATTATGCTGAATCCAAGCACTGTGACAGACCCCATGAACAGAGAATGAGTGAAAGTCAGGTATGCTCAGTCTAATCTTTTCCTCCTACTGATGATGATATGTTGATCCCAAATTGGTTTAATTTCGTAAACCTAGAGAAAAGCATCCCCCTAGTTACTTTATTCAGTTTATAAATAAGTTGGACAGTTCTGTATCAATTGCACAAATAGAAATGATGTGTTCTGACTGCTGTCTGAAAAGTATATTAGTCCTTCTGAGAGGAATGTTGTCTTGTGCATAGTCAATTGTTTTCACATTTGGGAAAGCTTCCCTAAGGCCTCAAGATTGGTGGTGGGGTGGTGGAGGGGAGTTGTTTAATGACTTGGTTCAGCATATAATTAGAACCTATAATATGCAGGTCACTGGATGCCAGCTATGGAGATAGGCTGCTCTGTGTTACAGTGCAGCCCACATTTTAGCTAGGAAAATTAATAATTAAAAGAAAATTTGCAAAATATTTTAGTGAGTAAAATGGGCTCCATAGATGGTGTTGCTGCTGCTGCTGCTGCTGCTAAGTCGCTTCAGTCATGTCCGACTGTGTGCGACCCCATGGACTGCAGCCTACCAGGCTTCTCTGTCCATGGGATTCTCCAGGCAAGAACACTGGAATGAGTTGCTAAGTTACTTCAAAGGATTATTATGCATCCTATATTCTTCATATGAAGGCCAAATCATAAGTGAAGGAGATAAGAAATGTAGCTAAGCAGTGCAGCTGGAACCACCTGTAGTTAATACTAAATTCCTGATTTAGTTCAGAAGCATCATCAGGTATAGGATCCTCAGAACTCTTAGTGCTAAATAGAGTTTTGATGGACTGACTAGAGGTAAAGGCTTTTATCTAAACATTTTTTGCACATCTCATCATTCTCAAAATTGGTGGCAAATGAGGTATCAGTAAATATTTTTACTGATTATTTGTAACTGAAATAACGGTATGAAGGGGTATTTTCCTGTGAAAAGATTAAACTAAACTTTTGAAAGAAAATTTCAAATATATAAAATCCTTTGGCATTCCAGTCCTCTTAAAACTTGCTTTTCATCACAAATGCCCTTTCTGAAATGTATAGCTATTTGTGTGTGGTGTTTGTGAATGAGTGTGTGTATTTACTGAACCATGTGCATGAAAGTGATTTAAGAGGTCAGCAAGGGTGCCCTATCTCCCGTTTACTTTTTATAGCTATTCAGTCCTTGCCAGTCAGAACTTGATGGATGATTTCAGGAATTGAACTCTGACCCTCACTGGGAGAACATGCTCCTTGTCAAAAGCATCTCAAAGGATTCCCATTATCCTTTAATTTAAAAGACTCTTGGAATTACTTATAATTTTTGACTTAGGTAATGAAGAAAACTTACTTTTCAGTTTATAATAAGCTAATAGCAAAATGATATGCATTCCAAATAGCCACTAATGGCATAAATTTACTATCTGATTTAGATAATGTTAATAGTATAACTAGACAATACTAATTGCCATACAATTATTGTAAAAATAATTGATGACATTTACCAAATAATTTATTTGTAGCACTGAACAACTCTTGGAGAGACAAAGCAAATTGTGATAGAAGAAACAAACTGTTCTTGTGATTTTTTTATACTGAATTTATTTTAAAGAACATACACAAATGCTATATGTAATACATAAACCTCTTAGAAAACAGCTAAAACACACAAGCAAAAACTCAGCCAGCATTAGCATGTAATTAACTGAGCCCTTAAAAATAAATGAATGTTTCATTATTTCAGCCTCATATCAGTGCTGCCATTTGCTGCATTTTATTATATTATAATAAAATAAGCATGGCAAATGAAATCCAAACCCCCAAGTATATCTAAGAGCCCCCAAAGATTCATCTAAGATTGTTGACAGTACATCAGACAAGCTTAATTCAACTAGACATGTTTAATCAATGGGAAAATCATTAAACTTTAGAGAAAACTATGTTAAAAACTAGTGTAAAACAATGCATGTGTTGCATCTACCTCAGTCCATACTATTCTTTTCCTAAGATATTTGGATCACTTAACACTAAATTTGATGTCTTTATATAAGCCCATTATGAGGTATGAGAATTTTAAGAGCAAAGTCAGAATTGTTCCTTATTTCACAGACTTTATCAGATATTAGAATGCTTTTAGTTCTGTATCTGGGGGACCTGATTATGACAGATTTATTTTCCTTATAAATTGCTTTTAAAGATAAATATAAGCCATTTGGGAAAAGATTTATTATTTTCAAAATAAAAAAAAGAAATAACACTCTAGCTACAAAGAAGAGCTTCCCGTTGAAATAAAAGCTGTATTTAAATATTCAGCATTCAACAAAAGGCAAGACTAACTTAAGTCTCTATATAATCAGAAAACATGAAAATCTATCAAAAATTATTTATGAAGGATGGAAGGGTTAAGGGAGGAGACATGCAACTCTTACAAATAAAACCTCAGGAACAGAATTAAAGAAGGGATTGAAGCAATATGGCCCTTGTTTCTTGTTTAGTTGTTAAGTTGTGTTTGATTCTTTTGTGACCCCATGGACTGTAGTCTGTCAGGCTTCTCTGTCCATGGGATTTCCCAGGCAAGAATATTGGAGTGGGTTGCCTTTTCCTCTTCCAGAGGATCTTCCTGATCCAGGGATTGAATCCATGTCTCCTGCATCTCCTGCTTTGGCAGATGGATTCTTTACCACTGAGCTATCAAGGAAATCTGCTTGCTTCTACATATATTGTATTAAGTGCATATCTTAATTTAACATGTTTTAAGCGGGTTAATTCAATATTTCATTTCCAAACAGTAGTCAAAATGAGAAATACTATTTTATTGTCTTGATGTCTGTTGGTACTTCACAAGTTTATCGAAGGCATTCTTGTGAACTAAGAATGTAGCCTGCCATATGGATAAACAAAGGGTATTGCAGCAGCCATCGAGCCACCACACTGAAGCCACCACAGCAGTAAGCTCTCAGGGAACTCAGAATGAAATTAGGATGCCCGCCATCAAGCACTCAACTGCTGCAGGTATCACCAAATGTACACCTTGAGGAGACTCAGGATGAGAAAACACAGGATACTGGCCCCAGATAGCTGAGGTGCATGTCAAAGGAATGACTTCATGAGTCCAGACTTTGCAACTTACCCTAAGTGGAAAAGCATTAATTTTATTAATTTGAGACATCTGGTTTTCTTTTTGTTCTGACTTCCTGGACTTTGTTACAAAAACTTCCATGTATGTTGGCTCCCTCCCAGTTTGCCTCTGGGATAGTTTCTCAGCATTATCTGAGATATTGTGTCATGGACTTGAAATTCTCAGATTGTCTGATGAAAAAAGGCAATTCAACTTTTACGTTATGTGTTTTTTCAATTGACACTCCTTTTACCCAGCATTCTCCCTTTTACTCTTTCCGTTTGCCACGTAGTCATAACTTCCACTAGTTTTTGAAGTGTTGTTCAATTTAAATAGTACTGTATCAGTAATATTTTACCCAACATTACTGGGAGTACATTAGAAAATCTGAGAATGTTCCTTTGGGGCATCCATGCAAAGTATTCATGGTCATAAGGGGCACCTCTGTTGACTTCTATAGACAACAATGCTTAGCTCCTAGCAGTTGCTAGATAAAGACTGAGTTAATGAATGTGACTGCTCAAGAGGAATCTAGTTTTTCCTACCCTGAATCCCTCCTGTACATTATACCAACATTTTCTTAATATTTTATATATGGTAAATTGTGTATTATTAATATAATTATTCAGTTCAGTTCAGTCTCTCAGTCGTGTCCAACTCTTTCTGACCCCATGAATTGCAGCATGCCAGGCCTCCCTGTCCATCACCAACTCCCAGAGTTCACCCAAACCCATGTTCATTGAGTCAGTGATGCCATCCAGCCATCTCATCCTCTGTCGTCCCCTTCTCCTCCTGCCCCAATCCTTCCCAGCATTAGGGTCTTTTCCAATGAGTCAACTCTTCGCATGAGGTGGCCAAAGTATTGGAGTTTCAGCTTCAACATCAGTTCCTCCAATGAACACCCAGGACTGATCTCCTTTAGGATGGACTGGTTGGATCACCTAGCAGTCCAAGGGACTCTCAAGAGTCTTCTCTAACACCACAGTTCAAAAGCATCAATAATTTGGCACTCAGCTTTCTTCACCATCCAAATCTCACATCCATACATGACTACTGGTAAAACCATAGCCTTGACTAAACAGACCTTTGTTGGCAAAGTAATGTCTCTGCTTTTGAATATGCTGTCTAGGTTGGTCATAACTTTCCTTCCAAGGAGTAAGCGACTACCTAGCGCTCCAGGCTGCGACGGCGCAGGAGCAGCTGAGAGGAGCTACCTCACGTCCGAGGTCAGGGGTGGCAGCCGAGAGGAGCTACCCCATGTTCGAGGTCAGGGGTGGTGGCCGAGGGGAGCAACCCCATGTCCAGGGAGCAGTGGCTGCGCTGGCGTACGAGGGCCAAGAGGAACTACTCCACATTCAAGGTCAGGAGGGGCGGCCATGAGGAGATACCTTTGTCCAAGGTAAGGGGCAGCGGCTGCACTTTTCTGGAGCAGCCGTGAAGAGATACCCATGTTCAAGGTAAGAGAAACCCAAGTAAGATGGTAGGTGTTGCGAGAGGGCATCAGAGGGCTGACACACTGAAACCATAATCACAGAAAACTAGCCAATCTAATCACACGGACCACAGCCTTGTCTAACTAAATGAAACTAAGCCATGCCGTGTGGAGCCACCCAAGACAGACGGATCATGGTGGAGAGGTCTGACAGAATGTGGTCCACTGGAGAAGGGAATGACAAACCGCTTCAGTATTCTTGCTTTGAAAAGCCCATGAATAGTATGAAGAGGCAAAAAGATAGGACACTGAAAAATGAACTCACCAGGTCAATAGTTGCCCAATATGCTACTGGAGATCAGTGGAGAAATAACTCCAGAAAGAAGGAAGGGATGGAGCCAAAGCAAAAACAATACCCAGTTGTGGATGTGACTAGTGATAAAAGCAAGGTCTGATGCTGTCAAGAGCAATAATGCATAGGAACCTGGAATGTTAGGTCCATGGATCAAGGCAAATTGGAAGTGGTCAAGCAGGAGATGGCAAGAGTGAACGTCGACATTCTAGGAATCAGCGAACAAGGATGGACTGGAATGGGTGAATTTAACTCAGATGACCATTATATCTACTACTGTGGGCAGGAATCCCTCAGAAGAAATGGAGTAGCCATCATGGTCAACAAAAAGAGTCCAAAATGCAGTACTAGATGTAATCTCAAAAACGACAGAATGATCTCTGTTTATTTCCAAGGCAAACCATTCAATATAATTATTAGCTTCATGCATATTTATTGACTAGCTTCTATGTGAGAGGTCTTATCCTAGGTGCTAACATGGTTGACAGCTATTCCTTGCCTTTGCTTTTGCTCAATAGTTTATTCTCAGGATTACCTGGTTTCAATTTTGCCCATTCTACTTGGAAAATGATGAGACAGTAAAACTGGAGGCAGGGTAAACTATGGATGAGGCATAGGAAAAAAAAGATTTGCTGTCATTTCCTGTCATCTTTTCCCCCCACTCTTACCCTCAATATAGGAAATAAGTTCAAGATAGGGGATAGTCTTTGAAACAATCATGTGATAGTCTTGCCCTTTTTGTTAAAAAAAGAATAAACTATGATTAAATTTATTTGATTTTAGTTATTTTAAAATTTTTATTTTATACTGAAGCATAGTTGATTTACAATGTCATATTAGCTTCCACTATGGCATCACTGACTCGATGGACATGAGTCTGAGTGAACTCCAGGAGTTGGTGATGGACAGGGAGGCCTGGTGTGCTGCAATTCATGGGGTCGCAAAGAGTCGGACACGACTGAGCGACTGAACTGAACTGATACAGCAAAGTGTTTCAGTTATACATGTACATGTATTCATCCTTTTTCAGATTCTTTTCCCATGTAGTTTTTATTTGCATTTAGTTAGGGGTTCAAAGATCAGTATAGCCTTTTCCCAGAAGTAGGCTACATTTAAAATTAATAAAGTATAATATCAATATATTATCTTGTTCAAGTCTTGTCCGTTTGAAGATTGTTCCGAAATCACAGGGGTTTTTGCTTATTTTTTTCATAAAATAGAATTTTCCTTCAGTGCCCTGAATGAAGCAAGAAAGTTATAACTGAATATCAAAATTAAATCTGTCCCAAGTGAAAAAAGAAAGTTGTTTGTATGTCACCAACACTCATAATTTCTAGCCAAGGATGGATATTATACACGGTCAAAAACTTACCCCTTTAAAGAGTTCACAGAATAAGCACTCTGGCTGGCTGCAAGCAGGGCAGGCTTCATAGATGTATAAGCTGTGTAGTCTATAGGACTTGAATTTGGCTTAATGGTCTCCTATAAACATTTTGAAATTCTTAGTAATTAATGAACGAGGATGCTTGAATTTTCATTTTGTAAGGGGCCCTGCAATATATGTAGCAATTGTTCATGGATTGAAACTTATTTGCATCAGTGAAAGTTGTTAAATGTTTGAAAACCAAGAATCTTCCACCATCAGTAAAAGGACTAGTTAGAAACATCATCTTCCGTAACTGAATATTAATGATATTATTGTAAGAGAATAAAAACACAAGAAGGACTTTTGGCCATTCTCTGTTTCTTGGCTTCCTGAATTATATTCTCATTCAGATTGACATAATCAAAATGAAGTCTGCCTTTTCATTTTGACTGATCTTAAAACAACATTTCCCTTGCTGTTCAACTTTTATGTTTTGGTGTTTTCTTCTTTCTCTGAAAATAGATGAATTTCAAAAGAGAGATCCACTTGAGTCTTGTACTCGCATCCAGGAATATATAGATTTTAGGAGCATGGACTCTCTGGAAGCAGACTGCTTTGGTTTGAAATCTCCTTTGGGGTATTTAAAAACATTTTTAACACTGTGACCTTGGGCAAGTTTCTTATGTAATCTCTCCCTGAATTTTCCCATTAATAAAATAGGAAAAATAGTAGTATACAGCATATATCTCATTTCTTGGTCATAACGATTGAATAAGACAATGTATATCAAATGTTTAACACATTTTGGACACATATTGAGTCATCAATACATTTAACAATTTTTTCCTACCATTAAGATCAACTTCTATGTGTTATTTATATATGCACACATTAACTTACTGGAAATAACTATATACCAAAAAATCTTGAACTGTCACACTTTTAATCATTTTATTAATCATCATTTGTATTTCTCTTTTTACTACAGTATCATATGTGTTACACTTTATTTCCTTTTATTTTATTTGAAATCCTTACAAAAATAAATTTTATAATAATTATTTTATATGAACAAATCTTTTTCTAGGATTTTCCCTGCTTTGGAAGTTCTACATTTTCCTTTCTTTTTCAAATAAAACATGTAAAATGAAACTAAAATATGAAAAAGTATGCTTAATATTTTTGATATTCATAGCTTTAAACTAAATATAGAACTAACTTCCACATATTAAATCAATCTACTGGTTATTTCTATGACTCATAAAAATATCATTTCATGAATTTTACTTTAGATCACAAAGATCTGATAATATTTTCCCTGCAAAATGAGATTTACATCCACTTTTCTGAGCAAATGAATATGGAAAATAGTGCAGGAGAGTATGGTTGGCAGAGATTCATGGAAAGAAACTGCATTTTTCTCAGGGCCCCAAAAGGAGAAATGTTAACAAGGAGCTATAAGGTAGTGAGAAATCCTAATGAAGTTCATTTCCCACCAGTCAAACAGATGAACATTTTAGGAGGCAGGGCAATCGATCAGTCAGCTTATTAAATATTAACAAAACTTTCTCCCTTTCTTCTTTAGAGTTTTTGAAAAGTAACTAAGAATGGGACTGTGCCAAAGATTCAAACTCTTTCAAGGACCAAGACAGGAATCAGCAGTCATGGTTATAATTTATTATAATATGTGATACTTTATCTCACAAATACCAGCAGTGTTTCTGGTACGGTGCTCTAAAGTAACCATTTAACCAACCAGTCTCCTGCACTTGTTACATGCATATGTGTGCACCCACCCACCCACACACACACACACACACACACACACACAAGCCATCAAAGCAGTAGTCATTATTGAAAGTAAATATTTGTCACAGCAGAAGCTTTGTTGACCTTAAGTCTCAAGGCAGTCTTTGTGATAGTTGTTTCCACGTGTCTCGGATACTTGGCAACACCTCCTTCTGAGTGAGGTTGCAAAGTTTACCTTGCTTACCTACCAGACATTTTAAGCTAATACAACACTCAGTCTGAACCAGTTTTCCAATGTATTGAAAATGATTTCTTGCTTGATTTTCTAAGGTTTTGGGAACCCTCATCTGTTGTGAATATTTTATAGTCAGAGTATACTTTTAACCAAACAAATTTCTTAAAGCAACTGATTTCTATGGGAGTTTAGAACACCTTTTTAAAAAGTTAGGTAAAATATTCTACCCTCCTGTCTTTAAGTCTTCTAGTTGAATGATAAATCAGTACTAAAGAATAATTCTGCATCATTGCATCATCAGATCATTGTGAGAATTATAACTGAAGACTGAGTTTTAATAAATATTATTATAAAAATATTAAATGGGTTATAATATACACATATTAATGGGCAATAAATATATAATTATTAAGCAAAAATATTTGCTGATGATAATTGAGCTTTCAAAATGTTGCTTTGAGTATTTTGTTCATGTTGAAATATATTTCATAACTTCCCATTTCTCAAAGATCTAGCCCAAACTTCTGCAGGGGGAGGTTCACAATCGGGCCCCTTTAATTCTCCCTTATATTGATCCTTCATGTCAATAAAACCAGCATACTTAATAGGTTGAATGTATTTTGTCTTTCATCTCTATTATTTGGCTTATCGTACTTTCCTTACTTGGACTTCAAGGTTCTGTTTTATGATAGCTTCACCCATCTTCTTGTAGCATTATGAGAGCTTACTATCAACAAGGCACTAAGGTTGACAATTTTATGTGTATCCACTAAATAAATCTATGATATAACACTTTAAAGATTAAGAACATAAATATTGAACATGCTAAGTTCATGTACTAAGGTGCTGAGCTATAGAGTGACAGAGACTGGATTTAAACCCCAGTTCAGATTTTTTAAAAATTTCACAGTCACCATCAAGCCAGTTGAAATTCCATCTCCTCTATAGACCCTTCCCTACTAAATCTCAAGTAATTTCCAAACTCTTAAACAAAATTGTCTGTATAATTAACTGGCAACTGTAATCAGGAACATTTCTTTGTTCTATGACTGCCTTCTTCTCTACATGCATGCTTCTCAAATTCAAGGGTCCTGCCTGTTTTTAACTCCACAGCAGTTTGCAAAGCTTAATTTTTTGGCTTATCTACATAAGGCTAAAATAGTATATGGTATTGTTTCATCTTATAAAAATTCTGACAGTTATCCAAGCCCTCTTCATATAAAACCCACAGTACACGAAGAATTTTGCTTCTCTGTGGACATACGGATATTCACAAATATATGTCTCAACCTAAGGGACAAAAGATGGGCTTTCTTGAATCTCTGAGTATCTGTGTCCATTAAATTCTGCTGGCAGCATCCATTTTGTTGTGTTGAATCACCAGGGTGTACAGGAGAACCATTGAATGACTTGTCTAGGATGTGAAAGTGGTCTGGGAAGTAGATAGTATTTGGGAGAATGATAATGGATCTTTAAAATCCTTTTGGTCTGGTCTGGGCAGTAGTATATACATCAGGCAGACTGCTAGCCTAGCACAAGCCAAGAATTAATTGCTGCTCATCTGTTAAAATTATTTTTTTCTCAGTTGAAAACTAGGCCTCAGCCCAGCACTCAGGGTAACAGACAAGGTTAGAGAAATCCTGCTGAGTCTATTAGAGCAAGTAGTATATTCAGACTTCAGCACTGGATTTTAGTTCAGTATCTTTGATCTTGTCCATGTTAACTTCAGACAGAGAGAAGTATGAAAAATGAACAAATGATGCACAAAATTAAGCCAGTCTCAAGAATATAATGTCACCAGGGGATTTTATCTTCATAAAATTTCCTCTTTATTCCTCTCAAAAACAAGCATGCTTAAAATTACACATTATAATTTTTCTTGTCTGGTTTTGTAATGGACCCTTAATAGAAGTAAAATAAAATAAATTAATAGAAAAAAGAAATAAAATATCCAATAACAACTTTCTCAAAGATTATTTTGAAAGTTGGAAAACTTCAAGGTTTTTTGAATAAATGAATGATTAAATATAACTAGCTTAGATATTAGTAGTTAAAATTCTATATTTAATCCCTTGGAGGTTTTGATAACTTTTAGAGGTATTTTAAATTGAATTAAATTCAGTTTAAAAATTGGTACCTTTTTGTTTGGAGCTATAGTGATGAGATTGAATAAATGGGCTATTTTTGCCAGAGAGCCCCCATCAACTCTAGGAATATTCAGGTGATCTAAGTGAAAATTATTTAGCTAATAAAAGGAATGGTTTTAAAAATGAGCTACAGAGGAGGACAAGTGTTACAAGAGAGCTAGTATTAATAGTCAAATAGCAGTACTTGAGGAATAATAATTTAAGGACATTAACATTGACATTTGTATAAATTAATGCCTGGCATTACCTCTCAGGTCTACAACTGTATCCCAGTTAAGGTAAATGCCAAGTAAACTATTTCAACTTATTTTAGAGATGCATTTAAAATATTTAAGTCTGAATTCCATCTGCAACTAGTATTAAACACATTTAATGCTGTCTGAGATCCGTATGGTGAAAGCAAGTGTGCATGATAGTCATGCCCGACTCTTTGCGACCCCATGGACTGCAGCCCACCAGGCTCTCCTGTCCATGAGATTTTCCAGGCAAGGATACTGGAGTGGTTGCCATTTCCTCCTCCAGGGGAATCTTCCCAACCCAGGGATCCAACCCGGGTCTCCTGCACTGCAGGCAGATTCTTTACCAATTGAGCTACAAGGGAAGCCCTTGTGGTTCCCTCCGTGAAACTAAAGCATCAGTTAAAAAGAAGTAACTGGGAAAATGGTAGGTTTTGAGAAATGATGAAATTGTAACTGTGGCAGTTATGATGTCAGGGGAAAGTGAATAAGATGTGAGGAAAAAAAACTGGGGGAGAATTCTAGACCCAATCACTGCTTATTGGAGGCCTTTGGAAAACTGATCTTTCTCTTTTGAAATTTTTTGAATGTATTTATTAAATTGGGATAACAATGATAATATTTAACAAAAAAAATTTTTAATGTGAAGAACTAATAATCAGATAATATCTCAAAAGTTCTTTGTAGTGATTAAAAGGCTATGAAAGTATTAGTTACATGTTCCACATTCTTTATCATAGAAGACTGACTCAGACGTAGGTTAATAAATTATCTTCTTCTCTTCTATGTGGTCTGCTTCTTTTTATTAGATGACAAAAGGAAAATAATTCTGCAGTCTGGGAGCGTTTAAAGAAACCTTCTCTTCCAAAAGTGCCAGTAGCTTGTTAATTTATTATGTTTTATATCAAACACATCTTTCCTGTTCTTCCATCTGTGAAAGTTAGGGCTCAATTACAATACCTCTAGTTGAAGTAACACGTAATATTAATGGCATATGAACCTTGAAGTTACTGGTGGCAGATTAATTTCTGAAATCCAGTTTTATAGTAATGGGTTAAGTGGTTAAAAAAAAAAAATCAATGTCTGAGGTGTAAGGTGCCTTGGAAGAGAAGCACAATTTTTTAAAAAAAGGAATGAATGAAAGCTCTACAAAATTATGAAGCCACTTTAAGTAGAGTTCACCCTGTGGTCAAACATTGTTACAAATTCTTTGACAGATCAAAGAGAACGACCTAGTTTCCTCAGTATAAAGAAGTTTAAAGAATTGAGGAAACAAAAATGGAAACTCTTCCCAGTCAGAAAGTTTAAAGAAGTCACTTTTGAGTCAAGATGAGCAAAGGACAAGGTAGAAACTGAAGAGTAAACAGGCCATGCTTAAGAGGAAAACTTTTAACACTGAGTGATGCTGGGGTCAAGAGTATGTTTAAGATTACCTTAGAGATCAAGGGTAGAAATTCTGTCTGGGCTAGTGGAGTCAGGAGAAAATCTCAGCGTGTGAGGGAAAAGATCAAAGTTAAAACCTCAAAGCTTTCCAGAAAACCACAGACAAACTGGCAGTGGTGTGTTCCCAAGGCACCCTGACAGCACATTCCCAGAGGCAACACAGCAAGTTGAGGTATTTATGTGGATATGAAATGTGGATTTCATGTTTATGAAATATGTGGTATTTCATACAACACAATAATACCATAAATACCATAACAACCATAACATACCATAACAACCATAACATACCATAACAACACAGAAAGTTGTGGTATTTATGTGGATATGGATATGTGTTTTTGAAATAAACACTCCTGAAAGATTATTCTGTTTTCCCAAAAAAGGAGAAAACAAAGCTGTGAAATAGCTTCAGCATATACTACACATAGTTGTGTTTTCTACATTTTGATCTACTTTGTACACAAAATATCTTTGACTTGGTGATAAAATTTAATAAAACTGGGTTTTAAAGTTAAGATACAAAAAAATTATTTTGAATATACATCTACTAAATATGTAGCAATATATCTACATATGGAAAAGAGATCATGTGTTCAAATATTTAATAGTAACTGAAAAGGCTAATAGATTTTGCCAAGAGAATACACTGGTCATAGCAAATACCCTTTTCCAGCAACACAAGAGAAGATTATACACACGGACAACACCAGATGGTCAACACCGAAATCAGATTGATTATATTTTTTGCAGCCAAAGATGGAGAGGCTCTATATAGTCGGCAAAAACAAGACCAGGAGCTGACTGTGGCTCAGATCATGAATGCCTTATTGCCAAATTCAGACTTAAATTGAAGAAAGTAGGGAAAGCCACTAGACCATTCAGGTATGACCTAAATCAAATCTTTTATGATTATACAGTGAAAGGGAGAAATAGATTCAAGGGATTAGATCTGATAGACAGAGTGCCTGAAGAACTATGGATGGAGGTTCTTGACATTGTACAGGAGACAGGGATCAAAACCACCCCCAAGAAAAAAATGCAAAAAAACAAAATGGTTATCTGAAGAGGCCTTACAGATAGCTGAGAAAAGAAGAGAAGTGAAAGGCAAAGGAGAAAAGGAAAGATATACTCATTTGAATGCAGAGTTACAAAGAATAGCAAGGAGAGGTAAGAAAGCCTTCCTCAAAGATCAGTGCAAAGAAATAGAGGAAAACAATAGAATGGGAAAGACTAGAGATCTCTTCAAGAAAATTAGAGATACCAAGGGAACATTTCATGCAAAGATGGGCCTAACATAAGAAGAAGATAATAAGAAGAGGTAGCAAAAGCACACAGAAGAACTATACAAAAAAGATCTTCATGACCCAGATAATCATGATGGTTTGGTCACTCACCTAGAGCCAGACATCCTGGAATGCAAAGTCAAATGGGCCTTAAGAAGTATCACTATGAACAAAGCTAAAGGAGGTGATGGAATTCCAGTTGAGCTATTTCAAAATCCTGAAAGATGATGCTGTGAAAGTGCTGTACTCAATATGCCAGCAAATTTGGAAAACTCAGCAGTGGCCGCAGGACTGGAAAAGGTCAGATTTTATTCCAATCCCAAAGAAAGGCAATGCCAAAGAATGTTCAAACTACTGCACAATTGCACTCATCTCACATGCTATCAAAGTAATGATCAAAATTCTCCAAGCCTTGCTTCAACAGTACATGAACTGGGAACTTCCAGATGTTCAAGCTGAATTTAGAAAAGGCAGAGGAACCAGAGATCAAATTGCAAACATCTGCTGGATCATTGAAAAAGCAAGAGAGTTCCAGAAAAAAACATTTATTTCTGCTTTATTTATTTATTTATTTATTTTTATTTCTGCTTTATTGACTATGCCAAAGCCTTTGACTGTGTGGATCACAACAAACTAGAAAAGTCTTCAAGAGACTGGGATATCACACTACCTTCTCTGCCTCCTGAGAAATCTATATGCAGGTCAGGAAGCAACAGTTAGAACTGGACATGGAACAACAGACTGGTTCCAAATCGGGAAAGGATTATGATAAGGCTGTATATTATCACCCTGCTTATTTAACTTATATTGAGAGTACATCATGAGAAATGCTGGGCTGGAAGAAGCACAAGCTGGAATCAAGATTGCTGGAAGACATATCAATAACCTCCAGATATGCAGATGACACCACCCTTATGGCAGAAAGCTAAGAAGACCTAAAGAGACTCTTGAAAGAAGAGAGTGAAAAAGTTGGCTTAATGCTTAACATTCAGAAAACGAAGATCATGACATCTGGTCCCATCACTTCATGGCAAATAGATGGGGAAACAGTGGAAACAGTGACAGGCTTTATTTTTTTGCCTCCAAAATCACTGCAGATGGTGACTGTAGCCATGAAATTAAAAGATGCTTACTCCTTGAAAGAAAAGCTATAACCAACCTAGACAGCTAAATTATTAAAAAGTATAAACAATTCTTTGCCAATGAAGGTCTGTCTAGTCAAGGCTATGGTTTTTCCAGTAGTCATGTATGGATGTGAGAGTTGGACTATAAAGAAAGCTGAGCACCAAAGATTTGATGCTTTTGAATTATAGTATTGGAGAAGACTCTTGAGAGTCCCTTGAATTGCAAGGAGACCCAACCAGTCCATCCTAAAGGAATCAGACCTGAATATTCATTGGAAGGATTGATGTTGAAGCGAAACTCCAATAGTTCGGCCACCTGATGCGAAGAACTGACTCATTTGAAAAGATCCTGATGCTGGGAAAGATTGAAGGTGGGAGGAGAAGGAGACGACAGAGGATGAGATTGTTGGATGGTATCTCCGATTCAATGGACATGAGTTTGAGTAGGCTCCAAGAGTTGATGATGGACAGGGAGGCCTGGCATGCTGCAGTCCATGGGGTCACAAAGATTGGGCACAACTGAGCTACTGAACTGAACTACAGAGAAATATGAATTTCCTTTTGTACTGTGGAATTCATCCTCTGACTTCTTTTTTTTTTTTCCTCCCACAAATGAGAACATTTCTAAGTTGTTTAGTGGGGAATGTTTTTTCCTTAAATTTTTAAATCTCACTTCTACCACAATGGAAATGCTTTTGTACAGAAAAAAAAAAAAAAAGACAAGTGCTAATGTTTGAGTCTTTCATCAAAATGGGGTTTTGTGTATGTGCTTAATATTGTGGCTAACTTGTTTTCCCTATTTTGTTTACACTCAGGACTGCTAAATATTCCAATATTAATGTTAACATTAATAGAAAATTGATAATTATTGGCTAGTAATTATATCTTTCAGGAAACTGAAAAAATGGTGCATAAAATTGAGATAGATTATACTGATTTGTTACCTCATCAATATGAGCACTTAGACTGACATTAAAAATGCTTATTAAAACTTGACATAGTACTTAGTAGTCTAGGAATAACATACTTCTGATTCCTAAGATCATGTTTAATATGACTTATAACATATACAGAATCCTTAGGGCTGATTTTAAATAAAATGGCACATTTCTAATATACTGTGTTTTTTTATCTGTGTCTAACATTATTTTCAGAAGATTTTCAGAAGATTCCCGCCCCCCCACCCACACACACACTATCTCTTAGGAGGCTTTAACTGACTTAATCTCTATAATATTAATACTTGTCTTGTTGACCACTCTCTCCTACAGGAAGCATCTATCCTTTTTGGCCCCTTTCTACAATTAGCTCATAACTGGCTTTCCTTTTCCTCTGTCTCTCCTTTAAATATTGGTATTCTTTTGATTTTATCCCTCCAAATGTTTTGCCTTATGAATTTTTCCTCAGAGATTTTAGCCTTTTGCCATAGCCTCAGTTAGGATTTCTAAATCTGCTCGTTTCTAAAGCTTCATACTCAACTCTGCCCTTCTTTTAAATTCAAAAATTATATTTCAACTCTATCTGGTGATCAAATTCAATAAGTCAGAACTTAAATAAATACATAGGACAAAACTGGATAATGTTTTGCACATTATAACATTTTTTCTTATAAGCCATTGCCATTTGCTCTGTATTCCAATCTGGATAAACAAAACAATGATGCAATTCCAGGCTTCCTTTTCTCTTGCTCCTTAACCCACACATCTAAATTGTTATCTTCCTGGCCCAGGGATGGAACCCAGGTTTCTTACTTATATCTTTACCATTAGTATCATCTATAAATATAAATGTATATTTATAAATTAATCAAATTAAAATTTAGAAATACTTTGAAATACATGGGCTTCCTGGTGGCTCAGATGGTAAAGAATCTTCCTGCAACCCGAGAGACCTGTGTTCCATCCCTGGGTTGGGAAGATCCCCTGGAGGAGGGCATGGTAACCCACTCCAATATTCTTGCCTGGAGAATCCCATGGACAGAGGAGTCTGGTGGGCTACAGTCCATGGGGTCAAAAAGAGTTGGACACGACCGAGAAACTAAGCACAGAAATACATACATTATAGGTAGATAGGTATGTGTAGGTTTATTAAACAAATTTTTGTCTTTACTAACACCATGCATTTCTTTCCAAGAAGATAGTCTTTGATTCAAATATATGCAATGACAGAGATTTCTTTAAATTCTCAGTTTCAATGGGCACATTCTCTCTGGTTTTGAACATTATCACTTTATGAGAAAAATCTCAAAAATTACTAAGACAATGGGGAAAAAAAAAAAAAAGGCAAGAAAATCCCTTTGTCCTTTAGAAACCTCTGTGACATTTGTGGAATCCAGGGAGGATGGTGTACCTTCTAGACTTGAGATCACAAGAATCACAAATGCTTTATTTTGGCATTAGATGCTATACATTTCTTTTACCAACTTTGACTACCCACTGAAGTCTAGACTCTCACATTCTTCAACATTCATATTCACTGCCTGAGGAAAAATGCTTGGGTAGAAAAGTGAATGAGAATATGGCATTTAATTTTTAAATCAATACATGTGCCTGACTTTCAGAAGCTAGGTACTATTTAAATCTGGTTAAAGCAAGCCAATCATCCATTCTCTGAATTTCTCAAAGTGTGCAAACATGCCTTTTGCATCTGAAGGCTTTTGAAGGCTACAACAGTTTAGTGTATAGCTAATTAACTAAAAATGAAACATTTCATTTGTGTTAGGCGCACTATTTGACCTTTTCCTTTTGAACTTTTCAAGCAATATTGTAGTATGACAGACATTTTCTTTTTATGGAATCATAAAAGAGTGGCTATAGGTCTTACATAAACACATGAAGAATGAAAGAAAAATGTTAGTGTTTTTTCTTACACTTCAATGAGCAAAGCTGCTATATTTGATTATTCTTTGTTTCACCTGAAAACGCTTATAATTTCTTATGAGCTTTTTAGATACCAACAGCTATAATTTAAGTTGCAATTTTGCTGTGAACTTAAAACTAAACCTACATTATTCTGTGCATTATAGATCCACTATCTTATTTCATATTCAAAGTAACCCTAAGGAGCCTGTATTATTAGGGTACCTCTTTTGCAAATGTGGAGAAACTGTCAAAATAATTTTCTAAGGTTGCGTATCCTATAAATGTTGTTGCTAGAGAACAAAAGAGTGGACACGAATGTTCATTGCACCATTATTCCTAATAGCTAAAACTTTACTGACCTCAAAGCTCACTCTCATAATTACCAAGCATAGGACTTTGGAGTACTTACCATGAGTGCATCCATAAATCCATATTTTGGTCTCTTCTAATATATGATTTGCAAATTTGGAAAACTCAGCAGTGGCCACAGGACTGGAAAAGTTCAGTTTTTATTTCAATCCCAAAGAAAGGCAATGTTAAAGAATGCTCAAACTACCACACAGTTGCACTCATCTCACATGCTAGTAAAGTAATGCTGAAAATTCTCCAAACCAGGCTTCAGCAGTACGTGAACCGTGAACTTCCAGTTGTTCAAGCTGGTTTTAGAAAAGGCAGAGGAGCCAGAGATCAAATTGCCAACATTCGCTGGATCGTGGAAAAAGCAAGAGAGTTCTAGAAAAACATCTATTTCTGCTTTATGGACTATGCCAAAGCCTTTGACTGTGTGGATCACAATAAACTGAGGGAAATTCTGAAAGAGATGGGAATACCAGACCACCTGATCTGCCTCTTGAGAAATTTGTATGCAGGTCAGGAAGCAACAGTTAGAACTCGACATGGAACAACAGACTGGTTCCAAATAGGAAAAGGAGTTCGTCAAGGCTGTATATTGTCACCCTGCTTATTTAACTTATATGCAGAGTACATCATGAGAAACACTGGGCTGGAAGAAACACAAGCTGGAATCAAGATTGCCGGGAGAAGTATCAATAACCTCAGATATGCAGATGACACTACCCTTATGGCAGAAAGTGAAGAGGAACTAAAAAGCCTCTTGATGAAGGTGAGAGAGGAGAGTGAAAAAGTTGGCTTAAAACTCAACATTCAGAAAACTAAGATCATGGCATCTGGTCTCATCACTTCATGGGAAATAGATGGGGAAACAGTGTCAGACTTTATTTTTGTGGGCTCCAAAATCACTGCAGATGGTGACTGCAGTCATGAAATTAAAAGACGCTTACTCCTTGGAAGGAAAGTTATGACCAACCTAGATAGCATATTCAAAAGCAGAGACATTACTTTGCCAACAAAGGTTCGTCTAGTCAAGGCTATGGTTTTTCCTGTGGTCATGTATGGATGTGAGAGTTGGACTATGAAGAAAGCTGAGCCCCGAAGAATTGATGCTTTTGAACTGTGGTTTTGGAGAAGACTCTTGAGAGTCCCTTGGACTGCAAGGAGATCCAACCAGTCCATTCTGAAGGAGATCAGCCCTGGAGGTTGTTTGGAAGGAATGATGCTAAAGCTGAAACTCTAGTACTTTGGCCACCTCATGTGAAGAGTTGACTCATTGGAAAAGACTCTGATGCTGGGAGGGATTGGGGGCAAGAGGAGAAGGGGACGACAGAGGATGAGATGGCTGGATGGCATCACTGACTCGATGGATGTGAGTTTGAGTGAACTCTGGGAGTTGGTGATGGACAGGCAGGCCTGGCGTGCTGTGATTCATGGGGTCCAGAGAGTCGGACACGACTGAGTGACTGAACTGAACTGAACTGAACTGAATATATGGTTTAATGGAAAGGAATCTAATTTTCAATTGTAGCTGCAGAAAATGGAAGCAGTGTTCTTAATACCAGATTAAAGTCAGTTCAAGAAAACTATTTCCAGGCAATTTTTCAGCAGATATTTTTCCTTTAAATGCGAAAATCACCTTTTCACATGTCCAGTGGAATTTTCCTACCTGTTTCCTCCCATGTGCATGGTTTCAAGAGTAAGAATAATGTAAGAAAGCTGTAACTGTGCTCAAAACTCCCATCTATGTGCACGGTTCTTCTGAACCCCCATGAAAGGCTAAAGAAGAATGAATATGGAATGAGAAGGCATACCTGTTTGATTTTGACAAGAGTCTGCTCTACTTGATCAATGTACTTGAAAAATCCAGTGGACTTCTCAGGTAGCATTAGCATTTTTTGGTAATGTTCGTCTAGTTTCTATCTCCCATTGGGTTGAACAGAAGCTGTTCTGTGATACGGGCAAATGTTATTCAAAGCACATATATGCCCAGGAATAAAGAATGAAAATACCCTTAAGGGGGTATCTTTCTCTTTAAGGCAAATGAATGTAGAATTGACTTAATGCAATGTAGACAATAAATTTCATTTATATTCTGAGTGGTTTTCTCGGAGAACCCCCAGGAGCTTTATAAAAATTAAAAATTCTTAACAGCAACATCAAACATCAGTTACTTTGGTTTAGATTTTAAAACAGAAATTGATTTAGTATTTTAGATCTCCAGTGGGGATTGCTTCTGCATTCATGAAAGCTGCTGTTAGAGGTAGATATGCCACATAACCAACAGATGCTGATCTAGGCAAAGACTTTATAGTTTCCAGGAAATCACAAAGATGCTTCCATAACAACTGCAGGCATTGACCAAACCAATCTGTGAGAGATGAAGATGGGAATTCAAATACATTGTTATTAGTGCAGAGAGCAGTTTGTACCAGTGTTCTGGGACTGTCCTTATCCATCCTACTTATTTTTATTGCTACTAATTCTATAAAGCTACAAGTGCCCAAAATACCTTGAAGATGATGTGAAAAACTATAAAAAATATACCTGTTACAAATTCAATCTTGTGTTTATCATTTCAAGTATCACATCAGTCCCAAGCAGCTGGAAGATAGATACAGAGCCAGATACAATAAAATATTTTAGAAGTCAGTTTCAGTATTCCTGATCTCACAAAAACCATTGTACCTGACAGTTTGAGTATAGTTTGTGAACACTAATGATTTTTTTGAGGAATTCATGAAAAAACAGAACATGTTCTCTGTCTATTTGTCAGTAAAAATAATTTAACAAGAGACAAAAAAGAAGGCGCTTAAGAAACTAGAATAGTAAGAGAAAAGATTGAAAAAAGAACCAATAAACACTAAATTACTTGTTATTCACATTTGGACGAAGCCACTATATCAAGTTACTAGGAGGAGAAAAACAAAACGGTGTGGATAAGGAAGATTTTTGGTGTTGGAATGGAAATATTTATATATAATTAATATGATATATATGTACAAATATATTAGTGTCTTCTATTTCTACATCTATTATGTATCTATAACAGTGTCTTCAATCTCAACACATTCAAACACACACAGGAGAAAGAGAAAGGAAAAGAGATAACAGAAATTTATTATGTGTGGTGTGCTGCTACTAAGTCACTTCAGTCATGTCCGACTCTGTGCGACCCCATAGACAGCAGCCCACCAGGTTCCCCCGTCCCTGGGATTCTCCAGGCAAGAACACTGGAGTGGGTTGCCATTTCCTTCTCCAATGCATGAAAGTGAAAAGTGAAAGCGAAGTTGCTCAGTCATGCCCAACCCTCAGTGACCCCATGGCCTGCAGCCTTCCAGGCTCCTCCATCCATGGGATTTTCCAGGCAAGAGTACTGGAGTGGGGTGCCATTGCCTTCTCCATGTGTGGTGTAGAAAGTGTTATTTTATTTAGGCCTAATCACTCATACAGGAAATAATTAGGTTATAATTGCCCAAGGAGAGGGACCTAATGGTTCCTAGTGTAGGTGATTAGTTTATGCTTCTTGAATAAAGTGGGGATAAAGATTGATGCTTAAATTCCTGCAAGTCTAGTTATTTTTAAACTAAGATTGAAGGCAGGAGGAGAAGGGGATGACAGAGGATGAGATGGTTGGATGGCATCACTGACTCGATGGATGTGCGTTTGAGCAAGCTCTGAGAGTTGGTGATGGACAGGGAAGACTGGCGTGCTACAGTCCATTGGGTTATAGTCAGACATGACTAAGCAACTGAACTGATTCTGAAATATTTCTTGAGATAGGATAGTATTTTCAATAAATGGTGCTGGTACAACTATATATCCACATGCAATAGTTGATATATAGTTAGTGTACCTATCTTAATTTACATGCAAAAATTAATCAAGAATAGATTTTAAAAATCTAAATGTGAAAGTTTAAAGTATACAATCCTTAAAAGAAAGCATAGGTATAGATTAGGTAACAAATTCTTAGATAAGATACCAAAAGCGCAAGTAACACAAGGAAAATATAAAATGAACATCATCAAATTAAAATCTATGGTTCAAAAGACACCATCAAGTAAGCGACTGGGAGAAAAATTTTGAAAATAAAACATCTGATAAGTTATGTGGAATATGCAAAGGATTGCAACTCAGGAATAGAAAGGCAAGTATCACAATGTTTAAAAATGGAAAGCATCTGAATAGACATTTCTGCACAGCAGGTACACAAATGTCAATAAGACAAAATGAAAAGGTACGAAATACGGTTATCCATCAGGGATATGCCAATTAAAACCACCATAAGATAGCCTTTCACTCATTAGAGTCAATAAAATAAAAAAGAAAGATGATAAGGAATGTTGTCAAAGATGTGGAGCCTTCATAAACTGCTGGTAAAATGCTGCAGTTACTTTGCAAAGCTATCTAGAAGTTTCTCACAAATTTAAACATAGAATTGCCCTATAATCTAGCAACCCTACTCCTAGGTGCATACATACAAGAGAATGAAATCGTACGTCCACATAGAAATTTGGACATAAATGCTCATAGTGCAGACATTCACAATAACTAAATAAGTGGTCAAAACCTAAATGCCTATCAACTGATGAATGGATATACACAATGCACTATATCCACACAATGAAATATTATTTGGTAATGAAATATTGATACATGTGGCAACATGATCTTAAAATTTTAATGTTAGGTGAGAAAATTCATTACAAATACCACACGCTGTATGATTCCTTTCATAAGAAACATCAAAATAGCAAATCTATAGAAACAAAAAGTAAATTAACATTTACCTGGTACTGGGGATAATGGGGAGAGACTGCTAGAGAATATAGGATTTCTTTTTGAAGTGATTAAAATATTCTAAATTGATTATAGTATATGGTTGCACAACTGTGAATGTATTAAAAATACTGAACTGGACACTTTGAATGAATGGTATATGAATTTATCTCAATTATTCTGTCTAAAAATAAAACTATAAATAAATATAGTAGATATTTCATCAAGAGTTTGAATCATCTCTTTTGCATGAGGAGAGCAAAATGAAAACATGTGAAAATATTATCAAAAAGTATTATTTTAGGAATAGAAATGTCATTACAACTGAATTGTTCTTAGAAAAGTTTGCACATTTATCAAAAACATAGCATACTCTAAAATGTTAATTGACCCTTCTTTAATAAACAGGTTAATAATAAAAACAAAGCAAAAACAAGACAATATTTTTGTACTGATTCTAATCAACCTTAGCTAGAATTTCACAAACTTTTCATTTACCATCAATGGGGCCGGCCAGATTATTCTGGAGACTCAAAGAATTTTGTTACCGCATGTAGATAAAAAGTTCAAATGTCATGGTTCAAAGGACTGCATCATAGGTATTATCTTAACATGAAATATGCAGCATACTTAACAGAATTTAGGAATCAAAGGGAGAAGGCAATGGCAACCCACTCCAAAACTCTTACCTGGAAAATCCCATGGTCAGAGGAGCCTGGTAGGCTGCGGTCCATGGGGTAGCTGAGTCGAACACGTCTGAGCGACTTCACTTTCACTTTTCACTTTCATGCATTGGAGAAGGCAATGGCAACCCACTCCAGTGTTCTTGCCTGAAAAATCCCATGGTCAGAGGAGCCTGGTAGGCTGCAGTCCACGGGGTAGCTGAGTCGGACACGACTGAGCGACTTCACTTTGACTTTTCACTTTAATGCATTGGAGAAGGAAATGGCAACCCACTCCAGTGTTCTTGCCTGGAGAATCCCAGGGACGGCGGAGCCTGGTGGGCTGCTGTCTATGGGGTCACACAGAGTTGGACACGACTGAAGCGACTTAGCAGCAGCAGCAGCAGGGATCAAAGAGCAAAACCAGTTAGAATAACATGGCAATAAAATATGAAATGGTAAGAATTGTATTGAGCTATAGGAAATACAAAAATAATCATAAAAGTTAGTTGTATAGCATTAGCCTCTAGACAGATAGACACACACACACACACAAAGTCTAGCTACTACTGGCAAACTAAAAAATACAATGAAGAAACATATTTTCCAACATGCTTATATGCATGAAAGATAATATTATCCCATCTGTGGTATGTTAGGTCATATTGCGATGGTGTAGTTATTCTGGGTTTGGATAGGGTTCTCTCAGCAGATGCCTCCACAACACATTCTCTTGAGGTAGAAGAAGTACATGAGGACTCAAATAACATTCTCCTTCATATGCAGCAATATAGTGAAAAAAAAAACACCACATTGAAAGGAGAACTCGACATGTTAGTAGATAATAAAGGACCACAAGAATCACAAGGTAAATATATGTAAGCATAAAATAAAATGCAATGGGCTATGATATATTATAATATATTGATTGCATCTGCAACTGTGGATGATTTTACAGTTTTCAAAGCATTACCACCTTCTTTCATTAGATTCAGTCTCAACCTAGAGAGCAATGCAGGGCATTTTACAAACCAAACAAAGAAGGCTGAAATAGGTTAAATTATGGGAGTAGGAGTACACATTTATGAAGAAGGACACCTGTGGGAAGCCAAAGATGTAGGAGGAAAGCAGAGAGATGAAATATTTTCCTAGAGCTTTTTTGGTATCAATACAAATAGGAATAAAAATAGAATCTTGCTCCAGCTCAAAGTGTGTGTGTGTGCATGTGTGTTTACTTCATCATGATACATAATTCATGATGCAGTAAAAAAACAAAATATATAGACCTCCCAATTCCACCTACACATTTCTCCAACTCTATCAGTGACTCCCTAGCCCAAGGCATAAGCCAGCATCCCTTGTATAATCAAAGCCTTCTGGAACTCTTCCTATCACTCATGCTGCTTCCCATTTTGATCTCTTTCCCATACAGCAGTCACAGTGTTTCCTTCAGCTACTGAGTCAACTTGCATTTCTTTTCAAAATCACACACCATCTTCCCATCTAACTCAGGGTCATATCCGAAGGTCATAAAATAACTTGAAATTTAATTGATCAAAGTCTCTCATAATGTCATGACCTCAGTTCTTCTCACTGGCCAGCTATGGTCTTATCTAGTCAACTAGCACTGTCTTCTGCCATGTTCCTCCAATATATTAAGACTACTTCACCCCAGGAACTTTATAATCTCCATCCTCCGTATCAAGAGCTATCTTCCTCTCAGTTTCTCCCTCACTTCTTCTCAAATGCTTTTCTGAGTGCTAGATCTAAATACTAGACAAACAAAAATATCTCTCCTTTCCTTACTCTGTTATAGTCATCTGAAATGATGTATCATTAATCTACCTAGTATCAGTCTCAATCACTAGAATGCAAGCTCCATGCAGGCAGGACCTTGGTCTGTTTTGTTCACTTCCACAACAACTATTAAGTTTTGAACAAAGTAGGAATTTAATGACTATTTTTCATGGCATATAATTGGCCCATAACATTATGTACAATTTCAGCTGTACAACATAATGACACATTGTACATGTCATAACGTACACTTCATCATGTGAAGTGATCACCACAGTAAGTCTAGTTAACATTCATCGCCATACATAATTACAGATATTTTTCTTGAGAACTTTTAAGAACTATTTAGCAACTTTTGAATATACAATAAAATATTAGGAGCTCTAGTCACTATGTTATATCTTACATCCCTATGTTTGATCTATTTTATAATAGGACATTTGTACCTTTGATTACCTTGATCCATTTCCTCTGTCCCTCATTCTCCACATCTGGCCACCACCAATCTATTCTCTGCATCTATGAGCTTGGTTTTTGTTTGTTTTATTTTTCTAGAGTCCACATGAAAGGGAGATTTTTATGGTATTTCCCTTTCTTTGTCTGACTTATTTCACTTAGCATAATGCCCTCAAGACTCATCTCTGTTGTTGAAAATGGCAAAGTTTCTTTAATTTTTATGGCCAACACTACTCCCTTATATTGTATATATGAACATTTCTTGAATTAATGAATTATAAGTATAGTAGTGATGTACTTTGTTGCTCAGTTGTGTCCAGCTGTTTGCAACCCCATGGACTGTAGGCTGACAGCCTCCTCTGTCCATGGGAATTCTCCAGGCAAGAATACTGCAGTGGGTTGCCATTTCCCTCTCCAGGGGATCTTCCCAACCCAGGGATCAAG
The DNA here is from genome assembly GCF_003369695.1 of Bos indicus x Bos taurus. Lineage (NCBI taxonomy): Eukaryota > Metazoa > Chordata > Mammalia > Artiodactyla > Bovidae > Bos > Bos indicus x Bos taurus. Next base: position 65,235,591 of record NC_040078.1, on the reverse strand, counting down.
CACAGGTCTCCTACATTGCAGGGCAGATTCTTTACCGTCTGAGCCTCCAGGGAAACCTTATAATAGTGATACTTATATCTACTGTTTTACTTCTCACAATGACAGTAACTGAGATACATTTGGTCTCATTTTATAGGTAGACAAACTGAGGCTCAGAGAAATTAAGCTGTATGACCAATAATCTATACTTAATAAACTACAGAGCTCTGTTTTTTGCTTAGATTGATTCTGATATCCTTGCTACCTAGTTAAACCCTGAGGTTCCTGGTAGATCCCCATAGGCTGCCCTAACCCTTAATGAAAGTCCTGCTGGTGTTCCAGGTCCCATTGCCCCCACTCCAATCAAGTGTCTGATGCATAGTTTCTTTTTATATATTGGGGCTTCATGTAAGGTTTAATTTGACATGTCTTTAAGGTATGGTTTCAAAGAACTACTAAAAAAGATCATATTGGATATTGCCTTATATAATGTGTGGTATATAAACATATATGAATTAATGATTTAGTAGATAATAATCATATTTATTTAGCACCTATAATGAGACAAAGAATAATTATTTTCTCCTTTTTTCACCCCAGTGAATGTTTGCTTTGCTGAACACTGCTCTTGGTGTTATGGGATGTACAAAATTGAATAAAACATACTTATTTCCTTGATGGGGAAACAGTGGCTGATTTTATTTTTCTGGGATCCAAAATCACTGCAGATGGTGACTGCAGCCATGAAAAAAAAAAAGACGCTTACTCCTAGGAAGGAAAGTTATGACCAACCTAGACAGCATATTAAAAAGCAGAGACATTACTTTGCCAACAAAGGTCCATCTAGTCAAGGCTATGGTTTTTCCAGTAGTCATGTATGGATGTGACAGTTGGACTGTAAAGAAAGCTGGGTGCCGAAGAATTGATGATTTTGAAATGTGGTATTGGAGAAGACTCTTAAGAGTCCCTTAGGCAGTAAGGAGATCCATCCAGTCCATCCTAAAGGAGATCAGTCCTGGGTGTTCATTGGAAGGACTGATGTTGAAGCTGAAACTCCAATATTTGGACACCTGATACAAAGAGCTGACTCATTTGAAAAGACCCTGATGCTGGGAAAGATTGAGGGCAGGAGGAGAAGGGGATGACAGAGGACAAGATGGCTGGATGGCATCATGGACTCAATGGACGTGAGTCTGAGTGAACTCCGGGAGTTGGTAATGGACAGGGAGGCCTGGCATGCTGCGGTTCATGGGGTCACAAAGAGTCGGACGTGACTGAGCAACTGAACTGAACTAAACTGAACTTCCTTGAGTACTTATATATGAAATACAAATATAAAGCAAAGTTTAGATATATCATTTACATTTTGTGATGAATCTTAGAACAATTTAATTTGAAATCAGAATGTGGAACTGTTAATGTCCTAGAACACAAACTAAGTCACAAGAGTATTTGAGGATTTTCAAAAATGAAGTATCTATGCATAATCAGTGTATGAAGGTTAATATTTATAATTTGGAGGCCCACCTTCTGCCACTTAGAATCTACTGATTCATAACGCACACACACTTTTAACACGCTTGGCTTTTTTCTTCCTTCCCTCCTATTTTCTTTCTTTCATCTCCCTCCCTCCCCTCCTCTTCCTTCCTCCCACTTTTCCTTCCATTTTTCATAGAATTCAGTATATTAGAAGGAGTATATTGAAAGTGAGGGGAAGAAAGATAAATTCCTAAATATAAGTAAATATGAGAGCTGATAACCTGATAATAAAAAACTGAATAAACCTTGACAAACTAGCAAAAGTACCATAAAACAGTTCCTTCTAATCATATTGTGTGACAAAAGTCATATACACCTCTCCTTGCAGAGAGTTAACAGTTGAAATAATATGGTTTATTAAATATTAAAACTTAAATGAGAAATCTGAAGACTTAACTCTTTTTCTTACAAGCATGGATGTGAAGTGCTATAATTTTGTGGGTATCTGAAAGTGTGTATATTCTACTAATAGATTAAACTTTTCAATGTAAAATCTCAGATCAATTTGACAAATTATTTGACAAATTAAATAATTTATTACATAGAGATAAACTTTATAGCACTTCATTATAATTCATTAATGTGTTATTTTGTTGTTTTTACTTTCATGTTTACTGGGTAACACTTTAAAATAATGGCCCAGTTAAGGTAATTAATGTTGAATTACAGTGGAAATTCAATTGAACTACTTGTGACATTCACATTAATACTAAATGAGTTCACTGTGATTAATTCTGTTAAATAGATACCAGAGGAATTAATATTGATTAGGCAATTATTTTAAAGTGTTACTGTTTATTGCAATTTATACCAACTTCTCTTTTTTTGAGTAAACCTTTCTTTATTGGCAGCTGGGTAGTCACCCAGGGATCCAGAATTGGAAACACAAAGTTGTGTTTTGTTTTCTTACATTTAAAATGGCAAAATGTGAAAACTTCTCTTACTCTACCCTCCTTGGTAGTTGTCCCCAACATTCTATGGTTTGGTTTTTAACAAGTTCTGAACCATTGCTTAGAACTTGCCCCGGATGCTGTGTGTGCTCCTGAATTTTCTGTGTGGTTGCCTAAGTCTTAGCTGTTCTTTAGGGCTGGTAACAAGTCCCACTGCCTGCATGATGCCTTCACTAGCTCCTCCGTTAAACTTTATGTCAGTCTTAACAACATCCAGAGCACTTGCATATCATTAGATATTTAGGATAAAATACCTTAATAGCTGTTCACATTGTCATATGCATTTATATAAATGCATCACACATAAATATTTTCACCAATATGGATTTTTACAGAGTATGGTATACTAATCTAAAACAATTTGTAATTATACCATACTAGCACAGAGTTGGTGATGGACAGGGAGGCCTGGCGTGCTGCGATTCACAGGGTCGCCAAGAGTCGGACACGACTGAGCAATTGAACTGAACTGAACTGAGCACATTCAGACCAGTCCTCTTAGACTGTGAAAAATAAGAGCAGTTATTTCTCTTATCAGAGACCTGTGAGTGCCATATGAGTTTGAAGAATGACAATCGATGTAGGTTCTACCCTTCAGATCTCTGAACAGAAAGCTGGGAGGCCCAAGAGCATATTTTTGAAACTCAATAGCTTTTGTGAAAATGTATAATAAATAATAAAAAAGTATAATAAAATGTGCATTTTTCAGATAATTGGGAAAATAAAATAAAACAAATTACTTGGAATGCAATTGTGAAAGATGGGATATTTTCATTCAGAAACATCTGGTTATCATTTGTTAGCAGAAATTCCTCTTTTTAATAAAACCTGTGAGTGAATCTTCTTTATCAATGATGCTATCAGGGAAATATTCTCTCAATAAGAGAAGAATATTTAGTAAAGGGATACATTCTGTATAGTAAAGATTCTCCAGAGAAACAAAAATGAACTATATACACACACACACAAAGATAGAAAGAGAGAGAAAGAGATTATTTTAAGAAACTGATTCATGTGATTGTAGAGACTAATAAATTCAAAAAATTGTGGTTCATTCTCACAGGTAGGAGTTTATGCTGCAGTTTCCAGGCAGAAATTCTTTTTCCCAAGAAACTTCAGTTTTTTTTTCTTAAGACCTTCAACTGATTGAGTGAGACACATTCATGTTATCAAGGAAAATGTTCTTTACCTCAAGGCAATTGACTGTAACCTCTAACCCCATCTACATTATATCTTCACAGTAATATCTAGAGTTTAGTTCAGTTCAGTACCAGTTCAGTCGCTCAGTCATGTTTGAATCTTTGGGACGCCGTGGACTGCAGCACGCCAGGCCTCCCTGTCCATCACCAACTCCCGGAGTTTACCCAAACTCATGAACTCAAGTCCATTGAGTTGGTGATGCCACCTACCTCATCCTCTGTTGTCCCCTTCTCCTCCCAACTTCAATCTTTCCCAGCATCAGGGTCTTTTATTATGAGTCAATTCTTCGCATCAGGCAGCCAAAGTATTGGAGTTTCAGCTTCAACATCAGTCCTTCCATTGAACACTCGGGACTGATCTTTAGGATGGACTGGTTGGATCTCCTTGCTGTCTCAGGGACTCTCAAGAGTCTTCCTCAACACCACAGTTTGAAAGCATCAATTCTTCCGCACTCAGCTATCTTTATAGTCAAACTCTCACAGCCATACATGACTACTGGAAAAACCATAGCCTTGACTAGACGGACCTTTGTTGGCAAAGTAATGTCTCTGCTTTTTAATATGCTGTCTAGGTTGGTCATAACTTTTCTTCCAAAGAATAAGCATCTTTTAATTTGATGGCTGCAATCACCATCTGCAGTGATTTTGGAGCCCCAAAAAATAAAGTCTGACACTGTTTCCACTGTTTCCCCATCTATTTCCCATGAAGTGATGAGACCAGATGCCATGATCTTAGTTTTCTGAATGTTGAGTTTTAAGCCAGCTTTTTCACTCTCCTCTTTCACTTTCATCAAAAGGCTCTTTGGTTCTTCTTTGCTGTCTTCCATAAGGGTGGTGTCATCTGCATACCTGAGGTTATTGATATTTCTCCCAGCAATCTTGATTCCAGCTTGTGCTTCCTCTAGCTCAGCATTTCTCAGGATGTACTCTGCATATAAGTTAAATAAGCAGGGTGACAATATACACCCTTGATGTACTCCTTTCCCGATTTGGAACCAGTCTGTTTTTCCATTTCCTGTTCTAACTGTTGCTTCCTGACCTGCATACAGGTTTCTCAAGAGGTGGGTCAGGTAGTCTGGTATTCCCATCTTTTTCAGAATTTTCCATAGTTTATTGTGATCCACACAGTCAAAGGCTTTGGCATAGGCAATAAAGCAGAAATAGATATTTTTCTGGAACTCTCTTGCCTTTTCAATGATCCAGCCGATGTTGGCAATTTGATCTCTGGTTCCTCTGCCTTTTCTAAAACTAGCTTGAACATCTGTAATTTCACAGTTCACGTATTGTTGAAGCCTGTCTAGAGTAGCGTTTGATTAAATAACTAAATTTAATACTATATCTTTGTCAAGTTGACTTGTACATCTAGCCATACACATATAATGGTAATATACATTTGGTATAGAAGATACTTTCTTCATTTTACTTTATTTTCCTTAATATAATTAATGAGCTTTAGATTATTTTCCAGTAATTTCTTTTTTATTAGATATTGATTTTAACAACTGTTTTTGCTAACTGGGATATGTCCAAAAATGCCTTGATATTTCTGCTGTAAGTAGTGATCTCATTTGTTACAACTATCATGAAGAAAAGAGAAATGATATTTTAACTTATTTATTTCACTAAATCCTGGGAAGTACTGATAATAATAGATGATAGATATAATGACCAAATGATTAATAACTTGTATCAGAAACAAAGACATTCTGAACATAATTTTTTGATGCCTAAAATAATACTAACCGTAATTGTTCCTTTTTAAAATCATATTTTGAGTTTCAGATATTTTCCTACCAAAAAGCTTGAGAGCAGAGCACTTGGCTTATTGAAATATAGTCTCGGGTTATACTTCATATAGAGATTGACTTGCATTTTTCATTGATTCTTTTTTTCTCCAGGCTTTAAAAGATTTACTGAAATTAAGTATGTTTCCCAACTCCAGGGAGTTGGTCTGAAAAAATTTTACATACTCTTATCATTCTCAAAGGATACAATTTAATCACTCACCCAAACGCTCTCTGTTTTTATCCATGCAAAATTCCTCAATTTAACTTCAAAAAATGCTTAATGTATTTCTATAGGTACCATGGTTTACTGCATTTTTCTAACCAGGGGTATATTTAAACTGAAAGTAGTTTGTCCTGATGTCACAACAGGAAACTGTTATTTCCCTTGTCTTTGCATCAGTGAAGAAGCAGATTAGAAAAATAGGGAACTGTAAATGGCAAATCCCCAAAGGAGATGCCTCCTAACCTTGCACAATAATAGAAATACCCTCAGAAAGAGACTGTTCAAAGACTGTGCTCAATTTCCAGCTAATCAAAATATCCAGCAATGGAAAGTGGAGGCATTTGTAACACATCTTTAAGATTGGGATTATGTCATAAGTAGTGGCTATAAAACATATACAATCAGTATCAGTCTAGTCCACAAGAGAAAAATATTTACAACTTTTTAAAAGAGTAAATGGAAGAACATTGAAGCAAGTCTGCTCCCTTTGAAAGCAGGATTCTTATCTCCAAAGCATAACTGCTTTTGCTACAAATCTTATAATATCTTCCATGGCACATGTGCAATAACTGATCTTAAAAGATACATAGCATTATGTGCCTGAGTATCTCTGGGAAAAATCCAGCTCTTAAAGTTAAAAAGTAGTTTAAGGCTTATCAGGTGATATTTATGGCATATCTTGTTAGGCAGGAATTATCATTGCTTCAATTAGTGATTAGTGCACCAGAAGCTAAACCTTTTCTGCCTTAAGGAGTTCATTCGATTACCATTAACTTATTATTACTTCATTCTTTTCTTTTAGTATTATCAGCAAATTGACTGCTTTCATGTCAATGCTGCTATTCCAGAATTTCCCCTATTATTGCTTAGGTTAGATTTCTCCTAAAACAGCCTGGTGAGTACGTCATAAAGAAAGTTTCAACTCATTTTCCTAATATTCTTTGTTTGAAGATAGGTGAATAAGAATGTATGCCTCCTGTTTATTCTTGGCTAAGTAGGCAAAGCCATAATTTGCCAAAATATTATCTAAATCATGCAATGTATGTGTGTGTGTGTGTGTTCACGTGCACACACGCATTAGTCACTCAGTCGTGTCAAATTCTTTGAGACACCATGGTCTGTAGCCTGCAAGGTTTCTCTGTGCATGGGAATTTCCTGGCAAGAATACTGGAGCAGGTAGCCTTTCCCTTCTCCAGGGGGAGCTTCCTGACCCAGGGATTGAACCAGAATCTCCTGCATTGCAGGCAGATTCTTTACCTTCTGAGCCACCGGGAAAGTGAAAGTGAAAGTCCCTCAGGTGTGTCTCACTCTTTGCCAGGCATCGACTATATAGTCTATGGAATTCTCCAGATTCTCCAGGCCAAAATATTGGAGCAGGTAGCCTTTCCATTCTCCAGGGTATCTTCCCAACCTAGGGATCGAACCCAGTTCTCCCACCTTGCAGGTGGATTCTTTACCAGCTGAGCCACAAGGACGCCCTATGCAATGCAAACAATATTGCTAATGCCAAAATTATCACCTCGCCAAATTCAGTTTTGGAGGAAGGGACCAATCATTATGCCACTTTTGCATAAAAGGTAGTTTCTGTCATCACCTATATCAAGAGTTCTCTCATATATATGGTAAGATTGTATTCTTTATAAAATATTGATTTTAAATCTTGGAAATACTTTTCTCTGCAGTATTTGATTTTAATATTAATCATTGCTACTTTTACATTTTTTATTATTAGAGCTAAATAGCAGGTCTGTATTCAACAGGATCAGTAATATTATCCTCATAAAACCATTACATGAAGTTTGTGATGTTCCTAAGTCAGCTCATATAAGAATACCATGTAGATATTGCTAGTCCATTCTTTCTTTAAATAGATGTGAAAAGCAGATTTTGTATACTTAGTTGTGCTTCTTACATAGTTTGCTTAGAGATATATTTTTTCTTTTCTTTTCTTTTTTAACTTTACAATATTGTATTGGTTTTGCCATATATCAAAATGAATCTGCCACAGGTATATATGTGTTCCCCATCCTGAATTTTTAAAATATTCATTTTCCAAAAATGTCCAGTTGTTGACATGCATTAAAAACATTTTTTTTCAAGCAAAATCCATTCTTGTGAATATAGCTGAGGAAGTCTCTCATTAACTGGTTGCTGCCTCTGCCTTTGGTCTTTTCTTCACTCCGTGTGCTTCATTCAGCTCTTCGTCATCCAGCTGTAGAAATCACTTGCAGAAGTTCCAAGTTCTCCCTGCTTCTTTGTATCTATGTATATCATTCTTTCTGCCATTAAATTAAATAAGCAAAGAGGCCATTAGATTGACAGTATTCTAACACCTCAACAGCTGGCATAAGCAAACCAAATCACAAGCTCATAAATGCCTCAAGGTTAGGAAACCAAAATCTATGGACAATACACAAACAGCCAAACAGACATTTCCCAAGCAAGGCAACTGCATAAGCTAGAGTCAATCAAATCACTTCCCTGCTTTATTTCTGTGTCTATTGTCTTTTCTCCAAGCTCTAGTTCTGGAGTGTTCCAATTACTTCCGCTTTGGTACTACTGTATTCAAATTAACTTTTGCTCAGACTTACAATATTTAATATGCCTCAGTTTATCTTTTTAAATACTGCCTAAACATAACATCCCTCTATCTCTGACTAGTTAATTCTTTTTTATTCTGAGGTGTAAGTATAGAAGCGATTTCCTCAGAAGAATATGCTTTGTCCTCCAAGTTCAGTTCAGTTCAGTTGCTCAGTCATGTCTGACTCTTTGCAACCCTATGGACTGCAGCATGCCAGGCTTCCCTGTCCATCTCCAACTCCTAGAGCTTGTTCAAACTCATGTCCAATGAGTCGGTGATGCCATACAACCATCTTATCCTCTGTCGTCCCCTTCTCCGCCGGCCTTCGATCTTTCCCAGCACAAGGGTTTTTTTTTTTTCCAGTGAGTCAGTTCTTTGCATCAGGTGGCCAAAGTATTGGAGTTTCAGCTTCAGCATCAGTCCTTCCAGTGAAGACCCAGGACCGATCTCCTTTAGGATGGACTGGTTGGATCTTCTTGCAGTCCAAGGGACTCTCAAGAGTCTTCTCCAACACCACAGTTTAAAAGTGTCAATTATTTGGTGCTCAGCTTTCTTTATAGTCCAACTTTCACATCCATACATGACTACTGGAAAAACCATAGCTTTGACTAGATGGACCTTTGTTGGCAATGTCTCTGTTTTTTAATATACTGTCTAGGTTGGTTATAGCTTTTCTTTCAAGGAGCAAGCATCTTTTAATTTCATGGCTGCAGTCACCATCTGCAGTGATTTTGGAGCCCAAAAATATAAAGTGTCTCACTGTTTCCGTTGTTTCCCCATCTATTTGTCATGAAGTGATGGGGCCGGATGCCATGATCTTAGTTTTCTGAATGTTGAGCTTTAAGCCAACTTTTTCACTCTCCTCTTTCACTTTCATTAAGAGGCTTTTTAGTTCTTCTTCACTTTCTGCCATAAAGGTGATGTCATCTGTGTATCTGAGGTTATTGATATTTCATATCACCATAGTCTTCCTGGAACAGTTTGTACTCATCTCTGTCATGGGTCTTATGACAGGAGACTGGAGCTCCCTACTTCCCTACTGATGAGTGTTATTATTTATTGGTCACTGATCTGTACTTAGCGTCTAGCATTGGACCACAGGCATTAGGGATGATTGAACTCATGAATGAACAGTCTTTTCTTTGTAGTGATATGCAAGCTCAATATATGAGCAGATAATGTTCTTTTTGCTCTTTATAACAACAACAAAAAAATACGCTTTTAATTTCTATCCTGCCTCTCTTTTGTAGTGTTTTGTCTAAAAGTGTTTTGAAGCCATGACTATGGGAAGTCTAGGCTGATCACTGATTAAAGAATGCACTTAATGAAATGTGTTCAGAAACACATAGTAATATTTTTGGAAAGGTTTTTCTCCTCTGTTTTCATCCAATTAATGAAGTATTTGTATCCATGGGTATCCCTGCTGTTAAGTGGTTAGCTTTTTCCTTTAGCTTTAATTAAGTGTCTTCTGTTAAAGGAGACTTTTTTATTCGTTTTTAATCACAAACAAGTGAAAAATAATCAGATTCTCTAGAGGTTTTTTCCCAAGCTTTCCAAACATATTTAAAGAAAACGAGTAGTGGAAGCAACACCTCATGCTCTCACATGCACAGCTTTGACCTCCTGGAATCCTTCCTAGAGTATTTGGTCATGGTTGATCAGAATTACCTGACTGGATAAGTAAAGGGTTTCATGAGAACATTTGCTACAGAAAGTGAAACTGCTATGTACATTGAAGTAGCTAAAATAATTTAAGCAGAAGTGGATCTTCAGTAAAGACACCTCTAATAAGAGACTGAAAGTAGTCTACAAAGAATTTCATGAACTGTTTTGGAGAGAGAGTTGCCTTGTTTTTGTCAATTTCATATTTTTTTTGTTCTTTATAAACATGGAGATTTTATAGTTCATTCTTCAAAAAAAAAATCAAAATACTGTGGCATTGCCCTATTATTGTAAACTATAGAACTTTGTGATCTTCTATGAAAGTGAAGCCTTTTTTGATTAATGAATAGTGCCAAATTTTAAAGGGAACAACAATCTGTTTATTTAGTATCTTAACACTAGCCAGGTAGAATTAAAAGTTTGAATATTACATTTTAAGATCACTAATAATTGTGTATGCATTAATATAATGTATTAGTTCCTGGGTGTTAGAAAAGAAATATAGTTTGAGATGAAACCATAATCAAAGTTTAATTATACATTTCCCTTGTATGTACTCAATACATATTCACATCATATAAAATTATGCAAAAATGTTTAAGATGAATTTGGCTATAACTTTAAATGAAAATAAATGAAAACTACCCAGATGTGGCTTCTAAATAGTCCGTGTGTTCTCTGTTTTAGCAGTGCCAGTATCATTAAGGAATTTATAATAGTACATTCCTTAAATGAAATACTTCATGCTGTAAATCACTAATCTAAAATTCATTATTCTATACTCAGATGCATTTTTGGATCATTTATAACTGATCTCTTCTGAGAAGCTGTTATACATGTTGATGATCTGGGCACCTCAGATAGCACTTTTGTAAAGTTCTCTTTTTTTCTCTGCTAATTGTCTTGAAATATTGGTGCATGCCTGCTTTCTCAATTTCTTTGTGATACTCTTCTCATTACTGGGTCTGATTTTGGCTTTTGGTTTTCATCATCTGTAACCTTTTGTAATATTTGACCCTGTCTCCATGAACCTGCTTGATTCAATGATGTGACTCTCATGATTTTCTTATTCCGCTTCACTGGTGTCTCTGTTCCTATTTCCCTGAATCATTGGGATTATCAGAGGCTTTATTTAACTCTTTTCTGCACATTTCCTCTTTGCCCATGGCTTTAGTTTCTTTCTTTTTTTTTTTTTTCTAATTTTATTTTATTTTTAAACTTTACATAATTGTATTAGTTTTGCCAAATATCAAAATGAATCCGCCACAGGTATACATGTGTTCCCCATCCCGAACCCTCCTCCCTCCTCCCTCCCCATACCATCCCTCTGGGCCGTCCCAGTGCACCAGCCCCAAGCATCCAGCATCGTGCATTGAACCTGGACTGGCAACTCGTTTCCTACATGATATTTTACATGTTTCATTGCCATTCTCCCAAATCTTCCCACCCTCTCCCTCTCCCACAGAGTCCATAAGACTGTTCTATACATCAGTGTCTCTTTTGCTGTCTCGTACACCGGGTTATTGTTACCATCTTTCTAAATTCCATATATATGCGTTAGTATACTGTATTTATGTTTTTCCTTCTGGCTTACTTCACAACTGGTTTATTTTCTACTGATAACACTTTCTCAGTTTTTTTTTTTATGAGTTTTACAGATGAATTGCAAATGCATGCAATCTCCACATAAGACCAACACAATTTTATTATGCCTCTTTTTCTTTTTTCTGTAGCAAAAGATTCCTATCCTCTTCAACAAGATAATTATAGCACTATCTTCCCAGCCACCAAGCTGGAAACTTCAAAGTTGTTTCTTTCCAACCTCAAGACCAAAGATAATCTTTAAGAAGATTATCCCCTAATTGACTCCCAATTACTCTTAGGTATTTCAACTTTTTCTCTGCTGAACTATTGCAGGAGCCTCCTAAATAATCTATGTGCTACACGTCCATCCTCTTCTCAGATTATCTTCCATCCTGTCACCAGTTTACTTTCCATAAGATCAGTTTGGGCATATAATCCAACTGTCCCCACCAAAATCATTCCCTAGTACCATTGTTGTTCAGTTATGTTGTGTCTGACCCTTTGCGATCCCATGAACTACAAGCATGCTAGACTTCCCTGTCCTTCATTATCTCTCAGAGTTTGTTGAAACTCATGTGCATTGAGTCAGTGATGCCATCCAACCATCTCATCCTATCTCATTGCCTTCTTATTTTGCCCTCAATCTTTCCCAGCATCAGGGTCTTTTCCAATGAGTCAGTTCTTCATATCAAAGTATTAGGAGTTTCAGCTTCAGCATCAGTTCTTCTAATGAATATCAGAGTTGATTTCCTGATTGACTGGTTTGATCTCCTTGCTGTCCGTGGGACTCTCAAGTCTTCTCCAGCAACACAATTCAAAAACATCAGTTCTTCGGCACTCAGCATTCTTTATGCTCCACCTCTCACATCCGTACAAGACTATGGCTTCAAACCCCTGTTTTTCAGTTATCTTCCTATTATGTTATCCATATCAAATTTTCCAAATTCCCTATGCTTTCTATTCCTTTGTTCACTGCATTTTCTCAATCTGGAATTTAGCTACCTTCATCATTACCTAGCGACATCTTCTTGTCCTCATCTCTTTTACTAACTCCTATATTTCCTTTATCAAGATATCTTCAAACCCTATTCTTTATTCTCCAGTAAAATTTTAAAATCAGAATAAAACTTTCTTTCCTCTGGACTCATGTAAGTTGTTGTTTAAGCTTCTTCTTTTTTTCATTCTGCGTTACACTGCAGTTAACTGTTTGCATGTCTGGCATCAAAACTAGATTATAAACATAATATTATTCATTTGTAAACTTAACAGAAACTTACTAAATGCATGTACCAATAATCATTAAATATTTAAATCAGAGTTTCTAATACTTTTCTTCTTTGTCTTCTTTACATCATCAGGTTTCTCTATTCACTATTATGTTATTAAGAAATTCCAATAAGACTTACAGTTACAAAACATACTTTGAAACAGTTCAACTACCTCTATGATAAAATCATTCAGTATTCTAAAAGAGGCTGCTGGAGAGTGTTAGATAGACTTTTCATGAATCTTCAGTTGGACTGAAAACCATGTGATTTCAAAGTCAATTGAATGAAAGGGTTGTGGATCCTGCTGACCTATTCCATTTGGATTAACCCATCAAATCTAGTCAAGAAATGTAGGAAATCATGTCAGCTCACAGAAGGAGGGACTGAAAAGGATTAGTTATGTTGTCTGTGCTCCAGCTGCATTCTTGTATTCAGGATAGAACTCAGTATAGTCTTCAGAAAGACATTAGAATGTTTGCCACAAACCGATCCACAGACTGGGCCTCAAAGACCTGAGTGAATGAACATGGCTCAGAGGGAAGCTGAGGACACCTGCTATTACTGACAACAAGCTGAAAGCAGTAACACTAATCTCAAAGCCCATTCTAATATTTACAAGTGTTAAGACGTTAACAAGAGCCCTCTTCTCTAAACACACTCCATTTTGTCTATAATCCTTAAAAGGTTGCTTCAGTGATCTATTTTCATACAATAAACCGATAATAGGTAATTGAATATCAATTTCCTGTCACTCAAAAAGTAGTGCCAAAACAAAACAGTTTTTAAAATTTGTTTTTATCTACTTTTTAATTGGAGCATAATTGATTTACAATATTGTGTTTCTGCTGTACAACAACATGAATTAACTATATGTATACATACCCCCTTCCAGTTAAGCCTCTCTCCCACCTTCCCCAAAGCAAATGTTTTTTATCTCTCATGAATCTGTTGTTTGACAAGAATCACCTGGATGTTTATTCTGCTCCATGTGGTATTACCTTGGGACAACAGCATCAAGAGACTGGAATGGACTTGAAGTATCCAACAGGGCTCATTCCTGTGAATGGTAAGTTGGTGTTTGGAGGTCATCTGGGTCTATCAATGAGTGCCTGAGTCTTCTTTACATGCCTTTTTCATGAAGTGAGGCTTTCTGACATGATTTCCTATATATACTTGACTAAACTGGACATGGAACAACAGACTGGTTCCAAATAGGAAAAGGAGTTCGTCAAGTCTGTATATTGTCACCCTGCTTATTTAACTTATATGCAGAGTACATCATGAGAAACGTTGGACTGGAAGAAACACAAGCTGGAATCAAGATTGCCAGGAGAAATATCAATAACCTCAGATATGCAGATGACACCACCCTTATGGCAGAAAGTGAAGAGGAACTAAAAAGCCTCTTGATGAAAGTGAAAGAGGAGAGTGAAAAAGTTGGCTTAAAACTCAACATTCAGAAAATGAAGATCATGGCATCCGGTCCCATCACTTCATGGGAAATAGATGCAGAAACAGTGGAAACAGTGTCAGACTTTATTTTTCTGGGCTCCAAAATCACTGCAGATGGTGACTGCAGCCACGAAATTAAAAGACACTTACTCCTTGGAAGGAAAGTTATGACCAACCTAGATAGCATATTCAAAAGCAGAGACATTACTTTGCCAACAAAGGTTCGTCTAGTCAAGGCTATGGTTTTTCCTGTGGTCATGTATGGATGTGAGAGTTGGACTGTGAAGAAGGCTGAGCACTGAAGAATTGATGCTTTTGAACTGTGGTGTTGGAGAAGACTCTTGAGAGTCCCTTGGACTGCAAGGAGATCCAACCAGTCCATTCTGAAGGAGATCAGCCCTGGGATTTCTTTGGAAGGAATGATGCTAAAGCTGAAACTCCAGTACTTTGGCCACCTCATGTGAAGAGTTGACTCATTGGAAAAGACTCTGATGCTGGGAGGGATTGGGGGCAAGAGGAGAAGGGGACGACAGAGGATGAGATGGCTGGATGGCATCACTGACTTGTTGGACGTGAATCTCAGTGAACTCCAGGAGTTGGTGATGGACAGGGAGGCCTGGCGTGCTGCGATTCATGGGGTTGCAAAGAGTCGGACACGACTGAGTGACTGATCTGATCTGATCTGATCTGAAGATGATGGGCTAATCCAAATGCAGTAAATCAGCAGAATCCACAAACCTTTCATGTAGTTGGTTACAAAGAAGAAGTGTTTTGAGAAAGCCAAAAAAGAATTTGCAGATGTAAGACTCAACTTCAAAGATGCATAATGTCATTTCTGCTCCATGCTATTGAACAAACCAAGTTACAGCAAGGTTAGCCCAGGCCCAAAGGGACAAGAAATAGATTTCAACTCTTAATGGAAGAAATGTACACCCATTTTTAACCCATCATAAGTATATGGTGGTGGACACTGTCCTATAGGTATATTTGACAAAAATAAGTAAAAAAAAAAAAAGATTTGAGACTACCATCTAAACACTGCATACCCATGTAAACCAAAATTGTCTTGTTCTTTTTAATATATATATTATATTTAAATATAGTTATATATATTATATACAGTGTGTGCTGCTATCATAAGCACACTATACTTATTTTTATTTTTGAAAGTATGTTGAATCAATAACATCATTTTGGAAAATTATTTGATATGATTTCTTGGTATAACTAATTATCATTGAGTTGATGTTGCTATCTAGTAAGTGAAATGGATATATTTCCACTACACGTAATATTTAATACACCTCAGATTTATTAATTATAACTATAGAAAGCATTTTCTTTTGTTGTTGCTGAGACACACAATTGTGTCCAGTTCTTTGTGATCCCATGGACTTCAGCACACCAGGCTTCCCTGTCCTTCACTATCGGAGCTTGCTCAAACTAATGTCCATTGAGTCGATGATGCCATCCAACCATCTCATCCTCTGTCGTCCTCTTCTCCTTCTGCCTTCAATCTTTCCCAACATCAGGGACTTTTCTAATAACTTGACTCTTTGCATCAGGTGCCAATGTATTGGGGATTCAGCTTCAGCCTCAGTTCTTCCAGTGAATATTCAGGGTTGATGTTCTTTAGGATACTGGTTTGATCTTGCAGTCTAAGGGACTCTCAAGAGTCTTCTCTGACACCACAGTTTGAAAGCATCATTTCTTCTCTTTTAATACCTGTAAATTTTCTTTTTTTAGTAGCTGTAAATCTCAGACAGTTATTGACTTCTTACTTATTGAAATATAAGTAAGTTTTTACACTATGCCTAAGAAGATAACCCAAAACAAAGGTAAAATTTACACTTAAAATGTTCTAGATGGTATCATTTTTTTATTATTGCCTTGTTATTACTTGGAAAAATCTTGTGTCTAACTTAATAATTGGCTTAAGCAGTCATTTTAGAGGTTAAAGCACATACCAATTTGGAAACTTTTGTAAAATATTTTTATGGGAAGGAGAAATTTCTCAAAAGTTAGTAAAGATCTTCATATTTCAATCAATAGTTTCACCATAGGGAATTCCTTTAAATAAATTTTGACATAAGTTTAATTTATCATTCTCGTTTATGGATCCTTGAATTAATAAAGAAACTGAAATCATGAGGACAGTTGTCAAGCTGAGAAAATACTTCTTTAAATTATTTCCCTGCAGGATATGTCTAAGGAGACTTACTCCTACCCTAAAATTGTCTGACAAGAAGCAGCAGCTTTCTCCCCTTTCCTTTCAATATGCTTTCATCACAAGCCATACATAAATGATTCTGTAATTCTAGATTTAAATGAGCATTGGAGCTGTGTTCATTTCTGCAGCACAGTTGGTTATTATTTTTATTAATTTTATTGGAGTGTAGTTGCTTTACAATGTTATATTAGTTTCTGCCATACAGCAATGTGCATCAGCTATATGTTTACATATATCCCCCTTTTTTAAATTCTCTTTCCATTTAGGTCACCATAGAGCATCGGTAGAGTTTCCTGTGCTATGCAGGGGTAGTAGGTTCTTATTACTTATCTATTTTCTATACAGTATCAATGGTGCATAGTCACCTTTGGTTATTCATTTGAGAGAGATGACACATTTTAAGTGACTCAGATTTTTTACTGCTATTTTGGACTTAGTTATTGTTAATGTAATAGAGCATGTGAACTGATAATTAAAATCTATTTTCTGAAATAAATAAAAGTAAAACAGGTTTTGAAGAAAATATTCTTGGAAAATTTTAGCCTGCATGCCTTATTCCTTATTTCTTAGGTAAAAATGACTTCTGTAAACTCAAATGAATGAAACAATCCTTATAAAATAATGTGAAATTGATTGTAGTTTTGGGCTGCTTTCTTATTAAAAGTCAACCAATTGACAAGAAATAATGGTAGTCCTACAATAAGCTTCAGTCTTACATGCCTTTATGGTTTAAAAAAATTCATTTTTCCTTTATATATGTGTTTCTATAGATATACCCAGAGGGATGGTATGGGGAGGGAGGTGGGAGGGGGGTTCAGGATTGGGAACATGTGTACACCTGTGGCGGATTCAAGTTGATGTATGGCAAAACCAATACAATACTGTAAAGTAATTAGCCTCCAATTAAAATAAATAAATTTAAAAAAATAATAAAAAATAAGGATTATAAAAAAAGAATTTCTAAATAAACAGATAGCTAGGAGATGATAGATAGATGTTACATAGGTAAATACTGCCCTTTTAAATTGTCTTATCTTTTTTATATCCTCACCAGTCTTTGGTAACCTAGCTTAATGTTTAATAACACTTCAGTCTATGTGATTTATTGTAAATTGTTCTTGTGGAATCCCAAATGTCAAACTATCAAGGCTATTTAGCACAAAAGATAGGATTATCCAAAATAGGTAAAACTTAGATTTTATTATAACTATTATGACTAGCTTTGAGCAATGAAAAAAATGAATTTGATTAGTGTTACAAAAATACAATCCCTGTGGATTACCTTGGCTTGTTAATATGGCAAAATATCTCAGGCAATTAACTTGAGTTTGGCAGATAAGTTATGCCATGCTGTGAAAGAATGCTTTGCGCTATTCATGATAATCTAGTAGATCTTCTTAAATTCTAAGCAGAAAATAGTTATTCAATGTGTTCAAGTGAAACCTAAAATATTTTAAAGTCTATAACTATAACCACTCCTTTCTCTTACAAAAGAAAGATTATACCTGTCATGTCCTCTGCCTTCTAAAAGCAACAGAAATCCCAATCCACATCCCAACTTTTGCCTTCATGGAAAGATTATGTACCTACATTATTATCCATTCACAGATGATGGATTTTCTATCCATATTATCTTGGAATCTAGATACTTCATTTGTCAATCTAAACTCTTCTTGTTGGCCAACACATTTTAATAAATGCTTGGAGAGGCCAAAAAGTTATTTGGTTAGTGCTAGTATGTGTTAGGAGAAGGAAATGGCAACCCACTCCAGTGTTCTTGCCTAAAAAATCCCAGGGACGGGGGAGCCTGGCGGGCTGCCATCTATGGGGCACAACTGAAGCGACTTAGCAGCAGTAGCAGCAGTATGTGTTATGTTGTTAGATGAACCAAAACAATAAATTGATTTAAACCTACTCTTTACAACAATGTGAATCAGCTATAGGCTAATAGTGAAGTCACTCAGTCATGTCCAACTCTTTGCTACCGCATGGCCTGTAGACTGCCTGGCTCCTTACCTCCACTAGCTTTGTTTGCAGTAATGCTTCATAAGGCCCCCCCTAACTTCACACTCCAGGTTTTCTGGCTCTTGGTAAGTGACCACACCATTGTGGTTATCTGGGTCATTAAGATCTTTTTGTATAGTTCTGTGTATTCTTGCCACCTCTTCTTAATTTCTTCTGCTTCTGTTAGGTTCTTACCATTTCTATTCTTTATCGTGCCCATCTTTGCATCACATGTTCCCTTGATATCTCCATTTTTCTTGAAGAGAAGTCTAGTCTTTGCCATTCTATTGCTTTCTTTTATTTATTTTCTTTGTTCATTTAAGAAAATCCTCTTATCTCTTATTGCTATTTTCTGGAACTCTGCATTCATTTGGGCATATCTTTCCCTTTCTCTCTTGCTATTTGCTTCTCTTCTTTCTTCAGTTATTTGTGAAGACTCTTCAGACATCCACTTTGCCTTTTTGCATTTCTTTTTCTTTGAGATGGTTTTGGTCATTGCCTTCTTCCCTGATAGTTCAGTTGGTAAAGAATCTGCCTGCAAAGCAGGAGACCCTGGTTTGATTCCTGAGTCAGGCAGATCTGCTGGAGAAAGGATAGGCTACCCATTCTGTATTCTTGGGTCTCCCTGGTGGCTCAGATGGTAAAGAATCCCACCCGCAATGCAGGAGACCTGGGTTCAGTCCCTGGGTTGGGAAGATCCCCTGGCAAAGGGAAAAGCTACCCACTCCAGTATTCTGGCCTGGAGAATTCCATGGACTGTATAGTTCATGGGGTCACAAATAGTCGGACACAACTGAGCAACTTTCACTTTGCTTCACTTCTTGCTATCATACAATATTTGTTTTTCTCTTTCTGACATTTGTCTCTGTATGACAAACTCTGTGTTCATCCATATCACTACAAATGACTTAATTTTGTTCCTTAGTAACATCCCATTTTATATATGT
This sequence comes from Bos indicus x Bos taurus, assembly GCF_003369695.1. NCBI lineage: Eukaryota > Metazoa > Chordata > Mammalia > Artiodactyla > Bovidae > Bos > Bos indicus x Bos taurus. Next base: position 65,216,186 of record NC_040078.1, on the reverse strand, counting down.
ACCACATCTTCTTTATCCATTCATCTGTAGATGGACATCAAGATTTCTTCCAAGTTCTGACTATTGTAAATAATGCTGCATTGAACATTGGGTTACATATATCTTTTTGTACTATTGTTTCCTCAGGATGTATGCCCAGTAATGGGATTCCTGAGTCATATGGTTGTTCTATTTTTAGTTTTTTAAGGAACCTCCATTCTGGTCCCCATAGTGGCTGTATCAATGTATATTCCCACCAACAGTACAAGAGGGTTCCCTTTTTTCCTCACCCTCTCCCAATACAATACTGTAAAGCAATTACACTCCAATTAAAGAAGAAGAAGAAATTAAATTGGTAATAAAGAAAAAGAAGTTATGTCTAATCCAAAGTGGCTTCACTGGTGCATTCTATTAAACATATAAATGAAAAAATAATACCAATCCTTTACTAATACTTTCATAAAGTATAGGAGGGGTGAACATTTCTAAACTCATTCTATGAAGTTAGCGTCACTCTGATAGTAAAGCCAAATAAAGATATAACAGAGGGCCTCTCAGGTAGCACTAGTGGTGAAGAACCTGTCTGCCAAAGCAGGAGACATAAGAGAACTGGGCTCAATCCCTGGGTCGGTAAGATCCCCTGGAGAAGGAAATGTCAGCCCACTCCAGCACTCTTGATTGGAGAATCCCATGGACAGAGGAGCCTGGCGGGCTACAGTCCATGGGGTCACAAACAGTCGGACATGACTGAAGGGACTTAGTACACATGAAAAGATATAACAAAAAAAAAGATATAGCAAAATCTGTAGACCAGTATACTCTATGAACACAGATATAAAGGAATCTTAAAAAAAAAAAAATGTGAATTAACCAAATTCAGAAATGACAAAAAAAATAAAGAAAAACACACTGATACATGTGCTAGAGTTTCTCAGACTTTTTAACTCATAAAACTCTTTAAAAATTCTGCCATCAACATCCATTTATAATGACCAATTTGAAGCAAGCAAGTATACATATGCAGATAAGTACATATATTATAAATACACATCCCAATAAATTTTCATGACATAAACATCTGTATAATAGTACCACCAACAAGAAAAAATAAATTACCAGCACGCTGAGAAGCCCCCTAGTTAAGAATAGGGAAGCCTGGTGTGCTGCAGTCCACGAGGTTGCAAAGAGTTGGACATGATTTTGTGACTGAATGACAAGGGAATATGAAACTGATTGACTTACCTTCTTTGTTCTCCAATATTAAAGACGCTTTTAGTTACATAAACACACACACAATATAGTTTTTTAGGTTTTGTCTTTTGTCTAATAAGTAGACAAGTGTCTTATAAAATAAATAGTAAGTAAACAACTACTTCCTGCTACTCTAAATTCATCATCTTATAAAAATATATTCAATATTTGTCATTCTAAGTTTTATTCAGACATGTACTTTAGATCACTATATCCAGAGTTAACTCTATTCATTCCTAATTACTAGAAGTGCATTATAACTATAAGAAATATGTTTCTAGAACTTTAATTCACTAATATCTTTACAAGGGAAAACAGAAAACAAAAAATCATATCTACACATTTCTAATGAATAAACAACTTTGATTTATATGCAATTCAATGGTCCCAATAGTAGGACAATAAAATATATGAGATTATTTTAATTGACTTTTTAAAACCAATTCAATGAACACTTTTTACTATCTTTATTATATAGTCCTAGCTACCAGTTTGTATTTGTACAGGACTTGGAGAACAGACCATTTTGTGCTTTGGATTAAATTAACTAAATAGGGAAGTTAAGAACATGTAACTTCAGTGTTCAAATGTTACATACTCACATCTTTTTAGTTATTCATTTCAGTTCAATCACTCAGTCATGTCTGACTCTTTGCGACCACATGGACTACAGCACGCCAGGCTTCCCTGTCCATCACCAACACTCAGAGCCTACTCAAACTCACATCCATTGAATCAGTGATGCTATCTAACCATCTCATCCTCTATTGTCCCCTTCTTCTCCTGCCTTCAATCTTTCTCAGCATCAGGGTCTTTTCCAATGAATCTGTTCTTCCCATCAAGTGGCCAAAGTATTGGAGTTTCGGCTTCAGCGTCAGTCCTTCCAATGAATATTCCAGACTGATTTCCTTTAGGACTGACTGACTTAATCTCCTTGCAGTCCAAGGGACTCTTAAGAATCTTCTCCAACACCACAGTTCAAAAGCATCCATTCTTTGGTGCTCAGCTTTCTTTATAGTCCAACTCTCACATCCATACGTGACCACTGGAAAAACCATAACTTTGACTAGATGGACCTTTGTTGTAATGTCTTTGCTTTTTAATAGACTGTCTAGGTTGGTCACAGCTTTTCTTCCAAGGAGCAAACGTCTTTTAATTTCATGGCTGCAGTCACCATCTGCAGTGATTTTAGAGCCCTCCAAAATTAAGTCTGTCACAGTTTCCATTGTTTCCCCATCTATTTGCCATGGAGTGGTGGGACTGGATGCCATGATCTTAGTTTTCTGAATGTTGAGTTTTAGTTATTATGCTATTACAAAGACTTTTTTTTTCTTCTTACAAATCTGATCTGTGGATTCCAGTTAACCTTGTTTAATTCCAACTGAATCAAACTGGACTTGTTTGGACGAGCAGTTGTCCTAGGGCAGTCTAAGCATGACAGAGGAGAGATCAAATGGGAAGTTCAGGAAGATAGTGTGTGCCTAGCAGGTAGTAGTCTGAGAATTGAAGTCCAGAATTGATAAGGTTTCATGAAAGATGAGAAGCAATGCTATATTTTGAATTTTAAATATTTTGTGACAAGTGTATGCTACATTGTGATGAAATTCTGAGAAAGCACACTGAGATCAGAATTAGGAAATATAAAACAGAAGGGCATACAGGAAAAATTCAATTGGATTGGCTCTTTTAGGGATGAAACAAGTCTTCTAGGCCTTCTTAGAGGCTGTGGCTGGTCAAAAAAATTGAAATAATTAAACAGATTAACAGGAGAAAATGATACACTTTTGATTAAATTATTACTTGAGAGTCTTTTCAATGGGTTGGTGACCTGAGAACTAATATGAGAACAAAGCATTTATACTTTTTAGACAAAGAAACAAAAAAAAGAGGTTTGAAATAGGCACTCAATTGTAGAGAAATTACTAGGAAGTAAGGATCTAACAAGATTTGTTTGTACAGATTTATCAGCCTCTTTTTCCTATTTCTGCTAATGTCTTCCTTCCTCTTGGTACACCTTTTACATGGAGTTTTATCTTCTGCTTTTAGGAAGAAAAAGGAAGGTCAGTGTTTGTATGATGCCTGCTATTTCTCAGTAGATTTTAACTCAAAGTAATCAATATGCCGATTTGGGGTTAATTCCTTCACTATTTAAGCTCCATTTTCAGGATTCTCAGACCGACTGAATGTCATAGCAGGAAATGTCAGGCTTGCAAGTATTTAGTATGTAAGCAGACTTAACAAAGGAAAGTAGAATATGAGATAGTCATCTGAAGTGTAGTCTGTTGAATCCCAGCCCAATCAGATACCCTTGGAAAGTGCACTTCAATTTCATGCTCCCCTCCTCAAGATTGAAATCTGCAGTCATTTTCAAAGACAGTCTTTTTGGTGCTGGAACCACTTGTCTCAGAGAGCAAGATACCTGCTAGTTTTGGTTACCTCAGGGCTTGCAGCAGTCAATAAGGTGTGGAGCCTTAGTTTAAAGGCTCAACTGTGTTACCTGGATATGCAATAAGCTACAAGGTAATTTATACGCCAAATCTTTCTGAATGTACAATTTTACCTTGCTAGATTTCTTGGCCTGAAGCTATCCTGATTTCCTTATTCCCATTCTGATTTCTCTTGAGAGTCCTTGTACACAAAATCTAATCTTAGTGTTGTCATCTGGGGAAACCAGACTAAACCACCTGCTAAACAATCAGGACTATACCAGGAGCTCATTTATGATTATAGCCATAATCCAAAGACAAATGTTAATTGCTCACTCTACAGATGATGCTCTCCCTACAGTTATGGTTTCCCTTAGGTGTGGTAGGTGTGTCTCAAAATATAGTCTGAGAATCATCAGGGGAAGAATCATTTTAGATGACAACATATAAGCTTTTAGGCCCTGTCACACGACATCTGAATCAGAGTCACGGAGGCTGGGACAGGTTGGTATCTTTAAGGAAAGCCTCAAGGTGATTCTTATGCACATAGAAGTTTAAGAAACTCTGATCTAAGTCATGTATGAGAAGCTGGTTTATTTCCTAGCTTCCAGATGGTTGGGGCTGCTATTTGTGGCATAGTCTAGGCTGGCTGTAGAAAAGAAACCAGACATATCTGATGTTATCTGAAAGTATACACACTGTCTGCCAGGAATAAGTCAATTTCTTAGAGATAATAAACTTACATAAGACTCCTTTTAAGGATGAGGAATCCAAGATCTAGAGAGGTTAAGTGATTCTGCCAAATAGCATGAAAAGACAATCTTTAGATGAAACAAAATGTCTCAGGTCTCCTAGTTCTCAAGCCCTGTGCTCTTTTCATCCATGCTACTTCCTGTGACTGTTCATATTACCATTCTTAAATCAAAGCAAAATATAATAAAATGACAACAGCTGTAATGTTTGCAGTCACAGGTAAAGTTTTGCCTGTGAATATTTTTGTGCGTGTATCCCCACCCCCCCATATAAAGGCATATCTGGTTCAATGAGAAAAGATGATTAATTCCATGAATATTTCTAGACTTTTCCCTTTCATTATGCTGTGTCTATCACACAAGGCTGATTCTGATGGCTGCAGAAGTTAGACACAGAGGATCTGCACATGGGAATATTTTCATACAAATATGGCTTAATCTAGATATATTAAAATGTCTAGTGGCTTAAATTAATTAAGCAGTAGAATTGTTAACATATACAAACAAAATATCAAACACTTGACATCCTGTAAACAAAGCAAACATAGGCTACCTAAATTGTTCACTGTTTAACCAGTTGATTTGTTATCATGTGGACAGAGCCTGTGTGTTTATCCAGTTGTACATATGACCACATTCTCATGAAAAGCACGAATGTTTGGGAGATGACTTCTTATTTTTGAATACCAATGCTTTGATCCCTCATTACTATGCACAATCACAAGTTGAGTGTAGAGTTTTAAATTTGTACATTTATTCATTTCAATTTTTTAATCTAAGAAAGAAATAGAAAATCAAAACAAAACAAAATTGGACTTTTTAACTGGTTTTGTAAAATGTGAAAAAGTGAATTGGCTGATAGTTTTAATTTATTGTTACAATATAGTTATAATTTCATTTAATATGAAGTTAGCTATTACAATGTTTAATCATTATACTTTTAGATGAGTTTTATTAAGTTATGGCTACATTCTCTTTTCATACAGAGAAATAGAGTTTTTTGGATAAGTGTTACTCTTTTGGGGTTGGGTTATAGATAGACACTGATCTGCTTCTATTGAAAAAGCCACATTTAAAATAAGTAATTAATGAGTTTTTGTTTTTCATCAGTTCTTGAAGTATTTTATGGGATAAGGGATGGTTAGTGTGCTTATGGTGTTTTTTCCTCTTTTTAATGTCAACAGCAGCAAACCACATACTAACTGCAAAGCACAGCTATTAGATTTCATATTTTGATGCTCACAATGTAACTCAGAAATTTTAGAGTATGTCAAGACATTCTATGTCTCTGATAAGGCTTGGCTTGTTCTGATATAAATTTATTAAGGTATACAGCTATGCCAAGTCTCAACATGAAGTAAGTTGCCATATAAAGAAGCTTTGAAATCTTATGGTAGCTCTGACCAATCTATACAAATACTCTCTCCATGCCATAGGCTGCAGTCGTATACTGTTAGTCAAAGGGACAATAATTTATCTCTGCTTATACTCTGCAAACTGTTCATTATCTGGCATCAATTTTGCTTTAGGTCTGAAGGCTCGTGGCATAACCATGATGAAGGAAACTGGAATAGGGTCATTAATATATATGCCTTTTGCTCTCCTGCTTTTCTTCCTAGTTTTTATTTACCTTCATTTTGCAGGTGCATATACTCTGGGTAGTTATTTATTTATTATTTTTAAAATGCATATTATTTTAACCCTCTTATCACAAAAGCTGCAATTGGCTTTGTTTGCCTGTTTGCTTTTACTGGAAAAATTTAATTTCATTTTAAAACCTATTTATTCATTTATTTTCGGCTGCATTTGGTCTTAGTTGCAGCATGAAGGTATCTTCTGTTGTCACGTGCAGGCTCAGTGGTTGAGACACTTCAGCTTAGTTGCCCCTCGCATGTGGGAACTTAGTTCCACAACCAGGGATCAAACTCTCATCCCCTGCATTGCAAGGCAGATTCTTAACCACTGGACCACCAAGGAAGTACTTGGATGACTTTAATTTCAATGCTATATCCAGAACAGTTTTCTATTCATTACTTTTGGGGATAAAATGATAGTTTGGTACAGTGGAAAGATCCAACGTGGATGACAGATGGGTTGTTTGAACTTGAAATTCTGTGATTAACATGTGTGAACTGTGGGAAAACGCCTTGCCTTCTTCCCTCAGGTCCTTCATTTATAAAATAAGGTCTGTTATGAAAATACTCCATATGACAGATTGCATGCGTGCATACTTAGTCTCTTAGTCATGTCCAACTCTTTATGACCTCATGGACTATAGCTGGCCAGGCTCCTCTATTCATGGGATTTTTTAGGAAAGAATACTAGAGTGGGTTCCTGTTCCCTTCTTCAGGGGGAGATCCTGACCCAGATATCAAACTTAGATCTCCTATATTGCAGGCATATTCTTAATCGTCTGAGCCACCAGGGAAGCCCACCAGATTAGATTATGGCCCCCAAATTGCCCTAATCCCTGGAACCTTTAAATATGATATTTTACAAGACAAAAGAGATCTTATAGATGGAATTAAGACTTAAAGTAGGGAGATTATTCTGGATGGGCCCAATGATATGTGTTCCCAAAACTGAAGAGGAAGGCAGAATGGTCAAAGATCTGATGACAGAAGAGCCAGCAGAGAGTCAAAGTATGAGAGAGACTCACATTGTTACTGGCTTTGGAAACAGGAAAGGAGCTTGGTAGAGGAATACAGCCAGACCCTAGAGGCTGGAAACATATCTCAGCTGACAGCCAGCAAGTTAATGGAGACACCAGTCGTAAAACCAAAAGGAACTGAATTCTTCCAACAACTGAATGAGCAAGAGTCCCCAGAAAGGAACATATAGCTTTGTTGTTCTTGTTTAGTTTCTTAGTTGTGTCTGACTCTTTGCAACCTCATTGTCTATAGCCCACCAGGCTCCGATGTCCAGGGATTGCCCAGACAAGAACACGGGAGTGGGTTCCCATTTCCTTCGCCAGGGGATCTTCCTGACCCAGGGATCAAACCCACATCTCTTGCTTGGCAGGCGGATTCTTTACCACCGAGTCACTGGGAAGCCTATACCTTGTATAGTGCTGTGCTGTGCCCATACCTTATAGAACTATAAGCCACTGAACTTGTACATTTTTGTTTACAACATCATTAGAACTAATGTTATATGGCTGAAATAAGAATATGTGAAAATATTTTTCAGACTTCAAAGTGCGGAGTCAACTCAATAAACATATGTTAAGAGCTACTGAACATTCTTACATGTGGTGGGGATACAAAGAAAAATGAGATATTATCCTTGGTCTCAAAGAACTAATATTGGCAGGAGATGCAAGCATATAAACAAATAAATCAAGGCCACTCAGTGTCAAATATATTATGTTTGAGGTATAGTATAAGGAAAAGTGAGGTCATATAGGAGGAAGCTTGGTTTCTATAGTTATGTGCTATTTTACATTTTTCATTCTCATTTAAAAGGGTCTTTAGATTTTTCAAAAAAGCAAAGAACTGTTTTCTACTTTTTCATTCTAAAATTGTATTAAAATATATTTAGAGAAATGCAAACCAAAACTACAGTAAAATATCAATTCCCAAACTGTAACCAGGTTTTGAATTCTTGAGGTCAAATGATAGAGAAAGTATGCTCCATCTAGTTGGGTATTTAAGGATAAAGTTTTACTTGGCATTGTGATTTGTTGAACGTTAAACACTCTGTACTTAACCAATGATATCTTCAGGATAATTTATCTTTAGAGGTAAAACAATCCATTCATCTAAGTTATCTGGTAAACGACGTACAGTAACATCTAGCTATATAGTATTTAAACTTTGGTGAATTATATATACTCTTTTGGGCTTCTCTGGTGGCTCAGACAGTAAAGAATCTGCCTAAAATGCAGGAGATCTGGGTTTGATCCCTAGGTCAGGAAGACTGTATGTCAGGTTTACCAGATAACTTAGATGAGGTGGCAAGATGGTGTGACTTTGAGCCAGACATCCTGGAATGTGAAGTCAAGTGGGACTTAGGAAGCAACACTACAAGCAAACCTAGTGGAAGTGATGGAATTCCAGTTGAGCTATTTCAAATCCTGAAAGATGATGCTGTGAAAGTGCTGCACTCAATATGACAGCAAATTTGGAAAACTCAGTAGTGGCCACAGGACTGCAAAAGGTCAGTTTTCATTCCAATTCCAAAGAAAAGCAATGCCAAAGAATGCTCAAATTACTGCACAACTGCACTCATCTCACACTCTATTAAAGTAGTGCTCAAAATTCCCCAAGCCAGGCTTAAACAGTAGATGGACTGTGAACTTCCAGATGCTCAAGCTGGATTTAGAAACGGCAGAGGAACCAGAGATCAAATTGTCAACATCCACTGGATCATCAAAAAAGCAAGAGAGTTCCAAAAAAACATCTACTGCTTTATTGACTATGCCAAAGCCTTTGACTGTGTGGATCACAACAAACTGGAAAATTCTTAGAGATAATTCCAGACCACCTGATCTGCCTCTTGAGAAATCTGTATGCAGGTCAGGAAGCAACAGTTAGAACTGGACATGGAACAACAGACTGGTTCCAAATAGGAAAAGGAGTTCATCAAGGCTGTATATTGTCACCCTGCTTTTTTAACTTATATGCAGAGTACATCATGAGAAACGCTGGGCTGGAGGAAGCACAAGCTGGAATCAAGATTGCCAGGAGAAATATCAATAACCTCAGATATGTAGATGACACCACCCTTATGTCAGAAATTGAGGAAGAACTAAAGAGCCTCTTGATAAAAATGAAAGAGGAGAGTGAAAAAGCTGGCTTAAAGCTCAACATTCAGAAAACTAAGATCATGGCATCTGGTCCCATCACTTCATGGCAAATAGATGGGGAAACAATGGAAAGAGTGACAGACTTTTTTGGGAGGGCTCCAGAATAACTGCAGATAATAACTGAATTCATGAAATTAAAAGACACTTATTTCTTGGAAGAAAAGTTATGACCAACCTAGACAGCATATTAAAAAAGAGACATTACCCTGCCAGAGAAGGCCTGTCTAGTCAAAGCTATGGTTTTTCCACTCGTCGTGTTTAGATGTGAGAGTTGGACTATAAAGAAGGCTGAGCGCTGAAGAATTGATGCTTTTGAACTGTGGTGTTGGAGAAGACTCTTCAGAGTCCCTTGTCCTGCAAGGAGATTCAACCAGTCCATCCTAAAGGAAATCAGACCTGAATATTCATTGGAAGGACAGATGCTGAAGTTGAAACTCCAATGCTTTGTTCACCTGATGTAAATTACTGACTCATTGGAAAAGACCCTGATGCTGGGAAAGATTGAAGGTGGGAGGTGAAGGGGATGACAGAGGATGAGATGCTTGGATGATATTACCAACTCAATGGACATGAGTTTGAGTAAACTCTGGGAGTTGGTGAATGACAGAGAAGCCTGGTATGCTGCAGTCCATGGGGTTGCAAAGAGTCAGACATTACTGAGCGATTGAACTGAACCTACTGAACTGATTTGAATAAGATTATTAAGCTTTTATAAGATTACTATGAAAGAAATCCTAGAAACAGTATGTTTACTTAATTTATCTCTGCACTATGACCAGTTGTTCAGTCGTGTCCAACTGTTTGTGACCCCATGGATTATAGCCCCTAATGGTTCTCTGTCCATGGAATTCTCCAGGGAAGAATATTGGAGTGGGTTGCCATTTCCTCCTCTAGGGGATCTTCCCAACCCAGGTATCGAACCTGCATCTCTTGCATCTTCTATATTGGCACGTAGATTCTTTAATAAAGTGAAAGTGAAGTTGCTCAGTCGTGTTCGACTCTTTGCGACCCCATGGACACTAGGCTCCTCCGTCCATGAGATTGTCTAGGCAAGAGTACTGGAGTGGGTTGCTATTTCCTTCTCCAGGGAACTTCCTGACCCAGGGATCGAACCCAGGTCTCCCACATTGTAGACAGACACTTTACCGTCTGAGCCACCAGGGAAGTCCTATTCTTTAATAAGCCACCTACTAATTTTTAAAGTGGCACTATATATTCAACATTTTAAATGTGTGCTAAAGAAAATAAAGTCCAGCTTGCTTTTAAAAAAATCAAGAGAAACTGAAAGGAAAGATGTTTTGCATGAAGTGTGTAAAGGTCACATATATTTTTTCCCAATAAATCCTATATTTTCACTTATCAGCACTAGCAAAAATATGACTTTAGCTAATTCTCCATTAAAGTTATTTTTCTTTTCTCATTTATCTCTTTTCCTTCTTTCTCTTTCCCTTCTTTTCCTTCTAAAATTCAACTTTTAATTGAAGTCACTTCGTGATAGATAATTTTGTCCTCAGTCTAAAAATGTTAAAGTCCTATTCATCTATACTTTATAATATTTTAACGTTACTGTTTATTTGTGATATGATTTTTATAACTGGTTGTCTTGCCAGCCCTGCAACCTCTCAAGATTGTAAAAATCCATGAAGGCAGGACCAGAACAGTTTTGATACTGTCATATCTCCCACACCTGTCTTAGAGACAAGGAAGACTTCAGTAAACATTTGCTGAATGAATGCCTTTATATATGGTAATTATGTGTTCGCATGTGTACCTTAGACTTCAAGCTCCTAGATGCAGGCCCTATGATGAAGGCTCCATCTTTTTTTCTCATCATAATGAAAGAGTTTAGCATATATGTATAGCATAGAATATAGCATAAATGTTTTGAAGGGATTTTAAAAGAAAAGAAGAAATAAATGGATAGATGGATGGATGACTACTCCTATCCATTATCCCATTTTGCTTCAATATTAGCAGAGTAGATCTGCAAATGACATTTTTGTTTTATATTGACAAGAGTTAACTGAAATTTACAAATAGATATTAACTTTATGAGAGGAAGAGTTCGGCTTTTCCCCAGATTTATCAAGGGTGCAATGCTCATTATTTACAGATAAATGAGCAAATACTATATATAATAAAGACAGATTAAACATTTGAGGAACTTGTACATTCATTTGCTGTTAGACCCATTCACCAAGGATTATCAAAATGAATGTGAATGAGTGATAGCTTTGTATTTTATTTTTTGTTTGGAAAACCTCTGATGGATAAAAATTACTGTTTCATCATCAATTATCAATAGTTAAATAGTTACTATTACTTGTTAAGTCATAGCAAATTAGACCAAATCAAACATATATTTACTACTGATTCTAAAACTGTTTAGTGTTGAGTTTCTTGGGAATAGAGGGTCTTGCAAACAGAGATTATAAAGAGAAAATAAAATGGGTTTGAGTAATAAGATGTTAATGCATATTATTTATAGTGCTGAGGGGGAAAAAGTTGGTATGTTGAGTTTAGTATGTGACAAATGTTTCAGAAGAAGCATCACAGTTTTTAGAGGGCAAAATGATTCTGCAAAATAGCCACTCATTGAGGACTGTGTCAACTGACTCTAAATTGGAATACTGCTACTACTAAGTCGCTTCAGTCGTGTTTGACTCTGTGCGACCCCATAGACGGCAGCCCACCAGGCTCCCCTGTCCCTGGGATTCTCCAGGCATGAACACTGGAGTGGGTTGCCATTTCCTTCTCCAGTGCATAAAAGTGAAAAGTGAAAGTGAAGTCGCTGAGTCATGTCCGAATCCTAGCGACCCCATGGACTGCAGCCTACCAGTCTCCTCCATCCATGGGATTTTTCAGGCAAGAGTACTGGAGTGGGTTGCCATTGCCTTCTCCAAAATTGGAATAAAGCCTGATATTAATCAGGGTTTATTGTTATGCTGCAAGGATATTAAACCAGTCAATCCTAATGGAAATCGACCCTGAATATTCATTGGAAGGATTGATGTTGAAGCCGAAGCTCCAGTATTTTGGCCACCTGATGCAAAGAGCTGACTCATTGTAAAAGACCATGACGCTGGAAAAGACTGAAAATCAAACAGAAGACGGCAGCAAAGTATGACATGATTAGATAGCATCACTGACTCAATAGACATGAACTTGAGCAAACTTTGGGAGATAGTGGAGGGCAGTATAGCCTGGTGTGCTCTAGCCCATGGGGTTCCAGAGTCAGAAACAACTTAGTGAATGAACAACTGTTGTTAAACTGAGCCATTTTTTCACTTAAATGGGTAATTTAGCTATGAAACTGTTTTTTTGTGTGTGTGCGTAGCTTGAGTTGTTTTCAAATTAATATGCAAACAATGAATCAAAAAAAGTATAACCTTAAGAGACATCTTTTAATCTAGATTTACAGAAGAATACACATGATACTTGGTATCCTTTAATATCATAGAGCAACATATTAGTATGAACACTGTTCAGCAGACATTAGCTTGATATTTAAATCCTTAATTTCCAAGCATTTTTGTAATTCTATTGTATATAACCTCTTATAGTTCAGGTCATTTTTGTAGATGTCAATTCAAGAAAATTTAATATCTAAAATAAGTCCTGGAAAAATATGTCTGTATTTTTTCCTTAGCTAAGGAATTATTAACAATGAACTGTCTTTTCTTATAAAATCTCTCATTAATTTCTTAAAGTAAATATTTTGGTTTATAATGCTAAACTTAATTTTCTTTTTTATTAAAAATAATCTATATATTCAAGTTATAAATTCTAGAGTTTTAAATTAGATTAAGTTTGCTGAATAAAAAGTTAAAGGAAAGTTTATAGGATGGTATTTTCTGCAACCTCAAGAATATCACATCTTCAGTCTGAAGACAGTGAACGAATAAAATTTCTCCAAGCTTCCTAGGTAAACAATGATAAAGAATGATATCATTTTTCCTATAATGAGCTACATATAACATAATTCAAGAATGCAATTCTGTAATCATGATACAGAAATGATTCATGATAAAATTCATGATAAAAAATACTGAATTTTTCAAATGTATCTGAGAAATAACTAAGTAGCTTTCTTGCACTTGCGCCTTGCTTTTCACTGAGACATGTTTTATCAGTGGTACATTCTAAGCATTAACGCACAAAGATTCAACCCTAAGCCTCCAAAGATGATTAATCCTGAAAGAGTCAAGAAGTAAGATAATGCTTGTTGTTGTTCAGTGGCTAAGTCAGGTCCAACTCTCTGTGACCTAATGGATTGTAGTATGCCAGGCTCCTCTCTTCTTCACTCTCTCACAGAGCTTGCTCAAATTCACGTCCTTTGAGTTGGTGAAACTGTCTAGCCATCTCATCCTCTCCTGTTCCCTTCTCCTTTTGCCTTCAAGCTTTTCCAGCTTCAGGGTCTTTTCCAATGAGTTAGCACTTTGCATAAGATAAAGTACTGGAACTTCAGCTTCAGCATCAGTCCTCCCAATGAATATTCAGGATTGATTTCCTTTAGGATTGACTGGCTTAATCTCCTTGTTGTCCAGGGGACTCTTAGGAGTCTTCTCCAACACCACAATTCAAAAGCATCAATTCTTTGGTACTCAGCCTTCTTTATGATCCAACTCTCACAACCATACATGACTACTGGAAAAACCATAGCTTTGACAATATAGACCTTTGTTGTCAAAGTGATGTCTCTGTTTTTTAATATGTTGTCTAGGTTTGTCATATTATAGCTTTCCTACCTTCCTTAGCAACTTACATTTTAGACACTACATTAGTAGATGGAATTTAGTGAGGTCTAAAAAATTACAGAATATCAAAAATAGGGACAAACATACATTTATGGCCCCTCTCCTAATGTTTTCATTTGGTTATTATGCCCATGTGTCACTCAGTTCCTCAAAATGGATATGGAATCACATATCTGAAAAAAAGAATTTCTACTTGGGAGGTGGCTCTCGTCCTTGGGATGTTAAATGATGTTCCCAGGATGAGTTAGAAGCAAGGAGGAAAACAAACAATATCAAGTACACTGGTTAGACTTGTTTCTAATTTACCATGTGAGTTAAAGGGTGATGTTACATAAGACAAAATGTATTAAAATATGGCTTTCCCAACTTTCCTGCCATTCTGCTACTAAAGGCATTTGGATTTCACCCAGTCAGCTTTTTCCCCTTTCCAGACTGCTCATTCCCCAACCTACAAACCATCCTCTCCATCTTTCCCTGAAGCACACGAGACAAATAACAAAATCTCAGATGTGACTTCTGGCCAAACTTGTTTTTATAAATGCAGTGTTGCTGGGCCATCTCACATGGTCAGGAATGCATATGCGATTCAGAGACCAGAGTCATTAGGCTTTCTAACAATTCAACACAGTCCATAAGGTTCGGTCTTTGGGCCAAAGTCACGGACAAAAGGGAATATTTGTCTGAAATTATATCTGACCTTTTTATACTCTTTAGAAATCTAGTATAACCTATCAATAATTTAGAAATTTCAGGCTATAATTATTTTTATTTATATTGAAGTATGATTAATCGATTCCATAAATATCTTTATTAATTTTTTTTTGCTTAAAACAAGATTAAATTAAGCATATACACATTGAAACTAAGCTGCAAGAGAGGTGTATTTTTATTTTAAGCTCTGCACAAGGTAAAACTCTCTTTGGATTGATTGTGATATTAGGAGAAGTCAAACAAAGATTATTACATTTATTCCAATTTAAGCTTTTTATTCATTTTCCAATAATTGCACTTCAGAAGCCTCAAAGATGTGCTCTCAAATTTTAAGAACCTTGGGGAAATTAGCCAGTTTTATACTAACAAATTAATGATAATGTTGAAATAACCTTTTTCCAAGGTAACATAAAAGGCTGTAACAATGTTCTACTTTCTTAGGCATAATATAAGTTTTTAGTTGACCTGGAATAAAGTCTGTACATTTTCCTTTCAGAAAAAGCAATGTTATTTTAAATCTGTGAATGGCATTCTATTTGGTATCCACATTAGCAAAGGTCTTGGTGTGTCTTTCATATATTTTTTTTTAACGGTTTAAATTACAATTTATTTACTGATTATTATTTACCACATATTATTCATTTGTTTAATAAATATGTATTAATGGTAGACACTGTACTGATAATATATTAGTTAAAAAGATAAGTTTCTACCATCAAAGTCTAGTGAAATTAATTTTTACTTATTTTTCTTTGAGTTTTATTGATATATACTTGACACTGTATAAGTTTAAGGTGTACAGTATAATGATGATTTAAACACATTATAAAAGGATTACCACAATAAATTTGCTGAACATCCATCATCTCATTTGTGGTTGCTGTTTAGTAAAAAGTCATCTCTGACTCTTTGCGACCCCATGGACTGTAGCTTGCTAGTCTCTTCTGTCCATCGGATTTCCTGGAGTGGGTTGCCATTTCCTTCTGCAGGGAA
This sequence comes from Bos indicus x Bos taurus, assembly GCF_003369695.1. Taxonomy (NCBI): domain Eukaryota; kingdom Metazoa; phylum Chordata; class Mammalia; order Artiodactyla; family Bovidae; genus Bos; species Bos indicus x Bos taurus. Next base: position 65,200,510 of record NC_040078.1, on the reverse strand, counting down.
GAAACTTTCATCTCTTCTTTGCAGGTAAATTCCTTACCACTGAGCTACCAGGGAAGCCTGTCATCTCATACAGACATAGAATAAAAGAAAAAAATTCTAGTGGAAATATTTTTAATCCCTATTTCAAGCTGTATTTCATTATTGTTATCATTACAGGTACTGAGTTTGTATCCAAATAGAATCTCTAAATGCTTAACAACTTTTATGAAAAAGTAAATTTTCCTATCCTGAATTTTATTATAGGTTCAGAGCTTCTCTTCATTAATTTAACTTTTTAACTTCTGAAACAATCTCAAATTTACAGAATAGTAGCAAGAACTACTTCTCAAATTGCATTGTGAATCTACTGTATTTATCAGGTATAGTTACATTTCTCTTTTGGCAATTGGCATATATTGAGCGATGGGGGTGATAATGTCTGTAATATTAAACCCAAAGATTTAAACTTTGTTAATGAAAATTATGGTATCAATTTATATTCTTATAAAGGTTTGTTTAAGGTTACAACTTAATTTTATTTCTTACTTCTCTATTATTTCACGTGTGTTTATTACAACATATTTCAACTTATAGTATCTTCAAGGTATGCTCATGAAACAATTAACAAAGTCTCTTTTCAAGAGTTTCTATTTTATTTCATTTGCTAATAGAATATGAATAATAAAACATATAAAATAAGCAAGAAGACACATAAACTGGAAGAAGTTATTCTTTAATTCAAAAAATTAATTTGAAAGTGATCAGAAACTCTAAGGCATAGATGTTTTCAAATTCATTCTTAATGCACTGCATTGTATTTAGAAAATAATTGGAAATCACTAAATATTGATGAAATAAATAAATGAAGTTGGGCAGCAAGAAGAAATTTGATCTAAACTTGGAGACAGCAATCATTCCCTCACTGAACTTCTATTATAGCAGTGTGTGAAATATCAGGGGGGGATAAAATATGCCCCATAAAGACATTACATATTGCATTAGTTTTTAGGAAGCTTATAATTCAGTTAAAGTAATAAATATTGCTACTCACTATTTTGTCTTAGCTTCCTTTTCTCCATAAGCTAGAATCATATTTTCAAATTCAAAAGCAGATGAAGAAGATGGGCTGTGTAAATTAGCCTAAAGCAAAGAATGAAATGAACTTGTTGACTTCTTTTGTTTTCATTGGCTAATAATTTATTAATTATCTAGTAGAGCATAAACTTTGACATCTGATAGGAGATTAAATATAGTTAATGACTTCATATGACATTGAATAATAAAATTTAAAAATAGGCTATACATATTGCAAATATGTTGGTCTGTTTAGACTGAGTATGACTTTATTTTAGACTTATCTGACTATATGGTAAAAAATAACCTACAATTCTTATGAATAGGGCATTATTTGGAAAACAGGTCTTTGTGGATGTAATAAAGATGGAGTCACACTGGACCCTAAATCCAGTAACTGATGCTCTTCAAGAATATGGAAGCATAGGTGCCAAGACATACCTAAGGGAAAGAGGGCCATATAAAGATAGAGGCAAGAAGCCAAGGTGCCATTAGCAAGGCAACACCAAGGATTGCCAGCAACTATTAGAATCTATGAAGAAACAAGAAATGATCCTATTGTAGAGTTTTCAGAGATAGTACGACCCTATCTACAGCTAGATTTCAGGTTAATGGTCCTCAGAATTGTTAGAGAATACATTTCTGTTGTTTTAAATCACACAGTTGGTGATATTTTGTAACAGCAGCCCTAGTAATTCAATAAAGACATTTAAGACTAGATAAAGAAAGACATACAAGGAGGAAAGAAACATATTCAGATGGTGATAATTTGAAGCATATCAGATATTTAAGCAATCTGTGCACTATAGAGAAATGCATTTGTAAATAAATTAATGTGATAATGTAAGACTGTGAAAAGGAACATGTCACTTAAATCTTCCACAAAGCTCAGGGAACATTGTAATTACAGTCCATCTTCTAGGCTCTAGCCTCTCCTCTCATTTTAAAATTTAACTCACACCAGTGAAAGGTCGTGGAGTTTCTTATAATGTAGCCTTAATTTCTTGATTTATACCCAACTTTCACCATTTACTAACTGTTTGAACAAGTCACAGTATTAGTTTGCTACAACAGCCATAATAAAGTACCACAAACAGATGGCATAGAAAACAGAAACTTATTTCCTTACATTTGTGGGCTAGAAGTCTTGGATCAAGGTGTGGCAGGGTTAATTTATTCTAAGACCTCTCTTCTTGGCTTGGAGATGTGTTTCAGTGTTTTCATATAATTTTCCCTATGTGGGTATCTGTGTCTTAATCTCCCTTCATATTAGGATAGCAGTCCTAATGGATTAAGGTCCACATGTCTGTCTTTGTTATTTGGTTGCTAAGATGTGTCTGACTAATTTGTGACCCGTAGACTGTAGCATACTAGGCTCCTCTGTCCATGGATTTCCCAGGCAAAAATACTGGAGTGGACTGCCATTTCCTTTTCCAGGGAATCTTCTTGACTGAAGGTTTGAACCCGTGTCTCCTGGTTGGCAGGCAAATTCTCTACCACTGAGCCATCAAGAAAGCCCATTTCTGACCTCTGCTGCTGCTGATACTGCTGCTGCTGCTGCTGCTGCTGCATCACTTCAGTCATGTCCGACTGTGCGACCCCATACACGGCAGCCCACCAGGCTCCTCCGTCCATGGGATTTTCCAGGCAAGAGTACTGGAGTGGGTTGCCATTGCCTTCTCTGATATCTGACCTCATTTAACCTTAATTATCTCTTTAAAGGTAATTTCCTATCTACAAATACAAACGCGTTGTTAAATACTGAATGGTATAACTTCAACGTATGAAGTTGGAGGGGGTCACACAATTCAACCCATAACAGTTATTTTATGCCTCAGTTTTTTCATCTATACAAAAGTGAATTCCAAAAATATTAATCTCCTAGACATGTTATGAGGAGTAAATGAAATGTACAAACAAACACAGAACAATGTCTGGCAAATTTTAAGCCCTAGACATCATTTGATTATTGTTACTCTTATTAATGTAAGTTAATACATTACAATCAAGATTTACATTCAATTAAAGTCGTTTCCTGCTGTACAGTTCAAATTCCCTCTGCATCTTAGATAAAGGTGAATTTAGAATGAGATACGTACAAATTAAAATGGAAGAGACTGATATAAAGAAGAGCTACTCTATTTGGTTTCTAGCTTTGTGTGTCAAACATTGTGGGATTTCAATCAGAATAATTAGAAAAAGAAGAAGAGGGAATTAGGATCTTTTGAGAACTGAAACCAGTAGTTTCTAGGGTCAAAAATTATTCTGACTTACTCAAATATATTCTCAAACATATATGTAGACCATGTGCATTTTAATGATGGAAAAATGGAGATTTCTTAAAGTCTGATAACTGGTAGAGTTGTGTGATTATGTGGATTTTTATTAATTTAAATTTACTTATTACTTTCCATTGTTATATTTTTTAGTTAATTAATCACAATCCTTGGTTAAAGACACACTGTGTTTATGGGTATATGTGTTGTTCTCTCCTATTTCATTTCTTTATTTGCATTGATACTATGATAAATATTCATAAATTATTGCCCAGTCCTACAATTAAATATTAGTCATACTCTACACAGTTTATACTATAACTTACATTCCTCACTTAACATCATGTTACTAAGAATTGTACATGTTGACACATGGTGGTTCTATTAGTAGCTCATTTTTAAAGCCATGCAATATATCTTTGTGTAGCTATATAATTACTACTTGTCCTTTCCCATCTGATGGGCATTTGTTTTGTTTCCAGTGTTCTGCTATAAAGAACATTGTATAAATGCACTTATGCATGTTTCCTGTTGAAGACATCACTGCTAAGTCACTGGAAAAGCAAATGCTCAGCTTTATAAGATTTGTCTATTACATTATATACACACATACACATGTGTGTGTGTATATATATATATATGCTTTGTGTGTGTGTTATTCTTTCGAATATTAGATTAGACTTATTTATTTTGACCAACTGACTATGAATTACATGGTTCCTCTTTGTGACTTTTACTTTCATTTCTCAATGCAATCAGATCAGATCAGATCAGTCGCTCAGTCATGTCCGACTCTTTGTGACCCCATGAATCGCAGCATGCCAGGCCTCCCTGTCCATCACCAACTCCCGGAGTTCACTGAGACTCACATCTGTCGAGTCAGTGATGCCATCCAGCCATCTCATCCTCTGTCGTCCCCTTCTCCTCCTGCCCTCAATCCCTCCCAGCATCAGAGTCTTTTCCAATGAGTCAACTCTTCGCATGAGGTGGCCAAAGTACTGGAGTTTCAGCTTCAGAATCATTCCTTCCAAAGAAATCCCAGGGCTGATCTCCTTCAGAATGGACTGGTTGGATCTCCTTGCAGTCCAAAGGACTCTCAAGAGTCTTCTCCAACACCACAGTTCAAAAGCATCAATTCTTCGGCGCTCTGCCTTCTTCACAGTCCAACTCTCACATCCACGCATGACCACAGGAAAAACCATAGCCTTGACTAGATGAACCTTTGTTGGCAAAGTAATGTCTCTGCTTTTGAATATGCTATCTAGGTTGGTCATAACTTTCCTTCCAAGGAGTAAGCGTCTTTTAATTTCATGGCTGCAGTCACCATCTGCAGTGATTTTGGAGCCCAGAAAAATAAAGTCTGACACTGTTAGCAACTCTGAACTTTTTTTTTTTGGCCTTTTTAATTTATTCTACTGTGATATGCTCAAACTTTGCTTCTGGCTTGTTTGTCTTTTGCCTATTGATTATACAAATTTTTTATACGGTACTCACACTAACCTCACACACCAATTCAACTAAGGCTGCTGACCCAGCAAAACCAGTGGTATAGCTTCCAGTATTTTTTGGCTGTGATCTCATCACTGTAAAACTCAAGGCCATTGAGATAGACTGCTTTATGTTTCAGCTTGACTGGGCTCCAGGGTGCACAGATTAAATATCATTTCCGAATTTGTCTCCTAGGGTATTTCTGAATGAGATTAACATCTAAATCAGTGGATTCAGCTAACTGCCCTCCCCTGTGTGGATGGGTATCACCCTAGCCACTGAGGAACTAACTAGGAAAGGTGGAAGAAAGGAGGATTTGTCTCTTCCTTCCTGAGTATTGAGCTGGGAAATCAATCTTTTTCTGCTCTTGGATTGAGATTTGCAATATTCCCTTCCCTAGCTCTCAGGCATGGGGTGATGGACTGGAATTATACCACTGGCTTTGCTGGGTTTCCAATATGCTGACAGCAGTTTGTGAAAACCAAACTAAACAAATAAAGCCAGCTATTGCCCTTAACTCTGTCTCCTTGCCTGTGCTAAAGATATTGATGAATCAGTTGATTAGTAAGTTGTTTAGTCATTCTGTTCAGTTCTATTCGAATTTTATAAGCTGCTTATTTACATTATAGCCTTTCTTATTTTTTTTTCCTTTTCCTTAAAAGATAATTGCAAAGAAAATGAGAAGATGATTCTTCAAAGATCTTCAGGACCAAATTCTGTGATTGTATATCATAAAAATAAGGTATTTTAAATTTATTGTTAGGCAAGCACTATACTGGAAAACATGCCTTGCACACAGTAGATGGTCAACAGGTATGTTTTCATTGTGAGAGATGATCTTGAACTAGAAACATGCAAAGTAATTTGTAACTTAAGTGTGTATAAACACACACACACATGAGACACTATTCAGTTCAGTTCAGTTCAGTCGCTCAGTCATGTCCAGCTCTTTGTGACACCATGAATTGCAGCACGCCAGGCCTCCCTGTCCATCACAAACTCCTGGAGTTCACCCAAACTCATATGCATAGAGTTGTTGATACCATCCAGCCATCTCATCCTCTGTCGTCTCCTTCTCCTCCTGCCCCCAATCCCTCCCAGCATCAGAGTCTTTTCCAATGAGTCAACTCTTTGCATTAGGTGGCCAAAGTATTGGATTTTCAGCCTCAGCATCAGTCCTTCCAATGAACACCCAGGACTGATCTCCTTTAGAATGGACTGGTTGGATCTCCTTGCAGTCCAAGGGACTCTCAAGAGTCTTCTCCAACACCACAGTTCAAAAGCATCAATTCTTTGGCACTCAGCTTTCTTCACAGTCCAACTCTCACATCCATACATGACCACTGAAAAAACCATAGCCTTGAGTAGACGGACTTTGTTGGCAAAGTAATATTTCTGGTTTTGAATATGCTGTCTAGGTTGGTCATAACTTTCCTGCCAAGGTGTAAGTGTCTTTAATTTCATGGCTGCAGTCACAATCTGCAGTGATTTTGGAGCCCCCCAAAAATAAAATCTGACACTGTTTCCACTGTTTCCCCACCTATTTCCCATGAAGTGATGGGACACTATTAGGAACTAGCAAATAGTTACACTAAAACTCAAATAGATTGTGTGTTAATATAAATAGTAAAAGGGAGTGTGTTCCTGAAATTAATCTAGAAAGATCATTGTATATTTTTGAATCAAATTATGCTTTATATAACTTAAGTAAAAATTCAAGGAAAAAAGCAATAAATATCACATTATGAGTATGTGTGCACGTGAGTATGTGCTCAGTCATGTCCAACTCTTTGCGACCCCATGAACTATAGCCCGCCAAGCTTCTCTGTCCATGGAAATTTTCAAGCAAAAATACAGGAGTGGGTTGCCATTTCCTTCTCCAAGGGGTCTTCCTGAGCCAGAGGTAGAATCTGTCTCTTGCATTTCCTGCACTGGCAGGCAGATTCTTTACCAGCTGAGCCACTGGGGAAGCTCCATAGTGTATTATATTATAATCTTAACTTTTCAGGGTCATCTGGTATGCATTCATTCATAACATTAAAAAATGAAGTTTTGAGAACTAATTCATTGTTAGTTATTTATTTCCATTTATCTCACATATTTATTCCACAAAAAGGTTCTACTTGTAAAGTTTTTTAGACCTTGTGAGGTTAATTAAAGTCACAATACCTGTTCTGTCACCTCAACATTTCATCTCACAAATAGGAAAAACCACAAAACCATGTACTACAGTGCAGCTTCCATGAAAAATCATCTTAGACAGGTACTATAATTATATGAGGAACATGAACAAAAGAGAAGAATGTTAAAGAAATTGAGGTACTCAAAACAAGTATTATTCTCACTAATCAAATTTCAAAACAACAGACTTTACAAGGATGCTCTCAAAAGACAATTCTTTTTAGTTTTGAATTTATGAAGGCTAAAAATTTGAACAAAAGCTTGTTGACATGATTTTTATAACCTGCCAACTGTTCAGATTAGTTGAAGACAAAAGATCTCTGAGAACTGCTCAAGCAGTGAATCCAGGAATAACATTTCTTTTCAAAACCATATTACAGGAATAATATTTTTAATTAAAATATTTGGTTTTGCCCAAAAGGTGAGTGCTATTCCTGCATGTGCCATTTGAAAATAAGAGTATATTTAATACTGCAATGAGTGGGATAATGACCTCAGAGGAAATTAGCCACTGGGAATTTTGAAAAATATTCTAAAATGGATCTTCAAATGTAAATACATGTGATATAACTTTTAAATGAAATTAGATAAATACAAAATTTTAAGCATAATTTATTATTTGTAAATCATAGATGGTCATCAAATAGAGATATTGGGCTTCAATATCCACTGTAGCCCAATATTGACTTAACACTCAATCTTTCATCATTCAGACAGATTATATACTCAAAACACTTCTATTCTTCAGTCATATTGTAATTGTGTGAGTGTGTATGTGTGTGTGTCTATCTCTGTGTGTGCTGAACAAACTGCTAAAGAAATCTTCAAAATTTCTTCTCTGCTTGATTCTATTCTACAGCATACAAAAATGTTTTTGTATCACTGAGAATGGAGAGGTATATTGGGGAGGTCATTTTGACATACTCCTTTCCCAATTTGGAATCAGTCTGCTGTTCCATGTCCAGATCTAACTGTTGTTGCTTAATCTGTATACAGATTGTCAGGAGGCAGGGAAGGTAGTCTGGTATTCCCATCTCTTTAAGAGTTTTCCAAAGTTTCTTGTGATCCACACATCAAAGGCTTTGGTGTAATCAATAAAACAGAAGGAAATATTCCTCTGGAATTCTCTTGCTTTTACTATGACCCAGCAGATGTTGGCGATTTGATCTCTGGTTCCTCTACCTTTTCTAAATCCAGCTGGAATGTTTGGAAGTTCACAGTTCACACACTGTTGAAGCCTGGCTTGGGGAATTTTGAGTATTACTTTGCTAGCCTGTGGGGGCTTCCCTGGTGGCTTACAGGGTAAAGCATCTGCCTGCAATGAGGGAGACCCAGCTTTGATCCAAGACCCGGGTTCAATCCCTGGGTCAGGAAGATCCCCTGGAGAACGAAATGGCAACCCACTCCAGTACTCTTGCCTGAAAAATCCCATGGACCAAGGAGATGAGTGCAATTGTGCGGTACTTTGAACATTCTTTGGCATTGCCTTTCTTTGAGATTGGAATGAAAACTGACCTTTTGTAGTCCTATGGCCACTCCTGAGTTTTTTTCCAAATTTGGTGGCATATTGAGTGCAGCACTTTCACAGCATTATCTTTTAGGATTTGAAATAGCTCAACTGGAATTCCATCACAGCCACTAGCTTTGTTCGTAGTGATGCTTCCCAAGGCCCACTTGACTTCTCATTCCAGGATGTCTGGCTTGAAGCGAGTGATCATATTATCGAGGTGTTCTGGGACATGAAGTTTTGTTGTTTGTTTTTTGTATAGTTATTTTGTGTGTTATTGCCACCTCTTCTTAATATCTTCTGCTTCTCTTAGGTCCATACCATTTCTTTCCTTTATTGTAGTCATCTTTACATGAAATGTTTCCCTGGTATCTCTAATTTTCTTAAAGAGATTTCTAGTCATTCCCATTCTATTGTTTTCCTCTATTTCTTTTCATTGATCACTGAGGAAGGCTTTCTTCTCTCTCCTTGCTATTCTTTGGAACTCTGCATTCACATGGGTATTACCTTTCCTTTTCTCCTTTGCCTTTAGCTTTTCTTCTTTTCTCAGCTATGTGTTAGGCCTCCTAAGACAATCATTTTGCGTTTTTACATTTCTTTTTCTTGGGGATGGTCTTGATCACTGCCTCCTATACAATCTCAGGAAACTTTTTCCATAGTTCTTCAGGCATTCTATCAGATCTAATCCCTTGAATGTATTTCTCACTTCCACTGTATACTCGTAAGGGATTTGAGTTAGGTCATACCTGAATGGTCTAGTGGATTTCCCTACTTTCTTCAATTGAAGTCTGAATTTGGCATTAAGGAGTTCATGATTTGAGCCACAGTCAGCTCCCGGTCTTGTTTTTTCTGACTGTATAGAGCTTCTCCATCTCTGGCTGCAAAGAATATAATCAGTCTGATTTCAGTATTGACCATCTGGTGCTGTCCATGTGCAGAGGCTTCTCTTGTGCTGTTGGAAGAGGATGTTTGCTATGACCAGTGCATCCTCTTGGAAAAACTCTGTTTGCCTTTACCCTGCTTTCTTTTGTACTCTAAGGACAAATTTGCCTGTTGCTCCAGGTGTCTCTTCATTTCCTACCTTTTCATTCCAGTCCCCTATGATGAAAAAGACATCTTTTTTGGGGTGTTAGCTCTAGAAGTTCTTGCAGGTCTTTCTAGAAGTGTTCATTTTCAGCTTCTTCAGCATTACTGGTTTGGGCATAGACCTGGATTACCGTGATAGTGAATGTTTTGCCTTGGAAACAGACAGAGATCATTCTGTCGTGTTTGAGATTGCACCACATACATATGTGAGACTCTACCACATACACAGACCTTATACTAGCAATTAGTATCAACCTTACCCTCAACGTATTTTCTTAATGAATCCACCTTCCTCCATTTCTACTTTTTAATTTAAGTCACTATCATCTTTCCCTTGAGCCACTAAAACAGCACTATTTGTGTCCTTGCTTTCATTCCATTCTTCACAAGGGTCAAGGTGGTTATTTTAGTCAGTAAATCAAAATTGCTTCAGTTTGGGTCCCATCAGAAGTAGATACTAGACAAAGATTCATGTGTGAGTGTCTTATTTTTGAAGTAAAACAATATTTGGCATGGGAGTGAAGAAATGAGAAGAGAAAGAAATCAACCAATAAAGGATGTTACCAAACCAGAGGTTCCTGAATTCTTAAATATTAATTTCTTCAAGAAACTCTGGATTTTTGGAGTCTTTTTGGAGTAATCTTAGCAGATGAGTGAGGGAGTTGGGGTAGTCATATACAGCAATCATTGTCTGTGTGTGCCTTTTCTGCATTTTTGCCTTCTTTTGTAAGAACAAACCAGCCTTCCAAAGCTTCAGAGAAAGCCCAGGCAAAGATGTACAGGTATAAGCAGTTGCAGATCAGCTGAAAAATAGCTCAATTGTCAGGCCCAATGAATATGGGCAGGGTACATAAACTAAATTTCCCCTTCCTAAAACCCTGCAAATGCTTCTTATTTTATTTAGGAAAAAGTCCCAGCTCTTGTGGTCTCCTGGCTGACTTGCTGGTTCTTCTATCAGCCAAGATCACCAACAGCAGATCTTTCCTGATGCAGATTTTCTACTCTGGATCTCCTTCCAAACCTTCATCTGGAGTTCTCCTCATTCAGGACTCAGCTCCCCTCACACTGTATCAGTGAAGAAAATCCTACCCATCCTAGTGATCTAGAAAGTGAAGTCACTCAGTCATGTCTGACTCTTTGCGGCCCCATGGCCTATAGCCTACCAGGCTCCTCTGTCCATGGGATTTTCCAGGCAATAGTTCTGGAGTGGATTGCCATTTCCTTCTCCAGGGGATCTTCCCAACCCAGTGATGGAACCTGGGTCCCCTGGATTGTAGACAGATGCTTTACCATCTGAGCCACCAGGGAAGCCTAGAGTAACCACCAATTCCACACTGGCACAACTTTGTTTTATTCTATTTATCTACTTCATTTTCCTTAGTTTTTATCACAACATATATTTTATTTAACTCAATATATATTTTATTTTATCTCAATATATATTTTATTTAACATTTACTCTCTGCCTGATGAAAACATTGGCTCCCTGAGAAAAATGAACTAAGCTTAATTCAGCACTTATCCCTAATGTTTTAAACAATGCCTGGCACATAGGAGGTGCCATAAAAATTTATGGAATAATTATTTTGGTTGTTTAATTCAATGTATGGCAATTCGCTTTCCAAATGACCTTTTAAAGAATGTATTCTTTCCCAAGGACACGTTTTATATTTGAAATTTGAGACCACAACATCTGGGTTCAAATAACAGCTCCAGGATTTATGAACTGTGGACCTGGGACAAGTTATTTGGCCTGTCTCTTGTAGGACTTACTTCACTGTGTTGTTATATTGCACTGTATAGCTATATATCATTAAAATAATTAGAATACTACCTGACAGTTAGCAAGTACTATAGAATTATTAATTATTAGCTATTGCTTTTCAAAAAACAGTTGATTCATATCCAAATATGGCATCTGGTCCCATCACTTCATGGCAAATAGATGGGGGATAAATGGAAACAGTGGCAGATTTTATTTTTTTAGGCTCCAAAATCACTGTGGACCATGAAATTTAAAACTGCTTACTCTTTGGAAGAAAAGCTATGACCAACCTAAACAGCATAGTTAAAAGCAGAGACATCATTTTTCTGACAAAGGTCTGTCTAGTCAAAGCTATGGTTTTTCCAGTAGTCATGTTGGGATGTGAGAGTTGGATCATAATGAATGCTGATTGCTGAAAAACTAATGCTTTCACTGTGGTGCTGGAGAAGGCTCTTTAGAGTCTCTTGGATTGCAAGGAGATCAAACCAGTCAATTCTAAAGGAAATCAACCCTGGATATTCGTTGGAAGGACTGATGCTGAAGCTGAAGCTCCAATACTTTGCCCTCCTGATGCAAAGAGCTGACTCATTGGAAAAGATCCTGATGCTGGGAAAGATTGTGGGCAGGAGGAGAAGGGGGCAACAGAGGATGAGATGGTTGGACAGCATCACTGACTCAATGGAGTTTGCACTAACTCCAGGAGATAGTGAAAGATGAGGAAGCCTGGCTTGCTGCAGTCCATGGGGTTCCAAAGTCAGACAGACATGACTTTGAGACCGAATAACAACAACATTTTCAATATATCTTTTAGATTAAGAACTGAGTGAAAACCTTGTCTCATGCTTTGAAGTAGAATAAGTAAATTATCATCTTTTGAACCAAAATGAAGTTTGTTCTATTTTGTAGCTTTATGTCTAAATTACTGAACCCAGGGCAGGCATTTCTGGTAGGCCTCCACCACACCCAGGATCCCGGTGGGGATATGGGTGTGAGCACAGCCCCAGTGCACCCCAACCCTGGGCTATTCACACTCCTACCTTCACACTCATTGTCCTAGGGGTTGAAATTGATGGTAAAGTCATGGGATACCTGGGCAGAAGGGATTGGTCAGCAGGTCCACCTCCCAGGACCCCACACCCCCAACTTACTGAGATAACCTCTCTAAAGCCATCATAAGAATCTGGCAAGATGGCAGAGTGGAAGGATACATGCTCATCTTCTCATGCAAAAACTCCAAAATTACAACTTGCTGCTGAACAATCATCAACAGGAGAATGTTGGATCCCACCAAAAAAAGATATCCCACATCCAAGTGCAAAGGAGAAGCCCAGCAAGACTGTAGGAGGTGGCAAAATTGCATTTAGAATCAAACCCCATACCTGTCAGAGATGCTTGGAGGGCTCAAACAAAATCTTGTGCACACCAGGACCCAGAAACCCCCACAGAAACTGAGCTAGACTTGTGTTTGAATCTTTTGCAGAGTTATGGGTCAGCAGTGGCCTGTTGCTGGGGCAGGGACTCTGGGGGAAGCTACCTGGGTCACACAGCTTGTAGCTTAAGTCCTCTTAGAGGAGGTTGCCATTAAACCCATAACAGAGCCACCAAGCTGATTACCCACAAACGGCAGGACAATTATACCAAAGAAATTCTCTCATTGTTAAGAAAGTTCTAGGACCCATAAAAGATTTCCCAACCTGGGGACCTGGCAAAGGGACTGAGAAACTCTAGGGAATTTAACTTTGGAGGCAAGTGGGATTTGATTACAGAACTTCCACAGAACTAGGGAAAGAGATACTTGGAGAGCACAAACAAAATCTTGAGTGCACCAGTACCCAGGAGAAAGGAGTAACGACCCCACAAGAGACTGACCCACACTTGCCTGTGAGTGTCCAGGAATCTCCAGTGGAGGCGTGGGTCAGCAGTGGCCTGCTGCAGGGTCATACACACACACACAGAAGTCGCTCAGTCATGTCCGACTCTTTGCGACCCCATGGATTGTAGCCCACCAGGCTCCTCAGTCCATGGGATTTTCCAGGCATGAATACTGGAGTGGGTTGTCGTTTCCTTCTCCAGGTGATCTTCCTGAGCCAGGGATCAAACCCGGGTCTCCCGCATTATAGGCAGAGGTTTTACCGTTTGGGCTACCAGGGAAGTCCATCAAAAACACATAAGAGTAGTAGTAAGTTTCAAAAGGATGTCGGTTGAGATCTTTTATAGATGAAATCTACTTCCTATAAGTCAACTCGCCAATTATATGCACAGCTGGAGACAAGAGGCTGCAAAAAAAGGTCCAACTGGAAAATATCTCGGGTACCCAATTAGATCCAGTTATTCTGCATCTGTGGATTTAAAATGATCATCATCCACGGTGGAATAGATGTGTCCCTAGTTGCTTAGAAAATCCACAGCTAGCTTGATTGAGGCTACGGACATGTGTTGGAGTTGGTTCTTGAGATCCTGAAAGTTCAATCCTTCAAGTCTTGGGCAAGCCTTGGTCAAATTCAGCACCTGGTTCTGGGCTACAGTGAGGTCATTTGCTGGTATGAAGTTATTCCCACTGAAGTTCCCAGCTTCACCCATTCCTGGATTGCTGATAGGTGCTCTCCCTGCTGAAGGCTGGCTGTTCGACTGGCTCAGCATCATGTGTGCATTGACTACTTCCAGAATATGTGTGGTGAACTCGTTCATATCCTCCAGGGGCATGATCTTAAAGGCTACCAGGCTTTTCTTGTTCTGGAAAGATCTCAGATGACCAGCCACTTTCACATATGTTTCTGGAGGGACCACAGTGTTTTCACTGCTGGCATCATCTGTGTCAACCCACTGGCGAACATCCATGGGTGCAGCGGTCATGTCATCTATCTTGTAAACAATATTGGTTGCAGCCTTCTCTGCATTTCTGATAATCCCCACAATAGTGACCTGTGAAATCTCAACATTTCCAGTTCTGAATACTTCATCAACCAGAGTAGCAGAAAGCAGCGGAGATATGGTACAAGGTACAATGTGCTGAGCTTGAGCTCTGGATTTCTTTTCAGCCTGGGAAGCTGTCGGAGATCCAAAGTCCCCAGGGGACTGTGTGTAGCCACTGGCTCCCCCGAAAGAGGAGGTGCTATAGCTTTCAAATCCATCTGGTTTTAAACAACAACAGTATAAACATCTGTGCTGCCCTCCAAGCCTCTGAAAAACCCACCGGACCCCCACCCCAGACTTCGCTCTAACCATTCTCAGAGTCTCCCTAACCGTCCCCCGCCCCATCCCACCACCTGCAATAGTGGAGGTCACCATTATCTTCATTACCTCCACCATAGTTTGGCCTCAGGCCAAACAACAGGGAGGGAACAGAGCCCCAATTATCAACAGATAATTGGATTCAAAATTTACTGAGCATGGCCCCGCCCATCAGACAAGACCCATTTTCCCCCACAGGCAGTCTCTCCCATCAGGAAGCTTCCGTAAGCCTCTTATCCTTCTCCCTCTTAGGGCAGACAGAATGAAAACCACAATCACAGTAAACTAATAAAACTGATCACGTGGACCACAGCCTTGTCTAACTCAGTGAAATTATGAGCCATGCCTTATAGGGCCACCCAAGACCTCTGCCATGGTGGAGAGTTCTAACAAAATGTGGTCCACTGGAGAAGAGAATGGCAAGCCACTTCAGTATTCTTGCCTTGAGAACCCCATGAACAGTATGAAAAGGCAAAAAAAAATATGACACTGAAAGATGAACTCCCCAGGTTGGTAGGTGCCCAATATGCTACCGGAGAAGAGTGGAGAAATAACTCCAGAAAGAATGAAGAGATGGAGTCAAAGCAAAAACAACACCCAGTTGTGGATGCGACTGGTGATGGAAGTAAAGTCAATGCTGTAAAGAACAATATTGTATAGGAACCTGGAATGTTCGGTCCATGAATCAAGGTAAATTAGAACTGTTCAAGCAGGAGATGGTTAAGAGTGAACATCAGCGTTTTAGGAATCAGTGAACTAAAATGAACTTCAATGGGCAAATTTAATTCAGATAACCATTTTATCTAGTACTATGGGCAAGAATCCCTTAGAAGAAGTGGGGTAACCCTAATAATCAACAAGAGTCCAAAAAGCAGTGCTGCTGATATGCTCAGTCGTGGCTGACTCTATGTGACCCCATGGACAGTAGCCCGCCAGGTTCCTCTGTCCATGGAATTTTCCAAGCAAGAATATTGGAGTGGGTTGCCATTTCCTTCTCCATAAATACAGTATTTGGGTGCAATCTCAAACACGACAGAATGATCTCTGTCTGTTTTCAAGGCAAAACATTCACTATCACAGTAATCCAGGTCTATGCCCAAACCAGTAACGCTGAAGAAGCTGAAAATGAACATTTCTATAAAGACCTGCAAGAACTTCTAGAACTAACACCCCAAAAAGATGTGTTTTTTTTTCATCATAGGGGACTGGAATGAAAAAGTAGGAAATGAAGAGACACCTGGAGTAACAGGCAAGTTTGGCCTTAGAGTACAAAAGAAAGCAGGGTAAAGGCAAACAGAGTTTTTTCCAAGAGGATGCACTAGTCATAGCAAACATCCTCTTCCAACAACACAAGAGAAGCCTCTGCACATGGACATGACCAGATGGTCAATATCAAAATCAGATTGATTATATTCTTTGCAGCCAGAGATGGAGAAGCTCTATACAGTCAGCAAAAACAAGACCGGCAGCTGTCTGTGGCTCAGGTCATGAACTCCTTAATGCCAAATTCAGACTTCAGTTGAAGAAAGTAGGGAAATCCACTAGACCATTCAGGTATGACCTAACTCAAATCCCTTACGAGTATACAGTGGAAGTGAGAAATATATTCAAGGGATTAGATGTAGTAGACAGAGTGCCTGAAGAACTATGGACAAAGTTTCCTGAGATTGTATAGGAGGTAGTTATCAAGACCATCCCCCCAAAAAAGAAATGTAAAAATGCAAAATGGTTGTCTTAAGAGGCCTTACAAATAGCTGAGAAAAGAAGAGAAGCTAAAGGCAAAGGAGAAAAGGAAAGGTAAACCCATTGAACACAGAGCTCCAAAGAATAGCAAGGAGAGAGAAAAAAGCCTTCCTCAGTGATCAATGCAAAGAAATGGAGGAAAACAATAGAATGGCAATGACTAGAGATCTCTTCAAGAAAATTAGAGATACCAGGGGAACATTTCATGTAAAGATGAGCACAATAAAGGAAAGAAATGGTATGGACCTAAGAGAAGCAGAAGATTAAGAAGAGGTGGCAAGAATACACAAAATAACTATACAAAAAAACAAACAACAAAACTTTATGTCCCAGATAACCTCAACGGTGTGATCACTCACCTCAAGCCAGACATCCTGGAATGTGAAGTCAAGTGGGCCTTAGGAAGCATCACTATGAACAAAGCCAGTTGAGCTATTTAAAATAATAAAAGATAGTGCTGTTAAAGTGCTGCATTCAATATGCCACCAAATTTGGAAAAAAACTCAGCAGTGGCCATAGGACTGCAAAAGGTCAGTTTTCATTCCAATCTCAAAGAAAGGCAATGCCAAAGAATGTTCAAAGTACCGCACAATTGCACTCATCTCCTCGGTCCATGGGATTTTTCAGGCAAGAGTACTGGAGTGGGTTGCCATTTCCTTCTCCAAGGGACCTTCCTGACCTAGGGATTGAACCCAGGTCTTGGATCTAAGCTGGGTCTCCCTCATTGCAGGCAGATGCTTTACCCTTAAGCCACCAGGGAAGCCCCCACAGGCTAGCAAAGTAATACTCAAAATTCCCCAAGCCAGGCTTCAACAGTGTGTGAACTGTGAACTTCCAAACGTTCCAGCTGGATTTAGAAAAGGTAGAGGAACCAGAGATCAAATCACCAACATCTGCTGGGTCATAGTAAAAGCAAGAGAATTCCAGAGGAATATTTCCTTCTGTTTTATTGATTACACCAAAGCCTTTGACTGTGTGGATCACAAGAAACTTTGGAAAACTCTTAAAGAGATGGGAATACCAGACTACCTTCCCTGCATCCTGAGAAATCTGTATACAGATCAAGCAACAACAGTTAGATCTGGACACGGAACAGGGGACTTTTTCCATATCGTGAAATGAGTACGTCAAGACTGTATATTGTCACCCTGCTTATTTAATTTATTTGCAGAATAAATCATGTGAAATGTCCAGCCGGATGAAACACAAGCTAGAATCAAGATTGCTGGGAGAATATCAATAACCTTAGGTAAGCAGATGATACCATCCTTATGGTAGAAAGTGAAGAGGAACTAAAGATCTTCTTAATGAAAGTGAAAGAAGAGAGTTAAAAATTTGACTTAAAACTCAACATTTTACAAACTAAGTTCATGGCATCTGCTGCCATCACTTCATGGCAAATAGATGGAGAGACAGTGGAAACAGTGAAAGACTTTATTTTTCTGGGCTCCAAAATCACTGCAGATAGTGACTGCAGCCATGAAATTAAAAGATGTTTGCCCCTTGAAACAAAAGCTATGACTAATCTAGACGACATATTAAAAAGAAGAGACATTACTTTGCTGACAAAGGTCCATCTAGTCAAAGCTATGGTTTTTCCAGTAGTCATGTATGGATTGAGTGCTGGACTGTAAAGAAAGCTGAGGGGCAAATAATTGATGCTTTTGAACTGTGGTGTTGAAGAATACTCTTGAGAATCTGTTGGACTGCAAGGAGATCCAACCAGTCAATCCTAAAGGAAATCAGTCTTAAATATTCATTGGAAGGATTGATGCTGATCCTGAAACTGCATTACTTTGGCCACCTAATGTAAATAATTGATTATTGAAAAAGACCCTGATGCTGGGAAAGATTGAAGTCAGGAGGAGAAGGGAATGACAGAGGACGAGATGATTGGATGGCATCACTGACTCGATGGATGTGAGCTTGAGCAAGCTCTGTGAGTGGGTGACGGACAGGGAAACATGCTGTGCTCCAGTCCATGGGGTCACAAAGAGTTGGACACAACTGATTGACTCAACTGAATTGAACTGCTGTTCTTAAGACCAGTTTCCTCATCTCTAATGGAGATTAATGTCTATCATTTAGAGTTATCATGAAAATTAAGTAAGATGAATGTCAAATGATTGGCATATAGAAATTGTACATTTCAATACTAATATCTTTTGTCCTTTTCTCACTCCCATTAATTATTTGTGTGTTTTTAGAAAATTACTCATCTCAGTGTCATGTGAAATAATTAGGGTTTTCCAAAAAGATAATGGGAAATAGGTTCCTCAAAAATTCAGTGTGTCTTTATAATAAACAAAAAGGGGACATGAAAGCTTAAGAAGCTTGCAGAATATTTCTTGTGACCTTTATATATCATAATTATTACACATCTTAAAAGAAAATGGATTAATTTTGTTAAGGATAACTTTTTCAAACATTATTTCACAACAGAACATCTTTTTTTGGTTGTTGTTTTAGAATAACTAATGAGGTCTCAAAGGCATGGGAATTTTCTGCAATATATCATCTGAAACGTTTCCTGTTTTAATTTCTGAAATTCTGTGTCTTTCTTTTTTGTACTAGGGCTGCAATTTTTAAATTACTCTCAATATCATCATCCCAACAGTTTCTACATTTTGGACATGATTCCTTTTAGCTACAATCTTTCCTGCTTCCACAGACATTGTACCCACACCCTACATTGTGTACCCTATTATGCTGTAGTCATCTGTATCTCTGCTTTAAAACAATATCAACTTCTCATTTTAAATATTATACAGATAAAAATACACAGTGAATATGGTTAATCATGTAACTGATATCCAAAAGGTGGGAGGTGGAGGAAGGCAAACTTTTTTTAACCATTCCATAGTGGCATATAAAAGAGTTATAAAGGAAAGAAAGGATTCAAAATTTCAGAAATTAAAACGTTAAATGAGCTAAATTTTTTTCTCAAATTTTCTCATAAATTGTTTTCTCCTTGTACCAGTATTCTAGGGGCATGCAAGTCCTCCAACAATATGTTATATTAAGATCTACTCAATCTGGTAATTAAATTATGCCAAATTTTGCTGTGGCCCATTTTATATTAAAATGCCATCATTAAATACCTTTTTCAATATATACAGAAGAATTTTTCTTGCCAGAATATTGCAGAAAATTAGAAATGAGATTTTTAAAAAGAGATATATACATATAATTTAGAAATAAAAAAATAGTTAAATAGGGTTTTAATCCACAAAACAAGTCTTAAAATCAAATATAAATCTCATCTTTAAAATGTAAATTCTTCTCACCTGGTTTTTAGATATTTTCATGGCTTTACTCCTGGGAGTTTTTATAATCCTTCATTTCCTTGTTGATAAGAATTTCCTTAGCAGTTGAGAAGAATGCCAAATACAGAGAAATAAAACATGATGAGATACTCCTAGTGGTCACTCCATCTTTGTGATCTGAGAAACAGATTTGGATTAGGCAATTGACATATAGAGAGTGCTATATTTAAAATAGGTAACCAAGAAAAACTTACTCTATAACACAAGGAACTCTGCTAAATATTTTATAAAGACCTAAATGGGAAAACTTTGGAAAAGAATAGATACATGCATATGTATAACTGAATTATGTTGCTGTACACCTGAAACAAACACAACATTGTTAATCAACTATAAGATAAAATAAAAATTAAAAGAAGAGAAATGCTAAATTTTATGGAACCAATCCCTTTTGATCTTCTTAAATCTTTCTTCATCAATCATTTCCTTTCTTCTACTTACAATCTTTTGTTTTTTTTTAGAAAAGCCTACTTTTATTCTCTACTTAAGTCATTCTCGGCTCAGAGCTTAAAGCATCTGCCTGCAATGCGGGAGACCTGGGTCTGATCCCTGGGTCAGGAAGATCCCCTGGAGAAGGAAATGGCAACCTACTCCAGTATTCTTGCCTGGAGAATCCCATGGAGGGAAGAGTCTGGTGGGCTACAGTCCATGGGGTGGCAAAGAGTCCGACATGACTGAGCGACTTCACTTTCAGTCATTTTCATGAACCTGCATTTTGTACTGTATTTCTTCCTCTTTTGTTATGGAAAGAATCTAATAATGAGATATAGACATTTTATTTGCAGCTTTTTGCTTAATTCTTAGAAGTATATATAGTAACTAACCACATTATGAAGCAACATTTTGAGGGCTCAGACATGAAGAGAATATGCATAAACAAAGTTTGCTTCATGGACATCCAACCTGGGAAGTCAGACAGTGTCCTGTGCATAGAAGGATTTTGGGCTTAGTTTAATGCTATCACTGCCTTGGAATTTTTAATAATGTTATCTTTGAACTTGTGTTTTGTGAGCAAAGTCTGATGGGACAAACGAGCACACATTTTAGCCGAGAAGAAACACACATTGTGTGTGTGCACTGCCCTGTCTGTTGCCCTATTTGCATATGGTGGTTCCAATGTCCTGCCAAAATGTCAGAATTCTGGTGGGAAGATGCATGAGGGTTCAGCAGGACTCAAAACAAGTACAAAAGAAGAGTGTTAAGTATATAACAGGGTAAGTAGGGAAACACAGACATTGAGAAGCTATACTTTGCATGTGAACAACAAATTTGCTTCAAATGCAGAAAGAAACCAATGCTATTCTAAGAAATGTGCATGACCAATGAACTCTACCATTTTCTTTCATACTCATGATATTTCTCTGTTAACAAATACTTATACTAATATTGATGACAGAGAAGGAAAAAGAAAAAGCAGTACTTTCTTTTCCTTTTAGTCCTTCCTTTTTTGATAGTGTGTCAGTGGTAGAGAATTTGGTTGAATGTGCAATATTCAACCAAGTTGAGTTCATTCTGTGCAGATTTCCATTATTGTGCTAAGAAAGAAATACACTTGTACGTCTAAGCTGAAAATACAAAGTGTGTAATTTTGGTGATTCAGCATATTAGTTAAGTATTTTTTTATGTACATTTACAATTGACATTGCACATATAAGAATAAATGTTAAAACTCATACTATAAATTAAAAATTTTCATTTTCCTTAAAACAGTATTAAATAACAAGTTGGATCTAATGTTAATAATATAAATTTACATTTATATTATCTATGTTGAATTGTAGAAAAATCTAATTTATGTATATAACAGTGATATTATTAATGATAGAATTAATAAAATAGATTTACATATATAATTAAATTATTATATTTATATGTAATTGAAATCCTGGAATGTGAAGTCAAGTGGGCCTTAGAAAGCAAAGCTATGAACAAAGCTAGTGGAGGTGACGGAATTCCATTTGAGCTATTTCAAATCCTGAAAGATTGTGCTGTGAAAGTGCTGCAATCCATATGCCAGGAAATTTGGAAAACTCAGCAGTGGCCACAGGACTGGAAAAGGTCAGTTTTCATTCCAATCCCAAAGAAAGGCAATGCCAAAGAATGCTCAAATTACCGCACAATTGCACTCATCTCACACGCTAGTACATGGTCACTCAGTCGTGTCCGACTCTTTGTGACCCTATGGAATGTAGCCTACCAGGCTCCTCCATCCATGGGATTTTTCAGGAAAGAATACTGGAGTGGGTCGCCATTTCCTTCTCTAGGAGATCTTCCCGACCCAGGGACTGAACCCAGGGCTCATGCATTGTAGGCAGACGCTTTACCCTCTGAGGCACAAGGGAAGTCTCTAATAAAGTAATGCTCACACGCTAGTAAAGTAATGCTCAAAATTCTCCAAGCCAGGCTTCAGCAATACATGAACTGTGAACTTCCAGATGTTCAAGCTGATTTTAGAAAAGGGAGAGGAACCAGAGCTCAAATTGCCAACATCCGCTGGATCATCAAAAAAGCAAGAGAGTTCCAAAAAAACATCTATTTCTGCTTTATTGACTATGCCAAAGCCTTTGACTGTGTGAATCACAATAAACTGTGGAAAATTCTGAAAGAGATGGGAATACCAGACCACCTGACCTGCCTCTTGAGAAATCTATATGCAGGTCAGGAAGCAAGAGTTAGAACTGGACATGGAACAACAGACTGGTTTCAAATAGGAAAAGGAGTACATCAAGGCTGTATATTGTCACCCTGCTTATTTAACTTCTATGCAGAGTACATCATGAGAAACGCTGGACTGGAAGAAGCACAAGATGGAATCAAGATTGCTGGGAGAAATATCAATAACCTCAAATATGCAGATGGCACCAACCTTATGGTAGAAAGTGAAGAGGAACTAAAAAGCCTCTTAATGAAAGTGAAAGAGGAGAGTGAAAAAGTTGGCTTAAAGCTCAACATTCAGAAAACTAAGATCATGGCATCTGGTCCCATCACTTCATGGGAAATAGATGGGCAAACATTGGAAACAGTATCAGACTTTATTTTTTTGGGCTCCCAAATCACTGCAGATGGTGATTGCAGCCATGAAATTAAAAGATGCTTATTCCTTGGAGGGAAGGTTATGACCAACCTACATAGCATATTCAAAAGCAGAGATATTATTTTGCTTATAAAGGTCCGTCTAGTCAAGGCTATGGTTTTTCCAGTGGTCATGTACGCATGTGAGAGTTGGACTGTGAATAAGGTGAGCGCTGAAGAATTGATGCTTTTGAACTGTGGAGTTGGAGAAGACTCTTGAGAGTCCCTTGGACTGCAAGGAGATCCAACCAGTCCATTCTAAAGATCATCCTGGGTGTTCATTGGAAGGACTGATGCTGAAGCTGAAACTCCAATACTTTGGCCACCTAATGCGAAGAGCTGACTCATTGGGAAAGACTCTGTCTGATGCTGGGAGGGACAGGGAGCAGGAGGAGAAGGGGACGACAGAGGATGAAATGGCTGGATGGCATCACTGACTCGATGGATGTGAGTTTGCGTGAACTCTGGGAGTTGGTAATGGACAGGGAGGCCTGGCGTGCTGCGATTTATGGGGTCGCAAAGAATCAGACACAACTGAGCAACTTAATTGAAATGGTTCATCTCTATTTATGCCACCAACTGAATATATAGTAAAGTTAATAGTTTAAATGTGTTTTATTTTATGTATTTCAATTTGTAAGATATTTTAAATTAGTTTTACTTGAAATATGATTATAAATTGAAATAGATAAAACAAGATATATTCAAAGAAGCCTAAGATTTATACATATATATGAAAGATGTATATATTATGTGTATATATACATATGCATATGTGTGTGTATATATGTCTAAATGATATATATAATGCATGATAATATACTATACAATTTTATTCTTCTTTTTTTAAACTTAACAATAAACTCATAATAATATTTGAAGTTATTCTTATTATTTTTGTAGCTTCACAGTACTCCATTCTGTAGATTGACATTTGTTCAACCAGATGGATGTTTGAATTATTTCCAAAATTTGTTACACAGATAGTCTGTAAAAAACAGATTGTGGTCAATTTTTTTATAGTTTTACCAGTTTGTCTTCAGGATAGACTACTAGAATGGGACTGCTCAGTTAAAAGGTAGAAATACATGTAATTGTGCTAAACATTATTAACTCCCCCACCCCCATAGAGACCAGGCAATTTTTGATTCTCACCAGTAGCATATAACATTGCTTGCTAATAGAATATGCCATCAAATTATTAATAAATGCCTTGTCCAAGAAACTAGGCAAAAGACATGAACAGACAATTTACAGAACAGGAAAACTAAAAGGAGAAATGAATATTTAAAGAGGAAATAAAAAAACACACAGAAATGTAGGTTATTACTACAAATCAGTACTCTGTAAAATTCTCATCATAACAAGTATGGCAAAGGTTTGAAGCTATCAGATCAGATCAGATCAGTCGCTCAGTCATGTCCAACTCTCTGCGACCTCATGAATCGCAGCACGCCAGGCCTTCCTGTCCATCACCAACTCCCAGAGTTCACTGAGACTCACGTCCATCGAGTCAGTGATGCCATCCAAAGCTTGTTAAAATATGTGTAGAATATGTTCAATTTACTTGGAGAACTTCTGAACTCATGCAGTCAAGTGACTATGTCTCTAGCAATTGACCCAGTGATTTTATTTCTAGGCATATATTCTTGAGAAACTTTCTTCGATATATACAAGGAGACATGTATAATAACATTTAATGCATCACTGTTTATAATAACAAAGACTTTATTAATAATTAAAATGTTTATCTAATGGAAAATAAATAAGTGTAGGGTTACATGATTAAATATCACATAGCAACATAATCAACGAACTATAATTTTAAAAAGCAATGAATATTATAAAATCTTAATTTTTTGCATAAATGAAAAGTGAATTGCAGAATAATACTTATAACTCATGTGAAGTTTGATAACATGAAAATTACATATACATATTCTATGTATAAAGTACACAGGTTATGTAGTCCAAGTCCATATGTATATGAGAATATATAGAAAGTTTATAATTATACTGCTGAAATCATATAAATATAAGAAGTATTTAAAATACAAAACATATATTAAATACTAAAAGTAGAAAAGCACATAGAGTAAATATATGAAAACAGAATGATTAATGATAAATTTGGGATAGATAGCTTTAGAGAGGAAAGGTGATATTTTCTTTAAAAACTCTAATACAAAATTTAAAGTTTATTCTGGGAGATTGATATATTTGTGTTTGTTATGCATTTCCCTATGCTTTTCTATGTAAGAAACATACAATTGTGGCAAAAAATAATCTACCTGCATGCACACATATAAAATTATATAATTAGTAGGTAGATATCAGGTGTTCAATACCAGACATTCAAGACTTTAATTACAGTGGGGAATTAGAATTTTTAAAATTCAACTTTGAAAAATATCTTTATTTTTTCAACATAGCAAGACCTTGAGTCAACAGAATTCAACTAAAATGGATCCTCTACTGGTCAAAAATTATTTGATATATCTATCTTGAACTTTAGATCAGATCAGATCAGATCAGTTGCTCAGTCATGTCCGACTCTTTGTGACCCGATGAATCGCAGCACACCAGGCCTCCCTGTCCATCACCAACTCCTGGAGTTCACCGAGACTCACGTCCATTGAGTCAGTGATGCCATCCAGCCATCTCGTCCTCTGTCGTCCCCTTCTCCTCTTGCCCCCAATCCCTCCCAGCATCAGAATCTTTTCCAATGAGTCAACTCTTCGCATGAGGTGGCCAAAGTACTGGAGTTTCAGCTTGAGCATCATTCCTTCCAAAGAAATCCCAGGGCTGATCTCCTTCAGAATGGGCTGGTTGGATCTCCTTGCAGTCCAAGGGACTCTCAAGAGTCTTCTCCAACACCACAGTTCAAAAGCATCAATTCTTTAGCGCTCAGCCTTCTTCACAGTCCAACTCTCACATCCATACATGACCACAGGAAAAACCATAGCCTTGACTAGACGAACCTTTGTTGGCAAAGTAATGTCTCTGCTTTTGAATATGCTATCCAGGTTGGTCATAACTTTCCTTCCAAGGAGTAAGCGTCTTTTAATTTCATGGCTGCAGTCACCATCTGCAGTGATTTTGGAGCCCAGAAAAACAAAGTCTGACACTGTTTCCGCTGTTTCCCCATCTATTTCCCATGAAGTGATGGGACCGGATGCCATGATCTTAGTTTTCTGAATGTTGAGCGTTAAGCCAACTTTTTCACTCTCCACTTTCACTTTCATCAAGAGGCTTTTGAGTTCCTCTTCACTTTCTGCCATAAGGGTGGTGTCATCTGCATATCTGAGGTTATTGATATTTCTCCTGGCAATCTTGATTCCAGCTTGTGCTTCTTCCAGTCCAGCATTTCTCATGATGTACTCTGCATGTAAGTTAAATAAGCAGGGTGACAATATACAGCCTTGATGAACTCCTTTTCCTATTTGGAACCAGTCTGTTCCATGTCCAGTTCTAACTGTTGCTTCCTGACCTCCATACAAATTTCTCAAGAGGCAGATCAGGTGGTCTGGTATTCCCATCTCTTTCAGAATTTTCCAGTTTATTGTGATCCACACAGTCAAAGGCTTTGGCATAGTCAATAAAGCAGAAATAGATGCTTTTCTGGAACACTCTTGCTTTTTCCATGATCCATCGGATGTTGGCAATTTGATCACTGATTCCTCTTTCTTTTCTAAAACCAGCTTGAACATCAGGAAGTTCATGGTTTACATATTGCTGAAGCCTGGCTTGGAGAATTTTGAGCATTAATTTTGAACTTTAGAAGGATTCATAAAATACAGGAAAATATGTGTATGAGTATGTGTGTGTAGTGAGTTTCATGAAAATTTTTGTTTTCTGGCCTAGTCCTGGAGTCACTCAGTCAAATTTTATTAATCTTTACATCTGTGTCTCCAAGACGATACAATTTTACAATGAGAATTTAGTTTCAGAATGAGACCCCTCCAGGCATTACCAGATTCTCAATTATCATAGAGATTCAATTATCTTTACTTATGCTTTACTTATTAAAATAGTAAATGAACAGATGCATTTGAGGAAGAAAAGAATTTCTTGACAACATTTTAAAGGATTAGAATTCACTTGTTAAATGTAATTATTAGAAAATGCAATTAACCAGAACAAATTCTGGTTAATCAGGGTGTTACTATAATAGTGTTGAATTCCATTATGTCTAAATTCATTATAATAAAATGTACCTTATAAAATGTAGACTGTGGGTTCTTGGATAAAACTTCTTAGAGTAAAATAAAAATGAAGAACAGTCAGCATAAATTCAAGGTGCTTAATTGTATAATGCAGCAAGATATTCAGAGAAATAGATCGATGGGCATTAGAAGAACTCTGCAAAAATTTGTAAAGGGATCTTAGATTAAGGATTAGAAGAGCCCTTAAAATTTTAGTCAATTTGTTTCGAAATCTTGCTGTGCATAAGACTGATTTTAAGTTGGTTGTTGTTTGTGTACATGGAATACATATTTCCAATGTCTTCATTCCTCTGAGGATTCTGATTCATTTTCATTAGATCAAATTCTATCATCCTTCAATTCAGGGTCCACATTCTTCAGAATGCTCTCTGTGACCCCTGACACTAGCACTGGCTCCCTGGACATTCCAGATTCCAAAAGCTCATCCTCTCATTAAGCATCCTCAGACTTATCCTCTTCCCTCCTATCATAATTTGACAGTTTAGAATATTAGTGTTCTAAGATTTTAGGTACGGTATTACATTTGTTACTGTTGACTTATTTTTACGTGCTAGATATGTACTGAAAACCTACTATGTGATAAGTACGCTTCATGCTATAGTCACTAAATGCTATGGATATGCAAAGATAAATCAGATAAATGAGTTAAAGATAAACCCAAAAGGATAAAGCAGAAAAGTCAAGTATGTCAGTGTTTTTATGCTAGAATCACTGAGTTACACACATTTCATAAGTAAAACTCCTTTATTTTTCCACAGCATTTTTCTTCATCTTTGATCTTTTTGCTTTTAAACAAATTGAAAACTCTTTCACATTCAAATAATCTGAAGCTTTTAAATTACATCATTTCTTACAAGCTATGATGGACATTGCCACTCTTCACTCTTTCTTGTTTTCCTATGCTCGAGCATAGGGGAGAATTACACTCACACCCTTTTGAATTTAGGAATCCCCGTAAAACGTACTTCCTTGATGGCCTAGAATCTGCCTGCCATGTGGGAGACTTGGGTTCAATCCATGGATCAGGAAGATTCCCTGGAAAAGGGAAAGGCTACAGAGGAGTTTGGCAGGCTACAGTCAATGGGATCGCAAAGAGTTAGACATGACTGAGCCACACACAGACCATATAACTTGGGCTGGCCAAGTGTGGGGAGAGAAAAAATTAGCCAAGATGGTATGTTCAGGCTCTCTCACCCCACATCTTGTAAATATTGACTATGTAACAGCTGAGATCATTATAGCACTGCAAATGTACCTCACAAGGTACTCGCTTGGTCACAAGATATTTTGTGTGGCCCAGATATATGAGCTCCACCAAAAAGCAGCTGCATTTTACCGCTGCATCAGGGCTGTGTCCATTGGGTCAGCAATGAGAGGAGAGAATATACAGTGTCTGTTGTTACGGCTGCTGTGTCAGTCAGGAAAGAGGCTGTGTTATGGCTGCTGTGCCAGCCAGGAGAGAATAAATGCATCTGAAGTTCCTAAGGCTCTTTGTTTTTTTTTTTTAATTTAATTTTATTTTTAAACTTTACGTAATTGTATTAGTTTTGCCAAATATCAAAATGAATCCACCACAGGTATACATGTGTTCCCCATCCTGAACCCTCCTCCCTCCTCCCTCCCCATACCATTCCTCTCTCTTAGCTTATGCCTTGCCTACCCTGGGTTCAATGAATAGTGAGATTCAAAAAGACAATTGGTGTCATGAACAGGATGAAGAGCAATACACTAAGATATGGCATGTGCCACCTTCTGATGAAAGCTTTACAAGTTGATGACTGGTTCTCCATCTTGTTTCCCCCTTGCCACAGCAAAGGGCACTTGTGCTGCTTAAATTCCTAAATAAGAATGGTTCAAAACCTCTGATGACCTCTGTTGACCTCTGACAAATAAACCTTTAAGATGGCTTCTCATTGTAGCACAAGATAGCCAGTACTTACTTATATGTAAACTGTTTATTTTTAGTTCTAAACTGTAACTTTATTTCAATTAGGGAAAATCCTCTATAAAATTAACTTTTTTATTTCATGATTTGTACTTTATTTAGTATATATCTGTGCCTGGATACCCAGATGGCTGAGTGGTAAATAATTGCCTGTCAATGCAGGAGATGTAAGTGACATGGGTTTGAATCCCTAGGTTGGGAAGATCCCCTGGAGTAGGAAATAGCAACCCACTCCAGTATCCTTGCCTGCAAATTCCATGGACAGAGAAGCCTGGTTGGATACAGTTCATGGAGTCGCAAAGAGTCTGACATTACTGAGCATGGCACAGGGACGGTATATATCTATGAAACAAAGTCTCATCAATAGCATTAAAAATAGAAACATGTTTTCTAAAGCTTCTCCTTAATCCACTGACAATAAAAGTAAAGAACGTGATATTTGATTTCCATTTTTTCTACAACATGAAAATCATAGAGATTTTGTAGAGAATAAGAAAAAAAAAAAATCCAGATCATTAGAACAGCAAAGGCTAGGTATTCATCTATTCAATTCATTACAAACTTCATGCTGATGCTGCTCCTATTTGCCAGGAACTACAGATGCTATGCTGTTTTCGTAAAACCAAGGAAAATAACTTAAGCTAAAATTCAGGATTATTTAAGAACAAATTGTGAATGTTTAACTGAAATTACAAATTGTTAATTGATAAAACTAAGTTCTAGGTAACAGAAAAGAATTACATTTTGTTAAATACATAGTCTGAATTTCTATTTTTAGAATAAATTAAAACTGATTTGCTTCAGACAAGCCAAATCCTACTGAAGTTATAAGAATAATGTAATTTAATGCATCTTATAATAAAAAAATCAACTGGATATTATCATTTAGATTTAATTTTAGATTTATTGAGATTCCTTGGAATAGTGAATATCTACTAGAGAAGGGAAAATTTAGATTTTCCAATTTGTTTTAATCTCAATTTAGGGCAGAAGTTGCTGCCTTAAAACATTTTAAAATTTTGACAAAATTACCAATGGGTAAAAAATTATATTCGAAGATTTTAAAATATGACTAAAATCATTGTGTGGGATTTCAATAATGTAATATGTATTGGGGCACCTATGAAAAATGTAAGATGTTTCCAAAATTAAAAAAAAAAAAAAGCTTCTATAAGAAAAGGCACATGTTGTTCAAAAGCTTGCCTATTAATCTGAATACATAAATCTGTGATCCCAACATTCTTCACCCTCTTCATGTCTGGGAACTCTGATCTGCCTTTGAAGTCCACTTGAGGGCAAACTTGCTCCTTACCTTACCTTTGTACACCAAACAAAAATCATTACAAATTTGAGTTAGCTCAATTGAAAGAGATGTATCACTTTTTGATAAAGATTAGTTTTTCAATAAGAAGACCAATCACTTTCAGAATCAGATATAGTTCACCCAGTATATAATTCACTTAGCAATATCTATCACCTTTTAATTAAGACTAAATTTATATCCCAGGCTTATATCAAATATTGATACAACATCTATTAAATATGTCAATATTGAATAAAATGAAACATTTGTTAAATTAATATTTCAATGAATGAAAAATTGTATTGCAATAGATTAGCATTTCAATTGCTAATTTTATTTCTCTTAAGAAAGTATGTTGGTTCAAAAGTAGCCTACTTGGGATTTATTTATTTGTTTGCTTAATGATGATGGCAAATAATATGACATTTTATGAACAATTGTAAGAACCTCAATTCTTGATTGCTCTTTCTCTGACAAATAGCAAATCACGATAAATGTGTCTGACATAAAGCAATACAACTTAAAAAAAAAAAGTTAACTGATTTGACATACAGAATACTGGGAAAATAAACTGCTTTTTTTGGTGTCATGAACAAATTAGAATAACATTTTCACGTTTGTTGTGTTCATATTAAGTTCATGGTAATTTTGTTTAACTATACCCTTGCATCTTACCTTCCCATAATAAATGCTCAACAAGTTATATGCTAAATATCCTAAATGCATACAAAATATCACACTAATTAATGAAACGCTTTATCAAAAATTTCATATTACAAGAGTCAAAAGTAGTAGGAAATGCTAAGTGTCTTTTATCTAGATTTAAACTAACCTATGTTAGTTTAAATAGTAAATTCTTAGGCTTTAAACCATTGTCTGTTATTCTTTTTTTTTTTTTTAATTTTTAAATTTTACAATATTGTATTGGTTTTGCCAAATATCGAAATGAATCCGCCACAGGTATACATGTGTTCCACATCCTGAACCCTCCTCCCTCCTCCCTCCCCATACCATCCCTCTGGATCGTCCCAGTGCACCAGCCCTGAGCATCCAGTATCGTGCATCGAACCTGGACTGGCGACTCGTTTCATACATGATAGTATACATGTTTCAATGCCATTCTCCCAAATCTTCCCACCCTCTCCCTCTCCCACAGAGTCCATAAGACTGTTCTATACATCAGTGTCTCTTTTGCTGTCCCGTATACAGGGTTATTGTTACCATCCATTGTCTGTTATTCTTTTCTGTTTTAATATTCAGTACATTTTCTTGCAAAATTTCCTGAGTCTATAGTCTTTCTTGGAACTTTACAATCACTGCAAATTTTAGCTGCTCTGAAAGAGCCACAGTCAAATATCCCACCCCAGCTCTACAAAAACTGAATTCATATGCACCTACATTAGGAGAATCCCAAAGGGAAGTTTCTCACACAGGTAAAAAGAAAACCATTTGTTTTTATAAAAGTCACAAATCCTGTCAAATAGAGCCCAACGAAGCAGACTTCAGATTTGCATTTCTAAATGAGCTGTCCTTTCCTAGACTGACAGCATTAACAAATAAAAACCTTCAATAGCCCATGTTGCCACTGTAGTAATTCCCCAACACAGGAACGAGTTTCATTCCAAAACCATGTTCCTAAGTCCAACTTGTTTGTGAGTTCAACACAGTTAGCCTATGTACCCAGCTAACACAATCAGCCATATAACATTACACTGCAATAGGTTTATAATATACTTTTCACACAAATAATACATAAAATGAAGAAAACATTTTTAGTCTTATAGTACAGTACCTTGAAAAGTACAGTAGTACGGTATAACAGCTGGCACACAGGGGCTGGTATTGAGTGAACAGGCAAGAAAAGTTACTGACTGGAGGATGGAGAGGAGGTGGGAGATGGTAGAGCTAAAGGATCATCAGCAATAGAAGACAGAGGGCAAGCTGCAATTTCACTCAAGCCTGACTTTGATGGAATGCACGTTCACATCTTTGAAAAGCTCACAACTTGAGGTTCATATATAGGGGACTTACTGTAATTGAAATATTTTTCAGATTGTATTTATTTATTTGCTTCAGGTTTACTTGGAGAATACTTGTCATTTCTCATCGACTTCTGAAGTTTTCTATTTCTTTCTGATATATTTACTCCTTTCTCTAACTGGTAGAAAGAGCCCTTTCTGAGCCTTTTTCACTCACATCCACATTTTTATCTCTATCAGGATTCTCCCAAACTTTGGTCCCCTGAAAGTTCCTTCCTAAACCTTGCTTTACTTAGAAATATCTCAGGTCACATATTTCTTTCTGTCTCTCTCTCCTTCTTCCTCAGTGTCTTCCTCTCTTGGTATTTCAACCTACTATTTTTAAAAACAATTTCTGAAGGTATATTTCTATCTTGCCTTCCATGTTCTTTATCTGTACATTTTATACTTTAAGGAAACTTTTTTTCCACTCAGCTTCTTGACTTAATCAACAATTTCACATTTATATTTTTATTAACAGTTTCATCCATACTTTTTTCTCCAACTTTTTCAGATACAGATCATTCTTTTCATGGTCCTATAAGTTAACTAGAATACCCTTGAACTTGCTTGGATTTTAAAAATGCAGAATCATAGATTATACAATCTGTGGTTTATAATTAAAGAATTAATATTTGTGAGTGGTTGGCAAAACTGGCTTCAGTATGTTGTTGTTGCTGGGTTGACACAGTGTGTCTGACTCTTTGTGACCCCATGGACTGCAGAACATCAGGCTTTCCTGTCCTTCACCATCTTCTAGAGTTTGCTCAAATTCATGTCACTATCTCATTAAACATATGAACAAACATGGTTCTATAAACTAAACAATAAGTATTTTGAGTTCTCCATATGTAGAGATTTTAAGCAATAATCAATGGTTTGTTTAAACCAGATTAGGATATTAATGGCTCATAAATAATTACAAGTGAAATCCTAGAATTTTTTATATATGTCCAATACTATATATAATGGATATTAGTTATGCATGTTATAGCATTCCTCTGAAAAATATTCCTCTTTTTCAATTTACAATTCTAGAAAACCTTGCACAGTTCCACCTTCAACTCTGAAATTTATCAACATTAACCTGGATATATACTCCAGAGGTTTCTTACCTTCCATTAATGCAACCATCCCAGAATTTCCTTCTTAGCATCAATATCCATGAACACTGTTAACCCCTTTCATTTTTTCCTATGTCAAAAGAAAATCATAATGAGCAAATTACTCTATATTCTCTAACTTTTCTCTATAATTATTATTTGCAAGGCTTAGCTTTTGAGGAAGAGAAACAGAATATTAAAAAATGCAAGGAAAAGAAGGATCAGCAAGGTCAAATACACCTCAAGGAGAAAATGAAAATAAGAGCTAAGGAAACACTTCTGAATTTGGAAATTGGGAGATACTCACATTAACTTGTAGAATAAGGTCTATAAAGTGATTGAGTGCAAGTCCTAATCTGCTGAGGCAGAGTGGGTGGCAAAAGAATGGAAGAAACAAGGATAGCAGGTTAGAAGGGGGCATAAATCTTCATTTTATTTTATTTGACTTTAATCAGTAAAGAAAATATCATGCTGGGAAATAAAAAGAAAAATAATTACAGAAGAAGACAATGCCAATTATCTGGTAAATACTGTATTAAAATGGAGAATTATCACCCAAGCATAACCAAGAATGCTTTCAGAAAGAGGACTAGAAGCAATTGATTTTATTACAAATCAATTGCTGTCGACTTATAAAAAATAAACAAATCCTGCAAGAGAAATTCACCATTCATTCATTCATATGTTCATTCATTCATCCAGGAAGCATGTATTCATGTATCAAGGGCTCAGTCTTTAAGTCATGTCTGTCTCTTGGCAACTCCATAAACTATAACCTGCCAGGTTACTCTGTCCATAGGATTTCCCAAGCAAGAATACTGGGGTGGGCCATTTTCTTCTTCAGGAAGCTCCCGATTCAGGGATCAAACCCACATCTCCTGCATTGGCAGGTGAATTCTCTACCGCTGAGCCATCAGGGAAGCCCACTGCTATGCACTGGGAAATGACAAATAAGTAGTTTTGTCCTTCAAGTTGGCATATCTATCTATGATGGGAGGCAAACTTATAAGTAATTAGGTGGTAAATGTACTAGATGCTTTAATAAAGTCATAACAAAATATGTTGATGATGAAAGTACCATGTATAGTGAGGAGTTGGAAAGATAAGCACACTTTTGTAACATAGATATATGTCAAGTTAGGGTCTGTAGAATGAATAAACATTTACCAGGCAGTATGTCAGAAAGGATATTCCTGGCCTAGAGACTCATATGAGAAAAAGGCACGGCAGAAATAAGGCAACTTTATCCATTTTGGAACTGCTTTATGAACCTTATTTTAATCACTGTGGAATCCAGGGTAGTTGGTAGAATAGTATCAATTTATACACTTAAAGAGCATCACTTGACTTTTTTCTACTGGTCACTCTCCATTTTCCCACTGTGAAGAGCAAAATCAGTAACATTGTAATTGTTAAGATCAATTGTTAACTGCTTATTATAACTATGATTAACTTTTAGTATATTAATTCATTTGATCTTTGATATAATCTTTTCAAACAATTGTGTAGGCCTTATTTTCTTCAGTTTATAGATGAAAGAACTTCGACTTGAAGAGTTTAAGTAACTTCCTAAGCATTAAGCGACTGACTGACAGAGTGGGATGGGAACCAGAAACTGTCTAGTTAATACAAAATCTTGCATTCATTAGTACAAAATCACTTGTCCCTATTCATCTTAATAGAACAAGAGTTTGATATTAGAAAACTGACTCACTCTGCTTCCAAGGACAATGTCAAGAAAAAAGTAAACCAAATCTAGACGTTGTATGCTCTAAGGAAGTAATTTATCCTTTCTTATGTTTTCTGATTATAAAAGTTATACATACTAGGATACATTCAAATAGTGCAACTTCATGTAAGAATCTATTATTTTGTACATAAATGTGTGTGGAAACATTGTATATATAGGTCCTGATTAGTTCATGAAGAAGGGCTAAAAATGCATGAATTGTCCAAAACTTTCTATCTTAAATTCTTGTGCATATGCAGAGCATAAGATAACTAGAAGTTTTAATTAGAAGATTGCATTTTTCACATTCTTTTAAGAGGATTAAAATCAAAACAAGGTTGTAGTAACATCAAAAAACTTCGGAAGCATTGGAACTTAGCTGAACGTCAGAAAAAGATGATTTAGATCTGCAGCTAGAAGTATCTGCTTAGCATGTTGAAAATGCAGACCATGTCAGGGAAGATGCAAAATGACTAGTAACAATGTATCTCAGAAATCTGGGTTGATGAGAGCAATGAAAGTTCTTAGGAACTTGTTCAGTTTCTTTCCAGTGCAACACCATTAAATTTAATTACAAAGAGAAACTTATTTTGTTATACAAATAATATCCCCACGTAGCCTAATTTAAACTAATTGCCTACACAGTTCCCATTCCAAGGGGAAAATGCAACTAAAATAAGTGCTGACTTATTGAAAATGTCTTTAATTATATTATCACATTGAATTCTGCTTTGATTCTTATTCCAAAGTTACTTTTATTGTCAGAAATGATACTGTAAAGTGTGGCATACCTGCCATTTGTAAAAGTTTACTTACTCCTGCCTGACAAGGCTATGGTTTTTCCAGTGGTCATGTATGTATGTGAGAGTTGGACTGTGAAGAAAGCTGAGCACCGAACAATTGATGCTTTTGAACTATGATGTTGGAGAAGACTCTTGAGAGTCCCTTGGACTTCAAGGACATCCAACCAGTCCATCCTAAAGGAGATCAGTCCTGGGGGTTCATTGGAAAGACTGATGCTAAAGCTGAAACTCCAATACTTTGGCCACCTCATGCGAAGAGTTGACTCATTGGAAAAGATCCTGGTGCTAGGAGGGATTGGGGGCAGAAGGAGAAGGGGATGACAGAGAATGAGATGGCTGGATGGCATTACCGACTCGATGGACATGGGTCTCAGTGAACTCCAGGAGTTGGTGATGGACAGGGAGGCCTGGTGTGCTGCGATTCATGGGGTGGCACAGAGTTGGACACGACTGAGCGACTAAACTGAACTGAACTGACCTATTTTACCAGTCATTTTTCCTTCTAACATAGAAAATACTGTTTTCAGCAAAAGTCCTGAATGTCTACAATGGGACATGAATAACTGTGCTGTTTTTCTTCATCTTTATTTCTTGTCGTCTTACTATTTATTAGAATGAGAATAACTTACCTATGAATCTTGACATGAAAGAATGACCAATGTTGGGGGGGATTTTTGCATACATGCCTGCCTAAAGACCAGACAGTGTCAAATGCACCTTCCATAAAACCCTGTGGTGTAGCAACTTCGGAACAAAGGGCCAGGCTCCTGATTTCTCTCACAGCATGGAAGAAATAAGATTTTTAATTGGATTCAATGATGGCCTCAATGGAGCCATGTCACTAGCTGTTATAGGGAGGTAACTTTTAAACGACATCAGTCAAGTTAGCTGGAGGGCATTGCAACCCATCATTAACCCAAATCTTGATGACTAGCTGGAGGAAGGGCTCTTGAGACACTGATGGCATGAGAAAAAATAAAGCTGTCCACAACTTCAGTTAATATATCAGACAGTCCAAAGATTTCCTTTTCAATTCCCCGTTAACTCTAGGTAGGGGAAAGGTAACACAAGTTTACTCACTCCTGGTCTTGGTCCAAAAAACATAACGTCTTTAGAAAGCTGTTATTTAAAGACTTGTATAGTAACCTAGCATACTTGAGACTTTCCAGGGTTTTTATTTCTCCAATTATGTGATAGACATTTGTAGTAAGGTGGAAAACCTAGCATACTTTAGACTTCAGGATTTTTATTCCTCCAGTTATGTGATAGACATATATAGTAAGGTGGAAATTTTACGAGACTTTGGGAAAGACTCTGATGATGCTTTGTGAAGTGTACTTGGCAATGTGCCACACAAACCTGCTTTTAAACAGTCAGGCAACTTTTTTTTTTTTTTTTTTTTAAGTTTGCTTCATTGAGACACCACAAAGTTTAGAATTGTCTAAGACTGATTCTTATAAACTTCACTTTGTAGTCATCTTTCTGAAAGACCAAAACGTTGTGTGTAATGGAGATGGGGAAATTTCCAATTTAAATCATAATGAGATTTATCAATGCCAGCAAATTTTTGAGTAGCAGAATTATTTGTTGCAGGAGGGTTGTTCTGTGCATTGTGGAATTTTTAGCAGAATTTCTGGCCTCCACCCACTAGATGCCAGTACCATATCCCAGTTATAACAAACTAAAGCAGGTTTCCAGACGTTACCAAATGTCTCCTGAGGGTAACTGTGCCCCTAGTTGAGAACCATGGGGATAGCTATAGATATGTAAAACTAGTTGATTTTCCTCTATCTTCAAACCACAGAGTTATCACATGGGTAAAGGCCAAGTCAATTAGGTCTTCAGCACAAATATCCCTCGCCAGCATTTCCACCCTCTATGCTCTATATGGGGATAAGAGAGTAATTAAATTAAGCAGAGTGAGAAGAATTTCTCCTTGGTGGATTGTGTATAAGGAAATTACTCATGGAAAATGATCATGTGAAAGCAAAAGAATATCATCTAAATAGTATGCCTTCTCTTTAGATTTTATAAGCAATTCACAAAGTTCTCCAGTGATAATACAGATTAATTTGACACTTAATAGGAGCTAGGAGACACCAATTACTCAGAGTTATTTTGGAGCACAGCAGAGTTAAATCACACAGAGGATGTGGTATCTAGATGAATGGGGACATTTCAAGGTTGGTTCTTTTCCACATTCAAAAATGTCACCTAAACCACTTGGGGAGGAGAATAGACTGGAAACACAAAAACGTTTAACTGGCAAAAATTAAACAGCAAAATATAAGCTATGTATTTTTTCAACATATACTAATATTATCTCATTATTTTTATATTTGAGGAGGCAAATGTGAAAGATTCAGAATCTCAGCACAAAAATATCTCAAGTGTTAGGAAATTAAAAGCAAAACAAAAGCCATTATTCTAGTTATACAGTAGTACTGGTGTCAGAACTAGGCTTACTTACCATCTACTCAATTAAGAATTTGTTTGAAACGTGCAGTCATTTAAAGGAGGTTTCAATTTTATTTTTGCAGTGAAAAAATGCACAGAAGACTTTTGCTGTTGTTGTTCAATTGCTTAGTCATGTCTGACTCTTTTTGACCCAAGGGACTGCAACACACCAGGCTCCTCTGTCCTTTACTGTCTCTAGGAGTTTGCTCAAATTCATGTCCATTGAGTTGAAGATGCTATCTAACCATCTCATCCTCTGCAACCCCTTTCTCCTTTTGCCTTCAGTCTTTCCCAGCATCAGGTTCTTTTTCAATGAGTCAGCTTTTCGCATCAGGTGGCCAACTCACTGGAGCTTTATTTTCAGCATCAGTCTTCCAATGATAAACAGGGTCAGATTCCTCTAGGATTGATTAGACTGGGTAATCTAGCAGTCCAAGGGACTGTCAAGAGTCTTCCCCAACACCATAGTTCAAAAACATCAATTCTTCGGTGCTCAGCCTTCTCTATGGTCCAACTCTCACATCCACAGGAGAAGGAAATGGCAACTCCAGCATTCTTGCCTGGAGAATCCCATGGCCAGAGGAGTGGGGCAGGCTACAGTCCATGGGGTCACAAAGAGTCATGACTGAGCAACTTCACTTTCACTGGGCTTCCCTGACTGCTCAATTCATAAAGAATCCATCTGCAATGCAGGAGACCCTGGTTGGATTCCTGGGTCAGGAAGATCCACTGGATGAATGACAGGCTACCCACTCCAGTATTCTTGACCTTCCCTTGTGGTTCAGCTGGTAAAGAATCCACATGCAATGCCAGAGACCTTGGTTCAATTCCTGGGTTGGGAAAATCCCCTGGCGAAGGAAAAGCTACCCACTTCAATATTCTGACCTGGATTCCATGGACTGTACAGTCCATGGGGTTGCAGAGTCAGACACGGCTGAGCAATTTTTATATACACATACACTCCCATCCATACATGACTATTGGAAAAAACCCACGGATTTGATTATATGGAACTTTGTTGGCAAAGTGATGTAACTGCTTTTTAATACACTGACTAGGTTTGTCATAGCTCTCCTTCCAAGGAGCAATTGTCTTTTAATTTCGTGGCTACAGCCACCATCTGCAGTGATTTTAGAGCAAATAAAATCTGTCACTGATTCCACTTTTCCCCTTCTACTTGCCATGAACTAATGGAATCGGATGTCATGATCTTATTTTTTAGTTTTAGTTTCTTAGAGTTAAGCCAGTTTTTTCCACTCTCCTCTTCCACCCTTATCAAGAGGCTCTTTAGTTCCTCTTCACTTTCTGCCATTAGAGCAGTATCATCTCCATATATGAGGTGGTTCATATTTCTCATGGTGTTCTTGATTTCAGCTTGTGATTCATCCAGCCCAGCATTCTGCATGATGTACTCTGCATATAAGTTAAATAAGCAGGGTGACAATATGCAGCCTTGGCCTACTCCTTTCCCAATTTTGAACTAATCAGGTGTACCATGTCAGGTTCTAACTGTTGCTTCTTAACCCATATACAGGTTTCTCAAGAAACAGGTAAGGTGTTCCGGTACTCCCATCTCTTTAAGAGTTTTCCACAGTTTGTTGTGATCTACACAGTCAAAGGCTTTATTATTTTTTTTTAAAGGCTTTAGCATAATCAATGAAGCAGAGCTAGATGCTTTCCCGGAATTCCCTTGCTTTCTCTATAAGCCAATGAATGCTGGCAATTTGATCTCTGGCTCCTCTGCCTTTTCTAAACCCAGCTTAAACATCTGCAAATTTTTGGTTCACATACTGCTGATGCATAGCTTGAAAAATTTTGAGCATTACCATACTAGCATGTGAAATGAGTACAACTCTATGGCATGGATCACCTGAAATTCCTTCTAGCTTTGAATTAATATATTATGTTGTCGATTCTTTAATGAGGCAGTTGGCTTTCTGCTCTGTATTTTAAATTCTCCTATTCACTATGATGATTATTTATAAGTAATTTCACAATTCTTATCATCATTGTCCAAAGATAAAAAGGTCAATAGTTTCTTTTGAAAGCCAACTTTTACATTTCTCCTCTTTTTCTCAGCATTTGTCAGCAAATATATGAAAACACCTTGCAGGGAAATAAATGTAAAA
Organism: Bos indicus x Bos taurus; assembly: GCF_003369695.1. Lineage (NCBI taxonomy): Eukaryota > Metazoa > Chordata > Mammalia > Artiodactyla > Bovidae > Bos > Bos indicus x Bos taurus. The sequence goes on along the minus strand of NC_040078.1, from coordinate 65,160,069 downwards.
TATAATACACTGATTTTTGCTTTAAAAAAGTTTACAATTTGCTTCAAAAATGAAGCAAGGATAAAACTGTCCTTCTGCTAAATTCCATTTATAAATAATTGTCATTTTGTTATTGAGGTTATTTACTTTTGTTTCTTTGGCCACAAGAATTAAGATTTTTATTCAATGATTTTCCATAAGAAAACTCATGCCCACTTTTTTTTTTTTTTTTCATGCCCACTTTTGAGTGCCTGAGATCCTTGGTGATCAAGGCCTGATCCCACTGTGTTCCTAAGCCTGAGACACAGATGACAAGTTATTTTTGACTCACAGCAGTTTTGTTATGGATTTGATCTAATAAAAAATGACCATGGGTATGACAGAAATTCTTTGGATTATTATACTTCTAAATTTTAATTTTGTAGATAATTTGGCAGGAGACTATGGTCATGCAGTGTTAAATATTGCTCAATTTTGATAATGACTATCACCGTGGCTTTTGGGCAGTATGAAACAAAAAGTTCCAATACAGGGAATAAGCTTTACTGAAAATTAAAAAAAAAAAAAAAAAAGGTTACGTTCACAAATTTACTGATCTCTCTGCAGAATTATGTGATATTCATTGTTACTCCACAGAGCCAAAGAAGCACAGAAAGTAGTGGAGCCATGTTTCTTCCAGTGTATTTGCTTTCTGACCCAGACTCCTCTTCTATAAATTGGTGGTAAAATATACACCTTAAAGAATTTTATAATACACCATATTAAAATAGCTTAGCCAAGTGCTTGGCACATAGCATTCCTAACTAAGTGACAGGACAATTATGAAGAATGTGTATTTAACTTAGCTTTCCTCTGCTATCCTTATTTCTAGCTACAATAGAGAAAGAACATATTTCATATGGTAATTTCCATGATAGAGACCAGAGCTGACAATCATGCCTTGAGAAGTTTTTTGCAATATTTTCTTATTACGTCCTTGCCTCAACACCTCTTTCCTCTACAGTTTGTTTTAAACCCAGCAGGCAAAAATTTCCTTTTTTAACACAAATTAGATGATGTCACTCCTCTACTGAGAACGTCTGAATTTGTTCCCCTGTCTCACTTGGAAGAAAAGTTGAAGACTCTACGGTACCTACAAGTCTACTGCTACACCTCTTGGCCCCAATTATTAATACTTCTTTGACCTCTCATCTTACTTCCTTTTTCCCTGCCTCTGTATAGGTCATAGCTCTCTGGAGAAATAACAATGGGATTGGCATATGATTATGCTGCTGCTGCTGCTGCTGCTAGGTCGCTTCAGTTGTGTCCGACTCTGCGCGACCCCATAGACAGCAGCCCATTAGGCTCCCCCATCCCTGGGATTCTCCAGGCAAGAATACTGGAGTGGGTTGCCATTTTCTTCTCCAATGCATGAAAGTGAAAAGTGAAAGTGAAGTCGCTCAGTTGTATATGACTCGTAGAGACCCCATGAACTGTATGTAGCCTGCCAGGCTCCTCCATCCATGGGATTTTCCAGCAAGAGTACTGGAGTGGGTTGATTATGATTAGGACTTGGCTAATGCAGTTATGGAGATGAAGTGCCATGAGCTAATGTTCATGGAAGCTGGTAGTCTGAATCTGAAAACCTGAGAATCAGGGGTGCTGATGATGTAAAAACCGGTTCAAAGGCAGAAGATGAGACAATATGTCCCAGTTCCAGTGGTGAGGCAGGAAAATAAAGACTAATTCCTCCTTCCTCTACCTTTTGTTTTATTCAGACCCTCAATGGATTAGATGATGCCCAATCACATTGAGGAGGGCAATCAATTTAGCAAGTTCACCAATTCAGATGCATTTGGGAAACACTCTCAGAGATGCATTCAGAAACAATATTTCATCTGGCACCCTGTGTCCCACTCATAACTGACACATATGTTAACCATCATACTCTGCCTCATCTCAGTGGCCTACTTGTGGTTCTCTAACTTTTCAAACAGAGAAGGCAATGGCACCCCACTCCAGTACTCTTGCCTGGAAAATCCCATGGACAGAGGAGCCTGGTAGGCTGTAGTCCCTGGCGTTGCTAGGAGTTGGACACGACTGAGTGACTTCACTTTCACTTTTCACTTTCACTTTTCACTTTCATGCATCGGAGAAGGAAATGGAATCCACTTCAGTGTTCTTGCCTGGAGAATCCCAGGGACGGTGAGCCTAGTGGGCTGCCATCTATTGGGTCGCACAGAGTCCGACACGACTGAAGCGACTTAGCAGCAGCAGCAGCAGTAGCAACTTGCCAAACATCTCTCATACTCACACCTTAAAGTCTTGGCAGTTACTGGCTTTAGTTTGAATTCTGATGGCTTATTATCTCCTCACCTACTAATTTTGCTTAAATGACACTTTCTTAATGATGCCAACAATCAGTATCTTATTTACAATTATAACCCAAGCACTAATCCTTATTCACTGGCCTTCATAATAATCCAGTTAAACACATTATTCTATTTTTTTCCCATAAAACATGTATTCTAACCTTTATTACCTCTATCATACCATATAGTTTTATTTATTGTATGTATTCTGGGGTTTTTAATTGACTAATTCTCCTTTTGAGGAGAAGGGGATGACAGACTATGAGATGGTTGGATGGCATCACTAACTCAATGGGCATGAGTTTGAGTAAACTCCGGGAGTTGGTGATGAACAGGGAGGCCTGGCATGCTGCAGTCCATGGGGTCACAAAGAGTCATACATGACTGAGTGACTGAACTGAACTGAACTGAACTGAACTCTCCTTTGGGCTCAGGTCAAAACCAGGAACTTTAAAATCATATGGAATAGGATTAAGAATTAAGGTAACAGGTGGTTTTTCTCAAGGAAAGACATATTTTCTGAATAAAATTATAATGCCTTAATGAAATCACAAAGGGCTCCCTAGCACCTTCTGCCATGTGAGGACACAGTGAAAAGATGTCTATCTTTGAGGAAATAGGCCCTCTTTGACACCAAATCTGCCAATGTCTTGATGTTGGACTTCCTAGTATCCAGTACTATGAGAAAGAAATTTCTATTGTTTAAAAATCCCTGGTGGTGGTGGTGGTTTAGTTGCTAAATCGTCTCTGCCTCTTGCAATCCCATGGATTGTGACCACCAGGCTCCTCTGTCCATGGGATTCTCCAGGCAAGAATCCTGGAGTGGGTTGTCATTTCCTTCTGCAGGAGATCTTCCTGACCCAGGAATCAAACCCAGGTCTCCTGCATTGCAGGCAGATGAGGGAAGCCCAATCTGTGGTATTTTTGTTGTAACAGCCCAAACAGACTAAGGAAAAAAAAAAGTGTTTTAAGAAGAAAACTTACAATTATTCTTCAGCATAGTGATTTGTTATGTTTTTAGAGAATGGTGCTTATAGCATCCCTGACTATACATGCTCCTTAAAGGCTGGTGCTATGTCTCATTCATTTTCTATATTCAGAGAATCTATCCATCAATTTGCATATAATAGTCCTATTAAATTAATAGATAAAATGGACAAATAAATGTTCACTAGGTCCTTAAAGGCTACAGAACCACTTCTTACCACATTCCTGCCTTTGAAGTTCATGTTCTGCTGCTGCTGCTGCTAAGTTGCTTCAGTCGTGTCCGACTCTGTGCGACCCCAGAGACGGCAGCCCATAAGGCTCCCCCGTCCCTGGGATTCTCAAGGCAAGAACACTGGAGTGGGTTGCCATTTCCTTCTCCAATGCATGAAAGTGAAAAGTGAAAGTGAAGCCACTCAGTCGTGTCTGACTCTTAGCGACCCCATGGACTGTATCCTACCAGGCTCCTCGGTCCATGGGATTTTCCAGGCCAGAGTACTGGAGTGGGGTGTCATTGCCTTCTCCGAGTTCATGTTCTATTGGAGTACTAAGAATATTAATGAATATACATACATACACACATGCAGATTCACAAAAGATAAATAATGGTTTCTGTGTTGCTATAAAGAGTTTTTTATGCATGTAGCTAAACAGCTAAATGTGAGCTCATGTAACACTGAAGCAATTCTTCCAAATCCAAGAAGAGTGAGCCTAGCATAATAACCAGCTTTGACACTCTTACAATAAGATTAAATCATTGTCAAGGAGAGATAATGGACACAGCATGGAGCTACAAAATTTTTGCCAAATTAACTGGACACAATCCAACAAGCTGATCAAACAATACTGCCAAGGAAATCAGTGAAACTTTCTGGCAGGCACACATCAAACCACTGATTAATTACAGCCACTTAAAAGATCAAGACCTTAGCCCTGAGTATAGTGACCCCAAATCTGAAAATTGTGTTAACCATTAACATCAAGTGTTTTTTTCCTTAAAGATCTCAGGCATTAGTCTATGACACTCAAGTGTTATCAGAAGCCATAGATTATCTCTATTTTCATGTCAATATGGATTCTTTCTCTGAAAGAAAAAAAAAGTGCATCTGACAGTGTTAGTATTATTAACAGGAAATCAGTTATCAGATTCCACTAACATTTCTTTACTCTCATTAAACTATGTCTTAGCTGACCTATACATTCTACCTGTCATAAAAGGTCAAATATCAAAGAATAACTGCATGTATGTGACTCAATAGAAAGGTTCCTAAATTATGGAGTGGGAGATTGTTTACTTCAAAGATTATACCCAGCAAAGGACTGAGGTAGATGTGATTAACTTTCAAGAGCCCAGGAGTCCTAATACCAATTATACAGATTGCATGTGACTGAGCAAGTGTTGGAGCCATAGTCTGTATCATGATGATGAAATCCACTAGTTCTCAAAACAGCCCATGTGAAATATCTATTGTCTTAATGGCCAATTTGGTTTGTTGTGTAGAATCTGATCATCTGTATTATTTGAAATGAACAGAAAGACAGAAAGCCAAAAATTGCCTATTTGTTAGGCAAACCTCTCACAACACAGCAAAAGGAAGCTATGTATAATCCAGAAAGTGTTTGGAAATCTTTTGTTGGTTTAGGAATGTCATGAAATATGAATAATGGCAAAATAACTTTTAAAAACTGCTGTCAGGTTGCACTCCATAGACCTGTAAATGTTGTAGTTGCTCAGACTTGAGACCAAGGAAAGAACCTAGAGACATCAATCTTTTCTTGATGGGGATCCTATATGCCTGAAACAAAAGGTCTTGGAATAACACCCCACTTTGTGTAGAAGATGGTAGGCAGCAACATGACAGGCATCTTCCACTCAGGGGAGGAGGTTACCATTTATAGAGGGAATTGATATCAGTTTGGCTTATCAGTGACCAGGGAAACCAGCCACTGGGGCACATCCTTCACAGCTCCTCAGATTAACAACTATCAAGAAAGCAGCTTTTTCCCTTTAACAAACTAGCACATGAAGCTGTTCTAGCCTAAGGTTTAGAACAATTACTAGCTGGGGCAAGGGGCAAATCTGTTCATATGAGTAGGATATGCATGAAGCAGGGACTGGTCAAGCAGGGGATTTACAGAGCAAGAGAACAGCCATCTTGAGTGGCCTGACCATACAATAACTTTTTCAGTTTTGTATTCTGCTCTAATAATAATCTTTAATCTTATCTCAAGTTTCTCAAACATTACTTGGAAATGATTCTCTTCCCCTTCCCATTCCCAATCCACAGCCCACTGCGATCAAGCTTTCACTTGCATCTTTCCATGGAGGTCTTCAGCCTAAGGTCACCCACAATTTCCTAAATGTCAAATCTAATGGTCTTCTTTCAGCTTTTCTAATACTTATTTTTAGAGTTTTTAGACTATTGGTCATTTTCTCTGGCTTGAAACAACAACTTCTCTTGAGTTTCATGGTACCTTGCTTTTCCATTTAGAATGGTTCCTTCCTTATATCTTTCTCTTTGTTGTTTTTGCTGTTAAGTTATGTCCGACTCTTTTTAGACACCATGGACCTGTAGCCTACCAGGTGCCTCTTCCCAGGGTATTCTCCAGGAAAGAACATGGAGTGGGTTCCCATGTCTTTCTCCAGGGGGGCTCCCCAACCTGGGGATTGAACCCACATCCCTGCATTGGGAGGTGGATTCTTTATCACTGAACCACCATATCTTTCTCTAGCTCCTCTTTATCTACCATGCATCTACCACGCTCCTCTTTATCTACCATTTTTTAGTGTTCCCAGGTTCCATTCCTCTTCATTCAATCTCCATTATTCTTATCACTTCAATACCTATGATACAAAACTTTGATGACTTTCTGGTATATATCATTAATCATTCTCTTGAATTCAGGGCTTTTTCAATTTGTCCACTTGATACTACACATATAATTAAATTCAGTTGTTCAAAAACAGTTAATCCCACATGAATAAGTTTCCTATACTGTACTACATTAAAAATCCAAGAAATACTTTAGCCACTCAATGCAAAGAGCTGACTCATTGGAAACAACCTTGATGCTGGGAAAGACTGAGGGCAGGAGGTGAAGGGGGAAACAGAGGATGAGATGGTTGGATGGTATCACCAACTCAGTGGACATTAGTTGGAGCAAACTCTGGGAGATAGTGAAGGACAAGAAAGCCTTGTGTGCTGCAGTCCATGGGGTCGCAACAAGTGGGACATGATTTAGCTACCAAATAACAGCAATATTAAAAAAGTGCTACTCACCCAAGTACATAAGCCCCAAATTTAGGTTTTTCACTTTTAATTTCTGTGCTTATTTGCTTGGTTTGTGGTACTATTAAGTAATGAAGGGTTTCCCTTGTGGCTCAGCTGGTAAAGAATCCACCTGCAATGAGGGAGACCTTGGTTTGATCCCTGGATTGGGAAGATCTCCTGGAGAAGGGAAAGGCTACCCACTTCAGAATTCTGGCCTGGAGAATTCCATGGACTGTATAGTCTATGGGGTCGCAAAGAGTTGGACACGACTGAGTGACTTTCATTTTCACTTTCAGACATAGATCTAATCTATCCACTTATAAGCACATTTTTCACACTTTTTCCCTTTAATTCAGACACTTTTTACTTCCTTCATTACTTAAAGTGAAAGTGAAAGTCACTTGATTGTGTCCGACTCTTTGCAACCCCATGGACTATACAGTCCAAGGAGTTCTCCAGGCTAGAATCCTGGAGTGGGTAGCCTTTCCCTTCTCCAGAGGATCTTCCCAACCCAGGGATCTAACCCAGGTCTCCCACATTGCAGGTGGATTCTTTACCAGCTGAGCTACAAGGGAAGCCTAAGAATACTAGAGTGGGTAGCCTATCCAAGAATCAAACCTGTATCTCCTGCATTAAAGGTGGATTCTTTATCAACTGAGCTATCAAGAAGCTCCCTATATATGTCTAGCATCTATCCTGGAGTCTGGGAAAAAATAAGAATAAGTTTTTCAGTGAAAAACTATTGAAGTCAGAATATGTAATATTTGAAAATATCAACAGTTCTTTATGTTTATAAGAGATCCAGGTATAACAGCAACTGAAAACAATGCCTTCAACTTTATATAATGGACTTATATGTTCCTTCAGTCATAACATAGAGACCTGATGGGAGTGTTCTCAGGGAACTTAAAGCCTAATTAGGCAGGGAGAAAGAAAAATACATCTCTTTTTATAAACTAAGAAATTATGAAATGCTACTACAGAAAAATTAAAGTGGACAACATTTTTTGGTTTGATAATTAGGGTAACACTCTTATAGGAAATAATATTTAGACTAACCATGACCTGATAGAAAATTTAAAAATCAATAGGAGGAAAAGCATGGCATGCAGAAGGCAAAGGAAGTGTAAAATTTCTAGGGGAAAGAAACTTGATGCATTCAATAAATGAAAATGGACCATAGGGGCTTTATCATTATTAGCAAAGAAATGGATTCCTCATCCCTGAGTGCATGTTCAGTTACGTCCAACTCTTTATGATCCCATGGGCTGTAGCCCTTCAGGCTCCTCTGTCCATGGAATTTTCAGGTAACAATACTGGAATGGGTTTCCATTTCCTACTTCAAGGGATATTCTTGACCCAGGGATTGAACCCGTGTCTCTTGCCTCTCCTGCATGGGCAGGCAGATTCTTTACCACTTGAAAGTCCCCCAAAAAGAGAATAATTGCCAATAATTAGTAAGAATGATCAATGGATATGGATTTGCTAATAAAGTAAAATATATTTTAGGCCAGAGTTTTAAATTACAGCTAATTGTGAGAAAAAAAACCTAAAACATAAGAACACACCTATTTTTCGTTTTAACAATTTTAAACACATATCAGGCAATATTATCCAAAGGAAATCTGCTATTGTATATCAATGAATCAAGGACAAAAAACCAGAAAAGTAAAAAAACCCAAACTTATCAGCAATCAATAATAATTTTTAAATTTAATTTAAGAATCTACCTGTAAGCTGAAGGATCAGCTGATCAGCTCTTGTTATCTCCCTTGGATTCCCTTTACAACTGGGAGTTGACGGATCTCCACTTGACATAGCTGTTACAACTTGGCTTCACTCTAAAATTCTCTCATCTCCCTTCTGTACTCATCCTTTCAAGTTCAATTATGCAAATCTTTTTCAAACTTCAGCTTGCATTATGTCTGCTAAGATCTCATTGGCCAAATCATATCCCATAGACTAAGGAGTGTACTGTTACCACATTGGGAGGACAGTGTGTAGATGATGATGTGGATATGTGATCCAATTATGAGGGAAAGAGCAAGAATTTAAGTGATAGTCCAGTCTACCACAAAATATATATTAATGTCTAACAAAATGGACTTTATGAAGAAGGCTTTAGTAGACATAATACTACTAATTCATAACATGTTAAGTTTACAGGGAAAGTAGTTTGAAATTAAAATAATCTTCCCAAATAATATACATGTTTATAATTATAAAAATAACTGCAATTGATATAGACAGAAAAATAAATATACAGGTTTATTTTAATGTGTCTGTTTCAGCAATTAAGATTAATTGAAGGGAAATATCAGAAAGGACTAGATTAACACTGTCTAAAAGAAAAAAAATAAAAACTACACATTATTTTAAAATTTCTAGTAGCCACATTAAATGACCTAATAATAAATAGATAAATTAAATTTAATAATATATTTTATTTAACCCAATATATCCAATATGTTATCATTTCAACAAGTAATCAATATAAAATGTGTCATTTTTGGTTTTAAATTGTTGCATATAGTGTATTTATGCATTTTTATGGGAGTGGAGGAATAACTAGACAGTGAAGTGGGAGGGCAAAAAATTAAGAGATCACCAAGTTGTCTAGTTATTAGTGCACTGAGAAAAGGAAAATATGTTGATGTTATAGAACTGTACATGGGACTGTTCATATTAACATAAATTGAAATTAAATAAAATGAAAAATACAGTTTCTTGGCTTAATAGCCACACATGGCTTGGATTTTGGCTACTGTGTTGATCAATATTTGTTATAGGACACTTCCAACCTTTCTAACACAGGGAGTCCTGTTGGGCAGTGCTATTGCAGAAAATGACTGGGGGAATGAGGGACCTCTTTAAAATGGGAAGCTAGAGAAGTCTCCTCTGAGAGAGAGGTATTTAGGCATGACCCAAAGGACAAGAAAAACCAGTTCTGCAAAGATGAGGTGCAAGACATGGGGCAGAGAGAGCAAAATGCATACAGCCCTTTGGTGGAAGCTGTCGTGTTCTGAGCTGCACCCCACAGGCCAACAAGCAGGTGCTTGCCCAACTTCAAGACCAAAGAAATAGTCCAGAATCAGTGAGAGAGACATCAATGGTTTATTGGATAAGGAGGGCAGGCAGAACATGGTGTCAGTCTCCATTCTGTTTTCATATTCCAATAAGATGAAAAATTGTGACAGATTCTGGCGGCAGTGATAAATGCATAAAGGACACTGGCATATCCTCTTTATTCTGTTATACTTGGAGTGTATGAGAATAAATTCCACCCAAGAAGGCAGCAAGAGATGTAATTTGTCCTAAGAGAATAGCCAAGTTACAGCCAGGATAGAAGATGGAGAAAACTTTTGGATAGAGATTTAGAATATGATGGAAACTGTCAATCACTAAGTAACAGCTGAAAAAGGCCAAATGGAAGAGAAATCCCAGAGAGAGGCAGAGTACAGAAAGAGAGATGAGTGGGGGAATTTGTTAAGAAAGAAGATGTGACAAGGAAGGCTTGACCTATGTGCATTTATCCATGTTTCTCTCTGTTTCTTATTCTCTCTGCCTTTCCTACTTAGAATCTTCATTATAATCTAAAGACATCCCAATTATTCCTATAGCACAGTGATTGCTGTTATTTCTATTTATATTTCCCTTTTGATCTCTAACAGAGAGTAAGCTCATTAAGAACAGAGACTGGATATTTATTAGTTTCTATTTTCCCAACTCTTACAGAGTATCTGAGGCTTAATAAGTGTTTAATGCCTGATTTAGAAATGAATTACGCCTTGACTATGCCCATTTGTGTATAGGATTGGATCTATAGCTCCAAGAGTTGAAAGTAAAACCCGAGAGCATTATTTCAATTTCTTTCTCTATAAAGTGGAAGGGTTTGTCCAGAATGACCTCTATGGTTTTCTGAAGCTGGAGATTTCACGACTTCTAAATGACAAATCCTTTCATTTGTCCAAATGTTTCACCAGTGGTTTCATTTCCACTTTCTCTGCAAAGATACCTAAGCTAGCTGTGAGAATTTTTGACAATGACCTCTATTTTGGGAGCCTTCCATGTCAAGTATCTTATCACTTACTTCTCTTTTAAACATTCTGAAATACAGAGTTAACCTTTATATCAACTACCTCGAAGAAGGAAAAAAATAAAAGACTATGAGCCATCTTGCTCTAAATACCAAGTAGATGCTGTGTTTCCTAAAACCCAATCCTTTATTAAATAATAGATTTTAAGTTACTCTGTCAGCAAAATGGAATTATTGATTAGTGGACATTGGAATAAAAGGAGTTTCAAGTATGTGGAATAATGAGCCAAAGGAAATAAAATTCAACTCATGTTCATATCTTCTAATTGACTACTGTTCAGAGGGAATCAATACCCTCAACACAAGGATCGATAAGAGCAAGACTTTTTTGTATATCACCCAGGACAGCCTTCAGTAGGTTAAAAGAGTTTTTTTAACACTTGAACTTCCCACCTTTGTCTTTTAATTTGCTCCGAGGTACACTATTTGAAATTACAATAATAATTGTACAGAACAGTAGCTAAATGGCATATAGTAAAACAAGGATTCTTAAAGTTCTGTCTGGGACCATTGGGGTATGTAGATTGTTCTAGTCCAGAAAGTTGAAAGCTTATAGAATGAAATGTTTCCTATATTGAAAGTCTTTTGTTTTCACATATTAATTTATAGTACATTAAGTATATAGTACACAAACAATGTGGTCACAAATAATTTTCTTTTCCATCCCAAGTCTCAGAATTCTGCCATATTCTGATTTATAATTTTGTTGCACCCAATAGACATTTTACACAATTGGTTTTCACTTTGCATTTGTAATTTCTAGGTATGACTATGGGAATAAGGAATTGGGATATAAAGGCTTAAACAGAAATGTTTTTATTTGCCATTTAGTCAATAAGCACTTAACGTGATTTGCTAGCCTGTAGAGAAGAAACAGATATATCAAATATAGGATATATCAAAGGAATCAATTATATCGATACTTTTAAAAGAACAAAACTGATTTAAAACTGCTTTGATCACAATGAAAATTAATATAGCATGACCAGAGTAAATAAATATGAAAGAGAATAGAGTGAAACATTATTTTCATACATGTAGGAAAGAAATCTTCCTTGAGGAAGTCTGAAACATGATATTTAAGAAGGGATAAGACATGACATGGCATAACTCCAACCCCAATCCAAGGGCAAGTTTTCAATCACCAAGGGGAAGTTGGAACAAGCAAATAGGTCATGATAGAGATTATACAAAGTGTAAAAGCTAAAAGCTATAAATTCAGTTACTTCTTTTTGAATCTTATAATAAGAGGTCTTTGGTAGGCTCTGCTTAAATTTCACAAGAGGTCTTTGGGAGGCTCTGCTTAAATTTCAGTCATCATTTAAGTGAACTATCTTCATTAAACCTTTATTTATTGAGTGTGTTAGTATTCTAGGGTTGCTGTAACATATTAACATAAACTCAGTGACTTTATACATCAGAAATTCAATTTTTTCACAGTGTTAGAGGCCAGAAGTCTGAAAACAAGGTGTTGCAGGGCCACGCTGCCTCCAAAGGGTTTAAGGATGTATTTGTTCCTTGCCTCCTTTAGCTCCCAATGGCTCCAGCGGTTCTTTGGCTTGTGGTCACATCACTATCTCTGCCTTGATGGTCGAGTTCCATCTCCTTTTCTGTCTGTCTCATATAAGAATACGTCTGATTGCATATAGTACCCATCTGGGAAACCCGTGCTCTCCCTCTCAAGAGCCTAATTTAACCGTATATTTTGCTATACAAGGTAATACTCCAGGTACAGAGATGAGGATTTTGACATTATTTTTTTTTAGTTTGAGGGATATCACTTAGCCCACAGTAATTGGCATATCAAATTCTGTCTTTAATATAATCCAATTTAAAGGTTTTTTTTTTTTTATGAGAAGAAGAATAATGAGATATAATGAGATCAAAAGAGTAAATAACTTGCTATGTACTATACTTCTTCAACTGAATTCTTAGACTGGTGATAGATTTAATATTTCCATTTGTTAGTCTCTAGTGTGGTTGCTCTATCTTCGGTCCTGTATTCAGAATATTAAAAACAAAAATAGCTTGTGATCTATTTTTCAGGAAGGCTAGGATTTATCCCAGAAATTGCTTTATCCTTGAACTTATAAAATTCACTTCTGTCAGAAAAAAAAAAAAAAAAATGGAAGGACGAATAGGCAGCTCATGTGAAAATGATGACTTCATGTCACGTCTCCGTTTTCTTTTGGAGAGGATTTGCAAGCCACCGCTTTGCCCTAGGGAGAAATGTTGCCATTTTCACAGCAAAGTGTTTTGTTTTTTTGTTTTTTTGTACAGCAAAATGACAGTTTTCTTCAACAGTAAAACTGAATTAACTTCTGAAGAAAAATGCAGTAAAAATGTCAAACTCATAAAATATATCACGTTTTGAACATCTGCACATGTTTTTGACTGACCTGACCAAGAAAGAATATGTCCTCAAGGTACTAGTGAATCAGGGACTTGGTAGTTGAAGGACAGGTGGGGGAGAGCAGGGGAAAAATGAGGAGAAGAAGGGGGAGGGGATGAGAGGGGGAAAGTATATTTAGTTTACAGACATGGAGCTCAGATATGGAGCTGTTTGGGGATGATAGCAATGATTTTACTTCTTATTTGTGCAATGCCATATTAAATAGTCTAAAAGATCTATGCAAGTCTGGAGTCAGGGAAATATAGGTCTAAACTAGAAAGGCTGATGTGTCTCAGGGGAAAGATCCCCCTTCTTCCCTTTACCTACTCCTTCCTTCTTTTTCTCCTTCCTTCCTCTAATTCATGTCTGCCAGTGTATTCCTGTGAATATAAATAATATTTTTCAGGAATAATGTTTTCAGTTAATTTGGAGTCTAAACTTAGCCACTCTGTGCTATCTTGCACTTTTATTTATTAGCTGAATGGTGACCAAATGTTTGCTTAGAGGTATGATTTGGTTTAGTGAAGACAACATTAAGTCATAGCCATTAAATATATGGAGGTGTACAATACATTCTGTAAGAAGCAGGAATTATGGCTCTTTGTATTCTGTTAAGTGAAAACTGAGTGTTAGTCATTCAGTGGTGTCCAATTCTTTGTGACCCCATGAATTGTAGCCCACTAGGCTCCTCTGTCTATGGGATTCTCTAAGCAAGAATACAGGATCGGTTAGCTCTCCAGGTGATCTTCCCGACCCAGGGATTGAACCTAGATCTCCTGCATTGTGAGCAGATTTCTTACCATCTGAGCCACCAGGGAATTCCCCTATCTTCTGCTAGTTCAGTTAAGTTCAGTTCAGTCGCTCAGTCGTGTCCGACTCTTTGCAACCCCATGAATCGCAGCACGCCAGGCCTCCCTGTCCAGATTTCAAACCACAAATGACTCCTTTTACTTTTACAAGAAGGGGAGCCAGCCTATCATTTTTCCTTCTGATCAATGAGTAAAAGTAGAGAAATCGACACCCTGTCCCACCATGCATGACACAGGAAAAGAGGAGAATAAGACACTATTAGAAGTAATAACAGTTCATAATTGTGTACAATTCATCATCTATAAAACTGTTCAATATTCTTTGTTTAATTTTGTCATCATAAGAGACATTGAAGTTAATATGAGAGTGTCATCCTGTCAGTTTTTTATAAATAAAGACATGAGTCCAGAATGTTCACCTTCTGGTATAAGAGATGTTACCTTCTGGTACAATAACTGGGCTCACTGCAGACTGGGGTTTCATATAAGACAGGAAGCACTTTGGGAAGCCAGAGTTTTGGCTCAGTTATAGGCTACCGACTCCAGTATACTTGGGCTTCCCTTGTGGCTCAGCTGGTAAAGAATCTGCCTGCAATGCAGGAGCCCTGGGTTAAACCCCTGGGTTAGGAAGATCCTCTGGAGAAGGGAAAGGCTATCCATTCCAGTGTTCTGACCTGGAGAATTCCATGGACTATACAGTCCATGGGGTCGCAAAAAGTTGGACATGACTGAACGACTTTCACTTTTATACTATTTACTGTTTGACTCTATTCCTAGGCATCAGTTTTTACTTCCTTGTATAATAGAAATGAAGTAATCTATGGTTTCTCAGATCATTTCCAACTCAGACAAGCCCAGATTATAGCAAACCATTTCAGCAAGAGTGTCACCTGTCCTCTGTACATGGGAAAACTAACTTGTCCTTTAATATTCTCTTAATCTGACCAATGAGAGCAAACTTTGCTTTTGATGCCATGCCTTGCCTTAGTGTGACCTTGAGCCAATAGGATTGCTCGGAAGAAGAGTAGGATTTCAGGATCCTGAGTTGTCTTTATTACTTAAATTGTTCATAAGGCAGTCTCCTACCCACTTATGTTCCCCTCTGTTGCTAATCACCTTCCACTAAAAGTGTCATCCCTTCTAGCCTTCTCAGTGGTAATATTGTATTATAGGCAGCCAACTCATCAGATTAAGAAAAAAAAATAGATTTCAACCATGATTAATGTGCAAGACCTGATTGAAATAGAATGCACATGTAATTGGAATGTTTCAAAATTAACTGTGGCTTGCACACATCCTTGAGAAAATTCAGATGTTTCCTAATTAATAAAGAGAGGATAAAGGAGGGACTTGCATACAGTGTAAACTTCTGCCCAAACCTCTGTTAAGGAGCCTCTTCTGATCTATTGTTGTTCAATCTCTCAGTCCTGTCTGACTCTTTGTGACTGCCATAGACTGCCGCACACCACACTTCCCTGTCTTTCACTATTTCCCTGAGTCTGCTCAGATTCATGTCCACTGAGTCGGTGATTCTATCTAACATCTTATCCTCTGCCACCTCTTTATTCCTGACAAAAGATCCAAGACAGATATCCCACATCATCGTCTATAGGATATCTTTGGGTTGTGTGAAAGAGAACACATTTATTCAAAGAGAGTGTGTATACATAAGATATGATCTCAGACTGGACATAGAGTTGAAGTTAAAGAAAGGTGAAAATGATTAAATTGAATGAATTCACTGAGTACTAATATTCTTTAAGAGTTTATCTTTAAATTATTTAATGAAAAGTAAAATTGGATGTTATCAGGAAAGGAAAATATTTTTTTAGACTGTGCTGTGCAGCATGCGTGATCTTACTTCCCCAATCAGGGATCAAACCCACGCCCACTGCTCTGGGAGCTCAGAGTCTTAACCATTAGACTGCCAAAGAAGTCCCAAAAGTCTTTTCTTAAGACAATATGTTTGCTATGTCTGTCTATGCATCATTTCATACATTCAAAACTTTTCCTCTTGTTTATCTTTCATTCCCCCAATTCTCCCAAATGAAACAAAAAATATTACAATACTTGAAAATTATTTTAAAAGTTTTATTATTGTTTAAAAAGTTAATTCTGGAAGGAGGTAAGAAGATCTATTCAGGTAGTCTTTTGACTATCCTTCTGTCTATAACAGCTTTTGTGGCCCCCGATCCATCTTTCACTTTTTTACATCTTGGACTGCTGAACAACTTTTGACTTGGTGGGTAATAATAAAAGATTTGGATTCAGTTTCAGGTATTTTCCAAACCATGACGCTTTTTTGAGGAAAGTGACAAAAGCTAGACCATTGTCTATCTATTACTCAAAGGTTTCTATTTCATTTTATTCTTAATTTAAGATAACTTTATTCCTGCAGGCATCCAGTTTTACCAAGACTAACTAATTTGTAAACTTTGGTGAGTCTCATTCTCAAATAATGTGAGACTGGATGTCAAAGTCACTTGTTTTCTAAGTTGTTCTGATTATCCTCAGTTTGAAGTTTCCCTTGAGATCTGATGTCTTATCTTCTGTTTCCTGCTCTGTGCTCCAGAAGGCTAAACACTTCATAAACAGCTCATAAAGCTTATTGCCCATGCTCCCTGAGCTCCTCTTTCAGTTGGGATCAGCCAATAAAAGGCACAGGCAAGAAGTGAGAGAATAGAAAGATAAAGGACATTCTGGATATTTATTTTCCTCTTGTCTCCTTGTCAAGGGGCTAGCTATGACGCACTCTGAGAGGCACCACTCCCACTGCACAGATTCTTCTTGAGTGTCTCTCATCCTTCTTTATCACCTCTACCTCAACCTCTTGTCCAGACAGGCTCAGTGATGGTAGCAACTCGTTGGTTATCTTAGATCAGTTCCCTGGGAAATGGATACTGAGAGAATATTCCTACGGAGGAACTTTATTGGGATGTGCACTCAGGAGACGAAAGAACTTAGGAATAGACAGACAGCACGTTATTCTTTGATACTGAGGCAACCATGGCTTTGCTTTACAGCTGAGATGTCCTTTAAGAGAAGTTTGACTGGCAGTCAGCAGGCTGGGCCTTTGCATTCCCTGAGGACCTGCCAGTGATTGCGGGCTGCTCAAGGGAGGGGAATAACCTCAGATTAGGTAGATTTCTTTCGCAGAGAATAATCTCTGTGAGTCCTCAGCCTCGCAGTTTCCATGGAAAGGGTAAGGAATGGATTATCATGGAGGACAGTTTTGGCCAAACACCGTAACGTCCATTACATTCATCCCCTCTGCTTTTCCAGCTTTCACTGGTTCCTTTAATTTTGCCCAAACCTCTGTAAGTAATCCCTTCATTGTGCTCACTTTGGTTAAATCTTTTGAAGAAGCATCGTTTTTCAGTCCAGATTTCTGACTCATAAAGTATTGCAAGAGAATGAGGTAATGAACATGTATTACTAAATACAGTGTCTATTGTTTATAAGAAGTTAAATTTCTTGAAAAGCTTCTTTGGCAGGTTTTGAAATTTCCACTTTCAAACACTGGTTTTATAACACTTACTTTGCTCTTAATTTTGGATATTGGTTGGTTATTTAAAATGTGTTATTTGACTTTTGTGCTATGCTGTGATAAGTCACTTTAGTCATGTCCGACTCTTTGTGAGCCTATAGACTGTAGCCTGCCAGGCTCCTCTGGTCATGGAATTCTCCAGGCAAGAATATTGGAGAGGGCTGCCATTTCCTTCTCCGGGGGAATCTTCCTGACCCAGGGATCAAACCCATGTCTCTTATGTCTCCTGCATTGGCAGGCAGGTTTTTTACGACTAGTGCCACACCTATTTGTGTAAAATAAAGACAGTGAGAGCACCTACCCCATAGGAATGCTATGTGGGTTACACAAAAATAATCAAATGACTAGAAATGTACCTGGCACACAGCAAACATCCGATAAAGCATCCAGATGATCCAATACTATCACCTATAATTTTTATTCAATCCTTCAAAAGCTATTTTATTAGATCGTTTAACAGTTATAGTCTTAAATTTAGTATTATATCTAATTGTTATGGAGTTAAAATTGTTGAAATCCTTCAAAAATCCATTTCCTGCACTGCTTTAGTGCAGTTTATTTACACCTCTGCCTCTTTTTAAATAAATGTCCCATTTCTCCCACACTTAAAGTTCATGAACTGGGCAAAGATATTCATAATTATACCATTATTCATAGGTAATTTAAAATATTTCATTTTATGCTATTAATTTTGTTTAGGAGAAGCTGAACATTTAAAAATATCCATAAGGTCCTAAATTTATGAGAGTGTTTCGTTTGTTGTGTGGTAGTAAGGTTTTTATTGCTATTTTTCACCTTACTGATTTGGATCTTGCCTTAGAATGTGCTTGTGTTTAGTTGCTCAGTCATGTCCCATTCTTTGTGACCCAAGAACTGTAGCCCACCAGGTTCCTCTGTCCATGGGGATTCTCCAGGCAAGAATACTGCAGTGGGTTGCCATGCCCTCCTCCCGGTGTAATTCAACTCCAGTATGTAGTTATTGTTATTGCTTTTATTAATTTAAATCCTTTCTTTAATACTTTTCTCCAACCAGAAATGAATAAGGTGGCTCACTGATGCTAATGTTTGTTCATTGCTCATATTTAACAAATTTGATGTGGCCTTTTTAATGTATGCATTTGAAAAAAGCTTAGCAAAAAGTAAGATATTTGCCTTTCCCCTTATTTTCTGTTGCGGCAAGAAAACTAGCATTTCCTTTATGATTTTAGCACAGGTGGCAATGTTGTTGTTGTTGTTGTTGCTGTTGTTATTGTTTGGTCGCTACATTGTGTCCAGCTCTTTTGCAATGCCAAAGACTGTAGCCCACCAGCCTCATCTGTCCATAAGATTTCTCAGGCAAGAATACTGGAAGGGGTTGCTATTTCTTTCTCTGAGGGATCTTCTCAACCCAGGGATTGAATCCAAGTCTCCTGTATCGGCAGGTGGATTCTTTACCACTGAGCCACCTGGTGACATTTATGTTCACATGAATCTAGCTATATGAACCTGAAAGGAGACATACAATTTTTGATTAAAGAAATCTAAATGAATTTATTCCTGCTTCTCACCTATCATTAAATGGGTTTGAACCTCTCAAAGGGGGAAAATTATTTTGAATATGCTATTTATATTTTTATTATTGAAGGCATCCTGATTATTTCATCTTTACTACTCTTTAAAAAATATCGATTGGAGGAGTGATATTTTACTGTATTAAGTTCACTATCCTGGAAAAAATCACAATCACAATTTTTTTCTGGCTAACAAATTTTCTATACAGAAGAAATATTTTTCATCACTGTGCCAAGCAGCTCTCATTAAACTTAATGGTGGCAGAGAACATTATGCTTAGACACTGGAAAGATAATGCAAGGACATTAGTATGAAAATGAATTTTAGACCCATAACAAACAACTTTGCAGAGGAGTTATATATAACATAGAAATCCAACTTAAAGGCTGTTGAGTAACTCATAAAGCATTCACAAATGCTGTCAAATTCATATGCAGATTAACGGCCATAAATGATAAGATCAACAAAATAGTAGAGAAAAGTTTGGGCAAGAAAATTAAACTCTAACTTAGTGTGGCTCTTTATAATGACAGAGATACAAATTTATTTTTATCATATATACGCCTTATGAATTATTTATTATTCTAATAAAATAACAATTTTACAATTAAAAAATCAGAGACAATTTCATAGGATTAAGATGTTGCTCTTTAGATTGCATTTGGTTTTCATGAGCATTGTGATTTTGATTTGAATATTAGCTAGCCAACTGGAGCCTGACAAATACTAGAATATATTTAGTTAATCATTTAATGTGAAGTTTATTCAAATTTTACCTTCTGTGTAGGTATTTGTATGAATAGAACTTTTAACTCAAAGGCTACTGAGTATGGTAAAGTGAAAAAAAAAAATGCTGTTGATTTATGATTGTTGGGGACAATCATTTTTTAATCTAAGTAAAAGAACAGCCAGGATGCTCCATGACATTCTGTTATTTCAGATAATGTAGGATTCAGATAGCCTCCTGAAGAGTATCCCATTGTGTGCCTAGAATTATTTGGCAATATCACTGTTGGTGATCCAAGTTTGTATAAAATTGGGCTCCCTTTTCTAATAATATTTTCTTTCTTTCAATATGTTTGCATTATTTGGAAAACATAGTTTTTTAATCAATTTCTCTATTCTTCTGTATTATGTAACCCCTTTTTGTTGTCTGTTTCTTTAGATTTGGGATAAAAAATGACAACTTAAAATTTGAGCCATTTTTGTCAGTGATCCAGTGGCACTTATTCAAATGGGATCACTAGCATAGATGAATAATGTGTATACATTTGAAAATAGGAAGTCATAAAACATTAATGTATTTTGTATGTTTTCAGTATTATGAAATATTTTAATATTTAATTTTAATATTCAATATTATGAAATATTCCTCACTGTAGGAATAATAGATCCATCAAGAATTTTCTCCTTGATCTCAGCCTATCTGAGAGTCCTTACCTCACACCATTGATCTAGACTATTCAAAGGCAATTAGGAATTAAGAATAGGCTAAATCATTTAAATAGTCAAATTCATTCAGTAAAACAATTATTAGGATATTGAAAATTAAGGGTATTTCATTCCATTATCATTGACCATGTGTCTACAGGACACTTAGCATAAAAACAAGTGCTATCTGCTTTGCAAATGCCTTCTTAACACATATACACAATAAGTTACATGTGCTTTAGATCTAGCGCATAAACCTAAATTTACATTTTTTGTCATAAGGCGTTTCTTACAAATCTTTGCCATGAAAACAAGTAGATTGATCTTTAGAATTCAGAATTAATTCATCTGCTCTAGAGCCATTTGCATGATTCTACAGCTTACACAAGTATCTCCTCCATTGCCCATACTCACTGAATGAAAAACAATTTAACCCGTGGAAATGTTCATTTGTGATGCTGTATCTATACAGCAGGAGTTGGAAAACTATGGCTTCACAAGATAAATATACACTCTAGTTCAGTTCAATTCAGTAGCTAAGTTGTATCCGTCTCTTTGTAGCCCCATGAACCGCAGCATGCCAGGCCTCCATGTCCCTCACCAACTCCTGGAGTCCACCCAAACACATCCATCAAGTCAGTGATGCCATCCAACCATCTCACCCTCTGTCGTCCCCTTCTCCTCTTGTCCTCAATCTTTCCCAGCATCAGGGTCTTTTCAAATGAGTCAGTTCTTCACATTAGGTGTCCAAAGTATTGGAGTTTCAGCTTCAGCATCAGTCCTTCCAATGAACACCCAGGACTGATCTCCTTCAGAATGGACTGGTTGGATCTCCTTGCAGGCCAAGGGACTCTCAAGAGTCTTCTCTAACACCACAGTTTAAAAGCATCAATTCTTCGGCACTCAGCTTTCTTTATAGTCCAACTCTCACATCCATATATGACCACTGGAAAAACCATAGCCTTGATACACACTCTAGTATATTTTTATAAATAAAATGTTATTGGAAAACAGTGACACCCATTTGTCTCTGTGCTTTCACACCACAATGGCAGTGGTGAGTAGATACAACTGAGAATATAGAGCTCTCAGAACCAAAAGTATTCTGGTTTGGCTCTTTTTGAAAAAAATTAGCTGCTCCTTATATAAAGTGTTGTCTCTTTCATTTTGAGAAGACAAATTTTAATCGATCAACACTTAAATGCACAGACATTTTAATGTCTAACCAAGCTTGCTGCATTTGGAGAATACACAATATTTCTAGAAAGCCAAAAAGATCACTGCAGCATGAAAAATCTCAAGGACAGATTTGTTTAGAAAATTAAAGTTTGCCCAACCTAATTCTACTTACAAAGAGAGTGTTGTTTTTAAGATTTCTCTAATTCAAATACACTGTGTAAATATGGAAACAATTTTTTTCTTTGTTTTCACTTCACTTTTTGCTAATCTGTTTTCATTATCTACTTTTCATTTCTATGTATAGTTCTTTCCCATTAAATGAATGTCTTCATTTGCTGATTTTTTTTTTAATTCACAAACTTTCTCCTTCTTGGCATATATATTTATAAAATTATGAGGGTCTATACTTTTGCATGATTTATTAAATAGATACAGTTTCTGGCTGTAATTCTCCTTGTCATCTCAAAGAAAAGGACAGCAGGCAGCTTAGGGCAAACAGAACTCAAAAGTAGTACAAAAAGTTGTATGTGGCAGAGAATAGCTATGCCCAACCTGTCTTACACATCTGCTACAATGAAAATGACCATTAATCCTTCCGGTCCCCCCAGCCCCTACCCGTTCTCAGGGGCAGTGGTAATCTTAGGGAACTCACATTTCTGAGTTTTCACAGAGAAGCAAATTACTTTGTACACATCATATACACAGGCAGTCCATCAATATTGATTGAGTATGTACTGTGTGCAGAATAAAATTCTAGAAGCTCAGGAATAGCTAAAAAATCCTAAATTTATTGCCCCTGCCCTGGAGGAGATTATAATCTAAATGATGCTTTAGGAAAAGAGAAAAGCTCATTTTGTGGGGGGAAAAAGAAAGTTTGACAACTTTGTTTTTGTAAAAGTTGTATAATTGGTTTACAGGCACTCAGGCTGTATTGCATCAGAAATCAAAACATCTAAATTGACAGACTCAATTTAGAAAAAGAAAACTTATCAAAAAAAAGCCTATGGCATTTAGAAGACCTTTCATTTCCTCTTGTTATTAATCTGGAATTCCATACATTAGTAATGGCAGCAATAGTAGTTTTAAGCTCTTTTGGAGATTTCTGTCAAACTTCCAGAAAATATGATAAAAAATGGTACACTCATATCACTTTTCTATTTCAGAAGAGTTTGAATTGTTACTAATGCTTGTGTGCTATAGTAAATGTAATTGAAGCAGAAGTGGCAAAGATGTTTGAAAGACTCTCTTAAAATAATCTATAGCTCCTCCTAGGCTTTTCTAAATTGAAAACAACATGGTTACCACTACATATTTGCCACTGAGTATGAAAGTCTTGTCTCAGAAAATGAGATAGCAGTTTGATGCTCATAAATCAAGAGGTATCTACTTAAAAAAAAAAAAAATGTCATTGTGAGAGAACTTAAAAATACAGAGTATTTCATCTAGAATTGTTGTGACTCACACATTATCTTGGCATTCCAATTACACATTTTAATTTGACTAATTTGATTCCTTGGTTTGTTAGATCCCTTGAGAGAGACCTCTGCTTGGCTCTTTCCTGTGTGTTCCATTCCAAACACACGTTCTCACTGTTGGAGTCCCTTTGCTTTTCCAGGAAATTATTTGGGGCAGAACTTTTTGCTTATATGACCCTATATGGTTTATGGAAAACAATGACCATTGAAATATTCCAGCATGAATGGGGTTTTAGTTTTTTCCAAACATAACTCTCTATTGTCTCTCTTGTCTTGCTCATGACTATTTTAGCCTTTTCAGGCATGAATCAAGAACCAGGAGAGTCCTCAACTGCAGGGAACAGAAATGTGGCTAGTCATGTGGTTCAGTTAAAACCTCTTTATAGCTTCAGATAAGACACTTCTCACTCCCAAAGGTGGTGGGGGTAATGAAGGAGCTCAGAGAATACTGCCTATAAATTAAATACATGAGTACATAAATAAATAAAAGCAGCATTTATTATAGTGTGGTACCATAATGAAAACTTTAATTGCTTTAGCATTTCATTTCACATGCACATTCTGATTATTTAGTACAACCAGAAAATGTAATTATTCAAGTTACAGGGAAAGGCTGGCTCTTTAGGTATGTGACCTGAGCAACCAAATGAGGCCCCATGATCAGATGGCTTCCATGTTTAGTTCAATGCTCTGCTATTTCCTTCTTGAAATTCTTGGCAATTTTATTTTGAACTTGTGTTCTGTAAGTGAAACTCAAAGGGACAAGATGTGTAAAATATGCATGTTCCCTGTTCCTGCATGCTCACTCAGTCATATCCAACTCTTTGTGACCCCAATGACTAACTGTAGCCCCCAAGGTTCCTCTGTCCATGGAATTTCCTAGGCAAGAATATTGGAACAGATTACCATTTCCTATTTGAGTCCCTTTTTCCCAACCTTCTTATTGTTTATAGCATTCATGATGCCTGAAACCCTCAGAACACTGCTGAATCAACAATGCCTTGGGATCCAGAGGGACTCAAAGCCAGAATAAGGTAAAGCTGTAAGGCTGTAACACATATGACTAAGAAAGTGTGGACACTGACAGCCATGCTGTCCATTTGAACTGGAACTTGCTTTGAAGACAGAAAGAAGGCAAATGGTCTAAAAGACAGAGATGACCATGAAACTCTATCATATTCATGCTACTAGTCTATTAGCCAACCATTTGCAATGAAAAGTATAATGTAGAAAGAAAAGGAATAATAGGGCAAAATTTCCTTACTCAGTACACAGCAGGTTAAGGGTGTTGGTAGGATGCCTGCATATCTGGAAGTTAAATGTAAAGTTGGGTTGATTCTATGCAGCAAGCCCGCTGTTACAGTAGTAAAAATATGTGTATACGCAAAACGTGAAATAGAAATTATGATATTTTGGTGATTCTAATGTAAGTCAAATACTCTTTATTTTTGCATTTAATACCATCGAATAATATAATGATGAATGGAACAGTGTATTGTAATAATTTAAAATTTTTATTTTTTGTTTAAAATGACATTAAATGATGAAACAAAAACAAGTTTACCATAGCAAATCAGCAAAAAGAATGTGGGAGAAAAGAAAAAACTTTATATTTCTGAACTGCTAATAGAACTTTTTTCTAACTTTTGGACAAAAGATCCATATTTCTGTTAGCAATGGGTCCCCAAATTTAGGGCTTCCCTAGTGTCTCAGATGGTAAAGAATCTGCTTGCAGTGCAGGAGATCTAGGTTCAATCCCTGGGTTAGAAAGAGCCCCTGGAGAAGGAAATAGAAACCCACTCCAGTATTCTTGCCTAGAGAATTCTGTGGACAGAGAAGTCTAGTGGGCTATATAGTCCATAGGGTTACAGAAGAGGTGGATATGACTGAATGACTAACACTTTTCACTTTCCTACAAATTATGTAGCTAGCCCTGGTAAACAGCTAATCAAAAAACTGAGATAAAATCAGAGTAAGAGAAAAAACTCAGGGATTCCCAAAGATGATTATTGTTCACTTCCTCATATATATTCTCTAGGGATTTTTTTCTTACACATGTAGTTCATCTTCTATTTGTCGTATCCTTCTTTTAATAGAATTGTATGTTGCACAAATAATATTCTCTTCACCTAAAGTGTTCTTCTTCCAATATCTGCAAGGTTTTCTTCCTTACCTCTTTCAGGTATTCATCCAAGTATCACCTTCAGAAAGGCCTTGCCTGAACCCCCTACTTCTCCAGCCCCTGCCACCACCAACAGTCATGGCATTTTTATCTGCCCTTAATAACCATCTGATGTACTACCTAAATTTGCTTAATTAGTGGGCTGTTTGTCACTCTGTTTTTGTCTGTCTGAGCTGTTATAACAGAATACCATAAACAAGGTGGCTTGTAAACAACAGGAATGTATTTTTCACAATTCTGAAGGTTGGAAAGTTTAAAAAGCAAGGAGCTGGCAGAGTCGGTGGGTGATGAGGAATAGCTTCCTGCTTCCCAGATGGCCATTTTTTTCCCCTCTATGTTCTCACATGATAAAAAGGCAAAGAAGCTCTCTGGAGTCTCTTTTTTAAGGGCATTGATCCTGTAATTGAGGGATCTACCCTAATGACCTAGTTACCTCCCAAAGGTTCTATCTCCAAACACCATTATTGGGGATCAGATTTTAACAAAAAAATTTAGGGGTGAAACAAAAGTTCAGCCTATTTTCACAAGAAAAGTCACTAACATATAATTTTTCCCTGACTTCCGTGCTGATATTGGGTATTACACATTTTTAATTGTCAAATTGATGGGAAAACATTTTTTTAATTTATTTTCAATTACCAGGGAAGATGAACATTTTTATATAGATACTATTTATAATTTCTCTTTTTAAAATTGCCTTTTCATGTCTTTTGCCCATTTTTAAACATAAGCTATTTATATTTTTCTTATGACTTTCTAAGAGATCCTAAATCTCTTAAAGACAATCTTCATGAATTTTAAATGATATAAATATAAAAATACAAAAAATACATATTTCTAATTTGTCTTTTGGTTTTAAAGTTTTAAGTAATACTTTACGAAAATTTTAAATTTTATATTACATTTTTTGAATTTATTGAAAATTTCTTTTTGTTATATGGTTTTAAACTGCTAGTGGAAACAGTGTCAGACTTTATTTTTCTGGGCTCCAAAATCACTGCAGATGGTGAGTGCAGCCATGAAATTAAAAGACGCTTACTCCTTGGAAGGAAAGTTATGACCAACCTAGATAGCATATTCAAAACCAGAGACATTACTTTGCCAACAAAGGTCTGTCTAGTCAAGGCTATGGTTTTCCTGTGGTCATGTATGGATGTGAGAGTTGGACTGTGAAGAAGACTGAGCACCAAAGAATTGATACTTTTGAACTGTGGTGTTGGAGAAGACTCTTGAGAGTCCCTTGGACTGCAAGGAGATCCAACCAGTCCATTCTGAAGGAGATCAGCCCTGGGATTTCTTTGGAAGGAATGATGCTCAAGCTGAAACTCCAGTACTTTGGCCACCTCATGCAAAGAGTTGACTCATTGGAAAAGATTCTGATGCTGGGAGGGATTGGGGGCAAGAGGAGAAGGGGACAACAGAGGATGAGATGATTGGATGGCATCACTGACTCGATGGACGTGAGTCTGGGTGAACTCCGGGAGTTGGTGATGGACAGGGAGGCCTGGCATGCTGCAATTCATGGGGTCACAAAGAGTTGGACATGACTGAGTGACTGATCTATCTATCTAGACATCACAATTATTTTCTCATCCATTTTACTTTGAAGTTTTTAATTTACTTAGATTTTCATCTCATGTTCGGTCAGAAGTAAGCACTAATTTTTATTTTTTCTCTAATGTTAGCTCAGTACCTTCATTTAATGCATAAAGTGAAGAAAAATAAAGAACCTCTTGATGAATGTGGAAAAGGAGAGTGAAAAAGCTGGCTTAAAACAACATTCAAAAAACTATGATCTTGGCATCCAGTCCTATTACTTCATGCAAATAAATGGGGACAATGTAGAAACAGTGTCAGATTTAATTTTCTTGGGCTCCAAAATCACTGCAGATGGTGACTACAGCCACTAAATTAAAAGACGTTTGCTCCTTGGAAGAATAGTGATGAAAAACCTAGACAGTGAATTAAAAGGCAGAGACATCACTTTGCCAACAAAGGTCCATATAGTCAAAGGTATGTTTCTTCCAGTAGTCATCTATGGATGTGAGAGTGGGACCATAAAGAAGGCTGAGTGCCAAAAACTTGATACTTTCGAACTGCTGTATTGGAGAATACACTTGAGATTCCCTTGGACTGCAAGATCAAACCAGTCAATACCAAAGGAAATCAACCCTGAATATTCACTGGAAGGACTGATGCTGAAGCTGAAGCTCCAATACTTTGGCCACCTAATGTGAAATTTTGACTCATTGGAAAAACCCTGACCCTGGCAAAGTTTAAGGGCAAGAGGAGAAGGGAGCGACAGAGGATAAGATGAGGCTTCACTGACTCAATGGACATTAATTTGAGCAAACTCAAGGAGTTAGTTAAGAACAGAGAAGCCTGGCCTGCTGCAGTTCATGGGGTAGGAAAGAGTTGGACACTACTTAGCAGTTAAACAGCAATCTTTATTTTTATTAATGATAGTTCTTGTTATGAAACAAGCATTGTATCAGAACCCTAGATAGATTATTTAACTTTATCCTTAAACCAACCTCTGATTATTAGCATTTTACAGATGAATATAATGATATGTACAGAGACTAGTTGTCAAATTATGTTTCTAGATTGCAGCATCACTGTTACCTAAGAAATGTAAATTTATTAGCAGAAATGTTTAGAAAGAAAAAGATTCTAGGAACTTCCAAAGCAGGTGTTTAATACTTCCAGGTCCCACATTCTCCTTCATATTTCTGCTAATAAATTTACATTTAAACGAGATGCCAGTCCAGGTTCAATGCACGATACTGGATACTTGGGGCTGGTGCACTGGGACGACCTGGAGGGATGGTATGGGGAGGGAGGAGGGAGGAGGGTTCAGGAGGGGGAGCACATGTATACCTGTGATGGATTCATTTTGATGTTTGGCAAAACTAATACAATTACATAAAGTTTAAAAATAAAATAAAATTAAACAAACAAACAAAAAAAAGAAATGTGATTCACCCTTCTAAGGTAAGTTGCAGCTCTCTATAGAGCTAAATGAATAATTAAATAAAACCTAAAATAGTCAATGTGAGAATAACTCAAATTGGTTTATCTTTTGTAATAATTATGTTTCAGACACTTCTACTGGGTACTTAGTATATATTTGATATTCAGGATAACTGAATTTACTTAACTAAAAGTATTTATTTGTTTATATTTAAAATATTTGGCTATCATTGCTTCAAAATAACAGATGCATATAAAATAAATATATATTTATATTTCACATTGAACGATTGACAATATGAAATAAAACAGAAAATATATGATTTTTGGAGTATTTCATTCCTAACTTCTGCATTTGTTGTTGTTGTTGTTTAGCTGCTAAGTTGTGTCAGACTCTTTTGTGACCCCAAGGACCGTGGCCCCCAGGCTCCTCTGTCCATGGGATTTCCCAGGCAAGAACACTAGAGTGATTGCCATTTCCTTCTCCATGGGTTCTTCCTGATTCAAGGTTTGAACCTGTGTCTCCTGCATTGCAGATGAATTCTATACCAATAAACCACAAGAGAAGCTCAATTTTTGCATATACATGTTAATTATAATAGTCTATTTCAGTTATCATCATATTAAAATGAAATTATCTAAATCATTATGTAGTTCTAAATAATTATTTTATGCTCATAAATCATTTCTTTAAATTGGTATACTATAATTGACAACTGTAGGCTATATATTTTTGGATATCTGAATTATTCAAAATGATGTATTCTATTGTGTAAATTGTCTTTTTTATTAAGTATTTCAATGTAATGTTTCAAAAGCTTTATATTTACAACTTTTTATTGTACTATAGGAAGTGTATCCTCAAATTGAAAAATTATAGTAAAACAAGCTTTAGCAAATTCAGACTGACCTCCATTTGAACTGAAATCAATCCACCACTTCATTTAGTTAAGTACTTCACAAATTTCTGACATTAAA
Organism: Bos indicus x Bos taurus; assembly: GCF_003369695.1. Lineage (NCBI taxonomy): Eukaryota > Metazoa > Chordata > Mammalia > Artiodactyla > Bovidae > Bos > Bos indicus x Bos taurus. Next base: position 65,130,870 of record NC_040078.1, on the reverse strand, counting down.
TGTACATGTATAGACTATCTTTAATAGAAAAGCAATCATATGATTGCATCATATAAAGAAAGGACATTGAAGCTCTTACTAGAGCTGCCATAACTTTACAATTCGAACACTGAATTTTAAACTTCAGGTGTTTTGAATTGTAGTAGCAAATAATTAACTTATCTGTTTTATAATAGTTAATAATAGCAAGTTAGTCATTAATATATATTTATATATATAATATATAAATTTTATAAATTTTATATTTTATATATTCTATATATTTCTATATATGTGTATTAGTAGCTCTTAATAGACCCATTACTTCAATTCCAAACATATAGAAAATGTATATATATGTATATATGAATGCACAAGTATGTAGGTATTAAAGTGTATATATGCATGCATATATTTGTATATGTATACACATTTTATATATAAACATTATATTTTACATATATATAAAGTACATGAAAGATCAGCTTTGAGGATTATATGCATATAATCATATGCATATATTTACATAATATATATATGTTTATATATACAGTACATAAAATTTTCATAGTTGTAACCAACCTAGCTCTTTGAATCTTTTTCCTTCAGAAAAATTCAAAGGGTAAACTTCATATTGGAATTTAAAGACATAATTTTTATCTTATTTATAAATTTTACTTTAATACTCACATTTAAAATATTAGAGCTCTCAAAATATGTTTTTCATAAATCGTAAAGCAAATCCTCCAACAAATATATAGTAAGCACATGCCAAAATATAGTTAAATCATTGAGGGACCAAGAAAAATGGTAAAGCTCATTTATATAGTCCGTTAGGACTCAAATAAACTTGCTATGTTAGTGACAATATTGGTTAATCTACTAGAGCCAATAAAAATATAACATTAAGTTATCTTTTCTACCAGGTAGTAGTAATTTGCCTTTCTCTGTGAATGCTCAGTCATATCTGGCCTTTTGAGACTCCATGGACTGTAGACAACCAAGTTCCACTGTCCATGGAATTTCCCAGGCAAAATACTGGAGCAGGTTGCCATTTTCGACTCTAGGGGATCTTCCTGACCCAGGGATAAAACCTGTGTCTCCTGCATCTCCTGCATTGGCAGGTGGATTCTTTACCACTGAGCTACATGCGCAGTGCAATCTGCCATGTTATAGGCAAAAATCTACACATTTATATGCAACTTCTCAGACTTAGTTCAGTTCAGTTCAGTTGCTCAGTTATGTCTGACTCTTTGCGACCCCATGAATCACAGCACACCAGGCCTCCCTGTCCATCATCAACTCCCAGAGTTCACTCAAATTCACGTCCATCGAGTCGGTGATGCCATCCAGCCATCTCATCCTCTGTCGTCCCCTTCTCCTCTTGCCCCCAATCCCTCCCAGCATCACAGTCTTTTCCAATGAGTCAACTCTGCATGAGGTGGCCAAAGTACCGGAGTTTCAGCTTTAGCATCAGTCCTTCCAAAGAACACCCAGGACCGATCTCCTTTAGAATGGACTGGTTGGATCTCCTTGCAGTCCAAGTGACTCTCAAGAGTCTTCTCCAACACCACAGTTCAGAAGGATCAATTCTTCAGTGCTCAGCTTTCTTCACAGTCCAACTCTCACATCCATACATGACCACTGGAAAAACCATAGCCTTGACTAGACGGACCTTTGTTGGCAAAGTAATGTCCCTGCCTTTGAATATGCTATCTAGGTTGGTCATAACTTTCCTTCTAAGGAGTAAGTGTCTTTTAATTTCATGGCTGCAATCACCATCTGCAGTGATTTTTCTTAAGTCCTTAATTTTCATTATAAATAATCTACAAATATTCTCACAAAAAGCTTAGTGTCATTTTTTGTTAGCCAGAATGATTTATATAAGCACAGCAAAAAAGTTAGTCATACAAGCCCTATGTAGTATACCCTTACAACAAATACAGACTCATAAAACATGGAACAATTATTAAGACAGAGTTAATTTCTATTTGGAAATTTTATGAAGAATCTAGGATTGCAGTTTTAGTAGTGTCTGTTATTCTAGAGATTTCTCTTCAATCTCTCTTATTGGTTCTTTATTTTGGATTCTCAGAGACCAATACTCCAAAATTCATCTTCACAGATTTCATTTGCAGTACCTAGGATAGTTTTAGAATAAATCTCTCTGAGTTTCTCCTAGGTCCTAGTTTTCAGCCTGTGTGAAAATATCCTTTATTACCTGGAAGGCCTGCAACCCATAAACCGTAGACTATTATTGGACCTGTTTCCTAGGAGGGTTTTGTAGGCTTTGCTTCCATATATGAAGAATAATATTTTACCTTAATACTGGGGTTATCATACATGGTCAAAGAAAAAATCAAATAAAAGTTGTGACTGGTTATACAATTTGTGCATACTGGTTATACATTCTACTCTTTAGAGTAGAATGACAATTCTTATTAAAGCTATGAAAATAACTCTGTTGCCTTTAAAGTAAAGGGACTTAGTTAAAGTATGTTTCTGAATTTTGAGAGGTCAGAAAAAAAATATATTATGTAAAGAATATTTTACTAAACATTTTGCAAAACTATGGTCTGTTGGATATAGACCTAAATCAAGAAAAAAGATTTCTTATCTGCTCATCAAAACAGAGCAGTGAATATGTAACAACCATACCATCAGGCTTTCACTTAAAAAGTAACCACAATTAGGTTTTTATAATGATTTATTTGCTTCTTCTCAATTAATTCCTGTTCCACTGGTTCTTGGGCCAGCAGACCATCCTTATGAGTCATCTGTTTCTCAAATAAAAAGAAAAAAATTCTGACTCATTTCCCACTACAGTCTCACAGTTTGCTAAGCAATGACAACTCAGAAGCTCCAATACATAAATCTTTTCCTTGATATAAGAGTAGTGAAGAATACCTCTCACAGTTTTTTGGGTTTCGGGTTTTTTTTTTTTTTTTTTTTCCATGAGGCCTTGAGAATGTCCTTCATTGTTGAAAACTCAACAAAACTAGTTTGTAGCAGAACCTGCAAGTTAGCATGCGGGGAAAGTAGAAGCAAGTTGTTGATAATATGGTGAACAAAAGTTATTTCATTACAGTATCCAGCAGTATGAGAATGAACAAGATTGTTTTGAAGTGAAACAAATAACTCTTTTCTACGGAATCGATCAGTGTTTTCCATTGAGGGTAAGAACATATTATGGACAATGAAGGCATTGACACATCTCCAAGGAAATCAATACACCTTACAAATGATAAAATCTTTTAAACATATTTATATTAATAGCAAATTAGTTGTTATAAAGGAAAGGCTAATATTCACTTTTCATCTGACATCTCTTCCTTGGAGACCATACTAGTGTTTAGGCAATTAACAAATAAGCGTTCAAAATATGTGTAATTATTGTTAGCATCCTCCTTTTATAAGGTAAAAGAAAAAAATAATTATGATGTTGCAAACAGCCATTTGTGAATAATAAAGATAACTTTGAATTGATTTAAAAAGACATCTTAAAATTATATATTTTTTTCTGAATTTAGGATATGATCTTAATATGGAAATATCAAAACAATTATTAAAGTTATGGTCATTTAAGTTAGGAACATAGATGCTTGAGAATAATTAACAATTTTACCTTAATCACCTATTAACCAGAGGGACACTATAATATTACTAAAGAAATAAAACATAATGTAAATTAAATGAATCATGGCTGTTTCTAAAGAAAGGAATATTCCTTGCTTGTCTTAAAAATGATAAGAGCAAGTCAGTGTAAACCACAGAAAATTATCTCAGGGAAATACTGAGTCTCTGTTATGTGGGAAGAATATTCAAAAGGTAAACATCGCAATTTATTACTATTTGTTAAGAGAAGACTAAGATCTATAGGCCCCATTTCCTCTAAAGTCAGGAACAAGACAAGGGTGCCCACTTTCACCATTACTATTCAACATAGTTTTGGAAGTTTTGGCCACAGCAATCAGAGCAGAAAAAGAAATAAAAGGAATCCAAATTGGAAAAGAAGAAGTAAAACTCTCACTATTTGCAGATGACATGATCCTCTACATAGAAAACCCTAAAGACTCCACCAGAAAATTACTAGAACTAATCAATGATTATAGTAAAGTTGCAGGATATAAAATCAACACACAGAAATCCCTTGCATTCCTATACACTAATAATGAGAAAACAGAAAGAGAAATTAAGGAAACAATTCCATTCACCATTGCAATGGAAAGAATAAAATACTTAGGAATATATCTACCTAAAGAAACGAAAGACCAAACTATAAAACACTGGTGAAAGAAATCAAAGAGGACACTAATAGATGGAGAAATATACCATGTTCATGGATTGGAAGAATCAATATAGTGAAAATGAGTATACTACCCAAAGCAATTTATAGATTCAATGCAATCCCTATCAAGCTACCAATGGTATTCTTTACACAGCTAGAACAAATAATTTCACAATTTGTATGGAAATACAAAAAACCTCGAATAGCCAAGGCTATCTTGAGAAAGAAGAATGGAACAGGAGGAATCAACCTACCTGACTTCAGGCTCTACTACAAAGCCACAGTTATCAAGACAGTATGGTACTGGCACAAAGACAGAAATATAGATCAGTGGAACAAAATAGAAAGCCCAGAGATAAATCCACGCACATATGGACACCTTATCTTTGACAAAGAGGCAAGAATATACAATGGATTAAAGACAATCTCTTTAACAAGTGGTGCTGGGAAATCTGGTCAACCATTTGTAAAAGAATGAAACTAGAACACTTTCTAACACCATACACAAAAATAAACTCAAAATGGATTACAGATCTAAATGTAAGACCAGAAATTATAAAACTTCTAGAGGAGAACATAGGCAAAACACTCTCCAACATACATGACAGCAGGATCCTCTATGACCCACCTCCAAGAATATTGGAAATAAAAACAAAAATAAACAAATGGGACCTAATTAAACTTAAAAGCTTCTGCACATCAAAGGAAACTATTAGCAAGGTGAAAAGGCAGCCTTCAGAATGGGAGAAAATAATAGCAAATGAAGCAACCGACAAACAACTAATCTCAAAAATATACAAGCAACTCCTACAGCTCAATTCCAGAAAAATAAATGACCCAATCAAAAAATGGGCCAAAGAACTAAATAGACATTTCTCCAAAGAAGACATACAGATGGCTAACAAACACATGAAAAGATGCTCAACATCACTCATTATCAGAGAAATGCAAATCAAAACCACTATGAGGTACCATTTCACACCAGTCAGAATGGCTGCGATCCAAAAGTCTACAAGCAATAAATGCTGGAGAGGATGTGGAGAAAAGGGAACCCTCTTACACTGTTGGTGGGAATGCAAACTAGTACAGCCACTATGGAGAACAGTGTGTAGATTCCTTAAAAAACTGGAAATAGAACTGCCATATGGCCCAGCAATCCCACTACTGGGCATACACACTGAGGAAACCACAATTGAAAGAGACACATGTACCCCAATGTTCATCGCAGCACTGTTTATAATAGCCAGAACATGGAAGCAACCTAGATGCCCATCAGCAGATGAATGGATAAGAAAGCAGTGGTACATATACACAATGGAGTACTACTCAGCCATTAAAAAGAATACATTTGAATCAGTTCTAATGAGGTGGATGAAACTGGAGCCTATTATACAGAGTAAAGTAAGCCAGAAAGAAAAACACCAATACAGTATACTAACACATATATATGGAATTTAGAAAGATGGTAACAGTAACCCTGTGTACGAGACAGCAAAAGAGACACTGATGTATAGAACAGTCTTATGGACTCTATTGGAGAGGGAGAGGGTGGGATGATTTGGGAGAATGGCATTGAAACATGTATAATATCATGTATGAAACGAGTTGCCAGTCCAGGTTCGATGCACGATACTGGATGCTTGGGGCTGGTGCACTGGGATGACCCAGAGGGATGGTATGGGGAGGGAGAAGGGAGGAGAGTTCAGGATGGGGAACACATGTATACGTGTGGCGGATTCATTTCAATATTTGGCAAAACTAATACAATATTGTAAAGTTTAAAAATAAAATAAAATTAAAAAAAAGAAGACAGCATTCTAAGACTACTTAATCATTTTATCCATGAGAAAACTAAAATTTTAGTTTTGCTTTAATATAACTTTTAGCCATAGAGAATTCACAGAATTATTTTTAATGAGCAAACTCTCAAGACTGAGTCAACTTTAATATTTGAATATGTTTTACTGTTTCTCTGCAGATTAAATGGTTACAAGAATTGTGTGTTAGTTTTCATGGGTTGCCATAGAAAATTACTACAGTTAGGTAGCTTAAAACAACAGAAATTTATTCTCTCAGAATTCTTGAGGTTAGAGTGTATAAATAAGGCCATGATTCCTCTGAAGCTCTAAGGGAGGATCCTTCTTTACCTTTCCAGTTATTTGTAATTCTAGGCATTCCTTGGCTTTGGCAGCATGATTCCAATATCTGTCAGGATCTTAACCCTTTTGAATGTCCCTCTCTTCACCTGGTATTCTTCCTCTCTCTTCTTGTAAGGACAATAGTCATAGAGCATTAGGACCCACCCTAATGATCTCATCATAATCCGATTACAACTGCAAGGACTCTATATAGTTCAGTTCTGTTGAGTGCTCACTTGTGTCTGACTCTTTGCAACCCCATGAACCGCAGCACGCCAGGCCTCCCTGTCCATCACCAACTCCTGGAGTTTACCCAAACTCATGTCCATTGAGTCAGTGATGCCATCCAACCATCTCATCCTCTGTCGTCCCCTTCTCCTCCTGCCCTCAACTTTCCTAGCATCAGGGTCTTTTCAAATGAGTCTGCTCTTCTCATCAGATGTCCAGAGTATTATAGTTTCAGCTTCAACATCAGTCCTTCCAATGAACATCCAGGACTGATCTCCTATAGGATGAACTGGTTGGATCTCCTAGCAGTCCAAGGGACTCTCAAGAGTCTTCTCCTACACCACAGTTCAAAAGCATCAATTCTTCTGTGCTCAGCTTTCTTTATAGTCCAACTCTCACATCCATACATGCCTACTGGAAAAACCATAGCCTTGACTGGATGGACCTTAATCACATGTACAGGTAGGTAAAGAACACAGCTCACACATAACAACCTATTATCAGTCAGTTCAGTGGCTCAGTTGTGTCTGACTTTTTGCGACTCCATGGACTGCAGCACACCAGGTTTCCTTGTCCATCACGAACTCCTTGCTGCTGCTGCTGCTGCTGCTAAGTCACATCAGTCGTGTCCAACTCTGTGGGACATCATTGATGGCAGCCCACTAGGCTCCGCCGTCCCTGGGATTCTCCAGGCAAGAACACTGGAGTGGGTTCCATTTCCTTATCCAATGCATGAAAGTGAAAAGTGAAAGTGAAGTCATTCAGTAGTGTCTGACTCAGCTACCCCATGGACTGTAGCCTCCCAGGCTCCTCCATCCATGGGATTTTCCAGGCAAGAGTACTGGAGTGTGCTGCCATTGTCTTCTCGGTCACCAACTCCCGGAGTTGCTCAAACGCGTATCCATTGAGTTGGTGATGCCATTCAACCATCTCATCCTCTGTCATCCCCATCTCCTCCTCCTCCTCAATTTTTTCTCATCATCAGGGTCTTTTCCAATGAGTCAGCTTTTTGCATCAGGTGGCCAAAGTATTTGAGCTTCAGCTTCAGCATCAGTCCTTCCAATGAATATTCAGGACTGATTTCCTTTAGGATTAACTGGTTTGAATTCCTTGCAGTCCAAGGGACCTCTCAACAGTCTTCTCGAACACCACAGTTCAAAAGCATCAATTCTTTGGTGCTCACCCTTCTTTATGGTCCAACTCTCACATCTATACATGACTACTGGAAAGACCATAACTTTGGCTGGACAGACCTTTATCAGCTAAGTAGTGTCTCTGCTCTTTAATATGCTGTCTAGTTTGGTCACAGCTTTTCTTCCAAGGAGCAAGTGTCTCTTAATTTCATGTCTGCAGTCACCATCTTCAGTGATTTTGGAGCCAAAAAAATAAAGTCTGTCACTGTTTCCATTGTTCCCCCCATGTATTTGCCATAAAGTGATGGGACGGGATGCCGTGATCTCAGTTTTTTGAATGTTGAGCTTTAAGCCAACTTTTTCACTCTCCTCTTTCACTTTCATTAAGAGGCTCTTTAGTTCTTCTTCACTTTCTGCCATAAGGGTGGTGTCATCTGCGTATCTGAGGTTATTGATATTTCTCCTGGCAATGTTGATTCCAGCTTGTGCTTCATCTAGCCCAGCATTTTGTATAATGTACTCTGTGTAAAAGTTAAACAAGCAGGGTAACAGCTTTTATATACTACTTTCCCAGTTTGGAACCAGTCCATTGTTCCATGTCCAGATCTAACTGTTACTTCTTGACCTGCATACAGATTTCTCAAGAGGCAGCTCAGGTGGTCCCGTATACCCATTTTTTGAAGAATTGTCCACAATTTGCTGTGATCCGCACAGTCAAAAGCTTTGGTGTAGTCAGTAAAGCAGAAGTAGATGTTTTCTGGAACTCTCTTGCTTTTTCTGTGATCCAACAGATTTTAGCAATTTGATCTTGTTTCCTCTGCCTTTTCTAAATCCAACTTGAACATTTGGAAGTTCATGGTTTGTGTACTCTTGAAGCCTGGCTTGGAGAATTTTGTGCATTAGTTTCCTAGCATGTGAGATGGGTGCAATGGTGCAAGTTTGAATATTCTTTGGCATTGCCTTTTTGGGATTGGAATGAAAACCTACCTTTTCTAGTCCTATGGCCACTGCTGAGTTTTCCAAATTTGCTTGCATATTGAATGCAGCACTTTAACAGTATTATATCTGATAGACAGAGTGCCTAAAGAACTATGGATGGAGGCTCATGACTTTGTACAGAGGCAGTAATCAAGACCATGCCTAAGAAAAAGAAATGCAAAAAAAGTCAAAATGGTTGTTTGAGGAGGACTTACAAATAGCTGAGAAAAGAAGAGACGCTAAAGGCAACCAAATGATTAAACCACAAAAATATGATGCTCAACCACGGCTGTTACATATGAAGAATGATTTCTTAACATTAGTCAGCCAGCAAGAGAATAAACTTTGCCAAGAGCTAGAAGCAAACACAAAAACAGAGAGAAAGAGAAATTTGGAAAATGTGAATTTCCACTGCAACTTAGGAACTCATGCAAAGTCCAAAGGGCAATGAAAGTGCACTGGAGATCTTTTATCTTTCAGATCATAAGGTCTATTTCTCAAGCAATTAAGCTTAATTACCTCAAGCAAGAGAGTCTACTTACACCTTGTAAACCGGCAAGGTATAACTTTCATTGTCAAAATCATGTCTCTCATACAAATATAACGAGCAAATATCAAAGATGTTTTTGATTCATTAATGAGGGAACTTGTTGGAGGATAAAGTTGATTCAGAACATTTGAGACACAGGAATTTTTCATAGTTAGAAAACAGATGCTGAAATAAATTTGTTAAGTTAGGAACAAAATGGTTTAATGTTCTACACGTCAATAATACTTTAAATTTTGTGTTTATTTTTTTATCAGACAAATTAATTTCTTCTCTACCAGACAACAGTATACAAGTTAATAGTAAACTTAGCACATTCTAGGCAATCAGTAGTAAACAGCAGTAAAAAGTGTATTTCCCTGGAGAATTAAATAACCCTGGGTAAGCCTGTCATACAATGTTTCAGTGCAATATTAACAACACGTAGTCATTTTCTGCCTCATTTCCTTTTTTGGATTATTTTTCTTAACAGATCTTTGAGATTTATTGTAGAAAGAGATTTGGAAGTTTTTTAATTGAAATGAGATAAATGAATCAAATTTGGGCTTTTTCTGTAAGAACAAATAGGTCTTAGAACTTTGGATAGTGATAAAGGGATTATATTACAGTGTAACTGTTTATTACTCATGATTTTTAGAGTTTATACTTACATTTGATCAGTTTATTTTTCTTTCACTGTGTTATATATTGCTTCACAGTTTATTGTGAGTTTAGGTGTTACCCTTTGGCAATTACAATGATATTTAAAATGACAATACTATTAAGAAAGTCAGTATACATCTTTAATTTAGTTTCTGAAAATAAATACGAAAACACTGAAGAAGATATATTAAATTCTAAACTGCTTTTGGAGTAAAGGTCACATAAATTTTATTTTTGAGTCCTAATTGTGAATATAGAACTCTAAAATAATTATTTATAAGAATACAACACAAAAACAATAATAAATTATTTTAATTTATGCTTTCTGTGAACAGAATGGCTGCTGGAATTCTGAAAGGGTTCAGATAAATGGGCTTCTTCCCTTCTTTTGCATCTATATCTGGAATCAGGCTTATGAGGAGAACAGAAGATATTAAGAAGAGGTGGCAAGAATACAAAAGAGAACTGTACAAAAAAGATCTTCAAGATCAAGATAATCATGATGGTGTGAACACTCACCTAGAGCCAGACATCCTGGAATGTGAAGTCAAGTGGGCCTTAGAAAGCATCACTACAAACAAAGCTAGTGGAGGTGATGGAATTCCAGTTGAGCTATTTCTAATCCTGAAAGATGATGCTGTGAAAGTGCTGCACTCAATATACCAGCAAATTTGGAAAACTCAGCAGTGGCCACAGGACTGGAAAAGGTCAGTTTTCATTCCAATCCCAAAGAAAGGCAATGCCAAAGAATGTTCAAACTACTGTACAATTGCACTCATCTCACATGCTAGGAAAGTAGTGCTCAAAATTCTCCAAGCCAGGCTTCAGCAATACATGAACCGTGAACTTCCAGATGTTTAAGCTGGTTTTAGAAAAGGCAGAGGAACCAGAGATCAAATTGCCAACATCTGCTGGATAATCAAAAAAGTAAGATCAGTCCAGAAAAACGTCTATTTCTGCTTTATTGCCTATGCCAAAGCCTTTGATAATAATAAACTCTGTGAATCACAATAAACTGTGGAAAATTCTCAAAGAGATGGGAATACCAGACCACCTGACCTGCCTCATGAGAAACCTGTATGCAGGTCAGGAAGCAACAGTTAGAACTGGACATGGAACAACAGACTGGTTCCAAATAGGAAAAGGAGTATGTCAAGGCTGTATATTGTCACCCTGCTTATTTAACTTATATGCAGAATACATCATGAGAAACACTGGGCTGGAAGAAGCACAAGCTGGAATCAAGATTGTGGGGAGAAATATCAATCACCTCAGATATGCAGATGATACCATCCTTATGGCATAAAGTGAAGAGGAACTAAAGAGCCTCTTGATGAAAGTGAAAGAGGAGAGTGAAAAAGTTGGCTTAAAGCTCAACATTCAGAAAACTAAGATCATGGCATCTGGTCCCATCACTTCATGGCAAATAGATGGGGAAACAGTGGAAACAGTGGCTGACTTTATTTTTCTGGGCTCCAAAATCACTGCAGATGGTGACTGCAGCCATGAAATTAAAAGATGCTTACTCCTTGGAAGGAAAGTTATGATCAACCTAGACAGCATATTAAAAAGCAGAGACATTACTTTGCCAGCAAAGGTCCATCTATTCAAGGCTATGTTTTTTCCAGTGGTGATGTATGGATGTGAGAGTTGGTCTGTGAAGAAAGCTGAGAACTGAAGAATTGATGCTTTTGAACTGTGGTGTTGGAGAAGACTCTTGAGAGTCCCTTGGACTATAGGAGATCCAACCAGTCCATCCTAAAGGAGATCAATCCAGGGTGTTCACTGGAAAGACTGATGCTAAAGCTGAAACTCCAATACTTTGGCCACTTCATGCGAAGAGTTGACTCATCAGAAAAGACCCTGATTCTTGGAGAGATTGAGGGCAGGAAGAGAAGGGGACGACAGAGGATGAGATGGCTTGATGGCATCACCAACTCAGTGGACATGAGTTTGAGTAAACTCCGGGAGTTGGTGATGGACAAGGAGGCTTGGCGTGCTGCAATTCATGGGGTCGCAAAAAGTTGGACACGACTGAGCAACTGAACTGAACTCATCTTAGGGGAAGAGGTAGAATCAGCATATCAAATTTATGCTCTCGGTATGCCCAGTTCCTGAGTCTCTTTGAGGTAATTTCTGTCCATCTGCAGGTGGTTTACAGACATATGTTTAAATTTTAAATACTCTGTATCACATATTCCAGGAAGAAATAAATATTGTATCTTTTATTTATATCTGGTGGGTATCTTATCAAGTGTTTCTAATAATGTACCTATATCTTTACATCTAGAAAATTAATCCCATGCAAAATAGCCAGATTTAATCTCTTTTAAAAGTAGAAATATTTGACTTTAATTGTCATATACTCATCTAAGCCTTAAGATATGCAGTTTATTATTCCAATTTTTATTGATAAGGAAATCAAAGTTAGTAATGATTAAAGGACTTACCTGATATCACCAAACTTGTCAGTTGGATGGGGATTTCACCAGGATCTTTCTTACTATTTGCAATGTAGGAGTCTCAGGAGGTGTGGGTTCGATCTCTGGTTAGAGGAGAGCCCCTGGAGGAGGGCATGGAAACCCACTCCAGTGATCTTGCCTGAAGAATCCCATGGACATAGGAGTCTGGTGGGCTTAGCTCCATAGGGTTGCAAAGAGCCTGGACATAACTGAGCGATTTAGGATGCATGCATACTTCCTTAAATTACTAACACTTGCACCACTGCAAAACCTCTTGGAGGTTACCCCTGTTTCTGCTATTCTTCACTGTATTCTTCCTGACAATACACTATATAATAGTCAAAGATTTTTTTTTAATTCCACAGTATCTAATTATATTTGAAATATGATTCAAACTGTAGTATGGCCTATAAGGCAATACTTAATTTGGTTTTTGCCTATCTAATGGTTCCATCTCTTTCATTTTCTCTTTTGTCCACTCAAAACTCATCCTTCTCCCCGCCTTCCCTCAAAAGGACTTCTTTTTACTTCACACATGCCTTTTGGTTTCTGAACTTGCTGTTGCTTTTGAAATTGTCTCCTCCCAGATCTTTACATAACAGGCTCTTTCTAATTTCTTATCATCTGCCTAAATGATCTTTTGACCACACTATTTAGCACAGTCCTCTGCCTCATCAATCTCCATCCAATTAGTTTCTTCAAAACGTGACATGACTCATTCATTCAACAGTACTTATTAAGTACTTATAGTGCCTAGGACTCTCCTAGACATTGGGATATGGCAGTAAATAAAGTAGACATAAATTCCTGGCTTCATAAAGCATTCATTCTGGTTGAAGGAGACAGCCAATAAACAAATAAGTAAAATCAATGTTATCTCAGTAGTGATAAGTGTTATATAGAAAAAAAAATAAAATAAGAAGACAGATTGAAGGTGTTGGACAATAGGAACAGTATGGCAATTTAAAATAGATTTTCAGGAAAAGCCTCTTTGAGAAGATGGGATTTGAACCATCTTGAAGAAGCTGAGAAAGTGAGCTATGCTTATATTTGCAGGAAGAAAATTCCAGGTGCATGCTTTGACATTCCTGAAATATATTTACTATTAGTAGTCTTTCCCCTACATTAGGCTCTAGTTCTATGAAATCAGGGACCTGTCTGGTGCTTTTTAGAGTCTAGAATAGTGTCTGCTGCACTAGATACACTTTAATATCTAACAATATTCTTCTGTTTGCTTTCAGTGCATATTTTCAGTAATGAAATATTTTTGGATTATATTTTTAACACATAGCATATTGGATTAGTGTCATCAGGGAAATGACACCTAAACTCTTTTCCTGATCTGACGTTGTACATATGCATTCTTACTATACTTCAGTACTCATATTGTCTTACACTTGAAAGCTTTCAAATTTCTCTGCCATTTTTCTAACCACTTATCCAGGCTCACAAAATCTTCCTAGTTTATAGTCATTAACTTGATATTTTGCTACCCATCTAGAAGTTTAGTATTATCTTCAAAATTATGAATCTTATTATGTATTTCCTTTATATGTCATTTATATAGATATTAAATGTGACTGGGTCACAACAAAATGTCATCTTGAGGCCCATATATTCCTACTTTTTATCTGTACTTTCCATACTAACCCATGGAAAAATGGGACTGGACCACCAGATCTCTTAATTTCATCTTATGTTTTTCTTTGTATAGAACTTTGGCAAAAACTGTGTAATTTATTTATTTCTTTCCCTTTCACTTCCCAGCCCCCAATGTGCCAGCTTATTTCAATTTTTAATATTAATGATGCCTGCCAAATTATTCCCTCCCAGTCTGTTTCAACTTAGCCAACATTTTGATTATTCTTATACCAGTAAGTATCATGAATCCAACCAGACTGAAATTCCAGTTAGATCAAAATAAAGATTTTCAGTGCAAAAGTATTCCTACATTTGTATCATAAACCTTTAATCCTTAATTTGGTTGTAGAGAAATCTGAACATCATGAAGAATACAAAGAATTCTAAATAATTTTGTTGGATTTCTTCTGACTCTCCTTTTTTAATCTTTTTAGGGGCATTTCTTGCATACCAATAATTTTCTCTTTCTTTCCCTCATAAAGGCAGCAATACTCTAATTAGGAAGCTATTTGCATTTGCTGGATCTAAATACTTGGTATTTGTCTTGGTAACAAAACAAAACAGAACAAAAATCAGACAGCTCAATTCAGAGTCTTTACATAAACCTGGCAAGAAGACAAATTTCCCATTTTTTTGCACTGAGTGAGGAACTCTGCCTTACCTGCAGAGATCTTGTCGAGACATAGCAAGTAGCTGGCAGAGCGTATGCTTTGCTGGGTGTCTTTGAGTATCCTGTGGTGCAGGGAGTCTGAATCACCCTCCCAGCCTCCTGTGCATATTTTACAGATGCTGCTCCAGGAAGATCCATACTTCCTGGAGTCCTCAGAAGTGTTTGAAATTCAGAGGCTTGGCAAGGCATACTCATCTGATGCTTTCTCATTTAATCTTGCCGAAAGGGGTGATTCTTGGAAAGTGTGAAAATACCTTACCAAGCTACATCAACAGATGTATAGTAACTGAAACTCATTTTAAATACCTAAGGGGATTCATTCTCTTGACATACGTTTAACTCCCATTATGATTAATGGAAGCATTACATGATTTACAGCATGCTCCTGACTTTAGAGGGCTGATGTCTGCAGAGGAAAGAACCATCAACAGATTTATGAACTTTATTCACATTTCTACTATTGTGGAAAATAATTTCTTAGCTTACCTTCCACTCATGACTTGATTATAGGTATCACTATATCCATCCATATTGACAGAATGTCAGGGTTTGCAATAAATTAAACAAACAAACAAACAAACAAAAAACTCCTAATCTAATTAGAAAATTTCAACACAAGATTATTCACTGTCAGGTATTAATGACTGCAATGAAAGCAGAAAATTTTAGCTAAAGCAAATGATTAGACTCAGCAGCACACTCAATGGCTTGACTAGTTTGTCTTCCCTTCCTTCTACATTAACATTTGTATGAACTTTAGGAGGAGCTACCTAATTCTTTATATATTTTTTAAACAAATTAAAAAACATTCTTTTTAAAAATATGTTAAACAACATATTCTTTATATGTTGTGTTTTTAATTCTTTTTATGTTTTTTAACATGAGGTTTTTTCCTACACACTTATCAGAAAGCCTCTATTTGAGAGTGGGCTGAGGAGTTGAAGATTGGAGTTTTCCCTGTATACATCCTGAATTTAACATATACTTTTAGTCCTGTGATAAGATGGGAATCAATAATGATTGCTCCAAAATGTTATATTTATAATAATCAATTAATTATTAGGTACAATTCTTAATATGTGATTAAGTAAATCTGGAGTGACATTAGGCTTCTAGTTTTTTTTTTTTTTAATTAACTGTTATAATATAGGCAAGTCCAATGACATTAGTTACACTATTTTATTCACGCAATAAATGTTTATTGAGCACCACTCTGTCTCAAGCACAGTTGTGGTGCTGTAGATACACAGTGAACTAAAAAGACAAAAACTTCTGCCATTGTGGAGCTTACATTCTAGAGGCTCTATTTTAAAACATTTAAGTGTTCTAATGGATCTGATATGATCATCCAGAATGGTTGTGCAGATATTACATTGTATAGCTAAAGAGAAGGAATAAATATTTATGGTGTGGGCTTCCCTGGTGTCTCAGAAGGTAAAGAAACTGCTTGCAATGCAAGAGACTTGGGTTTGATCCTTGGGTCAGGAAGATCCCCTAGAGAAGGGAATAGTTACCCACTAAATATTCTTGCCTGGGGAATTCCATGGACAGACGAGCCTGGAGGAATACAGTCCATGGGGTCGCAAAGAGCCCGACATGACTGAGCAACCAACACGCACTACATAAATAGTAGTTTCTGAGGGGCACTGGAGCGACTGTGAGGAGATACCCCATGCCCAAGGGAAAAGAAACCCCAGTAAGATGGTAGGCACTGGAGCAACTGTGAGGAGATACCTCACATCCAAGAACAGAGAAGCCCCAGCAATGTGGTAGGTGCTGGAGCGGCAGCTGTGAGGCACTGGAGCAGCTGCTGTGCAGTGCTGGAGAGACTTTGAGGAGACATCCCATGTCCAAGAGCAAAGAAGAAGCCCCAGCGAGACTGTAGGAAGGTCAAAATTGCATTTAGAATCAAACCCATGCCCACCAGAGATGCTCTGTGCTGCTGCTAAGTTACTTTAGTCATGTCCGACTCTGTGCGACCCCATAGACGGCAGCCCACCAGGCTCCCACATCCCTGGGATTCTCCAGGCAAGAATACTGGAGTGGGTTGCCATTTCCTTCTCCAATGCATGAAAGTGAAAAGTCAAAGTGAAGTCACTCAGTTGTGTCTGACTCTTCGTGACCCCATGGACTGCAGCCTTCCAGGCTTCTCCGTCCATGGGATTTTCCAGGCAAGAGCACTGCCTGGTGCCACTGCCTTCTCCGTACCAGAGATGCTCAGCGGGCTCAAATATACCTTGTGCACACCAGGACCCAGAGACCCCACAGAGACTGAGACAGACCTGTATTTGGGTGTCTCCTGAAGAGGTACGGGTAAGCAGCAGACTGCTGTGGGAGCAGAGGCTCTCAGTGCAGTAGACCTGGGTATGGCATAAGCTCTCTTGGAGGAAGTCGCCATTAACCCACCATAGAGCCACCAGAACTTACACAGGACTGGGGAAACAGACTCTTGGAGGGCACAAACAGAACCTTGTGCACACCAGGACCCAGGAGAAAGGAGCAGTTAACCCACAAGAGACTGACCCAGACTTGCCTGTGAGTGTCCAGGAGTCTCCAGAGGAGGCGTGGGTCGGTGGTGGCCTGCTACAGGGTTGGAGGCACTGAATGTGCATGGGACCTTTTGAAGGAGGCTGCCATTATCTTCATTACCTCCACCATAGTTTGGCATCAGGTCAAACAGGGAGGGAACATAGCCCTGCCCATCAACAGAAAATTGGATTAAAGGTTTACTGAGCATGGCCCCTCCCATCAGAACAAGACCCAGTTTCCCCCTCAGTCATTCTCTCCTATCAGGAAGCATGCATAAGCCTCTTATCATTCTCCATCAGAGGGGAGACAGACTGAAAACCACAATCACAGAAAACTAACCAATCTGATCACATGAACCACAGCTTTGTCTAACTCAATGAAACTATGAGCCATGCCATATAGGGCCACCCAAGACAGACGGGTCATGGTGAAGAGTTCTGACAGAATGTGGTCTACTGGAGAAAGGAATGGCAAACCACTTCAGTATTCTTGCCTTGAGAACCCTATGAACAGTATGAAAAGGCAAAAAGATAGGACACTGAAAGATGAACTCCTCAGTTCAGTAGGTGACCAATATGCTACTGGATATGAGTGGAAAACTAACTCCAGAAAGAATGAAGAGACAGAGTCAAAGCAAAAACAACACTCAGTTATGGACGTGACTGGTGATGGAAGTAGGTAGGATACTGTAAGAACAATATTGCATAGGAACCTGGAATGTTAGATCCATGAAACAAGGCAAACTGGAAGTAGTTAAACAGGAGGTGGCAAGAGGGAACATTGACATTTTAGGAATCAGTGAACTAAAATGGACTGGAATGGGTGAATTTAACTCAGATGACCATTTTATCTACTACTGTGGGCAAGAATCCCTTAGAAGAAATGGAGTAGCCATCACAGTCAAAAAAAGAGGCTGAAATGCAGTACTTGGATGAAATCTCAAAAACGACAGAAAGATTTCTGTTCGTTTCCAAGGCAAACCATTTAATATCACAGTAACCCAAGTCTATGCACCAACCAATAACACTGAAGAAGCTGAAGTTGAATGGTAATATGAAGACTTACAAGACCTTATAGAACTAACAACCAAAAGAGATGTCCTTTTCTTTATAGGGGACTGGAATGCCAAAGTAGGAAGTCAAGAAATACCTAGAGTAACAGCCAAATTTGGCCTTGGAGTACAGAGTGAAACAGGGCAAAGGCTAACAAAGTTTTGCCAAGAGAATGCACTGGTCATAGCAAACACCCTCTTCCAACAACACAAGAGAAGACTCTACACATGGACATCACCAGATGGTCAATACCAAAATCAGATTGATTACATTCTTTGCAGCCAAAGATGGAGAAGCTCTATACAGTCAGCAAAAACAAGACCAGAAGCTGACTGTGGCTCAGATCATGAACTTCTTATTGCCAAATTCAGACTTCATTTGAAGAAAGTAGGGTAAACCACTAGACCATTCAGGTATGACCTATATCAATTACTTTATGATTATACACTGGAAGTGAGAAATAGATTCAAAGGATTAGATCTGATAGACAGAGTGCCTGAAGAACTATGGATGGAGGTTCCTGACATTGTACAGGAGGCAGTGATCAAGACCATCCCCAAGAAAAAGAAGTGACCACTGCTTGTGGTCCAAAGTGGACCACAAGACCATTCCCCAAGCAGAAAGGCAAAATGGTTGTCTGAGGAGGCCTTACAGAAAGTTTTGAAAAGAAGAGAAGCTAAAGGCAAAGGAGAAAAGGAAAGATATAACCATATGAATGCAGAGTTCCAAAGAATAGCAAGGAGAAGAAAGCCTTCCTCAGTGATCAATGCAAAGAAATAGAGGAAAACAATAGAATGGGAAAGACTGGAGATCTCTTTCAGAAAATTAGAGAAACCAAGGGAATGCAAAGATGGGCACAATAAAGGAAACAGTATGGACCTAACCAAAGCAGAAGATATTAAGAAGAGGTGGCAAGAATACACAGAAGAACTATAAAAAAAGATATTAATGACCCAGACAACCGTGATGGTATGATCAGTCACCTAGCCATCCTGGAGTGTGAATTCAAGTGGGCCTTAGGAAGCATCACTATGAACAAAGCTAGTGGAGGTGATGTGATTCCAGTTGAGCTATTTCATCCTAAGAGATGATACTGTGACAGTGCTGCACTCAATACGCCAGCAAATTTGGAAAACTCAGCGGTGGCCACAGGACTGGAAAAGATCATTTTTCATTCCAATCCCCAAGAAAGGCAATGCCAAAGAATGCTCAAACTATTGCACAATTGCACTCATCTCACAGGCTTGCAAAGTAATGCTCAAAATTCTCCAAGCCTTGCTTCAACAGTACGTGAACTGTAAACTTCCAGATGTTCAAGCTGGTTTTAGAATAGTCAGAGGAACCAGAGATCAAATTGCCAACATCCATCGGATCATTGAAAAAGCAAGAGAGTTTCAGAAAAAAACATCTATTTCTGCTTTGTTGACTATATCAAAGCCTTTGACTGTGTG
Organism: Bos indicus x Bos taurus; assembly: GCF_003369695.1. Classification (NCBI taxonomy): domain Eukaryota; kingdom Metazoa; phylum Chordata; class Mammalia; order Artiodactyla; family Bovidae; genus Bos; species Bos indicus x Bos taurus. Next base: position 65,111,132 of record NC_040078.1, on the reverse strand, counting down.
GATCACAAGAAACTGTAGAAAATTATTCAAGAGATGGGAATACCAGACCACCTGACCTGCCTTCTGTGAAATCTGTATGCAGGTCAAGAAGTCACTGTTAGAACTGGACATGGAACAGGGGACTGGTTCCAAATCGGGGAAGGAGTACATCAAGGCTGTATATTGTCACCCTGCTTATTTAACTTATATGCAGAGTGTATCATGTGAAACGCTGGACTGGATGAAGCACAAGCTAGAATCAAGATTGCCAGGAGAAATATCAATAACCTCAGATATGCAGATGATACCACCTTTATGGCAGACACAAAGAAGAACTAAAGAGCCTCTTGATGAAAGTGAAAGAGGAGAGTAAATAAATTGGCTTAAAGCTCAACATTCAGAATACTAAGATCATGGCATCCAGTCCCATCACTTCATGACAAATAGATGGGGAAACAGTGGAAACAGTGTCAGACTTTATTTTTTTGGGCTCCAAAATCACTGCATATGGTGAATGCAGCCATGAAATTAAAAGACGCTTACTCCTTGCAGGGAAAGTTATGACCAACCTAGACAGTTTATTAAAAAGTAGAGACATTACTTTGCCAACTAAGGTCCATCTAGTAAAAGCTGTGGGTTTTCCAGTAGTCATGTATGGATGTGAGAGTTGGACTATAAAGAAAGCTGAGCACTGAAGAATGGATGCTTTTGAACTGTGGTGTTGGAGAAGACTCTTGAGAGTCCCTTAGACTGCTAGGAGATCCAACCAGTTCATCCTATAGGAGATCAGTCCTGAATATTCATTGGAAGATCTGATGCTGAAACTGAAACTCCAATACCCTGGCCACCTCATGCGAAGAACTGACTCATTGGAAAAAACTCTGATGCTGTGAAAGATTGAAGACAGAAGGAGAAGGGGGCGACAGAGGATGAGATGGTTGGATGGCATCACCGACTGAATGGACTTGAGTTTGTGTAAACTCCAGGAGTTGATGATGGACAGGGAGGACTGATATGGGGTCACAAAGAGTCAGACAGGATTGAGCACCTGAATTGAACTGAACTGGAGCTTTTCATATATGGTTGTATTCCAGAAACTGATTTTAAATCCTACATTATGTAAATAGCAGACAGAAAACTCAAAGTCCTCAGGGTCTTTCAGCTACTAGATAGGTATACCACAGTGAATCCCAAAATGAAAATGTTTTTTCCATGAGTAAATATATGAGAAATTTATGGTAATTTAACTTCAGTTAGTCCTCAAATATCTCAGAAATACTCAAAAGACTTGTTTCACCTAGTCTCTTTTCCTAATAATTTCATGATCAAAATGAAACATAAGACTTAAGAAATAGGAATAAAATACCTAGATAAGCTGCTAAATACTCAAAAGTATATGCCATTGTCATTTTCTTAAATTGTTATCAGCTGATAATCAAAAACCTTTCTAGCAGTTGTTGATTCATACACATTCAAAATGTGATTAGTAGTCTATAGTTTATAGGAATAAACACGACAAAACTCACATTTTAAAAACAGTGACTGTAATTGGGCATCATTTGGAAAGAGGAGAAAGCTACACATGCTTGCTCAAATTAAAAATGTGTGTTTTTTTTTAAGATAGAAATTCTACAGAAATTAAAACTGAGCTTATTTGGAAGTGAGAAGTTATCAGGTAGCTATTCTGAGTCTGAAGGCTAATGGATTTTAACTCATTTTCCTTGGGCATTGCTGCTCCTATCTCCTCTGGCTGAGAGGAGGATTTTGCTCCTCTCAAAATCCTTTTTGAGAGGAGCTTTTTCAGACCCTGTTTCACCATGTTGCTGGCTCCTGCCCATATTCTAAAGATCTTACTTGTGAAGCATCTAACTGTCTGGCACTGTGTCTCCTTGATGCAAATTTTCTGGAAACAGAATAGGATCAGTTCTTTTCAGGCAATTATATGTTCCAGTCTTAACTGACTAACTGTGGTCATGAGAACAGAAATATGTATTACAACTACAGCCATCTAAATCCATCATTTCTATCAGCATTATGAGTTTGGAGATATTCCAAGGAAATGGGTACGCTACTAGCAAGAACACTTGGGTTGGAAAATTTTATTTGCACTTGGAGGCTGACTGCATCAATACTCTTGTTCTCTGGTTTTCCACTAGGTCCAGACAATAGGTTGAACAAGCGACTGAAGAAAGGAAAAAAAGGTTTGATTTTTTTACTCTGGTTGCTTTTTCCTTGTGAAGTCAACTTGAAGTTTCAGAGACAGAAACTAGATTGAGAGGAGTTGAAAAATAAGGACATATAAATAACAATCCAGAAATATTTTGAAGTTTAGTTTGCAAAGGAAGGATGGAGAGTGTAGACTTTAGTAATCCATAGGGTTGAGGATGACTTTTTCTCTTGTTGGCTTAAAAAGTGAGCAGTTTGGCTAGGTGTATATTTATTTGGAAGGGAATGACCTGGCAGAGAAGAAATAGACCATAATCCATAAAACAAAATTATTGAAAAGGGAATTAACAATGCATTTGTTTGCATTGTTGAAGGGATTGGAGTTTGATCAAAAAAGAAATGCTTCTCAAACAAACCTACAGAGTCAGTCAAATCAAGATTATATTAATTTACTCTGAATTGAATTGAAACATGTATTGTATTGAGTGGAGTTTTCAGGGTTTTTTGTTGTTGTTGTTGAAGATAATCTTAATGAATTTGAAATGTGGATTTGAAAATCTATTTTTATGAGTGAATCAGTTACTGCTACTCAAGTAAACTATAGATAAAAATAAGAATATATAAACTTGATAATTTAAGCTACAGTTCTAAATCTTCCACTGTTGCCTGCATGCTAAGACACTTCAGTCTCGTCGGACTCATTGTGACCCTATGGATGTAGCCTGCCAGGCTCCTCTGCTTATAGGATTCTCCAGGAAAGAATACTGGAGTGGGTTGCCATGTCCTTCTCCAGGGGATCTTCCTGACCCAGGGATTGAGTCAGTGTCTCCTGTGGCTCCTGCATTGCAGGCAGATTCTTTACTGCTTAGCCACTGGGGAGGCCGCATCCGCTGTTGCTGCTACTGCTGCTAAGTCGCTTCAGTCGTGTCTGACTCTGTGTGACCCCATAGACGGCAGCCCACCAGGATCTCCCGTCCCTGGGATTCTCCAGGCAAGAACACTGGAGTGGGTTGCCATTTCCTTCTCCAATCCACTGTTGAGTCATAGGTAATTTTGAGCACATGTGAGGGACTAAAGGGACTGACCAAACAAAATTCTATTTTGTAGAAATCTAAAGATTCACATGGGAGGTAATTCATTTTAAGAAAATGAGCTAAATAAAATGAATTTGACCTAATAAGAAAGTCTAGGGTATTAGCTCTTAGTAAAAAATGATGACTTTCACTTGTCTTTGTCTACAGCTTTCTAGTTCTATGTCTGCATCGCAGAGGAGAAAAAAAGACTGGACATACCTTTCAATGGACTCTGTGACACCTTGACACCCAAGCAGCACTGTGACACGTTCTTCATCCACATGATTAGTCAGAGATATAGGTTCATTCTAATTTTCTGAAAATTAGCATAAAATCTCACAGCTTCGTGTTATCAGGAGAGAATTTCTGAATGCTACAGACCTGAGAACTCTGACAGAGGAAGCAGAGGCTTTTAGAAAGGCTATCACATCTGCATTCCCTTATATAGATGCAGGGGCGGGGCTCACCAGCCCAGTGGTGCAGGGGAAGCAGGAGGATACCCTCTGAGTCCTCCCAGATGCTGTGAAATACGGAGAATCTACGGCAGCACAAAGTAAGAGCAGCACCTGTCAGAGCAGCACAAACACTGAGCTCACTGAGCATGTCTAGGATGTCCCCTCAGAACTCTCAGAAACCACTCACAGGAGACTTTGTAGGGGTCTGAGGAAGAAAATGTAAAAGTAATGAGTCAGAAAACAACAACAACAGAAATGAGATATTCCAGTAATGACCCTTGCAGGACTCCAGTATATCATTTATTCATACTAAAGTACTTCATGTTCAGAATGTGATAATGTATTTCAGTAAGTGGTTTATTTAATGCACAGGAGTGAATCAAGCACTGAGGAGGTCTCCTAATTATGAACCACCAAAAACTCTCGAAGGTATCAAGTTGATAAGCTTATGATTTTCATTATATACACGTGGACATTGTCTTATTCAACCATTGCTCTGAATTAACAAAGCTATCACCAGCAAATGCTAAGCTGAGATTTTCCTTTTTCACTCCTTGAAATAATACATTTCATGTGCCTACACATAACTACATGCATCTGTTGTTGCATTCCACATAAATTATTTTGTATCCAGTAACAGATAATATATAATTAGTACTTAAAAGGCTTTAAATCAATATTGAGAAATTTGAGTTTTAAAAACTATAATAAAAGGCCTGTTAATTATAAATTTCCTTTTCTAGAGTTGTTAGGATCTCAATTTTCCTAATCAATGTAGCTTATTAAAACTCTACCAAATTCATTGCTATATCTACCTCTATGCTTTTTGCTATTAAAAAAATTATACTTCTTATTTGTTCAGGAACTGAGGCACCTTTGTCCTGATATAGTCCTACTCAGTGCAAAGACAAGACGAGAAAAGGTGAAAACTGATGTAGACTTCATGGGATTGTCTAAAGCTAATAATATTGGCTTTAACGAACCATTCAGGTGTTGCTTACATGATAATCACACATTCTACAGAGTGGTGAAAGAAAACGTTGAAAGCATGGGCTCCCAGAAGAATGAGCTATGATCAGGTAGTGGAGAGTGAAGAAACATTCTGTCAAGTGATGTGCCAGATTAATTTGCTGGGACTGCTAGGGCAGCATCTGTCCAGGTACATGCATGAGATGACTGACTGTCATGAAGACCAAAAGTTCATAGAGGATCAGAAGCCTGAAGTATCCAGGCTTGTTGACCTACCTCTTCCATCTCCTTAATGTCTATGATATTATTTAATACTTCAGTGAATACTGCCATTCCCTAGTCTTCAAGGAACTGTCTCTTAGAACCCACAAGACAATTCCGATCTTCTCCACCCTCAGTTCACATGAGAAAAGTCTGGCTAAAAACAAGGAGGAAAAAAAAGTGAAAGTGAGGACAAAAAATATTATTATCTGACCTTTAGGATTTGAATAAGATCACTGTTTGTTTGTTTGTTTAATCTTGGGCTAGCAAGTCTGTTTAATGTCATCTTCACCAGCAGGCATCAAAGCCATAGCCTGTTCCCAGCTGCCCCAGATTGGAGACCTTGGGTTACCAGAGTAAGCCCTTCACAAACCAGCTATGGGTGCTGTGATCCCTGGGGTGAGCCACTCCCAGAGTGGAGAGCCCAGTTCTGCCTTTTGCACCAGTTCACTCTTGTGGGTACCATCGCAGTATGGGGGCTTCTGGGTGGCCTTGCAGGTACAGCGTGCCACCATGCAGGTCTCCTGGGCCTTGAACTTCAGTGGGGATAGTCCAGGGCATTTGAAGAAGTGGGAGCCATCACAGAGGACTACTTTTTGCTGTGGCCACACACACACCACTTGTAGGTTTTCCCAGCCACCAGCTCCACCTTGATGGGTGTTTTTAGGGCCACCACGGACTTGGCTGGGGTTTTGGGGAACCATTGGGCCAGCCAGGAGGTGATGCCCCCGTCTCTGGTTCACCGTCCAGGCCGCCGGCCACACGGGCATCCCAATGCTGCACACAGAGCCCATGGCATGCCCGGTGCTGCCACCGTGCCATGCTGGCTCCACCAAGATCACTGTTTTTAATAATGTCTTTTGAGTTACTTATAAGTGTGTGTGTGTGTGTGTGTATCTGCTTTTAAAACAAAACAATATATTGTGTGACTGAATAGGTCTTGGTCCATTTATTCATCTTCTTTTCTTTTATCAATAAAGATGCATTTTTTCATGAATAAGAAAAAAATCCTTTTTGCTCTAATAAAATAGTGGAATGAACTTCAGTATGGTTCGGTCAAGCTGTTCTCATTGTTATCAAGATTCTGGATCTGTTTCTCTGATTTACTGTGCTCTGCTTAGTATCAATTTCATTCATAACTGGATTTATTATGACAGCATAAATAATTGCAACATTTTACTATCCAGATCAACACACCTGGAAGAACACCTTTTTTTTTTTTCCCAGGCAAATCAAGCTAAAGTTCCGAAGTATACTATGTTAAGGCCTTTATAGGTCTCTTACCGGCCCTCTGGGCTTCCCTGGTGGCTCAGTGGAATCTGCCTGCCAATGCAAGAGACACAATTTCCATCCCTGGGTTAGGGAGATCCCCCTGAGAAGGAATTGGCAACTCATCCAGTATTCTTGCTTGAAATCACATAGACAGAGGAGTCTGGCAGGCTCCAGTCCATGGGGTTGCAAAAGAGTCTGACAGAACTTAGTGACTAAACATCAACAACCTGCCCATTAATGTGACCACTTGGATAGAACAAATTATTTAGTTCTCACACCTCACTTGGTCATGGGGTGAAGTCTGACTCCCCATCACAGCTCCTCGGGGTAGAAGGTGGATGCTGAAGAGGAAACCAGAAATAACCCATTTGTTTTATTGTCTCTTTTTCTTCTTCTTTTATTTTTTAAATTTTATTTTGGTGGCACTGTCCAGCATGTGTATGATCTTAGTTCCTGGCATGGGATGGAACCTGTGCCCCTGACACTGAGATCTTGGAGTCTTCACTACTAGATTGCTAGGGAAGTCCCTGTTTTATTGGTTCTTCTTATAAATCATACATCATTCTTAAAAGTGTTTATTTTACCCTGTGAAATTTTACTGTCAATATATAAAACATTTAAATTAACTGGTCAAATCAAGGACCAATTCCAGTGTCCTGATATCTTTTTCTCCAAGCATTAAGCAGTTGTGCTAACCTTCCAGCAATATACTTCATAAAGATTTTAACCTTTAAAAAATTATATTGCTCTCAATCTGAAAGAATATATGCATACCAGAATCATCTTTCCTTATTTGACATTCCTATTGCCTTGAGATTATATCAATATGCTCTAGTGTTTCTGAAGGTTGTAAAAATTAAAATCCATACAAGAATTAAAAAATAAAAATACACAGTTGGGAGAGGCAAGAACTTAATTTGTTTAAGTTGGTTACTTTTCTCATTCTTAGCAATCTTACTAGATATTTTCTTTCACTCTCTGGAATTAATGTTATTTTCTTTATTCTCCCCATTTTTTATTTTGAGAAAATATTATAGCAGAATTTCATTTTACTTATTTCCACACAATGTTCACTTTTGTGCCCTGTACTTTCTACTACCATTAATTCTACTGTTATGAAGAAACTGACCAAATTTTATCACTGACCCAAAACCACACAGGTTAAAATTTAAGTAGTGATGATGTGGTGTTAATGGAGCTTGTGAATATTTATTATTGAAAGATCCAAGGTGGCTTGGCCACATGGAACGTATTGTTCCTGTCTTATTCTGCACCATATGGAGAGTTCACATTTGCATTTTAACCTAATCAAATATCAAATATTAATACAATCAGGAGGGGTCTAAATATTTTGAGAGTACTGTGACTTTTTAGATTATAAATATGAATAATAGACTTGGCTAAGTTACAAAACTTAAATATAATCATAGCTTTGGGCATTTTTCTGTTTTCTATTAAAAAAACCTTCCCTTGTGCTTGTCCTGAATATAATTAATGTATGTTTCTAATCACAAATGTGCATAAAATAGTGAAGAAAATAGTCCCAGGTTACCAGATTTTATTTAAAATCAATGTCTTCTTTCCTATGGAAATGTAGCATAACTGAATTTGATTAAAAATGTTCTTAATATTTTACATTAAATATTTAACAGTTTATAAACAAATAAGGCCATGACCAGCTATTCTTCATTTGTATTAGATGTGTTAATGTGGTTAGTATAGATGTAATCTTTTACCATTTAAAATGCTGATATCAGCATAGGACCAATATAGAAGTATTTACTTTTGTAGTGCAAATTCTGTATATATTATGTGAAGTATCTTGCAGTCAATCATACTTTACTATTTTTGACAATATATATTAAAACAGTTGATGAACAATATGTTTTATTTAAGAGTCCTGAAGTTCTCTTCTAGTGAACTGCTCCTTGAAGACTGATATTGATCACCACTTGATATAGTTTAGAGTGCATTTTCTACTTATTGAGAAGACATCCAGGAAAAAATGACATATAATACAAAGATTAAGGTCATGATGCATATAGCAAAGGAATAAAGTAAAAGTGTCAGAATATTTTAGTATAAGATATAGAACATACATTGGGTTTTTTAAACTTTATGGTTTTGTTTTTGGTAAACAGGGTGAATCTATCAAGGAAAAATATCTGATATAGTTTGATATACTACTTGATATAGTTTGAATAGGATATGACACACGGAGTAGATCTCATGAAACATTTCAATTATGTTTGACATAATAAAATAAACTTACTCAGAAAACCAACCGTTTTTTTCTGAATATGACAGTAAAATCCTGCTCTATACAAAGTTATTTTGTTCTGAATTGGAGAGTCTTTTTGGAGCAATTAATTTTCTGCACAGTATATGCAGGTCAGGCAGCAACAGTTAGAACTGGACATGGAGCAACAGACTGGTTCCAAATAGGAAAAGAAGTACGTCAAGGCTGTATATCATCATCCTGCTTATTTAACTTCTCTGCAGAGTACATCATGAGAAACGCTGGGCTGGAAGAAGCACAAGTTGAAATCAAGATTGCCAGGAGAAATATCAATAACCTCAGATATGCAGATGATACCACCCTTATGGCAGAATGTGAAGAGGAACTAAAAAGCCTCTTGATGAAGGTGAAAGAGGAGAATGAAAAAGTTGGCTTAAAGTTCAACATTCAGAAAACTAAGATCATGGCATCTGGTCCCATCACTTCATGGAAAATAGATGGGGAAACAGTGGAAACAGTGTCAGACTTTATTTTTGGGGGCTCCAAAATCACTGCAGATGATGATTGCAGCCATGAAATTAAAAGATGCTTACTCCTTAAAAGGAAAGTTATGACCAACCTAGATAGCATATTAAAAAGCAGAGATATTGCTTTGCCAACAAAGGTCCATCTAGTCAAGACTATGGTTTTTCCAGTGGTCATGTATGGGTGAAAGAGTTGGACTGTGCATAAGCTGAGTGCCAAAGAATTGATGCTTTTGAACTGTGGTGTTGGAGAAGACTCTTGAGAGTCCCTTGGACTGCAAGGAGATCCAACCAGTCTCTTCTAAAGGAGATCAGTTATTGGTGTTCATTGGAAGGGCTGATGTTGAAGCTGAAATTCCAATACTTTGGCCACCTCATGTGAAGAGTTGACTTATTGGAAAAGACCCTGATGCTTGGAGGGATTGGGAGCAGGAAGAGAAGGGGATGACAGAGGATGAGATGGCTGGATGGCATCACTGACTCGATGGACATGAGTTTGAGTAAACTCCGGGAGTTAGTGATGTACAGGGAGGCATGGTATGCTACGATTCATGGGGTCACAAGGAGTTGGACACAACTGAGTGACTGAACTGAACTGAACTGAAGCAAGGTTTGAATAGTGCAATACAATATAAAGCATTTCATTTTCACTTTGGCCGGTGTAGTGAAAAAAAAAAAATGCTGTTGGTCTCTGGAATTTAGAAAAAGAAAGTTAAATAATGCTAGTTGGATAAAAGCAACAAATATGTAGAAGCAGATTCACTTGAAGTTAGTAAATATGGGCTGAATTCTGGACCAAATAGACAGTATGACTAAATTCACTTGCCAACTGAATGACCACAGGAATTTTGGACATCAACCTCTTAACTTCTTTGGACATTAATTTCCCCATCCATAAAATGGACATTATAATAATACAGCTAAATAGAGCTCTGCTTATACACAGAAAGCATTCAGTAAGCATAAGCTAGTATTTTTGACCAAGGGAGTAAGAAGAAAATTTCAGCTTTTGGTAGTCTATGTTCACAGAATAACTATTACACTGGAAATCAATGTTCTATATTTTCTTCTCAAATATTTAGAACTGAAGGACACATAGCTTTAATTTTGCAGTCATTTAATCTTCCAAATCTCATTATTTTAGTGGTAAAATTCTTTGCTCACTTTTAAAAACAGGTAAATAGTCAAATTTAAAATAAAATAATTGAACAATAACAACTTTTCTACATCAGAGGAGGCTACTGACTTAAGATGGTTATAAGCTCATGCCTTAAATACTATTAAAGGTATATTATGTACATTTGAAATCAAATGACAAAGTGTTAGTTATTTTGTGTATAGTCTTCTTCTCCATATAGGTTATCTTCAACTTCCCAGCTGTTATGAATTTATTCTGGTAATTATAGGTTAACTAATTGATAGATATGTAGAATGTTTATTTTGAAATGCCAAGTAATTACATTTCAAGATGCTTCATTAAGTTAGAGAGATGGGAAGATGATAGTCACTTTATTATTTTAAGATTACCATTGATATATAGATTGCAGCAATATGTAGGAAAACTGTTCAGGATTTGAAATAGAGGCTCAAAATAAATTTGGGAAAAATGAATTTCAGTTTAAATTGGGAATTTTAAGTTATTCTAATTAATTCCTATTTTTCATAGGGATTCTTACAACAGCTTTCACATTTTAAATTCTCCAAAACAAAGTTGATTTCAAAACTTCTACCCCTTATCTTTCTGTGCTGGTTTTAAAGTCAGGCTCTATAGGATTCACTTGAAGGGTTCAAAGAATATTGAGAAAGGATGCATAATTCCATTTAAATTAAATAATACAAAATTATTTTTATGTATATATTTATCCTAAGAGAAGACATAATAAATTTGGCTTAATAAATATAAATGACAAAAATGCCAATTCATATTGAAAAACAGTATTGAAAATCAGATTATTGTGTTTTTAAAATCAGAGATGAGGTTTATTTTAGATTTAATTTATCAAGAGGAAAAACAAGCCCTCTTTCCTAAAGTGTCACACATTGCATAGTTTTTATTAGTACACTAGAAAAAGCATCACTTTTTTTCTTGTTTATTTATTTGAGATTATAGCATTGAACTATATACATTGCTATGTAGAAAATAGATAGCTAGTGGGAAGTTGCTGGATATCACAGGTAGCTCAGCCTGGTTCCCTCTGAAGATGTACAGGAATGCAATGGGGGAAGGGAGGGAGGCTTAAAAGGGAGTGGACATGTGTATACTTATGACTGATTCATGTTACTGTACAGCAGAAACAAATACAACATTGTAAAGCAATTATCCTCCAATTAAAATGTTTAAAAATGAGTAAAGTACCATTTTTAAACACGGAATTGTATATAGATAAAATTCAATTTACTAATTTGTTCAACTTTATACATATTTTTGAGCTGCAAACAGATATACAATTTATTTTTATTATTGTAATATAATGTAATGAATGTCCTCCCTCCAAATTTGCCTGATTCAGAAAATACATCTACTTTATATGTGTTTATTCTGTTCGAAATTCATTATAGGCAAGGGAAAACTAATGATACTTCACTCTTTTATCAGAAAATGGAGCCTACAATGAACTTGAGGGAGCATGAAATGAAAGTGTTATTTGCTCAGTCGTGTCCCACTCTTTGCAACCCCATAGACTGTAGTCCACCAGGCTCCTGTTGTCTATGGAATTCTTAGGCAAGAATACTGGATTGGGTAGCCATTCCCTTCTCCAAGGCATTTTCCCCACCCAGGGATAGAACCTGTATTTCCTGCATTACAGGCCGATTCTTTACCATGTAACGTTGTTGCTGTTGTTAAGTCGCTGCAGTCGTGTCCGGCTCTAGGCGACCCCATAGACAGCAGCCCAACAGGTTCCCCCCTCCCTGGGATTCTCCAGGCAAGAACACTGGAGTGGGTTGCCATTTCCTTCTCCAATGCGTGAAAGTGAAGTCGCTCAGTTGTGTCCGACTCTTCGCGACCCCATGGACTGCAGCCTACCGGGCTCCTCCATCCGTGGGATTCTCCAGGAAAAAGTACTGGAGTGGGGCGCCATCGCCTTCTCCGACCATGTAACATTAGGGACTGGCAAAATATTATACCTTGAAAAAGACAGAATGGAACTAACAGTAAAGGTGAGTGGATCTCTTTATTTACTCAGGAAATCAAGAGATACTCAAAATACTCAGGGTTTTGAACAAAATCGTATAGCTGAAAGTTACATTTTTTTCTTTTTTTTCAATTCTGGGAAATATGGGTAATCTCTCTGGCTTATTTCATAGAGTTGTTATCAATGTGAAGCAAATCAAATATTTGTCAAGTTGTTTGAAATCAAAGATAAGGGAAGATATTAACATGTATTTGGCTATGATCAATCACAGTTTGGATTGATCACTACAAACTGTGGAAAATTCTGAAAGAGATGAGAATACCACACCACCTGACTTGCCTCTTGAGAAACCTGTATGCAGGTCAGGAAGCAACAGTTAGAATGACATGGAACAACAGACTGGTTCCAAATAGGAAAAGGAGTACGTCAAGGCTGTATATTGTCACCCTGCTTATTTAACTTATAGGCAGAGTACATCATGAGAAACGCTGGGCTGGAAGAAGCACAAGCTGGACTCAAGATTGCCGGGAGAAATATCAATAACCTCAGATATGCAGATGACACCACCCTTATGGCAGAAAGTGAAGAGGAACTAAAGAGTCTCTTGATCAAAGTGAAAGAGGAGAGTGAAAAAGTTGGCTTAAAGCTCAACATTCAGAAAACGAAGGTCATGGCATCCAGTCCCATCATTTCATGGCAAATAGATGGGGAAACAGTGGAAACAGTGGCTGACTTTATTTTTCTGGGCTCCAAAATCACTGGATGGTGATTGCAGTCACGAAATTAAAGGACGCTTGTTCCTTGGAAGGAAAGTTATGACCAACCCGGACAGCATATTAAAAAGCAGAGATATTACTTTGCTGGCAAAGGTCTGTCTAGTCAAGGCTATGGTTTTTCCAGTAGTCATGTATGGATGTGAGAGTTGGACTGTGAAGAAAGCTGAGCCCCGAAGAATTGATGCTTTTGAACTGTGGTGTTAGAGAAGACTCTTGAGAGTCCCTTGGACTGCCAGGAGATCCAACCAGTCCATCCTAAAGGAGATCAGTTCTGGGTGTTTATTGGAGGGATTGATGTTGAATCTGAAACTCCAATACTTTGGCCACCTGATGCATAGAGCTGACTCATTGGAAAAGACCCTGATGCTGGGAAAGATTGAAGGCCGGAGGAGAAGGGGACGACAGAGGATGAGATGTTTGGATGGCATCGCTGACTCAATGGACATGAGTTTGAGTGAACTCCAAGAGTTGGTGATGGACAGGGATGCCTGGTGTGCTGGGCTTCATAGGGTTGCAAAGAGTCTGACATGATTGAGCGACTGAACTGAACTGAATCACAGTTTGCATAACAGCACAAAATACAAAATATCCAATTTTATTTTTTATTTCTGTGACCATTATCATTGGCATCTAAATCTACCTTGCTGAATTTTGCGTTGGCCTAATGTGGTTACCACTTCCAAAATTTTATGTTTGCCCTCTCTACCACTCATAGAACATTCAGCCTGAATCTGTTTCAGTTCATGTTAAAGTTTGTCCTGAATTGCTTTCAGATGCAAGGCAGCTGAAACTTATTTAATAGAAAACCTAAGGGCAGTTGAGTGCTGCTGCATTCTTGGCAAGTTTTAGGCATATCTAATTTCAAATTTTAGGCATGTATAAGAAAAAAGGGTGTCAGAGTGAGATTCAGAGTACAGTGTTCATTTTATCAAAGAGAAGAGACTATGATCATAGCATTCTGATACTTCATTTACTAAATACATTGTTTTTTTATTAATATCTTTGGAAAGTTGCTTCAGCTCAATTCTCTGAATTTTAAAGCATAAATATAAGTTCAAAATGTGCAATGTGCTGTACAATAAAGTAGAATCGCAATGGACTTAGCCCAGAACATCTGTTCTCCTTGCCAATACCCCATGGGCATACCCTTTAGTCTTTTGTTTTTAGATGACAGCAGACCATGGTGATAATGAAATTTCTAAAATAAACACAACTACTCTCTCTGGAAATTTGGTTCCACCTATTCTCTTTAAAAAATTCATTTAAATCAACTAAAATGAAAGTGCTTAACAAGGGCATACTATGAGTTTAGGAGTTTCTTTCTAACACATCCAAAGTTTTCTTCAATCTGTATTATAAAAACGATGCCTTGATCAGATCTCACCAATTCAAAATGCTGGTTTTAAAGGTTAACTTGAAGCATTTGGCAAGAGATAAAATACATTTTTTTTTTAAATTTCTTAATTTGATGGTTTTAAAAAATTTCTAACAAAGCCCTAACTGAACAGGCTGTGACCTTCTTGGTCATGTTGATCAACTATTATTTGCAGTTTGGGGCCTCTCAAGTGGCTCAGTGGTAAAGAATTTGCCTGCCAACCCAGTTAGACAGGAGACACAGGTTTGATCCCTGGGTCAGGAAGATCCCATGGAGGAAGAAATGTCAACCCACTCCAGTATTCTTTGCCTGGAAAATCCCATGGACAGAGGATACTGGCAGGCTGCAGTCCATGGGGTTGTAAAGAACTGGACACAACTGGAGCATGCATGCTAATCCCCTATAATTTAAATATTTTAAAACACATTAATAAAAATAAAACTCAAAGCTATCAAAATTCATTAGTTACCAAATGAACAATATTCCTATGGCATTTATTTAGGTAAAGCAAGCTGATTTACATTTTTCATATGGGTATTTTGGCTATGTGTAGACATAACCTACATATTTTGGAGAAGGAAATGGCAACCCACTCCAGTGTTATTGCCTGGAGAATCCCAGGGACGGGGGAGCCTGGTGGGCTGCTGTCTATGGAGTCTCGCAGAGTCGGACACGACTGAAGCGACTTAGCAGCAGCAGCTGCAGCAACCTACATATTTACTATGCTTTGATCACAGTGCACTCTAACATTCCCAGGAAAAATAATATGTTGCTGCTAAGTTGCTTCAGTCATGTCCGACTCTTTGCGACCCAATGAATTGCAGCATGCCAGGCCTCCCTGTCCATCACCAACTCCCAGAGTTCACTCAAATTCATGTCCATTGAGTCAGTGATATCATCTAGCCATCTCGTCCTCTGTCGTCCCCTTCTTCTTCTGCCCCCAATCCCTCCCGGCATCAGGGTTTTTTCCAATGAGTCAACTCTTCACATGAGGTGGCCAAAGTATTGGAGTTTCAGCTTCAGCATCAGTCCTTCCAATGAACACCCAGGACTGATCTCCTTTAGGATGGACTGGTTGGATGTCTTTGCAGTCCAAGGGACTCTCAAGAGTCTTCTCCAACACCACAGTTCAAAAGCATCAATTCTTCGGCACTCAGCTTTTTTCACAGTCCAACTCTCACATTCATATATGATCACTGAAAAAACCATAGCTTTGACTAGATGGACCTTTGTCAGCAAAGTAATATTTCTGCTTTTCTCTATGCTATCTAGGTTGGTCACAACTTTCCTTTCAAGGAGTAAGCGTCTTTTAATTTCATGGCTGCAATCACCATATGCAGTGATTTTGGAGCCCCCCAAAATAAAGTCTGACATTGTTTCCACTGTTTCCCCATCTGTTTCCCATGAAGTGATGGGACCGGATGCCACGATCTTAGTTTTCTGAATGCTTGTTCATTAAATTTACATGGAAAATGCAGTGGAAAGTGCATTCATTTACTTGGATAATTGAGGCCTCAAGCTAGATCATTTCAGTAACTTTACAGATAATTGAGGCAAGATTTTACTTTTTTCTTTCCTATAGTTCATGAACCAAGAACTTCCAGATGTTCAAGCTGTATTTAGAAAAGGCAGAGGAACCAGAGATCAAACTGCCAACATCTATTGAATTATAGAAAAAAGAAGAGAGTTCCAGAAAAGCATTTACTTCTGCTTTATCAACTATGCCACAGCCTGTGTGGAACACAACAAACTGTAGAAAATACTTAAAGAGATGGGAATACCAGACCATCTTACCTGCGTCCTGAGAAATCTGTATGCAGGTCAAGAAGCAACAAGTAGAACTGGAGATGCAATAACAGACTGGTTCCAAATTGGGAAAGGAGTACATCAGCTGTATATTGTACCTTGCTTATTTAACTTATATGCAGAGTACATCATTTGAAATGCTGAGCTGGACAAAGCAGAACCTGGAATAAAGATTGCTGGGAGAAATATCAGTAACCTCAGATATGTAGATGATGCCACTCTTATGGCAGAAACCAAAAAGGAACTAAAGAGCCTCTTGATGAAAGTGAAAGAGGAGAATGAAAAAGTTGGCTTAAAACTCAACATTCAAAAAATGAAGATCATGGCATCTGGTTCAATCACTTCATGACACATAGACGGGGAAACAAAGGAAACAGTGACAGACTATATTTTCTTGAGCTCCAAAATCACTGCAGATGGTGACCAGCCATGAAATTTAAAGACACTTCCTCCATGGAAGAAAAGCCAAGACCAACCTAGACAGCTTATTAAAAAGCAGAGACAATACTTTGCGAACAAGGGTCCATCTAGTAAAAACTATGGTTTTCCCAGTAGTCATGTATGGGTATGAGAGTTGGACCATGAAGAAAGCTGAGTACTGAAGAATTGATGCTTTTGAACTGCGATGTTGGAGAAGACTATTGAGAGTCACTTGGACTGCAAGGAGATCCAACTAGTCCATCCTAAAGGAAATCAGTCCTGAATATTCACTGGACGGACTGATGCTGAAGCTGAAGCGCCAATACTTTGGTCACTTGATGCAAAGAGCTGACTTATATGAAAAGACTCTGATACTGGGAAGGATTGAAGGCAGGAGGAGAAGGGGACGACAGAGGATGAGATTGTTGGATGGCATCACTGATTTGATGGACATGAGTTTGCTCAAGCCCTGGGAGTTGGTGATGGATAGGAAAGCCTGTTGTGCTTAGTCATGGGGTTGCAAAGAGTCAGACACTACTGAGCAACTGAACTGAACTGATCCTTAAATGATCTTGATAATTGCTTCTTTTTCACTTGATTTTATGTTGGAAGAAATAAAGTAGAAAAATTCCTCATAGTTTTCAAAATATTTTTTCCTATTGCCATTTTGCTCAAAAAGTCCTTTTTTTTGCATTATATCTGAGAGACTTAATAAATAATAGTTAACTGATTCCCTCCAAAGAATGAAGTTGTAGGGATACACACACACACACAAATGTATATCTTGTGTATATATGTACATGTGTACTTTTACACATATGGGCTTCCCTGGCGGCTTGGTGGTAAAGCACCCTCCTACCAATGCTAGAGACACTGGTTTTATCCCTGAGTTGGAAAGATCCCCTGCAGAAGGAAACAGTAGCCCACTGCAGACACCACGACTTAGTGGCTAAACAACTATTACATATATCAAATCCAATAGAGATAAAAATTCCCAATCAGGAAAATATTACATATATCAAATCCAGTAGAGATAAAAGACTCCCAGTCATCTAGTCACTATATATATATATATATATATATATAGTCACTATATATATATATATATATAGTCACTATATATATATATATATATATATAGTGGGTATAGGGTTAGGGTTAGGGTTGTATATAGGGTTTTATATATATATATATATATATATATATATATATATATATATATATATAGTGGGTTTCCCTGGTGGCTCAGGCAGTAAAGCATCTACCTGCAATGCAATAGACCTGGTTTCAATTCCTGGGTTAAGAGGATCCCATGGAGAAGAGAATGGAAACCCACTCCAGTATTCTTACTTGGAGAATTCCATGGGGAGAGTAGCCTTGCCAGCTACTGCCATGAAGTTGCAACGTCAGACACAACTGAGTGACTAACACACTCACTTCTCACTTTTCATACATATATAGTATTACATGTATGTTATATGTGTATAAACATATATATAATAGTTGGCAATGGGAGCAACACAAGCAGTTAGGTGAGAAGCTGATGACATAGCAATGGGTTGCCTTTATATGTGGCACACCTTTGATGGTAAACTATAGAAACAGCACAGAACCAAATATCAGGACATTAGAAAGTCTCTTAGCAAGCCTCCACAGAGGGCCTATTGGTGGACTTTGTCAATGAAACAGAAACCATGTATGAGTCTGTTTGGGCACTCCACACCTCATTTTCCCAGTCATCTGAAATTTATCCTATTCCAATAAAAATTTACTTATTTTCAAAAAGATCATGTTTTCTCTTAGGCCTCCTGAACCTATAGTCATTAAAGTGTCAATCAACATGATAGCTTCTTTCTGTCTTCCTCATATATTTTGATATTTATTTTCTCTGCCTCTACCACACATTCCAAAGATGGGTATCTGGACTAGTATTACCCAACAGAACTTTCTGCACTGAGAGAGTTGTCTTAATTCTGCACTGTCCATTTCAATAATCTTTAGCTATATGTGTTAATGAGTTATGGCTAATGCAACTGTGGGACTGTATTTTTAGTTTTGTTTAGGTTTAATTGCTCAACATGTAAATTGAGATATCCGCAGTAAATTGAAATATCCGCAGTAAATTGAGATATCCGCTCAACATGTAAATTGAGATTATGGTTATCATATTGGAAGGTGAAGCTGTGGACCTTGACATTACTATAAATGCATAAAGTACAACATCACAATGTAAAGCATTCTATTCTTGGTCCATCAGTCCAGCTCCTATAATCTAATACTTTGCTTAAATATTTGATCAGACTCAGCAAGTACTCTAGCCTACTCTTAGCTGCTTCTTAGAGTTACTTCCTTCTTTCTTAGTTAAATTTTATTGTATATTATTGTGATCACTATCTTGTGCCATTTCTCTTCTGTTGTACTCCACTGATAAAACTACAATCTCTAACCCAACTTATTGTAAATTTCATATGAAAGTGAAGTAAGCCAGAAAGAAAAATACCAATACAGTATACTAACACATATATATGGAATTTAGAAAGATGGTAACAATAACCCTGTATACGAGACAGCAAAAGAGACACTGATGTATAGAACAGTCTTCTGGACTCTGTGGGAGAGGGTGGGATGATTTGGGAGAATGGCATTGAAACATGTATAATATCATATATGAAATGAGTTGCCAGTCCAGGTTTGATGTACGATACTGGATGTTTGGGGCTGGTGCACTGGGATGATCCAAAGGGATGGTATGGGGAGGGAGGAGGGAGGAGGGTTCAAGATGGGGAACACGTGTATACCAGTGGTGGATTCATTTTGATATATGGCAAAACCAATACAATATTGTAAAGTTAAAAATAAAAATAAAAAAAAGAAGACTCATTAAATGGTCTGGAAGAAAAAAAAAAAAAAAAACACAGATGTGCTGACCCTTCTCCCTTTAAATTTAAGACCGTGTATTATTCTACACTTTCAAAGTAATCTTATTATGCCTTTATTATTGTTCATGCTCCTGCTTGTGAGAATGACCAGTTCATATCATAAGTCTCCACAAATATAAAAATTCCTTCTTCTATCCTCAGTGACACTTGATTATATCACCTAACAGTTCACTGAGGAAGGAAGAATTATCAGATAAGTCTTCTTCATCAACTTAGTGAAAAATCCTACCTACATCTTGTTGAATGTCCTTCCTTTTTCTGAAATGCACCTAAAGAATGCCAAACTTAGCAATTTTATACTTACTGTACTCTGTCTCCTAAAAATTGTCTTAAGTTGGCTTGCTTCCTGTTATTCTTAGTTTAAAGTAAAAGGGCATCCCCTTAGTGGGACCTTCTTTGATATACCCCCTCCCTTGATTGAACCCATTAATATCCATCTCGTTGTCTTGCTTGATTGTTTTTATGGTATGATGACTTCATGAATGTATTTTGTCTGTTGGTTTACTTGTATACAGTCTGTCTTCTCTATGAGATTAGTTAAGCTCTTTATGAGCATGGGTAAGTACTATGTGTTAGTTACTTTATCCTCAGCAATTCGAATAGTGCCTAGAATATTGGAGGACTCTAAAATACTTATTGAATGGATAAATAAGGGTAGGGAATGAGATCAAAGAAATTGTTCTTTTGTGCTCAGCTCAACCAAAGTATCATCTTCTTTTGAATTATTCCCTCTTCTCTACTCATGCCCACAGTTCTAGAAAAAGTGTCTCTCTTCAAAGAGTTGGACACGACTAAGAGACTGAGCACTATCTTTGTGGTAGTTTAGTCATTAAGTTCTGTCTGACTCTTATGACCCCATGACTTGTAGGCTTCCAGGCTCCTCTGTCCATGGGATTCTCCAGGCAAGAATAGCGGAGTGGGTAGCCATTTCTTTCTCCAGGGGACCTCCCCAACCCAGGGAGTGAACGCTGACCACCTGTATTACAGGAGGTCTCCTGCACTATACGTGGATTCTTTACAGACTGAGCCACCAGGAAAGCCTGAGCACTATCCATAGTCTAATATAATAATATCTCATAGTAAGCAGTTTATTGATACATTTGTCACAAACTTTCTTAAATTTAGAGATCTCAAAATGCCATACTGGGCTATTTTTCTTCTTTCCCTAATGCCCTTTGCCTGTTGACATTCATCTCTACTGTTTACTTCATATCCTTTTACCAAGCATTATCCTTCTTCAAAATTTCCTATCACAGTAAACAGAACACCAGACACTTAGCATCTTAGCTATGAGATGTTATGACTAAATCTTTTCTTTTTCTTCCCATATTTAAATCCTCACCAAATCTTGACAGTTCTGTTTCCAAAACACATTGGAAAACACTTCACTTCTTTTTGTCACTACGGCCTTGCCTCTTGTGCATTTATCATTCTGGCATGAACTTTTGAAATAACCAAATAACTAGTCCCTTTGGTCTACAATTTCCCCCCTCCAGTCTGTTTTCCACATTGTGGTTGAGTGGTTCATTTAAAAAGAACATCTGATTATATTACTCTACTGCTATAAATTATCCTTTAATTATTGTAAAAATTATTTAATGAAGACCTATATTTAATAGCTGACATGGTCTAAACATACCTACCTCTCCAGAATTGAGAAACACCACTCTCCTATGCCTTTTCTTTACTCCAGCCTCAGTACCTTACCTTGCCATTGTCATTTTTTCCACCTATGTGAGCATTTACTTGGAGGCTATCTGTATTTCTAAACTTTCTAATTATCACCTCTTATTTATCTTTCAGATCTGAAGATCAAGTGTTACTTCATGAAGAAAGACTCTCATCCCAGCTCACCTCTGTCCTCATGCTCCTATGGACTCTTATAATTCCCTAAATTTACAAATATCTGAATGCTTATAAATTGAAAGCAATAGACCACAGTGGCATGTTTTGCTGCACACTTGATTTTATTTCTCATGAAATACATCCTTAAAATTCTGTAAAACTGTGTAAACTTTCTTTTATTGTTTCTTCAAAACTACTGTGTGAATCAAGGCAGGCTAAACATCATCGCCAATTCACAGGTAAGGAAACTGCAATTTAGATTTCAAGGGCTGAATGACAGAAGCAATACTTGAAGCTAGGTGCCCTGACACTAATCTCATGGTATTTTTTTAGGGCTGGACAATCATGTGTGTTAGTGTAGTCATAACTGATATCTAAATACATATATATATATATATATATATATATATATATATATATATATATTTGTGTGTGTGTGTGTGTGTGTGTGTGTGTGTGTTAGTTGCTCAGTCATGTTAGACTCTGCGACCCCATGAACTGAAGTCCACCAGGCTCCTCTGTCCATGGAATTCTCCAGGCAAGAATACTGGAGTGGTTACCCATTCCTTTCTCCAGGGGATCTTTCTGACTCAGGGATCATTCCTGCATTGCTGGCAGATTCTTTACCATCTGAGCCACCAGGGCCAGACATCAAAGTGAACAGATAAAACTAACATCCTTAGAATTTATAGTACTATTTTGTTTATAGAATTTTTTTTGTAGTTAAATGGCCTGATTTTCATTTAATTTGACCTTGTATTATATTCCTGATGGTAGTGCACAACTTTTTAGTAAAGAGAGGAAGAAAAAACTTCTTGTTAGGATTCAGGCTTCAAGCTGTTGCAAGAACAAATTATTCTATGCTTACAATTCATTGTATAATAAACACTTTTAAAAGGAAAAATATACATCTTATATTCAATGAAGTGTTGTTTTCTTAGAAACTTATGAACAACAAGGATTTGAAAACAATTTTGCCACACATGACTTATGAATAAATTCTCTCTTCGTTGTAGAAGGCACCATCTTTGCCCCATTATTAGATGAAATAAACCCAAGGACAAAAGAAATCAAGAGGTAATCCTTTTGGCAATCTTGTCATGCAGTTTCTGCAAAACATTCCCTGCAGTGCAGGATTGTTCAAAGCTTCACATGCTGAGTCTTGCTTGCTGTGCGAAAAAAACTAGCTGCCTCTTGCTGAGAAAGATTTTCTGAAAAGGAAAAGGAACTGAGTGACTTGCTATGTCAGTATGGCCCAAGGTCTTGACAGGCCATAGTCCATGTCTCAGTGATCCACTGTATTTGTTTCACAAATACTGCACCCTGATTGGTTGAAGGTACCTAGCCTTGAGAAGAAAACATCTCATTTAATGTTACCCTCTTTTTTCCAAAGAGCCTCTTCTGCTACACCAGCCTCTTATTTTCCAAACTTTTTTTCTCTCTGCTTCCTTAATCCTATTAGCACTTGATGTCAGAAAACATGAGACATTATTAAACTACAAAAATACACAATTCTTATAAATTTGTAATACAGATAAAATGCAAATACTCAAGGTTATGCAAGAAAGTTCCATATTATGAGATTTCCAGACTCAGTGACAGTGTATTAAAACTTTACATGCTTTGGGGAAAAATATCTGGGATTGAAGAATGACCCTTTGCCACTGTTATTCACTTTGAGAACTAAAGGTAAAGATTGACAGGGAAAGTTCTTGAGAAGAGCTGTTGCCAAAAAGAGGACAAAATTTTGCTATATAGGAAACTGAGTGTGTTGTGTTATAGGTTGCCTCTTAGTCGATTGTCATGCATTCATATAGTTGAAAAAACTGATTCGGCATCCTAATGTAAATAGTACAAAGGAGATATACATAAACAGTCCATAGATATGGTTTGATTTATTATGTGATTTGATTTTAATAGTATATTATGGGACCAAAATTTTTAACCATAGCATAACATTTAAAAAATATTTAAAACTGCTATTTGACTATTCTTTTACAAAGATTTTCTCTCCTCATTATATGATCAAGAATTGCAAAATTTAGAATTCTAAAAGCTCTATTAAATATCACCTCTCTCTTAGTTTTCAGACAAAGAGATAAACAGCTCAAAATTGGTCAAAATTCCCCATATGTAGTTAGTATGGAGAGGACTTTGCCTCATTAAAGGCTAGTGACCTCTATTGGATGACATCTTATATTGTGCTTTATTTATTTGGCTTCCATATTTAGTATGCAAAAAAAAATCCAAAATATCATAGGACCAAATGTAAAGCATGAAAGGTAAAAAACAAAATGAAGATATATTTCAAATTTAACTTTCAATAACAGAAACTTGATTTCTGTGGTTGAAATTATTCACCATTTAGATGAGTACTACAAAACATTTCTTTAAAACATCAAGTTTCTTGACTAATGAATAATTATCATCTTGACCTTTTTATTTCTTCAAATTAAGCATCAAGTTTAGTTTAAGCTTCAAATTTAAGCCCCTTGAAATATTTATGGTTATTGTAAATTAAAACAAATGTTGAAAAGAAAATTATATTAAATATAGGGTTTGTTGTTATTTGTTGTTTGAATCACTAAGTTGTGTCTGACTCTTTGTGGCCCCATGGACTGTAGACTGCTAGGCTCCTCTGTCCATGGAATTTCCCAGGCAAGAATCCTGAAGTAGATGTAGCTATATTTAAGAATCTTAAAGAACTGTAGATGCTCAATAAATATTTTTAAACAAATTTTGTGGTTTCAGATATACTGTAGCCTCTAGAAAATTTCCCCTAATTTTTATTTATTTATTTATTTTACTTTACAATATTGTATTGGTTTTGCCATACATCAACATGCATCCACCACGGGTGTACACGTGTTCCCTATCCTGAACCCGCATCCTACCTCCCTCCCCATAGCATCCCTCTGGGTCATGCCAGGGCACCAGTCCCAAGCTTCCTGTATCCTGCATCAAACCTGGACTGGTGATTCATTTCTTATATGATATTATGCATGTTTTAATGCCATTCTCTCAAATCATCCCCCCTCCCCTCCCACAGAGTCCAAAAGACTGTTCTATACATCTGTGTCTCTTTTGCTGTCTCGCATACAGGGTTGTCGTTACCATCTTTCTAAATTCCATATATATCTGTTAGTATACTGTATTGGTGTTTTTCTTTCTGGCTTACTTCACTCCCTATAATAGTCTCCTAATGTTAACATTTTAATAACCATGGTGCATTCATCAAGGCAAAGAAAGTTACATAGATGAATTACTATTAACTGAAGATTTCACTAATTTTTTCATAAATATCTTTTTCTGTTCTAGCATCTAACCCAAGGTACCACACTGCATTTAATCGTTGTGTCTATTCTCCTCTGGTCTCTGGCAATTCCTATGTCTTTATTTCAAACAACATTATTCGTTTTGAAGGGAAGAAATTAGGTGTAATATGGAATATCCTTGAGCTTTGATTGGTCTGATGATTTTTTCATGCTTAGATTGGAGTTAGAGGTCTTAGAGAAGAATACCACAGGGATGAAGTGACCTTCTTTATGCATCATATCAGAGATTACATGATATCAATGGCATATTCTTGGTGATGTTAATCTTGAAGAAATTAATATTCTCCAGATGCTTCCACTGCCATTTCCTCCTTTCATACTTAATCCTTGAAGTAAGTGATACTTTCAGCTCACACTCAAGTGGAAGAGAATCAAGCACTAATTTCTGGAAAAAAACAATATCTAATTTATTTTGAATTCTTCTGTGAGAAAGGTTTGTCTCAATTTATTTATTTTTTATTTAAGATGTAGCAATTTCACTGTTGTATACAATTTACATTTTCTTCTATGATTCTAATTTTCTAATTTTAAACTTAACTGGATGACCCACAATTCTTTTCTTTTGTTTTTCCTGAGAACCTGAAGTGAATGGGAGTAAAGAATTTACATTGTCTTTAAAATGTGTTTTCTTATCTGATCTATTAGAATCCAAATGCCAGAAAAACCCATGCATATCTTCAGTAGGAAATCATGGTAGAAGGAAATTTGATGTCCAAATATGGACCAAGAAAATAAGTTTTATGCTGAATAGTCTGGATAAAGCTTATCAGTCTACTTCATTAAAGATACACATGTACCTTCTAAGATAGGAGCTATGACAGCCAAAAATAATATCTTGAGCATTTTGAGATGTAACCAAACACAACGGTTTCTTTTTTGCATGCTAACAGATGGACTATAACAAATTGAAATTGCAACTACATTCCACAAACAGGGAACATATTTTCTAAAAGCCTCAGCTTCAAGGGATTTGAGTTTATGCTTTGGAAGGACTAAATAGCCTGCTCATTGTGACCTCAATGGGCAACAAGGGACATATAGAGACAATAGATCCTGCACACATATTGGTCTATGACTGTTAAGTGCCTTATAAGTGAGAAACAAAACTTTAGAATCAATAGAGATTTTTATGGGAAGCCAATGAAGAGATTTTCAATTAAAGGGTAATATGTTCAAACAGATGAATTCCTGTAAGGATGTGGCTGGCTACATTCAACAGAGAATATGTTTTGGAAAGAGCACAGCTTTGCTTACCCATATGTAGAAAGTTTGAGTGATCTCCCAACTTTATAAAAATATATTGTTAATACCACATAGAAGATATTTATATCATAAGAAGAGTTTCTCATGATGAGATAATGGATTAGGAAATATTTTGTAAGTGGTAAAATCCTCACAAATGTTAGTAAAGATTATTAGAGTTATTACATAACGATTCTCAATTTACAGCTTGTAAGAGGTGTCAGTTTAATGACAATTTTTACTTAATAATGCTGACAGCAGGGAACTATGATTTCACCCATAAGTGAAATATTTAGCTTTGAGATATTTCACATTTTTTCCACCCTCTTTAATAAATCTTGTCTAGATGAGATTAACATTTTCCAACAATGAAATTATTCTTGCATCAACTGACTTTTACCTACTCCATGTAGAGTTAGGCAGGGACATGACAGTTCACCCGACGGCCTATGTTTACGTTTTCAGTCAAAAGTGACACTGACAGCAAAGTAAGAAGCTCTTGCACTGAAAGTTCCTTTTAACCCACCAAAGTGTTCATAATCACAACCTGAAACAGAAAGATAAAAGTGACAGAAGGAGATAGATCCTTAGTTTTGTTGATACTTTGCATGAATTTCTCGAACTGTCATCTCCATTCACATAGTCACTCTGCTTTAAATGCTTTCATTTTTCCCTGCTTCCCTGTGTTCGTCTATGATCCCCTTGTTGCTGCTGTTCAGTCGCTCAGTTGTGTCCAACTCTTTGTGACCCCAGGGACTGCCACATGTACATAGACTTCCCTGTCCTTCACCATCTCCTGGAGTTTGCTCAAACTCATGTCCATTGAATGAGATGATGCCATCCAAACAACTCATCCTCTATTGTCTCCTTATCCTCCTGCCTTCAGTCTTTCCCAGCATCAGGGTCTTTTTCAATGAGTCAGCTCTTCCCATCAGGTGGCCAAAATATTGGAACTCCAGCTTCAGCATCAGTCCTTCCAGTGAATATTAAGGGTTTATTTACTTTAGGATTGACTGATTTGATCTCTATGCAGTCCAGGGGACTCTCAAGAGTCTTCTCCAGCAACACAGTTTGATGGCATCAGTTCTTTGGTGTTCAGTCTTTTTTATTGTCCAGCTCTCGCATGCATACAGACCTTTGTTGGCAAAGTACTGTCTCTGCTTTTTAATATGCTGTCTAGGTTTGTCATTGCTTCCTTCCAAGGAACAAATTTTTTTTTTTTAATTTTATGGCTGCAGTCACCATCTGCAGCGATTTTGGAGCTTAAGAAAATAAAGTCTGTCACTGTTTCCATTGTTTCCCCATCTATTTGCCATGAAATGATGATACTGGATGCCATGATTTTCATTTTGTTTCACTCTTCTCTTTCACCCTTATCAAGTGGCTGTTTAATTCCTCTTTGCTTTCTGCTATAAGGGTGGTGTCTTCTGCATATCTGAGGTTATTATTTCTCCGGGCAATCTTAATTCCAGCTTGTGCTTCTTCCAGCCCAGCGTTTCTCATGATGTACTCTATATACAAGTTAAATAAGCAGGGTGACAATATACAGCCTTGACATACTCCTTTTCCAATTTGGAACCAGCCCATTGTTCCATATCTGGTTCTAACTGTTGCTTCTTGACCTGCATATTGGTTTCTCAGGAGACAGGTAAGGTGGTTTGGTATTCCCATCTCTTAAGAATTTTCCACAGTTTGTTGTGATCCACACATTCAAAAGCTTTAGCATAATCAATGAAACAGAAGTAGATGTAGTCAGTGAAGCAGAATCAGAAGCGTCTACTTCTGATCCCCTTGCATTCTACAAATCATTTCTCAGAACTTCTGTGAGGATGAGCTTTCTAAAGTCTAATCTGATCATATCATCCTTTGTCTTAAAACCCTCTAATAGTTTCCTGTATCTCTCATGATGGAAAATGAAATTGATTAGCAGGTCCTGTGCAGCCCTTCATCACCTGGGATTTGCTTTCCTCTCCACACTCCTCTGACCTGGCTTCTAAGTGTTTGCAATAATGAGCTGCTTCCCTTGTCTGTTTTCAGGCCCTATTTCCCCAGTCTTCTACCTTTCTGTCCTTCATGCATGTTGCTTCTTCAATCTGGAACAATTTCCAGTCTTTTGAGGAGATTCTCATGTATCTTAGAATGGTTTGAGTTCCCTGTGGGTGTTTCCATTGCCACTTTATGCATGTCTCGTTATGTGCATTTGTACAGTTTCTATTTGTCCTCTTGTCTGTCTTCTCCACCAGATAAAAAGCTGCTTGGTCAGGGGCTATGCTCTAAGTCTTATTCCCAATTTACAGTTGATATTTATTAAATATTTGCTAAATATACACCAAGACTATGTTTTCAAGTATATTGTCAAGTAAATGATGTATTTGAAAAAAAAACATATATTTTCATGCTGTGTACATGACTTCAGTTTAATAATGTATTAAGGTTTATAAAATATTTGGAAAAACTATAGCGTTCGTAAAAATATTTTATCAGTCTTTCTTAGTTTTTTTTTACAGTTTTCACAACTTTCTTTCAAAATTAACTTTTATATCTTTTTCATAATCTCAGTCTGATAATTTATGATTTTGATGAATTTTTTATCAACAGCTTGTGAGTGATGTTCCAGATACATAAAAGTAATTGTAATTACCTTTTCTACTTAAAACATTTCGATCTGGAATTTCTTACATGTAGATTATACAACATGTATGAAATTAATAGTAGACTGGCCACTTGATGAAGAGCATAGTACACTTAAAAAAAATAAACTGATAAGCAAAACATAAGCCATTCATTAAGAAGGTACATTCAACAAGGAGGTGATTGATTTGAGATAAAATGAGGCACAAATCACAACTGGGCTCAACATCCTCATAAGTGCTGAAACATAAAGGACCCCATTGAAAGAAAACTAATAATGGAATAACTACTCTGGTATTTTTGGGGAAACCCTATTTTGTGTAAGGCAAGATTACAATAACTGAGGATGTTTAGAAATCTGGAACTAAATCAATAAATGGCACTCTCTTTTTTTTTTTCTTTTAATCAAATCTCTACCTTTAAGAGCTCTCCCATGGTCAGGGAAGCTGTTACCACCTGAGAATCAGGACAGTGGTTCACTTCCCACCAAATTGTCTTGCACAGTAACGTAAATGGAAAACTATCTCTTGCTATCAATAGCACTGTATTTTAATAACAATAACTCAATAATCAGTAATGCCAATTTACAAACAACAGGCACTTTACAAGTATTATCTTCCTTAACTATAAATACCTACAAAGAGAAACTGTGTTACATTTTACATAAATATGCAAATATAGAGATAAAAATAACATGTTCAGGGTAACTAAAAAGTAACAGGGCAAGACTTCAAAATCATGTCCCTTTGGATTCATAGCCCAAGATCTTAGCCAAGGAAAATAACACATAGTTTCAGAAAAGGAAAGTCACATATAAACTTTATTTTGGAAAAAATGCAACTGTCTGTACTCATTTGGCTTTCAAACACCCATTTCTTTCAAAATAAAGTAGCCTATTCTACTTCCAAATAAGGACATGCATTTTTGTTTTGTTTTCAAGTTAGGACTTGTTTTGTTCTGATGAGATCTCTGGAGGTAGTTTAGACATTTAAAAGTGATGTGAAGATAAAGTGATCATTTTATCACCACACACTGTATTCAGTTTAGACATGTGGCTATTTTGGTGGGTGTTATTCTTTTTTTAGGGCATTGTGATTGACAGAAATTACATCGGGATCACACACAAAAAATTAAGACTTGTAACCCTAGGGAAGCATCATGTACAGGTAAGAAAAATGGAGATTCTTGTAACCATTCTCTTTTGAGAACAATAGAGTCCCTCTGTGGATTCATATTTTCTAACTGTATCATCTTGATTTCTATGAAAATTTATAATGTAAAATCACAAAACACATGAGACCACAAGCCACCATAACTCAGAGTAAGGGAATAAAAAGAACACATTTAGAATAAAAACTAATTCAGATGTTAGAATTATCAAATAAAGATTATATTAGTTCAGTTGTGTCCAATTCTTTGTGACCCCATGGACTATATCCCGTCAGGCTTCTCTGTCCATGGAATTCTCCATGCAACAATACTGGAGCTGGTTGTGATTTCTTACTTCAGAGTAAAGATTATATATTAAGTCCATTTATAACATTAAAAGAAAGAAAATATGTAATGAGATGAACAAATCGATATTTTTTAAAACAGTCCCCAAAGCAAAGAAGATAAATATAAACATAAATGCTATTAAAGTATTAAAAATGAAGTCACTGTATTCATGACTGTTAATTCAATTAAAAGGTAAATGATAAAAGTGGAAGACTAACTATTATTAACATAACTCAAATAACATAATTCAAATAATTAGGTGAAACAATAATCTCTATGCACGTGACAAACCAGTCAATAAACTGAATACCTGAAAATTCCCTATAGTGAAGCATAAAGTTAAGGTAGAACAAAATAGAAAGCCCAGAGATAAATCCACGCACATATGGACACCTTATCTTTGACAAAGGAGGCAAGAATATACAATGGATTAAAGACAATCTCTTTAACAAGTGGTGATGGGAAATCTGGTCAACCACTTGTAAAAGAATGAAACTAGAACACTTTCTAACACCATACACAAAACTAAACTCAAAATGGATTAAAGATCTCAACGTAAGACCAGAAACTATAAAACTCCTAGAGGAGAACATAGGCAAAACACTCTCTGACATACATCACAGCAGGATCCTCTATGACCCACCTCCCAGAATATTGGAAATAAAAACAAAAATAAACAAATGGGACGTAATTAACCTTAAAAGCTTCTGCACATCAAAGGAAACTATAAGCAAGGTGAAAAGACAGCCTTCAGAATGGGAGAAAATAATAGCAAATGAAGCAACCGACAAACAACTAATCTCAAAAATATACAAGCAACTCCTACAGCTCAACTCCAGAAAAATAAATGACCCAATCAAAAAATGGGCCAAAGATCTAAATAGACATTTCTCCAAAGAAGACATACAGATGGCGAGCAAACACATGAAAAGATGCTCAACATCACTCATTATCAGAGAAAAGCAAATCAAAACCACTATGAGGTACCATTTCACACCAGTCAGAATGGCTGCGATCCAAAAGTCTACAAATAATAAATGATGGAGAGGGTGTGGAGAAAAGGGAACCCTCTTACATTGTTGGTGGGAATGCAAACTAGGACAGCCACTATGGAGAACAGTGTGGAGATTCCTTAAAAAACTGGAAATAGAACTGCCATACGGCCCAGCAATCCCACTGCTGGGCATACACACTGAGGAAACCAGTAGGGAAAGAGACACGTGTACCCCAGTGTTCATCGCAGCACTGTTTATAATAGCCAGAACATGGAAGCAACCTAGATGCCCATCAGCAGATGAATGGATAAGAAAGCAGTGGTACATATACACAATGGAGTATTACTCAGCCATTAAAAAGAATACATTTGAATCAATTCTAATGAGGTGGATGAAACTGGAGCCTATTATACAGAGTGAAGTAAGCCAGAAGGAAAAACACCAATACAGTATACTAACGCATATATATGGAATTTAGAAAGATGGTAACAATAACCCTGTGTACGAGACAGCAAAAGAGACACTGATGTATAGAACAGTCTTATGGACTCTGTGGGAGAGGGAGAGGGTGGGAAGATTTGGGAGAATGGCATGGAAACATGTAAAATATCATGTATGAAACGAGATCCCAGTCCAGGTTCGATGCACGATACTGGATGCTTGGGGCTGGTGCACTGGGACGACCCAGAGGGATGGTATGGGGAGGGAGGAGGGAGGAGGGTTCATGATGGGGAACACATGTATACCTGTGGCGGATTCATTTTGATATTTGGCAAAACTAATACAATTATGTAAAGTTTAAAAATAAAATAAAATTAATTTAAAAAAGAAAAAAAAAAAAGAAAATATAAAGCTGAGAGATGTGATACAAAGTCTGTAACATAGATATAAATGGAATTCCAGAAGAAGAAAATACAAAGAATAGGGGAAAATATACTTTATGAAGATGTATTAACAGACAGTTCTAAAGTTAACAGACCCATCACAAGCACGGAAATAGAAAATGTAATCAGAAATCTTCCAGCAAACAAAAGCCCAGGACCAGACAGCTTCACAGCTGAATGCTACCAAAAATTTAGAGAAGTGCTAACACCTATCCTACTCAAACTCTTCCAGAAAGTTACAGAGGAAGATAAACTTCCAAACTCATTCTATGAGGTTACCATCACCCTAATACCAAACCAGACAAAGATGTCACAAAAAAGAAAACTACAGGCCAATATCACTGATGAACATAGATGCAAAAATCCTTAACAAAGTTCTAGCAAACAGAATACAACAACATATTAAAAAGATCATACATCATGACCAAGTGGGCTTTATCCCAGGGATGCAAGGATTCTTCAATATCTGCAAATCAATCAATGTAATACACCACATTAACAAACTGAAAGATAAAAAACATACGATTATCTCAACAGATGCAGAGAAAGCCTTTGACAAAATTCAACATCCATTTATGATAAAAGCCCTCCAGAAAGTAGAAATAGAAGGAACATACCTCAATATAATAAAAGCTATGTATGACAAACCCACAGCAAACATTATCCTCAATGGTGAAAAATTGGAAGCATTTCCCCTAAAGTCAGGAACAAGACAAGAGTGCCCACTCTCACCACTACTATTCAACATAGTTTTGGAAATTTTGGCCACAGCAATCAGAGCAGAAAAAGAAATAAAAGGAATCCAGATTGGAAAAGAAGTAAAACTTTCACTGTTTGAAGATGACATGATCCTCTACATAGAAAACCCTAAAGACTCTACCAGAAAATTACTAGAGCTAATCAATGAATATAGTAAAGTTGCAGGATATAAAATTAACACACAGAAATCCCTTGCATTCCTATACATTAACAATGAGAAAGCAGAAAGAGAAATTAAGGAAACAATTCCATTCACCATTGCAAGAAAAAAATAAAACACTTAGGAATATATCTACCTAAAGAAACAAAAGACCTATATATAGAAAACTATAAAACACTGATGAAAGAAATCAAAGAGGACACAAATAGATGGAGAAATATATCATGTTCAGGGATTGGAAGAATCAATATAGTGAAAATGAGTATACTACCCAAAGGAATCTATAGATTCAATGCAATTCCTATCAAGCTACCAATGGTATTTTTCACAGAACTAGAACAAATAATTTCACAATTTGTATGGAAATACAAAAAAAAAACCTCTAATAGACAAAGCAATCTTGAGAAAGAAGAATGGAACTGGAGAAATCAACCTGCCTGACTTCAGGCTATAGTACAAAGCTACAGTCATCGAGACAGTATGGTACTGGCGCAAAGACAGAAATATAGATCAATGGAACAAAATAGAAAGCCCAGAGATAAATCCATGCACCTATGGACACCTTATCTTTGACAAAGGAGGCAAGAATATACAATGAATAAAAGACAACCTCTTTAAAAAGTGGTGCTGGGAAAAATAGTCAACCACTTGTAAAAGAATGAAACTAGAACACTTTCTAGTGTTCTATGGTGATACACAAAAATAAACTCAAAATGGATTACAGATCTAAATGTAAGACCAGAAACTATAAAACTCCTAGAGGAAAACATAGGCAAAACACTCTCCAACATAAATCACAGCAGGATCCTCTATGATCCACCTTCCAGAGTAATAGAAATAAAAGCAAAAATAAACACATGGGACCTAGTTAAACCTGAAAGCTTTTGCACAACGAAGGAAACTATAAGCAAGGTGAAAAAGAAAGCCTTCAGAATGGGAGAAAATAATAGCAAACGAAGCAACTGACAAAGAATTAATCTCAAAAATATACAAGCAACTCCTGCTGCTCAATTCCAGAAAAAAAAAAAAAAAAAAGACCCAATCAAAAAATGGGCCAAAGAACTAAATAGACAGCTCTCCAAAGAAGACATACAGATGGCAAACAAACACATGAAAAGATGCTCAACATCACTCACTATCAGAGAAATGCAAATCAAAGCCACAATGTGGTACCATCTCACACCAGTCAGAATGGCTGCGATCCAAAAGTCTACAAAAAATAAATGCTGGAAAGGGTGTGGATAAAAGGGAATCATCTTACACTGTTGGTGGGAATGCAAACTAGGACAGCCACTATGGAGAACAGTGTGGAGATTCCTTAAAAAACTGGAAATAGAACTGCCATACGGCCCAGCAATCCCACTGCTGGGCATACACACTGAGGAAACCAGATTTGAAAGAGACACGTGTACCCCAATGTTCATCGCAGCACTGTTTATAACAGCCAGGTCATGGAAGCAACCTAGATGTCCATCAGCAGATGAATGGATAAGAAAGCTGTGGTACATATATACAATGGAGTATTACTCAGCCATTAAAAAGAATGCATTTGAATCAGTTCTAATGAGGTGGATGAAACTGGAGCCTATTATACAGAGTGAAGCAATCCAGAAAGAAAAACACCAATATAATATACTAATACATATATATGGAATTTAGACAGATGGTAACGATGACCCTATATGTGAGATAGCAAAAGAGACACAGATGTATAGAACAGTCTTTTGGACTCTGTGGGAGAAGGCGCAGGTGGAATGATTTGAGAGAATAGCATTAAAACATGTATATTACATGTTTTTTATATATATGTATATACATGTATATTACATGTTTCACATCATATGTGAAATTGATCACCAGTCCAGGTTCGATACATGAGACAAGGTGCTCAGGGCTGGTACACTGGGATGACCCAGAGGGATGGGATGGGGCGGGAGCCGGGAGGGGGTTTCAGGATGGGGAACACATGTACACCCATGGCTGATTCATGTCAATGTATGGCAAAAACCACTACAATATTGTAAAGTAATTAGCCTCCAATTAAAATAAATAAATTAAAAAGAAAAAGTTAATAAAGTAATGATTTCACACTCTCAGTAAGAACCCAAGCAAAATAAATTACCAGAAGTCTGCTCTTGGTAATACTATGACAATACTATAAAATACTCAGAGAAAGGTAAAAATATTAATAAGACTATGAATGATAAACACTAGATGTCTCAATAGCAAAAGTAAAAGACAATGAATTAAAAGTGTGCAAAGTGAGAGAAAAAAAAATGTTTAAATAAGAATTGTACATAGAGTACAAAATAAATTTGCCAGCATGTGAAATGTACTTTAAAGCCAAAAAAAAATTACTAAAGATAGATCCTCACTTGAAATTCTACAGAATGCAATTTAGGAAGAATGAATTTGAACCCCAAAGAAGAGCAAAAACATTAGGCAAGAATTGAATGAAGAAAATTAAGCATGATCAATATAAGCTTTGGTTGCCTTCATAAAAATGAGTGGACAGAAAAGCATGTCTCATTCATAAAGGGAAAATATTACAAAATAAAAACAGGCACAGCATCACTCTTTGTAATGCTGATTCATTAATTATATAATTTATAAAAAAAAGTCCAATTACAGTAATTCAAGTTTTGTCAGTTATTAGGTATTTGTTTCCCATCCACCTCTCTGTTCACATGTTGAAAATGTCTGTTCCTTTTGCAGTTTATCTTTTATATAAACCTCCTTTACATTCTCATTCATGGGAGCTATAATTTTATTACCTCTTTACAAATATTAATGATAACATTTTATACTTCTGCTATTTTCCTTCCCTAAAACTGAAAACTAGTGTTTTGGCAAAACTAAAACAGGTTTTAGATAATTTCATCTGAAAATCTCTGAGAAGCAATGTGTTTTCCTAAGTTTGGTGCATGTTTGGTCTTCCCATTATTTCAAAAATACACAGTGTCGTTGTCTAATTAAATGCAGAAATCTTACTAAAGAATTCAATGTCCTTTGTGGCAGATTGCAAAACAGAACTGAAAAGATGTGGGCTATGAACTCAAATAGACCCAGATTCAAATTCCTCTGAAACCCTGCCCATTTTCTTTACCAGGATGCTTCACTGCACCATTTCTGTTTCATATACTGTTTTTATTATTTCAGTTAAATTCCAGTCTCCAGCACTGGCTTTTGTGTCTTCTACTGGCATAGCCCTCAGACTTTTCAAATAATTTTTGTTAATTATTTTAGCTAATTTGTTGGTTATTCAATTTTGTTTCTCAGCTATTAATTCACTTTTCCATAATCCTTTTTGTGACTCATGGGGGTGGAAAACTGATATTTATCATTGGTCATCTGGTTTCCTGTTAGGTTTTACCAGTGGTGGGGCGCTAGGGTAGACAGGAGGCAGGAAAATAAAAGAAAGCTTTCCCCACTTCTGCCGGTTTGCTCTTCTTTTCAGCATCATGTCATAAGTGGCTCATACACCTGAACTAGTGGTTGGTTCTAGCTTCTTGCTTCTTCCAGAAGCAGCATTATTTTCAATGGTAAAATGGAGATGATGTTTCAAATGAATATCAATGAAAGAATAAATATTTCCATCAATCTTAATAGTGCAATAGTGAGAATGAATTAATAAATTCTAACTTGAATGAATTTCCAAGACATAATTGAAGACAGAAAGATAACACAATATATACAAAATAGCCCCATCCATATAGTTTTCAAACACGTGAGACAAATGTTTAGGTGTTAGAAACTACAA
This sequence comes from Bos indicus x Bos taurus, assembly GCF_003369695.1. NCBI lineage: Eukaryota > Metazoa > Chordata > Mammalia > Artiodactyla > Bovidae > Bos > Bos indicus x Bos taurus. The sequence continues at coordinate 65,074,636 of NC_040078.1, read as the reverse complement.
AGAAATGCAAGAAAATGAACTTCAAAATTTGGTTCTCTGCAGAGGAAGGAAAGGGTAGAGAAGCCTCTTTGGGTAAGTAATAATTCCCATATTATTATTCTTTAAAATTTACACCAATTTGTCTAAAACAACCTTTTGTGTCTAAACTATTTTTTAATAATAAGAGGGAAATAAGTAAAATACAGCCTTTTATTAACAAGGCTTTGGTAAGATAAATTGGTATCAGATAAGTAGCAAAGTGCTAGAGTTTTTGTCAAAGAAATCTTAGTAGAGATAAGACAAAAGCCAGTTTTGTAATTATAAATATACCATTGAGATTTAGAAAGAAAGAAATGTAGGAAGGAAGTTAAGAAAAGGAAGGAGAAAAAGAAAAGAGGAGGAAGAAGGCAGAAGAAAGAAAGAAAAAATAAGAAAAGAGAAAAAAAATATACTCCTTTTACAGTTTCAATGAAGAGAGAGGACTCTTCTCAACAATGGAATTATCTTTATGAGACCATAAGATGCAAGTCATAATTCTTGTTATGAGAAGATACAGGAAGTGTATATTTTCATCACAATAAAAATTTTAAAAATGAGTTCTACTCAACTGATTATGGTACTTTGACAATAACCTTCCTTGTGGTGGTGTTCAGTTGCACAATTGTGTCTGACTCTTTGCGACCTCATGGACTGCAGCACGCCAGGCCTCTCTGTCTCTCACCATCTCCCAAGGCTTGCCCAAGTTCATGCCCACTGCATCGGTGATGCCATCCAGCCCTCTCTTCCTCTGATGCCCTCTTCTCCTTTGCCCTCAATCTTTCAACATCAGGAAACTTCCTACTCAACTCTTATTCAATTAAACATATCTACAAATCTGTCTGTTTTGATGGATAGCCACACAGTTTTATGTAGTTTGACAGACATTTTCTAAATCTCTTTTAATACTCCTATTTCAGTTGTAGAAGTTACAGTGTTTTCCTTAAGGTACATTTAGTTATTTAAAATTGATGTAAGATTTATCTCTCTTCTTAGCTTTGTAAGCTCTCGACAGTCTGTCTTCTCCATCAGTCTCTGTTTATTTTTTTAATTCATTTTCTGTTCCCTCCCTACTTTCTTCCCATCACTATTACCTACTTCACAACTCATGGGATAGTATGAAAAATTTTTACATAAATTCATAAGGTTTGGAAAATTAAACTTACATTAGTAGAAATCTTGGTTTAAACCCAGAGGCAATCATGTCACTCTGCTCACACTTCTCTACTCCTCATATCAATTTGTTTCTTAGTTTGTGGAATAGTTTGCTTAGAATTATACTTCTGCTGCTTTTAGTGGAATCTGGGTCACAGATTCCATATTTGTAAATTTGCCTACTTGCTAAAATTTATAACTCAAAATAAATAAATAACAGGGAACTTTTGCAGTCCTTTGTGGACATGCCCAAAGCAGGGAAAATATCAAGTCACCAATGTGCACATTCCCAGTTGAGGTCAAACAAGGAGACGCTACTTTCTTATTTAAGCTTTCATATTTTAACAAGAGCTTTGCAGATGGCATCCCCTGGAGGAAGGCATGGCAACCAAGTCCAGTATTCTTGCCTGGACAGTCCCATGGACAGAGTTGCTTGGCAAGCTACAGTCCATAGGGTCACACAGAATCAGACACCACTGAAGCAACTTAGCGCGCCCACACACATTGTAAGCAAATGGTGTTCTTTCTTTTGGTGGCACTAAAATCTATTTAGTGCCACCTTTTCTTTTTTAGCATTTTTATGCTTTTTGTTGTGATTTGCTGTTAAATGGCCCCCTACTGTAGTGCTGGATTGCTATCTGGTGTTTCTAACTGTAGGAAGGCTGTCATGTAGCTTATGGAGACAATACTTGTGTCAGACAAGATTTTTTTCAGGCATGAAGTATACAGCTGTTGGTTGTGACTTTGATGTTAATGAATCAACAATATACATTAAATATGGCATCTTTAAACAGAAACACACCTAAAATAAGTTTATATGTTGATTGATGAAACTGTTGTGAAGAGAGGCACAGAGGAACTTAACTTTTTATTTCCCTTAGGAACAACAATTTAGCATCCCAGAAGAGGTGTTTGTAGTGATCATAACTATTGTGAATACCAAAAAGATTGCTGCATATTAAAAATCATGATTACAGGATATATAAATGTCATGCATAGGAAGTAAAAAGTAAGTAAAAGCATGACAATGTCATATAAAATATGTGTGTGTATATACATATGTATTGAACCACTCTTTTTTGTCTGATACTATACATGTGTATCTGAGAAGGCGAAGGCACCCCACTCCAGTACTCTTGCCTGGAAAATCCCGTGGACAAAGGAGCCTGGTAGGCTGCAGTCCCTGGGGTTGTGAAGAGTCGGACATGACTGAGTGACTTCCCTTTCACTTTTCACTTTCATGCATTGGAGAAGGAAATGGCAACCCACTCCAGTGTTCTTGCCTGGAGAATCCCAGGGACGGGGGAGCCTGGTAGGCTACCATCTATGGGGTCACACAGAGTCAGACACGACTGAAGTGACTTAGCAGCAGCAGCAGCAGCATACATGTATATATAAACTAATCAAGTGACCAAAAAAAATTATAAGATATTGGTTTGAAAACTAGAGACTGAGAGAATGAAAAGCTTCTAGTTAGCAGAAGGGAGTAAGGAAATTAAATTCATAATATATAATTTTTACTATATCATTGTAAATTAATATTACTGATGGAACAAAATCATTTTCATGAGCTTAATAACTCAACTTACCTATATTCTGACATAGTGATAAATTAGTTACAAATTCTGAAATGGGGATTTTTAAAAGCATAAATCATATTGTCTATAACTATGAATTCATGTTTGAATTGCTCACATTCAGTACTCTGTGCTTCTTAGGTTTATAAATTAGAGTGTAAGTCAGCACTCAAATATACATCTTTAAGAACATCAAATGCACTAATTAAGTATATTATTTACTTTAAAATATATTGCATTAAAATGTTTTTAAGAAAGAAAATTTCCTGAATGCACATAAGATACTATTTAAATTCCCACAATTTGCTTTTACCACACGTGTTTTAGGCAAACAACCTATTGCATTGACTTATGTTTGACAGTGATTCATTGTGGCACTTTAAATGTCAACTTTCAAAGCCTTTGATATAATTTTTAACCAAATATATGAAGGTTTTTCTTGGGCAATAACAAATTATCCCAGTATCCTAGACCTGATAGTTTTAGCAAAAATACAAATGGATAAAATGAAAGGACAGTGAATTAACACAATTCGGTTTTTTGAATTTTGTTTTTTCACTTCCAATTGTTTTCACAGAGAAAGATACTATTCTCTGTTAGTAAAACAGGTTCTATTAGGAAGGATATAGGTCAAGAAAATTTATCTATAACTTTGATCTATGCTGTGTATTTGGAATATAAATAAAATATTTTCCATAACAATTTGTGGTCTCTGTCCAATGGTACAGCTATTAGAATTCTCAGTATTAAGTTTGATTTAATAGGTTGATTACACTTTTAAACTGTGTATACCTTACATTGACCAATATTTACAAAGTTCCTGTATGAAAGCTTATTTCTTCTTAGTTTACCTAGTGATGGGAGTAATACTTTGGTATTATCTCTATTTAGATGCTAAAAACATTTGTCATCATGGCATATGATTTTTGACCTTGTCACTGAATCAAAATCTTGAAAAAGCATTACAATATTCACTCTTAACTAGATTCCTTGAACTAATCCATGGGCAGTTATGGGATGCAACATTGTTACATGAGATTTCTTATAAATTTTGAGTACCCAAGCATCCAGGTCACTGTAAAATATACACCCATTATGAAAAAAGGAGGAACAAAAGGAGATGGCAAAATTCTCAGAAGCAATGGCACCTCTGTAGTATTAATAGTTACATCAATGTCATACAAATAGGGCTTATTTGTAGAGACCCTTACTGCAAACCTGAACTCCAGTGCTGTGAGTTTTATAACATTATGTAACTGATGGTCTGCACCAAACAAATGTTCAGAATTCCAGGAAACTGGGGCATTTTACTGTAGTGATTTTTGTTTCCAAAATGTGTGAAGTCATATTCTAACTATTTTCAGATGCACGTGCACCTTAAACATAACTTGGCATTTTTCAGAAATATTTATTACTGTCAGGCGTGAGCAGACGGCACCAGGGATCTCAAGTCAGGAAAATGAAAAGGAGAATCTGAGAAAGGAAAAAGAAATCCAAAACATTTAGAAAAACAAGGTTATGAAACGTGGAAAATTAGTCCATGCTGAATCAAAATGACCAAAAAGAGTGAATTAAATTAAAAGTGACCAAAAAGAAGCTTCCATAGAGATGTGTTTTCATAGCTCCTTCAGTTCTTTTGGCTTATTTATGCTTGTGTCTAAATCTCTGAATATCCAGAGAACATCTAATGCCAAAAAAAAAAAAAAAAAATGTTCACTAGCCACCTTTTCTAAGACAGAATTTTTCTCTTGACACTAGAAGTACACCTACTTCTAACTCACTTTATCAATTCTGCCATCTCTCATAGATTCCTTTAATCACTCCCACTATATTTGTTTCTTTCCATAATTATTTGACCATGTTTTTGTCTCTGGTTCATCAAAACAGTGACAATACCACCTTCCATCAACTGTATGTCCCCTCCCCCAATAGTGCTTTTTGTCTGTTTTTTCCCTTACTGTGAATATTTGTGGTGTTATCTGAATATTATTACTCACTATTTTAGCTTAAAACAATGTTTCTACCTTTTCAGAAACTTGCAATTTGATGTCATCACCCCATCAGCATGCTTCCCAGGTGGCTCAGTAGTAAAGAACCTGCATTCCAATGCAGGAGACGCAGGGATTCCGAGTTCAATCCCTGAGTTGGGAAGATTCCCTGGAGAGGGAAATGGCAACCCACTCTAGTATCCTTGCCTGGACAATCCCATGGACAGAGGAGCCTGGCGGGCTACCGTCCACAGGATCACAAAGAGCAGGACATATCTGAGCAACTAAGTATGCATGCACACGCCGATCAGTACCGTTCTTGCTGTCACTCAGTTAAACAGCAAGGGCTGGGTTGCTAATTCATAGACCGCTTTTCAGTCCTTAGCTGTCCTGACTTCTACATTCCCTCTTTTCTTGAAATGTGCTTTTCCTGGCTTCTGGCACACAGTCCGCTCTAGTTCTTCCTTTCTCTGTAAACTCTATCCATGCTGAGCCACTTAGAAGTCTAATCATGATCTCTCTTGCCTTAAGCTTAGATAAATGTTGTGTGCCTATCCATACAGGTATTCTGTTGCCCCTTTTTCAACTACAAGAATAGAGTCTGAATTGCCCATCAACTTCTGTTCCTTTCTTAGAAGCACAGGAAATACTTACTACTCTCCAAGTACTAGTGAGCATGGGAAAACTATGAAAGGATGTTACAGTCCTTGCTGGCTACTCTCCTAGTCATTTTTTTTTTTTTAACTGTTCTTACCACACAGTGCAGAGAACTTGAGAAGACTGACTGAGAGATAGTTATGAGACTTATCATTACCTTAGGAAGAACTGCACAAGTTCCTTATGATTTCAGATCCTTTCAAGCACACTTTTTATCATTCTGTCATTTACACTTTGCACCCAAAATTCCACCTGAAGCTAAGGGGTAGGTCATGCGGGTCCTTCTCATTGTCCTTTCTTTTAAGATTCTTTCTTACTGATTAAATTTTCTCTACTCCTCTCAACCCATAGAATCTTTATTCACTAAATCTTAGATGTGTTGTATTGTTCCAATATGCTGTTCTCTGGTTCTACTATAGCATCATTTCCTGGGGAAATTAGTTGCCAGAGATATGAAATTGATTAGGGGAATGGACATGGAGAGGGACAGGGTTTGGGGAGCTGGGGAGAAAACGACTGTGCTGAAAGTAGAACATTTAACATACAACTTTGGAAAATGAAATAGTGATGCTATGTGTAAAATAACATTTTTGTAGATTGCTGGCTTTCTAAATATTTTAATATAGCAAAGTACATAATAATAATGTAACTTTTTGCAGCTGTTTTTCCACATCTCACTCTGTACGTGGGCATTTGTCTGGATCTTTTATCATCTTTTCATGTTCTGTGCTTGATTTTGCCTATGATACGCTATTTTGTACTCTACCCTTTTGCATCAAGAACACTGAATTCCTTGGAAAAGACATTGTGACAGTGTTGTTTTCCTTTCCTTTTTTTGTTAATCTGCTGGCAAATGTTTGGGCTTCAAGTCTCAGATCTGTGTTCTTGTCAACTTTTAAAGAAAAATGTCAATGAAATAATTATTTTTAAGTTTTAAATACCGACATTTTACCAATTGCCAAAAATAAATAAATCTTCTAAATACCTCATAATAAATTTAATGCAAATAAAATTATATTATTAAAAGTTAAAAATCTGAAATTTGATGATACCTATAAGTGGTTATTATTAATATAGCTAAGAAGTTGTAAAACATGGTAAAATAATTAAAAACTATTATCAATGCTATTTAAATTGTGTTATAAAATAGAAAACACGAAAATGAGTAAAGGAAATCCCTTTCCAAAATGGATTTGGGAAACCCTTGGGGTGGAGCGTCTCACACAAGTACCATTCATGAACCCTACGTCATATACCCATCAGAAGAAGCTGACTTTACATCCCCTAGCAGGAAAAAAAAGATTTTCTCCTTGCCCAGCAACAACCCAGCCAATGGGAAACTATTACAAGTCAGCCAGTGAAAAGTCACCACAACTCCAAGCTCTCATTTTCCTCTAATGAACTTTCATTAAATATAGCCCTTCCCAACTTCCTCCATTCCTCTATATAAAAACAGAAACACTTCTCTCCTTGTTCCCAGAGCTTGCCTATAGTTTCCCATAGTATGGATAGCCTGAATTGCAATTTTTCTCCTATACATGAATAAAGTTGACTTTGTTGGCTAATCCACTTATCTTTTTTGTTTGAGAGCTTGACAATGGCCATGTCCAAGGTTTCACTTACAGGTGAAATAAAATGTGTCTCATATGTGTGCATGGTAGGTCGCTTCATTCGTGTCTGACTCTTTGCAATCCCATGGACTGCAGCCCACCAGGCTTCTCTGTCCATGGGGATTCTCTAGATAAGAATACTAGAGTGAGTTGCCATGCCCTCTTCCTGGGGTCTTCCAGAACCTAGGATCGAACTTGTGTCTCTTACATCCTCTGCATTGGCCAGTGGGTTCTTTACAACTAGCGCCACCTGGGAAGCCCCATATCTAGCATTTATAGCTAGATATAGCACCACGGGCTTCCCTGGTGGCTCAGATGGTAAAGAATCTGCCTGTAATGTGGGGGAGACCTGGGTTTGATCCCTGGATTGAGAAGATCTCCTGGAGGAGGGCATGGCAACCCACTCTAATATTCTTGCCTGGAGAATCACCATGGAGAGAGAAGCCTGGTGGGCTACAGCCCATGAAACTACAATGCTGGAACATCCTTTGCCTGGCAGCTGATTTTTTAGACTGCCCATACTATTTATTATAAACTCTACAGGACAACTTTACTCGGTCATTTAGTTCATGCTGTATCTTTCATCCAGGTCCTTTGCTCAAAGTTATTAAGAATTACTAATAATTTGGAATAAAATTATTTAGTAGATTTGAAATGTTCAAAATATCACATTAAATGTTTTTTTTTCGTTGTTTGTTTTTTAGTGGCACCTCATGGCATATGGGATTTTATTTCCAGAACCAGAGATCGAGCCCATGAGCCCCGCAATGGAAACATGGAGCCTTAACCACTGTACTGCCAAGGAAATCTTTAAAGTTGCATTTGTTTTGATTTTTTTCTAACTAAAAATCTCTTTACCAAGACTGTTTGAGCTGGCTAAAATGAGCTTTTTTGCCTTTCAAGTATAGTTGCATAAAGAAACAGAAGGTCATTTAATATATTAATTAAATAACTTACAGATAAGTTTGGTCCAGATGGAGAGGATGTTTTACACAGGAAAGTTGTAGGCTGGTTTTCACAAATATTGTACAAAAAGAAACATTTTTCTCCTGGTCAGTGCTCAGAATCTCCTCTCACTGTCTCCTTGTCCCTTCTCACATTTCAATATTAATGTAGTTTTAATGTAATAAATGGTAAAAGAGATACAAAATGTATATCACTTGAGGAACAATAAAGATGGGGTATCCATGTATATAAAATTTATTGATTTTATATTAAATGTTTATTTTCTATTGTCAGTTATGATTATTATTATAGAATGTTTATAGTCTTGCTCTGGAGAGGAGAAAATTCCTTCCAGAAAAAAAAAAAACCTGCTTACACAATAAAAAATAAATGTTAAGATACATCAAAAACAAACTCTTAACTCTGGGAGTCATGAATGTCAGAAGGCGAATTGGCTCAAGGAGATAATAACATTGATAACAAATAGTGGAGAATCTATAGTTTAGAGGATGAGAAACGTGCCAAGCACAGGAGCAGCCTGGAGGTTGGCATGGACCTTGTGCACTTCTCCATGCTTGAGAGAAAGCACTGATTTCCTTCTGCCAAGTCAGCCTCAATATTAGTGTCATGGAGATTCTTCCTATGTTTATGGAGATTGTCCAGGTCTGGCTTACATACTGAAAGGGATGTACTGGCATCTTTACAAATATGAAAGCCAGAAAGGAACCAGCTGGAAATGCTGAAATGTTGGTGTGAGAATTTAGCCTGCTTAGGGGAGAGGACTGGGAAATTATGCCAGCTAGGACAAAAGCTATTGCAATATAGCAATGCAGTGATTTGGGGTTATTTGGAAAAAGACTTTTTCAAAAAATATCTACCTGGCCATGAAGGAACATAGAAATAAGTCCTATCTCCTCTACTGAATCAATTGTGAAGGAAATTAATTCAATTAGGGAGGAAATTATTTTTTAAAATGTTACTGTTTTATTTTTTATCCCAAGTATGTGTGCCCTTAGTCACTCAGTCATGTCCGACTCTCTGTGGCCCTGTGGACTGTAGCCCACCAGGCCCCTCTGTCCACAGGATTCTCCAGGCAAGAATACTGGAGTGGATTGCCATGCCCTTCTCCAGGGGAGAATCCCTTCCCAACCCAGGGATAGAACCCATGTCTCTTTATGTCTCCTGCTTTGGCAGGTGGGTTCTTTACCACTAGTGCCACCTGGGAAACCTAAATATGTATGACCTAGTTACAACTGGTTCAGTTACACAAAAGAATCTGCTGGGTCTTATATGACATTCACTTGGAGCTAGGTGATTCATTTCTAGTTAATACATATATAGATTAATGTCACTTAGCAAGGAACTACTTCAAAATTTCTAGCTGTCCTAGAACAATTCTTTCTTTTGTAGGGAGGAAAAAGGAGGCCAGTGAGAAGAATTATCAATACCTTGGAACTCATTTTCTTCTTCTTTCTATTTTATTTATAGTACTGGCAACAATGTTTCCGGTAACAAAGTGAAAAATTAGAATGCAGTTCAGTATGGTTTTCAACAGTATGGTCTGTGGAGTAAAATAGAACTAAGTCCAATTTCCACCTTTGCCATTTACTAATAGTATGATCACAGACATGTTATTGAAATATCCAAGCCCCAAATGTACCATTAGTATAAGAATAAAGCAAACTTTTAGTTTAATAGGATGAAATGGAGAAATGTATATTTAAAAACAAGGTAACTTGAATACAGTAAGTATTCAGAAAGATTATTTTATCCATTTGAGCATTCATAAATACTTATTGAGTACATGATTTTCAAGAGAATAGAAATCTTTGCCCTTAGGAAATCTAGTGAGAGAAAACAGACAATAAAAAGCATCAAAAATTAGAATTTTTCAGATGCTGTACATTATATAATGGAAACATATGATGAACATGTTAAAGTGGTAAAGAACCCACATGTAACACAGGAGATGCAGGTTCCATCTCTGTAGCTCGCCAGGTTCTTCCCCCCATGGGATTTCCCAAGGAAGAATGCCAGAGTGGGTTTCCATTTCCTTCTCCAGCGATCAGCCCCTGAAGTGGCAATGGCAACCTACTCCAGTATTCTTGCCTAGGAAATCTCATGGACAGAGAAGCGCCTGTAGGGCTTAAGTCCATAGAGTCTCAAAAGAAACAGACACGACTTAGCAACCAAACAACAACAAGCAAAACTGGATATTCATACTAAACCAGGTATTCATAGCATAAGGCCTATTACATTTCAATATGTTTCTTTGATAAAACAGATTGCAATGAATACATAGGGGAAAAAAAGTATCCTGGATTTTAAAGTCTAAGTATTAAGTCTTGCTTGCTCACTTTCTGTCAGTTTAACTTAGTCAAATTAATTAATCTTTGTAAATATTAGTTTCTTCTACTTAAAATTTATATTTTGTCTGACTTATCTATATTATATATATTTTAAGGAGCAAAATATAGATTTAATAACCATATATATATATATAGTTGTGTGCATAAACATGTACACATGCACTCAGTTTTTGTGTCAGATATTGTTATATCTGCCAATAACAATGTTTGTGATGTTAGATATCTATTGATACCCAATCTTATAGTTTTCAGAAAATAACATTATTTTGCAGAAACTAATGAATAGGTGTTGTAACATTAATTATAGTACAGAAAAGGACAATAAAATGTATTATTTTATGCTCCAAAATTTGTTAATGGAAGACTAATGCATTTTTCCATCTATAAATACTGATATAATTATGCAAATGCAAAGTAAGATAACAAAGTTTTTACTACCTGAAGCATAAATAATACCTTGAAAAAATATCTGGGTCCTTCAGGAATATCTCTTGTATAATATTTCAATCCCTGTCTGCTACAGTTGAAGTGTAATTCATATCTCTTCCCTTATGGAAAAATTTGTGTCATAACATGCCATGACTTAGTATCTTTCTACTAATTCTTCCAAGATTCCTTCCACGATTTCACTTCCCAGAAGCAAACTTCTTTCCTGGAATAATTTGATAGTTCCTGGTTTCCAATGATAGCAATAGGGAACTGGGAAAAAAAAAAAAAGGAAAAACTGCCTTGAAAAAGCAACAGGAGTGATATATTCTAGGGCTGAATTTTCATTCATTGAAAAGAAAGAGCTATAGTTAATGCTTCAGATAATTTAGGATTTTTTATTCTTTGGTAAAACTAATTCATTATTCTTGCAGAAACAAGCTATACAAGTAAATGTCCCTCAGAGCAGTTTAGGTGAAGTTTAGATCTATCTGACTAAGGTCTGGGCTTTCAGGCTTAATACTTAAGACTGATAGAAGCAATAGAAAACATAATCATACTGATAATGGCAAAAGCTAGTCTTGAAAATATTTCATCACTGTCTTATATAAAAGGGACTACAGGTCAAAGGATCTGAGAAGCAATTCTGCAATATGAGAAGCAATTTAGCATTCACAGTATAGAAGAGCTTAGTAATGAACATAATTTACAGTGGGAGATATGTTGAGAATTTACTAGCAGGTTGTTGTCTCAATAAAATGCATGTGCACAAGATCTGTGAGAAGTATGAGATAATAAGACTCAAACTAAAACTTAAAAACATAACTGGCTTTAAGATAGATAAGTACAGATTGTAGAAAAAAGTAAAAGAAAAAAAATCTTCAAAAATTGATTAATTACAGAATTTTGAAAGGTATTAGATTCAGAAAGGGGTAGAATTGGCATTGTTAGAAGTGAGGTCAGCAACTACAAAGACAAACCTGAAAATTCCTCTCCAATAGCAGATAGAACAAGAAATCAAATCCTGTGGGAGACGGTTGTGGAAGCCTTTATATGCAGAACAATGACCAGAGATATGAGATGCAGATCAGCTGCAAATAGAAGAAAGATATTAAAACAAGTGAAGAACAAACAATAATCAATATATAAAAGAAGAAAATTCTTCTGGAATAAAGGATGTTTCTTCTAACTGCAAGCTGAATGGGACACTTGGCAAACATAAAAATAAAAATCACCTTTTAACAGTAAAGACAAAGTGAAAACAAGAATGTTGGGCACAAGAGAAAGTAAATGTGCTCACGTGCTCCAACCACAGGGAAGGACAGAACAAGGAGGATGAACACTGCGGTCTTGTTCTTTTTCTATAGGTTTTTGTCTACCCACCTTGACTTGATTCCCACGGACTTTCTTTATGAGGCAGGGTCTCAAGATAAGTGTTTAGAGGATTACAGCACCTCCTTGGTCAGTCCAAATTCCATCTCAAAGGTGTTTTAAGAAAAAAAAAAAGAAAACAATTAGCTTGGACCAAGGTGCATATTTACTTTCCAAGCAAACGTAGATGGGGAGGTAGGATGTCTAAACGGAAGTGACTCCCATTTCAGACCACTTGTCAGAAGTCAGAGAAGGGGAGCTCACTTTCTTCTTATCTTTGTTTCACACACACATGGAGAAGAAAGAAACAGATAAAGCAACAGCAGAATTTAATTTTCAATGCAAAGTGAAGAGGAAACTGATCTGGCAAAGCCAACTTTCTCTTTAGTTTGAAAGCAGAAAGGGAAATTGCAAGAAAACCCATAGAGTACTAATCTTGGCCTGTTTTATTATTAAGATTGGCTAAAAAAAAAACCACAAGAAAGATAAAAAATGAAAAGATATCCTATGTTCTTGCACTGGAAGAATTAATATTGTTATTAATAAAATGTTCATATTACCTCAAATGATCTGTAGATTCCATGTAATCCTATAGTATTCCAATGAAATTATTCACAGAAATAGAAAAAGAATCCTAAAATTCACATTCGTATTCACATAAGAAAGTCACATAGTTTAATGGAACAGAACAGTACAGAAATAAACCCATACATTTATAGTTAACTGGCTTTGATAAAGGAGCCAAGAACACACAATGGAAAGTGGTAGTCTATTCAGTAAATGCTTCTGGGAAAACTTGATATCTACATGCAGAATGGAGCTGGACCTCTATCTTACATCACTCACAAAAGTCAACTAGAAATGGACTAAAAACTTAAATGTAATACCAGAAATGGTAAAATTCTTAGAAGAAAACATAGGAAAAAAATTTCCTTAACATTAGTCTTAGCAATGATTTTTCACATATGACACCAGAAATACTGGCAACTAAAGCAAAAATAACCAAGTGAGATTACCTCAAACTAAAAATCTTCTGTGCAAACAAAGGTAATCATCAACAAAATGAAAAGGAAACCTACAGAATATATGCAAACTATATAGCTGATAATAAGTAAACATCTAAAATATATAAAGAAATCACACTGTCAATATCAAAAATTTAAAAAAAAAATCCGATTTAAAAAAGAACAAATGACCTCTTTAGACATTTTCCAAAGATGACATTCAGATGGCAAACAGGTATACATATAAAGGTGATCTATACTACTAATTATCAGGGAAATGCAAATCAAAAGCACAATGAGACATTACCTCACACCTGTTAGAAGTAGGAATGTAAACTGAGACAATTATGCAAAACAGTAAAGATATTCCTCAAAAAATAAAAATAGTGCTGCCATATGTTCCAGCAATCCCATTTCTGAGTATACATATGAAAGAAATAAAATCAGTATCTTGAAAAGATATCTGCACTCCTATTTTCATTGTAATAATAGTATTCTCAGGAGCCAAGATATGCAAAGGATGCAAATGTCTGTTGATGGATACACTGGTACAGAAAATGCGAGATCTATCTATAGTAGAATATTATTCAGTCTTTAAAAGAGAAGAATATTGTCCTTTGCAACAATGTGCATGAAACTGGATAGTACTATGTTAGTTAAAATAAGTCAGACAAAGACAAATACTGTATGGTATCACACGTGAAATCCAAAAAAATAAATTAATTCATAAAAACTTAAATTCCTAGACAGGAAGGAAAATGGTTGTAGCTAGGGGTTTGGGTGTGGAGAGATGTTGATTAAAAGGTACAAACTTTCAGTTATAAAATGCATAAACACTGAGGATCTAATATACAATATCATGGCTATGATAATATTGTATACTTCAAATATGCTAAAAGAGTAGGTCTTAAGAATTCTCACTATAAAAAATGGCAGCTGTGTAAGTTACAGATGTATTAAGTTACATGATTGTGGTAAATATTTCACAAGTTATACACATATAGAATCATCATATTACATTAAATATATGCAACTTTAATTATCAATTTAACTTCAATAAAACTAGATGGAAAAGAACAGAGAAAGAATTCAAAAAATGAAACATGAGCAAAGGAAACATTGAATAAGGAAGTAAATAACCCAAACTTTCCCACCGTTAAGAAGTTTTAGTAAATATAGCTACAAATGTATGTAAGAATAGAAGATTATGAGTGTCAGATTGGGTGCTCAAGAAGTATTCATTAAATAATGGAAAATAAAGAATAATGATGGAGAATATTTCAACAAATTTGAAATTTAAATCTGAGAGATTTAAATTAGCATAACCTTTATTTTCCTCGCATATTTCTATTGAATTAATGTTTAAACAGTTCAGTCACAATTTAAAAGAAATAAAGAAAATGGAGCAATGAGATACTGAAAACAAGGGAAGACACATACTCGAGTAAAAATTTTGTTTTATTTGGAAATTTGTGATTTGGTGTCTAGAAGAATAAAAGTGGAGTATATGGCTCAGAATGTAAAGTATAAAAAATATACTTAAAGATCTTAGTAGATAATACAGTTGACAATCATTAACTAGATACTATGGATAGAGAAGCCTGGCGGGCTACAGTCCATGGGATTGTGAAGAGTTGGACATGACTAAACAACTAACACACACACACACACACACAAGGCCTACAGTTTTCATTTAGTAAGCAATATTTACTTACTTAGTTCTCCACGCTGAGGATAGAGAGAAGCCCACTTTTCAAAAATCAAGTGTATTTTAATATCTCTCAACAGGTAAGTTAAACTTTAAATTCCTCAAGAGTTTGGCCAGGGTCTTACTCATTGTTTATGCTTGATGTCTAGGGCCTCGCCTGGTCAAAACAAATAAACAAAAGAAGCAGATAGTAAATAAACAGTGAGTGGTAATCAAATGTCTGAAACATAAATAGAGCTCATTTTCTGATGCCATTATTATATGGAAATTATATTTTTTAACTGCCAACAGCCCACTGTGATCTCTTATCTGTCTTTTTGAAAAATTGTTTCATCTCACTTCTCTTCCGCATTTTGTTATAATCTTATTGTTTAGTTGACTTATTGTTTTTTCATAAAGTAGGCTAATATTATTTGTAATTCAGGAATTTCTAATTCTCTCCAAATTATTGACTTAATTATGTAGTCCAAACTTTTCAGCTCTTTTCCAAGATTTTTCAAAGGCTAAGTTTCTTAGCTTAAAATCATACCTTAAAAGCAGACTGTGCATGCGATATTTGGGCAATTGCTGTTAATATATTTTATTTTTCTAGAGAACCACTCAAGAACAATTTGAGAATACTTTGGGAAAGATGATGATATGATCCGAAACAGATGACTCCTGTCCTCCTCCAGAGTTCCTAATGAAAGTGTCAAGAGAATATGCTCAATTAATGAGAATAATAACATGAAATTATTCTATAACTTGATGGAATAAAAATGTAGAAAGCCTTTGAGGCCTGAAACCACAACCTTCTTTCTGTGAGAAAGCAGTGTATTTAGGCACGAGCAGAGTTTCCTGCACATTCATTTTACAGGCAAATCGAAGAGATGAGGATTGCAAATTGAAATTGGCAAGGGATTGGTCAGGAGATATACCTTTTGGTCAAGCCTTACTCCTGAAGTGTTGAAATTCACCCAAAACAGTGGTAAGACCAAACCCTGTGTGTCTGTGAACACATGTGCCCATACATGTCTATGTTGAGGTTTGTGACAGGGTGTGTTGTGGAATAGCATATGTGCATAGCCTAAAACTGGACAGGGGGGTAGATATGTTTCTCTTATCAATAGGATGGACAATTAGATTTACTTCTGGCTCCAGACCCATGGCCAAGTCTCATGGTGGTGATCTATCACATATTTTTGCAATTCCTATCTTAAATGAAAATACATACATATCCACTGACATACAAATATACACATGTGCACAGAGACCCACAAATACACACATGCACACAGACACACATACATAAGTACAGAGAATAATTTATCCAGTATTAATGAATGTAAACAATTTAATATTTGCTACAGACAGCCATGTTGTAATTATAAACATAATACATAAAGGACACGTACTCCTTTCATTCTCCTTCTGGCATTCTGAACCTTGTCAGAGGCAACCAAACTATTAATATGAATTTGACATGCTTGTCCCCTGGTCATGTTCTAATAGTAATCTTTAATGACTTTGTTTTAGAATTCACACAAATACTGGCACACAGAATGAATCACTTTTCAATTGCTTTACATTTTTTGCAATGTGAATTTAGCTATATATCTAGGTCAATATTTACTCACCTCTGAGAGTATAGACTATGAAAGCTCCATGTTTTATTTATGTTTCATTTATAAATGGGTAATTTGTTTTATATATATATATATATATATATATACTAAAAGGCCTGACATGGTCTGACCCTTTAGTACTTCTTGGATCACATTAGCTATTATTCTCCTTCCTGCTTATTTTGCTCTAGTGTCATTTACCTCCTTGAAGTTCCTCAAAAATAAATATTAAAGTGGCTTAAAGCCACTAAATTTTAGGATAGTGCATTACTTGGGAATAAATAACCAAATACTTAGCTCTTTAGAAATATTACCATCTTTGTTTACATCAGAACTTCAGATTCTTAGGTTGCTATTGTAGATGATCTCAGCACTAATTCGCTATTGCAGAGGTAGAGAATTTATTGACTTTTTTGTTAGTCATGTATCCGGTAATCTTGCTAAATTCTCTACTCCCAGGACTGTCTGAATAGTATCATGTGGAACCATAAATAGCAGACAAGGGTGTTCTTAATGCAGACTTCATAGGACTAGAGTTTTTATGGCTCCTGATTTTATGCAGAGAACTTAGTTCCATCTCTGCCTTTAATCTTAGATGACTTCAATACTTCCTAACTGCTCTTCCTTTTTCTATTGGTGCCCTTACCTCTTCTCTTCAGGGCAGATAATCTAGCTTCTAAAAAATATAAGTCAGATAATGCCACACCTTCATCAAATCCCCTAACAGAATCTTAACTTACATAAAATTCAAATTTCTTCACAGAGACACAATGCATCCTGCATTCTTTGATATCCACAAATCACTCCAAGGTCACCTTTGTTTGCTTTCCTCCAGGCATTAACTTTTCTTTGCTAAAAAAATGAAGTTTATAACAGCTAGGGACATATGAACTTGCCCTTCTCTCTCTTTTGTATGTTTTGCCCCCACTTTTTGTACAGGGGACTAATTTTCTATAATTTGATCTCAGATCTCTATCAAGTTATTTTGTTTAATTTCTTTCATTCCACTCATAGACATTATCTTATTTATTTACTATCTCTCCAAAAAATGATACAAATTCCTGAAGATGAAAGACTTCTTTTGTATATTTCTGTATCTCCACAACTAGAGTGTGGGCATGTGCATGCTCATTTGCTTCAGTCATATCTGACTCTTTGCGACCCCAGAAACGAACTGCAGCCTGCCAGACTCTTCTGTCAATGGGATTCTCCAGGCAAGAATACTGGAATCAGTTGCCATTTCCTCCCCCGGGGGATCTTCCTGACCCAGGAATCAAACTGGTGTCTTCTGTTTCTCCTGCAATAGCAGGCGTATTCTTTACTGCTGAGCCACCTGAGAAGCCTCCGCAACTAAACTAGTGCCTTAAATGTAGTGAACACATAACTACTCAAACAAAATTGGAAGTAACCTCAATGCTGAGTAGAGAGTAAAATTATTTAAAAGAGCTAAATATATGAAATACTTTCATCAATTTAATGTCATGAAAAACTGTACTAGCTATAATTTTTATTGAACAGCATTTTGTTTGTTGTTTTAGTTGCTCACTCATGTCCAACTGTTTGCAACCATATGGACTATAGCCTGCCAGGCTCCTCTGTCCGTGGGATTTCCCAGGCAAGAATATTGGAGTGGGTTGCCATTTACTCTCAGGGGGATTTTCCTGACCCAGGGATTGAAGCTGCATCTCCTGCATTGATAAAAAGATTCTTTACCACTGAGCCACCAGGTAAGCTTTAATGTCTTAATAATGTGAAAAATGCACTAGCTATGATTTTTAATGAACAGCACAGAACACTAAATTAAAAATTATGAAATACAGTGCAATCACATCTATGCAAATCATCTACTTTTAAAAAATAGGTTTATGAGAATAATAAAAGTAGGTTTATTATGTATGAGAAGTTTCAAGTTGTAGATAATTTTATTTATTGTCTTTTTTAATAGTCACATTTTCCAACTTTTAATAAAAGTATGCATTTGGTAATAAAATTAAATAATAAATGCCTCAAACAAAAAGTTGCTTTTTAAAAATAACTCACATTGATTTTTTTCTCCTGCCATTGATTACATATGTAGGAAAACTGCAGAAGACCATCACAATTGTTTATAAGAGTTGATAGAGTGTTGACCAGATATTCTTAAATCAGATATGACTGTACATTAATTATTTACAATAATTTGTTATATAACCTTTTTACATCAGACAGAATGTAAATACAGAAGGGTGTTTGTTGTTTGTTTCCAACTCTTTGTGATCCCATGGACCATAGCCAATCAGGCTCCTCTGTCCATGGAATTTTCTAGGCAAGAATGATGGAGTGGGTTGCAATTTCCTACTCAGGAACTTGCATTGGCAAGGTCTCTTACCTTGGCAGACAGATTCTTTATCATGTAAGCCACAATAGGTAGCCTGTAAATACTGAACTGAGAGTTTTATCAAAACAGTTATGGTCAAGACATCTGTGGAAATTGCAATATAAATAGGGTACTTATATTAGATAAGTAATTGATGAGGGGTATGCTAAAGAAAATAGGATGAAAGTAAAGAAATACATATAGGCTAAGAATTAGACCATAGGAGCCAGGCAGGCTACAGTCCATGGGGTTACAAAGAACTGGACATGACTGAGCCCCTGAACACAATAAACAAAATTAAGTATTAGTCAAATTAGAAACTATTTTCAAATTCACAGTAATCCAAGTCTATGCCCAACCACTAATGTTGAAGAAGTTTAGCAGTTCTATGAAGACATGCAAGATCTTCTAGAACTAACACACACACACACATACAAAACCTTTTCATCATAGGGGACTAGAATGCAAAAGTAGGACGTCAAGAGATACCAAACCCCCTCTTCCACCAACACAAAGGATGACTCAACACATGGACATCACCAGATGGTCAATAGCAAAATCAGATTGATTATATTCTTTGCAGCCGAAGATGAAGCTCTAAAGTGTCAGCAAAAAAAAAAAAAAAAAGACTGGGATCTGTGTCTCAGATCACAGATTCTTTATTGCAAAATTCAGACTTATTAAAGAAAGTGGGGAAAACCTTAGGCCATTCAGGTATGAACTAAGTCAAATCTCTTATGATTATACAGTGGAAGTGACAAATAGATTCAAAGGATTAAATCTGATAGACAGTGTCTGAAGAACTGTGGACAGAGATTCATAATATTGTACAGGATGCAGTGATCAAGACCATCACCAAGAAAAAGAAATGCAAAAAGGCAAAATGGTTGTCTGAGGAGGTCTTACAAATAGCTGAAAAAAGATGAAAAACAAAAGGAAAAGGAGAGAAGGAACAATATACCTATCGGAATGCACAGTTCCAAAGAGAGCAAAGAGAGATAAGAAAGCCTTCCTCAATGATCAATGAAAAGAAATAGAGTAAAACAATAGAATAGGAAAGACTAGAGATCTCTTCAAGAAAATTAGACATACCAAGGGAACATTTCATGCAAAGATGGGCACAATAAAGGACAGAAACACTGTGGAATAACAGAAGCAGAAGAGATTAAGAAGAGGTGGCAAGAATACACAAAAGAACTATATAAAAAAGATCTTAGTGTCCTAGATAACCACGATGCTGTGATCACTCACCTAGAGATAGATATCCTGGAATGTGAAGTCAAGTGGGCCTTAGGAAGCATCACTACAAACAAAACTAGTGGAGGTGATGAAATTCCAGCTGAGCTGTTTCAAATCCTAAAAGATGATGCTATGAAAGTGCTGCACTCAATATGCCAGCAAATTTGGAAAACACAGTAGTGGCCACAGACCCAAAAAAATCAGTTTTCATTCCAATCCCGAAGAAAGGCAATGCCAAAGATTATTCAAGTTACTGCACAATTGCACTCATTTCACATGCTAGATAGGTCATTCTCACAATCCTTCAAGCTAGCCCTCAACAGTACATGAACTGAAAACTTCCAAATGTACAAACTGGATTGAGAACAGGCAGAGGAACCAGATATCAAATTTCCAACATTCATTGAACAAAACACAAGAGAATTCCAGAAAAACATCTACTTCTGTTTCATTGACTGTGCTAGTCTTGACTGTGTGGATCACAACAAACTGTGGAAAATTCTTAGACAGATGGGAGTACCAGACCACTTTAACTGTCTTCTGAAAAACCTGTATGCAGGTCAAAAAGCAACAGTTAGAACCAGACATGGAACAACAGACTGGTTCAAAATTGGGAAAGGAATATGTCAAGGCTGTATATTACCACCCTGCTTATTTAATTTATATGTAGAGTATATCATGTGAAATCCTGGGCAGGATGAAGCTGAGCTGGAATCAAGATTGCCAGGAGAAATATCAATAACCGCAGATAGGCAGATGCTACCATGCTAATGGCAGAAAGTGAAGAGGAACTAAAGAACCTCTTAATTAAGGTAAAAAAATAGAGTGAAAAAGCTGGTTTAAAACTTAACATTCAAAAAAATGAAGATCATGGCATCTGGTTCAATCATTTCATGACACATAGATGGTGAAACAAAGGAAACAGTGATAGATTTTATTTACTTGGACTCCAAAACCACTACAGATGGAGACTGCAGCCATGAAAATAAAAGATGCTTGCTCCTTGGAAGAAAAGCTATGACCAACCTAGACAACATATTTAAAAAGCAAAGACAATACTCTGCCAACAAAGGTCCATCTAGTCAAAGCTATGGTTTTTCCTGTAGTCATGTATAGATGTGAGAGTTGGACCATAAAGAAGGTTGAGAACCAAAGAGTTGATGCTTTTAAACTGTGGTGTTGGAGAAGACTCTTGAAAGTCCCTTGGACTGCAAGGAGATCAAACCAGTCCATCCTAAGGGAAATCAACACTGAATATTCATTGGAAGGATTGATGCTGAAGCTGAAACTCCAGTACTTTGACCATCTGATGCAAAGAGCCTGCTCATTTGTAAAGACCCTGATGTTGGGAAAGATAGAAAGCAGGAGGAGCAGGGGACAACACAGGATGAGACGGTTGGATGGCATCACTGACTCGATCCACATGAATTTAAGCAAGCTCTTCGAGATAGTGAAGGTTATTGAAACCTGGCGTGCTGCAGTCCACAGGGTCACAAAGAGTAGGACACGACTGAGCAACTGAACATCAACAACAACAACAACATTTAGAAATTATTTTAGCATAGATATTCAATGAATTGGATAAAGCTTATCCAGTTATTGCCTATAAGGGGAAATGCATATATATCTATGATCTAAATTTTAAGACTTAAAAATACACTTAACCACTTGTAAAAGAATGAAACTAGAACACTTTCTAACACCATACACAAAAGTAAACTCAAAATGGATTAAAGATCTAAACGTAAGACCAGAAACTATAAAACTCCTAGAGAAAAACATAGGCAAAACACTCTCTGACATAAATCACAGCAGGATCCTCTATGACCCACCTCCCAGAGTAATGGAAATAAAAGCAAAAATAAATGAATGGAACCTAATTAAACTAAAAAGCTTTTGCACAACGAAAGAAATAATAAGCAAGGTGAAAAGACAGTCTTCAGAATGGGAGAAAATAATAGCAAACGAAGCAACTGACAAAGAATTAATCTCAAAAATATACAAGTAATTCCTGCAGCTCAATTCCAGAAAAATAAATGACCCAAGAACTAAACAGACATTTCTCCAAAGAAGACATACACATGGCTAACAAACACATGAAAAGATGCTCAACATCACTCACTATCAGAGAAATACAAATCAAAACCACAATGAGGTACCATCTCATGCTGGTCAGAATGGCTGCTGTCAAAAAGTCTACAAATAATATGTGATGGAGAGGGTGTGGAGAAAAGGGAATCCTTCTATACTATCGGTGGGAATGCAAACTAGGACAGCCAATATGGAGAACAGTATGGAGATTCCTTAAAAAACTGGAAATAGAACTGCCATACGACCCAGCAATCCCACTGCTGGGCATGCACACCAAAGAAACCAGAATTGAAAGACACACATGTGCCCTAGTGTTCATCGCAGCACTGTTTATAATAGCCAGGACATGGAAGCAACCTAGATGTCCATCAGCAGATGGATGGATAAGAAAGCTGTGGTACATATACACAATGGAATATTACTCAGCCATTAAAAAGAATGCATTTGAATCAGTTCTAATGAGATGGATGAAACTGGAGCCTATTATACAGAGTGAAGTAAGTCAGAAAGAAAAACACCAATACAGTATAGTAACACATATATATGGAATTTAGAAAGACGGTAACAATGACCCTATATGCAAAACAGCAAAAGAGACACAGATATAAAGAACAGTCTTTTGGACTCTGTGGGAGAAGACGAGGGTGGAATGATTTGAGGGAATATCATTGAAACATGTATATTATCATATATGAAATTGATCGCCAGCTGAGGATCAATGCATGAGACAGGGTGTTCAGGGCTGGTGCACTGGGATGACCCTGAGGTATGGGATGGGGAGGGAGGTAGGAGGGGTTCAGGATGGGGAACACGTGTACACCCATGGCTGATTCATGTCAATGTATGGCAATAACCACTACAATAGTGAAATTAGCTTCCAAATAAATTAAATTAGATAATTTAATTTTAAAAATACACATGACAAAGGAGGAAAGAATATACAGTGGAGAAAAGACAATCTCTTTAACAAGTGGTGCTGGGAAAACTGGTCAACCACTTGTAAAAGAATGAAACTAGAACACTTTCTAACACTGTACATAAAAATAAACTCAAAATGGATTAAGGATCTAAACATAAGCCCAGAAACTATAAACCTTTTAGAGGAGAACATAGGCAAAACACTCTCTGACATACATCACAGCAGGATCCTCTATGACCCACCTCCCAGAATATTGGAAATAAAAGCAAAAATAAGCAAATGGGATCTAATTAAAATTAAAAGCTTCTGCACAACAAAAGAAACTATAAGCAAGGTGAAAAGACAGCCTTCAGAATGGTAGAAAATAATAGCAAATGAAGCAACTGACAAACAACTAATCTCAAAACTATACAAGCAACTCCTGCAGCTCAATTCCAGAAAAATAAATAACCCAATCAAAAAATGGGCCAAAGAACTAAATAGACATTTCTCCAAAGAAGACATACAGAGGGCTAACAAACACATGAAAAGATGCTCAACATCACTCATTATCAGAGAAATGCAAATCAAAACCACAATGAGGTACCATTTCAGGCCAGTCAGAATGGCTGCAATCCAAAAGGCTACAAGCAATAAATGCTGGAGAGGGTGTGGAGAGAAGGGAACCCTCTTACACTGTTGGTGGGAATGCAAACTAGTATAGCCACTATGGAGAACAGTGTGGAGATTACTTAAAGAACTGGAAATAGAACTGCCTTATGACCCAGCAATCCCACTGCTGGGCATACACACTGAGGAAACCAGAATTGAAAGACACACATGTACCCCAATGTTCATTGCAGCACTGTTTATAATAGCTAGGACATGGAAGCAACCTAGATGTCCATCAGCAGATGGATGGATAAGAAAGCTGTGGTACATATACACAATGGAGTATTACTCAGCCATTAAAAAGAATACATTTGAATCAGTTCTAATGAGGTGGATGAAACTGGAGCCTATTATACAGAGTAAAGTAAGCCAGAAAGAAAAACACCAATACAGTATACTAATGCATATATATGGAATTTAGAAAGATGGTAACAATAACCCTGTATGCGAGATAGCAAAAGAGACACAGATGTATAGAACAGTCTTTTGGACTCTATGGGAGAGGGAGAGGGGGATGATTTGGGAGAATGGCATTAAAACATGTATAATATCATATAAGAAATGAATTGCCAGTCCAGGTTTGATGCAGGATACAGGAAGCTTGGGACTGGTGCACTGGGATGACCCAGAGGGATGGAATGGGGAGGGAGGTGGGAGGGGGGTTCAGGATGGGGAACACGTGTACACCCATGGCGGACACATGTTGATGTATGGCAAAACCAATACAATATTGTAAAGTAAAAAAAAAAAAAAAAAAAAAAACAAAGAATAAAAAAAGAACAATAAAAAAATAAAAATACACTTGAGTCATCTTAATGTTTCTAAAAAAAATGAGAGAATACATGGTTTGGAAAATTTGAATATAATATAATGTTTTATTTACCATATGATTCCTGTTTTACAACAACTCCAAATTTCAATTGTTTAGCCCCAATTGTAAGGTGCTATCATTTAAATAAGCATATTTCATTTTTAGGCACTATATTTATTAAATTCTTTCTCATACAGAGATGAAGTATTCTTTGTCTACATTCAATTTAAATCAGTCCTCTGAAGTTACGTAGAATAAACCTAATCTCCCTCTCAACTGAAGGCTGCTACTGCTGCTGCTAAGTCACTTCAGTCTTGTCCGACTCTGTGCGACCCCAGAGACGGCAGCCCACCAGGTTCCCCCGTCCCTGGGATTCTCCAGGCAAGAACACTGGAGTGGGTTGTCATTTCCTTCTCCAATGCATGAAAGTGAAAAGTGAAAGTGAAGTAGCTCAGTCACGTCCACTCTTAGCAACCCCATGGACTGCAGCCTACCAGGCTCCTCCATCCATGGGATTTTCCAGGCAAGAGCACTGGAGTGGGGCAACTGAAGGCTAGTTTTTCGGGTATTAGAGACTGCTTTCAAAAATAGCTATCAAAGGCTCTTAAATTGTGCCTCTTCTGGTCTAAATGAATTATTTTGAAATATATCACTGCTTCCAGATATAATTATGCTAGTCACTCTTCTAGACTCTCTAATTGTGATGCCAGAATCAAATTCAATGATTTATGCATACTTTGGCCAGTAAAAAAAACAGTAGAGAACTTTGTTGATCTTTTCCTTTAATAATATAACTGTAACAATGTATCTTAAGTTGCATTACTTATTTTGATAATCATGTAACATTATTGGTTTTTATATAGCATAACATTTATTAATTGATTTTGCCAAGGTGACCAATAAGTTTTATAGTACTAAACCCAGTGAAACAAATTAGAATTTTTCTTTGTTGACCTCTGGTATGGGTTAAATTGTGTCACTCAAAAATACTTGTTGAAGACCTAGCCCTAGTATCCGTCAATATGACCTTATTTGGAAATAGAGTCACTACAGATGTAATCAAGTTAAGATGAGGACATACTGAATTAGGTGAGCCTTATTCCATTATGACAGGGGTCTTTTTCAGAAGAGGAGAAGAGACACAGTCATATGCATAGAGAGAACACAACTTGATGATGGAACCACTGACTGGAATGATGTATCTCCAAGTTGAGGAACATTAAGAATTCAGAGCAATACCTGAAGCTGAAAGAACAGCATCTAACAAAGCCTTCTCTTGAGTCTTTAGAGAGATCATAGCTTTGCTTAACCTTGGTTTTAATTTTGTAGTTTCTAGAACTTTTAAAACATTTTGGAAGTTTTAAGAGACACAATTTGTACTAATTTGCTATAGCAGCCATAGGAAACAGATTTGGACGCCAGGAAGTGGGGTACTGCTGTAACAAATATCTACAAGTGTGGAAGTGGTTTTTGAATAGGCTAGTGGGGAGAGGCTAGATAAACTTTGAGGTACATGGTAGAAAAAAATCTAGATTGCCTTGAAGATACTGTTCGAAGAAATATATATGTGGAAGGTTCTTCTGCTGAGGATATCAGATGAAATAAAGAATGTCATTTCAGAACTATTAATACCTTTGGAAAAGCCATCCACATTATAAATTGGCAGAAAATTTGACTGAATTTTGTTCTATTGTTAGATGGGAGGTAGAACTTGTAAGTGATAAACAAATATATTTAGGGGATTTCTAAGCAAAGTGTGGAAGGCAAAGCACAGTTTCTCTGTGTGGCTTATGGTAAAATACAAAAGAAAAGAAAAAGCTAAAGAAAATACCACAAAGCCAATTGGAACTAAAAATTGAGGATTTGACATTTTTTTAGCTTATTTTTATTGAAAATAATGGTAAAGCATGCTCTGAAGAGAATACCAAGAGTGTGACTGGACCAATTTTTGCTGAAGAGATTAGATGTGTGATTCAAACAATCACATTAGCAGAAATGCTACCAGCTTGAACTGAAGGATAGTAATGGGAAGAAATGACAGAAGGTTACTGAATTTCTGGGATTCTGTAAGCAGGAAATGGCTGATAGGTCTATTTGGCCATAAACAGGTGTTAGTCTTCAACAAAAAAGTAGAATGATTCTGAAACTGTCTCAGAGGTCAGAGGGACTGTGGTGGGCATGCCTATACTTTGATTTTATTTATTTTTTTATTTTTTTTCATTTTTTAAAATTTTATTTTATTTTTTAACTTTACAATATTGTATTGGTTTTACCATATATCGAAATGAATCCACCACAGGTATACATGTGTTCCCCATCCTGAACCCTCCTCCCTCCCCATACCATCCCTCTGGGTCGTCCCAGTGCACCAGCCCCAAGCATCCAGTATCGTGCATCGAACCTGGACTTGCGACTCATTTCATATATGATATTATACATATTTCAATGCCATTCTCTTTAACTTTAGATTTCTAGTTCCCAGAACTAAGATTTTAAAGTTTCTGTTGCTTTAAACAATTCTGTAATAATTTGTTACGGTATTCCTAGGAAACTAATACAATCTTTCAGCAGCTTTTAACAGTGCTTACTACCATCTCCAAAATTTCCCTCACCATAACTTCTATTTTATCAAAGCTTTTTAGTTGATCTCACTACACCTGTTATTACCCACTTCCAAAGCATTTCCATCTTGTAGTCACAGTGTTCCTTTAATTAATTGTTCATCAGTCTGGTGATTTCTGTCCCATAGAATTCCTGTGTGGCTGTCTTTAAAGTGGTAATTCAAAGAACCCTTTGAGAAATTCATGGCCAGGAATAACAAGTGAGAAAGGGGGATAATATATTACATATTTTTATGGCTTGATATAGAAATGGTATACATGTATTCCCTCACATTCCACCAGTTAGCATCCAGTGATATTACCACACTTAGCTACAATAAAGTTTGGAAAATCACATCTAATTGTGTGGGCTGGAAGAAGATAAGGGTTTTATGACACTTATAGTCCATCTTACTTTTTTATAATAAATATGCATTTTACCCAGACATTTCACTCACTTACTTAAAATTCTTTGCCTAAGAGAGACAATATATAGCAATTCCAGTCACAATGTCCAACTCAAAGTTCAGCTTATCAGTCATCCAGATGATGAATTATCCTCTCCATCAGAATCAGTAACTAATTCTTCAGATACAAGAACCTATGGACAAAAAGGACAAGTTATTCCTGTCACAAACATACTTACTCATTAATTTCACTAAAGCTGGGACACAATAGCACCAGTCAAAACTTTTGTGTGAAATAGGAAGAATGGGAGATACTCTAATAGACTTTATTAAGACCTCTTATCCTAAGTGTAGATAAAACTTTTACTTAGATAATTCTTCTAATATCTGAGAAGAATATTTTCCATTTTTTTATAAATTGTTTTTCTATTCTCTAGAAGGTTCTTTATTGTTCATTACTCTTCATATCTATATCACCAGTATGTATTAGGAAAACATCTTCCTAGGTCTCAAGAGATTTTGCATAGTGGTTCCAGTGATAAAAATTTAGGATTTCAAATGGTAGTTTAAGGCCTGGACAACTTTTTTTAAGTACAAGTTTATGATTTCTTTGGTAACATAATTCTCTTAAAAACTTATTTATCCCCTAATCTATTTTTTCTACTCAGATCCATATATCAGTAACTGTATCCCAAATCTTCCTAAACATAGTTTCCAAGCTGGATTCACTTCTTTGTTTCTATTGTCACTTGACACTCTCGAATTAATGTTGGCTATCTTGAGAATGCATGAGACAATTGATTTTGTTGTGAAGCCAAAAGCTTCATTAGGAAAGCTGGTATTAGGTTTGGCTAATTTATGTAATGAAAAGTCTTGCTAGACCCTTGTCACCAAAGAGTTTTCCAGACTTTTCCTTCATTGCCTGAGTTTTGAAACAATTAGGTTTCTCAACATTTTGAGGCCTATAATTTCTGAATTTTCTGCTTTCTCTTTAGCCTGTGCTTAAACCTATCTACCACTGTGCATGTAAGTCAGGTAACTGTATTCCTGTAAACCTCCAATAAGTCCTATGTCATTCTCTGTTCTGCAACTTTGTATCTCTATATGAAAGGACAAGTGTTATACTTCTAACAGTCACAAGCTTAAGAATGGCCTATCCTGTGTATTTCAGGCTATAGCAAAATTCTCAGCTCTATCAAAAACAATAGGACACAAAGGTTACAGCAAAATAAATAGATCCCATATGGAGTTAGATTTGTTCTTTCTTATTAACTCCTTCAATCTACTTTCCATAGAGCTACAGACTTAGTAAGCTTATGATTCTGCCATCACAGTTATTACAGGTGACTCTTTCACCACAAAGTTTCCCACAGAATAGCAGAATTCTCCATCTCTTCAGCCTGCTATGTTCAATTTCTTATTGTCTTACCCTATGTTACTAAGCATATGCTATGTGCATTAAATTTTATTTTACTTATATAATTTGCATTCTCCCCACCATTTCTTACAAATATTATATCGATCAGAATTCAATTAGGAGAATAAAAATTGACAATAATTTATATAATTAAACAGCTCTCTATGAAATTAATGTCAGCAAAAACTATACATAAATCAAAAGTCTACTAGATTTTGGAAATCAGGAAGTTGCAGGAACCATAGGAAACTTCCAGCAATGATCATAGTTATCCCCACCATCAAAATGAGTAGGTGGGAGGGAAATCCACAAGACCACTATGAAACATCACCTCTGACAAAATCCACATGTCTGCCAGAAAGAAAAATAATAATGGCTTCTGTTTCCCTTCCATCTTTCAAAACTTGTGAATTTGATACAGATCCTTGAAGTAAGGATCTCAAGAAATAAAATATCAGATCTCCAGTCCTTGAAATAAAGGAAAAAGAATAGTAGGGGAAATGGTGCTAACATTCTGCATTTCAGCTTCCAATCCATTCTGAAATCTTAAACCTGTGCTCAAGATTCTCTGAGATATGGCTCTGCCAACTTCTCACCCTTATGCCATTTTAGATTCTCACCTGACACATGCCATGCCTACATCAATACAAACATATAATTTTCTCCCTGAAACAATTTCTTATTCACTCTTCTATTGCCCAGCAAACTCCTACACATTTTTTTTAAAATTTCAGTTTAAACATTACTTCTTCAATCTTCTTTTTAAAATCTCTAATAAAGCTTAAATAATATCATTATACGTTCCTACCACACCATGTATTTTTGTAGATGTTCTCCAGGAAGGGAACGGAAAATTGAGTCAGATTAAATAGCATTAATTAAATGCATATGACTGTAAGATATCTCTACTTATTGTAAAATAGGAAAAGCAAGCACAAAAAATATTTTTTCAATGACTTGAAATTTAATTCATAAATGCATGGAAGTAGAGTCCAAATTAAGGAATTACACAAATAACTAGCTGTGATAATGAACGATTTAGCTATCATTTACAATTGATTTTGTAAGATATGTACTTTTTGCATGAACCTTTTTATGGACAAGACAGTATTTGGGGGGAGGCAGAAGTCAACTAGTCAAAGATTAGGGTCATATTCAATTAACAAAACAAATATTAGGACTTCAGGATTTCTAATTTGATGGCAACACCATTCTTGCCAAAAATTCATTTAAGACATCCGATATTTGAAAGAAGCTGTCTTTTAGACAGGTTAATTATCTCTTCCTCCAGATTCACTAGGCTCTGTCTATTTTAACTTAGGTTTCCAGGACACAGAATATGTGGACTTCATTATCTCAGTGCCCCACAGAAAGGTCTTAATTCAGTTACCTCTAATGTTAAACCTGCTGCTTTTGTAGCTGAACAATATCTATGTTTTTCATAAAAATATGTGAAGACATCATCCGTTATGTTTTTCAATGTCCCTAAACATAAAAAAAACACATGTTAAAGTCTCCCTTCAATTTTGAGCCAAGAAAATGTTTGTGTCTGAAGACAACCTTGGGATAACCACATTTTTCCTTTTTGCCTTGGCTGCCAAGATGAGCAGACATAAATTCAGTGTTTATCTGCAGTGATTGACTCATCACAGGTGTCTGATAATAGCAATTCTTCTGTTCCCTTAAAGTGCTTTTTTTCTTGGCAGGCTCTGGAAGGAATGTTTAGCAGAATTGCTTTATACTGTACTGAATATGATTCAAATTCTTTAAACAACAGCAAAACAAAAGGCACCAAGTATAAATACTAAATAATCAAATAAGCATAGTAATAACATAATCATGCTATCCAATGCATAATGCATTATTAGCAAAAGCATACCTTACTTTTAATAATACAAAGGCAGTTACTTCATTTTATATGTTCTTCTCATTATGACAAGAAAAAAATACTCATGTGAAATAGTGTTCTGAACAATCTTTTCTGTTTTTCTTAAAGGAAAACATTGATTGATCCATTCAAATGTCTTTACATACCTATGTATCTTTTCAAACAGTTATATGTAGTTAGTACATTAGATATTACTTATAATATGAATTTTAGCATTAATTCTAAGGAGATAAAAATAAGATAAATGTTTACTTTATAGGAATTATTATACTTACTATTATATTGACCAGAAACATTTTTTTAAGAAAATTATGAATTAAATGATAGTTGGAACAACAATATATTATATAGTAATAGCCAGGGAATAAGCATAAAATTTGAGAGATTAACATGTAAGGCTACATTCTTATAAAACAGTAACTTTACTGTGTTCAGCATGAATCAGTTTGCAAGAGCTGTATGGGACTTTGACCACCCATGTGCTATGCTATGCTTAGTCGCTCAGTCATGTCCAGCCTCTTTGCTACTCCATGGGTTATAAACTTCCAGGCTCCTCTGTCCATAAGGATTCTCCAGAAAAGAATACTGGAGTGGGTTGCCACGCCCTCTTCTAGGGGATCTTCCCAACCCAGGGATCGAATCCAGGTCTCCCGTATCACCGGTGATTCTTTACTCTCTGAGCCACCAGTGAAGTCCAAATAAACACATAATGACTCATTTAGAGCCACATAAAATTTTTCTTTTTACATTGCAAAAAACAGAATTTTCTTGAACATTTTATAATAAATTTAAGTAACATGAGGATCTATGGATTTTTATTTTAAATTAACAAATCTAACAATAATAAAAAATGATTGTTAGATGTTAGAGTAGTGTATGGGTATAAAATAGCAAACCATATTATTTTAATATTGGTTATAAATTTTAAAACATGTCTTATATAAAATATGAAGTAACATTTATGAAGATTTTAATTTCATATTTTGTTTGTTTTGAGATAATGGCACAGAGTACAACAAACTAGTCTAAAAAATAATTTTCTGGTCCTCATTGAAGTAAGAGAAGAATAAACAAGAGAGATTTTTTTCTTAATATTTTCTATTCATTTGAATGTTTATGCAGTTTGAACCATCTTGCTAATCTAATTCATGTATCAGTAAGATGGGATGTTTTGCTTATTGAACAAAAGGAAAAGATTCATCAAGTATACTTCAGATCATTTTATTTTAAAAAAAATGTTTATTTTTATTTATTGATTTGGCTGCACAGAGTTTAAAATTTAAACATGCAGTTATTGTTCATGGCAGCAAATTTGTTCCCAGTGAAATAAAAATTATGTTTAAAAATGTACATAAAAGTTTATAAAGGTATAATTTGTAATAATCTAAAACTGATAACAACTCTGATATCCTTCAATGAGTGAAAGGTTAAACAAACTGTGATTTGTCTATACCATGGATTAGTACAGAGTAATAGAAAGCAACAAATTATTGATACATGTAAAGACTGTATGAATTTCAAGATAATTATGCTGAGTGAAAACTAATTCCAAAAGATTTCATACTGTGCTATTCCATTTATATCACATCCTTGAAATGACAGTTATAGAAATGGAGAACATATTAGTAGCTGCCATGGGTTCAGACGGGAGTGACAGTGGGAGACAAGTGGAATGGGCATAGCTATAAAAGGGTTACATGAGGGATTCTCATCGTGACAAAAGTACTCTGCATTTTAATGGGATCGATGTGAATATCCTGGTTAGGATTTTGTAGGTTTTGTAAGATGCTGCTGCTGCTGCTGCTGCTAAGTCGTTTCAGTCGTGTCCGACTCTGCAAGACCCCATAGACGGCAGCCCACCAGGCTCCCCCATCCCTGGGATTCTCCAAGCAAGAACACTGGAGTGGGTCGCCATTTCCTTCTCCACTGCATGAAAGTGAAAAGTGAAAGTGAAGTTGCTCAGTCGTGTCCGACTCCTAGCGACCCCATGGACTGCAGCCCACCAGGCTCCTCCATCCATGGGATTTTCCAGGCAAGAGTACTGGAGTGGGCTGCCATTTCCTTCTCCAATGCACGAAAGTGAAGTCGCTCAGTCGTGTCATACTCTGTGCGACCCCATAGATGGCAACCCACCAGGCTCCTCTGTCCATGGGATTCTCCAGGCAAGAGCATCGGAGTGGGGTGCCATTGCCTTTTCCTTGTAAGATGCTACCATTGTAGAAAAGTGGGAAAAGGGTATATTGTATGTGAAACCACAATTATCTAAAAGATGTTATGTTTAAAAATTGATGTTTTAGAAAAGTTTAACCATTGGTGAAGACACATAGACATAGTTGAAAACATCTTTAGTGAACTTAGTATAAATTATAGGAAAATATTCAAAGTGTAGCATATATAGACAAAAGAATGAAAAAATAAAAACACAAGAGATATTAAATGTAAATTGGAAAATTTCAAACACAAGAGTGAATGCATGGAGCACAAGCAATATTTTAAGCAATATTAAAGCAAATTTTCCATAATTAATGAAAGATTTTAAACCACAGATTCATACGAGACAGCAAAAGAGACACTGATGTATAGAACAGTCTTATGGACTCTGTGGGAGAGGGAGAGGGTGGGAAAATTTGGGAGAATGGCATTGAAACATGTGAAACGTCATGTATGAAACAAGATGCCAGTCCAGGTTCAATGCATGATGCTGGATGCTTGGGGCTGGTGCACTGGGACGACCCAGAGGGATGGTGTGGAGAGGGAGGAGGGAGGAGGGTTCAGGATGGGGAACACATGTATACTAATTAAATAATTTTCTATTAAAGAAAAAAAAAAGAAAAAAAAAAGAAATAGAAAATTTCAATTTGAACAAATACAAAAAAATGATACTTAGACCCTTTATAGTAAAATGACTAAAAATTACATTAAAAATCTTAGTAGTTGGCAGGGGTTGGGAAATCTAAACATTTATTACTTTAAAAGACCTAATGATAAAGTTGAATTTTCAGCAGAAAGGAATCTATATGATATATTCAAAGAGCTAAATAAAAGTAATATGTCAAATTTCTTATCCTGCAAAAAGTATCATTGAAAAATCAAGAGAAATTTTTAGTAGGATGGAATTTTTGATAGGCTAGGGCCTTGAAAAGGCTTCCCTGGTAGCTCAGTGGTAAAGCATCCACCTGTCAATGCCAGAGATGAGGGTTCGATCCCTGGGTTGGGAAGATCCCCTGGAGAAGGAAATGGCAACCCACTCTAGTCTTCTTGCCTGGAGAATCCCATGGACAGAGAAGCCTGGCAGGCTACAATCCACAGGATCACAAAAGAGTCCAACATGACTTAGCGACTTAACAAAAACAACAACAAAGCTTTCGCTATGAATATCTAGAGGAGTTGAAATAAAAAAAAGAAAAGAGGGAAAAGCCACAGAGAACTTCAGAAACGATCCAGAATGGTGAAATTAAGATTCCACAGAGTGAAAACATGTGGAAAGGCGGAATGATTTTCTGTAACTGTTTTTCCACTGAGAAACTGTGTTGTTGAAGGTAGATGCAGGCAAGACAGTGACAATATGATATTGTCCTGATAAGGAGTCATAGAGAGAGACCATGACGGATGCTGAAGCTGAGGCTCCAATACTTTGGCCATGTGATGCAAAGAACTGACTCACTGGAGAAGACCCTGATGCTGTGGAAGATTGAAGGCAGGAGGAGAAGGGGATGATAGAGGATGAGATAGTTGGATGGCATCACTGACTCGATGGACATGAGTTTGAGCAAGCTCTGGGAGTTGGTGATGGACAGGGAAGCCTGGTGTGCTTCCTGTCCATGGGGTTGCAAAGAGTCAGACATGACTGACTGAACTAAACTAAATGAAACCAGTAAGGCATTTGCAGGCATGATAAAGCTACCGTGATAATATTGGAGACATGAGGAGCCTCAACCAAAAAACTAATTTCTCACTTAAACATTCTTGAAATTACAAACCGTATGGGGTGGGAGGCTTAAAAAAAAACTAAAGTTTGAATTTTTGAAAATTATTTCAATGTTATGACAGTCTAGCAATAGTGAGGAAATAATGATTGGACTTCAACTCTTGGAAGGGAAAAAACAAAACAAAACACTGTGGATGTCCACGTTCTCATTTAAAACCCTGGGAGGATTCACACTTCACACTAGGGACAGGTTTAAATCAGATACACACTAAGTATTACCCAAGCAGTAATTTTTCTCTATTTAGCTCACCATTGTATGAAAGTTGAGATATCTGTGAAGAAAGAAAATAGCATTTGGATTCTTAATCACTTTATTACAATGTCCGGAATTCAATCACTGGGCATGACAGTGAGCAGAAAAATTTGGACAAAAAAATAGAGAATATGGAAGTATAATAGAAAGACACGATAAGTTAGACAGATATTGGAGTTTTCAGATTAATAGTTTAATAATTACTGTTAATATGTTCCATAAAATAGGGAGAAACATGGAAAATGATAGATGAAAGGCAGACATTACTAGAAAAATAGAATCTGTGGGAGAAGGAAATGGCAACCCACTCCAGTATTCTTGCCTGTAGAATTCCATGGACAGAGGAGCCTGGCAGGCTACGGTCCATGGGGTCACACAAAGTCAGACACAGCTGAGTGACTAACACCAGATTATAAAAGGTTTGAAATTTTAAAGCTATGCCTAGCACAAAGTAAGCAGTAAACATTTTCTGAAGGTATTCTTTAGAGATATAAATATGATAATTCCATCAGTGCAATTATAATTAATGCCATATTACCAGTTAATCAAACTGAAAATAAATGAATATGCACAAATATCAAAAAACATATAGCAGTGTCTGAAGACTTGACTTGGAGAGTGAATTGAAAAACCACCAGGGCTCAGTCTAGTGGCACTTAGCATTCCCACCACCCATAAGCTACATGTATTATTATTATTATCAGCGTTTATCCTGGAAACAGTTAATCCATTACTTAATTTGTATTTGGAATTGAGTCAAGGAAAATATCAGATAGAAAGAACTTCTTTGGTGATTTGCAGTTTTTGTAAGTAATTCATGCTTGTAAACCCAGCTGTATGATTGCCTCCATTTAATCTATCTTTTTCATTTTTAAAAAGCCACCAGTTATCTTGAAAAAAATAAAAAAGCCCCTTTTCAAAGATTGAAAATTGTATCTTAGTGTAGAGGTACATAATGCACTGATGCTGATAACAAAATGGAATAAAGGAAAATTAAAGGCATTTAGAGCAGAGCTCTTACAAGATGCATTCACATCCCTTTTAACTGATGTTATATAAATGAACACAAAAGAAATGACTCTCCAAAAGGCAGGGGAGGAATACAGCAGGAGAGCCAAGTTTGGAAGAAATGTGGAAGAGGGTGAGTAGTGCTGGGCCATAGACAGGGATACCAGAGGCTGGCAGGAGAGATCAGAACAAAGTGAGCGTATATGGAAGGAGCAGTGGGACTCTGGCAGAGTGCGCCATCTCAGACGGTGTGTTTGGTACTAGGTTATGTTCAGTTAGCTGTTTGTGGATTTACAAAATTAGGAGAACATGCAAAGTTCCCACCAGGATGAATATGTGAGAGGTGAGAAACAGATTTTCAGGCTTCTAGCCCACACTTTCCCTTAAAATTCACTATGCACAAATTACAAGAAAAAGGGAGTCTGAAATATATTGTAGGGTCCAAAGAAACATGTGGCATGGTCTTGCTTGCCAGGGCCTCAGAATTGTGTTCCTCTGCAAATTCTTCCTTCAGTGATACAATAAGCTTCAGACATGTATCATTTTCCAACATTGTGTCTTATGGTGAAATAAAGGCTTGCTTCTCACATTATGATAATCTACACTGAAAATAAGAATTGTATAAAAAATCACCTGAAGCATACATTTTCCCTCAAAGGACATTATGTTTCTTTACTCATTTTTATGCAAATTTTATACAAAAGAAATAAGATATTCCAAAAAGCAAAAAATGATGGAGCAGGAGATCTGATCTGGAGCTAGGTGGGGTATCATGCCTTATAAAGAGGATTGTGTTACATTCCTGTTAAAGCCCAAAAGTACATGAATAATAATATTATAAAAATACTTTTGTTGAGTGTTGCCTGATGATTATATCCAAACAAGTCCTTTAGTATTGTACATTAGTTCAGTTGCTCAGTCGTATCTGACTCTGCAACCCCAAGCACTGCAGCAAACCAGGCCTCCCTGTCCATCAACAACTGCCAGAATCTACTCAAACTTATGTCCATTAAGTCAGTGATGTCATACAAACATCTCATCCTCTGTTGTCTCCTTCTCCCACCTTCAATCTTTCCCAGCATCAGGGTCTTTTCCAATGAGTCAGTTCTTCACATCAGGTGGCCAAGTATTGGACTTTCAGCTTCAACATCAGTCCTGCCAATGAACACCTAGGACTGATCTCCTTTAGGATGGACTGGTTGGATCTCCTTATAGTCCAAGAACTCTTAAGAGTCTTCTCCAACACCACAGTTCAAAAGCATCAATTTTTTAGCACTCAGCTTTCTTTATAGACCAACATTCACATCCATACATAACTATTGGAAAAACCATAGCCTTGAATAGACAGACCTTTGTTGACAAAGTAATGCCTTTGCTTTTTAATATGCTTTTGAGGTTGGTCATAATTTCATGGCTGCTGTCACCATCTGCAGTGACTTTGGAGTCCTCAAAAATGAAGTCTGTAACTGTTTCCACTGTTTCCCCATCTATTTTCCAAGAAGTGATGGGACCAGGTGCCATAACCTTAGTTTTCTGAATGTTGAGCTTTAAGCGAACTTTTTCACTCTCTTCTTTCAATTTCATCAAGAGGCTCTTTAGTTCTTCTTCATTTTCTGCCATAAGGGTGGTGTCATCTGCATATCTGAGGTTACTGATATTTCTCCTGGAAATCTTGGTTCCAGCTTGTGCTTCATCCAGCCCAGCATTTCTCAAGATGTACTCTGCATATAAGTTAAATAAGCAGGGTGACAATATAAAGCCTTGACATACTCCTTTTCCTATTTGGAACAAGTCTGTTGTTCCATTTACAATTCTAACCGTTGCTTCCTGACATGCATAAAGATTTCTCAAGAGACAGGTTAGGTGGTCTGGTATACCCATCTCTTTCAGAATTTTCCAGTTTGTCATGATCCACAAAGTCAAAGGCTTTGGCATAGTCAATAAAGCAGAAATAGATGTTTTTCTGGAACTCTCTGGCTTTTTCCATGATCCAGCAGATGTTGACAATTTGGTCTCTGGTTCCTTTGCCTTTTCTAAAATGAGCTTGAACATCTGGAAATTCACAGTTCACATATTGCTGAAGCCTGGCTTGGAGAATTTTGAGCATTACTTTACTAGCATGTGAGATGAATGTAATTGTGCGGTAGTTTGAGCATTCTTTGGCATTGCCTTTCTTTGGGATTGGAATGAAAACTGACCTTTTCCAGTCCTGTGGCCACTGCTGAGTTTTCCAAATTTGTTGGCATACTGAGTGCAGCACTTTCACAGCATCATCTTTTAGGATCTGAAACAGCTCCACTGGAATTCCATCACCTCTACTAGTTTCGTTCATAGTAATGCTTCCTGAGGCCCACTTTACTCACATTGCAGATTGTCTGGCTCTAGGTGGATGATCATACCATCATGATTATGTGGGTCATGAAGATATTTTCTGTACAGTTCTTCTGTGTATTCTTGCCACCTCTTCTTAATATCTTCTGTTTCTGTTAGGTCTATACCATTTCTGTCCTTTATTGAGCCCATCTTTGCATGAAATATTCCCTTGGTATCTCTAATTTTCTTGAAAAGATCTTTAGTCTTTCCCATTCTATTGTTTTCTTCTATCTTTGCACTGATTACTGAGGAAGACTTTCCTATCTCTCCATGCTATTCTTTGGAACTGTGCATTCAACTGGTTATATCTTTCCTTTTCTCCTTTGTTTTTCACTCCTCTTCTTTTTGTAGCTATTTGTAAGTCCTCCTCAGACAGCCATTTTGCTTTTTTTCATTTCTTTTTCTTGCAGATGGTTTTGATCCTTGTCTCCTGTACAATGTCATGAACTTCCATCCATAGTTCATTAGGACTCTGTATATCAGATCTAGTCCCTTAAATCTATTTCTCACTTCCTCTGTATAACCATAAGGGATTTGATTTAGGTCATACATGAACGGTCTAGTGGCTTTCCCTACTTTCTTCAATTTAAGTCTGAATTTGGAAATAAGGAGTTCATGATCTAAGCCACAGTCAGCTCCTGGTCTTGTTTTTGCTGACTCTATAGAAATTCTCCATCTTTGGCTGCAAAGAATATAATCAATCTGATTTCAGTGTTGACCATCTGGTGATGTCCATATATAGAGTTTTCTCTTGTCATTGGAAGAGGGTGTTTGCTGTGACCAGTGGGTTCTTTTGGCAGAACTCTATAAGCCTTTGCCTTGCTTCATTCTGTACTCCAAGGCCAAATTTACCTGTTCCTCGAGGTGTTTCTTGACTTCCTACTTTTGGATTCCAGTCCCCTATAATGAAAAAAACATCATTTTTGGGTGTTAGTCCTAGAAGGTCTTGTAGGTCTGCATAGAATCGTTCAACTTCAACTTCTCCAGCATTACTGTTCAGGGCATAGACTTGGATTACAATGATATTGAATGGTTTGCCTTGGAAACAAACAGAGATCATTCTGTTGTTTTTGAGATTGCCTCCAAGTACTGCATTTCAGACTCTTTTGTTGACTGTGATGGCTACTCCATTTCTTCTCAAGGGTTTTTTTCCCACAGTAGTAGATATAATGGTCATCTGAGTTAAACTCACCCATTCCAGTCCATTCTATTTCGCTGATTCTTAAAATATCGACGTTTGCTCTTGCCATCTCCTATTTGGCCATTTCCAATTTGTATGAAAAGGTAAAAAGAAAGGACACTGAAAGATGAACCACCCCAAGTTGGTAGGTGCCCAATATGCTACTGAAGATCAGTGGAGAAATAACTCCAGAAAGAATGAAGAGACAGAGCCAAAGCAAAAACAACACCCAGTTGTGGATGTGACAGGTGATGAAAGCAAGGTCCAATCCTGTAAAGTACTGTACACATTAGCTCATTTACTCTCAATCCACACTTTGAGATAGGTATCTTTATTATGGGGCTTCCCTGGTGGCTCAGACAGTAAAGAATCTACCTGCAATGCCCTGGATCAGGAAGAACCCCTGGAGAAGGGAATGGCCACCCACTCCAGTATTCTTGCCTGGAGAATTCTGTGGACAGAGGAGCCTGGTTGGCTCTGGGGTCACAAAGATTTGGGCACAACTGAGCAACTAACACTTTCACACACACATTTCACATCATTATTATTTCTACTTTATAGAAGCATAAATTGACACACAGAGCTATTATGTAATCTATCCAGATTTACATTCCTTATAAAGGACAGGTCTAGAATCCAATCCAGGCTCTCTGTAATTCCCAAGTATGGCTGCTTTCTCTTACCTCTGAGGCTTGACTATGAAAACCCCCTTTTAGGTGTTCTTATCTTCGTCTTGCTCCCATTACATAATTCCATTGAACCTTATCGTTTTTTTTCCTGCTATTAGTCTTTCCACTAGAATATAACACTTTACAGAATATGACACTTGCCATGTAACTTGCTTATCACTGTGTTTCCAGCATGGAGATAATACTTGGTTTATATTTGATGCTTAATAATTTTTTGTCAAGTGCATAAAGGATACTCATTGATTATCTACTTTGTGCTACATATAATGAAAGATGTTCCTTGATTGTCTCAATGAGTGATGCTGAAGAAATTAATAAATGAGTGAGAACTCAATTGAGTGGTTAGGCCACTTGCCACGTGGGTGACCAGAAATAAACCAGCATCATGAATTCCTGCTGTTTTTTGATGATACTTAAAATTCCGTTATCATTTTTTTTTTTTTTTTTGCCAGTGAGAGTTCCCATAGACAATTCATTTGACGTACTGGCTCAACATTTTAACATTCACTGTTTCATTATTTGGATTCTTTCCTCTCTCCCTCATCCATCCTGCCCTAGAATCTGTGGGTCACAGCCACCATGTTTCTGCTGCTAGACCTGGAGACCTAACACCTTTCCATGTTAAGTAAAAATGTATTATGTGAATACCTAGTGATAGCCATGTTTGACTGCTTTTATGGATTATTTAAACATAAGGGCTGAATTCAATGTTTTCTGATGGATCACCTATCAAGAGGCAAGTGGGCAAATGAAATTTGGATTATAGACTGTTTCCAAGGTTCTTAAGTCCAGGACGATGCATGTCTGGAAACACTGGATCAACAGAGGAAAAGATAAAGCTACATAAGACATTGAAATGAAGAAGAGAATACCTGTACTGGAGGGGGACCAAACACCCAAAAAGACCCTGATTAAAACTGTTTGCCATGTTTGATAGAGTCAGATTTTGGAGAAATTCTGCAGTAAATCCGTTTCCATTTTTCTACCCACAATCACTTTGCAATGGCTTTAATCAGAGTCCATGAGATCTGAGTGAACACTGTTTATAAGTACTGATGATTATATATTAATTCAGGGCTATTATAAGACCATTGAGGAAAAAAGAGACATCTAAAAATGCAAAGCATAATGGGGAGCAGAGGCAATTCAGGGGCCACAAATGTGAAACATGAAAGAAAAATCATCCTAAAGGCGGGGCTTCTGGAGTGTAGCGAGGAGGGTAGGGTGCCTGCCCAGAAAAATCAGGAAGACCTTCACCACCACACTGCTCCCCAAATGACTCTGTCAGGCGGATCTTGACAAGTGCTTTATTGCCAAACTGCATCTACCTGAGGTGATCAAAATGTCAAATGTCACTTTAACTGGAAGAGCTTCACTCCCAGGTTCTGGGAATTTTCTGAGGAGCACACTTACTTTCTGCTTCTCTGCCTGTGAAGCCTGAAAACTGTATTGACTGATGAAAGGAATAATATGTTCATCCTTCTAGCCAAGAACTGGCAAACCAAGGGTCCTCTGCCTTTTTGTCCATCCTGATCTGGAGCCTATTGACTGATTCAGTCTCTCTGGTCATTTATATTGACTTGTACTTTTTAAACATGTCATGGTCTTTTATCTATCTTTTGCAAACATGTCTCTCTCCTTAAAATGCCCTTTATAACCTGGTCAATTTGATCAATACTTTCCCACTTATCAACTTTTAACTTTAAAGCTATTTTCTCTTTGAAGTCCATTTAGATAAATTCCATAAAGTAGAAGTACTTACTCCCTCTTTTATGCCCCATCAAAATTAAATATCTTGTTCCTTAATTTAGGCATATGTAATATCTGTTCGCACTTTTATGTTTACATTCAACTCCCCTTATTACTATTGTATTATAAACACCTTGAAGAGTTTAGCAAGTTAGCAAATAATAAGAGATTAAAGAAATATTTGTCTTATTAATGTATTAATTAATCATATAAAAATAATATTTTATGGCTTTGCAATTTTCCATTAGGTCAGCTCATAATCAGCACATCTGGTGCACACAAAGGACTCTTCATATACCATAATGTGTGGAAGAAGTCTTCTACTAAAAAATAAGGAGAAACCTTATATATATGTGACTTTTTACAGTGATCACTCCAAGACCAATTATTTCTGTTACCTGGGAAAATTATTTCAATTTTTAAATAATGAAAACTTCATCAGTGAAATGAGTATAACTAATAGGATCTTATCTATTATTGGAAAAGATGAGAATTAAGGAAAGTTTATTTTCTATTATTTACTCTGTGAATTTATTTTTCCCAATATGACAAGTTCCTTGCTTGTGTTTTTATTATTGGGATTGAAAGTGAAAGTGAAGTCGCTCAGTCGTGTCTGACTCTTTGCTACCCCTTGGACCACCAGGCTCCTCCATCCATGGAATTTTCCAGGCAAGAATACTGGAGTAGGGTGCCATTTCCTTCTCCAGGAGATCTTCCGGACCCAGGGATTGAACCCGGGTCTCCCGCATTGTAGGCAGACACTTTACTGTGTGAGCCACCAGGGAAGTCATTATTGGGATTAACTCTGGCTAATATTTAGAGGAAAAAAATAAACTCTATAGACTCAGAATGTAAAAATGTGGTAAAAGCGTTGCGAAGAGAAAAGAAGAAATCATAGTTTATTAACACATCAAAAATTCAGGTCCTCTTTTACACTTGTGTCAACCCAAGATCCCTTCTGAGATTTGTCTTGTTAACAGAGATGGAAGAGCAGTCTGGAGACAAGGAGGAAGGAAGATTTGATCTGATACTCAGCAGGGAAGGGGAAAGGGAAGTTTGTATTCTTAGGCTACTTCAAGAGTACTGATAACATATACTTGAAAGAGGACATAACATCTATCTAGAAAAATAGTTAAGGTCAATAAAATGGTTACAAAATTTGTCCAGGATAACAACCTTTAAGATCTACAAAGAGATGACAGTGTTTGATAGGGATGGGAGGTGTGTACTGGCCTAGAGATTGTGAGGGAAGAGGGGTTCTTTAAAACATTAGCTGTTCTTTGTGTTAGTTGAGATGTTTAACTTTTATACTGTTTTACGTAAAGTTCTGTTAATTATGCATAAGTTAGCATGATTGCCATTGACTATGTCATCATCAATAACAACAGCAGTGTTTTAGTCAAAACAAAAAAGCTTATTTCCCTCTCCTGTATAAGAAATCTCAATTGAGGGCCCAATGATCCATTCAGAGGAGACTCAGATTAGATTGGAGTAAAGTCCTATCATAGGAGATTTACAAATAAACAATTTAAGGCTATTTTTTGTATATTGTAAATTGATTTCCATATGGTCATATTTATTTTCTGTTTAGTAAATTGTCTATAAGTGACTATTAAGTTCTTTGTGTCAGTTTTAGTGTGAATTTATTTCCATGAGCTTTATAATTAAAAACATCAATATTTGATAGATTCTATTCAGGAATAATATTTTCCCATTTTAGTTCTTATTTTGTAGATGTATCTATCTTTTGGGGGTCTACTGAGCATTTTCATAATATAGA
Organism: Bos indicus x Bos taurus; assembly: GCF_003369695.1. Classification (NCBI taxonomy): domain Eukaryota; kingdom Metazoa; phylum Chordata; class Mammalia; order Artiodactyla; family Bovidae; genus Bos; species Bos indicus x Bos taurus. The sequence goes on along the minus strand of NC_040078.1, from coordinate 65,030,808 downwards.
AAAAGCGTATTGCTAGTTTTAAAATGTTATCAATGTGTTGAATTTTATTTTTAGTTCTAATCCAAGGTTCTAATCTAATCCAAAATCACTGCAGATGGTGATTGCAGCCACAAAATTAAAAGATGCTTGCTCCTTGGAAGAAAGCTATGACAAACCTAGACAGCATATTAAAAAACAGAGACATTACTTTGCCAACAGAGGTCCGTGTAATCAAAGCTATTGTTTTTCCAGTGGTCATGTATGGAGGTGAGAGTTGGACCATAAAGAAGGCTGAGCGCCAAAGAATTGATGCTTTTGAACTGTGATATTGGAAGACTCTTGAGAGTCCCTTGGACACCAAGGAGATCAAACCAGTCAATCCTAAATGAAATCAATCCTAAATATTCATTAAAAGGACTGATTCTGAGGCTGAAGCTCCAATACTTTGACCACCAGATGGGAAGAGCCCACTCATTAGAAAAGACCCTGATGCCTGGAAAAGTTGAAGGCAGGAGGGGAAGGGGATGACAGAAGATGAGATGATTGGATGGCATAACTGGCTCAGTGAACATGAGCTTGAGCCAAGTTCCAGAAGATGGTAAAGGTCAGAAAAGCTTGGCATGCTGCAGTCTATGGGGTTGCAAAATTTCAGACATGACTGAGTGACTGAACAATAACAACAATCCAAGAATTATGATAAGGTTACCTGCACTTCTGATTTTTTTCTTGTTTTCCCTTATAGGTGACTTTTCTTTCTAGAGTTTAATTTTTCCTAACCAATTATTCTCATGAAATTTAAAAATAATTATTTCTTCACTTAAAATATTTGGGTAGATAGGGATAAATGAATTATCATTTACTTTCAATGTAATATTTATATGCATAAAATAGTTATCTTATCTTGCATAGCGACCTCCTAATTTGTGGGATTAGCTTTCTTCACCAGACTTTGAGAAGATGAATAAGTAGGGAGCCACCTCTTATTGTATCTAGAATGTGCTTCCCTAGCTTTCATGATGCCAAATAGGCAACAAAATCAAGTGGATTTTCAACCAGTTCTTTACCAAATATAGACAATCATTTCAAGTTGATAAGTGCACTGGTGTGGAAGTGGCTATGAAACTTGGGTCCTAGCCTAGTTAAATCTTTCCCCTATTCAAATGGAAGTGATACCTCACTCCCTAGAACTTTTGAGGTGTTTCATATGATGACCCCTGTGCTTTCCAGGAATCTCAGATACACCATCTCCCATCTAGAACTATCTTTTCCCTTGGTCATTTCCCAGAGCCTTATGCCCATTTGTTCCTATTTTCTCCTCTTTTCTTGGAATTTTAGTCTTTCCTAGTAAAATAATCAATTCCCAGTTCCTTCTAGGTTGAAATGACTCTTCTATGTTTTCTCTTTCCTAGTAACTTTGAAGAGGGTTAAAAATGAATCTTGATCCAAGGCCTGTAGATTCATTGTGAGAAAGAGAAAGAGGAGGATCTTCTATTCATTGAAACTGAGTTGGCAGACAATAAGGGATTTTCCTAAATTAGTCTTCTATAACTGCTGTAACAAAATACCAAACACTAGGTGGCTTAAGCAACAGACATTGGTTTCTCGCATCTCTGGAGGCTAGTGGTCCAAGATCAAGGTACTAGCAGATTTGATTTCTTTTAACATCCCCCTAGATGTTAAAACAGTGGCTAAACAGTCGAACATGACTTAGTGACTGCTGCTGCTGCTGCTAAGTCGCTTCAGTGGTGTCCGACTCTGTGCAACCCCATAGACGGCAGCCCATCAGGCTCCCCCGTCCCTGGGACTCTCCAGGCACTAGTCCTACTTTATTAAAGCTTTACTCTTACGACTTCATTTAACCTTTACCTCTTTCAAAGCCCTATCTCCAATACAGTCATATTGGAGTTAGAGCTTCAGCATATGAATTTGGGTAGCATACAATTCAATCTAAACACTTGCCTTTTGATACTTGGATTCCACATAAAATATGTCTAATTGCATGTAAGTTTTGCCTCTAGACTCAGAACTTCAGAGAGCTCTTGATTCATGCTAAATGGGGCCCATACTCCTGTTAATATGATTTTCTGAACTTACATTTCTACCTTTATTATGTTTCAATCCAATTATTCAAAATGATTTTTAGTGTGTTCCTTCAGTGTGGTACAATACATATTCATGGAATAATCAATTTTAATAGATTACCAAATTTTTCAAAGAATTCACTGAATTTTCTTATCAGGTCATTTCTATATTGATGTGGTAACCTTTTCTTCCTTCACTTAGTAGAGTACTCAGAAGCCTACAGACCTCTGAGCAATTAATGTGAATATTAACATATATAGAAAAATCATACTTTGCTGAGTGTTGAAACAATAGGTTACTATTGATTACTAAAATATGTTCTGAAAAGTTAAGATGTGTTTAAGCAGATAAAAGAATTATTCAGACATACTTTTCTTCTTGAAACTGTATGATAAATGTCTCAAGCTGATACCTTAGAAATCAATCTGCACTCTTGAATTTCTTTGTTGTTGATTTTTGTTTGTTTGTTTCTTTTTTTAATGTTTCTAACTGACAAAGAATGCTTTGGAACAAAGATAAACTCTACAAGTCAACACAGTAACCATTATCTTCTGCTCTATCCTATCAGTTTCCTCAACTATACACATGTTGATGTACGGCAAAACCAATACAATATTGTAAAATTAAAAAAAAAAAAAAAGAAATTGCTCAGGCTGAAAGCAAGTGGAATGAAAGAACAATTCATATCAACATACAAAAACCAAAGGCCAATAAAGTAATGATATAATTATAAAATATACTAAAAAAAAAAAAAAAAAACTATACACGTAAGTGGGGTCTGCATTCTCTGATTTAACAGACAACAGTCTCTGGTATAGGACTACTTACACAGCATCAATTGTTTTTTATGCCGCTTATGATGCTTAAAAACCCAGAAACATCAGGGTGAATATTTGAGCATAAGCAACTGGAGGTGAAAACTAACTTTCAGATGTCTACCATTTTTTGTACATTAATAAATATAAATTATTTGCTGTACATTTTACATTCTTATATCCAAAATCAAGGTGTGCTAAAAATTGGCCTACACCATGCATTTTATAAAAGAATAAGAACTATGCATTGCTGACAGCTCAGTTTTGAAATATTTCATTTCAGAAGCTTGCTCAAAGGAGGAATTTACATTTGTGGGCTTTCCTGGTGGCTCAGATGGTAAAGAATCTGCCTGCAGAATCTATATTCTTGCCTGGAAAATTCTATGGACAGAGGAGCCTGATGGGTTACAGTCCATGGGGTCACAAAGAGTTGGACACAACTGAGCATGCGCATACACACACACACACACACAATTTATGCAAGGTTCCTGATCCCCACAGCTTTTGAGTTTATAACTACTACTTGTGTTTCTATTTAAGAAAGATGATAAAACTCAAATTGAACAAATTTAAGCAAAATAAATGGAGTTTATTGGTTCACATAGCTAAAAAGTTCAGGGGTGAAACTACCTTCCAGAATGCCAGAATGCAGAGTCCGTTAGTTGTTTTCTTTTTTTGACTCTTACACATCCTTCTTTCCATTAGACTCTGCTTTTCTCCTTGGGTTAATTCTCAGTTTAAACAATATTTAACCTAAACTGCACAGCTAGAAATTTAAGACATTTTTTATTGATTTAGTGTCGACTTAAAATATTCACAACCTAAAAGTTGAGAATTATGTTTTATTCGGTGGGAATAAATATTTATTCTGAAGTAACCCTGAGAGAACAGCTCCAGGGGCCCAGGGGAGGAGCCAGGTTATATACAAATTTTGCCAACAATGAGTAGGTTCTGAACATCAAAAGATTATTTTTAATATGCTGGGCTGGATGAAGCACAAGCTGGAATCAAGATTGTCAGGAGAAATATCAATAACCTCAGATGTACAGATGACACCATGCTTATGGCAGAAATTGAAGAACTAAAGAGCCTCTTGATAAAAGTGAAAGAGGAGAGTGAAAAAGTTGGCTTAAAACTCAACATAAAGAAAACTAAGATCATGGCTTCTGGTCCTATCACTTCATGGCAAATAGATGGGGAAACAGTGGAAATAGTGACAGACATATTTTTTAGGGGGGGATGGCAGCTCCTAAATCACTGCAGATGGTGACTGCAGCCATGAAATTAAAAGATGCTTATTTCTTGGAAGAAAAGTTATGACCAACCTAGACAGCATATTAAAAAGCAGACATTACTTTGCCAACAAAGGTGCATCTAGTCAAAGCTATGGTCTTTCCAGTATTCATGTGTGGATGTGAGAGTTGGACTATAAAGAAAGCTGAGCACCAATGAATTGATGCTTTTGAACTGTGGTGTTGGAGAAGACTCTTGAGAGTCCCTTGGACAGCAAGAGATCCAACCAGTCCATCCTAAAGGAAATCAGTCCTGAATATTCATTGGAAGGACTGATGCTGAAGCTGAAACTCTTTTACTTTGGCCACTTGATGTGAAGAACTGACTCATTTGAAAAGACCTGATGCTAGAAAAGTTGAAGGTGGGAGGAGGAGGGAACAATAGAGGATGAGATGATTGGATGGCATCACTGACTCAATTGACATGAGTCTGAATAAACTCTGGGAGTTGGCAATAGACAGGGATGCCTGGCATGCTGCAGTCCATGGGGTGGCAAAGAGTCAGGCATGACTGAGTGAACTGAACTGAAAGAAAACCAGATTTCTCAAGTTAGGAAATTTAGCACTTTTTTATTTATGGTGGTGTGGGCTTCCCTGGTGGTTCAAAAGGTAAAGAATCTGCATCCAATGTGGGAGACCCAGATTCAATCCCTGGGTCAGGAAGATCCCCTAGAGAAGGGAATGACAACCCATTGCAGTATTCTTGCCTGAAGAGAAGCCTGGCAGGCTACAGTCTATGGGGTTGCAAAGTCATACAAGACTGAGTGACTAACACTTTTTTTTTTCTTTTGTGTGGGGAGATGCAAGAGTCTGAGCTCACTGAAATCATTCCTTTGATATGCATCTCAGCCATCTGGGGCCACTATCCTGAGTTTTCAGCAGGGCTCATTGTAAGGAATGACTACAGGAAGTGACTGCAGTCTGATGGATGCTAGACAGCTGTATTCTTCTCCTTCTTGAGTTCACATAGGACTCACCTGCTCACACTGCTGCTGCTGCTAAGTCGCTTCAGTCGTGTCCGACTCTGTGCAACCCCAGAGACGGCAGCCCACCAGGCTCCCCATCCCTGGGATTCTCCAGGCAAGAACACTGGAGTGGGTTGCCATTTCCTTCTCCAATGCATGAAAGTCAAAGTGAAGTCGCTCAGTCGTGTCCGACTCTTAGCGACCCCATGGACTGCAGCCCACCAGGCTCCTCTGTCCATGGATTTTCCAGGCAAGAGTACTGGAGTGGGGTGCCATCGCCTTCTCCGTCTGCTCACACTGGAGGGCTACGATTGCTGATGACTGTGACATCTTTGTTTATTGATATTTCAGGAAATACTCCATTTCTCAATAGCATCTCTTGCAAATATCTTCAACAAATCTGAGGAATAACTTTCATTGGCTTATTGAAATCCTGGTTTTCTCTCTTAAGTATCTTGTAGCTGGTCTTTCAAGCTCCCCAGTTAGGATTTGCTCACATACCCAGACTTAGATTTCATACATCAGTGGAACAACAGGACAAATAGGAGGTATTCAATAATCTCTTTCTGGCTAACACTGACATCCTTTCTTCAATATAGATTAATTTAAAGCATCTTTGCCTAACTTGTTACAACTACACAATAGGCTGATGCAGATACATACCAGATTCTCCTTAGTATTAGAGTACCTAATATCTCATGCAGTTACTGCACACAACTGTTAGTCCAAGGCCTCTGGTTATGCTTTCTTTTGCTCAGGGTCTTCTTATGGTTTGTAACCTATCACCATCATCCTTAATGTACTATGGCAATAAGTAAGTAGAATATCTTCAATAAAAACTTCATTTAGACAGGGCAGATGGAGAAAGAATATACAGTACTCATCTTTCCATACCGCACACAATATCCTTTTTGTATACATAACATGGGTTCGCTGTTCTGCAGTGAAGAGTGTTCTGTGTCAATCAACCTTCTGTTCCTGATTCTGTTTCTTTAGAAGCTTTCATATTTATATTTCTGTATTACATCATATTTGAGAAGGAGATTGTGTAAAAACCTTTCTGATGATTACTACAGCTTAGCATTCCCTTTCCATTGGTGGAGATTTGCATCACAGTGCCTAGGGACTGCTTTTGGAGTTAAACAGGTATAGGACTTTGTTTCCCAAAATCAGGAATTTATCAGGCATAACTTTTGGAAGAAAAGTTATGACCAACCTAGACAGCATGTTAAAAAGCAGAGACATTACTTTGCCAACGAAGATCCATCTAGTCAAAGCTATGGTCTTTCCAGTAGTCATGTGTGGATGTGAGAGTTGGACTGTAAATAAAGCTGAGCACCAAAGAATTAATGCTTTTGGACTGTGGTGTTGGAGAAGACTCTTGAGAATCCCTTTGACAGCAAGAGATCCAACCAGTCTATCCTAAAGGAAATCAACCCTGAATATTCACTGCAGGACTGATGCTGAAGCTGAAACTGCAATACTTTGGCCACCTGATGTGAAGAACTGACTCATTTGAAAACACCCTGATGCTGGGAAAGATTGAAGGCAGGAGGAGGAGGGGATGATAGAGGATGAGGTGGCTGGATGACATCACTGACTCAATGGACATGAGTTTGAGTGAACTCCAGGAGTTGGCAATGGACAGGGAGGCCTGGCATGCTGCAGTCCATGGGGTCACAAAGAGTTGGACACGACTTAGTGACTGAACTGAACTGAGGACTTTATTTCCCAAACTCAGAAATTTATCAGGTAGTACAACTGATTCCATTTAATCCTTCCTTGGCTTCCCATCAATTTGTGTTCAATCCACTTTGTGGGATAATTACCAAAGCCAAGAGTCAAGAGCTTTTAATCTGTAACCCAGCATAGGTGTTTGTCTTTTGGCATCAGCCCTTCAAAATGTTTTGCTCATATCTCTTGTTTTTAGCATAATTGTTTCTTTTTTGTTCTTGACACATAAAGTAATGAGATTAACCTATCCAGGTCAGAGTGAACCCCAGTGAGCTCTTTTAATTTAAGTGGGGACTTAATTTTTACCATTCATAGGCAGTTTGTGTAAATCAGAAGATCTTAGATGTGCTGATGGCCAAGACTTCGCTCCCTTTTGAAAGCTCTTTTACCTCCTGTCTTGTTTCTGGCTTTCTTCCTTTAGGGTAGAACTTGGGATGTGGATTTTTGAGCACTGAAATGTACATCAATCAGGTATCTTGGAATGATCAACAGTGGTGGGGGAAGAGTCTTCTCTAACTCCAGCTGTTTTGTGTTCCTTCAATACTCTGCTGAGGTCAGATTGTCTCTTATTTGTAGGAGTTTATTAAGGTCATACATATTAATTAGTTAACTGATTTAAATATTTTCATTTTCATATCAAGTCTCCTAAAGTTCTAGCCTAAATAAATTCCTGGCCCAAGTCACAGTATCCAATAATTTTTCATGTGAGAAAGGTTACCCTCTTATAATCTGAGGCATAGCATCTACTGCCTTGGCTTCTGTAATTTCACATTTTAGGATATTTTATTTTCAAAACCGTACTTCTTCAATTTTTCTGTTCCCATATATCATTGTTTCTGTTTGATCAGTTTTAAGAAATCTGAGATTTATCATGCAGTTAATGTTTAACTGATAACTTTTCCTATTATTCCCTGGTTGGCACATAAAATGCTGTCATGTTATTCCTTGAAAGTTATGACATTTAAACATGATAGTATTTTAGTAGCCAAAACTCTTTTGTCAGTGACCAAAAAAAAAAACAACTAATCTTAGCTTGATAAGAAAATGTATTTCCCTCACACTAAACAGCAAGTGGGAAGCATTTGTTTCCAAAGACTTGTAATATAGCACTGGGACACTTTCAAGTTTCACTCAGCACTGTTTTATTCTGGGTTAGTTTCATTGCCAATCAAGATTTCTTATGATAAAGTTGTGTTAAAGATAGCCATCACCTGTTATCTTTGTAATTTAACCTAAAATAGATAAATCTCCTTGGATTGCCTTTGGTCATGGACACTAGAGTCCTCCACCATGTACAGTTAAGTGAAATATTCTGGATGATCAGGCTTGAATATAGTGCTCACCTAAGGTTCTGGGTGATGGATAAACCTCATTCAAATCCTTGACTAGAGTTCCCTGGTGGTCCAGTGGTTAAGAACCTGCCTACCAAAGTAGGGGACGGATTCAATCCCTGGTCCGTTAAGATCCTGCATGCTGTGGGGCAACTAAGCCCACGCACCACCACTACTGAGCTTATGTACCCTAGAGCCTAAGCTCAGCAACAAGAGAAGCCACCTCAATAAAAAACCCCATGAACTGCTACTAGAAAGGAGCTCTCCCCTTGCTACAACTAGAGGAAATGCACATGCAGCAAAGAAGACCCAGGGCAGCCATAAATAAATAATATTTAGAAAAAAATCCTTGGAGTGAAATCAGGAGAGGTCCAGAACAGGTCGATACAAAGGGCAGAAGACTGTCTACCATAAACTACAATACATTTTTCTCCAAAATAAAAAGAAACTTACATTATTACACAAATTGTCAAGAAAAAAAAAAAAAAAGAAAAACAGACTTTAGTTTATGAAAGCAATGAGGACAATGATTATATTACATCTTGTAATTATTGAAAAACAAAATGAAATTACCTGATTCAATCAATAGAAGTATGTTTGGTTAAGAAAATATGGCTATATAAATGCAAGTTTAATTAAGACAGTAGCAACTAAATTAACAATTCAAAGTTTCTTTCACAAAATTATATTTCTTCATAGATTGAAGCTGATTACATTTTTAAAATATACCTACCCAGTTCCTTCCTCTACAGCATTCACTCTAATCTCAGGATATTCTGTTACAAAGACTTTTAGTGTTGGTTTTATAATATCAGCATGGATTTTTCTTTTTTATATTACTTAGTACATGCCTTAACCAACTCAGGTTAACTGACCAGTTTTATTCAAAATAGATTAACATACACAAATTTCAATTTAAAGAGCTTAAAGTAAGATAAATATACTCTAAACCATAAAGCAGTTAATTATGCAACATGGGAAAATTTTTGACAAAACGCATTATACTATTCAAGCATTTTCAATAGTGTAAAAATACAAATTAGGAAATTGCTTTTGAAGTGTCTTATAATGATTGAATTAGTTCAGGAAGAGCACTCTGCTATTAGCTGCAGTGGTTTTTGACCTCAATAGTCTATTCTTGTAGGATAATGTTACACATGAATTTAAGGCTTAGGTTTTCACAGATATATAAACTTATGCCATTGGTTTTCAACTCCGTTGCACATTTGAACCTCTTGGGCTATAAACCAACAGAGGGAGAGCCCCTTCAATTGGTTTGGGATATTTAAAGCTCCTCTGGTAATTGACAGATAGAATTAGGTACACTGGTTTTGGTAAACATGCCTAGGAAACCTATGTTTACTAGTGACAGTAATATCATTTTTAGACTAGTGAGGGTAGAACCTCTGAGTCAGTAAAAGGTGTGCTCATGATGTGTGTGCAACCTTATTTTATATTTCTTTCATTAAGACATACAAGAAAGTTTTGTGGTGATACAATGAGAATCACTGTATAATATTCAGAATAGAATTACTTTTAGTTGGAAATATACCACTTTCTTGCCAAAGAGATAGTACCCTGAATTCAAAGTTACGTAGTTTTCAATAAGTCAGTTACTTCTATAAATGATATTTGCTCAAGGTTGGGTAGGAGTGATTGCAAACACTAATCTAAAAAAAGAATGTAGTGGTGAGCATTTCTTATAAAAAACCAACCTGTTGTTGTGAATCTAGAATCATAATTAATAGTATACATAGCACTACTCTCTGGAGAAGGCAATGGCATCCCACTCCAGTACTCTTGCCTGGAGTATCCCATGGATGGAGGAGCCTGGTGGGCTGCAGTCCATGGGGTCACTAAGAGACACGACTGAGCGACTTCATTTTCACTTTTCACTTTCCTGCATTGGAGAAGAAAATGGCAACCCACTCCAGTGTTCTTGCCTGGAGAATCCCAGGGGCGGGGGAGCCTGGTGGGCTCCTGTCTATGGGGTCGCACAGAGTCGGACACGACTAAGCGACTTAGCAGCACTATTCTCCAAACATTTTTTCCTTGTGCTTTTCCTAAAACACAAAACAAATGCTTGCTGTGTTTGAATCTGAAATGTATTGCTTTGTTTGTGTGTCACTGAGCAAAAATTTCCAATACATTAAGTACTTTGGAAAGACTAAAAAAAAGTAAGATTAATAAAATAAACATAAAGAAGAACACAAATATTATTTGGAATGAAAAAGGAGATATAACCATATAGATGCTAAATATATCATAAGAATAAGCAATGTGAGTGATGTTTCTAATAAATGTGGCAATGTAATAAATTGGAGGAATTCTTGGTTAAATGGAAATGACCAGATATATTAAAAATAAATTATAAATTTGAATAGTCTGAAACCACTGAAGGAATTGAATTCCTAACCAGAAATGTTTTCCAAACAAACACCAAATAGCAATAAAACAAAAGCAAAAAAAGGTCACCATTCCCAGTATATTTTAAAAATAACTCAAGACAAGGTGTTCATAAGAATGGCAAATTTACAAGGCAATTTCACTTATTAACGTGGACACAAAAATGTTGAATTAAATATTAGGACATGTAATCTACCACTGCGACAACATAGCTATATATAATGATGAAGGTATAATTATACCAAGAATGTTAATATATTCTAGATTTTATTATTTATATAGGTTATTCTTTACATTAAGAGACTAAAAGCTAATAAAATTACAGTAATAAGTACAACCACAAAGCATCAAATAAGGCCAAATATTCATATATGCTAAAGTCTCTCATATTACTATGTGTATAGGTGAACATTTAAAAACTGCAAAATAGCTCCTAAAATGTATACTGAAAAATATAGCTAATATCACTTCTCTTTAACATTGTGTTGGAGTTTTGAGTCAGAACAATAAGACAAATGATAGAACCCAAACCATCAAGATTGAAATAAAAAGAAAACTTATAAGTAATATAATTGTCTACATAAAAATCTCCAAAATAATCTACATAAGTCAGTCGATTTATCTAAGAATATATCAAAATTGCCAAGTAAAATGCCAAAATTTAGACAACTATACTTATATGCATCAACAAAAATTTAATTCAGGAAAAGATGTTGTTACTAGAGAATAAAAACAACCATAGTAGATCTAATACAAATATGGTAGACACTATGGAGAAAATTATAAATCTCTATAGTAAGATATCAAGAAAGATTTACATTAATTAAAAAAGATATCCCATACTTAGAGTAAAATATCAGTATCATATATTTCAATTCTTCCCAATGTTAGCCCTAGGCTCCATGCCACAGTAAATAAAATCTGTGTGTGTGTGTGTGTGTGTACTTGCATTCATGGTCATAAGTCTTTAAACAGCTTATAATGGAAAAAAAGATGATGGAGTAATATGTTACAGTATCATGAAAAAAGTTTAAGGCCACAAGAGACTGTAGTAGAGATTGAAGCATTAAGCAATGGAACAACAGAGATTCTTTTAAAAAAATCACATGCATATGTAGAAATTTAGTACATAAGAGAGATGGCATTAAACATTACTGGGGACTGATGAACTATTGAATAAAGTTTTCTGAAACAACTGTTTATCTTTATGGAACAAAAATAGATCCTTATCTGACAGTCTTATGTAAAAATCAATTTCAGGGAGATAAAAAAGTAAAAAAATAAAAACTTGAATTTCTTAGCAGAGTACATAATAGTTTCATATCCTCAGAGGACAGAAGAGTTTCCTAAACAAGACAAAATTTGTGCAATCCATAAAGGAGTGGGTAAAAATTTCAACCCCATTGAAATTAAGAACTGCAATGGATTAAAAGACATTAATGAGCTATAAAGTGAGATACTATATTGGCCACATGAAATCAAGATATGATTGATACTGATATACATTAAAATCCAAATAAAAGAAGAAAAAATAACAATCATTAAAAAAAAATTCATCTACTGAAATAGTGACTCCAATCTAAAATGGTAAGACATTCAGACAAGAGGAGGTACAGATCTCTGATAAAATTAGGAAAATAAGTACAACAATTATTTGTAAATATGGAAAAGCAAATTAAATCCACAATCAGATATTTCACACCCACCATACTGGCAAAATTATTTGAACATCAGACAATGCCAAGTGTTTAGAAGAATTAGTACAAGAACTCACTATTTGTTTTTGGACCTAGAAATTGGTGTATTTCCAATTTAGGAAACTAGTATTATCTGGTAAATTTAAAGATTTAAAAACTATGGCCCAGCATTTTTATTTTTGTTTGTTTGTTTTTTTCTGGGTATACTTTCTATATCTGTGGATTTTGCAATTGAATACACATCAGATTCACCTGGAGAGATTGTTTAAAGACTGGCTTTACTGCCTCCAGAATTTCTGAGTCAGCAGGTCTAGTTCCCAATGGCTTCCCTTGTGGTACAGCTGGTAAAGAATCCACCTGCAATGTGGGAGACCTGGATTCTATCCCTGGATTGGGAAGATCCCCTGGAGAAGGGAAAGGCAATCCACTCCAGTATTCTGACCTGGAAAATCCCATGGAAAGAAGGGCCTGGCGGGCTACAGTCCATGGGGTCGCAGAGAGTCTGACACGACTGACTTCACTTTCACTTTTCCAGGTGGCTAGTGGTAAAGAATCTGCCTGCAAGTGCAGGAGATGCCAGAGACTTGGGTCCAATCCCTGGGTGGGGAAGAGCTACTAGAGAAGAAAATGGCAACCCACTCCAGCATTCTTGTCTGAAAAATCCCATGGACAGAGGAGACTGGCAGGCTACTGTCCATGGGATAGTAAAGAGTCAGGACACGATTGAGTGGGCGTACACATATACATACACATACACATGCAGGGATTTAAAGGTATGTCTTAAGATGGATAGTAGGAAAGTGGTTACTTCCGAGTTTTGTTTTCTTTCTTTCTTTTATTTTTTTTGGTAATTCTTTTAAACTCACTTACATATTATAAACTCTTTACTATAATAAGCAGTTTATAATGAGAAAAACACTCCCCATTACTAACGTTAATTCAAGCTAATCTCTACTTTTATTGTCCTTCAGAGCCGCTTTCTTAAGAGTGATATTTCTAGAAGCAATTATAGAAAGAGAGGGTTCTTTCTTGGCTCATAAACCTTTGAAGAGGCTGATTTTCTCACTTTTTAAGTCTATATTTCTTTATGGAATGATCACAAGTTCTTACTATTCATATCAAGGAGGTTCCTCTGTGATCTGCCTTAAAACTGCCCTTCCAAATAAATACAGGTATCCTCCACTTTTCATAAGGTCTCTTTGCCACTCCATTTTTACCAAAGAACTATGTCAATAACTGTTTTTGATAACCGAAAGAAATCTGAAGAGGACTTTTGGTTTAAAAAAAAAAAAATGTGCCAGAGTTCGTTTTGCTTCGAGTATTGGAGAGCAAGCATGTATCCAGAGAAATGAGAGTGACACTGACAAGTTCCTTCCCCTGGAACTACATTCAGAGTCTCAGCATCAAGCTTCTATAGCTTTGATCTACATATGTGAGCTATGTGCTTTAAATCTGATGCATTATTGTATCCATTAGCAAGATATGTACTGAGATAATTGATTCTTTCCTTGACACCATTTGGGCCTATGAAAAGCTTCAAAGGAACGCTCTACTTTCGGTTAGTGGGGAAAACCTGTGTTTCTAGTATCCTGTTAGCTTAGTAATCAAAATTATAGAAATCCAAAGCATTAGTATTTTGATCTGGGATTCAAAATTATCTAGCTCTTAATATGGCTTATATTTCTTAATATACACATATTAGTATATTCATATAGTTAATATATCTGTGTGTATATATACATTCAGTTCAGTTCACTTCAGTCGTTCAGTCATGTAAGACTCTGCAACCCCATACACTGCACCACCCCAGGCCTCCCTGTCCATCACCAACTCCCAGAGTTATTCAGACTCATATCCATTGAGTCCATGATACCATCCAACCATTTCATCCTCTGTTGTCTCTTCTCTTCTGCCCGCCTTCAACCTATCCCAGCATCATGGTTTTTTCAAATGAGCCAATTCTTCCCACCAGGTGGCCAAAGTAATGCAGTTTCAGCTTCAGCATCAGTCCTTCCGATGAATATTCAGGACTGATTTACTTTAGGATTGACTGGTTGGATCTCGTTAGAGTCCAAGGGACTGTCAAGAGTCTTCTCTAAGACCACAGTTCAAAAGCATCAATTCTTTAGTGCTCGGCTTCTTTATAGTCCAACTCTCACACCCATACATGACCACTAGAAAAACCATAGCCTTGACTAGGTTGACCTATCTTGGCAAAGTAATGTCTTTGCTTTTTAATATGATCTCTAGGTTAGTCATAATTTTTCTGCCTAGGAGTAAGTGTCTTTTAATTTCATGGCTGCAGGCACCATCTGCAGTGATTTTGGAGCCCCAAAAAATGAAGTCTGCCAGTGCTTCCACTGCTTCATCATCTATTTGCCATGAAGTGATAGGATCAGATGCCAGGATCTTAGTTTTCTGAAAGTTGAGCTTTAAACCAACTTTTCAACTCTCCTGTTTCACTTTCATCAAGAGGCTTTTTAGTTCTTCTTCACATTCTGCCATAAGGGTGGGTCATCTGCATATATGAGGTTATTGATATTTCTCCCAGAAATCTTGACTCCAGCTTATATTCATCCAGCAAAGTGTTTCTCACGATGTACTCTGCATATCAGTTAAATAAGCGGGGTGACAATATACAGCCTTGATGTACTCCTTTCCCTATTTGGAACCAGTCTGTAGTTTCATGTTCAGTTCTAATTGTTCCTTCCTGACCTGCATACAGATTTCTCAAGAGGCAGGTCAGGTGGTCTGGTATTCTCATCTCTTTAGCATTTTCCAGTTTGTCGTGATCCATGCAGTCAAAGGCTTTACTGTAGTCAATAAGGCACAACTAGATGTTTTTTTGGAACTCTCTTGCTTTTTTGATGATCCAATAGATGTTGACAATTTGATCTCTGGTTCCTCTGCCTTTTCTAAAACCAGCTTGAACATCTGGAATTTCATGGTTCATGTATTGTTGAGCCTGGCTTGGAGAATTTTGAACATTAATTTGCTAGTGTGTGAGATGTGTAAAATTGTGCAGTAGTTTGAGAATTCTTTGGCATTGCCTTTCTTTGGGATTGGAATGAAAACTGACCTTTTCCAGTCCTGTGGCAACTGCTGAGTTTTCCAAATTTGCTGTCATATTGAGTGCAGCACTTTCACAGCATCATCTTTTAGGATTTGAAATAGCTCAACTGGAATTCCATCACCTCCACTAGTTTTGTTTGTAGGGATGCTTCCCAAGGCCCACGTGACTTCACATTCCAGGGTGTCTGGCTCTAGGTGAATGATCACACCATCGTGATTATCTGGGTTGTGAAGATCTTTTTTGTACAGTTCTTCTGTGTATTCTTGCTACCTCTTCTTAATATCTTCTGCTTCTGTTAGGTCCATACCATTTCTGTCCTTTATCGAGCCCATCTTTTCACGAAATGTCCCCTTGCTATCTCTAATTTTCTTGAAGAGATCTCTAGTCTTTCCCATTTATTGTTTTCTTCTATTTCTTTGCACTGATCATTGAGGAAGGCTTTCTTATCTCTCCTTGCTATTCTTTGGAACTCTGCATTCATATGGGTATATATTTCCTTTTCTCCTTTGCTTTTCACCTCTCTTCTTTCTGTGGCTATATGTAAGGCCTCCTCAGACAACCATTTTGCTTTTTTACATTTCTTTTTCTTGGGTATGGTCTTGATCCGTCTCCTGTACAATGTCACGAATCTCCATCCATAGTTCATCAGGCACTCTATCAGATCTAGTCCCTTAACTCTGTTTCTCACTTCCACTGTATAATCATAAGGGATTTGATTTAGGTTATACCTTAATGGTCTAGTGGTTTTCCCTACTTTCTTCAATTCAAGTCTGAATTTGGCAATAAGAAGTTCATGATCTGAGCCACAGTCAGCTCCCAGTCTTGTTTTTGCTGACTGTATAGAGCTTCTCCATCTTTGGCTGCAAAGAATATAATCAATCTGATTTCGGTGTTGACCATCGGGTGATGTCCATGTGTAGAGTCTTCTCTTGTATTGTTGGAAGAGGGTGTTCGCTATGACCAGTGCGTTCATTTGGCAGAACTCTGTTAGCCTTTGCCCTGCTGCATTCTGTACTCTGAGGCCAAATTTGCCTGTTCCTCCAGGTGTTTCTTGACTTCCTACTTTTGCATTCCAGTCCCCTATAATAAAAAGGACATCTTTTGGGGGTGTTAATCATAGAAGGTCTTGTAGGTCTGCATAGAACCATTCAACTTCAGCGTCTTCAGCATTACTGGTCGGGCATAGACTTAGATTACCATGATATTGAATGGTTTGCCTTGGAAACAAACAGAGATCATTCTGTCGTTTTTGAGATTGCATCCAAGTATTGTATTTCAGACTCTTTTATTGACTATGATGGCTACTCCATTTCTTATAAGGGATTTTTTTCCCACAGTAGTAGATATAATAGTCATCTGAATTAAATTTACCCATTCCAGTCCATTTTAGTTTGCTGATACCTGATATGTTGACGTTCACTCTTGCCATCTCCTGTCTGACCACTTCCAATTTGCCTTGATTCATGCACATAGTATTTCAGGTTCCTATGCAATATTTCTCTTTACAGCATTGAACTTTGCTTCTTTCACCAGTCACATCCACAACTGGATGTTGGTTTTATTTTGACTCTGTCTCTTCATTCTTTCTGGAATTAGTTCTCCACTGATCTCCAGTAGCATATGGACACCTACTGACCTGGGGAGTTCATCTTTCAGTGTCCTATCTTTTTGCCTTTTTGTACTGTTCATAGGGTTCTCAAGGCAAGAATACTGAAGTGGTTTGCTATTCCCTTCTCCAGTGGACTGCATTTGTCACAACTCTCCACCATGACCGGTCTGTCTTGAATGACCCTACATGGCATGGCTCATAGTTTCACTGAGTTAGACAAGGCTGTGGTCCATGTACTCAGATGGGTTTGTTTTCTGTGATTGTGGTTTTCACTCTGTCTACCCTCTGATGTAGAAGGGTAAGAGGTTTATGGAAGCT
This sequence comes from Bos indicus x Bos taurus, assembly GCF_003369695.1. Classification (NCBI taxonomy): domain Eukaryota; kingdom Metazoa; phylum Chordata; class Mammalia; order Artiodactyla; family Bovidae; genus Bos; species Bos indicus x Bos taurus. The sequence continues at coordinate 65,013,507 of NC_040078.1, read as the reverse complement.
TCCTGATGGGAGAGACTGACTCAGGGTAAAACTGGGTCCTGTTCTGATGGGAGGGGCCATGCTCAGTAAATCTTTAATCCAATTTTCTGTTAATGGGTGGAGCTGGGTTCCCTCCCTGCTATTTACCTGGGGCCAAGCTATACTTTATTTTTGGGGGGCTCCAAAATCACTGCAGTTGGTGATTGCAGCCATGAAATTAAAAGACGCTTACTCCTTGGAAGGAAAGTTATGTCCAACCTAGATAGCATATTAAAAAGCAGAGACATTACTTTGCCAACAAAAGTCTATCTAGTCAAGGCTATGGTTTTTCCTGTGGTCATGTACGGATGTGAGAGTTGGACTGTGAAGAAGGATAAACGCCTAAGAATTGATGCTTTTGAACTGTGGTGTTGGAGAAAACTCTTGAGAGTCCCTTGGACTGCAAGGAGATCCAACCAGTCCATTCTGAAGGAGATCAGCCTGGGATTTCTTTGGAAGGAATGATGCTAAAGCTGAAACTCCAGTACTTTGGCCACCTCATGCAAAGACTTGACTCATTGGAAAAGACTCTGATGCTGGGAGGGATTAGGGGCAGGAGGAGAAAGGGATGACAGAGGATGAGATGGCTGGATGGCATCACTGACTCGATGGACGTGAGTCTGAGTAAACTCCAGGAGTTGGTGATGGACAGGGAGGCCTGGCGTGCTGCGATTCATGGGGTCGCAAAGAGTCGGACACGACTGAGCGACTGAACAGAAAGCTATCGTGAGGTAATAAGATAATGGCGACCTCCTTCAAAAGATCCCATGCATGTACTGGTACACTCACTGCCCCCAACCCTGCAGCAGGCCACCCCTGACCTATGCCTCCATGGGAGACTCCTGGACACTCCAGGTCAGGTCTGTGTCAGTCTTTTGTGGGGTCACTGCTCCTTACTCCTGGGTCCTGTTGCATACTAGGTTCTGTTTGTGCCTTCCAAGAGTCTATTTTCTAGTCCTGTGTAAGTTCTGGAAGTTCTGTGGTGGATTTAATGACAACGTCCTCCAAGAGGGCTTATGCCATACCTAAGTATATATATATGTATACACTTAATATATACATATACTTCTTAATATGGTTTTCTCTTGTAATGACTCTGCTTAGTTGCTTCAGTCGTGTCCGACTCTGTGCAACTCCATAGACAGCAGCCCACCAGGCTCCCCCGCCCCTGGGATTCTCCAGGCAAGAACACTGGAGTGGGTTGCCATTTCCTTCTCCAATGCATGAAAGTGAAAAGTGAAAGTGAAGTCGCTCAGTCGTGTCTGAGTCTTTGTGACCCCGTGGACTGCAGCCCACCAGGCTCCTCCATCTATGGGATTTTCCAGGCAAGAGTACTGGAGTGGGGTGCCATTGCCTTCTCCGGTAAAAGATGTTAATGAACCAGACTGAATCTCACATTGAATCACATCATTGTATAAAATTCAATAATTAATGAAACCATTAAAAATGTGTATAGTTTGAAAAACAAAACTAAAAGTACACTACATGGGAGAAACCTTTTCTTAACATAATTCACAGCCTTCTAAACTGCAAATACTAGTTCTAGATTTAACTGTTGGAAGCACATAAAATAAATCTAAACTCAAAATTATGTGAAAGTCTTTCAAGTGTTTAAGGTAGTTTTCATTTTTCTGTTAAGTATTCTCCTCTTTAATCTAGATATCTGCAGCTCTTTCCTTGTGCTAATAATTATTCTTTGCATATACTCAACTCTATCCATACTTTCTCAGATTATGATAGCATCCAGACCCAAATGGCACGTATCATTGTTAAGAAATGACATTTTATTAATAGCTCCTATACTCACTTTAATTCATATTAGCATAAATATAACATTGCTAATGTATGTTGAAGTTGTATCCAACTAGTGTCCTTACTCTTTTGATGAAGGCTTCCATTAATCCACATTGTTTATTTCTTAGTCTGATTCATGGTCTATGTAAGGTTTTTTTTTTTTTTTTTGCATTAAAGTTAACTTTTATCTCACCCAGTTTATTAGTATATTATGTTGAGATAGTTTTGGATCTCAGGTATAACATTCAATACATCATTTCCCCCCAAGGTTTTTATAACTGATGTATATCACTATTCCAAGTCATTGTCCAAGACACAAAAAATTTGAATTAGGATCAAGAACAAAAACCTTAAACTCTTTCTTTTCTGTTAGCATTGACCTCTTAATCAACATTTCCTGGTAAGTTTACTGAAGCAGTGAGGAAATGGCAACCCACTCCAGTATTCATGCCTGGAAAATCTCATGGACAACATGATCAATGTAACAATTAACATTGTTGTATGTTATATATGAAAGTTGTTAAGAAAGCAAGCCCTGAAAGTTCTTATCACAAGAAAAAAAAAGTTCATTCTTTTCTTTTGTATCCATGATGATAGCTGTGCATTCTATGATGTATGTTAGTCAAGTTGTTATGCTGTATGCCTTAAGCTCATACAGTACTCTATAGCAACTATATCTCAGTAAAACTGGAAAATAACAAAAAAAATTAACTACAGAAATACTCATAAAATAAAACAGTTACACACTGGTATATTTTTCTACTACTATACAAAAGGCATTAAAATAAAATTGACTTGTCAGCTTTTGCATGATATGTAAGCTGATACCATATTTATGCCCTTTTATTATTAGAAGCTTTTTTTTTTCATAAAGCATGTCAAACCTTTGAATTAAATTGTTTGAATAGGCAGAACTTGCTTTATTTTTATTCTTTTATGTTTTTAAAGTTGTATTCATGGAAAATTAATCTCTGAACTTTCACATTCACTCTGATAAATATTTCAAGTTATCAATTTACAAGGATTTGGTTGTTTTGTATGGTCATTTGATGTGTCTTTCTTATACAAATACTCAGAAAACACACTACAATTTGAAGTCCTTTAGACTTCATTCAATTGAGGTTGCTTTTTATGGTACCCAAGATCTTTTTCTTTTCTTTTTTTTTTTTTTAGCTTTTAGACATTCTAAGCAAGAAAACAATTTGGAAAATGAACCAATGAACTATTGCAATTTAGAGGGTATCATAAGTCTGTGACAATGACACTAGGAGAGGTACAAAGTTCCCACATTAATCTCAATGGACTAATTATGGTCACTTAAGTGTCAGTGTTGATAACTTTTTTCACTGCAATGGAAAGGGCTAACTACTGTGCTTTTCTAGGCCAGCTGAACACCCACCATAGCAGGAGGTGGCATTCATTTGAAATAATGTGTTATATGGAGAGCTTTTATGAACTAGTGTGTAGAAATTGAGTATTATTTTGATTAATTGGTTAATTGAAGTGCTGCTACTACTGTCCTTAAAATTAGAATGAAAGTAATGGTTATAGTGTTGTCAGCTAAAAAGTGTCTGGACTCCAGCCGTGAAGTTTATAGGATTTTGTATTTTTTCTATAAAATATCATCCACCAGCAGGGAAGACAGTTTACCTTAATAAGGTAATAAATATTTTTGAAAAAAATCCCTATATCTTATAATACTATCTTATATTAAAGCCTCAAAGAAGGCTCAAATAAAGCATTGAGCAAAGGATAAATCCCCATTCCCTTTAAAAGAATATTTACAAATATCATGTTTTAAATAGTGCTCATCACCATCTTCTCTGTTGGCTAATGCTAGGCTATGGAGTACAATAATAATAATAAAATTAAAGTGCTACCAATAATTAGGACAAAAACACTGCACTGCCTTATTCTGTTGAACATTTCTTTTTCCATGCAAACACAATAAGGATCATTATTAGTTAGTTTATATGTTGCAATATGTGCTGTAGTTAAAACATGTTTGGCTTATAAAGCATATGTGTTGTACTGGTTATACATGTATGTGTATCTATGCTATATAACTACACATGTATTATATATTATAATTAAAAGATAACAGAATGTTGACAAAGTCAATTTGTTGACATCTTCTAATTTTTATCCAGATTTAAAAAGAAAAAGAAAAATTTATCTCACAAAACATATTTCATTTTTACTTCATGTACATGCTTCATCTAGCAAAACATTGGCTACATATTTACATTAATGTATAACAAAGACAACATATAAATCATACTTGGAAATGTACATTCTGCATGTACATCTGTTGTTATACTTCTGCAAAAATATTATTCCATTTTTCAAAGCATACTCAATAAAGTATTTATGTTTTAATATTCTGTTAAACAGAGCACCTTATTCCCAATTATTATTTTTAAAAACAATTTTAATTAAATAAAGGAGGAATCTGGGACCACAAAACAATCTTTTCTTGTTACTCTAAATTAGTGCCTCAGAATTCTCTAATTTAAACGTAGATTAGAAAATCTGAATTCAATAGATTGCCTTTTGAATGATTCATCATTCATGAGTATAATGAAACAAATGTCTGTAATTATAATCAGTTAGGCCATTAAAATCCTAAATTCTGATATCAAAAGAACAACACTTTAAGGAGAGTTTTTAATTTATTCAAAAAATTAAAGTGTCTTTTTGACTACCAGGCATGGTGAGGCTAATGAGTGAGTTTTTTTTTTTTTTTTCCAAATTTCAGTACAGAGAATAGAGAGGTTGAAAGCTTTAGAGCTGCACTCAGCAGCAAATACAGTTACCATCAAATCAGTCATAACTATAAATGAAATCAAATAAATACATTCAAAATAATACAATAATTCTAAAAAATTGTATGGGTACATAATCATATATAATATGTATTGTTTATTGACATATGTAACAATATTCTAAAGTTAAGCAATAGAATTATAAACACAAAATTCAGGACTGGGGAGACAGAGAGTTAAGAGAAAGGTGTAAATAAGGTGTTTCACCAGTTTTAGCAATGAGACTTAAATGAGGTTATGAGTGAAACATATAATCACTATCTTGCTATATTTTAGACCATATATTTTTTATGTATTGAATATTTTATATTTAAAAAGGTAATTATAACATAACTTAATATGTGGGCTTAATAGAAGAATGGATACTGCCTCTATTATTGTCAGTATTGTCAGTCTCAAAATATCAAAGGCTAAAAACAATTAAATTTTATTTCTCATACATGTGTCTGCTTATTTTGGACTGTTTTTCTCAAGGTGGTTGGTAAAATCACAGAGGAGCAAGTCAAAGCAAGCAAGCACAATTTAACTCTTTTCTTATTGTATACTTACACATTCCTATGGCTAAAGAAAATCTCTATGATGAGCTGAAAGTCAATATGACTGCTGTGTACTTGGCCTACTGTTGGTCTAGGCACTGCGAAGCCACTGGACACAGGACGTAGATACACAATTCCCTTAAAGGAAGGGAGTGAAAAGTTGGGAACAATAATTAATCCACTGTATTATGAAAGAAAAATCTACTGAGCTTGAAGAGAAAGTAACTGCTATTAAGAAAATCCCAGAAGTTATCAGGAAAGCACAAAATGGGTGATTGTATTAAGAGGAGAGTTCTGAAATAAGATTTTAGGTGTTTCTAGTAGTACTCTAACTAATAGGAAGAGTTGTTAAAATAATAAACATAGAATCTATAATTTTAGAACTATAAATTCTATATGGATTAAATTGTCATTCAAAACACAGAAACTTTATTTGTAAAGGCATAATATACAATATTATCTTGCCTGCATTTAATATAAAATAATTCAGACAGTTTGAAAGCAAGAGTAAAGTAGATGTTTGAGGCAATTTAAATCAAGAGAAATCATTGTTAGTGATGTCAATAGCTATTTAAAGTGATAGAGCAAAAAAAAAATAAAGTGATAGAGCATAATGAAGGATAAAGAACAATATATATTTGTGAAAGAAATTAACACATATATTCGTGAAAGTAATTATAATTAATTACTTAATTTCACAATTAATCCCTTGTGAAAAGATTAATAAGACATAAAATATTTTCACATAATATATAATTTATCTATATGCTGTATGATAACCACTATCAGAAAAACAGGAAGACACTTTAAAAACCCAAAATTTTAATTTCTGTATTCAAAAAATATTTTTTTTATTTTTTGAATACAGAAATTATCCAAAAATGGATATCAAAAAATATCCACTTTTATCTTCATAAAGTATTTAACATAAAATCTACCACGTTGACCATTTTCAGTGTACATTTCCGTGCTAAGCACATCATTGTACAACAAATATCTAGAAATTTTTCATCTTGCAAAATTGATACTCTATACCTATTGAATAACAACTCCTCTTTCTCCACTTCTTCAAACACCTGGAAATCTATTTTCTTTTTCTCTTAGAAGTGTGACTACTTTAGAGCCTCCATATGAGCGAAATCAGGGCTTCACACCTGGCACAGTGGTAAAGGATCTGCCTGTCAATGCAGAAGACACAAGAGATTTGAATTGGATCCCTGGGTCAGGAAGATTCTCTGGTGTAGGAAGTGGCAGCTCACTTCCTTATTCTTGCCCCCCAAAACTCCATGGACAGAGGAGCTTAGTGGGCTACAATCCACGGGGTCACAAAGAGTTGAACACAGCTGAACATGCACACAAGTATAAGTAGAATCATGATGTATTTGCTTTCTGTGGCTGAATTATTTCACAGGGCATACTGTAGTCAAGGTTCTCCTATGCTGTAGCATATGATAAAATATTCCATTTTGCATATATGCAGCATTTTAGTTAGCCATTTATTTGTCCATGGACACAGGTTGCTTCCATCTTTTGGCTTTTGTGAATAATCTCACAATGAACATGAGCATTCAAATATTTCTTTAAGATATTCCCCGATTTCAAAACTGTAGAAACAAATATTTCCTATCTTCAATTCTGATATATATATCCCTATAAGTGTAATTGCTAGATAATATTATTTTTGACTACTTGAGGAATCTTAATTATGTTTTTCATAGTGGCTGCATCATTTTACAACTGTATCAATAGTGTGTGAGAGTTCTAATATCTCCAAATGCTCCATAACGCATTGTTTTCAGTTTGACTTTGTTTTTATGAAGTGAAATGAAGTGAAAGTTGCTCAGTCATATCCGACTCTTTGCAACCCCATGGACTATACATGCCGTAGAATTCTCCAAGCCAGAATACTGGAGTGGGTAGCCTTTCCCTTCTCCAGGGGATCTTCCCAACCCAGGGATGGAACCCAGGTCTCCTGCTTTGCAGGGAGACATTTTACTAACTGAGCCACAAGGGATATAAATTTTGTTTTTATAGAAGCATCCAAATGAGGGTGAAGTGATATCTCACTGTGTTTTGAATTTGTATTTCAAAATTGAATGGAGAAGGGAATTGTCAACCCAGTCCAGCGTTCTTCTACTGGAGAATTACATGGACAGAGAAGCCTGGTGGGATACAATCCATAGGGTGAATAGAGTCAGACACAATTGAGCAACTAATGCAATGAATAATGATGTAGAGAATTTTTATGTGTCTGTTAGTCATTTGTATATTTTCTTTAGAAAACTATGTATTCGTGTACTGTGCCTATTTTTAATTAGTTTCTTTTGTGCTTTTTGTTGTTGTTGAGTTCTTTATATATTAAAGAGTGAGAGCTCTTTATATATTCTAGATATTAAGTCATTGTCATATGTATGATTTACAAATATATTCTGCCATTCTGTAGATGGCCATTTCACTCTTTTCATTTATTTCCTTTACTATGCAGAGATGCTTGAGCTTTATGTAGTTCGATATGCCTATTTTTGTTTTTGCCATCTGGGCTTTGGTATCGTATCCAAGAAATAACTGTCAAATCCAATGTCATGAAGTGTTTCTCCTTTGTTTTCTTCTAGGAGTTTAACGATTTCTGATCTTACATTTAAGTCTTTAATTCATTTTGGATTCATTTTTTATGTGGTGTTAGGAGTCCAGTTTTATTCTTTAGCGTGCTATTGTTTACCCAATGGCATTTGTTGAAGAGATCTTACTTTTCCTATTTTGTTGTCTTCAGATTCTTGTCAAAGCCCAGTTGAAAACAAATGCAAAGGTTCATTTTTGAACTCTCTTTCTCTTCCACTGTTTGTATATCTGTCTTTTTACCAGTACCATGCTATTTTGACTACTATAGTTTTTTAATATGTACTGAAATCAGTAAGTATGAGGCGTCTAACTTTATCTTTCTTTCTCAAGATTGTTTTGGCATCTTGGGGTTCTTGGATGTTCCACAGATTTTAGGATTTTGTCTTATTTATGTAAAATACACCATTGGGATTTTGATAAATATTGCATTAAATCTGTAGATAGCTTTGGGTAGTATAGACACTTTAACAACATTAAGTCTCCAATCCTTGAATATTGGCTATATATTCTGTTTATTAGTGTCCCCTTCAGTTTCTTTCTGTATCTTATAGTTTTCAATGTATAGGACTTTACCCTCTTTAGTTAAGCTTATTTGTAAGCATTTTATTCTTTGGATGCTATTGCAAATGAAATAGTTTTCTTAATTTCCTTTTTGGGTTGTTCTTTGCTAGTGTGTAGAAATACAACTAATTTGTATCCTGCAACACCGCTGAATTTATTTATTAGTTTGAACAGTGTATGTGTGTGTGTGTGTATAATCTTTAGGCTTTTCTACTTGTTAAATTACATTATCTGCAGATAGGCATACGTTTATTTCTTCATTTCCAATTTGAATGTGCTTTATTCCCCTTTCTTTCCTAATTGCTGTTACTGAGAATTCCAGTGCTATGTTGCATAGAAGTGATGAGAGTAGGCATCTTTGTCTACATTCTGATCTTGCAGGAAAATTTTTCAGTTATTCAGCTTTAGTACAATGTTAGCTGTGGGTTGTTCATATATGTTTTTTATTATTTTGAAGTAATTTCCTCCAATTCCCAGTTTGTTGACTGTTTTTATCATGAGATAATGTTGAATTCCATGAAGTGCTTTTTCTGCATCAGTTGAGATCATCATATAGCTTTGTTATTCTTTCTGTTAGCTTGTCCTATTACATTGATTGATTTTTCTACATTGACGCATCCATGCATTCTAGGACTAAATCCCACTTGGCCATGGTGTGTGATCTATCTAATGTGCTTTTGAATTGAATTTGCTAGTATTTTTTTTTTTTCTGAGAATTTTTATATCAATATTTATCAGGGACATTGGGCTGGCTGTAATTTTCTTTTCTTGCAAGTATATTTGTCAGATCTTTTACATCAGGGAAATGCTGCCTTCATAAAATGATTTTGGAAGTGTTCCTTTTTCTTCAGTTTTCTAGAACAGTTTGGGGATTGGTATTAATTCTTTTTAAACATTTGGTAGAATTCTCCAGTGAAGCCATCTGGTCCTGGGCCCTTTCTTTTTTGGGATGTTTTTGATTACTTATTCAATCTCTTTGCTAGTTATAGGTTTGTTCAGATTTTTATGTCTTTATGATTCAGTTCTGTAAGTTGTATGTTTCTAGAAATTTAGCCATTTCTGCTAGGCCGTTCAATTATTTGGATATGGGAGCTCTCTTGTACATAGTAAGTCATTTTTCTCTTGAATCTTTCAAGAATCTCTCTTTGACTTTTGGCAGTTTTATTGTAATGGGTATTGTTGTGGAACTTTTTAAAATCACCTTAGTTGAAGTGTTCTGAACCTTTTGTATGTGGATAACCACAGCTAGCATTATACTGAAGTTGAATAACTGGAAACTTTTCCTACAAGATCAGAATACAGACAAGGTCACCTACTCTCATCACTTCTATGCGATATAGTATGGAATTCCCTGTCAAAGCAATTAGGATATAAAAGGAATAAAGCATATTCAAATTGGAAGTGAAGAAATAAACTTATGTCTATCTACAGATAACATAATTTTACAAGTTTTCCTTAGATTCAGAAAGTTTCAGTCATTATTTTTCCAAATAAGTTTTCTGCCCTTTTTCTTCTCTTTTTTCTTTCTAGGATTCCTATCAGTTCAGTTCAGTTCAGTCACTCAGTCGTGTCCAGCTCTTTGCGATCCCATGAAACGCAGGACGCCAGGCCTCCCTGTCCATCACAAACTCCTGGAGTCCACCCAAACCCATGTCCATTGAATCGGTGATGCCATCCAACCATCTCATCCTCTGTTGTCCCCTTCTCCTCCTGTCCTCAGTCTTTCCCAGCATCAGGGTCTTTTCCAATGAGTCAGCTCTTCACATCAGGTGGCCAAAGTTTTGGAGTTTCAGCTTCAACATCAGTCCTTCCAATGAACACCCAGGACTGATCTCCTTTAGGATGGACTGATTGGATCTCCTGGCAGTACAAGGGACTCTCAAGAGTCTTCTCTAACACCACAGTTCAAAAGCATCAATTCTTCTGCACTCAGCTTTCTTTATAGTCCAACTCTCACATCCATACCTGACTACTGGAAAAAACATAGCCTTGACTAGACTTACCTTTGTTGGCAAAGTAATGTCTCTGGTTTTTAATATGCTGTCTAGGTTGTTCATAACTTTCCTTCCAAGGAGTAAGCGTCTTTTAATTTCATGGCTGAAATCACCATCTGCAGTGATTTTGGAGCCCAGAAAAATAAAGTCAGCCACTGTTTCTATTGTTTCCCTATCTATTTGCCATGAAGTGATGGGACCAGATGCCATGATCTTCGTTTTCTGAATGTTGAGCTTTAAGCCAACTTTTTCACTCTCCACTTTCACTTTCATCAAGAGGCTTTTTAGTTCCTCTTCACTTTCTGCCATAAGGGTGGTGGCATCTGCATATCTAAGGTTGATATTTCTCTTGGAAATCTTGATTCCAGCTTGTGCTTCTCCCAGCTCAGCGTTTCTCATGATGTACTCTGCATATATGCTAAATAAGTAGGGTGCCAACATACAGCCTTGATGTACTCCTTTTCCTATTTGGAGCCAGTCTGTTGTTCCATGTCCAGTTCTAACTGTTGCTTCATGATTTGCATATAGATTTCTTAAGAGGCAGGTCAGGTGGTCTGGTATTCCCATCTTTTTCAGAATTTTCCACAGTTTATTGTGATCCACACAGTCAAAGGCTTTGACATAGTCAATAAAGCAGAAATAGATGTTTTTCTGGAACTCTCTTGCTTTTTCCATGATCCAGCAGATGTTGGCAATTTGATCTCTGGTTCCTCTGCCTTTTCTAAATCCAGCTTGAACATCTGGAAGTTCACCGTTGTGTATATAATCCCCTAGATTATTTATTTATTTTTAACTATGAGTTCCTTAGGTTTTCTTTCTTTCTTTTTTCTTTTTGATCATCTTGCTTGATAGCTTTAAATTACTTATCTTTAGGTTTGTTCATTCTTTCTTCTGTTTTATCAGGTCTGATTTTGAATCCATCTAGTGAATCATTCAATTCAGGTATTGTATGGTACAATAACTGTACAATACAGTTCAGTTATTGTATTGTACAATGCAGTATTGTATTGTATCGAGAACTTCTGATTTTTTTTCATTTTATAGTTCCTATCTATTGTATTCTCATTTTGTTCATACATTGTTTTCAAGATTGTTTTCAGTTATCTATCAATATTTTGTTTTGTTCACTTAGCTCCTTTAAGATAATAGTTTTGAAATTTTGATCAGGTAATTCATAGATTCCCTTTTATTTAGGGTCAGTTTCTGGAGATTTCCTGTTTCTTTGATTGGGCTATGCTTTCCTATTTATTATGTACCCTGTTATGTTTTGCTGAGATTTTGGCATTTGTAAAAATACAGTCACCCCTCCTAGTTTTAGATACTACCTTTGCATACGGGGAAAAAAAAGTGAAAAATTGAAAGTGTTAATCACTCAGTCATGTCTGACTCTTTGCAACCCCATGGACTACAGCCCATCAGGTTCCTCTCTCCATGGAATTCTCCAACAAGACTAGTGGAGAATGTAGCCATTTCCTTCTGCAGGATCTTCATGTCCCAGGGATCAAACCTGGGTCTCCTGCACTGCAGGCAGGTTCTTTACTGTCTGAACCACCAGGAAAGACTTTCATAGGAAAAGAATTTCACAATCAGCCCAGCTAGAGATTCTTAAAGCATTTCCAAATTCTCTCTCTTTTTTTTTTTTTAATTTATTTCAATTCGAGGATAATTGCTTTACAATATTGTGATGGCTTTTGCCATACATCAATATGAATCAGCCATATGTATAAAGTGTTCCCTCCACTCCAAAACCCCGCCCACCTTCCTCCCCAACTTACCCCTCTAGGTTGTCACAGAGCACTTTCTTTGGGTGCTCTGTTTTATACATCAAACTCACACTGATTATCTATTTTACATATGGTAATATGTATGTTTATATGCTAGTCTATCAAATCATCCCACTCTCTCCTTCTCCCACAGAGTCCAAAATCTGTTCTTTATGCCTTTTTCTCCTTTGCTGGCCTTCAAGTAGGATCATCAGTACCATCTTTCTAGATTCCATATATATGCATTAATATATGATATTTGTCTTTCTTTTTCTGACTTACTTCACTCTATAGTAGTCTCTAGGTTCATCCACCTCATTAGAACTGACTCAAATGCATTCCTTTTTATAGCTGAGTGCAGCTCATGCAGCTTACTAGCAGAAAAACGAATAATCCAATCAAAAATGGGCAGAAGACCTAAACAAACATTTCTCAAAAGAAGACATACAGATGGCTAATAAACACATGAAAATATGCCTCATATCACTCATTATTAGAGAAATGAAAATCAAAACCACAATGAGGTATCATTTCACACTGGTCAGAATGGCTGGTCTAAAAAAAAATAATAAAGGCTGAAGAGAGTATAGAGAAAAGGGAATGCTCTTATTCTACTGGTGGGAATGCAAACTGATACAACCACTATGGAGAACAGTATGGATATTCCTTAAAACTACCATACAACCCAGCAACCCCACTACTGGGCATATACCCCGAGTAAGCCAGAATTGAAAAAGACACATGAATCCCAATGTTTATTGCAGCACTATTCACAGTAGCTAGGACATGACGGCAACCTAGATGTTTGTTGACAGACGAATGGATAAGGAAGTTGCGTTACATATACACAATGGAATATTACAAATTTCTCTGCAATGTGCCTTTGATAGGTTTGTGCATGCAAATTCCCAGTTAGAGAGTTTTTTTTTTTTTTTTTTTTAATCAGGAGATTATAATAAATTGCTCCCTGGTGTCTGTCTGTGGTACTACATGTTCTCTGATGCTGAAACAAGCTGCTTAGCTTTGTTCTTAATGGTCTCCAGGCGTTCTAAGTATGCAATTCTTGGTCAGCACTCCAAGGCAGATGAGAAAAGAAACCAGTCTCTTGGGCAATCCCCCACTAAAAGCTGAAACACTGGATGCATGTTCATGCTTTCCACCCAAGTGAGAAGCTATGAGTTTAGTGCTTTCTCTTTGACTATTCTGAGCTGGACAGGCTTAAGGGGAAAGAAAAAGACTGTTACACATCAAATGCAATCATTTTCCCTACTCCTTTTGATGGAGCTGTTCTTGAATTTGAACTTGCCTTGGGTATTGTGACTTATTAACTGGCTTCTGAAGTTTTCATAAGGACTTTTTGGACCTACATTGTTAAGCTAGTGTCTCTACTCTCATCACTCCTGAATATGCATTGTTTTAAATAATATATAGATTACTCACAGAAAATTTATTATGCATTATCAGAGAAGAAAATTTCAGCAGATGAATGGATAAGAAAGCTATGGTACTTATACACAATGGAGTATTACTCAGTCATTAAAAAGAATACATTTGAATCAGTTCTAATGAGGTGGATGAAACTGGAGCCTATTATACAGAGTGAAGTAAGCCAGAAGGAAAAACACCAATACAGTATACTAATGCATATATATGGAATTTAGAAAGATGGTAACAATAACCCTGTGTAGAGACAGCAAAAGAGACAGTGATGTATAGAACAGTCTTATGGACTCTGTGGGAGAGGGAGAGGGTGGGAAGATTTGGGAGAATGGCATTGAAACATGTAAAATATCATGTATGAAATGAGATGCCAGTCCAGGTTCGATGCACGATACTGGATGCTTGGGGCTAGTGCACTGGGACGACCCAGAGGGATAGTATGGGGAGGGAGGAGGGTTCAGGATGGGGAACACATGTATACCTGTGGTGGATTCATTTTGATATTTGGCAAAACTAATACAATTATGTAAAGTTTAAAAATAAAATTAAATTAAAAAAAAAGAAAATTTCAATAGATTTCAAAACATCTGCAAATCGAATGAGTTCAGATATTAATACAAATATATGCATATTTAATAAATAAAATACATATACACTACAATTATGTATGTATATAATTAAATAAAGTAAATGCATTGATAAAGTAAAAAATAGCTTACAAAACCTCAGTTTTCAAGATATTAAACGTACTACCAAGTAAACTTTGGTTTGCAGAGAAAAGTTTTAAGGAAATTTGAAAATACTCACAGCTAAATGAAAATGAAAGTGCTTCTTGTCAAAATTTGTGGGACCATCTAAAGTAGTCATTAGAAAATATTTTTAATATAAAAAAATACAAGAAAGTCTAAACGTAGGCCTGGTATATGTCAACTAAAGCAGCTAGAAAGTAATCACATGATTAAAACCAAATACAGATCTAGGAAAGAACTAGTAAAGAGAGGGCAGAACTTAATGAAATATAAAACAATTTCAAAGCATGGGAGAGAATTAATTTAATAAATCAGAGTTAATATAATAGGAAGGGAGGCAATATAATTAGAAAAGTAGAGAAATTTAGCTTAATTTTGAAACTTGTGCTGTTTTCTTCAGGGCACTAGGTTGGAATAATGTGGTAAACCTGCACTAGGAGTCAGGTACTCTTTCTCCACAGCTTGCACTTGAAACACTATGCTGTATACTTTATTTTAGTTTTGTCACTTACAAACCTGTTGGCTACACATTAATTTCTCTGTGGCTACATTTCCTTATCTGTAAAGTATTATGTGTGTGTGTGTGTTTGTGAGAGAGAGAGAGAAAGAGAGAGAGGAGAGAGAGAGAGAGAGAAGGAGAATGAAGTTTGATTTAATATCCCCAAGCATTTGTTACTAATTATCAAACACAGGTGCACAGTAAATGTTGAGTCTTAGTTGCTTGGTCTGGTGAAACAAATGTTACTTTTCTAGTCAGACTGTGTGTGGACCTCAGATTCAGATCAGATCAGATCAGATCAGTCGCTCAGTCGTGTCCGACTCTTTGCAACCCCATGAATCGCAGCACGCCAGGCCTCCCTGTCCATCACCAACTCCCGTTAGCTACCTATAAATTGGTCAGTTTAGGCAAGTCTAAGAGACTTCTTTTTAAAATCCATAAAATGTCAATAATATTACCTTCCTCATAAAGTTGAGATAACGTATGAGGAAATTCTTAATAAGAAATTACAATTTAATAATCAAATTTAATGATTTATTGTCTTTCAATTATTTTTTAAAGAAACATTCCTTACACTCAATGTATGTAACTATAACAAAATATGTTTTCTAATAAATCTTTGCTTTTTGGAGGATATATAGATATTAATATTATAGAAAGTAATGCTTGATAGAAAAATAACTGAACTAGGAAGATAAATTCTTTACTATGATTTGTTTCATTATGATTAGTGATGTTATTTCCTCCTACTTAGAAAAATTAATCCAAAATAAAAATATAATATTATAACTAAAGCAGGATTATTAAAAAGAATAAAACAAGACTAATGCAGAGTGTTGTTTGTGACATGATTTTCTGAAACGTTAACTGTAATAATAACAAATGTATTGAGTTGTGATCCATAATCTAGTTATACAGGTAACAATCTATATCTTTGGAAATTGAGTTTTGCTTGCAAATAAAATAAGAGTAAGGGAATAAAAATTTGATGTTGTTGTACAGATTAGATTGAACTTTTCATATACTTTAAAAATACAATAGGATTAGAAAAGCAATTTGTTTATATGGCACAACTTCAGAATACAAGACATATAATTCTCTGGAGATTAGACATTTCATTGATTCAATATTAAAACTGTCACTAAAGAAATCTTAACCAAGAGATTTCAGTTTTTTAAGAATTGAAACAATAAGAGCAAAATGCTTGAGTTTGTTGCATAGGAACATATTTTAGTTTTACCTGGGAATTGAATATATTAGTTGAGAAGTGGTAAATTTTTTAGGGAAGTAGAAATTTACACCAATAAGTCTCAGTTTCTCTCTGGGGAACTCCATTTACCTGAATCAAACTGTCTCAATGCATTCAACTATTCATGCCTTTAATCATTTGAAATGCTCTAGG
The DNA here is from genome assembly GCF_003369695.1 of Bos indicus x Bos taurus. Lineage (NCBI taxonomy): Eukaryota > Metazoa > Chordata > Mammalia > Artiodactyla > Bovidae > Bos > Bos indicus x Bos taurus. The sequence continues at coordinate 64,997,307 of NC_040078.1, read as the reverse complement.
TGTATTAAGTAGAAACAGAATGAAGACTATTTTTCTTATATTGCACTGTATACTTTAATGATTTGAATTTATAATTATAATTTTCATTTGCATTTCTAGATAAGAGAAAGTCAGTAAATAATATACCTTAAGATTGTTAAGTATTTTATATTCCAAGTTCTATACATTTACTAAAACTCATTACACTAACCACATTGACTCAGTTTGAGTGATGAAATCTGTGGTAGAATGCACACTGCTTGTTTATATCTATGTTAGAGTTTAGCACCTTGTAACCAGAAATTTGTTTAACTCAGAAAGCAATAGCAAAAATATCTTGATTAATTTATCTTACTCCTGATGAATGATGGCTAAGTTGCTCCTGAATTATAGAAGCATATCTGCTGATTGTTCAAAAGTACAAAAAAAAAAAAACAATTTTTAGAGACAGTTTAGTGCATAGTACTGTTAGAAATCTATTATACAATTATGGTAATTTTTATAACCTCTTAAATTTTATTTCAAAAGACTTAAGAATAAAATGCCCATATTTCTGAAAAAAAGAAAAGAAAAGAAAACAACATCACCAAAAAAACAAGTAAAACAAGCCTGGGTTTTAGCTTCACGGTCAGTGGTTTTTCTACCTCATTGTGATTTGTTTGGGTCAAACAATGTTAGTCTCCTTTAAAAGTCATCCTTCTCATTCATCCTGAAAAAAAAAGAAAAGAAAAAGAAAAATCAGAAACTATCAGCCAAACCAAAACCTCCGCTAATCTTACTTGATGAAAGTTCTTAGCCCTCATTTGCACAGTTTCCAGTGGTCGTTGCATTTGTCAACATGCCATTTTCTAAAATCCCTACTCATAAATAAACAAATTTGCAGTTCATACAATTTAAACACTCTTCTTTATTCAGCATTGTAAGTCATGGTCACGTTTTCTACTTAAGCCATTGATTTTCCTTAAAAAATATAACTGGTGAGAGCCATTAGTGAAGTCATCATTAGAATCATCTTCTCATATTACCCAGTGAGGCAGCATTGAATCCTGGATAGTCTTCACAGGCAAGAAGAACTGACCTCATAGCCAAAGAATGGCAAACACCAGCTCTGTGACTTTGGCTAGTCACTTGACCAAGGAGTCTTAACCTTAGCATTAATAATGAAGGAGAAAATTATACCTATCCTCCAGAATTATTCCAATAATTGGAAAACACATGTCAACTTATATGTTTGATGCTCAATGAATGGCAACACTTGTAAAATATTAACTTAGAATTTCCCCTGTTACAATTCAGGAGAATTCCTGGACTTATCGTGATTTGGACAAAAGTAATAACACGGGTATGGGTGAAAGAAAAGAGATGACTTCTAAAAGTGCTCTTACAAGGGAGGAGAAGACTGACTAAGGCAGATAGGAAATATAAAACAAGCACACAAAAAATCCTGTGTAGATTTATGCTTTATTATAGTCAGATTTGGCATAGAGATGCCTTTGTCAATTGTGCTAATTTTCTGTAGCATAGGCCTGTCTGAATTCCTTCTAAAATTCACAAAATTAAAGACTTTGCTAATCTCAATGGTAGATTCCAAATTCTGCCTGACCACAAAGCAGAAAATGAACAAGCAAACACAAACCAGAAGCAACATCAAGCTGATGAAAATGAGTGAAAATGTTTTTAGCAAATGACCTTGTTGCTTATGAGTTATACTGCAGAACATTGAGTTTCAAGATTTACAAGAAGCATCTCTTTTTCAGAATGTTTATTCTAGTAGGCTCATGTTTTCATATTGAAGAACATTAGCATTCAATTTCATTAGTATATTGCAAACCTGCTCCTATAAACTTTTATAAAACTGCATAGTTTAGCAAAGTTATAAAGTGTGACTGCTCATTCAAATAAGAACATTTTGGCAGCCTATTTAAGACATTAAATTATTTGAGAATCCATAACCAAACTTTTTTCCCACTAAGTAGAGCCCTTAAGAGAAATTATATACCTCATCTCACACTAAAAATGTAGAAAATAGTTTATTAGACTGTTCATAATATATCTCAATAATTCTGTTTAAAATGTTTTTCTACTGTAAATTAATGTAGTCAATTTAGTGATAATTTTTAGATGTATCATAATTAACATGCACATAGCTGCAATGGAATTCTTAATTTTCCTCAGAAAGGTTTAAAAAAATCCTCTCCCCTTCTCCCCCTGCCCTGCCACCTCCCAATCCCCCACCCTGCTGTGTTTATTCACTCATCATGTCTGACTGTTTGCAAGCAAATGGACTGTATCTGGCCATGCTACTCTGTCTATGGGGATTCTCCAGGTAAAAATAGGAGAATGGGTTGTCATGCCCTCCTCCAGGGGATCTTCACAACCCAGGGATCCAACCCAGGTCTCCTGCATTGCAAACGGATTTTTTACCATCTGAGCCACCAGGAAGTCATTCCCTGGTGCGTCAGACAGTAAAGAATATAGGAGTGGTCAGTGCCTGCAATACAGGAGACTGGGATTCGATGCCTGGGTCAGGAAGATCCCCTGGGGAAGGGCATGGCAACTCACTCCAGTATTCTTCTATGGATAGAGAAGCTTGGCAGACTACAGTCCGTGCGGTCACAGAGAGTTGGACTCGACTCAGTGATTAGCAGTTTCACTTTCATATATCTATATCTATCTGTATATTTATATATATTCAACATATATTTACTGTTAGCAACCTAAAATTTTCTGGTTATCCACACACATTTAAACAAAGTAATATGCTCTGGATGATTATATCTTCTTCCTATTTATTCTGTCAACATTCATTAGACATAACTGTATGCCAGTCAATTCATTAAGCAACGCATTGTCATTTAACTCTCAAAGTCTATGATCTATGATTTAGATGTTATTAAAACTTTCACTTTATCAATATGGAAAGTAAACCTGAGAGAGATCAAATGAATCACCTATAATCCTATAACTACTCATCATTGGTAGGCATGTAGTTTTCTTCTAGAGCCCATATTCCTCAACATTATTCTATGTCCCCTTTCTGGCATACTTCCATGGTATCCATCATACACACCTCGTGGGCAGGAGAATGATGTAATGGTGTGTGGTCCACACAATATCCACAACTGTATTGAGAACATATTTTTTTTTCATAGAAATTAATGCTATTATGGAAAATTAAGCTCCTAGGTAAGCTATTTGAGCCACCAGGGAACCCCAGGTGAACTATACAAACTCAGAAGACTTGTACAACTTAATGAGCAGAAAGATTCTGAGCAAACATAGGTCAATAACAAGAGATTTTTTTGGATATATTATTTAATGATACAAATAAAGGTACACAAATATGAGCTCATAAAACACCTAGTTTGAGGAGATATATAAAATAGGGAAAATAAACAGATTAATTGCTGCTAAGAAATAGTCAAAATATGACTTTATCTTTCACATTTTTATGATAATGAAAAACAATACTTTAAATAAATGAAACCATAGTTATTCTATTAGAACAAAACACATCAGACTATAATAAAACCAAAACAGATTATTGTCAAATAATCAATGTACTTTTAAATGATGGTTATCAGATAAAATATGAACATTAATTTATATCCAGTTTTTGAAACTTATATAATCATGAATTAAGAATTACACATTTTGCAATACCTGGTTTCCACAATTATGATGACTTTTTCATAGCCAACTGCATTTTTCTTACCTACATTTAAAAAAACAATATAGAATATGGAACACAAACTTTTTATTAACACTTCTTAAAATTCCCAGAAATACTTGACTGCCCAGCAGTAAAGATTGAAAAATAAACAGATTAGATAAGTGGACACATAGAAATATAAATTACTAAATAAAAAGTACATAGTCTTGAGCTATCTAAGAATGACCCAACATTTATACAATTGTTACTCTAAGGAAATATACACTATATTCATTTCAATCTCATTATCTATAAAATGAGTTATTTCATAATAATTACTTTGCAGGTTTTTAGTAATACAGAAAGTCATAGACACCATTTAACCCAGTTTCACGTAATTTTAATTTCTCTAGAAATATTTATTTTTATTATTTATTTGTAAAAACCTATTTGTATAGTTGGAACACCTTTTTTACTGTGCATGAGGCATAAACCATAGAGATATTCCGTTAACCGCTTCCCTCATAGCTTAGACAGTAAAGATTCCTCCAGTAATGTGGGAGATCTGGGCTCAATCCCTGGGAAAGGAAATCCCTTCCTTTCATGTTGACCATCTTAAAATCCCATAAGCAAACCCCTTTTTGACCTCTTTATCCCCTCCAATCATCTCTTTATTTTTATTTTCTCCTTATAACTAAGCTCCATAATAATCATATTTACTGTATTGAGTCACATTGACTGTACCATGCAGTTAGTGTAAGTACAACTAAGAACAGAAAAACTCTAATTAATCTATGACCAAAGCTTTCATATCACTTCAAAATTTTATTTTATGTATATTGGAACAACTTTTAGGTTTTATTTTTATGTAGCAGTGATGAAAATTTAAACAGCTATGACAGAGATTATGAATCAGCAGGCCATGACAACTGCATCAGAATAGATGCCTAGATAGTAATAAGCATAAAATGCTATTAATTTTAATACATCTTCTGATTTCATGGATTTTAAATATGAAATAGTACATCTTAGAACTGATGAAATATAGCAGATGTCTATGCTGTCTCTGCATCCTGTCTTTCTATTCTCTCTCAATTTTCATCTAATTAGTCGTTCATCTATCCAATTCCATTTGGAAGTCCTTTTGTCAAATTCACCAGTGATCATGTGATGATGTCATTGTTCTATTAGCAGTATTCGACACATGATAATACTCCCTTATTGAAATGTCTTCTGTTGACTTCTGGAATGCAGATTCCCTCCATTTCTCCAATCTTTCTTTATGTCCTTAGTTTTCTTTGGTAATTCCTGTCTCTTCATCCTTAAATATCACAGCACCAGTGTTCAATTCCAGGACCTCCTCTTATATAGGGTCCTTTTTTTGGTGATCCAAAAGTATTCTGGCTTAAAGACCACTAACTCTAGCCAGTAAATTCCACATTTTTATTTTTCATTCAGGTCTCTTCTCCAGCTTCCAGGATATTTACATGTCTTAATAACATTTCAAAGTTAAAATAATGGTCATTCTTCTAAAATCAACTTCTCCACATATATTCCCATGTCAGGTAAGATCTACTTCATGCTCTGTGTAGCAGAGGCCAAAATACCCTTCCCCTCACACTTGATTTCTCTTAACTAATATGTAAGAAATTCTTATCCTATCTACTTAAGAATATATTGTGTCTGATTACTTTTCAGCACCTTCACCACTACCGCACTGCCTCAAGATACAGTCGTTTATCAATTTGTTTTAATGCACTAGCCAGCAGTTGGTATCTTTGTCGCCATTCCTGTTCCTATATAAACTTGTATTAATTCAAAATCCAGAGTCTTCTTTTGGACAGGAAGTCATATAATGCTATTCTTTTTTTTAAGTCCTCAACTTTCTATTCCATTCTATTTAAAACACTGGAGTGATTTCCAAGCCCCTGCAATTTCACCACCACTACACCATGCAATCTGCTTATTTAACTTATATGCAGAGTACATCATGAGAAATGCTGGGCTGGAAGAAGCACAAGCTGAAATCAAGATTGCCGGGAGAAATATCAATAACCATAGATATGCAGATGACACCACCCTTATGGCAGAAAGTGAGGAAGAACTAAAGACCTCTTGATGAAAGTGAAAGAGGAAAGTGAAAAAGTTGGCTTAAAGCTCAACATTCAGAAAATGAAGATCATGGCATCTGGTGCAATCACTTCATGGGGAATAGATGGGGAAATAGCGGAAACAGTGTCAGACTTTATTTTGGGGGGCTCCAAAATCACTGCAGATGATGATTGTAGCCACGAAATTAAAAGACGCTTATTCCTTGGAAGAAAAGTTATGACCAACCTAGACAGCATATTAAAAACCAGAGACATTACTTTGCCAACAAAGGTCCATCTAGTCAAAGCTATGGTTTTTCCAGTAGTCATGTATGCATGTGAGAGTTGGACTATAAAGAAAGCTGAGTGCCAAAGAACTGATGTTTTTGAACTGTGATGTTGGAGAAGACTCTTGAGAGTCCCTTGGACGTCAAGGAGATCCAACCAGTCCATCCTAAAGGAGATCAGTCCTGGGTGTTCATTGGAAGGACTGATGTTGAAGCTGAAACTCCAAAATTTTGGCCACCTAATGTGAAGAGCTGACTCATTGGAAAAGACCCTAATGCTGGGAGGGATTGGGGGCAGGAGGACAGAGGATGAGATGGATGGCATCACCGACTCGATGGACATGAGTTTGAGTGAACTCTGGGAGTTAGTAATGGACTGGAGGCCTGGTGTGCTGTGATTCATGGGGTCACAAAGAGTCGGACAAGACTGAGCGACTGAACTGAATTGAATTGAGCAAGGGAACTGAACTAAACTGCATACAGTGCATCCTGCCCACTTGATCCCATTAACCTTATCTTGATATGCTTGTGTATATCTCCTTGATTCTCATTAGTCTTATTAGATAAGATCTGCCCTCTGGTCCACTGAAGCTGTTTCTGCCTGCAACACTCCTGCCCCAGGTATCCCTATAGTTATACCTTCTACCTCCTCTAAGTCTTTATTGAAGATCCAAATTCTCAGTGAAGAGTTCTCTGACTACACTATTTTGAAATGCAAACTACCACCAAGATGGACTTTTTTTAATGTTTGTAACTTGCATTATTTTTTCTCCATCATCTCAGGAAGGAGGTATGCTATTTATTTCACATGTATTTCTTCTATTGACTATGACTTCTTCTATTCCATGACTTTATTGACAATGCCAAAGCCTTTGACTATGTATATCACAATAAACTGTAGAAAATTCTGAAAAAGATGGGAATACCAGACCACCTCACCTGTCTCTTGAGAAATCTGTATGCAAGTCAGGATGAACTCCAGGAGTTGCTGATGGACTGGGATGCCTGGCATGCTGTAGTCCATGGGATCGCAAAGAGTCGGACACGACTGAACTGAACTGAACTTAATTTCTTCTATTGGATTAAAAAGGTCCTTTTAATTAATTTCTATCTCTTTTTATTACAGTATCTTATCACCATTGAATTCATGTGGGCCTTAGGAAGCATCACTATGAATAAAGCCAGTGGAGGTGATGGAATTCCAGTTGAGGAATTTCAAATCCTGAAAGATAATGCTGCCAAGGTGCTGCACTCAATATCCCAACAACTTTGGAAAACTCAGAAGTAGCCACAGGATGGGAAAAAGTTGTTTTCATTCCTATCCCAAAGAAAGGCAATACCAGAGAAAGTTCAAACTACCGCACAATTGCACTCATCTCACCTACTAGCAAAGTAATGGTCAAAATTCTCCAAGCTAGGCTTCAACAGTATGTAAATTGATAAACTTCCAGATGTTCAAGTTGGATTTAGTAAAAGCAGATGAATGAGAGGTCAAATTGCCAACATACGTTGGATCATAGAGAAAGCAAAAGAATTCCAGAAAAACACCTACTTCTGCTTCATTAACTACACGAAAGCCTTTGCCTGTGTGGATTACAACAAACTGTGGAAAATTCTTCAAGAGATGTGAATACCAGACCACCTTACCTGCCTCCTGAGAAATGTGTATGCAGATCAAGAAGCAACGGTTAGAATCAGATATGGAGCAATGGATTGATTCCAAATTGGGAAAAGAGTATGTCAAGGCTGTATATTGTCACCCTGCTTATTTAACTTATATGCAGTGAACATCGTGTGAAATGCAAGGATTGATGAAGCACAAGCTTGAATTAGATTGCTGGGAGAAATATCAATAACCTTAGGTATGCTATTAGATCTAATGGATAGAGTGCCTGAAGAATGATGGACGGAAGTTTGTGACATTGTACAGGAGGCGGTGATCAAAACCAACCCTGAGAAAAAGAAATGTAAAAATAAGGCAAAATTGTGTCTGGAGAGCCCTTACAAATGGCTGAGAAAAGAAGAGAAGCAAAAGGCAAAGGAATAAAGGAAAGGTATATCCCTCTGAATGCAGAGTTCTAAAGAATAGTAAGGATAGATTAGAAAGCCTTCCTAAATAATCAGTGCAAAGAAAAAGAAGGAACAAAGTCAAATGGGAAAGATGAGAGATCACTTCAAGAAAATTAGAGATATCAAGAGGATATTTCATACAAAGATGGGCACAATAAAGGACAGAAATTTTATGGACTTAGCAGAAGCATTCAGTATCATGGTAATCCAATTCTATGCCCCAACCAGTAATGCTGAAGAAGGTGAGGTTGAATGGGTCAATGAACACATACAAGACCTTCTACAACTAGTACCCCAAAAAGATGTTCTTTTCATCCTTGGGGACTGGAATGCAAAAGTAGGAATTCAAGAAACATCTGGAGGAACAGGCAAATTTGGCCTTGGAGTACAGAATGAAGCAGTTCAGTTCAGCTCAGTTCAGTCGCTCAGTCGTATCCGACTTTTTGCAACCCCATGAGTCACAGCACACCAGGCCTCCCTGTCTATCACCATCTCCCAGAGTTCATTCAAACTCTCATCCATTGAGTCGGTGATGCCATTCAGCCATCTTATCCTCTGTCCTCATCTTCTCCTCCTGCCCCCAATCCCTCCCAGCATCAGAGTCTTTTCCAATGAGTCAACTCTTCGCATGAGGTGGCCAAAGTATGGGAGTTTCAGCTTTAGCATCATTCCTTCCAAAGAAATCCCAGGGCTATCTCCTTTAGAATGGACTGGTTGGATCTCCTTGCAGTCCAAGGGACTCTCAAGAATCTTCTCCAACACCACAGTTCAAAAGCATCAATTCTTCGGTGCTAGCTTTCTTCACAGTCCAACTCTCCCATCCATACGTGACTACTGGAAAAAAAATAGCCTTGACTAGACAGACCTTTGTTGGAAAAGTAATGTCTCTGCTTTTCAATATGCTATCTAGGTTGGTCATAACTTTTCTTCCAAGGAGTGAGTGTCTTTTAATTTCATGGCTGCAGTCACCATCTGCAGTGATTTTGGAGCCCCAAAAAATGAAGTCTGACACTGTTTCCCCATCTATTCCCCATGAAGTGATTGCACCAGATGCCATGATCTTCATTTTCTGAATGTTGAGCTTTAAGCCAACTTTTTCACTCTCCATTTTCACTTTCATCAACAGGCTTTTTAGTTCCTCTTCACTTTCTGCCATAAGGGTGGTGTCATCTGCATATCTGAGGTTATTGATATTTCTCCAGGCAATCTTGATTCCAGCTTGTGTTTCTTCCAGCCCAGCGTTTCTCATGATGTACTCTGCATATAAGTTAAATAAGCAGGGTGACAATATATAGCCTTGACATACTCCTTTACCTATTTGGAACCAGTCTGTTGTTCCATATCCAGTTCTAACTGTTGCTTCCTGACCTGCATACAGATTTCTCAAGAGGCAGGTCAGGTGGTCTGCTATTCCCATCCGTTTCAGAATTTTCCACAGTTTATTGTGATCCACACAGTCAAAGGCTTTGGCATAGTCAATAAAGCAGAAATAGATGTTTTTCTGGAACTCTCTTGCTTTTTTGATGATCCAGCAGATGTTGGCAATTTGATCTCTAGTTCCTCTGCCTTTTCTAAAACACAGCTTAAATATCTGGAAGTTCACGGTTCACATATTGCTGAAACCTGGCTTGGAGAATTTTGAGCATTACTTTACTAGCATGTGAGATGAGTGCAATTGTGCAGTATTTTGAGCATTCTTTGGCATTGCCTTTCTTTGAGATTGGAATGAAAACTGACCTTCTCCAGTCCTATGGCCACTGCTGAGTTTTCCAAATGTGCTGACATATTGAGTGCAGCACTTTCACAGCACCATCTTTCAGGATTTGAAAGAGCTCAACTGGAATTCCATCACTTCCACTAGTTTTGTTTGTAGGGATGCTTTCTAAGGCCCACTTGACTTCACATTCCAGGATGTCTGGCTCTAGGTGAGTGATCATACCATTGTGATTATCTTGGTCATGAAGACCTTTTTTGTACAGTTCTTCTGTGTATTTTTGCTACCTCTTCTTAATATCTTCTACTTCTGTTATGCCCATACCATTTCTGTCCTTTTTCGAGCCCATCTTTGCATGAAATGTTCCCTTGGTATCTCTAATTTTCTTTTTTCTTTTTTTTTTTTTTTACCGCCCGACGCCGCGGGCCCGCCGCAGCCCACGTCGCCGCCGCCGCCGCCTCAGCTGGTGATCCCCCCACAGTGTCCCCGCGGGCTCGGAGGCGCTCAGCCGCACAGCATTGTGGGAACGAGAGCCTCTAATTTTCTTGAAGAGATCTCTAGTCTTTCCCATTCTGTTGTTTTCCTCTATTTCTTTGCATTGATCGCTGAGGAAGGCTTTCTTATCTCTTCTTGCTATTCTTTGGAACTCTGCATTCAGATGTTTGTATCTTTCCTTTTCTCCTTTGCAAAATGAAAGGAGAATGGATGAATGAAGTAGGGCAAAGGCTAATAGAATTTTTCCAAGATAATGCAGTGGTCATGGGGCCTTAGGAAACATCACTATGAACAAATCTAATAGAGGTGATGGAATTCTAGTTGAGCTATTTCAAATCCTAAAAGATGATGCTGTGAAAGTGCTGCACTCAATATATCAGCAAATATGCAAAACTCAACAATGGTCACAGGACTGGAAAAAGTCAGTTTTCATCCCAATCCCAAAGAAAGGCAATACTGGGGAATGTTCAAACTACTGCACAATTGCACTCATCTTACATGTTCAAACTACTGCACAATTGCACTCATCTTACATGCTAGTAAAGTAATGCTTAAAATTGGAGAATTTGAGTATTGTTGAAGCTAGGCTTCAACAATATTGAGTATTGTTGAAGCTAGGCTTCAACAGTACATGAACCAGGAGCTTTCAGATGTTCAGGCTGGATTTAGAAAAGGCAGAGGAACCAGAAATCAAATTCCCAACATCAGCTGGGTCATCGAAAAAGCAAGAGAGTTCCAGCGAAACATCTTCTGCTTTATTCACTATGCCAAAGCCTTTGACTGTATGAACCACAACAAAGTGTGGAAAATTCTTCAAAAGATGGGAATACCAGACCAGCTCACCTGCCTCCTTAGAAATTTGTATGCATGTCCAGAAGCAACAGTTAGAACTGGACTTGGAACAATGGACTGGTTCCAAATTGGGAAATGAGTATGTCAAGGCTGTATATTGTCACCCTGTTTTTTTAACTTATATGCAGAATACATCGTTTGAAATGTAGGGCTGGATGGAGCCCAAGCTGAAATCAAAACTGGCAAAAGAACAAAGGTGACACATTAGAAAAGACTCTGATGCTGGGAAATATTGAAAACAGGAGTAGAAGGGGACAACAAAGAATGAGTTTGTTGGATGGCATCACTGATTCAATGGACATAAGTTTGAGCAAGCTCTGGGAGATGTTGAAGCACAGGCAACTTTGGCGTGCTTCAGTCCATCTGTTGGCAAAGAGTAGGACATGACTGAGCATAGGACTACAGTAACAGCAATCCCATCACCAAGAATAGTAGTTGAAATATCGTAGAAACTCAATAGATATTCTTAAAAGAATGAATGAAGTGTTTTAATATAAGCTTAGAAATCTTAGAAAAAGGTAACTTTACTATTTAAAAACAATAAAGTTCTGTGATCCCAGTAAAAAGAGAATGGATAGTAAGCAGAAACTGTTTTATTACTCTGGAAGCATGTATTTAACCTAAAGTTTATATTTAAAATAATTGGAGCTGGAGAGTGAAGTGGGATTGAATCTCAGAGTTGGATTAATAAACTGTATCATTTTGGACACTTCACCCAGTGTCTGTAAGCCTCCATTAGTATTTCATAAGACCAAGAATTCTTTATCTTAAGAATAAACTTTGTATTTCTTTTACATTATTTGTACAATCAGTTTCTTGGAGGGACAGTACAAACGCGATGATAATCAAGTTTGATCAAAGATATTCAAACATTATTTACTTTGGGCTAGAAAAGTAGTTTTTAAAATGTTTGGTTTCTACACTAACTGTCATTTTTATTTTATTTTTTTTTCATTGCTGGCTACAGAAAATAATTCAACAATCCTGGTAGATTGTAATGGCAGTAAAAGTAAATATAATTTTCTACAAACGGGTATTTTTAGTTTTAACCATGATATTACACATGGTGAAGTGAAAGTCATTCAGTCTTGTCTGACTCTTTGCAACTCCAAGGACTATACAGTTCATCAAATTCTCCAGGCCAGAATATGGGAATGGATAGCCTTTCCCTTCTCCAGGGGATCTTCCCAAACCAGGGATCAAATCCAGGTCCCCCACATTGCAGGTAAATTCTTTGCCAACTGAGCCACAAGGGAAGCCCTTACACATGGTAGAGAAAAACAATTCAGATAATTTTAAAAGATATGAAAACAACATGTTACTGCTCAGACTGGAGAGGGTCTAAATTAAAAATCTTAGTGAAAACTGACCATTTTCTAAGAGATTTACTTTTGTTCACTCCAAACAGAAAATTTAAATGATATTAGTAAGCACAATGGTTGGCAGGCTAGGACTAGCCAGGGAAATGGAGTTGTATGACAGTTGTCCCATGCCCACTTGCTAAGTCATATATGGTTCTTTGCAACTCTTTGGACAGTAGCATACCAGGCCCCTCAGTCCATGGGATTTCCCAGACAAGGATACTGGAGTGGGGTGCCATTTCTTTCTCCATGGGATCTTCCCAACCCAGAGATTGAACTGAAATCTCCCAGATTGTCAGGTGAGTTTTTCTTACCACTGAGCCACTTGGAAAAACCAAGCTAGATCTTATTCTCTATCATGTCATCAACTTCAGGCCATCTATTTTTTTTCACATCTAGTTCACTTCTTAGAAATGAATATGACTTAAAAGTAAAACATAAAGTGCTTCTAACATATATTCTTCTGTTCATAACACCTACAAAACAAAAGATTAAAAAATATTTAGACATTAAAACAGTATCTTAATCATGGATTACAATACCTTTGTTGTAATCATTTATTATTTCTATAAAATGCTATATTTCATCAAAAGCATGTTATTGATGAAAAAAAAGACCCTACCAATTTTCTTTCTTTAATCTTCTTTCTATTTACTTACTCTCTTTTGAGGTAGTTTCTAACTTCAGCTATATTTTCCTATCATCATTTTGGAGCAAAATTCCACACTGAATTATTCATTTTCTCTAGAACATCACTGAATATGTCTTGTTAAACTCAGAATGACCTTCATGTTGACGGAGCTGGTGGCTAATTTCCAATCCTCTTACATGATCAATTGATATTTTTAATTTATTAGATAATTTCCTCCTTTTCAAAAAAATTTTTTTTTCACTTGGGTTCCAGGACACTCAACTCTTCTGATATGTAAACAAAATTTTTTCATGGATTGGCTTTTGATCTGGTAATTTCTCAATTTACATCTGAATAAAATTTATGCTTTCCATCTGAATAAGTACAAAGGCCAAAATCCTTACACTGGTTTATAATATGGTATTCCATTATCTTTCTTACCTCTGTCTGTCTAATTTCTCTTTTTCACTTGTTATACACTCTTCACCTATCTCCACCCCCTACCCCCCAGTATCTTTGTGACTAAATTCTCTACCATCTTAAGGTTTTCTGTCAAATTTTACATTCAGAGTGAGGTCTCCCACTGACTAACCTACCTGAAAATAAACCTGTAAGCACTGCCCTAATATCTAATCTCTATCCCCCTTGACTGCTTCATTTTTATCAGTACTTTTATTACATTAACACACATTTTGCTTTTTATTTTGGTTTTCTTTATTGAATGTTTTCCATTCTAGAATGTGAACTTATTGAGGATGGGCATTTTTTTGGTACATTTCGTCCTCTTTGGTTAAACCATGCCTCACATGTGGGTGGAATTTAATAAGTATTTGTTTGGAGAATAAAATTGGGGTAACATGATATAATTTATGCATTTTCACAGAAAAAAATACATATGCAAGCATATAAAGAAATATTAAAAAATAAAAAACAATATCTAAGTAGAATATTCTATAATGTCAATGTATTTAAAAATCAAATCTATTTATCTAAGTAAAATAAGTCATAATAGTTTAATAATTATAAATTATATAATAATAACTATATAAGAAATAGATTAATTTGAAAAGTTTTGAGAGATCTTTTTCTTTTTTTCCCCTAAACTTTAAATTTTTTATTTTGTATTGGGATATAGCCAATTAAAAATTTGTGTTCATTTCAGATTTTGAGGATATGAAGAAATCATTACTATCTAATGTTTTAAAAGGTTATGGAGTTTTAAAGTTTTAAAAGGGCTATATATAACATAATTTTAGAATACTTTTGATATTTTAAGACTTGCTTTTCAGTATCCATCAGGATATTCTCCATGTTCTATACTCCTGGTAGAGGTAAGTAAATTTTTCTTTTCACCTGTTATGAAAGTTTGAAAAAATCATCATAAATTTAACTAATAATAGAAACTCCATTTTTATAGATATTAAAGTATTGCATAAAACATCTGCAAAATGCATTTTTTTATTACATATTAGATGTGAAATATAATTTTTTGGTTTACTTTTCAAATAGAAAGCACTAAAATTTTTAATTTAAAATGATCAATAAGTAATAGGACTTTTACCCACCACTTTCACTTCTTAAACTGACACTCAGAATTTTTTTATTATTTGTAATAAGTATGAGAACAAAAAAGAGGATTAAACATTGATTCCCAATAAATTGAAAGGGTTAATGTTTTCTTTAGCAAAGAAACTTGTGGAGAAAGTTTCAAGATAGACTGGTATATTTTAAAATGGTAATTGATGTCTCAAAAACATAGTGTTATAGGTTTAAAAATGAAGCCTTGTAGATGAAAAAAAAAAGAAAAAAAGACAAAATAGCTCCTTGAGAGGAGCTGATAATATTATCTTTCAAATAGCTGAATAAGTAATGCACATTTTTAAATGAAATTGATGATGTAGTGACAATATAGTTTCTACTAAAATGAACTATTTACTTACTCTATATAAGATAGAATTTGATTCATTGAAAAACATTTGAGACTTCAGAATGAAAGACTGTGGTAGCTGTAGGATTATTATCCACATACAAATGAATAATTTAAGAAGAAAACACCTGCACAAGAGCTCTACTTTCATTTTTTGGTACTGTTATATTTTGGTAAATATGATCTTGACTTCAAATTATTTGGATGATCAAATCATAGTTCTAAGGGTGACTTAATAAATGGATTCTTATAGTGAGGCCTAGTTAATAGGTGAGTATTATGGCATGACTTTTCCTTGATAACCAGGAACTCTATAATGGCTTATCATTTAACTTCTTAACTTCTCCCTGGTGGCTCAGATGGTAAAGCATCTGCCAGCAATGCAGGAGACCTGGGTTTTGATCCCTGGTTCAGGAAGATCCCCTGGAGAAGGAAATGGCAACCCACTCCAGTACTCTTGCCTGGAAAATCCCATGGGCGGCAGAGCCTGGTAGGCTACAGTCCAAGGGGTTGCAAAGAGTTGGACACAACTGAGCTACTTCACTTTCTTTCTTTCTTAGGCAAAATGATAAACCATTATACAGTTCCTGGTTATCAAGGAAAAGGATTTTTTGGGACAAAAAAAGTGACTTGATAGATTTTCAGAA
This sequence comes from Bos indicus x Bos taurus, assembly GCF_003369695.1. Taxonomy (NCBI): domain Eukaryota; kingdom Metazoa; phylum Chordata; class Mammalia; order Artiodactyla; family Bovidae; genus Bos; species Bos indicus x Bos taurus. The sequence goes on along the minus strand of NC_040078.1, from coordinate 64,981,602 downwards.
GGCTAAGGGGATGTATATATTTTATAGAAGGTGAAGGTCTTGATTTGAATCCCAGCTTTGCCAATCCACATTTGCATGATCTTGAACAAATCATTTATTATGTCTCAGTGTCAGGGTTTTCATGTGAATAACAAGGATAACAAGCCGAACTCAAAGTATCTTGAGAAAATACATGTGAAAACTCAATGTAAAAAGCACAGTGTTTATAGTAATATGCAGTAGTATCATAAAGAAAGGTACTTAGAAATATTTGTGATCATTGAGTAAATTATTCATGACGTAAAGATGTAAGTAGAGATCTTATATGTGCTCCTTGTGCCCTTGATTTACATGTGATAGGTGTCATTGAGAAGTTAACAGCTATTTTTAGAGATTAGGAGAGGTATGATTGGTTTTTCAGGTTTGGAGTACCAAGGCTATTTTCTAGATGATGTCAAGAACTCAGATGAAAAAAAGGATAGTTTTTTTTTTTTTTTTTATAAAAAAAGAAAAAAGGATAGTTTATTGTTGTTGTTGTTGTTTTTCCTCCTAATTTGGGACATTTTAAGGATTCTACAAATTTCAGTTGCTTCTTCAACTAGTGCCAGTCAACCATTTCAAGTGAATTTTTCACTCAGACTAGTTGATTTTCTGGCCCATTAAGACAGCTGATTCAATTCAACTGAGTTTATATAGCTTAATCCCCCATGCATGTTGATTGTCCTACCAAGTGGCAGCAGGCCACAGTTACAGGTAATCTTTCATGTAATTCTCTTATCTCCATTTGATATTTCTTTGGGTTTTAATATGGAGTTGAGAGTGAGATTGCTTTGGGGCCTGAAGTCCTTGGAATTGCATCATTGATTCCAATGCTGAAAAGGCTAGCTAGAAAGCCAGCAAAACTTAATTCTTTTCTTTTCATGAAAGCATATCTCTGTTAATAGAGATCTGGCTTGAGTTCTATTGTTAGGCTCTGCTTCAAGTTAAGACATAAAGTTGCACCACTTGCCTTTGAAGTGCTTTGGATTTTAGAAAATTTATGTTTTTTAACTTTACTGACTTTAAGAAGATGATAAAGAATTTTAGGTCAATTGAGATATATGGAATGGATACATCTGTTTAGTGATTTATTGATTTCAATAAATATGTCCAGAAAAATCTGATAAGGGCAAAACTGTCTATAGGATTATCAGTTACCTTTGTATAGTGTTATAGATCATAATAAAGAGTTTGCATTTTACACTAAGTACAACAGGAAATCAATAGCAAGAGGATGACATTGTCTTGATTACATTTTTAAAAGATTTCTCTGGCTAGTTTGTGGAGAATGGGTTCCAAAGAAACATGAATGGAAATAGGAGATTATTTAAGATGCTCTTGCACTAATATAAATAAAAGATTAGGGTGAGATTGAGAGCAGTGGAGAAGGTAGAAATGTTTAAATTCTACACATACTTTGCGAGTGGAAGCTGAAATGTGATGTGAGCAGATTGGTTGTAGAGTTCAGTTCAGTTGCTCAGTCATATCCAACTCTTTGCGACCCCATGAACCACAGCACACCAGGCCTCCCTGTCCATCACCAACTCCTGGAGTCTACCCAAACCCATGTCCGTTAAGTCGGTGATGCCATCCAACCATCTCATCCTTTGTTGTCCCCTTCTCCTCCTGCCCTCAATCTTCCCCAGGATCAGGGTCTTTTCCAGTGAGTCAGCTCTTCACATCAGGTGGACAAAATATTGGAGTTTCAGCTTCAACCTCAGTCCTTCCACTGAACACCCAGGCCTGATCTCCTTTAGGATGGACTAGTTGGATTTCTTTGCAATCCAAGGGACTCTCAAGAGTCTTCTCCAGCACCACAGTTCAAAACCATCAATTCTTCAGTGCTCAGCTTTCTTGTTAGTCCAATTCTCACATCCATACATGACTACTGGAAAAACCATAGCCTTGACTAGATGGACCTTGTTGACAAAATTAATGTCTCTGCTTTTTACTATGTTGTCTAGGCTGGTCATAACTTTCCTTCCAAGGAGTAGAGGGTAAAGAGCAAAGAATTATGGTTGAGTTGTAGGCTCTTCAAGATGAAGAGTAAGAGATGGAAAAAATTGTACAACCAAAGTAGAAGTTTGTGTGTATATTTGTGCTCAGTTGTATCCAACTCTTTATGACTCCATGGATTGTAACCTGTCTGGTTCTTCTGTCCATGGGATTTTCCAGTCAAGAATACTGGAATGGGTTCCCATTTCCTACTCTAGGGGATTTTCCCTATCCAGGGATCAAACCCATATCTCTCTTATTTCCTGAATTTGCAGGAGAATTCTTTACCACTAGCACCACCTGGGAATCCCAAAGCAGTTTTGAGGATAAATTAATTAAATGTTCTCTTTAGAATAAAGTATTTGTGATGACTGAGTGGAAATGTTAGGTGATTGGTTGAATATATGAATTTGGATTTCAAAGAAGGGTTTAGGCTTCTGATAGGAATTTGCAAGGTGGGTATTTTAAGCCATGAGGTTGATTAAAATTGCAGAGAAAAAGAGAGGAGAAAGAGAACAAATATAAAATGGAAGCAAGCCAAGGATATCGTCCAGAAATTCTTCAGCATTTAAGGTTTGGGCAGATGAGGAGTTAATAAAGGAGATTAAGAAGATACTGGAGAGAGAGTAAATTTTGTTGTTATGGAGAACAAGAAAAGAAAATACTAATATAAAGAGAGAAAGTAGCTCAAATGTGGTTAAGAAATTCTTAAGGAATGGGAAGAGAGAGGATTCTGGACTTGTCAGTATAAGTTCCTTGTGAATTTTTTTTTAATTGATTTTATTTTTAAACTTTACAATATTGTATTGGTTTTGCCAAATATCGAAATGAATCCACCACAGGTATACATGTGTTCCCCATCCTGAACCCTCCTCCCTCCTCCCTCCCTATACCATCCCTCTGGGTCATCCCAGTGCACCAGCCCCAGGCATCCAGTATCGTGCATCGAACCTGGACTGGTGACTCGTTTCATACATGATATTATACATGTTTCAATGCCATTCTCCCAAATCTCCCCTCCCTCTCCCACAGAGTCCATAAGATTGATCTATACATCAGTGTCTCTTTTGCTGTCTCGTACATGGGTTATTGTTACCATCTTTCTAAATTCCATATATATGTGTTAGTATACTGTATTGGTGCTTTTCTTTCTGGCTTACTTCACTCTGTATAATAGGCTCCAGTTTCATCCATCTCATTAGAACTGACTCAAATGAATTCTTTTTAATGGCTGAGTACTACTCCATTGTGTATATGTACCATAGCTTTCTTATCCATTCATCTGCTGATGGATATCTAGGTTGCTTCCATGTCCTGGCTATAAAATTTTCTAATGTCAATGAAATCTAAGCCACCAGGGAAGCCCAAAGCGGCAATAGCAAACTTTTACTGAAATGTGATGAAGATAGAATATGAGGTAAAGAAGTAGAGACTGAAGGAGCAAACCATTTTTGTTAATTCTGATGGCCTTAATGTCAACCATAGGGGCAACATGATATATGAAAAATAAAATAAAATTCTTTAGAATATATTGAAATAAGATCAATATTAAGATAATATTTGAGTGATTTTTATGAAGGGAATTATAATTTGTTTATAATTATTTACTCCATTCTTAGTATTTGGTAGACATTTTGCTATGTATGTGGTTATTAGCATCTGAACTCTACTTGGGGTAAGGGATAAAAAGGAAAGACTCTGGGTAGAGTTATATATGAGACAAGAAACATGTCAAAGGAGTAGTGAAGTTTTAAACTATGAGGTATATAGTATAAAATCTTTGTCTCTCACAATAACAATTAGTAAACTTTAGTTTTCTCAATAATGTGGTAAAGAATGAATTTTCTTTTGGTGATCTGAGAGCCTTTGGACTGACTTGCCTTCAGGTCTATTGCTTGCCTTTCTTTTTCTCTTCATGACCTCACAGCTGATCTCTGCAGGCTCCTTTCACAGTCTTCTTTATTAACTAGCTTCTGCTGTCTTTTGCAAATGGGAAGCACCAACAGGGACAGGGGAAAAGTGGAAGGATATGCTGTGTATCACTGTCCAACCACTTTCTTTTGGAGGTATGTCCAGCAGTGGCTGAATCTCCCTCATGGGTTTGGCTCTGACCATGTAGATCTCACTTGGTTCTGAGTTGTTTCCTTATCTCTTTGTCCTTCTAGCCTAAGAATCTACTCTCCTCAAGTTTACAATTTTGTCATCCACTCTATAACAAATTCATTGTATAAATTCCATCTGTTTGAAGTAGTTAAAATTGGCTTCTTTTTGTTAACTTGGATCCTGACTGATAAAGAGAATATAAATAAATTAATTAAAAAATATATATATACACTATATACACACACATGATATAATATGATATAGCTATACTTACAGCTGACAATATTAATAACACAGGACATTTCATAGTCATTCCTAATGAAGAATTGTTTTAATATAATTTCTACATAACTATAGATTATCAAAAATACTTAAATCAGAACTTACAATCTTCTTTTTGTCTTCTCATTAATTTTTAATACAATTCTTTCTTTCAAAGATGAAATTTTAATGTTACTTATGATGTTTTAATGGTAACACACTTACTAGATATTTCCCCTAGTGTTTCCCTTCATGGTCTGAACTAGAGCTTCTTTGTTGGAGTTTTTATTTTTTTATTTTTTGTCTCCTCCACATAGTTCTTTCTCTCTGAACTTATAAAACTTTATACCTTGATAATCTTTCTTTCCTAGTAACCTTTCCTCTTTTCTGGTTCACATTTATCTGGGCATTACAACTAATGTTTACTGCATACTTATGGCTAATTCAACCTTGTCTCTCTCTTCAGATTAGCACTGGAATATATTTTCAAATTTCTACACCTCAAGCATTTGCCCTTAGCTTGAGAAGCTTTGATGAGAGAATTATTTTAAAAAGAAATATAACCATTTATTGTTAGCAAACTTTAAGAATTTTTTAACTGTGCCTGTTGACCAAATGTTAGTGTTTATTTCATATAAATAGAGTAGTGAATAATCCCTCCTACTGTAGAACTATAATTTATTAATAGAAACAACAGAAAATAAATTCCAGATTGATAGTAAAACTGTACAAAGATAGAGTGAACCATCAGTAGACAGAGGTAGTGAGTTTTGCAGATCTTCAGGGTGGGGCAAGATCAGTAGGATGACTGCTTGGGATGATGAGAATTAACTCTCAGGGAAAAGACAATAGAAAATTATGATTGAAATCATAGATTTGGCAGAGAGGGGAGTAGGAGAGAGAGATCTATTATTAAATCCAAGATAAGATACTTAGTAACCATGTGGCCAAGAGCAAGATACTTGACATCTATAAATCTTAAATTCTTCTACTGAAAAATGAGATTAATTACATTGGCGGGTATTGTGAGGATTAAACAAAATTCAGTAGGAGACTGTAAAATAACTGTCATAGTCACTAACCCTTCAGTTCAGTTCAGTTCAGTCGCTCAGTCGTGTCTGACTCTTTGCGACCCCATGAATCACAGCACGCCAGGCCTCCCTGTCCATCACCATCTCCCGGAGTACACTGAGACTCACGTCCATTGAGTCAGTGATGCCATCCAGCCATCTCATCCTCTGTCGTCCCCTTCTCTTCCTGCCCCCAATCCCTCCCAGCGTCAGAGTGTTTTCCAATGAGTCAACTCTTCGCATGAGGTGACCAAAGTCCTGGAGTTTCAGCTTTAGCATCATTCCTTCCAAAGAAATCCCAGGGCTGATCTCCTTCAGAATGGACTGGTTGGATCTCCTAGACAGCTCTAACAAAACAGTAGCTGTCATTATTATTAGTGGGCCAAACTGGTTGATCTTATAGGCCTTCCTACTATAAGGGTCTGTAATTATATACTTTTACTAAAACAGAAACTTCCTTGAGACTCAAAGTTATATTTTAGGACATGTCAAAAATAAATGCAAATAATTATTTAACCATCAGAAATAGTATTGTGAGGGACATAAATGTCTCTCTCTGTAATTTACATACAGATGCAACTCTATATTTGTATGTGTATCCAGATTTAGGTCTATTTGAGTGGAGAATAAATATCCTTTAACAGTTTACAAATTAATATGTGAAATTAAGGAAGAAGAAAAAATCTTTTCATGATGTTATACATTGGATTTATTAAATAAACATTACAAATTTGAGTTTATAGGTGAAATTCACTTTTGTATAGAATAATATCAAAAGGTAGACCATAAAAATTGGTGAAGATAAGACTAATTTACTTGTCTTAAGGTAACTAAGAACTTAAACTCTGTTATTGATCCTCTTAACCATATTAGAAATGCATATCATCTTCATTTTTACAGATGAATAAACAGGTTTAAGAAGGTTTAACAAGTTCCCAATGTCAAGTTCCCAAAGCTTTAATAAATAAACACATTCAGATAAATTCAGGTTTTCAGCTTTTAATGTCTAGGTTTGTTCTTAATTCCTTCATAGTTGTACACAAAAGAGTTGTTCAAAATTGGTAGAGTCTACATATTTATAAATAAAAGGTCAATTCAAGGAGATGAAAATTCAAGATTTTTTTATTTGTTGTTTTTCAATTTAAAAGTTGATCTTATTTCTGAATTTTAGATTACATTTTCTAGTTAACTGTATTAGAGCTTAAAGTAAACAAAAGATGGAGTGCATGACAGTGATTTCTTGATTTCTTCCACTGGACATTTTCCCCGACATTGCTCTCTACCCCTGTCAACTTCCCTTCAACAAGCATGAAGCCCTATTCACATTCTCTCATACATGTTCTGGGCTGGCTATAGGATAAAGATGCTTGAAAAGTACAGGGATTCCAAACCAAATACAAATATCCCCATGAAAGTGAAAGTTGCTCAGTCATGTCTCTTTGCAACTCCTGCCCTCCTTCCCCTATAGAGTCCATGGAATTCTCCAGGCCAGAACACTGGAGTGGGTAGACTTTCACTTCACCAGGGGACCTTCATGACCCAGAATTCAAACCCAGGACTCCCACATTGCAGGCAATTCCTTACCAGCTGAGCCACAAAAGAAGAGGTGGATTCTTTAACAACTGAGCCATCATGGATTTTATATCAGAATATAGTTGAATATAGTTAATAACCTGACTGTGGCTCAGCTCATAAACTCTTTATAACCAAATTCAGACTGAAAGTGAAGAAAGTGGGGAAAACCACTAGACCATTCAGGTATAACCTAAATCAAATCCATTATGATTATACAGTGGAACTGAGAAATAGATTTAAGGGATTAGATCTGATAGACAGAGTGCCTGATGAACTATGGACAGAGGTTCATGGCATTGTACAGGAGACAGGGATCAGACCATCCTTAAGAAAAGGAAATGCAAGAAAGCAAAATGGCTGTCTGAGGAGGCCTTACAAATAGCTGTGAAAAGAAGAGAAGTGAAAAGCAAAGGAGAAAAGGAAAGATATATCCAATTGAATGCAGAGTTCCAAAGAATAGCAAGGAAAGATAAGAAAGCCTTCCTCAGCAATCAATGCAAAGAAATAGAGGAAAACAATAGAATGGGAAAGACTAGAGATCTCTTCAAGAAAATTAGAGATATCAAGCGAACATTTCCTACAAAGATGGGCTCGATAAAGGACAGAAATGGTATGGGCATAACAGAAGAAAAAGATATTAAGAAGAGGTGGCAAGAATACACAGAAGAACTGTACAGAAAATATCTTCATGACCCACATAATCACGATGGTGTGATCACTCACCTAGAGCCAGACATCCTGGAATGTGAAGTCAAGTGGACCTTAGGAAGCATCACTATAAACAAAACCAAGTGGAAGTGATGGAATTCCAGTTGAGCTGTTTCAAATCCTAGAACATGATGCTGTGAAAGTGCTGCACTCAATATGCCAGCAAATTTGGAAAACTCAGCAGTGGCTACAGGACTGGAAAAGGTCAGTTTTAATTCCAATCCCAAAGAAAGGCAATGCCAAGGAATGCTCAAACTACTGCACAATTGAACTCATCTCCCATGCTAGTAAAGTAATGCTCAAAATTCTCCAAGCCAGACTTCACAGTACGTGAACTGTGAACTTCCAGATGTTCAAGCTGGTTTTAGAAAAGGCAGAGGAAGCAGAGATCAATTGCCAACATCCACTGGATCATCAAAAAAGCAAGAGTTCCAGTAAAACATCTATTTCTGCTTTATTGACTATGCCAAGCCTTTGACTGTGTGGATCACAATAAACTTTGGAAAACTGTGAAGGTGAAGGGAATACCAGACCACCTGACCTGCCTCTTGAGACACTGTATTCAGGTCAGGAAACAACAGTTAGAACTGGACTTGGAACAACAGACTGGTTCCAAATTGGGAAAGCAGTATGTCAAGGCTTTATACTGTCACCCAGCTTATTTAACTTATATGCAGAGTACATCATGAGAAACACTGGGCTGGATGAAGCATAAGCTGGAATCAAGATTGCCAGGAGAAATATCAATAACCTCAGATATGCAGTTGACACCACCCTTATGGCAGAAAGTGAAGAACTAAAGAGCCTCTTGATGAAAGTGAAAGAGGAGAGTGAAAAAATTGGCTTAAAGCTCAACATTCAGAAAACTAAGATCATGGCATGTGGTCCCATCACTTCATGGCAAATAGATGAGGAAACAGTGGAAACAGTGGTTGACTTTATTTTTCTGGGCTCCAAAATCACTGCAGAAGGTGATTGCAGCCTTGAAATTAAAAGATGCTTACTCCTTGGAAGGAAAGTTATGACCAATCTAGACAGCATATTAAAGAGGAGAGACATTAATTTGTCAACGAAGGTCCATCTAGTCAAGGCTGTTTTTTCCAGTAGTCAGGTATGGATGTGAGAGTTGGACTATAAAGAAAACTGAGTGCTGAATAATTGATGCTTTTGAAGTGTGGTATTGGAGAAGACTCTTGAGAGTCCCTTGGACTGCAAGGACATCCAACCAGTTCATCCTAAAGGATAGCAGTCCTGGGTGTTCGTTGTAAGGACTGATGTTGAAGCTGAGGCTCCAATACTTAGGACACATGATGTGAAGGGCTGACTCAATTGGAAAGACCCTGATGCTGGTAAAGATTGAGGGCAGAAGGAGAAGGGGACGACAGGGGATGAGATGGTTGGATGGCATCACCGACTCAATGGACATGAGTTGGGTAGACTCCAGGAGTTGGTGATGGACAGGGAGGCCTGGCATGCTGCAATTCATAGGATCACAAAGAGTCAGACACGACTGAGTGACTGAACTGTACTGAAACTGAAATAGTTGATTAATTATGTTGTGATAGTTTTAGGTGCTCAGCAAACAACTCAGTCATAAATATACATTATATTCTCCCCCAAACTTCCCTCTCATCCAGGCTGCCACAAACCACTGAGCAGAGTTCCTTGTGCTATACAATAGGTCCTTTTTTAAAATCCATTTCAATATAGTAGTGTGTATATGTCTGTATTTCAGGATAGTATCAGAGTTACAGAAATGCAGCCAAGGTAATACAAAGAATCTCCATGTGTCTCTCACCCAGTTTCTATTGTTACTAATATCTTAGTAACTCATATGGTACAGTTCTCATAGCTAACAGCTCAACAGTAAAAAATAGTATTAACTGAATTCCATATCTTACTCAGATTTATTCAGTTTTTATCTAACATCCTTGCTCTGTTCCAGAATCCCTTCTAGGATATCATATTACATTTAGTTGTCATATTGTCTTAGGCCCTTCTGGATTGTGATTGTTATCGTACTTTCTTTGTATTTCATGACCTGGATAGCTTTGAGGAATATTGGTCAAGTGTACTGTAGAATGAGTAGTAAGTTCCTCCACTGGGGTTTATCTGATGCTTTTTTCATGGTCATACTAGGTTGTGGTTTTTTAGAAGAAAGGCCACAGAGGTAAAAATACCAGTTTGATCTCATCACATTGAGTTCATGGTGCCAGTATTACTTATCATGGTAATTGTAACCATGATCACCTGGCTGAGGTACTGTTTGCAAAGTTTCTCCACTACAAAAAAATTTTTTTTCACCCTTTCCACCCTGCTCTTGAGAAGGAAGTCACTATGAACAGCCCACTCTTAAAGGGTTCATCTGAATAGAAGATTTATCCATTCTCTTTGATACCTTTGAATTTTAATAAAAATTTCACTGCAGATACACATCTTCCAATACAATATTTTTGGCCCATGATTATATGAAGATATGTGTGTGCATGCTCAGTTGCTTCATTCATGTCTGACTCTGCAACTCTATGGAATATAGCCTGCCAGACTCCTCTATCCATGGGATTCTCCAGGCAAGAATACTGGAGTGAGCTGCCATGCCTTCCTCCAGGGCATCTTCCTGACCCAGGGATCGAACCCATATCTCCTTCATTGCAGGTGGATTCTTTACCCACCAAGACACCCGAAAAGCCCCTTATATGGAGGTATTTACAGCGAACACTCTTAAAACAATTCAAACAAAAGGATGTTCAGGACAAGTCTCAAATTGCATTACAAAGGCAATTGTTCAGTTCAGTTCAGGAGCTCAGTTGTGTCTGACTCTTTGAGACCCCATGGACTGCAGCATGCCAGGCCTCCTTATCCATTGCCAACTTCCAGAGTTCACTCAGACTCCTGTCCGTTGAGTCGGTGATGCCATCCAACCATCTCATCCTCTGTAGTCCCCTTCTCCGACCTTCAATCTTTACCAGCCTCAGGGTCTTTCTAAATGAGTCAGTTTTTCCCATCAGGTGGCCAAAGTATTAGAGTTTCAGCTTCAGCTTCAGTCCTTCCATTGAATATTCAGTATTGATTTCCTTTAGGATTGACGGGTTGGATCTCCTTGCTGTCTAAAGGACTCTCAAGAGTCTTCTTCAACATCACAGTTTGAAAGCATCAATTCTTCAGTGCTCAGCTGTCTTTATAGTCCAACTATCACATCCATACATGACTACTAGAAAAACCATAGCTTTGACTAAACAGACCTTTGTTGGCAAAGTAATGTCTTTGCTTTTTAACCTGCTGTCTAGGATGGTCATAGCTTTTCTTCCAAGGAGCAAGCGTCTTAATTTCATGGCTGCAGTCACCATCTGCAGTGATCTTAGAGCCGCCAAAAATAAAGTCTGTCACTGTTTCCAGTGTTTCACCATCTATTGGCTATGAAGTGATGGGACCAGATGCCATGATCTTAGTTTTCTGAATGTTGACTTTTAAGCCAACTTTTTCGCTCTCCTCTTTCACCTTAATCTAGAGGCTCTTTAGCTCTTCTTTGCTTTCTGCCGTAAGGGTGGTGTCACCCATGTGTCTGAGGTTATTGATATTTCTCCTGGCAATCTTGATTCCAGCTTGTGCTTCATCCAGTCCAGCATTTCTCATGATGTACTCTGTATATAAGTTAAATAAGCAGAGTGACAATATACAGCCTTGACATACTCCTATCCAGATTTGGAACCAGTCTGTTGTTCCATGTCCAGTTCTAATTGTTGCTTCCTGACCTGCATACAGTTATCTCAGGAGGCAAGTAAGGTGGTCTGGTATTCCCATACTTTCAGAATTTTCCACAGTTTATTGTGATCCACACAGTCAAAGGCTTTGGAATAGTCTAATAAAGCAGAAGTAGATGTTTTTCTGGAACTCCCTTGCTTTCTTAATGATCCAACAGATGTTGGCAATTTGATCTCTGCTTCCTCTGCCTTTTCTAAAATCAGCTTGAACATCTGGAAGTTCACAGTTCATGTATTGCTGAAGCCTGGCTTGGAGAATTTTGAGCATCACTTTGCTAGCATGTGAGATGAGTGCAATTGTTTGGTAGTGAGCATTCCTTGGCATTGCCTTTCTTTAGGATTGGAATGAAAACTGACCTTTTCCAGTCCTGTGGTGACTGCTGAATTTTCCAAATTTGCTGACATATTGAGTGCATCACTTTTCCAGCATCATCTTTCAGGATTTGAAATAGCTCAACTGGAATTCCATCACCTCCACTAGCTTTGTTTGTATTGATGCTTCCTAAGGCCTACTTGACTTCACATTCCAGGATGTCTGGCTCTAGGTGAGTGATCACACCATTATCTGGGTCATGAAGATCTTTTTTTTGTACAGTTCTTCTGTGTATTGTTGCCACCTCTTCTTAATATCTTCTGCTTCTGTTAGGTCCATTACATTTCTGTCCTTTATTGCAACAAATGCAACTGTAGAATGTCATAATTGTATGGCCATGTTATGAAGAGTGCCAGACTCCCCAGTGTCCTGCTTTATAAGGTTCTGTCAGTATGTGCTTTTCTAGAACACATTTCCTTAGTGTCTTTAATGTTTAGTTCTTTACTCTTCCTGGCTTTGTAATAAATAGTTCCAAATATTTGGAAAACAATTGTAGAAAGTAGTGAGGAATGTAGCAAACTGGGTAAGAAAAGTAAGTCACTGTAAAAAAAAAAAAGGAGGGGCATAAAGGTCAGTCATTTGTTAACAACTGCACTCTTTGGTAATCAGTAAGTTATTGCTGTTCTAAGTGTTTTACTGTAATCTTTGATGGTGTATTTGTATATATAGGTATCATGTGGCAGATTTATGAACTTCTCTGGGTTTTTTTGATTGATGTAATCATTAGACTACTAGAAAACATAAAAAAAGGAAACTCACTTCCTTCTAGCCTATTTTCATTAAAAAAATTGATTTTTAGGATTGGATTACCCAAGTAAGTGGTATATGTTTTGAGTATGTCAATCTCTACTGGTCTTCTAGGAGAGAATATGTAGCCATGCTTAAATACTACTCTGGTAAATATTGAAGCAGTTATTTGAAAAGTTGTTCAATGAGAGGAATTATTTGACACTAGTTGTAAATATTGGTCTCCCACACAGGACACACTGATTCTTAAATTCAATCTGTATTATAGCACTCCCTAGATGAATGTTGTTCGTGTTTGGAAAACTTCAATAATTATCTCCCAACTGACTCCCAGGCTAATACTAGACTCTGGGCTTATGCAGGTCAAGGAGCAAAAGTTAGAACCAGACATGGAACTACAGACTGGTTCCAAATTGTGAAAGGAGTATGTCAAGGCTGCGTATTGTCACCCTGATTATTTAACTTATATGCAGAGTACATCATGTGAAATAACTGGCTACATGAAGCACAAGCTGAAACCAAGATTGCCAAGAGAAATATCAATTACCTCAGATATGCAGATGACACCATTCATGACAGAAAGCAAAGAGGAACTAAAAAGCCTTTTGATGTAAGTGAAAGAGGAGAGTAAAAAAGCTGGCTTAAAACTTAACATTCAAAAAACAAAGATCATGGCATCCAGTCCCTTCACATTATGGCAAATAGATGGGAAAACAATGGAAATAGCGAGAGACTTTATTTTCTGGGGCTCCAAAATCACTGTAGTTGGTGACTGCAGCCATGAAATTAAATGATGCTTTCTCCTTGGAAGAAAAGCTCTGACAAACCTAAAGAGCATACTAAAAGGCAGAGTCATTACTTTGCCAACAAAGGTCCATATAGTCAAAGCTATGGTTTTTCCAGTAGTCATGTACAAATATGAGAGTTGGACTATATAGAAGGCTGAGCACCAAAGATTTGATGCTTTTTAACTGTGGAGTTGGAGAAGACTTTTGAGAGTCCCTTAGACTGCAAGGGGATCCAACTAGTCCATCCTAAAGGAGATCAGTCCTGAATGTTTATTGGAAGGACTGATGTTGAAGCTGAAATGCCAATACTTTGGCCACCTTATTCAAAGAGCTGACTTGTTTGAAAAGACCCTGATGCTGGGAAGGATTGAAGGTAGGAGGAGAAGGGGATGACAGAGGATGTGATGGTTGGATGGCATCACCAACTCGATGGACATGAGTTTGAGCAAGCTCCAGGAAGTGGACAGGGAAGCCTCACATGCTGCATTCTATGGGGTCTCAAAGAGGTGGACCCAACTGAGCGACTGAACTGAACTCAACTGAAGGGCCTAAAAAATATACATACTCAGCCAAAGTTTTTGACACTTTTTGTGGGGTGAGGGATATAAAAATAAACTTTTAAATCATGGCATTACAATTGTTTTAATTAACATTTACTTCTTAATGGTTTCACATGACTCTAGTCCTTCCAAAATAGTTGTTTTAGAAAAAAATAACCATACTGTTAAATCTGGCATCACAAGAACCCATCTACAAATGTATGCAGTTCTCCACAACCTGCCACATATGATTTCTGTATTTTTTCTTGGATTGTTTTCCCTGAACTTAATACACTTTTCTCTCTCTTGACAAAAAGCTCTCCTATGTCTCAACTTTTTTATCATTATTTTTCCTCTGAAACTTTCCAGTGCCCTCTTTGAAAGTAAGTTTGCCTAGCCCAGTTGCTACATTCAAAGTCTAGATGTTGTATTGCTACCTAAGTGACTCAGTGGTAAAGAATCTGCCTGCCAATACAGGAGACTCGAGTTTGATCTCTTAATCGGGAAGATGCCATGGAGAAAGTAATGGCAACAACACACTCCAGTATTCTTGCCTGGGAAATTCCAGGGACAGAGGAGCCTTGCAGGCTATAGTCCATGAAGTCTCACAACAGTTGAACATGATTTAGCAACAGAACAATAACAACAAAAATACGTATAACATAAGCATATACCTATTTTAAATATCCTGCTTATATTCCACTTTATGATTTGCAGCATCTGGGGTCTTATTCGTTATGGGTACTTTGTAACTTCTGCATTTCCTGGAACAATGTAAATATTTAATCACATTTATTAATGAACCATAACAATAACATAAATACAATTTTAACATTTATATTTATTTACTTTTTTTAAGTTTTCCTATAATCTTTATAACTAAGTAGTACCTGCATCAACAATATTATGCCTAATACACATCACTGCATATTTTAAAAATTATTAAGTCATATAGGATGATGGTAAAATAGTTTTCCTTTAAAATAAATAATATAATGACCAATTGTTATATTGTTTTTCCAGTCACTTATAAGGTATATTACTAAACTAAAAAAAAACAAATCTTCCCTGAGCTGCTTAGATGATTTCTGTGCACACTGGAGCAAGGGGATTGATAAATGTGTGGCATCTGAACCTGATGTAGCTAGTATAGCTGCAAATGTTATTCATAGTCATTTAAATATCTAATCCTTGTGATTCGCTGAACTATTTGACTCAATGATTTACTTCACTAGTGAATTACGGATTGATTTTGAGTCATATTAAAAGTATTTCTGTTTAAATGTAGATTTTAGTCCCTCCAATGTCATCTTATCTTCATATTTTAGTACTTATTGAAAAGAAATGGCCAAAGAAGATTTTTGCTGAACCACTCATTATTTTTTGAGCCTATTAAATCTGTGTCTTGCTGCAATTGTACTCTTAAACAAATGCACAATCTATTTGTCCACTTTTAACTTAACAATTGAACACACTTGCCAACTATACCTCAGTGTTTTCTGATAAAGTACCTAAAATAAGTATAGCCAAATATGAGAATTCCATTGATTTATGTAATTTCATGTTAATAGTTTTCATATTATTCCACATGCTCAAATTAATAACCATAAGTGTTCTATTGGCTACTCTAAATGCTCTTCCATGTTGAGCAGCTTTCTCATTGAACTATCCATAATGACTTCTAAATGCTTTCCCTAAGAGGTTCAGGCTAATTCAGAACCCATCAGTGTGCATGGAAATTTTAAAATTATGTTTCTCAATATGCCTTACCTTGCACTTATCTGCACTAAATTTAATCTGTCATCACACTGCCCAATCACCCAATTTAATTAGATCCTTCTGGATTTCCTCATAATCCTGACTGTTTTTTCACTAACCTCAGTAATGTTTGGTGATCAGCAGAATTTAACACCTCACTATCTACTACATCCTCTAGATCACTCATACAGTTTAATAGCCCTGCTTCTGCTTTCAGAATCTTGAACATCCTGCTTGATGCTGTTTCCTCTAGAGAAATATGCACTCTTCATTTCAAATAGCTTAATCCATACTTAGCCATAAAAAACCATACACTTCTAATTTCACCAGTTTTATGTAAGCTGTCAATACATTTTTAGGGAATTTCAAATTTAAAACGTTTCCCCAAGTATGTATTGAAATTTCTATCATTTCAGAATATTATATAAGAATTGCATTGGGAGAAGATCCAGAATTAATAGAATGAGTTTTAGGATTTCATCCAAGGGTAAGGATATCATGTGTTTATTGTACTGTGGGGAGGGAAGGGGGAAATGAAGATTTACTCAGTACCTAGTAGTAGTTCCTGCTGTACATGCTTGGTGTTGCCCCATGCACTTCATGTGGCTGAACCCAATGAGAATTTTATCACATGATGTCAAACAGGGAAACAGAATTTCAGAGATGTTGACGCCAGTACAACCAGAGTTATAAGCCTCCCCACTAGACTATACGATTTTCCAAGTGGTTTATAATATAGTTACTAAATTCATCCCTTATTTTATTATCTGTAACTCATTTTGAGAAATTTTATAGTTTCTGTAAGTATAAACAAAATTAGTATATTCAGTCATTTTATGGTTTGTCATGTGGCATTATAGTGGATGGATTTTTCTGGAAATTTATTTCTAGAAAGTGTTTAATGATGGATTTATATTTTCTATGTCCCATAAATTGTATCTCAAATCATTCATTGTTAACAGATAATATATTTTTTTAATAAATGTCTGTTTAAACTTGTGTGTAATGAAAACATTGTATTACTAATAACTCATATTTATATATTATATTAATACTATCAGGGCTCTTTTGACTGGGTCAAGAAAACAAACTCAAATTGACTAACAATAGAAACCTTCTAATTAGCTTATTTCTAACTAGCTTACTTAAATAATAAAAAAGCTTAATGCAGAGAACGGTTTAATTCAAATGAAGCAAGACAGCCCATCACCCTCTATTTTTGGCTCAGTTCTCTGCCGTATTAGTTGTATGCCAGGTGCTACATGATAGCAAAGTGGCTATAGGCAAGTTCAGTTCTGTCCTTCAAGGTTAAAGCCTGGTGGTAGAAAACAGAATATCTCTTCTATCTATAGCCTGGACAAAAGAATAATTTATTTTGTGGGGTTGAGTCATATGTCCAACATTTTCCTTGTTTCCAACTTTATTGAGATACTATTTATTACATTATGTAAATTTAAGGTTTGCAAGATGATAATTTGATATACATATTTTTATAAAATTATTTCTACAATAAGGTTAGTTAACATATCTAACACCTCATGTAGTTATCATCTGTGTGTGTATATGTATGTATGCATTGTGATAACATTAAAATCACATCTCCACTGAGTGATGCAATTGGAATTAACTGTACCAAAGAACATAGCTCAAGAGTGAAGGAACTGGGCATTAGTTTTCTCTTAACAAATGTATGGGGACAGGTTTCTTTCTACAAAATCAGTGGTCATGATACGTGTGGGCATATTGTAATAATAGGAATCATGTTTTTCCAATATTACTTGCAGAACTCTTGTATCCTACAAATTCTCCCAACCAAAAGTTTTCCCTCTGGGTCTAAATCTTCATCATAATTGTCACTTAACTAACACACTTACATAACACTGTGTTGAAGTGAACTTTCATATACAGAATTTCAGATGTTCACAGACAGATAAAAACAAAATATTTCAGGTAAGATAGTATGCATTCCCATTATTCAGGTAGAAAATTGGATCTCAGAATTGATGAATAAGTAGATCTAGTCCCCTAGATTGTATATCCTTGAGCCTAGACTAGATTGTAATTCTTTTTGACCTACACTCTGTGTTTTCTCCATTACAATAGTCTGCCTTATCCGTTTCATATCCATGTAAGATTTTACTCTCCCATTTTGAACAGATACTGATCTAGCATTCTGTTTGCTAATTACCAAGTCTGTCACAGACCATATTGAATCAATTTACATAATTTAATCATGCCCCTATCACATAGCTACCACAATATTTAACCCCTTCTCTATTATTGAATATAAAGAGTGGTATCAATTTTTGTTCCTACAAGTAACATAGCCATGAAGGTTTTGTACATAAATCTTTGTTCATGTCACCTTAGGAAAAATTACTTGAAAAGGAATTGCTGGTTTAAAGAGTATGAACATTTAAAAATTTTTTGAAGTATAATGCCAAATTGCTTTCCAGAAAGGTTGTACCAATTTATGTTCCTGCCAGAAGTGAATGAACATTGCAGTTTTAATTTCCTTTGGGGTGGGGTTGGAATTAATAGTATCACATTTTTACAGTGCTCTGGGGGAATTTTACTGCCTCACCTCTGTGTTACTGTCATGACTACATGGTTTGTTTATGATAAGAAAAGTACCAAATCAGGTGCTTCTAATTCAAAAAGGCAAAAAGCTTTTCTGATTTTCTCATAGATTGGCTAAAGAAGTGAAGAATGAAAGGCAAATCATTAGATTAGATACAGAGGTGAAACTAAAGATGGGATTGTTATTTCACTGAGTGTTATTTCAAGTTTCTCCTGTTTTGCCCACAAGTCTTCCTTTTCACTAAACAAAATGCACATAAGAGTCTATCAAAGTAGACTGTGCTTTTTCTGAGACTAGGGCTGGGCCCATAATGCTTGCTTTTTCTGACTTGGCTTTGAGTATGGGAAGTGCAGAATATCAGAAAAGCAGCCTCCACTAAAACCGTTCCCCTAGAACTGGGAGTATTGTGCATGCCATCATCCAGGATGCATTAGTTAAGTTTAAAAAGCTCAGTTCCTAGAATACCCTTCATATTTATTTAATACACCTAGGATGACCCTCCGGAGAAGGCAATGGCACCCCACTCCAGTACTCTTGCCTGGAAAAATCCCATGGATGGAGGAGCCTGGTGGGCTACAGTCCATGGGGTCGCTAAGAGTCGGACACGACTGAGCGACTTCACTTTCACGCATTGGAGAAAGAAATGGCAACCCACTCCAGTGTTCTTGCCTGGAGAATCCCAGGGATGGGGAAGCCTGGTGGGCTGCTGTCTATGGGGTTGCACAGAGTCAGACACGACTGAAGTGACTTAGCAGCAGCAGCAGCAGGATGACCCTCACAATAAGTTCATCTTTTTATAAAAATGTTTCTCGGGATTTCAGTGTCCTAATCAACTAGGATAATTGTTTAGTTGCAAGTTTCTAGACACTTACTGGGGACTTGTTGAAGCAGAATCTCCAGGTAGCCTACTCAAGAATCTGAATTTTTAATAAGTGGTACTTCTCAGACATTAATGTACTAACAGATCTCCTCCATATCTTATTCAACACAGACTGTGATTCAGTTTTGCTGGGATGGGGCCAAGGATTTAGCCTAATAGGCCTCCAGAGGGGGCCATGGGCTATACTTTGAGTGAATCACAGGAGTTTGAGACCCAAAGCTTAAATTCATTATCCACTTTCTACTTTAATCACTATAATGATTAGCAAATCAGAAGGAATTGGTCTAAAAATAAGTGATTTTAAAATTATTTTTAAATTTTAATCTTGTGAATTAAACCTGAGCAGAGATGCTGCCACAAGCATACCAATAAACCATGGGATTCTGGCAATGAAGACAACCAAAATTCATAAAAACTAGGGAAGAAGAAAAATTATTAAGATATTGTTGCCAGTGGTATAGTCCAAGTCATACAGGAGCCATAAAACTTACTTAAGGTAATTTTTCTCCTGATTCTTCCCCCTCAACAGTTAATGTCACTTGAAATCTCAGTCTTATGTATTCCTTGATGTTCTCTCCTTGATGTGGACCTTTGCCATTTATGCTTCTTTTTCTTTTGTTGGCTAAAATTTAAATTATATTATTAAGCAAATTCTAGAGCTACTTATGGATACTACCTTGATTCTCTTTTAGCAGAGGTCAGGTATCTTATTATACCCCTCATTTTTCAAAGAAAAATAATAATTCTGCCTAAAACTGTCAGATGCAAATGGACTATATGAATCTCAGATACTTAAATGAAATATGATCTTGAACTCACTCTGACCTTAAAACACTCTAAATAAAAATACTAAATAGTCTTTTGAACAGCTATATGTAGGAAATCTGTGCATACTTATATGCCATAGTTTCTCTGGAATATCTACAGGCAGATTACCACACTAAGGCATTGAGAATTTAGCAACTAATAAAATAAATAATTTTAGATACTGTAAATATTGTTTCAGACATTTAAACAATCTACTTTTGTATTAGGTCAAATCATCAGAAATCTTGGTATCTATTCACAGTCATACTAACGACTTGGCTAACTCATGTTGAATATTATGTACTAATCCCTCAGTTCAGTTAAGTTCAGTCGCTCAGTCGTGTCTGACTCTTTGCAACCCCATGAATCACAGGACGCCAGGCCTCCCTGTCCATCATCAACTCCCGGAGTTCACTCAGACTCATGTCCATCGAGTTAGTGATGCCATCCAGCCATCTCATCCTCTGTCTTCCCTTTCTCCTCCTGTCCCCAATCCCTCCCAGCATCAGAGTCTTTTCCAATGAGTCAACTCTTCACATGAGGTGGCCAAAGTACTGGAGTTTCAGCTTTAGCATCATTCCTTCCAAAGAAATCCCAGGGCTGATCTCCTTTAGAATGGACTGGTTGCATCTCCTTGCAGTCCAAGAGACTCTAAAGAGTCTTCTCCAACACCACAGTTCAAAAGCATCAATTCTTTGGCACTCAGCTTTCTTCACAGTCCAACTCTCACATCCATACATGACCACTGGAAAAACCATAGCCTTGACTAGATGGACCTTTGTTGGCAAAGTAATGTCTCTGCTTTTGAATATGCTATCTAGGTTGGTCATAACTTTTCCTCCAAGGAGTAAGTGTCTTTTAATTTCATGGCTGCAGTCACCATCTGCAGTGATTTTGGAGCCCCCAAAAATAAAGTCTGACACTGTTTCCACTGTTTCCCCATCTATTTTCCATGAAGTGATGGGACCAGATGCCATGATCTTCATTTTCTGAATGTTGAGCTTTAAGCCAACTTTTGCACTCTCCTCTTTCACTTTCATCAAGAGGCTTTTTAGTTCCTCTTCACTTTCCCTACTCTTAAGTATTTTTTTTGTGTGTTATTTATTTTTCCAAGTAAACTAGAGTGAAGGTACAATTCTTTTTTTCCATTTTAAAGGCAAAAAATGAAATTTTTAGAAATCACATGCAATCAAAAATGCATTTTTGACATCAAATGCAATACTATAATTTGTACTCTGTTGTTTAATTGGGTGCCATCAGACTATTTTATGTTGTTATATATTTTAAACAGCCTGTGAATACTAACAAGGAACATTTATTAAATGACCCCATGTCTCTCTATCTTCCCACCTTCATAAGGCAGCACTGAATAAAATTAACTCTGATTTCAATAAGAATTTCAGTATGAATTATGCTTTTCCTAAATAACCATTTTTTATTTTTATCATATGAAAACTATGAGACGGGACATTAATTGTGTTTGCATTTTTTTGTTGGTTCTGGTGGGATTAGTGCTAACAGTAACTAGTACTACATCTGCTGTTCTAAGAATACTCTTGGAATCCTTAGTCCTTTTCACAATGTCACTACAATGGCAAATAGAGGAAAATAAAATATTTTGACTTGGATTAAACTAGAGTCACCAAATTGCAGATAAAGGAATGGAAGATGACTGAAAGTCTTTTAGATGCATGTATTTTAGAGTTGAAGGACTCATAAAAAATTTTAGCCTGAATGCTATGTTTCCTAAAAGAAAACATGGATACTTGGTATTTTATAGAAATAAAGGACAACAAGTTCACAACAAAACCATTTCTGTTTAGATAGCTCTTGACTATTCAAATACTGTTTATCTGTTTGCTCTCAGACAAATAACACATAACATCACAAGTATTATCCTTTATCAAGTTTATTTATCAACAGAGTGTGGCCTGCTCTGGATTTACAATAAAACTCAGATATGACAGGGTCTGGGCTCTAAAGGCGTTTATAATCATTTTTTCCCTTTTTCTCTCCCAGTTTTATTGAAATACAACTGACATGCTGCTGCTCTTAAGTCACTTCAGTCGTGTCCGACTCCGTGCGACCCCATAGATGGCAGCCCACCAGGCTCCCCCGTCCCTGAGATTCTCCAGGCAAGAACACTGGAGTGGGTTGCCATTTCTTTCTCCAATGCATGAAAGTGAAAAGTGAAAGTGAAGTCGCTCAGTCGTGTTCGACTCTTCAGGACCCCGTGGACTGCAGCCTACCAGGCTCCTCCGCCCATGGGATTTTCCAGGCAAGAGTACTGGAATGGGGTGTCATCGCCTTCTCCAATAACTGACATAGATCACTGTATATATGGGGAGGGAGGACGGAGGAGAGTTCAGGATGGGGAACATGTGTATACCTGTGGCAGATTCATGCTGATAGATGGCAAAACCAATACAATATTGTAAAGTTAAAAAAAGAAAATAAAAAAAAGAAAAAAGTATATAGCATAATGATTTGACTAATATACTTCGTGAAATGATTACACAGTAAGTTTAGCAAACATCTACCATTTCATATAGATATATAGAAAAAACTGTTTTCCTTGAGATGAGAACTCTTAGGATTTACTCCCTTAACAACTTTCATACATAAATCCAGTAGTGCTAATTATATTATGCTGTACATTCAGATCAGATCAGTCACTCAGTTGTGTCCGACTCTTTGCAACCCCATGCATCGAAGCACGCCAGGCCTCCCTGTCCATCACCAACTCCCGGAGTTCACTCAGACTCACGTCCATCGAGTCAGTGATGCCATCAGGCCATCTCATCCTCTGTCGTCCCCTTCTCCTCCTGCCTCCAATCCCTCCCAGCATCAGAGTCTTTTCCAATGAGTCAACTCTTTGCATAAGTACTGGAGTAACTCCAGTACTGGCCAAAGTACTGGAGTTTCAGCTTTAGCATCATTCCTTCCAAAGAAATCCCAGGGCTGATCTCCTTCAGAATGGACTGGTTGGATCTCCTTGCAGTCCAAGGGACTCTCAAGAGTCTTTTCCAACACCACAGTTCAAAAGCATCAATTCTTCGGTGCTCAGACTTCTTCACAGTCCAACTCTCACATCCATACATGACCACAGGAAAAACCATAGCCTTGACTAGACGAACCTTTGTTGGCAAAGTAATGTCTCTGGTTTTTAATATGATATCTAGGTTGGTCATAACTTTCCTACCAAGGAGTAAGCGTCTTTTAATTTCATGGCTGCAGTCACCATTTGCAGTGATTTTGGAGCCCAAAAAAATAAAGTCTGACACTGTTTCCACTGTTTCCTCATCTATTTCCCATGAAGTGATGGGACCAGATGCCATGATCTTCGTTTTCTGAATGCTGAGCTTTAAGCCAACTTTTTCACTCTCCACTTTCACTTTCATCAAGAGGCTTTTTAGTTCCTCTTCACTTTCTGCCATAAGGGTGGTGTCATCTACATATCTGAGGTTATTGATATTTCATTACATCCCTAGTATTTATTGTGTTATTGCTGTAAGTTTGTACCTTTTTGCTGCCTGTATCCAATTTCCCTCACCCTACCTCCTACTTCTGGTAACCACAAATCATCATTTTTTTTTTCTTGAGTTTTTTGTTTTGTTGTTGACTTAGAATATTATATTATGTTATGGCAGACAATATAGTGATTCAGTCTTTGTATACATTTTAAATGATCAGCACCATAATTCTAGTTACCATCTAGCACTATACAAAGATATTACATAATTATTAACTGCATTCCCCATATTGTATATTCCATGCCTGTGACTCATTTATTTTGTAACTGCTGCTGCTGCTGCCAAGTCACTTCAGTTGTGCCTGACTCTTAGCAACCCCATGGACTGCAGCCTACCAGGCTCCTCCACCCATGGGATTTTCCAGGCAAGAGTACTGGAGTGGGTTACCATTGTCTTCTCTGATTTTGTAAATAGAAGTCTGTATTTCTTAATCTTCCTCACCTATTTCTTTCATCTGCCTATCCCCTCTCCTCTCTGGCAACCATCTGTTCTCTGTATTTATGACTGTTTCTATTAGTCATGTTTGTTCATTTATTTTGCTTTTCAGATTCCACAATTCCATAATTCCAATATGGAATTCCATAATTCCACTGTATTAAATAATACAGTATTTGTCTTTCTCTGACTTATTTCATGTAGTATAATACTCTCTAGATCTATGCATGTTGTCACAAGATTTCATTCATTTTATGGCTGAGTAATATTCCAATGTTTATATATATATATCTTCTTCATCCATTCATCTATTGCTGGACACTATGGTTGTTGACATATTTTGGCTACTGTAAATAATGTTGGTCATTACAACCAAGTAAATCAGCAACCATACACAGTACAAAGCAAGATGAAAATGTATTAACTACTGGCACCAGAATTCTTTTCAGTTAACTGTTCTTGTTTAGCAAAGTAACAAAGTAAGATCTTTGAGGTGGAAGATAAGATAAAAGCAGAGCAAAAGAGACAATCAACTTTTTTTTATTAGAAATAAATATGAATGGGAAAAGTAGGAAGAAAGGATAAGTGAAGTGACAAGACAGAGATGAGAGGTAAGGAACACGGCTTGACTTTATTAAATATGGAAATAATATGAGATTTTTAAGGAAAACAGCATCAAACAATGGATGGAACTTCTTTCTCTTCCTCAACTACAAATCCTTCTGTATCAGTTAAGAGTATTTTGTGGGCAAAGGCCATAGCTAGTTTTTGCAAAAGAAAACTGACAAGACCAAGTATAGGTTTGAAATATGATCTGACATCAGGGTATAAACTATATGACTAATATTGTTTTCTTCTTTTGCAAAGCTTTCTTCCATTTGTGTTTGTTCCTGTTCTGCTGGGGTGGCAAGATGTGCTTAGTGGTATTAGCCAAAGTGTCTCTGATTCAAGTCTAGTGGAAAAGAAAAATTGACCTCTTATAGCTCCCATATAAATTCCAGTGCCAGCCCTGAAGTCATCACTCTGACTAAGGGATTTTAGTGCTCTGATATATCAAAGAAACTAAACAAAAATAGTTGCTTTATGTTTATATTTTAAATGGAGAACATTGCTTGAAAATGTACAAAGACTAAATCCTGAGGATTCCTGGCCTAACTTTAATTCTCAAATAATTGCAGTGGTGATTCAGACACATTATTATATTGAACTTTAAAGAGGAAACCTACAAAAATATTTGTATATAATATTATTAAATAGCTTTTTAATTTTAGACTGGATTTCAGTTCACTTTAGTTCAGTTGCTCAGTCATGTCCGACTCTTTGCAACCCCATGAATCGCAGCACGCTAGGCCTCCCTGTACTTCACCAACTCCCAGAGTTCACTCAGACTCACGACCATCGAGTTGGTGATGCCATCCAGCCATCTCATCCTCTATCGTCCCCTTCTCCTCCTGCCCCCAATCCCTCCCAGCATCAGAGTCTTTTCCAATGAGTCAACTCTTCACATGAGGTGGCCAAAGTACTGGAGTTTCAGCTTTAGCATCACTCCTTCCAAAGAACACCCAGGGCTGATCTCCTTTTAGAATGGACTGGTTGGATCTCCTTGCAGTCCAAGGGATGCTCAAGAGTCTTCTCCAACACCACAGTTCAAAAGCATCAATTCTTTGGCACTCAGCTTTCTTCACAGTCCAACTCTCACATCCATACATGACCACAGGAAAAACCATAGCCTTGATTAGATGGACCTTTGTTGGCAAAGTAATGTCTCTGCTTTTGAATATGCTATCTAGGTTGGTCATAACTTTTCCTCCAAGGAGTAAGTGTCTTTTAATTTTATGGCTGCAGTCACCATCTGCAGTGATTTTGGAGCCCCCAAAAATAGTCTGACAGTGTTGCCACTGTTTCCCCATCTATTTCCCATGAAGTGATGGGACCAGATGCCATGATCTTCGTTTTCTGAATGTTGAGCTTTAAGGCAACTTTTTCACTCTCCTCTTTCACTTTCATCGAGAGGCTTTTTAGTTCCTCTTCATGTTCTGCCATAAGGGTGGTGTAATCTGCATATCTGAGGTTATTGATATTTCTCCAGGCAATCTTGATTCCAGCTTGTGCTTCTTCCAGCCCAACATTTCTCATGATGTACACTGCATATGAGTTAAATAAGCAGGGTGACAATATGCAGCCTTGACGTACTACTTTTCTATTTGGAACTGGTCTCTTGTTCTATAGACTTACAGAAAAATTGTGTTGGCAATGTTTAGAGTTCCCATACACCTGAACACTGAGTTTTCATATTATTAACATCTTACATGAGCATTATATCTTAGTTACAATTAAAAACACAATCTTATTATTAACTAAATTCCACAATTTAGTTCTTACCTAATGTTCTTTTCCCCTTCCAGGAGCCTATCCAGAACATATTACATTTAGTTATCATGTCTCCTTTAAGTGTTCTTTTGTCTGTGACACCTTCTTAGACTTTTTGCTATGAAACCTTGACTGTCAGAGTACTAGTCAGATTTTTTTTTAATAAAATGTCCTTAAGTTGGGATTTATCTTATGTTTCTTATGGTTAAAACTAAAATTATGTTTTTGGCAATCAGAATCGAAAGATAAAGTGTCGTTTTTTTCATGTGATATCAAGGGTACCTACTATCAATATGACTTTCACTGTTGATGTTAACCCTTATTTGTCAGCTTCATGAGTTTTTGTCAGAATTCCTACTCTAAAGTTCTTTCTTCCCCTATATGTTTTGGAAGAAAGTCACTAAGTGTGGCCTACATTTCAAGAGTGCAGAATTATGCTTCACCTCACAGAGGGGGCTGTACCTATACACATTAATTGGAATTTTTCTACATGGGTTATTTGTCTATTCTCCCCCTTTTATTTATGTATCAATTGTTTATTCACATCAGGGACAAACATGCATATTTATTTTATACTTTGGATTATCATCTGCTGCTACTTTATTTACTTTGTTTTTCAAATTGCTCTGTCTTTGACCATCAGGAAGTTTTTCGTTGATACCTTTGTCCATTTTACATACCTTCTCCATTGTGTGTGTATGTGTTAGTACGTACTTACTTCTTTCCACAACATATAGATTCTGGATTCATCTTGCATGTATACTCCTGCACATAGACATTAACCATGTCTCCCAGAAAAGCATTTCCCTTTTTATTTAAGAACAGTATTAGAATTACTCTAACACTTTAAGCTTAATATTTAAAGCTCAGTATCTTAAATATATAAATTTTAAATATGTTGCAACAGTTCAGTTCAGTCCAGTCACTCAGCCGTGTCCAACTCCTTGCTATCCCATGAACCGCAGCACGCCAGGTTGTCCCTCACCTGTCCATCACCAACTCCTGAAGTCCACCCAAACCCATGTCCATCGAGTCGGTGATGCCATCCATCCATCTCATGCTGGCACGTCCCCTTCTCCTCCTGCCCTCAATCTTTCCAACATCAGTGTCTTTTCCAATGAGTCAGCTCTTCGCATGAGGTGGCCAAAGTATTGGAGTTTCGGCTTCAACATCAGTCTTTCCAATGAACACCCAGGACTGATCTCCTTTAGGATGGACTGGTTGGATGTCCTTGCAGTCCAAGGGACTCTCAAGAATCTTCTCCAGCACCAAATTTCAAAAGCATCAATTCTTCAGTGCTCAGCTTTCTTTAAAGTCCAACTCTCACATCCATACATCCATACTGGAAAAACTATAGCCTTGACTAGATGGACCTTTGTTGGTAAAGTAATGTCCCTGCTTTTGAATATGCTATCTAGGTTGGTCATAACTTTCCTTCCAAGGAGTAAGCGTCTTTTAATTTCATGGCTGCAGTCACTATCTGCAGTGATTTTGGAGCCTCAAAAAATAAAGTCAGACATTGTTTCCACATCTATTTCCCATGAAGTTATGGGATCGGATGCCGTGATCTTAGTTTTATGAATGTTGAGTTTTAAGCCAACTTTTTCACTCTCCTCTTTCGCTTTCATCAAGAGGCTCTTTAGTTCTTCTTCACTTTCTGCTGTAAGGGTGGTGTCATCTGCATATCTGAGGTTATTGATATTTCTCCTGGCAATCTTGAATCCAGCTTGTCCTTGTTCCAGCCCAGCATTTCTCATGATATACCCTGCATATAAGTTAAATTATCTGGGTGACAATATACAGCCTTGACGTACTCCTTTTCCTATTTGGAACCAATCTGTTATTCCAAGTCAAGTTCTAACTGTTGCTTCCTGACTTGTGTACAGGTTTCTCAAGAAGCAGGTCGGGTGGTCTGATATTTCCATCTCTTTCAGAATTTTCCACAGTATATTGTGATTGACACAGTTCAAGGCTTTGACATAGTCAATAAAACAGAAATATATGTTTTTCTGGAACTCTCTTGCTTTTTTGATGATCTATTGGATGTTGGCAATTTGATCTCTGGTTCCTCTGCCTTTTCTAAAACCAGCTTGAACATCTGGAAGTTCATGGTTCACGCATTGCTAAAGCCTGGCTTGGAGAATTTTAAGCCACTACTTACTAGCGTATGAGATGAGTGTAATTGTGTGGTAGTTTGAGCATTCTTTGCCATTGCCTTTCTTTGGGATTGGAATGAACTGACCTTTTCCAGTCCTGTGGCCACTGCTGAGTTTTCCAAATTTGCTGGCATATTGAGTGCAGCACTTTCACAGCATCATCTTTCAGGGTTTGGAATAGCTCAACTGGAATTCCATCACCTCCACTAGCTTTGTTCATAGTAATGCTTCATAAGGCCCCCTTGACTTTACATTCCAAGATGTCTGGCTCTAGGTGAGTGATCACACCACTGTGATTATCTGGGTTGTGAAGTTATTTTTTGTATTCTGTGTATTCTTGCCACCTCTTCTTAATACCTTCTGTTTCTGTTAGTTCTCTACCATTTCTATCCTTTATGGAGCCCATCTCTGCATGAAATGTTCCCTTGGTATCTCTAATTTTCTTGAAGAGATCTCTAGTCTTTCCCATTCTATTGTTATCCTCTATTTCTTTGCA
Source organism: Bos indicus x Bos taurus (assembly GCF_003369695.1). Classification (NCBI taxonomy): domain Eukaryota; kingdom Metazoa; phylum Chordata; class Mammalia; order Artiodactyla; family Bovidae; genus Bos; species Bos indicus x Bos taurus. Next base: position 64,952,648 of record NC_040078.1, on the reverse strand, counting down.
TTGATCACTGAGGAAGGTTTTCTGTTCTCTCCTTGCTATTCTTTGGAACTCTGCATTCATTTGGGTATATCTTTCCTTTTCTCCTTTGCTTTTCACTTCCCTTCTTTCCACAGCTATTTGTAAGGCCTCCTCAGACAGATATTTTACTTTTTTGCATTTTTTTTTTCATAAGGATGGTTTTAGTTCCTGTCTTCTGTACAATGTCATGAACCTCTATCAATAGTTCATCAGGCACTCTATCAGATCTAGTCCCTTAAATCTATTTCTCACTTCCACTGTATAGTCAGTCATAAGTGATTTAATTTAGGTCATACCTGAATGGTTTAGTGGTTTTCTCCACTTTCTTCAATTTCAGTCTGTATTTGGCAATAAGGAGTTCATGATCTGAGCCACAGTCAGCTCCTGGTCTTGTTTTGCTGACTGTATTGAGCTTGTCCATCTTTGGCTGCAAAGAATATAATTAATGTGATGTCCATGTGTAGAGTCTTCTCTTGTGTTGTGACCTTTGCAGTCTCTTGGCATAACTCTATCAGCCTTTGCCTTGCTTCATTCTGTACTCCAAGGCCAAATTTGCCTGTTACTCCAGGTGTTTCTTGACTTCTTACTTTTGCATTCCAGTCCTCTATAAAGAAAAGGACATCCTTTTTGGTGTTAGTTCTAGAAGGTCTTGTAGGTCTTTAGAGAACTATTCAACTTCAGCTTCAGCATTACTGGTTGGGGCATAGACTTGGCTTACCGTGATATTGAATGGTTTGCCTTGGAAATGAACAGAGATCATTCTGTCGCTTTTGAGGTTACATCCAAGTGCTGGAGTCCAGCTCCAGAAGCCAGGGATTCAACCTGAAGAGATGAATGGTGTCGGCGAATGAGACAGCCTCTCAGTTTTTTAGACTGCCTATTTATTTCAAGTTTAAGATTCTCTTTTATACTTTTACAAAAACATTAGGTCAGCGGTTTGACATTTTCAGTTCCCCCCTCCCAGATTTATTATCTCCATAAATCATTGTTGCTCTTCAAACAGAGTTCCTGCTTCAGTGATTCTCTCGGAATCAGCCTAATCATCTATTATCTACCTCCTCTAATATGTCCTATAGTTAACTTGTGATTACATTGTAATTCATGCTATATTCCTCAGTTTAATACTTATCTTCCTAAATCTGTTTGCCCCTAACATCCTGAGCTCACTGTCTCTTAACAAGGCTTCTAGCTATAGTGTCTCTAAAAATTCCTAACTTCTATAAGCTGTAGTAAAATATGCTAACTTTACACCATTTCTTAAATCTTTAACTTCTAACTATTTTAATTATTTCTAAGCCCTAAATTCAGTAAACTCCTTTGCCATAAACCTTTTCCTCACAAATAGGCTTCAGATAGCAATCTCTCCCATAACCTCAAGCTGTGGCCTATGTGCTCATCCTGGAACACTCTTTTGTAAAAGTCCTTAAAAAAATGTCAATGATTAACATTATGAATTATTCTCTGAGCACAGCTGCAGAAGGCTTTGTGCCTTCTCATGCTCCTCTCAAGAATAATAAGCACCTTAATATTCCTTTACAGTCAACTCATCCTAGGAGAGGAAAAGACAAGTCAGAATTACAAGGCCTAACTCCTTCATCCCGGGACCGTGCCTGCAGAATAAGGAGAGGGGTCTAGGGCTGTGCCTCCATTTTGTCAGTATGCCTAATGTGGCTCCCGACAATCCAAGTACTACATTTCAGACTCTTTTGTTGACTGTAATGGCTACTCCATGTCTTCTAAGGGATTCCTGCTCACAATAGAAAATATAATGGTCATCTGAGTTAAATTCACCCATTCCAGTCCATCTTAGTTCACTGATTCCTAGAATGTCGACATTCACTCTTGCCATCTCCTGTTTGACCACTTCCATTTTACCTTGATTCATGGACCTAACATTCCAGGTTCCTATGCAATATTGCTCTTTACAGCATCATACCCTGCTTCCACCACCCGTTCCATTCACAATTGGGTGTTGTTTTTGCCTTGGCTCCATCCCTTCATTCTTTCTGGAGTTATTTCTCCACTCATCTCCAGTAGCATATTGGGCACCTACCAACCTGGGGAGTTCATCTTTCAGTGTCCTATCTTTTTGCCTTTTCATACTGTTCATGGGCTTCTCAAGGCAAGAATACTGAAGTGGTTTGCCATTCCCTTCTCCAGTGGACCACATTCTGTCAGACCTCTCCACCATGACCCGCCTGTCTAGGGTGGCCCCACATGGCATGGCTTAGTTTCATTGAGTTAGACAAGGCTGTGGTCCATGTGATCAGATTGCCTAGTTGTGTGTGATTGTGGTTTCAGTCTGTCTGCCCTCTGATCCCCTCTCTCAGTGCCTACTGTCTTTCTTGGGTTTCTCTTCCTTGGACATGGGGTCTTTCTTCACTGCTGCTCCAGCAAAGTGCAGCCGCTGCTCCTTAGCTCTGATGTGGGGTAGCTCCTCTGTTGCATAAATGGATACAAATTTGAAAAATAGTGTTCTTCAAAGAGAAGTTATATAATGCAAATGATGAAAATGCAATAGTCATAATCTGAATATCAATTCCAAATTATTTTTAAAAACTTATATGACGTGTAGGTTGAAGAAAAATAAATGAATTAAATGCCTTATCTTGTAAAATGAAAACCAATGACATATTTAACATTAGTTTAGATAATGTATAATTATGAGAAGAGAATGGCTTTTGAAAAATTGAAACTAAAACATTGGTGTTACAATAAAAACATGATATAAGCAATGGTGGAGATTTTTAAAAAATATAAAGTCACAATGTCATTTCTTTAAGTGGTGCTATGTGCTAGGAAACTATAGGAGTCTCAAGAAAAGCCAATATGAAGACAGAACTAAAGCCTGGAGAAAGACCAGAGAGAATCAGGAAAACATATTCAAGGGCCATGATAGAACACTCCTGAAATTTGATCTATTATTGTACTTTTCAGTTATATCAGCTTATGAATCCTCTATATTATAATAACCGGTTTGATCTGGGTTCTCTTTTCCTTGCAGCAGGAAAATTTTAGAATGATTTTGTTACTAACAGGTAAAGTCAAGATTCCATCTGAAACTGAAGACTCCTGCCAAAACCACATAATAAAAATCCTAAATATAGTAAAACAAAAGGAGATATAAAATCATAAAATATAAACAGATTACAAAAAGAAAAACTTCAGCTTTAACTGTATTTTACTTTCTATATATATATATATCTGTCATATATATTATCTGTGCATAGTTGAGATTATGCAAATTATTTATGACTTTTGGAGTCAAGATGACAAGATGGAGGATTACACAGCTCTGAGTCATATTGAGTGGCTTTAGATTCTGACTCTGTCTCTTTCTAGCTGGTGACCTTGAGAAAGATACTTAATGTATCTCAGTTTAGTTTCTCATATTTTGTATGATAAATACGATATTAACATCAAAGTGTTATGGCAAAGATCAACTTAGCTAATATGTGTAAAGAATTTAAAACTGTGCCTGAATATAGTCAGACTTCAAAATATTATTTACAATTTTAAATTGGTAAATTACTTTATCAAAAGCTAATATCCTCAGATTGAATTCAAGAACAATGATTAAAGTCCCTCACTGCTTATAAGAGACCAAGAGGGGAAAAAGCAAGTAGATCTGAAAGTAAAAAAGAAAAACAATATACAAAATCTTGAGAAAACCTCAGGGCCCTTATAAACAGTTGGCAGCTTGTTGTTGCTTTCTTTAGAAGAAAATGTCTGTTTTTGATCACTATATCCACATTAAATAGCATAATACCTGACAATAAATATTTGGTGAATGAAAGAACTCTTAGATGAATGGTTAATATTGAACTCATGTGTATCAGTGTAGATGTTAGACACACAACAATCACATCCATTGAAAGAGGCATATGTAACTCAATATTTGACTGACTACCAATCTCTGCTCAGATTTCCTTTAGGAATTTGATTTAATTTTTAATTGGGTGACATTTTTTCTTTACATTTTTTGTTTCATGACTATAAACATCACCTTTTCAACAACTCTAGGTTTGAGAAAGATTCCCTAGTTCTCCAATGTAAATATATAATTGATATTCATTGATTTAAATTGAATGATCATGTTTGTGGTTTTGTTTACCTCATTTTTTTAAAGCAGAAATACTTCTGCATTTGACTCGCTGAGGAAGGCATACACTTTATGAAAATTTTAAGATTAATAATATTGTGCTTTCATCCTGGTTTTCATTCTCATTCTCTTCCTACCCACTATAAAACAGATAGTTCAATTAGGGAGAGTATTTTATATCTTGAGTCTCACTGCTTTTAGAATTGCAAGTTAAAATAAATGAATACATGCAAAATAAATGTTGTATATTGTACTTCAAAACCCATGTTTTGATCTGAACTCAATATTCTGTATTTTACAGGGGGCTTACTATAAGGAGTAGAGTTTTTCTGGATCTGATTCTTTTTTGCATATAAATTGGAGTTTAATATTCATTCATCTTAGCACTAAAGTATAATCAAATAAACATTATTCATTTTTACTCTAAACTTTAAATAATACAAAGGATATTCATCAGATATATTTCATAACCGTAGTGAAAGTATCTGACAGTTTTGCAAGTAAAATATAATGCTGCATATAAATTATATTACTGCTTATGTTTTATTTGAAATATTCATAATATTCATTTTGTAAATACAATATGTAGTACAAGAAAATGACAATATTGTAATTGAACATCTATGAAAAATCTTGCCTCTGAAAATTTTAGATGAAATCAATCTTGCCTGAATTTTACTGGGGGATATGAAGACTAATTTGCTCATCTTCTTTCTTATTCAGGGAAGTGGTTTATGTAAGATATTAATGTCACTTCTTGATTTCATTTTAATCAATAACTTCGTAGAAGTATAGCACAATTGAAAACAAATATCTGTTACATTTTACAGACCTCACCATACTATTAAAAAATCCACACAAATGTATACATGTCAACATTCTCTATTAGGTTATTAAGAAATTGAATTAAATAAAGGAAAAGGTAGTAACATAAAATTATATGAAATATTGCAGTATGTATCTAAAACAGAAGTTTTAATTTTGAGGACTATGTCATTAATAGCTAATATGCTTTCACCATTAATGTAACTATAAAATAATGAAAAGAAAATCATCAAGTCGCCTTTCTGTGAATAATAGACTGAAAGAAACTAGAGGCAAGAATTGATTCAAGGTAATATGATTAGAGTGTGCTAGGTCATTGAAAAAGAACATACATAGAATTCTCACTATTTTTTCTCCTTGACATTAGCACCTCTTCCTTGTAAAGAAGCACAGCTTCCACGTGGTAAGTCTGTAAAAATGTATATCCATATCTTGCATGCAAAGTAGCTTCAGTTGTGTTTGACTCTCTGCAACTCAATGGACTGTAGCCCTCCAGGCTCCTCAGTCCATGGGATTCCCCAGGCAAGAATACTGGAGTGGGTTGCTATGGCCTCCTTCAGAGGCTCTTCTCAATCCAGGGATCAACCCGGGTCTCTTAAGTCTCCTGCACTGGCAGGTGGGTTCTTTACCACTAGCACCACCTGGGAAACCATATCTTAGATGTTAATTTTTTCTTGAGTTAATTAAGTCAGGCAATACTAGCAATACAAATGCTTTTTAATTAATTTGCAGTTTTCCAAAAGAAAATCTCTTGAAAACCACTGAACAAGGCAGATTTTTAATAATTAAAGCCAGAAATGTGCTGTGTGCTTAGTTGCTCAGTCATGCCCAAATCTTTGAGACTCCATGGACTGTCGGCCACCTCTGTCCATGTGGATTCTGCAGGCAAGAATGCTGGAGTAGGTTGCCATGCTCTCCTCCAGGGGATCTTACCAACCTAGGGATCAAACCCAGGTCTCCCACACTGCAGGCAGATTCTTTACCATCTGAGCCACCAGGGAAGCCCAAAGCCAGATATATTGTTAGATTTTCTTTCTTAGAAAGTTTTCAAAGTTATCAAAATTGGAGATATTCTAGCATTTCAAATTTTTTTCTAAAGTTTTAAAACTGAAATATCAAGGTGATCAAAATTGTTCCCCTCCTAAACAATTAAATCATCTTCCCAAAATATGTGGAAATTTGAGAATACCTATTTAGTTAGGAAGACTGTATTACATGGGAAATGAAAAACTGAGAAGCAATATATTTTGCCTAGGCTTTTAAAGGACACCTTGCATGATTTCATAACATGTGAAAGGAATTATTATACTGCCAAGCCACAAAGAATTTAAATCTAGAAGTTAAGAAATAATAGGACACTAATTTGAAACATGGTTTATATTATCTACACTTTTGGAGTCAGTGAATTACCTCCATTGAGTGAAGTTTATTACCTGGCCCAATCAAATTATTCTTATAAATGAAAGCAAACTAGGAGACTCCTGAAGTATAATAACAATTAAGATCACAAATCTAGATTTCTAAAACCAACCTTCATTTGTTTATTTAACATCTAAAGCTCGAGAAAGAAGGGAGTGTTCAGAAAAAATACTGGATGATGCTCTCATTTCGGATACTTAAGACAGTGAAACTATAGGCTTTCACAACAAGAGTCTGAAATGTAGTACTTGGGTGCAACCTCAAAAACAACAGAACAATCTTGGTTCATTTCCAAGAAAATCATTCGACATACAGTAATCCAGGTCTACACCCTAATCATTATGCCAAAGAAGCCTAAGTTGACTGGTTCTATGAAGACCTACAACACTTTCTAGACCTAACACCAAAAAAAAAAAAAAAAAAAAGATGTCCTTTTTATCAAAGGGGATTGGAATGGAAAGTAGAAAGTCAAGAGCTACCCTGAATAACAGTCAAGTTTGGCCTTGGAGTACAAAATGAAGCAGGGCAAAGGTTAACAGTTTTGTCAGGAGAACATGCTGGTCATAACACATACCCTTTTCCAGCAATCCAAAAGACAACTCTACACATGAACCTCATCAGCTGGTCAATATATCAGATTGATTATGGTCTTTGCAGCCAGAGTTGGAGAAGCTCTAGTAGTTAGTGAAAACAGGAACTTCAGCTGACTATGGTTCAGGTTATGAGCTCCATATTGCAAAATTGAAGTCATTAAGAAAAACTACTAGGCCATTCAGGTATAACCTAAATCAAATCCCTTATACAGTTCAGTGTAGTTCAGTTGCTCAGTCGTGTACAACATTTGCAATCCCATGGACTGCAGCACATCAGGCTTCCCTGTCCATCACCAACTCCCAGAGCTTGCTCAAACTCATGTGCATCGAGTAGGTGATGCCATCCAAACATCTCATCCTCTGTCATCCTCTTCTTCTCCTGCCTTCAATCTTTCCCAGAATTAGGGTCTTTTCAAATGAGTCAGTTCTTCACATCAGGTGACCAGAGTATTAGTGTTTCAGCTTCAGCATCAGTCCTTTCAATCAATATTCAGGACTGGTTTCCTTTAGGATTGACTGGTTTGATCTCCTTGCATTCCAAGGGACTCTCAAGAGTTTTCTCCAACACCATATTTCAAAAACATCAATTCCTCAGTGCTCAGCTTTCTCTATAGTCCAACTCTCACCTCTGTACATGACTACTGGAAAAACCATAGCTTTGACTATACAGACCTTTGTTTACAAAGCAATGTCTCTGCTTTTTAATATACTGTCTAGGTTGGTCATAGCTTTTCTTCCAAGGAGCAAGCATCTTTTTATTCCATGGCTGCAGTCACCATCTCCAGTGATTTTGAGCTCAAGAAAATAAAGTGGGGGTGACACTTTATACAGTGTCACTTTATATTTATACTTTATATACTTTTATACAGTGGGGGTGACAAATAAATTCAAGGGATTAGATTTGGTAGACAGAGTATCTGAAGAATTATGGATGGAAGTCTGTAACATTGTATAGGAGGCAGTGACCAAAACCATCCCAAAGAAAAAGAAATGCAAAAAGGCAAAGTGGTTGTCTGAAGTGAGTTTACAGATACCTGAGGAAAGAAGAGAAGCAAACGGCAAAGGAGAAAGGGAAAGAGATATCCAACTGAAAGCAGAGTTCCAGAGAATAGCAAAGAGAGTTAACAGGGCCTTCTTCAATCAACAATACAAAGGAATAGAGGAAAATCACAGAATAGGACAGACTAGAGATCTCTTCAAGAAAATTGGAGACCGGTTCATTTCAGTTGCTCAGTCATGTCCAGCTCTTTGCGACCCCATGGAGTGCAGCATGCCAGGCTTTCCTGTCTGTCACCAGTCCTGGAATATGCTCAAACTCATGTCCATTGAGTTGGTGATGCCATCCAATTATCTCATCCTCTGTTATCCCCTTCTCCTCCTGCCTTCAGTCTTTCCCGACATCAGGGTCTTTTCTAAGGAGTTAGTTCTTCGCATCAGGTGGCCCAAGTATTGGAGTCTCAGCTTCAGCATCTGTCCTTCCAATGAATATTCAGAACTATTTCCTTTAGGATTGAATGATTTGATCTCCTTGTAGTCCAAGAGGCTCTCAAGAATCTTCTCAAACACCACAGTTCAGAAGCCTCGTGGTTTAGCTGATAAAGAGTCTGCCTGCAATGTGAGAGACCCAGGTTCAATCCCTGGGTTCAGAAGATCTGATGAAGAAGGGAATGACTACCCACTCCAGTATTCCTGCCTGGAGAATTCCAGGGACAGAGGAGCCTAGCAAGCTACAGTCCATGGGGTCTCATAGAGTTGGACATGACTGAGCAACTACAACAAAATTGTAAGTGCTCTCTTCGGCAGCACATATACTAAAATTTGAGATATCAAGGGATTATTCATGTAAGGGCTGGAACAATAAATGACACAAATAGTGATGACCTAGCAGAAACAGAAGAGATTGAGAAGAGATGGCCGGAATACTCAGAAGAATTATAGAAGGAAGGTCTTTATGACTTGGATAACCGTGAAGGTGGGGTCACTCACTTAGAGACAGACATCTTGGAGTCTGAAATCAAGTGGGCCTTAAGGAAGTATTACTATGAACAAAGCTAGTGAGGTGATGGAATTCCAGCTGAGCTATTTAAAATCCTAAAAAATGATCCTGTTAAAATGCTAAATTCAGTTTATTAGCAAATTTGGAAAACTTGAATGAAACTTGAAAGTGGCCACAAGAATGGAAAAGGTCAGTTTTCATTCCAATCCCAGAGAAGAGCAATGCCAGAAAATATTCAAACTGCTGAACAATTGTGCTCATTTCACATGCTAGGTTAGCATTGCACAATGTTATGCTCAAAATCGTTCAAACTAGGCTTCAGCAGTATGTGAACTGAGAACTTTCAGATGTATAAGCTGGATTTAGGAAAGGCAGAGGAACAAGAAATCAAATTGTCAATATAAGTTGAACCATAGGAAAAGAAAGTGAATTCCAGAAAAAAAAAAAATCTACTTCTGCTTCATTGAGTATGCTAAAGTCTTGATAGTGTAAATCACAACAAACTGTGGAAAATTCTTTAAGAGAAGGTAACACCAGACAACCTTATCTGGCTCCTGAGAAACCTGTATGAAGGTCAAGAAGCAACAGTTAGAACTGGAAATGGAACAGAGGACTGGTTCCAAATCCGGAAAGGAGTATGTCAAGGCTGTATATTGTCACCCTGTTTCTTTAACTTATATGCAGAGTACATCATGCAAAATGCTGGGCTGCATTAATCACAAGCTAGAATCAAGATTTATGGAAGAAATATCAATAACCTCAGATATGCAGATGATACCATTCTAATGGCAGAAAGTGAAGACAAACTAAAGAGCTTCTTGATGAAGGTGAAAGAGGAGAGTGAAAAAGCTGACCTCAAACTCAGCATTCAAAAATCTAAGATCATTGCATCTGATCCCATCACTTTGTGGCAAATAGGTTGGAAAAAGTGGAAACAGTGACAGATTTTATTTTCTTGGGCTCCAAAATCACTGCAGACAGTGACTGCATATAATTAAAAAACAGCATATTAAAAAGCAGAGACATCGCTTTGCCAACAAAGGTTCATATCACCAAAGCTATGGTTTTTCCAGTAGTCATGTACCAATGTGAGAGTTGGACCATAAAAAAGGCTGAGCACCAAAGAATTCATGCTTTCAAATTTTGGCGCTGCAGAAGACTCTTAACAGTCCCTTGAACAGCATGGAGATCAAACCAGTCAATCCTAATGAAAATCAACCCTGGATAATTATTGGAAGGACTGATGCTGAAGCTGAAGCTCCAATACTTTGCCCACCTGATGCAAAGAGTCAAGTCATTGGAAAAGACCCTGATGCTGGGAAATAGTGAAGGCAAAAAGAAAAGAGGGTGACAATGGATGAGATGGTTAGCACTGCCAACTCAATGGATATGAATTTGAGCAAATTCTAAGAGACAGTGGAGGACAGAAGAGCCTGGCATGCTGCAGTCCATGGGGTTGCAAAGAGTTGAACACAATTTAGTGACTGAACAGCAGCAAATAGGTTTCCTCATGTTTTAATATAACTCAGGTCCCCCTCCAATAATTGCTTTATAGCTGTTGGAGAAAGAAAGGCCTTGTAATACTTGGCTATAGGAAAGAAGACGTTGCTATATTAGGTGGGGAGGGATGATGGATAATTTAATAATAAATTAGCAAACTTTAAAAAAGACAATCAAAAAAAGTACAGAGAACCTACATTTGAAAGAAGCCAAGTTTTCCCAGTAAAATGCTAATGCTTTATTGTTTAAGAATTTAAGTTCTTTTCTCTACTTCAGTTCAGTTCAGTTCAGTTGCTCAGTCATGTCTGAGTCATTGCAACCCCATGAATTGCAGCAAGCCAGGCCTCCCTGTCCATCACCAACTCCTGGAGTTCACCCAAACCCATGTCCATCGAGTCGGTGATGCTATCCAGCCATCTTATCCTCTGTAATCCCCTTCTCCTTCTGCCCCCAATCCCTCCCAGCATCAGAGTCTTTTCCAATGAGTCAATTCTTCCTATGAGGTGGCCAAAGTATTGGAGTTTCAGCTTCAGCATCAGTCCCTCTAAAGAACGCCCAGGGCTGATCTCCTTTAAATGGACTGGTTGGATCTCCTTGCAGTCCAAGGGACTCTCAAGAGTCTTCTCCAACACCACAGTTTAAAAGCATCAATTCTTCGGCTCTCAGCTTTCTTGACAGTCCAACACTCACATCCAAACATGACCACTGGAAAAACCATACACTTGACTAGACAGACCTTTGTTGGCAAAGTAATGTCCCTGCTTTTGAATATGCTATCTAGGTTGGTCATGCTTACTTCTTTCCTTCCAAGAAGTAAGCATCTTTTAATTTCATGGCTACAGTCACCATTTGCAGTGATTTTGGAGCCCCAAAAAAATAAACTCTGACACTGTTTCCACTGTTTCCCCATCTATTTCCCATGAAGTGATGGGACCAGATGCCATGATCTTTGTTTTCTGAATGTTGAGTTTTAAGCCAACTTTTTCACTCTCCTCTTTCACTTTCATCAAGAGGCTTTCTAGTTCCTCTTCACTTTCTGCCATAAGGGTGGTGTCATCTGCATATCTGAGGTTATTAATATTTCTGCCTACAACCTTGATTCCAGCTTGTGCTTCTTTCAACCCAGTGTTTCTCATGATGTACTCTGCATATAAGTTAAACAAGCAGATTGACAACATACAGCCTTGATGCACTCCTTTTCCTATTTGGAACCAGTCTGTTGTTCCATGTCCAGTTCAAACTGTTGCTTCCTGACCTGCATATAGGTTTCACAAGAGGCCAGTCAGGTGATCTGGTATTCCCATCTCTTGAAGAATTTTCCACAGTTTATTCTGATCCACACAGTCAAAGGCTTTGGCATAGTCAATAAAGCAGAAATAGATGTTTTTCTGGAACTCTCTTGCTTTTTCCATGATCCAGCAGATGCTGGCACTTTGATCTCTGGTTCCTCTGCCTTTTCTAAAACCAGCTTGAACATCTGGAAGTTCACGGTTCACATATTGCTGAAGCCTGGCTTGGAGAATTTTAAGCATTACTTTACTAGCATGTGAGATGAACGCAGTTGTGCAGTAGTTTGAACATTCTTTGGCATTGCTTTTCTTTGGTATTGGAATGAAAACTGACCTTTTCCAGTCCTGTGGGAACTGTTGAGTTTTCCAAACTTGCTGGCATATTGAGTGCAGCAGTTTCACAGCATCGTCTTCCAGGATTTGAAATAGCTCCACTGGAATCCCATCACCTCCACTAGCTTTGTTCGTAGTGATGCTTTCTAAGGCCCACTTGACTTCACATTCCAGATGGTCTGACTCTAGGTGAGTGATCACACCATTGTGATTATCTTGGTCGTGAAGTTCTTTTTTGTACAGTTCTTCCATGTATTCTTGCCACCTCTTCTTAATATCTTCTACCTCTGTTAGGTCCATACCATTTCTGTCTTTTAATGAGCCCATCTTTGCATGAAATGTTCCCTTGGTATCTCTAATTCTCTTGAAGAGATCTCTAGTCTTTCCTATTCTGTTGTTTTCCTCTATTTCTTTGCATTGATTGCTACAGAAGGCTTTCTTATCTCTCCTTGCTATTCTTTGGAACTGTGCATTCAGATGCTTATATTTTACTTTTCTCTTTAGCTTTTCGCTTGTCTTCTTTTCACAGCTATTTGTAAGCCTCCCCAGACAGCCATTTTGCTTTCTCTACTTCAGTTCAGATAAGTTCAGTTCAGTCACTCAGTCGTGTCCGACTCTTTGTGACCCCATGAATCACAGCACACCAGACCTCCCTGTCCGTCACCAACTCCCGGAGTTCACTCAGACTCATGTCCATTGAGTCAGTGATGTCATCCAGCCATCTCATCCTCTGTCATCCCCTTCTTCTCCTGCCCCCAATCCCTCCCAGCATCAGAGTCTTTTCCAGTGAGTCAACTCTTCGCATGAGGTGGCCAAAGTACTGGAGTTTCAGTTTCAGCATCATTCCCGCCAAAGAAATCCCAAGGCTGATCTCCTTATAGTGGACTGGTTGGATCTCCTTGCAATCCAAGGGCTGGTCAAGAGTCTTCTCCAACACCACAGTTCAAAAGCATCAATTCTTCAGTGCTCAGCCTTCTTCACAGTCCAACTCTCACATCCATAAATGACCACAGGAAAAACCATAGACTTGACTAGACGGACTTTTTTGTTGGCAAAGTAATGTCTCTGCTTTTCAATATGCTATCTAGGTTGGTCATAATTTTCCTTTCAAGGAGTAAGCGTCTTTTAATTTCATGGCTGCAGTCACTATCTGCAGTAATTTTGGAGCCCAAAAAAATAAAGTCTGACAGTGTTTCCACTGTTTCCCCATCTATTTCCCATGAAGTGATGAGACCGGATGCCATGACTTTTGTTTTATGAATGTTGAGCTTTAAGCCAACATTTTCACTCCCCACTTTCACTTTCATCAAGAGGCTTTTTAGTTCCTGTTCACTTTCTGCCATAAGGGTGGTGTCATCTGCATATCTGAGGTGATTGATATTTCTCCCAGCAATCTTGATTCCAGCTTGTGTTTCTTTCAGTCCAGTGTTTCTCATGATGTACTCTGCATAGAAGTTAAATAAGCAGGGTGATAATATACAGCCTTGACGTACTCCTTTTCCTATTTGGAACCAATCTGTTGTTCCATGTCCAGTTCTAACTGTTGCTTCCTGACCTGCATACAGATTTCTCAAGAGGCAGGTCAGGTGGTCTGGTATTCTTTCTCTACTTACTAATATATAAAATGTATATAAAGGTTGATTTCTTCATCATGCATCTTTGCTTCAACAGAAAACTTTAAATAGCCAAAAATACAATTATCTAGAGTGTTATTTTTCTCATATGATCTTTTTAGCATGTAAATGAAATATAAAATTTACTTCCTGTAATTTTTAGTACCTTGGAATGGGAAAGCAGACAACAAACTACAACTCATTAACTGAAGCACCTCTTTTTTATAGATGAGAAAATACAATCTCTAATTGAAATGAATAATACTAACAGTGTTTATGAGAGCAAACTGGTTTGCCTGTAATGAATTTGTGTTCAGTCATCAAAGGAAATATTAATCAGTTGCTAATATAATGGATTTTGTAATATGAAACTAAAAATAGATAAATACCTTTGTCTCTTATATAATATTATTATCTTAGACATAGAATTGAAGAATTTTTCAATCAAAATAGAAATTAGCTTAATTGGAAGAAGTGCTTTTTCTTTGCATGTATTATATATTGATAGCTAATTAAGTCAAATTTATGTTTTTCAATACACCTAAGCAGCACAATCCTAAACTTTCATTTCATCTAAACAAACAGCACTAATATGCTTGCCAAATCTGAAATGTAATTGCAGAAAAATACTAGAGTAATGTATTTATCCATTTATGGACATTATTTTTACATTTGGAAAGGAAGAATTATTCAAATAGAGAAGATTAGGAGAAATAACTGTTACTTTTTGGCATCAATCAATAAATGAAAAGCCTCACTGTTGTTGGATGTAAAGCTGGCCAGCTTGTAAGTTTCATTCTATGCTAATAAAACTAATTATGATTCTTGTAGCTTTAGAACTTCCTTTAGACTCTCAAAACTAATCGAATTCCTTATGATTATACAATGGAATTGACAAATAGATTCAGTTCCATGGGTTTGCAAAGAGTCTGACATGACTGAGTGACTGGACTGAACTGAACTGAGAGATTCTATACAGAGAACTCCAAGTGCAAAGTCTATAGGTTGGGAGAGATTTTTCTGCAGTGAAGAATATATGAAAATGTCACGGTCAATACTGAACTATGAAGCATCGAACATGTATTCCAATAATAGGAAACTAGCATGTAGATGTAGTCTTTCTAATCAAACAAGGTATTATTGTTCAAATAAATTTGTATTGATTTTGTACTTGATTTTTGTCACATTTTCTCCCACCTTGATTGAGTTACTTTCTATTGCTACATGCCAGGTTTGGAGTTTAGAAAATTCAGTGAATTTACATGAATATGGATTCTGATTCCTTACATAAACATGCTTATATTGTCTGAATAGTCAAAAGTTATTTTTATAGAGAGATTTTACTGGGAGTTTTGTTTCCTGGGAACAAAACACAGAGAAATCCAGGAGGTTTAAGGAATTCCCTGGTGTTCTAGTGGTTAGAACTCTCTGCCTTCACTCTGGAAGACTTGGTGTCAATCCCTGGTGGAGTAACCACGGTTGTAAACCACACAGTGTGGCAAAAAATAAAACAATAGCAGCAGCAGTAACAACAGCAAGTCTGAAAAGAATGAATACATAACTTGTTTCCATCTAAATTCACAAACAACAATATTTTTGTCAGACTTAGTGCTCAGGAGAAAATAAAAATGAGGACTAGATTATTTTTATTGTACACACTGCATCATGAATGTGTATTGTTTATTTTTCCTCTCTCTAAACCATGAACATCCAGAGAGGAAAAGTACCTTTATTAATCTATATTCCCCAAAATCTAGGAAGGTACTTGTTAAAAATACCTATTAATGAATACCCATAGTTCGTTAGATGTCTATGTCAAAGATATATTCAGAAACATCATCATGAGGTGGCTAGACAATGGGCAAGTGATGAAATAACTATTATACCTAAGAGAAATAAGTAAGGGAATCAACAAACTCTCCAGTTCTAGGAAGGAAAGTGTTTGAAAATATCTCTTTAAGCAAGCAATCCAATCTCCATCTTACCCCACCAGAAATAGTATTCTCACACCTTAAAAAGCAACTGTTCCGTATTTCGACAACTAAGTGTTACACAGATCTAACCTCCATGTCCTCACATCTTTTTCTAATAGGTGCAGACTCTGGAATCATGAATACTGCAGCCTTTCAAGGATTTGATACTCAGATCTGCCACTGCACTGAAGTAGACTCACTTAAACACTCTTTCTTCATAAGAAGCAGTTTTTATATTCATTTTCTCACCCATACTATATACATTCTGTACTTGTTCACTGCTCTCTTATAAAATGAGATCTATAGGTAAAATCGGACATTACTTCCATCACCAGTCGTATTCACAACTGGGTGCTGTTTTCACTTTGGCTCCATGTCCTCATTCTTTCTGGAGTTATTTCTCTGCTCTTCTCTAGTAACATAATGGGCAGCTACTGACCTGGGGACTTCATCTTTCAGTATCATATATCTTTGCCTTTTCATTCTGTTTATGGGGTTCTTAAGGCAGGAATATTGGAGTGGCTTGCCGTTCCCTTCTCCAGTACCACGTTTTCTCAGAACTCTCCACTATGACCCGTCTGTCTTGGGTGGCCCTACATGACATGGCTCATAGTTTCTATGAGTTAGACAAGGTTGTGGTCCAGGTGATCAGTTTGGTTAGTTTTCTATTATTGTGGTTTTCATTCTGTCTGCCCTATAATGGATAAGAATAAGAGGCTTATGGGAGCTTCATGATGGGAGAGACTGACTGTGGGAGAAACTAGGTTTTTTTCTGATGGGCGGGGCCATGCTCAGTGAATCTTAAATCCTAAAAGACCTACAAGAATTTCTAGAACTAACATCAAAAAAAGATGTCCTTTTCATCATGGGGGACTGGAATGCAAAAGTAGGAAGTCAAGGGATACCTGGAGTAACAGCTAAGTTGGGCCTTGGAGTACAAAATGAAGCAGGGAAAAGGCTAAAAGCATTTTGCCAAGAGAATGCACTGGTCATAGCAAACACCCTCTTCCAACAACACAAGAAAAGACTCTACACATGGACATCACCAGATGGTCAATACCGAAATTAGATTGATTATATTCTTAGCAGCTGAAGATGGAGAAGGTCTATAGAGTTAGCAAGAACAAGACCAAGAGCCAATGGCAACTCAGATCATGAACTTCTTATTGCTAAATTCAGACTTAGATTGAAGAAAGTGGGGAAAACCACTAGACCATGCAGGTATGACCTAAATCAAAATCCTTATGTTTATACAGTAGAAGTGACAAATAGATTCAAGGGATTGGATCAGTTAGGCAGAATGCCTGAAGAACTATGGATGGAGGTTTGTGACATTATACAGGAGACAGTGATCAAGACCATCCCCAAGAAAAAGAAATGCAAAAAGGAAAAAGGGTTGTCTGAGGAGGCATTATAAATACCTGAGAAAGGAAGAGAAGCTAAAGGCAAAGGAGAAAAGGAAAGATATAAGCATCTGAATGCAGAGTTCCAAAGAATAGCAAGGAGAGATAAGAAAGCCTTCCTTAGTGATCAATGCCAAGAAATAGAGGAAAACAATAGGTGGGGAAAGACTAGAGATCTCTTCAAGAAAATTAGAGATATCAAAGGAACATTTCATGCAAAGATGGGCACAACAAAGGACAGAAATGGTATGGACCTAACAGAAGCAGAAGATATTAAGAAGAAGTGGCAAGAATATACAGAACTAGACAAAAAAGATTTTAATGACCTTAATAACCATGATGGTGTGATCACTCAACTGGAGCCATACATCCTGGATTCCAAAGTCAAGTGGGCCTTAAGAAGCATCACTATGAACAAAGTTAGTAGACGTGACGGAATTCTAGTTGAGCTATTTCAAATCCTAAAAGATGATGCTGTGAAAGCTCTACACTCAATTTTCCATCACATTTGGAAAATTCAGCAGTGGCCACAGGACTGAAACAGGTCAACTTTCATTCGAATCCCAAAGAAAAGTCATGCCAAGAATGTTCAAAGTACTGCACAATTGCAGTCATCTCACATGCTAGCAAAATAATGCTCTAAATTCCCCAAGCAAGGCTTCAACAGTACATGAATCGTGAACTTCCAGATGTTTAAGAACTGGATTTAGAAAGGCAGAGGAACCAGAGATCAAATTGCCAACAATTGTTGGATCATAGAAAAAGCAAGAGAATCCCAGAAAAACATCTGCTACTGTTTACTTGAATACACAAACGCCTTTGACTTTGTGGATCACAACAAACTATGGAAAATTCTTAAATGTATCGGGATATCAGAACACCTTACCCCTCTTCTGAGAAATCTATATGCTGCTCAAGAAGCAACACTTAGAACCAGACATGGAACAATAGACTGGTTCCAAATCAGGGAAGGAGTATGTCAAGGCCGTATATTGCCACCCTGTTTATTTAACTTATATGTGGAGTATATCATGTGAAATTCCAGGCTCGGTGAAGCACAAGCTGGAATCAAGACTGCCAGGAGAAATATCAAATACCTCAGATACACAGATGACACCAGCCTTATGGCAGAAATTGAAGAGGAACAAAAGGGTCTCTTAATGAAAGTGAAAGAGGAGAGTGAAAAAGCTCGTTTAAAGTTCAACATTCCAAAAAATGAAAAGCATGGCATCTGGTCCCATCACTTCATAGCAAATAGATGGGGACACAATGGAAACAGTGAGGGACTTTATTTTCTTGGGCTCCAAAATCACTGCAGATGGTGACTGCAGCCATGAAGTCAAAAGGTGCTTGCTCCTTAGAAGAAAAACTATGACCAAACTAGACAGCTTACTAAAAAGCAGAGACATTATTTTGCCAACAAAGGTCCATAGAGTCAAAGCTATGGTTTTTCCAGTAATCATATATGGATGTGAAAGTTCAACCATAAAGAAAGCTGAGCACTGAAGAATTGATGCTTTTGAACTGTGGTGTTAAAGAAGACTCTTGAAAGATCCTTGGACAACAAGGAGATCAAATTAGTCAATCCTAAAGAAAATCAGTTGTGAATATTCACTGGAAGGACTGATGCTGAAGTGGAAGCTCCAATACTTTGGATGCAAAGAACTGAGTCATTGGAAAAGACTCTGATGCTGGGAAAGACTGTAAGCAGGAGGAGAAAGGGACAATGGAAGATGAGATGGTTGGATGGCATCACCGACTTAATCAGTATGAGTTTGAGCAAGCTCCGGGAGTTGGTGATGGACAGAAAAGCCTGGCATGTTACAGTCCATGGGTCACAAAAAGTTGAACACATCTGAGCACTGAAGTGAACTGATAGGTAAAATACTCAAAAGTGCAAATCTGAATAAAAATAGTGAATTATAGAAAAAAATAGCCTTAGAAAAGAACAAAACAGAAACTGGACAACATGGGAATCACAGCCATGTTAGTTTATTACACATTTTTACCAAGCATTTTTATATCAGGTTAAAGATTTTAAAGAATGGATAAGGCACATTATTTTTATTGAAGAACTAGGAATCTCACAAGAAAGAAAGAACCATTAATAACTACAATGCAATGTAATATTCTATAACAGAATTATTTACTCTGAGATTGTTACTTTACTATTAATTAATGTAGCAAACACCCTCTTCCAACAACACAAGAGAAGACTCTACACATGGACATCACCAGATGGTCAACACCAAAATCAGATTGATTATATTCTTTGCAGCCAAAGATGAAGAAGCTCTATACAGTCAACAAAAACAAGACCAGGAGCTGACTGTGGCTCAGATCATGAACCCCTTATTGCCAAATTCAGACTTAAATTGAAGAAAGTAGGGAAAACCATTAGACCATTCAGGTATGACCTAAATCAAATCCTTATAAATTATATAGTGGAAGTGATAAATAGATTTAAGGGACTAGATCTGATAGATAGACTGTCTGATGAACTGTAGACTGAGGTTCGTGACATTGTACAGGAGACAGGGATCAAGACCATACCCATGGAAAAGAAATGCAAAAAAGTAAAATGGCTGTCTGGGGAGGCCTTACAAATAGCTGTGAAAAGAAGAGAAGTGAAAAGCAAAGGAGAAAAGGAAAGATATAAGCATCTGAATGCAGAGTTCCAAAGAATAGCAAGACGAGATAAGAAAGCCTTCCTCAGCGATCAATGCAAAGAAATTGAGGAAAACAACAGAATGGGAAAGATTAGAGATCTCATCAAGAAAATTAGAAATACCAAGGGAACATTTCATGCAAAGATGGGCTCGATAAAGGACAGAAATGGTATGGACCTAACAGAAGCAGAAGTATTAAGAAGAGGTGGCAAGAATACACAGAAGAACTATAAAAAAAGATCTTCATGACCAAGATAATAACGATGGTGTGACCACTCACCTAGAGCCAGACGTCCTGGAATGTGAAGTCAAGTGGGCCATAGAAAGCATCACTACGAACAAAGCTAGTGGAGGTGATGGAATTCCAGTTGAGCTATTTCAAATCCTGAAAGATGATGATGAGAAAGTGCTGCACTCAATATGCCAGCAAATCTGGAAAACTCAGCAGTGGCCACAGGACTGGAAAAGGTCAGTTTTCATTCAAATCCCAAAGAAAAGCAATGCCAAAGAATGCTCAAACTACCACACAACTGCACTCATCTCATATGGTAGTACAGTAATATTCAAAATTCTCCAAGCCAGGCTTCAGCAATACTTGAACTGTGAACTTCCAGATGTTCAAGCTGGTTTTAGAAAAGGCAGAGGAACCAGAGATCAAATTGCCAACATCCACTGGATCATGGAAAAAGTAAGAGAGTTCCAGAAAAACATCTATTTCTGCTTTATTGACTATGCCAAGCCTTTGACTGTGTCAATCACAATAAACTGGAAATTCTGAAAGAGATGGGAATACCAGACCACCTTACCTGCCTCTTGAGAAATTTTTATGCAGGTCAGGAAGCAACAGTTAGAACTGGACATGGAACAACAGACTGGTTCCAAATAGGAAAAGGAGTACATCAAGGCTGTATATTGCCACCCTGCTTATTTAACTTGTATTCAGAGTACATCATGAGAAACGCTGGACTGGAAGAAACACAAGCTGGAATCAAGATTGCAGGGAGAAATATCAATCACCTCAGATATGCAGATGACACCACCCTTATGGCAGAAAGTGAAGAGGAACTAAAAAGCCTCTTGATGAAAGTGAAAGTGGAGAGTGAAAAAGTTGGCTTAAAGTTCAACATTCAGAAAATGAAGATCATGGCATCTGGTCCCATCACTTCATGGGAAATAGATGGGGAAACAGTGGAAACAGTGTCAGTGACTTTATTTTTTGGGGCTCCAAAATCACTGCAGATGGTGATTGCAGCCATGAAATTAAAAGATGCTTACTCCTTGGAAGAAAAGTTATGACCAACCTAGATAGCATATTGAAAAGCAGAGACATTACTTTTCCAACAAAGGTCCGTCTAGTCAAGGCTATGGTTTTTCCAGTGGTCATGTATGGATGTGAGAGTTGGTCTATGAAGAAGGCTGAGCACCGAAGAATTGATGCTTTTGAACTGTGGTTTTGGAGAAGACTCTTGAGAGTCCCTTGGACTGCAAGGAGATCCAACCAGTCCATTTTGAAGGAGATCAGCCCTGGGATTTCTTTGGAAGGACTGATGCTAAAGCTGAAACTCCAGCACTTTGGCCATCTCATGTGAAGACTTGACTCATTGGAAAAGACTCTGATGCTGGGAGGGATTGGGGGCAGGAGGAGAAAGGGACGACAGAGGATGAGATGGCTGGATGGCATCACTGACTCGATGGACGTGAGTCTGAGTGAACTCTGGGAGATGGTGTGGACAGGGAGGCCTGGCGTGCTGCGATTCATGGGGTCTCAAAGAGTCGGACACGACTGAGCGACTGAACTGAACTGAACCTGGTTTCTTTCAGGCTTCCAAAAATAATGTAAAAAAAAATCATTCTCTTGAGTCATTCACTTTTGCTTTGTACTTGTACTTTTTTCTTTGTACTTGCCAAGTTAAAATTTCACTGCCTAAAAACTAACCATAATTCCCTCTACCACTTTGTAACATAGACCAAAGACTGTAGATGGGGTTCCAGCAAAAGTATATGGGTTGTTTCCCTTCACCTCCTTTGTTATTTCAAAAGAGTTAAGATTCCATTCTCTTTCATGCCTTCTTCCTCTAGATCGGTTCCTCCAAATTTATTCTAAATGAACATTCAGTAGGTATATGATGCATTATGCTTGATTACATCTTTTATTTGGAACCTAAGAAAGCCAGATATTTATTCCCATCTTCTTTAATGAATTGATTCGGTTTTATTTTTATTAGATTTGCTGGAATTTGAGACAGAAATATGTAGAATGATTTTAATTTCATTGAATTCAAAAGAAAAACACAGTGGTCCCCCCACCTCCCCATATGTTCATTGAATTTAAGTGTGAGTGAGTAAATGAAAGGAAAACATAAAAACATATGATATTGCTTGGAGTTTTGTAACTAGAATTTCATTCCCCTTTGTTTTTCTCTTTCACCCCTTTCACATAATTACTCTGTTCCTCTGTTGATTTTTTTTTATATTTTGTTTTGTTTTTAATGGTTAACTTAAATCAGACAAATAAGGCATACTGGTAATAACTTCATTTATTCAGTCAGGTACCTTTTAAAACTGAATAGATCTTTATCAGGTGCTTTTGGCCTATCATGAATGAAATATGTATTTATTTAAATAATGTGCTCACTTTATTTGGAATAGATTATGTAAAGAACACACTTCTATTAATACCTGCAGAAGAGTAGTACACATTACTGTAAATCAGATTCTTATTTTGTACACAATCAGGAAGTGATCAGAAAACATGCAAATTGAGAAAGTATTATTTAATAACTGTATCTTTAACCTCATTTAAAAATTAATCCAATAGGCATATAGTCAACTATCTTTTTAGTTTTCTTACCCAACTTCCAAAAGTATTTTGTGTTGATATTTTAGGAGTAGATACATAGTTAGACAAACCAATTACTTCTTCCTTGTCTGCTACAGATAAAGCATAAGTTATTAGGTTTATTCTGTATGTGACTTACACAGCAGTTTAAGGAAAAAAATAACTTTTAATAAAGTTTTGAGCCCATGCTTGTTTTCCCAAGGTACAATATAGCTGTTATTTATAGTTTTACTGAAAAAGCTGGTCGTGAATTTTCAGCAGTTCATGTAACTAGCTTTCTGCTTGGGAAGGCAACATTACTTTCCAAAACCAGCTAAGAATTTGTCTCTGACAGCAAGATTTTCAAGAAAATATCTTTTTCCCCAGAAATCCATAATTAAACAATAACAGTGCCTGTATAAATCCAGTTATAGTTTTGTAAAATATGTCTTTACTATGACTACTAAGAGAGTTTATTTCTTTAAATTGTGCAATATCCAGGTAATCTAAGTGGAGTAAAATATTCAGTAAAGTTTCTTAATGGACATATGAGTTCCCTTCAGACTAGGTGTAGAAATTCTTACCCAGAAGAGCCAGTGATATTCAGAAACATGTTACATATTTCATTTTACTTAGAGAGCTCTTAACTCAGCTCTTGTATCTGTATTTCAAACATTAGCCACTAACCACCTGGACTATTTTACTTCCCTTTAACTCTCACTTATTTCACTTATGACTAATGCTGCTGCTAAATTGAGAAGGTCTTGGCTATCTGATAAAACCTACCAAATTATCACCCTCCTCCTTTCGGTGTGCTTTATTCTGTACATAATGTTCTTTTAAAATCACCTCTCTGAGGTATAAATGTGATGCATCACTTCCCCAGCAATATCATCTCTACTATCTCCACAGTTTTGTTTTCATCATTCTGCTGAAAATAATACTCTCAAGACACAAAATTATTTTACAAAACTCAATGTGCTTTTTTTTTAACTAAGCCTGCAAGATACTTCTCAATAAATTCTCCCTCTTTTCATATCAAGAATATTTCTAATTTTTAGATACATTCTTCATTATTCCTTTAGTTGGTAGTAGATTTCCTAATGGACATAGTCATTGATCAGAAATATCTTGATATATTTCTAAAATATTTCTTTCAAAGGAGAAATGATACTCTGCCTCATCCCTTCCTTCTTGCTGTTGGCTGTAATATACACATGATATTTGGAGTTCTGGCAGCCACACTGGAGAATGATTTGGAATCAACATGAAACAGTTTAAAGGAAGGAAACTAAATCATTACGATTTCATGTAATCACCCTATACTGGAAGTCTAATCTACAAGCTTCTTTTATGTGAAATAGAAGATAATTATTTTGTGTATAAGCTAAATTTTCTTAAGTTTAGTAGGCATTTGATCTTATCCAAAATATCCATAATTTATTTGGTCCACATGAAATGGTCCTTGATTTGGTCCATTTAGTCCAACTGGCTGGACCAAGTATGCTCAAAGACATTTTCAATAGGACCAAATTTCAAGGTCCTTTTGCTGTAGACCAAGTGTCTTATGACATTCTGGGCAGGACCAAGTGTCTTGCAAGTCTTCTTAATAGAGCACATCACGGCACTAAGCCTCTCTAAACCAATCTTTTGAGTCTTGCAGTACTACATATTTTGTTTCTCCTACACAAATTCTTTGCTCCAGAAGACAATTAAATTCAATATAATGAAATAACAAATCTGACACACTGCCCAACAAATATTTGATAATTACCCATTTCTTCCCCTCTATTCAGATAGAACCAATATTCTAATCATTGCACAAACTTGCCTTCTGTTTTTCCTTCTTTAAAGTTTTATATATGTGGTTTTTGACTGATTGAAATATGTTCTTTCCAACTTAATAACAATTAGAATTCATCATAGGATTGAAGAACCATGTGAAAAGATACTTTTTATATGACAATTTTGTCTTGAAGTAATCTTGTTTTTTGTTTTAAGAGTCATGTCTCTTACTGAGTGGACCTTAATTTGATACTTTTCATTTAATATTTCATCTTACTATTTGCTGAGTTCCAGTAAAAAATTAATACTTTGATTCCCTCATTCTCTAGAAAAGAAAACACAATCTAGTATAGGTAATAATTTCACAAAGAGAAAAAAACATGGCTACAAGAAAAGTGAAATTAGAGATACTAGAGGTTAGATTATAGAAAAAATTGATTTATATACTTAATTTATATAATATGTAAATAAAATTTATATACTTATACTATTCATCTAATAAAATATATCATTATATATAAAAATTCTGTATTTGTAGAGTAAAATAAATATACTCTTTATATAATCTGACCTCTAATACCACTTTTTACTTTTCTTGTAGCCATGCTTTCTCTTTTTTTATGAAAAGAGACTTCAAAAATCTTGGTATTTGAAGAGACTTGTAAGATTGACTATGGCTTTTGCAATAAGTTGTATACATACTGAGGACGGCATGACAATCCACTCGAGTATTCTTACCTGGAGAATGCCATGGACAGAAGAACCTGGTAGGTTACAATCCATACGGTTACAAAGAGTTTGACACAAATGGAATGACTTATCTAACACACACATATAGAGAGATACAAGGCATATATTAAAAAGGGAACCTAGCAAAGAGCTGAAACTTTACTGTGAATTTTGAAAAAAATAAGAAATTCCTAGTTTCCCTATATTATAGCTATATATAAGAAGAAAGATAAGTTACATGGAAAACATGCTAGATCGTATTGCTGAAGGTTCTAATTCCCACTAAAGATATTTGTACTTAATTAGATTTAGATTCAATATAAACCTTGAAGATCTTTGATCAGAGAATTGCTGTGACTGGAGCTTTGTTTTAAGAAAAATAATTTGTTACCAATGAATAAGATATTCAGAGAGGCTGAGGTAAGAGGTAAGGAAATATCTGAGGAAGTTACATTTTTGCATAGGTAGTCTTCCTTTTGTATATAGTAAGGTTGTCTAATAATATACCCTTGTAATGTATCTTCATGTCTTTGTATGTAGTACAAAATAATCAGTTCAGTTCAGTCATTCAGCCATGTGTGACTCTTCATGACCCCATGGGCTACAGCACACCAGTCTCACTGTACATCACCATTTCACAGAGCTTGTTCAAATTTATGTCCATCTAGTTGGTGATGCTATCTAACCATCTCATCCTCTGTTGTCCCCTTCTCCTCCTGCCTGCAATATTTCTCAGCATCAGGATCTTTTCCAATGAGTCAATTCTTCACATCAGGTGGCCAAGGTATTGGAGCTTCAGCATCAGTCCTTCCAATGAATACTCAGGACTGATTTCCTTCAGGATTGATTGGTTTGATCTCCTTATAGTCCAAGGGACTCTCAAGACTCTCAAGATACTCTTCTCCAATACCACAGATCAAAAGCATCAATTCTTTGGTGCTCAGCCTTCTTCACAGGCCAACTCTCACATCCATATGTGAGTACTGGAAAAACCATAGCTTTGGCTATATGGACCTTTGTTGGCAAAGTAATGTCTCCACTTTTTAATATGCTGTCTAAGTTGCTCATGGCTTTTCTTCCAAGGAACAATAGTCTTTTAATTTCATGGCTGCAGTCATGATCTGCAGTGGTTTTGGAGCCCAAGAAAATAAAATCTCTCACTATGTCCATTCTTTCTCCATCTATTTGCCATGAAGTGATGGGAACTGAAGTCATGATCTTCAGTTTTTTAATGTTGAGTTTTAAACCAGCTTTTTCACCCTCCTTTTTCACTTTCATTAAGAGGCTCTTTAGCTCCTCTTCACTTTCTGCCATAAGGGTGGTGTCATCTGAATAATTGAGGTTATTGATATTTCTCCTGGCAATCTTGATTACAGCTTTCACTTCATCCAGCCCAGCACTTGCATGATGTATTCTGCATATAAGCTAAATAAGCAGGGTGACAATATGCAGCCTTGATGTACTCCTTTCCCAATTTGGAACCAGTCAGTTGTTCCATGTCCAGTTCTAACTGTTGCTTCTTGACCTACATACAGATTTCTCAGGAGGCAGGTGAGGTAATCTGGTATTCACATCTCTTTAAGAATTCTCCACAATTTGTTGTGATCCACCCAATAATAGGCTTTGGCATAATCAATGAAGTAGATGTTTTTCTGAGATTCCCTTGCTTTTTCTATGATCCAACGGATGTTGACAATTGATGTCTAGTTTCTCTGCCTTTTCTAAATCCCGCTTGAACATCTGGAAGTTCTTGGTTCGTGTACTGTTGAAGCTTCTTGGAGAACACACAAAAAAACCTTGTGTGCACCAGGAGCCAGTAGAAAGAAACAGTGAACCCACAGGAAACTAAGCCAGACTTGCCTGTGAGTGTTCAGGAGTCTCTAGTGGAGGTGTGGGTTGGCAGTGGCCTGCACTAGGGTCAGGGGCACTGAATACAAAAGTACTGGGAGGTGCCTCAGGGCAAACTACAGTGAGGGAACACAGCCCTGCCCATCAACAGAAAATTGGATTAAAGATTTACTGAGCATGGCCCCACCCATCAGAGCTAGACCCAGATTCCCCCATAGCCAGTCCCTCCCATCAGGAAGCTTCCATAAGCCTCTTCTCCTTATCCATTAGAGAGCAGACAGAATGAAAACCACAATCTCAGAGAACTAACCAAATCAATCACATGGATCACAGCCTTATCTAACAATGAAGTTATGAGCCATGCCATGTAGGTCCACCCAAGATGGACGGGTCATGGTGAACAAAACGTGGTCCACTGGAGAAGGGAATGACAAACCACTTCAGTATTATTGCCTTGAGAACCCCATGAACAGTATGAAAAGGCAAAAAAAAAAAAAAAAGACACTGAAAGATGAACTCCCCAGGTTGGTAGAAGCCCAATATACTACTGGAGAAGAGTGGAGAAATAACTCCAGAAAGAATGAAGAGGTGGAGCCAAACTGAAAACAATGCCCAATTGTGGATGTGGCTGTAAAGTCCGATGCTGTGAAGAGTAATATTGCATAGGAACCTGGAATGTTAGGTCCATAAATCAAGGTAAAGGAAGTGGTCAAACAGGAGGTGGCAAGAGTGAGCACCAACATTTTAGGAATCAGTGAACTAAAATGGACCAGAATGGGTGAATTTAATTCAGATGACCATTATATCTGCTACTGTGGGTAAGAATCCCTTAGAAGAAATGGAGTAGCCCTCATAGTCAACAAAAGAGTCTGAAATGCAGTACTTGGGTGCAGTCTCAAAAATGACAGAATGATCTCTGCTCATTTCCAGACCAAACCATTTGATGTCCATGGCAAACCATTTGATATCACAGGAATCTAAGTCCAACCACAAATGTCAAAAAGCTAAGGTTGAATGATGACCTACAGGACAAGACACATATAGAATATTTAAACAAATTCTTATTAGCTTAAATTAGAGCTCCAGAAGAGAAGCTATTGGGGGGGGGGGGAATGTGGGTTGCTGAATCCAAAATTGGGCTTCCTTGGTGATCAGTAGTAAAGAATCTACCTGCAATACAGGAGACGTAGGTTTGTTCCCTGGCTTGGGTAGACCTCCTGGAGGAGGGCATGACAACCCACTTCATTATTCTGCCCTGGGAAATCCCATGGAGAGAGGAGCCTGGAGGGCTACAGTCCATAGCGTCACAAAGAGTTGGACATGACTTAAGTGACTGGGCATGCACACATGTTTGACAGCAAGATTTGAACCATTGAGAATTTACTTTCCTCTTCTTTCTAAAATCCAACTTTTGGTATTTACAATCAAAATGTACTTCATGTGTGCTCATTTAAACAAATAGTTCATGCATCTGGGAAATGCAACATAAGATAAAAAATTCATATACCTAGGATTTTTCCATGGCTCAAGGGAAAGCATTAAAAGGATACAGTGCTGAACTGCAAATGGGAATAATTTATAGTGCAATTACATAGTTTAGTCAAGGAAATAGAGACATAAGAAAAACATGTTACAACATAAGGAATAATATTGCAAAGGGAAATAATTAAGTTTTAAATTATAAACAGATGAGTCTTTTTGTTTATGTATCAGTTTCATAATCATTTAGCCAATAGCATTGATTTGGTTGCTTCACTTACCAGCCATTTGATTCATACACATTCTATGTCTTCAAGAATATCCCTTGATTCAACTTTAATAGTTTTCTAGGCTCAAAAAACAAAGAAACAAGCAAAAAAATGCCTCCACTTTCCACCCTCACCCAAACACTGCTGATAAACCATTATGTTTATCTTGCTGATAAACCATTACATTAAATGTAAAAGTAAAACCATATTCTACAGTTTACCTGACTATGCCTCCCAAAACATAGAAAGATTACCTTACCTACAAAAGCAATTTCTATTTAAGTAAAAGTTATAATGCTAAAATTTTTAAACAAAACATTCTCTTCAGTAGCTCAGTCATGTGCAACTCTTTGTGACCCCATGAACTGCAGCATGCCAGGCCTCCCTGTCCATCACCAATGCCTGGAGTTCACCCAAACTCATGTCCATCGAGACAGTGATGCCATCCAGCCATCCTATCCTCTGTCGTCCCCTCTCCTCCTGCCCCCAATCCCTCCCAGCATCAGAGTCTTTTCCAATGAGTCAACTCTTTGCATGAGGTGGCCAAAGTACTGGAGTTTCAGCTTTAGCATCAGTCTTTCCAAAGAACACCCAGGGCTGATTTCTTTTAGAATGGACTGGTTGGATCTCCTTGCAGTCCAAGGGACTCTCAAGAGTCTTCTCCAACACCACAGTTCAAAACATCAATTCTTTGGCACTCAGCTTTCTTCACAGTCCAACTCTCACATCCATACATGACCACTGGAAAAACCATAGCCTTGACTAGACGTTAGAATGTGTTTAAAGGAGAATGTATGTTAGTCACTAAGTTGATATGTCATATGTTAAAAGAAAATTATATCGAATAATATAAGACAATGCATTATTTAACAACATTTTAGGAGAAAAAGCACCTAAAAAAGATAATTCATTGCCTTTAAAAATACATTTGAGCCTTGAACAACTTAGGAGTTAGGGATGCTGAATCTCTGTGCAGAAAATCCAAGTGTAGTTAATAGTTGGTCCTCTATATCCATAGCTCCACATCAGCAGATTCAACCAACCATGGATTGTTTAGTAACCTAAAATTCACTATTGAGAGGAATCCAGGTATAAATGGACCCATGCTGTTCAAATTCATATTGCTGAAGGGTCAACTATATATGTTAAATGTAACACTACCACCAACTGTAGTATGTCTTAGTACACATTAATATTTACAGTAGAGGACTCACATTGGATGTGCAGGTTATTGGAATTTCAATGGAAGACTGTACATAACCACCACTTCTTCCACCTTAACTTGAAATTGGCCGCTCACCTTTCTCCAGACTAAATCAAGCCCCTTTGCCTCTCTATCTCCGAAATGGCTCAATCCGGTTTACCTGTGCTGTGCTTAGCTGTGTCCGTCTCTTTGTAACCCCATGGACTGTATCTTGACAGGCTTCTCTGTCCAAGGCAAGAATACTGGAGTGGGTACCCTATGCCTTCTCCAGGGCATCTTCCCAACCCAGAAATCAAACTGGTGTCTCCTGCATTGCAGGCAGGCATTTTACCAGCTGAGCTACCTGGGAAGCCCCCTGTTTACCTACTGTTCTCTATTTCCTTAACTGTCATGTAACTACAGAGTGTTTTACTTTTGTACTTGCTCAAGACAATTGATTGGCAAGCGTAAATAAATCCATCTTCAGTGAAAGTATTCCTTTGGTGTATCTGAAAATTAGCATATAAAATTGCATAAAGATAAAAGCCTTTTTTACCCTTTCACAACTTTTATCCTAAATTTATACTATCCCTCATAGTTTGTGTATGGATCGAAATACTCAGGAAAGTATGTGTTCAGATTTTACCCAATGGTTGTCTTTCATTTGGTTTTCTATTTCTAAAGATGAAAAAGAAATCTCAGGGAGGAGTAAAGCAAATTTTAATAATGAGTACGTAATCATCCTCTTTCTCTCTTTGCTGCTGCTGCTGCTAAGTCACTTCAGTCGTGTCCGACTCTGTGCGACCCCAGAGACAGCAGCCCACCAGGCTCCCCCGTCCCTGGGATTCTCCAGGCAAGAATATTGGAGTGGGTTGCCATTTCCTTCTCATTTCTCTCTTTAGACATAGATAATTCAATCTAAACAACAGATATGCAAAAATTTTGAAATGTATGTGAGACCCACAGATTATTAAATGAGTATCAATTCTTAATATTTTGGAAAGGGGATTCTCAGGTAGCGCTAGTGGTAAAGAACCCCCCTACTAAAGCAGGTGACATAAGAGATGTGGGTTCAATCCCTGGGTAGGAAATATACCCTGGAGGAGGGCACAGCAACCCTCTCCAGAATTCTTGCTTGCAGAATCCCATGAATAGAGGAGCCTGTTAGGCTACAGTCCATACGGTTGCAAAAAGTTGGACACAACTGAAGCAATTTAGCACATACACTCTCATACACTGTCATATGATATAATTTTTTTATTATTTAAGCTCATCTCTTTAATCCATGTACTAGAAGCTTTTAGCTTGTTAATATCATTCATGCTGATAGAATAAAATTACTGATAGCTGTTCTGTTCAAAATCACTAATTGGGGAGGGAGCAAATATCATGAACACATACACAAATGAAAGAAATTACAAACAGTAGTGGTATTCTTTTGGAGTTTTATTTTCCTTTGAGGGGCTCACATAAGCCACAAATTTATTTCTATTGGAGATTTCAGAATAAAGGAGGAGAAAAGTTCTGCACTGTTTCAAGAACTGGCCTTAATATATGTCAGTAAATTGATGATAGTTTAAAATGATTCTCTAGGCACATATTAAAGATCTCATGGTACATAAAGAAATACAGTGAATAATAGCAGTGTCATGTCACACATTTAATAAAGTAGCTCCTGATAGCATTATTAATGATTTCCACACTCTTAGAGTGCTTCAAACACATTTTTTATAATGCCAAATGCTTTCTGTCTTGTGACTAAGCAGATAATCATGGCTATTTTTATTCAGCAAGTCACTTCTTGAATTGTTTGGTGTTGCCATGTGTATAAAAAACATCATGTAAAACACAATTCTATTCAATAAACATTTGCTTTCTTTTTCTCCCCTTAGAGAAACTGAATTGTAGAAAAATATCATAAACTAAGGAGACTTTCAGTGGAGTTAGACTTTCTAAAGCATTGTTGACCTGTCGCCATATACCTCTCATATTCTAGAATAAAATACTAGTTCAATTAGCAAATTTATTGTTGTTTCTTGTGAAGTTTCCTCTAAAAGTGACATAATTACTTCAAGATACTTTAGTTGGAAGTCTCCTAGAATGAATTTATCATCTTTAAATATTCATATAATTTTTCAGCTTTGAAATCAACATCTTTGTTGATGTGGGTTATCTGTATATTTAGAAGTACCATTATGACCAAAAGAAAAAAAGGATTGCTACATAAACAATACTCTATACACTGGTTATACTACTCAGTATCTTTAGGTTAACATTTAAATCTACATACCTGGCTTAGAAATGCAGCCTTAGCAAGATCCGGCTTTTTCAGTTACTAGTTATGTAAACTGTCAAACTTGAGATTCAGTTCAGTTCAGTTCAGTCGCTCATTCATGTCCGACTCTGCGACCCCATGAATTGCAGCACGCCAGGCCTCCCTGTCCATCACCAGCTCCTGGAGTTCACTCAGACTCACGTCCATCGAGTCAGTGATGCCATCCAGCCTTCTCATCCTCTGTCGTCCCCTTCTCCTCCTGCCCCCAATCCCTCCCATCATCAGAGTCTTTTCCAGTGAGTCAACTCTTTGCATAAGGTGGCCAAAGTACTGGAGTTTCAGCTTTAACATCATTCCTTCCAAAGAAATACCAGGGCTGATTTCCTCCAGAATGGACTGATTGGATCTCCTTGCAGTCCAAGGGATGCTCAAGAGTCTTCTCCAACACCACAGTTCAAAAGCATCCAATTCTTCTGCGCTCAGCTTTCTTCACAGTCCAACTCTCACATCCATACATGACCAGTGGAAAAACCATAGCCTTGCCTAGACAAACCTTTGGTGGCAAAGTAATGTCTCTGCTTTTCAATATGCTGTCTAGGTTGATCATAACTTTCCTTCCAAGGAATAAGCGTCTTTTAATTTCATGGCTGCAGTCACCAAATGATTAGGTCATTATTATTTTTAAAATCTAGACACATATTCTCACATCAACTGAGAAGTCAATAT
Organism: Bos indicus x Bos taurus; assembly: GCF_003369695.1. Taxonomy (NCBI): domain Eukaryota; kingdom Metazoa; phylum Chordata; class Mammalia; order Artiodactyla; family Bovidae; genus Bos; species Bos indicus x Bos taurus. Next base: position 64,919,803 of record NC_040078.1, on the reverse strand, counting down.
TTAGATTTAATTCTTACTATGTTAACAAATAATTTTTGTGTGCCTATGTCATGTCTGGAATTGTGCTAAGCCAAATTAAAAAAAAAAAAAATAGACCCATCTTCTTCCTTTGTAAAACTTAATCACAATTCTATGGAGGCATAATTACAAATTTTGCTAGTTTTTACAATTAAAAAGTTTGCAGTATCAACTAGATATATTGCTGGTTGGAATGTAAAATAATGCAGCTTTGCAAAAGACTTTGGCAGTTTCTTTTAATATGAAAGATACTCATAAGACTTATCAGCTCTCATTGTCCCCAGATAAATGGAAACCTATGTCCACACAAAGGCTTTTGCATGAATATTCCCAGCACCTTTATTAGTAGTATACAAAAATTAGAAACAATATAAATGTTCCTCTGTTCATACATGAATGCATAAATTGCAGCATATGAATAAAAGGGATTCTTCTCAGCATTAGTAAGAAACAGATGGCTGATACATACAGCAACACCAATACATTACAAAATATATTGAAGAAGCCAGACACAAAATATATTGAAGAAACCAGACACAAAATATGAAATTTTTCATTAAATTCTAGAAAAGAAGATTCTAATGTGTGGTAAATTTTAATAATTCTAGCTTACCATAAAGCAAACATATTTTCAGTGGCACTGGCTGAAAAAAAACCCAATAAAAATTTCTGGGGTGATCGAAATGTTCTATACATAGATTCATTAGTGATTATACAGATGTATAGATCTGTCAGAATTCATAGAATTATACCCTTAAACTAAGCAAACATCACTGAAGTTGTTATATTTCAAAAAGTTTATTTTTTAATGTGTATGGTAGTATAAAAGGGAATAATAGGGGATATAGCTTATCTTGGGAAGTCAGGAATGTCTTTTTTTTTTTTATAGTTGCCTTACAATGTTGTTAGTTTCTGCTGGACCATGAAGTGAATCAGCCATATGTATACAAGTGTTCCCTTCCTCTTGACCTCCCTCCCATCTCCACCTTCTCCCATCCATCTAGGTCACCACAGGACATTTGGTTGAGCTCCCTGTGCTACACAGCAGGTTCCCATTAGCTATCTATTTTAAACACAGTAGTGTATATATGTCAATCCCAATCTCCCAGTTTATCCCTCTTCTTTTTCCCTGCTCCCCACACTGTTCACAATCCCACTACTGGGCATGTACCCTGAGAAAACCATAATTTGAAAAGACATATGTACCCCAATGTTCATTGCAGAACTATTTAAAATAGCCAAGACATGGAGACAACCTAAATGTCCAAGACAGATGAATGGATAAAGAAGATGTAGCATGTATGATATATACAATGGAGTATTACCCACCCCCCCATAAAAAGGAACAAAATAATTTAAAGATATGGATGAACCTAGGGTCTGTCATAGACAGTGAAGTAAGTCAGAAAGAGAAAAGCAGATATACTATATTAATGCATAAGTATGCAATCTAGAAAAATAATGCAGATGAACATTTGCAGTACAGAAATAGAGGTGCAGGCATAAGAGAGCGGAGAGTACTAATTAAAATTGAATCTGGTGAATTAGTGAGTCAAATAGTATTGAGGGAAGGGGAGGCAGAAAAGGGCCTTCTATGGGAGAGGAACAGGTCATATGCCAGTAGTAGGTAGACACTGAAGGAACTGGTAGAAAATTGCAGTTAGAACTCAATGACTGATGGAGACAGAGAGGTGTGAAAATTTTGGAGAAGCAAGTGTATGACTAAGAATCTGTGTGCCATATTAAGAATTGTGCTATGTCTGTAAGGAAGCTTAGCTAGAAAGAGTAGAATAAACTGTAGCCCACCAGGCTCCCCTGTCCATGGGATACTCCAGGCAAGAATACTGGAGTGGGCTGCCATTTCCTTCTCTAGGGTATTGTCTCAAGCCAGGGACTGAAACTGTGTCTCCTGCATTGAAGGTTTTTATTTACCAACTGAATCACCAGGGAAGCCCAGATAAACTCAGACACTTCCTATGTTGACTGACTATCTTGTGACAAGTAGGTACCTTCTGCATATTTTTTGCAAAAATCTGATTAAGTTCTTTATTATCAGAACTTCAGTGGTTTGCAGATTTATGCCCTGTATTTGGGGTAGCTTTGTTTTATTTTTAAGATGTGTAAGTATAAGCTCCTTGATGTTCATCTTGGCAATGGCTTTTTGGAATTGATAATAAAATTAGAGACTAAATAAATAAATAAGTGAGTGGGACTACCTTAAACTAAAAAGCTTCTGCACAGCCAAGAAAACCTTCAGCAACATGAAAGCAATCTATAGAATGGGAGAAAATATTTGCAAATCATATATGTGATAAGGGGTTCATATCCAAAATAGATAAATAACTCATACAACTTAATGGAACAAAACTAATAACCCAATTAAAAATAGGTTGAGGATCAGAATAGACATTTTTCCAAAGAAAACTTAGACATACAAATGGCCCAAAAGGTACAGGAAAATGTATTCAGCATCACTAATCATCAGGAAAATGCAAGTCAAAAATCACATGATATCACCTCATATTTGTTAGAATGGCTATTTCAAAAAGAGACAAGAGATGATAAATGCTGATGAGGATTTGGAGATAAAGGAATCCTTGTACACTCTTGGTGAGATGTTCCTTGAAATACGAAAAATAAAACTACTATATGATACAGCAATCCCACTTCTGGGTGTATATTCAAAGGAACTGAAAATATGATATTTAAGAGAGTCCCTTGGACTGCAAGGAGATCCAACCAGTGCATTCTAAATGAGATCAGCCCTGGGTGTTGTTTGGAAGGAATGATGCTAAAGCTGAAACTCCAGCACTTTGGCCACCTCATGCGAAGAGTTGACTCATTGGAAAAGACTCTGATGCTGGGAGGGATTGGGGGCAGGAGGAAAAGAGGACAACAGAGGATGAGATGGCTGGATGGCATCACCGACTCGATGGACGTGAGTCTGAGTGAACTCTGGGAGTTGGTGATGGACAGGGAGGCCTGGCGTGCTGCGATTCATGGGATTGCAGAGTCAGACACAACTGAGCGACAGAACTGAACTGAACTGGACTGGAACTCTCATGTCATTGTAGCATTTTTCAGTACAGCCAAAATATGGAAATACCCTATGTGTCTATGTTAGTCAATGGAAAAAAAAAATAGGGTGTATTGGGTGTGTATGTATGTATATAATATTACTAAGCCATGAGAGAGAAGGAAATCTTACTGTTTACAACAACATAGATGAAAAGTGAGGGTGTTATCCTAAATGAAATAAGCTAGATAGGGAAAGACATACTGTATGGTATAACCTCTATATAGAATATAAAACTCAAATTCATAGGAATAGAGAGTAAAGTGGTTAAGAGGCTGAGGGTGGGGAAAATAGAAAGATGTTGGTGAAAGGGTACCCATTTTCAGCTACAAGATGAGTTACAAGATGACTAAGATTTGAGGACCTTCATATATGTGGATCAATGTAAACTTTAAATACCTTACAATTTTTTGTGAATTATACTTCAGCAATTTGAAAATTACTTTCTACATTTTCATAGAAATTGCTGTGGAACAAAAAGCCTATGCTATATACCACAGAGTTCGTATTCTCTTTAAGCTTCTGGGGGTTCCTAATTGATATTGTTAATTTGAATATAGTTTGAAATGAGGAAAAAATAAGTAAATGAGAGGAAAAAAAAAAAAAGAATCCTCTTGCGTTCATTCTATAACAAGCCTTTAGCACATAGAGTATGTTGAATAGCCCCTCATCTGAATTAAGAATAGCCCCTCATCTGAATCCCAACCATTCCATAATTTAGTATCTTGGAATAAGTTATGTATTTTCAAATTTCCCAAAACTGTAATGAGAGTACTGTCCTCATGAGTTAAATCAAAATCCAAATTGCTTACCAAATCCAGAAATCATGCTTATGAAGTTATTGAAATATGTCAGGGTGGGATAGTATGGTAGGCAGAAATTTAATGACTCCTTGAAAGAGATCTACAGTCTAATCCCTGAATCTGAATATATTACCTTACATAGTGAAAGGGATGCTACAGATGTGATTAAGGTTAACGACATTGATATAGAGGGAATATACTGGAATGTTTGGGGTACATACAAGGTAATCACATGATTCTCTTAAAGTGGAAAAAGAGTAAATCAGTGAGATTCAAAAAAAGAGAGGGACTCAAGCTGGACCATGAGCCAAGGAATGTGAATGGCCTCTATAAATTGGAAATATATCTCAGCCAACAAAATATAAGAATCCCAATCCTACAATTGATAAGGATAGAGTGCTGCTGCTGCTGCTGCTACGTTGCTTCAGTCGTGTCTGACTCTTTGCGACCCCATGGACAGTAGCCCACCAGGCTCTCCCGTCCCTAGGATTCTCCAGGCAAGAATACTGGAGTGGGTTGCCATTTCCTTCTCCAATGCATGAAAGTGAAAAGTGAAAGTGAAGTCGCTCAGTCGTGCCCAACTCCTAGCGACCCCAGGGACTGCAGCCTACCAGGCTCCTCCGTCCATGGGATTTTCCAGGCAAGAGTACTGGAGTGGGGTGCCATTGCCTTCTCCGAAGGATAGAGTAGGATAATTAAATAGTTGAGAAAACCCACTAGGAGATTAAGGGCAGAAGGGAATTTTAAGGGAGTTTGGGAGACTGTTGTGAGCTAATAACCACCCAAGAATATAATAAACTAGCAACAGTCTAGCAATAATCTACTTCTTTATTTTTTAATTTTTAAAAATTTATTTATTTTAATTTGAGGCTAATTACTTTACAATATTGTAGTGGTTTCTGCCATACATTGACATGAATCAGCCATAGGTTTACATGTGTTCCCCATCCTGAACCCCCCTCCCACTTCCCTCCCCATCCCATCCCTCTGGGTCATCCAAGCGCACCAGCCCTGAGCACCCTGTCTCATGCATCAAATCTGGACTGGCAATCTGTTTCACATATGATAATATACATGTTTCAATGCTATTCTCTCAGATCATCCCACCCTTGCCCTCCTCCACAGAGTCCAAAATACTGTTTATAGATCTGTGTCTCTTTTTCTGTCTCGCATATAGGGTTATCATTATCATCTTTCTAAATTCCATATATATGTGTTAGTATACTGTATTGGTGTTTTTCTTTATGGCTTACTTCACTCTGTATAATAGGCTCCAGTTTCATCCACCTCATTAGAACTGATTCAAATGTATTCTTTTTAATGGCTGTCTACTCTACTTCTTGATGGAAGACTAAGTGCATCCAAGCACCAGGCACAAGCAAGACATAAACCCTGATAGTCAAAGTGTTAGTTGCTCAATCATGTCTGACTTTTTGCCACCCTATGGACTGTGGCCAGCCAGGCTCCTCCGTCCATGGAATTCTCTAGGCAAGAATACTGGAGTGGGTAGCCATTCCCTTTTCCAGGGGATCTTCCAGACCCAGGAATCAAATCCAGGTCTCCTGCATTGCAGACAGATTCCTTACCATCTGAGACACCAGGGAAGCCCCAAACACAGGATGGTAGATAATGGGATTAGAATCCTACATGAAGTCAGAATTAATGGTCCTTGAAGAGTAGCATCTGCATGTAGCCAAGACAGAAATATAGGTAAAATGGGAAAAACTAGATGAAAGGTGTCCTTATATGGAAACCTGAGATAAGTTACCATATTTTACTATATGTTTCCACCCTTTTGGAGAAAGTAATGACAACCCACTCAATTTTCTTGCATGGAGAATTCCAGGGACAGAGGAATCTGGTGAGTTACAGTCCATGGAGTCCCAAAAAGTCTGACATCACTGAGTGAGTAACACACACACACCAACATATTAGGGGATGACAGAGGATGAGATGGTTGGATGGCACCACCAACTCAATGGACATGAGTTTGAGCAAACTCCAGGAGATGGTGAAGGACAGAGGAGCCTGATGTGCTGCAGTCCATGGGGTCACACAGAGACTGACATGACTGAGCAACTGAACTATGACCACCCTTTTGCTAATATGCATGTGAATAGGGTCATGACTGTCCTGGTTAAATCATAAAGGGCCAAAGGAGGAACTAATGATGTAGGCCTTGATGTCTACTCAAAAGTGAGGAAGAAGGTGGTCTTCTTCCCTCCCTGCTTTTTCTTTGACTATGAAAATGTAGCCCTCTTTATTCTCAGGACTGCTGCATTCCTTTGTTAGCCTGCTTGTCTCTCTCACAAGTGTTCTATGCTAGTAAATTCATTATTTGTCTGATGCTTTGTCTCAGACTGAATTCTTTCTAAGACAAAAAAAGCTCCTGAGCTTCTAAGTCCTAACACCAGGTAAGCAGTTTTAATCAAATGATAGTGGGTTGGATTACCCTCCTCATCAGGGATTGTGGGGTCAAGTCCAAACCTGATTTTAGGGAGAGTTTGAGTCCCACCCCAAGTGTGTGGTTTTACAACCATAAGAAACTGAGTTCTGCCCATAACTTGAATGAGGAAGAAAACACATTTTCCCTTAGAATCACCAGAAAGAAACTCAGCTCCACTGACACTAATTTTATCCTTGTGAGACACATACTAGACTTCAAGCCTGGGCTTCCCTGGTGGCCCAGACAGTAAAGAATCTGCCTGCAATATGGGAGATCTGAGGTTGATTCCTGGGTCTGTAAGATCCCCTGGAGAAGGGAATGGCTATGTAAAATTGTAAAATAATATATCTGTGGATTTTTAAATCAGTGTTTTTTAACTTTGCCAAATTATAATACTTTCTAGATTTGATTTTCACAAAAAATAACTAATGTATGATGACTGTTTTATTCTAGTATTGTTTTTTTTTTCTAGTGTTTCTCCTAGTCTTTTTTATAATAGAACTATCTATGTATATTAAAATTAATATTTTTTAATCTTGATTAAACTGCATGACATTTAACCCAAAAGTTTTGATACACTTCTCTTTACAATCAGGAAAAGACTACAACCTGGCATTCAGAGATATCCATGTTAAGGTATCAATCTACTTTTTTTTTCATATTATTTCTCATTATTCTATACAGAAAACCTGGGTTTTCCATTTGTATCTGAACATATTCTGTAATTTCTTTTATCTCTATCTCTTGGAATTCTATACTAATGCTTGCCTTTCCTAACATATCTCTTTTCCTATTCCTTCCTACTTTAATTTGTATCCTGAACTATGTCAATTTTAAGGAGCCTTCCAAAGCCATCCATTCCTTCAATGATTCTACAATGTATAACAAAGCTGTATTTTGTTTTTTAAGTTAAATATTCCCAATCATGTTAGAAGTTACTTATGTCAGCAAAATAAAGATAGCAACACCTGACAGGCAGTAAACACACACAACAATTACATTCATTTACAAACATACAAGTATAATAGTAGCAAATTAATTTTCAAATGTTTTAGAGAAATGAAAAAATAACAGTGAAGTGTATTCTGGTAACAAATATAAATGTACAGCATAAAATCTTGGAAAATAAGTTCCATAAATATGAAGCCATAACATTTCTATATTAAAATGTATTTTGAATCTACTATATTTCATATCACTAAAATGAAATTGAGTAAGGAGTTGTAAAAAATCAAAATACATTTATGACAAAAAGCATAATTTTAATTAATGGAAAAAATTCAGTAGAGCTTTTTTTTGAAAGACAGACTACCAAACTAGAGAAAAGACTAAACTGAATTTCCCATGTCATACCCGATATCGACACACACATTTGTTGATATTATGAGTATTTTTCTACAAGGGCAGTCACCTTTGTTTGTTCAGTGATGTAGTCCTAGCCCCTTGAAAAGTACCTGCCATGTAAAGAAGCCAATAATTTTTACATTTTATAAGAATAAAATCTAGAGGAGAAATAATAGAACATATATAATCAAATGTTTGTAGAGGATAAAGCTTACAAATATTTAAATGAATAGCACAGAAAAAACACAACTCACCAAGAATAAGATTGACAATAAGCTAATTTCTTTAATTTACAATGAATTCATATGAAGTAATAGGAAAATCAGGCTGCCAGAGCAACAGATAAGTTGAATAAAAAATAATTACAAATACTCAGTAAGCATTAAAAAATATTTCCATCTCACTTGTAAGGAATGCAAATAAAAATAAGATGCTTTATTTTATTTTTTAACCAATTAAATACAGAAACATGCAAATGTTTGGTAATATTCAGAGCTTATAAAAGAGTGAAGAAATATACAGATTCAAACACTATAGTTGCCAACTATTTGCAATTTTGGCAAAATCTATTAAAATTACAAATGCATATATCAACTGACATAGATCACATTGCTGGAAATTTACTCTGCTGGAATTCACACAAATTATATAAATGTATTTACCATCAAGTGATATTTCTTGAACTCATGAAATAGGAATATTCATGGAGCTGGTGTGAAAGCGGTTAATAAGGAAAATAACAGCATTTGACACAATATATGTAACCAGCCAAGGGGTTCACAGTCTAGTCAGAAGGTAATATGGTATTTGTATAAGTATGGTCAGCCAACAAAGTAAGCGTGAACCACATAAATTATCCATTTGTATATTATCTATTATTAATTTTCACATACCCATCCAACAGAATATTGGGTAACCAGTATAAAGAATTTGTGCTACTATAAGAAGATAGAAATCATATACACTTAAGTGAAAAAAAAAGTAAGATGTGGAATAGTGCATCTGATATTATTTCTTTTATGTACATACAAAAATTGCAAAAAAAATAAAATAAAATGAACACAGCTATTTTGGTAAGAGTAGTGCCTTTCTTGGTGGAGAAGGCAATGGCACCCCACTCCAGTACTCTTGCCTGGAAAATCCCATGGACGGAGGAGCCTGGTGGGCTGCAGTCCATGGGGTCGCTAAGAGTCAGACACGACTGAGCGACTTCACTTTCACTTTTCACTTTCATGCATTGGAGAAGCAAATGGCAACCCACTTCAGTGTTCTTGCCTAGAGAATCCCAGGAATGGGGGAGCCTGGTGGGCTGCCGTCTATGGGGTCATACAGAGTCGGACACGACTGAAGCGACTTAGCAGTAGCAGCCTTTCTTGGAAGATATGGGCTAAGAGGGTAAACTTCTTTTTAAATTTGTTTTTTTGAAGTATAGTTGATTTACAATGTTGTGCCAGTTTCTTCTATATAGCATAGTGATTATGCTTCATATTTTATTTTTCTTATATCTGCCTGTAATGCCTGGATTTTTAAACCATGTCTAAACAAAGCCAGCTTCCTTGGCTTTAGTAAAGCTTCCCTGTTAAAGAATCCACTGGCCAATGCAGCAGACACAGGTTCAATCCCTGGGTCAGGAAGATATCCTGGAGAAGGAAATGACAACCTACTCAAGTAGTCTTGCCTGGGAAATCCCTGGACAGGGGAGCCTAGTAATCTATAGTCCATGGAGTCACAGAAGAGTTGGACATGGTTTAGCAACTAAACAACAATAACAAAACAATATCAAGAGAGACTTTTGACAGCAGCTTTATCTCCCAATTTGATTTTTTCTTTATGCACATAAAATTGTTTCTAAACATTAATATATTTTGCAAAATAATTAAAATAAAACTGTAGAGAAAAATAAGCTTGCATTTTTGAGGCCACAGTTTGGAAGAGGGAGAGAAACTGTTTCTTTTTTGGTCTCAAGAATGATGCTTTCTCAAATTTATTGTAAGTAGAGATTACTTCATGTTTTCAATTTCCCAAAAAGCAGGCCACAAAAGTATACTTCATTTGTTTAAGTCTGAGTTGTAATCTGAAATGAAAGCTATAATTCCATTCGTGCAATCAACAGAAGCAGGAGTTGTGGAAGTGCTGACACCATACAAACTAGTCTTGTGCTGAGAACGATGCTATAATGAGTTGGGCTCATTGTGTCTTTCTCAGACATATGCTTTTTTTTATTTATATTTTCAATCATTATGTTGATGACCTGCATCATTTGCACTATGTAAAACCTTATGATAAAATATTTTATCAGTTATTTGGAAAGAGGATCATTTTCTTCAATTAGCTTTTAGTTTGCCAAAGGTTTTAAAAATGTGCAAATTTATTTTTACAAATAATTGAGAAAAGAAAAAAAAATCTTTCAGCATTCTCCATCAAGGTGCTAGATGTTCATTTCATCTTTTTCCTAATGAGATACTTTAGATAGCTCCTTTCTCTGCTCTGTAGCTCATGGAGGGTAGATGTTATCTGCATTATTCATTATTGCAATAGTGGTATATCTTGGTTAGATTCTAAACTCAAAGTAGTTCTTATGACTAACCCTATGTCTCCCATAAAAATCATGAATTATGTAATGTGCAAATCTTCTCACTATAACATTACTGTTTCTGGCAAGATAGTCAGTTATTTTTATTAAATGTTGCTCATTTACCATATGGACCCCCATTTTCAAGGTAATTATGCAACAGAGATGAGGATATATTAAATGTACCAAGTATCTTTCCAGCTAAAAATATTTTAGACCACACATATAAAATCACTTCTGCACAACTCCAAACATCAAGATCAAGTGTTTTTCCCCAATTATGTCTAAAGTGACACAAAATGCTAAAAATGTTTTCTTCAGGTGGAAGCCATAAACTATGAAAAAATATACCATCACTTCAAACTAAAAAAAAAAAAAAAAAAAGTTGCATTCTGCACTGTACAGATGTATAGAGTCCACAGCACTTTTAATTGTCTATGGTCTTTATAATGATCATTTAATTTGTTGTTAAATATTTATAAGCTTGAAAATTTGTCATATTGATTAAGACAGCATTGACGTGAACTACAGTCATTTTAATGTGTTAATAAATCATGATTAGTTCTCCTTGAAATTTCAAACATTGTATTTCTTTCTTCATCTCAAAACTATAGTCTTTAGCTGCATACATCCTCTGAACTAAGTGTCTGTATTTTAAATAACCTATTTTCCAATTTGTATCTAGAATGCATTTCCTGAATTAAAACTCGTTTTACCCTATGGATCTTGTTTGAAAGAAGGCTGTTGATCTTTCTAGCCATGTTACTTCCTGAAAATCACCTTCTCTAAATTATCTGACTTTTCTGTGTGTGTTTAATTATTCAATTACTTATTATATTGGTGGCTAGGATTATCATACTATTTTTCCTAAGATAAGGGTTAAATCCTGGATCTTTTTCTTCCTTCCTCAGTTTACAGAAGTGTTAGAGAGGGAACAAACTTTATATTCACTCATTCATTTATTCCCTAATTGCTATCCATAAAGAAGGATGAATTAAGCCCCCCCAAAAGGAAAAAAACTGAAGTCAAGTAAGGGTTTCTCAGATCAGTTATGAGTTCTTAAGTTGGTAGTTAACTAGAATGGCTACTATTAGAATCTAAAATTACTAATAACTTTTCTTTCCAGGAACTGACATATTTATATTTAAGAAGAAGGAAATGGATATGTGGGCTTCCCTGGTGGATCTGACAGTAAAGAATCTGCCTACAATGCAGGGGACCTAGGTTTGATCCCTGTGTCGGCAGATCCTCTGTAGAGGAAAATGGCTACCTACTCCAGTATTCTTTCCTGGAGAATATCATGGACAGAGAAGTCTGGTGGGTTACAATCCATGGGGTCACAAAGAGTCAGACACGACTGAGCAACTAACAGTTTCACTTTCAAATGAATATATGTTGAGCACTAATAGGTTCTAATTATGTCCAATTAGATATTATAATCTTATTAAATCACAGAAAAAGCCCAAATAACTTCTTCATGTCACACAATAATCGACCAAATAAATACATCTGATTCCAAAATCTCCTGTGCAACCCTTCTGAAATATTGTTTCAAAAGCTGTAATTATCAATATGACTGTTATTTTGTTCTTTCCAGTGTAAAAATTATCTTAAGAACCAGTATGTAATCTATTATTTATAGGAATTCAGTGAAGTATGAGACAGGGGCTGTTATCTCCACTTTACTGACAAGAAAGTTAAAGAGGTAAGGGTTTAAGGAACATGCTAGATTATCATATTATATAAGTGAATATAACTTTATTTGCTATAGTATGACCCTTAAATATTAGTTATTTAACCCACAAAAGAGGTATTGCTTAGCCAAGCAAGTCCAAATTTCATTTGTTCTGGTATTTGGGAGCTGCTTTATGTAGTCCTTCAATTCTTCACTATGTCGTTTCCAGGATCATCCTGGACATCAACTCCCAGGAAACAAGAGAAAGGGTGGTGGATTACACAGACATTCTTTTTTCTGGGCCAAGTCAGAGAGCAGTTTTTACCATCTTGAACACACATTCCATTGGCCAAAACACAATCATATAGCTAGGAGATTAAATGGAGTTGTTTTATCTATTCTTGCACAACAAACTACTCCAAATCTTAATGCCTTCAAAGGATTAGTGGTTCTGACATTTGACCGGACTCAGATGGATGGTTTTCATACAGGGTCTCTTAGGATTGTATTTTGATGTTGGATGAGTCAGTAAACATAAGAAGATAGCTTGCTTTCAAGATAGTTCACTCACACAATTGACAACTGATATTGCCTATGGACTGGTAGCTTAACTAAGGCTGTAAACCAGAATACCCACAGGTAGACTGTTCACGTGATGTGGGATTCTTAGAACATGATACTTAGGTTCCTAGAGGAAGCATCCTAAGAGCAAGCATTCAAGAAAGCAGGAAAAGGAAACACTGTATAATTTAGAACTATGCTGGAATTGGCACAGTGCTGTCTCTGCCATATTCCATCAGGTAGAGGCCCCACCCTGTTTCAAAAGAGGAGAGAAATAAATGTCACTACTTAAGTGGGAGAGTGGCAAAATCACATTGAATGAGCATGGAAGGTGGGAGAAATTATTGCCAACATCCTTATAAAATATAATCTGCCACAGTAATCTAGTTATGTGCCCAGGAAAAAAACAAATTTGTTTAGAAATAGCTAGCCTCTTTCTGTCACACTGAGTTAATAAGATGTACTGCTGCTGCTGCTAAGTTGCTTCAGTCGTGTCCGACTCTGTGCGACCCCATAGACGGCAGCCCACCAGGGTCCCCCATCCCTGGGATTCTCCAGGCAAGAACAATGGAGTGGGTTGCCATTTCCTTCTCCAATGCATGAAAGTGAAAAGTGAAGGTGAAGTCGCTCAGTCGTGTCCGACTCTTAGCGACCCCATGGACTGCAGCCCACCAGGCTCCTCCATCCATGGGATTTTCCAGGCAAGAGTACTGGAGTGGGGTGCCATCGCCTTCTCCAATAAGATGTACACCCAGGACATAAAATCAAGTATTTGAATATTCAAGTTAAATACTATATAATTAGGGTGGAATAAACTTTTATGATTATTTTGTTAACTATTAATATGACCAACCTTGACAGCATATTAAAAAGCAGAGACATTATTTTGTCAACAAAGGTCCATCTAGTCAAGGCTATGGTTTTTCTTGTAGTTATGTATGGATGTAAGAGTTGGACTATAAAGAAAGCTGATCATCAAATAATTGATGCTTTTGAACTGTGGTGTTGGAGAAGACTTTTGAGAATCCCTTGGACTGCGAGGAGATCCAACCAGTCCATCCTAAAAGAGATCAGTCCTGGGTGTTCATTGGAAGGACTGACGTTGAAGCTGAAACTCCAATACTCTGGCCACCTGATGTGAAGAGCTGACTCATTTGAAAAGACCCTGATCCTGGGAAAGATTAAGGGCAGGAGAAGAAGGGGATGACAGAGGATGAGAGGGTTGGATGGCATCACCAACTCAATGTACATGAGTTTGGGTAAACTCTGGGAGTTGTTGATGGACAGGGAGGGCCTGGCATGCTGCGGTTCATGGGGTCGCAAAGAGTCAGACATGACTGAGCGACTGAACTGAACTGAATCTCTACTAAAGTTTGATGAGTAATAACTCATCAAAGTGGCTAATCACCACTTTCAATGGATTAGCTGCAACCTTCTTACTAAATACTAGAATTGTACCAACAAATGGTAGGCAGGTTAATTTAATTTGACCCCTTCCATCATAGAGGGAATTCTTATTCCTCACTAAAAAGAAAAAAATTATTCTGAATGTACATTTGCCTTTTTTTCCTGCAGAACTACCCTAAGCACTTCATTGTACATCTTACAAGAAAAATTCTGCTTCTACTCTAGGAACTAATTTTACAGCAAAAGAAATTAAGCAATTATCTCACCCCATACAATGTATGGTTCTTAATGTTTACTCCATTACCCAGATATAACCGGCCCTAGAGAATATTGAAATAAGCTTGTTGAAGACTCAGTTACTCTCTTAATTGGGAGAAAAACACTGAATCATTATAAACCATATGCCATTATAAACATGTTTGAATGAGTAACCACCATATGGTGCTCTTTCTCTTATAGCTACACTGTATTTGTATGATAGTCAAAGAATGAAAATCAGTTTAGCTATAGACCATAACTCATAATGTTTTATATACTGCCCCCAAAATTTTGGACTTCACTGGATTTGAGTTTGTCATAATGACGGTAATTAATTTTAGTCATTCAGTAAGTGATCTCCAATATGTCATTGGTTTAATTTTACAAAGCTTTATTTCTCATTCATGTAAAGTTTGGTAGAGTCACTCTTCTATCCTTGGAGATGGAAATGGAAAACCACTCCAATATTCTTGCCTGGAAAATCCTATGGAGAGAGAAAAGGAGCCTTCAGGGCTATGGTCCACACGGTTGCAAAGAATCAGTCAAGTCTGAGCAACGGAGCACACACATACGCTCTTCTATCCTGTGATTCAGGAAGACTGATTCCAACTATTTTGTCGTTCTTCATTCTCAATGCACTGTTTCCAAAATCTGGCTGATGAGTGAAAAGAATGATGAAGAAAGCATGCTAACTCTAACATGCCACAGACTACACAGGATACAACTCCACTTACATTTCCATTGGCCAGAACTCAACCACATGGCCTTAAATCAACTTTGAGAAATCTCTCTCTCTCTCCCCCTATTCGCTCAGTAGTGTCCGAGGGACTATAGCCTGCCAGGTTCCTCTGTACAAGGGATTCTCCAGGCAAGAATACTGGAGTGGGCTGCCATTTCCTTCTCCAATGAGAAATATTGGGAGTGTGTTAATATTTGTTGGCCCTAAGTTTTTCTGCCACAAAGATCACAGTGACCAAGAGACAAATGATTCCACTAGAAGACACAGCAATACTTCTACTGAAATTAAGTAAATTGAAACTGTCACCTTCCAGGATCCTCATGCTACTGAATCAACAGGCAAAGAAAAATGATTACTGTTGAGGTGATCAATCCTCATTCAGTTAGTTCAGTCAATCGGTTGTGTCTGACTCTTTAAGACCCCATGTGCTGTAGCACAGAAGCCTCCCTGTCCATCAACAACTACTGGAGCTTGCTCAAATCATGTCCATTGAGTCAGTGATGTCATCCAAACATCTCATCCTTTGTCGTCCCCTTCTCCTCCTGCCTTCAATCTTTCCTAGCATCAGGGTCTTTATTTTCAAGAGAAAATAATATTGCTACCATACAATGGCAGTAGAAAAATCTCAGCCAGATATCTAAGGACTTCTCTAAGGATAGATCCTAGTTTTGCCATTCCCAAAGGAAGAACAAGAATAAAGATAGTTACAGACTACTGTAGCCTGGCAATCAAGAAAAACTATATTAGCCTTTGCTACATAACAGTAAAACAACAACAATAAAACCACAGAATTTCAGTAGCTAATAAAACAAACATTGTCACATATACATGTTTCCTGGCATGTAAATTAGCAGAGACATTACTTTGCCAACAAAGGTGTGTCTAGTCAAAGCTTTGATTTTTCCAGTAGTCATGTGTGGATGTGAGAGTTGGACTATAAAGAAAGCTGAGTGCCAAAGAATTGATGCTTTTGAACTGTGGTGTTGGAACATACTCTTGAGAGTCCCTTGGCCTGCAAGGACATCCAACCAGTCCATCCTAAAAGAAATCAGGCCTGAATATTCACTGGAAGAACTGATGCTGAAGCTGAAACTCCAAAATCTTGGCCACCTTATGCAAAGAACTGACTCATATGAAAAGACCCTGCTACTGGGAATTATTGAAGGTGGGAGAAGAAGGGGATGACAGAGGATGAGATGGTAGGATGGCGTCACTGACTCAATGGACATGAGTTTGAGTAAGCTCCAGGAGTTGGTCATGGACAGAGAAGCCGGGCGTACTACAGTCCATGGGGTTGCAATGAGTCAGACACAACTGAGTGACTGAACTGAACTGATTGAAATCAGCTAAAGTTAGGTTTATCTGGGCTAAATTCAGCTGAACAAGTCTGGATCTCATTTGGGGGCTGGTTCAGGTCTTCTCCATTACTTTTCTGAAACTAGGCTTTAGGGATAACATGATCCTTACCTGGAAGATGCCCTTCTTCTGCAGAACACAGAGAGTAAATCATACTGAAAACTCATACTCACATCACGTCTGCCAAGTTACGGGTCAAAACAAATAATATAGCCAAGTTCAGTATCTAAAGAGCGAGAAATTATACTTTGACTAGTGGGACTTAAAAAATTACATGGCAAAGAGGTACATGTGTAGTTCTGTAGCAGGATGGAAGTGAAGATTTGGAAATAATACACTTAAGTAATATTACTTGAATAATGACGCTACATTCATTAATGAAAACTTCAATCAGTTACTGCACCAATAATGAGATTTTGGCTGAGGGTAAAAGGAATGCAGAATTGGAAGCAGAAGAGAACAGTAAAGGTTAACTTGTCCACAACATGAAAAGTGTTGATTTCATGGAAACTAGCTGCCCTCTCATAATTAAAGCAGTCAATCCTGTTCTGTTGAAATACCTGGGCTCCAGCTCACTTAGTTATATCAGAAAGGGCTCTAGTACTCACCCAGTCATGATAAGAATTGAACAATACCATTCATTCAACAATTTTTGTAATTGCAATCACAAAGTGTGTGCACATCCCCCTAACAGAGACATGTTAGTGTTTCCGATCTCATGTATGCTGAATTAAAAGGATGAGACTATAGAGCTAGGACTGCAACCCATCATATTGCTATTGTATCCTTGTCCCTCATTCTGCAACTACTTTCCTAATCAAAGCCTCTAATAAATTCCCCAGAATTCAAGTTTCAGAGTCTAATCTTTAAAATCTAGTGTTTGCCCCTGCTTGATCTCTGAATACTCTGCCTAGAATTTCAAGGCAAGAAGGGCCTTGACTATCTGCTGCTGCTTTGTCTTTGTGAGGTTTTACTAACAGGCTGCTTGTGTATGTGGTCAACCACTGCCTTTGTTTGCTTAACTGTCCCCACCTGCAATTTTATGTAAGATTGTTGATATGGTTTAGGTTCTGTTAAATAGGAAATATATTCATGAGACACTTAATAGACATAAAAATGGGGTAGAAACATTCTTTTACTTTCAAAATAGGTGGGAGTTATCTGGACAGATGAGAATTTTTAGTTTCTGATTTCCCTGAAAGTGATGCATGATTGAGGTGTTATGATGTCAGCACAATTTTCTGTAGGTTTCTGTTAGGGGAAAATTGCAACCTTCTATTTCCTTGAGACTCAGCTGCACCCCCACTCAGAGACTACCTAGATTTTCAGTTCTCCCCAAAATGTTTAAGCACTGCTACTGCTAAGTCACTTCAGTCGCGTGCAACTCTGTGCGACCCCAGAGACGGTAGCCCACCAGGCTCCCCCGTCCCTGGGATTCTCCAGGCAAGGACACTGGAGTGGGTTGCCATTTCCTTCTCCAATGCATGAAAGTGAAAAGTGAAAGTGAAGTCACTCAGTCATGTCCGACCCTTAGCGATCCCATGGACTGTAGCCAACCAGGCTCCTCCATCCATGGGATTTTCCAGGCAAGAGTATTGGAGTGGGGTGCCATTGCCTTCTCCGATGTTTAAGCACACTATTTCCTATATTACATCCCTTTTCTACCTGTGATATATTTTTTTTCCCTTCTGATTAACTCTTGCATGATGCTACATCCCTCTCTTAATATTTTACATTCAATACCAACTTTTTCCTAAACAGGTGCTCCTGTTTTCAAGGGTCAGAATTAAAGACTCTTCTGAATTTAAAGCATTTGGGATGCTTTAAATAATCCTCTCAATATTCTAATATTTAGGGTTGGATGCCAGGCAAGTACACCCTGCTGTGCACACAGTTGTCTGTAGAGCTTAAGAGCCTGACTTGGCTTGGCTCTCAACGCAAATCAATCATATCAATCAACTTAACCAAGAGTTACAGATTCCACCTAGAAATACACACTTGTAAAGCAAACATATAATACAAATTCAGAATGTGTTTGATTACTTAAACTATTCTGTCATCTCTCAGTTCGTGTCAAAATATTGTGTAATGGGAATATTCAATTGTTTTGTTAATAAGCTAATTGTATGCAGGCACTTTCATAGTTACTAATTTCTCTATTCCATTTTGGGGCTCAATATAATTAGATAATACTTGCAAAATCACTTTTTACTTGAAACCAGGGAGATAGATGTCAGATCTATTAGAGGCAGATAGAAAGACAGATAAATGTACCATGCACAAAGAGTAGCAGTGAGAGGAGAATCAGATGCTGTTGAAAATAAAGGAATTAAAGTAAGACTAATGAGGCAGTACGTTAGAAAGTCTTGAATTATAGTAGTGAAGAGGCTAAGAGTATGTTTACATATAAAACTTAAAAAATATTAATAGACCATACATTTACAGGTGCTTGAAAGAGAAACAATGGAAATGACATAGAATTGAAATCCTAATTCTAATGTTTTACATTTCTCTCTTATCAATCATAACTTTCTGATATATGTAAATGACTATCCATTATTCAGTTTTCTCTTTTCTTGCCCTTTGAATTTAATTCAATAAACATTTATTAAGGGCTTATGTGGAAATCACCATGTTAGTACTATAAGGAATACAAAATTGAGTTACGCAATGTGTTTTAAGTTCTAAAGAACTTGCAATCTAATGTAGAAGACAAGTACACCTGCAACTTTATTAAAAGCTAGATCTTCAAGTAATGAGTGGAAAAGAAAGTTCCATTATATTACCCATGAATTTCAGTAAGGCAAAGATTCTGATTGTAGATATAGAGAAGTGTACATAGAGGATATGAAGTCTTAATTAGGTAGAATTTGGAAGGTGAAAATAAAAACATAATAAATTGTTTTACATAACACTTTAATATCAGGCAATTTATTCCTCATAATTTCATAATAAATTGAAAGCTATTTAAAAGTGATTTAGTAGGGGAAAACATACTTTGTTCATGTAAATGTGAATACATTATTCTTTTCAAACTACTGTGGCGATCCATTAATGGACTGTGAAATCATCAAGTAGGTACTATCTACATTAAAAATATTAACAAGAAGAGCAAAGATCAGAGTGCAAACCTGTATTTAGCATAAAAGCAAACATGAACTACTTGTTTATTATTGTGGGTGTGTGTGTGCACATTTATGTGCCTATATAATGAGTAACTGTGTAAACTCTCCTTACTATTGGATATGTTCAAAATGTTTGATCTATATGTATATTCTATGTACATATATATATATATGCACATTATCTGTATATCTATATTGCAATCCCTCTGTATACTGTAATCAGTAGGTAAATCATAAATTTTGGATAATATACGATACTCCCAGTAAGACATCTCAATAGTGAAGCTAATTATCTTTGCTTTGTAGTTTTGTGTTGCTATGTCCCGTATATGGACTACGGGATAAGATTATTATTTTGGAGCTTTGATGTTATTTCAGGGGCTGAATTTGAGCATAGGGTGAGGTGGCTGATTGAGTCATTCCATCTCAAGAGCTATCTTTAGCTATTTTTCCTTCTTATTCATCTGTCTTCTCTCAGTTTTTTCTATTGTTTTTGTTAAAGTATTTGTTAATGTATTATTTATTCATGAGTAAGATGGATAAAACAGAAAACATGAGAAAGAACAAAGACTGAATACTCCTCAAACTTAGTAAGTGAGAACTGGCATTGATTTTGAAATTTATGGTCCCTAGGCTGACTTATTTTTCTCTCCTGTTGTCACAATTTACTTGATTCACTTATTATAATTTTTGTAGTCAACAGAAAACATAAGGCCTTGTTAAGAAAACATTATTTTATTGAAGGTCTGAAAGGAAGGAAGAGGTTTCCACTTGCCAAATCTGCCTGGTATCAACCTAGCAGTTTTCAAGGAGGTCATAACAATTTTGTAATATATGATTGTGATAACAGAAACCAAAGAATCCAAGTTCTTCTCCCAGAGAATATACACATTTTCATTAGTTTGTGCTTCTTCAGAGTGTTCCCCTATGAATTTTCTAAAGAATCGAGATAAAAACATAGAAACTCTTGAAAGTAGAAGTGTTTGTCACTCAGTTGTGTCTGATTCTGTGACCCCATGGACTAGCCCACCAGGCTCCTCTGTCCATAGAATTCTCCAGGCAAGAATTCTGGAGTGGGTAGCCATTCCCTTCTCGAGGGGATCTTTCCAACCCAGGGATTGAACCTGAGGCTCACACATTTGCAGGGAGACTCTTTACTGTCTGAGCCACCAGGGAAGCCAAGAGAAACCCTTCAGTTCAGTTCAGTCACTCAGTCATGTCCGACTCTTTGTGACCCCATGATTCGCAGCATGCCAGGCCACCCTGTCCGTCATCAACTCCCCGAGTTCACTCAAACTCATATCCATCGAGTCAGTGATGCCATCCATCCATCTCATCCTCTATCGTCCCCTTGTCCTCCTGCCCCCAATCCCTCCCAGCATCAGAGTCTTTTCCAATGAGTCAACTCTTCACATGAGGTGGCCAAAGTACTGGAGTTTCAGCTTTAGCATCATTCCTTCCAAAGAAATCCCAGGGCTGATCTCCTTTAGAATGGACTGGTTGGATCTCCTTGCAGTCCAAGGGACTCTCAAGAGTCTTCTCCAACACCACAGTTCAAAAGCATCAATTCTTCGGCACTCAGCCTTCTTCACAGTCCAACTCTCACATCCATACATGACCACTGGAAAAACCATAGCCTTGACTAGATGGACCTTTGTTGGCAAAGTAATGTCTCTGCTTTTGAATATGCTATCTAGGTTGGTCATAACTTTCCTACCAAGGAGTAAGCGTCTTTTAATTTCATGGCTGCAGTCACCATCTGCAGTGATTTTGGAGCCCCCAAAAATAAAGTCTGCCACTGTTTCCCCACCTATTTCCCATCTATCTGATAGATAGAGTTCCTGATGAACTATGGACGGAGGTTCGTGACATTGTACAGGACAGGGATCAAGACCATCCCCATGGAAAAGAAATGGAAAAAAGAAAAATGGCTGTCTGAGGAGGCCTTACAAATAGCTGTGAAAAGAAGAGAAAACAAAAGCAAAGGAGAAAAGGAAAGATATAAACATCTGAATGCAGAGTTCCAAAGAATAGCAAAGAGAGATAAGAAAGCGCTCCTCAGGGATCAATGCAAAGAAATAGAGGAAAACAACAGAATGGGAAAGACTAGAGATCTCTTCAAGAAAATAGAGATACCAAGGGAACATTTCATGCAAAGATGGGCTTGATAAAGGACAGAAATGGTATGGACCTAACAGAAGCAGAAGATATTAAGAAGAGGTGGCAAGAATACACAAAGAACTGTACAAAAAAGATCTTCAAGATCAAGATAATCATGATGGTGTGATCACTCACCTAGAGCCAGACATCCTGCAATGTGAAGTCAAGTGGGCCTTAGAAAGCATCACTATGAACAAAGCTAGTGGAGGTGATAGAATTCCAGTGGTGCTATTTCAAATCCTGAAAGATGATTCTGTGAAAGTGTTGCACTCAATATGCCAGGAAATTTGGAAAACTCAGCAGTGGCCACAGGACTGGAAAAGATCAGTTTTCATTCCAATCCCAAAGAAAGGCAATGCCAAAGAATGCTCAAACTATCGCAGAATTACACTCATCTTACATGCTGGTAAAGTAATGCTCAAAATTCTCCAAGCCAGGCTTTAGCAATATGTGAACTTTGAACTTCCAGATGTTCAAGCTGGTTTTAGAAAAGGCAGAGGAAACAGAGATCAAATTGCCAACATTGCTGGATCATGGAAAAAGCAAGAGAGTTCCAGAAAAACATCTATTTCTGCTTTACTAACTATGCCAAAGCCTTTTACTCTATGGATCACAATAAACTGTGGAAAATTCTGAAAGAGATGGGAATATCAGACCACCTGACCTGCCTCTTGCGAAACCTATATGCAGATTAGGAAGCAACAGTTAGAACTGGACATGGAACAACAGACTTGTTCCAAATAGGAAAAGGAGTACATCAAGGCTCTATATTGTCACCCTGCTTGTTTAACTTATATGCAGAGTACATCATGAGAAATGCTGGGCTGGAAGAAGCACAAGCTGGAATCAAGATTGCCGGGAGAAATATCAATAACCTCAGATATGCAGATGACACCACCCATATGGCAGAAAGTGAAGAGGAACTAAAAAGCCTCTTGATGAAACTGAAAGAGGAGAGTGAAAAATTTGACTTAAAGCTCAACATTCAGAAAACGAAGATCATGGCATCTGGTCCCATCATTTTATGGGAAATAGATGGGGAAACAGTGGAGAAACCCTTGGAGTACACTGAATTAAAACTGAATTCTCCATCTCCTAATTCATAGTCAAAGGCCTCATTATAGGGGTAGATCTGAGGTCAGAAACATCTACAGTATAATAGGACAGACTGGGGCTCAATCATAGAGAAAATGGCTTGGCCATTTCCATTATATATTCACATGACAATGTATATTTCACTTACACTTATTTGCGCTCTAGATAATTCTCTAACTAGCTTTCTTTGTACAGATTTTTAATGAAGAAAAACAACATAGAATCCATTTAAAAAAAGTAAGAGTATCAAAATGTATAATCTATAGGATATGCTTTTTTGTAAGGTGATAATATTGAAATAAACAACAATTTCCCATTTTTTCCTCCTGTCATGCCCTGGCAACCACCATTCTACTTTTCAATCCTATGAGTTTAACTCTTTTAAATATCTCACATAAGTGGAATTATACAGTATTTGTCTTTTTGTGTTGGGCTTATTTCATTTAGAGTAATGTTCTCAATTTTCATCCATACTGCAGCATATGTCAGAATTTCCCTCCATTTTTAATACTGAAAAGTATTCAATTTTTTATGTATGTTTTATTTTGTTTATCCATTCATCTGTCAGTGGACACTTATGCTTTGGCTTTTGCTGCTATTGAATATGTGTGTGCAAATAGTCCTTTGAGTTTCTGCTTTCATTTCTGTTGAGAATATACCCAGAAGTAGAATTGTTGGAACATATGTTAATTATATTTTTAATGTTTTAGGAATTGTCATACTATTTTCCATACTGGCTCTTAAAAGGTATGACAGCATATCTTTTAAAAATGAATTATCCTCTGTTTATTCATCCTTTCACCTTCCCAACTAGATTATGATATCAGTGGTTCAGGTAGGGATTGGTAATGAAACTCTGTTACTATTACAACTATATTGACATAAATAAGCATAGTACCGGAGAAGGCAATGGCACCCCACTCCAGAGCTCTTGCTTGGAAAATCCCATGGACGGAGGAGCCTGGTAGGCTGCAGTCCATGGGGTCGCTAAGAGTCGGACACGATTGAGCGACTTCACTTTCACTTTTCACTTTCATGCGTTGGAGAAGGAAATGGCAGCCAACTCCAGTGTTCTTGCCTGGAGAATCCCAGGGACGGGGGAGCCTGGTGGGCTGCCGTCTATGGGGTCGCACAGAGTCGGACACGACTGAAGTGACTTAGCATAAGCATAGTACACAATGAATAAATACTGATTTGATCACTTATCTCTCAGTAAACATTTATTGAACATTACTTATGTTTTATAAATATTTTTAGAGGTTAAACATATTGGAATAAGCCAGCCAGAAAATCTTTGCCTTCCTTTAGTGTGGGAGATGAATATTAAACAAATAAATATAAAATATATTATCAGCTAAATTATACTGATATTTTAATAAACCACAATAAAGGAATGAAGAGTGAGTGAAGAGTTTTGATGGGATAGGCAGGCAAAGTCGCTATGACTATGTGATATTTGAGTAGAGAATGAATAAAGTTGATTAGTTGGAAGGGTCACAGATCTCTAGAGATGGGATAAGAAATGGATATCTGAGTAGCTTATTCTTTCTCAATGATATATTTGTTTTTATGACCAGTTTCTGCTATATATTAAATTCATTCTAAATACTGTGCAAGAATTGGAATTGGATTAGCAATATAAGCCTTTAAAATTTGGATTTTATGTTTTTCTTTCATTTTCTATTATGTTGAACATGTAGATATGCAGTAACAATTTGCTCTGAAGAATATTGTGAATTTCATGGTTATGTATATCTATGATAATGTCAGACATCTCATTAAATTTCCTAATTTCTTCTTTGACATGTAACTAAACAATGTTTTACTAACTTTAGTCACTAGGCCAGAAAACGTGGAAAATTCAGCAGTGGCCATAAGAACGGGAAAGATCAGTTTTCATTCTAATCTCAAAGAAGGCAATGCCAAAAAGTAATCAAGTTACATATAATTGCACTCACTTCACATGCTAGCAAGTTTATGCTCAAAATCCTTCAAACTAGGCTTCAGTAGTACGTGAACCAAGAACTTCCAGATGTACAAGCTGGATTTTAAAAAGACAGAGGAACCAGAGATCAAGCTGCCAACTCCTACTGTATCACAGAAAAAGCAGGGGAATTAAAAAAAAAAAAAAAAAAGCTATTTCTGCTTCATTGTCTATGCTAAAGCATTTGACTATGTGGATCACAACAAACTGTGGAAAATTCTTAAAGAGACGGAAATACCAGATGAACTTACTTGCCTCCTGAGAAATCTGTATGCAGATCAAGAAGCAACAGTTAGAACCAGACGTGGAACAACCGACTGGTTCAAAATTGGGAAAGAAGTAGGTCAAGGTTGTGTATTGTCACCCTGCTTATTTAACTTATATGCATAGTACATCATGTGAAATCCCAGCTGGATGGCTCACAAGTGGGAATCAAGATTACTGGGACAAATATCAAGAACCTCAGACATGCAGATGATACCACCCTAATAGCAGAAAGTGAAGAGGAAGTAAAAAGCCACTTGATGAAGGTGAAAGAGAAGAGTGGAAAGGCTGACTTAAAATTGCACATTCAAAAAATGAAGATCATGGCATCTGGCCCCATTACTTCATGACAAATAGATCAGGGAAAAGTGGAAAGAGTGTCAGACTTATTTACTTGGGTTTCAAAATCACTGTGGATGGTGACTGCAGCTATGAAATGAAAAGATGCTGTCTCCGTGGAAGAAAAGCTGTGACCAACCTAAACAGTGTATTATAAAGCAGAGACATCATTTTGCTGACAAAGGTCCTTCTAGTCAAAGCTGTGGTTTTTCCAGTGCTCATGTACAAATATGAGAGTTGGACTATATAGAAAGCTGAGTGCTGAAGAATTGATGTTTTTGAATTATGGTGCTGGAGAAGACTCTTGAGAGTCCCCTGGACAGCAAGGAGATAAAATCAGTCTATCCTAAAGGAAATCAATCCTGATATTCATTGGAAGAACTAATACTTAAACTAATGCTCCAATACTTTGGTTATCTGATTGGAAGAGCCAACTCACTGGAAAAGTCCCCAATGCTGGGAAAGATTGAGAGCAACAGGAGAAGAGGACGACAGAGGATGAGATGGTTGAATGGCATCACTAACTAGATCATCATAGTCTGAGTAAACTCCAGGAGATAGTGAAAGACAGGGAAGCCTGGCATGCTGCAATTCATAGGGTCACAAAGAACTTGACATGACTTAGTGACTGAACAACAACAAATAAATTTTAATATAACTTTCAAATATTTAATATTCAAAATATACTACAAAAATGAACTGTCTTTCAGTTACTAAATTTTTATTATATTTAGCACTACTTTCTTTCTTAAATAGATTATCTGTTGCTATTTCTCGTGCATATGTGGGTGTATGTGTATAATGTATTAATATACAATATTACTAGTAGTTTGCTAGAGCAGCCATAGAAAAATACCACAGACTGAGTGACTTAAGAGAAATTTCTTTGTGGATAAATCTGGTGGCTGGAGTCCAAAATTAAGGCTTAGTTTCTTCTAAGACCTCTTTACTTCATTTGTAGATGTAGATTTCTTGTTGTGTCCTTATTTTCTGTGTGTTCATCTCTGGTGTGTCTTTGTGTGACTGTCTCCTCTTCTCCTAAGGATAGTAGTCAGATTGAAATAGGGTCCACCCTAACAACTTTATTGTAACTTAATCACATCTTTGAAGGCCTGATATCCCAAAACACTCACATTTTGATGTACTAGGGGTTTGAACTCAATGCTTGAATTCAGAGGGTAGACAATTCATATATATGTATATGTGTGTATAAATATATCTCTCTCTATATAGTTATATATATAATGTCTTATTACCTTATTGTGAATAATTTTCTTATTCTCAAAACCACCTAAGACAAGATGAATACTTATAAAACATTGAATTACTTATCCTAAAAATAATAGGTAAAAAACAAAGTCCTTGGACAGAAAATAGTGAAGTGAATATGTGTATTAATACATTCCTCCTGAAATAGCTCCTAAAATGTTTAGATGTGAATTATATATTTTATTACTAATACAGACTTCCAATATATAATATGAAGTGATATAAAAATAAAACATTTGCAAAAAGAAGATGAAAATTAAAGAGAAAATAATTATCTTAGCAAACTGCATTTTTTTAAATATGAAAGCAAAATTCACTACACTTCTGTAGGACAACTCTTAAATGTTAAAAAAAAAAACTTTGTAGTTCTAAAATATAACCTTTAATATTGTTGGTTAAAATTGTATTAGTTTCATCAATTTATGTTCTGTGGTTTTACGTATGGCTGGTTATGATTACTTACGTGTGGGTCATAAAAACTCAGTGTGTTTTCCAAGCAGTCAAATTGCCTGTCAGCTGCTAAAGGGGCAGAATTAATGAAAAACTTACTTTATAGTCTAAAGAACAGCAGCTGGGGTCTGTTTTAACAAGTCCCGGGAAACATACATGGAGGGAAATTCTTTGTGGCTAGACTTATATCCTGCCTGTCTCTACAAAATTCTACTGGTTGAGTTGAACAGTCAGACAAAAATCAAGGACATTGTAATAGTTTTGCGCATCACTGATTACTAGTAAAAGAGGACAATTTTCCATTCATCTTCCACTATGGAAAAGTGTAATATGTTCCACCAAAGTCCTTTTCCCCCTAGTATATAGCTGGATCACATTGCTGAGCCTCCCTTGCATTTAGATGCAGCCATGTAAATTAATTCTTGCCACTGCATTATGGAAACTAGTCAAATGCGCTACTTCCAGGCCTGAACCTTCTCCATTATGAATGTCTTTTTTTCTTTCCTAATACATCCACTGAGAGTACTCAGAGCAGTTCAGAAGACCTGGAAGAAGACTGAATAATAAGACAAAAGGAGCCTGAATCTTGTAATTATCATATAGCCCATCAGTCAATCAGGCTTCCCTGGTGGCTCAGACAGTAAAAAATCCGCCTGCAATGCAGGAGGCCTGGGTTTGATTCCTGGGTTGGGAAGATGCCCTGGAGGACAACCCACTCCAGTATTCTTGCCTAGAGAATCCCCATGGACAGAGGAGCCTGGCAGTCTACCTCCATGGGGTCACAAAAAATCAGACACAGTTGAGAGACTAAGCACAGTGAGCACAGCCCATCAGCCAATCACTAGTATTACTATGTAAATTAGAAAAAAATTGTAGTAAATGTCAGATATTTTTAGATTTACTATTAATTATAGTTAGCTGCTTTAGAAAAATGTATCCACTTAAGATTGAATTAACTTATTAGGAAAGCTACCTGATAATCTAACATAGTGGTCTCCATAGGGATGAAGAAGAATCAATTGAGGAGGTATGAAATTTAAAAAATTTTTCTAAATGTTTTTTAATTTGAAAGGAAGAACTCTTTCCTGTCATTTTACATATACCTTATAGTATGTAACTGTTAAATAGACATATATTTTTTGTGATAAAAGTCAAAAAATTTGTTAGTTAATGCGACATAATTAAAAAGATGTAGGTATCTCTGATCAAAGACCCGACTCAATTGTAAAGTTTCAAAATTTTTTACTTTTGAAAATTTGAGTAGTGTAGCATATCAAAAATATTATGCCATTTCAAGAAGCTTGAAAAGTATAAAACATAAGGACATTTGATAGACTTAGTTTATCAAAATCAGCTAGTTTATATCACTATTGTTTTAATTAATATTAATACAAGAAAGCATCATTGTTTATTATCCACTTATTGAATCTAAAATGGCCTTATAACTTTCTTTGACCAATAAAAATATAGTGGAAGTATCACTGTGTGAATTCTGATCCGAGGTCTCAGGGTGACTTGAATTTTTCTGCACTTATCCTTTTGGTAACTGGCTGCCTAGATCACAAGTCTAGCTTTGACTCCTGAGAATGAGAGACTATAACAGAGAACAATCCTGACTCCATATTGTATCTGTTTCTTTAGTTTTAACCTTTGTGTTCTATTGTCTATGCCTAGTCATGCTGACTCTGCACCTTTGTGAAGGAATGGTGCCTGAATTCTTAAATATACATAGTAGCTCTTTCTCAAGTCTTTGCCCTCTATTTGATCTTTCATTTATATAGAGATAAAAAGGTGCATAAGGGAAAATATTTGTCTTATTGAAGGTTTATAGAACATTGTAACCAGACCTACCTGAATAGGGTGCAAGAACAAAGGATTTTCATTTCCCCTCTGGGATCTGGCTGGCACCAAGAAGTTTGCCAACAGCCAGCCACATGCCTCCTTTTTAACATAAAAAGTCCCTAATTCTAACCCAAGTAAGACGGTTCTTCAGGACACTAGTATGCCATCAATCTGCTGACTTCCTGAATAAAGTCACTATTCCCAGGAAGGAATGATGCTAAAGCTGAAACTCCAGTACTTTGGCCACCTGATGCAAAGAGTTGACTCATTGGAAAAGACTCTGATGCTGGGAGGGATTGGGGGCAAGAGGAGAAGGGGACGACAGAGGATGAGATGTCTGGATGGCATCACTGACTCGATGAACGTGAGTCTCAGTGAACTCTGGGAGTTGGTGATGGACAGGGAGGCCTGGCGTGCTGCGATTCATGGGGTCACAAAGAGTCGGACACAACTGAGCGACTGATCTAATCTGATCTGATCTGATCTGATTCCCTGCCCCAACACCTTGTTTCGATTTACTGGTCTCTCATGATGCAAGCAGTGCAAACTCAGTAACAAGACCATATACAGAAAATGATCCAGCTTTCCTAAACTTCTCAGCCATCCCAGTGACCCTAAGGGGCAAAATATTCTAACTAATCACAGCCCAAACTGTTGACTTGAAAATAGTAAGCAAATAAAAAACTGTTTTTTAAGCCACTAATTTTGGGATGATTTGCTACACTGCAAAAATTAACTGATACATATGTTATTATAGAAGGCATGTATTACAAAGGTAAAAGATGCATTGTGATAAGAACCTCAAAGTTGATTTTAGTTAAAATTAATATTTTTAATAACTAATTATAACAATTATACATAATGTTAATAAATAATTGAAATAAATATGCTATATCTTATAATACCCAAATACAATACCTTTAAAAAGTAATTTTACTAACTAAAAAGTTGATCATTGGAGTTAATGATCTCACCAGTTTTACACTCCCTAGGAGAGTGGTATATACATCCCCACCTTTGCATTGCATTACTATAGTTGAAGTGAATGTCCCAACTCCATGACTTTGGGCTTGGATGTGTTACTTACATTGGACACTAGGATGTTAGCAGAACCGAAGGGAACAAATACTTATAATGCATTTGTGTGGATGATTTATCCTTTTAAACTTTAATGCTTTATCTTTCTTATGTTTCATGAGTGGAACATACCCGTGCTTCCAGACTAAATCCTAAACTGAGAGATGTGAAGATTTATCCTAGTTTATACACCTATCACCATCCTGAAGTAGACATTCCCAGGTTAAGACCATCCTAAGTCACTGGCAACCCATAACATTAAAATATATTGCATTTTGAGATTTTTTTAATTCAGTATTATGATGATAGTTGCTGGTAATAGTCTAATAGACATATCTATATTCAAAAATAAATGTAAGTGCATAAAAGCACAAAAAAGATTCTGAAAAATAGAAAAAAATCTATTTCCCTTGTTTATTAGTATTCTGTGCTCATTTTATATATATATATGTTTGTGTGTCAAGCTTAGTCATGTCTGACTCAGGCACGGCACAACACACACACACACACACACACACACACATATGTATAATGAGAACAGCACACAATAAACAATGGAACAGATTTTTTCTATTTTTCAGAATCTTTTTTGTGTTTTTATGCACTTACATTTATTTTTGAATATAGATATGACTATTCGATTTTCTATTACCAGCAACTATCATTATAATATTGAATAAAATAATCTCAAAATACAATATATTCTTATGTTTATGGGTTGCAAGTGATTTTTTTGTTCATTATATATATATATATAAATATATAACAAGTCTACTGCTACTGAACAATCTGATCTAGAAAATAATCATAAGAAATAAATTAACCCTCTCAACCACTATAATTTTTATTTATTTTTTAAAAATCAGTACCTGATTATTTATCAAACAATCATATTTTTATGACACCACTCAATAAAACTGAATGCTCTCCTGGACAGACAAAAGGAAAGTGAAGTCATTCAGTTGCATCCAACTCTGCGACCCCATGGACTGTAGCCTACCAGGCTCCTCCTTCCATGGGATTTTCCAGGCAAGAACACTGGAGTGGTTGCCATTTCCTTCTCCAGGAGATCTTCCTGACCCAGGGATTGAACCCGGGTATCCCACATTGCCAGCAGATGCTTTACGATCTGAGCCACCAGGGAAGTCAGGGAAAATCAAAACCATCTTAAATTCATAAAAACAAAAATGTTTCTACTATGAAGATGCAATCTTTTAGTTTGTTCTCATGCAGAAAGTAGAAATGATATTCTATTTATTTACTGATATAAAATATGGTTAAATTTTCAATCTCCTTCAATGTAATTTTCGGTTAATACTAAACTCTTTGATGGTGTGTGCCCAGTCACTCAGTCATGTATGACTCAGAGAAGCCTGGCAGGCTATAGTCCATGGGATTTTTCCAGGCAAGAATACTGGACTGAGTTGCTATTTCCTACTCCAGGGGATCTTCCAGACCCAAAGATCAAAACCTGCATCTCGAATGTCTCCTGCCTTAGCAGGCAGATTCTTTACCACTAGCACTATCTGTGAAGCCCAGGCATTGATGATAGTAATCATATCTATATATTTCTATATGTTAAAGGACATTTAATGCATTGTTCTGCAATGAGTTCTCTACAAATCAATGATTTTCAAATTTATATGTTAACTGATACCATCAAGATCATCTAAGATGATGCCAGAGCCTCATTCCAGGTCTACTGAATCAGGACCTGTAGGGCTGTCTCCTGCATCTGTGTATTTAACAAGATCTTCATGTAATTTGTAAGCAACATTTCAGAGTCAACACCCTCAATATTTCTCAGTGATTCACTTGATACATTTTGCCTCTTTGTCATAAACACCGTCTCTTCCTCCTCTTCCAGAACACAAGTATTTTGCATATCAATTCTTCAAAATCCATCTTCCACTTTCATACCAGCTCAAGCCTTAAAAATGGATATATGAATATGGCCTCTATTGTTAAACACTGATATTCTTGCAGGGAGAATACAAACAGATTTATAATTATTTGATGATTTCAATTATTCAATATTATATAAAGTAGACGACACTTACTTTATCATTTTTACTTGAAATTTTTATTGAGGTAACTGTGAATTCACATGCAGCTGTAAAAATAACACATAGAATACAAATTCTATGAAAACTTTACTCAGATTCCCCTAAGAGTAACATTTCAAACTATGGTGCAATATCACAACCAAGAATTGGTGTACATATAAGTCATCAATAGGAGAAGGCAATGGCACCCCATTCCAGTACTCTTGCCTGGAAAATCCCCTGGATGGAGGAGTCTGGTAGGCTGCAGTCCATGGGGTCGCTAAGAGTCGGACACGACTGAGCGACTTCACTTTCTCTTTTCACTTTCATGCATTGGAGAAGGAAATGGCAACCCACTCCAGTGTTCTTGCCTGGAGAATCCCAGGGACGGGGGAGCCTAGTGGGCTGCCGTCTATGGGGTCGCACAGAGTCGGACACGACTGAAGTGACTTAGCATAGCATAGCATAAGTCATCAATATTATTTGCATTTTCTCAGTTTTACGCATCCTCACGTATGTTTCTGCGTAGTCTATGTTTCCACCATCCCAGTCCAGATACTGACCAGTTGGATCACCATGAATCTCTCATGTTGCTTTTTTGTAACAGCTTTCTCCCTCCCACCCTGTCCATCTCCCCAAGCCCTGGAGAACACCCATTTCTCAAATTTTGGAATGTTGTCACTTGAAAATGTTATATAATTAATTGTGTGACTGACTTATAGGATTGGCTGTTTTTACTCAGCATAAGTCTCTGTTACACATATCAGTACTCATTTCTTTGTATCGTTGAGTAGTATTCCACAGTGTTTAGGTTCCACAGTTCGTTTAATGATTCGTCAGTTGAAAGATGTCTGAACTGTTTTCAATTCCTGGCTATGATTTTAAAAAGCTGCTATAAACATTTGCATTCAGATTTTTGTGTGAACATAGGTTTTCATTTCTCTGGGATAAATGTTCAAGAGTGCAACTTCAGGGTCAATAAATGTTTACCTTTTAAGCCAACTGCCAAATTAGTTTCCAAAAGGCTTGTAACATTTTCATTACCAACAGCTAATAATGAGTGATTCAGTTTCTCTACATCTTCACTGACATTTGGTATTATCTCTGTATGATATTGTGGCCATTCTAGTGTGTATGATATTTCATTATAGTTTTAATTTGCATTTCCCTGATGAATAAACTTGTTGAATACATTTTCATGTGTTTACTTAATATCTATTTAACATTCTTCAGTGAAGTGTCTGTTCATTACTTTTGCCCATGCTTTTCACTGTTGAGAGGATGAGATGTTTGGATGGCATCACCAGTTCAATGGACATGAGTTTGGGCAAGCTCCAGGACTTGGTGATAGACAGGGAAGCCTGGCATGCTCCAGTCCATGGGGTTGCAAAGAGTTGGACACAACTGAGTGACTGAAGGCTTTCCTGATAGCTCAGTTGGTAAAGAATCTGCCTGCAATGCAGGAGTCCTTGGTTCAATTCCTGGGTTGGGAAGATCTGCTGGAGAAGGGATAGGCTACCCACTCCACTATTCTTGGACTTCCCTTGTACTCAACTGGTAAAGAATCCACCTGCAATGCAGGAGACCTGGGTTTGATCCCTGGGTTGGGAAGAAAACTGAACTGAGAGTCTTTACACATTCTAGTATGCAATTTGCAAATATTTTCTAATTTATCATTTTTAAGATGGATATAAAGCATTGAAAATATTTGTCTTGTATGCATTTTGCAAATATTTTCTCCTAACTTATCATTTTTAAGAAGATGGATATAAAGTATTTTATTTGATTCTCTAAGATTATAATGGAGACAAAATAAAAAATTTGAATGTCAATTTGAAACTAAACTTATGTAATAGAGAAAAGACAGATGAAGTAAAATTCAAGTAAATATTATTTACATAAAATTGAAAAGAGAATTAGACAAATTTGATAAGCCCCTTCATCTAGTTCTTTCACAATGTTCTATTCCATATTTAATGACAGTGAAGGATGTTAAATACCCAGAGTTAGGAGAAAATAAGAGGATTTTGAATTTGATATACAAGATAATTCATGAATAATACACAGAATTTGGCAAGGATTTTTTTTTTTAATCTTAAAGACCCCTACAAATGTCAAAAGAACCCATAGAAAATTAGAAAATTTCATCCTAATCACTGCCTTTCTCTTTTTCTAAGACACTATTTTATTGGCAAATACTCTTAAAATGGAAAAATGTACATTTCATTATCACAGTGTTCTTAGAATGCTCCAGGATTTTTTAAAAAATATTATTAAATGTATGATTAATTTTAAAATCTATGGTATCTAATAAACAAGAAAACTTAGTAAATTTGTGGTGCTTTATAAGATGTCCCAAATACTTTTATTTATTTTTATTTTAGACTTATCACTAGTTCAAAATTACTGTAATCCAACTAAGACAAGAGATGCATTTACATTTTATTCCATCACTCTGTGTTTATGTCTCAAAAAATGAAAAGAAACACAAAATATATGAAGCGGTTCATAAATGGGTAAGTATTACTAAAGAAAATAAGGGATTTTTTACATGATAAAAACAACATACTAATAAAGGTGAAATGAAGGAATACCATTTAGGAAGTCAGAAAACTTACTGTAATTTTGAGCAAGGGTTTTATTGAGAGAAAAAAATGAAATAAAATAAAACTGATATGAATCTCAGCTCTGCTAATTTGGTCAATCTTAACTCCCTATGTATATCAACTTCTCATTTATAAAGTGGCATAACACTTTAGGTTGAATAAACGGGAGACTTTATTATTATAGGTAATAATACGGGTTATAGACAATGATAAAGAGGGGTAGTCAGAGTTGTTTTTAATTAATTAGGACAACGTGAGCAAGGCCTTGAGAAATAAAATTAAGAAAAGATACAAAAAGTAACTATGGAAGTCTTATAGAAAAACTGGAATGACATGTATCCTAAAAAACTGGGTAAGAATTTTAGAAAAGAGGGGAATCAATGGAAGTGTTTAGACAAAGAAAACACTAAAGCCAAGTCACAAAGAAATATTGATAGCTAGGAACAGAAGACAGAGGCCCTCTAGTACCAGGCAGTGGGCTTCGATGTGTTTGGGTAGGCATAGCATTCAGGACATGATACGCTAAAACTGATTCTGTGGCATATTGAATGTATTAAGCCCAAGGACTTTGAGAAAATGGCAGAAGCAGGAAGGTCATTCAAACCTTCCCACTCTATGCCCTTTTCCCCAGAAAGGAGTCATAAAACTCTCATGTGAGAGCTATCCTCCCTTTATCTAAAGGGAAAAAAAAAAAAATCCTTATCTCCAGAGACAGAAAGATGCCAGAAGAATCTGTAGGAACAAACAGGCTTTGTGACTTTTCCCTCGTTTACTACATTTACCTCATATTCTTTGACCTCACACCATTTTTTTACTTTATGCTCTCCATATTACATCATATTTCTCCATGGCAGTGTACTTGTCATCAAAACTAGCAATAAAATACTCCAATTTAACCATTTTATCTGAAGAATATATATAGATATATTCTAATATATTTATAACTGATATTATAAATATATATATATATATACACATGTATACATATCTGTATAACTGAATCACTGTGCTGTAAACCTGAAACTAAAACAATATTGTAAATCAAGTATACTTTAATAAAAGAAAAACAGAACAAAGCAAAACAGAAGTCAGCTTTACAATTTTTCAGGCCTTGATTTCCTTATGAGGGGTCCCATGTTATGAAAAATTTATATAAAATAAATTCATATGTTTTTCTTTTTTTTTTTTATTTGTGTTAGTCTATTTGTTTTTCTCCTGCTAATTTAATTTGTCTCTATCAGCTTAGTTTTCAGATAGCCAGGATCTCTAAGAGGGTTGAGGATAACTCCTCCACCTACACCCACAGTAGAAAACCCTCTGAAAGTTTTTGTATGGGTTGGCAAAAGGATAAATACATTGGTTTGGCAGTAGTGCCCAAAAAGTGGATGAATAAATGAGCCATTTTAAGAAATCATCAGAAAATCCAAAAACGTATGCTTAAATTCCAGGTCAAGTAAAAGAACTTGACTTAACATATTCAATATGCCGCCGAATCAGTTTTAGCATCTCATGTCCTGAAGGCGATGTCTACCCAAGCACATCGAAGCCCACTGCCTGGCACTAGAGGGCCTCTGTCTTATGTCCTTAGCTATCAGGTTTCCCTTTGCTAAGGGAAAGTGCTAAAGTACCTTCAGTTCAGTTCGGTCGCTCACTGGTGTCCGACTCTGCGACCCCATGAATCGCAGCACGCCAGGCCTTCCTGTCCATCACCATCTCCTGGAGTTTACTCAAACTCATGTCCATCGAGTCAGTGATGCCATCCAGCCATCTCATTCTCTGTTGTCCCCTTGTCCTCCTGCCCCCAATCCCTCCCAGCATCAGAGTCTTTTCCAATGAGTCAACTCTTCGCATGAGGTGGCCAAAGTACTGGAGTTTCAGCTTTAGCATCATTCCTTCCAAAGAACACCCAGGGCTGATCTCCTTTAGAATGGACTGGTTGGATCTGCTTGCAGTCCAAGGGACCTTAGTGATCTTAAACAGTCAACATCCATGAGCTCAAAAAGGTGACTGCTTAATTATATGTACTTTTATCTCAATATTTAGCACTTGATTTAGTTGGCAGGGTCCAGGTCTTAATAAACAGTAAAACTAGTTCTGCAAGGTGAACTGTATTTCCAGAAAATAGAGTTTTCTTGAAAAAAGAAAGAGGTTGCCATTCAGAGAAGCCTCTGCAAGGACATCCCGTTATACTCTGAGAACTTCAATGGAAAATGGAAAGGAAATCCTCTGAAATATGTTTATCAGCAAATGACCTGATCGGCTATGATCCATCACAGGCAGATCACGGCTGTGTAAATCAGAACATCCCAGGAAGTAAGTTTAAATGGATTTGAGATTATTGACACTTTTTATTAAAGTTCTCTTATAACTCAGGGAAGGAAAATATAATGCCCCAAATGTTGCACTTTTAAAACTTCATAGGTTATCTTATTTAAAACAGAAAACTTTCTTATTTTAGGCTTCTTTATAAACAGCTTAAGCCAGTACGGTTTAAAAGTAGAGCTGACAATTTTTAAAGACTCTTTCTGAGATTGTATGCCATTTTTTGGAGCACTGAATGCTTCCTATCGCAGACTTGATCAGTCCAAGGCAGCTCTCTTGGTAGCTTCCTCAGTTATGAGACAGAATGATATAATACACCATCTGAGGACAAGAAGCAGTGAGAACAGCAGCCCCAAGTACACTAAAAGTACTTAGGGTCCTCTTACTTTAACACTGAAGAAAATAGACATTTGTTTTTACAGAGTAATCAGCTTGGAAGCCTTTGTCTTTAGGCAAAACATTTTGAAAATGATCCCTGCTTTGGGAGAAATACCCTGGTGGAGTCAGATTTCCTAATTTGCAAACCTTGGTTGACCCCAGTTCTTTGAATGACCTTAAATGTGAATCTTGAATACGTCGTTTCAGTTGTACTAATTAGCTTTACATACTTAAGCACCATATGCAAATTTATGTAAATAATATTCTTTTTTTTTTTCCTAATGTAAAGTCAAATAAATATGCATGCCCTAGATTCTTTCAAAGGAAGTTTCAAATTTTTTTATGTTAGAGGCCCTTTCACTTTGGTCTTCTAATGATCCCAATAAGTGGAAAATAATTACTTTTGATATTTTAATGTAACCCTGTAACAATAAATTCTAAGTCTTCTGATTAACTTTCATAGGAGGCATGCTTCAGTCTTTATTTCCTCAATTTTCAGATAGAATCTGATAGCTCTGTTTTCATTAACTGGCTTTGATAGTCTTCCTTGCTAGATTTCCAACAGACAGAATAAAGATATCAGAAAATTCAACTAAGATCATGAAATGTTAAGACACTAACATTTCCTTATTATCAAGGACCTCCAGGGTTCTTTTTATCTCTTTCCACAGAGTCAGTCAACCTTTATTTGTGTTATAGGCCATTAAACCAAGTCTATTTGAGCAATTAAGACAGAATGAATTCAATAAAAATGTACAATAAAGTACCTCACTAGGCTAATTCTAATTTAAATATAGTATTTGAAAATAGTGGTTTGTCCAAATTATGGAAAAATTTTTATTAACAAATGTGTTACACTTATACTATACGTGGCACACCAAGAATAGCATAAGTTTATTATTTTGTTTATTTGGAATTCACAGTGGTCACCTAAATCTTATTTGTAATTGGGAATTAGAGTTTATGCAGCCTTATCTATAACTGGAGAGATTTATAATGTTCTGATTACAGCAGAAAAGTGTAAAGAGCATGCACACAGGCACACACAGCACAGAATATCCTATAGGAATTTCCTATACATTCAGTTCCAACATGAAAATATATAAACTAAAATAATATATGGGATAAGTTTTAACAGCACAACAATCCTTATTATGAATCAGTACATATAGCTAAAGGCAATCTCTCTTCTGGTCTTCTTGAAAACTTACATTACTTGTTAGCATTTGAATGAATATTTTTGAGTTATAAGGGCTGATATACCAACTGCAAAGAATTTTGATTCTTTTTTCTGTAATTAATATTTTTCATATTGTTACGTCTTCACTATTTTAGATAGTTCTATTTCAGTTATTGCAGAAATTACTCACATATCCCCAATATATGATTTAAAACATCTATTTCTACTACTATTGTTAACAGTGAGATATGATCTTTTGCTCTTTTACTTCACTTCATAAAGTTATATGACACTTGAAAATAAGCAAAAAGGATATGGCATGTACTTTTAATGTTATAATGGTTTATTGTTTTGCAAGTATACCCAAGGATTGTTTAATTTTCCAGGAGAATATCCCTGGGCTTGGTATTGCTATTTAACTAGAGTTATGTGTTAATTTGTAGATTTCTAATCAGTAGAAAACATAAGTTGTGGTTTTAATGCCTTGTGGCTTGTTAATCAGTTTTGTATGCAATTTAAGAACCTTATTTTTATATCCATATGTAAAAGCATATCCTTTCTGATGGCTATATAATCTTCTATCCTCAAAGTCTTTTGAAATTATCTTATTACTCTACTGGTTTTCTCATTAATTAATGAGTTCAATAAAATATCTGACATGAGTCCATTCTCTATTTGTATGAGAGTCATGAAACTACAGTTTGACAACTCAAGATTCTATTTCCTTCCAAGCTGTGAATGCCTCATTTATATACAAACAAATTCTCCTTTTAAAGAAATTGAAATATTCTAGATAAACCTAAAGTTTAAACCCTTTCTCCCCTCTTCTCTAAACCTGCCTTATGCTACCAAATTAGGTGACTCCCCAGACATAACCACTGTTATCAGTTTGGTGTTTATCCACTGTGACATTTTCCATGCATTTACACATATCCATATGTGCTTATGTAATTTAAATAGTAGCAAACTTGTGGTTCCCAGATGTCTCAGTTGTAAAAAATTTGCCAGCTACTATAAGAGATGCAGGAGACATGGGTTTGATCCCTGGGTTGGGAAGATCCCGTGGAGGAGGAAAAGGCAACCTACTCCAGAATTCGTGCCTGGAAAATCCCACGGATAGAGAACTCTGGCAGGTCACAAATTAGCGACTGAGCACAAACTTGTGACAGACTTACACACCAGACTGGTTAGACAGGTAACCTCATCATTAAATATTGAAAACAGAGTATTTTGCCAAACTATTCAATGGGGTAGTTCAATGGAGAAACACAGTTTTCAAGAGTTAAATTCTAGTCATCAAGGTTGAGGGAAATAGCATATAGAAAAAAATTTACCCCTGAAAATATGTTTGGTTTACATGTACAACACCGTAGAAATTTTTAGCAGTTTCTCTATGTTACATTTAATATATTTCTTTGAAATATCATTTAACTCTCTCATTTAATTCTTTTTTTTTTAGTTTTCTGTTTTTTTTTTAATTTTATTTTATTTTTAAACTTTACAATATTGTATTAGTTTTGCCAAATATCGAAATGAATCTGCCACAGGTATACATTTTTTTCATAGTTTCATTTTTCTTTCTTAGAATAAAATTTGAAATACTGTCTCTCTTGCCCAAGGCACAAAGCTCATAGAGCTAAGTGGTAGATGTTAAATTTTGCAGTCTTCTATTTTATATAAACAATTCTGAGAAAATTTTGTGGAGTTTTTATAAGTTAAAATTGTGCTTTATGATACTCTCTACTGCAGCATATTGATCTTTTTGAAATGTAAATCAGATCACATTTCTCCAATCTTTTTACTGTGGCATTTTTCATCTCTCATTACATTTAGGATCCCTAAGGAGAGAAAAGTTTTTGGCACATAGAACACACTTGGTAAATACCTGTCAAGTGAATGGATTGTTGTTTACTGAAGGGAATCAACATATGGTTAGTCTATCAATGTTGTATTAATGCATTTTGGAAATTGTGAAATATCTATTGGTTTTGAAAAGACACATATACACTTATTAATATAGACAATTGAATTGTTTCACTGAAATATTTGATATGTTTAATTAGTTTTTGGTCTATTTGCCCTATTGCTTTCTGAAAAAAGTAATAAAATAACTCACTAGAGTTGTGGATTTGTCACCATAGCAGTTGTCACTTCTTGAAACTTAAAGCAATTTAAAATAAAATTTAGGTGCAAGAAGATTTGTATCTGTTACATTACTTTGATATGTTGCTATTTGTAGGGCTTTCCCAGTGGCTCAGCTGGTAAAGAATCTGCCTGCAATGTGGGAGAGCTGGGTTTGATCCCCGGGTTGGGAATATCCCCTGGAGAAGGGAACAGCTACCCACTCCAATATTCTGGCCTGGAGACTTCCATAGACTGTATAGTCCATGGGGTCACAAAAAGTTGACTTTTACTCACTCACTTATTATTGTTATGGGCTATGTCTCTTTATAGCATTTAAGGAATTTTGCCCTGAATTTGATTTTGGAATTTTTGTTTTATGCTGTTTTTATTTGAGCTTTTGTTTTAAATCATTGAGAACATTAATGAGAATTAATATGTATCTTTATTCCAACTGGTACCTACTTTGTGT
This sequence comes from Bos indicus x Bos taurus, assembly GCF_003369695.1. NCBI lineage: Eukaryota > Metazoa > Chordata > Mammalia > Artiodactyla > Bovidae > Bos > Bos indicus x Bos taurus. The sequence goes on along the minus strand of NC_040078.1, from coordinate 64,878,819 downwards.
TTTCTATTTGCCATATCTTATTGTATGTATGTGTTCAGTCACTCATCCGTTTCTGATGCTCTGCAACCCCAGGTACTGTAGCTTGCCAGACTCCTCTGTCCGTGGGATTCTCCAGGCAAGAATACTGCAGTATCCTCCTAGGGATCTCCCAAACTCAGGGACTGAATCCATGTCTCCAGTGTCTCCTGCATTGGCAGGTGGATTATTTACCACTGAGTCACATGGGAAACCCATATCTTATTACTATTGTACTTTCCTTCCTATTTTTGGATAAGGGTTGAGTGATCTCTGATTTCCCATTCTATTCATTTGAAGGGTATAATCTCTGACTATGTATCCCTAAATGCATGGCATGCTTACCTATTATTGCATTTTTCAAATATTAAGTGTTAAGGAGTGTCCATAGCTATCTCCTACCAAGACAAGATTTGGAATGCTTTTACTTCATCTCTTTTCCCTATTCAACCCACAAACCACAATGGTTATTATTGAAGAATTTTATTTTATATTGTTAGAATTTATTTTTGTTTGTTTACAATCAACAATGTTTTACCTCACATCTCTGGGACTTAAATTTCTTATGTCACTTTGTCAAGCCTATAATGTCCATAGCTTATGGCATAAATTCACTGAGATAAATCATAGATGTTTATGTCTTATCTTCTCTACTGATTTTACATAAATGTATTTCTGTAGATTTGTTTAAAGTTAACTTTGGACTTGATGGGTCCTCACCTTTTCAAACCTAGAGAAAATAAATGACTTAAGTGACCAAAGCACTTATCTAAAACAAACAGCTAGAGATACAGGACATAAAACTACTGAATTGCAAGCTCAATTTGCAATTTGAGCATCACAGTCTCTATTTAATACAGTTTGAAATTGCATTTTTGGTCCAATTGCTAGGAAAGCTAGAATGTTTTTTCTCCAACATATGTCCCAACTTGCCTACATACATGTTTTTGTTTGTTTTTCTATTTATCATTAACAGCTTTAAGTACTGAAAGAGAAATCTGTTTATTCCGAGCAAAAAGAGAATTGGGGTTTTACAAAATTGTTGGAAGGAAGAAAAAGGTGGAGTGGCGGTACTCAGATCAGGATGAGTAGGAAGCCAGTAGTACTAGTGCCTACTCTGCATTCCTCTGGGGCTGCCCTTCCAGGAGCCTACATTTGGCAGCTACAGGAACCTACATTTGTCTGCTGTTAACGGCCATAAGAGTCCAAACTGTTTTTGGCCACCGTAGCCACTATTATGGATACAAAGTAAATAAATAAATAAAAGTACTTTCTTCCTGTTACTTGCATGTGAGGGGCTCCCATTGATAGAATCTAAACCAGAACTTGGGCTTCTCTGGTGGCTCAGTGGTAAAGAATCAACCTACTCATGCAGGAGATGTGGGTTCAATCCCTGGGTCAGGAAGATCCCTTGGAGAAGGAAATGGCAACCCACCCCAGTACTCTTGCCTGGGAAATCCCATAGACAGAGGAGCCTAGCAGGCTACAGTCCATGATGTCTCAAAAGAATCAGATATAACTTAGCAACTAAACAATAACAACTAAACCAGAACTTTGGTGGCAAAATGGTCTGAGACATTTAATTTCTCAGAATCTACAGGAGAAATGGAGAAAATGTCAGAAATGATGTTAAGACACCAAAATAAAATTTAACTTACCTAAGTGATAGATAGCTTTTTTCTTATCTATTCCAACTCATACTTTATTTCTGGTTTTTATCCATATTGAAACCACTCCTGCTGTGAAGTTGAATCTCATATCCCTCATATGATGCAAACTCAATATTCTTTAAACTCCCTATACCCATGTACATCTCTTTCTGTACTTAAGATCTTCTCTGTATTATAATAGTATTTGTAGCACCTTATCTCTTCTCACTAGTTTGTAGCTGTCTGGAAGGGAGAGAACTGGCACAAGCTGTTAACATGGCTTGTACAAGATTTAAAGATATGTTTTCAATCTTAGATGCAGAATCAGCATTCACATTTTAGTCACTTTCAGAACTTGTCTTTGTCTTGTATTATGATATTGATTTGGTTTGTAGTAGAGATCCCTCTCAATCCAGGGCCTGGGTGATTTGGAATGAAAAACTTTCGATTTAATAAATGATCTCAAGTGAAGACAAAAAGTATGCATTCAAACTATCTTTGCTACTAACTTGAAATCAGCTTACGAGAACTCATTGATGAAAAATCAGCTGGAAGAAAATAGCTGTGATATTCTGTTTCCAGACACAACTGAGTTTTCTACTGACTAGATACATAAGAGAAATAGGTCTACCAGGCTTCAGTGTCTCAAATCATGACATTTCGCTCTGCTATATATTATTGACAAACTCTGTAAATGAGAAATAAACCAGAGGATTTCCTTCAAATGAAATTGATTTAGTAGCACACACTTTTTGGAATAGTTCATGAAAGAGAGTATTACAGAAGAAGGCTATAATGATATAAGTTTTGAACTCAGAGAAATAATCATCAGTTATCAAACTCAGTAGAGTAGATCTTTTTTCCATCAAAAGTTAAAAGAAAGGAATTAATTGAGAATTAAATGAAATAATATACATCATGGCATTTTTTAAATTGTCTCACAACTGTTTGATGCTATTATTTATAATTATAACAGTTATTCATTTCTGTTTATGTGCCAGTCACAGACAGGAGCATTTTACCTTCAACTCATTTAGTTCTTATATCAAAACCTTATAAGTTTTATTAATTTAATTTTAGGTTAAAAAGCAAAACTTTCACAAGATTACAAAGGACCTTGGTGACAGAGCAATGGTATAGTCACAACTCTCTTTGGAGCAGGCATTCTTATTCATTATCCCATACATAGGAGTAAAATCACTTTATCTTATATTAGCAAAGAGAGTTAACAGTCAATTAACTGAAACATGGGTTAAAATGGAAAATCATAAAAATATATTTAGCATTTTTAAACATAAAAAATATAACTTCATTTTGCCCATCTCTGCATTAGTTATAAATCATTCTCTTGTCTAAACCACAAAGATATCGCTTATCTATAATTTCAGTTTTTATTTCTTTAATTGGAGCAAGGAATTAAATAAAACAGATTCATCCAAGGGTAGAATTTCTCTTTTTGGCGCTGTTCAATAGAATTGGGGTATGATAGAAATGTTCCATATTTGTGCTGTTTAACTTGGTAAACACAAGCTTTATGCGGCTATTGAACACAGAGCAACCAAAGGACTGAATTTTAAATTTTATTATATTATAATTAATTTGGATTTTAATATGAAGAGCATATGTAGCTAGTGGCTACTATATTGATTTATATGTTCTGAAATCACATCCCCTACCACCAACCACCAAAGAGTTTACATTATTTTTATTCACACATAAATTCAATAGCATTTAGGAGAGTTACAAAAATATAACCAGGCTATTTCAAAGTTTTTATGGTTGCTTCTATGTCCTGGCTATTATAAACAGTGCTGTGATGAACACTGCGGTACACGTGTCTCTTTCCCTTCTGGTTTCCTCAGAGTGTATGCCCAGCAGTGGGATTGCTGGATCATAAAGTAGTTCTATTTCCAGTTTTTTAAGGAATCTCTGCACTGTTCTCCATAGTGGCTGTACTAGTTTGCATTCCCACTAACAGTGTAAGAGGGTTCCCTTTTCTCCACACCCTCTCCAGCGTTTATTGCTTGTAGACTTTTGGATTGCAGCCATTCTGACTGGTGTGAAATTGTACCTCATAGTGGTTTTGATTTGTATTTCTCTGATAATGAGTGATGTTGAGCATCTTTTCATGTGTTTGCTAGCCATCTGTATGTCTTCTTTGGAGAAATGTCTATTTAGTTCTTTGGCCCATTTTTTGATTGGGTCATTTATTTTTCTGGAGTTGAGCTGTAGGAGTTGCTTGTATATTTTTGAGATTAGTTGTTTTTCAGTTGCTTCATTTGCTATTATTTTCTCCCATTCTGAAGGCTGTCTTTTCACCTTGCTTATAGCTTCCTTTGTTGTGCAGAAGCTTTTAAGTTTAATTAGGTCCCATTTGTTTATTTTTGCTTTTATTTCCAATATTCTGGGAGGTGGTCACAGAGGATCCTGCTGTGATGTATGTCGGAGAGTGTTTTGCCTATGTTCTCCTCTAGAAGTTTTATAGTTTCTGGTCTTACATTTAGATCTTTAATCCATTTTGAGTTTATTTTTGTGTATGGTGTTAGAAAGTGATCTAGTTTCATTCTGTTACAAGTGGTTGACCAGTTTTCCCAGCACCACTTGTTAAAGAGATTGTCTTTAATCCATTGTATATTCTTGCCTCCTTTGTCAAAGATAAGGTGACCATAGGTGCATGGGTTTATCTCTGAGCTTTCTATTTTGCTCCATTGATCTATATTTCTGTCTTTGTGCCAGTACTATACTGTCTTGATGACTGTGGCTTTGTAGTAGAGCCTGAAGTCAGGTAGGTTGATTCCTCCAGTTCCATTCTTCTTTCTCAAGATAGCTTTGGCTATTCGAGGTTTTTTGTATTTCCATACAAATTGTGAAATTATTTGTTCTAGCTATGTGAAGAATACCATCAGTAACTTGATAGGGATTGCATTGAATCTATAAAATGCTTTGGGTAGTATACTCATTTTCATTATATTGATTCTTCCACTGTTTATAATAGCCAGGACATGGAAGCAACCTAGATGCTCATCAGCAGATGAATGGATAAGAAAGCTGTGGTACATATACACAATAGAATATTACTCAGCCATTAAAAAGAATGCATTTGAATCAGTTCTAATGAGGTGGATGAAACTGGAGCCTATTATACAGAGTGAAGTAAGCCAGAAAGAAAAACACCAATACAGTATACTAACGCATATGTATGGAATTTAGATGATTGTAACAATAACCCTGAATACGAGACAGCAAAAGAGTCACTGGTGTATAGAACAGTCTTTTGGACTCTGTGGGAGAGGGAGAGGGTGGGATGATTTGGGAGAATGGCATTGAAACATGTATAATATCATATATGAAATGAGTCGCCAGTCCAGGTTCAATGCACGATACTGGATGCTTGGGGCTGGTGCACTGGGACGACCCAGAAGGATGTTACGGGGAGGGAGGAGGGCGGAGGGTTCAGGATGGGGAACATGTGTATACCTGTGGCAGATTCATGTTGATATATGGCAAAACCAATACAATATTGTAAAGTTAAATAATAAAATAAAATTTAAAAAAAGAATTAAATGAAAAAAAAAGTTTTTATGGGAAAAAAATGATAAATATTTTTGCACTCTTTTTTTTCCTTTTTAGTTTATGCAGTAATTAATACTTTTACCTAATTACAATAGAAAGTTCTAATCATAAAAGGTTGTAGAACAGTGCTTCTGACTCTTGGAAACAAACAAATCAATTGGTATAAGCCTAAGCATGTGCACATACCAGGGGCAGAGCAATGGCTACAGATATTTAGTGTACTGTGAGCATCTGGAAGCATGTGTATGCATTTCAGGAGGAGAGAAATATTCCTGACACTAGGTTAACAAACTAAGGAAGTTGATAAAACCAGTGCTACTGACCATGAGTGCTTCTGTTGATTACACATCATCAGCAAAAATCAAATAAATAAACAGATACATGAAATAATATTAAAAAAAACCAGGGTAATGGAAAAGTTATTTACTAACATACACACACACAAAAACAGCATGCAAATACACACATGATGAAGTGAATTTAAAACGGTAAAACAAAGTCAAGATAATGCAAAAATAAGTTAAATTTTTTAAAAGAAATTGTTCTACTAGTTATAAATATCTCACTTGAAAAGCATGTTATATAAGGCATTCTCATTCTAAGGGAAGCCATGCTGATAAGAAAGAGAAAAATCCTACTAATTTGCTTCATGAGAAATTCCTCAAAACTGCTTGCTAGGTTGCTGTGAAAAAATGGCTGGCTCAAAATGAATCCCAAGTAGCCCTTCCCTCTATCCTAAAAGTTCCCTCTTTCAGTTACTACACCTGCAGAAACAGGTGTAGCCAGGTTATAAAAGGCAGCTTGATTGGTTGTATGCCAGATCAAAGTATGGTATGTATTTGAAAATAGAAAAATGTCTGGAAAATAGGAGACTTAAATGAAAGTGACCCTGGGGGCAGTAACAACAGATGTGCTGACAATTCATGAATATTTTACTGTAAATACTCTCATTTTCCTATTAAATAAGGAACTGCAAAGTGCCAGACACTGTGCCGTTATGCCTAATGCTTCCTTAGAATAACTTGAAAAAAACTAGAATTCTTTGAAAAATAAGACTCGGGTATGTGTGCATTTGACTTCTGTTCATCTCAGTAAGTAACACTGATGTGTCCACAGGCAGAGTTGTGCACATGCACAGCACAGATATATTTAAACAGCAAGTACTACTACATACCAAGATTGCTGAGAGGAATATCAATAACTGCAGCTATGCAGGTGACACCACACTTATGGCAGACAGTGAAGAACTAAAGAGACTCTTTTTTTCAGTTATTTTTATTGTTTTATTTTCATTGATAAAATCACAGGCTTTATGACAAAATGCCCTGGGGCATCATTGCAAACTCACATTGTACCATGGAATATTTTTACATTATTAAGAATCACATTGACATTATGCTGAACACAGTTATGTTAGATTCAGACTCATTTACAATGTGAAGATTTGAGCATCTTTTTTGTATAATAGGGCTATTTATTATACACATTATTTCTAAAGAGACTCTTGATGACAGTGAAAGAGGATAGTGAAAAAGTTGGCTTAAAACTCAACATTCAGAAAACTAAGATCATGGTCCCATCACTTCATGGCAAACAGATGGGGAAACTGGAAACAATGACAGACTTTATTCTTTTGGGCTCCAAAATCACTGCAGATGGTGATTTCAGCCATGAAATTAAAAGACGCTTGTTTCTTGGAAGAAAAGTTATGACCAACCTAGATGGCATATTAAAAAGCAGAGACATTACTTTGCCAAGAATTTTCCAGTAGTCATGTATGGATGTGAGAGTTGGACTATAAAGAAATCTGAGTGCCTAAGAATTAATGCTTTTGAACTGTGGTGTTGGAGAAGACTCTTGAGAGTCCCTTGGACTGCAAGGAGATCCAACCAGTCCATTCTAAAGGAAATCAGTCTTGAATATTCATTGGAAAAATTGATGCTGAAGCTGAAACTCCAATACTTTGGCCACCTGATGCAAAAAGTGGACTCATTTGAAAAGACCCTGATGCTGGGAAAGATTGAAGGCAGGAGGAGAAGGTAATGACAGAGGATGAGATGGTGGGATGCATCACCGACTCAATGGACATGAGTTTAAGTAAGCTCAGGGAGTTGGTGATGGACAGGGAAGCCTTGCACACTGCAGTCCATGGGGTCTCAAAGAGTCAGACAGACTGAGCAACTGAACTGAACTGAACTAATAAATATCAACTCATTCACAGTGCATGCACACCCACACATGTCACAGTAGGGAGATTAGTTTTGGTGTTCCGTTGCCTGTGTTTTTTATTAGTTGATGTACTGGTAATTGTGACAACTCTTGAGAAAGGTAGCTAACACTTGACGGGAGCACAACACAGCGGGTTCATTTTTAAGTTCTCCAAACAGCTGTGCTAATTAGGATGAACTTTACATGTAGTGTGTCTTCAGTCACTCAGTCATGTCTGACTGTTTGTGACCCCATGGGCTGTAGCCCACCAGGCTCCTCTGTCCATGAAATTTTCCAGGCCAGAATACTGGAGAGGGTTGCCATTTCCTTACGCAAGGAATCTTCCCAACCCAGAGATCAAACCCACATCTCCTGTGGCTCCTGAATTGGCAAGTGGGTTCTTTACCATTAGTGCTACCTGGGAAGCACTGAGCTTTACATCTAGAACTGCATACAAATAAGTTATAATAAGAGAGAGTCCTAAAGTGCTTCCATATCTAATAGTGGGGTTAATTTATTCTCCCCTTCTCCAATGATACAAATTAAACCTGTATATGAAATCTGTATAACTCAGGAATATTATTTTATAAAAATAAGGCTGTAGGATACAGTGTTCAGATTTGTCTAACATCCGTGTCTGTTGGACTGATTCTAAAGAGAGGAAGATCGAAAAATAGTCTTTCCAAAACACTGGTGCAATGGGCCATAATCAATTTGATGAAACTATCATAGACTATCACATTCTCAAAAATAGCAGGCTCACCACAGCATTTTAAATGACTACAAGAATACCTTTGGATATTACATGAGCTCTAATGAATAGAATGTGATTCAAACACAAGACTAACATATTGAGTAAAAAGCCTCCAAACCCACAAAATATTTTCATGAAATGCTCACTCATTTGTATTTTTCTTGAAAGAGAAATTATTGAGTTGTCGAGTAATGAGGAGCCAATTCCCCAAAATTGATATATCCAATCAATATTTCATCAAGAATAATAGCTTTCTGTTTTTGACTATTATTGGAGAAATGAGGAAATTCATAAAGGGTAATAATATTAAATAGAGGAATAAAATTAAAGCTAGGGCTAGAATTATGGCACCCCACTCCAGTACTCTTACCTCGAAAATTCCATGGACAGAGGAGCCTGGTACGCTGCAGTCTATGGGGTCGCTAAGAGTTGGACACGACTAAGCGACTTCCCTTTTTCCAAGCATGCATTGAAGAAGGAAATGGCAACCCACTCCAGTGTTCTTGCCTGGAGAATCCCAGGGACAGGGGAGCCTGGTGGGCTGCCGTCTATGGAGTTGCACAGAGCTGGACATGACTGAAGTGACTTAGCAGCAGTAGAATTAAAAAACAAACAAATCAACAAACCAAGTTTGAAACCCCGTGCTCACACTGCAGTGACATAATCCAACTTTAAATAGTGTATCATTGTTGGTTTAAATCATCTTACAGATTTTTTTTTTTCAAATTGTGATTATGGAGCCAAAAGACAGAATATGCATCAGAGAGGGGAAAAACACTATCAAGAAAATACTTGGTGAGGCAGACATTAATATGTGCTGTAGAAAAATAATTTTTTAAAATCATTAGCTAAATTACCTTCCTTGTCAAATCCTATACCAACCCAGTCTCAGCACTCTGGAGGATTAATTTTAGAGATTTATGAGAAATATTAGCACATTTAAAGGATTTACCAAAATAAATGTCTGTTCAAAGCCAATTTTCCTAAACTTAGTGAAAATATTGCAATTATTTTCAATTATTGCTTTTCAATTATTGAATAAATAATCTAATTTGTTTTCATCAGGTTTATAATTTGTAGTAACAACGACAAAAATACCTAAATTCACATTTTGTTCAAAGGAACTTTCCCAAGATTGTCATCATTTTATTCATTTATTTTTGTTTTCCCTTTATTTTTGCCTTGTTTTGTTTATAATAGTAGAAGTCTCACAGATTGATAAACTACATGTCAAAATAAGTCCTGCTTACTGTTCAGAGGTTTAGTTCAGTTCAGTTAAGTTCAGTTGCTCAGTCAGGTCTGACTCTTTTCAACCCTATGAATCTCAGCACACCAGACCTCCCTGTCCGTCACCAACTCCCGGAGTTCACTCAGACTCATGTCCATTGAGTCAGTGATGCCATCCAGCCTTCTCATCCTCTGTTGTCCCCTTCTCCTCCTGCCCCCAATCCCTCCCAGCATCAGAGTCTTTTCCAATGAGTCAACTCTTCACATGAGGTGGTCAAAGTACTGGAGTTTCAGCTTCAGCATCATTCTCTCCAAAGAAATCCCAGGGCTGATCTCCTTTGGGATGGACTGGTTGGATCTCCTTGCAGTCCAAGGGACTCTAAAGAGTCTTCTCCAACACCACAGTTCAAAAGCATCAATTCTTCCGTGCTCAGCCTTCTTCACAGTCCAATTCTCACATCCACACATGACCACAGGAAAAACCATAGCCTTGACTAGACGAACCTTTGTTGGCAAAGTAATGTCTCTGCTTTTGAATATGCTATCTAGGTTGGTCATAACTTTTCTTCCAAGGAGTAAGTGTCTTTTAATTTCATGGCTGCAGTCACCATCTGCAGTGATTTTGGAGCCCCCAAAAATAAAGTCTGACAGTGTTTCCACTGTTTCCCCATCTATTTCCCATGAAGTGATGGGACTGGATGCCATGATCTTCGATTTCTGAATGTTGAGCTTTAAGCCAACTTTTTCACTCTCCACTTTCACTTTCATCAAGAGGATTTTTAGATCCTCTTCACTTTCTGCCATAAGGGTGGTGTCATCTGCATATCTGAGGTTATTGATATTTCTCCAGGCAATCTTGATTCCAGCTTGTGTTTCTTCCAGTCCAGCGTTTCTCATGATGTACTCTGCATAGAAGTTAAATAAGCAGGATGACAATATACAACCTTGATGTACTCCTTTTCCTATTTGGAACCAGTCTGTTGTTCCATGTCCAGTTCTAACTGTTGCTTCCTGACCTGCATACAAATTTCTCAAGAGGCAGATCAGGTGGTCTGGTATTCCCATCTCTTTCAGAATTTTCCACAGTTTATTGTGATCCACACAAAGGCTTTGGCATAGTCAAGAAAGCAGAAATAGATGTTTTTCTGGAACTCTCTTGCTTTTTCCATGATCCAGCGGATGTTGGCAATTTGCTCTCTGGTTCCTCTGCCTTTTCTGAAACCAGCTTGAACATCAGGAAGTTCACAGTTCACATATTGCTGAAGCCTGGCTTGGAGAATCTTGAGCATTACTTTACTAGCGTGTGAGATGAGTGCAATTGTGCCGTAGTTGAGCATTCTTTGGCATTGCCTTTCTTTGGGATTGGAACGAAAACTTTCCTTTTCCAGTCCTGTGGCCACTGCTGAGTTTTCCAAATTTGCTGGCATATTGAGTGCCGCACTTTCACAGCATCATCTTTCAGGATTTGAAAGAGCTCAACTGGAATTCCATCACCTGCACTAGCTTTATTTCTAGTGATGCTTTCTAAGGCCCACTGGTCTTCACATTCCATGATGTCTGGCTCTAGGTCAGTGATCACACCATCGTGATTATCTGGGTCATGAAGATCTTTTTTGTACAGTTCTTCTGTGTATTCTTGCCACCTCTTCTTAATATCTTCTGCTTCTGTTAGGTCCATACCATTTCTGTCCTTTTTTCGAGCCCATCTTTGCATGATATGTTCCCTTGGTATCTCTAATTTTCTTGAAGAGATCTCTAGTCTTTCCCATTCTGTTGTTTTCCTCTATTTCTTTGCATTGATCGCTAAGGAAGGCTTTCTTATCTCTTCTTGCTATTCTTTGGAACTCTACATTCAGATGCTTATATTTCTCCTTTTCTCCTTTGTTTTTCACTTCTCTTCTTTTCACAGCTATTTGTTAGGCCTCCCTAGACAGCCATTTTGCTTTTCTGCATTTCTTTTCCATGGGGATGGTCTTGATCCCTGTCTCCTGTACAATGTCACGAACCTCATTCTATAGTTCATCAGGCACTCTATCTATCAGATCTAGGCCCTTAAATCTATTTCTCACTTCCGCTGTATAATCATAAGGGATTTGATTTAGGTCATCTGAATGTTCTAGTGATTTTCCCTACTTTCTTCAATTTAAGTCTGATTTTGGTAATAAGGAGTTCATGATCTGAGCCATAGTCAGCTCCCGGTCTTGTTTTTGGTGACTGTATAGAGCTTCTCCATCTTTGGCTGCAAAGAACATAATCAATCTGATATCGGTGTTGACCATCTGGCTTAAGGGTTTATTTAAGAAGTATTTTCTTTCTCTTTTTTTTATGGTCACTTGTAAATGCTGACTTAGCCAACACAGAGAAGTATTTTGACATCAATTTATGATAACTGTATCACATCATCATTTAAAAATTAACAGTGCTTCCTAGATTTGTATATATTACTATACATTGACACCAAAGAAAAATCTGTTAATTTTTTTTAAGGATAAAACTGATTTTTCCATTAGAAATAATTTTCATTGCACTACAAATTAGAAATATGCACAGTCCAGAAGGTAAATATTATTTAGGTAAACAAACAAGCTTAAAGTGGAACAAAGAAAGATACTCAAAAGTCAACACTCTGGTTTACTCTTTATTTTTTTTAATCATTTAAATCAATTAAGCATGGTCTATTGCTAACATTTTTAACTTTTTTCAGTACTGACTTTTATGATATAACCAATAAATATATCAAGCTATCATAACTATGTATTTGAGGGTGAGGAGTGCACATTATGTAGGAACTTTGTGCTGACAAACCACCCATGGATAAATGATTTACTCATCTTGTAAGTAAACAAATCAAAACAATGCAAAACAGCATTTTTTTAAAAAGGAAGCTTGGTTGAAAAGAAACATTTGTCTTATGTAAAATATGTTAATTAGTTATAGGAATGCCTTGAACTTATCTTGCATAATTATTGTAGAGAAAGACCATCATCATTATGATAATAACTACCACTAAAACAGTGGAAAATATGGATATGAGTGACTTAGTGGGAAACAAATTCATTTATAGCCAAACAGAAATGAAACTAATAAAGTTTTGATGGTTGTTATTGAATTACAGGCCATTTATGAAATTGCAGAAATATGTTTCAGAATCTACACAGCATATTTCTTGTTCTAGCCACATATATAATGATCCTACTTTTTCCTCTATAGCTTTTGTTTTGAAGCCCTAGGGGAAAGTGATAGAGTAGGAACCAGATGCCTCATTGATATTATAGAGAACGCAAATTGCAGCTTGCAGCAATAGTTATGGTTGTGTTTCTGCAGTTGTCATTTTAATTCAACTAATAGTAGCTTGTGTTTTTCAAGTGCCCAGAACTGTGTGGGACACATTCAATTAGAAGGAAAAAGAAACTTTGTAAGTAACATACATACACACACATAAATGCTGGACTCTTGTTTGGACACAAAGTTTAATTGTTTTTAGGATTTTTCTCTTCATAAAAGAGATCATTTTGGTCTCTATTAATATTGGTTCACAGTGGTTAAGTTTGAAATAACTAGAAACACTGATTCAGTCTGATTTCAAGGTGCTTTATAGACAGCCTGCCTTTCACAGTTTTGGCTAATGATATTGACATTTTTATATTTATATCTACTATCATTAATTCAAACATCCATTCCACTGATATTTATCTTGACTGTGTGAAAGGACCGCACTGGGCACTGAGGCTGAGCTTTGAATGAGATGGACAGATACTCCAGAGAGCTATGTATTTGTGATTTCTGGTGTCCACTATTGGAAAGAAAAAGCACGCCTTAGTAATTAAACTTGTATCATTTTAAAATTCCATGTTGGGCCTCCCTGGTAGTTCAGTGGTAAAGAATCCGCCAGCCAGTGCAGGAGACATGAGTTCAACCTCTATCTGATCTGGGAAGATGCCACATCTGTTAAGCTGTGCTCTGGAACCCAAGAGATGCAACTACTGAGCCCATGTGCCTCAGCTGCTGAAGCCCAAATGCCCTAGAGACTGCTCTGCAATGAGAGAAGTCACAATGAGAATCCCAAGCACCACTACTAGAGAGAAGGTCTCGCTTGTCACAACTGGAGAAAGCCCGTGCACAGCACCAAAGACCCAGCACAGCCACAAATAGATAGATAACCAAATACCCAAACTTTTAATTTAATGTTAATTTAAAAATATAAGCTATAGGTATGAAAGTTTGAGCCAGAAGAATTTTTATTTCTAAGACAATTAAGGTCCAAATTTTATATTATTCAACCCACTGCCTTTGAGCACATTAATATATGAAATTAATGTATTAGATGTTGTGGAGAACACAATAATAAAATAATTCTTCTCAGTTTAAAAAGCTTCATTTGATCCTAGTAACAATTTGAAGATTTTAGATGTAAATATTAAGTCTAACAGCAATTTGAATTGGAACCCTAATTGTCATGTATAGAGGAACTTGTGAGTTTGTTTCCCTTTGTTTTCTTTTTTATTGCCAGCCTCCAGTCAAGGCCTCCTTTAGACCTCACTTTCTTTCAATTAATTCCCAATATTGACGACAGGAGGAGAAGGGGACAACAGAGGATGAGATGGTTGGATGGCATCACCGACTCAATGGACATGGGTTGGGTAGACTTGGCAGTTGGTGATGGACAGGGAGGCCTGGCGTGCTGCAGTTCATGGGGTCCCAAAGAATCGGACACGACTGAGCAACTGAACTGAACTGAACTGACTGAGGCCCCACACGCTTGGTCCTGTTGCAAGGGAGGAAAGAATACTTTGAGGCTTTGTTTGCCCATTAGCCCGTGGCAGTATTCAAGCACCTCTTAGCTTATTGTTCTGTGTGTTTCTCTTTAATTGAACATAAATGTTACAATCCTAGTGTAAACTCCTGGGATAAGAACTTATCCCTGTCTTGTGAAGGGAAATTGAAACTAGGAAAGAAACAGATTTACCCATTTCCCTTTTAGTTCTTCTCTGGGTTTTGCTACTTCAGGAATATTCAAGTTTGTGCTACTGACCCACCCCGGGATAAGAACTGGTCACCAGTCTTCCCAGTAGACATAGTAGTACCTATATTTTCTAGAGAGACAAAGGGTGTCTTGTGTGTTCCTTTTGTGTTTACGTTGATTTTTTTCATTAAAAAATACTTTATACCATACTCTATATTCTCTTTCAAATGGATTACAACATCTATGTAATCCATTCAATGACTTAGCCAAATAGCCATCCACCCTTCCTGTTCACTCTACTTTCTGTTATGCAAACAAAATATACCTGAAAAAGGATTTCTTTCCAGATGAAATCTTTACTGCCAGTGGCATACATTAAAAAAAAAAAAAAAAGTAACATTCCAGTTCTCTAACTTGAATACATGAGATTTAGATTATTTATCAAGATTTAGAGAAATAAGAAAAGTTGCAAAACAGATATGTTACAAGTGGGAAAACATCTGCTTAGAAAAGATAAACATTGGATGCTAATATTCTGACAATGTTAAGTACGTCTCACTAAAATGCTTTAGAAAAATTTCAGTAAGTAGCAAAATGTTCATTTATGACCTTGAAACTTATCTATGCCTTCTATTTGTCAAGAACTAACTATACTTAGTGTTGGGGATACAGAGATGTACAAATTTGAGTCCCTGTCTTCCAAGAGCTCACAGTCTAGTGTGGGGACATGTTATTATTATATATTTAGTGTTTTATGTTTTATATATACTAGCGTGTAAAGCAGAGAAGGCAATGGCAACCCACTCCAGTACTCTTGCCTGGAAAATCCCATGGGTGGAGGAGCCTGGTAGGGTGTAGTCCACGGGGTCGTGAAGAGTCTGGACACGACTGAGCCACTTCCCTTTCATTTTTCACTTTCATGCATTGGAGAAGGAAATGGCAACCCACTCCAGTGTTCTTGCCTGGAGAATCCCATGGATGGAGAAGCCTGGTGGGCTGCGGTCCATGGGGTCGCACGGAGTCGGAAATGACTGAAGCGACTTGGCAGCAGCAGCATGTAAAGAGGTTCTGGGAGCACTGATTTGAGTCTGCTTTGTTAGCCTGGAGTCTTTAGGTGGTAAATCATCATCTTTTGCCCTTTCTTAGGTAGTATTGTTTTTCTCTCCTTTTAAGAACACTGTATCAACTTTCTTTTTTTGTGTGTGTGTGTATCAACTTTCTATTGAGTGATTCCCTTCACCCACTGCTTGTGGTATGTGGAAAACATCTACCAAATTTAGGTGCTTGTTGTATATATTAGGCAAACATCTGGCAGGATAAAAACAGAAAATATACATTATACAAATGTTTTTTATCAGTAAATAAAGCATCTTTGGAAAGTATTCTAAGTATCTTCTATCAGTGATTGCTTCAAGAGTAGGAAACTAGACTAGAAAACAATGATGAATGAGAGACTTAATTTTTTCCTATATAGTGTTTTGAACTTTTAAATTATTTTCTAAAATATGTATGCATAACCTATACAAAAAGAAAGCATTTTAAATAGATATCAAAGCCACAACAAAAAATGTCACAGGATTATGAAAGTTTGGCATTTCAAGCCTCTGTAAGAATTAGAAACATGGAATTTCTTATATTTGACTATTCCTTTTCAAAAGTTTACAGTTTCATGTGGCTCAACCAAAAACTTTACTTTTATTTGAACAGCAGACCCAAGTGAATAGGCAAAGAGAGAGAATATAGGCAAGACAATGATCACTAGTTATTCTTACCTATTACTTGTAGACTGCTATTATTTTATTTTGTTTTTGTTTTTTATATTTTATTGAACTCCATCTCTGTTTAACTATCTGGGTCTTCCACTTTCAGTCTGAAAATAAATGAAGGATTGGTCATGCTAAGTAATACAACTAGTAAGTGGCAGAATCAGATTTGAACTTGAGTATTTCTGGGATTTTTTAAAGCCCATACTTGATCAATTAGGCCACCATGTCCTGGGACCAAGAGTGGAGTGACAGATGATTGGATTTCAAACCCCATATCCTGATTCTCCCTTACTGATCCCTGACAAATCACTTAATTTCATGTGTGCCTCAGTTTCCCTAGACTTACAATGTAAATAATATTCCTTACTCTGCCCACCTTATAATAACACTCAAATAAAAACATGTATGTGGGAGAACTTTGTAAATTGTAAGGCTTATCTGAGTGAAAGTGAGTGAAGTCGCTCAGTCATGTACTTTTTGCGACCCCGTGGTTTGTAGCCTACTAGGCTTCTCCGTCCATGGCATTTTTCCAGGCAAGAGTACTGGAGTGGGTTGCCATTTCCTTCTCCAAGGCTTATCTAAATGCATACAATTACTATGTGTTATCAGCACTGTGATACAGGTTGTATGAACAGCAGCAGCCTATGAACAGAAACAGCTGAAGTGAGGATAATGGAAGACTAGGAAAATGAGTTAGAATATGAATGATGCATTTTGTATTTACAGACAACAATAAATACCAGAGAATAAACACTTCAAAGATGTGCCACTTATTCCCAAATAAACTAGCCAATAATTATTCTGAGATACTTAAATTCAGAATATTTTGTCAACTCAAAACAACATGCCTTTATTTTATGCAAAGCATTGAATAAAAATGAACATTCTGAGCATAATCAAAGGTTTCACGAGTTTTGTAAAGTTAATTTGGTAAAAACAGATTCCAGAAAAGACTGTTCACAAAAATTCTTTTCGATTTTTTTCCCCTTACTCAACATTTGAAATGATGAAAGTGAGAATATAAGCACAGCCATTTTAAGATGAAACAAGACTTCTGTCAGCAAAAGAAACATCTCGTCATTATACTTCCTCCAGAGCTCTTTCAAATTCAGTGCCAAAAGGACCAGGGAGCATTAGGCCTGAAGGCATGGAGTCTGGGTGCTGGCCTGGAACAGGAATAGGCCCAGCTGCAGCCATCCCCTCAGGTTGGAAGGCCCAGGAGTTAGCTGAAATGTTTGCAGCTGCAATACTTGAGGCTATAGATTCAGCTACAAAACCCTTGGGAGAAGCTTGCCTCTGTCAAGAGCTCAAAAATAGCTTTCTCGATATTAATCAGCCAGGAAGATGAGGCAGCAGCAGCAGAAGATAAGGTGGCAGCAGCGAGGAACAGCTACCTGCCCTAAACTATGACTCAAACATGTATTTTTACCAACGACAACCTCTGTGACAACCTCTGTCTCCTGTACCTGACATTGCTGAAATGACATCCAGTGCTAATTAGGATTCCTTCTCTGGAAGATAGTGGAAGTTTCTCCCAAATTTGGGTGATAACCCCATTTATCCAGTGCTCCATTGAATTTACAAAAAAATTAGTAACAATGTGCTGAAGACAAACTTCTTGATTTTACTGACTCTGAGTTTGGGTGTTGTAATGATAATAGCATTCTTGGAGCACTTTCTATATACCATTCCCTAATCTAGACCTTTTGCAAGCATGATTCATTTAACCATAAAGTAGGTGTATTTCTATTCCTATTTTTCACATGAGTAAACTGAATGATACACAGGGAGATTCAATCAATTTATCCCAAGTCATAGAGCTAATAAACTGAGGAAAAAGTTTTAAATCATTTTTATCTGCCTATGGACCTTCATAACATTGAACAGGAGGCACTGGTCAAAACCATCCATAAGAATAAGAAATTAAAAAAAAGGCAAAATGGTTGTCTGAGGAAGCCTTAAAAATAGCTGAGAAAGAAGAGAAGTGAAAAGCAAAAGAGAAGAGGAAAAATATACCCATTTGAATGCAGAGTTCCAAAGAATAGCAAGGTGAGAGAAGACAGCCTTCCTAATTGAACAATACAAACAAACAGAAGAAAACAATAGAATGGGAAAGACTAGAGATCTCCTTAAGAAAATTAAAGATACCAAGAGAACATTTCATGCAAAGATGGGCACAATAAAGGACAGAAAAAGTATGGACCTTAAAAAAGAAGATACTAGGAAGAGGTGGCAAGACTATACAGAAACTATACAAAAGAAATCTTAATGACCTGAATAACTATGATGGTGTGATCACTCACCTAGAGACAGGCATCCTGGAGTGCAAAGTCAAGCGGGCCTTAGGAAGCATCACTATGAACAAAGCTAGTGGAGGTGATGGAATTCTAGCTGAGCTATTTCAATTCTAAAAGATGATACTGTCAGAGTGCTGCACCCAATATGCCTGCAAATTTGGAAATCTTAGCAATGGCCACAGGACTGAAAAAGTCAGTTTTCATTCCAGTCCCAAAGAAGGGAAATCCCAAAGAATGTTAAAACTACTGCACAGTTGCATTCATTGTACACGCTAATGAGGTCATGCTTTTCAACCCTTCAAGCTAGGCTTCAATAGTATGTGACCTGAGAACTTCCAGATGAACAAGTTGGATCTAGAAAAGACAGAAGAATCAGAGATCAAATTGCCAACATCTGTTGGATCACAGAGAAAACACGAGAATTCCAGAAAAACAACTACTTCTGCTTCACTGACTATGCTAAAGCCTTTGATTGTGTGGATCACAACAAACTGTGGAAAACTCTTCGAGAGATAGGAATATCAGACCACCTTACCTGCCTCCTGAGTAACCTGTATGCAGGTTAAGAATCAACATTTAGAACTCGACATGGAAGAACAGACTGGTTCAAAATTGGGAAAGGGGTACATCAAGGCTGTATATTATCACCCTGCTTATTTAGCTTATATGCATAACACATCATGCAAAATGCTGGATTGCATGAAGCACAAGCTGGAATGAAGATTGCTGGGAGAAATATCAATAACCTCAGATATGCAGATGACCCTAATGGCAGAAAATGAAGAGAAACTAAGGAGCTTCTTGAAGGTCAAAGAGGAGAGTGAAAAAGCTGGCTTAAAACTCAACATTCAAAAAACAAAGAGCATGGCATCTGGTCCAATCAGTTCATGGCAAACACATGGGGAAACAATGGAAACCGTGACAAACTTTGTATTCTTGGGCTCCAAAATCACTGCAGACAGTGGCTGCAGCCGTAAAATTAAAAGACTCTTGCTCCTTGGAAGAGAATCTATGACAACCTGGACAGCATATTAAAAGGCAGAGACATCACTTTGCCGACAAGTCCGTATAGTCAAAGCTATGGTTTTTCCAGTAGTCAGATATGGGTGTTAGAGTTGGACCATAAATAAGGATGAACACTGAAAAATTGATACTTTCAAACTGTGGTGTTGGAGAAGACTCTTGAGAGTCCCTTGGACTGCAAGGAGATCAAACCAGTCAATCCTAATGGAAATCACCCCTGAATATTCACTGGAAGAACTGATGCTGAACCTGAATCTCCAATACTTTGGCCACCTGATGGGAAGAGCAGACTCACTGGAAAACACTTTGATGCTGAAAAATATAGAAGACAGGAGGAGAAGGGGACAACAGAGGACAAGATGCTGAACAGCATCACTGACTCAATGGACATGAGTCTAAGCAACCTCCAGGAGATGATGAAAGACAGGGAAGCGTGGTGTGCTGCAGTCCATGGGGTCACAAAGATCAGACGTGACTGAGGGACTGAGCAACAACAACACACAGAGCTTGCAGCCTTAACTACTATACCCTAGTGCTACTCTTTATCATTGAAAACCAGCTAGTAGTAATAAAACCACACCTGCACTATTGACCGTGAAGGAATGGCTTCTTAATGACAAAATATTGCATGGGTGTTTCTCCCTGTTTTCAGTCTATACTGTCCCTTCGTTGTTGTTGTTGTTGTGTCACTAAATCATGTCTGACCCTTTTCCAACCCATAGACTGTAGCCCAGCAGACCCCTCTGTCCATGAGATTTCCCAGGCAAGAGTACTGGAGTGGGTTGCCATTTCCTTCTCCAGGAGATCTTCACAACACAGGGATTGAACCCACGCCTCCTGCATTGTAAGCAAATTCTTTACCACTGAGCCACCAGAGAAGCCCATATTATCTCTTATTGAAGGTTTACTAAACAGGTGTGCTAAGTATTTGCTGAGGACATATGTAGAAAATAGGCAGTAAAGCATACATTTTTGAAAGAATGTGTTATTTGATATATGTGCTACATTATATATATATATATATATATATATATATATATGTATGTATGTATCAAGTAGTCACCTTGGAAAAGCTCAGAAATCTGTTGGACGTGTTCACATATATCTTAATGTGTTAATATGACAGTCTTTCTATTTTGAATTACATAGGATGTGGTACCATAATTTGTTCAGTGTATATTGAGCTTAAATGCCTTAAAATAAGATACAGCCAAGCTGAAGTTTCTCTGATTTTTAAGAAACTTCAGGTATAATTATCTTTTGCTTCTTTTAAATGCTACCAAGTCAGCCTCAAAAACAAACTAGTTTCCTTTTCTATGCTTTGGAATTATTAGGAAATAACTTTCTATTGTGTTATCACATTAACTTTCTATTGTGATAGAAAGAAATAACTTTCTATTGTGATAGAAAGAAATAACTTTCTATTGTGATAGAAAGAAATAACTTTCTATTGTGATAGAAATAACTTTCTATCAGTTGCCAATTTCAAGGGAAAAAATAAAATGAAATGAAAAATTAACTGTATGTTATACATTATTATAGCCTTATGTTTGTGATTTTTTTCCCTAATATGGAGACTGAATTAAGTAAAAACAATAAACATGGAGGGCAATTTCAGGGTTATAATGAATGCTTGAAAAAATTTGAGAGTTTTGCAAAATCTGAGTCCAATAAAGCTATAGCCATCAATAATCCTCAGGAAAAGTCCTTCAGGCGAAAAAAATTATGCATGCTTTTGGATTTATTTCAAAATTATAGATTTGTTTTTATTGCTGATGCCATTTTAATTGCTACTGCAGAATATTTGTAGAGAATGAATGTCAAATATAGTGGCCAATCACATTGATCAAATTGCCTTCCAAATTCCTTTTGACTTATAGTGACTTACTAGAATTCTTCATTTAAATTCCAAAGGCAGCAAAGAGTAATTAGATGTGCTGTTTGTTAACATTCAACTCTCAAAGAATCTGTCATTTTCTGTTGGAAGAATGAAGCCCATTTATTTGAATTCTGCAGTTCATTGGTCTAAAAACTACTGGAAAGAATTTTACTATTTTTTTTTTTTTTTTTTTTTACCATTTGCCCTATTTTAAAAAACCTAATATAGATAGTTGAAAATCTGTTGTAAGAACTTGGAAAACTATTCCACATGTCTGTCTTCCTAGAAGTTGTTTAAAATCCTTTAATTTTTTAAAAGATTTTTTAATACTATTTTATGTTAATCATGAATCAATAGGCAGAAACTTTTTGCTTATTAAAAGTATATCTGATGCTAACAATCATTAGGTTACAGAGCAATGCATAATCTCATTAAGAATTCAACTTATTCTTTAAGGATCATTTGAAATACAGAACCAATACCTTGCTCACACTTTCTCTGAATGTCTCAATATATGCCACTCAGGGCTTCATTATTTACATGGCAATTTTCCCATATGCCTAGATTTTTTAAGTTTTGGGGTTGGTATAGAAAGTATGCTTGTACATACATCCTATAAGGAAAGCTGAGCACCGAAGAACTGATGCTTTTAAACTGTGGTGTTGGAGAAGACTCTTAAGAGTCTCTTGGACAGCTAGGAGATCCAACCAGTCCATCCTAAAGGAAAGCAGTCCTGAATGTTCATTGGAAAGACTGATGTTGAAGCTGAAACTCCAATACTTTGGCACCTGATTGGAAGAACAGACTCATTTGAACAGACCCTGATGCTGGGTGAGATTGAAGGCGGGAGTAGAAGGGGACAACAGAAGATGAGATGGTTAGATGGCATCACCGATTCAATGGACATGAATTTGAGTAAACTCCGGGAGTTGGTGATGGACAGGGAGGACTGGCATGCTGCAGTCCTTGGGGATGCAAAGAGTCAGACACGACTGAGTGACTGAACTGATGTATGTTTGTGAAATGAAAGATAAAGGTTGAGTTCATTGCCTGTTTACTTGCTTAATATGGGCATAGTATATATTCATTTCTTGCACACAGTATACCTTCAAAATATAAATTAAGTGAAGTAGCCTTCTTGTTTTCCCATATCTATTGCCAAAAAAAAAAAAGCCTTTTTTTTCTGAAAGCTCTTTATATTTGGGATAGATTCTCAAATAAGTTGACATATTCTGAAAAATTCTGTTGTATTTTGTCATATCTTCCTCTACCACAGTCATCTCAGGTTAAAATAGTATTTCCATGTCTGACGCGGCCCCTCAGTTGCTGCTAGAACACGCAGGAAAGACAACCAGGAGACGTTCTTGTCTAAGCCTGCATGAGTCATGGTGAGCATTAATGTACAGACATTGGTGATCCTGTACATCTGGCACCTGTGGAACTAAAATTTTCTACTCAACAGGATCCTGAAATTTTTATGCCTTCGTTGAATTTACAGTTCATCCCTAGAGGAAATGGCATGCACATTAAAAAAAAGAGGGAATTTGCCAAAAATAGAATGTACCTCTTAAAAATTGTCAGAAACCCATTCAAGACAATCTTCTTAAAAAGAAAAAGTCAAATTTGAATACAGTGTCTTAGAGAGACAATGGATTACGTGATAGAATGTTTTACATAATTTTAAGAATCCTGACTTGAGAGGCATTTTAGATAGCTTCATAATACATGCATTTGGGTTTTTTTTTCCCATAGTAATACTTTTTATGTGTACAGAGAAAGGGTTTAGGGTCAGCTGGGACAATAATAACAACCAGGGAATAAATGAGGAAGAAATCTGAAGTGTGAGAAACAGCTGGAATGTGAATTTTGCTGGACTAGCTCTTTGACGCAATCATTTGGCAAAGACTACAAACTCCCCAAGAGGGAGAAAACAGTTTAAATGTATATAGAAAATATATAGATCATCTGTCTCCAATCTAGTTATGCTGTTGGCCAAGTCTATCCATATATGTGACATAGGATTATGTGTATCCCAATGGATATGAAGAGATTCAATTATGGTTTTGTCTACAAATTAACTTATTTAAAATACATTTTACATAAAGGAAGACTAACTCTATGAATGTATGTAAATTGCATTATACATCTCTTTATAGACTATTTTGACATATTTATATTACTTTTAATTTATTTCTACAAACTAAAAAAGGTTATGAAATAATATTTCACATGTGAATAAAATCAAGTCTCATGCAAAAGTTAGGGAATTCAATCTTACTAATGTTATAAAAAATAAAAGATAAAAAAGAGGGAGGGAGGAGGTAAAGAAGGAAGCCTCTCATGACAGTACTCCACCCTGATTTTTAAACACTGATATTAATTATTATATTGTTAATCATAAACAAATTTTAAGCACTCTATGTTGCTTTCTTTTGTTAACAATTACCTGGATATTTGATATCATATTTGCTCTTAGGATTTTGTGATTCATAATGCTATATTCTCTATTTATTTTTCTCAATTACATGACTTTACATAGAGTTATAGAGAAACCTAGACATATACCATCTATAGGAATCAATATAGTTAATATCATTAAGGAATAAGTATCTATTTGATTCTTTTGATGAAGATAAGTACATGAATATTATCTATTATATAGCTATAATATATGCCATTCCAAATATCTAATATAATATAATATAATATCTGGTGTATAGAATATATCCCCAGTATATGTATTTTTCCCATAAAAAATTAGTTCAAATGATTCAGATTTATTAATCAGCTTTATTGACTTTATCTAATTACTACTTGAGCTACTTTACCTAATTACTACTTGCATCTCTTTCCTTGCTTTGGATAGGAAGTTAAAAAAATTACATAGAAGATTTTTTGGAGTTATCAAATGAATTTGTAAATGTCAGCATAATAACAAGAAAAGATTTTACTAATGAAAGCTGCTGTCAAAACTTTTTGAGTGATTATCCTTATGTGACCCATCAGCCAGCCCTTCAAGCTAATTTTCAAAGGAATGGATATTAAACCTCAGTAGATTTTGCTTTAGCAGTACTGAGTTGCTTTCCTGAATGAAAAGACTTTGTTCTTAATATGATTTCTTTGTCCGGAGTCTTAGTTTATTGAGCTGTATATTAAAGTTGCATCTTTGTTGAGTTGTGATCTTGGTATTTTCTACTTGAGTCAACGGAGACCCCACAATAAAAAGTGTAGTCCTATAAGACTGCACAATTAGAACTCCTCAACTGGTTGGTGTCAGTAACCCAAGCCCCTCTGACAGCTGCCATTCAGGAATCCATTTTATGCAAATAGCAAATGTGGAACTTAAGAGATAATACAGACTTTATTATTTGCATTTAATTATGCTCTGGTGAGAAATAATGGCTGTAGATTCTTTCCCTTTAATGGCCAATTTTAAGCATTTTGTAGTATACAACCTCCTCAAAAATATTTCCTGACAAAGTCCAATTTTGCTGCCTCAGGGTAAAAGCTCAATTTTCCTAATATTAATTTAGACAGTTGCAGTTTCCCAACTAAATAATTAGTCTCTATATGAAACCTGAGTAATAAACAAAGTTTAAAATAAATAATGAATGAATCTTTTAAATCAGTAACATTGATCTAGCATTCTCCTAAAATCAAATTGTGAAACGGAAATTTCTTTTGATTGGAATTATAGCATACAGCTAGAAAACATGATTGACATTTTATTTTTTGGCCAGTTATTGAATATAAAATTAATTTTAAATCTTTGAGTATTTCCTAGATTTACTTTAAATATATTTAAACACTATATAAAATGTGTATCCATTTACACATTCCAGCAAATGAACAATGTGGATGTGCAAAACACTATGTAAATATATATCCCTAAAATGCTATAGCTGCATTTTATAAGGATAAAAACTTTAAAATATCCTATTGAAAAATAATGCTTTTCAACTTTCTGAAGACTGAACAATTCCTTAGATTAGAGGGGTGAACATATTTTCTATGGTTAGCATCTATAGTCAAAATATCTTAAGATTCCAGTTCAAATAACAGAACAAATGTCATTCTTTTCCTTTTTTGTGTGCCACTTAAAGGGAATATTTTGACTTTTCTATCTTGTAGAACTCTCTACTGTACAATATGATATTAAAATTGAGTCCAAGTTTACCTACATAGATCTGATACAGTTCATCCTTTTAGGATCCTGAATCTTTCTTTTTATAACTCTTCTGAGATTTGTGACAAAGAAATGTGTTTATTAGCACTAGAATAGAGCTTTATGCCTCTATTACCTAGGCAGCTTCTGAGATTTGGAACTTTGAAGCCATTTTATCTGATATCATTCCTGATTAATAGACCTCTGAGAATAACCTCCAAGGCACCTTACCCTCAGATATGATTGGTGGCAGATGATGAGTGAAAAACAGTTTGCTGAAGGCCACTCTGCAAAACCTTGTACAATACTATATAGGAAAGCTTAAGGGCAAACATAGGTCACTGTGAGTGTCTGGGTACCCAATCCATCTCTTTTCACAAGTCCTATGAATATGTAAATGAGTACAATCTATCCAGCCCTTCAGAGTTTCTATGTACCCTATGACTATCCACCATCCCAACCTCCTGGAAGTCATTGTACAAGGTCTCCTATTAACCTTTTTGTCTTTTTGCCTTCAGACTGCTCCACTCCTAAGTGGAAATAAAGACCTTAATCTTTTTTTCCCCCTACTTTAAAAATCTTCTGTTTCCCAATCTGTAAAATCAGGATAAGCCATTTAAAGTACTTAGCCAATTCTGTAGGCTCATTTTTGTCCTGAAAACATCTATTGGTTGTTATCATCTCTCACTACTGCCTTGTTCTTTCTATGACTCTTCTCCTGGTTCTTATTTTCTTTTAAGGTCTCACTTAACCTCTGAGCTCCAATTTACATGCCCATTACGACCCTAGTCACACATGTTCTCTTTCTTCTAGACTCCTAAAGCCGTTATTATTTGTAGCATAAATGGTTCTTATTATTTACTGTCTTAAATTATTCATGAACACATCTTATCTTTTTTACAAAATTGAAACATCTCTGAGGGAAGGAAATATGCCAGATGAATTATCCTTCCTTGTATAGCATAGGAAGGACATAGTGACACTGTCACAGAGTCAGTGCAACTACTTTTGAACTACTTTTGCTTGTCTTCATCCCATGAGCTTCTGTTTTTTTTTTTGTTTGTTTTGTTTTTGTTTTTACATTCAAAAAGCCAGTTGAGAGCATGGAAACTTAAGAGTTGGCACTTTAATAAATTTGGATTGCTCACAGAGCACTAGGGAGTGTCCTGGGGTTAAATATAAAATCATGTATAACTTAGCTGCACAGTTGTATGTTTGACTTAGATCTGTGTACGTATTAACAGTACATGTGATTAATATTTGATTATTTAGGATAATGACTATAAAGGTAGCTTAGTTTTGGGTAAAGTAAACTTGTAAAGAGATTTAAAATGTAGTCAGTTTTGAAATCAATAAGATCAAAATAGAAGCTATTGAAGTTCACATTCAGAAGTCTTCCAACCTCTCAGGTGCCTTGCATCAGGATGATAAGCGACAAAGGTAGTTGGAAAATGCAAACATGTCTGTTACCCTAGCCATTCAGGAGACAGTGAGTTATATCGTACCTTCCCACTATATTTCTAACATATGTTTGTATGATACTGGGACCTGTACTTGTATCTTATGTAAATAATATGAAACTGTATATTTTTCAAAGTTTTTTTTTTTTTTAACTTGAGGAATGTTAAGATGTTTTTTGTTAAGATGTTAAAGGAATAAAAGAGTTGGGAAAAAAATGACCCTCAACTTGGGTTGTTTGTATAGCATCCTATGGTCATCTGCTGTTGTGGAAGTTTTATGATTCATAAAGTCCATTTAGCTGTGTCACTTGCACTTATGTTATAAAAATAATTGATTTAGGATCATCTGACTTCAAAGTCCTTTTCTCACTACACTGTTATGTTTAAGAGAATGGAAGGTACAAGGAGAGGAAGACGTGTGGCTAGTGCTGTTGATTGGACAGTTTTGTTAAAGTTTCAGTTCTCTATCTCAGTTACAAGTTCTTGTAGGTCAGGAATGAAGCTTGACTCTGGCAAAGGTAAACAATGAGCTTAATTGGCATTCACTATCTCCTCATTTTTACTTTGCCTGTGCTCAATGTCTTCATGCTTTTTCATGCCAATAAGATACGTTTTCACAGATATTTTCTAGCAGTACTACGCATTTCCACTAAAACATTTTGACCATTTCTCTTGACTTTTTCAAGATTTTAGATTCAGAAACTTTTTTTTTTTTTTTTTGGAAAAGTACTTTTAGATTTGCTAAGAATGCCAGCTATAAAATCAGAAATTTTGTTAGAATTCAGCCATAGATAACAGTCTAGTCAAGGTCCATCTAATCAAGGTCTGTCTAGTCAAGGCTATGGTTTTTCCAGTAGTGAGGTATGGATGTGAGAGCTGGACTATAAAGAAAGCTGAGTGCTGAAGAATTGATGCTTTTGAACTGTGGTGTTAGAGAAGACTCTTGAGAGTCCCTTGGACAGCTAGGAGATCCAGCCAGTCCATCCTAAAGGACATCAGTCCCGAATATTCATTGGAAGGTCTGATGTTGAAGCTGAAACTCTAATACTTTGGCCACTTGATGCGAAGAGCTAACTCATTTGAAAAGACCCTGATGCTGGGAAAGATTGAAGGCTGGAGAAGAAGGGGATGACGGAGGATGAGATGGTTGGATGGCATCACCAACTCAATGGACATGAGTTTGAGTAAACTCCGGGCATTGGTGATGGACAAGGAGGCCTGATTCATGGGGTTGCCAAGAGTCGGACATGACTGAGTGACTGAACTGAACTGATAGATAAAAATACCTGTATGGTATTTGGCAAGTTATTTTACTCATTCATGATATATTTGTATAATTATCATTAAAATGTAGTTAGTGAAAATACTGACTTCATAGGCTACTATGAATACTAACTGACAAAAGGTGAGTACAGTGTCTAGCTCAGTGTCTGACATATAGTGAGCACTTAATGAAGTTCAGCTGTTGACTATTGATAAAGTTGCTAGGTATACATTCTGCAAAGATAATGGTGATAGGATGGTTTCCAGTTTCTCTGAATCTTGCACAAAAGCAACTATATAATTAAAGCCAATACCCATAGACAACATTTACAACAAAACTAGGTGACAAGATATCCCATTAGGTTCTAAAATATGAGTGTGGAAAAATAACCAATAGTTTTATGTCTGTTAGGAAGAAAAAAAAACAGTTACCACCAGGTGACAACTGACTATTCTGACAACAGGAGAGTCTCAAGATAGCTAATATATATTTACTAGAAATCACAGCAGACCTGTACAAGAAAAATCAAGATTGGAAGTTTTGCCATGCTAAGTAACAGGAGCATACAAAAGGCACAGAATAAAGTATGTGAAGGAGCCAGAGCAGTTTCATTCATAAACCCTCAAAAATGATGTCAGGAATTAACTATATGTTAGGGCCCATACTGAGGAGAAACTCAAGAGAAATTGAGGAGAGTGGAATCAAAAATGGATGAATATTGGGACAACAAAGATGAATGTTCTGGAATACAAATTCAATCCAAAAGTTCAAGTGAATAAAAATACAAAGAACAACATCACTATAGCAATGAAAGTACCCTCCAAAGCCATTTGCTAAGTAGATCAAAACTGTAACCTAGTAGTGCTGCCATAACTATCATGAACAAGTTGCTGCTGCTGCTGCTGCTAAGTCACTTCAGTTGTGTCCGACTCTGTGTGACCCACAGATGGCAGCCACCAGGCTCCCCCGTCCCTGGGATTCTCCAGGCAAGAACACTGGAGTGGGTTGCCATTTCCTTCTCCAATGCATGAAAGTGAAAAGTGAAAGTGAAGTCGCTCAGTCGTGTCTGACTCTTAGCGACCCCATGGACTGCAGCCTCCCAGGCTCCTTGGTCCATGGGATTTTCCAGGCAAAGTACTGGAGTGGGGTGCCATTGCCTTCTCCAGAACAAGTTGCTTAAACCAACACAAAAATATTCTCACAATTTCTAAGACCAAAAGTCTAAACTCAGGGTTACTAGCAGGTTCGTGAGCCCTCTGAAGGATTTAGGGAAGAATTCTTCCTTGCCTCTTCCAGGTTCTCATGGTTGTTAGCAATTCTTAGTTTGTACAGCTGTTACTACAATCTCTGCCTTGGTCTTCACAATGACTTTACCCTGTGTGTCTCTGTATGTCTGTGTCTTCATATGGCATTTTCCTTTTTGTGTTTCTGTGTCTAAATTTGCATCTTCTTCTATTGGATTAGGATCCACCCCAATCCAATGTATCCTTATCATACCTTGATTAGATCTGTAAAGATATTACTCCCAGTTAGGGGAATAGGCATGAGAATAAGGGTTAGAATTTCAAAATATCTTTTAAGAAGAAACCATTGAAACAGGTATATAAGCCTGGAACATGTGAAGATTCTATTAATTGCAATTATAAAAACCAGGCACAAATATGTAGAAATTAGACAATCATTTTGGAAGACTACATTAGAAGAAAATGGGATTATGCCTTATGAGATATACAAGGTAAATTTTAAAAATAAAAACAATCAAAAGGAAAATAAATGAAAGAAGAATTTGATAGGCTTGAAAATAAAGGGCAAGTATTAAAGATAGGTTAAAAAAAAGGTCCAGAATATTGACAAAATGAGTCTCTGGGGGAAAAAAAAAAATCAAGGGAGTAAAAGAAATTCCAAAGACTTTACTCAAAGGAAACTTTCACAAAAATAAATGAAACTCCTACAAACGGAAAGAACATACCATAAATATGAGAATATTGACCCAAAATGAACAAAACCATATTCTGGTAGTTTTATTGTTGTTGAGTTGCTAAGTCATGTCAGACTCTTTTGTAACTCTGTGGAACATATCCTGCCAAGCTCCTCTGCCCATGGGATTTTTCCAGGCAAGAATACAAGAGAAGTTATCATTTCCTTCTCCAGGGGATCGTTCCAACCCAGGGATCAAACCGGTGTCTCCTGCATTGGCAGGTGGATTCTTTACCACTGAGCCACCAGGGAAGCATCTGCTAAAGTTCAGTTAAGTTCAGTCACTCAGTGGTGTCGGACTCTTTGCGACCCCATGAATTACAGCATGCCAGGCCTCCCTGTCCATCACCAACTCCTGGAGTTCACTCAGACTCATTTCCATCAAGTCGGTGATGCCATCCAGCCATCTCATCCTCTGCCGTCTCCTTCTCCCCCTGCCCCCAATCCCTCCCAGCATCAGAGTCTTTTCCAATAAGTCAACTCTTCACATGAGGTGGCCAAAGTATTGGAGTTTCAGCGTCAACATC
Organism: Bos indicus x Bos taurus; assembly: GCF_003369695.1. Lineage (NCBI taxonomy): Eukaryota > Metazoa > Chordata > Mammalia > Artiodactyla > Bovidae > Bos > Bos indicus x Bos taurus. Next base: position 64,848,072 of record NC_040078.1, on the reverse strand, counting down.
AGTCCTTCCAATGAACACCCAGGACTGATCTCCTTTAGAATGGACTGGTTGGATCTTCTTGTAGTCCAAGGGACTCTCAAGAATCTTCTCCAACACCACAGTTCAGAAGCATCAATTCTTCAGCACTCAGCTTTCTTCACAGTCCTACTCTCACATCCATACATGATCAAAGGAAAAACCATAGCCTTGACTAGATGGACCTTTGTTGACAAAGTAATGTCTCTGCTTTTGAATATGCTATCTAAGTTGGTCATAACTTTTCTTCCAAGGAGTAAGCATCTTTTAATTTCATGGCTGCAGTTACCATCTGCCGTGATTTTGGAGCACCCCAAAATAAAGTCTGACAGTGTTTCCACTGTTTCCCCATCTATTTCCCATGAAGTGATGGGACCAGATGCCATGATCTTAGTTTTCTGAACATTGAGCTTTAAGCCAACTTTTTCACTCTCCTCTTTCACTTTCAACAAGAGGCTTTTCAGTTCCTCTTCACTTTCTGCCATAAGGGTGGTGTCATCTGCATATGAGGTTATTGATATTTCTCCTGGCAATCTTGATTCCAGCTTGTACTTCTTCCAGCCCAGCATTTCTCATGATGTACTCTGCATATAAGTTAAAAAAGCAGGGTGACAATATACAGCCTTGACGTACTCCTTTCCCTATTTGGAACCAGTCTGTTGTTCCATGTCCAGTTCTAACTGTTGCTTCCTGACTTGCATACAAATTTCTCAAGAGGCAGATCAGGTGGTCTGTTATTCCCATCTCTTTCAGAATTTTCCACAGTTTATTGTGATCCACACAGTCAAAGGCTTTGGCATAGGCAATAAAGCAGAAATATATGTTTTTCTGAAACTCTCTTGCTTTTTCTATGATCCAGCAGATGTTAGCAATTTGATCTCTGGTTCCTCTGTCTTTTCTAAAACCAGCCTGAACACCTGGAAGTTCTTGCTTCACATATTGCTGAAGCCTGGCTTGGAGAATTTTGAGCATTACTTTACTAGAGTGTGAGATGAGTGCAATTGTGCTAAAGTTAGTGTATATTAAAGAGAGAAAAAAAATCTCATGGTCATCAAAATTAAATTAAAAGTAAAACAAACAAAAAGCAGACCTATGACTGTAAACAAAGAAGAGATTAAGCACAAACTCTATTGGAAATGAAAGTGTTAATATCAGCTCATGAGGTATTTCATCTTGGATATATTATCAATCCTAACTCTGCTCACTCGAAAGGTCTAAACACAATGGCCAAACCAGAAAAAGTGAGAACTCTTAGTGCCCAGATTGTGGTCTTAAATACCACTTGTTCACTAAGAGTAACAGTAGCTTCTTATATAAAATGTTGGTGTTAGTTCTGAGGAAGAAAATGAACTAAATACATTCTGGGCAATTTTGTGAAGATAGATTAAAAGAACGCTTTCAACTTCTTTCAAATATCAAAAGACAACTTGAGGCTGTACCGGCCAATGGATAGAATGATTTGAACATAATAATAATAACAATTGCAGTGTACAAAGAACCATCAAATATATTTAAATTCATGAGTTCCTAAAATTTTTCAAAATGAGTGGGTGAGAAAGAAACCGGTTCTTTACCTTGAAAACTACTAATTGCTGCAAAGAATCAGGCTTTATCCCACTTTTCTTTTCTTATATCAGCTGTATCCCTGGGTGTCCAGATAGTAAATGAGGAGATTTATCTGCTTCTAAAAGATTCTAGTTAATAAATAAAAAAGAAATTATAGGATTAAAATATCTCCATTTTCCAATATCCAATAAAATCATGGGTCTACATATTAACCAACATCAGCTATAAATATTGCAAAAAGACAGACAAAAAATCATTATATGCTTCCTTCCTGTTGAAGCAACACAATGGCATTTAGATTCTTAACAAAGAGTTAGAACATGAATTTGAACAACCTGCTATATTCAACTAACAATTTGCAGGAAATGATGTGGGCAGAGGACTAAGGTAAGAGTATGTAAAACCCAGAAGATCAAATGGCCTGGGTCCATTAATGGATAAATAGATAAATTGTTCAGAGAAGGCAATGGCACCCCACTCCAGCATTCTTGCCTGGAAAATCCCATGGACCGAGGAGCCTGGTGGGCTGCAGTCCATGGGGTCGCTAAGAGTCAGACACGACTGAGCGACTTCACTTTCACTTTTCACTTTCATGCATTGGAGAAGGAAATGGCAACCCACTCCAGTGTTCTTGCCTGGAGAATCCCAGGGATGGGGGAGCCTAGTGGGCTGCCGTCTATGGGGTCGCACAGTCGGACACGACTGAGGCGACTTAGCAGCAGCAGCAGATAAATGGTTAGCTTGCTGTTGTATGCAGAAGACAGGGAGAGATAAGGAACTTTTCAACTGAATCAGACCTAAAATACATTATTATTAATTTTTTTAATGAGCAAGACTAACCTTTGTGTGTTAAAAGTAAGAAACTGTGTAATAAAACTGAAAAATAATGAAAGAATTCATTAGTCTAAATGTTGGCATGGTAGTTACTTAGGGAGAGGGGAGATTAAGCAGCCTGTAATTGGAACCAGGTACTTGTAAGGGGCTTCTGGATTGATTGGCAAAGTCTTATTTCTTGATCTGAGTAGTAGATGAAATGTAAAACAATAATTCCTTAAGTCATATATTTAAATTTGTGTATTCTCATGTCTATTTCTGCATTTTATTTTGCAGTTTGAAAAAGAAGTAGTGGTAGCAGCAAGTAAAAGGAAGACAGTCTAATTGCCTTTTCCCAAAAATTTCTGCATAACTGATTACACATGTTTCTTAAGCATCAGGTCAGGCAGTATAATTCATTAACAGTAATGCACCCACATTAAACAGCAAATCAGCCAGAACCAACAGTATCCTGAGACTTCTGAAATACTCTACTCTTATCCTTTTATGAAAGGACTTATATTCCAATATTCAAAATTTCTTATTCAGCTAATGGGAATTGAGTAGTCCAATTTTAGATTATCTAAAACTTTTTCATGAGGATAACCAATTAAAAAAATCTCATCAGTATCAAATGACTTTTAATCAGTACATTTTACATGAACATCTATAACTTTATAGAATAATGATATGTTTAGATTCTGTGAGAAATCCCTTTAGGCTCACATGATGCATTAAATTAACTTAAAAATGAGGAAACACAAGTCTATATGCCCGTGGAGACTAATTTCTTGAAACTTTTTGTTAGTTTCTTAGAAAGCTCACTAAGAATTAAGATAATTAAAAATGTTTACAATGCATCTTAAGTTAGGATGGGGCCTAGGAATTTGTATTTGTATACATACATTGTGTTACTTTAAGGATTATACTCAGTGAATTTTCTCTTCATTATTTCTCAACTAATTATCTCTGCATGCATGTTTTGGATATTTCAAATTGTAAGCATGTATTCTTTATTTAAGAAACTCTGAAAAAAATTGAGAAGCTAAGTACAAGTTATAATACTAGGGGATGTTTATACCTAAGAATGCACAATGAGATATAAAAGTAAGAGATTTTTGCTTCTTCCCTGTCTGAAACCATACTGTAAACTGGTTTCTTTGAGATATCTTGAATTTTAAAAATCTATTTTCATTTTAGTTTAGCCAGGTTTTGTATAAGACATCTCTCCTCATTTACTAAAACCTTTTTTGCTCCTGTGTAAAAATTTATAGTTTATATTATACTGGTCATACACATTCTATTTATTTTATTCTAGCATATTTTCGGAGAAGGCAATGGCACCCCACTCCAGTACTCTTGCCTGGAAAATCCATGGATGGAGGAGCCTGGTAGGCTGTAGTCCATGGGGTCGTTAAGAGTCAGACGTGACTGAGAGACTTCACTTTCACTTTTTACTTTCATGCATTGGAAATGCATGGAAATGAAGGAAATGGCAAGCCACTCCAGTATTCTTGCCTGGAGAATCCCAGGGACGGGGAAGCCTGGTGGGCTGCCGTTTATGGGGTTGCACAGAGTCGAACATGACTGAAGCAACTTAGCAGCAGCAGCAGCATATTTTACATAATTGAAACATCAGAAATTGGATTTTTAGGGCTTTACTATATTTACTAACTCATTATTTTTGATGTAGATGAATACTATTGAATTCAATTTGTTTTGTAATAGTAATCTTACTAAAATTATATTTCCATATATGACATTATATATTTAAACGTCCATTATTGATTTGACAACTATTTTCATGAGAAACACTTAAAAATAAAAAAAGAAAAAGAAAAACATCTTATTGTATCACAATTATGCATAAATTTTAAAGCGGATTCCAGCTTTGAAGTAATTTGGAATGTTTCCAATTGGAAATATAATATCTAAAAAACTTTGCATCGTAGAATAATGTAATTTCTGTGTAATATAATTGTTTCAAGATGAACTACATGGTTACTTTCAATTAAAAAACAGTATCATCAGAAAATAATTAATACTTTTTAGTTTACTTTTTAATTTCCTTTGAAAAATGCATTTAAAAAATTTCAGAATCACATTAAGTGATCAAATTGATAATGGTGACCTTGTCCTGCTTCTGAATTTTGTTTAAGGTTTTCATCTCAGACTTAATGAAGTTTCTTAATGTGTGTGTGTATAAATATATATGTATATTAAATATGTGTATATAGCATATATGTTATATAGACTGTGTATTGTATACACACTATATGCTTGTTTATATGTATGTATATTTATATACATAATATGCATATGCATGTATAGATATGTATGTGTGTATGTATATACATAATATACATAAATGTGTATATATACACACACACACATAAAGGTATTATTTGTATGTTCTCAGATGATATATAATAATGTTTGTTTAGTTTTCCCATTTTGACTCTTCATGCTATTAATCTCATTAGTATTTCCTTGAATCCATTCATTCAAAAATCTTTATTTAGTTACTGAAAAATCATAATCCTTTTTAAGGGATAAGTTGTGATTATTTTCTCATAGAACTGACATATTTATATGGAGAGAAAGATGTTGATCAAATAGTCACAACAATGAATCTGAAAACAAACAAGTAGTTATATAAATACATCAAACAGTGTGTTCAGGCACATTTGTGTTTAAAATATGTTATCTTGTTTAATCCCCTAAACAGGGCAAGGAAAATATAGTTACTTTTAATTAATTATTTAAAACATATTATTATTATCTCTATTATATAGCAGAATAAACAGGGAAAAAGAAGTTAAATAACTTGTTCATGATCATAGAGCAAATCAGGGAAATAGACAGGACCCAAGCACAATCAGGCCAACAGAAATAATGGCCTTAGGAAAAGGAATACAGTTCTCTGAAATGTTTAGCAAAGAAATTTACTCTAGAATGTGCCATTAGGAAGAGACATCTAAGGATATGGAAAATTTTACCAGGGAAAGAAAATAATGGAGTGCATTCAAAACATACTGAGTGGCATGTATAAAAGCCCTGCAATGAGAAGAAACATGACTCTTCAGGGCACTGATAGATGCTCAGTGAGTTCACAAATAGTGAAGGGAAGTATGTTTTGAGATGACATTGAAGATGGATACAGGGGCCAAACCATCCAAGTTTTTGTGAGTTGTTTTAAGCATTTTGGTCTTTATCCCAAGAACATCAGAGAGCAATTGAAAAGTTTCAGTTTCCCGTGGAGAGTCAAGGATGGTCTGAATACAAAGAATTGACAGAAGTTCAGAGTATTTTTTGGAAAAGTTTACTCTTTCTAAAATGGGAGAGGGCTGGGCAGACTGGATGTGGGGAGATCACATGGTAGAGCATTCTAGCAGCCCAGATGAGAGATAATGGCAGTGTTTTAATAAGATGCTTATGCTGAAGATGGGGAGAAAGTGGTCAACTTAGAGATGTTCAAGATTTGGTGATGAATTGGAGATGAAGGTGGAGAAAGTGTTAAGTAACAAGAAAGGTCATAGATTTCTGAATGAAAAAACTGGATGGAGATGGTGCCATTTCGCAAGGTGGAAAATACAAAAGGATGACCAATTTGGGGTAGTGATGATGGTGGGAATAACACAGTTCTTTTTTTGATCAACTGTTTGATTTGCCTTTGAATCTCAAAAATGGAGTAGACAATGAGGTAGTTGGAAAATTAAATGATCTTGGGCAAAGCCTTGAGAAAGCCAGCTCTTTTAGCTGCTGGTAGCAAAGAACAAAAATAGAAAAGAAATAGTATTGACTTCCAAGGAAATAGAAGGAAAACCAGGATAAGGTCATGGTATGGAAACCGTGAGAAAGTGATGCTTTAGGAAAGAAGGAGTTGTTAGGCTAAGGAAGATGACAGATGGTAAATAGCCACTGGGTTTAGTAACCTAAATGTCGGCTGGGAACTTATGCTGAAGCTGTTCTGATGAAATGCTAAGTGAAACTCAGATAATAGTATCTTGACTTGTAAATGGAGTTGAGGCAATATTTTTATTTTAATGAGTAATGAGAACTCAATTTCGAAATTTAGCTACAAAAATGAGAAAAATGGTAACTGGAATGACATCTTCTAGACCTTGCTAAGGCATAATATCTTTAAATATTAGAGTGCTTAGAGATGCCATAACTTAATGTGCTACAGTATTATAATGATATAAATCACATTAATAGGCAATTTTAATGATATTGAAATGTAAACAGCTGGAGAATGCCAAATATCTTTTCCTAACTTTTGTATTTCTTTTATTTTTCCCCCAGTATAGCTACTTCCAGTAAAGTAGGCGCACAGTAAATATTTATATGAATGAATGAAGCTCATCATTCTGCTTATGGCTCAGAGTAGACAGAACATCTTAAAAGTTCCTGCCTTCCAGCAACTTTGAATGATTTCTAATTAGAAATTATTTTATCACTATCCTATGTTCTTCTCTGAAAGTTCTCAAATGTTTCTAAAAACAAAATATAAATTATCATCTAGCAATCCTTGTTATTCTTATTTGCAAAGATAATTTCTACATAGTTGAACTTAGCAGTATTTATGATAAATTAAATGTACAATCATTAGTGGCAAAGAAATTTTCGAGAGTTCAGGGCTATGTAACAAAATGAGTATTCATATAATCTATAACATGGTTTAAAACTTCATAAATATATATTTCCCAATAAGCTTGAACTGTACAAGCAAACAAAATTATTATTTTAAAAACTTATAAATATGTATAGCCACATAAAAATTTACAAATCTGTGTAATATATAAAAACTGCTTAAATAATCCACAGTGTTTACTGGAGAGCTCAGAACAGCACAACAGCAGAATAACTCAGTAACACTATCATACTACTATGAGACAGTTTACAGGGCCAGTGCTGAACAAATCAAATATTCTAAGACTAGACTAAGAAAACATAATAGTCCCAAAAATGTGTTAAAGGAATAGTAAAGGGAATTAGTGGATCTAAAGGTTGACATACAAGCATAGTAGCTAACACTTTTACAAAGACATAAAAACAAAAGACCCAATGCAGCCCTCCATAGTATAGTTCCTTTGTATTCTCCAGTTTTAAAATGACATATTAATAACTAACTGGATGGAAATGCATGATATTATCTTGTTCATGTTCAGCAAAATAATGAGAATGGTAGTAATAATAAAAATAACTCCTGAGTTCTTCAAATCAAACACTGATACAGAGTGCCAAGTTTAGTACAATGTAAGTAAAATACTTTTACAAATTAACTGAAGCTACATTTGGAAAACTCAGCAGTGGCCACAGGACTGGAAAAGGTCAGTTTTCATTCCAATCCCAAAGAAAAGCAATGCAAAAGAATGCTCAAACTACCACACAATTGCACTCATCTCACACGCTAGTAAAGTAATGCTCAAAATTCTCCAAGCCAGACTTCAGCAATACGTGAACCGTGAACTTCCAGTTGTTCAAGCTGGTTTTAGAAAAGGCAGAGGAACCAGAGATCAAATTGCCAACGTCTGCTGGATCATCGAAAAAGCAAGAGAGTTCCAGAAAAACATCTATTTCTGCTTTATTGACTATGCCAAAGCCTTTGACTATGTGGATCACAATAAACTGTGGAAAATTCTGAAAGAGATGGGAATACCAGACCACCTGACCTGCCTCTTGAGAAACCTGTATGCAGGTCAGGAAGCAACAGTTAGAACTAGACATGGAACAACAGATTGGTTCCAAATAGGAAAAGGAGTACGTCAAGGCTGTATATTGTCACCCTGCTTTTTTAACTTATATGCAGAGTACGTCATGAGAAACGCTGGGCTGGAAGAAGCACAAGCTGGAATCAAGATTGCCAGGAGAAATATCAATAACCTCAGATATGCAGATGATGCCACCCTTATGGCAAAAAGTGAAGAGGAACTAAAAAGCCTCTTGATGAAAGTGAAAGAGGAAAGTGAAAAAGTTGGCTTAAGCTCAATATTCAGAAAACTAAGATCATGGCATCCGGTCCCATCACTTCATGGGAAATAGATGGGGAAACAGTAGAAACAGGGTCAGACTTTACTTTTCTGGGCTCCAAAATCACTGCAGGTGGTGGTTGCAGCCATGAAATTAAAAGATGCTTACTCCTTGGAAGGAAAGTTATGACCAACCTAGACAGTGTATTAAAAACCAGAGACATTACTTGCCAACAAAGGTCTGTCTAGTCAAGGCTATGGTTTTTCCAGTGGTCATGTATGGATGTAAGAGTTGGACTATAAAGAAAACTGAGCTGAAGAATTGATGCTTTTGAACTGTGGTGTTGGAGAAGACACTTGAGAGTCCCTTGGACTGCAAGGAGATCCAATCAGTCCATCTACTAAAGGAGATCAGTCCTGGGTGTTCATTGGAGGACTGATGTTGAAGCTGAAACTCCAATACTTTGTCTACCTGATGCGAAGAGCTGACTCATTTGAAAAGATCCTGATGATGGGAAAGATTGAGGGCAGGAGGAGAAGGGGATGACAGAGGACGAGATGGTTGGAGGGCATCACCAACTCAAAGGACATGGGTTTGAGTGAACTCCGGGGGTTGGTGATGGACAGGGAGGCCTGGCATGCTGCGATTCGTGAGGTTGCAAAGAGTCGGACACGACTGAGCCACTGAACTAAACTGAAGCTACATTTTTAAAAGTACCAAAAATGACATTTCTAAGAAATATAACTCTAGAGGAAAATAGTTGTATTTTTGCTTGCAAATATTAGCCACAAATAAAACTATACTTTTGGAGTATAGTTAAGAATTTTGCATACTATTTAAGCCCATTTGTCTTGAGGTTCTTTCAATGCTATCTAGTTGATAAATTAATGTTAAGCTAATAGCTTTCTTCCTGGCATATGATGGATAAAGATGCTGAAACTTTAGCCATTTGAATTTGCTCAATGAGTTCTTTACTTGATTAAAGTATAAAAAACAACCTGTGTGTGATTGTCTTCCTGAAGGTTTGAAAGATTCTTTTGAATAATACAAGTGGCACTTGCCTTAAGAATCATCCAAAGTTTTAGAATAGTGAAGAACTTTATAAAATTGACTAATATAAGGAAACTATATTACATACTCAGAGGTAATAAAAGAACGATTAATTCTTAGCAGTAAATGTCCTGTATAAAAATATACAATTATCCAACATCAACTCTATGTCAGAAACTAGGCAGTAGATGTTTGATATCATCATATTAGTCTCATCTGCTAAAAATGGTGCATTAATTACACAGGGGAAGATAAAGCCATACAGTTCATGAAATCACTTTGTGAAATCTTAGGAATAAAATGTTTCAATAAATATTTTATTAATGCATAAATGTCATTCTGAGTAATAACATTAAATTGATTGTTAATAAAAGTATATTTAATCACAATGTATGTTTTCTACATTGAGATGCAGATAAAAACATAAAACCTAACAACTAAATACAGTAATGATTACTGTCTTTAGTTAGGCTATGCATTATGTAAAATTTACTTAGGTTAATTGGAATGAGTATAATAAGAAAATATGTTATCAAACAGTTTTCTATCACTATAGATTGTTTTTGATGAGGGTTTAGTTTAACTCCTATTTTATTTTGTGTTGAAGAGATGGGTTTGTAGAAATGACTTGTTATAATAAAAGTAGAATTGATGTCAAAGGATGAGATAGTCGGATGGTATCACTGACTCAGTGGATGTGAATTTGAGCAAACTCCGAGATAGTGCAGGACAGGGAATCCTGGCATGCTGCTGTCCATGGAGTTGCAGAGTTGGGCAGTACTTTACGACTGAACAACATAATTGTTGTCATCACAGTTAGTCATTTCAGGTATATAAAAAGGGAAAAGATCATCAAAAGGGAAGAATCATGGCAGAGGTTGTATCCACAGAGTTGACCATCAGTAATCTCTCTTCTCTATCCCTCTTAAGGAAGATGTAATCTTCCAGTTTCCTCTGACCTCTAAAATATTTCAGATAATGAAATGAAAATGGTAGTCCAGAAAGGATCAAAGGAATGAGGTACAAATTCTGATTGTGCTATAGTGGAAATGCACTTGTAGATTTTGTTACACTTCTTTTCACTATCTCACTTTATTTTCAACAATCATGTTCTCACTGGCTTTATGGGAAAGCCAGTCCCCTTGTGTGGTTATATGTATTCCCATTCTTGTTTTAATAAGTACATCTCATGAGGTGGTTCATCACAGAATTTTGCTGGCTAATCATCTCCTTTCTCCATTAACTGCTGTACTTCATATTTCCCTTAATAACTCATCTCACATCCTGATGCCCAGAAGGTGAACTGCTTGCCATTTAGAGGGATCTTAACTCTTTCTGGTCACTAGAAAGAAGCAATATATTAAATGGATTCTGGGTACTTGACATGAGTTAATGCAGTTTGAAAGAAGAGATTTGTTTCTATCTCACTCAAAGGATCAGTGCAAAAAATCTTTATTCCTTCCATTTCCTACAATCGCTAAAGATATAATTTGGACTCCATTTTAAACTAAATCCTTGGATGGGGAAGGATGTGAGTCTGTCCAAACCCAGCTCACACTACACTTGGTGCTTATGTTTTATGAGGCAAAGTTTATAAGATCCTGCTCCTAGGTTAAGCTCTCAAGATAAGGAAAAGCTTTCTCTATCAAAGATCTGAGCCTTTATACTCTTTCTCTATTCAGTACACCACATTCTCAATATGAAAGCATTCACAAGGAGATGCAGAAATTATTTTCACACTTAAGAACTCTTCAGTCAGACAAAGACTGTAGTCTTGTTTTGCTTCACTCTTGTTCGAATTTCACATAGTTTAAATGATAAGAAATTTATCTCCTTCCTCCCATGTTTTCTTACTCTAATAGATTTCAGGGTTATGTTTTGTTCTTTGCTAGTTTATTCTTATTTGTTTTATTTTTTTAGTGACATTGCTACCTATCAGTATCTCAAGAAAACCTTGAGTTCCTATGAAATTATACTGCTATGCAATTGTAAATTTCATAATAACCATAAGCTTTTTTTCTTGTAAATGTCTAAATCATTTATATTGGCTACCCTGATTTTTTTCTCCAGATCCTTTTATGTGATTAACACCGTTTCTTCGTTTGACCATTAATTAAATTATTCATCCTCAATTATCTTATATGATATTGCAGTTACTGCCAGAAGAATACTTTACATTTTTGTCTGAGTAGTATGTGGTGAAGCAGGCAAGTTACTCTAGTTCAGCATCACAGGAGAGAGCAAGTGCAGGGTCTGAGGTCCAACAGGGAAGTGAAGCAGAGTTGGGTTAATTGTAATCAGGACAAGCAGAAGAATTGCTAGCAATTTCAGGAAATGGGTGCTTACGCCAAAACCCTGTAGGAATCTCTGAGGCAGAGCAGAAAGATTTACAGTATCTTGTGTCTCAGTTGTCAGCCCTGCAGCAATGAATTTTGCCAAGTAAGAATTCTCCATTTGTACTAGACTTACACAGTTGAAACCAAAAATTCAGAGGAACATAACAGCTGGAGTGTGGGACAACATGAAATGGGAAGGAAGATTGGGCATATTACAGGAACAGCTTTAGGAATAGTGCAACTGTGTCCAACTTCCTGTTACCAACATCAGGGGCTGCCTGCTGAAGTCAGCTGCTTTCATCTGCACATAGATTGGCCCTCCACCTGAGCCAGGTGTTCTTAATTACCAGCTCTGCCTGGCGGGGCATGCTGGGATTGTTTCTTGTATTCACAGAAAGTATGTTAAACCTCTGAGCTGATGGCCAAAGAGAAAAGTCAAGCAAACAGACAAAATCCTGTCTCAGTGGTAAAGGTGCTTCCTTATTACAAGAACTAGATCTCTGTCCTCCCTACTCAATAGCTTCCCCTCAGTTTCTGCAGGTTTTCTACTTCCAGGCTTGCATGAAAGATCAGTGAGGGCAAGACCTAGGACTTCAGCAAGATGGTAGGGCTGGGCTTCCCTATCCATTTGATTGGCTATCTGTAAAGATAATAATAATGATAATAAACCTTCCATAATGCTTATCCTGTGCTAACTTGTTTACTGTGTCTCAATCTTCACAATAACCTTGGGTAGACTCAATTATATTACCTTTTACATAGAGGAGAAAAAATAAGGTACAGTAAGTTCAAGAATGCAAAAAGCATTTCCTGAACATATGGATGAATACATTAAGTCAATAGGAATATTTATTGAGCCCCTTGAAGTAGTCCTTGCCTTTATGGAAATAATGTCTTATAAAAAGAAAAGATGGGAAAGAGTAAAGAAATAAACATCAAGTATTGGAGGTTATTGCAAAACTCAGAGGCTACCAGGTACCAATGCCCTAGGCAGACTGAATCATGAAATCAGTTGAGGGATGAAGAAGTAAGACTAAGAAATGGGGAAATCAGAAAGAGGGAAAAGACATTTTTATGCATGAGATAGATGAGCTCTGATTCTCTAGCATGCATGCTTGATCCCTGCCTTTATTTTATAACATTTGCTGCCTCTGGGTGGCCCCTGGGTTAGTTGTGGCCAAAAGGGGTCCTGAAGCCTTTGGGTAAATCCTTTCTGGAACAGAAGCCAGCACCAAATATGCTGAAAATAATTCACATGTTTCAGTTTATTTTGTGGAGGGGATTTGCAACCATCTATCTTGTTGCCCATACTCTGAAATTCATGTCTTTCTGGTTCTTGCCTGTCTTTTGCTTCTGATCAATTTTATTTGTTTCCTTTCTCTCTTTTCCTGTGCTAAGAAATGGCTTGTAAATTATAACTTAGTTATTTTACTATTAATTATTCTAGTTGCCCCAACTAGTGATTTAACCTGGATTTTTATTAAAAAAGCAAAAATCTTTCCACCTCTGGCTTGATGACCAGCCTCTGGGCCCTGCCAATATTTACCAATACTTTCAAAACACTGGACTGAACAAAATATGCCACTTTCTCTAATTTTAGTTCTGACAATTACATTCTATTATAGAGTAATTAGGAAAGTTATGACCAACCTAGGTAGCATATTCAAAAGCAGAGACATTACTTTCCAACAAAGGTCCGTCTAGTCAAGGCTATGGTTTTTCCTGTGGTCATGTATGGATGTGAGAGTTGGACTGTGAAGAAGGCTAAGCACTGAAGAATTGATGCTTTTGAACTGTGGTGTTGGAGAAGACTCTTGAGAGTCCCTTGGACTGCAAGGAGATCCAACCAGTCCACTCTAAAGGAGATCAGCCCTGGGATTTCTTTGGAAGGAATGATGCTAACTCTGAAACTCCAGTACTTTGGCCACCTCATGTGAAGAGTTGACTCATTGGAAAAGACTCTGATGCTGGGAGGGATTGGGGGCAGAAAGAGAAGGGGACGGCAGAGGATGAGATGGCTGGATGGCATCACTGACTCGATGGACATGAGTCTGAGTGAACTCCGGGAGTTGGTGATGGACAGGGAGGCCTGGCGTGCTGCGATTCATGGTGTCGCAAAGAGTCGGACACGGCTGAGTGACTAATCTGATCTGATAGAGTAATTTCTAGAATAACTTGTAATTTATATTCCATATCTACCTAATCCATTTATATAGTTCAAGTATTTAGTGCTTTTTAACACCTGGCATGTGTGAAATGAAAAGAAACCTGTCTTTTGGTAATATGGACAAAATGAATGATAGAAATGGCTTTCCCAAAACTACTTAAATCTTTACCTTTCTTGTCTCAGACAGAGTCAGACTTATGGGTCTGCAATGGAAGGACATGAATCTAATAAGACAAAGGGAACTAAAGTCACAAAAATGGAGCCCCAATATTAATAGGTTGCGTTTTTTCCTCCTCTCCTCACAGTTCTGTGTTCTGTCCACCAAAGTCCTACTCACACTGCTAGGGCCCCTTCAGCTATCACATCACACCTAGGGTGGAGATTTCCCCCTGTTTTTCACTGCCTTAATTTCCTCCCAAATTCCAGTAAACAAAAGGAATTTCACCGTTGGCTGTAAATGATCGGGCTTTGAGGGCTTCTCTGGTGGCTCAGTAAGGAATCTGCCTGCCAATGCAAGAGATAGGGCTTCCATCCCTGGTCTGGAAAGATCCGACACGCTGTGGAGCAACTAAGCCCATGTGCCACAACTACTGAGTCTGTGCTCTACAGCCCAGGAGCCCCAACAAGAGAAGCCACCGCAAGGAAAAGCCCATGTACCACGACTAGAGAGTAACCCCCACTAGGCACGACTAGAGAAAAACCCACAGAGCAATGAAGACCATGCACATCAAAAAAATTAAAACAATACTTTACCTTACGCAGGAAGACACATTTACAAGGTAACAGTTATTTTACTGGCAATGTAGTTATCTTTTGTTACAAGACATATTTTAATGAAACCATACTCAGCATAAAACCTTGATTACATCATTGCAAAATTTTGCTCCTGTTTTTGAAGATTAACAATCCCTGCTATTTGAGTGTTGACACTTCTCCTTTTTTCAGTTTTCTCATCTTAAAAATGAGGATCATAATGGACCTACTTTAAAAAGCTTTTTGGAGAATTAATAAGTTTGTGCATGTAAATGACTTAGAAAAATCCAATACGTCATAGATCTTAGGTATTGTTTTCCCCAAAGTTATATAAGAATGAAAAGATCTTTAAGAAATATCCTGAACAGTTCATAAAATTTTCTCTAAGTATTTCTGTATAGCTTTTTCCTTAATTGCACATATTTTGGAGTCAGAAGAAGTCAGTGTTTCACATCCCTTACTGGATGAGTGATCTTGTGTAGACAATATCCAAACTAAACTTCAGGTCTTTTATCTATGCAATGAACATATTTATTCTTATTTCATTCAGTGGTAATAAAGAGTGCCTTTAGCGTTGAGTACATGTGGTAACTCAGAATATATGATATGTGTGCTAAGTTGTTTCAGTCGTGCCAACTCTGCAACCCTATGGACGGTAGCACACCAGGCTCCTGTCCGTGGGACTCTCCAACCAAGAATCCTGGAGTGGGTTGCCACTTCCTCCTCCAGGGGATCTTCTTGACCCAGGGACTGAACCCTCATCTCTTACCTCTCCTGCATTGGCAGGCAGGTTCTTTACTACTAGCACCACCTGAGAAGCCCAGAATATATATGGTAGCTATTACTATTACACAAAGATTCTTCAGCCAAAATTAAACTATTCCCTAAGTAGTTTGATGATTTGAGCTTAGATAGGTCTAGTTAAATGTATAAATCTCCAGGATTACAATTGAGCAGGCTGTAGGCATAAGTTCAGGCTTGAAATGATTCTTTTTTTCTCATTCAAATGATAGCTGGGAGTTTTCATTATATGTCACCAGTGCTCATCACAATCTCGATTATTTTATTAATCCCCACAGAGTCTGATCATCATAGATTCTGGATGTAATTATTGAGTGACAACTAGAAAGATCAACTTATTTCGTGTGGCATTAAAAAAAATTACCTGATAGTAAAGTAAATGGCAATAAGGAGTTCATGATCTGAGCCACAGTCAGCTCCCGGTCTTGTTTTTGCTGACTGTGTAGAGCTTCTCCATCTCTGGCTGCAAAGATATAATCAATTTGATTTCAGTATTGACCATCTGGTGATGTCCATGTGTAGAGTCTTCTCTTGTGTTGTTGGAAGAGGGTGTTTGCTATGACTAGTGCAGATGACACCATCCTTATGGCAGAAAGTGAAGAGGAACTATAAAAAGCCTCTTGATGAAGGTGAAAGAGGAGAGTGAAAAAGTTGGCTTAAAGCTCAACATTTAGAAAACTAAGATCATGGCATCTGGTCCCATCACTTCATGGCAGATAGATGGGGAGAAAGTGGAAACAGTGTCAGACTTTATTTTTTTGGGCTCCAAAATCACTGCAGATGGTGACTGAAGCCATGAAATTAAAAGACGCTTACTCCTTTGAAGGAAAGTTATGACCAACCTAGATAGCATATTAAAAAGCAAAGATATTACTTTGCCAACAAAGATCCATCTAGTCAAGGCTATGGTTTTTCCAGTGGTCATGTATGGATGTGAGAGTTGGACTGTGAAGAAAGCTGGGCATCGAAGAATTGATGCTTTTGAACTATGGTGTTGGAGAAGACTCTTTAGAGTCCCTTGGATTGCAAGGAGATCCAACCAGTCCATTCTAAAGGAGATCAGTCCTGGGTGTTTATTGGAAGGACTGATGCTGAAGCTGAAACTCCAGTACTTTGGGCACCTCATGCAAAGAGTTGACTCATTGGAAGAGACTCTGATGCTGGGAGGGATTGGGGGCAGGAGGAGAGGGGGACGGCAGAGGATGAGATGGCTGGATGGCATCACTGACTCGATGGACGTGAGTCTGAGTGAACTCCGGGAGTTGGCGATGGACAGGGAGGTCTTGCGTGCTGCGATTCATGGGGTCGCAAAGAGTCGGACATGACTGAGCAACTGAACTGAACTGAACTTCCACCAGAACCCAATGAAATACATGTTTTTTAAATAGTAAGCATATGTTGGAGTGAGCTTTTAGTAACATTGTTTGTCATAAGATTTGTACATTAGCATATTCTTTATACCCACTTCATTAGCTTTTCAAATTTTTTTCTGTTTCTCTGTACTTTAAGTATAAGAATTTTCAGTCATGTGCAGGAAACAGTTGGAATGGGAAAGACATACAAACCACAGATATGTGGGGAATTTCCTCTAGTGGTTAGAGGAAATTCCTGATTGTATTAAAAAATAAATTTTCTTTTGTTTCCTCTGTGCATTTTGTAGTGAATATTTATCATGGGGTTAGATGGGGAAACAGTGGAAACAGTGTCAGACTTTATTTTTGGGGGCTCCAAAAGCACTGCAGATGGTGACTGCAGCCATGAAATTAAAAGAGGCTTACTCCTTGGAAGAAAAGTTATGACCAACCTAGATAGCATATTGAAAAGCAGAGATATTACTTTGCCAACAAAGGTCCATCTAGTCAAGGCTATGGTTTTTCCAGTGGTCATGTATGGATGTGAGAGTTGGACTGTGAAGAAAGCTGAGCATCGAAGAATTGATGCTTTTGAACTGTGGTGTTGGAGAAGACTCTTGAGAGTCCCTTGGACTGCAAGGAGATCCAATCAGTCTAAAGGAGATCCAACCAGTCTAAAGGAGCTCAACCTGGGTGTTCTTTGGAAGGAATGATGCTGAAGCTGAAACTCCAGTTCTTTGGCCACCTCATGTGAAGAGTTGACTCATTGGAAAAGACTCTGATGCTGGGAAGGATTGAGGGCAGGAGAAGGGGACGACAGAGGATGAGATGGCTGGATGGCATCACTCACTCAATGGACATGAGTCTGAATGAACTCCAGGAGTTGGTGATGGACAGGGAGGTCTTGCGTGCTGCGATTCATGGGGTCGCAAAGAGTCGGACACGACTGAGCGACTAACTGAATTGAACTGAATGAAGTTTAATTCTGTAAATTTTTGTCATTCGATCAAAGTCAACAAACTAACAAAATGATTAATTTTTCACTGTTGAATTGAACCACTGGTTTTCAGTCTTGGTGATTTTGCCCCCCAGATAACACTGGGCAGTTCCGGAGACAGTTCTGTTTATCACAACTGGCAGAGGAGAAAAGACAGTGCTACTCGTGTCTAGTGGCTGGAGGCCAGGGATGTGGGCACATACCTGAGGAATGAACGGGTTTAAAATGTCAATAGTGCCAAGACTGAGACATTCTGATCTAGTTAAACAAATTTAATCTGAGTGAGGATGAAGGAGAAAATTAAGTTGGAACTGGGAAAAATAGCTAAAATAAGGCCTAACATCACATCTGGGATATTCAGATATAATGTAAAACTGGATCAACATATTGATTTCATTTCCCAGAGCATATATGCTGCTCCTTATTAACTGCAATACAGATTTTAATTATCATATTACATTGAATTTCCTTACAATCTTTAGTTGGCATATCTGTCTCCACATTAATCTTTTTCCTTTTTTTGAATCCCTGTACACCAAAAAAATGAATTACCTGTTTTAGGCTTTAAAAAACATCAGGAGGATGTTTATGGCTTTTTAAAAACTAAAGTATAATTGATTTACAGTGTTTCAGGTGTACAGCAAAGTAATTCAGTTACATATATATATATATAAGAATATACATATTTTTTAGGTTCTTTTCACTTATAGGTTTTTACAAAATATTGAATATAGTTCCTTGTACTATATAGTAGGTCCTTGGTGGTTGTTTTTCTTTATGAGTCTATTTCTGTTTTGTAGTTACGTTTATTTGCATCATTTAAAATTCACATCTAAGTGATAGCATATGATATTTGCCTATCTCTACATGACTTACTTCACTCTGTATGATGCTCTCTAGGTCTATCCATGTGGCTACAAATGACATTATTTCATTCTTCCTTATGGCTGAATAAGAAATATTCCATTGTATGTGGTATATACATTTCTTTTTTTCATTTATCTATAGGTGGATATTTAGGTTGCTTCAATGTCTTAGTTACAATAAATAGTGCTGCTATGAACACAGGTACGTCTATCTTTTTGAATGAGAATTTTCATCTTTTCTGGAAATATGCCCAGGAATGGGATTGCAGGATCATATAGTAACTCTATTTTTCATTTTTAAGGAAACTCTATACTATTTTTCATAGTGGCTGCACCAGTTTACTTTCCTATCAACAGTGTGGAAGCTTCCCTTTTCTCCATATCCTCACCAGCATTTATTATTTGTGGACTTTTTGATGGCCATTTGGACTAGTGGGCTGCTGCTGCTGCTAAGTCACTTCAGTCACGTACGACTCTGTGCGACTCCATAGACAGCAGCCCACCAGGCTCCCCCGTCCCTGGGATTCTCCAGGCAAGAACACTAGAGTGGGTTGCCATTTCCTTCTCCAATGCATGAAAGTGAAAAGTGAAAGGGAAGTCGCTCAGTTGTGTCCGACTCTTCACGACCCCATGGACTGCAGCCTCCCAGGCTCCTCCGTCCATGGGATTTTCCAGGCAAGAGTACTGGAGTGGGGTGCCATCACCTTCTCTGTCGGACTAGTGTGAGGTAGTATCTTATTTTAGTTTGGATTTGCATTTCCAGGAGGATGTTTCTGAATTAGTATCACTTCTTCTGCAGAAAAATAATTCTAGAGGTATTCTCAGATTCTTCAATGCCTTAAAGCAGTGATTAAGAACATTTGCTTTCATGTCAGATAGTCCTCAAATAAATGTTTTCTTCGCCACTTATCAGCTTTCTGATTTGGGGGAAGCAAAATTCTTGAATTTTAGTTTTGTTATCTGGAAAATAGAATTGATAATATCTGCTTTATAGGCTCGCATAAGTTAAGGAATATAAAATGTATTACATGTTGTTTAGAACATAAGTACCACATAGGTGATATAAAATTTTATCATAATTACCAGTGTACTCATCTGCCAAAGCCCCACCATTCCACACATGAATTTAGTTCATCCTTGAATAAATATGGCCACGGCTAAGCTTGGCAGATGTCAATGGATACTATGGGTGATGTATCCTTCTAGCCATATGGGTTTTGACTGCTTCTTCCTCCTTAGTCCTAAAAGGTCTAAGACCAAAGAGTAGTTCCCTAACTACTCCAGTGACATGGATTCCTACTTCAAAACATCACTGAATTGTATTGTTTTTTCTTTCTCAACCACTCATCTGGTATGAGTCAATAAAATTTTCTGATGTGTTTTAGAAGCATATGAGCTTATTTCTGTACATAAACCTAGATTGAGATTGAGTTATCAGTAATAGTAAAGAAACGATATTTCCATTGGAATCTGAAAGACAACTAACTTCATTTTTCCAAATGTACTTTTCCAAAACCAGATGTTTACCCCCTAAAATATATTTTAGAGTTAATGGATCAAATTATTTCCTTACTATTTTTCTTCATTTTAATTAGATTTTTGAATGTATCTTAGTGGACATGCATACTAAAAATCAGAGGGAAAATGTATGAGAAAGAAAAGATATTAGCTATTTTTTTAAAGTTACCCCAAAAGTTGGAAATATTTAAATTGGTACTACAATTGCATGTATTCATAAACCTAAATTGAATAATTAAACAATCACATTAAAATAACTTCATTAGTAAACCACATTAGATGGATTTTTAAGTGAAAATTTATTTGATCTATAATGTTTAGATGACTCATTAAATTATATTCATAGAAAAATCCAAATCAATATTTAATCAGTGATATCTAGAAATGTTCATTTTAATGAGTTCATAATGTCATTTCACATAAAGAGTTTTCTTACTATAAGTAAGAAAGATGAGTTTTTGAGCATCATATTTTAAACCATTCCTGAGCCCTTAATCTAGGGTATAAATACCAGCAAAAAAAATTTTTTTTTAAATTATACTTAAGAACCAGGGTGATATTGGAACTTTACCGACTGGTACCACATAGACACCAACCAATGAGACAATAGTACTGACCAATGAGAATGGATTATGGTGTGGAGCATCCAGTAGAGACACATTAGTGAATACTGGCTGCACAACATCCTTGTGTGTGGACTTAATATAGAGCCATTATTAAGTGTATTCATACTTTGCCTAGACTATTCATTCCTCCAAATTGGCAGGAATACAATAAAGTTCATTAGTTTTTGCTGATACATGTTTTGTAGAGACAGAAGAAAAAAAATAGTTAAATGTGAAAGTAGTGAAGTTTATTTTATGTAAGGAATGTAGTAAAATTTCAGAGCTTAACAGATTCTTTCTTATCTAATTATCATTATTCTGTTTTAATTGGAAGTTACACAAATGTCAGACATTAAATCTAAGACAAATGTCAAGTGGAATCCCACACCTGTACAGTAACATCCCTGGCATCCACATACATTTCAGCCGATCATTAGCAATTAGTAGTGTTTCTCTGTCCATCTAATTGTTCTACAGATCTTTCCCAGGTGATTTTTCAGTTCTCTCAGTGCCCTGGCTTGAAGTTAAAATGTTATTGGCTTTTCATCTTGCAACCATTTCATTAAGGTTTTAGCCTGACTGAGCACATTAAAATCGCTGCTGCAAACCTGGGCTGTGTTTACCCATGTGAGGTAAAGTGGAGCACAGGGCAACAACCATTCATAATTCAGATCCAAGAAACTCTGTTGCTTGAAATATTTAAATAGCTGAGACTAAGTGTTTTCTCTGCTTGAGTTGCAAGAATTACTTCACTTCTCCACTTCGATTTAAGTGAATCAGTCCAAGCTCATTTGAACATGTTGAATTATCTATTTTAGCCAGGACCATTTCTTAGAACTTCTGTGAAAAAAGGAAATCAGGTAGTTCTTTATCAGTTCTTAGAACATTTCTGTATTGAATTCCTCTTGATCAGTCTTTAAGATAAGGAAAAGGAGTCATATAGTTTCAATGGTGTGGTGGTTTAGTCACTAAATTGTGTCCGACTCTTACAACCTCATGGGCTGTAGCCAGCCAGGCTCCTCATCCATAGGATTTCCCAGGCAAGAATATTGGAGTGGGTTGCCATTTCCTTCTCCAAAGGATCTTCTGATCCAGGGTTTGAACCTAGGTCTTCTGCATGGCAGATTCTTCACTGACCAAACCAAAAGGAAAGCTGACATAGTTTCAAAACATCACTCTTTCAGAATGATTGAGAGGAATATATACTCAGCTGAGATTCTAAGCAAGGGCTGCCTGATGCCAGAGCTCAGGCTTCTGAGCCATGATTCATGGAAGGCCATGAATATTCCACATGGCCTATAAGGTCAATACATACATATATATATATATATATATATATATTTTTTTTTTTTTTTTTTGGTTGTCAACCTTTTTTTTTTTTTTTTCAGCTTGCATTCCTTTTTTTTTTTTTTTTTTTCTTTTACTTTACAATATTGTATTGGTTTTGCCATACATTGACATGAATCTGCCATGGGTGTACATGCGTTCCCTATCCTGAACCCCCAGGAACAGAAAAGATGAGATAGCTTTGGATCACTGATAACTTACTACTCTTGGTCCAACACTGCAACAAAAGCACCTTTACTATGGACAGTGTCTTCTAAGCCCACAGCAGAGGACAAAGCTTTTTCTACCATTGCTAGGAAATAATTACCCTGAAAATGTCATAATTGGCTACCAGTGACTAGTTCAAAGTATCACAGCAGCATAATGAAGTGCCAAACAGGGACAAATACCTAGAACAAGATGCAAACCCTTCCCATAAATTGTACTTATAATTAAATTATCAGATAAAAATCAATGATATGATAATGTCTTTAAAACACAATTGCATTGCCTTCTTTTTGTAATTCTAAAGGGAGTGTAGAGCCCACAGCTGTATTCATTCATGCCCATCTCATCATAGTTCTTGCTTGCCAACATCTCTCAAATGGATGCTTTGGGAATGTGACAACTTTAGCACAGATAGAATGTAACAGCACTGTGCATGCTTACATGGTAAAATATTAAATTCAGGTTTCTTTTCATTTATGCAAGGTTTTTATACAAAATTAGGAACAGTTTATAGATTGAAGAGTGAATATATTTGGTTTATTTAAGCATGCTGAATATAAAGTGATTTTTACCTTGCCACCATATGTCTACCTGTGCTCCTGTGTTATTCTCCCAGCAGAGATTTTAACAGTAATATATAACTTTAATAAGGCTTCTATTATGTACCATACTTTAGATATGGTAACCAGTTCACCATTATAAAACTCTGTGAGGTAGTAGTATCTACATGTTATGGCTAAGGAAACTAAAGCTGGGAGAGGACAATTAAAGAATCTGAGGCCCTTCAACCAAGAAACGACAGAGTAGGGACTGGAGTTCAAATAATCTGGTTACATATATTGAAAAGATTTTCATATGGTACTGTTACAATGTAGTTAGAGAAACTTAGATTTATCCTTTGAACTTAAACTCCATTACCTCTTTCTAGTGAATTTTTATTCCCCAAATGAACTATTATGAGAATGAAGAGACAAAAATGCAATTTTGCCTAGTATCTCTTCTTAGTGATTTTTTAAAATCTCTGGACTATATGAGATCTAATAATTTATTAAAATAAAGTGATTTTTGGGGCCTTCCCAGGTGGCACAGTGATAAAGAATCCACCTGCCAATGCAGGAGATGTAACAGATGTGAATTCGATCCCTGTATCTAGAAGACTCCCTAAAGTAGGAAATGGCAGCCACTCTAGTATTCTTGCTTGGAAAACTCCATAGATGGAGGAATCTGGCGAGATGCAGTCTATGGAGTGGCAAAGAGTCAGACACGACTGAGCATGTACATATTTATATGTTTTAATATGTTTAAAGACATTTTCACATAGTATATCAGTTTCAGTTCATAAAAGAATGCAAAAAATGACTATTTTAGATGTATTAGCCATGTATGCACTCACAAAAGTAAAAGATGCTTGCCCCTTGGAAGAAAAGCTATGACAAACCTAGACTATGTATTAAAAGCAGAGATATCACTTTGCTGACAAAGGTCTGTAGAGTCAAAGCTATGGTTTTTCCAGTAATCATGTATGGATGTGAGAGCTGGACCATTAAAAAGGCTGAATACAGAAAAATTGATTCTTTTGCACTGTAGTGCTGGAGAAGACTCTTGAAAGTCCCTTGGTCAGCAAGGAGATCAGACCACTCGATCCTAAAGGAAATCAACCCTGCATATTCGTTGGAAGGACTGATGCTAAAGCTGAAGCTGTAATACTTCAGCCTCCTGATGTGAAGAGCTGACTCATTGGAAAAGATTCTGATGCTGGGAAAAATTGAGGGCAGGAGGAGAAGGGGCTGACAGAGGATGAGATGCTTGAATGGCATCACTGACTCAGCGGACCTGAGTTTGAGAAAACTCCGAGAGTTAGTGAAGGACAGGGAAGCCTGGTATGCTGCCATCCATCAGGTCATGAAGAGTCAGACATGGCCTAGCAACTGAACAATAACAGCTATGTACGACTTGTGTGCTGGTTCCAGATCTGTCAGGAAGGTATTTGTTTGGAAGTAATGAGAGTTTCTATCAGTCCCATTTTTTAAGTCCCAAATCAAGAAAAAAGACCTTTTGGCATCCTGTCTCAAAAATAATGAGAGAAAGCCTAAGAAGTGTCTAAAGTAGTGTAAAAATGTTAATGTTAATTAGACTGCTTTAGATCAGTATTATTCTTTCAGCTCCAGAAAGGAACTGGCAAACCACAGTCCAATCCTCATTTAAGTACAAAAAAGATTAGATAGTAAATATTGATGGAAAATCAGAGACAAAAAGGAATGATCCATATTCATTCTACAGATCAAACTTTTATGATATGTGTTTACATACCCAGACGTGTGCATGCTCAGTTGCTCAGTCATGTCCAACTCTTTGCAATCCTATGGACTATAGCCTGCCAGGCTGCTGTGTCCATGGGACATTTTAGGAAGAATAGTGAAGTGGGTTGCCATTTCCTCCTCCAGGGAATCTTACCGATCCAGGGACTGAACCCTCGTTTCCTGCATCTCCTACATTGGCAGGCAGATTCTTTACCACTGAGCCACCTGGGAAGCCTACATACCCAGATATTTAAAGCAAAAACATGAAAGCTAAGAAACTTAAGTAAGTTGCCAAAATCTAAAGAGATGTATTTAGTAATTTAAAATCTTACTTGAAAACTTACCTTTCAATTATTCCATTACTACTCTAATACAGGGAGACGTCTAGTCAGAATAAGCCTAGCCAGACAGACAATTCTGTGCAACTGGTTCATAATATTAATGTGTTTCTTGTGGGAGCTATAATTAAGTGTATAAAGCATATTCATCTTTAATAATAAGGCATTGATTATAGAGTAGCACATTGTTTGCTGCATGACTGCTGACTGCAACTTACTGAGAGTGCAGGTGAAAAGTGGGCACTGTTGATAAGAAGGGATGGGAGAGGTCAGGCTAAAAGGAGAGAATAGGGACTTTGAATTTAGGTGAAATACTATAAAAAGTGTTCAGAAACAGTTCATTAGGGCATGGGGAATTTAAAGGCAAAGTATTTAAACAATAAACAGCAACTTAGATATTTAAATATTAAAGAACACTTTTTCAATTACTGAATATTGCTATAACATGCTTCTATATGGAGAAGGAAATGGCAACCTACTCCAGTATTCTTGCCTGGAGAATCCTATGCACAGAGGAGCTTGGTGGGCTACAGTCCATGGGGTCACAAAAAGTTGGACACGACTGAGTAATTAACATACATACACATTTATGCGTAATGTTATTTGAGTTTTGGACTTCCCTGGTGGTGCTCCCACTCCAGTACTCTTGCCTGGAAAATCCCATGGGCGGAGGAGTCTGGTAGGCTGCAGTCCATGGGGTCTCGAAGAGTCGGACACGACTGAGCGGCTTCACTTTCACTCTTCACTTTCATGCATTGGAGAAGGAAATGGCAGCCCACTCCAGTGTTCTTGCCTGGAGAATCCCAGGGACAGGGGAGCCTGGTGGGCTGCCGTCTATGGGGTCGCACAGAATCGGACACGACTGAAGGGACTTAGTAGCAGCAGCAGCAGCAGGTGATGCTAGTGGTAAAGAATCTCCTTCATCATGGAAATGTCAAGCATATAAACATTACATATAATGTTATAATGAATCTCTGTACCTATTAGCCTGCTTTAATAAATTATCAATATTCTGCCAATTTTGTTTTATCTATGTCCTCCCATACTCCCCACCTTCTCCCTTGATTATTAGGTAATGTGCATATTTTGAAATACAACATACCAAAAAAACTAATACATCAATGTAACTCACAACATAGATTATGAATGTTTTTAGGGAGGTACTTTGAATGTGAATACTAAGTTGCTTCAGTTGTTTCTGACTCTTTGCGACCCTATGGACTAAAGCCCACCAGACTCCTCTGTCCACGGGATTCTCTAGGCAAGAATACTGGAGTGGGTTGCCATTTCCTTCTCCAAGGGATCTTCCCAACCCAGGGATCAAACCCATGTCTCTTGTGTCTCCTGATTGGAAGGAAGGCTCTTTACATAGTAGTTAATAAGTTCTAGACTCCCTTGAAATTCCATTTCAACTTCTGTTGATAAGTCATGAAACTTATTTGATGCCTGGACAATAAATTTAATAAAACTTATTGTTTGCAGGCAATTTTGAACATTGACTGAGACTGTCAGAAGTAACAAATAATCTTCTTTATATAGCTCAGTGCTGAGTAGGCTTAAACAGCCTCTGCCTCTAGAATGGAATGTAATTATAAGACATGATTACAACTGATTATAATCAATTAGCATAGTCTTAACTGTAATTTATATTGCTGCAGCTGTGGTTAGATTAAATCATCACATAAGATACAATTTCTACTAGATATGTGAAATTATTTGAACAAACCCAAATACAGTAAACTCATAATACCATAAATGCATAGTACATTTTGTCAGTTGCATAATACTGTAAGACTCTGTTTATCACAAAATAAATTTTTCCTCTACAGAGTTTAGTGTTGATTTGAAAGACAAAACTGTTGCTTCACCAAGTTTGGCAGATGTGACTTCTGGGCGTTGGTTCTGCCCATGCCACTGGTTTATGCATACTGTGTAGTGACATTGCTATTACATTTGAAGAACTATATGAGTGCAAAACTTATGATATTAAAGTATTTTTTTCTTCTCAACTGAAGATTAAACAGGACATGATTGCTTTCATTTTCAATTTCTAAGGTCATTTTAACCTTAAAACCTTTAAAGTTTCCAATTATTTTACATTATTATCCAGATCATAATGTAATAATAATGTAAAACTCAGATTCACCAAATATGTATTAATGTAAACTAGAACTGATAAATGAAGCATAATCCTTGATCTCAATAAACTACAGGTGGAACTTTTGGAAAATAAAAATACATATATATAAATTTAGACACATTAAATCCACAATAATTAGAAAGATGGAATCAGCTTCTAGAGCACTAAGCAAACAACAGGGTAATACAGGAGCCTGTCTACCATGGATATGTGTATCTGTTTATTGACATTTGCTTATAAACTTGATTTCTCTGAGGTTTAATCACCTTATAGATAAAAGAGGGAAAATTCCTGTTCTTTTTCTAGTATAGGACTGATGTGAAGATCAAATGTTATAAGTCATTAAAAAGTCCTTTGAAATCCATTAAAAATTAGCAATGTTATTCTTAAGTAATATACAGTTCTAATTGATTTTGTTTTATTCCTTGAGTCAAATGGTGATACAAAAATAACATAGTATATCAAAATCTCAAAAAAGATTTTTGTGTAATTCTTGTTCTAAGAATGATATAATTAACATTACTCTACCTACTTTTTAATCACTCTGTGGAAATATTTTTTATGTATATAGTAATTTAATCAAATAACTTGAAATTGTGCAAAGAATAACTCTGGCAGCCCATAGATGCAGTTCTTTGGCTAGAATCCAGCTCACCACCAAGGAAAAAAACATTTTAAAGACCTAAAATCTGAAAAATAATTCTGCTTTCAACATTAAAATTCTTTAATATTTTATGTGGATTCATGAAGCATTACTAAATTTCAAATAAATACTTACTGTGGCAAATGGACAGACCATTCTTGACAGGCTACCACCCCCAGGGCATGGCACAGACAGTGGGCACACTCACCAGTCTTTACGTGAATGAGTCCTTTTTCGCTTGTCCTTAAGCTTTGGCCTGAGCGGCAGGCTGCAGGTTTGGCACACATCTAGTCACCTAGTGATGTGAAGCTGCTCTCAAGGAATGTCAGCTTTAGGTATCATCTAGGTACCCTCCATCTGCCATGCTCCAGCTCATGGGTATTGCCCAGAAAAAAATCTTATGCATTCATCTGGATCCCTGATTTCTGTGACTGCTGCTCAAGGGACACCTCCAGATTGCCTTACTATTTGACTGTATATATTTGCATACTTTAGAAGCTGCTGCCTGAGGGTCTGGCTTCTAATCAGCCTGAATCTAGGCTGAAATTCTCCCCTTTGAGAAACTGACAGGTCTTGGCACATCCCAACAACTAGAAGCTTTAAAATACAATCGGCAACAAAGACAAACACAGACGTTTAAGAGAAAACTAGAAGGTAAAGACAGGTTGAATGATGAATTTATCACCTACACAAGGCCACTCCTTCAAGACTGGGAGAGGTGACTGCTTCATGAACTATATAAAAATCTACATAGAGAGTTCACAAAGTAAAGAAACAAAGAATATGTTCCTTAAAGAGATTATAATAAAACCTCAGAAAAAATCTTAATGAAATGGAGATCAAAAATTTATCTGATAAAGAGTTCAAAATAATGATAAGACCTTCACCAAACTTTGTAGAAGAATAGATGAACAGAGTAAGAGCTTCAACAAAGAGATGGAAAATATGAGAAAGCCCCAAAGATAAGTCATAGGCTGAAAAATACAATAATTGAACTGAAAAATACACTAGTTATTTAACAGACTAGGTTAAGCTGGAGAAAAGATCAGTCAACTTAAAGGAAAGGCAGTGGAATTTAACCAAGCAGAGCAGCAAATAGAAAAAAACAAAAACAAAAAAAGAAAAAAATAAAGGTAGATTAAGGAACTTATGGAATGACATCAGATAGACTAATATCATGGAGTTCCCAGAAGGAGAAGAAAGAGGAAGGGAAGCCTATCAATAGGTTTTTCAGCAGAAACTTTGCAAGCCAGAAGGGTATGGCACAATATGCCTAAAACTACAGTATATATAGAAAACCCTTAAGATGCTATCAAAAATCTATTAGAATTAATAAACAAACAGTAAAGTTGCAGGATTCAAAATCAATACACAAAAATCTGCTGCATTTCTATACACTAATAATGAATTATCAAAGACATTTTTAAAATACCATTTACAATTGCATCAAAGAGAATAAAATACATAGAAATAAATTTAAAGGTGATAGAAGATTTGTATATTTAAAACTATAAGACTTTAAGAGAATAAATGGAAGAAGACAAATAAAAAGATATTTCATGCTCATGACTTGGTAGTATTAATATTCTTTAAATGTTAATAGTATACAAAACAATATACATAATCAATGCAATTCCTATCAAAATTCCAATGGTATTTTTCACAAATATTTAACTATCCTAAAATTTATACAGAACCATACAAGACTCCAAATAGTCAAAGCAATCTTGAGAAAGAATAACACTGCGAGCATTAAGTTCCCTGATTTCAAATTATATTAAAGCTAGTAAGACAATATGGTTGGCATAAATACAGACACATAGATCAGTGGAATATAATGGAGGCACCAGAATTAAATCCATACATAAGTTGTAAATAAATTTATGCAAAGGAGCCAAGAATATACAAGGAAGGAAGAACAATGATATTGGAAAAATTGAACTGCCACAAATAAAAGAATGAAAATGGACCACTGTCTTATACCATAGACAAAAATTAACTCAAAATGAATTAAATACTTGAACTTAACACCAGAAATCATAGAAATCCTAGAAGGAAAAAAATAGTAAGTTCCTTAACATAGGACTTGGCAATAATTCTTTTTAATCTGAAATCAAAAACAACAAAATAAAAAACAAACAAGTGGCACTATATCTAATAAAATAGTCTCTGCAAAGCAAAAGAAACTATTAGCAAAACAAAGAGACAACCTGCAAAATCTGGTAAGAGGCTAATATGCAAAATAATAAAGAACTCATAAAGTTCAATAGCTAAATAAATAAATGAACATTTCAATTAAAAAATAGGCAGAGGATCTAAGGAGACCTTTAAAAAAAAAAAGACATCCAGATGTACAATAGGTACAAAAAAAGATGATCCACATCGTTAATCTTCAGGGAAATGCAAATAAAACCACAATAAGATATCACCTCACACATGCTAGAAAGGTTATTATCAAAAAGACTGGAAATAAGAAGTGCTGGCAAAGATGTGGAGGAAAAGGAGACCTTAAACACTTTGTGAGAATGCAAATTAGTGCATTCACTATGAAAAACAGTATGGAGATTCCCCAAATAAAAAAAAAATATAACTACAATATAATCTAGCAATTCCTTTTCTAAGTGTTTATTCAAAGAAAATGAAAAGAGTTTCTAAAATATATATGCACCCCCATGCTCATTGCAGCATTGTTTACAATAGCCAAGCTATGGAAGCAACCTTAGGATCTATCGAAGGATGAATGGAAACAAATGTGAGATATACTTGTCACAAATATGCATATGTATGTATGTATATGTTGTTGTTGTTTAGTCACTAAGTCGTGTCCAGCTCATTTGTAACCCTATGGACTGTAGTTCGCCAGTCTCCTCTGTCCATGGGATTTCCCAAGCAAGGGTATTGGAGTGGGTTGCCATTTCCTTCTCCAATGTGTGTGTGTGTGTGTGTATGTATATGCATATGCATATATATATATATATAGTGTGTTTGTGTGCATATGAATATATGTGTATGTAGATGTATGTGAAGTGAAGTGAAGTGAAAGTCACTCAGTCGTGTCTGACTCTTTGTGACCTCATGGACTGTAGCCCACCAGGCTCCTCTGTCTAAATACTGGAGTGGATTACCATTTCCTTCTCTGGGGGATCTTTCCAAACCAGGGATCAAACCCCACTCTTCTGCATTTCTGGCAGATTCTCTACCATCTAAGTTACCAAGGAAGCCCTTCTTATATGTAGAATATAAAACACACAAACAAAAACTATGCTCAATCTCATAGATACAGAGAACAGATTGGTGGCTTCCAGAGGTGTGGTTACAGAGTAAGTAGGTGAAATGGATTTACAATTTTTGGTTTTAAGTTTAAATGAACTAAATTTAAAATACTTAGCCATTTTTTCTTTTAAGTTTTTGTCTTTAAAAAATTAACTTTATCAAAAGAAGTAAAAATCTGTATTATACAAAAGTTATAGCAGCTAGATCTTTCTTCAGCTTTAATCATTTCTAAACAGTTTAGAAACAGTTTCTAAAGCATATTTAAGAGATGTGTTTATTTTTTAATGTTTCAAAAGAAACAGCTCTTTTTCTAAACCAATAAAGCATCAATCTCCTTAACTAAAAACTTAGCCTTTAAAGAGAATAATGATATTGATTTGGGGTACTGACTACATTTTAAAAAGAAGAAAAATAAGTCTCACCATACTACAACACAAGTGATTCTTATTTCAAATCAAAATCATGAACTATTGATATACCCCTGCTGCTGCTGCTAAGTCGCTTCAGTCGTGTCCAACTCTGTGCGACCCCATAGATGGCAGCCCACCAGGCTCTGCCATCCCTGGGATTCTCCAGGCAAGAACACTGGAGTGGGTTGCCATTGCCTTCTCCATTGTGTGAAAGTGAAAAGTGAAAGTGAAGTCTCTCAGTCGAGTCCGACTCGTAGCGACCCCATGGACTGCAGCCTACCAGGCTCCTCCATCCATGGGATTTTCTAGGCAAGAGTACTGGAGTGGCTTGCCATTGCCTTCTCCGTGATATACCCCTAGGTAAACACAAAGTTCATATGGAATAAAGAAGATTGGTGAGAACAAAGCATAGATAGTAGATTTAGAATCTATGTAGCCCATCTGTCAGATATTAAAGCCTTGCCTTATTTTCATAAATATTTGATCTTTCCCAACTTCATAGAACTATTATATTCTTCAAATAAAGAATACAAAATGATTCCGCTCAATGTCTTGACTATTCTACAAAACTGAACCTATGCATAAATAATTTTTCACAAGCTTTCACAAATCTTTTTCTTTGACATGTGGAAGTATAAAATTTCTGGTTTTGGCAATTTTCGTACTGGGTATAGGTGTCTAAGAGAAGCTCTCAGTGTGACTGAATAAGTGGGAGGTGGCAGTCAGAAGTAGTAGGGTCATCCCTCAGCTGCAGTGGGTGCTCTTCTCCAGGTAGGGCTCCTTACATCACTTGCACACTTGGTAATGGTAGGGACCAAAGTGAAAACGCAGACACAAGTGGAAATGGGTGTCTCAGCTCAAAGCTGTATATGGGTGCTCCGCTCCCCCATCACTATCAGCTTCTCATATCCCCTCCAAGCACCATCTCAAGGAGGGTGAGGGGGAAGAGGTGGAATCTGAAAGAGTAAACATTTTCTTAAAATAGACAGTCATCCAAAAAGAAATGTTAAGCTAGGAGGAGAAAGTCAGATACCACGAACTGTCAAGCCTCTGTTCCCTATCAGCTGAGGACAAGAGGTTGAGATAAGTTATATAAAATAATAGAGTCATACATCCCTGACTACACATTTACAATTACCTGGACAATTTTTATTCTTTGCTAACATTTACTTCCCCACTTCCAAAGCAATGACTGTATCTACCTCTCTTCTTAAATTTCTTTGCCCTATCCTTTCTCATCTCTCTGAATCCTCCTCTACCCTTTATCTCACGCTGCCCACAATCCTCTTCTTCCTTCTACCAACCAACATTGACTTTACCACTACTGTAATGTTGCCAGATTTAGCAAATAAAAATACTAGATGCTAGTTAAATTTAAATTTTACATAAATCAGGGAATGCATTTTTTAGTATATGTATGTTCAAAATATTTTATAGGACATACTTATAGTTAAGAAAAAAAATCATTATTTGTCTGAAAGTTAAATTTAACTGGGTGTCATATTTTATCTGTCAAACATACTATTTCTTCTTTATGCAATTTGACACTCCCTCCTCCCTCATTTATCCAAGCAATTAAAAGAAACATTCTCTTTGTGGAATACACATTGTACTTTTTTTTTTTTAATAGTCCTATTAAGACAATATAAAAAGTCTTTAAAAATGATAACTTATGGATTAAAACACATGAGCCAGGAACTTCTTCAATGCCAATGAAATTAAGATTCACGCTTTGATTTCCTATACAAAAGTCAGGTTAGTAGGCCTCCCCATGGCTATTTTGCAAAGACAATACTAATTCAACTCCAATTAAGATAAAGATAATTCTTTTGATAGAAATTCAGGCTAGATTTTAAAAGACTCAAAATCCATTATATGCTTCATCACTCTTACTTGAGGTGAACATAAAAGTCACTCCGGTGACAACCTCAATGCCCATTCCATTTCAGTTCTAATGATCATACTTAACATCAAACTCCAAGCTAAATTAATTATACAATGTCTTAGTTATCTATTTCTGAATAACAAACCACCCTAAAACTTAGTGGTTTAAAAACCAACTTGTTATAAATTTACAATCTGGGCTAGGTTCACCTGAATGGTTGTTTTGTTGACTAGCTTGCTGGCAGTCTATTGGATGGTCAGATTCTGGTAGTGGGTTGGCCTGAGACTGGGCTTAGATAAGACCCTGAAACACCTGGACTGCTCCCCCTCCAGATGGTTATAACCTCTCTCTTAGCAGGACCTCTCTCTGTGTGTGCTCTGTGTGGTTGCCCCAGCAGAAAATTTGGCCTTCTTGGCTCATCAGGGTTCTCAAGCGTATAGAATGGGAAGTTACTAGGCCTTCATCGCAGAGAAGGCAATGGTACCCCACTCCAGTACTCTTGCCTGGAAAATCCCATGGACGGAGGAGCCTGGGAGGCTGCAGTCCATGGGGTCGCTAAGAGTCGGACACGACTGAGTGACTTCACTTTCACTTTTCACTTTCATGCATTGGAGAAGGAAATGGCAACCCATTCCAGTGTTCTGGCCTGGAGAATCCCAGAGACTGGGGAGCCTGGTGGGCTGCCATATATGGGGTCGCACAGAGTCGGACACGACTGAAGCGACTTAGCAGCAGCAGCAGCAGATCTTCATCGGTCATAGGCCAGGAATTTCCACTAAGGCCAAAGTCATTTGTACTACGTTCTGTTAGTTAAAATAAGTCAGAGCTTCAGCCCAAATCAAAAGGAATTTCTAGAGGATCGTTCACTTGACACTACCAGTATAAGTCCACAATAGACTATGCACATAGGTAGATGTTGGTTAAGAGATGATGCCTTAAAAAATGTATGTGTGTGTGTGTGGTGTATATGTTATATGAAATAGAGATATATATTAATGGCATAGCTTACATTATTTACCATTTCTTTATTTCTTAAGTAGCTATGTAAGAATGGGGGACAGATGGAGAAACTTTAGGGTCTGGGGCATAAAAGTCCTCTTAATGTGGCTAGAATCTAGATCAAGATTCTTACTGAACTTTCTATTAGGTATTAGTCTTGCTTTTAGTTTTTTATAGTGGTATAAATTGAATGCTCAGTTTTTTTAGTCCTTTCTGACTCTTTGTGACCCCATGGACTATAGCCTTCTAGGCTCCTCTGTCCATGGGATTCTCCAAGCAAGAATACTGGAGTTGGTTGCCATTTCCTTCTCCATGATAAAATACATACAATCACACAATTTTTTTTTGCACAAATCCATGAATTTATACATTTGTGTACTATTGTATAAACACTATCCATAAGAAAACATAGAATATTTTTACCATTCCAGATACTCTTCTGCATCCTTTCCCTCTCAACATTCATCAAGGTGAAGGACAAGGAACCCATGATGCAGCAGTTCATAAGGTCTCAAGGAGTCACATATGACTTAGCATCTGAACAACCATTTTTGTCACTAGATTAATAATTAGTTTAACTTTTTTCCCCTAATGTATGGTCTTTTCCTGTAAATGTCCACAAGAACTTAAAGAGAAATTACATAGTAAAGTTTGGTTGTAGAGTCCTATATAGGTAAATAAGTAAAGGTTAGTGGATTGTGTTTTTTAAATCATCAATATACTTGCTAATTTACTAATTTTTTCTGCTTGTTCTACATGGTGTTTAATGAGGTATATTAAAATGTCCAGCTATATCTATATATTTATCTCTATTTCCTCTTAGCTCCATAAGCTTTTACTTTATAAATGTTGAAGCTATATTTTCAGGTAAATGCACAAGGTTTTGAAGGGCTTTTCCTGCTTCTTCACTGAATCTTTATTCTCACGTCCTTTAGCTGATAATTATTGTGCAAAGTGATTTAGAGGAAATGATATTGTATTCGCATAATATACCTATAATCACCTGGAGTATTTAATGCAAGAAAATTGTAACTGTGGACATTTCTCTGTTCAGTTAGAGTCAATTCAGTCAGTCAGTTAGTTGTTCAGTCATGTCCGACTCCTTGCAACCCCATGAATCACAGCACGCCAGGCCTCCCTGTCCATCACCAACTCCCAGAGTTCACTCAGACTCACGTTCATCGAGTCAGTGATGCCATCCAGCCATCTCATCCTCTGTCGTCCCCTTCTCCTCCTGCCCCCAATCCCTCCCAGCATCAGGGTCTTTTCCAATGAGTCAACTCTTCACATGAGGTGGCCAAAGTACTGGAGTTTCAGCTTCAGGATCAGTCCTTCCAATGAACACCCAGGACTGATCTCCTTCAGAATGGACTGGGTGGATGTCCTTGGAGTCCAAGGGACTCACAAGAGTCTTCTCCAACACCACAGTTCAAAAGTATCAATTCTTTGGTGCTCAGCTTTCTTCACAGTCCAACTCTCACATCCATACATGACCACTGGAGAAACCATAGCCCTGACTAGACAGACCTTTGTTGGCAAAGTACTCTCTCTGATTTTTAACATGCTATCTAGGTTGGTCATAACTTTCCTTCCAAGGAGTAAGCATCTTTTAATTTCGTGGCTGCAATCACTATCTGCAGTGCTTTTGGAGCCCCAAAAATAAAGTCTGACACTGTTTCCACTGTTTCCCCATCTATTTTACATTCAGTTAGAGTAGAAGATACTGAATATAGTTTTTGAAAGCCCCAAACTAAATAAGTTACAGTACTTTTTTTTTTTTTTCCACTTTGGATGTTTTTCATTTGTGCACCTGTGGCTAAACTTCTGCACTGATTACAGGTGTTCTATGTCATCCTTTTTCCAAATGAGTACATAGCAGCCATTTCTAGTTTATTTAAAGGCCATTTTATATATCTCTGAGGTTCCCTACTTGAGCAGATGCCTCAGTTCTGCTACAGCATTCAATTCAAGTGGAAGGTATGTTCTTAGGCCAAGTAGAAAACATACCAAATAGTGTGGTTTGCTTGTAGACTTTTTCTTACAATTTTTTGACCACAGTGATGATAAATCATCCCACCTGATTATTTTCTTTGAAAAATAACACACACTCTGCTGGAGGGATTTGAGGTGTTTTTTTTTTTTTTTTTTCCTGACATTTAACTCAGCAAATGCCCTTACATGTTAATCTGTTTAGAAATAGACCAACTATTGCCTTCAATAAAAACTTATAGCAGACAGTTTGGTTTTTCTTCATCTTCATTTCTGTTTTCCTTAGATTTTCCTATGAAGACTTTCACAAGAGTGATTGAATAAGACTATCTGTAAAATGCCAAAAATTTTTTTGGAATGTTAGCCTAAATCAATCAAGGCCAAGGAGGGGATTTGATACATTTTGACAAGACCACTCAATATAATTTTGTCAATTTTTACCTGCTTAAAAGTGAACAGAACACACACACACACACACACACACACACCCTGTGTAATGTTAGCATAGAGTATATTTTTTCAGAAGTGTTCAATAAAATCAATCACATCAAATGATCTAGAATTAAATATGAACGAACACATTGTAGTTTTATGTGTCTTGATAACAGCAACTTATTTTTGAGAGGATTAAAAACATAAAAACCTCAAAGTACAACATGATGAACACATAGCAAATTTTATAAGAAATTATGTATTAATATTTTAAATGAATGTAACATTTCATGATTTAATGTATAATAATTTAGTGATAATTTAGAAACATTTTAATTATAAATTTTATTTAAAAAGAGTTAGGCTAAATGAAGTCTGATCACATCACCACCGTCTTCACCTAAATATTTAGTCAACTAACTTGGTGAACATCAGATTATCACTTAAACTCCATGGACATAAATATCTTCTTCTGTCAAATACGGAAGGGGGAGGTTAGGACTAGCTGGTAATTTTGGTAATTATAATAATAAAAATTTTTTAGAACAACCACTTAGAAAAAAATATTAATAAGCAGGGTGTAAGGAACTGAAAATGCATGGACTGAAAGCAAACATTGAATTTTTGTGAAAATGTTTTTAAAAAATGAAAAATTAGAAGAAGCAAAATGTTAAAGAGAAATTGAACATATTTAAAAATGTAAATTTAACTGTACATTTATATAATTTAGTTTCTTAGTTGTGGTACAAGAACAACAAACTGATCCTCTGGTGAGAGAATCATGAATAAAAATGTACTTAACATGGACGCTCAGCATGATCACTTCAATCACAAATTGGGTTAATTAACTGGTTCTATGGAACTTTGCAAAGGTTACATGTAAGGAAAAGGTACCTAGTAATTTAAAATTCATTTGCTCACTTATTCTTTTCTTGTTCTATGAAGTGAAATGATATACAGACGTAGGAAAAAAAATAGGCAGTTGAAAAAGGAAAATCCTTTTTCCTATCTCCTCCCTGACAGACTATGAAAATCTGTTTGTGTTTTTTTTTTGCTGACATTTGGAGAAAGAAATTTCTTAAGGAGCACTATTATGTAGGAGTAAGCTGGTCCTAACAATGCAGTGACCACACTAGCATCCTGTGAAAAAGATAACAGGGAGTCCAAGGCTTGTTCAGTCCTGTGTTTGCTCCAGCGGCCCTTCTGCAATTCAGATTCTGCCTGTGTCCACAATCCAGATTCAGTGAAGACTGGGGGATGCTTTCTGACTCCTGTAAGGAGAGAGACACCAACTCAAGTGTGTTTAAGTTTACTTGACAAACAACCTGTTCTAATATGTACCAAGTAGATGTAGATGTAGTATTTTTATTTGCTTGTTGAAATAACTAGATTTCACAAACAACAAAACAGATGTGTGTAAGTGAGATTTTAGTTTAGTTCAGTAATCATTCTCTGAATATTTCTTGATATGCTAGATAGGTTCCATGTGATAGTATAAATAGAAAAAGCTATGACTTCATACTCATCCCCAGGGAATCTGACTTTGAAGGTCAGTGGAATTTGATTACAGAATTTCCCCAGAACTGGGGAAAGAGAGACTCTTAGAGAGCGCAAACTAAATGTTGTGTGCACCAGGACCCAGGAGAGAGAAGCTGTGACCCCATAAGGGACGGAGCCAGACTTGCGTGTGTTAGGCAGTCTCTGGAAGCAGTGCAGGTCAACAATGGCCTGCAGTGGGGATTGGGGCACTGACAACAGCATTTCTGGAAGGTGTGTATTGTTGGCATAAGCTCTCCTGAAGGAGGTTGCCATTAGGTAGACTATGACCCTTCCATAGAGACTACAAACTCCAGGACTGGGCTGCCTCAGGCCAAACAACAGGGAGGGAGCACAGCCCTATCCATCATCAGAAAATTGTATTAAATATTTACTGAGCAAGGTCCTGCCCACCAGAGCAAGATCAAGTTTTTGGACCATAGAGAAATCTGAGATTCGAAGAATTGATGCTTTTGAACTGTGGTGTTAGAGAAGACTCTTAAGAGTCCCTTGGACAGCAAGAAGATCCAACCAGTCCATCCTAAAGGAAATCAGTCCTGAATATTCATTGGAAGGACTGATGCTGAAGCTGAAGCTCCAATACTTTGGCCACCGGATGTGAAAAACTGACTCATTAGAAAAGACCCTGATGCTGGGAAATATTGAAGGCAGGAGAAGCGAGTGACAGAGGATGAGTTGGTTGGATGGCATCTCTGACTTGAAGGACATGAGTTTGAGCAAACTCTGGGAGTTGATGATGGACAGGGAAGCCTGGCGTCACAATCCCTGGGGTCACAGTGTCAGACACGACTGGGTAACTGAACTGAACTGACTGGTCCTTCCCACCACAGCAAGATCCAGTTTTCCCCATAGCCAGTTCCTCCCATCAGGAAGCTTGTACAAGGCTCTTATCCACATCCATCAGAGGGCATACAGAATACAAAAAATTAACCAAAATGATCACATGGATTACAGACTTCTAAAACTGAATGAAATTAGGAGCCATGCCATGTAGGGCCACCCAAGACCAACACATCATGGTGAAGATTTCTGACAAAACGTGGTCTACTGGAGAAGGGAATGGCAAGCCACTTTTGCATTCTTGCCTTGAGAACCCCATGAACAGTATGAGAGGCAAAAAAATATGGCACTGAAACATGGACCCCTCATGTCAGTAGGTGTCCAATATGCTATTGGAGAAGAGCAGAAAATAGCTCCAAGCAGAAAGAAGAGGCTTAGCCAAAGCAGACACAATGTCCAGATGTGGAAGTGTCTGTTGGTGAAAGTAAAGTTCAATGCTGTAAAGAACAATATTGCATAGGAATATGGAATGTTAGGTCCATAAATCAGGGTTAAATGGAAGTGGTCAAACAGGAGATGGCAAGAGTAAACATCAGCACTTTAGGAATCAGTGAACTAAAGTGGACAGGAATGGATGAATTTAATCCAGATGACCATTGTATCAATTACTGTGGGAAAAAATCCCTTAGAAGAAATGGAGTAGTCCTCATAGTCAACAAAACAGTCTGAAATGCAGTACTTGGCTGCAACCTCAAAAATGACAAAATCATCTTGGTTCATTTCCGAGGCAAATCTTTCAACATCACAGAGAGCGAAATCTATGTCCCAATACTGAAGGAGCTGAAGTTGAATGGTTCCATGAAGCCTGACAAGATATTCTAAAACTAACACCAGGGAAGATTTGGGAGAATGGCATTGAAACGTGTATAATATTATGTATGAAACGAGTTGCCAGTCCAGTCCAGGTT
Source organism: Bos indicus x Bos taurus (assembly GCF_003369695.1). Taxonomy (NCBI): domain Eukaryota; kingdom Metazoa; phylum Chordata; class Mammalia; order Artiodactyla; family Bovidae; genus Bos; species Bos indicus x Bos taurus. The sequence continues at coordinate 64,807,992 of NC_040078.1, read as the reverse complement.
CGATGCACGATACTGGATGCTTGTGGCTGGTGCACTGGGACGACCCAGAGGGATGGTATGGGGAGGGAGGAGGAGGAGGGTTCAGGATGGGGAACACATGTATACCTGTGATGGATTCATTTTGATATTTGGCAAAACTAATACAATTTGTAAAGTTTAAAAATAAAATTAAAAAAATAAAATTGGAATGATATAGAGAAAAAAAAAGAAGAAGAAAGAAAGAAAAAGTCATTTTCATCAGATGGGACTGGAATGCAAAAGTAGGAAGTCAAAAGATACCTATAGTAACAGGCAAGTTTGGCCTGGGAGTAAAAAATAAAGTAGGGAAAAGGCTTAAACAGTTTTGCCAAGAGACTGCACTAGTCATAGCAAACACTCTTTCAGCAACATGAGAAATGACTCTACAAATGAACATCACCAGATGGTCAATACTGAAATCAGATTGATTATATCCTTTGAGCAGAAGATAGAAAAGCTCTATACAGTCAGCAAAACAAGACCAGGAGCTGACTGTGGCTCAGATTATGAACTCCTTAATGCAAAATTCAGGCTTAAATTGAATAAAGTAGGGAAAACCACTAGACCATACAGGCATGACCTAAATCAAATCCCTTATGATCATATAGTGGAAGTGACAAATGGATTCAAGGTATTAAATCTGATAGAGTGCCTGAAAAACTATGGATTGAGGTTCATAGCATTGTGCAGAAGGTGATAACTTAAAACCATCCCCAAGAGAAAGAAATGTATAAAGGCAAAATGCTTGTCTGAGGAGGCCTTACAAATATCTGAGAAAAGAAGAAAGTTAAAGGAAAAGGAGAAAAGGAAAGATTTTTCCATCTGAATGCAGAGTTCCAAAGAATAAAAAGGAGAGATAAAAAAGCCTTCCTCAGTGATCAGTGCAAAGAAAAAGAGCAAAACAGTAGACCGAGAAAGACTAGAGATCTCTTCAAGAAAATTCAAGGTACCAAAGGAACATTTAATGTAAAGATAGGCACAATAAAGGACAGAAACTCTATGGACCAAGAGAAGCCAAAGATATTAGGAAGAGGTGGCAAGAATAAAAAGAATTGTACAAAAAATGTCTTAATGACCCAGATAACCATGATGGTGTGATTACTCACCTAGAGCCAGACATCCTGGAGTGCAAAGTCAAGTGGACCTTGGGAAGCATCATTATGAACAAAGATAGTACAGGTGATGGAATTCCAGCTGAGCTATTCCAAATCCTAAAAGATGATGCTGTCAAAGTGCTGCACTCAATATGCCAGCAAATTTGGAAAACTCAGCAGTGGATACAGGACTGGCAAAGTCAGTTTTCACTCCAATTTCAAAGTGCCAAGGAATGTTCAAACTACTGCAAAATTCCACTCATTGTACATGCTAGCAAGGTAATGCTTAAAATCCTTCCAGCTAGGCTTCAACAATATGTGAACTGAGAACTTCCAGATGTACAAGTTGGACTTAGAAAAGGCAGAGGAACCAGAGATCAAATTGCCAACTTCTGTTGGATTGTAGAAAAAGCAAGATAATTCCATAAAAGCATTTACTTTTACTTCATTGACTGTGCTATAAAGCCTTTGACTGTGTGCATCACAACAAACTGTGGAAAATTCTTTAAGAGATGAAATACCAGAGCACCTTACCTGTCTTCTGAGAAAACTGTATGAAGCAACAATTTAAGTAGGACATGGAACAACAAACAGACTGGTTCCAAATTGGGAAAGCAGTATTACAAATCTGTATACTGTCACTCTGCTTATTTAACTTCCATGTAGAGTACATCATGTGAAACTCAGGGATGGATGTAGCCAAAGCTGGAATCATAATTGTAAAATATGGAGAAATATCCATAACCTCAGATATGCAGATGATACCACCCTAATGACAGAAAACAAAGAGGAATTAAAGATCCTGTTGATGAAAGTGAAAGAGGAAAGTGAAAAAGCTGGCTTAAAATTCATCATTCAAAAAATTAAGTTCACAGCATCAGGTCCCACTGCTTCATGGTGAATAAATGGGGAAATAATGGAAACAGTGACAGACTTTATTATCTTGGGCTACCAAATCCCTCTGAATGGTGACTGCACCCATGAAATTAAAAGATACTTGCTCCTCGGGGGGAAAGCTATGACAAACCTAGACAGTGTATTAACAAGCAGGGATGTCACTTTGCCAACAAAGCTCCTTATCATCAGAGCTATAGTTTTTCCAGTAGTCATGTATGGATGTGAGAGTTGGCCCATAAAGAAGGCCAAGTGCTGAAGAATCTGTGATGTTTGAACTGTGGTGTCGGAGAAGACTCTTGAGAGTCCCTGGGACAGGAGGGAGATCAGACCAGTCAATTCTAAAAGAAATCAACCCTGAATATTCATTGAAAAATATGATGCTAAAGCTGCAGCTCCAATCCCTTGGCCTCTTCCAACTCATTGGAAGACCCTAATGACGGGAAAGATTGAGGGCAGGAGGAGAAGAGGATGACAGAGGATGGAATGATTGAATGGCATCATTGACTCAATAGACATGAGTTTGAGTGAACCTCTGGAGATAACAAAAGACAGGGAAGCTTGGTTTGCTGCTATTCGTGGGGTTGCAAAGAGCTGGACAAGACTAGTTAACTGAACAACAACAATGGCTTCAACATTCAATTTTTAATAATGTAGCACAGCTTCTAATTGTTTATATTCCTTTTGTATACAATCTTCTAACTTTAGTTTCTTCTCTTCTAAACAGTTGAGTGGTGGTGGTGATTAGCTGTTAAGTGGTGTCTGACTCTTGTGACCCCATAAACTGTAACCCACCAGGCACCTCTGTCATGGGGTTTCCCAGGCAAGAATACTAGAGTGGTTGCCATTTCCATCTCCAGAGGATCTTCCTGATCAATGGATGGAATCCACATCTCTGCATTGCAGGTGGATTCGTTACTGCTGAGCCACCAGAGAAGTTCAAACAGGTGAGTAATTCCATGCAAATAGTTTAATTTTCTTTGTACAAATGTATCAATTATTGATTGACACAAATGAACAATGTTAAGCAGCTACTAAGTGCTTGAAACTGTATTTGGCTTGTTCACATAAAAGAGAATCTCATTCATTCATCAAAATGATCTCTATGATATATATGAGGAAAGTGACTAAGATGACTTTATTATGATAAAACTGAGCCAGAGGCTTTCTACCCCTTTGTTTGCTGGTTCTACGCTCTTTCACTATATTGTGGTTCTATGCTTTTTGACTGTATTGTAGCTGGGCTGTGAATTATGGCTGCTCAGAGAAGGCAGTTGCACCCCACTCCAGTACTCTTGCCTGGAAAATCCCGTGGACAGAGGAGCCTGGTAGGCTGCACAGTCCATAGGGTCACTAGCAGTCCGATACGACTGAGCGACTTCACTTTCACTTTTCACTTTCATGCGTTGGAGAAGGAAATGGCCACCCACTCCAGTGTTCTTGCCTGGAGAATCCCAGGGACGGCGGAGCCTGGTGGGCTGCCGTCTATGGGGTCGCACAGAGTCGGACATGACTGAAGCGACTTAGCAGTAGCAGCATGCAATTCCATGGTACTTTATTAACATAATATTCCTGAGTAACTATAACATTAATATTTGAAGCTTGAGTTCAAATTGGACTCCACCACTTTCTTGCTGGATAAACTTGAATAAATCACTCAAACTTTTATGCTTCAGATTCCTCAACTATGAACAGGGATAGTATTTACCTCATAGTGCTGCTCCGATTGATTATTTAGTATATATACAGCTAATATAAGAAGAGGGCTTACTTATTAGTATATTAAGAATTCAGTTCAGTTCAGTTCAGTCGCTCAGTCATGTCCAACTCTTTGTGACCCCATGAATCACAAATACTTGATTATTCCTTTAGAGTGATCCTTTGGTACATAATATGGTGGCCAAAAATAGGACATTTTCTATTAACCATAATTTTACAGAAATATTTCTGTAAACCACAATCTTACAGATATTTTTATAAAGACAGAAGCTAAATCTTGACTTTTTCCTTTATTGGAACTGTGTGACTATCTGCCATCTATACCATAGTGGGCTAGTGAGTGTTTATTTATAATAATAAACTTATAATCTAAGTGTATTAGATTATAAAGAATAAAGCAAAGATTTTAGCTATTGACCCCTGGACCATATGATTGAAGAAAATGTGATTCTGGCTGAAGAGTTACTGCATATCCTAAAGAAATAATGCTCTTTGCCCACAGAGCTTAAACAAGGAGTGAAATATGCTATTTTCAATTGCACGTTTATTTTATTGAACTTGGAAGCATGTAGTACCTTGAAAACAAGGTAAGATAATACCCTGTTTAATTAGAATCAGAGGAAAAAGCTTTCCCTTTCACTGTTATATTCTTACAACTCACATGACTGTGGCAGTAATATTTAACTTGTCAGTCAAGATGTTTGACAAAATAATCATATTAATGAGTCTTAGTCAGTAATCAAAAGATGTGTCTAGCATACTTGTTTGTCAAATTTTCCAGACTCATTAAAGTCAAAGTTACATTTGATTAGCAATAATCTATGTGTTGTTATAAACACAACAGTTTGACCATTTCTAATAGTAATTACCAGTGATAAACTTGTCCAAATATAGAGCTGTATAAGCTAAGCAATATAATAAAAAATATTTAGGAATACTTTTAGAAAACATTTAAGGAAAACTTTGTCTTCAAAAATCTCCTTAAAAATGGATGAAATTTTCTGCCTATCAGGATATCTGTATATATGTATACACACATAAAATACATATAATAAATATATATATATATATTTTATATATATGTACATACCCATAAAAACTTTCCTTATCCATAATTCATAAAACTGCAAAAATGACATTTTTGATGAAAGAGTGAATAAGTTTTAGTCTATTAATATAAAGATATTGTTTAGGTTATTTTCCATGCTGGCTATTTCAAAAATATTTGTATATTTATCATGACACTTTAAATATGCCTTATCAGCTGTGTGTGAATTGTAAACCTCAGAATCATTTCTTCTTAGTTAGAAATATAGCTGGTTTGGCTCTTATGTACTGCTATATGAAAACCTTTCCATGCATTATGGGCAGCTGAATTAAAGACTAATTGATTAAGTACAAGTTGTGGGTCAGACACTATTAACATGATAGGCATATTCTTAGATGTGGTACTTGGAGCTCAGGGATGAGTAAATTACTTCTGAATATGGGACAAACCTAGACAGTGTGTTGAAAAGCAGTGACATCACTCTGCCAACAAAGATCCGTATAATCAAGGGCATGGTCTTCCCAGTGGTCACATATGGTTGTGAGAGCTGGACCATAAAGAAGGTAGAGCACCAAAGAATTGATGCCTTCAAACTGTGGTGCTGGAGAAGACTTCTGAGAGTCCCTTGGGCAGGAAGGAGATCAAACCAGTCTTTAAGGAAATCAACTCTGAATACTCATTGGAAGAATTAATGTTGAGCTGAAGCTCCAGTATTTTGGTCACCTGATACGAAGAGCTGACTTATTGGAAAACTCCCTGATGCTGGGAAATATTGAGGGCAGAAAGAGAAGCTGGCATCAGAGAATGAGCTGGCTGGATGGCATGAATGATGCAATGGACATGAACCTGGACAAACTCTGGGACGTGATGAGGGACAGGGAAGCCTGGCATGCTGCAGTTCATGTGGTTGCAAAGAGTCAGACATGATTGGGTAACTGAACAACAATAGGGTAAGATACAATAAGTATTCACCTTTAGCAATTCTATCCACACATTTCCTTCAGTTCAGTTCATCAGTCATTCAGTCATGTCCGACTCTTTGCGATCCCATGAATTGTAGCATGCCAGGCCTCCCTGTCCATCACCAACTCCCAGAGTTCACTCAGGCTCACGTCCATCAAGTCAGTGATGCCATCAAACCATCTCATCCTCCGTCATCCCCTTCTCCTCCTGCCCCCAATCCCTCCCAGTATCAGAGTCTTTTCCAATGAGTCAACTCTTCGCATGAGGTGGCCAAAGTACTGGAGTTTCAGCTTTAGCATCATTCCTTCCAAAGAAATCCCAGGGCTGATCTCCGTGAGAATGGACTGGTTGGATCTCCTTGCAGTCCAAGGGACTCTCAAGAGTCTTCTCCAACACCACAGTTCAAAAGCATCAATTCTTCAGCACTCAGCCTTCTTCACAGCCCAACTCTCACATCCATACATGATTACTGGAAAAACCATAGCCTTGACTAGATGGATCTTTGTTGCCAAAGTACTGTCTCTGCTTTTGAATATGCTATCTAGGTTGGACATAACTTTCCTTCTAAAGAGTAAGCGTCTTTTAATTTCATGGCTGCTGTCACCATCTGCAGTGACTTTGGAGCCCCCCCCCAAAAAAAAGTCTGACACTGTTTCTACTGTTTCCCCATCTATTTCCCATGAAGTGATGGGACCAGATGCCATGATCTTTGTCTTCTGAATGCTGAGCTTTAAGCCAACTGTTTAACTCTCCACTTTCACTTTCATCTAGAGGCATTTAGTTCCTCTTCACGTTCTGCCATAAGTGTGGTGTCATCTGCACATCTGAGGTTATTGATATTTCTCCCGGCAATCTTGATTCCAGCTTGTGCTTCTTCCAGCCCAGCATTTCTCATGATGTACTCTGCATATAAGTTAAATAAGCAGGGTGACAATATACAGCCTTGATGTACTCCTTTTCCTATTTGGAACCAGTCTGTTGTTCCATGTCCAGTTCTAACTGTTGCTTCCTGACCTGCATACAGGTTTCTTAAGAGGCAGGTCAAGCGGTCTGGTATTCCCATCTCTTGAAGAATTTTCCACAGTTTATTGTGATCCACACAGTCAAAGGCTTTGGCATAGTCAGTAAAGCAGAAATAGATGTTTTTCTGGAACTCTCTTGCTTTTTCCATTATCCATCAGATATTGGCAATTTGATCTCTGGTTCCTCTGCCTTTTCTAAAACCAGCTTGAACATCAGGAAGTTCACGGTTCACATATTAGTGAAGCCTGGCTTGGAGAATTTTGAGCATTATTTACTAGTGTGTGAGATGAGTGCAAGTGTGTGGTAGTTTGAGCATTCTTTGGCATTGCCTTTCTTTGGGATTGGAATGAAAACTGACCTTTTCCAGTCCTGTGTCCACTGCTGAGTTTTCCAGATTTGCTGGCATACTCAGTGCAGCACTTTCACATCATCATCTTTCAGGATTTGAAATAGCTCCACTGGAATTCCATCACCTCCATTAGCTTTGTTCATAGTGATGCTTTCTAAGGCCCACTGTACTTCACATTCCAGGATGTCTGGCTCTAGGTGAGTGGTCACACCATCGTTATTTATTTGGTCGTGAAGATCTTTTTTGTACAGTTCTTCTGTGTATTCTTGCCACCTCATCTTAGTACTTCTGCTTCTGTTAGGTCCATACCATTTCTCTCCTTTATCGAGCCCATCTTTGCATGAAATGTTCCCTTGGTACCTCTAATTTTCTTGAAGAGATTTCTAATATTTCCCATCCTGTTGTTTTCCTCTATTTCTTTGCCTTGGTCCCTGGGGAAGGCTTTCTTATCTCTTCTTGCTATTCTTTGGAACTCTGCATTCAGTTGTTTATATCTTTCCTTTTTTTTTTTTCTCCTTTGCTTTTTGCTTCTCTTCTTTTCACAGCTATTTGTAAGGCCTCCTCAGACAGCCATTTTTATTTTTTGCATTTCTTTTCCATGGGGATGGTCTTGATCTCTGTCTCCTGTACAATGTTATGAACCTCCGTCCTTAAGGAAGCCTTTATAGATCAATCCAGACCATATCAGTGACTCTGTTATACATTGTTGCTGTTCTTGCTCAGTTGCTAAGTCCTGTCTGACTCTTTGAGACCCTATAGACTGCAGCCCACCAGGCCTCCCTGTCATTCACTATCCTCTGGAGTGTATTAAAATTCATGTCCATTGAATGGGTGATACTATTTAACCATCTCATCCTTTGCTACCCCCTTCTCCTTTTGCCCTCGATCTTTCCTAGCATTAGGTTTTTGTTTTTTTTTTCCATATTAGCAGTCAATCCTCTCTCCTCTCAAACACACACACACACATATAAATATGTACTTATGAGTAAATCGTTGTTTAGTGTCTGTTTTCCAGATAGAGAATAAGATCTTTAAGGACAGAAATGTTTGTCTTCCTATATGTGCCATATTCATGCACATAAAAACTGATTTGTGTAAAAGTTAAGAAACAGCAAAAGTGACGCTGATGTATGGAACAGTCTTATGGACTCTGTGGGAGAGGGAGAGGGTGGGAAGATTTCGCAGAATGGCATTGAAACATGTAAAATATCATGTATGAAACGAGATGCCAGTCCAGGTTCAATGCACGATAGTGGATGCTTGGGGCTAGTGCACTGGGACGACCCAGACGGATGGTATGGGGAGGGAGGAGGGAGGAGGGTTCAGGATTGGGAGCACATGTATACCTGTGATGGATTCATTTTGATATTTGGCAAAACTAATACAATTATGTAAAGTTTAAGAATAAAATAAAATTTAAAAAAAAAGACTCAAAAAAAAAAAAAAAAAAAGAAACAAGATTCCACTTGATTCTACTAGCAATGTCATGATGTTAGCTATTTCAACCTGGTTAGTATAATCGTGCTGGTTTCTTGGTTAATAGTTTTTATTAAAATCCTTAAATACATCATTTATTTCCTGGCTTCCTGGGTTTTTCTCATGAAAAAGCAGCTGTTAATCTTTCTTATTTAAGTGTTAATTGAAGATATTAATTGAGATGTTAAATGAGGATCTCTTGCATATAATAAGTCACTTCTCTCTTGAAGCTTTTTGTATGGTCTTTTTGCCTCTCCACAGTTTGATTGTGAAATGTACAGGTGTGGATATCAATCCTAACCAGCCAAGGGACGGGCACTAGAAAACTAAACACATGTCTTTACTGGCCAGACCTGGGTCTATTCACACTACCCTAAGCATTCCTTATGACAGAAACCACAAGGGTTTTTGTCCGCCTTTTGACTCATTCTCTTTCTCTCTGAATTGACCCTGATGCTTCCCCATATGTTCCTGCAGGGCATGACATCACTCTTCCTCATAGAACTGATAGTAACAAGTTGTATTTTCAGTTGGCAATCATCTCCTGGTCTGTTGGTCTTACTCTACATGGATTAAAAAAAAAAATCTACATTTTAATGCAAAGGCTAATACAGAATTGGGTAAATGAAAGGAACAGAGAAAATTAGAATGCCATGAAGTTCATTATTTCTTTGAAGAGTAATCTGTTTTTCTTAAATAAATGCTTTTCAGGTTTTCTCCAGTCAGTCAGACAGTCAATCAGTTCAGTCACTCAGTCAGTTGTCAGTTCAGTCACTCAGTCATCTCTCACATCAGGCCTCCCTGTCCATCATCAACTCCCAGAGTTTGCTCAAACTCGTGTCCATTGAGTCAGTGGTGCCACCCAACCATCTCATCTTCTGTCATCCCCTTCTCCTGCCTTCAATCTTTCCCAGCATCAGGGTCTTTTCAAATAAGTCAATACTTCGCATCAGGTGGCCACAGTATTGGAGTTTCAGCTTCAGCATCAGTCCTTCCAATGAATATTAAGGATTGATTTCCTTTAGGATGAACTGGTTGGATCTCCTTGCTGTCTAAGGGAGTCTCAAGAGTCTTATCCAATACCACAGTTCAAAAGCATCAATTCTTCGGTGCTCAGCTTTCTTTATACTCCAACTCTCACTTCCATACATGACTACTGGAAAAATCAGAGCTTTGACTAGACGGACATTTGTTGGTAAAGTAATGTCTCTTTTTGGTAATGACAGCTTTTTAATATGCTGTCTAGGTTGGTCATAACTTTTCTTCCAAGGAGTAAGCGTCTTTTAATATCATGGCTGCAGTCACCATCTGCAGTGATTTTGGAGCCCCCCAAAATAAAGTCTGTACCTATTTCCAGTGTTTCCCCATCTGCTTGCCATGAAGTGATGGGACCAGATGCCATGATCTTAGTTTTCTGAATGTGGATTTTTACCAACTTTTCCACTCTGCTCTTTCACTTTCATTAAGATGCTCTTCAGTTCTTCTTCACTTTCTGCCATAAGGATGGTGTCATCTCCATATCTGAGGTTATTGATATTTCTCCCAGCAGTCTTGATTCCATCTTGTGTTTCTTCCAGCCAAGCGTTTCTCATGATGTACACTGCATAAAAGTTAAATAAGCAGAGTGACAATATACAGCCTTGACGTACTCCTTTTTCTATTAGGAACCAGTCTGTTGTTCCGTGTCTAGTTCTAACTGTTGCTTGCTGACCTGCATACAGATTTCTCAAGAGGCAGGTCAGGTGGTCTGGTATACCCATCTCTCTCAGAATTTTCCACAGTTTATTGTGATCCACACAGTCAAAGGCTTTGGCATAGTCAATAAAGCAGAAATCAATGTTTTCCTGGAACTCTCTTGCTTTTTCGATAATTCAGTAGATGTTGACAATTTGATCTCTGGCTCCTCTGCCTTTTCTAAAACCAGCTTAAACATCTGGAAGTTCACAGTTCACATACTGTTGAAGTCTGGCTTGAAGAATTTTGAGCATTACTTTACTAGCGTGTGAGATGAGTGCCATTGTGTGGTAGTTTGAGCATTCTTTGGCATTGCCTTTCTTTGGACTAAAAACTGACCTTTTCCAGTCCTATGGTCACTGCTGAGTTTTCCAAATTTGCTGGCATATTGAGTGCAGCACTTTCACAGCATCATCTTTTAGGGTTTAAAATAGCTCAACTGGAATTTCATCACCTCCACTAGCTTTGATTGTAGTGATGCTTCCTAAGGCCTACTTAACTTCGCATTCCATAAGTTTGGCTCTAGGTTGGTGATCACACCATCATGATTATCTGGGCCAAGAAGATTTTTTTGTATAGTTCTTCTGTGTATTCTTATCACCTATTTTTTTAAAATAAACATTTATTTATTTTAATTGGAGGTTAATTACTTTACAATAGTGTATTGGTTTTGTCATACATCAACATGAATCCGCCACAGGTATACACGTGTTCCCCATCCTGAACCCCTCCCACCTCCCTCCCCGTCTGCTTCTGTTAGGTCCATATCATTTCTGTCCTTTATTGTGCCCAACTTTGCGTGAAATGTTAGAATGCCATGAAGTTCATTATTATTTCCAAGAGTAACCTGTTTTTCTTAAATAAATGTTTTTCAGGTTTTGTCCAATCCTTGATTAATTTTCAAAATTCTGGGAAAAAAATGGTTTCTTTCATTTTTTTTGAAAAAGTGATTTTTTAGATGATCTTATTCCAATCTTCTAAGGAATTCTTATCCACAGTAGTAGATGTAATATTCCTCTGAATTAAATTCACCCATTCTCATCCATTTTAGTTCACTGTTTATTAAAAATTTGATGTTTACTCTTGCGATCTCCTGTTTGGCCATTTCTAATTTACCTTTATTTATGAACCTAATATTCTGTGTTCCTATGCAATATTGTTCTTTACAGCATCAGACTTTACTTTCATCATCAGTCACATCCACAACTGGTTGTTCTTTTTGCTTTGGCTCACATTTTCTTTCTGTAGCTATTTCTCCACTCTTCTTCAGTACCATATTGGGCACCTATCAACCTACCGAACAATTTCTGAAATTGAGATAGGAGTATATCAAGGCTCTATACTATCACCCTGCTTATTTAACTTCCATGCAGTGTACCTCATGTGAAATGCTGGGCTGGATAAAGCAAAAGCTGGAATCAAGATTTCTGGGACAAATATCAATAATCTCAGATATGCAGATGACACCACCCTTATAGTAGAAAGTGATTAAGAACTAAAGAACCTCTTGATGAAAGTGAGAGTGAAAAACTTGGCTTAAAACTCAAAATTCAAAAAACTAAGATCACGGCATCTGGTCCTATTCCTTCATCCAAAATAGATGGGGAAACAATGGAAACAGTGACAGACTTTACTTTCTTGGGCTCCAAAATCACTGCATATGGTGACTGCAGCCATGAAATTAAAAGATGCCTACTCCTTGAAAGAAAAGCTATGACAAACCAGGACAGCATATTCAAAAGCAAAGACATTAATGACAAAGGTCCATATAGTTAAACCTATGGTTTTTCTAGTGGTCATGTATGGATGTGAGAGTTGGACTATAAGGAAAGTTGAGTGCTGAAGAATGATGCTTTAGAATTATGGTGGTGGAGAGGACTCTTGAAAGTCCCTTGGACTACAAAGATATCAAACCAGTCTATCCTAAAGGAAATTGGTCCTGAATATTCATTGGAAGGACTGATCCTGATGCTGTAATACTTTGGCCACCTGATGCAAAGAACTGACTCATTAGAAAATACCTTGATGCTGGGAAAGACTGAAGGTAGGAGGTGAAGGGGATGACTGAGGATTAAATGGTTGGATGGCATCACCGACTCAATGGACATGAGTTTGAGCAAGCTCTGGGAGTTGGTGAAGAACAGGTAAGCTTGATGTGCTACAGTCTATGGGGTCTTAAAGAGTAAGACATGACTGAGCAACTGAACTGAACTGATTTAACTCTTCCTTCTTATGTCACATACTGCTTTGTTTTAGCTTAATGAGTATTTTAATATTTTATTTTATAATCTGTATTGGATTTTTTGAACCTATCATCTACTTTTTTGCTATTTTGAAATATGTTATGTGTATTTATAACAGTTGGACCAAAAGAAGGCTGAATGCCAAAGAACTGATGCTTTAAAACTGTGGTGTTGGAGGAGCCAAGATGGCGGAGGAGTAGGATGGGGAGAACACTTTCTCCCCCACAAATTCATCAAAAGAGCATTTAAACGTCGAGTAAATTCCACAAAACAACTACTGAATGCCGGCAGAGGACATCAGGCACCCAGAAAAGCAACCCAACTCTTCAAAAGGAGGTAGGAAAAAATATAAAATACAAAAAAAGAGACAAAAGAGGGAGGGACGGAGCTCCTTCCCGGGAAGGGAGTCTTAAAAAGAGAGAAGTTTCCAAACACCAGGAAACCTTCTCACTGCCGAATCTGTGCCGAGCTTTGGAAGCACAGAGGGCAACATAACAGGGAGAAAAAAATAAATAAACAATTAAAACTCGCAGATTGCAAGCCCTATGGTAACTCCCCCAGCGGAGAAGCAGTGCAGATGCCTGCACACGCCATTAGCAAGTGGGGGCTGGGCAGGAAGGCGTGGCGTGGGCTGCATTGCTCAGAGTAAGAATCTGGCCTGAATACCCTGAGCACTATCTGAGCGAAATAATTTGGGCTAGCAAACCAGACTGTGGGATATCTACCACGCGAAAAGCCAGCCCCAACCTAAGACACCGCCAGGCCCGAGCACGGAACAATGGACTGAACAGAGATAGCCGGCTGCAGACCTTCCCCCTCCGGTGACAGGCAGCCAGAGCCGGAAGGGGGCAATCGCAGCCCCAGAGAGACATTATCTATAAAACTGTAAACAGGCTTCTTTGCTAACTAAAACTTCTTGGGGGTCTGGACAGTCAACATTTGCCTGAGAAGGTGCGCCAGTTTTACACCCAGATAACTGAGTGGCAGGGAGGCGATAAGTCGCAGCATTGGCACTCGCCAAACACCTCATCACCTGAGCTGCTCGGACCTGGGAAGAGCACAAAATGCAGGCCCAACTGAATCTGTGCCTCTGAGGACTACCCGAGTGCCTGAACCTGAGCGGCTTGGACCTGGGAGGTGCATGCAGCCCAGGGCCGGCCTCGGATTGTTCCCGGCGGAACAACCTAGAGCCCGAGCAGTGTGGGCAGGGAGGCTACACGCGCCATGAGCGGGGGAAGACCCAGCGTGGCTGAGGCACTGCGAGCGCACGCCAGTGTTATTTGTTTGCAGCATCCCTCCCTCCCTCCCCACAGCGCGACTGAACAAGTAGCCTAAAAAAAAAAAAAAAGTTTCCCCCACTGTCCCCTTTGTGTCAGGGCAGTAACCAGACACTGAAGAGACCAGCAAACAGAAGAAGTTGTAACAGAGGGAAACGCCTTGGAAGCTACAGGCAATAGATTAAAACCCCATGGTTACTATGGACTACATAGGAAGGGGCCTATAGATCTTGAGAAATATAAGTCGGACCAAGGAACTGGCCAAAAATGAACTGAACCCACAATACTCACAACAAAACCAGAAAAAGTCCTAGATATATTTTTACTATTTTTACGATCATTCTTTCTTTCTCTCTTTTTTTTTTTTTAATTTTTAGAAAAAAAAAATTTTTAAGTCCTCTATTGTTCCTTTAATTTTCACTTTTATAACCTATTACTTTGCAAAAAAAAAAAAAAAAGACCCTATTTTTTTCTTCTTCAGCAAACTTCATATATATATATTTTATAAATTTTTGACCTTGGTTTTTTTTTTTCCTTCTTTTCTTCTTTTCTTTAACATTGTGTTTTTGAAATTCCAAACTCTACTCTAGTTTTTTAATTTTAGCTTTTTGGTATATGTTATCAATTTTGTACCTATAGGTTTTTTTATAATTTCTGTGACTTTTTTTTTTTTCTGTTTCTTTCTCTTCTTCTTTTATATAACATTGTATATCTGAAATTCCAAACTCTACTCTAGATTTTTAATTTATGCTTTTTGGTATTTGATATTTATTTTGTACCTGTATTTTCTTTATAATTTTTGCGACATTGTTTGTTTTTGTTTGTTTGTTTGTTTTCTCTCTTTATGTCTCTTCTTCCTTTTTTTTAACATTGTATTTTTGAAATTCCAAACTCTACTCTAGATTTTTAATTTTTGCTTTTATGTATTTGTTACCAATTTTGTACCTTTAAGAACCCAATCCTCAGGACCCATTTTTTCACTAGGGAGCGAGATTACTGGCTTGACTGCTCTCCCTCCCATTGGACTCTCCTTTTTCTCCACCAGGTCGCCTGTGTCTCCTCCCTAACCCCTCTCTACTCTACCCAACTCTGTGAGTTTCTGTGTGTTCCAGACGGTGGAGAACACTTAGGGAACTGATTACTGGCTGGATCTGTCTCCCTCCTTTTCATTCCCCCCTTTTATCCTTCTGGCCACCTCTGTCTCCTTCCTCCTTCTTCTCTTCTCTGTATAACTCCATGAACATCTCTGAGTGGTCCAGTTGTGGAGTGCACATAAGGAAGTGACTACTGGCTAGTCCACTCTCTCCACTATTGATTCCACCTCATCTCATTTGGGTCACCTCTAACTCCCTCCTCCCTCTTCTCTTCTCCATGTAATGCTGTGAACCTCTCTGAGTGACCCTCACAGTAGAGAAACTTTTCATCTTTAATGTAGATGTTTTATCAGTGGTGCTGTATAGAAGGAGAAGTTTTGAAACTACTGTAAAAATAAGACCAATAACTGGAAGCAGGAGGCTTAAGTCCAAACCCTGACTCCAGGGAACTCCTGACTCCAAGGCACATTAATAGACAGGAGCTCATCAAACGCCTACATACCGACACTGAAACCAAGCACCACACTAGGGCCAACAAGTTCCAGGGCAAGACATACCAAGCACATTCTCCAGCAACAAAGGAACATAGCCCTGAGCTTCACGATACATCTGCCCAAAGTCACCCCCCAAACCATAGACATCTCATAACTCATTACTGGACATTTCATTGCACTCCAGAGAGAAGAAATACAGCTCCACCCACCAGAACACCGACACAAGCTTCCCTAACCAGGAAACCTTGACAAGCTACCTGTACAAACCCACACACAGAGAGGAAAAGCCACAATAAAGAGAACTCCACAAACTGCCAGAATGCAGAAAGGACACCCCAAACTCAGCAATTTAAACAAGATGAAGAGACAGAGGAATACCCAGCAGATAAAGGAACAGGATAAATGCCCACCAAACCAAACAAAAGAGGAAGAGATAGGGAATCTACCTGATAAAGAATTCCGAATAATGATAGTGAAATTGATCCAAAATCTCGAAATTAAAATGGAATCACAGATAAATAGCCTGGAGACAAGGATTGAGAAGATGCAAGAAAGGTTTAACAAGGACCTAGAAGAAATAAAAAAGAGTCAATATATAGTGAATAATAAAATGAATGAAATTAAAAACACTCTGGAGGCAACAAATAGTAGAATAACAGAGGCAGAAGATAGGATCAGTGAATTAGAAGATAGAATGGTAGAAATAAATGAATCAGAGAGGATAAAAGAAAAACGAATTAAAAGAAATGAGGACAATCTCAGAGACCTCCAGGACAATATTAAACGCTACAACATTCGAATCATAGGGGTTCCAGAAGAAGAAGACAAAAAGAAAGACCATGAGAAAATACTTGAGGAGATAATAGTTGAAAACTTCCCTAAAACGGGGAAGGAAATAATCACCCAAGTTCAAGAAACCCAGAGAGTCCCAAACAGGATAAACCCAAGGCAAAACACCCCAAGAGACATATTAATCAAATTAACAAAGATCAAACACAAAGAACAAGTATTAAAAGCAGCAAGGGAAAAACAACAAATAACACACAAGGGAATTCCCATAAGGATAACAGCTGATCTTTCAATAGAAACTCTTCAAGCCAGGAGGGAATGGCAAGACATACTTAAAATGATGAAAGAAAATAACCTACAGCCCAGATTATTGTACCCAGCAAGGATTTCATTCAAGTATGAAGGAGAAATCAAAAGCTTTTCAGACAAACAAAAGCTGAGAGAATTCTGCACCTCCAAACCAGCTCTCCAACAAATACTAAAGGATATTCTCTAGACAGGAAACACAAAAACGGTGTATAAATTCAACCCCAAAACAATAGAGTAAATGGCAACGGGATCATACTTATCAGTAATTACCTTAAACGTAAATGGGTTGAATGCCCCAACCAAAAGACAAAGACTAGCTGAATGGATACAAAAACAAGACCCCTACATATGTTGTCTACAAGAGACCCACCTCAAAACAGGGGACATATACAGACTGAAAGTGAAGGGCTGGAAAAAGATTTTCCATGCAAATAGGGACCAAAAGAAAGCAGGAGTAGCAATACTCATATCAGATAAAATAGACTTTAAAACAAAGGCTGTGAAAAGAGACAAAGAAGGTCACTACATAATGATCAAAGGATCAATCCAAGAAGAAGATATAACAATTATAAATATATATGCACCCAACATGGAAGCACCGCAATATGTAAGACAAATGCTAACAAGTATGAAAGGAGAAATTAACAATAACACAATAATAGTGGGAGACTTTAATACCCCACTCACACGTATGGATAGATCAACTAAACAGAAAATTAACAAGGAAACACAAACTTTAAATGATACAATAGACCAGTTAGACCTAATTGATATCTATAGGACGTTTCATCCCAAAATAATGAATTTCACCTTTTTCTCAAGCGCACATGGAACCTTCTCCAGGATAGATCCCATCCTGGGCCATAAAGCTAGCCTTGGTAAATTCAAAAAAATAGAAATCATTCCAAGCATCTTTTCTGACCACAATGCAGTAAGATTAGATCTCATTTACAGGAGAAAAACTAGTAAAAATTCCAGCATATGGAGGCTGAACAACACGCTGCTGAATAACCAACAAATCACAGAAGAAATCAAAATTTGCATAGAAATGAATGAAAATGAAAACACAACAACCCAAAACCTGTGGGACACGGTAAAAGCAGTCCTAAGGGGAAAGTTCATAGCAATACAGGCACACCTCAAGAAACAAGAAAAAAGTCAAATAAATAACCTAACTCTACACCTAAAGCAACTAGAAAAGGAAGAAATGAAGAACCCCAGGGTTAGTAGAAGGAAAGAAATCTTAAAAATTAGAGCAGAAATAAATGCAAAAGAAACAAAAGAGACCATAGCAAAAATCAACAAAGCCAAAAGCTGGTTCTTTGAAAGGATAAATAAAATTGACAAATCATTAGCCAGACTCATCAAGAAACAAAGGGAGAAAAATCAAATCAATAAAATTAGAAATGAAAATGGAGAGATCACAACAGACAACACAGAAATACAAAGGATCATAAAAGACTACTATCAACAATTATATGCCAATAAAATGGACAATGTGGAAGAAATGGACAAATTCTTAGAAAAGTACAACTTTCCAAAACTCGACCAGGAAGAAATAGAAAATCATAACAGACCCATCACAAGCACGGAAATTGAAACTGTAATCAAAAATCTTCCAGCAAACAAAAGCCCAGGTCCAGATGGCTTCACAGCTGAATTCTACCAAAAATTTAGAGAAGAGCTAACACCTATCCTGCTCAAACTCTTCCAGAAAATTGCAGAGGAAGGTAAACTTCCAAACTCATTCTATGAGGCCACCATCACCCTAATACCAAAACCTGACAAAGATCCTACAAAAAAGAAAACTACAGGCCAATATCACTGATGAACATAGATGCAAAAATCCTTAACAAAATTCTAGCAATCAGAATCCAACAACACATTAAAAAGATCATACATCATGACCAAGTGGGCTTTATCCCAGGGATGCAAGGATTCTTCAATATCTGCAAATCAATCAATGTAATACACCACATTAACAAATTGAAAAATAAAAACCATATGATTATCTCAATAGATGCAGAGAAAGCCTTTGACAAAATTCAACACCCATTTATGATAAAAACTCTCCAGAAAGCAGGAATAGAAGGAACATACCTCAATATAATAAAAGCTATATATGACAAACCACAGCAAACATTATCCTCAATGGTGAAAAACTGAAAGCATTTCCTCTAAAGTCAGGAACAAGACAAGGGTGCACACTTTCACCATTACTATTCAACATAGTTTTGGAAGTTTTGGCCACAGCAATCAGAGCAGAAAAAGAAATAAAAGGAATCCAAATTGGAAAAGAAGAAGTAAAACTCTCACTATTTGCAGATGACATGATCCTCTACATAGAAAACCCTAAAGACTCCACAAGAAAATTACTAGAACTAATCAATGACTATAGTAAAGTTGCAGGATATAAAATCAACACACAGAAATCCCTTGCATTCCTATACACTAATAATGAGAAAACAGAAAGAGAAATTAAGGAAACAATTCCATTCATCATTGCAACGGAAAGAATAAAATACTTTGGTATATGTCTACCTAAAGAAACTAAAGACCTGTATATAGAAAACTGTAAAACACTGGTGAAAGAAATCAAAGAGGACACTAATAGATGGAGAAATATACCATGTTCATGGATTGGAAGAATCAATATAGTGAAAATGAGTATACTACCCAAAGCAATTTATAGATTCAATGCAACCCCTATCAAGCTACCAACAGTATTCTTCACAGAGCTAGAACAAATACTTTCACAATTTGTATGGAAATACAAAAAACCTCGAATAGCCAAAGCGATCTTGAGAAAGAAGAATGGAACTGGAGGAATCAACCTACCTGACTTCAGGCTCTACTACAAAGCCACAGTTATCAAGACAGTATGGTACTGGCACAAAGACAGAAATATAGATCAATGGAACAAAATAGAAAGCCCAGAGATAAATCCACGCACATATGGACACCTTATCTTTGACAAAGGAGGCAAGAATATACAATGGATTAAAGACAATCTCTTTAACAAGTGGTGCTGGCAAATCTGGTCAACCACTTGTAAAAGAATGAAACTAGAATACTTTCTACACCATACACAAAAATAAACTCAAATGGATTAAAGATCTAAACTTAAGACCAGAAACTATAAAACTCCTAGAGGAGAACAGAGGCAAAACACTCTCTGACATACATCACAGCAGGATCCTCTATGACCCACCTCCCAGAATATTGGAAATAAAAGCAAAAATAAACAAATGGGACCTAATTAAACTTAAAAGCTTCTGCACAACAAAGGAAACTATAAGCAAGGTGAAAAGACAGCCTTCAGAATGGGAGAAAATAATAGCAAATGAAGCAACTGACAAACAACTAATCTCAAAAATATACAAGCAACTCCTACAGCTCAACTCCAGAAAAATAAATGACCCATTCAAAAAAATGGGCCAAAGATCTAAATAGACATTTCTCCAAAGAAGACATACAGATGGCTAACAAACACATGAAAAGATGCTCAACATCACTCATTATCAGAGAAATGCAAATCAAAACCACTATGAGGTACCATTTCACACCAGTCAGAATGGCTGCGATCCAAAAGTCTACAAATAATAAACGCTGGAGAGGGTGTGGAGAAAAGGGAACCCTCTTAAACTGTTGGTGGGAATGCAAACTAGTACAGCCACTATGGAGAACAGTGTGGAGATTCCTTAAAAAACTGGAAATAGAACTGCCTTATGATCCAACAATCCCACTCCTGGGCATACACACTGAGGAAACCAGAAGGGAAAGAGACACATGTACCCCAATGTTCATCGCAGCACTGTTTATAATAGCCAGGACATGGAAGCAACCTAGATGTCCATCAGCAGATGAATGGATAAGAAAGCAGTGGTACATATACACAATGGAGTATTACTCAGCCATTAAAAAGAATACATTTGAATCAGTTCTAATGAGGTGGATGAAACTGGAGCCTATTATACAGAGTGAAGTAAGCCAGAAGGAAAAACACCAATACAGTATACTAACACATATATATGGAATTTAGAAAGATGGTAACAATAACCCTGTGTATGAGACAGCAAAAGAGACACTGATGTATAGAACAGTCTTATGGACTCTGTGGGAGAGGGAGAGGGTGGGAAGATTTGGGAGAATGGCATTGAAACATGTAAAATATCATGTATGAAACGAGATGCCAGTCCAGGTTCGATGCACGATACTGGATGCTTGGGGACAGTGCACTGGGACGACCCAGAGGGATGGTATGGGGAGGGAGGAGGGAGGTGGGTTCAGGATGGGGAACACATGTATACCTGTGGTGGATTCATTTTGATATTTGGCAAAACTAATACAATTATGTAAAGTTTAAGAATAAAATAAAATTAAAAAAAAAACACAACAACAACAACTGTGGTGTTGTTGAAGACTCTTGAGAGTCCATTGGACAGCAAGGAGATCAAACCAGTCAATTCTAAAGGAAATCAACCCTGAATATTCTTTGGAAGGAGTGACGCTGAAGCTGAAGCTCCAAAACTTTGGCCACCTGACATAAAAAGCCAACTCATTGGAAAAGACCCTGATGCTGGCAAAGATTGAAGGCAAAAAGAGAAGGGGGAGACAAGGCATATTGGTTTGATGGCATTACTGATTCAGTGGACGTGAATTGAAATAAACTCTGGGAGGTAGTGGAGGACACAGGAACCTGATGTGCTACAGTTCATAAGGTTGCAAAGTCAGACACAACTTATCAACTGAACAATAACACAGTGGTTAGTGTAGGAATGAAAGGATAGTACCAGCTATTTATAATGGCCTTATTGATTTATTTATTTTTAAATTCGTAAGTTACTTCTTCTTCCTCCCTCTTCCACTTTTAAGGATCCTTGTGATTACTTTGATCTCACCCATATAATCCACAGTAATCTCCATATTTTAAAGTCAGTTGTTTGGCAAACTTAATTACACATGTGACCTTAATTCCTCTTTGCCATATAACCTAGTGTATCAATAGGTTTTAGGTATTGGGAGATAGACATCTTTAGTAGTCAAAAGCATTATTCTGCCTATCTCACAGTTCTTCTTTTCCTAATATCTTTTTTAGTTTTAATATGTATGTAGTTATTAAACTACACATTAGTTCAGCATCAGTCCTTTCAATGAACACCCAGGACTGATCTCCTTTAGGATGGACTGGTTGGATCTCCTTGCAGTCAAAGGGACTCTCAAGAGTCTTCTCCAAAACCACAGTTTAAAAGCATCAATTCTTCGGTGCTCTGCTTTCTTCACAGTCCAACTCTCACATCCATACATGACCACTGGAAAAACCATAGCCTTGACTAGATGGACCCTTGTTGGCAAAGTAATGTCTCTCCCCTTTAATATGCTATCTAGGTTGGTCATAACTTTCCTTATGCAAAACTCACTCACATAGTTTTGCTTGTTTTTTCTTTATGATTTATCTTATTTTATATCAACAAAATGATACCAAATCATCATCAACCATAATGTTGATGACTTTCTACTGAGTTTAATTTATTACTCTACTCTAATTTTTTCAGATAGTTCTGTCTGGTTTAGATGAAGTTACACCATAAAAAAAAAGTATTTGTCATATACATATTAAATTTAGAAATGACAACGAGTATCATTCCATACACCACAAAAGAGGTCTGACCTTCATTGTGGATTTCTTGTTGGCCATTGTAAATAGAGAAAGTTTGTTAATAGACAATTTTAATTATTTTTATTGAAAGTTATATTTATAAGACATGATAATTCCATTAAACATTCTGTGACAGTTTTGATTGGAAGAGTAATTCCGGTCAGGAGTCAGTCTTTTTCATCTATAAGTTCTTCACTTTTACCAAGGGTCTGGCATACAGTAAGCACCTTACCTGCCTCTTGAGAAACTTATATGCAGGTCAGGAAGCAACAGTTAGAACTGGACATGGAACAACAGACTGGTTCCAAATAGGAAAAGGAGTACGTCAAGGCTGTATGTTGTCACCCTGCTTATTTAACTTCTATATAGAGTACATCATGAGAAATACTGGGATGGAAGAAGCACAAGCTGGAATAAAGATTGCCGGGAGAAATATCAATAACCTCAGATATGCAGATGACACCACCCTTATGGCAGAACATAAAGAGGAACTAAAAAAGCCTCTTGATGAAAGTGAAAGTGGAGAGTGAAAAAGTTGGCTTAAAGCTCAACATTCAGAAACTAAGATCACGGTATCTGGTCCCATCACTTCATGGGAAATAGATGGGGAAACAGTGGAAACAGTGTCAGACTTTATTTTGGGGGGCTCCAAAATCACTGCAGATGGTGACTGCAGCCATGAAATTAAAAAAGGCTTACTCCTTGGAAGGAAAGTTATGACCAACCTAGACAGCATATTAAAGAGGAGAAGCATTAATTTGCCAAAAAAGATTCGTCTAGTCAAGGCTATAGTTTTTCCAGTGGTCATGTATGGATGTGAGAGTTGGACTGTGAAGAAAGCAGAGCACTGAAGAATTGATGCTTTTGAACTGTGGTGTTGGAGAAGACTCTTGAGAGTCCCTTGGACTGCAAGGAGATCCAACCAGTCCATCCTAAAGGAGATCAGTCCTGGGTGTTCATTGGAAGGACTGATGCTAAGCTGAAACTCCAATACTTTGCCCACCTCATGCGAAAAGTTGACTCATTGGAAAAGACTCTGATGCTGGGAGGGATTGGGGGCAGGAGGAGAAGGGGACGACAGAGGATGAGATGGCTGGATGGCATCACTGACTCAATGGGCATGAGTTTGGGTAAACTCCAGAAGTTGATGATGGACAGGGAGGTCTGGCGTGCTGCAATTCATGGGGTTGCAAAGAATCGGACACGACTGAGCGACTGAACTGAACTGAACTGAGACCATTAATTACTGAATAAGCCAATGAAGTGGTTAATTTTGTATCAAGCCCAACAGAATACAGTGAGATGAGAAAAAGAAACATATTTTCAAGCATCTTCACAATCGACAGATATCAGAATAGTATGATAAAATGTGAAATATCAAGAATCATAATGCATCTTGCATTCATCATTATTGATTAATTTGCAGACTTGTGTTACAATCAATGTCATTTAAAGAATATTATTTCATTTTGTGATGGCAATTTTTTTGTGTGAACTGATTTTGCTTTTGACATAATTATCTGGTTATTTTGGCATTATAATCAGCGTAAGCCCTTTTTTTCTGCAGGCCAAGTTCCCTTTCTTTTCCAGGAAATGCATGGGACCCCTTCAGGGGAAGAAATGGGAACAGCTGTCCTATCTTGTACTACTGCCAACTTGAATCTGTTTAGGCCAGTGATACCCCGGACAACTCATACACTAGACCAGAATACTATTGATCTCCATATTAACAATGCTTAAGAAAAATGCATTACATACATAAGGTCTTCATTTTATTTTTTATGGTAAGCTTCATAGAAGCCAACTGAAAATTCACAATGAAGGGAGACTACTGTCATAAAAAATGTATTTTATTATCTACGCCAGACTACCAGAGCTATTTTTCCACAGCAGTTTTCTCTTCTGACGCTGAACAGCAGCAAGGTGAGTCATTATTAGAAGCACAGCAAGTTCCTGGATGCAGCCGGTTTGGTGAAGAGCTTATTCTAAGGCATTTGATTACATGTAGAGAGGAAAAAAGATGTTGAAAGCAAACAGGTATCTTTGAAGAGCTTATACCCCTAAAGTGATTTCAAAGCAAAAACTTAGCTGCTTATATTTCTCTGTGGAATTTACAAGACAGCCTGCTCCAGATATATGATATTATAGTAGTCACTCATTCAAAGAGAGGCTACATATAAAGACTTGAATTCCAGACAGAATTAAAACATTTTCCTAGCTATGGACAGAACATTAGGTTGAGCTAGAGCTATAATCAGATCTTCATTTATGAATTATAGTTAAAGGTAAAATTCATAAGAAAAGCATGCATCATTTACTCAGAACTTTTCTGCACTTTTCTTAAAAAGCATTTACCAATTCATTAAGCTTTCTGTCTTTCTTCCTTTCCTGGACCCAAGGGGCCAGTTCTCAGTTATGCACTGATGGAAAGGCCACCTTAAAAAGAGAGGGTTATTAAGAGAATGATTTTGTTTCAGTGTACAATATTATACAAAATGACTGGAAAATTAGGGGTGCATAAGGACCAACCTTATTTGCCCTCAAGCATTTAGAATATAAGACTATTTATTGCAACTATCAACAAGAAATTGACTGAAAAGGGCATGCTGCTTTCTGAAGTCTAGCTAATTGTGGACAGGGCAATTTATTTACTTTTACTTCGTATTTACCTTTCAAATGCTTTAATCACAGGACTGTTTACACTTTTTCAGGTCATGAGTTTTAATTGCCATATACACCTTAGTATTAGCACATGATTCTGAACGGCTGGTTTTTTTACATTACACATAACTTTCAGGACATAGATGAATATTTTTGAAGCTATTGAATGCCTGAATAAGATGGACACGTTTTTGTATATATAACCCAAGGAAATAGTTTGATTGAAGAATATTATTACCAAGACTAAGAAGAGATACAAAACAAATATGATGTTAATTTCCCTTATGATATTAGTCTTTATTTCACAATTTCATTTTCTAACATATTGCCTCACTGCCCTCTCATGGGAGTAGGGCTGAAAAATCAAAAGATTGATTTGTTTGCACTATAATGTTGAACTTTGCAGGCAAAACTTTTGGGAATTGACTTGGCAGTGAACTGATGATGAGTTATTCACTGGAATATAGAATGTCCTATGGAGTGGTAGAATAATACAAGCAACACCATTAACAATTGCCTCAAACTATATTCTAAAATTATCCAGACCAGGACAGGAAAAATGCACTGTTTATTGAAATTGATGTGGAATGTGAGTTTCCATGTGTGTATGTGTGTTCTGGACATTAATTTCTACCAGCACTAAAAATGATACTGAGATTCACTTAACTAACTATGGGATGTCAGTTATACTCCACTGTTAAAAATTTGAAAAAAGATATTAGGAGTACAATATTCCTCACACACACATACAAAAATCATACATTATACATTTTCATTTACAGAAAGGATTAAATAAAGGGCCATCAAAATAACTTTTATCCAGTTGCTTATTTTATTTAGTTTTTTAATTAATTAAATTAGTTTAGTTTAATCCATCCTAGGCTCAAAGTATTAACAAGATTTTTAAATATCTTATGTTTGGATATTTCAATTCATATATTGAAAAACACTGAAATCAGGTGAGGAAAAATAAAACAATGTTTCAAATAATTCAGTTCAGTTCAGTTCAGTCGCTCAGTCATGTCCGATTCTTTGCAACCCCATGAATTGCATCACGCCAGGCCTCCCTGTCCATCACCACTCCTGGAGTTCACCCAAAATCATGTCCATCGAGTCTGTGATGCCATCCAGCCATCTGATCCTCTGTCATCCCCTTCTCCTCATGCCCCTACTCCCTCCCAGAATCAAAGTCTTTTCCAAGAATCAGAGTCTTTTCTTCTTTTCCACTTCCCATGAGGTGGCCAAAGTACTGGAATTTCAGCTTTAGCATCAGTCCTTCCAAACAACACCCAGGACTGATCTCCTTTAGGATGGACTGGTTGGATCTCCTTGCAGTCCAAGGGACTCTCAAGAGTCTTCTGCAATACCACAGTTCAAAAGCATTGATTCTTTGGTGCTCAGCTTTCTTCCCAGCCTAACTTGCACATCCATACATGACTACTAGAAAAACCATAGTATTGACTAGACGGACCTTTGTTGGCAAAGTAATGTCTCTGCTTTTTAATATGCTGTCTAGGTTGGTCATAACTTTCCTTCCAAGGAGTAAGAGTCTTTTAATTTCATGGCTGCAGTCACCACCTGCAGCGATTTTGGAGCCCAGAAAAATAAAGTCTGACACTGTTTCCACTGTTTCCCCATCCATGATCTCAGTTTCTGAATGTTGAGCTTTAAGCCAACTTTTTCACTCTCCACTTTCACTTTCATCAAGAGGCTCTTTAGTTCCTCTTCACTTTATGCCATAAGGATGGTATCATCTGCATATCTGAGGTTATTGATATTTCTCCCAGTAATCTTGATTCCAGCTTGTGCTTCTTCCAGCCCAGCATTTCTCATGATGTACTCTACGTATAAGTTAAATAATCAGGGTGACAATATACAGCCTTGACATACTCCTTTTCCTATTTGGAACAAGTCTGTTGTTCCATGTCCAGTTCTAACTGTTGCTTCCTGATCTGCACATAGGTTTCTCAATAGGCAGGTCAGGCTGTCTGGTATTCTCATCTCTTTCAGAATTTTCCAGTTTATTGTGATCCACACAGTCAAAGGCTTTGGCATAGTCAATAAAGCAGAAATAGATGTTTTTCTGGAACTCTCTTGCTTTTTCCATGATCCATCAGATGTTGGCAATTTGATCTCTGCTTCCTCTGCCTTTTCTAAAACCAGCTTGAACATCTGGAAGTTCACAGTTCACATATTGCTGAAGCCTGGCTTGGAGAATTTTGAGCATTACTTTACGAGTGTGAGATGACTGCAATTGTGTGGTAGTTTGAGCATTTTTTTTCATTGCTTTTCTTTGGGATTGGAATGAAAACCGACCTTTTCCAGTCCTGTGACCACTGTTGAGTTTTCCAAATTTGCTGGCATATTGAGTGCAGCACTTTCATAGCATCATCTTTCAGGATTTGAAATAGCTCAACTGGAATTCCATCACCTCCACCAGCTTTGTTCATAGTGATGCTTTCTAAGGTCCACTTGACTTCACATTCCAGGATGTCTGGCTCTAGGTGAGTGATCACACCATCGTGATTATCTTGTTCGTGAAGATCTTTCTTGTACAGTTCTTCTGTGTATTCTTGCCACCTCTTCTTAATATCTTCTGCTTCTGTCAGGTCCATACCATTTCTGTCCTTTATTGAGCCCATTTTTGCATGAAATATTCCCTTGGTACCTCTAATTTTCTTGAAGAGATTTCTAGTCTTTCCCATTCTGTTGTTTTCCTCTATTTCTTTGCATTGATCACTGAAGAAGGCCTTCTCATCTCTTCTTGCTATTCTTTGGAACTCCACATTCAGATGCTTATATCTTTCCTTTTCTCCTTTTCTTTTCACTTCTCTTCTTTTCACAGCTATTTGTAAGTCCTCCCCAGACAGCCATTTTGCTCTTTTGAATTTCTTTTCCATGGGGATGGTCTTGATCCCTGTCTCCTGTACAATGCCATGAACCTCCATCCACAGTTCATCAGGTACTCTATCTATCAGGTCTAGTCCCTTAAATCTATTTATCACTTCCACTGTATAATAATAAGGGATTTGATTTAGGTCATACCTGAATGGTCTAGTGCTTTTTCCTACTTTCTTCAATTTAAGGCTGAATTTGGCAATAAGGGGCCACCAAGATGGGTGGGTCATGGTGGAAAGGTTTGACAGAATGTGGTCCACTGGAGAAGGGAATGGCAAAGCACTTCAGTATTCTTGCCTTGAGAAGCCCATGAACAGTATGAAAAGGCAAAATGATAGGATACTGAAAGAGGAACTCCCCAGGTCGGTAGGTGCCCAATATGCTACTTGAGATCAGTGGAGAAATAACTCCAGAAAGAATGAAGGGATGGAGCCAAAGCTAAAACAATACCCACTTGTGGGTGTGACTGGTGATAGAAGCAAGGTCCGATGCTGTAAAGAGCAATATTGCATAGGAACCTGGAATGTTACGTCCATGAATCAAGCAAATTGGAAGTGGTCAAACAGGAGATGGCCAGACTGAACATCAACATTCTAGGAATCAGTGAACTAAGATGGACTGGAATGGGTGAATTTAACTCAGATGACCATTACATCTACTACTGTGGGCAGGAATCCTTTAGCTGAAATGGAGTAGCCATCATGGTCAACAAAAGATTCAGAAATGCAGTACTTGGATGCAATCTCAAAAACAACAGAATGATCTCTGTTCATTTCCAAGGCAAACCATTCAATATCACAGTAATCCAAGTCGATGCCCCAACCAGTAATGCTGAAGAAGCTGAATGGTTCTATGAAGACCTACAAAACCTTTTAGAACTAACACCCAAAAAAGATGTCCTTTTCATTTTAGGGGACTGGAATGCTAAAGTAGGAAGTCAAGAAAAACCTGGAGTACCAGGCAAATTTGGCTTTGGAATACGGAATGAAGCAGGGCAAGTGCTAATAGAATTTTGCCAAGAAAATGCACAGGTTATAGCAAACACCCTCTTCCAACAACACAAGAGAAGACTCTAACATGGACATCACCAGATGATCAACACCGAAATCAGATTGATTATACTCTTTGCAGCCAAAGATGAGAAGCTCTATACAGTCAGCAAAAACAAGACCAGGAGCTGTCTATGGCTCAGATTCTGAACTCCTTATTGCCAAATTCAAATAATTGCGTATCTATAATCTGTCATTCATCTATCTGTCTATCTGTGTGTGTATTAGTTGCTTATTCATGCCCAACTCTTTTCAAACCTATGGATTGTAGCTCGCCAGGCTCCTCTGTCCATGGAATTCTCCAGGCAAGAATATTGGGGTGTGTTGCCATTCTTTTCTGCAAGGGATCTTCCCAATCCAGGGATTGAACCTGGGTCTCCTGTATTCCAGGCAGATGCTTTACCATATGAGACACCCAGGAAGCCCATTTTTCTATCTATATCTATTATCATCTGGATACAACATTTCACAGCAATGTTTTCTAATGTTTTCAATTTTATTTATTTTTTTGGCACAGAGTAGATTAAAATTAGTTTATTTAAAGAAATATCTCAGATATTTCATGGCAACTACCCAAAAGAAAATCTTAATATATACGTGTTTAATTCCTTATAGCAAAATATTTTGCTTTTAAATATTAATTTAAAGTTAAAAACTCTATTGCAATGTTTCTCAATATTTTTTCATTACCTGTTATCCATAAGAAAAAAATATTGCAACACTAAAAGACGTATAATGTTGTTTCTTGACCTTCATACAGATTTCTCAGGAGGCAGGTAAAGTGGTCCCATCTCTTTAAGAGTTTTCCGCAGCTTATTATGATACACACAGTCAAAGGCTTTAGCGTAGTCAATGAAGCAGATGTTTTTCTGGAATTCTCTTGTTTTTCCTATGATCCAATGGATGCTTTCAATTTGATCTCTGGCTCCTTTGCCTTTTCTAAATCCACCTTAAACATCTGGAAGTTCTCAGTTTACGTAGTATTAAAGCCTTGCTTTGAGAATTTTGTGCATTACTTTGCTAGTGTGTGAAATGAGTGCAATTGTGTGGTAGTCTGAACATTATTTGGCATTGCCTTTCTTTGGGATGGGAATGAAAACTGATCTTTTCCATTCCTGTGGCCCTGACCACTGCTGAGTTTTCCAAATTTGCTGGCATATTGAGTGCAGCACTTTCACAGCATCATCTTTTAGGATTTGAAATAGCTCAACTGCAATTCCATCGCCTCCACTAGCTCTGTTCATAGTGATTCTTCCTAAGGCCCACTTTACTTTGCATTCCAGGATATCTGGCTCCAGGTGAGTGATCACACCATTGTGATTATCTGGGTCATGAAGATCTTTTTTGTATAGCTCTTCTGTGTATTCTTGCCACCTTTTCTTAATATCTTCTGCTACTGTTAGGTCCATATTGTTTCTGTTCTTTATTGTGCCCATCTTTGCATGAAATGTTCCCTTGGTATCAAAATCTCTAGTCTTTCTCTTTCTATTGTTTTCCTCTATCACTTTGCATCGATCACTTAGAAAGGCTTTCTTGTCTCTTCTTGTTGTTCTTTGGAATTCTGCATTCAGATGAATATATCTTTCCTTTTCTCCGTTGCCTTTTGCTTCTCTTCTTTTTCTCAGCTATTTCCAAGGCCTCCTGAAACAACCATTTTTATTTTTTGCATTTCTTCTTGGGGATGGTTTTGATTACCACCTCCTGTACAATGTTATAAACCTCTGTCCACAGTTCTTCAGGCACTCTATCAGATGTAATCCCTTGATTCTTTTTGTCACTTCCATTGTATAATCATAGGGATTTGATTTAGGTCATAACTGAATTGTCTAGTGGTTTTCCCTACTTTCTTCAATTTAAGTCTGAAGTTTGAAATAAGGAGTTCATGATCTGAGCCACAGTTATCTCCAGGTCTGTTTTTGCTGACTGTATAGAGCTTTGCCTTCTTTTGTTGCAAAGAATATAATTAGTCTGAATTCATTATTGACCATCAGGTGATGTCCATGTGTAGAGTCATCTCTTGTGTTGCTGGAAGAGGGTGTTTGCTATGACTAGTGCATTCTCTTGGCAACATTATTTTATCCTTTGTTTTGCTTTATTTTATAATCCAATGCCAAACTTCCTGTTACTCCAGGTATCTCTTGACTTCCTACTTTTCATTCCAGTCCCCTCTGATGAATAGGACATCTTTTTTTGGTGTTAGTTCTAGAAATATTAAATGTAGGTCTGTTAAAATTTTCTTCTAAGATATAGATGCATTTTTTTCATAGTTCTTTCTTATTATGAAAATATAAGCTATTAACTCCTCTCTAGTGTCCTATCAGAAATGTAGTTCTCCCATATATGCATGTGCTAAGTGGCTTCAGTCATGTCTGACTCTTTGTGACCACATGGACCATAGCCTGCCAGGCTCCTCTGTCATGGGATTCTCCAGGCATGAATACTGAAGGTGGTTGCCATGCCCTCCTCCAGGGGATCTTCCTGACTGAGGAATTGAACCCATGACTCTTATGTCTTCTTCATTGGAAGACGTGTTCTTTAATACTAGCACCACCAGGTAAGGCCAAGTGTTCTCATACAAACAATGTATCTAATGTCCTACAACGTCAATATTTCACGTTCATTTTAGATCAATTTCTAAAATTGCTTGAGCCATTGATACAGTTTTTTAGATTTGGGCATTTTGATATACTTTAGTGCTCACTTCAGCAACACTTATGCTACAACTGGAACAATACAGAGAAAATTAGCATTGTCCCTGAACAAAAATAATGTTCAAATTTATGAAGAATTCTGTATTTTCACATAGCAATTGTAAAGCTAGAGCATAATTCTCACTGCTCTTGACCAGGATATCAGCTTAAATAAAAGTCATAATAATATGTAGAAAGCAGTAATTTCAAAAAGGGTACTATTTTATTTAGTGTATTTAATTGCATTAAATTTGTTCTACTAATATACATCCATCTACTTATTCTTTACCTTTATCTTCTATGAATTAAAAAAAAAACATGAACTTCTTTAAACTGTCTTTTCTAGATAATTTAACAAACAAAGTACTCTTTTAACATTTTTCACTATGCCACATTTCTTTTGAAGCACATTGCTTTCCTAATATGTGAAATGATAGTTATGTCTACATCAATTTATTGAATGATTTATAAAATAAAATTATTTTAGGAGTTCTAGCAAAGTCATAAATGAACATAGTTTGACCCATTGGCTTGAGGGGTTTGTAATTCGAAGAATGGAAGGATGTCTCCCAAAACCAGTTCTCTTAATAATATCAGCTAGTTTAAAAAGTCTTCCTAGGCCTCAGTTACTGAACTATATACTGTTAATGTTGGCATTCAAAGGAGGAAAGATCTTAAGACTTTTCTTTACACTTGTCTCTCTACTCCTGAAAAAACAGGAGAGAGTATCATCTGAATGATCGTCACCAAGGACAGGATTTAAATGAACACCTAAGATTAATGTCCTTTCTTATTTCTCTCCCTTTGAAGAGCAGGGAGCATTATCTATTCCTTCAAGGTAACAGCTCAATAATGTAAAAAATGAGGAAAAGGACATGATCTTTAATTGTGGCTAAATCAAAATAGAGTAAATGCATAATAGAAGTTAGGAAATGTAGATTTTTTTCCTATTTCCCATTAAAAGGGAGAAAAAGTAATCTTGAGAGAAGCTATATACTGGTGTTTTGGCCAGTAAAAATAGAAAAGCAGATCTCTTTTAGATACTTGCCATAATCTCTATGTGAAAGATTTAAAAAGAAGAAAATTAAGTAACAGTGTGTTGCTGAAAGTGAACTGGTGGCTCCAGACAGTTAGATTTGACCACCAGGTTGAACTTCAGATATAAGTAGACTTATGTTTATTTCATCAAGAAGGAAATGGCTACCTATTCCAATATTCTTGCCTGGGAAATCCCATTGACAGAGGAGCCTGGTGGGCTAGTCATTCAAAAGAGTCGAACAAGACTTAACAACTGAGCACAAGCATAGGTCAATTTCAACCTCCCTTCTCCTTAAACAAAGGCTCATAATCTTTAATAACTTCAAAACCAAAAAACTCTTAGTACCACAGATATTTTCCAGAATTTGTAGAAAATTAGTTTGCAGTCAAAACATGATTGGAACTGCTATAAAAATATTTCTTCATATTGTTAAAAACAGGCCACACACCCAAAAGATAGCCGCTTCTGTAAGCCATT
Organism: Bos indicus x Bos taurus; assembly: GCF_003369695.1. Classification (NCBI taxonomy): domain Eukaryota; kingdom Metazoa; phylum Chordata; class Mammalia; order Artiodactyla; family Bovidae; genus Bos; species Bos indicus x Bos taurus. Next base: position 64,774,995 of record NC_040078.1, on the reverse strand, counting down.
TGTCACTACACTGAGACTTAATACAGTTGCAGCTCTCTCAGAAACAGAATCTTAAACTACTCAGACAGGAATTGCCTGATCAACATGAGTTAGATAATCTGTCTGATAGACCTCTGACATCCTGTAAAGGAAAATAACATTGCAAAAAATGTTTTTAAGAAAAGGAAAAGCCTATTTAGGGGGCTAGTATAACTTCCTTGTTTCTGAGCTCTTCTGCCTGTAAAAGCCTTTCACCTTGTGCAGTTCCTCAGATTTCCTCTCTATCTGCTTGATTCGATGCTCTCTAGTTCATGAATCATTTAATAAAGTCAATAAGATCTCTATAATTGACTGTTAATTTTTGTTTTTTAACAGTTTGAATACTCATATATTGTGCAGAAATGGTAGTATATTAAATTAAGGGTCCCTGGTCAAACTGTCACATTATTTGCATTATGCTACCTTTGCATTATGGGGCTTCTCTGGTGGTTCAGAAGATAAAGAATCTTCCTGCAGTACAGGAGACATGGGCTCAATCCCTGGGCTGGGAAGATCCCCTGGAGAAGGGAATTGCTACCCACTCCAGTATTTTTGCCTGGAGAATTCCATGGACAAAGGAACCTTGGAGGGCTATAGGAACTCTGGAGTCTCAAAGAGTTGGACACAACTGAGTAACTAACATTTTCACCTTCGCATTACACATCTTGTAAAATAAATATCAACAGTTCTGAAATCCGAAAATTTTTTCTCCCTAAGGGTCTCCTCTGACCTGTGATGTTGACTTGAACTACACTGATGTACTAGGCAAGAACAAAGCAGAGATTAAAACTGGATTTTTCCTCTAAGAGACGTGGTTATGAGTCAACAATGTTCATGTTATAGGCATGTGAAGGAAGGAGATACAGAGGGGAAGGAGAGAGGGAGAGAGATTTCTTGAAATACTAACAGCATCAAAACTCCTTTATTACTCACAGTGAAATAGGAAACTGAGTCCTTGTTTGCTAGAACTGAAAATTGAACTTTGTAAACTCACAAACACTCACATAGGCAAAGTTTATTTTAGATCACAGAGATGCAAAATTCTCAGCATAGACACTGAGAAGGGGTGAAGAGCCCCCACAGATGAAATGGGAAACCAAGTCCTTGTTCATAGAGCCTAAAGCTGAACTTTATAAACTTGAAAAATCTTACACAGTTTATTTTAGAAGATAGTGATAACAGAGCTCTCAGCATAGACACAGAGAGGGTAAAGAGCCCTTAAAGGTGAGAATAACAACATTTTATATCTTTGCCAGTATTGATCTGTTCATTTTGGGTTGGTTTGGGGCACCTGTTTTATGTAATTTTTGACCAACCATTTTAAAAAGCCACCATGTCCAGTTTGTCATTTTTATGGCTTTTTTTTTTTTTTTTTTTAATTCCTAGTCCTTGGGGTTTTTTTAGGCATTGAGCTGGCAGCCTGTGACTCTTTCTCATGATCTCAGGCTATTGTTTAAAGACCAGGTGTATATTTAAGACTTAATGATCCACCAGGGGTTTTTTCCTTGATAAGTTAGATGGCAATTACTGATTGTTTTATTATGGGTCTGGATGTTTTATGGTCCTCCAGACCAGGGGGGCATTCTTCTGAATGCCTGGAAAGTAAACAACAGGTATAGATTAGTAAAACAAGATGCTTAGGTAAAATTAAAGTTGGAGTTGAAAACTAAAATTAAAAGAATCAAGGCCTCAACTTTATACTGACTGCCTAACAATGTCTACCTCAATAGCAATAGCACTGTTTCAACATTTCTCAAATGGTAAAGAATCTGCCTGCAATTCGGGACATCCAGATTTGATCCCTTGGTCATGAACGAGGGAACTGAAACCCACTCCAGTATCCTTGCCTACAGGATTCCATGGACAGAAGAGACTGGTGGGCTACAATCCATGCAGTCTCAAAGAGTTGGATACAACTGAATGACTTATACAACACACTTTCTGAAATCTTGTTCCTATCAAGTGAGGTAAAGAGGGGATGACACCTATTCTCATAGAGCTTTAGTTTAGTTAGTTTAGGAATCCAGTCTTTTATAATGGACAGTAAGCCTCCCTAACCTTTGCTCTGCTGCTGCTGCTGCTAAGTCGACAGATGGCAGCCCACCAGGCTCCCCTGTCCCTGGGATTCTCCAGGCAAGAACACTGGAGTGGGTTGCCATTTCCTTCTCCAGTGCATGAAAGTGAAAAGTGAAAGTGAAATCGCTCAGTCGTGTCCGACCCTCAGTGACCCCATGGACTGCAGCCTACCAGGCTCCTCCATCCATGGGATTTTCCAGGCAAGAGTACTGGAGTGGGGTGCCATCGCCTTCTCCGAACCTTTGCTCTAGTAGGAGACATTTCCTTTGTTACATTGGATAGTACACTAACCATCCCTCCATTTACTTAAAATGTGAGTGTGGGGAAGGAAGAGACAAAAGGGACAGTTTCTATTTTTCAATTCAATGTTTGCTATACAAACATCTTTGATAATATAGTCCAGAAAAAGTTGATCAGGACACTTTCTCAAAAGATGTGCAGAAATATGAGATCTGCCGAATTAAAAATGCACAACTTGAGATCTGCAAGTTAAATTATATTTGGAGCAAAATGAAAAACTGCAGCCTGGGAGACAGCACCTCAGATAGCTCTGAGAAATTGTTCCAAAGAAGCAGAGAGAAGGTCAGTATAAATGTGACTTTGATGAAGGGGGAATACATGCAAACAAGCACATATTTTTCCAGAAGGTTTCTACTAGTCTTATGAAGCTTTCTGCTAGTCACAAGGAACAGTGACTAGCAGAAACATTCACATGACAGAACAGCCACACGATAACAGAACATTCACCACAAATGACTGTAGTGCTTTTTTTAGATATGAGGAGATACAAGAATTGGGTTCATGAAATCAGTTCCTTAAAATATTTAATTATCTGAAGACTTGTCCTGCCAGTTTTTCCCTGAGCATGACAGCCTCACGTCTGCCCTCCACCCTGAACTCCTTTCAGGAGTTGTTGAGATCAGCAGCTGCAATAGCACGATTTAATCCTTGTCAAGGTAGATGGAGAAGGAAATGGCAACCCACTCCAGTGTTCTTGCCTGGAGAATCCCAGGGACGGGGGAGCCTGGTGGGCTGCCGTCTATGGGGTCGCACAGAGTCAGACAGGACTGAAGCGACTTAGCAGCAGCAGCAGCAGAGGTAGATGGCGAGTGCATGGCAACTGGCAATTTGTATATGACAGATTTATGAAAATTATCTCCTAACAATCTCTTCATAAGATCACAAAACTAAACATGAAGACTTCATAGAATACTTGTTTTACTTCATAAAATACTTGTTTCTTTAATCAAGTCTTCATGTAAGTTACCCATATTTTCACCACCATTATTATATATGCTGCTGCTGCTAAGTCGCTTCAGTCGTGTCCGACTCTGTGCGACCCTATAGATGTCAGCCCACCAGGCTCCCCCTTCCCTGGGATTCTCCAGGCAAGAACACTGGAGTGGGTTGCCATTTCCTTCTCCAATGCATGAAAGTGAGAAGTGAAAGTGAAGTCGCTCAGTCGTGTCCGACTCTTTGCGACCCCATGGACTGCAGCCTACCAGCCTCCTGCTTCCATGGGATTTTCCAGGCAAGAGTACTGGAGTGGGGGTGCCATTGCCTTCTCTGATTATTATATATAATTAAGGATAATAGGGCTTTCCTGATAGCTCAGTTGTAAAGAATCCTCCTACAATGCAGGAGATCCCAGTTCAATTCCTGGATTGGAAAGATCTTCCAGAGAAGGGATAGGCTAACCACTACAGTATTCCTGGGCTTTCCTTATGGCACAGTTGGTAAAGAATATTATGGGGCTTCCTATGTAGCTCAGAAGGTAAAGCAACTGCCTGCAATATGGGAGACCTGGGTTCAATTCCTGGGTCAGGAAGATCCCCTGGAGAAGGAAATGGCAACCTACTCCAGTTTTCTTACCTGGAGAATCCCATGGACAGAGGAGCCTGGCAGGCTACAGTTCATGGGATTCCAAGAGTTGGACAAGACTTAGCACTATCTTTCTTTCTTTCTAAGGCCAATTTGTTTCAATTGTTGTTACCAGGTGGATAAAATTATAAACAATTTAAACCACTCATAGTTATTCAAAGCTGAATATGTTTTATATATAATCTAGTATTCCTTATTAAAAAAACAGCTAAAAAAATAAATTCAGGACTCAGCTGTCATTCCTAAATGAAAAGTATTACTGTATCATTCATTGGGATTATATTTTATATGGTATGTCCTAAATAAAGATCTTGTTTCATTTTTAAATACTTTCTTCCTTTAAAAATGTCCACACTATTTTAACAATTGGCAATTCTTTAATGATATGAGATAAGAATTGACTTTCTGTTGTCTACTGTTTGAAGTGTGAAGAACTATTAAGTTTCTATTTTTTTTTAACCTGAAGGCAGTTATAGAAAATTGTTTACTTCAAGGTCAGATTCTGCAAATTGTATCTTTTAAAATTATACTTGCTTTTAAGCCATTTGTATATGTAGCAGTGATTTTTTTATTTATTTATTTTACCTAAAACTAGTAATCAAATAACCCCATTTGGCCTTTAGATACTTTAAAATCAAATCTCCCTGAGGATTTTTTGCTTCATTTACAAATGTAACCTGTTTTAAAATATGATAGATTTCTGTATTTCCCTTTCTTGAAATGGTGTGTCTTAGAGAAAGAAATGCTAATAGGAATAAAGGTGTAGGCTATAGTATTAGGGAAAGCAATTATGAATATATTCATTGACAAGAATATATTTATGTATGCCTTACACACCACATACTCATACAATTTAAGGAAACAAGGATTTTAGAAGCAGAGCAGGCAATTTAGTAAAGACAGAGCTTTCTTTTTTAAATGTGTAATGTGTCTACATTTGTATATGGGTCCATTTTTATTCATGAGTGAATTGTGGTGGCGAAACCAAAATTTATTATGAAAACAGCATGTTGAAGTCACAAAAATAACCATTAGGTAATAATCAATAGCCCATTTCATTTTTTTAATTATTGTACCAGATTAGCCTTTGAAAACAAGAGTAAGAAAAGTAATTTTGTGTTTAATTAATTATTAGTCATTTTTTTAACCTAAAAGTAAATGTAAAACTTGAGAAATGAATGAATTATTATTATGAGTCATCAGAAATTTTATGACCATCATAGAAATAGATTTTCAGTGTTGGTGATATTGACCCCAAGGGGGATAAAATTGGCCTTGGAAGAATGAAAAAGTTTAAATCAGTTTTGTTTTTCTAGAGCTCAAATTTACATATAGACTCATATTCCTTATTATTTATTATCAAAACTATGGTTTTTCCAGTAGTCATATATGGATGTGAGAGTTGGACTGTAAAGAAAGCTGAGTGCTAAAGAATTGATGCTTTTGAACTGTGGTGTTGGAGAAGACTCTTGAGATTCCCTAGGACTGCAAGGAGATCCAACTAGTCAATCTTAAAGGAAATCAGTTGTGAATATTCATCTGAAAGACTGATGCTGAAGCTGAATCCCCAATACCTTGGCCATCCGATGCAAAGAACTGATTCATTGGAAAAGACCCTGCTGCTGGAAAAGACTGAAGGCAGAAGGAGAAGGGGAAGACAGAGGATTAAATAGTTGGATGGCATCACCGACTCGATGGACATGAGTTTGAGCAATCTCCTGCAGTTGGTTATGGACAGGGAAGCCTGTCATGATGCATTCATGGGGTCACAAATAGTCAGACATGACTGAGAGACTAAAGTGAACTGAGCATTAATATGGAGAAGGTAATGGCACTCCACCCCTCTATCCTTGCCTGGAAAATCCAATGGACAGAGGAATCTGGCAGGCTACAATACAGGGGTTGCAAAGAGTCAGACAAGACTGAACACACACACATAAATTTTATAATTCTTTATTAGAATTGATATTCAACAGAGAATATATTGAAAATTAAGTTATTTACTTTAGAGATTACCAAAAAAGAATAATGGTTTTAAATGTTGACTAAGTGCAGGGCAGAGTACTAAATGCTTGCATATATTATTTTCATAATAACACTATAGTTGAGGCTTTTTAAATATTAATTTTATTGATGAAAAATCAAATTGAAAGAAGTTCAGAAATTTATCCAGCATTATAAAGCTAAACTACCGCACAACTGCACTCATCTCACATGCTAGTAAAGTAATGCTTAAAATTCTCCAAGCCAGGCTTCAGCAATACGTAAACTGTGAACTTCCGGTTGTTCAAGCTGGTTTTAGAAAGGGCAGAGGAACCAGATATCAAATTGCCAGCATCCTCTGGATCATTGAAAAAGCAAGAGAGTTCCAGAAAAACATCTATTTCAGCTTTATTGACTATGCCAAAGCCTTTGACTGTGTGGATCACAATAAACTGGAAAATTCTGAAAGAGATGAGAATACCAGACCATCTGACCTGCCTCTTGAGAAATTTGTATGCAGGTGAGGAAGTAACAGTTAGAACTGGACATGGAACAACAGACTTGTTCCAAATAGGAAAAGGAGTACGTCAAGGTTGTATATTGTCACCCTGCTTATTTAACTTATATGCAGAGTAGATCATGAGAAATGCTGGGCTGGAAGAAACACAAGTTGGAATCAAGATTGCCGGAAGAAATATCAATAACCTCAGATATGCAGATGATACCACCCTTAAGGCAGAAAGTGAAGAGGAACTAAAAAGCCTCTTGATGAAGGTGAAAGAGGAAAGTGAAAAAGTTGGCTTAAAGCTCAACATTCAGAAAGCGAAGATCATGGCATCTGGTTCCATCACTTCATGGGAAATAGATGGGGAAACAGTGGAAACAGTGGCAGACTTTATTTTTTGGGCTCCAAAATCACTGCAGATGGTGACTGCAGCCATGAAATTAAAAGATGCTTACTCCTTGGAAGAAAAGTTATGACCTACCTAGATAGCATATTGAAAAGCAGAGACATTACTTTGCCAACAAAGGTCTGTCTAGTCAAGGCTATGGTTTTTCCAGTGGTCATGTATGGATGTGAGAGTTGGACTGTGAAGAAAGCTGAGGGCCGAAGAATTGATGCTTTTGAACTGTGGTGTTGGAGGAGACTCTTGAGAGTCCCTTGGACTGCAAGGAGATCCAACCAGTCCATTCTGAAGGAGATCAACCCTGGGATTTCTTTGGAAGGAATGATGCTAAAGCTGAAACTCCAGTACTTTGGCCACCTCATGCGAAGAGCTGACTCATTGGAAAAGACTCTGATGCTGGGAGGAATTGGGGGCAGGAGGAGAAGGGGACAACAGAGGATGAGATGGCTGGATGGCATCACTGACTTGATGGACCTGAGTCTGAGTGAACTCTGGGAGTTGGTGATGGACAGGGAGGCCTGGCATGCTGCGATTCATGGGGTCGCAAAGAGTTAGACACGACTGAGTGACTGAACTGAACTGAACTGATGAAATGAGGATTCAAATATATTACTTAATAGTTTTTAAGTCATGTCTATACAATTATCACATAGCATCTGTTCTGGGGTTGAGTCTACTTACTGTGTTCAATCTTTAATGAGGCAGGTTTGTGATACAGGGTTGTGATATCAAGTCAGCCTTTCTAGTCTGAATCTCTTGCCTATAGTTACTTAATGTGTGATCTTGAGCTAATGTTTCTAAGGCTCATACTTTTCATCTATAATATGGAAATACTAATAATACTCCCTTATTGTGTCATTTGTGTACTACACTATAAACCAAGGAAGAGAGGGCAGCAGATAGAAAGCAGATTGTTTTAAGGGGTAATGCAATAATAGATCCTGTAAAAAATTAAAAGCCAAAAACCCACAATGAAACACACCACTTACCATAGTATCTAATAATCAAGTTTACTTTTATTAGAAATGCTATATCTGATCTGATTTGATCTGATCAACTACTGTGCTGTGTGCTTAGTCACTCAGCTGTGTCTGACTCTCCAATCCATTGGACTGTAGCCTGCCAAGCTCCTCTTTCCATGGGATTTTTCAGGCAAGAATACTAGAGCGGTTGTCAGTTCCTTCTCCAGGGGATCTTTCCAACCAGGGATAGAACCCACATCTCTTGTGTCTCCTACATGGCAGGCAGATTATTTACCTATTGAGCCATCAGGGAAACCCGCTATCAACTGCTACAGTACTCCAAATTCCTAAGAAAGGGAATACAGAGAGGAAAGTCAAGAGAGCCAGCGTAAAAATCCAGAGACACCTTTTTTGAGCAAGTTGGAGGAAAGAAAAATGCCATAGAATAAAAAACTAGATAAGGTTCAGCAGGTTTTGGATATAATTGTGTCACATTGAAGGAAGCCAAGCAGATGTCAGCAGTGATAATACATACTTCAGTGGGCTTGAGGAAGACATAATGTGAAAAGTGGCACTGGGAAGTGTAAGTGGGGCATAAATGTGTTTGTGTAAGGTTGACCTTTCGAATATTTGAAAATTTACAGTGTGAATCTGAAGATTTTTTTACCTATTTTGAGTGTAAAGTCTATTCTTCTGTGATTTAATCTAAAATTTTCATAAGAATAGCAGTATGCTAAGAGCTAGTGTGTAAGATCTGACAGAATGGGCTCATAATTATGTTGGTACCCTGATTAAAATGAACTATGGCTCATTTGATTAAAATGAGATTTTAAAACAAAAACACAAACAAAGTACTTGTTGCCATTTGTTAATGGCTGTGACATTACCACCACCTTGCTCTTGAAGTTTTCCATCTCCTTAGACATCCCCAAATCCCACCCCCATGTTTCTCATCTTCAGGATCTTTGCACTGACTGCTCCCACTGTTTGGAATTTTTTTTTTCCTACAATCTAGTCATCCTTTCAGTCTTTAAAATTCAACTCAAATGTCACTTCCTTTTAAAATGACACACAAAAAAACAAAGCAACAAAAAGCACACTCTATAATATACCCTTCAGACTACCTTATGTTCCCCTGATATATATTTATTGCTCTGTATATATCTGTTTGTTGCATGATCAAATTGTAATTAAAAGCAAAAATCTATAATGTTTTGCTGTCTTCATTCTGACTACAAATAAAACTCACAAGTATAGAAACAATATCTGTTCTTCAATGACCTTCCAGTTCCTTGAGTATGTTACTATCTATGGAGAAACAGAAAAAGACATTCCCTTGGACTGAGAGTCTTTTCATCATATTGGCATCTCAAAAATACAGCACAGGGTCAAGCACATAAATTGTTGAATTTATCCATAAATGATGTCTCACCTTCCCCATCTTTAGCATCCCACATTCACATGGAGTAGTATTGGTTAAGTAGGTGGTACTCTGCTAGATATTATAAGTCCATACCCTTCAGGAGTTCATTCATTTAGTTGAGAAAAACATAAAGCCACATGTGGGACAAAACAGATGATGAAAATAAAAATAAATACAAAGAAAATACATTAAATTTCAGCGTTTGTGAGGTTCAAACCTGCTACTTATTCTGTCTTTGAGCATATACACTTTTCCAAAGAAGCTATCAAAATGTCTCTATAGGCAAGTATGCTAAAGTATAGAAACACACTGCTTGTGAGTCTCTTAGCCTGGAGTCAGGTCAAGAATACCAGCTGTGATAAATTGTAAAGTAAGTATGTACAATTTGACAAGCCAGGCAAGGATTTACTTGTTGGAGTGTTCTAAATCTTTTGTTCTTAGCTTCCATCCCTCAAAATGTTCAAAGGTAGCTGAACAGCATGCCAGATCAGGACTAGGGAGTGTAGCAATTGCAGAGTAAATATATTTGTTCACTTTGTGGGTGCATTATTTACAGCACTGTTGTTCTAATCATCAATTTGAATTTCATTGTTCTCGCTCTTATTTATGAATGTTGTTTTCTCCTCTTGTTGTCATGCCTACCTCCTCAATCACTTCCCACATCAGTAGGTGAATACAATGCACAGAGAGGGAAATACATTGGCTGTGTCTACACAGAGACAGTGGAGTGAGCTCTAGGACTGTAACAAGCAATGGATCTTAGATGATAAGGGAGACCCAGGAGCAAGGTTTAGAGCTAGAAGGGCAGAGTTAAGAAAAAGATTTGAAGATAGGGTCTATGAAGGGACAAATACAAAGACAAATGGTCTTTAAAAATCTATTGTCTTTCAAATCAATTCTAAAAACTGGAATTCATATTTCTAGAAGTATTGCAATAATATGTGAATAAAAGTGTAAGAATTCACCACTGTCTACACTAAAATTCTTTTTGATGTATAAGGAGAGTAAGTCATGGTATTTCTATTATTCTAATTTCAGCATATCGATAAGTAAAGCAGCCTGAAGCACTAGAACTTTTTCTGAGTCCACTAACACTTCTCCTTGGAAGAAAAGTTATGACCAACGTAGACAGCATGTTAAAAAGCAGAGACATTACTTTGCCAACAAAGGCCCATCTAGTCAAAGCTATGGTTTTATGGTTTTTCCAGTAGTCATGTATGGATGTGACAGTTGGACTATAAAGAAAGCTGAGCGCCGAAGAATCGATGCTTTTGAAGTTCGATGTTGGAGAAGACTCTTGAGAGTCCCTTGGACTGCCAGGAGATCCAACTAGTCCATCCTAAAGGAAATCAGTCCTGAATATTCATTAGAAGGACTGATGCTGAAGTTGAAACTCCAATACTTTGGCTGCCTGATGGGAAGAACTGACTCATTGGAATAGACCCTGACGCTGGGAAAGATTGAAGGCAGGAGGAGAACGGGACAAGAGAGGATGAGATGGTTGGATGGCATCACCGGCTCAATGGACATGTGTTTGAGTAGACTCTGGAAGCTGGTGATGGACAGGGAGGCCTGCTATGCTATAGTCCATGGGGTCGCAAAGAGTCAGACACAACTGAGCGACTGAGCTGTCTGAACACTTCTCTCCACCAGCACTCAGATTCTCTCCGCCAACACTCAGAATGTTTCCAAGCATTGTGTGAACCTGTAGGTCCTATAAGGAAAGAATTCTTACCTCATTAATAAAACTTAGGTTTACTGAAAGCCATTTATTGCCTGGCTAAATTGCTACCAGCTATTGCTCCCTGGTGGCTCAGAAGGTAAAGTGTCTTCTGCCTGCAATGCAGGAGACCTGGGTTTGATCCCCGGGTCAGGAAGATCCCCTGGAGAAGGAAATAACAACCCACTCCAGTACTCTTGCCTGGAAAATTCCATGGATGGAGGAGCCTGGTAGGCTACAGCCCATGGGGTCGCAAAGAGTAGGACACGACTTCACTTTCACTTTCACTGCTCTTTGGGGGATTCCCTGGTGGCTCAGCTGGTAAAGCATCAGCCTGCAATGCAGGAGACCCGGGTTCGATCTCTGGTTCAGGAAGATCCCTTGGAGAAAGAAATGGCAATCCACTCCAGTACTCTTGCCTGAAAAATTCCATGGAGGGAGGAGCCTGGTGGGCTACAGTCCATGGGGACACAAAGAGTCGGACACGACTGAGTGACTTCACTTTCACTGCTCTTTGGACCTCATAGTGTCAGCTTTTCCTTTTCACACATGTGCCTTTGATTGTTTTCCTTGAAAAAAGTCTTCAGAAGTACTTAATACCTTTGCCTGTTAGCAACACTAGTCTTTACTCTGGTCTGGTGCTTAAATAGAAACAACTTACAGCACTCTAAATGTCAGGCCCTATGCCACAAACTAGACTACATTTATCTTATAAAGAGTAAGATAATGGGAGTTTTTCAAAGGGGAAATGAAATGTATGATTAAATAGTAGGGTTTGAAAGAATAAGGATTAGGGACAATAATAGATAAGAAAAAGAAATGTGAGATTATATAATAATCAAAAGGTGAAAAATGATTAAACTGTCAATGCCAGCTTGCCTTTTTTAAAAACTTACTTTGTTTTCCATGATTATGTCACTGGAGTCAGCTCTCCAAAGGAGTTTTCTAAGTTTAGACCTAAACTCAATATATCTGTTCTCTAATGGGTTTCTCTGGTGGCTCAGAGGTTAAAGCGTCTGCCTCCAGTGTGGGAGACCTGGGTTTGATCCCTGGGTCAGGAAGATCCCTGGAGAAGGAAATGGTAACCCACTCCAGTATTTTTGTCTGGAGAATCCCATGGATGGAGAAGCCTGATAGGCTACAGTCCATGGGGTCGCAAAGAGTCAGACACTACTGAGTGACTTCACTTTCACTTTCAATGGTAACCAACATAGCTAGATAAAAAAGTGACAAATAGTTATCAAACTCAATGTGATCAGCAGTTGGGATTTAGGAAACAAAAGCTTTAAATGTTACCTTCTAGGAGCTTAAAATCTATCTGGGGGTTGGGGCAGAGTAAAAGGAGAAAATGAGGAAAAGGAAAATGCAGGAACTATTTAATGACTAACAAGAAAAGATAATGGAAGTGTAAAATCCAATTCATTAAATCAATGGTCGTGTTATCTTAGGTTTAGTTTTTGCCTCCTAGGCTTCTAATTACAAAGCATTCTTAGCTGGCAACACACACAATCTATACAGTTTCAGCTGTAGCTCAGCTGTAAAGAATCCTCCTTCAATGCAGGAGACCTGGGTTTGATCCCTGGGTTTGGAAGATCCCCTGGGGAAAGGAAAGGCTACCCACTCCAGTATTCTGGCCTGGAGAATTCCATGGACTGTATAGTTTATGGGGTCGCAAAGAGTCGGAAACGACTGAGAGACTCACTCTCACTTTCATATAGGCAGGAGGCAGATGGGTCCCCTGAAGGTAAAGCAATTGGATATTCATTCTCTATTGACTGAAACACCAAGACTAGAAAGGCATGGCGATTAAGGGAGGAGGCTGGGTCCTGCTCAGACCACATATTTCTCCTTCTCAAAGTCAGGAGACCACCCCAACCACACAGGCACAGAAAAGGCTTCTTGGAGGTCAAAGGGAAGTTATGTCAAGAAATGTTCTACCCAGACACCTTTTTGGTAGGATTCATCTTGGCTAAGAGATGTGTGCACACACATGCTGCTGTTACTGCTAAGTCGCTTCAGTCGTGTCCGACTCCGTGCGACCCCATGGACCGCAGCCCACCAGGCTTCTCCATTCATGGGATTCTCCAGGCAAGAACACTGGAGTGGGTTGCCATTTCCTTCTCCAATGCATGAAAGTGGAAAGTGAAAGTGAAGTCGCCCAGTTGTGTCTGACTCTTAGTGACCCCATGGACTGCAGCCTACCAGGCTCCTCCATCCATGGGATTTTCCCGGCAACAGTACTGGAGTGGGGTGCCATTGCCTTCTCCTAGGAGACATAGTAAATACAGACTGTGAATCAGTCAAATCAAAATGATTGGCCAAAGAAAACCCAGAAAAAAATGCTCCATAAAAGTAATTCAAACAGCCATGAGGGTGCTACTCAGCAACTCCATCTCTCTCTGAGTCTGCCCATGTGTCTATCCACACATACTATACTCTTTTCCCTCCTAATTACCACTTTACTTGCTTCATTACTTTCTGTCTTTGTGGAAATTATTTTCTGCAAAGCCAAAGGGCAAGCACCCTTGTCACTGACCACTCGTCTAGTGGCTAGGATCTGGTGCTTTCACCACTGCAACTCAGCCTCATTCCAAGCTGCATTCCAAGCCCTTGCAGCCAAGGCCACCAGAGATCAGCTTGATGATAACTGAATCTATGTGCTTGCATGCTAAGTCACTTCAATCGTGTCTGACTCCTTGTGACCCTATGGGCTATAGCCTACAAGACTCCTCCATCTGTAGGATTTTCCAGGCAAGATACTGGAGTTGCCATGCCTTCCCCCAGGGGAACTTCTCAACTCAAGGATCAAACCTGAGTCTCCTACATTGCAGGCAGATTCTTTATTGCCAAGCCACTGGGGAAGACCAATTGAATCTATATATGTAGACTAAATCTCACTCCTAAACTTTCCACTTGTGCATCTTACTTCCTATATAAGCACTCCATTTGGATGTGCTTATATTTGGATGGATTCTAACAACATGAAAATCAGCATATTCAAATCAAATTTGCCATTCCTCACAAAGATTCTTAACATTCTTCTTCTCTTACTATATTCTCTCTCTGTTTTTTTTTTTTTTTTTTTTTTTTTTAGTGAATAACCAGAGTCACTCAAACTTGGAAACTGTCCCACTCCATTCCATATTGTTATTTTCCTTTTTAATCCATATCTTTCCATTTATTTTAATTCAATTCAATCAACATTTATTGAATGGCCATACCATGCCAGACAAAGCTGGAAACAACATGGAAGGACTTATAGTGAAGGCATATGTTTTACAAGAAATGAAAAATATAAGGACTGCTAGGAAACAGGAAGTAAAAGGTGGTAAAGAAATATGTAGCAAAGATATTTAGTGTAAACTTTGTAGTTTCTACAATAGTCACTCTCTACATTGTCACTCTCACTTAATAGCATGCATATCATTTTATTAAAAATTAGAAGCAAAATCAAGGATTCTATAGTCATACTCACTCCTTACCATCACCTTTGCATATAACTGCTGCCTTCATCTTACTGCTTTGTATGAACCACTCATTCCTGTATCTAAGGCCAGATCATTCCTGAAAACTATTCAAAGAATCTCTCTGGCAATTCTTTAATCTCCTTTATCATCATCATCTTTCTTACTAGTAGATCTTTTTCATCAAGTTATTTCCACCAACAGCCACTAAAGGATGACTAACAGACTATTTGCAGGCCAGTGGTCATAGACATGTTTGGAGAAAGGTGCTAGACATTTGTCTGCAAGTGTGCCAGTGCTGTCTTAAGGGGATTCTATTTCTCCTGTTGGATTCTGGGCAGGCTCCTGGGATTCTAAGAAGTAGAGGAAGATTAATCAACAGAAAACTTGGTATACTGGACAGCAGGATGACCATAAGTGTGGTTTGCCAGAGTCACCTTCCACAGTCTCCAGTGGACCATGTTTTGTCAGTGGACCACATTTTTCTCCACTGGAGAAGGGAATGGCAAACCACTTCAGTATTCCTGTCTTGAGAACCTCATGAACAGTATGAAAAGGCAAAAAGATAGGACACTGAAAGAGGAACTCCCCAGGTCGGTAGGTGCCCAGTATGCTACTGGAGATCAGTGGAGAAATAACTCCAGAAAGAATGAAGAGATGGAGCCAAAGCAAAAACAACACCCAGCTGTGGATGTAATTTGTGATGGAAGCAAGGTCCCATGCTGTAAAGAGCAATATTGCATAGGAACCTGGAATGTTAGGTTCACGAATCAAGGCAAATTGGAAATGGTCAAACAGGAAATGGCAAGAGTGAATGTCGACATTCTAGGAATCAGCGAACTAAAATGGACTGCAATGGTGAATTTAACTCAGATAACCATTATATCTACTACTGTGGGCAAGAATCCCTTAGAAGAAATACAGTAGCCATCATAGTCAACAAGAGTCCAAAATGCAGTACTTGGATACAGTCTCAAAAATGACAAAATGATCTCTGTTTGTCTCCAACAAACCATTCAATATCACAGTAATCCAAGTCTATGCCCTGACCAGTAATGCTGAAGAAGCTGAAGTTGAATGGTTCTATGAAGACCTACAAGATCTTCTAGAATTAACACCCAAAAAAGATGTCCTTTTCATTATAGGGGACTGGAATGCAAAAGTAGGAAGTCAAGAAACACCTGGAGTAACAGGCAAATTTGGCCTTGGAGTACAGAATGAAGCAGGGCAAGGGCTAATAGAGTTCTGCAAAGAGAATGCACTGGTCATAGCAAACACCCTCTTCCAACAACACAAGAGAAGGCTCTACACATGGACATCACCAGATGGTCAACACTGAAATCAGATCAATTATATTCTTTGCAGTCAAAGATAGACAAGCTCTATATGGTCAGCAAAAACAAGACCTGGAGTTGACTGTGGCCCAGATCATGAACCCCTTATTGCCAAATTCAGACTTAAATTGAAGAAAGTAGGGAAAACCATTAGACCATTCAGGTATGACCTAAATAAAATCCCTAACGATTATACAGTGGAAATGAGAAATAGATTTAAGGGACTAGATCTGATAGATAGAGTGCCTGATGAACTATGGACAGAGGTTCATGACATTGTACAGGAGACAGGGATCAAGACCATCCCCATGGAAAAGAAATGCAAAAAAGAAAAATGGCTGTCTGAGGAGGCTTTACAAATATCTGTGAAAAGAAGAGAAGCCAAAAGCAAAGGAGAAAAGTAAAGATATACTCATTTGAATGCAAGTTCCAAAGAATAGCAAGGAGAGATATGAAAGCCATCATCAATGATCAGTGAAAAGAAACAGAGGAAGACAATATAATGGGAAAGACTAGAGAGCTCTTCAAGAAAAATAGAGATACGAAGGGAACATTTCATGCAATGATGGGCTCAATAAAGAACAGAAATGGTATGGACCTAATAGAAGCAGAAGATATTAAGAAGAGGTGGCAAGAATACACAGAAGAACTCTACAAAAAAGATCTTCATGATGAGGTAATTACGATTATGTGATCACTCACCTAGAGCCAGACATCCTGGAATGTGAAGTCAAGTGGGCCTTAGGAAGCATCACTACGAACAAAGATAGTGGAGGTGATGGAATTCCCATTGAGCTATTTAAACACCTAAAATATGATGCTGTGATAGTGCTGCACTCAATATGCCAGCAAGTTGGAAATCTCAGCCTTGGTCACAGGACTGGAAAAGGTCAGTTTTCATTCCAAAGCTAAGAAAGGCAATGCCAAAGAATGTTCAAACTACTGCACAATTGCACTCATCTCACACACTAGCAAAGTAATGTTCAAAATTCTCCAAGCCGTGCTTCAACAATACATGAACCGTGAACTTTCAGATGTTCAAGCTGGTTTTAGAAAAGGCAGAGGGACCAGAGATCAAATTGCCAACATCTGCTGGATCATAGAAAAAGCAAGAGGGTTCCAGAAAAACACGTATTTCTGCTTTATTGACTATGCCAAAGCCTTTTACTTTTTGGATCACAATAAACTCTGGAAAATTCTGAGAGATGGGAATACCAGACCACCTGATGTGCCTCTTGAGAAATCTGTATGCAGGTCAGGAAACAGCAGTTAGAACTGGACATGGAACAACAGACTGGTTCCAAATAGGGAAAGAGTACGTCAAGGCTGTATACTGTCACCCTGCTTATTTAACTTATATGCAGAGTACATCATGAGAAATGCTGGGCTGGATGAAGCCCAAGCTGGAATCAAGATTGCTGGGAGAAATATCAATAACTTCAGATATGCAGATGATACCACCCTTATGGCAGAATGTGAAGAGGAACTAAAAAGCCTCTTGATGAAAGTGAAAGAGGAGAGTGAAAAAGTTGGCTTAAAGCTCAACATTCAGAAAACTAAGATCATGACATCCAGCCCCATCACTTTATGGCAAATAGATGGAGAAACAGTGGAAACAGTGTCAGACTTTATTTTTCTGGGCTCCAAAATCACTGAAGTTTGTGACTGCAGCCATGAAATAAAAAGACGCTTCCTCTTTGGAATAAAAGGTTTGACCAACCTAGACAGCTTATTAAAAAGCCATTACTTTGCCAACAAAGATCCATCTAGCCAAGGCTATGGTTTTTCCAGTAGTCATTTATGGATGTGAGAGTTGGACTATAAAGAAAGCTGAGCACAAAAGTGATACTTTTGAACTGTGGGGTTGGAGAAGACTCTTGAGAGTCCCTTGGACTGCAAGGAAATCCAACCAGTCCATCCTAAAGGAGATCAATCCTGATTGTTCATTGGAAGGACTTATGTTGAAGCTGAAACTCCAGTACTTTGGCCACCTGATGTGAAGAGCTGACTCATTGGGAAAGACCCTGATGCTGGGAAAGATTGCAGGCAGGGGGAGAAGGGGACGGAAAATGATGAGATAGTTGGGTGGTATGACTCACTCAATGGACATGAGTTTGAGTAAACTCTGGGAGTTGGTGATGGACAGGAAGGCCTGGCATGCTGCAATCCATGGGGTCGGAAATATTTGGACACTACTAAGCGACAGAACTGAACTGAACCAGATACACAGAGCCATGCATGTCAGAAGGTAAAGTGCTTCAGAGTCCTTGGGGAATCAATTGGTAGTGCTTGGGAATTGGGACCTCTGAAGGACTGAAAGGCTCTAGTACCAGATAAGCAAATAAATGCAGGAGGCAGAGAAGGAGAACCCTTTCTCTTTCAGGCATTAAATCTTTCTTTACTAGATGGTCTGGGAGCTCTGGGGTGGAGCTCTGGGTTAATCTGCTCACACAGGGATGTTTTGAAACTCAGGACAGCAGCTAAACTATATATCTCAGTATTCTGACAAACAGAACCACTTTCCAGTGCATAATGAGTGTGTATCAGTACTGCCTATCTCTATTATTCTGTGGATTTACTTATTCATATTTGCTTACATTTTCCTTCTCCCACAATAGAAGACAGCTTCCTTAAGCTTTGGTAAAATACTATCCTCCACGATACCTTAAAGTGTGCCTGATACTTCATATGTTCTTAACATATAAATTTTCAAAGAAATGAATTGGTAAATGCTTTCTTGAGGAATGTCATTTAAGACTTGAAAATGAAGAAACATTAGCCAGGAAAAATAAATAGAGATTGAGTGACAATTGCTGGAAGTGAGAATATACATGTGAAGTTTTAGAAGTAGAAAAAGTGTTATGTATTTGGGACTCAAAAGAAACTCATGTCTGGAGTTTAATAAAAGTAAGAGATTGGTCATTAACATATCATGGGATATTGTAAATACTGTAAAAGATATTGGACTTTATTATAGCTAAGTGGAACTCATAAATGAGCTGTCATCAGGAATTGCAATATTAAATCTGTACTATAAATATTCTTTGTATGGGAAGCACTGAGAAGAATGGACTAACCTGGTGCATAAATGAGTGAAAGAAGAAAAAGAAACAAGATCATGATTTCTTGTCTTGTGTGGTAGCAGCGAAAGTGGAAAGAATTGAATAGTTTTGATAGTTATTTAAGAAATTAAAAAGATCGCTTGGATGTGAGTGTGGATGAGAAGTGAGGAAGAAAATATTTGAGCAGCTACATGAAAAAAAATGGTGTCATTAACTGCCATAAAAGATTGGATATTGGACATCCATGAGGAGGAAATTTGACTAAGTTATGGATATTTTGAGTCTGAGATTCATTTTGGAATCTCAGTAAATTTGGACAGTAAAGTAGTAAAGAATGCAATTATATATATAGATAGAAAATTCAAGAAAGAACAGAGCTGGAAGTTTATATTTGAGAGTTATCAGCATATAGAAGATGAAATTCTAAAAATGATTAGAAGGAGAAGATAATAAAGCTTAGGAAGAACCATAAAGGATTTTAATTTTATTTTTTAATTTTAAGACTTTTTTGATTAGTTAATAATCATGAAAATTTAGTATTGGCATATTGATGGACAAATAGATCAGTGGTATAGAAGATAATGTCTAAATATGATGAGATTCATAGTCAATTGATTTTTTTCTTTTTTACAGTTTGAATATGATACGTCTAGTAGCATGTCTGGGGATGGTTTGTGTGAGTTGGGGGAGACATGTGCATACTTGCATGTATTTATCCTGCTTAGTGATTTTTGACTCTGCGGTTTGGTGTTTGTCATTAATTTGGGAAAATTTTTAGCTGTTACTTGTTTTCTCCAGCTTTACTGAGGTATGACTGACAAATAAAAATCGTTTATATTTAGGGTGTACAATGTGCTATCTTTCTTTAAGAAGAACAGTGTCATGATTTAATATACATATACACTGTGCATGTGTGCTCAGTTACTTAGGCATGTTTGACTATAGACCCCATGGACTATAGCCTTCCAGGCTCCTCTGTCCATAGAACTTTCCAGGAAAGAATAGTTGAGTGGGTTGCCATTTCTTTCTCCAGAGGACCTTCCCAACCCAGGGATCAAACTCGGGTCTTTTGCATCTTTTGTGGGGGATTCTTTACCAACAGTGCCACCTGGGAAGCCCTGTAAGTTAATTAATATATCCATCACCTCACACAGTTACCTTGTGTGTGTGTGTGTGTGTGTGTGTGTGTGTGTGTGTGTGTGTGTAGTGAGAACATTTAAGATCTATTCTTTCTGGAAATTTCAAATATACAGTACACTATTATTAATTATAAACATCATGCTGTACTTAAGTCTTTAGAATGTATTTATCTTATAACTGCAAGTTTGCTTGCTTTGACTAAGATCTCCCCATTTCCCCCACCGCTGGCATTTGCCATTCTACTCTCTGTTCTATGAGTCTGACCTTTTCAGATTCTATGTAAAAGTGAAATCATAAAGTATTTATCCTTCTATGTGGCTTATTTCACTTAGCGTAATGTATTCAAGCTTCAACCATGTTGTTGTAAATGATGAGATTTCCTTCTTATTTACAGTTGAGTAATATTCCTGTATCTCCATCTGTATCATTTTTTCTTTATCCACTCATCCATTGATAGATATTTAGTTTGTTCCCATGTTTAAACTACTGTGAATAATGTTAAAATGTATGGAGGTTAAAAAAGTGAACTACTATATGATTTAGCAATTCCACTTTATGGTATATATCAGAAAAAAATAAAAACACTAGCTTCAAAAGATATATATGCACACACGTTCATTGAAGCATTATTTACAATAATCAAGATATGAAAATGACCTAAGTGTCCACTGATGGACAAATGGTAAAAGAAACAGCTGTGTGTATACATGTATGCCTTTAACTATATACATATATATATATATAAATACATGTATATACACATACACATATATATGTATATAATAGGATATTGCTCAGATTTAATAAAGAATGAAATCTTGCTATTTGCATCAACATACATGGGCCCTGAGGGCATTATACTAACTGAAATAAGAACAAGCTCATAGATGCCATGAAACAATTGGTGGTTGCCAGCGGTGAGTGGGAGAAATGGATAAACATTTTTTAGCTTAAATAAATTGAAAAAAATTTAGAATAGATAAAAGACCTAAATAAATATTTCTTTGAAGAAGTTATCTGGATGGTCAACAGGTACATGAAAATGTGCTCAATATCATTCAGTTCAGTTCAGTTCAGTTCAGTCGCTCAGTCATGTCTGACTCTTTGCGACCCCATGAATCGCAGCACGCCAGGCCTCCCTGTCCATCACCAACTCCCGGAGTTCACTCAGACTCACATCCATCGAGTCAGTGATGCCATCCAGCCATCTCATCCTCTGTCATTCCCTTCTCCTCCTGCCCCCAATCCCTCCCAGCATCAGAGTCTTTTCCAGTGAGTCAACTCTTCGCATGAGGTGGCCAAAGTACTGGTGTTTCAGCTTTAGCAGCATTTCTTCCAAAGAATTAATCATCAGAAAAATGCAATCAAAATAATGGTGAGGTATCATATCACATCTCTCAGGCTGGCTGTGATCAGAAAGATAAGAAATAAATGTAGAGAAAATGGAACTGTTGTGCACTATAGGTAGAGATATAGATTGGGACAGACATGGGAGAAAAGAGTATGGCATTTCCTGGGAAATTAAAAATAGAATTACAATATGATCCAGTAATTCTACCTCTGAATATATAGCAAAAGAAATGTGATTACCAGCACAAAAAGATATCTGCACCTTCAAAAAAAAAAAAAAGATAATATTTAAGCGTTAGATATACACAAGTACTTTGATGAATACAGTTTATGAAATAACATCTGAAAGAAGTTGAATAAAGATTAAGTCTGTTGATAAATAGAGTTATGATAACTAGATGGCCATATAGCAGAAGAAAAAATTTGACATTATAGATTACACCGAACACCAGGGTAGGACTCAAATACATCAAAGATATGTGAAATAAAGAGAAAACGATTCATACAAGTACAAACAATCTGAATCTAACACAAGCTGGTCAACATATTTTCAGATAGAGGGAGCCTTATTTCCATTATACTAAATGGAAATAATAATAATACAATAGGTCCATCTAAAACCTCCAGCTAATTTCCCCAGATGTCAATGAACACTCTGAAACAGCAATAGGACAATCCCCTGTGGGCTTTTGCATAACATAAAGCATTTAAAACATCAATTACCTAATAATTTAATACTTAATGAATTTATTAACTAGTAGGTTTGTGTTCTGCATGCAGTGATTTCTATGATGTTCAATACAAATTATGCTTTGTTTCTATATTGCAATGAACATAAGCTGTTATATAAATAAACTCCATTAAATATTTTGTTTCAAACATAAAAAAATTTGGAAAATACTTAGCAAAATAAACAGAAATGACAATTTCAAGAACATGGCATTTGCCACTTGAAATGCTCAAGGGAGATTTCACAGCAAGAAAGACATAGAATCTATAGGAACTGTTCAAGTGGTGGTGAGTACAGGTTAGTGAGAGTTAGAACCTGTAAACATTTCAGAAAGGAGGTTGATGCTACAGAGACTGCAGCTAAGACAGTATGATAATACAATCTGCATTTTCTACCAAATGCTCAGCAGTTACTTTAATGTTTTTGCTGTGACACATATGTAAATTCATCATAGCAAATTTTTGATTCAGATGGTTTGAGGTAAAAAAATAAAAATACCAAATTTGAAACAGTAAAAGTAAAAAATATATATTAAAAGTTGCAAAACAAAAATACCATAAAGATGAGTGAAAAAGTCAGAGAACAATAAACACTGAGTGATATCACTTATATATGGAACTCAAAACTACAACAAACTAGTGAGTAGATAACAAAACTGAAGCAGACTCACAAATATGGAGGACATGGGGTTACCAGTGAGGAGAGAGGAAGGGGCAATAAGGGAAGGGAGAGTGGGAGGTACAAACTATTGGGTGTAAGACAGACTCACGGATGCATTACACATGGAGTAGGAAATGGCAGTCCGCTAAAATGTCTTGCCTGGAAAATTCCCTGGATAGAGGATTCTGGTGGGCTATAGTCCATGGGGTTACAGAGTTGGCCATGACTAAGCATGCAGGCACCATGTATTATATAACAAAGGGCTATAGCCAATATTTTGTAATAACTGTAAATAGAAAGCAACACAAACGGCAAAAAATCAAATCTTTCATAAGCAAAATGATATATAGTTATACCCACATAAAAAGAAGTCCTACCTCCCTCAGATAAAAACTACATATTAAAACTATACTGAGATATAACATTCTTCATATATCAAATTGGTTAAAATCCAAATATTTGTTGGTAAAACTGTGAGAATACTCTTCCACATATTATTATTGTTATAAAACTATGCAGAAGAGTATTGGTTATATTGATCAAAATTACTACTACACATACTCTTTGGCATAGCAACCCCATTTTGAGGAATCTAATTGGGATTCATATATATATATATGAAATATGAAATGATATACGTGCTAGGTTATTTACTGTGGCATTGTTCATACCAGCAAACATTGAAAGCAACTTACATACCCAGCTGAAGAAACTGGTGGTTTTAGATAGCAGATCTATGCAATCCCCCAAAATAATGTACTAATATAAAAAGAAGTCCAGAATATATTGCAAACTTAAGAAAGCAAAGCAAAGTACAGAATTGTGCATATCACATACTAACTTTTAGAAAAGTTAGGGGGAAATAATACACATGCTGCTGCTGCTGCTGCTAAGTCGCTTCAGTCGTGTTCGACTCCGTGCAACCCCATAGATGGCAGCCCACCAGGCTCCCCCGTCCCTGGGATTCTCCAGGCAAGAACACTGGAGTGGGTTGCCATTTCTTTCTCCAATGCATGAAAGTGAAAAGTGAAAGGGAAGTCGCTTAGTTGTGTCCGACTCTTAGTGACCTCATGGACTGTAGCCTACCAGGCTCCTCTGTCCATGGGATTTGCCAGGCAAGAGTACTGGAGTGGGGTGCCATTGCCTTCTCCACGCACATGCTATTATGTTTAAATTAACAAAACACAGGCTTTCATAAGGATTGTCAGTAGTCTAATAAAAATAAGAAAAAGGAAAAAATGTAGTGGAAGGACAGCAATGAAAACAAGACTTCTCTGTGTATGTCTTTTGTATACAGTTTTAACTTTAATTATGTGTGTGCGTGCATGTATGTTAAGTCACTTCAGTTGTGTCCGACTCTTTGCTACGCTGTGGCCCATAGACTGCCAGGTTCTTCTGTCTGTGGTATTCTCCAGGCAAGAACCTTAGAGTGGCTTGCCATGCCCTCTTCCAGTTAATCCTGTGTGTATACTAATTATTTTTAAATCTTATAGATGAAAAACAAAAGAAACAGATGAATCTAACCTTATAATAACTCAGCACTACAAACACAGAAAAAATATCTACTTAAGGGAAGCTAGAATACAATATATTGAATACAATTAATAGTGGAACACATGTTAATTAAATATATTAACTAAATAAATAAATCCAAACTTTATTTTACAAATAAAGCAAATAAAAAGAGATCAAATGACAAATCAAGAATTTTAAAGAAAAGCTCTAAAATGTTTAAATTGAACGGAAAATATAAATTTATTTAATAAATACAAAAGCTTGCCACTTTAGTAAAATTGCCTGGAAGTTTTACATTAGTCATAACAATAAGCATCTCTGGCAGAGTGTCTTATCTAATTACACTCCCTGTTGAAATTTTGACCCTATTTTTCTCAACATTAATGAAAGTTTATTTTTTTTCTATTGCCAAGATGTAAAATACTAAATATGGCTTCATTACTGACTTAATAAATGTTTTTTTCTGGAAGAAAACACTTTAAAAAAAATACTAAGGATATACTATGAACATTTTACTCATGGTAATTTTTTTGTCCTCAAAACTGTAGTTATTAAAAATGATGTATGGTTTTCAAACTGTGTTATTGTTTTTCATTTTTAAATTCAATGTGATCTCTATAAAGATAACTATGTCATTTAGTCTTCAGCTGATCTCTACTTTGTTTATTTTTGAGAATAGATGATGAGGCTTTTTTAATAGGAAGTCAATTCATTTTTCAATAAAACAAGTGTTCTGACATCTTGAGTAGAAGCAGACTTTTCCAATTAAATGACAATGATAGAACCATGACCATCTTTATTTAAAACCATCCTTAAATCCATGTAGTCAATCCTCATTTAAAAGGAAAAGAGGAAGTTACACTGACTTGAGGTTAAGTGACATTGATACTGTGTATGCTGCTGCTACTGCTAAGTCGCTCAGTCGTGTCCGACTCTGTGCGACCCCACGGACTACAGCCTACCAGGCTTCTCCGTCCCTGGGATTCTCCAGGCAAGAACACTGGAGTGAGTTGCCATTTCCTTTTCCAGATACTGTCTATACCTTGGTTAAAAAAATCTTATTTGGTGATTCTCTGATACATTGGCAAACAGAGTTCCTAACACTGGGAGGTAAAGTACTGCTTTATGCTGGGTATATGAATAAGATCATGAATAAAAAAGTGACTCTGAAGCAACCTAAATGCCCACTGATAGAGGAATGGATAAATAAGATGTAGTACATACATGCAATGGAATATTACTCAGCCATAAAAACGAATAAAATAATGTCATTTGCAACAACATGGATTGACCTAGAGATGGTTATACTAAGTGTAGTAAGTCAGACAGAAAAAGACAAATACAAGGTATTGTTTATATGTGGGATCTAAAAAAGAATGGTACAAATGAACTTCTATACAAAATAGAAATAGACTCATAGAGGTAGAAAACAAACTTTTGGTTATGGGGTGGAGAAGCGGTGGGTAAGGAGAGGGATAAATCTGGAAATTGGAATTGACATATACACTGCTGCTGCTGCTGCTGCTGCTAAGTCGCTTCATTCGTGTCCGACTCTGTGCGA
Organism: Bos indicus x Bos taurus; assembly: GCF_003369695.1. NCBI lineage: Eukaryota > Metazoa > Chordata > Mammalia > Artiodactyla > Bovidae > Bos > Bos indicus x Bos taurus. The sequence continues at coordinate 64,749,208 of NC_040078.1, read as the reverse complement.
CCCCATAGACGGCAGCCCACCAGGCCCCGTCGTCCCTGGGATTCTCCAGGCAAGAACACTGGGGTGGGTTGCCATTTCCTCCTCCAATGCATTAAAGTGAAAAGTGAAAGTGAAGTCTCTCAGTCGTGTCCAACTCTTAGCAACCCCATGGACTGCAGCCTACCAGGCTCCTCTATCCATGGGATTTTCCAGGCAAGAGTACTGGAGTGGGGTGCCATTGCCTTCTCCCACACTACTATATATAAAATGGATAACTAATAAGGACCTAGTGTGTAGCACAGGGAATTCTCAGTACTCTATAATGACCTATATTAGAAAATAATCTAAAGAAGAGTAGATATGTGTATAACTGATTCACTCTGCTCCACAGTAGAACTAACACAATATTATAAAACAACCTAACAACAATAATTTTTTTGAAGTGTCTACCAAAATATGTCCTCTCATTCTGCCGAAATTTCAAACTATTAGAATATTAAGAAAAAGCTGTTTACTACTTTATATAATCCTTGATAATGTCAATTTCACAACAAATGAAAGTCAACTTTAGGTATTTAATCTGTTAAAACATCATACATTTTGTAAATTTTGAAAATAAATTAAGGGAAGTGGTCTTATTAGCTATACCAAAGTGTCATGTATCATTCTTTTGTGAATTTATTAAAGAAATATTTATTAACTACTCATTTTTCCCAGGGATTAAAGCAAAATACACAAAGTTTCTGTACTTGTGGAACTTAAACTCTTTGGGAGGAGAAAATTAATGAACAGATAACCCTGATGCGAAGAACTGACTCAATTGAAAAGACCCTGATGCTGGGAAAGATTGAACACAGGAGGAGAAGGGGATGACAGGATGAGATGGGTAGATGGCATCACCGAATCTATGGACATGAGTCTGAGTAAGCTCCGGAAGTTGGTGATGCACAGGGATGCCTGATGTGTTGTAGTCCATGGGGTTGCAAAGAGTTGGACACGACTGAATGACTGAACTGAACTGAGGCAAACCAATTTATATCTAGTGATGGTAAAAATGGAAAATAATAAGTTCAGATAAAAAAGCATTTAATGACTGTGTGGTGAGGCACTGAAGTATTTGATAAGGCCTCTTGGCTTAGACCTGCAATGCAGGAGACCCTGGTTCAATTCCTGAGTTGGGAAGATCCCCTGGAGAAGGGATAAGCTACCCACGCCAGTATTCTAGGGCTTCCTTGGTGGCTCAGTCAGTAAAGAGTCCACCTGAAATGTGGGAGACCTGGGTTCCATCCCTGGGTAGGGAATATCCCCTGGTTAACGTTTAAATTAAGTAAGGGAGCTCAGGTGTGCAGATAAGGAATGGCTGTTTCAGATCCAAGAAAGAGCTTATTAATATCAATATATTTGAAGATCCTCAAGAAGTCAGAGCGGTTAGTCCAGTATGAATTGGAGAGAGTGTGAGAGTTGAGATCAGAAATATCCTTTGGGACCATATTAACCAGTGTCTTCAAGGCCATGGTACCAAGTTTGGATTTTGGATTTTTTAATTCCCAGCTTGATAAGTCCAAGATTTCCTTTTGAAACAAATACAGCATTATAAAACATAAACCAATTAAAAAAAATTTCTTCTAGAAACAGATAGTTAGAAAAAGCAGAAGATTTTAGACTCAATTTCTTCTTTTGAAACTCACTACTGATATGAGGACTAACTGTATAGTAAATTCTGACCTAGGCAATTTTAGTACAATAATGTTAGTTAATGAAGAAAATTACATCCCAATCCACAATTTATTGTTTATAAAACCATTAGTTCATGTAAACTTGCAAGGGAAAAATGTATCTGTATAGTCCATTCCTACCCAAGGAAGTTCCTTAACTATACTAGAGAATTGCTTCTAGGATTAGGCTCATTTTACTAATATAGGCATTAGATTTTGAACTCACCAAGAAATCTACAAGTAAAACCTCATAGCAGGTACAGCTGCAGGTGGGAATGAAACTTTCCAAATAGCCTCTGAATCTGCCAGTGAAGAAGATCTTATGTCATCTAGCAAGTATTTCTAGTGGACAGGAATCACTTTGGGGTAAAAAATTCTCTTTTATATACAGAGTCAGAAAAAATGCTATTAAGGTTTTGTTGTTGTTGTTTTCAGTTCAAAAAAATGGCAGATCTGTTTTTTCCTTTTGAAAGAACTCTAAAGATGTTTCTTTAAAATAAATTCAAATTGTTATCTGATGACTTTTGCTGAAATAGATCTGCAATACATTTGTAATTAGTGGATAATGTATATGTCCAGTGATTTAACTAGCAATCTCACGGCTGGGCATACACACTGAAGAAACCAGAATTGAAAGAGACACATGTACCCCAATGTTCATTGCAGCACTGTTTATAATAGCCAGAACATGGAAGCAACTTAGATGTCCATCAGCAGATGAATGGATAAGAAAGCTGTGGTACATATACACAATGGAGTATTATTCAGCCATTAAAAAGAATGCATTTGAGTCAGTTCTAATGAGGTGGATGAAACTGGAGCCTATTATACAGAGTGAAGTAAGCCAGAAAGGAAAACATCAATACAGTATACTAATGCATATATATGGAATTTAGAAAGATGGTAACAATAACCCTGTATACGAAACAGCAAAAGAGACACAGATGTATAGAACAGTCTTTTGGACTCTGTGGGAGAGGGAGAGGGTGGGATGATTTGGGAGAATGGCACTGAAACATGTATAATATCATATATGAAACTAGTCGCCAGTCCAGGTTTGATGCACGATACTGGATGCTTGGGGCTGGTGCACTGGGACGACCCAGAGGGATGGTACGGGGAGGGAGGAGGGAGGAGGGTTCAGGGATGGGGAACACGTGTATACCTGTGGCTGATTCATGTTGATATATGGCAAAACCAATATGATATTGTAAAGTTAAAAAATAAAATAAAATAAAAAAAATTTTTAAAAAGGAAAAAAAAAATTTAATGGCATGTGCCTGAAGTGTGTTGTCACCCAGCCTGAGACATTGTGTAGAGTTACAATTCTCCTAAGATGCAAATCATCATCACAAGAAAGATTAAGCAAAGCAAATAAATGGAGGAAAGTCCTTCCACGTTTTATACAGGGAAAAAAATAAAGAATATTGTAAAGCAGTGCTCTTTGAGAACAAAGTTTCTTCCTGACCACTCACTGACTTTAACCAGTGTGTGGTGTCAGACAAGGTAGTAGGATAAAGGTCACGTGTGCACCAGGATTTTGGCAGATTTAAAAAAAAATCACACTCCCAAAGATGTGCTGTTAACTTTTACCTCTGCCCTTTTTTAGAATCACACATTTGAATTACCATGGTCTATTACAGTTTGAATACTGCTGGCTTTGCTCCATCTTGTTGCTCTTGAACAGCAAAGAAGGTATTATTAATGCAAAAATTTGAGAGGAATTGCTTCCCCAGCTCCTGCCCTTCCTTCATGATTCCCTTTGGCTCTTTGGGTCTATGTTAGTACAACCCCCTCACACCTGCCATACACACACAGCATCAATATGGGATATTATTGCTGTTAATTTATATAAGCTATTGAAGAAATGATGTCTATTAAATATATCATCATGGAACTATTTTGAATGATTATAGAAACACAAATCCTTAATATGCTTATTAAATCTAAGATGTTGGAACACATTTTAAGTAGTTGGCAGTAATAGTGGTAAACTGCAAGGCAAAATAGACAACTATGAATTAGAGTTACGAGAAAAATCTGCCTATACATAAAATCACTCTTTTTATTTAAAAAAATAGAAAGAAAAAAGGGGGGAAGTTCTACAGGTGTAGGAGCATAATAAAAATATGTTTAAATAGAAGTGATGAATTCTGGGAACCTTAAGGATCTCTTAGAAACCTTAGGCTGAGTTCTCATCTCTTCTGGGCTCTAAGAATCTACCAATTTTGGTCATCTTTCTGGGAACAAACTCTGAAAGGAAAAAACAACTCGTATTAATTGTTCACAGAATTTATAAAGACAACCCTGAGTATTTCAATCTCCTGAAAGTGTTTTAAAATTTGAAACCTTGTTAGATTATAGAAGACATTTATCATTCAGATTATAAAGTTTTAAAAGGAGTTCAAATTTGGTCCATTAATTTTTATATCTAATAGTGTAGTATCATTCAGCATCACATAAAAATAATGTTAGGAGAGCCTTAAGGTGTATAGCATGAGCTTAGTAAATAAAATAGAAAATGGAAAAATAGGTCACTGGGGCTTAGTGTAGAACTTAGAGTATAATCTATTTTATTGTGATTAAAGAAGTATGATAGGGATAAGAAAGGTGATAAAGGAGAGAGGACAGTCTCGATAAAGAAAAAATTTCAGCTTATAAACTTGTATTCTTGATGAGCAAAAATAATGCCAGTTGGAAACATACAAAAGTCATTTTGAATGTTACTGAAATCCAGGTGCTAGTGATTTTCTTTCTAAAAATTCACTCCATATGTGCAATGGTTTACGGTACTCAATACCCAAGGACATCTCTCAGAAAAGGAAGAAATAAAACTTATTACCTAAGTTGAATATACTAATTTTAAGTAAACCATTCTTATTTAGCATACAACATGTTTTAAATGCTTTAATTTTGCTTTCTGGAAAATATTTGAATTTCATAGTTATTTACTTATAATTATTTCACTATTTGAATCACATGAAACACATTCACAGTGGACATAGACTTCAGTTATTTGCACAGCTCAGAGAGAAAGACAGTGCCTCTCTCTTATATATGCAGTGAAGAGTCAAGTGAGTAACAGGCAGGTTCCTTACCACTAGTGCCGCCTAAACTCCATCTGTTCAACATGAGAAGAACAAGTCTGTACTGAGTGTTGCTGGGGATTTTTAGGTCCCTGACAGAGAATTTTTCTGAGTCCTCCTTCATAGAAAATGAAAGAATGCCCAACTCATTGTTTGTTATGGCTCTAAAATCTCCCTCCATAAAACCAAAACACAAGCAAAAAAAGACTTTGAAGGGAATTACACAGGAGAAGCAAGTGATTGAACATTTTGGCAGAGGCTTTATATATTGAAACAAAGAAAAACCATTTTTTTTTAAAATTTGTAGGCTGCTTGAATATACAGAGTTTATGCTGTATACCATTTTTTTCCCAAGCAGTAAAACATGAAGATTATTTTAATAATTTTCTGGCAAATGACACTTGTATTTTATTGTAATAAAAATTTGTATATTAAAATAATATTATGACAAATCAACGTCTTAAGTGCTCTTGGGATTTTTTTTTAATTTTCAAAAATAAATAAATTTTTAAAAATGCAAAAAAATAAAAAAATAAAGAGATTGTCTTTAAAAAATAAAATAAAATGATTTTTAAATCTAAAAAAAAAAAATGCCATATGTGGTAGTAGTAGTTCTGTGTATAGACAGTCTTCTGTGTATGTTCATATGCATTATCTCATTTAATCAATACAGTTATCAGATAAGGGTGGTATTGATGTATTTAATTTTCAAACCCAGTTAAGAGAGGAGTGAAATGATTTACCCAAGATCCCAGAAAAGATAAAGAATATTGTTAATACTAATTTTCAGCAACAGTGAACTGGTATATATTTAACAACCAGGTCTGGCTGTGAGAGGTGGGAGGGATGAGTCAAGAGGGCTGTCAATTGATGAAAATTGATAGTTCTCATGGTGTAAGTATGCCTACCATGACAGATTTCAAACTACCTACATGATGTCACTGAATAAAGAATTTGGAAAGGCAATTTACCATCAAAGCATTATATAGTATTTACATCATAAAGATGCAATAGACACAAATAGTATCAAGAATATAGAAAATGGTAAAATATAGTGAAAAATTATTTTCAGGTGTTTGTTAGTTTTTTAATATAATCATTTAATTGTAAGTTTATATAGTTTAATTTTTAACTATGCATGAATTTAATAATCAGGTACCAAAACTTTTGAAAATTTAATGAAAAAACTCTCAAAAATAAGTATGAGCTGAATTTAGACCATCAGACCAACACAATGCAGAAGTCTCTTTACAGATCCCAATTCCTTTCATGATGTGACAGTTCTTTGATAAAAATGTATTGTGATAGAGTAGAACATAGAGAAAAGACCTTGGCATTAACAGACCTCACTTGAACCTGGCTGCATCGTCAGCCGACTTGTGATCAAAGGCAAATTATTTCACCTTTCTGGTTCCTAACAGTTTCTTTCGGTTGAATAAGAAGTTTCAAGTTCCTGGCTTCAAAAGTTTGAAGCAATTTAAAATTTGTTTGCTATCCTCAGAACATTTTCTATGTATGTTAAAAGAGAAATACTCTGGTTAAAGTGGAAAGTGGGGCTGGGGAATTTTTAATATATCTGGTACACTATGTGCTCCTTAGGATGCTCCAAGGAACTCCTAATTTCAAAGATTTCCTGCTATCATATTCTATAATAGAATATGTTTGGTTAAAACAATTATACACCGTGATGGATGTTATACTTAAAGGTCTATTTTAAACCACCTCTAAAGTAATGTACTTATGATTTACTATTCTGTCTTAATTGCCCTTAATATTCTAAACCAAAGCCAAACATTCTAAACCAAATAAAAACCCTTAAAGCTAACATTTTTTTTCCAACCAGAACACTTGATTTTGACTCCACTCTGCTTCTCTCCTCTGCTTTCCATCTCAGTGAACAGTTACCATTCACTGTTTCTATGGATAAAAATATTGGTGTCATCCTTAACTCCTCTATTATTATCACTCTTGACCTCCAATTTGATTAGAGAAAGTTGATTTGATACCATGCTCAGTTTTTCATTCATTTATTTAAAACAAAAAGTTTCTGGCCAGCTATGATGTGCCAAGTAGAGGTCTAGGTTTTACCAATAAACAATGAACAAAATAAAAACCTTGCTTCCAGGAAACTTTTATTTATGGTACAGGAAGACAGAAAATCGCAGAAGGCAGATGTTTCCTAACATCTTACAGAAAAACCCAAACAAACTTTTTGGCCAACCCATTAAATGAAAAGCAAATGGAGGAGGGCTTCCCAAGTGCTGCAGTGGTAAACAGATCTACCTGCAATGCAGGAAACCTGGGGGAAGTGGCTGGAAACTGATAGGAAGAAGTGGTAGTTTCCTCTCCCGAGGTAAGATGAGAGCAGAGATTTGAGTGGAAACTTTGTCCCAAGGCTCAGGGCTAAGGACTGGAGGTGGGGCCATTCTTGGTATTTTTGAGGAGCAGCAAGGAAGCTGGTGCATTTGGGCAAAACTCAATAGGAGAGGTGGAAGTTCCAGCCATGCAGACTATGATAAGAATATAGAAGATAAGAACTTTGTTTATTTCAATTCTTTTGTTGTTGTTCAGTTGCCAAGTCATGTCCAACTCTGTGATCGCATGGACTGTAGCACTCCAGGCTCCCCTGTCCTTCACTATTGCCTGGAGTTTGCTCAAATTCGTGTCCATTGAATCAGTGATGCCAACGAACCATCTCATCCTCTGTCATGCCCTTCTCTTTCTGCCTTCAATCATTCCCAGCATCAGCATCCCTTCCAATGAGTTTGCTCTTCTCATCAGATAGCCAATGGACTGGAGCTTCAGCTTCAACATCAGTCCTTCCAAAGAATATTCAGAACTGATTTCCCTTAGGATTGACTGGTTTGATCTCCTTGTAATCCAAGAGACTCTCAAGAGTCTTCTCCAACACCATAATTCTAAAGCATCAATTCTTTGGTACTCAATTTTCTTTATGATCCAACTCTCACATCTGTAATAACTACTGGAAACACCATAGCTTTGACTATATGGACCTTTGTCAGCAAAGTGATATCTCTGCTTTTTAATGCACTGTCTAGGTTTGTCATAGTTTTTCTTCCAAGGAGCAAGCGTCTTTTAATTTCATGGCTGCGGTCACCATCCACAATGATTTTGGATCTCAAGAAAATAAAATCTGCCACTATTTCCACTTTTTCCCCATCTGTTTGTCATGTGATGGGACAGGATGCCATGATCTTAGTTTTTTGAATGTTGAGTTTTAACCCAGCTTTTTCACTGTCTTTCACCTTCATCAGGAGGCTCTTCAGTTTCACTTTAGTTTCTACTATTAGTTTGGTATTATCTGAACATCTGAGGTCATTGACATTTCTCCCAGCAATCTTGATTCCAGCTTGTGATTTATCTATTCATTCATTCATTCAGCCTGGAATTTTGCATGACATACTTTGCATAGACGTTAAATAAGGAGAGTGACAGTATAGAGCCTTGATGTACTCCTTTCCCAATTTTGAACTAGTCTGTTGTTCCATGTCCAGTTGCTTCTTGACCTGCATACAAGTTTCTCAAGAGGTAGGTAAGGTGGTCTGGTATTCCCTTCTGTTTAAGAATTTTCCAAAGTTTGCTATGATACACACAGTCAAATGCTTTAGCATTGCCAATGAAGCAGAAGTAGATGCTTTTCCGGAGTATTCATGTTTTTTTCTATGATCCAACAGATGTTGGTAATTTGATCCCTGGTTCCTCTGCCTTTTCTAAATCCAGTATGTACATCTGGAAGTTCTCAGTTCATGTACTATTGAAGCCTAGGATGAAGGATTTTGAGCATTACCTTGATAGCATGTGACTTGAGCGCAATTGTACAGTAGTTTGAACATTCTTGGTCTTTGCCCTTTTTTAGGATTGGATTGAAAACTCATTTTCCAGTCCTGTAGCCATTGTTGAGTTTTCCAAATTTGCTGGCATAGTGAGTGTAGCATTTTAGCAGCAGCATCTTTTAGGATTTGAAATAGCTCAGCTGGAATTCCATTACTTCCACTAGCTCTGTTCATAGTAATGCTTTTTAAGGCTCACTTGACTTCACACTTCAGGATATCTGGCTCTAACTGAGTGACCATACCATAATGTACAGTTCTGTGTATTCTTGCCACCTCTTCTGCTTCTGTTAGGTCCTTGTCATTTCTGTTCTTTGTTGTGCTCATCTTTCATGTAATATTCCCTTGGTATCTCCAATTTTCTTGAAGAGATCTCTAGTCTTTTCCATTCATTGTTTTCCTCTATTTCTTTGCATTGTTCACTTAAAAAGGTTCTCTTATCTCTTCTTGATATTCTCTGAAACTCTCCATTCAGTAGGGTGTATCTTTATCCTTTGCCTTTCACTTCTCTTCTTTTCTCAGCTATTTGCAAGTTCTATTTAGACAACCACTTTGCCTTCTTGCATTTTTTTTTTCCTTGGGGATGGTTTTGGTCACCACCTCCTGTACATTGTTATGAACCTCTTCCATAGTTCTTCAGGCACTCTGTCTTTCCGATCTAATATCTTGAATCTATTTTTCACCTCCACTGTATAATCATAAGGGATTTGATTCACATCATACTCAAATGGACTAGTGGCTTTCCCCACTTCCTTCAATTTAAGTCTGAATTTTGGAATAAGGAACTCATGATCTGAGCCATAGACAGATCCAGGTCTTATTTTGCTGACTGTATAGATCTTCTCCACCTTCTTCTACAAAGAATATAATTAATCTGATTTTAGTATTGACCATCTGGTGATGTTCATGTGTAGAGTCATCTCCTGTTGTTGGAAAGAGATCTTAAACAGTGGTGTTGGCTTGAGTTATTTTTGTAAAGGATTACTCTGGTTGATGAGTAAATACAGATTGACAGGAAGGAGAAAGAAGGCTTTATAGCAGTAAGTTAGACAAAACTATGTGGTTGCTGAAAAGATTTGGCAATGCAAGCAAGAGTGGTATCTTTAACCAGTGTGGGAGCAGTGATGATACTGAGAAATGATCAGTTTCTAATTTTATATTTAAAAGTATACCCTACATCAGCAGGTCTTGACTGGGACCCTAACTTTATTTTGTCATACACTTTTCCTTGCTTCCTTTGATTCATTCACACTGGACTCCTTGCTTTTTCACAAACTTTCCCAAGAACTTAGCTGTTTCAAGCTCTTTGAACTTGATATTTTCTCTTTCTGGAAAGCTGGTTTCCCCAAAGTCTAGTGGCTTGCTCTCCTTTGCTCCATTTAAGCCCTTTCTCAAATGTCTCCCTGATAAAGACCTTTTCTTTCTATCTCATTTAAAATACCAGCCACCATCATTCATTATTCCTCATTTTACTTTAACTTTTCAGCATAGCACTAAATTCTATTACCTCAAGTATATTGTGTATTTATTTTATGCTGTGTGTCTCCCTCATTCCATGACAATTTATTTTGTCCGCCACTGTCAAAACCAAATCTAACACTCTAAAACATTGTGTCCTTTCGGCCTTTACAAACTTGCATCATTCCATATTTCCCAAAATTCTGATGGTCATATGGCATTGATAAATATAATGACCACATCCCGTAAGTATCACTATCCAATCACTCAATTTCATCTATCACTCAGTTTTCAGATTTCAAGAAAGGGAGAAAAAAATATTGCATAGACCTGCTTTTTGGCACTGTGAGACCCTGAGTTAATATCCTTCAAGTGTCTGTATTTCAACATGTATTTTCACAGAGCCAACTCCCCGTTCCCAGCCCAATTTGCCTAGATCTCACCTTGCTATTCTAGGCATAATGATGCAAAGAGTGAGGCAGATTGACAAGAACTAAATTACTACAATTGTGCTTGGCTTCTGCATGAAGGAAAGTATTGTATGCACTCGAAGAGTCAGTATTAAAAATTCTTTGCTCTTTGAGCTTTTATGCTGAGGGGATTTGAGGTGCACTTAGCTCAGTAGATTTTGTCCACATAAAGCACTTTTGTTGAAAATCTGCTTTTCTCTTGGTTGTTATTATTAACCAAACAGCTGGCTTTTGTCAAAATTGTAAACTAGAGGCTGTTTCTCTTTCCTCTCTCAATTCCCATTATACTTCCTGGTTTCTTTTACTTTCTTTCTCTTTCTGTAATGAATATACCTTATTTCTTGACCAACATCAACTCCCATTTCATTTTATATGCAGTTAGTTTCTGGTGAATTAGGCAGAAAATTATATAAATAAATATGTCATTCTAAGCAGTGACAGCATACCCTGGATCGAGGCCTTCATATCCTGCACATTCATTTTTGCCTCTCCAAGGTCACTTTTTGACTCAGCTTTGATTTTAGACAATATGAAGAATTCAAGCTTTGTTTTGCATCCCTTTAATCTAGGTTACACTCTTTAAGGGAGAAGAGAGATGAAGGTGAATCAAGCCATATTCATGGAGCCATGTTTTACTTATTAGAGGGAAAAATGAAGGAAGCTGACCTAGGCCCCTTAGGGATTCTCAGCACCATCCAAAGGAATATTTAGCATGGGAGCAGTGGAAATGTGGCTACTGCAAATTAGTAAATTAATGTCTAACTATATTGCAGTTTAATTTGTTTACATTTAAATGAACACATGTGGCTAATGTGATTGCATTGGACACTACCACAGCAAGGGAAAAAGGAGGTGATATAATGGAGTCAAGGAACAGGGATATATGATTTTCACTTCCTTTATTTCTAGGTGATGTAATTGGAGTGAAAAGACCCTGTCTTGTCTCTTTTTGCTAACTTCTTTTTTTTTTAATTTATTTTTCATCGGAGAATAATTGCTTTACAGTATTGTGCTGACTTCTGCCATACAACAGTGTGGATGAGCCGTAAGTATACATATGTCCCCACCCTCTTGAACCTCCTTCCCACTCCATCCCATCTTTCTACGTTATCACAGAGTAATGTGTTGAGCTCCCTGAGTTTTACAGCAATTTTCCATTAGCTATCTGTCTTACATATGGTATCATATATGCTTCAATGCTACTCTCTTAGTTTTCTCTACCCTCTCCTTAGCCCATTGTTCCCAAAGACAATTCTCTGTGTCCGTCTCTATTTCTGCCCTACAAATAGGTTCATCAGCACCATTTTTCTAGGTTCTATATATATGCATTAATACACAATATTTGTTTTTCTGTTAGTGACATATTTCACTCTGTTTATCAGGCTCTAGTTTCATCTACCTCACTAGCACTGCCTTATATGCATTCCTTTTTATGGTTGAGTAATATTCCATTATATATATGTACCACTACTTATTTATCCATCCATCTGTCAATGGGCATCTAGGTTGTTTCCATATCCTAACCATTGTAAACAGTGCTGCAATGAACATTGGGGTACCTGTGTCTTTTTCAATTATGGTTTTCTCAGTGTATATGCCCAGTAGTGGGATAGACATTTCTCCAGAGAAGACATACATATGGCTAACAAACACATGAAAAGATGTTCAATATCACTCATAATTAGAGAAATGCAAATTTTCTAACTTATTATTTTAAGTTTTTTCTAAATATTGCTAAATGTAGGAAAATTTAGGCTAATATTAACCATGTATGTCTGAGACCTTCTAGATATATCCTGCCATAAAGAAACATGCTGTTATTTAGAAAATGCTGATGGTGTTTCCTTTGGCTATGACAGCTTCCTGTTTTATGCTATTTCCAATTTTCTTTACTTGGCTGTCCTGAAAAATGTTTTATTTAAAATGAATAAGCACATAACTCATTAATGAGTCAATTACTGTGTAATTCAGTAGCAATTTTCATTTATGGCTATCATCTACCTATGGTGAAATTATTTTTTTTCTTGACTGTAATACTGATCCTCCTTCATGGATATTCAGTCTAGAGACTTGATTTGTTTAATATGATAGCAAAAATGTCAACATGTACTAATACTGTGCATGCTTCTTCTAAAGAGAAGTCACTCAGTCGTGTCTGACTCTTTGTGACCCTATAGACTGTAGCCTACCATGCTCCTCCATCTGTGGGATTCTCCAGGCAAGAATATTGGAGTGGGTTGCCATTTCCTTCTCCAGGAGATCTGCCCAACCTAGGGATCAAACCCAGATCTCCCGCATTGCAGGCAGACGCTTTACCATGTGAGCCACCAGGGAAGCTTCTTCTAAGTGCTTTGGATATAAATTTCTTTTCTACTGAAAAGTAGATATTATCTTATCATGTGGATTGGAAAATAATATGATATTTTACCCATAACCTTACAATTTGAGGACATTTTTTAATGTTTTAAACTCTTTTATATATATTTAAATATAGCTCAGCTGTTACATACTTATTATTTGAGAAAAATTGATAATATTAATCCAACATTCAATATCAATTCAGTTCAGTTCAGTCGCTCAGTCGTGTCTGACTCTTTGAGACCCCATGAATCGCAACACACCAAGCCTCCCTATCCATTACCAACTCCCAGAGTTCACTCAAACTCACGTCCATCGAGTCAGTGATGCCATCGAGCCATCTCATCCTCTGTCGTCACCTTCTCCTCCTGCCCCCAATCCCTCCCAGCATCAGAGTCTTTTCCAGTGAGTCAACTCTTCGCATGAGGTGGCCAAAGTACTATAAATTAATGGCTAATTAAAATCTATTTTTTAATTAATCAGTACGTAAAGCCATGTGTTATACATTTTTGTTAGCCATGTGCTAGGGCAAAACAATTATTAACTACTTTAGAAAATTGGGGGAAAATTGTGCCTAACAATTTTCAAGGCAAGTAGAAAAAAGGAACAGCTCAGTAATTTCATCCCAGTTAGTCAATTTTTATGAACCACCTATATTTTACTCTAGTTTCTGAATCTTAATTTTCCTTTATTGTTTCCTTAATTTTATTCATTATTTTTTATTTTCCACAATTTAGTATTTTTGCCCATTATACACTGTGTAAGGCTCTGATAACCTATAAATAACATATCTACAAACCCTGATTTAAGATAGTCTTAATCTAGTAGGAACAATGGGCACAGTAGAAACATTTACTTAGAAATATTTTTAAATGCAACCAAAATAATGTTTAAAATACATTTTTTTCCAAAAATTCATAATCACTTTGTGATACTATAGTCAAGTATCTATACATCTATAGATATCTATAGATCTATATATCTATAGACTATAGTGTGATGCTATAGTCAAATGTTCTGATGGATAATCTCATATATTTAATCTTCTGAGCTAAGTCATCTTCTAAACTCACCATACAGAACCCAAGGAGGATGGGTATCACAAGCAAGGTTTAAATACCCTTTGGTACTGTTTCTCAAAACTGCTAAATATAAATATATGTCTTCTGGGTTTACACTAGGAGATTATCCATAGAATTCAAATATCTCCAAGAAACTGGGTAAAACTCCCTTGTGGTTAAGTGTTTTCTAAAATGTCAGAACAGTAGCAGTCTATTTAATTTTAAAATTTTAACAACATTTTGCACCTTGATTCTTTCATTGAATTACCATCAAATGTCTTTTTTCCCTGATATCAGCTTAAAGCACTGTCATTTTGAACACTGTCCTTAAAGCAATAAGATATGAATCGAGCTCTCAGCTTTTCCATAACAATACTGTAAAATCACTGACAGAATGCAGGCCCACACATACACACACACACACACACACACACACACACACACAGAGTATATGGTCAAACACCCTAGTCAGTAATGGTTGTATTTAATTTAAATTAGGCAAGTTTATGTGGGTACACACCTGGCAGGACTAGTATTCAACCTCAGAGATTTCTCTGAAGTATAAGCTTTTAATCATTAAAAATATTTATCATTCATCTCCCTCTGTCCTTGCCTCTTTTCTTTACCCTGCATTTGCACTAAGTGTATATTTTGCCCAGTTCTTCAACACTTCTAAGTCCCTGGCAGCTCAGATGGTAAAGCATCTGCCTACAATGTGGGAGACCCAGGTTTGACCCCTGGGTCGGGAAGATCCTCTGGAGAAGGAAATGACAACCTACTCCAGTACTCTTGCCTGGAAAGTCCCATGGACAGAGGAGCTTGGTAGGCTACAGTCCATGGGGTCGCAAAGAGTCGGACATGACTGAGTGACTTCACTTCAGCATTCCTATTGGAAGTCCAGTTGGAAAACACATTTCTTCAAAAATAAATAAGCTTATGCACCGGGTAAAGGTTGGGGCACGATAGCAATAAAACATTGCTATCAGTGTTTTAATAGAGCAAAATGTGTTGTTATAGGTGTACTTATGCTGGACTTTATCCAAGCAAATTTGTGTATTTCATAGCAATAGAAACTCATGAGAGATCTCCCTCACTCATAAAATTGTCCCTAAAATTTGCTGCCTGATTTAGGCAGCAAATAAAATATAAATAAATATAATAAAATAAAATATAGGACACCTAGTTAAATTTGAATACCTACCCTAAAAACTCCAATACTTTGGCTACCTCATGCGAAGAGTTGACTCATTGGAAAAGACCCTGATGCTGGGAGGGACTGGGGGCAGGAGGAGAAGGGGACGACAAGGATGCGATGGCTGGACGGTATCATTGACTCGAGGGACATGAGTTTGAGTGAACTCCGGGAGCTGGTGATGGACAGGGAGGCCTGGCGTGCTGTGATTCATGGGGTTGCAAAGAGTCGGACATGACTGAGTGACTGAACTGAACTGAACCCTGAAAAAAAAAAAAAAACAACAACATAGGGTCTGTTTATCTGAAATTCAAATTGAACCAAGATCCTATAGTTTACCTGACAACCTGAGGGAAAACAACCTTTCTTTCATAGGGTTTAACCAGTCAAGATTACATATTTTAAAAAAGAAAGAAGATAGTCAATATGAGTTTTTATTATCAACTAATGGCAAAACATTATACTGCTTTTCACACATCAGAAGCTGTGTATGAACTGATGAAGTTTAAGACTTGATGACAGTTTTCATGCTGGGGAAGCCTGTGGACACTCTGGCCCCACAAGGATACTGCACTGTGTGCTAAATGTCAGATTTCATGCTAATAAGGCATATGTAGCAAGTCTTCCTTCAAAAGATCTCAGACAGTAGGTAACAGAGGAACCCAAGTCTGCAAATTTAGGTCAGCATTTTATGAACTCATGATTAGCATGGGGCCAGTTTTCTACATTATAAAATCTGTTTTACATAATGCAAACTATTTTTTAATATTTTTAGATAAATGTTTTCTCAAGTGTACATTTCCCCATTTCTGACTCACATGTGATCTTTATTATTTGGTTGCATCATCTAGAGCAGTGACTGAGCAGCCAAGCCAGCTCCATTTTTTTCTGGATTCTTTGAAGAACTTTGCGGTTTTTTGTTGTTCTTTTTGCAATTGGGTCATTTTTACTAACTGCAAATTTCTAGTGTCTCTTGTCAGTCTGAAAAGTTTCTGCCTCTTTTCCTATCCCCCAGAAGTTTTATCCTGAGGCAGACACAATTTATTCTTCAATGCTTATGCAAGAAGACTTTCCACATTCTTGCCAAAAAGCAGGTCTTTGCCAAATGGAATTCCTTGCGTGGAGTTCTTTCAAAATCATGTCTTCCAACCAGAGGTGCAGCCAAAGAACTATCTGGGCAGCTGTATTAGCTGTCATACTTTTCAAAGTCGCTGGCAGGCAGCCGAAAGCACAGTCTGCCAAAGCCTCCACTTCCATTTTAACCAGAACACAGGTCTTCAAGGACATTCTCTCAACTCTCACAGCCACTTAGAAATGACTCCAGAGGCTCTGCCAGTTTCCTGACTGAATGCAAGTTCCTTCTGCTTTGAAAGTTTGCTAAAGGGAAACATCTGCTTCTCTATGGATTTGATTCAGTTTCCATGAAGGCAATGAGATTTTTGTCATCCCTTATGTAATGTTAGCAATTTCAGCATCCATGTTTTAGCGCCTTCCCATATTTCAGTCTTTAAACATCAGTATGTTTGTATTTTATGGAGTTTCTTGGGAGCATTGGAGATTGAGCTTTTGAGACTTGCATATTAATTAAAGTCTATCTGTAGTATATCCTCTCTATTGTTTAGCATCTCCCTTCTTCCCTAGTCCCCATTAGTCTTACACCATAGGTACAGTCTATGTGAAAACTGTTGATTAACATATATATACACATATATGTATAATCATTATTTATTTTAACTAAATATTTACTCTCATTATAATTTACTATATTTTGGAATGATTCACCCATTGGCATAAATATCTGGTCCTTTGATTTCTGACCTAAAACATGAGACCTCTGAGACCACTATGTGACCTTGAATGTGCATTCTAATACTCAAAGTCTTATTGTAATATTTGGATATTTAGAATTCTTTTTCCCAATAATTTTTCAAGAATATTTTCTCTACAGCTTGTTTAAGAAGATTTTACTTCATAAAACATTATATTGACAAATGACAGTAAGGGAATATCCATAGAAGTTAGTTAGAATTGAAAGATAGGCTTTAGAAACAAGCTGTATTTCACTCTTGGCATGAAGTGTCATTTTTAGCAAAATTATTAAACTTGTCATTAGTTGAGTATACTGAAAAACATGTAAGCATTAAGTCAGTCATACAAAAATTAATTTTTGGCTAAATCACAAAATTTCCTCACTCATTCCTTCTCATTAGTAAATATTAATAAGCCAATAGTTCCCCAAACTACATCTGTATCACTGTTCTCTCCTATGGGTTAGAATACTTATCCACCTATTTATTGGGCATTTCTACTAAAATGTTCCAAAAGCATCTTGAACTTAGTGTTTTAAAATATGTGCAATACCTCACTCATCATTTCCTCCTCCTTTCTCTCTAGTCTCTTTCTTGTCACTGGAAATGGTACTGCCATTTTCTAAGTAATACATACCAGAAATTTCATATCATCCTTGATTTTTCTTTTTCTCTTAGCTTCAGCATCTGAATAATCACCAAACCCTATCGAATTCTACATTTTAAATCTTCCATCAATTTGTCTTTTTCTTTCTATCCTATCTCACTGCTGATTATATCTGGTGATTTCACTACTAATCCTTCAACAGCTCCTTCAATTTCAAGCCCTCCTCTGTTTATAATCCTGACTCCAGTCAGAAGCCAGGACATTGCTTCTAAAACATAAATATTAGCAAGACAGTCCTCTGCTTTAAAATGCTATATCCAAAGTCCTTAATTTAGCTTAAAAAACTCTTCATAATCTGGCTGATGTTTATCTCTTTTACCTTATAAATTGTTATTCTGACTTTTTTTTTTTTTTTATTATTCCAGATATATTGAACAACTTACTGGACTGAGTGCTTTCTTCTTGTGGCTTTTTCATGCACTGTTCCCTGGAATATTCTCTTTCTACTTACACAGAACTAGTTCACCTTCACACTTACTCTCCTTCCTTTTGCTTTGTGCCCCAGGGAGGCTAATTTTGCAAGTTATGTCTATACCTCTCTTATTTTCCACCTTCTAGTACAGTTCAGCTAACAGGGAACACCAATGACAAAAGGCTGGAGGAAAGAGAATGAAGTTAAAGTTTGTATTCCCCAATTTCCCTCTCTGCAGAGTTCCTGTAAACTTGGCTGCCTCTCATGCCTTCCCGTGAACCAAAATCCTGGCTTCTACAAAACAGCCCTCTCAGCTGCCTCTCTGAGTTCTAGGAACCTCTCCCTCTGACTTCCCCTCCAAGCCTAGCACAGTGCCCAGCACTCTCACTTGTGGTATCTTTATACCTTATTCAAGTCTTCAAATTTGTCCCTTGATTCAATTTCCCTCAAAGTATCTAATTATGTGTTCAATTCATCTCCTGCAAGAACCTGACCCATACAGGTATCCTGATGTCCATATTTGGACACCCCTTGTCTTGAGTTCAGAGGAAAGATTAGCACTAAAGATATATATTTTTGAATCATTGATAGTATAAAAAGTGAAAATAGATTTAATGTCACAATACTGAATGAGTTTCCTAGGGAGGAAAGTATAGATAAAAATGAATAGCTGCTAGGGCTGAGCCCTATCATTCCAGTATGAGTATATTTAATTGAGGGTGGTTTGAAGGAGAGGAAAAGTGAGGTAAGTGAAAACCAGACAACATCCCATGAGAAGCCTCTTGACATCATTCCCTCCCTTCCCAATATGTTCAATGCCTTTTCAATATCTCCCAAAGTAGTTTATATTGATCTAGTGTAACTGTTATTTACTAAGTTGTGCCCAACTCTTTGCGACCCCATGGACTAGTCTGCTAGGAGTCCTCTGTCCATAGAATTCTCCAGGCAAGGACACTGGAGTGGGTAGCCATTTCCTTCTCCAGGGAATCTTTCTGACCCAAGGATTGAACCCATGTCTCCTGCACTGCAGGCATATTCTTTACCATCTGAGCCACCAGGGAAGTCATATATTGGTCTAATACTCCAAATTCCATAAATGATAGGACTACATGAATATCTATGTGTCTGTGTATGCTAATAGATATAAGCTGCTGCTGCTGCTAAGTCGCTTCAGTCGTGTCCGACTCTATGCGACCCCATGGCAGCCCACCAGGCGCCTCTCTCCCTGGCATTCTCCAGGAAAGAACACTGGAGTGGGATGCCATTCCCTTCTCCAATGCATGCATGCATGCTAAGTTGCTTCAGTTGTGTCCAACTCTGTGCGACCCTATGGTCAGCAGCCCACTAGGCTCTCTGTCCACAGGATTCTCTAGGAAAGAATAATGGAGTGGGTTGCCATTTCCTTCTCCAATAGACATAAGCACTCATTGGCAACCCTGTGGGTAACTGCTTAGAGAAAAGTACGTAATGCAGATATACACTCACACATACATGTCCACACGCATGTTGACCAAAGGGAAAAACCAATAATGTGACTGAATGTTCAAACATTTCTGAAAGAAAACATATGTTGTACATATACCTCACCCACTTTTTTTTTTTTAATACTGCGCAGAGCAGCTCAGCTCATTTATTTGGTCCACATTGCCTAAATTTTGTCTTTTACCATAAGACCTTTGCTATTCTTTTGATAATTACAATATTTCATCCATTAAACTTCAAATATTTCTGTAATCATTTTCAGTAAGGTGACTTCTTCCCTTGTAACAAAATATTAAAAGACAAAACCCAACAAAGCCCCCTAAAATGATTGCAATTATTTTTTTCCAAGGTGACAAAGCCATGACGACTTTTTCAGGCCAAGTATCTATTATGTTATTTGAGCTTCTATCTTGTTAAAAATTGGTGCTAGATTGACACTGCCACACATTTAAAGTAGACTGAAGACATGATCATTGGAATGAGAGACATAGAAATTGGTATTTCCTTTATATGACAAAGAGTAGGGCTAATGAACTATTCTTTTTATAACTGTAACTGCAACAGCCAAAGGAGAAGAAAGATGCAATAAATTCTTCACTTTTGATTTGTTGGGAAGGGTACACTAATAAAAAATAGCAGGCTAGTTTTCTAGATTGGAAAACAAACTAGATAATTAGTTGAAAGATATTTGGAAAATTATCATTTAGACAGTGATCAGATCAGGTCAGTCGCTCAGTTGTGTCCAACTCTTTGCGACCCCATGAATTGCAGCATGCCAGGCCTCCCTGTCCATCACCAACTCGCGGAGTTCACTGAGACTCACGTCCATTGAGTCAGTAATGCCATCCAGCCAGCTCATCCTCTGTCGTCCCCTTCTCCTCTTGCCCCCAATCCCTCCCAGCATCAGAGTCTTTTCCAATGAGTCAACTCTTTTCATGAGGTGGCCAAAGTACTGGAGTTTCAGCTTTAGCATCATTCCTTCCAAAGAAATCCCAGGGCTGATCTCCTTCAGAATGGACTGGTTGGATCTCCTTGCAGTCCAAGGGACTCTCAAGAGTCTTCTCCAACACCACAGTTCAAAACATCAATTCTTCGGTGCTCAGCCTTCTTCACAGTCCAACTCTCACGTCCATACATGACCACAGGAAAAACCATAGCCTTGACTAGACAGACCTTTGTTGGAAAAGTAATGTCTCTGCTTTTGAATATGCTATCTAGTTTGGACATACCTTTCCTTCCAAGGAGAAAGCGTCTTTTAATTTCACTGCTGCAGTCACCATCTGCAGTGATTTTGGAGCCCAGAAAAATAAAGTCTGACACTGTTTCCACTGTTTCCCCATCTATTTCCCATGAAGTGGTGGGACTGGATGCCATGATCTTTGTTTTCTGAATGTTGAGCTTTAAGCCAACTTTTTCACTCTCCACTTTCACTTTCATCAAGAGGATTTTTAGATCCTCTTCACTTTCTGCCATAAGGGTGGTGTCATCTGCATATCTGAGGTTATTGATATTTCTCCTGGTGATCTTGATTCCAGCTTGTGTTTCTTCCAGTCCAGCGTTTCTCATGATGTCCTCTGCATATAAGTTAAATAAACAGGGTGACAATATAGAGCCTTGACGTACTCCTTTCCCTATTTGGAACCAGTCTGTTGTTCCATGTCCAGTTCTAACTGTTACTTCCTGACCTACATACAGATTTCTCAAGAGGCAGGTCAGGTGGTCTGGTATTCCCATCTCTTTCAGAATTTTCCACAGTTTATTGTGATCCACACAGTCAAAGGATTTGGCATAGTCAATAAAGCAGAAATAGATGTTTTTCTGGAACTGTCTTGCTTTTTCCATAATCCAGCGGATGTTGGCAATTTGATCTCTGGTTCCTCTGCCTTTTCTAAAACCAGCTTGAACATCAAGAAGTTCACGGTTCACATATTGCTGAAGTCTGGCTTGGAGAATTTTGAGCATTAGACAGTGAGGGATGAAGCAAATAATTTGATACTTAACAGGAAAAGCATTTATACCTTAACTGCATTCTTAGGATTTTTCGCAATCCATTTGTTTTTTCCTACTGAGCTAGTTAATGGATTTGGGATGCTTGGTTTTCAGGAAAGGAATGAGATGCAGAGATGAAAAGAGGAAACAGAGCACATGGGGCCCACAAGATATTAGAGGCTTTGTTCCACTTAGAGTATTTTTTTAATTAAAAAAAATTTAATAAATCAAACTGATTTTATAAAAGTCATGATATCAGTAGATTAGTATCTTGGTATGTGTATATAATCCTATGAAAGAGAGGGGTTTTACATTCAACATAAAATAAAGACTTTTAATGACAATTTAGTTGTTGGACACATTGGAAATCATAAAGGCCTAAGCTCCAAGAATTCTTAAAGTTCATCATTTTAAATTTCACAAGTGGTGATATTGGCAAGTTAGAATTCAGTGTTTAAGAAAAATTTGTCTGGGTTTCCTAGTGACAAGTAAATCTGAGCAGATAAATTTATATAAAAAAGAAACAAAAGTTCTTGGGTTACTGAAAATGTTGAGAAAAGATAATACTTTCTTTAAATCTTAAAGTGATTGGTAGGTACAATTGGGTTAACTCAACAGATTTGTGTTAAGCATACTGACAGGTAGCATGGAGTGGTTGAGAATATAAATCCTTGGGTGAAATCCCCACTTTCAAAACTCTCTGGTCATGTAATTTGAGGCATGTTTTAAAAATCTCCTCTATTTCAATTTTTTATATTTAAAATGGAGATAATTATGATATCTACATTCTAGAACTAATTAAAAGGTTAATATTATTATCATAAAGCACCTAAGTTAGTGTCAGCTTCATAGAAAGCCTATATTATGTATCAACGATTATTGACAGTAATAAAAATGAATGCAAATAGTCCTTCTGCTATATAATGCATACTTTATTAGGAAATAAAATAAGTAAAAATGAGGAAGCACTTTTCAAAAGTAAAACATGCTGATGCAATTTCAATGGATGAAAGTTATAAGAATCCAGATCACATCTTAATAGATGTTTACTGGAATAAAAATTATCCCCAAACTGGAAAATCATGTGCTTCATTTTGGTTAATATCTTGTGGGAAAGCAGTGGTTCTCAACCATGATTGCACATTAAAATGATCTAGGGATATTTTTAAATAGGCCTACTAAATGAGACAATCTAGCTATGGTGCTGTGCATGTCTACTGTAAAGTGCAACTAGGGCTGAGAAGCAGAGTTGCTGAGCTAATTCCTGCACTAAGTGTGTTTTTGGACCAGTTTGTAATTAGTCTAGTCATTATGCTGCTACTGCTAAGTCACTTCAGTCATGTCCGACTCTGTATGACCCCATAGACGGCAGTCCACCAGGCTCCCCTGTCCCTGGGATTCTCCAGGCAAGAACACTGGAGTGGGTTGCCATTTCCTTCTCCAGTGCATGAAAGGGAAAAGTGAAAGTGAAGTCACTCAGTCGTGTCCGACCCTCAGCGACCCCATGGACTGCAGCCTTCCAGGCTCCTCCATCCATGGGCTTCTCCAGGCAAGAGTACTGGACTAGAGTGCCATTGCCTTCTCTGAGTCTACTCATTATAGGATAATACAATTCTTGTATTATTCAACATGATGGCATATGATTTTTTCAACATTTAACCTTGCTTTTTCACCTTTTTGCATGGATTTGACTAATTCTAGAACTATCTTTTGATTGAAGATATGCACAATTATGGCAAAAAAAAAAAAAAATGTGTTTTCAGCCATATCCACTTAAAACCAGGGACTTTAAAAGGTTGATTTGTTTTATGAGTCTCTTGACTATGAATGAGTTTTGTAGGACATGATGTTTTTCTGAAATAATTACCTCTAGAATAAGTTCCTCCAATTTATTTTTAAATTAAGAAGCTTAGAATCATGGCATTCACACTATACACACCAATTGACTTCTGAAATGTGCTATATGCATCACCTAAGATCTAATAAGCATATTGTTGAGAAAGATTTTATACATATTTTAAATTTTCATATTTTTGTTGCATTTCAATACCACAAATTCTATTTTTCATTCAATGACTGTCCTATCAAACCTAATACATATTTGTAAATCTTAATTCATACTCAATGGGTATAGATCCATACAAGCTTAAACTGCAATTTCGCACAACTGTAGTTTTAAATTACAAATCATGAATGCATTTAATGTGCTCTGCTCTCGAAAAGTAGTTTTAGAGAGCTACGTGTATATAGGTTGGCACAAAACACTCTAGGGCAAGAAGCAAACATTTACTATTCTTTTGCCAGTCACTAATAATTATCATTAAATATAATTTCCTATATTCCACATCATAACATCGATGATTCTCTCCTAAAAATATAATTTTTTATTTTCTGCTATTTATGCTCCAATCAAAGAATTTTATGAATATTCTAAATGTGTGCTGCTCTTAGGGAGCTTGACCTCTGACAAATGCAGTTATAAGATTATATCATTAAAATTTAGCATCATCTTAGCCACTTGCTATGTAAAATCATTTCCTCTAAGTCACGAGTTTGTCCACATTCAACTCTTTATTATCCCTGGTACCAATCCAGTCCTCTAGTCATCTGACTCTTAATTTCATCCTTCGTGGCAGTTACCTTTCCAAAACAAAGATTGTATCATTGTATGAATCAAAAAGCTACCAAGACTCCTCATTGCCCAAAAAGGGCAGTGCAACTCCTTAAAATGACCTTTAGAGTGTTGCCTGCTCTTCCTTTGAACTGCAGTTCCTCCTGCCCACACCAGTCCTCTTCATACTTTCCACGCTTTCCTGCCAGGCATGTCCTCAGTTCTCTGACTTTGCTCCTGATTTTCAATCATTCTTAAGTGTATTTTGTTTCCTTCTCTATTGTTTTATTAAAATCACTATCAGATACACCTGTTTAGAATTTAAAATGTCTCGGTCTCTTTGAGGTTTACTTCCTTTTCTTCACCTCCACACATGTCGCTTATTCAGCACCTGAATATTCCATTTGACTTGCCTTTATTTCCTTGATCTCAATGCGTTTTAAAGTTCTTAAGAATAGAGATTATGCTCTGTTTATCTTTGTATTCCTAAGACCTAGGACAATGTCTTGCACCAAAATAATGCTCAAAATACGTGAACTGAAAGAATATGGAATATGAGATCATTTCCCATTATGTCCTTTTGGAATGCTACAGTTTGATACTGACATTCAAGTGAAAGCCTCCTCTTAGGTTGGTGCAAAATTAATTACAGTTTTACATTGTTGAAATTTGCCACTTGATATTGGATACATTCTTAAATAAATGTGGGTATGTCATACATCATTTTAATGTGCATTTATTACTTTGTGGGGTTTTTTTGCAAGTGCCTTATTACTTGCTGTTGATTTTATATTTATTTTAGACTAGGGAAATGATATTAGACAAAAAGCAAATTCGAGCAATTCTTTGATTCAAGTTCAAAATGGGTTGTAAAGCAGCTGAGACAATTTGCAACATCAACAACCCATTTGGCCCAAGAACTACTAAGAATGTCCAGTGCAGTGGTGGTTCAAGATTTGCAAATGAGAGGCGAGCCCTGTAGGAGCACAGTAGTCGGCCATCAGAAGTGACAACTACCAATTGAGAGGGTCATTGATCCTCTTACAACTACATAAGACATTGCCAAAGAACTCAGTGTTGACCATTCTACAGTAATTCAGCATTTGAAGCAAATTGCAAAGGTGAAAAAGCTGGATAAGTGGGTGCCTCATGAGAGGAGCAAAAATCAAAAAATCATCACTTTGTAATGTTGTCTTCTCTAACTGTATGCAACAAGGAACAATTTCTTGATCAGATTGTGACATGTGATGAAAAGTGGATTTTATATGACAATCAGCGACAACCAGCTCAGTGGTTGGACCAAGAAGAAGCTACACAGCACTTCCCAAAACCAAACTTGCACCAAAAACAGGTCATGGTTTCTGTTTGGTGTCCTGCTGCTGAACTGACTGACTACAGTTTTTTGAATCCCGATGAAACCATAACATCTGAGAAGTATACGCAGCAAATCATGAGATGCACTGATACTACAACACCTGCAGCCAGCATGGATCTACAGAATGGACCCAATTCTTCTGTGCAATGCCCAAGCACACATCACACAACCAATGATTCAAAAATTGAACAAACTGAGTTTTGTCTTATCCACCATATTCACCTGACCGCTCACCAACCAACTACCACTTCTTCAAGCATTAAACAACTTTGTGTAGGGAACTCTTCTGCAACCAGCAGGTGGTAGAAAATCTTTCCAAGCATTAATCAAATCCCAAAGCATGGATTTTTATGCTGTAAGAATAAATAAACTTATTTCTTGTTGGCAAAAATGTATTAATTGCAATGGTTCCTATTTTGATTAACAAAGATGTGTTTGAGCCTAGTTATAATGATTTAAAATTCACAGTCTGAAATCACAATTATGTCTGCACCAGCCTAATAGATCATCTATTGATAAGTGTTTGTGTACAAGTGGTGTTATTAAGTCTACTGTATATAATTCTGAATATCACTGTATAATCTACTGTTCTTATAATACTCAATTACCTTAGATATGTAAGATATTTCCAGGAAGTATTAGAAAAAGAATTGATTTTTATTTAAAATAGTACTTTTATTAAATGATGCTTGAAATTTTTTAAGCTTAAATGTCTTAATTTCATATAATTATTTTGATCAAATAAGTATGTAATTTAATCATTATAGGTATGGAAAATTTTGTCAAATTTAGCAGAAAAATATTAAATAGTAAAAGAAAATGCTTATTTAATCTTATTCCTTAGGTTATCAAATTTAAGCAGACACACAGCAGAGGCTTGATTCTATTCTACTTATAAGGAAACTGTTATAACTCTATTCTCCAATATTACAGACAATTGAAGTAGGAAAGAAGAATCAAGAGAAACAACTGAACTTTGCTTAGCGTGCACTTTATAATATAAGGTAACTGCTTTTTACAATATATATGAAGATATTTGAATAGTAACCAGATATTTGAAATGTAATTCTATTATATATAAGCAGTTACAAACCACAGATATTTTTTATCATTTTCTTAATATAAGCTAGAGAAAAAAGATTATCTTTTCATGAGTAACTACTATGTATCAGGTTTTCTTTCCAGAAAAAAACCCCAAAAACCTGTAACTACTACTATTATGTCAAGTTTGATGTTGTCTTAGATTTTCAGATAGTAAAATAACAGCCTTAATTTCCTCTTTTCAACTTGTGAAATATTTTTAGGCCCATCATGTACTCTATTCCCTACAACCAGCTCAAATACTTCATAGAAATAATGAAGCCCTGATATGTGAAAGAAAAGGTAAAGAATTAACAGAAAAAAAAATAAAACAAGATGAAAAATTATTCAGTCCTGTGGAAAATACGAATAGAAGACAGGAAATATATTTTTTTTCTTTCTTATTCTATATGCAGTGTGATTACTTCCTATAAGAATATACTGTATGGATCACAAAAAACTGTGGAAAATTCTGAAAGAGATGGGAATACCAAACCATCTTATCTGCCTAATGAGAAATCTGTATGCAGGTCAAGAAGCAACAATTAGAACTGGACATGGAATGACAGACTGGTTCCGAATTGGGAAAGGAGTACATCAAGGTTCTATATTGTCACCTTGCTTATTTAACTGATATGCAGAGTATATCATGTGAAATTCCAGGCTGTATGAAGCAGAAGCTGGAATCAAATTTTCAGGGAGAAAAATCAATAACCTCAGATATATAGATGACACCATGCTTATGGCAGAAAGTGAAGAGGAAATAAAGAGCTTCTTGATGATACTGAAAGAGGAGAGTGAAAAATTTGGCTTAAAACTCAGCATTCAAAAAACTAAGATAAAGGCATCCAGTCCCATCACTTCATGGAAAATAGGTGGGAAACAATGGAGACAGCTACAGAGTTTATTTTCTTGGGCTCCAAAATCACTGAAGATGGTGACTGCAGCCATGAAATTAAAAGACACTTGCTCATTGGAAGAAAAGCTGTGACAAATCTAGACAGCATATTACAAAGCAGAGACATTATTTTACCTACAAGGGTCTGTATAGTCAAAGCTATGGTCTTTCCAGTAGTCATGTATAGATGTGAGAGTTGGACCATAAATAAAGCTAAGAGCCACAGAATTGATGCTTTTGAGACATGGTGTTGGAGAAGACTCTTCAGAGTCCCTTGGACTGCAAGGAGATCCAACCAACCCATCCTGAAGGAAATCAGTCCTGAATATTCATTGGAAGGACTGATGCTGAAGCTGAAGCTCCAATACCTTGGACATCTGATGTGAAGAACTAACTCATTGGAAAAGAGCTTGATGCTGGAAAAGATTGAAGGCAGGAGGATAAAGGGATGACAGAGGACGAGATGGTTGGATGGCATCACTGACTCGATGGACATGAGTTTGAGCAAGCTCCAGGAGTTGGTGATGGACAGGGAAGCCTGTTGTGTTGCAGTCCATGTGGTTGCAAGAGTAAGACACAACTGAGCAACTGAAGTGACCTGATAAATATCAAATGTTTATGGACTATTTGGGACTTGTATTTAAGAGTTGCACTCAAGTCTATTAAGTTATATTTCACAAAAATCTATGTATAGTTCTCAAGGTGCAACAATATGAGGAATCCCAAAAGTAAGAACAATGCTGCAATGGCCTACCTATAGGAAATTAACTATATCATTGAATAGATTCCTTAGTATTGAATAACATGAAATTTTCTTAAGAGTGTAGATAATTTTTATATTTAATCCTGAACCTGCCTTGTCAAATACAATTTTTTTATGGGGAAATTGGACTCTGAAAATAGCCCAGACATAGCATTATCATTTAAATAGAATAATTTATATAAGGGCACACTAAAACACAATTTAAAAAAATGGGAAATGCAAATCCTGACTGCAATGAATAGACCATACTGTTATATGGGAATTAAAATAAAATACCATTAAGACTGAAGATGACACATATTATTTTAATATATATTATTTGGCATAGGAATGCTGAGTTTGCATATATCTTTAGTCCTTCTGTATCAATATGTCTACTTATATTTTATCTGT
Source organism: Bos indicus x Bos taurus (assembly GCF_003369695.1). NCBI lineage: Eukaryota > Metazoa > Chordata > Mammalia > Artiodactyla > Bovidae > Bos > Bos indicus x Bos taurus. Next base: position 64,720,560 of record NC_040078.1, on the reverse strand, counting down.
TCATAGTATATTTGATGTAAGAATATATATTTAGTTAAAAACTTCAATGTAGTTGAGTAAAACATTTGTTTCACTATAAAAGCATTGCTAAGTTGCCATGAAATTATATATTTTGCCAACAAATATGCAACACTGAGGAAAAATATTGAGAATATTTGCTTCTTATTCTCACTAATTAGAAGTCAACTCAGAGTTCTTAATTGCAGTAGTAGAATCTAACTTCAGCTGCTCTAAGCTAAAAGTAATTTTTGAGCCAGAGCTCACAAGAAGCAGGAACATAAGACAATTCACCAGAAGCTCCTGTCCAGCAGATAATCTGGTCAGGATGCTGCCATGGGGCAACACTTTCCTTCCACTCCTCTTATCTCTGCTTCACTCACTGAAGATTCAGTGTCCAAGGTGGAAGAATCTGAATGACTAAGTTGGGGTCACAAGCCTGTTCCTTAGTCATCAAAGGTTGAGAGCAGGATGGATTTGTTTTTTCTACTTACTCTACCATAGGAGGTATATGACTGCCTTCCATAAAACCAGGCATCATGCAGGTTCATCAGAGCAGGAATTACAATTATGAATGTCACTCATGAAGGCCTTGAAAGTGAAATTCATTCAGTTGTGTCCAACTCTTTGTGATCCCATGGGCTATGCAAACCAAGGAATTCTTTAGGCCAGAATACTGGAGTGGGTACCTATACCCTTCTCCAAGGGATCTTCCTAATCCAGGGATTGAACTCAGGTCTCCTGCATTGCAGGAGGATTCTTTACCAACTGAACTATGAGGGAAGTCCACGAGGGCCTTAAGGAACATTTAAACATTGCTGAGATGTAAGGATAACTCCAATACTGGAAAGAGAAAGGATCCTTGGAGGAAAAGCAGCAGTGACAGGAAAGATGGTTCACATTTCAACAAAAACAGACATTAGCTTGATTATAAAGAAACGGTTCCAGTATGTGGGCCAGGAAAGGAAACATTTCTGCTGAGAGGTTAATCAAATGGAGGCTGAGTAAAGGATAGATGATTGAGCCCATACTTAAATAAAAGTAAAAATCATGAATTCTTACAGAAAAAGGAAGGTAAAATCAAAGGCACAATATATATGAGTGCATATAAATGAGAAAGTAGATGAGAAGGACTCAGTGGCACAGGATTGTTCTGATTGCTTTCATTTGTAATGACAAACAGTGTTGGCTCACTGACAATTTCTAATGCCATCAAATTCTTCGAAAAATTGGCATAGAGAATGATTTGCATGAGCATAAAAATATTATAGGATGCTGATTCTTGAGGTTTTAACATTGAGAGAATCTTTAACAGCATTCAACCTTCATTTTTCAATGCTTTTAAAATGCTTTGTTCATTCTGTTATAAACCATTATGTTATTTTAGGACTATTGATATACCTCTTCCCTAACTTTTAGATTCCATGAGGGTGAAGAATTAACCCCATGCAATTTAATATCACAGCATATACTACAGACCTAGGACTTAGGTGTATAATAGATGTCAGGTGAATTCATAGATACATATGAAAAGTGTGTGTGTTGTGAGAAGAATGCTTTTTGAGTCCATGTTTTCACCAGTCCCTAGCCTCAAAAGTTTGACACATTCTAGCTGGGATGATAAAATTTTCTAGCAGGAAATATTAATAAAATACCTGAAGCTATTTTTTTCAAATTAATTCTCTTAATTCAGTTCAACAAGCAATTATTACATTGTTTATTGTCAGGCATGGTGCCAAGTACCAAGAATACACGTTAATAAACCCTCATCCTTCACTTAAGAAATCTACAGTTAAATCATTACATCAGGTCTCTAAGCTCCAACTAAGGCACTGAATTTCTAAATATGTAGCATAGGACTCTTATTTAAATAAGCCTGTGTGATCCTCAGGTATATTAAAGCTTAAAGATCAGAGTCTCAGTAGAAGGTAGACTATGACTTTGATGAAAACAATAATCAATCTTCAAAGGGAAATAGGGTGAAAAAGAGAAAGGTCACTAGAGAAAGAGATTTTACAAAGTGCATCCAAGGGTTTTTGTGAGTCTTTGGAGATTCTGGAATGGGCATGAACAAAAATGCTTAAAATGGTATATAATTTTCATGGACAGGTGACCAAAGTCAAGCTGATTTCTGTAGAATTTTACAATATATAAACATATATATGTATATATGTCAGCTGGATTAAAGTGTGAAAAAACAAGAAAAAGAGAAACTTTTTATAACTTTCTCCATGTCATCTCAAATTTGGATAATTCATCCCCACTGCCATAATTTGCAATATGTATTCAGAAAATCTCCTATATTAAAATAAGAAAGGTGACCCAGGTCTCCATCAAGAAGAATTGTCAGCAAGGGAATTAAATACAGCAAAATCTGCTTTTTGTATATATGTCAGAGAGAAAAGAATATTGATACTGAGTCAATTGTATTATTTCAAACAAAGAGGAAAAGAAGTCTTCACAATAGGTGAAGAATATATGAATGAAATACACTCATACGAAACAGCGGACTGATGTCCAGAATATTATTGGATATTGGCAATTTCTGTAAAACAGAACCAATTGTACAGCTTTGAAAGAATTTACCAATAAATGTCTGGTTGTGAATGTGAAACAGATATGAATCTTATTTCAATTTTCTATGTGTTGTATCTTTTATAATAAGAAAGCACTTTTATGATTATAATCTACTGTTGTTTTCAGAATAATTGCATCCTTTTCAAAAATGTTGACCAGAATCTCCATCACTGAGTATATATAAGGTTAATGGATATGTGTTTTTTATGAAGTATGTCCAAGATATTATGATGCAGTAGAAAAATCAGAAGTAAAAAATGACAGGAGATTATGTATGAATCTTGAAAATTTGCTTTCAGATAAACTAGATTTTCTGTTACTTCATAAAAGGTATTTCTAATAAAAAGGACAGTAAGACGAGCAAGGATGGCACAGAGATTAGGATAAGCAGGATAGGCAGCAAATGAATATCAAGAAATAAATCTGGGTGGGACCAAGATTGAGATATTTCATATGGATCAAGGTTTTATTAGTTCTCTTACAAAGAAGATTTGGAACCTACAAAATTCAGTGTATATTATCTGTGCATTATCTATAATGGTGTATGAAGTAACTTATAGTAATTATTATACATTTTCACTTTTATTACATATATTTTTATATGTTATGTTTGTTAATATATAAGAAGAGCTAGTTTAAGAATTCTTAATATGTAATAAAATGTTTTCTTTATAAAATCAAAGTTAAAATATATACTAGGCATATTCTTAAAATATGAACTTCAAGTTGGTGTTTTGATGAATATATTTGTGCTTAGATTGAGGAGTCCATTAAGAAAATTTGCCTTCACAAATTTCTTCCTGACAAAGACCTGGTAAACTAGAAACACTGTCAATAAATGTAAAGGATTTTTATAGAATAAGTATGGAATAAGATTCTCTTTACACAAAACAATTCTTTCAAATTGTATGCAATTTGTTTACGTCTTGTCCAGTGAAAGGTGGTTTGAGTCAGCAAATGTACATACAGAGATAATATATGAGAAGAGATCAAAGCTTGTATGAATGAATGAATCTGTGCTCGATTGTGTCTCTTTGCAACCCCATAGATATAGGTTTCTCTGTCCATGGAATTTTTCAGGCAAGAATACTGGAATAGGTTGCCATTTCCTCCTCTAGGGGGTCTTCCTGACCCAGGGATTGAACCTGCATCTCTTGTGTCTCTTGCATTAGCAGGTAGATTCTTTACAATTGTGCCAACTTGGAATCCCAACTTTATTTACATCTTGTCCAGTGAAAGAGGATTTAAGAGTCAGCAAATGTACAAACAGAGATAGTATCTGAAAAGAGATCAAATTTTGTAAACTAAGGTAACCTTAACCATGATTGCTGGGTTTCAGCTGTGTCAAATTTCCAGACACTGCACAGAAAACTGATAAATAGTCTCTTCTTTTGGCTCCTGCTCTCATACTTAAAAATTGTTAGTTTATTACAAAGTTAATGTCCGTATGTTATAATTTATTCAAATATTAAGCTCTTAAAAGGAATAAATGTTGAAGTATCCATATGCCACTTTAAAGTTTTATTGTATTATTTATACAATTTAATAAGGAAACCATTGGGACACCATCAGTGATTAAAGAACAAAAAAAGATGGAAGAACTGCTGAGTCTTCTGCCAAAATGCTTTCTAATATAAAAAAGGTAATTTTAACATGTTATTTTTATAATCAGTATCCTAAGAAATAGAGGCTTACTTTAAAAGACACTGAAATTCAAAGATAAAGGAAGATATGTTTTTAATCAGCCAGGACTTTATATAGACCATCAAATGGAGCAGGAGGAAAAGAAAGAAAAATCGAACTTTAACCCATGGCCTTAGCAAGTCCACAAAGTGGATAGAGCCTTCACTTTCCTCTTGACTGTTCTGAGAGCACGTTCTGTCAGCACAGGTGTGATGCTAAAGCTCATCTAAATGTATCTGCATTTCCCTGCACCTGTGGATCACCATCAGGCCAATAAAAAAAAAAAAAAATGCCTTCCCCACAGTTTTACTTGAATACGTTGCATTTATTCTGGCTTAATGAGGTTTAAAAAAAAAAAAAAGGATAAGCCTCAGGGACAGTCTGCTTCTTAAAGTTGGACTTTTTACCTCAACAATGAGCTTCTGTTATCAGTATAAGAGAAAAAGTGACATTTTAGGACTCATGGGTAAACTTATGTGAGCCATAATAACATGTGAGTTCTCTGAACAGGGTAAATAACAACTAAGTTGAGTGAAGATACATTGCTTTACAATTACAGTGCTGTCACTCCATTTCTATGGTACTCAGAAGCAGGAACAAAAATATTCTCAGTTGGTGCTCTACAGAATGCTTCAGTTACAAAGTGATGAATAAATCTTATCATCATACAAGAGAATTAGAATTCAAGAACTTTGAGATTATGTGTGAGACACTATGACATTAGAATAGTGAGAAAGGTTATGAGAGACTGACAATTTAAGTCTTAAGCAAGTATGCCTTGTCAATAGGCTATGGCTCTAAATAATCATTACAAATAACATAGTTATATTGTTTTCTTTAGGACATGATTAAAAGTGTATATCCATATAATCTTACAAAGAATTGGAAAATGTGAATGAGGGTGCCAAAATAATATTTACTGGGTCACAGAATGATGTATTTTAGAAATATATTCTCAATACTAGAATTCACTGTAGCAAAATTTGCCTATAGTAAGTAAAAGCCATGTTTATACATGGTTAAGTTAGGGGTAATAGCAAAATAATGCATGGGCAATATTATTGAAATCATATATTGACGATGTCATGATTAACCTATGATACCACTTTGTGTGTATAGCCGGAGGCGATTTATAATAACTCTGTTAGTCCAGTCATAGTAAAATTGCATGTTATATATGTGTATTTTAAAAATACATATGGATGGATACCTTTTATTATACATATGCACACACAATATAAAACATGTAAGCACTGTAATACTTATATATTGTGAATATATATATGTGTGTGTATATACATATACTGTGTATGTGTGTATACATATACACAGTATGTGTGTATACTTACACTCAGAAAAGCATACTTATGCCCAGGATATGGAAAATTGTTCTTCATGTTTCAATTCAATAACAGTTTTTCTAAAATGCCTTTATTGTCCACCTCTTTCATTTTGCCTTCCCAGAAGACTGAACACTGTCTTCTTAGCAATCTTACTCCCACCAGTTTGTGTTTATAAATGATGGTAAAGATAGAACTCATGTGTGTTTATTTATTCTCTTGCATGTGTACCTTTACATATTAGATCATAAACATCTCCAGAACACAAATCATATTAATTTATTCTTGTGACAGGGTGTTTAATGTTTACAGAGTGCTCTGTAGTTATTTTATCTAATTACATTATTAGCTAACTATTTAATAAGCATTTATGAAGTACTAAGCTCTGGAAATACAATGGTGAGCAAAATAGACATGGCTTAAGTACCATTTAGAGTTAAGAACCTATGAAAGCTAAATCTCTGACTCTGGAGGTCACTCAGGGAAATCTTCCCTGAGGAAGTGAGTTTTCAGTTACAAAGTCAATATTATGTGAAACTTATTTGAGTAATAAGTTTGGTAATAAGTAATGAGCATTTCCAAAGGCCTTGAAAGGAAAGAGACATGGTTTCCTTAGGAAACATTGACTTGAACAGATTTTAAAAACTTTTTTATTTTAAATTCAGCTTGCAAAATAAGAACTACAGCAGATTAATTCTGCTGAAATCTTCTGTCTTACTATTTTGCAATACTGAAAACCCATGTTAGTGGTTACAATGCATATGAAGAGTTTCTCTTTGGCTTTTTAGTGCTATTTGGTTTCCAAGAGATGCATATAGGTAGACTAAGATCACTGCTATCTAAGAGACCTAATTTCTGCTGTTGTCTCTGTCCAGTAGTCAGGATCTATCCTGAAATTTCTCTCATCCGTCTGCTAGCAGCATCCCTTCTACTTGATTTGCACAGGGCCCTTCCTTTTCAGGTCACCACAGAGCAGCTGCTTTGGGGTCCTGTTGTTATCCTTCTTCCCAACATGCCCAGCTCAGCACTCTGAGAGGCAGTAGGCAATGTTTAATATTGGTGGACTGGCTGCGTTCCAGGAACATATCTTGCCACTTAATAAAATAATAGCAAAAGATGAGAATCAGATGGTGTAATAAAATAAGATAACCAGAATAAAAAATAATACAGTTGATAGAGAGTAGACATTAAAACAAAGCCATGGATTTAGTTATTAATTAAAAGGTAAAATGTCTTATAAATAAAACTGCTCAGAGACTTTCTTGTAATTCCAAAATATACTGATAATATACTGAGTGTACAGTTGTTGTTCAGTCACCTAGAAGTGTTTGGTTCTTTGCAACCCCATGGACTGCAACATGCTAGGCCTCCTTGTCCTTCACCACCTCCCGGAGTTTGCCCAAATTCATGTTCATTGCATTGGTGATGTCATCCAGCCATCTCATCCTCTGACACCCTCTTCTCTTTCTGCCCTCAATCTTTACCAGTATCAGGGACTTTTCCAATGAGTCATGTGTTCAGATTAGAGGATCAAAATACTGGACCTTCAGTTTCAGCATTAATCCTTCCACTGAATATTCAAGGTTGATCTCCTTTAAGATTGAGTGGTTTGATCTCCCTGCTATCTAAGGGACTTTTAGGAGTCTTCTCCAGCATCACAGTTTTAAGGCATCAATTTTTTGGTGTTCTGACTTCTTCACAGTCCAGCTCTCACAACCGTACACCACTTGACTATACAGACCTTTGTTGGCAGTAATATCTCTGAGAAACACTGTCTAGGTTTGTCATTGCTTTCCAGCCAAGAAACAATCATCTTCTGATTTCATGGCTGCAATCACCATCCGCGCTGATTTTGGAGCCGAAGTAGAGGAATTCTGTCACTATTTCTACCTTTTCCCCCTCTACTTGCGAAGTAATAATGGGGCCAAATGCCATGATCTTAGTTTTTTTAATATTTAGTCTTAAGTTGGCTCTTTCACTCTCCTCCTTCACCCACATCAAAAGGCTTTTTAGTTCCTCTTCTCTTTCTGCCATTAGGGTGGTATCATCCACATATCTAAGGTTGTTGTTGTTTCTCCCACCTATCTTGATTCCAGCTTGGAACTCATCCAGCCCAGCATTTCTCATGGTGTGCTAAGTGTATAGGTTAAGCAAACAGGGTGAAAGAAGACATCTCTCTGGTATTCCTTTCTTGATCTTGAACCAATCAGATGTTCCATACAGAGCCCTAATTATTGCTTCTTGATCCACATACAGGTTTCTCAGGTGACAGGTAAGATGGTCCAGTATTCCCATCTCTCTAGAGCTTTCCACAGTTTGTCATGATCCACACAGTCAAAGACTTCAGTGTAACTGATGAAACAGAGATAGTAGTTTTTCTGAAATTCCCTTGCTTTCTCTATAATCCAGTGAATGGTGGCAATTTGATCTCTAGTTTGATCACTGAGTGTATAGCTCCATGAATAAACAAAATATATACTACAACTCTCAAAGACTGTGAATTATATGAAGGTGTGCACAGTCATGAAATGAATGTGCTCAAAAATTATCACTAACCCTTCACTGTCTCCTTTTCTTATGTAACACTTTTAAAAATTATAATTATCTATGTGTGTTTCTTTTTTTTTGACATCATTAAATTTTTGATTATATTTAAATCACTATAATTTCTGTTATTTTCAAATTCATGTTTTTTTTAAATTTAATTTTATTTTTTAACTTTACAATATTGTATTGGTTTTGCCATATATTACATCTGTCTTTTCTTCTAACTCCTAAATGTCATGAAGACAGAGAACTTAGCATTAGCTCAGTGTTGGAAAATAATAAAAATGATGACAATAACTTCTATTTACTAAGTCCTAACTATATTTCAGGCAAAATTCTAAGGAATGTTTATGTATTAACACAGTATTCCCTAATACAATATCAGTTTAATTCTTGGATCAGAAGATATTAAGAAGAGATTGCAAGAATACACAGAAGAACTAGACAAAATAGATCTTAAAATCCCAGATAACCACGATGGTATTATCTCACTGAGAACCAGACATCTTGGAGTGTGAAGTCAAGTGGGCCTTAGGAAGTACCACTAAGAACAAAGCTAGTGAATGTGATGAAATTCCAGCTGAGCTATTTCAAATCTTAAAAGATGATTCTATTAAAGTGCTGCACTCAATATGCCAGAAAATATGGAAAACTCAGCCGTGGTCACAGGACTGGAAAAAGTCAATTTTCATTCCAATTCTAAAGAAGGACAATGCCAAAGGATATTCAAACTACTGCATAATTGCACTCATTTCACATGCTAACAAAGTAATGCTCAAAATACACTAAGCCAGGCTTCAACAGTGCATGGACTGAGAACTTCCAGATGTTCAAACCTGGTTTAAGAAAGGTAGAGGAACCAGAGATCAAATTGCCAACATCCATTATATCATAGCAAGAGAATTCCAGAAAAAAAATCTACTTCTGCTTCATTGATTACATTAAAATCTTTGACTGTGTAGATCTCATAACAAACTGGAAAATTCTTCAAGAGATGGGAATACCAGACCACATTACCTGTCTCCTGAGAAACCTGTATGTGAGTCAAGAAGCAACAGCTAGATCTTGACATGGAACAATGGACTGGTTCCAAATCAGGAAAGGAGTATGTCAAGGCTGTATATTGTCATCCTGCTTATTTAACTTATATGCAGTGTACATCATGTGGAATACCAGGCTGGATGAACCACAAGCTGCCAGGAGAAATATCAATAACCCCAGATATGCAGATGACACCACGCTTATGGCAAAAAATGAAGAGGAACTAAAGAGCGTCCTGATGAAAGTGGAAGAGGAAAGTGAAAAAGCTGACTTAAACCTCATCATTAAAAAACTAAGATCATGGCATCCAGTCCCATCACTTTATAACAAATAGATGGGAGAAACAACGGAAACAGTGACAGACTTTAATTTCCAGGGCTCCAAAGTCACTGCTGATGGTGACTGCAGCCACAAAATTAAAATTCACTTGCTCTTTGAAAGCAATGATATGACAAACCTAGATAGTGTATTAAAAGCAGAGACATTACTTTGCCAACAAAGGCCTGTATAGTCAAAGCGATGGTTTTTCCAGTAGCCATGTATGTATGTGAGAGATGGACCATAAAGAAGGCTGAACACTGAAGAATCGATGCTTTTGAACTGCTTTGTTGGAAAGGACTCTTGAGAGTTCCTTGGACTGCAAGGAGATCACACTGGTCAATCTAAAAGGAAAAAATTCTTAATATTCATTAGAAGGACTGATGCTGATGCTCCAATCCTTTGACCACCTGATGCAAAACCCACCTCAATAGAAATGACCTTGATGCTGGGAAAGATTGAAGGCAGGAGAAGGGCAGAGGATTGGATGGTTGGATGGTGTCACTGACTTAATGGACATCAGTTTGGGCAAGATCTGGTAGATGGTAAGGATAGGGAAGCCTGGTGTTCTGCAGTCCATTCCGTGGGGTCACAAAGAGTCGGACACAACAGAGTGAATGAATAACAACAAAGAAGGTGTAAGCATGCTTCTCTCTGTATCTCCAATAAATGTACCTATGAAACCACCCCTTCATGGATCACAGTCATGTCTTGGTAAAGAGCCTTGCATAACTCAACAAAGCTGCAAACCATACCTTGCAAGGGCACCCAAGATGGATGGGTCATAGTGAAGTGTTCTGACAAAACACAGTTCACTGGAGGAGGAAATGGCAATGCACTCCAGTGTTCTTGCCAGGAACCTCATGAGCTGTATGAAAAGGCAAATAGATATGATGCAGGAAGATGAGAAGCCCAGCACCCATGTCTGAAAGTGTCCAACATGCTACTAAGGAAGAGCAGAGGGCAGTTACTAATTAGCTCCACAAAGAATGAAGTGGCTGGTCAAAGTGGAAATAATGCTTATATGTGAATCTGTCTGATGGTGAAAGTGAAGTCTGATGCTATAAAGAACAATACTGCTTGGGAGCCTGGAATTTTAGGTCCATGAATCAAAGTAAATTGGATGTGGTCAAGCAGGAGGTGGCAAGGTTGAACATCAACATCTTAGGAAGCAGTGAGCCAAAATGGATGAGAATGGGAAAAGTTAATCCAGATGACAATTTTATCTACTACTATGGGCAAGAATTCCATAGAATAAATGGAATAGCCCTCATAGACAATAAGAGTCTGAAATGCAGTATTTGGATGCAACCTAAAAAGCAACAGACTGCTCCCATTTCATTTCCAAGGCAAACAATTCAACATCACAGGAATCCACATCTCTGCCCCAGTGAATAATGCCTGAGAGGCTGAAGAGTTCTATGATGACATATAACATCTTCTAGAACTAACACCAAAATCAGATATATTTTTCTTTTAATCATAGCTGATTAGAATGCAGAAGGAGGAAATCAAGAGGTACCTGGAGTAACATGCAAGTTTGGCTTTGGAGTACAAAATGAAGCAGGACAAAGGTTAACAGAGTTTTGTCAAGAGAACATGAAGGTCATAGCAAATACTCTTTTCCAATAACACAAGAGCAGACTCTACACATGGACATCACCAGATGGTCAATACTGAAACCAGATTGATTATGTTATTTGATAGAGAAGCTCTATACAGCCTGCAAAAAAAAAAAAAAAAAAAAAGAACAGGAGCTGAGAGTGGCTCAAATCATGAGCTCTTTATTGCAAGTTAATTGCAAAATTCAGGCTTAAATTGAAGAAAGTAGGGAAAACAACTAGGCCATTCAAGTATAATCTAAATCAATTCTTTTACGATTGATAAAGTGGGGGTATTAATAAATTCAATGGATTATATCTGGTAGACAGAATGCCTGAGGAACTGTGGATGGAAGTTTGAACACTGTATAGGAAGCAATGACAAAATCCATTCCAAATAAAAAGAAATGCAAGAGGCAAAGTGGTTATCTGAGGAGGCTTTATAAATAGCTGAAGAAAGAAGAGAAATGAAAGGCAAGGGAGAAAGGAAAAAATATACCTAACTGAATGTAGCGTTCTAGAGAATATCAAGGAGAGATAAGAAGATCTTCTTCAATGAACTATGCAAAGAAATAGAGGAAAACAATAGAATGGGAAAGATTAGAGATCTCTTCAAGAAAATTGGAAATATCAGAGGAACACTTCATGCAAGGATGGGCAGAATAAAGGACAGAAACTGTAAAGATCTAGCAGAAGAGATTAAGAAGAGGTGGCAAGAATATACAGAAGAGCTATACAAAAAAAGATCTTAATGACCTGGATAATCATGATGGTGTGCTGCTCACCTAGAGCCAGATGTCTTGGAGTGTGAAGTCAAGTGGGCCTTAGGAAGTATTATAACAAACAAAACAAATGAGGTGAGGGTATTTCAGCTGAGCTATTTAAAATCCTAAAATACGATGCTGTTGAAGTGACACACTCAATATGTCAGCAAATTTGGAAAACTCAGCAGTGGCCATAGGACTGAAAAAGGTAAATTTTCATTTCAATCCCAACTGAACGGGTCAAAGACTGTTCAAACTACTGTACAACTGCTCTCATTTCACATGCTAGCAAAGTTATGACCAAAATCCTTCAAGCTAGGTTTCAGCAGTACGTGTACTGAGAAATTCCGGGTATATAACCTGAAATTTGAAGAGGCAGATGAACCAGACATCAAATTGCCAACATTCATTGGATTATGCAGAATTTGTAGAATCTTCATTCTGAAAAATACTAAAAAATACTGATAAATGATATTTTTTTTAAAAAAAGGCTGAAATAATTTAAGAGATGTACTGTGTTCATGAATTGGAAGATTTAACATAGTAAAGATGTCAGTTAAACATATTAATGCGTAAAAATAATGCAATTCAAATTTAAGAAAAACTTGCCAGATTTTTGTATATTTGGGTAAGTTTATTCTAAAGTTTATATGAAAAATAAAGGAAAAAACTAGCCTACCTACCATTAAAAAAATAGTAAAGTGGAAGGATTACCACATGATTTTATAATATATTCCACAACTGCAGTTAACAAGACAGTGTGGAATTGGTAAAAAGATAGATATATAGATCAATGAAATAGAAAGAGATTCCATTAATAGATACACAGAAATATGCCCAATTGATTTTTGACAAAATGCAGGTACAATTCAGTAAGTAAAAATAGTCTTTTGACAAATGATGTGGGAATAACTGGAATTCAAATAACTGGTTATTCAAAATAACCTCAACCCAATTCTCACAACCTTTAAAAAAAAATGAAATCTAATGAATTATAAGTTTAAATGTAAAATGTAAAAGTTTTAAAAAAAGGACAAAAATCTACATATGGCACAATAATCATGATTTACAAAATAAAATATTGATAAATTAGACTTCATTAAAATTAAAAATCTTACTCTGAGAATGGCACTCTTAAAAGAATGAAAAGACAAGCTTTAGACTTGGAGGAAACATTTACAAATTACACAATCTACAATGAATCTATTATCTGCATATATAAGGAGATTTCAAAATTTAACAGTAATTGACACACTGATTTTCAAGTTATATCGGGAGACAAAAGGCCGAGAACAGCTAATTCAATATTGAAGGAGATGAGCAAAATTGGACTGACACCATGCAGTTTTAAGACACACTACAAAGCAGCAGTGACCAAGAAAGTGTGGTACTGGAGAAAGAACAGAAATGTAAATCAATAAAATAGAAAATATATATCTTACATAAATATAGTTAACTGATACTTGACAAAGGTGGAAGGACAATATATTGGAGAAAAAATAGTTTGTTTTTTTAACACATGTTGTGGGAACAACTGGACATCTACATGTAAAATAAAATAGAATGATTTTAGAACAGACATTATACCCTTAAAAAGATTAACCCAGAATGAATGACAGAACTAAATGTCAAATACAAACTAATTAAATTCAAAGCAATGAACATTAAATAAAACCTAGATTACTTTTGGTATGCCACTGACATTTTAGATACAATTCCAAGGGCACACTCAATCCATGAAAGAAACAATTGATAAGCTATACTTCATTAAAATTAAAAACCTATCCAAGAAAGATAATGACAAGAGAATGAGAAGACAATCACAGATTGGCAGAAAATATTTGCAAAAGATATATTTAATAAAAGATTGTTATCCTAAATATACAAAATACTCTAAAACTCAGCAATAAGAAAGCAAACTCCTATTAAAAACAAGGCAAAGACTTTAACAAACACTACGCCAAAGAAGATACATGGATGATAACTACAGCTATGTGAAGATGCTCAACATGGTGTGTTACTGGGAAATTGCAAATTAAAACAACAATGAAAAGCCTCTATATACCTATTAAATGAACAGATCCAAACACTGACAACCTCAACTTCTTGTGATAAAGTGAAGGAACAGAAGCTTTTATCCATTGCTAGTGGGAATGTACAATGTACCATCGTACAGCCACTTTGGAAGATAGTTTGGTGGTTCTCACAAATTTAATCATACTGTTATCATATGACCTTTTGGGTAGTTGCCCAAAAGAACTGAAAACTTACATTCACACAAAAATGCACATGTCTCTTTATGGCAGCTTTGTTTATAACTGCCAAAACTTGGAAGCAACCATGATTTCCTTGAGTAGGTGGGTGGATAAATAAACTGTGGTTCATCTAGTAACTAAAATATTATTTGGCATTAAAAAAAGAAATGAGTTATCAAGCCATGAAAAGACATTGAGAAAACTTAAATGCAAATTACTAAGTAAAAGAAGTCCATCTGAAAAAGGTACCTACCGTATGATTCCAACCATATGAAATTTTGGAAAAGGCAAAATTATGGAGACAGTAAAAAGATTAGTGTTTGTCGGGGACAGTGGGAAGAAGGAGACAAATAGGCAGAGCAGAGAGAATTTTTAGGACACTAAATATATTCTGTATGACACCACAATTATGAATACAATAATGATACATTTGTAAAAACTGTAGAATGTACAACACCAGGAATGAAGCTTAAGGTAAATTACAGACTTTGGGGATTAGGCTATGTCTATATAGGTTCACTAAATGTAATAAATGTACCATTGTCATAGGCATCAATGACAGTGGGAGAGGCTGTGTATGTGTATGGATGTGTGGTATTTGGGAACTCTCTGTATTTTCCATTCAAATTTTCTGTGAATCTAAAAAAAAAGGAAAAGTTATGGAAAGTTAGTAACTTAGTCACGTCTGACTCTTTGTGACCCCATGGACTGTAGCCCACCAGGCTCCTCTGTCCATGGAATTCTCCAGGCAAGAATACTGGAGTGGGTTGCCATTTCCTTCTCCAGGGATCTTCCCAACCCAGGGATCGAACCCAGGTCTTCTGCATTGCAGGCAGACTCTTTAATGACTGAACCACCAGTGAATCTAAAACGTCTCTCAAAAATAAAGACCGTTTATTAAAACAAATTCACAGTAAAATATTGAATAATTCAACTAAAAATAAGCAAGAGATTTGAACAAACAATTCACAAAAAGGAATATACAGATAATGAACAAATACATGTAAAGATGTTCTGCATCATTAGCCACTAGATCAATGTGAACTAAACCATGATGAATTGTCACTATATTTATTAAAATGCCTAAAAAAGATGATGTCACCACCAAGTGGCAAGGAGAATGGAAATCAACTCCCATCCATTTCTGGTGAAAATATAAAATGGGACAGCCTCTCTGGAAGTAGTTTGGGCCATCAATATAATTCACTAATCTCTCTCTTAGATATAGATGGGAATGACAAAAATGTCCTTCAATGAGCTAAAGGATTTTTTTAAAATAGTGGTACATCTAAACAATGGAATACTATTCATCTGTAAAAAAGAAAGAATAACTGATGTACAAGACTATATGGACCTCAAAGATCATGCTAAGCACAAAAGCCTGTCTCAAAAATTTATAAGTTGCATCCTTTCATTTGGATATTTGTATAATGTTTTCAAAAATATAGGGCTATAAAAAAGATCGGTGGTTGTCAGGAGTTCATTGTGAGGGTAAGGTATGAATATAAATAGATAACAGAGAAAGTGGAAATTATGGGACTGATCTGTATTCTAGTTTTCACAGTAGTTATAATGTACTAAATTTTCTATAACTATATGCCATAAGAAATGTAATTTACCATATAATTGCTATAAAATTAAAGTAAAACTCTATGAGTTTGATGTTTTTATCCTCATTTTGTGATGTAGAAACTGAGAACTACTGAAGTTAGGTAATTTTCCCAAGGGTACAGATCTAGTAAGCATTTGGGTCAGAAATCAATCTGAGACAGACTCCATGGCTGTACTCATGGACCAGAAAGAAACCCCATGAATTATTGCTGAATGAGTGCATCAGTCAATGAAGGAAACAATTAATCAAATATGCAATTACTTTGGAATCAGTTATGAGCATTCTCATCTAACTGGCAGCAATACTCTGAAAGACCTCAGTTAAGTAAGTCAATAGATCCAGGTCAAGCAAGACTTATGGCCACTTCTGAAAACTGAATCCTGACACAATAGCAATAATAGTACTACTAAAAGTAGAGAGAGTTTGGAGGTCCCCAAACTTACCCTGTGACTCCTACAGTTACTCGAAGCTCCCTTAAGGTCTGCCTGGGGGGATATAGGAAGGTGTCACTAGAGCTCATACCTGTCAATCATTCCCAGTCAGTAGTCAATGAGACATATGAATTAGATTATGGAAGCTGTACACAGTTTTATGGGAAATAATTTTCAAATTAAACATATAGGTATATACATACATGTGTGTGTGTGTGTGTGTCTGTGTGTGTGTGTGTGTATCCCATTTTATAGAATTTGCTCCAGATCACAAAAAAGAAAATATCTTCAAAATAGTTTATAAATCCAGGCTCATTTTAATTATCCTTAAAAAAATGATACAGCAGAAACATAAAGTTTGTTCTTTCTTTTGACTAGATTTTAATGTATGAAAAAAATAATAGGGAATCAAATTGAAAAGTACTTTAAAACAAAGAATTTAATATAAAATATTAATGCCTATTACCACTTTTATTGAGCAAAACTGAAAACAAATAGATGATTGCAATTGATTCAAAATAAAAAAAAAAGCTTTTATTATATTTATACAAGGAAATAATAATATACATAATAAATACTTCTTATTTAAAATACTCTTTAAATGTTAAATATAGAAGGATTTCATATAATATGATTATCTCAAAAATAGTGTACATAATATGTTGCTCTATAAACTCTGGTCTCCATTTTTGTTGTTGAATGCTTCAGTCTCATTCCTGCCTTTGTATTTGGCATTCCTCACACTTATTTCTAATCTTTGAAGGGCAGTCTTTTCCTACATCTAGGTTATAGCTCAAGTGTCAACAAATTATGAGGTCTTTTTTGTGGGTTTTTTGGGGGGTTTTTTTGGCTGCCAAAATTTGAGCTCTCAATTTGGTAAAATCTTATATTGTTTAAATCTTGATTGGTGACTGGGCTCCAATGCACACAGTAGAAGGAAGTGCAACAATATTTCCTCTCCTTGTCTCCTGGTAGCCAGTATGAGCACTAAACTTGCACTACAAAAATCAGATGCTTTCATCTAAGACTTGGAGTCTGTACAAGTTCCACAGACTTCTACAGAGAATAGAGATTATTTGTGCAGTGGTAGTGGTGTAGAAATGAATCAAGCATCCAGCATCCAGGTTACCAGCTGTGCCTCCTGACCACAGAGTCCTGAAACATAGCTTAAGCAATGTCCCCTATTCCCTAATTGTTTTTTTTTTTTTTTTTTTTTTAATCATTCTTCTGGAATGGTTCTTCAGAATTGTCATTAATTCTATTAGCTATCAAAATACAATCCTTTTTCTGATAAAGTTCTCCAAAGCTGCTTGATGTTGCTGAGCTCCTAGGATCCTTAAACATTCATCCCTGTTTATCCCGTTGAAAGAATTCACCTCCCTGTAACAATACCTAGAGGATGCTTTCTCCTCCTTTTCCTTCCAGATTTGTCTCTCCAGAATAATTTTATTTATGTAATTGTGTACATTAGTCTCTCCTCAGGTGGCTATGAGTCACACAGTCTCTCCAGTTAAAAATGAACTTCACAAAACTATTGCTGAAGGAAGGGATACTATTTGTAAATTGTTTTTTACAAATTTGTGCATTTAAATTGTTAGAAATTATAGAAAAGTTGATATTATTAAAGAAGAAAGGAATAAATGAAGAAAATATAAGCTTCCTCAATGGACTTACATTTTCCAATTTATCCTCAGGTGAAGTTATAGATTTAATTCCTTTATAATTAAGAAACAGAAAATTTGGAAATAGCAAGTAAATTAATAAAAAATGGAAGTATTTCCCCTTTGTCTATCAGATTACACTATTAATATAAATAATTAAAACAATCTACTCCTTGAACAATAATATGTGGATAAAGGAGAAGAAAAGAAAGTTTAGGAATCACATAGATAACAATTTTATTTTTTAATAAGAGAAAAATTTAAAATATGGTGGTACACTAAACTAAAATTTTGGAAAGATAAATTTGAAATGTATTAGGCCCCAAATTGTGTAAAATTAATACTGTAAACAGTAAGAACCGCTACGTGGATCACAGCTTTGTGTCAAAGGGGCTTGTGTAACTTAAAGAAGCTATGAACTATGCTGTGCAGGGCCACCCAAGATGAACGGGTCATAGTGAAGAGTTCTGACAAAACCTGGTCCACTAGAGAAGAAAATGGAAAACTACTCCAGTATTCTTTTTGTGAGAACCCCATGAGCCATATGAAAAGGCAAAAAGATCCAACATTGGAAGATGATCCCACCCAGGTTGGAAGGTATCCAATGTACTACTGGAAGAACAGAGGGCAATTACTAATATCTCCAGAAAGAAGGAAGAGTTTGGGCCAAAGCAGAAATGATGCTCAGTTGTGGATGTATCTGGTAGTGATAAAGTCCAATGCTGCCAACAACAATATTGAAAAAGGATCTGGAATATTCAGTCAGTCAGTCAGTCAGTTCAATTGGTCAGTTGTGTCCGACTCTTTGCAACCCCATGAATCGCAGCAAGCCAGGCCTCCCTGTCCATCACCAACTCCCGGAGTTCACTCAGACTCACGTCCATCAAGTCAGTGATGCCATCCAGCCATCTCATCCTCTGTCTTCCCCTTCTCCTCCTGACCCCAATCCCTCCTAGCATCAGAGTCTTTTCTAATGAGTCAACTCTTCTCATGAGGTGGCCATAGTATTGGAGTTTCAGCTTTAGCATCATTCCTTCCAAAGAAATCCCAGGGTTGATCTCCTTCAGAATGGACTGGTTGGATCTCCTTTCAGTCCAAGGGACTCTCAAGAGTCTTCTCCAACACCACAGTTCAAAAGCATCAATTCTTTGGCACTCAGCCTTCTTCACAAGTCCAACTCTCACGTCCATACATGACCACAGGAAAAACCATAGCCTTGACTAGACGGACCTTTGTTGGCAAAGTAATATCTCTGCTTTTCAATATGCTATCTAGATTGGACATAACTTTCCTTCCAAGGAGTAAGTGTCTTTTAATTTCATGGCTGCAGTCACCATCTGCAGTCTATGAATTAAGGTAAATTGAATATGGTCAAGTAGGAGATGGCAAGAATAATCATCAACATCTAAGGAATCAGTGAGCTAAAATAGATGGAGATGGGCAAATTTAATTCAGAAGACCATTATATATATTACTGTGAGCAAGAATCTTTGAGAAGAAATGGAGTAGCCCTCATAGTCAAGAAAAGGGTACAAAATGCTGTACTTGGGTGCAATCTCAAAAACAACAGGATGATCTTGGTTCATTTCCAGGGCAAACCATTCAACACCACAGTACTCCAAGTCTATACCCCAACCACTGATTACAAAAAAGTTGAAGACTGGTTCTATGCAGACCTACAACACTTTCTAGAACTAACACCAAGAAAAGATGTCCTTTTCATCATAGGAGATTGGAAAACAAAAGTGGGAAGTCAAGAGACAGCTGGAATAACATACAAGTTTGGCTGTGGAGCAGGGCAAAACCTAACAAAGCTTTGTCAAGGGAACACTTTGGTTATAACAAGTATCTTTTTCCAATACAAAAGATGTCTCTACACACGGACATAACCAAAATCAGAAGGATTATGTTCTTTGCAGCCAAAGATGGAGAAGCTCTAAACAGCAAAAACAAGACATGGAGGTGACTGTGGCTCAGATCATCAGCTCCTTATTGCAAAACTTCAGGCTTCATTTGAATAAAGTAGGTAAAGCTAGTAGGCCATTGAGGTCTGACCTAAATTATTTCCCTTATGATTATACAGTGGAATTGATGAATAGATTCAAGAGATTATATATAGTGGGCAGAATGCCTAAAGGACTATGGATGGATGAAGGTTTGTAACATTGTACAGGAGGCAGTGACCAAAACCATCCAAAAGAAATGCAAGAAGGCAAAATGGTTGTCTGAGGAGGCTTTTTTAAATAGTTGAGGAAAGAAGAGAAATGAAAGGCAAGGGAGTGACAGAAAGATACACCTAACTGAATGCAGAGTTCTAGAGAATAGCAAGGAGAGAAAAGAGGGTCATCTTCAGTGAACCATGCAAAGAAATAGAAGGGAAAAAAATAGAATGGGAAAGACTAAAGATCACTTTAAAAAAAACTGAAGATATCAAGGAAACATTTCATGCAAGGATGGGCATGATAAAGGACAGAAATGATAAAGACCTAACAGAAGCAGAAGACATTAAGAAGAAGAGGAAAGAATACAGAGAAAAACACTATGCAAAAAAGGTCGTAATGACCCATATAATCACAATGGTGTGGTCACTACCTAGAGCCAGACATCTTTGAGTGTGAAGTCCAGTGCGCCTTAGGAAGCATTATATGAACAAAGTTAGTGGAAAACTTTATTAGCAAATTTAGAAAACTTAAGCTACACCCACAAGACTGGAAAAGGTCACCTTTCATTTCAACCCCAAAGAAAGGCAATCCCAAAGAATGTTCAAACTGCTGAACATTCCACATGCTAGCAAGGTTATGCTTAAAATCCTTCAAGCTAGGCTTTAGCAGTATGTGAACTGAGAACTTCCAGATGTACAAGCTGGGTTTAGAAAAGGCAGAGGAACCAGAGATCAAATTGCCATTTGTTGGATCATAGAAAAAGCAAGGGAATTCCAGAAAAACATCTACTTCTGTTTCATTGACTGTGCTAAAGCCTTTCAGTGTGTGGATCACAAAAAAACTGTGGAAAAATCTTAGTGATAGGAACACCAGACCACCTTACCTGCCTCCTGAGAAAACTGTATGCAGGGTCAAGAATCAACAAATAGAACCAGACATGGAACAACAGACTGGTTCAAAATTGGGAAAGTAGTATGACAAGGCTGTATATTGTCACCCTCCTTATTAACATATGCAGGAATGATATGCTGAGTGAATCACAAGCTGGAATCAAGACTGCTGGGAGAAGTATCAACAACCTCAAGTCATGCCAATTGTGTGCTGATTAAAATTACCCCAAATTTATGTCAGTTTACAATTTTCACTTATCTTGTCATCACATACTAAAATGTTGACTCTTAATTTGATTCTTTAGTATGTTCTTAAATTTTATATTTTTAAAAATAGTTGTCAATCAGTTAGTAAATATGATGCAGGAATAGTTTTTAAATTGGCAAAAATGTAGAATTAAACCATGCCTACAATATCTTCGATCTTGTGCTGTCTCCAGAGACGTGGCTCAGTTCAAATTGTGGGGAGGGTGAAACCTGGATCTATTCATAAGGAAATATCACACAAATCCAACTTGAGATCATTCTATAGAATAAATGGTTCATACTGATGTTAAAACATTAAAGTCAAGGAGAATAAAGAAGTGCTGAGGATTGCTTTATCAAAAAAGGAACAATATAGTCATGCCTAATCCTAGACTGAACTCAGGAAATAAAAATAATCTGTGAAAATATATTATTAAAACAGCTGATAAATCTTGAATATAGACTGTTGATTAGATTACTATATTTTATTAATCTTAAATATCCTGATTGTGATCATTGTATGCAAAAAAATACAAAATTTATATCAGCTCTTTTTTTACTATTCTTACAACTTTTGTGTAAGTTTGATACTGAAATGAAGTGAAAAATATATCCAAAAATAACATGTTAGTCTTGCTTTTCTAGGGAAAATGATACCTAAGCTTTAAAATTACACTTTCCAGTACCAAAAAAGGTTTTCTTTTAAATTGAGGATAACTTATATTATAAAGATATTTTCTTCAAAACAGCATTTAGCTAAACATGCTTTTTAACTTAACTTTCTTCTACTAATCTGAAAAAAAGATGTAATTTTAGTAAATGAAAAACTTCCAATTTAGGGCAAAGGGTCTAGCACTTTAAGTTCTTTCATTGTATTCAAAAAATAAATATATTCAGAAGAGCAAATGCACAGAATTTCTTACAGTTTATAGCAATTTAATTACAAACTTATTTGTATTGAATGTATTTTTTTTCTTTAAGGAAATAGGTTGGATTTCAGGAGATAAAAATTTTAAAAAGTACTTCTATTTTTTAAATTAAAAGATAATTATCTTTTTCCTTTACCTGGAATAATAAGAAAGTACATTTATACTTTTTGATTCCAAAGTTTGAACTTACAAAAAAATACAAATTTTTGTAGGTGATCTTGAGATATAAAAAGCATAGGTTTCTAATTTAAGCACTACAAGGAGTCTCATTTTCCTGGAGGTAGCCAAAATTATTTAAGGCTTTTTCTACTCATCACTGAAGCCAAAGGAATCCCTGCATGTGAAAGAAAATAGATAAGAAAAGGTATCTGCTCCATGAAAGAAAAGGTAAAAATAGATTTAGTCCATAGAGAAAGCTTATGGGCAAAGTCCCAACATTAAATAGAATACAACAGATTTCCATGGGAGGTTTTGGAAAAGGAAAAATCAAACTTAGAATTTTCTTCTTGTCATTAGCTACCAGAATTAAGGGTTACATACCAACTATTGCATTAACAGTTTTACATAAGGTTTTTGTCCAGCTAATCAAAAGAGAAAAATATGAAGTTACAAAGTAAAGATTTTAATCAAGCCGATTCTGGGGTGTGTGATTTCTGTCGTCACATAGAGCACTGTACTTAGATGGGCCTCATGTTGGATTTAATACTATAATCTTACCATATAGAACTTTTCAAAATTTTATGAAAAGAGTGTTCTTTTAACTTTTCATTTTGTACTATGATGCATATTCAGTTCAGTTCAGTTCCGTAGCTCAGTCGTGTCCGACTCTTTGTTACCCCATGAATCGCAGCATGCCAGGCCTCCCTGTCCATCACCAACTTCAGAAGTTCACTCAGACTCACGTCCATCGAGTCAGTGATGCCATCCAGCCATCTCATCCTCTGTCGTCTCCTTCTCCTCCTGCCCCCAATCCCTCCCAGCATCAGAGTCTTTTCCAATGAGTCAACTCTTCACATGAGGTGGCCAAAGTATTGGAGTTTCAGCTTTAGCATCATTCCTTCCAAAGAAATCCCAGGGCTGATCTCCTTCAGAATGGACTGGTTGGATCTCCTTGCAGTCCAAGGGACTCTCAAGAGTCTTCTCCAACACCACAGTTCAAAAGCATCAATTCTTCTGCGCTCAGCCTTCTTCACAGTCCAACTCTCACATCCATACATGACCACAGGAAAAACCATAGCCTTGACTAGACAGACCTTTGTTGGCAAAGTAATGTGTCTGCTTTTGAATATGCTATCTAGGTTGATCATAACTTTCCTTCCAAGGAGTAAGCGTCTTTTAATTTCATGGCTGCAGTCACCATCTGCAGTGATTTTGGAGCCCCCCAAAATAAATTCTGACACTGTTTCCACTGTTTCTCCATCTATTTCCCATGAAGTGATGGGACTGGATGCCATGATCTTCGTTTTCTGAATGTTGAGCTTTAAGCCAACTTTTTCACTCTCCACTTTCACTTTCATGTAGCTAGTCCTAATTTCTATCCTTTTGTCAATTATATCACCAACTGTGCCTCATATTTTTAGTCTTACTCCTGTGAAGAGATATTTATCATAAAATAGTTTGTGAAATTAAATTGGGATGAGAGTTCTTCACTTTCAGGTTTATAAACTTTACACTGAACATTCTAAAATTGATTTTTTCTTAGTTTGTGTGTGTGTGTGTGTGTGTTGGCTTGCATGTTTCTTCTAACTTTGTATTTTCTCAGGGCAGGGAAGCAACTTCCTGGAAGAATACATAAAAGACAGAAAATAAATCTGAGAGCAAAGAAATCAAATGCGACCTTGAAAGTGGGGCATTTGCTTTAAAAGAAAGTGGGGACCTGTCTGAGAGAGAAAAACAAGAATCAAGAAAAAAAAAAAAAAAAAAACTACCCACAGAACTGGAATCCAATAAAATATCATTGAATCAACCTGAACTTTTGAGCACTTCAGATACTCAGGGTTGAATTGGGTTGTGGGGCTGAAGGAAAAATCAGAGATCAAAAAATTATTCATAACCCAGGAGAAAAGACTTTTTAATTCTTGGAAAGTGGTACAGATTCTCAGGTGGAGATACTAATAAACTATACTCATTGATTCAGTAACTGAGTTGGTTTGAGGTACTAGTGACATTGTCAGTCTTTGTCTAATTCTCAATAATAGACACAAACTAAAAATGTCCCTTGCTTCTTTCTCTCATCACTGTACCTTTTTAGTAAAACCTTTTCATATCATTAGAGACTGCTCTTTTCAAATAGGATATTACATTTCTATGTCACTTAAAAATTATTACCTCGAAGGCAAAATTATCAGGGAAGTGTGTTTCTGTTTATAGTATTCAGTTAAAGCAAGGATATTAGTTTCTGCTGTTAATACAAAGCAAAATATACAAACTGGAATAGACATAGGTAATAAAGCTTCAAGATGTACTTTTATGTGTGCTATTGTACATATATGGTTTGCATATCTATCCAATGGTGCCTATATATGTAATTGCATTTTATGTTCAAAAGGCCTTTACTGACTTATCTATGACAAAGTAAAAATGTATTCTAACAATGCAATTAATTATGGAATATGCACATAAAGTATGCATTTCATTGTAAAGCATTGACCTTGAAATTTACACTTTGTCAATATATTATTTTATGAAAATACTTATTACAAGAAATTTGCCCAAAAGATTCACACAACTGTGGGGATTAAAAGATTTGTATTTCTTAAATTTAATATGAACTCATGTTATGTAAATGGAGAAGTGTATGGCAACCCATTCCAGTATTCTTGCCTGGAGAATCCCATGGACTGAGGAGCTCAGTGGGGTTGCACTCCATGGGGTTGCAAAGAGCAAACACAATTGAATCAAATTAGCAGGCACACATTTATGTAAAAGAGTTTTAAAAACGATTGGCTTTCACCTATTGCACAATCATAATTAGTTTGTACGAAAAGAAGTTCACTTTCTAAAGAGAAAAGCATTTAGAGTCCTCTTTAATTAATTAAAAGGGTGTACTGCATCCATGGGGTCACAAAGAGTCG
This sequence comes from Bos indicus x Bos taurus, assembly GCF_003369695.1. Classification (NCBI taxonomy): domain Eukaryota; kingdom Metazoa; phylum Chordata; class Mammalia; order Artiodactyla; family Bovidae; genus Bos; species Bos indicus x Bos taurus. The sequence continues at coordinate 64,695,432 of NC_040078.1, read as the reverse complement.
AACACGACTGAGCGACTGAACTGAAGAGATAGTTGAAACAAACAGACCAAGAAGGACAGGGTTATCTTCTTTCCTAGAAGATACTTAACCACCAAGAACTTCAAGTGCTTAAAACTATTTCTTGGGGGACTTCCTTGTCAATCCCATTGTTAAGGCTCTGTGCTCCCTAAGCAGGGGGCATGGGTTTGATCCCCACTTGGGGAGCTAAGATCTCACATGGCAAAAATAAATAAATAAATTTCCTGGTACTGCATTTTGCAATGCTGAGTTAGGATTAGCTGTTATTTTTATTTTCCATGTGCTATTTCAGTGTTATGTTGTGCCTTCCCCCTCCACCCAAATCAGAAGCTGATATCTTAGATGTAAGCAGGCAGCAAGGTTAAATCCATTTAAGAAAAACACATTTAATATACAGAAACATTTACCTAATTAAATGTTTACCTAATTAAATATGCAACCATTTTTAACTTAAAAATACAGAATATTTTAGTGATTCCAAGAGGAAATCATGATCATTTTTCAATGTATAGGTCACTAGCATGATCGGTCACTAGTTCAGTTTAGTTCAGTTCAGTCACTCAGTCGCGTCCAACTCTTTGCACCCGATGAATCGCAGTCACTAGCATGATCCAAAATGATAAAAAATGGTAAATCAACTTCTCCAGTTTAAAAACTTGATTTGTTACATTTCACACTAAAAAAAAAAAAAAAACTAATACCCAATATAACTCACTCACATCTAGTCCCAATGGAGGTATCGGTTTTCCAGCATAGCTGTGTAATCTTCCAAGAAAAACAATAAGAGCCTCCCAAAATCATATATAGTCTTGGTCACATGGTGTAAATTACTCATTTTGTAATTTACATGATCAGACAGCTTGTAAAAAAAGTGTTAACATACTTGTTTATAATTTGTAGGAAAGCATGAACTCAAGAAAATTTCAGGCTCTCTTTATGATATCAACATTGCCAAAACAATGATGAGGAGGAAGTCTTTCACAGCCAGACATTGTCTCATCAATCAGTTTGCAGTCAGGAGAAAAATTGACTTAGTCATGATATGGTTCTTAAAGGAAAAAGTAATAAATTCCGTACAAATGGCAAGCTGGCAGTGTGGCTAATTTATTCATTATCCACCCCAGAAAAATAATTAAGTCATGCTTTCTTTCCCAGTGCTTCATTACAGTTTAACATGCCCCCTCCCTCACCTTTTTTTGGATTCTGCAGTAAGAATACTTATTAAAATAAATTAGCTGCAAAACTTTTAACTCTATCTTAAAGAAAAACTAATCCACTTTTCTAGTGGAAGCAACATTGATTAAATAAACCCAGTTCCATGCAGAGCAGAATAATTCCTTTGGCCACAGTTTCTAACTGTAAATGGTGCTGTATCTGTATTAGTTTGAACAGTGTGTAGTAAGTTGTAAATTTATAATTGCTATTAACCTCTTTTAGTGTTTCTTTCTTTATCTCTTATGGGTGACATTTTGATTTCAGAAAAAAGAGTACATCTGAATGCTAGAAATGTACATATTTGATATTTTAGTCATGTAAATGAGAAATGTTTAATGAACTAATTTTTTGCACAACCTATGTTGATTAAACATGAAGCTAATAGGTGAAAAATATATTGTTCTTACCAAAAAAGAAATTCAGAAATGTATGGCACTCTATGTTGTAGATCATATGTAAACCAAACTGCCTTAGAAAATCTAACAGGTAACATTTGGTAACAAAACTTGTATGAAATGATAAAGGCATTTTCCTGTGAAACTTGAGATTCTTTAGTTATGTATGTTATTGCATTGATATCTATCAAAAATATTTTTTCATTTTCTCGTAATTTTAAAGGAGCAATATGACAGATTATTTCCATATATGGCTGCCTTCAATCTCTATACACATAGGCGGCTCTTGCCATCAAAAGATAAAATTTTATTTCTCCACCCATTGAATATGAGATTTCTGTGTAATTTTCTTATAACAGTGGATTCTGTGTAAGTGACACTACAGAGTTTCTAGGCCAAGGAAACTTCTGTTTTCATCCTCTTGGGAACTAGACTTCACATAGAGAATTTCAAGGTATATTACTGAGTGAGTGAGTCCCAGTCCCAACCCTGTGGAGAGAAAAGCTTCCACATGGAAGTCTCCAACCATTCTCTTTGCTACCATCGAGGGTGAAAGCTCACCAATGGGTGAAGCCACCCATCCTGTTCAGCCTCAGCTGAGTTCCCAAGTGAAGGAGGCATGTGTGATCTCAACCAACATAATGTGGAACAGAAGAACCTAGCTGAGCACAGTCAACCTACAAAATGTCATGTAATATATCTCACTATTAATTTGGGTGACAGTTTGTTATAAAGCTACATAAATGATAATGGAAATTTGTTTAAAATATTAAAAACAAGAGAGAAATGCATTGTGTTGCTATTACTGATAGAGTTAAACTATATTAAGACTTCTATCTTCCAGAATTGTTAGTTCTCTCTCTCTCTCTCCCAACCTCCTACTTCGGATATTAACGTCTTGGCCATCATCTTTCAATAATTTCACTAATCAGTTTTGTAATTAATAGCAAGATTTCAGACATTCATAATGTCTGGTCTCAGAATACATATACATTATGGGTTGCAGTTCAAATGTTCACTGAATTAAGCCCAAAGTGATACTTTGAAGAGAAAATGTGTTTCATCCTAAGAAGTAACTGTCAATAGAAAGTTACATGTTCATTTATGAAGAGATAAAAATGGCTCAAAGTTGTACATTGAAAAGATGCACAAAGCCATCCTTTACTCGGACTCCAGGGTGATGCATATAGTTTGAAACTTTAACTATTGCACCTCAGTGCTTAAAACTTTTTAATAACTCACTCTGTCTTTGTGAGAAGACTGCCCTCCACAGTATGGTGCATAAAGTCTTCTTAATCTGTCCCCTACAGATTTCTCTACCATAATCTCTTTCCACTCCCTACTTTATATTTCATCTGTTCTAAGTAGCCCAGACATGTGAGTAAGGCTCTTTTGCTATTGTTTAATTTCTTCTCTCTGGAATGTACTTTCTTTTCTTCTTACCTGCCTACCTTCTACTAATGCCTTAAGACTCAATCTGTCCTTGCCTCTTCCCTGACACCTGTGACTCCAATCTGGCCCTTTTCCTCCTTACAGATAGCATTCAGTGCATACCTCTGCCGCTGTGGTTACCACAGAGTCAAAATTATGTGCTCACTTACCACTCTCTCCTATTCACAGAAGAAATATAAATGGCACAACATGTGGGAATTCAGGATAAGGTGGTCCTATAACCAAGTGACAGAAGTCAGGTAATACATTGCCACAAAGAAGATGTTATCTAATGGGTAGTAATAACTTTCTCCAAATTTTCTATTAGATTTTAAGTAATATAACTACAATGTTGATGACATAAACTTGGCAAATTCCAATTCCTTGTTAATTTATTAATGATTTGTTGTGAATACCAGTCAGGGCTGATATAGTTATTTGGAAAAATAAAAGTGCCTTTCTACTTTTTCAAAATCTTAGGTTGAGATCAGAATAAAATTTGACTTCTCAAATATAATGAATATTGTGACTTGGTGATTGGGAATGAAGGCTATTGAAAAACTGATTCCTAAGGATCTACTTACTAATCTTTATAAGTTTAAATAGCTATGCATCTATTGGTGAGATTTGGTTCACATTTAACACTTACTTAGGAGAAAATGAAAGATATGAGCAAATGGGCATCACTTATTCAAGTAGTTTTAATACTACTGTCTGGTCAACTGTAGCATACAACTCGCCACCAATGAATCAAAATATTATGTCAGTTGTGCTTTTATCATTTGAGAAATTTCAATTCTTAAGTTCTGGTTTAAGATGATGGATTGAAATAAAACTAAATCTTTAGTTTAGTTTTGATCTGGACTCTCATAAACACTACTATCAAATGATTGAGTTAAAATTGTGCATGCGTGTGTGTGTGTGTGTGTGTGTGTGTGTGTGTGTGTGTGTATTATTAGGCAGGGGAGAAAAGAAAAAATAGCAAATATTTTTCATTCTGCAAAACAGATAGTTGAATAGGGACTGATTAACTACAGCTAAGAAGGTTAATTACTTACTTGGAAGGAAAGTAAAAGGAAAGTTATGACCAACCTAGATAGCATATTCGAAAGCAGAGACATTACTTTGCCAACAAAAGTTCATCTAGTCAAGGCTATGGTTTTTCCTGTGGTCATGTATGGATGTGAGAGTTGGACTGTGAAGAAGGCTGAGCACTGAAGAATTGATGCTTTTGAACTGTGGTGTTGGAGAAGACTCTTGAGAGTCCCTTGGACTGCAAGGAGATCCAACTAGTCCATTCTAAAGGAGATCAGTCCTGGGATTTCTTTGGAAGGAATGATGCTAAAGCTGAAACTCCAGTACTTTGGCCACCTCATGCGAAGAGTTGACTCATTGGAAAAGACTCTGATGCTGGGAGGGATTGGGGCAGGAGGAGAAGGGGACGACAGAGGCTGAGATGGCTGGATGGCATCACTGACTCGATGGACATGAGTCTGAGTGAACTCCGGGAGTTGGTGATGGACAGGGAGGCCTGGCGTGCTGCGATTCATGGGGTCGCAAAGAGTCGGACACAACTGAGCGACTAATCTGATCTGATCTCTGAAGAAGGTTAAATCCACACCCAGCACAAGAGGACATTTCTACAGAGTAAATATCCACAAAATGATGAGGAATTCACATACTGTGTGCCTCTAGAAATACGAATGGAGTGGATGGGGTTAAAATAAAGACTGGCTGAAAACTGTCTGAGAAATGTCTAAGTCTCCATACCTCTTCCACAGTCATGGCACCAGGTGACTTCTCTCCTGGCTCCTAGTCTAGACCTTTATCCCTGAGGCTATAAAATACTCTTTTCTAGGAAACTTTGCATAGTGGTTCTTTTCCATGCTTGATTTATCTTTATCAGGGGATGATTAATTGTCTTGCTGGTTTGGTTTCTCCTGAGAGTTGAGGATGACTCAGGAGGAAGTTAGAGGGCAGAAAGCAGAAGCTAGCTAATTCCCATGGACCAGACTCCTACTGGTCATCTAGCCCATAATCCACTCTGCAGTCCTGACACATAGGTCAACTGTGATGAGCACTCTCTCTCAAATAACTCATGCTTTTGCCACTGAAATGCAGAAAGGACTCCTATAACCATTTAGGAAACACGGAACTAGCTAGAATAGCAACGACTATACAATTTATTATTCCTAGAAGCCTCACAGGTGGCACTTGTGGTAAAGAACCTGCTTTCCAATGCATTCTTCTTTCCTGGAGAATCCCACTAACACAAGAGCCTGGCAGACTGCAGTCTATGGGGTCACAAAGAGTCAGACATAAGTGAAGTGACTTAGCACAGAAGCCTCCAACCAATACTGACAATATCAAACTTTCTTTGAATATGGAGGTACATGCTAGGTACTTAGTTTTACAAAACTGAACTATGTGGTTTGAGGTATACGTGATGATAGATGGAAATTAAAAGAAAGTCCAAGGCAGTGATTAACACAAAAGTTAAGATAGTAGAAATTTAATCAGAAAAAGCTAAGGAAGAAGCTAAAAGTTTTTGCAAAGGAACTAAAAGTTTTTACTTTTTTAATCTTGAGACTAAGGATGCAGGCACATTTTATGATTATTATTGTTTATACTATATATAAATGGTATATAAATCACTGCAGATGGCAACTGCAGCCATGAAATTAAAAGATGCTTACTCCTTGGAAGAAAAGTTATGACCAACCTAGATAGCATATTGAAAAGCAGAGATATTACTTTGCCACCAAAGTCCGTCTAGTCAAGGCTATGGTTTTTCCTGTGGTCATGTATGGATGTGAGAGTTGGACTGTGAAGAAAGCTGAGTGCCGAAGAATTGATGCTTTTGAACTGTGGTGTTGGAGAAGACTCTTGGGAGTCCCTTGGACTGCAAGGAGATCCAACCAGTCCATTCTGAATGAGATCAGCCCTGGGATTTCTTTGGAAGGAATGATGCTAAAGCTGAAACTCCAGTACTTTGGCCACCTCATGCAAAGAGTTGACTCATTGGGAAAGACTTTGATGCTGGGAGGAATTGAGGGCAGGAGGAGAAGGGGACGACAGAGGATGAGATGGCTGGATGGCATCACTGACTTGATGGACGTGAGTCTGAGTGAACTCCGGGAGTTGGTGATGGACAGGGAGGCCTGGCATGCTGTGATTCATGGAGTCGCAAAGAGTTGGACATGACTGAGCGACTGAACTGAACTGAACTGATGATATATTTCACAGTAAAAGCATAACTTCCATTTCTTGTGGAACAAAAGTGTATTTCTCTTAAACATTATATCTAAACATTGTATTAATAATAAGCGATATTATGGTTTCATAAATGATTAAAACATTAATGAAACATTAGATTTCTAACACTGGGATCTGAATTGTATAACAAAAATTATAATATCAAAATTTTCCCTCATGTATTTTCTTTTTGGAAGGCTATTGTAAGCTTAGTTAAAGAGTACATTGTTTGTTAGGAGTTACAGAATAAATCATTCTTAATGCTACATGAACGCCACTTTGAAAAGTTGCTGTAGGTAGGAGCTATGTAAATCAAAACTGATTTGCCATTGAAATAGTTCTATGAAAGGATATTGGACTTTTATTTTTATTTTAATGCAGATTTTAAAATAAACTACTAATTTTAGTACAGCTTTTGATTTATAGAAAATCTGTGGAAAAGATGGTGCAGAGAATTTCCATAAACCAACACACAGCTTATCCTGTTACAAATATCATACTTTAGTATGGTACAGTTGTCACAGTTAATAAACCACTGAACCGATATCACTAGCTTATTGTAAATTAAAGTACATGGTTTCTTCAGTTTTTCATAGTTTTTACCTATTGTCTTTTCATCCCAGAAAACATGACACATAGTTATCATGTCTCCTCTTAGCTATAACAGATTTTCAGAATTTCTCAGATTTAGTGACTTTGACGGTTTTGAGGTGTGTTGGTTAAGCATTCTGTGCGATGGTCCTCTATTGGAATTTGTCAGATGTTTTTCTCATGATTAGGCAATGCTTATAGAATTTTATTTTGAGGGAGGGGGTGGCCGTCCCAGGTGGCGCTAGTGGCAAGGACGCCTCTACCAATGCAGGAGACCTAAGGGACCCAGGTTCAGTCCCTGGGTTGGGAAGATCCCCTGGAGGAGGGCATGGCAACCCACTCCAGCATTCTTGCCTGGAGAATCTCATGGACAAAGGGGCCTTGCAGGTTACAGTTCTATAGTATTGCAAAGAGTCATACATGATTGAAGCAACTTAGTACTCAGGTATGCAGGGTTTTTTTGGAGGAAGACAGAGATAAAAAGCCATTCTTATCACTTCACATCAAGGATGCATATTGTCAACATATTTTATCACTGTTGGTGTCAACCCTGAACACTTAGATGAGGTTCTGCAGGACAGTTTTCACACTATAAAGTGTTTGGGGGCTCTTTTGTTTGTTATTACCCTTCTCTTTGTATTGTATTTTTTGGAAGGAAGCAACTATAAGAGGCACAGACTTAGGAATACAGAGTTACTCTTCCTTTCCTTGAGGATGGAGTACCTATACAGGGATGGTAACTTGGAGTTCTTCTGCACAGATTTGCTTATTCTTCATTATTAAATCAACCACTTATTTATATCAGAATGTCCTTATGGTTACTTATTTTATTCCTTGGATTATGAAATAATATTGTGTTTTTTATATTGTCATTCAGATTTTTCAAGCATTATCTTTTGGGAGTTTTCTTAGTTGAATCTCATGTTTCTTTTATATAACACTATTATATTTTAATTGAGTATTTCTTGGCTCTTTTCCCTTGGTACTAAAAAAAACTTCAGTCCCATCTTATTTATTTCCTTCCCCAGTCCTAGAATCAAGTATTTCTTCAAGAAGTCTTGCTTTCTTATATTAAAGAATGATATTAGAAACCAAGATCTGAGAGCTAGGTGTACTTAGTGCTACTGGAGTGTTCTTATTTCTAGGGACTCTCAGCTGGCAGAGCAAAGAGATATATGTGGGTATACAAACATATTCATATCTACATGTCTATAAATATTTAGATACAGCTTCCATCTGTATCTATATTAGGCTAAACATGAGTTCATACTAAATTATCAACTCCAGTACTTTGGCCACCTCTTGCCAAGAGTTGACTCATTGGAAAAGACTCTGATGCTGGGAGGGATTGGGGGCAGGAGGAGAAGGGGGTGGCAGAGGATGAGATGGCTGGATGGCATCACCGACCCGATGGATGTGAGTCTGAGTGAACTCCGGGAGTTGGTGATGGACAGGGAGGCCTGGCGTGCTGCGATTCATGGGGTCGCAAAGATTCGGACACAACTGAGCAAATGAACTGAACTGAACTGAATCTCAAAACACGTGGAATAGCTTAATCTTTCCTCCACGCTTATCTGTAACCTCTCAGTTCAACAATGATAAACCTGGTTCCCATTGTTCACTATGCATTTATTCATTTATTTAATTTTATATGCATACATGGCTTTCATATATACATATTTATTGCTTTCAAAATAGTTAATCACTGTCCTCATGAAAAATAACTTTAATCAACTAGAATACAGTTCATATATGCAATTTCTTTTTGCCATTGGTCTTTTAGATTACAGCAATTACCAAAAATGATAGATCTTTGACCAAGAAACTAATATATAATTTTAATGGATATAATCCTTAATGCAAGATCTAAATCAGATATTGAGTCACCTCTAAATGATCATCATACAAGAAAAAGTTTTACAAGTGTATAGCAGGTATACAGAATGCAAAATTTAGTAGGTTTGCCAAATATTTGGAAGTCCCCAGAGAGAGAACTTTCTAGATCAGGGGGAAAAAAAGTACACAGCTTTGTGAAGAGCAGTGTTGCTTTAGAATGTGTGTTGCATTTGAAGTAGGTAATGTTTTATGATGACAAATAAAAGACCCAATAATGTCAGTTGCTCAGTCATGCCCTATTCTTTGCGACCCCATGGACTACAGCACACGAGGCCTCCCTGTCCATCACCAACTCCAGGAGTATATCCAACTGATCTCCATTGAGTCAGTGATGACATCCAACAATCTCATCCTCTGCTGTCCCCTTCTCCTCCTGCTTTCAATCTTTCCCAGCATCAGGATCTTTTCCGAGTCAGTTCTTTGCATCAAGTGGCCAAAGTTATGGAGTTTCAACTTCAGCATCAGTCCTTCCAATGAATATTCAGGACTAATTTCCTTTAGAATGGATTTCTTGGATCTCCTAGCAGTCCAAGGGACTCTCAAGCGTCTTCTCCAACATCAAAAGCATCCATTCTTCTGTGTTCAGCCCTCTTTATATTCCAATTCTCACATCCATACATGACCACTGGAAAAAGCATACATTTGACTAGACAGACCTTTGTTAGCAAAGTAATGTCTCTGCTTTTTAATATGCTGTCTAGGTTAGCCATAACTTTCCTTCCAAGGAGTAAGTGTCTTTTAATTTCATGGCTGCAATCACCATCTGCAATGATTTTGGAGCCCCAAAAAATAAAGTCTGACACTGTTTCCCCATCTATTTGCCAGGAAGTGATGGGACTGGATACCATGATCTTAGTTTTCTGAATGTTGAGCTTTAAGCCAACTTTTTCACTCTCCTCTTTCACTTTCATCAAGAGGCTCTTTAGTTCTTCTTCAATTTCTGCCATAAGGTGATGTCATCTGCATATCTGAGGTTATTGATATTTCTCCCAGCAATCTTGATTCCAGCTTGTATTTCTTCCAGCTCAGCGTTTCTCATGATGGACTCTGCATATAAGTTAAATAAGCAGGGTGACAATATACAGCCTTGACGTACTCCTTTCCCTATTTGGAACCAGTCTGCTGTTCCATGTCCAGTTCTAACTATTGCTTCTTGACCTGCATACAGATTTCTCAAGAGGCAGGTCAGGTGGTCTGGTATTCCCATCTCTTGAAGAATTTTCCACAGTTTGTTGTGATCCACACAGTCAAAGGCTTTGGCATAGTCAATAAAGCAGAAATAGATGTTTTTCTGGAACTCTCTTGCTTTTTCGATGATCCAAACGATGTTGGAAATTTGATCTCTGATTCCACTGCCTTTTCTGAAACCAACTCAAGCATCTGAAAATTCACGGTTCACATATTGTTGAAGCCTTGCTTAGAGAATTTTGAGCATAGTTTACTAGTGTGTGAGATCAGTGCAATTGTGCGGTAATTTGAGCATTCTTTGGCATTGCCTTTCTTAGGGATTGGATTGAAAACTGACAGTTTCCAGTCCTGTGGCCACTGCTGAGTTTTCCAAATTTGCTGGCTTATTGAGTGCAGCACTTTCTTAGCATCATCTTTCAGGATTTGAAATAGCTCAGCTGGAATTCTATCACCTCCACTAGCTTTCTTTATAGTGATGCTTCCTAAGGCCCATTTGACTTTGCATTCCAGGATGTCTGGCTCTAGGTGAGTGATCACACCATCGTGAGTATCTGGGTCATGAAGACCTTTTTTGTATAGTTCTTCTTTGTATTCTTGCTATGCCTTCTTAATATCTTCTGCTTCTATTAGGTCCATATAATTTCTGTTCTTTATTGTGCCCATCTTTGTATGAAATATTCCCTTGGTATCTCTAATTTTCTTGAAGAGATCTCTAGTTTTTCCTTGCCTATTGTTTTCCTCTATTTCTTTGCACTGATCACTGAAGAAGGCTTTTTTTCTCTCTCCTTGCTATTCTTTGGAACTCTGCATTCAAATGGGTATATCTTTCCTTTTCTCCTTTGCCATTAGCTTCTCTTCTCAGCTATTTGTAAGGCTTCCTCAGACATCCATTTTGCCTTTCTGCACTTCTTTTTCTTGGGGATGGTCTTGTTCATTGCCTCCTGTACAATGTCACAAACCTCCTTCCATAGTTTTTCAGGTACTCTGTATATCAGTTGTAATCCCTTGAATCTATTTGTCACAGCCACTGTATAATCGTAAGGGATTTGATTTAGGTCATACCTGAATGGCCTAGTGGTTTTCCCTAGTTTATTCAATTTAAGTCTGAATTTGGCAATAAGGTGATCACGGTCTGAGACACAGTCAGCTCCCTGTTTTTCTTTTGCTGACTGTATAGAGCTTCTCCATCTTTGGTTGCAAAGAATATAATCAACCTGATTTCAGTGTTGACCATCTGGTGATGTCCATGTCTAGAGTCTTCTCTTGTGTCATTGGAAGAGGGTGTTTGCTATGACTAGTGCATTGTCTTGGCAAAACTCTGTTAACCTTTGCCCTGCTTCATTCTGTACTCGAAGGCCAAACATTTTATGGTGAAAAATAAAAACCCCAATAATGTAATCTGGGTTTAGTTAGTAAAGTTTTCTAAGGGTTATTTGACATAAGTAAAAACTATTATGTGTAGGTAACTAAATTAACATAAATTTATGTTTATAAAACATTCCTTTCTCACTTATCTGAAATTCCCTTCACCAACAGAAAAAATCCAATAATATTTCAATATATATGTCTATAGCAATATGTTTCCCTGTTTATCTTTTTTTTTAAATTTAATTTGGCAAAGAAGTCAATTTGTCAGAAAAATAAGTTTAGAGTTCCAACAGGAGAAGGGATTATTGTGACTTTTTTTCCCTTCATTCTGCCTCAACTATCCACGCCCAACCCTAATCACTATCACATCAAGTTTATGTAAAGGCAACTAATGCTAAAAAAGTAATCTATGGAGAGACTGGTTAGCTGAATGGGAGATAAATTTCCTTTATTATTACCAGAACGTCATGGAATTATATAAAGTAGCAAACCTGACACTATAATTTGGTCTCAGAGTTTGCTTTTAACATTTGAGGAGAATTCAAAGAGAGTATGTGGAAAAGCCTCTAAGCATCAAATTAAAATAAATAAAAATGCCTCATTTAGGTAACATAATTATGAAATTAACTAATCAGAAATAAGCTTCTGAATATGGATACTGATATTTTCAAGGCAAGAAAATCTTTTTGGCTGCTCCCACTCACTGTTGAATATTTCTCTGTTTGAATTCTAAATTTCTATTTTATTATTTTTACTCTCTATTTATGTGTCTCTGTCTTAGTCTTTCTCATATAAATGACATCTAACAACATTTAGATATGAAATAGTGCACTTAAAGAATGTTTAGTTATACACAAATGTAAATAGGAAGACTAGAATGGAACCTTTACAGCAGGGATCCAATGGAATACCTTTCTTACATGAATCTAAACATTGTACTGGACCCAGAATACATATGCTAAATAGATCATTATCTAAAAAGCAAAAAATACAACAAAACAACACAAAATTAAGAAACTCCTTAATCGTGTGATTAAGAAAGAAGTGCATGATAATAGGAGAGGATAAAATGGTGGATATAAGAATGTGGAGTCTGCCTTAAACTGGGTAGTCAGGAAAGGCTGCTATGACAAAGTAACAGTTGAGAGACATGTAAGGAGTTAACTAAGTAAAAGATGGGGAACAAAGAAAAGGGTAACTTCTCCAGTCAGAGAAAATAGTCTATGGAAATGGAAAAAGTAGTCCATAGAAAAGACAAAAAAACACTGTCTATGGAAATGACTGGAGAAGAAATGAGCTTCCTAACTGAAGGAACTAATTCGATGTTAAGCATATTTGCTGTGATATATAAAGGGGTTCTCTGATCAAAAACAAGTGGAGTCAAAGAGATTCTTGAAATAAAATTCCATTAATAAATCAAGACAAAAAGCTAGTAACTCCAAGTTAGTATGACAGACCTAGTGCCATGTGAGAAGGTGTTGTGACCGTTTATGTGACTAGAAGGGCAAATGAATCCTAATATCCTAGCACTCTGGTTATACTTTGAGAAAAGTATTGTTGTGGATTGTAAATAATGTTGGATCTCTAAGTAATTATTTGACAGCAACATCGTATGGCTGGCCGGGATCTAAAACACATTTATCATCACTAAAACATTCACAATGTCTGCTGTAATGTGCAGGACCAATTTCAAAAGAGTATGAAAGTGCAGTGGTTAAATTTGATATGTCTATTGGGCCAGACTAGATGCCCAGTTGTTTGGTTAGGTGTTGGTAGGAGGGTATCATGTAGATGAGATTTTGGAAGCATACAAGAGAACCTAAATTGACTTGAAAAGATTGTTCTGGACTTGAGAACCCTGTTGATGAGGGCCAAAAGGAAGTGAGGAACATTTCATGCAATTACAGTGGAATCTATCTAGATTGCACTTTGAATTCACGTTTTAAGTATGCATAATTTAATGACATTAAGCATTACTTGGAAAATTATTGGTACACTGAGTTATACAAATCTTTGAAATGCTGATGCATTTCACTTATGATATCAAAAAAATCATACTTGTTAATGTCATCATTAATTTCATCAGAAAAATTATTCAAATATCAGGAAGCTGTCAACCTAATAGTGGTAGATATACCTTTTCCAAAATTCAAATTTTTGCTTGAAAGTGAATTTCATTATTGACATCAAGTTTCCTCAATGGTTTTCTTTAAAACCATATGTTCATTTTTTTAATAAGTTCAAATGACTGGTTAATCATACTTTGTGTGTCAGTAACTGTTGCAAGAAAAAATGATGTTCTGTAACAAACGTGGCTACTTCAGCTCACCAGTATAAGAACTGCATAATGGCTTTGCATAGTGGAAACAAATGTGCTTTTGAATATATAAAAGATACTGGACTACGTCACACTTCATTACACAATATTTTTTTAAAAAAGGGGCATGTGCCTAAAGACCAAGATTTAACAAAATCAATGTTGTTTTTACTGTTTTATCAAGATGTTCTTAAGTGAAACTGGCATTTCGTTTACTGCAAAGGTATGGCAGTGAAGAATATCAATACTATCAGCACAAATTTTGCCCCTGACTCAGTTTGTACTAAGATGCCAAAAGTTTAGCCCAAAATTGCTTTTGTACTGTCATACAAATGTCAACACAATGAAATGAGCAAATAATGCATTTTGACTTTATGAATGCCCTGAGTCTCAGGGATTCCCAGTGGTCTGAGGATCACACTTTGTGAACTGCTATTTATACCATAGATGCAAATTCATGGCCTTTCTCTATACCTTACTAGTTTTATGTCAACTTATGTTGTCAAGAGTAAAGTTCAAGGATGATTAGCTGATGTAGCAGAATCCTGCTGCTGCTGCTGCTGCTAAGTCACTTCAGTCGTGTCCGACTCTGTGTGACCCCATAGACAGCAGCCACCAGGCTCCCCCATCCCTGGGATTCTCCAGGCAAGAACACTGGAGTGGGTTGTCATTTCCTTCTCCAGTGCATGAAAGTGAAAAGTGAAAGTGAAGTTGCTCAGTCATGTCCGACTCTTAGCAACCCCATGGACTGCAGCCTACCAGGCTCCTCCATCCATGGGATTTTCCAGGCAAAGTACTGGAGTGGGGTGCCATAAAAATCCTAAATCAGGTAATTAATAAAGAGGGCAGACATCAAGGGGATGTGTTGTGCTATTTACCCTCTAGACACCTGTCAATGCAGCTAAGTTCAGTGAAACTAACAAGTAGAAGACATAGGAAATGCTGAGTGCTTACTCCAGTTTATTTATGCTATTGGTGGGTTTGCCAGAGGAAAAATTACATGTCCCCGTATACAATAATCTCTTAGCTAGTTTTTACATATTTTCATAAAATCAAAATCCCTTCCTCATTTGCTTTCCAGAAGTTCCATAAGTTCTATCCATGGAGGTTTCTTCTGCACTTTCAAAGTACACGCATCATAGGTATATACATTAATTTCTGGCTGCTATTTCTTTCCATTATCATATCTTTAAAATATTAAATGACTAGATGTTTCATCTCTCTCATATATTGTTGACAACAGGTTGTATTAAGGTAATCTATTTTCCAATGTCCTTTTAAAATGTTGTACTTTTTAATATTTATCTATTATTTAAACACATTAAACCAAGACAAACTTTTATGTTTTATTTTATTCCCCATAAAACACTAATTTATTTTTCTAGAGTCACTTTTATCTAGGCCATGACATAGGCAAATAGACCCTTAAATTCCTTGACCTATCATCAAATATTTTCTTAACAACTCAACCCAGATCTTGTCATTTTCTGTGGGTATCTCAATAATATTTAGCAAGCCAAACACACTATGTGCCAGACACAGCAAATTAGAACTAAATGTGTCCTTGAGGAATTAAAGCACAGTAGACACAGAAAAACAGCAATGTATAAGGCATATTACATTAAATATTATAATGTTTACAATGTTTAATAATGGGAAATTAGTTAATATTTGAAAACAATAAATTCTTAATTTAATGCTTCTGCATGACTATATTATCAATATTGAGAGATACTTTTGGTATATATTTTAGATAAGGCTTATCTTATCAAGACAAGATGTCAGAAGAGGGAACTTTAGCCCACATGTATGAGACAGGAGTCACTTCATAATGGTAAGAAAATAAGTACTTCTATAAAAAGCAATGAAATTTAAGATTATAGAGCTTCTGGTTGTTAAAATAAACTGCATATGTTGAGAATCAAGAGACGTAAGAGAATGATGACTTTACAAATAGATCTAGCAATATACTGAGTAAAGGATAGTATTATGCAGTCTGTAACACAGAGCTGGGCTCCAGAACTTGCAATGCCCAATTTGGAAAGGTGTTTCTTTGAAAGAAAAATTAAAGATCTTATACCAGATAGAAAAAAATATATATATATCAAAAGTAACAAGATGTTATTTACCATACTATTTACTTGTCTATTTATTATTTTTTTAATAGACTGTGATAAAGGGACAGTGATTCCCAGGTGGTGTTTATGGCTTTGGGATTTGATTGGAGAAAACACTTAGTCCAAGGGACACTCAAGAGTCTTTTTTAAATGAGTCGACTAGATATAGCTTCACATTAAATGAGTAGATCAGATATAGCTTCACATTAAAAAGTGGTATTGAAGTAGAGACCAATGTGCATATTTGGAGAACATTATTCTAGTCAAAGGAAACATTCTATGCAGAAGTTCTGAGGTAGAAATAAACTTATCCACTGTAAGTACAATAAAGAAGTCAGTGTTACAAAAAGAGAGTAAACAAAGGGAAGAGTGATAGGAGATGAAGATTCATCTGTAGCCCATGTGTCGGATTCTGTATCCTCTCAGGCTACTGAAAGAACTTGGAATTTTTTCCTAAGATGAAAAACTGGTGAAAGTTTTCATGATATGTGATATCTTTTTCTAATAAGAGCAAAAATGCTGTACAGGATAATGGCAACCATAACAGGATCAAAGACAGAAGGAAGAACCCAGTTAGAAAGCTATTGCAGTGCAGTTCAGTTCAATCAGTCAGTTATGTCCGACTCTTTGCGACCCCATGGACTGCAGCACATCAGGCTTCCCTGTCCATCAACCAACTCCTGGAGCCTGCTCAAACTCATGTACATCGAGTCTGTGATGCCTTCCAACCATCTCATCCTCTATCATACTCTTCTCCTCCTGCCTTCAATCTTTCCCAGCATCAGGGGCTTTTCCAATAAGTCAGTTCTTTGTGTCAGGTTGCCAAAGTATTGGAGTTTCAGCTGCAGCATCAGTCCTTCCAATGAATATTCAGAAGTGATTTCCTTTAGGATTAACCGGTTTGATCTCTTTGCAGTCCAAGGGACTCTCAAGAGTCTTCTCCAACACTACAGTTCAAAAGCATCAATTCTTCAGCACTCAGCTTTCTTTATAGTTCAACTCTCACATCTGTACATGACTACTGGAAAAAAACATAGCTTTGACTAGATGCACCCTTGTTGGCAAAGCAATGTCTCTCTCTCTCTTTTTCTTTTTTTAATAGGCTGTCTAAGTTGGTCATAGCTTTTCTTCCAAGGATCAAGTGTCTTTTAATTTCATGGCTGCAGTGACTTTGGACTCCAAGAAAAAAAATCTGTTACTGTTTCTCCACCTATTTGCCATGATCTTAGTTTTTTGAATGCTAAGTGTTAAGCCAGCTTTTTCCCTCTCCTCTTTCACTTTCATTAAGAGGCTCTTCAGTTACTCTTCATTTTATGCCATAACAGTGGCATCATCTGTGTATTGAGGTTATTGATATTTCTCCCAGCAATCTTGATTCCAGCTTGTGCTTCATCCAGCCCAGCATTTATGATGTACTCTCCATATAAGTTAAATAAGCAGGGTGACAATATACTGCCTTGATGTAATCAAGGCCATAAAAGTGGAATTACTATGGATATATTTTGAAGGTAAAACTAGAATTTGCTGACAAATTAGATGCAGAGAATGAGAGAAAGAGATGGGTTAAAATGACTCCAAGATTTTGTCTGAGCAACTGGAAGCAAAGCACTGCCATTAATTGTGAAGAATGTACATTTGCCAATAATGATGAGAAATTAAAACTAATTGAGAAGACAACTGCATGCCAAGATGTGTAAGGTCAGACTGGTTTCTAGTCATGGGAGGGTAATTGGTATGAGACCCATACTCCTAAAGCAAACTATATAAAAATGAAAAAAATATGTGAACCTGTTTTCAAGCACTGGACAATATGTATCACAGAGCTGTGATCCATAATAAAATAATAACTCCTATGAACCCTGAGTTCAACCAATCTTTCTGCCTGGGGGTATGTTCTGTATGCCTAAAGAAATGACAGGCTTGCTGAGCTAAGAAGGCAAAATCTGCTGAAGTGGTTAAAATTTGTGGAACAAATTACTAAAGAGTAGAGAGGTACACAGGAGGGAGACACAGAACTATGCAAATATTCCCTGGGTTTATTTGTCTGAGGGCTGGGTTATGCATATATAGGGCAAGGCTCCGATGAGATCTAAGAGAGAGCAGCTGCTAGGAAGCTGAGATCAGAACAAAGAATCCAGAGGTCATGACATATGGAAAAATAACAGAATTCTTAACTTTCCAATGACAATTAGACTGGCTAGGAAATTCACCTCTCACTTGAGAGTCCAAAAATCCATATCAACCCGAAGTTAGTACAAAGTCCTTGACTGAAGACAAAGCACAGAATTAGGAAAAAAAAAAAAAAAAGGAAACAAATAGGCATGCTGAAGCAAAGAAGAAAACCAAATCTGATTTGATCAAGAAGATTGACAAAAAAATAATTCTTGAGGGAAAACAACACAATCCAGACACCCTACAAAGTATAATTCACAATGTCAAGCATAAAATACTTTATATATGAAAAGAAGCTGAAAAATATGACCCATTATAAACTAATAACAAGTCACTAAAATGAAATTTGAGATGACTGCATGTAAGGACAAGCAAGGACTTTTTGACAGTCATTATAAATATGACTAATTACTTGAATAAAAAATAGACATAATAAATAAATACATGAAGACCCAAAAGATAAAGACAGATAAATAAAATAAGACTTAATTTGATGAGAAGAAAAGAACATCTCTGACTCTTTATGACCCCATTGACTGTCACCTGTCTGGCTCCTCTGTCCATAGGATTTTCCAGGCAAGAACACTGGAGTGGGTTGCCATTTATTACTCCAGGGGATCTTCCCAACCCAGGGTTCCAATCAACATCTTCTGCATCTCCTGCATTGGTCGGCAGATTCTTTACCACTGCACCACCTGGGGTTCCCATATAGATATATGGCAACCCACTCCAGTATTCTTGCCTGGAGATGCGAGTGGACAGAAAACCATGGAGTGCTATGGTCTATAGGGTCACAAAGACTCAGACACAATTGAAGCGACTTAGCAGCCACATACCAGTTCAGTTCAGTTCAGTTGCTCAGTCGTGTCCGACTCTTTGCGACCCCATGAATTGCAGCACGCTAGGCCTCCCTGTCCATCACCAACTCCCAGAGTTCACTCAAACTCATTTCCATCGAGTCGGTGATGCCATCCAGCAATCTCATCCTCTGTCGTCCCCTTCTCCTCCTGCCCCCAGTCCCTCGCAACATCAGGGTCTTTTCCAATGAGTCAACTCTTCGCATGACATGGCCAAAGTATTGGAGTTTCAGCTTTAGCATCAGTCTTTCCAATGAAAACCCAGGACTGATATCCTTAAGGATGTACTGCTTGGATCTCCTCGCAGTCCAAGGGACTCTCAAGTCTTCTCCAACACCACACTTCAAAGGCATCAATTCTTCAGTGCTCAGCTTTCTTCACAGTCCAACTCTCATATCCATACATGACCAGTGGAAAAACCATAGCCTTGACTAGATAGACCTTTGTTGGCAAAGTAATGTCTCTGCTTTTGAATATGCTATCTAGGTTGGTCATAACTTTCCTTCCAAGGAGTAAGTGTCTTTTAATTTCATGGCTGTAATCACCAAATGCAGTGATTTTGGAGCCCCAAAAATAAAATCTGACACTGTTTCCACTGTTTCCCATCTATTTCCCATGAAGTGATGGGACTGGATGCCATGATATTAGTTTTCTGAATGTTGAGCTTTAAGCCAACTTTTTCACTCTCCTCTTTCACTTTCATCAAGAGGCTCTTTAGTTCTTCTTCACTTTCTGCCATAAGGTGATGTCATCTGCATATCTGAGGTTATTGATATTTCTCCCGGCAATCTTGATTCCAGCTTGTGCTTCTTCCAGCCCAGCGTTTCTCATGATGTACTCTGCATATAAGTTAAATAAGCAGGGTGACAATACACAGCCTTGATGTACTCCTTTTCCTACTTGGAACCAGTCTGTTGTTCCATATCCAGTTCTAACTGTTGCTTCCTGAACTGCATATAGGTTTCTCAAGAGGCAGGTCAGGTGGCCTGGTATTCCTATCTCTTTCAGAATTATCCACAGTTTATTGTGATCCACACAGTCAAAGGCTTTGGCATAGTCAATAAAGCAGAAATAGATGTTTTTCTGAAACTCTCTTTTTTGATGATCCAGCAGATGTTGGCAATTTGATCTCTGGTTCCTCTGCCTTTTCTAAAAGCAGCTTGAACATCAGGAAGTTCACGGTTCACATATTGCTGAAGCCTGGCTTGAACAACTTTGAGTATTACTTTACTACCCTGTGAGATGAGTGCAATTGTGTGGTAGTTTAAGCATTCTTTTGCATTGCCTTTCTTTGGGATTGGAATGAAAACTGACCTTTTCCAGTCTTGTGGCCACTGCTGAGTTTTCCAAATTTGCTGGCATATTGAGTGCAGCATTTTCACAGCATCATCTTTCAGGATTTGAAATAGCTCCACTGGAATTCCATCACCTCCACTAGCTTCGTTTGTAGTAATGCTTTCTAAGGCCCACTTGACTTCACATTCCAGGATGTCTGGCTCTAGGTCAGTGATCACCCCATCGTGATTATCTGGGTCGTGAAGATCTTTTCTGTACAGTTCTTCTGTGTATTCTTGCCATCTCTTCTTAATATCTTTTGCTTCTGTTAGGTCCATACCATTTCTGTCCTTATCGAGCCCATCTTTGCATGAAATGTTCCCTTGGTATCTCTAATTTTCTTAAAGAGATCTCTAGTCTTTCCCATTCTATTGTTATCCTCTATTTCTTTGCACTGATCATTGAGGAAGGCTTTCTTATCTCTCCTTGCTATTCTTTGGAACTCTGCATTCAGATGCTTATATCTTTCCTTTTCTCCTTTGCTTTTGGCTTCTCTTCTTTTCACAGCTATTTGTAAGGCCTCCTCAGACAGGCAATTTGCTTTTTTGCATTTCTTTTCCATGGGGATGGTCTTGATCCCTGTCTCCTGTACAATGTCACAAACCTCTGTCCATAGTTCATCAGGCACTCTGTCTATCAGATCTAGTCCCTTAAATCTATTTCTCACTTCCACTGTATAATCATAAGGGACTTGACTTAGGTCATACCTGAATGATCTAGTGGTTTTCCCCACTTTCTTCAATCTAAGTCTGAATTTGGAAATAAGGAGTTCATGATCTGAGTCACAGTCACCTCCAAGTCTTGTTTTTGCTGACTGTATAGAGCTTCTCCATCTTTGGCTGCAAAGAATAGAATCAATCTGATTTCAGTATTGACCATCTGTTGATGTCCATGTGTAGAGTCTTCTGTCGTGTTGTTGGAAGAGGGTGTTTGCTATGACGAGTGCATTCTCTCAGCAAAACTTTATTAGCCTTTGCCCTGCTTCATTCCATACTCCAATGCCAAATTTGCCTGTTACTCCAGGTGTTTCTTGACTTCCTACTTTTGCATTCCAGTCCCCTATAATGAAAAGGACATCTTTTTTGGGTGTTAGTTCTAAAAGGTCTTGGAGGTCTTCATAGAACTGTTCAGCTTCTTCAGCATTATTGGTTGGGGCATAGGATTGGATTACTGTGATATTGAATGCTTTGCCTTGGAAACGAACAGAGATCATTCTGTTGTTTTTGAGATTGCATCCAAGTACTGCATTTCAGACTCTTGTTGACCATGATGGCTACTGTATTTCTTCTAAGGAATTCCTGCCCACAGTAGTAGATATAATGGTCATCTGAGTTAAATTCACCCATTCCAGTCCATTTTAGTTTGCTGATTCCTAGAATGTCGATGTATATAGGTTAGATAAAACAGCCATATATATAGATAAAACAAAAAAACAGGGAGAGTTTTAATGAAATCATGCTATTGTTTTTAGCACTTTAAATTTTATAAGATGGTTTAATATTAAATACAAGGATATATTTAAGGATTTACATTATAATTTCTAAAAGGAATAGATAATCAGTTCAGTTCAGTCACTTCTTGTGTCTGAGTCTTTGCAACCTCATGGACTGCAGCACATCAGGTTTTCCTGTCCATCACCAATTCCTGGAGCTTACTCAAACTCATGATATAATGATATAAACATTATAATAACTGTAAATGTACTACCTACTCTAATAAAATGGTAGAGAATTGAACCTGTAGGACGTAACCCACTTAAGAGAAAAATAGGAGATAAGAATTATGTTGGAAAAGGGACTGAGAAAAGGGGACTAGTGAGATAGTAGTAGTGTACGCCATGAAGGCATATTAAGTATACACTTCCAAGAAAAAGCATGTTATCAACTGTCAAATGCTTCAGATCAGTCAATCAAATAAAGACTGAAATATTACCAGTAGGTTTATTTAACTGAAGGTTTACTGGTAACTTTAACAAGAGCTATCTGGGTGGAATGATGTGAATGGAAGTCTGATTGTAATTGTTCCAAGAGACAATCACAGAAGAGGAACTGGGAAAATGAGTATCGGTCACATTTTAAAGCATTTTGCTCTAGAGAAAGATGGAGGAAGAACACTTGACTTCCATAAAATAAAATTTTAAAGTAACAGAAATTAGCTGGAGGAAGTTAATAAAAAAATTCCACTTCTCTGTCTCAAGCTCGCATTTCTTTTTAAAATGAGAGACATATCACAGTGCTAAGTGTGTATCAGTGGTTGAAGGAGATATATTGAGAATAAAATTCCCATTTTCTTTGCATTCTTATATTTTAATGTCTATTTGTGTCACTGCTAAATTATTTTTTTCTCTTTTTCATTCTCTTTTCTCACTTTTTTTACATTTTTTTCTGCCCTTTACAAAAATAATTTTCATTATAATTGCATCTATACTACAAACTTTATTGTATACTTTTTGTTCAGAATGTTAAACTGAATTCAATGAAAGTCCTAAAAACAAAATTTTAGTTAACAAATAAGAATAACAATATATACAACAAACATTTTTGAATACAGAGGGCTCTAAAAATCTAAGAAACATTTCAAAATTTAAGTCAACCAAATTTACTAAAAGTAACAAAATACGTCAAAAGCTTATGGTCTATTCTGCCAAAATTGCAGTCTAAATATACACATAAATATATATGTACATTATTTTTTTAATTATTTAAAACTGGGTGTTATTTAAATGCAAATTTTGGAGAAAAATAACATCATGGGTACTCCAAAGTACCACTGATCATTTTTACATGATATAATTTGCTATTTATCTATCCTTGGTTCCATTTCTCTAAAAACTACTTATGCTCAAACACAAACTTGATGTGTTCTATATGCCATCCCAGCTGCTCCTGACAATATGAGGCTTGTGGCCTCAGAGGTAAGAAGGAACAGGTCAATGTGGGTGTCAATGTTTTTCAATTAGCTAAGCTGCTCAACTGAACTTATCTCCCTAGGATTCAGCTATTTACACCAATACAAATTGGGTAAGAGGAGTTTTTCTGAATTTATTCACTGCCTGAATTAAAGTCAAAATAAAGCTAAAAGGACATTTTTAAAGTCTAAAGACTTTGCCCTCTACTTCAACTTGTCGGCCCCCTAATCTCATGAGTCTAATTTAAAGAATAAAAATATTGTCTAGCATGTGTGCTTCTCTCACACGACTACCCTCTGCTTGAAAGTTCTATAGCACAGGTTATTTATCACACAATTGATGGAATTTGATTCCCCTTGCTCTTCTTCTGTTAAGGATTACAAACAGCTAAACAGTTTTTCTGCTGACAAAAGTTTATTTTTAACCCAGCTAGTTTCTTAAAGAAAATGACTTCTTGAGAAAGTTTATATTCTAAAACTTATTCGGACCTATACTCCAGAACAAAGCAATAATGTTTAAATAGACAAAATGTGCAGTTTCCCTATAATAACATTTAACTAGACTGCTTTGCAATCTATCCCTCTATCACTGATGAATTTCTTATCTATAAAAAGTCTCCCACTGTGAAAAATTTGCTAGAGAACACCCAATAATCATGTAAATGATTGCCATCTAAGAAAACAGCTGGTTTTCTCCTAGCTGTGAAAATGATTGGGAAAGTTCACTGAGTTAGGTGCTTTACTTATAAGACATAAACTGAGATCTGCATTTGAGTTCATCCATAAATCTGGCTTGCATATCTCTTACTATAAATACCAGAAGAAGGCATCAGGTGGTTCAGACGTAACACAGAAAAATACCACTGTATGACTATTCATAAACAGTGAGAGAAATATTATTGTAATTGACACAGAATCATTAGTGGTCTGGTTGAGTGAACACTTTGCACAGCACTAATAGTGAAATGTCTACAACTTTCATCTTCTGTATGGCAATATTTTCCCATGAGGTTGTGTTTTTTCTAATCCTTTGAAAAGTGTTACATTTGTTTTCTTGATTATTTTACCTATGTATGAAGGTTATAGCATCCATTCAAAATTGAATTCAGTTCAGTTCAGTTCAATCCCTCAGTCATGTCTGACTCTTTGCAACGCCATGAATTGCAGCACGTCAGGCCTCCCTGTCCATCACCAACTCCCAGAGTTCACTCAGACTCAGGTCCATCAAGTCAGTGATGCCATCCAGCCATCTCATCTTCTGTTGTCCCCTTCTCCTCCTGCCCCCAATCCCTCCCAGCATCAGAGTCTTTTCCAATGAGTCAGCTCTTCGCATGAGGTGGCCAAAGTACTGGAGTTTCAGCTTTAGCATCATTCCTTCCAAAGAAATCCCAGGGTTGATCTCCTTCAGAATGGACTGGTTGGATCTCCTTGCAGTCCAAGGGACTCTCAAGAGTCTTCTCCAACACCACAGTTCAAAGGCATCAATTTTTTGGTGCTCAGCTTTCTTCACAGTCCAACTCTCACATCCATACATGACCACTGGAAAAACCATAGCCTTGACTAGATGGACCTTTGTTGGCAAAGTAATGTCTCTGCTTTTCAATATGCTATCTAGGTTGGTCATAACTTCCTTCCAAGGACTAAGCGTCTTTTAATTTCGTGGCTGCAGTCACCATCTGCAGTGATTTTGGAGCCCCCAAAAATAAAGTCTAACACTGTTTCCACTGTTTCCCCATCTATTTCCCATGAAGTGATGCGACCATATGCCATGATCTTCATTTTCTGAATGTTGAGCTTTAAGCCAACTTTTTCACTCTCCACTTTCACTTTCATCAAGAGGCTTTTTAGTTCCTCTTCACTTTCTGCCATAAGGGCGGTGTCATCTGCATATCTGAGGTTACTGATATTTCTCCTGGCAATCTTGATTCCAGCTTGTGCTTCTTCCAGCCCAGCGTTTCTCATGATGGACTCTGCATGTAAGTTAAATAAGCAAGATGATAGTTGTTCGAATATGCCATTTGCAATATTTTCCAATAGTGGATGAAGGAGTAGTAGCTTTTTAGATTTTAAAATCCAAGAATTCCTCCTAATATGCCACAAAGACAGACACTGTCTTCACACAAGTAGCACTCTATATTTCCTTGTATCTGTCTGAGCCAAATCAGGCCCAGGAGAAATTTCTTCTACAACTCTGTCTCCACTGCTTTATCACCAGTTGGGTTATGTGTCTGCACTCCAGGGTCAGAAGTTTTGTTAATGCTGTCTGAAATTGACCATTTACTTTGATGGTGAATTTTATTTAATATTGACTATTATCTGAAATATGTATTTTTTTGCTTAGGGCTTTTTTCTCCCCTCAATCATAGCAGATCTAGGACTTTATTTTCATCGTTGATTTTGTGTAAAAGTTCCTAGCAAGAGAGAATGATTCTTCTATGGCTCTGCTATATTTACTCAGCAAGTCAGGGCATTTTTGAAATTGAAACTTTAGGAAGACATAAAATGATGAGTTAAATATGATTGACTTATAAAGTTGGTTTGCAAATCTATTATAGGAAAATTACATTTTTATGTAACCTGTCATTATTAGAATAATTGCACAGATATGGACAATGACATTGTATTGGGGTTATAGTATGCATTTCCAGTATTTTCTTAATAATAAAATAATCTGCTTTGTTGAAACTCTGTTTTTCTGTGTCCATTGATCAGAATTATGGTGGTATTCTATGCTAGTATTATTTTCTTGCTACAGGGATTTTATTTGTAGTGAAGTTTTTTAAAGTTAATTTTATTGCTCTGCCAAAATATTTCCATATTTATTTATTTATTTTACTGGATATAGTTCCATTTTCCAAAATGGAATGAACCACATTTTAGAGTTGGCAAAAGTGGAATTTGAATTTCTTATCTTTCACTTTATGCTTAAGTCACTTTACAAAAGACACTCAGTTATTTGGATCTTGATGAGAAAAATATGGAATTCTTGGAGCTATTTGTTGTTCAGTCACTAAGTTGACTCTTTGTGATCCATGGACTGCAGTGTGCCAGGCTTCCCTGTCCTTCACTCTCTTTTGAAGTTTACTCAAACTCATGTCCACCGAGTCGGTGATGCCATCCAACCATCTCATCCCGTGCCACCCCTTCTCCTCCCTCAATCTTTCCCAGCATCAGGGGCTTTTCCAGTGAGTCAGCTCTTCATATCAGATGACCAAAGTTTTGGAACTTCAGCTTCAGCATCAGTCCTCCCAATGAATATTCAGGGTTGATTTCCTTTAGGACTGACTGGTTTGATCTTCCTGCTGTCCAACAGACTCACAAGAGGCAGAATTTGTATACAGACAAAACCCATCATGGGATCTAGTGCCAATTTTTGGAATATCAGGTATTTTTAATTGCTATTTTTATCATTAGTATAAATTATTGTTTCAATCATAACCTTAAGCAAAATGCCAATATGCAAAACAGATAAAACAGGCTGTTAAGGCTGATGTGATAGCCAAGAGTTATGTTGCCCAATTTTGCTCAACCTACAGCATTCTGAGGAACCTCTATAGAGTCCTAGAAATCCTTGAATAGCTTCTGTAATTTATCAGTAGCTTTAATGGAAGAGGAATTTAATAAACTTTGTAAAAAGTTGGAGTAGTTTAAAATGCATTAAACTTGTACAGAAGTCTTTCACTGTTTCTTAGAAAAGACCTTGAGAATAAATAAATAGTATATTTCAACTGTTCTTCTGAAGGGGTCTACATTTTATATAAATTTAAACATCTCAGTATAATATGTAAAGAATTCAGAATACTGTTTGAAATGTATATTTGCAAGGATATCATAATCGGATGAAACAACTGTCTAGTGATTTAATTATCTCACAAAAATTCATAACAATAAGCCTCCAAAATTAAACACATGCTAAGAAAAGAAACTGAAATATTTTAAGGACATTTTGAAGGTATTTGCCATAGTTGTAGTCAGATAAGAGAAGCAAATTATCTTCCTAAATATTAGTATGATTTTCTACTTGTTATCTTGATAAACTTCCTCTTCTTGGGGAAAATTATATCAAATGTTACTTTTATTTAAAAAATATACATTGTATATTTCTGAGAAATCTTTGCTCAATGGACATTTACATTCATATAAACTTATATTGAACAGAATTGAAATTTCCCTCATAAATATAATCAAAGCAAAGGAATAAGTCTAATACACTGTAACTATGAAAGCATTTCAGATTTCAAAGTAAAATGACCATTTAAGTAAAAAATACATTGAGACAGCACGTTTTTGGTTTTCAAGCCATTTTTATAAAATACAAAATTCTAAGTCAAATAGATGATTTTACCAAAATTCTGATTTCCAAATTTTTTACTTCTTCTGTCCCTGTGATCTCATCTTTCTTGCTAACTTATTAGCATGGCATGACATGTGACCTCATCATTACAGTGTTAAGTGCCAATATCTGTATTTTAAATTTTGATTTCCTAACCATCATGTCCTTGTCTTTTATCTCACATCTTAAGTTTTAAGAAGCTTCCATTGTTTTAGCACCCTTTCACTACTACTTTGTTCATGTCCTCACATACAACTTAATGTAGATTAAGTTCTATATTTAATCACTAAATTTATTTGCCTATATATATATATATATATATATATATATATATATATAGTTGTGGGGTTTCCCCAGTGACTCAGAAGTAAAGAATCTGCCTATAATGCAGGAGATGTGGGTTAGATTGCTGAGTCACAAAATTTCTCTGGAGGAGGGCATGGCAACCCACTCCAGGATTCTTGCCTGGAGAATTCCATGGACAAAAGAGCCTGGCAGGCTACACAGTCCATTGGGTTGCAAAAAGTTGAACACAATATTTTTACCTTTTCTCTTATTAAATAATCAATATTTTTCCCTTTCCTAACTTTGATCTCATGAGAAGAGTTGACTCATTGGAAAAGACTCTGATGCTGGGAGGGATTGGGGGCAGGAGGAAAAGGGGATGACAGAGGATCAGATGGCTGGATGGCATCACCGACTCGATGGACATGAGTCTGAGTGAACTCCAGGAGTTGGTGATGGACAGGGAGGCCTGGCGTGCTGCGATTCATGGGGTCGCAAAGAGTCAGACACGACTGAGTGACTGAACTAACTAACTAACTTTAATCTGATTTAATCATGATTCAGATTTCATGTGGAATATAAAAGCGATCAATATAGACATTTGAAAGCTCTCACCACAACAAGAATCGGCTCTCATACTTGTACCTGTATCTGTGCACTGTCACTTTCCCCAGACACAATGGATGATTTACCCATGCTGCTATCAATGGCCAAACTGTTCTTCTGTACTACTTCTGTCTCCTCTCATCTGATGAAGGACATTGCTATGACAATGTTTTTTCTCTCTAGTGAAAAATGTATATGTCCATTTTTCCCTCTCTACTGTGGTTTCTTCCAACATCAGTAGCTGGAGGGAGATATGAGATCAATAGAGATAGTTTACGTAAAGTTTGTATTTGAAATATGGCATAAATACAGAGGAGTACACAAATCCTAAGTGTGTAAATTGATAGTTTTTCAAAAAGTGAACACTGTGATATAACCAGAATTGAGTTCAGGAGAAAGAACAGAATCAGCACCTCAGAAGTCCTACTTGTGCCCCCTGCCAGTCTCAGCCACTATTTTGAATCCTCACACTTTTCAACATACTGTGAGAAAAGCTAGTTTTTGAAGTCTGAGAACAATGCCTATTAGATCTGTGAAATAAGACAATTTAATGTTTATGTACATCAATTTCCTCTTATGTAAAATGATAAGAAATATTTTTATTTCACTTAATTGCTAACTAAACATTTACTTCACAGCAAGTACTGTGTTAATGAGGGTGTGGTACTATAGTTACAAAATAATTATTATAAACTTGAAAAAAATGATTATATAAGCTAAACATGTGAGAGAGGAGTTCTAATTCTAAAACAAAATGAATATGGTAGCTACTTTTTTCTATTTTTATTTGGAAGTTCAATTATTTTCCTTCCTTGAGGAGGACATTTATGAAATAATACTGAAACTTGAAGCTAAGGTATGATGGTAAGATTATTAATTTCATATACAAAAAGGAGCTTTAATGTTTATAGTAATAGCATTATATTAAAAAGGGGAAAAATACAAGGTTAAAATTTTATCACCATATATTAATACTAGATTACTACATTTTTACTTACCTATTTAATTAATGCTTGTTAGTAGCCATAAAAAGACAGTAGGCTTATAACTATGAAAGACTGAAAGAAGAATAAAATTGAATTATATAATGGTAGCTATCAATTATTAATGGCACAGTGATAAATACTTTCAAGCAGTTATCTCATATAATTTCTCTCAACAGTCCAGTAAGGTTGGCTATCAGTGTATCTATCATAATGGGCATGAATTTTGGAAAAGAAATTTCTAGATTCAGGCTCTGTCATTTGTGCAAGCTAAAAAGGTTATTTAAATATGGGCATGGTTAATTAATATATATATTAACATATACACACACACACACACACACACACACACACACACACATACCTCACTAGCAAATCCAGGAAAATTACAATTTCCATTTTGTACACATGAAGCAATAGATATAAGGACACTTGCCTACTTACTTTTTGACACGGTGCTAAATAAATGTTATTTTAGTAAGGATTTAACAAATTATGTCTATTACATAAGGTAAGGTTTTCAGCCCCATTTACAGATAAAGAAAACAGATCCCAGAGAAAGTAAATAAATATGGTCAAGGTCCCCTAGCTGACAAGTAAAAGAATTTGGATCTGAATCAAAGCACATCTGGCTCTGTATCTA
The DNA here is from genome assembly GCF_003369695.1 of Bos indicus x Bos taurus. Lineage (NCBI taxonomy): Eukaryota > Metazoa > Chordata > Mammalia > Artiodactyla > Bovidae > Bos > Bos indicus x Bos taurus. The sequence continues at coordinate 64,665,520 of NC_040078.1, read as the reverse complement.
TGCTACTAACCAGCTCTCCATGTTGCCTTCATTCTTGACTTCAAGAAGTTCTACTGTACTTGGCGAGAAAGATATATTTGCAATACAATATTGAAATGAGATTCTTTCTCCTGTGAGCTTTGAGCAAAGGCCGAGAACAATACACGTAAAGGAAGGCGTCAGATTACTTGAAAGGAACATGTTGAAAGATGATGAACATAGTTCTAACAACATTAGCTCTTCATCTGCCTTCAAGTTCGAAAATAAAGTGGAAATGATTGGAAAACAGTATTCTTTGGAGAATGTTCTTAGTAGACAATACCTTCCCTCATAAAAGAAAGGGGAGTACTTTTTCTCCAACATAAGTTTGAGGGGCTTCAACAAAAATGCTTAGAGAACTTGATTTGAACTTTGGACTTCAGGGGGCCACAAAGATAGGGTCTAACTTTACTGAGACTATTCTTAGGGGACATTGCAGAGGCTAGATGGCTTGGAGATGGATTAGGTATGATGAGTTTTGCACTGGGAGATCTAACTTGATCGGAACCATGCTGCCTATTGTGTATCTAAAAAGTAATCTCACACAAGATGATTAATCACATGTAAGGGCCTTCTGTGGCTTTGGGGATAGTGGAGAATCAATAGTAGGCACAGCCAGTAGAGTCACATTATTTATATCAAATCATTTTCTGTTGGAGTTTCCCAGTAGAAGTTTCTATGAGGAGCCTTTAAAAATGCCCTACAAGTTAACGAGCCTGAAATTGTACATCTGTTATCAGAAGCAACCTGAATCATACTGTAACTGTACCAGTCAAGGAGAATCCTTTTCACTCTCCTCCTTCTATCCCAGCTTCACTTGAAGAGGCCAGAAATTATGGCTAGTTTAGTGAGAAAGATATGGATAAGAACTAGTAAAGATATGGACCCTAAACCTCCCTATTCCTAAAATAGAAATACATTTGAGGATTCCAAGCAGGGCTGGAGAAACTTTTCAATGGTAAGAGTTCAGAATTGTGATATAATTTGAGCTGGAGCTTAGTTAGCAAAATGAGTCTGCTACTATGACGAAAAGTAATCAGAATATGTGGGACCTGTTGCAAATACCTTCACCTAAAAGAAAAATGCAACAGGTCAGGAAATATATGAAGATCCAAAAATGCACATAGCTCTGAAAAGGAGTGGTGGCCATACACTTTTGGATACACATGCAGTAAGATATGATAAAACTTATGATACAGGAGGTGAAGGAGGAAAAAGAATTCATGATGATTCTCAAACTTTGAATTAGTATGACTAGAATAGAGATATCAATTATATTAAATCATTCACTGTAGCCCACCAGGCTCATCTGTCCATGGAATTCTCCAGGCAAGAACATTGGAGTGGGTGGCCATTCCCTTCTCCATGGGATCTTCCCTACCCAGGGATTCAACCCAGGTCTCCTGCAATTGCAGGCAAATTATTTACCTTCTGAGGCACCAGGGAAGCCTATTAAGAAAAAGGAAACAAGAAAAAAAGGAATCATGCTAAAACATGTCTAATATTTAATAGTAGATAGTTTATTATTCAGAGAAGGCGATGGCACCCCACTCCAGTACTCTTGCCTAGAAAATCCCATGGACGGAGGAGCCTGGTAGGCTGCAGTCCATGGGGTCGCTAGGAGTCGGACACGACTGAGCGACTTCACTTTCACTTTTCACTTTCATGCATTGGAGAAGGAAATGGCAACCCACTCCAGTGTTCTTGCCTGGAGAATCCCAGGGACGGGGGAGCCTGGTGGGCTGCCGTCTGGGGGGTCGCACAGAGTCGGACACGACTGAAGCGACTTAGCAGCAGCAGTTTATTATTCAGTTCAGATACTGCATGTTAAATTCTCTCTCTTGGTCAGATAATACATATTTTAAAAACTTATGTACTTGGTTATTTGAAAGGACAGGCATAACCCCTTTAGCTAGGATAATATTTTTTTTCGCTTACTGACTTCTACAACAGAAAGGATTTATATTTATCTCTACAAATGGATATTAAAATTCTTCTCATGAAATCACTGTCAGAATTTGCTTGGTATCTTATACCCTCATCTTACTGTTCCCAAAGCAGTTTGATACTTCATCCTATATGTATAGTGTTACACCCACTTCATATTCAAGGACCATATCTAAATTTAGAATTATTTTTGGAACTTTATCCTGACATTTTAAGATTCAGACAATAAGTTGCTAACCTATCAAGACATATTATATCCCATTCTTATTAACTAAGCTCCTGCCTCATTCTGAACCTAGTATTTTGTCCTTAAGTGTGGGATATTTAGCACCTTTTTCTCTCCCTAGAATTGCATCTCATTTCTAACTCTACAGTCTCCACCTCATTTGATGTGTCAGTTTGGTTATTGTCACTTTCTTGTGTATTACAATAACCTAACATATACAAAGCTGTTGCCCCCAGTACAGTGTTATGTTGTCCGAATTACTTACATAACCAGGAGTGATAGTTAAAATATTTAACACTGAGGAGTCTTTGGCATGTACTGCTCAGAAAAGTTGCTGCCTGGGGTTTTGGAACAGAATCTTGGAATTTCCTTGCTGAGTATGATATTAACATTGTGGTTGTTCATTTATTAGCAGGAAGGAGGCCCCAGGAAAAAAAAAATGGGATAACAGAGACATTATGGGTAGAGAGAGGCATTCAAGTACTTAACATGGTGACTACTTAAGGTTTCCTGGTCTAGTCATTCTTCCGTGTATATGCTGCATCCTTGGCTGAATAGAAAGTCACACTATTTGAAAGATCATGCTGGTTTGTAAGGGGAATAAGGGAATTCCTGGACTAAATAACTTGATTTGACAGCATCTACTTTTTCAATCAGTGTTTGACAAATGTTCTTAGCCCACTCTCACATCTCATTGCTAGAATAATGAATTCACAAAATCTGATACATTACAAAAGTCCCCATGGCTCGCTGCTGCTTATGGAACACAATGCAAATTCATGGTATTGTAATGTAATACTGTAAACAAAGATGCAAAATATATGTATTTTTTCTCTGAGTAAAAAGTATTTCTGAGTGCCTATGTTTTTGATATGTTTTGACAAAAAGATTAATAAGAGCCTTTGTCTCACAGTCTGTTGAGTTTGACATGTGATTCAATAATTACAGGGCTATGTGATGAGTGTTGATAGTAATATGTCCCAAGTTCTGTGGAACCAGATTTGGGAGTGACTCACTAAGCTTGGCAAAGCAGGCAGAAACAATGGAGTCAGGAAACGCTTTTCTCAAGAGATGACATATGAGTTTAGTCTGGATGAATGAGTAGGAGTTGGGCTTCACTGAATCTTGCAGAAGAGGAGAAAGTAACAGAGCAGGACAGACAGTTTACACAAACACATTAAAACAAGAAAAATAATTCCCTGCATGGGAAAGAATACACAGCTGGGGAAATGTGAATGGGAGATGAGGGAACAGATCATAAATGACAATTACAATATGCTAAGGAGTTTTAAATCTATTTAGTAGGCAATGGGTGCCATGTTCCATAATTATAATCACATCCTTGTAAACATCTTCAAATGCTCCCCACTGCCTTCAAAACTAAGTAGCCTGCTAAGATTTAAATTCAGCAAAGTGTATTCTAAAAATAGTACAGATTAACACATTGTGATTATTGGTTTATTTGCCTTCTGCATAATTCTATGATTCCTTGAAAAGAAAGGAACGTGACATTTTTATATAAGAGTCTCTGAAACTAAGTCATTGCTCAATATTTTGGGTAAGTGAATGATGTCTTAAAATCATCAACCAAAATAAATGTCAAAATAAGAACTTTATGCCTTGTTTCTCCATTCTGTGGCCTTATACATTTCACAGGAAATGTAAATATAATTTCACTATGAATTAATCCTGACTTAAATGACAAATGTGACTTAAATATTTAAGGAAATAAAATGATTTCAATGTTTGCCCTGGTGTTAAGTCCTTGTACTTGACTAGTTTTATTAACTATTTAAAGATTTACTGTAATAAGAGCCCACTCTCAAAATCCAACCTAATCCAATTTAATCCCAAAGGGCACATCTTGTGAACACTTGTTTTATACTTGCAGTAATTGGTTTGAGTTCTATTTGTCAAGTCCTAGCTCTAGGTCCAGTTTTATGCATCTACACAAAAATCTATAGAGTTTGTGGAAAACTATCTTCTGAGTTTCAAAAACTTACCTGTGGGGTGACACAAGAAGAAAATCACAAGACAAATGTAAATAGATTTATTATAATTCTGTTCTAAAGTGAGGTAGAACCACATGGGAAGTAGTTGGGCATTTGTTGGTCATTGGCAGACCATGTCAGTGATAAAGAATTTCAGGCACAAATACTACCAATTTTATAAATATATCTTAAGTAATTAAGTCCTTTTCTTTCTTTCTTTTTTTTTTTTTTTTGTCCTTTTCTTTCTTATCTCAGGCCATAGTTTCTCTCATAACGCCAGAAGAAAAAAAAAAAAAAAAAGATTTAAATTTATATTCCAGCAAATCTATAGAAGTAGTTATAAGGCAAAGTGTGTGCCTTTTGTTTCTAATTATTAATTTTTAACAGAAATACAACCAATATGTAACTTTATATTAGTTTCACGTGTACAACATAGTAATTTGATATTGTCATATGTTGCAAAATGATCACCATAAGTCTAGTTTATATCTATCACTGTACATAATTAATTTTTCCCTTATAATGAAAGCTTTTAAGATCTATTATTTTAGCAACTTTCAAATATACAATATTGTTAACTATCGTCACCATGTAATATGTAACCTTCCCATGATGTCTTTATTTCATGTACGTTTGGTTCCTCCTCACTTATTTCACCCAACTCCAACCTCCTTCCTCTGTTCTCCATATTCCACAACCACCAATCTATTCTCTCAATATCTGAGCTCATATTTATGAGCTCCTTTTTCTTGATATATCAATTTTCAGTCATATGCTCTTGCTTACTTGCAATGATCAGTGATGCTTGCTGTCTTCACCATCTCCCTTTCCCATTTATTAATGCTGCTTCCAGACTCACTGTTCTCAGTTCAACCATTGGTTATCTCATCTTCCTCAGACATACTATTTTTAAAGTTGAGCTATAATTCCCATCTTATAAACTGTATCATCCAGTAATTTTAGTATATTCACAAAGTTGTTTCAGGTTCCAAATCTTTGTTTGGTTTCACTCCCATCTTTTATTTCTTGCTTAGGCTTTCAACACACACTACTGCTGCTGCCACAGCTAAGTCACTGCAGTCGTGTCCGACTCTGTGCGACCCCGTAGACGGCAGCCCAACAGGCTCCCCCGTCCCTGGGATTCTCCAGGCAAGAACACTGGAGTGGGTTGCCATTTCCTTCTCCAATGGATGAAAGTGAAAAGTGAAAGTGAAGTCGCTCAGTCGTGTCCAACTCTCAGCGATCCCATGGACTGCAGCCTTCTAGGCTCCTTCGTCCATGGGATTTTCCAGGCAAGAGTACTGGAATGGGGTGTCATTGCCTTCTCCGTTCAACACACACTACAGAGATAGCCTGAATTAGGAAATAGAAGTTTAACCTCTATATCCAAACATGACCAATCACTGTGTATAGACTACTGCAGGGAGGGACCTACAGTTTGGGTGGCCTTCCTCTTTGGAGGGTCTTTCATTGTACATAGGTCAGCATAGAGCTTCCAAAAGAACACCCATAATATCCTAATCTGTGTGGTCAGGTCACATCCTGAGCTGAGCTCAGGAGAGTCAATCAGTGATGCTTACTTTTCAGTAAGATAAAGATCCCAGGAGGCATTCTAATATTTCTATGCTGACTCTTCTTCCTTTAAGCCCAATACAATTTCTGATTTCTAAGCCTCTCTTATTATTTCACTCTGATACCCTACCCTGCTGCTGCTGCTAAGTCACTTCATTCGTGTCCGACTCTATGCAACCCCCCAGACGGCAGCCCACTAGGCTTCCCCATCCCTGGGATTCTCCAGGCAAGAACACTGGAGTGGGTTGCCATTGCCTTCTCCAATGCATAAAAGTGAAAAGTGAAAGTGAAGTCTCTCAGTCGTGTCCGACTCCTAGCGACCCCATGGACTGCAGCCTACCAGACCCCTCCATCCATGGGATTTTCCAGGCAAGAGTACTTGAGTGGGGTGCCATTGTCTTCTCCAACCCTACTCTAGACTCTTTCAAAAATCATTTTTCCCTCTCAGGGCAGGACTGATAACAGGTGAACTATTAGCTTATTATCCGTAACACATGAGGCCTGAGTTGACTTAGATCATCCCTTTTTAAAATCACATTTCTGATCACCTAATTAGAGCTGGATATTTAGCATTGGAAATGCCATTTTCACAGTAGAATCCTGTCCAAGATGCCCATGCAGAGGAGATCAACTATCCTGGGTAGTTACCTCAAATAATTTAAGAATCTCTGCCAAGGTGAAAGTCCAGAGAAGAGAAAAACACACATTTCTGATTATTTTTCTCTCTTCTTGCCTCTTCCTCTACCTCTCTATATTGTGTCCTCCTATCATAGAAATGATTTACTTATAAATATACATAGGCATCATCTTCTGTATTTTTCAGAAAAATTCACACAGTAATTAATCCAGGTTGGACCATGACATGCTCAGTGTGTATTAAAAAAAATAATGCTTTATCTCTTGATAGAATAATCTGAGGTTTAAGACTATTTTCTAGCATGAAAAATCATATTTTGATGTTCCAGAAGCTGGATGTTAACTTGGCATTGATCTTTGATGATTCCTATATGATAAGCCCTATTTTATGACCATGCATCACCATCACAGCTACCACCACTATCTCCAAAAGCAGATGCATGCCTTGGTTGGAGAAAAAAAAAAAAAATCTTTCAGACAAAAAAAGGAAGATGATTTATATGAATATGAGGATATGAAACTAAAAAGTGTATTATGCATATATAAATGCATGAAATGCTCAAAGAAGCAAAGTTAAATACATTTTAATAAAATGTTAAAAATAATAATGTAAAATGTATATTTCTACTGGGAAGTACATTTTTCTATTTTCATTTGATCAGATGTGGACCAGTGTTATATGTGACATGTAATATAAAACAACTAAATAATCTTTAAGATTTCTTTCTAGAAAACAATGCCAATTACTCTAGCAAGCACATAATATAAACTGCCTTTGTTGTCTGAAAAAACACCTTCAGTATTCTTAGTCATATTTATCATCATATTGAATATTTTGATAGAAATGTTTAAAATTGAACTGGTAGTAAAATGGAAACAGCTTAATTTCTAAGATGTAGAATGCTAGATTTCAGTTATATAACTAATGTACATTAACATTTCTTTTTTGTCATATTTGTTTGACCAAGTATAACTTTGGAAATAATGTGTTCAAAATATTTTAATTTTCTTTTTAAAAATGTCTGTTACCTTGTAAGCCCCATTTGGCTATTTGAAAAGAATAAAAGATGAGTATTTTCTTTGGATAAGCTAAAATAACAAGAAATGTTACAATTATGAGCTGATTTTCTTTCATAAAGCAATGAGTGATTTGTAACAGGTGAAAAATGTTAATATGATATTTCAGCATTCTAAAGTAAATTAACATCCAAATGTTTTACATGGACACAGAATGGAAATTATCTTAATATTATTAAAATTCTGTGTAATTATTTACTGAGTCTAGCAGTGATGTTTTATATTCCATATTGGATATTGTGTACTATGAAGAGCCTTAGTGTAATGGATTAAAAAAAATATCATTTTAGACAGGTAATTTTGTAGAGTCATGGATTGAATGCCAAACTGTTGATGAACTAGAACTAAAATATTATTATTCATTTGGTATGTTTTATAAAATAAAATCCATATTTAATAAACAGTTATTATGTGATTGGTATGTACTTGAAAATTAAATGGAAATTGACTACTTGTGGGCAAGATATTAAGATATTCCATCACCTATTTCTAATTTAGAAAATGTTTTCAACTAATCTCTAAACTTAAAATTCTTTACTCTTACAGAACCACAAATTTTCCTGAAATGACTAATTGGCTGCAGTGAAAAGACTTTATGAAGCACTTGTATTTTTTGGTAGTTTGATAAAGTGTAGAACAGCTCTTGCAATAATTTTGAAATGCCTTTATTTGGTAGGAGAAATAAATTTGTGATAATTTAAAAATTTGGTCAAACAACATTTCATAAAATTTTCATAAGCTTCTTATTCTGCATGCTTAGGACATTGCAAATATGTCTTTATCAAAAATAAAATATTTATGACTTTACAGTAGTAAACCATTCTCCAAATTAAAAAAAAAAAAGATTTATATTAGTTTTATGTGTTTAATATCAGCTTAACATTCCTACTAAGAAGTCATCAGAGAAAGGAAGTTACTTATTGTCTCGCTGTTCCTGACTCTGTACACTGTTCCTTGAACCCACTGTAGACAAAGAGCGAGCAGAGAAGCTGGAAGAAAACTCAAGGAGGCATAGGAACTGCAAATGCATTTATTCTTTCCTGACCCGCACAGCAGCTCTAGTAGCAGACACACTGTAATCTCTTCTCCCATGGTTGACCCAAGAGCACAGTCAGAATACGGCCTCACCGCCATAACACAACCATAACATGCAGAGCAAAAGTGGCCTGTTGCCAAGTGCGTACATCGCGATGCACATGCGCAGTGCTGTCAATGCTCTCAGCTGTTGTATAACCACGTATTTGCAGAACCAGGGGCGAGAGTAAGAGGACGTGGGGTGAGAGAGCCTGACCACACCATCTTGGCTAATTTGCTCTTTCCCAGCATTCTACCACTTTGGGGTCTCTTGCCTCACAATCTACGCACAAGCCATCTTCCACAATCTTCCCTTGGTGATTAATGCTGACCCTTGGATTTATGTCTTGCAACAGCAGTTTCTACAGACATTTACATCCCCAGTGCATAACAAAACCCAATGTCAGGTATCAGTTGGAACTCATGTTGCAGTCTTGCCCTCATGGAGCAAGATGAGCCATGCATGTGGAGTGACTTTATCTTCCATGGCCAAGTCCAGTCCTTAAACTCCTTGTGAAATTGAAGGAGAGCCTCCTTCAATTCCACCCCTGCAGGTTTGTATTGCCTGTGTGTGAAGTCACTTCAGTTGTGTCTGCCTCTTTGCAACCCTATGGACTGTAGCCTACCAGGCTCCTCTGTCCATGGTCTCCAGGGAAAAATGCTGGAGTGGATTGCCATGCCCTTCTCCAGGGAATCTTCCTAACCCAGGGATCGAACCCACATCTCTTATGTCTTCTGCATTGGCTTGTAGATTCTTTACTACTAGTGCCACCTGGGAAACCCCACTGGCACTAGTGGTGCCGTACTTGCCAGGCCCACACCTTCAAAGAGTGGATTTTTGTGGCATTCACAGCCCACTCACAAGATTCCAAATGCTTTCATGCTGTTCTAAATCTACAGCATAGGACACAGCCTAAATCTACATCATAGGAGCCAGACTTTACAGCACACTGTTCTAAATCTAGGCCACAGCCTAAATCTTAACCATTTGGCCACTGTAGCCAACAATGTATGCACTAGGACCTGGAAACTACTACCATCTGCTGTAAACAAGGCTGCATTTGGCACCAGTGTCAACCAGGACCATTACTTTCTATGCATTAGCTAGAGACCAGTGAATGTCAGGTTCTACATGGGGTCTCTGGTCCCTGCTTGGGTTCTTCAGGTGCGCACCTTAGTCTGAGCACTATTCAAAGTGGAAAAGGGCTTCTAAAGGAACATCCTTGGGCGTCATGTAATCTTCTAGCCGAACTGCCCTTATCTCTTGCTGTGGATGCTTCACAAACTTGCTAAACTGCTGCTCCCATCTCAGTCACCTCAATAGCTCTAGGAGCAGAGCACTGGGGGTGTCTAACTATTTTATTTCTGTCACTCCCACTGCTAGCAAATTAGCCCACATTTACATGCTCATCACCTGGATGGGGCCTTTCCCAGCCTGGCCCCTTTGGTATCCTCACACTCCTGACACCTTTTGCCTGCTGCTGCTGCTCTATTTCTCCCAAGTTAGCCTGCATTGAGGTTACTTCATAGAATGGGGCACCTCACATAGAGTGCAAGAATAGCATTCAGGGATCCAGAAGTGGTGGATGGGGCATTGTTCAAAATGGCATAACATGCCACCCATAAAATGCTTGTCATCTGGGCCTCAGATATTTGGATTAAATATTGACTATTTCAGGCCCAGTTCTCTCACAACCTGGCCCATTTAGCATAGATATGCCATTTACTCACAGTATCCAGGAGCTATCCTACATTTGCCCACATGGTGCAGATGGAAGCATTAATACATTCTATGAGGGTGTATGTTTGGTTAGCTGTACCCTCCATGAGTTGCCTAGCATTCTGCAAACTTTGCCTCAATGAGGGGTGAGTGGTTATAGATACCAACCATTCTGTTTCATCACTGGAACAAATGATACCATCCACCCCTGTGTCCCAGAGTCTCAAAAGCCCTGTTGCCAAGAGTTCCCTTTGCTTACCCAAGTTGACCAACTCTACCTGAGTATATTGTGAATAAGTTGTGAACTCAGTCACATTGGGGGCCCCTTAAGGATGCCACCCCTGGGCCTTAGGCTGCTCTTGCTTCCCTTTCTGTTGTATAATGGACCTCGCTGCCTAGCAGGGACCCAGTCTCATAACATTCATCATCCTTATTCTCATAATATTCATCATCACCATCGCTTACCACCTTGCCATCAGAGATGCTTGTTCTTCAAGGCCACAGAGTTCTTGCTCTAACACCAATGTATGTTGCTCTAGTTCTTCCAAGCATCTCTGCACATAGCTCACCTGCATCGTGTAGGACATTATCTGTATTCAGCTTCAGAGCAGTCAGGAAAATTCACCCCAGGATGCCAGCGGCAGTCCATGCCACCTTGTTTGGCAAACAGGAACTTTCCACTTGTAACAGTTTTTCATTGCTATCCAGTAACCTGTCCAGCCTCCCAATCTTCCATGGGGGCTCACACAGAGAGGACTTGCAGCCACCTGGTACCATATGCTATATGGTGGCCACTGGCTTCCTCTATCCATTGGAACCCCAGGCTCCTCTGTGCTGTTCTGTGCTGTGCTTAGTCAACTAACTCAGTCATGTCTGACACTTTATGACCCCATGGACTGCAGCCCTCCAGGTTCCTCTATCCATGGGGATTCTCCAGACAAGAATACTGGAGTGTGTTGCCATGCCCTCCCCCAGGGGACCTTCCCAACCCAGGGATCTAACCCAGGTCTCCCTCATTGCAGGCAGATTCTTTACTGTCTGAGCCACCAGGAAAGCACTCAGCCTCCTCTACCTGCTGGGTATCCTGCTGACTTTGCCAGTTGTCTCACTGTTTCTCATTGTGCACACTGTACCTTGAATCCATGGTAGGCAAAGCATGAGCAGGGTGGTTGGAAGAAAACTCAAGGAATCATAGGAACTGCAAACAAGTTTATTCACTCCTGACTGGCACAGCAGCCACAGCAGGAGACGTGCTGTAGCCTCTCCTCTCATGGTTGACCCAGCAGACACAGTCATAACACAGCCTTACAAGCACAGTCCAGCCTCATCAGCCATAATGTAGCCTCAAGGGCTTTTTCAGGTGGAGTTTGTATATGCTTCCAGAACAGAAGTATCCCTGTGGCCAAGAGGGGATACATCGTGATGTGTATGTACAGTGCTATAAGCGATCTCAGCTGTTATATAACCATGTATTTACAAAACATGGGGCGAGAGCAAGAGGACGTGGGGTGAGAGCCTGACCACACTCTCTAGGCTAATTTGCTAGTCCCTTACACTTACAAAGGACATTCCTTTCAACCATAGATCAAACCAAACTTTAAAAAAATGTCAATAGAAAAAGCACAAAATCAAAAATTATTTTGAGAGAGCTTTAAAGGGTCCAATTAAGAAGTGATGAATTCATGTGGAAATAGCAGTCATTCTACACACCATATTTTATAAAATTATTATATCCAATTATTTTTCAATATTTTCAATTTTTACAGTATGATATAATTTCACTATGAAACAAATGTTTGCTACCTCAAATTCATAGATAATAAAACTGTGATCTTTATATTGGCATAAAATTATAAAAACATCTTATCACCATTAAAATTTGAAAATGTGAATCTAGAATTTGTATTTTCTGATGTCAAAATCAGTGTTAACACATCTATAGTAATAACATTTTTTAAAATACAGAAAAGTTAGACGAGCTACTATATAACACAGATGAGCCAAATCAATTTCACAATATTGTAGAGTTTCATTTAATTTTGTGTGCGTGTGTGATTTTTTTCTTTTTTTGAATGACATCTTGGCAACTCTCAGTAAACATGCAGGGTGAAGCTTTGGCTAATAGGTGGCAGCTTAAGAAATTCTGAGACACGTAAATAAACTGAGACACAAGGGTAGAATCGTCATCGACTCCTACAGTTCAGAGGCTTAGATCAAATAAATTCCCAGTTGTATTTCCTAATATCATCAATAAAATATTTAACTGAACTTACTAAAAATTAATTAAATAACTGGTGGGCTTCTCTGGTGGCTCAGGTGGTAAAGAATCAGCCTGCAATGCAGGAAACCTGGGTTCAATCCCTGGGTTGGGAAGATCCCTTGGAAAATGGAGTGGCTACTCATTCCACTTGCCTGGAGAATTCTGTGGAATTCTCAGAGGAATTTTCAGAGTCTATGGGATCACAAAGAGTCAGACACAACTGAGTGACTTACACGTTCACTTTTTCACAAACAGTTGTTATATGGCATGGAGTTTGGAGGCATAAAATCTATAAAATATTGCAAGGTGAAAAGGCAGCCTTCAGATTGGGAGAAAATAATAGCAAATGAAGCAACTGACAAACAACTAATCTCAAAAATATACAAGCAACTCCTACAGCTCAACTCCAGAAAAATAAATGACCCAATCAAAAAATGGGCCAAAGAACTAATAGACATTTCTCCAAAGAAGACATACAGATGGCTAACAAACACATGAAAAGATGCTCAGCATCACTCATTATCAGAAATGCAAATCAAAACCACTATGAGGTACCATTTCACACCAGTCAGAATGGCTGCGATCCAAAAGTCTACAAGCAATAAAGGCTGGAGAGGGTGTGGAGAAAAGGGAACCCTCTTACACTGTTGGTGGGAATGCAAACTAGTACAGCCACTATGGAGAACAGTGTGGAGATTCCTTAAAAAACTGGAAATAGAACTGCCTTATGATCCAGCAATCCCACTGCTGGGCATACACACTGAAGAAACCAGAAGGGAAGGAGACACGTGTACCCCAATGTTCATCGCAGCACTGTTTATAATAGCCAGGACATGGAAGCAACCTAGATGTCCATCAGCAGATGAATGGATAAGAAAGCAGTGGTACATATACACAATGGAGTATTACTCAGCCATTAAAAAGAATACATTTGAATCAGTTCTAGTGAGGTGGGTGAAACTGGAACCTACTATACAGAGTGAATTAAGCCAGAAAGAAAAACACCAATACAGTATACTAACGCATATATATGGAATTTAGAAAGATGGTAACAATAACCCTGTGTATGAGACAGCAAAAGAGACACTGATGTATAGAACAGTCTTATGGACTCTGTGGGAGAGGGAGAGGGTGGGAAGATTTGGGATAATGGCATTGAAACATGTATAATATCATGTATGAAACGAGTTGCCAGTCCAGGTTCGATGCACGATACTGGATGCTTGGGGCTGGTGCACTGGGACGACCCAGAGGGGTGGTATGGGGAGGGAGGAGGGAGGAGGGTTCAGGATGGGGAACACATGTATACCTGTGGCGGATTCATTTTGATATTTGGCAAAACTAATACAATTTGTAAAGTTTAAAAATAAAATAAAATTTAAAAAAAAGAAAGACACCTCAAGGCTGAGGGAGTTTCACCAAAATATATATATATATATATATATATATATATAGCTATTGTATGTATTCCTGCCTTGGTGATATCTATAATTTGTTTCACAGGAACTTTTTCTTTTTTCAATTGAAGGATAATTGCTTTACAGAATTTTGATGTTTTCTATCAAACTTCAACATGAATCAGCCATCAGTTCAGTTCAATTCAGTACCTCAGTCACGTCCAACTCTTTGCAACACCATGAATCATAGCACACCAGGCCTCCCTGTCCATCACCAGCTCCAGGAATTCATTCAAACTCATGTCCATTGAGTCAGTGATGCCATCCAGCCATCTCATCCTCTGTCATTCCCTTCTCCTCCTGCCCCCAATCCCTCCAAGCATCAGAGTCTTTTCCAATGAGCCAACTCTTTGCATGAAGTGGCCAAAATACTGAAGTTTCAGCTTCAGCATCAGTCCTTCCAATGAACACCCAGGATTGATCTCCTTTAGGATGGACTGGTTGGATCTCCTTGCTGTCCAAAGGACTCTCAAGAGTCTTCTCCAACACCACAGTTCAAAAGCATCCATTCTTGGGCACTCAGCTTTCTTCACAGTCCAACTCTTACATCCGTACATGACCACTGGAAAAACCATAGACTTGACTAGATGGACCTTTGTTGTCAAAGTAATGTCTCTGCTTTTGAATATGCTATCTAGGTTTGTCATAACTTTCCTTCATAAGCGTCTTTTAACTTCATGGCTGCAGTCACCATCTGCAGTGATTTTGGAGACCCCAAAAATAAAGTCTGACACTGTTTCCACAGTTTCCCCATCTATTTGCCATGAAGTGATGGGACCAGATGCCATGATCTTAGTTTTCTGAATAAGCCATAGGTATACATATATCCCCTCCCTTTTGAAACTCCCTCCCATATGTCTCCCTATCCTACCCCTCTAGGTTGATACAGAGCCCCTGTCTGAGTTTCCTAATCTATACAGCAAATTCCCATTTGCTATCTATTTTACATATGGTAATGTAAGTTTCCCTGTTACTCTTTCCATACATCTCACCCTCTTCTCCCCTCTCCCCATGTCCATAAGTCATTCTCTATGTCTCTTTCTCCTTTGCTGCCCTGTAAATAAAATCTTCAGAAACATTTTTCTAGATTCCATATATGTGCATTAGAATATATTTATTTTTCTCTTTCTGTCTCACTTCACTCTATATAATAGGTTCTAGGTTCATCCACCTCGTCAGAAGTGACTCAAATGCATTCCTTTTTATGGCTGAGTAATATTCCATTGTGTGTGTGTATGCCATAACTTCTTTATCCATTCATCTGTCAATGGACATTTAGGTTGCTTTCATGTTCTAGCTATTGTAAATAGTGCTGCAATGAACAATTGTATACCTGTGTCCTTTTCAATTTTGGTTTCCTCAGGGTATGTGCCTAGAAGTAGGATTTCTGGGTCTTATGGTGGTTTTATTCCTAGCTTTTTAAGGAATCTCCATACCATCTTCCATAGTGGCTGTATCAATTTATATTCCCACCAACAGTACAAAAACATTCCCTTTTCTCCACACCCTCTCCAGAATTTACTGTTTGTCGACTTTTTGATGATGGCCATTCTGACCAGTGTGAGGTTTGAAACCACAAAATCTCATTGTGGTTTTGATTTGCATTTCTCTAATGATGAGTGATGTTGAGCATCTTTTCATATGTTTGTTGGCCATCTGTATGTCTTCTTTGGAGAAATGTCCGTTTACTTCTTTTTTCCCACTTTTTGATTGGGTTGTTTGTTTTCCTGGTATTGAGTTGTATGAGCTGCTTGTATATTTTGGAAATTAATCCTTTGTCAGTTGTTTCACTTGCTGTTATTTTCTCCCATTTTGAGGGTTGTCTTTTCACCTCGCTTATAGTTTCCTTTGCTATGCAAAAGCTTTTAAGTTTAATCAGGTCCCACTCATTTACTTTTGTTTTTATTTCCATTACTCTAGGAGGTGGATCCTCCATTCCTCATAGAGGATCTTGCTTTGACTTATGTCATCAAGTGTTCTGCCTATGTTTTCCTCTAATAGGTTTATAGTTTCTGGTCTTACATTTAGGTCTTTAATCCATTTGGAGTTTATCTTTGTGTATGGTGTTAAGAAGTGTTCTAATTTCATTCTCTTACATGTAGCTGTCCAGTTTTCTCGGCACCATTTATTGAAGAGGCTGTCTTTGCCCCATTGAATATTTTTATCTCCTTTGTAAAAATTAAGTTATCCATAGGTGCATGGGTTTATTTCTGGGCTTTCTATCTTGTTCTATTGGTCTATATTACTATTTTTGTGCCAGTACCATACTGTCTTGATGACTGTAACTTTGTAGTATAATCAGAAGTCAGGAATATTGAATCCTCCACCTTCATTCTTCTTTCTCAAGAATGCTTTGGCTATTTGGTGTCTTTTATGTTTCCGTATGAATTGTGAAAATTTTTGTTCTAGTTCTGTGAAAAATGCCACTGGTAATTTGATAGGGGTTGCATTGAATATTGCATTATAATATTGATTCTTCCTACCCAGGAACATAGAATAATATCGCTCCATCTGTTTATGTCATCTTTGATTTTTTTATCAGTGTCTTATAATTTTCTGTGCATACTTCTTTTTTCTCCTTAGGTTAAGTTTATTCTAAGATATTTAATTCTTTTTGTTGCAAAGGTGAGTGGGATTGATTCCGTAATTTCTCTTTCTGATTTTTCATTGTTAGTATATAGAAAAGCAAGTAACTTCTGTGTATTGATTTTGTATCCTGCAACTTTGCCAAATTCACTGATTCAGTTCAGTCACTCAGTCATGTCTGACTCTTTGTAACCCCAAAGACTGTAGCACACCAGGCCTCCCTGTCCATCACCAACTCCCAGAGTTTACTCAAACTCATGTCCATTGAGTTAGTGATGCTCTCCAACTGTCTCATCCTCTGTCATCCCCTTTTCTGCCTGTCTTCAATCTTTCTCAGCATCAGGGTTTTTTCAAATGAGTCAGTTCTTTGCATAGGTGGCCAAAGTACTGGAGTTTCAGTTTCAGCATCAGTCCTTCCAAAAACATTCAGGACTGATTTCCTTTAGGATGGACTTGCTGGATTTCCTTATGGTTCAAAGTATGCAAAAGAGTCTTCTCCAACACCACAGTTCAAAGGCCTCAATTCTTCAGCACTCAGCTTTCTTTATAGAAAGAAATCTCACATACATACGTGACTACTGGGGAAATCATAGCTTTGAGTAGACGGACCTTTGTTGGCAAAGCAATTAATGTCTACTTTTTAATATGCCATCTAGGTAGGTCATAACTTTTCTTCCAAGGAGTCAGTTCAGTTCAGTCACTCAGTAGTGTCCAACTCTATGTGACCAATTGAACCACAGCACGCCAGGCCTCCCTGTCCATCACCAACTCCCAGAGACCACCCAAACTCATGTTCATTGAGTAGGTGATGCCATCAAACCATCTCATCCTCTGTCATCCCCTTCTCCTCCTGCTCTCAATCATTCCCAGCATCAGGATCTTTTCAAATGAGTCACTCTTCACATCAGGTGGACAAAGTATTGGAGTTTCAGCTTCAACATTAGTCCTACCAAAGAACACCCAGGACTGATCTCCTTTAGGATAGACTGATTGGATATCCTTGGAGTCCAAGAGAATCTCAAGAGTCTTCTCCAACAACACAGTTCAAAAGCATCAATTCTTCAGCACTCAGCTTTCTTTATAGTCCAACTCTCATGTCCATACATGATCACTGGAAAAACAATAGCCTTGACTAGATGGACCTTTCTTGACAAAGTGATGTCTCTGCTTTTTAATATGCTGTCCAGGTTGGTCATAACTTTCCTTACAAGGAGTAAACATCTTTTAATTTCATGGCTGCAGTCACCATCTGCAGTGATTTGGGACCCCAGAAAAATAAAGTTAGCCATTTGCACAGTATTCCCATCATTTGCCATGAAGTGATGGGACCAGACAAATGGACATCACCAGATGGTCAACACCATAATCAGATTGATTATATTCTTTGCAGCCAAATGGAGAAGCTCTATACAGTCAGCAAAAACAAGACTGGGAGCTGACTGTGGCTCAGATCATGAATTCCTTATTGCCAAATTCAGACTTAAATTGAAGAAAGTAAGGAAAACCACTAGACCATTCAGGTATGACTTAAATTAAATTCCTATGATTATACAGTGGAAGTGAGAAACAGATTTAAGGGACTAGATCTGATAGAGTGCCTGATGAACTATGGATGGACATTAGTGACACTGTACAGGAGACAGGGATCAAGACCATCCCCATGGAAAAGAAATGCAAAAAAGCAAAATGGCTGCCTGGGGAGGCCTTACAAATAGCTGTGAAAAGAAGAGAAGTGAAAAGCAAAGGAGAAAATGAAAGAAATAAACATATGAATGCAGAGTTCCAAAGGATAGCAAGGAGAAATAAGAAAGCTTTCCTCAGTGATCAATGCAAAGAAATAGAGGAAAACAACAGAATGGGAAAGACTAGAGACCTCTTCAAGAAAACTAGAGATACCAAGGGAAAATTTCATGCAAAGATGGGCTCGATAAAAGGTAGAAATGGTATGGACCTAACAGAAGCAGAAGATATTAAGAAGAGGTGGCAAAATACACAGAAGAACTGTACAAAAAAGATCTTCATGACCAAGATAATCACAATGGTGTGATCACTCATCTAGAGCCAGACATCCTGGAATGTGAAGTTAAATGGGCCTTAGAAAGCATCACTACAAACAAAGCTAGTGGAGGTGCTGGAATTCCAGTTGAACTATTTCAAATCCTGAAAGATGATACTGTGAAAGTGCTGCACTCAATATGCCAGCAAATTTGGAAAACTTAGCAGTAGCCAGAGACTGGAAAAGGTAAGATTTTCCCAATCCCTAAGAAAGGCAATGCCAAAGAATGCTCAAACTACCTCACAATTGCATTCATCTCACATGCTAGTAAAGTAATGCTCAAATTCTCCAAGCCACGCTTCAGCAATACATGAACCATGAACTTCCAGATGTTCAAGCTGGTTTTAGAAAAGGCAGAGGAACCAGAGATCATATTGCCAACATACACTGGATCATCAAAAAAGCAAGAGAGTTCCAGAAAAATATCCATTTCTGCTTTATTGACTATGCCAAAGCCTTTGACTGTGTGGATCACAATAAGCTGTGGATAATTATGAGAGATAGGGATACCAGACCACCTGTCCTGCCTCTTGAGAAACCTGTATGGAGGTCAGGAAGCAACAGTTAGAAGTGGACATGAAATGACAAACTGGTTCCAAATAGGAAAAGGAGTACGTCAAGGCTGTATATTTTCACCCCACTTATTTAACTTATATGCAGAGTTTATCATGAGAAACCCTGGGCTGGAAGAAGCACAAGCTGGAATCAAGATTGCTGGGAGAAATATCAGTAACCTCAGATACACAAATGACGCCACCTTTATGGCAGAAAGTGAAGAGGAACTAAAAAGCCTCTTGATGAAAGTGAAAGAGGAGAGTGAAAAAGTTGGCTTAAAGCTCAACATTCAGAAAACTAAGATCATGGCATCCAGTCCCATCACTTCATGGGAAATTTGGGGAACCAGCGGAAACACTGTCAGACTTTTATTTTGTGGGGCCCCAAAATCACTGCAGATGGTGACAGCAGCCATGAAATTAAAAGACGCTTACTCCTTGGAAGGAAAGTTATGACCAACCTAGATAGCATATTCAAAAGCAGAGACATTTCTTTGTCAACAAAGTTCTGTTTAATCAAGGCTATGGGTTTTCCAGTGGTAA
The DNA here is from genome assembly GCF_003369695.1 of Bos indicus x Bos taurus. NCBI lineage: Eukaryota > Metazoa > Chordata > Mammalia > Artiodactyla > Bovidae > Bos > Bos indicus x Bos taurus. The sequence goes on along the minus strand of NC_040078.1, from coordinate 64,645,803 downwards.
TGTATGGATGTGAAAGTTAGACTGTGAAGAAAGCTGAGCGCTGAAGAATTGATGCTTTTGAACTGTGGTGTTGGAGAAGACTCTTGAGAGTCCCTTGGACTGCAAGGAGATCCAACCAGTCCCTTCTAAAGGAGATCAGTCCTGGGTGTTCTTTGGAAGGAATAATGCTAAAACTGAAACTCCAGTACTTTGGCCACCTCATGCGAAGAGTTGACTCATTCGAAAAGACTGTGATGCTGGGAGGGATTGGGGGCAGGAGGAGAAGGGGATGACAGAGGATGAGATGGTTTGGTAGCATCACCGAGTCAATGGACAGGAGTTTGAGTGAACTCCGGGAGTTGGTGATGGAAAGGGAGGCCTGGCATGCTGCAATTCATGGGGTCACAAAGAGTCAGACACAACTGAGCAACTGAACTGAACTGAACTGATGGGACCAGATGCCATGATCTTAGTTTTCTGAATGTTGAACTTTCAGCCAACTTTTTCACTCCCGTCTTTCACTTTCATCGAGGCTCTTAGTTCTTCACTTTCTGACATAAGAGTGGTGTTGTCTACATATCTGAGGTTATTGATATTTCTCCCAGCAATCTTGATTCCAGTTTATGCTTCTTCTAGTGCAGCGTCTCTCATGATGTACCCTCAATATAAATTAAATAAGCAGGGTGACAATATACAGCCTTGATGCACTCCTTTTCCTAATTGGAACCAGTCTGTTGTTCCATGTCCAGTTCTAACTGTTGCTTCCTGACCTGCATACAGATTTCTCAAAAGGCAGGTCAGGTGGTCTGGTATTCCCACGTTTTTAAGAATTTTCCACAGTTTGTTGTGGTCCACACAGTCAGAGCCTTTGGCATAGTCAATAAAACAGAAATAGATGTTTTTCTGGAACTCTCTTGCTTTTTCGATGATCCAACAGATGTTGGCAGTTTGATTCCTGGTTCCTCTGCCTTTTCTAAATCCGCCTTGAACATTCAGATCAGATCAGATCAGTCACTCAGTCATTTCCAACTCTTTGAGACCCCATGAATCGCAGCATGCCAGGCCTCCCTGTCCATCACCAACTCCCGGAATTCACTCAGACTCACGTCCATCGAGTCAGTGATGCCATCCTGCCATCTCATCCTCTGTCATCCCCTTCTCCTGCCCCCAATCCCTCCCAGCATCAGAGTCTTTTCCAATGAATCAACTCTTCACATGAGGTAGCCAAAGTACTGGAGTTTCAGCTTTAGCATCATTCCTTCCAAAGAAATCCCAAGGCTGATCTCCTTCAGAAAGCACTGGTTGGATCTCCTTGCAGTCCAAGGGACTCCCAAGAGTGTTCTCCAACACCACAGTTCAAAAGCATCAATTCTTCGGCACTCAGCCTTCTTCACAGTCCAACTCTCACATCCATACATGACCACTGGAAAAACCATAGCCTTGACTAGACAAACCTTTGTTGGCAAAGTAATGTCTTTGTTTTTGAATATGCTATCTAGGTTGGTCATAACTTTCCTTCCAAGGAGTAAGTGTCTTTTAATTTCGTGGCTGCAGTGACCATCTGCAGTGATTTTGGAGCCCAGAAAAATAAAGCCTGACACTGTTTCCCCATCTATTTCCCATGAAGTGGTGGGACCAGATGCCTTGAACATTAGATTAGCTCTAATAATTTTCTGATACTATCTTTAGGATTTTCTATGTACAGTATCCCGTCATCTGCAGTGAGAGCTTTACTTCTTTTCTGATCTGGATTCTTTTTATTTCTTTTTTTTTTCTGTGATTGTCATAGCTAGGACTTCCAGAACTGTGTTGAATAATAGTGGTTAAAATGGACACCCTCTCTTGTTCCTGATCTTAGGGGAAATTCTTTCAGTTTCTCACCATTGAGAATAATGTTTTCTGTAGGCTTATCATATTGGCCTTTAATAGGTTGAGGTAGGTTCCTTCTATGCCCATTGTTTGAAGAGTTTTAATCATAAATGGGTGCTGAATTTTGTCAAAGGCTTTTTCTGCATCTATTGAGATGATTATATGGTTTTTATCTTTCAATTTGTTAATATGGTGTGTCACACTGATTGATTTGCATATATTGAAGAATCCTTGCATTCCTAGAGTAAACCCAACTTGATAATGGTGTATAAGCTTTTTGATGTACTGCTGAATTCTGTTTGCTAAAATTTTGTTAAGGACTTTTGCATCTATGTTCATCAGTGATATTGGCCTGCAATTTCCTTTTTTTGTGTGTGTTGCCTTTGTCTGGTTTTGGTATCAGGGTGATGGTGGCCTCATAGAGTGAGTTTAGAAGTGTTCCTTCCTTTGCATGGGGCTTCTCTAGTGGCTCAGAGATTAAAGTGTCTGCCTCCAATGTGGGAGATCCAGGTTAGATCCCTGGGTTGGGAAGATCCCCTGGAGAAGGAAATGGTAACCCACTCCAGTATTCTTGCCTGGAGAATCTCATGGACGGAGAAGCCTGGTAGGCTCCAGTCCATGGGGTCACAAAGAGTCGAACACGACTGAACGACTTCACTTCATTTCAGTTCACTTCACCTCCTTTGCAAGTTTTGAAAGAGTTTTAGAAGGATAGGCATTAGCTCTTCTCTAAATGTTTGACAGAATTTCCCTGTGAAGCCGTCTGGTCCTGGGCTTTTGTTTTTTTGGGAGATTTTTGATTACAGCTTCAATTTCAGTGCTTGTCTTTGGGTTGTTCATAATTTCTATTTCTTCCTGGTTCAGTCTTGGAAGATTGAACTTTTCTAAGAATCTGTCCATTTCTTCCAGGTTATCCATTTTATTGCCATATAGTTGTTCATAACAGTCTTTTATAATCCTTTGTATTTCTGCATTGTTTGTTGTAAACTCTCCTTTTTCATTTATAATTTTGTTGATTTGATTCTTCTCTCCTTTTTTCTTGATGAACCTGGCTAAAGGTTTGTAAATTTTGTTTATCTTCTCAAACAACTAGATTTTAGTTTTATTCATCTTTACTATTTTTCTTTCATTTCTTTTTCATTTCTTTCTGCTCGGATCTTTATAATTTCTTCTACTAATTTGGGTTTTTTGTTGTTGTTCTTCTTCTTTTTCCAGTTGTTTTAGGTGTAAAGTTACACTGTCTATTTGATGTTTTTCTTATTTCTTGAGTTATATATTGCTTTAAACTTCCCTCTTAGAACTGCTTTTGCTGCATCCCATAGACTTTGAATTGTTGTGTTTTCATTGGCATTTGTTTCTAGAAATTTTTTTGACACAGAAATATTTTTAAATGAGTTCAGATCTCTATACAACTTGAGATAGCAAGATAAAGTGAGTTAGAGAAAACTTTTTCCACGCTCTTTTTGTAGGTTAAAAAAAATAGGTCTAGTCTTTTTTCAGTAAAATAAATTTCAAAATGGATAATTTTAAATTAAAAACATCTATACCAAATATAAAAATGAAAATATAGTCTTTTCTCCTATAGATTTAATGTATATTTATTACATAATAAATTATATTGGAGAGTAATATTTCATAGGAAAGTAATTTTATAACACACCTACATCATATTATTTCTTAATAGCAAAGCAGTCTTTTATTTTTCATGTGTGAATTTTATTCTGAAGTTGGAAAATCACTGAGGACTACTTCCTATTTTTCTCTTCTTTTCTCCAAAAGAAGCAAGTTTAAAAACTACTGGAATATTATATGTGAAAGATTCAGTTACTTAAGTTGGATTTATCTTAAATAACAAGTTCTTATATATATTTTGCAAATCTCACAAATGCTGTAGAAACAGCATTACAGTATAAATATTTTCCAAATTTGCTTAAATGAGACTTATCATCCAAATAAAAATTTGAACACTGAAAATGAGAAATTATACCAAAAGTATATTACACTTTCTTTTTCAGAAGTTACTTTGTTTACATAAGTATGGTACTTGGTAATAAGGATGATTAGAATAATGTAAAAAGTGCCAAGAATACATTGAAATCTGTCCAAATATCATTTATAAATAATTATCATTTACTTTATAATAAATGTATCTGCAGACCTATCCCCTAAGGTATCAGAGTAAATATATATTTTTATATTACTGTGAAATATAATGTAGATACAAGTGCATAAATATATTTTATAAGTAATTATAAGGTGAGCAATTGTGTAACCATTATCTAGTAAAATAAAGGTAAATTTGATAGTCACATTGAGGTTATACTTATGTGTTCCTCACTGATCTCCAAAACATCCCACTCTGTGAAAGGTTAATTTTCCTGACTTTTTTGGTTGTTATTTCTTATTTTCCTTTTGACTTAAACACCTGTCTATTCACCCATAGGTATCAGAAATAGTATTTGTTTTGCACTTATATCTGTGTGTATATGTATTTCTTTGATTAAATATTGTTTTTAAGATTCATTCGTGCCACTGTCTGGGGTTCATTTTTGCTGAAATTCAGGATGTACTACATTGTGCGACCTTACTATGAATTACAAATTACTTCTTCAGTTCCATTGATTACTGAAGAAACAATGTAAAACATCTTATATGTGGACTCTGGTACAAATGTACATGGATACCTCTCTGGGCTACATTTTGCTCTGTAGATGGTAAATTTACCTTCAAACTTGCTAGAAAATATTAAGTTCCTTTTAGCTGAGCATATAAATTTACACTCCTGATGGCAGTGAGCAAGCTTACCTGTTTCCTCAGTTATCACCTATACTTTTAGTTCTTGCTAGTTTTATGGGCTTAAAGAGTGTACCATAAATTTATACTTCCTTGATGAATAACAATATGAATGATCTTTTATTTCAACTTATTGATTACTAGGATTTTTCTTTTGTGATGTGCCTGTACAAGTCTTTGAAACTTTGATCTGTCAGGCTGTCTTGTTCTGTAGGCGTTACTTTTATATTCTGAATGCTGAGTCTAAAGCAGTTATTACATGTGCAAGACAAACATATTCTCTTGCCCTCTAGCTTCTTTATTCTCTCTCTTCCTGGGTTAAAAGTTCTTATTTTTAATTTAGAAAAAAAATAAAGCTACAATATTTCTTTCAGTGATTTTGTTTTTATTGTCTTATTAAAGACATACCTCCTTATGTAACATTTACAAATAGATCTTTCTTTCAGTTTGGTTCTTAACTTACCTGAAACTGATTTTTGCTTTCGATGAGATGTTAAAGGTAAATTTCTCTTTTTCTTTTTTTAATGAGAAAATCAATTGTTCCAATGTCATTTAAAGAAGTCTTTATTTCCCACTCATCTAAAGGGCCATCTTTGTCACATATTGAGTTACCATATATTCATACGTTTTCTTTAAGAATCTATACGTTGGATGCTATTTTAAGTGGCATTTTATTTTCTGATTAGTTTTGTAGATGTTTAGCAATATAACTCAGAGAAGGCAATGGAAACCCACTCCAGTATTCTTGCCATGGGTGGAGGAGTCTGGCAGGCTGCAGTCCCTGGGGTTGCTAAGAGTCAGACATGACTGAAGCGACATAGCAGCAGCAGCAGCAGCAATATAGCTTGTTCTTCTACATTGCCCTTCTACCCAGCAACCTTACAGAGTTCACTGATTAGTTGTAATTATTTACCTATAGAAATGTCAAAATTGCAACATGTGTAGTAATATAATCTATAAATAATAAAATTATGGTTTTATTTTTCTTTCTAATCACATTGCATTTTTTCTGTTAACTCATTTCATTGACAAAGACATTCAATTCAAAGTTGAATAGACATGGTGAAAGTGACCCATCTTATTTTACCGAAACCCAGAAAGAAGGGTCAGCATTTTGCTAATAAGTACATAACTGCTCTAGGTATTTGTAATCACTTAAAAATAATAAAATTAAAGAAATTTGATGTCATTGTTATTGTTGTTATAAATGTATAATACTTTAATAGTATTTTATTGCATCTGCAGAGATGATAATATATTTTTCTTCTTATTTTGTTATGTATGAATATGAACACATATCTATTGTAAATTAACAGCATACATACATATAGTCATATGTACATAAAGAAACACACATATATATTCCTGTTATAAAGTCCAACCATCTCATTCTCTGTTGTCCCCTTCTCCTCCTGCCTTCAATCTTTCTCAGCATCAGGGTCTTTTCCAATGAGTCAGTTCTTTGCATCAAGTGGCCAAAGTATTGGAGTTTCAGCATCAGTCCTTCCAAAGAACATTCATTCACGACTGATTTCCTTTAGGATCTCCTTGCATCCCAAGGGACTCTCAAGAGTCTTCTCCAACACCACAGTTCAAAACCATCCATTTTTGGCGCTCAGCTTTCTTTATAGTCCAACTCTCACATCCATACATAACTACTGGAAAAACCATTGCTTTGACTAAATGGAACTTTGTTGGCAAAGTAATATCTCTGCTTTTTAATATACTTTCTACACTGTCTACGTTGGTCATACCTTTTCTTCCAAGGAGCAAGCGTCTTTTAATTTCATGGCTGCAATCACCATCTGCAGTGATTGTGGAGCCTCTAAAACTAAAGTCTGCCACTGTTTCCACCGTTTTGCCATCTATTTGCCATGAAGTGATGGGACCAGATGCCACGATCTTAGTTTTCTGAATATTGAGCTTTAAGCCAACTTTTTCACTCTCCTTTTTCACTTTCATCAAAAGGCTTTTTAGTTTTTCTTCACTTTCTGCCGTAAGGGTGATGTCATCTGCATATCTGAGGTTATTGATATTTCTCCTGGCAATATTGATTCCAGCTTGTGCTTCCTCCAACCCAGCATTTATCATGATGTACCCTGCATATAAGTTTAAAAAGTAGGGTAACAATATACAGCCTTGATGTATTCCTTTCCCTACTTGGAACCAATTTATTGTTCCATATCCAGTTCTAACTGTTGCTTCCTGGCCTGCATACAGATTTCTCAAGAGGCAGGTCAGGCGGTCAGGTATTCCCATCTCTTTCAGAATTTTCCACAGTTTGTAGTGATCCATACAGTCTAAGGCTTTGGCATAGTCAATAAAGCACAAATAGATGTTTTTCTGGAACTCTCTTGCTTTTTTAATGATCCAAAGGGTGTTGGCAATTTGACAATGTAGCCTTTCCCTTCTCCAGGAGATTTTTCCCTTGTCCATCGGATCATCCCAACCCAGGGATCAAACCCAGGTCTCCTGCATTGCAGGTGGATTCTTTACCAGCTAAACCACAAGGGAAGTCCTGTCTATGTATAATTCTCCCTCGTTTGAAGAATATAGCCGAAGGGTGCTAAGAGGAAGCCAGAAATGTTCAAAGAATTCTTTTCATCTTACCAGCCCTGAACGCCCATTTTTGTCTTCTCAGTGTTTGGAATCTTCTAAGTCTTCTGCCACTGTCCCACTTGTTATCTCTTGCTTCTGCTCAGATTCTTAGCTTCTTGGATTTTACCTTTGAATTAGAAAATACCTCAGGAGAAAAGATAGTTTCAAGATTCAGATTCAACACTTTGGTTTTCTGTTTTATTCAGAATGTTGGCCTCATGAATCCTTGGGTCTTTAGTGGCTTTCTGATCATTTCAAACAAGCATATTAAACATTTGTGTATTTTGTTTTTTGTTAACTGAGAGTTGGTCTGAATATCATTGTCAGGCCAATCATTGTCATGTGCAGCACCTGTTCCATTTTAAAATAAAGCATTCTGCATTTGAATAAGAATTTTCTTGTTTATCTTCTCAATTTTAGAAATGAAATATTCACTTACAATGTGTTTTGTATAAACACCAATATGTCGGTAAAGATTGCTGCCTTGACAACTCAATATCTTTACAAGAAAATCTTAACTATAAAGAAGAGATAGAGTAGAATTTTCATTATCAGTTTCCTTTAACCTCAAATTTTTTTCAACAAAATGCAAAATATTAAATGCATGTTATACTTGGAAGCTTGTTTTCTCAAAATTTCTAATCCAAAGATTGTAGTACTGTACTTACCATTGATAGGTCCTAGTCTCTGTGGCTTTACATTATTAACACTATAAACTTGGGAAGAAAAACTTTTCTTTTAAACTATATCTTATGGAAGATATTTATCAGAACTAATACAGGACAAAAAGCAAAATACATAACCAAGAAATAATAAGCAAGAAAATATGTAAATAAGATAATATGAATAAATTAGAAGGCCAAATGTTTGGTCAGGACCTTATGCAACTTTTAATACTAAAGGTAAATATTACTACTAATTGAAATAGAATACAAAAAATTTGTGTCATAGATAGAGTGATGGTACTCTAAGGATAAGTTAAATTTTAAGATAATGGGTATAGTTATAATTCAACAGTAAATTTTTATGGCCTTGAAAAATTGCACATTTCTCAGTTCAGGTGGGAGAAATAATTGGGTGCTTATGAAATCATTAATAATGATATAAAATTAGAGCCACTATAACCAAGAAAACATTTATTCAGCCCCTGCTTACAACTGTATTTTTTGATACTTTATTGTAGAGTTTTATATAATACATAAAGACAATATATTGCACTAGAAACTTATATAAACTTATATTTCACAATATATTGCACATTATTAGCTAAGTGTCTATTATGCATATGGTAAGAACATTACTCATAAAACCTAGCTTAAATTTTATCTGCACTCATTTATAATAGATAGAATAAACATTTCAGATGTAAACTTGATTATGAATCTAGAGTCTTGATTTAAAAGAGACATAAAGTGGGCATAGATAAAGGGTGAGGCATGATGGAAACACAGTATTAGGCCATGATATCTTATCTATTCTGTTTCATATCCCTATGTGAATATTCATTCAGAATATTACCAGAGGTCTCACAGTACATGAAGATTTATATTAAAAGGAAAAAAAATCAATGAACCACTTCTCCTGAAGTATTACCAAAAAACTCACACACTAACTTTTTAAAAACTTCCTTGTTATTTAAGTCAGTTAACAGTAAACATTTTTTGTCTCAGTTTGATTTTTAAATTTTTGCTAGGATATTTTGGGATTTATGAGGCAAGTTTTGAAGAATGAGGACCACACATACACACACACACCCTGACAAGTAACTTTATGCATACTTTATTTGTAAATTAGGATCTATAAGTAACTCACATAAAGCGTGTTCCTAATAGTTTAAAATATAAGCATCTGAACTGCTATAGGCAAAATTAATGTTTAAAACATAGTTCCATAAATATGTAGGTATCATTTTATTTATGTTCTTATTTTCATGAATATTCTGAAATGTATTCATCTCACTAAGAAAAGATGATTTAAATTTTCCTTCCATTGCCATAGCACAAGCAAAATTCTTTCATTCCACTAGGTAGATGGGCAAAACTTCAGGAAACTACACAGAGAAGACAAAACATTCAACAGAAAGATACGCACAAAGAGCAAACTTGTCAAGATGTCAACTCTAGGGAAATGACTATGTCCTATGTATCTTGTAAAGCATGTTGAATCATGAAAAATGATTTAAATGATATCTGTGCATGCTAAGTTTCTTCAGTTGTATCTGACTCTTTGTGACCCCATGGATTAAAGCCCACTAGGTTCCTCTGTCTATGGGATTCTCCTTTAAGCAAGCATTATAAAAGAGTGAGAACTTTCTGAAAATATTAATAAGGCAATCCACTTGTAGTGCAGGGGATTCAGGAGACATGGGTTTGATCCCTGGGTCAGAAAGATCCCCTGGAGGAGGAAATGGCTGCCCACTTCAGTATTCTTGCCTGGAAAATCCCATGGACGAAGAAGTCTGAGGGGCTATAGTTCATAGAGTTGAAGAGTCTGACATGACTAAGCACATTCCTTAATACAAGAAATTGTAGAAAAACAAGCAATGAAAATGGTTTGGCCACATAGAAAACTGTCAGGAAAAATGAACCACATGATCAAGAAGAGCTATGGAGGCCTAACCAGAGAAAAGAGGTAGTTCAAAGCCAAAATTATAATTGAAATTTCTCTCATTCCTAGATATGTATTCCTAGCTTTATATATCAATACATTTAAAATATATAGTTAGCAGTCCATGGAGTCACAAAGAGTTGAATATGACTGAGCGACTGAACTGAGGACTGACTGTGTGTATTCAATTGATCATTATTATATATTTATTATAAAATTTATGTAACATTATTATTAATGTTATCCTTAAAACTTACTTGTTGCTTATGAAATAGTTGATGAGATGTCTTACAAGCAGTCTGGGTGGGCATGGATATGGATACTTGCTGGCCCTTTTGATGCTGCTGCCATAGTGCTCTGCCCCTTAGACACCAGCACTCCCAGGCCCTAGCAGAAACACTGCTTTCTTAGTAGTCAGGAAGTAAATGATGATGCACGCCAGGTTGTCACACCCTAAATCACCTTCAGAGTGTCAGATGCCAGGCACCTCTCCACACTCTTCCACAAAGAATGACTGCAACCAAAATTCCCTTTTCATCCTGTTGTCTGATCTCCCACTGGATACTCACTCCTCATACATTCCAAATGCCATCACAGACATAGACCTCAAATTCATCAGTGAAACAAAGATTGATGTCAGGCACTTGCAAAGCATTAAACTTAAAAATAGCAAACAGGATACTAGCTCTGATCTCGCGAATCTTTAAAGACTATCGAAAAATGCCTATAAGCAGATGAGCAAAAGTGGATGAGAATCATTGGAGGCTGTTACTGTGAGTCAGCCAACCTGGATTCGAATCCTAGTTCTATCTACTTTTTAGTCCCATGACCTTAGGCAATTTACTTTCCCTTTCCAAGCCTTATTTTCCAAGTCTATAAAATGAAAGTATTAATAGTTTAGATGCTTTTAAGTTTACTAGGAGTAGTAAATGGGAAATTCATATAAAAGAGCAGCATGATGGTATATAGTAACATATTAATGCAAGAAATTATTTCAATTATTATTAGTGAGGATTGATGTAGGTGATATATGTGCTATGTGAAATAAGGAAAGACATAGGATTCTTACATTAGGAGCAGGTTTTGAAAGAACTGATTAGGTGAGGGCAAATATAAGTTCTTGAAATGGAGGAATAGGGGAGGGTTAGGGTACCTGGTAATATAGAACCTCAGCAGAGATTTGCATGTTCAAAACATGTTGAAACCTTATAGAACTATTCATTATGGAGCGGAAAGTAGTTCAATATGGCTAAAACTTAGAATGTAAAGGTTTAACCTTGGGAAGAGGTGAAATTAAACCTTTGAAATGGGGCTTGAAATCTACATTATTTATTTTTGTAAGCCTAATTAAGGAAACCATATAGTTAATTGTAAACAGTTATCACTATACATTGTGTAATTAGTAATTTCCCAGTAATACTTCTCATTGTTTCATGAGATTATGAAAGAACCCTTGGTTTCATGTTGTCATTTGCCCTTTCAGTCACAGTAGAATATATCAATACATGCATAGACTCTACCAGCCTTCAGCACCATTACAAAAAAAGCAGTTCTCACATAGTTCAGTTACATGTGCTAAATTGCTTCAGTCGTGTCCAGCTCTTTGTGACCCCATGGACTCTAGCTCACCAGGCTCCTCTGTCCATGGAATTTTCTAGGCAAGAGTACTAGAGTGGGTTGCTATTTCGATCTCCAGAGGATCTTCCCAACTTAGGGATAAAACCCACATCTCCTGCATTGGCAGGCGGGTTTTTTATCCCTAGCACCACGTGGGAAGCCCTCAGCTACACGTAAGTGTGTGTTATTAATATTTATCACATCCACATGTCCATGTGTGTAGATACAGTTCAAGAGACAAATTTCACTAGCATCACAATTCCGATTTTAAAAACAAAAAATCTGGAATTCAAGAAGTTCACTTGCCCAAGGTAATTTAGTTCATAAATGACAGATTGAGGATTTTAATCCAGTGTTCTATTACCCAATTCAAAATTCCAGCTGAAAGAGACCTACATTTTTCCAATTTATTTTATTTTTCAGCCAAATTAATATTTGAATAGGCAGTACATGCTACAGGGCCAATTTCAAAATACTGAAGATTTTATCTGTTGTCTGAAATATATCTCCCTCCTAATTTTGCAATCTACTTCCTCAATTCTCCTTCCTAGAGCAAATCCATTTTCTGTAGAGATTGCTTCTTGTGTAATTCATCTACTCTGGCTCTATTATCTTAACCAAAAATATTAAAGGACGTCTACTATTTCCAGTAATTTCTATTTATGGCTATCAGAAGGTTTTTTCATTCAATATCTTTTTTTTTTTTCTTCCAATTTTATTTTATTTTTAAACTTTACATAATTGTATTAGTTTTGCCAAATATCAAAATGAATCCTCCACAGGTATACATGCGCTCCCCATCCCGAACCCTCCTCCCTCCTCCCTCCCCATACCATCCCTCTGGGCCGTCCCAGTGCACCAGCCCCAAGCATCCAGCATCATGCATCGAACCTGGACTGGCAACTCGTTTCCTACATGATATTTTATATGTTTCATTGCCATTCTCCCAAATCTTCCCACCCTCTCCCTCTCCCACAGAGTCCATAAGACTGTTCTATACATCAGTGTCTCTTTAGCTGTCTCGTACACCAGGTTATTGTTACCATCTTTCTAAATTCCATATATATGCGTTAGTATACTGTATTTATGTTTTTCCTTCTGGCTTACTTCACTCTGTACAATAGGCTCCAGTTTCATCCACCTCATTAGAACTGATTCAAATGTATTCTTTTTAATGGCTGAGTAATACTCCATTGTGTATATGTACCACAGCTTTCCTATCCATTCATCCGCTGATGGACATCTAGGTTGCTTCCATGTCTTGGCTATTATAAACAGTGCTGCGATGAACATTGGGGTACATGTGTCTCTTTCCCTTCTGGTTTCCTCAGTGTGTATGCCCAGCAGTGGGATTGCTGGATCATAAGGCAGTTCTATTTCCAGTTTTTTAAGGAATCTCCACACTGTTCTCCATAGTGGCTGTACTAGTTTGCATTCCCACCAACAGTGTAAGAGGGTTCCCTTTTCTCCACACCCTCTCCAGCATTTATTATTTGTAGACTTTTGGATCGCAGCCATTCTGACTGGTGTGAAATGGTACCTCATAGTGGTTTTGATTTGCATTTCTCTGATAATGAGTGATGTTGAGCATCTTTTCATGTGTTTGTTAGCCATCTGTATGTCTTTTTTGGAGAAATGTCTATTTAGTTCTTTGGCCCATTTTTTGATTGGGTCGTTTATTTTTCTGGAGTTGAGCTGTAGGAGTTGCTTGTATATTTTTGAGATTAGTTGTTTGTCGGTTGCTTCATTTGCTATTATTTTCTCCCATTCTGAAGGCTGTCTTTTCACCTTGCTAATAGTTTCCTTTGATGTGCAGAAGCTTTTAAGGTTAATTAGGTCCCATTTGTTTATTTTTGCTTTTATTTCCAATATTCTGGGAGGTGGGTCATAGAGGATCCTGCTGTGATGTATGTCGGAGAGTGTTTTGCCTATGTTCTCCTCTAGGAGTTTTATAGTTTCTGGTCTTACGTTTAGATCTTTAATCCATTTTGAGTTTATTTTTGTGTATGTTTTGTTTCATTTCTGACTGCCTTATCCATAATACTTTCCCCTATTCTAATTGCCTTTCACAAAACTAACACAAAGCCTGTGACTCAGCAAGCCTGTTCACTAGTCTTGTTTATACAGTAGTTGCAGGAGTCTGGGTCAGTATTTTACCATTCAGTTCAGTTCAGTTCAGTTCAGTCGCTCAGTTGTGTCCGACTCTTTGCGACCCCATGAATCGCAGCACGCCAGGCCTCCCTGTCCATCACCAACTCCCGGAGTTCACTCAGACTCACGTCCATCGAGTCAGTGATGCCATCCAGCCATCTCATCCTCTGCCGTCCCCTTCTCCTCCTGCTCCCAATCCCTCCCAGCATCAGAGTCTTTTCCAATGAGTCAACTCTTCGCATGAGGTGGCCAAAGTACTGGAGTTTCAGCTTTAGCATCATTCCTTCCAAAGAAATCCCAGGACTGATCGCCTTTAGAATGGACTGGTTGGATCTCCTTGCAGTCCAAGGGACTCTCAAGACTCTTCTCCAACACCACAGTTCAAAAGCATCAATTCTTCAGCGCTCAGCTTTCTTCATAGTCCAACTCTCACATCCATACATGACCACAGGAAAAACCATAGCCTTGACTGGATGGACCTTTGTTGGCAAAGTAATGTCTCTGCTTTTGAATATGCTATCTAGGTTGGTTATAACTTTCCTTCCAAAGAGTAAGCATCTTTTAATTTCATGGCTGCAATCACCATCTGCAGTGATTTTGAAGTCCCCAAAAAAACAAAGTCTGACACTCTTTCCACTGTTTTCCCATCTTTTTCCCATGAAATGATGGGAACGGATGCCGTGATCTTCATTTTCTGAAAGTTGAGCTTTAAGCCATCTTTTTCACTCCACTTTCACTTTCATCAAGAGGCTTTTTAGTTCCTCTTCACCTTCTGCTATAAGGGTGTTGTCATCTGCATATCTGAGGTTATTGATATTTCTCCCGGCAATCTTGATTCCAGCTTGTGCTTCTTCCAGCCCAGCATTTCTCATGATGTACTCTGCATATAAGTTAAACAAGCAGGGTGACAATATAGAGCCTTGATGTACTCCTTTTCCTATTTGGAACCAGTCTGTTGTTCCATGTCCAGTTCTAACTCTTGCTTCCTGACCTGCATATAGGTTTCTCAAGATGGAGGTCAGGTGGTCTGGTATTCCCATCTCTTGAAGAATTTTCCACAGTTTATTGTGACCCACACAGTCAAAGGCTTTGGCATAGTCAATAAAGCAGAAATAGATGTTTTTATGGAACTCTCTTGCTTTTTCAATGATCCATAAATACTATCAAACATATCCTGGTTCAGTTCAGTCACTCAGTTGTGTCCAACACTTTGCAAACCCATGGACTGCAGCATGCCAGGCTTCCCTGTCCGTCACCAACTCCCAGAGTTTACTCAAACTCATGTCCCTTAAGTTAGTGATTCCATCCAACCATCTCATCCTCTGTTGTCCCCTTATCCTCCCACCTTCAATCATTCCCAGCAGCAGGGTCTTTTCAAATGAGTTAGTTCTTTGTATCAGGTAGCCAAAGTATTGGAGTTTCAGCTTCAGCATCAGTCCTTCCAAAGCACTGATTTCCTTTAGGATGTACTGGTTGGATCTCCTTGCAATCCAAGGGACTCTCAAGAGTCTTCTCCAACACCACAGCCAAAACCATCAATTCTTTGGTGCTCAGCTTTCTTTATAGTCCAACTGTCACATCCATACATGACTACTGGAAAAACCATAGCTTTGACTAGATGGAACTTTGTTGGCAAAGTAATGTCTCTGCTTTTTAATATGCTGCCTAGGTTGGTCATAACTTTTCTTTCAAGGAGTAAGTACGAATCTTTTAGTTTCATGGCTGCAGTCACCATCTGCAGTGATTTTGGAGCCTAAGAAAATAAAGTCTGTAACTGTTTCTCCATTTATTTGCCGTAAAGTGATGGGACTGGATGCCATGATCTTAGTTTTCTGAATGTTGAGCTTTAAGCCAACTTTTTCACTCTCCACTTTCACTTTCATCAAGAGGCCCTTTACTTCTTCTTCACTTTCTGCCATAAGGGTGGTGTCATCTGCATATCTGAGCCTATTGATATTTCTCCCAGCAACCTTGATTCCAGCTTGTGCTTCATTCAGCCCAGTGTTTCTCATGATGTACTCTGCATATGAGTTAAACAAGCAGGGTGACAATATAGAGCCTTGACATACTCCTTTCCCTATTTGGAACCAGTCTGTTGTTCCATGTCCAGTTCTAACTGTTGCTTCCTGACCTGCATATAGATTTCTCAAGAGGCAGATCAGGTGGTCTGCTATTCCCATCCTTTTAAGAATTTTCCAAGTTTGTTGTGATCCACACAGTCAAAGGCTTTGGCATAGTTAATAAAGCAGAAATAGATGTTTTTCTTGAACTCTCTTGCTTTTTTTGATACCCAACAAATGTTGGCAATTTGATTTCCGGTTGTTCTGCCTTTTATAAATCCAGCTTGAACATCTGGGAGTTCACAGTTCATGTACTTTTGAAGCCTGGCTTAGAGAATTTTGACCATTACTTTACTAGGGTGTGAGATGAGTACAATTGTGCAGTAGTTTGAGTATTCTTTGGCATGCCTTCTTTTGGGATTAGAATGAAAACTGACCTTTTCCAGTCCTGTGGCCACTGCTGAGTTTTCCAAATTTGCTGGCATATTGAGTGCAGCACTTTCCCAGCATCATCTTTTAGGATTTGAAATAGCTCAACTGGAATTCCATCACCTCCACTAGATTTCTTCGTATTGATGCTTCCTAAGGCCCACTTGACTTCTCATTTCAGGATGTTTGGTTCTAGCTGAGTGTTCATTCCATCGTGATTACCAGGATTGTGAAGATATTTTTTGTATAGTTCTGTGTATTCTTGCCAAGATCAAATATATTATAATCCTTCTTGCTCTTGTATTCCATAATTCTTTCAAAGCATCATCCACAAACAGTTTTCTTAAATTATTTTTATTTCTCATTAATCCCTCTCATATCCTCTTCACTTAAACCAAATTAAGTTTCAATCCAATATCATCTAAGGCCATTTTTATCTCCCATTATGCCCTGCTAGTTTCCCAAAGGTAAACCAAATTCTCTTTGCCAGTACATGTCAGTCATTTACATGAAAATCAAAAAGTGATTTAGTTTTTCACAGAAAATATTTTACTGTCTCCTCACTCAGCATTTACTACAATGCTTTCACCATCTAAAACAACTCAATATATTTCTTGCATCAGTAAATTTGACTAAATTAATTTTTGTTTGCACTTTCAACATTCTAAGTGTGTAAGGAAATGTATTAGCTAAAATGCAGATTCCATAAGACTAAAGACCATATGGTTCAATTATTTGTTCCAAGTATGTAGAGTAGAGCATGAGAATCAGTATACTTTCAGTACATATTCGATGAATGAATGAAACAGTCTTTTCTGTCTTTCTTTCTTCTCTCCTCTCTTTTTTTCATTGCTTAATGGCAGTATAATACTATACAGTATTCTATTTAGCATATTGAATTTTTCCACCTAACAAAATCTTGGAGATCTTTCTACATAGATCAATAGAGCACTATCTTAATCCTGTTACAAATACATTCCAATGTTTCAACTGCCATATTACATCATAAATTTTATGTAAATAGCTATTGCAATCAATGCTAATGTCTTATGTAAGTGAACAAATTCTCAAAGTATATGCCTAGGAATGAAGTTCACATTCCTATGAAGACACATTTGGGTTGGTCAAAAAGTTCATTGAGGTTTTTATTGAATGAACTTTTTAGGCCCCCAGTACATTCTAAATTTTGGTGAATATTGATAACTTTGGTGAAAATTTGGTGAATACTCAGTAGAGGCCATTTCAGGTAACACTTTTACCAGCAATGTATAGGAATTCTATCTAAAGTCTGTCTTCAGCCTACACTGTTATTGAACTCTTGGACTTTTGCTAATCTGAGTAGTTACAAAAGAAGTTTTTAAATTTTAGTTTTAGGCTTTATTCTTTTATCATCATTGAAGCTGATATATACCACATGTTTAAAAGCTATTTTTAGTGTCTTTTATATTCTCTGCTTATTTGAACCATATGTCTATGTTTTCTACTGAGTGTATGCTTTATTACTGATTTTAGTTCCTCTTTATGGCTGGATGGTATCACTGACCAGATGGACGTGAGTTTGAGTGAACTCCGGTAACTGGTGATGGACAGGGAGGCCTGGCGTGCTGTAATTCATGGGGTCGCAAAGAGCTGGACACGACTGAGCGTCTGAACTGAACTGAACTGAGTTCCTCTTTATATACTAAGAAAATTAGTCTTTACTTGTGATTTCAATTATAAGTCATTTTTTTTCTCAGTTTATCCTTGATGTTTGACATATTTATGTTTTTCCCTCAGGGGATTATTTTTATGCAGATTATGTGACCTTATTTATGTCATCATCCATTTCCACTTTATTAAAAATGTGTTTTCATTTTAATGCTTGTAGTCTTTTAAAATTTTAAGTTTATAGTCTGTAAATTCTTTTTATATTGGGTGTGCTATCCAATTTGGGTCTTCCCAGCTGCTGCTAGCGGTAAAGAACCTGCCTGCCAACGCAGGAGACATAAGAGATGTGAGTTTGATCCCCGAATCAGAAAGATCCCCTGGAGGAGGGCGTGGCAACCCACTCTAGTATTCTTGCCTGGAGAACCATATGGGCAGAGGAGCCTGGCAGGTTGTAGTCCATAGGGTCCCAGAGTCAGACAAGACTGAAGCGACTGAGCACACATTCATTCACTTTACTTTTGTTCCCAAGAAAGCCATTCAAATGTATCAGCATCATTTATCAGTGCTGATTTAAATGTCACCTGTATAGTGCCTCTATATTTATTTTTGCCTCCAAATTGATTTTTCAGTTTTCCATTTGTTTTTAATGTCTATTTATACTTCAAATCCATAGTGCTTCATTAATAAAACTGTACAATATATTTCAATATTGGAGTATTGGATTTAGTCTATCATATTATTTTCTTTTAATTTAGGCTTATCATGGATATTCTCACTTGCTGCTTATTCATTTCAAGTAAATTTTAAAATACTACTGTAGTTTATTTAAAAAAAAAACACTTGTTTTTATTGAAGTCAATCTACTTTTAGAGATTTCTTTTGGGAGAATGCACCTTTATAACACTGAGTCTTTTTATCCAAAATATGTTAAGCTTTCTAAATTTTTTACATATTTTATTTTTATTGTTGTTGTTGTTGTTACTAATGTTATTTTTAATTTTGTGTCTGATGACATTCCATAGGTTCATCCATGAAGATTTTATATTTATTGATAAGGTTATCCTTAAGCTCTGCATTGATTTTGTTATTATAAATGGAAACTTTTTTTCATCATTTCTCCTACTCAGATATAATTTGTAATAATATGAAAATTGCTTTTTATATATTTGCTTTCTACCTGGCAACCTTTCTCTATTTTCTTTTTACTTTGTGTAAATTTAAAACAATGAGTTCTTTTGGTTTTTTCAAGTAAAAAAAATCATTTCATTGGTAAATAATATGTATTTCTACCTTCCTCTAATTTTTATATTTATTTATGTTTCCTCTTAATTATATTGGCTATTATTATCAGGACATTGTTAAATAGTAGAATCAATATGGATTGATTTCTGTTCCTTGTTCCCTTGAAAAAATTTATTAGGTGTGTTTCTGGCAGTTGTGAGTATTAACATATTTTATCTGTTAAATTTGTATACATCTCTTCTTAGTTTTTAAAGATTTATCCTTAAAACTTTAAAATGTATTAAATGAAGTTTCAGTGAATATAAAAAAGATAATATGATTTGTATATTTTCATATATTTATAAAATAAATTATATTAAGACATTGGTGCTTATTGAATTGATGCTTTTGAACTGTGGTGTTGGAGAAGACTCTTGAGACCCTTGGACTGCAAGGAGATCCAACTAGTCCACCCTAAAGGAAATCAGTCCTGAATATTTGTTGGAAGGATTGATGTTGAAGCTGAAACTCCAATGCTTTGGCCACCTGATGCGAAGAACTGACACATTTGAAAAGACTCTGATGCTGGGAAAGATTGAAGGTGAGAGGAGAAAGGGATAACAGAGGATGAGATGATTGGATGGCATCACTGACTCAATGGGCATGAGTTTGAGTAAACTCTGGGAGTTGGTGATGGACAGGGAGGCCTGGCGTTCTGCAGTCCATGGGGTTGCAAAGAGTTGGACATGACTGAACAGCTGAACTGAACTGAACTGAAAGACATTGGTAGTATTAAATATTTGCTTACCTGAAATAAATATTATTCAGCCTGATGACTTTTTTTTTATTCTATAATGCATTTTTATTTTCTGCTTTTCATTTCACATTTTTATATTTATAAGTAATATTTGTCCAAGATTTTCTTTTTTGGCAAAATCTGTTTATATTCCATTGCCAAAATCCAGTCCAATAGCCAACACTAATATTTTTGGGGAAAAGAAAAGTGCCCACAGGAAGCACTGTATTCACATGGCAACAGGGAGCTAGTCAGTGAGAAGAGGGATAAAATTAGATGGGAGCAATAATACAATCATCCATAATTATACTATCTTCACAGTGTTTTTTCCTTCCTTCCTTTTATTCTTCTTTATTCTTTTCTTTGTCCATTTTTTCCCCTCCCTTCCTTTGTCCTTATCTCCCTGCCTGCCTTCTCCCTTGCTCTTGTACATTCTACAGATTTGAACAAATATATAAGTGATATGTATCCACCATTATAGTATTGTATAGAGTAGTTTCACTCTGCAAACAATCCTCTATACTCTGTTTATTCATTTCTAACCCCTGGCAACCACTGATCCTTTACTGTCTTGTAGTTTTATCTTTCAGAATGCTATATGGTTGGAATAATATAGTATGTAACCTTTTAAGATTGACTTATTTCACTTAGTAATATGCATGTCAGGCTTCTAATGTCATTTAATGCCTTGATAGCTCATTTCTTTTCAGAACTGAGTAATATTCCATTTTCTGAATGAACTACAATCTATTTATCCATTCATTTATGGAAGGACATCTCAGCTGCTTTCAAGTTTTGGAAACTGTGAATAAAGTTGTTATAAGCACTCATGAACAGGTTTTTGTATGACTATAAGTTTTCAACTTTGGAGAAAATGCTATGGAATATGACTACTGGATTGTATGGTAATAGTATGTTTAGTTTGGCAAGAAACTGCTAAACCACCTTTCCAAGTGGTTGTACCATATTATATTCCCAGCAACAATGAATGAGAATTCTTGTTCCTCTATGTACTTGTCAGAATTTGATGTTGTCAGTGTTCTGGCTTTTGGCCATTCTGATAGGTAGGTAATAGTATCTCATTGTTCTAATTTGCATTTTACTCATGACATTGATGTGGTGCACTGTTTCATATGACTATTTGCCATCTGTATATCTTCTTTGGTGGCATGTCTAAGGTTTTTGGCCCATTTTCTAATCAGGTAGTTTTTCTTATTGTTGGGCTATAAGATTCTTTATAACAAATGTTTTAAATATTGTATGGGCTTCCCTTGTAGCTCAGATGGTAAAGAATCTGCTTGTAATGCAAGAGACCTGAGTTCAGTTCCTGGGAAAAGAAGATTCCCTGGAAAAGGGAATGGCTACCCACTCCAACATTCTTGCCTGGAGAATACTATGGATGGAGGAGCCTGGTGAACACAGTCCATGGAATTACAAAGAGTTGGACATGACTGAGGGGCAAACACTTTCACTTAACACTTTAAATATTATATAGACATATTTAAGAAACATTTATTAAACATGTTAAATATCCTGAGGTAGAAAATATAAAAATTCTTAAGACATGATTCCTACTAACAAAAGAGAGGACTGTGCTCATTTGCTCAGTCATGTCCAACTCTCTGTGACCCCAGGGACTGTAGCTTGCCAAGCCCCTTTATCCATGAGATTTTCGAGGCAAGAATACTGGAGTGGGTTGCCGTTTCCTACTCCAGGGGATCTTCTTGACTTAAAGATCCAACTCGTGTCTCCTGTATCTCCTGCATTGATAGGTGGATTCTTTATCACTGCACAAGCTGAGAAGCCCTCTCTAAGGAGGAGGAAAAAAAGTAAAGCAAAGATTATGATAAAAATTACTAAACATAAAGTTATGTAATGGAACACACACTTTAGGCATCTAATTTAAAAAGTACTCATACTGAAGAAGAGTATTATACCATATTATACCATACTGAAGAAGGTATAATCAAATATTGTCATATGATTTTATGTCAAAATCAAGATATTGTTTTTATATGAATTAAATAAGTCAGATTGAGCCCATTCAAGAAAATAAGGAAATCTTAATATTAGCCATGAGAATTAACTATGGCTAAAGAAAAGAGTGAAATACGAATGTAGAGAAAGATAAATCTTAAACTATTGACAGAGTAGAGATTATAAAGGATCTTGTTAGGTTTAAAGAGGTTTTAGAATTTCATTTTGAAAATGATGGGAATTCTTGGCTTGGTTTTTAGGTTTGGGGATGAAATAATGAGAATTGGACTTTTGAGAAGTTTATTTAACCACAGCAGTGCAACAATCAAATAGATATAAATATTCAATGAAAAGTGATTAAAATGGAACCCTAAGAGATGTCAGTTGGAGTGAGCACACCCATTTTTGTTTGGGAGCCTGTGATATTTGGGGAACTGTATTTCCCTTGAGCCATGGTGTCCATGACTATAGGATGAGTGCACAGCTGCAGATATGTTACTCAAGTGAATCAAATCCTACTTCTCTTTGTACTGAAACTTAAGAGATGTCTGCCTTGTACTGATGGTTGTCTAAAATAAAAGCTATCAAGCCTGGGATATTTTACTACTGACCACTTCACATGCTCTGACAATGTGTACTGAAAAACTAAGAAATCTAGTTATCTATGTGAGAAAGGAGTTAAGTAGAAATAAAAAGGGATATGAAGTAACTTAGAAACATGGCAAACTAAACTAGCCCACTACCAACCCTGTCATACAAATACAGAGATATTTTGGATACCTTATACTATTTTGTAAATATTTAACATTAATATTTAACTTAAACATAATTGTGTGACTTTTGATTCCACTTTTTCTAATGTAGGTGCTATTTTAGAAATTTCTGTAGGAAATCAATAAAAAATATTCTTTAATTATAATAAAATATTGAGACTTTTTCTACAGAAATCAGGTCAATGCAGAGCAATAAAAAAAAATGGGGTGAATCTAGAATCATCATGAGGAAGTAAGTTATTATTTACCAACAGAACAGGGAAATTAAGAAAATAGAGATCTTTTTATTCAGATCAGATCAGATCAGTTGCTCAGTTGTGTCCGACTCTTTGTGACCCCATGAATCGCAGCACGCCAGGCCTCCCTGTCCATCACCAACTCCCGGAGTTCACTCAGACTCATGCCCATCAAGTCAGTGATGCCATCCAGCCATCTCATCCTCTGTCATCCCCTTCTCCTCTTGCCCCCAATCCCTCCCAGCATCAGAGTCTTTTCCAATGAATCACCTCTTCGCACGAGGTGGCCAAAGTACTGAGTTTCAGCTTTAGCATCACTCCCTCCAAAGAAATCCCAGGGCTGATCTCCTTCAAAATGCACTGGTTGGATCTCCATGCAGTCCAAGGGACTCTCAAGAGTCTTCTCCAACACCACAGTTCAAAAGCATCAATTCTTCGGCGCTCAGCCTTCTTCACAGTCCAACTCTTGCATCCATACATGACCACAGATGAACCTTTGTTGGCAAAGTAATGTCTCTGCTTTTGAATATGCTATCTAGTTTGATAATAACTTTCCTTCCAAGGAGTAAGTGTCTTTTAATTTCATGGCTGTAATCACCATCTGTAGTGATTTTGGAGCCCAGAAAAATAAAGTCTGACACTGTTTCCACTGTTTCCCCATCTATTTCCCATGAAGTGATGGGACTGGATGCCATGATCTTCGTTTTCTGAATATTGAGCTTTAAGCCAACTTTTTCACTCTCCTCTTTCACTTTCATCAAGAAGCTTTTTAGTTCCTCTTCACTTCCTGCCATAAGGGTGGTGTCATCTGCATATCTGAGGTGATTGATATTTCTCCCGGCAATCTTGATTCTAGCTTGTGCTTCTTCCAGCCCAACATTTCTCATGATGTACTCTGCATATAAGTTAAATAAACAGGGTGATAATATACAGCCTTGATGTACTCCTATTTGGAACCAGTCTGTTGTTCCATGTCCAGTTCTAACCGTTGCTTCCTGACCTGCATACACATTTCTCAAGAGGCAGGTCAGGTGGTCTGGTATTCCCATCTCTTGAAGAATTTTCCACAGTTTATTGGGATCCACACGGTCAAAGGCTTTGGCATAGTCAATAAAGCAGAAATAGATGTTTTTCTGGAACTCTCTTGCTTTTTCCGTGATCCAGAAGATGTTGGCAATTTGATATCTGGTTCCTCTGCCTTTTCTAAAACTAGCTTGAACATCAGGAAGTTCATGGTTCACGTATTGCTGAAGCCTGGCTTGGACAATTTTGAGCATTACTTTACTAGCGTGTGAGATGAGTGCAATTGTATAGTAGTTTGAGCATTCTTTGGCATTGCCTTTCTTTGGGATTGGAATGAAAACTGACCTTTACCAGTCCTGTGGCCACTGCTGAGTTTTCCAAATTTGCTGGCATATTGAGTGCAGCACTTTCATAGCATCATCTCTCAGGATTTGAAATAGCTCAACTGGAATTCCATCACCTCCACTAGCTTTGTTCATAGTGATGCTTTCTAAGGCCCACTTGACTTCACATTCCAGGATGTCTGGCTCTAGGTCAGTGATAACACCATCATGATTATCTGGGTCATGAAGATCTTTTTATTAGTAGAAGGTATTTCCCTAAACAACAACAACAATAACCAACCAAACAAAAAGCATCTTATAATTTTAGTATTGAGTAAGGTCTCTAAAATGAAGGCAGAGAAACCATAATATAAAGCCATGTTCAGCTTCTAGTTAAATCCAAAAGAGAAAAATTACTTCAATAGGTTTATGGAAGTAAGCAACAAAATGAATACTGAGAGGACAGAATAAAAAATGGATTAAGATCTTCAGAGTCAGAAAGAGAAATAAAACTTTAATAGAAGGAAAAACAGTCAGTAGACAGATGATTTGGATAATCCTCACCAATTAGCCAAATTGCCAAAATTTTGTTTGATGAATTTTCTTTCTTTGGATTCACTTAGAATCAACTCATTTAACTATATCTAATCAGTTGTATTTTCATTATTAGAACTATCTAAATTTAAGAAGATCATACTGTGAATACTACCATACTTTAAATACAAATGAAATAAGATGGCATATTAGAAAATACATAAACTTATGAATTTAACATCAACAAATTTGTATTCAAATTCTAGAACCAGTATTTCACAGTTTAAGTGAAACTGTAAAATATGCCATCTGCTCAATCTGCATCACATGTTTAAATGCATCATATGAAATTTTTGCAAATGTATAATGCCTACCATTGACCTATCTATATTTGAGAGAACAAAGAGAGTTACTACAGCAATAATGATGCAATAAGAAAATTTACAAAAGAATTGTCATGAAGTGTGAATATAAGCTATATTATTTTTTTCTAAGGACACTGGGAATATAGCAGGTGAACAGAGTTAAGACTTTCTGCATCCCAAGAGTTACTGTTAAATTTGCTCTTGGCATTTAAAAATATATATATACTATCCTCAGGATAGAAAGTTGTAGAAAGTTGTCAGTGTTCAAGTTAGAGCTAGGGAGTTCATATTTTCAAGATCTAATTAACATATATCAAATCTACTTACATCTGAAAATCTAGTTTCAAATTTTGAAATATTTTAAATATTTTATTTATCTAAGATACACATTATATTCTATAAATTAGAATAGTATTGATTTTTTTCCTGTTTTACTCCAAACAAATATATGATAAAATAATACCTTCAGAAACAATAAGCTATTCTTTTATTAATTCAACAAATGTTTGTTGAGCATCTACCATGTACCAGCCACTATGAAACATAATAATTATAGCACAAGTGTACAATTAAGATCTTTGCTCTTATTTATAGTTGGGGTAGGAAAAGGCTTAGCAAACATTCCATGTCAGGTAGGTGATATATACAGTGAAGTAAAATAAAACAAAAGAAATATAGGATAATGAAGTTCAGTTCAGTTGCTTAGTCATGTCCAACTCTTCGTGACCCCATGGACCCCAGCATGCCAGGCCAACCTGTCTATCACCAACTCCTGGAGTTTACCCAAACTCATGTCCATCAAGTCGATGATACCATCCAACCATCTCAACCTCTGTTGTCCCGTTCTGCCCCTGCCTTCAAACTTTCCCAGCATCAGGGTCTTTTCAAATGAATCAGCTCTTTGTATCAGGTGGCCAAAGTATTGGAGTTTAAGCTTCAACATCAGTCCTTCCAATGAACACCCAAGACTGATCTCCTTTAGGATGGACTAGTTGGATCTCCTTGGGAAGTACCATTTTAGATAGTCCGGTGTTGAATGCCTCTTCTGATTAGGTGATGCTTTGGCAGAAACCTAAATAAAGTGAAAAATGAGGCAAAATAGATACCTAGGGGAAAAGAAATCTGGGTAGAGAGAATATTCCACAGATATTTACTGAGCCTCAAATAAGTGTCCTTCCATAGTGTTATGAAAGCAGTGTTTGTGATCTTGTCATCAGTCAAGATATGCCATAAAAAGTTATTTGCTAGTATAAATGGTTGGATAAACTCAGTGAAAAAAATTCACAGACTATGGTATTTCTATAGCATAGACAAGTCTTTTCTACATTACATATTACAGAGAAAGTTCTGAACCTTTGAGTAGTTACTATTGAAAGGAAAGTCTTGTTCACTGTGGAAGCTCAGGACAAGGATCTGTCATTTAGTGGATATTCAAAAAAATGGATGGATGGGTGAGAAAAATGCGACCATATCTTTAAGAAAGCATTGTGTAAGTGGCAAGGAGGTAATCAAGTATTTCAGGTAAAGAAACAACATCAAAGGAGTGGAGGGCATATAGCAGGTAGAACTGATGTTACTTGTGTCAGAAGCAGAGAGATAAATTAACAAAAGATTTACTTTAGAATCCAATGATATCCATGATCTAATTTTAAGTGGTATTAGTAAATGGAGAAGGCAATGGCAACCCACTCCTTTGTTCTTGCCTGGAGAATCCCAGGGACAGGGGAGCCTGGTGGGCTGCAGTCCATGGGGTCACACAGAGTCGGACATGACTGAAGTGACTTAGCAGCAGCAGCAGTAAATGTAGGAATATAGTTAAGATCAAAATACATCTACACAATTTGAATATTAAGAATTTTATTGACACATAATGCAATAACACTAGGGTAAGTATATTGCTAATTAGTCTAATTTTTTTTTAATAAAGATAACATATGATCTAAGTTGTATGAGATGGTTGGATGGCATCACCGACACAATGGACATGAATTTGAGTAGGCTCCAGGAGTTGGTGATGGGCAGGGAAGCCTGGTGTGTGCAGTCCCTGGGGTCTCAAAGAGTCGGACAAGACTGAGCGACTGAACAGATGACCTAAGTGGTTATTTTTCAGTTCTATTAACCCAATACATTCCCTATATATTCATTTTAATTTGATTTAAAAATAGTAATGAAGATGAAGAATCCAACCACTCTGCTTGCATTATCATGAACTATTTTAACTACTCCTGACAAAACTCAAATGATTTTGTAAATAATTCATTTTAATTTATAATAAGTTAGAAGTATTACTTATAGATTATAAGTAATATACATATGTATATATATACACGTATATTATTATATTATATACAATATATAATATGTATATTATAAATATACATATTTATAATAGAACTTCAGTCTATGAAGCTCACCTTTCACTAAATTTGTTGTCATTGTTTTAGCTTGTACTGTACACAGGAATCATTGCAAAATGTATTTCCTTAATTAAGCAAATATTATTTTATTTGCTTTCAGTAAAAACTAATAATTACAAACAAACAATATTATTTACTGCTGACTTTATGAAATTAATTTTACTTCAAATAAAATATTTTTGAATGATACAAACATCTTACTATAATGCTTGAAATCAGATTTCTTAACATATTGGCAAGACAAAAATAAAGCTTATGACGTGCTTTATGTTTTTATTTATGTATATTTTATGTTTTACTTGCTTTATATATCATTTATGTTCAGAGCTTGAAAATTTTACCAGCTGTGCTGATGCTCAAAATGTATTCCGTGAACTCATTGTGGTTACAGTGTTTTAAATTATTTCTTAAACACTATATAAGAGTAATATTAAAGGAAACATTAGCTACTTAGAGTGTTTCTTTACTTAGACACTGTCCAAATGTCACATAACAGTTTAGAGGTGAGTTCACGTTTGTGAAATTCCCTGGTCACTGTTGTATAACCAAATAGCTTAGTATTCTAGCTGATTCTAGTTCTGCCTTGCAAACAAGTGCACAACTGGGAATTGCAGTATATATGGTACTTTGGGGAAATTTCAAGGAAAGTTCTTCCCCATATTTTAACTGACAATGGAAGATAAAGACTGTCATAGGAATGTCAGGCTGAATTGGAAGTATCTATTGTTCCAAGCACAAACAAGACAAGCTAGTCCTGGTGTTAAAGACACTTCATCTCAGCAGGGAACTCTGTTCTTTTACTTCACATGATATATTCTTTTACATTTTCATATACAGATCCTGGCATCCATCAGCTCTGAAATGAGCATCATAAAGAGTACATTATTTTTAGCTAGGACAATCATCAGAGCTTAAGAACTTTGAATAAATGCATAGAGTTTCATGCAATTTTGAAAAAATGTGATTTTAATATAGAATATTTATTTATAAGTAATTTTGACAAGAAAAGCTCTTAAAGTCAGAAATGTTATACATGGCTTTAAATAAAATTTCTTAGAATATGGTAGTCAAATGACATACATTAATCCTGTTATAATCAATTTAGTAATATTACAGAAGAGTGATCTAGCAAGTTTATTTGCTAGGAGCAAATAAGGAGCAAACTAAACAAGGAGCAAAACCTAAAACATGTGGTGCAATCACTGTTTTAAAATGAGATATTTTATTTATTTGAGTTGTGCACAATGTAACATATAAGAACATAAATTATTTCTCAAGGAAAATAAAATAAAAGTGCTTACTTCAAAAAAGGTATGATTAAAGGACAGTACATATGCCAAGACATTGACTCTGTATAGGGTTGAAACTGTAAGTCACATAGACTTTTTTTAAAAACCTACTCAGTATATAAAATTAGTATACATAGCACACCTAAAATATAGCTATTAACAGAGAAGAAGTGTTTTACTAAATTTGGAAAATAATATCTATTAACTTTATTTGACTTACAATTATATTATAATTTGAATTTCAAAAAGTCTTTGAATTTGAATGATTTAAAATTTAAGAAGGTATAAAATCACATTGCTTTATTTCAAATATTTAAATGTTCCTGAATATTTCATATTTTATATAATCAATTATAAAATGACACAATGCCAAAAATAATAGTAAGAATTGAAATGAAATTGAAACAAGGTATTATTTTTTAATGAATTGAATTAAGTGATTATATTTCCTTTATTGAGTATAAAAAGGATTAATTCAGAAACAACATATAAATGCTTGTGATCACAGAAAAGATATGTCAAAATATCACAGGTGCTGAGAAGGTAATGACAGAAGGTTGAAAAAAAGGAACAAACCTCAGTATTGTTGCTTTACTTGAAAATTGAAATCCGGAAAGTTTTTGTTGAACATGAACCTGCCTCTCACAGTTTTGAAAGTATTTGACATTTTCTGTAACTAGAAGTGCAACAACATTTAAAAAAAAAATATTGCTTCTCAAGCAAATCACATGCATGATGCTTCAAACAACAATAGTTTTGTGGAAGACCTAAACATGGTGCTGCATAAACTTGTGACTACCAATACACAGAATTAAATTCCATGATGAAGAAGGTGTAGACAGTCAAAGTCCACTTTTACAATGTCTAATAATGTCAGATATTTTCCCTTTATTTTAGAAAGGAGTTCTCTAAATTTTGTAATTGAAAACTAAGTGATCTAAACTTTACATAGGGCAAACAATAAAGGTGTATCAAGACAGGATGTACTGAATAATGAGGGGAATTTATCTTAGAAATGTTATGTTTGTAGTAGCATATCTAATTTCTAATAGTAATCTCTAATGTCAGCCATTAACAAACACACAAAAAGGCAGAAAAAAAAAGACCATCTTTTTCTATTTAGCAAATGTGTTTCATACAACCATTCTGTTTTCACGAAATCATTTATATGCATAGAATTTAGAAGTTTGACTTTTTCTTTGCAATGTTTTTTTGATGAAATTGCAAAGCCTGGAAGATATTTGTGAAAAAACAATTCAATATACTAGTAGAGATACAAACATCTACATTCTTTAAATTTGGTATATTCAAAAGTTAAAGTGAAAATAAGAAGTTTATTTACTTTGAATCTTTATTTGTATTGATATTGTTCAGTGGCTCAGTTGTGTCCGACTCTTTGAGATCCCATGTACTGCAGCACATCAGGCTTCCCTGTCCATCACCAACTCCCAGAGCTTGCACAAACTCATGTCCATTGAGTTGGTGATGCCATCCAACCATCTCATCCTCTCTTGTTCCCTCCTCCTCCTGCCTTCAATCTTTCCCAGGATCAGGGTCTTTTCCAATGAGGCAGTTCTTTGCATCAAGTGTTCAGCATCAGTCCTTCCAATGATTATTCAGAATTGATTTCCTTTAGGTTTGACTGATTCTATCTCTTGCAGTCCAAGGAACTCTCAAGAGTCTTCTGCAACACCACAATTCAAAGGCATCAATTCTTTGGCATTCAGCTTTCTTTGTGTTCCAAACTGTCGTATCCATACATGATTACTGGAAAAATCATTAATTTTGACTAGATAGAACTTTGTCAGCAAAGTAATGTGTATGGTTTTTAATATGCTATCTAGGTTGGTCATAGCTTTTTTTCCAAGGAGCAAGAGTCTTTTCATTTCATGGCTGCAGTCACTTTCTGCAGTGATTTTGGAAGGCCCCAAAATAAAGTCTGTCACTGTTTCCATTGTTTCCCCATCTACTTATCATGAAGTGATAGGACCAGATGCCATGATCTTAGTTTTTGAATGTTTTGTACTATATTAATGCTAATACAAATATGAACAAATTAAAATAGTGGGAAAATTCTTAATTGCCAAGAGAATAATTCACCTTAACCTATGGAATAATCCCAGCTAAATGGAAACATTTATCATAAGAAAAATTACTGCTTATTTCTAGACTAATACCAGCAATAGCAAAACAAACTATGCTTTATTGAGCTCATTATACTTTAAGTAACACACAGTACAGAGTAACTTTTCCCAGTCTCTACAGAAGCAGAGAAAAGAAATGGAAACTTACTTTTTACATTCTGTAGTTAGAAGAACCAGATAACTTTTTATAAGGAAATAAATATTTAAGCTAGTTTCAGGCTAAGGAAAGATATCTACCACATAATCTCTCAGAGACAAACTTTTATTCAATCAGCATAGATTTATTGATCATTTGATATGTTAAAGGCATTGTCTTGTTTCTCGGGATATATCAAGAAACGAAAACAAAATGGACATCTTTGCCACTGTAGTTTGAAGATTATATTCTAGTTAGGGAGAAGGAAATGGCAACCCACTCCAGTGTTCTTGCCTTGAGAATCCCAGGGACGGGGGAGCCTGGTGAGCTGCCATCTATGGGGTCACACAGAGTCGGACACGACTGAAGTGACTTAGCAGCAGCAGCAGCTTGTATTACAGACAAAAGAGTGTGGCTGACCATGTTCAAAATGACAAATTTGTCTATTATTAAATATTCTAAAATTATGTTAGAGACTTGGGACAGAAAAAGATACCCTGGTCTAGTGTCTTCTTTTTTTTCCATAACAATCACTTATGTTCGCTGTTTCCCACAATCTTGAAATAACTGCTAAATTGCATGAAATCAATTACCACTTTAGTAATTTCATACAGATAAAAATCACTTTAAAGCTCTGAAGGCACAATTCTCTGAGTTTCATCCCACAAATACCTGCCCCCAACTCTTTTAAACCAGCTTTTATTTAGCCCATCAACTTATCAACAATGTTAGTCAATGTGACTCCACATATGTAACTTACCTCTTTGTTTCTACTTAGTGGTTGAGTCATCACCCTAAGACATAAAGAGTTCCCTATTCTGAGCAAATATAACTGGTGTGGTTATATTAGATGCCTAGTTATGTAGGAAGATTTATGTGCTTACATAGCTAAGTAGGTGACCAGATTTTGATAATTGAACAGAGATATGGTTCATGTACTAGAGGTTAAAACCAAACTAGTGCTCTTAGAAACCTAGATTTGTTTTTTTAATTGCACTATAAAAGTCCAAAGAACTCATGAGGGCTTTTTTAACTCTGGGCTTCCTTTTCAGAAACAAGGTATGCAAACTGCAGGTTACCCTCTAATAGGTTACCCTCCTAATTTTTCTACTCTTAGAGCCCTAAGGTGACAATTATTTCTGAATTCATTAGTAAATGGAAATATAGTATGATGACAAAACCAGAAGAGCTCTATGTGTGTGTTTTTCCTGCTGCCTGAAGAATCCCTTGTGGCTGATAATAATATATCACCTCTAATCTTATTTCCTATTTCTAAGATGTATTTTCATTAGCACTCATTGTATATGGTATTTTTCACTCTAAAATATGATTTATTTTGTTTTTACTATAATTTTGAGTGACTTCATTGAAGGCTAAAGTGATGGAATAAATTATCATGTGTGCAAAAATAGAGGGGAAAAAAAGACCCTCAATCAAGACCATTTAATTGAAAAAAAAAAAAAAGTCATACTCAACTTTAAGTGAATTTTCCCCCAAATTTACAAAGATACCAGTAAGTGTTAGAGGTTAAATGATCATAATGTTGTGTGATACAGCAATAATTTTATCTAACAAATAAGAAAACAGATGAAGGATGTGTCCAGGTGTTACTTTCTCCATAGAATGTAAGATTTCAGATAGGTCCTAGGGAAAAAAGAAACTTTATCATCTTAAATATTATAGGCTTCCCAGGTGTTGCAGTGGTAAAGAATCCACCTACCAATGCAGGGGCACAAGAGATGTGGGTTTTATCCCTGAGTCCAGAACATCCCCTAGAGTAGGAAATGGCAACCCACTGCAGGATTCTTGCCTGGAAAATTTCATGGACTGAGGAGCCTGGTGGGCTACAGTCCATGGGGTGGCAAAGAGTCAGACATGACTGAGCACAGCATAACAATAATGAAAACATATATATACAAGTAAAGGAAACATAACTAAAGCCTAGTGGCAGTTATTTAATCACATGCATATGCAAGGTAGTGTTGTCAGAAGCAGCACCCAGAACAGGAAGAAGTCTTAGTGGGGAAGGGAGGTATGTGCCAAACAAGCCAATTTAAATTCAGCCAGTCAGCAAACAGGAGAACCTGTCAGTTTGCAAAGGGATATTTTGCATTCCTTGGACAAACAGTGCTCTTCTTCTGTTAAAAATAACATTACTTGGCTTGACATAACAGGATGTTTTAAACATGGAACTTTGAGGAAGAAGCATTTCTTTGATTAACTTGAAGAAATTGAAACAAGGTAAGATGGTTGAAAAGAGATAAAAAAAAAAAGAATAGCTCATTGAAGTGAGCAGCAGATTGACATACATAGGAAACGCTGTAATGGAGAAGAGGAGAAATGCTGCTTGTGACTAATAACCTAGTTTGACCTACTGCAGAGCCAAGTATAACCATTTATGGTAAAAATAAAATGAAAATAAAAATTGTGGTTGACTAAAACTGACTTATTTAACAATACTATTTAAAAAAATGGAATTATCACATATTCTAAATAATAATGGTTTCATACATCTCATATTTGTTTATTATTTATTGATATCAATAATACCAATAGTGAATATTTATTAAGTTTTAAGCATTGTGCTTAACATGTGTAATTCTCTCAAAACTCATAAAATGGGCACTGAACTCATCTTCATTTTAGAGGTAAGAAATTTAATGCTTACAGAGATTGTCAATTGCCAAAATCACAGAGCTAGCAACTTAATTGGAAAATTGGTGTCCAGACTTCTCACTTTTAACCATCTTCCTGGCAAAAATGATTGAAACTGTTGGGACATTTATCCCCTTTGTCTTCAACATTATCTAACATATGCAAAATATTAATGATCATTTTCTTGAAAACTTAATGTTTTAGCCTGATGTAAGCTTTCCCTCAGAGGTTTTTTTTATTTTTGTTTTTTTATTTTTTTTTAATGTATCAATAGACACTTCACATTTTCAAGAAAGAATGGATAGCAATTCACATCTGGGAGATAGCTATGAAGGCCTTTGTCTTCAATGAGGGAAGCTGATGGTGATTCACAATCAGTGGACATTATTTGCTGCTAAATTATGGTGGAATTCCTATGGCATCACATATTATATTCACATTAGAGTCAAATGAGCTCATCATGATTAATGTAACTACAGTGAATGCCAAAGAAATTAATAGTGATTATCTGCTCATTGTAAAGGGTGGCTGATAATTAGTGCTATTACACAAAAAGGTATATTTTAAGCAGTCATCACCATGCAGTCATTTAGTGCTATTACAATTCTGATCAGAATGAGTTCATTTGATAATCTTGCAGCCCAAACTCAGAAGCTCTCTGAGCCTCAGATTTGAATAAAGAACAATTCCATCATGTTTTTGTAATTTTATTTAAATATACAAAACACAGTTTTCTTTTCTGAATATATCACTTTGTGATGTATGACTGCAAATGATATACATACTTTGGTCTTCTTTTTTTAATGCAAGACATTGATACAGCTACAAGGCCACATTCACACATTAAGATTATGAGCTCAACATACACTCTAAACACTAAGATAATCAAATGTTTTATTATTAATTGTGCTGTGTATTCATTCATAGTTCTGTGTCATCTTAAACAGCAGTATCTGCTTTGAGGATGATAAAATGTGAGGAGAAATGAGCATTCATGCGTAACTCTGGGTACTTTTTAAACAGTGTAGGGAAATGGGTTTGTAATGTTAGGAAGACGTATTCTCTCTTTCTTTTTTCTTTTTTTGATCAAGATTAGAAATTGAATATTTTATTTACTTCTCTGATGCAATGACCCTTTGGACAGACTAAGATGATGGTTTTATTCAGGAACCAAAATGTCTCATAGGTAAAGTGATTGTCATCATTCCCTCCAAAATAACAACTTACAAGGATCATAAGTTTCAATTCAGTGAATTCTTTCTTTAAAATTGTGTTAAAGAATACATAAAATGAAATCGATACCTTAACATATTTTTAAGTGTGCACTACAGTGTTGTGAATATACACGTATTGTTATACAGCAGATGTCTAGAACTAAAGTAAATTCTAATTTGACAAAAATTTTATATGTTTTTGGTTGCATAAATTATGGACTTCTCCATTCGGAATTCTGATGTTAGAGAAGCCAGCTAGACTGCAGCTTTTTAATTAATTCAGTCACCTACAAATCATAGTCAAGAAGTGAAGCATGGACATCATTTAAAAGATAATGTCCTAAGGCTTTCAGAATTTAACATCCATCCAAAAGTCCATTTCCATGAGCCCTCTTCACAAGTGAAATTCAGCTGTTTCCTTTTGATTTCCCAAATCATTATTGGCAAAGGAAACTATGCAGTGGCACCAAACAGACCAGTATTTGCTGAGTAACCTGACTCTTCAGGCAGGGTGTTATTTCTGAATGTGACATGATCTTCACTACCTCAGTTTGAAAACTTCTGTCTTTTAAGTGAGAATATTCCTAAGAGAACTCTGTACTTGAGTGAAATGTTCTATTTGCCCTCATTTTAAATGATGAATTTTTTGTCGCTCAAGCAGAAGGAAAAAGGTTAATAGTTGTATTACTCATTTCCCTGAAAATATCATTTGATTAGAAAAAAAGTGAAATAAAATAGCCCACAGGAAAATAAAATGTTATGTATTTATGTATTGCAACATCTGCTACAGAACACAGAGCTAACACTGTAAATTTTTTTAGCAAATTTGGGAGGAGGTAAGATAATAGACTTAAAAAAATTAAATAAATGTACAAATTAATTGTATTTTAAAGTTTCTATTTGAGGGAGTTAAAGGCAGCTTATTAGAACTACATCTTATCTGTCTTCCATTTTAAGAAATATTTAATGGCATATGCAATATGAAGTTCTGCAGAATTTCGGTTGGAAAATGGGCCCTGGAATCAGGCTGGCCAATTCTGAAAACTGATTCTTCCTCTTTTTATAGGACCTGTGGGAAGATACTTAATTACTCTAGCTCTCAGTTTTCTCACTTGCAAAAGTGGGCAGAGGGTATGATGCTTGTTCCTAAATAAGAGGGTCTTTTGCATGCTGAAATGCAAAGTTCATGGAACAAATCCTAGCACAGACCACTTGGAAAACATGAATGTTAAGCTTATTACTGTATAGTTGTCTAAAACTGAGGTCAGCAAACTATAACCCTTTGACTAAATCCAGCTCACAGCTTTTATTTTTTTTCTTAAAGTTTTTCTAGACTTCATGTAAATAAAAAGATCGTGTAGTATTTGTCTTTCTCTGTCTGACTTATTTCACTCATTTTGCCTTGAGGGCATAATGCCCTCAGGTTCATCTATGTTGTCACAAATGATAAGATTTCATTCTTTTATATGGCTGAATATATATACATATGGGCTTCCCTGGTGGCTCAGTGGTAAAGAATCTGCCTGCAATGCAGGAGACCCAGGTTTGATCCCTGGGTCAGGAAGATCCCCTGGAGGATGGCATGGCAACCCACTCTAGTATTCTTCCCTGAAGAATCCCATGGACAGAGGAACTGGGCAGGCTACAGTCTATAGGGTCACAAAGAGTGGGACACAACTGAAGTGACTGAGCACGTGTGCATGCATATACATATTCTATACCATGTGTTCTTTATCAATGGACACTTAGGTTGTTTCCATATCTTGGCTATTATAAATTATGCTTCAATGAATATAGGGGTGCATATATTTTTTAAAGATAGTAATGTTTGTCTTTTTGGAGAAATACCCAAAAGAAGAATGCTGGATCATATGGTGTTTTTATTTTTAATTTTATGAGCAAACCTCATAATGTTTTCCATAGTGGCTGCACCAAGTTGCATTCTTACCAACAGTGCACAAGTGTTTTCTTTTCTCCACATCCTCCCTGATACTTGATATTTCTGTTTTCTTTTTTTTTTTTTTTTTTTTAATAATAGTCAGTCTAAGAACTATGAGGCTCTATCTCACTACTGTTTTGATTTTCATTTCCCTGATGATTAGTGGTTATCTATTAATGTAATTTTGGCTACCTTTATTTCTTTGGAGATCACCTTTTCAGTTGGCTCTGCAGGTCCAACTAAAAAGTTGATCTTAGACCAAAATCTAGCAAAGGGAAATTAGTGAACCTAAGCCCCTTACGGCAGAAAGTGAAGAGGAACTAAAAAGCCTCTTGAGGAAAGTGAAAGATGAGAGTGAAAAAGTTGACTTAAAGCTCAACATTCAGAAAATGAAGATCATGGCATCTGGTCCCATCACTTCATGGGAAATAGATGGGGAAACAATGGACACAGTGTCAGACTTTATTTTCTTGGGCTCCAAAATCACTGCAGATGGTGACTGCATCCATGAAATTAAAAGACACTACTCCTTTGAAGGAAAGTTATGACCAACCTAGATAGCATATTCAAAAGCAGAGACATTACTTTGCCAACAAAGGTCTGTCTAGTCAAGGCTATGTTTTTTCCAGTGATCATGTATGGATGTGAGAGTTGGACTGTGAAGAAAGCTGAGCGCCGAAGAATTGATGCTTTTGAACTGTGGTGTTGAAGAAGACTCTTGAGAGTCCCTTGGATGGCAAAGAGGTCCAACCAGTCCATTCTAAAGGAGATCAGTCCTGGGATATCTTTGGAAGGAATGATGCTAAAGCTGAAACTCCAGTACTTTAGCCACCTCATGCAAAGAGTTGACTCATTGGAAAAGACTCTGATGCTGGGAGGGATTGGGGGCAGGAGGAGAAGGGGACAACAGAGGATGAGATGGCTGGATAGCATC
The DNA here is from genome assembly GCF_003369695.1 of Bos indicus x Bos taurus. Classification (NCBI taxonomy): domain Eukaryota; kingdom Metazoa; phylum Chordata; class Mammalia; order Artiodactyla; family Bovidae; genus Bos; species Bos indicus x Bos taurus. The sequence goes on along the minus strand of NC_040078.1, from coordinate 64,608,077 downwards.
ACCGACTCAATGGACATGAGTTTGAGTGAACTCTGGGAGTTGGTGATGGACAGGGAGGCCTGGTGTGCTACAATTCATGGGCTCGCAAAGAGTTGGACACGACTGAGCGACTGAAATGGACTGAACTGAACTGAAGCTATTTTTGAAACAAATGATCCAGGTATAGGCAAGTGCAGGTAAGGAGGACCTGAGATGTGAATGTGGCTGGAGTATTACAGGAAGAAAAGGGATACCAGCAAGGTGGGAGCTTAGACAATAAGGGGAAGAATGGGGACAAAATTATGAGAGGATATATTGTTATTTTAAGGCTCCAGGCATTATTCTGAGTGATAATAAAAACCTCTGGAGGGGTTTGAAATTTATTATGCTTGTTGTATGCACGTGTCATAAATTTGCTTCTTTCCCCTACCATCTTATATTTTTAGATACGCTTCATGATTCTTCCTAATTGATCTGCAATAGATATGACACAATACATTTGCTTTGGGTTTTCTGCTACTTACTCTTTAAGTATTTAATAATCTGTGACAAAGGTCACATTCATAGAAGATAATTTTCCTTTTTCTCCTTACTAAATGATTGCTGTTTTAATACTACCACTATTTATTTTTGATGTTTTATATTTTTATACATTTAATGTTCATATGTAGTCAAGGCAAATTTTACATATTCTGACAATTTTATTTTATTTTATTTATTCACATCTTTTTTCTATTCATATTAATAAATATATATGTATTGCTTGTGTGTATGACATGTAATATGTTATAATATCACCTCTTTTTATCTTTCAAAAAATGCCTTCTTAGGTTAATAAGGCATTTTTCTAATATTTCAATGCAAAATTGTTTGCCAGGAGTATAATCAATCAATTAATTCTAATTTTTATTGAATTAATTTGACATGTAACATTGTTAAACTTTAAGAAGTACAGTATGTTACTTCAGTATATTTATTTACTGTAATATGATTCCCATTGTTACAATATTTACCACATTCTATTATATAGTACAATATTATTGTCTACATTCATTACACTGTGCATTAAATATGTATGTGCATTAGATCTCTACTTGTTGCAGGTTTGTAACCTTAAACATTGTCACTGTCTCCCACTCCCACCCCAGTCCCTTGGTAACCAACATTTTACTCTCTGCTTTTTACACAATTGACCTTTGTGGGTTCCACAAGCAAGTGATAACACATAGTATTTGTCTTTCTCTGTCTGACTTATCTCTCTTATCATAATGTGTTTGAGGTCCATCTATATTGTTGCAATATAGATGCAAAAATATATCCTCCTTTCTTATTACAATGGCACAAGGAATTCTACTGAATACTCTGTAATGGCCTATATGGGGAAAGAATCTACAAAATGAATACGTGTATGTGTATGTATAACTGATTTACTTTTCTGTAGCCCTGAAACTAACACAACATTGTAAGTCAACTATACTCTGATAAAAATTAAAAGTAAAAAAACACAGGCAACAAGTGCTGGCATAGTTGTGAAAAGGGAATCTTTTTACATTGTTGGTGGAAATATGAATTTGTTCAACCACTGGAGAAAACAATATAAAAATTAATCAACAAATTGAAAATAGATTTACTAATCCAGCAATCCCTCCTCTGTATATATACCCAAAGGGAATGAAAGCTAAATTTTAATGAGATATCTGAGGGGCTTCCCTGGTGGCTCAGAGGTTAAAGTGTCTGCCTGCAATGCGGGAGACCTGGGTTTGATCCCTGGGTCGGGAAGATCCCCTGGAGAAGGAAATGGCAATCCACTCCAGTATTCTTGCCTGGATAATCCCATGGACGGAGAAGCCTTGTATGCTACAGTCCACGGGGTCACAAAGAGTTGAACATGACTGAGCAGGGAATGAAAGCTAAATTTTAATGAGATATCTGAACTCCAGTGCAATTTTTATTACAACTTTACTCACAATAGCCAAGGTATGGAAACAACTCAAATGTCCATCAACAGATGAGTGGATAAAAATAGATGTGGTACATGTATACATTTTCTGTATTGTAAATTTATTTTTGTGAAAATCTATAGTACACAATATTTGAAAATGAATTGTGGCAGCCATTTAAGATTTAAAAATCTATATGAATATCAAAGACAGCTTTTCATTGAGGAAAAATATTGCTTTCATTAAGAAAATTGCATTTTAACTTTTGATGGATAGATGAAAGGAAACAAAACAAGAGTTCCCATCTTCCCTAAGTGACCATGTAATTGCAGTGTGTGACCAAGTGAAAATGTAGTCATTTTGACACAGAAATTTTATATTGTGATATGACAGATTGCTTATTGAAATATTTTATGTGTCTTATGTTATTTTCCTGTTATTCTCATCATGATTTCTTCAATCATATGTGGTTTAAAAGTTTAGAATCCTTTTCCCTGATCACATGTTCTGTTTTATAGAATTTTCAACTCTATTGTGAATTAATTATGCCTATATATTTCTGCTTTAAATCTCATAAAACATTTTAATATTTTAATTCTAACTGCTCTAGTTCTCATTTTTTTCAGTCTGATTTGTTGATCAAAATAAAAATCAATGAACTATTGTTTCAACCTGTGGGAAAAGTTTGTTGTGTCTAGACACAAGGCATAGTGAATATTATCAGACCTATCTTATGATTCTTTTATGTATTTTCAGGTTTCCTAGCTCAGTTCAGTTCAGTTCAGTCGCTCAGTCGTGTCCGACTCTTTGCAACCCCGTGAATTGCAGCACACCAGGCCTCCCTGTCCATCACCAACTCCCCGAGTTCACTCAAACTCGTGTCCATTGAGTCAGTGATGCCATCCAGCTATCTCATCCTCTGTCGTCCCCTTCTCCTCCTGCCCCCAATCCCTCCCAGCATCAGAGTCTTTTCCAATGAGTCAACTCTTCGAATGAGGTGGCCAAAGTACTGGAGTTTCAGCTTTAGCATCATTCCTTCCAAAGAACACCCAGGACTGATCTCCTTTAGAATGGACTGGTTGGATCTCCTTGCAGTCCAAGGGACTCTCAAGAGTCTTCAGCTTATGTTAAATAAATTGAACATGGTTATCTTAATATTCAAATGAACATTTTAAAGCAACTTAAATATCAATGATAAAAATTTAAAATTTTCTAGTGAAATTGGATGTTAATCAGTACCAAGCAAAATAAGGTTTCCATTTTGCATGGTCATTAATTTGAGGCAACAATAACATTGATTTCACTGAGCTGCTGTTAGTATTAAATTTAATTCATCTTAATAAATGCATAGAATCAAGCAAGTGAATAGCAGATATTCAGTGGCATGTGTTGTGATGAGGAAAAGGAGGAGGATGATGATGGAACGCATAACAAGAGAAGATGAGAATTCTTCTAAGTAGAAATGGAGTTTTCTGTTATGGCTGTTGCTTGTAAGTTAGTTTTTAAACAACTTTTCTATGAATTTACAATTATTTCATCCGAGTCCTCCGGGTGTTTCTGATAATTTTGTAGGGAGCTGCCAAAAATTAGTTATTGTTCTGTTAATCATTGCTAATAAGAACAGAGAATTTTTCTAGTTGTCCCATGAAAATTATACTAATTAGAAATGTCTGAATTTTTGCATCTCCTTGGAGATTAATTTATTCATCATAATCAGTTAATCACTTTTCTTTGCATAATTAGACAGCTTCTGGGGAAGAAGAAGACCCTTTAGTTTTATTAGAATGAAGAAGGCTATTTTAGCCGACACTAGTGAAACCTGGAAGTCAGCTCAAGACCTTCTTAACATGTAGCATCCGTAATTGCATACTGATTAGTGCTGGTACCATTGTTGTCCCAAGTAAGAGAAGGCTCCAGGAAATGTTTAGAAAATTGACCCTGCAAAAGTACAATGGACTTGTTGATGGGCAGTATTTTTTATTGTATGAATTATTCAGTAACTGACACTAGTAGAGAATCACTTTATAAATAGGACCAGTCTCTACTATTTTCCTCAGTCAGCCTAACAAGCTAGATCCCTGCAAATTATCCCTGAATGAGACACCATTACTACTGTATTATTCTGCTTCTTCAACAGAAAAGGAAAAGGAAAAAGGAGTCATATATTTTAAAGCTGAAAAAATTAATCACTTGGGCAATATGGAGTCAAAGAATAAATATGCACAGGAAGAAGTCAACTGATATTAGCAAATGATCATTATTTTAATAAGATAGCCATTATGTGCATGTTGGAACATTCTCATTTATTTAATCCTAAATTTCTTTTCTCAACTTAACCAAAATAATATAAAAATATTTCTCTCCCAAAACTTCATTAAAAAGTCAGTAAAATATGCATTTCAGGGGAAAAAAAAACAAATTCAACTCAAAAATTTGTACTGAAGGCAGAAAGGACAAGTATTCAAAAGTACGGTAAAATTTGGGTATATCTAATCTGCATCTTTTAAAATAGTTGATAATTCTGGCTAATGTAGGGTATGAAAGCAGTGTGCCACTAAAGAATTGGAAGTTCATAACGTGTAAGTTTGGCAAAAAGGAAGTGCTAACAGTTTTAAAGAATTTCAGCTCATTTTATTAGTATTGGAGAAGTGCAGAATCACACAAAACAATTGAACTGATTGCAAATATTTTAATTACCTTGCTGCTGCTGCTAAGTCACTTCAGTCGTACTGATACCTATATACAATTCTAATATTTCCCATTAATTTAAAACACGTGCAGTATTAATAAAATATTATTAGTAAAAATGGCATTCCAGGCATTTCTATGCACTAGTAAAATTTGCACATAAATTGAATTTTTAAAATCTAAAACCACTACTTTCTTTGAAAATATTTATTCTTATATGTGTGTGCTAAGTCGCTTCAATCATGTCCAACTCTATGACCCCCATGGACTGTAGCTCACCCAGCTCCTCTGTCCATGGGATTCTCCAGGCAAGGATACTGGAGACAGTGGCCATGTCCTTCTCCAGTGGATCTTCCTAACCCAGGGATGGAATCCGTATCTGTCTCCTGCATTCGCAGGTGGGCTCTTTACCACTAGTGCCACCTAACAAATGTGTAGAGCTAGCCTGTGCACTTCTCTTCCTTTACATTTATAATTGTGTGTGTAGTCATCCCTTGTTGTCTCTTGGGGATTAGTTCCAGGACCTACTTTGGATACCAAACTCCATGGTTACTCAAGTCCCATAGTCAATCCTCTGTATTTGTGGTTCCATATCAGCAGATTCAACCAATTGTGGATTGTGTAGCACTTTAATTACTAGTGAAAAAAAGATCTGCTTATATGTTGACCTGAACAGTTCAAACCCACATTGTTCAAGGGTCAGCTGTCTTTTTCCTTTTTCTTAAGGAAGCTTTAGATCTTTAAAATACATTTCTTTATATTGTGGAAGATTAATTATTTAAACTATATTTAGCAATTATAATTTCATAAGAATCACAGAATATGCATTATTATTCTCTCTCAAGGCAATGAGGAGGACATATAGGCTGGAATATAATGACTGCTTTCAAATTCAATAGCTGATCATCAGATTTTTTGATGATCATTTATCACCCAGCTACTTAACAGTAAACGAGTCTTGTAAAAGCCACAATATAAAATTTATTCTAACAGTATTTAAAAATATCAATATATTAAATACACTCTGTACATTTATTGTATACATTAATCTGCATAAAGCATAACTCTAACACGGATTACTTTGAAAACTACTCAGATGATGGCACCAAGTTTTGTCAATGGCACATGAAATTTCAGTTGTACTGTGTGTGTAAAATTTTCATGAAAAGTTGAATAGTTTTCAGATGTGTAAGTCTGCATATTGTCACTATGTAGACAATGTTACAAATCAGATTTAAAATGATCCATTAAAAATATTTAATATTTCAAATAAATTGTCATTCAGTAAATAGGAAGGCTAGAGTATGACAATAGTGGATAATGTTAATACTGTGCAAACTGAGGTGAGAAAAAAGTCTGTTTAATTTCTATCCATAGGAATTCCTATTATATTTGGTCATCATCACCACAGATTCCTGTACAAAGAAAACTGTGTGTAGAGTTGGAGCAGAGATGGTCCAACTCTACATGTATCCATACACTGACTCACTTATCCCCATGTTTATTTTACTCATTAAACATTTATTGAGCACCTACTTTATGGTGGAAGGTATAGTACAAGAGAAGGCTAACCTCATCCATGTGGCAATACACAGTGTACTGGCAAGAAGACATGTAAGCACATTTTGTTGGTGCAACAACATATTATATATATATATATATATATATATATATATATATATATATAATGATGGCTGCAATGTGGGCCAAAGGATGAGATGTAGTCGATTTGGCATGGAGAAGACTGGGAATCATGTGCGTAAGGGATATTAATTTACCTAGATGAAAAAAAATAGAATATTTCCTGTTGGAGAAGGGGCTAGAAAATTTAATTATAGGATAAATGTCTCACTCACTCACACACACAGGTCCAGAGACTGTGGTTAGGGGAAGAGTAAGAGGGATAAAAAGCTGATCTGCAAACAAATTATACTTGAATGTAGGGTTTATGCATTGTTATCTGGGTAATGATTATCCACTGAATTGTCTATGCAGAAGCTTTTGTTATCAAAATTATTTTAGAAAGATCATTTTTATAGCATTGAGGATGATGGATTGGAGAGAGAAGAATGAATACAAGGACCTCACTTCCCCTACTTATTCAATCTCTATGGATGATATGATTCTCCATGCTCTTGCTCAAATAGGGAAACTGGTGGACTTTTAGATTCCTTTCTCTCTTTCAATTCATCACCAAATTCTTTCTTATCATTGCATATACATCTTAATCCCTGTAATTCATAGGATCAGTACAATTCAGTTGCTCAGCCATGTCTGATTCTTTGCAACATCATGGACAGCAGCATGCCAGTCTTCCCTGTCCATCACCAACTCCTGGAACTTACTCAAACTCATGTCTATTGAGTTGGTGATCATCCAACCATCTCATCTTCTGTCATCCCCTACTTCCTCCACCTTCAATCTTTTCCAGCATCAGGGTCTTTTTCAATGAGTCATTTATTCACATCAAGTGGCCAAAGTATTGGAGTTTCAGTTTCAGCATCAGTCCTTCCAAAGAATTTTCAGGACTGATTTCCATTAGGATTGACTAGTTTGATCTCCTTGTAGTCCAAAGGACTCTCAAGAGTCTTCTCCAACACCACAGTTCAAAAACATCAATTCTTCAGTGCTCAGCTTTCTTTATAGTCTAACTCTCACACCCATACATGACTACTGGAAAAACTATAGCTTTGACTAGACGGACCTTTGTTGGCAAAGTAATGTCTCTGCTTTTTTAATATGCTGTCTAGGTTGATCATAGATTGTCTTCCAAGGAGCAAGTGTCTTTTAATTTCATGGCATCAATTTTCACCATTGGCAGTCATTTCGGAGCCCCCCCACCCCCCCCCCCAAAAAAAAAAAAGTCTCTCACTGTTTTCATTGTTTCCCCATATATTTGCTATGAAGTGATGGGATCAGATGCCATGATATTAGTTTTCTGAATGTTGAGCTTTAAGCCAACTTTTTCACTCTCTTCTCTCATTTTCATCAAGAGGCTCTTTAGTTCTTCTTCACTTTCTTCTTCACTTTCTGCTGTAAGGGTAATGTCATCTGCACATGGTGGAGTAGGAGGACGTGTGCTCATCTTCGCCTGCAAGAACTCCAAAATTACAACTCCCTGCTGAACACCTGTTAACAAGAGAATGTTGGATCCCTCAAAAAAAAAAAAAAAAAAAAAAAAAGATACCCCATGTCCAAGGGCAAAGGAGAAGCCTCAGCAAGATGGTAGGAGGGGTGAAATCATGTTTAGAATCAAGCCCCATACCCTCCAGAGGTGCTCAGAGGGCACAAACAAAACCTTGTGTGCACCAGGAAACCCTACAGACTGAGCCAAAACTGTCTTTGAGTGTTAGAGTGCCTCTTGCAGAGGTACAGGTCAGCAGTGGCCTGCTGAAGAGGCAGGGGCTCTGAGTGCAGTAGGCCTGGGTGTGGCATAACCCTCTTGGAGGAGGTTGCCATTAACCCCACCATAGAGCCACCAGAACTTAAACAGGACTTGGGAAACAGACTCTTGGAGGACACAAACAAAACCTTGTGTGTACCAGTACCCAGGAGAAAGGAGCAGTGACCCCATAAAAGACTAACCCAGACTTGCCTGTGAGTGTCCAGAAGTGTCTGGCAGAAGCATGGGTCAGTGGTGGCCTGCTGAGGGTCGGGGGCACTGAGTGTGGCAGTGCATGCACAGGACCTTATGAAGGAGATCGCCATTATCTTCATTACAATAGGGAGGGAGTACAGCCCTGCCCATCAACATAAAATTGGATTAAATATTTACTGAGCATGGCCCTGCACATAAGAGCAAGACCTAGTTTTCCCCACAGTCAGTCTCTCCCATCAGGAAACTCCTATAAGCCTCTTATCCTTATCCATCAGAGGGCAGAGAGAATGAAAACCAGAATCACAGAAAACTAATCAAACTGATCACATGGACCACAGCCTTGTCTAACTCACTGAAACTATGAGCCATGCCATGTAGGGCCACCCAAAACAGACAGGTCATGGTTGAGATTTATGACAAAATGTGGTCCACTGGAGAAGGTAATGGCCAACCACTTCAGTATTATAGGCTTGAGAACCCCATGAACAGTATGAAAAGACAAAAAGATAGGATACTGAAAGATGAACTCCCCAGAATGGTACGTGCCTAATATGCTACTGGAGACTTGTGGAGAAATAACAAACTAATTGAGCCTCATATATTCATTCTTACCTTTGTTTTTCCCTATAGTCCATTCTTTCATACAACCATAGAGATATTGCTAAAACACAACTTTTCTGAAGAAATTCCTTTAAAATTTTGTTGTTACACTTAGAAAAAATTCCTGAATATATCATCTTTTTATAGCCTAAATCTGCCAAGTATTAAATTGAACATGAATGGCCGTAAAAAAGAGTCAGTTCTTAGATATCATTCTTCATAATATGTTATTCAACTAACAGATAATATAAATAATTATGATGCCCATAATAAATGACATTTATGTTGTACTAAGCTCAGTACCAGATCAGATTAGAAAACAATCATGGCATCTGGTCCCATCACTTCTTGGGAAATAGATGGGGAAACAGTGGAAACAGTGTCAGACTTTATTTTTGGGGGCTCCAAAATCACTGCAGATGGTGACTGCAGCCATGAAATTAAAAGACACTTACTCCTTAGAAGGAAAGTTATGACCAACCTAGATAGCATATTCAAAAGCAGAGACATTACTTTGCCAACAAAGGTTCGTCTAGTCAAGGCTATGGTTTTTCCAGTGGTCATGTATGATGTGAGAGTTGGACTGTGAAGAAAGCTGAGTGCTGAAGAATTGATGCTTTTGAATTGCGGTGTTGGAGAAGACTCTTGAGAGTCCCTTGGACTGCAAGGAGATCCAACCAATCCATTCTGAAGGAGATCAGCCCTGGGACTTCTTTGGAAGGAATGATGCTAAAGCTGTAACTCCAATACTTTGGCCACCTCATGTGAAGAGTTGACTCATTGGAAAAGACTCTGATGCTGGGAGGGATTGGGAGCAGGAGGAAAAGGGGATGACAGAGGATGAGATAGCTGGATGGCATCACTGACTCGATGGATGTGAATCTGAGTTAATTCCAGGAGTTGGTGATGGACAAGGAGGCCTGGCGTGCTGCGATTCATGGGGTTGCAAAGAGTTGGACATGACTGAGCGACCGAACTGAACTGAAGCTCAGTATTTTATATGTACTTTATTTGGTCTTCACAATAACTCTGATTTTATTGAGATTTTATAGATCAGGGAATCAAATTGTACCATGTTTAATTAAAGGTTGGATCTGAAAAAGAAATCAAATCTGTCTGACTCCAAGGTCTCTACTCAACCACCCACTTATGTTGCCTTCTAAAAGTAATAGGAGAGGGAAGCGATTAAAAATTATAATAATAATAAAAGTTTGAGAATAATTCCTAGCTTCAAGTCAAAAGAAAGCCTAGTTCTACCAAAAATATAAATTTGAGACTAAATTGAAAGTCAAAATCAAATGAGAAACCAGAAAACTATGAATAATAGCAAGAAACCGATATTATTTTAGAGGATTTTTAGCCTCAAATTATACCCTGGTAAGTGTGGGCATCTATTCCTATTCCAGGCATTGTTATCAATCTGATTAATGCCTGTCAAGAGTCTCCTTCTGAGAGAAACTAGCAGTAGTATTAACCAGATGCTAAAGATAGGTATCACACTCAATGGATGTTACCCATAAAAGAAATACAGAGTACATATGTAAGATGCATGGGGATAGTTCAGTTCAGTTCAGTCACTCGGTTGTGTCTGACTCTTTGCGACCCCATGAACTGCAGCACGCCAGGCTTCCCTGTCCTTCAACTCCCAGAGCCTGCTCAAACTTATGTCCATTGAGTAGGTGATGACATCCAACCATCTTATCCTCTGTCATCGCCTTCTCCTCTTGGAGAAAATGCTGGCTGAAAATATTCTCATGCTGCCATTTACATTCTAATACAAATGACTCCTTCTTCTGATGAATTTTCTTATTCAGAAGGAAAATTAGCCCCCCCTCCCAAACTAACACACTAAGAATAAGTAACTTTCACTGAGTCCCCAATTAATTTATGGTAGATTTGGATGGAGTTCAGTCAGAGTGCATATGTGCATGCTGTCACTCAGTCTTGTCTGACTCTTTGCAACCCCATTGGACTGCAGCTTGCCAGGCTCCTCTGTTCATGGAATTTTCCAGGCAAGAATACTGGAGTGGGTCAGTCAGGGTATGACTCATTACAGTTTAGTTTTGTTTCATTTTGTGAGATGAGCATTTCGTATTTTTCTCCTCAATAGACAGACATTCCCTGTTCTGGCAACTGAATCTACAGTTAGAGAGTGGAATGTGAAGAGAATGAAACTCCGTCTTCATTTCAACTCAAGGTCTGGTGGTACTACACCTCCAGACAACTTCCAGGATAAAAAGATGTCAGCAGATTGCATTAGAAAGGCCTAAAGTGAATCTCAGGCTTTGTCAGATATACAGTGGACAGTTGCAACACTCTTCCACCAGAAATGAACTTACAAATATATGGTCCCTCAAGCTGCTGATTGCCATCAGGGAGCTTGAAGAAGGCAAAGGAAATGGAACCAAAAAGTAGAAAGAATTTGGCCTCTGGATGCCATTTCAAAACTTGTCTCCAAATGCTCTGAAGCCTCATCTCTCAAAGACTATTCAAGCTATGTATGTCAGTAAATTCTCTTCCTTTGCTTGTTGTTGTTGTTGTTCAGATGCCAAGCTATGTCCAACTCTTCGCAACCACATGGACTGCAGCAGGGCAGCTTTCCTTGTCCTTCACCATCTTCCAGAGTGTGCTCAAGTTCAGGTCCATTGAATCGGTGATGCCATCCAACCATCTCAACCACTATTGCCCTCTTTTCCTTCTGCCTTTAATCTTTCCTAGAATCAGGGTCTTTTCCTTTGCTTTTACATGAGTTTAAGTGAGGCTTCATGCAACTTGCAATGTAAAGCATTCTCAAGGAATGTTAACATTTCCAATTAGGCTTTTAACTGCTTTTCAGACAGCTTTTTTGTTGTTGTTGTTGTTTGTTTGTGTTTTACCAGTGAATGCTTTTCTAAAGATTTCTGCTTTGTTATTCACTCATTCATCCATTCATTCATTTGCTTGTTATTTCATCTTCTTCGTATCTGTTTTGTACCTATTATTACCCTGGCACTTTTCAAAGCATGGAGGTGGTTTAGTTGCTTCAGTCTTATTGGACTCTTTGTGATCCTATGGACTGTGGCCCACCAGGATCATCTGTCTATGTGATTTTCCAGGCAAGAATACTGGAATGGGTTGCCATTTTCTTCTCTAGGGCATTTTCCCAACCCAGTAATTAAACCCGGGTCTCCTGCATTGCATGCAGATTCTTTACCATCTGAGCTACAGGGCACTGGGGAGGCTACTGTAATACCTGGGCAATCACTTATGTGAAGCATATAATCTTGGAGAGTGAGGGAAAGGTGTATTTTTCACTGTAAAAATATAAGTAGGTTCTGGAAAAAATCATTTAAGGAAAATGGAATAAAGAAAACCAGGGATAAGATGGCATTAATATGAACATTAAAGATAGATATGCTTTCAGTGTGTAAAATTGTGAGGAAAGGTGCTTCAGGCAGAGAAAACAGTATGAAAAAAAGTCATGTATCAGGAAAAATGGAGTTTGTTGGAGAAAAGCACATCATTTCACTTTGGCTGCCCACAATAACTGGAATTTTGTGTCAGTTTAAGAAATCTGTATTATAGCACATCCAGAAAAAGACAAAGCTTTATCCACCCCCCTGCCTTTGGCACCTGTCCAAGAGCAAGTCTTTAAGTTAAAAAAACAACAACAACAACAAAAAACTGTCTACAGCTTAAAAGTCTCTTGTCTCGGAAACAATTCTGCAATGCGGGCAGATTATCATTCCTTCTTTCCCAAAACAGCAAATTCTGAAAGGGAGAATCTGACATTGAACTTTCACAATAGTGGTTTCTTGATTTCTCTGCCAAGTTTGCTTTATACATTCTGAATGCTATCTCTTCACTCAGTTCATAAAGAATGACATGAAATAACAGCAACATAATCACTATGGCCATTAAGAGCTTTAGGCAGTTGGGAAGTTATTTAAGGTTAACCCAACAGGAAAAAGCCTTGTATGTGCATTTATACAAGCTCTCAATTTGGATAGTATTGTTGCCATCTTTCTTACTTACCAGTCACCTAAAAAATGTAACATGTCTGTTATCCAGGATGTCACTTTACTCAGAAAAGTTCTTTGTAATGGTGGCATTAAAGGTATGTTAAGGGGGTCAGCAAGCCTTGTGGCTGGTGATTTGAATTGACTAAAACTCACAGTTCAAGTCAGTTGCTCAGTCATGTCCGACTCTGAGACCCCATGAATCACAGCACACCAGGCCTCCCTGTCCATTACCAACTCCTGGAGTTCACACAAACTCACATACATTGAGTCGGAGATGCCATCCAGCCATCTCATCCTCTGTCGTCCCCGTGTCCTCCTGCCCCCAATCCCTCCCAGCATCAGAGTCTTTTCCAATGAGTCAACACTTCCCATGAGGTGACCAAAGTATTGGAGTTTCAGCTTTAGCATCAGTCCTTCCAAGAACACTCAGGACTGATTTCCTTTAGAATGGACTGGTTGGATCTCCTTGAAGTCAAAGGGACTCTCAAGAGTCTTCTCCAACACCACAGTTCAAAAGCATCAATTCTTTGGTGCTCAGCTTTCATCATAGTCCAACTCTCACATCCATACATGACCACAGGAAAAACCATAGCCTTGACTAGACGGACCTTTGTTGGCAAAGTAATGTCTCTGCTTTTGAATATGCTATCTAGATTGGTCATAACTTTCCTTCCAAGGAGTAAGTGTCTTTTAATTTCATGGCTGCAATCACCATCTGCAGTGATTTTGGAGTCCAAAAAAATAAAATCTGACACTATTCCCACTTTTTCCCCATCTATTTCCCATGAAGTGGTGGGACCAGATGCCATGATCTTCGTTTTCTGAATGTTGAGATTTAAGCCAACTTTTTCACTCTCCTCTTTCACTCTCATCAAGAGGCTTTTTAACTCCTCTTCACTTTCTGCCATAAGGGCAGTGTCATTTGCATATCTGAGGTTATGCTTCTCCCAGAGATCATGATTCCAGCTTGTGCTTCTTCCAGCCCAGCATTTCTCATGATGTACTCTGCATAGAAGTTAAACAAGAAGGGTGACAATATACAGCCTTGACATACTCCTTTTCCTATTTGGAACCAGTCTATTGTTCCATGTCCAGTTCTAACTCTTGCTTCCTGACCTGCATAGAGGTTTCTCAAGAAGCAGCTCAGGTGGTCTGGTATTCCCATCTCTTTCAGAATTATCCACAGTTTATTGGGATCCACGTCAAAGGTGTTGGCATAGTCAGTAAAGCAGAAACAGATATTTTTCTGGAACTCTCTTGCTTTTTCCATGATCCAGAGGATGTTGGCAATTTGATCTCTGGTTCCTCTGCCTTTTCTAAAACCAGCTTGAACATCTGGAAGTTCATGGTTCACATATTGCTGAAGCCTGGCTTGGAGAATTTTAAGCATTACTTTACTAACGTGTGAGATGAGTACAACTGTGCAGTAGTTTGAGCATTCTTTGGCATTGCCTTTCTTTGGGATTGGAATGAAAACTGACCTTTTCCAGTCCTGTGGCCACTGCTGAGTTTTCCAAATTCGCTGGCATATTGAGTGTGGCACTTTCACAGCAATTTCTTTCAGGATTTGAATAGCTCCACTGGAATTCCATCACCTCCACTCGCTTTGTTCATAGTGATGCTTTCTAAGGCCCACTTGACTTCACATTCTGGGATGTCTGGTTCTAGGTGAGTGATTACACCATCGCGATTATCTTGGTCATGAAGATCTTTTTTGTACAGTTCTTCTGTGTATTCTTGCCACCTCTTCTTATATCTTCTGCTTCTGTTAGCTCCATGGAGAAGGAAACGGCACCCCACTCCAGTATTCATGCCTGGAAAATCCCATGGACCAGGAGCCTGGTGGGCTACAATCCATGGGGTTGCAAAGAGTCGGACACGACTGAGTGACTTCTGTGTCTGTTAGGTCCATACCATTTCTGTTCTTTATCGAGCCCATCTTTGCATAAAATGTTCCCTTGGTATCTCTAATTTTATTGAAGAGATCTCTAGTCTTTCCCATTCTGTTGTTTTCCTCTATTTCTTTCATTAGTTGCTGAGGAAGGTTTTCTTATTTCTCCTTTCTATTCTTTGGAACTCTGCATTCAGATGGGTATATCTTTCCTTTTCTCCTTTGCTTTTCACTTCTCTTCTTTTCACAGCTATTTGTAAGGCCTCCTCAGACAGCCAATTTGCTTTTTTGCATTTCTTTTCCATGGGGATGGTCTTGATCCCTGTCTCCTGTACAATGTCACGAACCTCCATCCATAGTTCATTAGGCACTCTGTCTATCAGATCTAGTCCCTTAAATCTATGTCTTACTTCCACTGTATAATCATAAGGGATTTGATTTAGGTCATCCCTGAATGGTCTAGTGGTTTTCCCTACTTTCTTCAATTTAAGTCTGAATTTGGCAATAAGGTGCTCATGATCTGAGCCACAGTCACTTCCTGGTCTTGTTTTTGCTGACTGTATAGAGCTTCACCTTCCTTGGCTGCAAAGAATACAATCAATCTGATTTCAGTGTTGACCATCTGGTGATGTCCATGTGTAAAGCCTTCTCTTGTATTGTTGGAAGAGTGTGTTTGCTATGACCAGTGTGTTCACTTGGCAAGATTATATTAACTTTTGCCCTGCTTCATTCTGTATTCCAAGGCCAAATTTGCCTTTTACTCCAGGTGTTTCTTGACTTCCTACCCTTGCATTCCAGTCCCCTATAATGAAAAGGAGATCTTTTTTGGATGTTAGTTCTAAAAGGTCTTGGATGTCTTCATAGCACCGTTCAACTTAAGCTTCTTCAGCGTTACTGGTTTGGGCATAGACTTGGATTACTGTGATATTGAATGGTTTGCCTTGGAAACGAACAGAGATCATTCTGTCATTTTTGAGATTGCATCCAAGTACTTCATTTTGGTCTCTTTTGATGACCATGATGGCCACTCAATTTCTTCTGAGGGAGTCCTGCCCGCAGTAGGATATAATGGTCATCTGAGTTAAATTCACCCATTCCAGTCCATTTTAGTTCACTGATTTCTAGAATGTCAATGTTAACTCTTGCCATGTCCTATTTGACCACTTCCAATTTGCCTTGATTCATGGACCTAACATTCCAGGTTCCTATGCAATATTGCTCTTTACAGCATCAGACATTGCTTCTATCACCAGTCACATCCACAACTGGGTATTGTTTTTGCTTTGGCTCCATACCTTCATTCTTTCTGGAGTTATTTCTCCATTGATCTCCAGTAGCATATTGGCCACCTACCAACCTGGGGAGTTTCATGTTCAAGGTCGGGAGGGGCGGCAGTGAGGAGATACTCCAGGTTCAAGGTAAGAAACAGCAGCTGCGCTTTGGTGGAGCAGCCCTGAAGAGATACCCCACTTCGAAAGTAAGAAAAACCCAAGTAAGACTGTAGGTGTTGCAAGAGGACATCAGAGGGCAGACACACTGAAACCATAATCACAGAAAACTAGTCAGTCTAATCACATGGACCACAGTCTTGTTTAACTCAATGAAACTAAGCCATGCTGTGTGGGGCCACCCAAGACAGGCGGGTCATGGTAGAGAGGTCTGACAGAATGTGGTCCACTGGAGAAGGGAATGGCAAACCACTTCAGTATTCTTGCCTTGAGAACCCCATGAACAGTATGAAAAAACACACAGAAGCAATCTTAAACACCTCATGTGATTTTTGCTTAAATACAAGTGGTAAATTGCTGTCTGATATAATCCAACTCCAATACTTTGGCCACCTGATGGGAAGAACTGACTCATTGGAAAAGACTCTGGTTCTGGGAAAGATTGAAGGCAGGAGGAGAAGAGGACGACAGAGGATGAGATGTTTGGATGGCATCACTGACTCGATGGAGTTGAGTTTGAGTTAGCTCTGGGAGTTGGTGATGGACGCCAGGGAAGCCTGGTGTGCTGCAGTCCGTGGGGTCGCAGAGTCAGACATGACTGAGGGACTGAAAGGAATTGAACTGATAATCGTCATAGTCACTCACAGCTATTGAAAATCAAATTTATATTCATTAAAATAAACAATTCAGCTCCTTAGTCACATTACTCACTTTTCAGATGTTTCATAATGTGTTCTAGAAACTCAAGATTAGAGGCACAGATAATGTTCTCATCATCGCAGAAAGTTTTATTTGATAAGGTTCTTTATAGCATCCCACAAGTGCTTTCAGTTAGTCCTTCTGTAACATGGAAGTCACCATCCACTGAGAGTTGTCTGCACTTGAGAAATGCTGCTTTCACCTTATTCAGAAAGAAAATATGTCTCATACACACTTAATACCTTCCAGTCCTGATCAGGTTCCTTACAGACATATAAACTGAAACCTTATAAACCATATAAACTGAACATTTTCAGTTTTCAGTACTTTATGAGACCGAATATAAAGTCTGTAAGAAAATACTTTAGATGTTGAGCATCTTATATTTCTAGAATTCAAGCTTCTTTAGTAATCAAATGCAAGGAAAGGAAGCATAAATAAACAATTCCTGGCAATTCTAGCATAAAAATATAATCAAAATTTATTAATAATTATCATTGTTTGGGGCTTCCTAGGTGGCTCAGTGGTAAAGAATATGCTTGTCAATGCAGGAGATGCAAGAGATCTTGGTTTGATCCCTGGGTCTGGAAGATTCCGTGGAGAAGGAAATGGAAACCAACTTCAGTATTCTTACCTGGATAACCCCATGGACAGAGGAGCCTGGCAGGCTACAGTCTATGGGGTCGCAAAAGAGCTGGACACGACTGAGCATGCAACACTCACTCTCGTCATTGTTTTAACACAATAAATTCTGCATGGTTGACAACAAATGCCTTCAAACATAGGCCTTTTTAAACGATTGATTATAAATGTAAAAATAATAGACTATTAAACTGAAATATGATTATGGTTGTTTGCTAAACAAATTTAAAACATCGATAAGCCAGCACATATTTCCCTATAAGTGGCTAGGATAATGACCAATATATAACGGACACTCAACAAATGTTTACTGAATTGAGTTAACCTGGTAATAAAGTAATATAAATGGTTGACTGATTACCACTTTGTCTGCATTTAGCATGCTTGGCAATCAAGACAGAGTTTAAACTCAAATTCATATTTCAATTGCATTTAGAGGTGTTCATTAACCTCAAATTGTAAAGGAGTTCTAGAAGTACATTAAAGCATGCACTGTAAGACAGTGACTTCAACAACCAGTTTCAAAAAGAATAATGTGACTTAAGTATCTCACTACAATAAATTGCTATACCCACCATGATTTCTATGCCTGATTAGCACAATACTTTCACTTGACTCAAAAATGAACTTTGAAAATATCTGAATATTTCATAAGCAGTTTTACCATTGGATTGATTTTAAATTTTCAAAAACCAAAATAAAATGCCACCATGCCTTTCAAGATACACTATTTGGAAACTATTCTGTGTTCTTGAAAAAATAAAATAATAATAAATTTTAAACTATTATGCTAGGTAAATTTTTATTTGATTGATTGGATTTTGACTCATTTATCTAGATTTTTTTCAGAAAGCAAATTACTAAAGAAAAATATATAATTTACAGCATTATCAAAATATTATACTTTATACAACTTACCTAATTAATTTGATATAGATAGCTATTTTGCTGTATAGTTTTTCTGTGTAAAAACTTGAAATTTAAAACTTTTAAATTTAAAAAGTTTAATATAACCATTTAAACCATAAGATGATAAGATCTTTCATTGTTTTTAAATGTGTAAATTTTTATCTAAAACCAAATATTCCACTGGACAATAAGTTCTTGATAAGAAGATGATGCTATAAGCTTCTGACTAGTAGAGTGTAAGATATTCAGTAAACACTTTCTGATTTAATGTGAGTTAAAATGTAGAAAACAATTTTCTGTAGACGTATTTTTTCAGGCAAGAAAATGCTATATAGATATTTGTATTAAGAGTAGCTGTGTTTATATACACATACATGTGTTGTAATTAAATATATTTATATTACCAGGAAAAATATCAATAACCTCAGATATGCACTCTTATGGCAGAAAGTGAAGAGGAAGTAACCTCTTGATGAAGGTGAAAGGGGAGAGTGAAAAAGCTGGCTTAAAACTCAACATTCAACAAACTAAGATCACAGCATCTGGTCCCATTACTTCATGGTAAATAGATGGGGAAACAATGGAAACAGTGACAGACTATTTTCTTGGGCTCCAAAATCAATGTGAATGGAGATTGCAGTCATGAAATTAAAAGATGCTTGCTCCATGAAAGAAAAGCAAGGAGAAACCTAGACAGTGTATTTAAAAGTAGAGATGCTACTTTACTGACAAGGATTTGTATAGTCAAAACTATGGTTTTTCCAGTAGTCATGAACAGATGTAAGATTTGGACCATAAATAAGGCTGAGCACCAAAGAATTGATGCTTTGAACTGTGGTGTTGGAGAAGACTCTTGAGAGCCCCTTGGACTGCAAAGAGATCAAACCAGTCAATCCTAAAGGAAATCAACTCTGACTATTCATTGGAAGTACTGATGCTGAAGTTGGAGCTCCAATACTCTGGCCACCTCATGCAAAGAGCTAACTCATTGAAAAAAGACTCTGATGTGGGGAAAGATTGAAGGCAGGAGGAGAAGGGGGACCCAGAGGATGAGATGGTTGGATGGCATCACCAACTCAATGAACATGAATTTGAGCAAGATCCAGGAGTTGGTGATGAACAGGGAAGCCTGGAGTGCTGCAGTCCATGGGGTTGCGAAGAGTGGGACACAACTAAGCAACTGAACAACAATTCATATATGTGGGCTTCCCTCATGGCTCATATGGTAAAAAATCTGCCTGCAATGCAGGACATACAGGTTCAGTCTCTGGGTAGGGAAGATCTCCTGGAAAGGGAATGGCTACCCACTCCAGTATTCTTGCCTGGAGAATTCCATGGACAGAAGAGCCTTGTGGGCTATATGGTGTATGGGGTTGCAAAAAGTCAGATATGACTGAGCAACTAACACTTTCAGTTT
Organism: Bos indicus x Bos taurus; assembly: GCF_003369695.1. Taxonomy (NCBI): domain Eukaryota; kingdom Metazoa; phylum Chordata; class Mammalia; order Artiodactyla; family Bovidae; genus Bos; species Bos indicus x Bos taurus. The sequence continues at coordinate 64,588,265 of NC_040078.1, read as the reverse complement.
CATATATATGTATATGCATATTGATATAAAAACATTTTCAAAACATGTTTTCATTATCAGTGTATCATGACTTAAGAAGAAAAATGGTAGTTGAATTAATTCTAAGAACATTTATTCTCACTGATGTTAATTGTTCATCACTCTGACAATGAAAGAAATGTCAATTTCCAAGGTTACTTCTAGAAAACAATACAGTTTAGTAATTATTGTTTCAATACCTTAAAAGCTTTTATTTTCTTTAAAACATGAACTGCTTAAGAAGATAAAATTGTGGAAAACCGCACATGATTTCTGGAGAAGGGAATGACAATCCATTCAGTATTCTTGCCTGGAAAATTCCATGGACAGAGAAGCCTGGCAGGCTATAGTCCTTGGGGTTGCAAAAGAGTCGGACATGACTGAGCAACTAACATACAGAAACACTTGATTTCTTACTTGACTAACCATCTTATCAAAATGATTTTTTCATAATTATACGTGCTTTACTTACAAACAATTTATAGTTGAACCCAAGTTCTCTGGTAAAGCCACATTTTTTCAGTAAAATATGTGACAAGTTGAAATTGGAAGGAATCTTTGTTGTGAAAATATCGATATATTAAAATGGCATTACCACCTCTATTCTTTATAGGACTAAAGCTGTAAGTACAGATTCTACTGGCCTTGCACACCATTAGTTCAGTTCAGGTACTCAGTTGTGTCCAACTCTTTGCAACCCCATGGACTGCAGCACGCCAGGCCTCCCTGTGCTTCACTAACTCACAGAGTCTATTCAAACTCATGTCCATCAGGTCAGTGATGCCATCCAACCATCTCATCCTTTGTTGTCCCCATCTCCTCCTGCCTTCAATCTTTTCCAGCATCAGGGTCTTTTCCAGTGAGTCAGTTATTTCCCATCAGTAAGCCAAAATATTGGAGCTCCCATTTCAGTATCAGTCCTTCCAATGAATATTCAGGACTGATTTCCTTTAGAATTGACTGATTTGATCTCCTTGAAGTCCAAGGGACTCTCAAGAGTCTTATCCAACACCACAGTTCAAAAGCATCAATTTTTCAGTGCTCAGCTTCCTTTATTCTCCAACTCTCACATCTATACATGGGTACTGAAAAGACCATAGCTTTGACTAGATGAACCTTTGTTGGCAATGTAATGTCTCTGCTTTTTAATATGCTGTCTAGGTTTGTCATAGCTTTCCTTCCAAGGAACAAACATTTCTCAATTTCATTGCTGCAGTCACCATCTGCAGGGATTTTGGGGCCCAAGAAAATATAGTCTGTCACTGTTTCCATTGTTTTCTCATCTATTTGCCAAGAAGTGATTGGACCGGATGCCAGGATCTTAGTTTTCTAAATGCTGCATTTTAAGCCAGTTTTTTCACTCTCCTCTTTCACTTTCATCAGGAGGATCCTCAGTTCCTCTTCGCTTTCCACCATAAGGGTGGTGTCATCTGCATATCTGAGGTTATTGATATTTCTCCTGGCAATCTTGGTATGTATGTACACCATACAGTCTACAAAATGATGACTTTTTCCTGTGAGCAATAGGGAGCTTTTGAAGGTGAAGGTTTGATGTACTTACATTTGTAATTTAGTCTATTAATCTGTGATGCTGGTGAACTTGAGTGGAGGCAAGAGGAAATATAAGCTATCAGTCAAGATAGGTAAGAAAGTTAAGATGACATAAAAAAAGTGTTAAAAATCTGGAAAGGCATGGAGTTGGCAACACTTATGTTTCATTTGTATAATGCTGGCCCACAGATGTCATTATGAAGTTGTATGCTATGGGAAGACGTGAAAGTTTGAGAAAAGTATATTTCAATATTTACCTGGCAGTTAATGAATCCTATAATATCTTTTCAAAGAGACTTACATTCAACCCAATATAATTTTACTCTCTTAAATTTCCTGAACCTGAGTACCTATGAAAAGCATCAAGCTTCACCTATGGTAACATAGGCCCAAGATGGAGAAATGATGGTGTCATCCGAAAAGAAGAATTTTATCATTTTCTATACCCCCATGAAAAGAACTATTTTATACCATCTGCCTTTGGTCAGTTTCCTAGATTTACTAAGATATCGATCCCCACATGATTATGATCTGTTGTGTAATGAAGGAAGTAGAATTGGACAGTAGAAGGAGGCATTGAACAACAATTTACAGGCAACAAAGTCCTCAGTTCTGAAAGTTTCAGAGCCCTTCAAAGTCATCCACCTTTGAGGCAGTGAGGTCACCACATCTTTCACCTCTCTACGACTAATTATTGGATATGTGCCCCTTTCAGAGAAGGATGTATCTTTGGCAGGGCACTTTGGGCCAATTTCCAGGAATCAACCACCAACACCTCCCTGCCAGGCACAGACAGGAAATGAGTACATCAGTCCTGAGAGGAAATACTGGGCAGAATATAATAACATTCACTCCACAATCAAAGATAGAAAGTAATTTAAGATTTTTCAAACTACTTTCAAACATACACACACAGAAAACAAAATCATCAGTGACAAGAAACCAAACCAGAAAGACAGTTAACTTTATGAGATTTGCTTTCTCTTTTATTTATGTTTATATTACATTTTTGAAAGAGGAAAATAAAGATAAAGGTCATGATAGCTGCATTAGTATGGATTGATCTGGCTCAGTGAACTGAATCTTCTAAATGAGAATTTCTAGAGTAGTTAAAATAGAAAGAACTTTTTAACAGGGACTTTGATTGATGACCATAACCTATACAAGCTTTTGCCTTAGTGATATGGTGAAGATGAAATGCTACAGCTTGTTTGAAATGAGGAATGGTGTTTTTAAAGGATATTTTCTTCTGTCCACTGGACATTGTAGAGACTTATGAGTCACAGCAACTTCTAGCTTTTGTGCCTAGAATTGTTTTTTGTTTGCTACTGTAACAGTTAAAGTTTCCAGTTGAGACAAATCTCAAGAAAAACTTATTTTCTTCAACATGTTATCAAGCTCAAAATCAAACAAAACTATCCACCTGTTTTATGTTATTAGAAAGTTTAACTGACAATTTTTAAGCAGATCTTTTTTTTTTTTTTATCCAGTCTCTATTAAAAAATGTTAGATATCTGTGGGTCACTGTATCAGTGTTTTTAGCATTGTCATAACACTTCAATCTCTCATAGTAGAGAGAGAAAATAAATGTGGAAAAATTATAAAAGTAAAGCAATATATTCATGTTAGTACTTTGGAATTTCTCTAAAAATTTTAAAGGCATAAAGCAATTTAAACCATAAAAGACCAGCAAAATAACAGTTAAAAAATATGTGCATAAGGGAATGGATGATAGAAGCATCTTGAAGTGGAACAAATCCTCATATTCATAACTATGAACAATCCATGTGATGCTCCTTTGGAAAATAGTCAAGAAAAAAAAACCTAATCAAGAGAAAACTACAAAATAACAGCAATTCTGTCTTATACATGGGAAAGATCTGTCTCTAACAAAGTGACATAATTGAGCCATGGAGAATAGCTTTTGGCTAACACAAAACTACATTTTGTTGGAGCTGTAAGGAAACCTAGTTTTCAGACTCCTTCACTTGACAGATAAGAATGTTGAGGCCAACAAAGTGAAGTTTCTCAATTAAGGAGACTGGTACAGAGGTTTCTCTACGTTTGCTCTTGTCTCTGCCCTTCTCTATGTGTGTCAGAGGACAAGGATGCAATCTCAACATCTAGAACAAACCTTTCATTGATTCTTCCCCTGAGACTCATGATATATAGTAGATTTCCAAAATTTTGAATAGTAATTGCTCATTTATAGATCTACTTCCCCAACAGTGTCTCAGTTATTTTAGGAATAAAGCTATCTTTTATTGATTTTACTAACGTCCCTATTGTGTATGCTGAACTTTAATCTAGTTTAGTTTTTTTCATTGTCATGATTTTAAAAATGAGAAAAACACAACTGAGTTATAGAGGTTAATTATCTTGTTCAAGGCCACTTAACTTTTCTGAAATAGATATTATGATTCCAAGTTTATTTATTTATTTTTAAAATTTTCAATGTCTGGAGGAGATTGTGGTACCAAATAGGAACTTAATTTGTGTTTCTAGTTGCTACATCAGGTATGACTCTTTGTGACCCCATGGACTGTAGCCTGCCAGGCTCCTCTGTCCATGGGATTTCCCAGGAAAGAATACTGGAATGAGTTGTGATTTCCTTCTTCAGGGAGGAACTCAATAAACGTATGCCAAATGAATCAATAAATGAGTAGTGAGCTAGTGAAGGAGTTGGCCCTAACGCCTAAGGATCTCCTAGAGAATCAACAGCCCTTCTTGTCATTTTCAATTACGTGTTCTTCCTACTAATCATCATTGTTTTCCTCCATCCTACTACCCTATTCAAAATCTGTCTTCTTTTTAACATTCAGATCGAGTAACACCTCCAAGAAATTGTTAATTTAAATGAAGCAAAATGTCTTTACCCCTTTATTTAAATGAGATATAGAGCATAATCATGGATTGGGCTTTCCCCCTCCACTCTATGCATGGAGGAAAAGAAAGAAATATTGGTAATCTCCTGGTTTAATAAAAAAACATGACTTTATAGTTTCAGAAAATGAAAATGTCAATTTAGATATTACCAGGGCAACAGATTATTAGGTTACAACCAATCAGAATCACAGCTATTACTGGGGTTTAATCTTAATTTCAGAGGACACATCAAAAAATTTCCATAGCCTGAGATTCTTGCATGCTGTGTGCTAAGTTGCTTCAGCGGCGTCTGACTCTGCAACCTTTTTGACTGTAGTCCACCAACCTCCTCTGTCCATGGGATTCTTCAGGCAAGAATACTGTGGTAGATTGCCATGTCCTCCTCTAGGGGATCCTCCTGACACAGGGATTGAACCTGCATCTCTTGTCTCCTGCACTGGCAGGCGAGTTCTTTACTATTAGTGCCACCTGACGTCTTAAAATAACTCTGCAAAATCAGTGTATTAAATAGAACTATATGTGTTTTTCTACAGTTGTAAAGGAGGACGGAATATTTTCTCCTTATCTTAATCAGAGCTCTTTCACTATAGTTTGTAGTTTTCAAGACAAGAGCTAAAATTCCACTAATTAGAAAAACAGGGTTAAGAAGCTCAGAACTCATACCATGTAGAGAAAATGTTACAAAACAAGACTATTAAAAATAGAATATAGGCAAAGTCATGTTTTGCATCTAAAAGTCTTTCCTCCAATATTTTAGTTATACAACGTTTGCTCCATTTTCTGATTATCTTGACTATAGCTCCTTATGCCACTATTTAATAATTGATTTTATACTATCTACTAGTTCATTTCCCATGCCTCCTACTGTAGGAATTACATGAGTTTTCTCGACCAAGAACCAAGAGAACTATTACACAGTGGTTTCTCACAGCATACAAAATATTGCTCTGTACACATGATCTATTGTATTATCTCTTTACACAGGAAAAAAAGAGTCAAATATTTAAAATAGGGTAATTTGACTGATTATAGTGGTTCAGGAAAAAATAATTCTTATAAAATACATCTAACTCTTGTGCTCTCTTTTAAAGGAAACTTCCTATTATTTGATAGGTAAGATATGTCACAATTGTACCCAATAAAAATTACTGTTTATCCTATGATCTACTTCAGAGCTTTTGCAAAGTGCTTTAAAATGCAAAACTTTAAAAAAAAAAATAAATAAATAAAATGCAAAACTTTTCATCATGAAGGTTATCCCTTAAGAAACACTGTTTACCCATGATATATATTTAAAATTACCTATGTAATGGAAGAACAGAGACTGATTAATAAAAATATCAGCAATGAGATATTTCTGACTATTCTTTTTTTTTTTTTTTTTTAAACTGAGTTGCAATATATAGTCTTTCCAAAGAGACAGCAGAATGAAAAGAAAATCACCTCTGGATTGACACAAATCTGGCTTCAAATATTTTTTTTTTGAATCTGCTTACTTGGTAACCTTTGGTAAGCCATAAGTCTTTTCAACTGTTAGATAGAGGGAAACATTTCTTGCTTTTCTTAGTCAAAATCAAAACTGTTTTCCAATAAGAGTTTCTAATCAGCATGAATAATTTTAAGCTTGAATAATTTAAGCATGAATAAATTTAAGCTTATATTATTATAGAATAATTTCTAGCTTGGTGCAAAGAAAATTCAGATTTATCAATTCTTGAAATCTTATTATGGATAACTGTACAAATCTTTATGAATTTTATAATAGTCAGGAGTACATCAAATAGTTCTATTGTTTTGTGGAACACACATTGAGACAGAGAAAACTTTATATTATTAAATTTTTTATTGGACTAGAGTTGATATACAATGCTGTGTTATTAATACTTTCAGGTATACAGCAAAGTGAATCAGTTATACATACGTCCACTCTTTTAGAGTATTTTCCCCATATAGGCCATTACAAAGTATTGAGTAGAGTTCTCTGTGCTATACAGTAGGGTCTTGTGTGTGTGTGCTCAGTCACTCAGTCGTATTCTGTTCTTTGTGACCCCAAGGACTGCAGCCTACCAGGCTCCTCTTTCCATGGGAATTTTCTCAGCAAGAATACTGGCGTGGATTGCCATTTCCTACTCCAAGAGATCTTCCCAATCCTGGGATCGAACCTGCATCTCCTACATTTACAGGTAGATTCTTTGCCACTGAGGCACTGTGGAAGCCCACAGTATGTGCTTATTAGTTACCTGTTTTTATATATCATAGTATGGAGACAAAACTAGGTCAACTAAAAGGATATTACATTACACTAAAAATAGGCAACAATTTTTTTTATTGAAAAATAAAAGTTTAGCCCAAAGTGATATATATTACAAAGATCAGACTAATAAAAATCAGATTTAGTTTATTCTTTCTTTTTCTAATCATCTTCCTCACCCATATCCTCCTTCCCTCCTCCTCCAGCACCACTTCCTCCTCCTCCTCCTCCTTCTTCTTCTTTATCATCAAGCTGACAGAAGCTGGGTTGCAGGGCCTGACCTTGGATATGAAGGCCTATTTTTCTCTTAGCAATTAATCCCAGAATAAGAAAGAATTGCACACTTTGAAGGACTTACCATAGTTAAAATAAAATGGAGACCAGGCTGGAAAATGCCGCAGGCAGACAAAACCCTTTAAGCTATGCCAGGAAAAAAAAAAATCTAGCTTTTTTATAAACATTAACAAATCTTAGGTTATTTTTTGTGAATACCTCTGATAATCATAAAATAAATTTAAATAATCTTTCTACAATGTTTTAAGATAATCACTTTTTTGAATTCCCTGCCATTTGGAAACTCTCACTATATTAACTAATCATTGTAAAGGTTAAAAAAATATCTTTATTTTCACTTTATAAGTCATCATGTAACAGCCTGCTTCTTAACGTCATACCAGCTTGGGGTTTGCAGCATCCTTCTTTGCAGTTTGTTTGCTCAATTAAATATTCATATTGAGTAAAGTTCTCTGAATTTTCTTCTAACATCAAATACAAAATAAACTATGCCAGCAGAAAGGAGTGGCTGAGGTAAGCATGTTTAATTTTCTCTTCCCAATAAGAAAAGACCTTCCAACTTTCCTGCAAAAAGTTACCAAAGAGGTAAAAAGAGGAGAGGACCCACAACAATTGTGCACCATCTTCTTGAAAGCATATAGGGAGTGGGAAAACTCTAACTGTCCATGTCATTTTTATTTAAATGAATATTCTCTCATGTATGTGTAATGATGGACAAACCATAAGACAGAAAGACTTTTATGACACTATTGTGCTATTACTAATGCAAAATTATCTCTAACTAAATTTATAGAAATGGAAATAGTCTTTATAAACTGAGAATTGACATGACTTAATTCAGTTTTGTTTTAACATTCTCTTTATTTTGAAATTTGTTAATGTATTAAGAAATATGCTCAGGATGGCTTCAGTTTCCTTACAGTTATTTACTTCTATTTCAACTAAGTAAATTTCTGAAAGTTGAAGCTTTACTCAAGTACCATAATAAATCTGCCTGAATTTTAATTTTTGGTGTAAACATGCACATTATTTCATAAAAATGTATTTCCTTCAAAGTAATACAAGTCAAGAAACAAAGTTGGGGCATTTTGTGAACCAAAAACAATTGATCATTCAGAATATTTATGGAATTAAGTTATTTTTCTCTTTGCATTTTGGTTTACTAAATCTTATGAATTAAAATAAATAAATAAAATACAAATGAATAAAATATAAATATATTTATGACATGTTAGAATAAAATAAAATTCACTGGCACCCAAAATATTGCTGAATATAGGTAAAAAATCATTAAATAATTCCAGGTGAATTTAAAATACGTGTTTTGTCTTTTATCAGATCAGATCAGATCAGTCGTTCAGTCGTATCCGACTCTTTGCGACCCCATGAATCGGAGAACGCCAGGCTTCCCTGTCCATCACCAACTCCCGGAGTTCACCCAGACTCACATCCATCGAGTCAGTGATGCCATCCAGCCATCTCATTCTCTGTAGTCCCCTTCTCCTCCTGCCCCCAATCCCTCCCAGCATCAGAGTCTTTTCCAATGAGTCAACTCTGCACATGAGGTGGCCAAAGTACTGGAGTTTCAGCTTTAGCATCATCCCTTCCAGAGAAATCCCAGGGCTAATCTCCTTAAGAATGGACTGGTTGGATCTCCTTGCAGTCCAAGGGACTCTCAAGAGTATTCTCCAACACCACAGTTCAAAAGCATCAATTCTTTGGCGCATTTAATGTCATTTTTCATTTTACTGGTAAAAGAGAAAGTTTAAGTAGCATAAAATGTGTTAATTCAGTACTACATAAAAGAATTTATTGGATTTTTAAAAAAACTTAATTGGAAAAGAAATGGAAACAAATTAAGTAATTAAGTAAATCTTTATAAAACTGAAGCCAGAGCTGAGAGTGGATTTGAATTTACCTTATATATTTTCTATACATGATTTCAGTAAAACATGCAGCATTCATTATCTTTAAAATAATATAATTGAAGACAAAAGTGCAAGAAAATGGGACTGACCATGGGACTGGCAGAATGAAAAAAAAAAGTCTTGAGAAACTCTTGTTGTTTAGTTGCTAACTCATGTCAGATTTTTTTGGAACGCCATGGAATGTAGCTTTCCATGCTCCTCTGTCCATGGGATTTTCCAAGCAAGAATACTGGAGTGGGTTGCCATTTCCTTCTCCAGGGGTTCTTCCCGACCTAGAGACTGAATCCAGGTCTCATGCGTTGGCATTCGGGAATCTTTACCTCTGAGCCATCAGGGAAGCTTTTGGGTGCCTATAAAGAGATGATCAGTAATTTTAAATTAAAATGTATTTCAAAAGTGTCTTATTCATTTTTTTCCCCAAAGTTCTTACACAAAATCTAGCAACTCACACTATTCTCTTTCTGGCACTGATCAATTATTCAAGCTTTATCCATGTCCAGAACATTTCTGTAAAAAAAAAAAAAAAAAAGGAAATCTTTTTCCCAGTTTAATGCACTCCATCCACATTCGTGGTCAATGCCAACTATAAAGTCTCAGTCAGATCACCTCTACTCCCAGGAATATATGAGGAGTTCGAGTTTTCTGTAATGAATAAACAGGAAATCAAGAATGTTGGCTTTCATTTTTACTCCCACTATGCCTGGATGATTATGAAGGTCAGAATACTACAACTGTTTTCATATGAAGTCAAAAAGTGCATGACACCAGAAGAATAAGTTTCTGGGCAAATGTCCTTTCTGGGCAGAGAACACAGTGGGTAGAAGTTTGACAGTCTGCATACACTCCTGTAGGACTTATGCACCAAACTGAATCATAAGGGGAACAGATTTTCAACAATCTAAACCCCTGGAGAGTAGACTCAAAACACATTTTTTAAATACATAACTCAAATGCTTATTCTTTTATGACTTCATAGTTTATCTGGGGGAAAAATCTTGGCCAAATTTCCCATTCTTTTTGCCAAATTAAAACTATATAATCTGTATAACTCCACCTACAATTGCATCTTTTTCTGCAAGTGATTTTTATCAATGTGAAATGATTAACTAGGTCTAATGACAATGATTCAGCTTTAATCAAAATGTTTTTATATTTGATCAAACTCTCATCTTGTCCTTAATTTACCTCAGGTTCACAACCTTTGGTCATTTAGCTGCTAAGTTGTATCTAACTCTCGTGACCCAATGGTCTGTAGCCCACTAGGCTCCTCTGTCCATAGGACTCCCCAGGCAAGATTACTGGAGTGGGTTGCCATTTCCTTCTCAGGGGATCTTCCTGACTCTAGGATCGAACCCACGTCTCCTGCATTGGCAGGCAGATTCTTTACCAACTGAGCCATCAGGCAAGCTCATTGCAACCTTAAGTATGCACAGTATTTTATATTTCTCTTAGCTTTTTAATTTTTCCTTCTACTTACATAAGACCCAAATAGCTTCTACATTTTATTTTTATGCTTCATTAATTTAATTCCCTGCTATTCACCTCAACTTTCCTTCCGGTCAATATACCCAACTATGGATGTGCCTTACTGCTTGTTCTCCTGATGATGATCCTGAGCCTGATACTGGCCCAGTGGTGCAGCCATGTGTTCTCTGGAGACCCCATGTACACAAGAGTGGCTACACTGCTGGTGCTCATCATTAGCATCACAGCCATCATTTGGAGGCAGCTCCAGAGCCCCACTTCTCATCATTTCAAGGTCCCTGCTTTCCTGTCCTCCTACTAGTGAACACCTTTGTGAAAGTTTATGATGCAAATGACCTAGGCCAAATTTGGTATCTGGAATGTGATTGGATTTATCATATACTTTGAATGACACAGCTTGGTGGAGAAAAATAACCAACAGTCACCAAACTCCACCTCCCAGACTTTGGACAAAAACCTCCCTTAACCATAGGAAACAGATGCTGCATGGGATTCCTCCATGCACTGGACATGTCTTTTGGGTCAAGTGGCACTTTAAGGCTCTATGGACTGTGAAGTTGGGATGCTTTTACAGCCCTGTATACTCATTGCTAGTGGACAAAATGACTTATATGCTGTATAATTTGTAAGTAAACTTGATTTCAAAGATTGATAGATATATACAGAAAAGTGCATACTTCATACCTGGGCATCAATATGCATTTTCACAGAGAGTACAAGGTAACCAGAAACCAGAGAAAAAAGAAAATACTAACCTGCATGAAAAAAAGAAAAATGAAACAGAGGCCTTTGGAGCGGTGTGACTTTAATAAGACCTGCTGCCTCTCTGAGCTTCACTTTCTTAACTTTCAAGATGTGAAAACAGACCTACATGTTTTTTGGTATCTCATCTAGATTCTTAAAGCTATGAAACCAAAGAATGTGTGGAAGTGAAAGAGGGATATGCAAGCATTGGCAGAGAAAATATAATATGGAAAATATATACTAGGCACCAACAATAAACAAAATGATAACACTTTCTCTGGCGTTTTAAAATGTTTGCTAAAAGCACAGGGGGCTTTTTTTTTTTAAAGTTGGATGATATTTTTATTTACAAGTTGAGATAATGAAAGCACAAGACTGAAAGAGCAAAAGGGCAGCTACATGAAAGGACAGAAGATATGTTTAGTGAAATAAGTCAGGCTGAGAAAGATATACACTGTATGATATCACTTATATGTAGACTCTGAGAAATAATACAAATAAAGGTATATGCAAAGCAGAAACAGACACACAGATACAGAAAACAAATTTGCAGTTACCAAAGAGGAGAGGGAACAGGAGGGGAGAGGGGACAGTTAGGGGTATGGGATTAACAAACTACTACATAAAAAACAGTGACAGACTTTATTTGTGTTTTTGGGCTCCAAAATCACTGCAGATGGTGACTGCAGCCATGAAATTAAAAGATACTTGCTCCTTGGAAGGAAAATTATGACCAACCTAGACAGCATATTAAAAAAGCAGAGACATTATTTTGCCAACAAAGGTCTGTCTAGTCAAGTCTATGGTTTTTACAGTTGTCATGTATGGATGTGAGAGATGGACTATAAAGAAAGCTGGGTCCTGAAGAATTGATGCTTTTGAACTGTGATGTTGGAGAAGACTCTTTCTTGAGAGTCCCTTGGATTGCAAGGAATCCAACCAGTCCATCCGAAAGGAAATCAGTCCTGAATATTCATTGGAAGGACTGATGCCGAAGCTGAAACTCCACTACTTTGGCCACCTGAAGCGAAAAACTGACTAGAAAAGACCCTGATGCTGGGAAAGATTGAGGGTGAGAGGAGAAGGGGATATCAGAGGATGAGATGGTTGGATGGCATCACCAAATCAATGGACACAAGTTTGAGTAAACTCCGGAAGTTGGTGAAAGACAGGGAGGCCGGGAATGCTGCGGTCCATGAGGTCGCAAAGAGTCAGACACGACTGAATGACTGAACCGAACTGACATAAAAAATAAATAAGCAGCAAGGATATATATCGTATAGCATGGGGAATTATACTTATTTTCTTGTAATAACCTATAATGGACTATAATTTGTAAAAATACTGAATCACTGTTGTACACCAAAAATTAAGACAGTATTATCTCAACTCTACTTGAATTTTAAAAAGAACAAAAGAGAAATCTAGGTAGTCTCCTCTGATATATTAAGTTGGACAATAAAATACACACCATGTTACTATGATTATAAATAATTACCATCCTCCTCTCTCTTTATTAAAAAATAAAAAAGAAAACCAAATTGTAGTAACACTTGTAACTGAAATAGGGCTTGACACCTTTAAAAAATAAGCCTTTCCACCAAATGTCAAGGATGTTGTGATGAAATGATTCTTACATGAAATGAAATACCAAAAGCTTTGTATTTCTCAAGAGACTGGAACATTTCTAGGAGAGGCTGACTTACACACACACACAAAAACATGAAATCATTAATCAGGAGTGTTTGAACCTCCAAATAATAGGTGTTAGTTTCTAAAATACTTCAGCTTCACATTTCCATGTTCAAGTAATTCTATATGTTATATAGTCCTTAGAGAAATAAAGAAATAACTTATGGGAAACAAAGTCAGGCTGGAGAGGGAAAATGTCTGAACTATTCTTCTACAATGCTACTTATTCCATACTAGGTGAAACGCCCATTTGGATACTTAAGCGAATTAATATTCACTCCCATTAATCTTTTTGAAAATTGTTTTCCTTCCTGAAATAAAAGTTTTTTCATTAACTTCCTCTTAGTGTTTTCTTCATGACTTTGGGAAAATCATTGAATAGCTACCTGACTGTATCATCATTTATAACATTAATCTTCATTCATTTGTTTCCTTAAAAAATATCTACTGCTTGCCTTTTACATACAAAGCAAATGGCTTACTGGTATGTCAGATAGGGTGACAAATTTAGACATAAGCCACACTGAAATTATTATCTTTAGAGAGAGAGGAAAATGACATGTATATAAATAATGTGTTCTCAGTGTTATATAAAGAACTATTATACAGGGTTGAAAGTGAAAAATGTCATAAAGAAGTTCAGATAAAGTGCAATGTAAGTTCAGAGCAAACCAGTCTTATTTAACCTAGAGATAAATGGAAGGATTTTGGATAACTTGAAATTTCATCTGGGCAGAAGAGCACAGGTTGAATTTGAAAATACAGAAATAAGAAAGAAGCATATACCAGGCAGAGGTAGACATCCATCAAGGTGTTCAGTTTTCCTGGAACTTAAGATGAAAACATAACAACCCAAAAAATACAGCAATAATGAAATTTGGATCAGAACTGCAAGAAGTGTTGATTTGCAGTGTTATCCGTTCAGATTTAATAAGATCCTGAAATTTTTTGAGGCAGAGACAGAATAAATTACTCTTTTAGAGAGATTAAATCTGTTATTATATATATAATATTTACATATTTGTACAAATATTTTTATATGTGACAGATTATATCTGTATATTTTGTTGTTTAGTCGCTAAGTCATGTTGGACTCTTTTGTCAGCCCATGGACAAAAGCCCTCCAGGCTCCTCTGTTCATGGGATTCCTCAGGCAAGAAAGAATGTGTTGCCATTTCCTTCTCCAGGGAATCTTCCTGATTCAGGGATTTAACCTTTATCTCTTGCATTGCAGGCAGAATCTTTACCACTTAGCTACCTGGGAAGCCCATATATGTATGCATATATACATATGTGTACACACACACACATACACTTATATATGTGAAGAAGGCTGAGAGCCGAAGAATTGATGCTTTTGAACTGTGGTGTTGGAGAAGACTCTTGATAGTCCCTTGGACTGCAAGGAGATCCAACCAGTCCATTCTTAAGGAGATCAGCCCTGGGATTTCTCTGGAAGGAATGATGCTAAAGCTGAAACTCCAGTACTTTGGCCACCTCATGCGAAGAGTTGACTCATTGGAAAAGACTCTGATGCTGAGAGGGATTGGGGGAAGGAGGAGAAGGGGACGACAGAGGATGAGATGGCTGGATGGCATCACTGACTCAATGGACATGAGTCTGAGTGAACTCCGGGAGTTGGTGATGGACAGGGAGGCCTGGCGTGCTGTGATTCATGGGATCGCAAAGAGTCGGACACGACTGAGCGACTGAACTGAACATATATATATAAAACAGATTTAATCTTTCTAAAAATGCATCTGTATGTATACATATATACACACACACACACACACACACACATATATATTCCTGTGTGTGTGCATGCATACATACATATATATATATATGTATATATATATATATACACACATATATGAATTCACTTCAGTTCAGTTCAGTCACTCAGTCATGTCCAACTCTTTGCGACCCCATGGACTGCAGCACACCAGAGCTCCCTTTCCATCACCAACTCCCGGACTTTATTCAAACTCATGTCCATTGTGTCAGTGACGCTACACAACCTCTCATCCTCTGTTGTCCCCTTCTTCCTCCGTGATCAATCTTTCCCAGCATCAGGGTCTTTTCCAGTGAGACAGTTCTTCGCATCAGGTGACCAAAGTATTGGAGTTTCAACTTCAGCATCAGTCCTTCCAATGAATATTTAGGACTGATTTCCTTTCAGATAGACCGGTTGGATCTCCTTGCAGTCCAAGGGGTTTTCAAGGGTCTTTTCCAACACCACAGTTCAAAAGTATCAATTCTGTGGCTCTCAGCTTTCTTTATAGCCCAGCTCCCGCATCCATGCATGACTACTGGAAAAAACCATAGCCTTGACTAGACAGACCTTTGTTGGCAAAGTAATGTCTCTGCTTTTCAATATGCTTTCTAGGCTGGTCATAACTTTCTTTCCAAGGAGCAAGCATCTTTTAATTTCATGGCTGCAGTCACCACCTGCAGTGATTCTGGAGCCCCCCAAAATAAAGTCTGTCACTATTTTCACTATTTCCCCATTTATTTGCCATGAAGTGGTAGGACCAGATGCCATGATCTTAGTTTTCTGAATGTTGAGCTTCTAGCCAACTTCTTCACTCTAATCTTTCACTTTCATCAAGAGGCTCTTTAGTTCTTCTTCACTTCTGCCATACAAGTAGTGTCAACTGCATATCTGAGGTTATTGATATTTTTCCCAGCAATCTTGATTCCAGCTGTACTTCTTCCAACCCAGTATTTCTCATGATGTACTCTGCATATAAGTTAAATAAGCAGGGTGACAATATACAACCCTGACATACTCCTTTTCCTATTGGGAACAAGTCTGTTGTTCCATGTCCAGTTCTAACTGTTGCTTCACGACCTGCATACAGGTTTCTCAAGAGGCAGGTCAGGTGGTCTGGTATTCCCATCCCTTTAAGAATTTTTCCCCAGTTTTCGGTGATCCACACAGTCAAAGGCTTTGAAATAGCCAATAAAGCAGAAATAGATGTTTTTCTGGAACTCTCTTGCTTTTTCCATAATCCAACAGATATTGATAATTTGATCTCTGGTTTTTCTGCCTTTTCTAAAACCCACTTGAACATTTGGAAGTTCACAGTTCACATATTTTTGAAGCCTGGCTTGGAGAATTTTGAGCATTACTTTACTAGCGTGTGAGATGAGTGCAATTGTGCAGTAGTTTGAGCATTCTTTGGCATTGCCTTTCTTTGGGATTGGAATGAAAACTGACCTTTTCCAGTCCTGTGGCCACTGCTGAGCTTTCCAAATTTGTTGGCATATATTCACTAACTGCATGTATAAAGGAATTCCCAGAACATTCAACGCAAAGACTTGGAGAGAATGGTCTCACTTTTTTCATCGGCAACCTTACGTGCACTGTTCACCTTAGCAGTAATATAAGATAATAAACATAATGAGTTCTATCATAGCTTATTTACCTTAACATCAAAGCAATGCTTGCCATAATAAACTAGTTTACTGAGAAGCACAAGAACAGAAAATAGGTGACGATAGATTTTTCTCAAGTAAATTAGTTACTAAATATATTAATATTAGAAGAAAATTTAATTTTTAAGATTTGAAGCATTGTATCACATGAGAATAAATACTAGATTAGAGGAAAACCAAATGGCATAGTCCATCTGGGAGTGAGCATTGTTATGTGATTCTCAAGAAGAAAATATATATAAGTATAGCAAGACCAATTTATCCAGACTCACATCAGCCGGTTCTTCATTGTCAGCTGTGCTCCCATTCAGTGTAATGAGTTCACATCTTCTTGTTCATTTCCTCTACGCTTAAATTCCTTCATGCAAGCATTACAAATCTGAAAGGTGGCTTGTCAAAATGTTTTTTTGTGTGTGTGACTTTTCTATAAATTTTCTTTTCTCCAGAAAAACTCACAGCGGCATTTCAGCACAGGTGTTGATGCTACCTAATTCCATACCCAGCCCATTACCTATGGCCCATCTTTGCTGCTTCAAATGGCATCTCCCCATGAGGAAATAGCATCTTTCATCTCTCTGTAATCATTTCCACTCATCTTTGCCTTATTTTGTTTGGTGGTCTGGGACCATGCATTAAAAATATTTGTGTTTTATCTTAACTGTTTTACACATGGTACACATTGAAAAAATTAGAAAATAAGTGAATAAATAAATAAATGGCCCATTTGAGAATGAATACAACCTGAGGAAAAAATGCTATTTTCCAGTCCTTTCCCAGACGTATTTTGAAATCACACCATCTTTTTATTTTACATTGGAACAAAAGCATTTCCAGTCCTTCACGTGGTAGAAATCTAAACACTGCCAAAGATACATCTTTCATTTTACACTTCAGAAATGATGCAAAAGATCATTTTATCCCCCCAGGGCTTGAAATAATGGGTAGTCTTTGCATGTGCTCCAGTTGGAAAAGACTACAGATTACCTACTGTTCCTTTTACCCATACTTATTCGGACACCAAATCATCACCACTAAAAGCTTCATTTTTTTAACAAGAAGAAAAAACAAAAGTGAGAGCAAAACACTTATAAATGTGTTAACTGCTAAGTAAATGTTAATTATCCATTCAAAGTGGCAGTCAGTCTTTTTTGCGTATACCAAGTGCTTGGAGTATGTTGTGTGAGGTTATTCACCTCCAAAGCCAGGCAGATTTTGTAAACTTCTCTTTCAAAGCATATCACGTGCAAGATTTTACACCAGCTCTTCAGAAAAGGCATAATATCAATCCAGCAGGTAAATAAATAAATAATGCTTGCAGACAGGGCTCCAGGTCATTTCCTTTTTTCTCCTTTTGTTTTTGTTTGAGGTTTAGATATTAGTTGATTTTCCCCTTTTGTATACTTTATTAGTGCTGATTAATTAGATGTGATTTTCTTTTTCAAATGCAAAAGGTACAATTTTCTGAGTAATGCAATTATCAGTTTACTTATGAAAATTATAATAGTTGAGTCACTAATATAAGTATTGAATGGACTGTATTTAACAGTTTTTGGTGAAATGGGAAGTCAAGGGATTATGTAAGTACTATGTTTACAGACTCAGAAACCATTTACTTGCTTCAGTGACTTTGGGCTGGTTCCTTCCATTATCTAAGCTTTCATGTCTTGTCTATAAAATTGTGATGACAAACCCTAATGCACAGGGATGTCATGAGTAAATAACTAAGTTTCCTGTTACATAGTAGTACTCTTCAACTGTTTTATTTTAGCCTAATCTAAATCAAACAGTTTAATGCAAATTAATCAGGGACAATGTTACAGGGATCCAAATATGCTTCCAATTCAGTTGATTTTTGTTAGGCAAGTCTCCTTATGAAGCCAACAGTGAATTCTATAATTCTGTATGGGCTCAATATAATTAGTATCTCCTAAAACTAACTTTCACTGAGTATTATAAATGAACATAATTAGTATTAAGAGAAAACTGTTGATAGTCTGTGTTCACTCATTAAATGAAGGTACATATTTAGGTCTTTTCTCCCCCTTAACTGTCAAGCATTCTCTAAGTTAATGACTCACTTCCCTTGCTGCTATATCCAGAACACATGCTCTATAATAGCTACCAACAAATACGTATTTAATTTCCACAAAGTGTAAAGATGTTACACACAAGACACATCCCACACCCCCAAAGGGCTCTGTTGATGGTGATGCTTACTTGACAATATGACTGAGAGTTTTAGGCAAGAAAGTTGCTCAAATTTAATTGTATGTTCTTTTCTACATTTTGATTTTTAAAGCATATTCATGTGTAATATTTAAAATAACTAAAGAAAAAATATTATGACAGAGATGTTAAACTGGAGTGAGAAAGATATTATGCACATAGAAAGCACTCTATCTTTGGCCTGCTGCTCTGCTATAGTCATTTTGAATGTTTTAATACTTGTTGGATAAGGGGTTCTGAATTTCTATTTTTCACTGAGCCTGCCTATTATATAGATGGACCTTCATATATATAAAGGTGGCATTATAAGGTAAAATGTGGTAAAAAAAAAAAAAATGAGCAGTACTCACAAGAATTGATAGGATGAAAAGAAAACTGAATATTGTGTCTACTAGACTAAAGTAGATGAAACAAGCTAACAGGAACAGTTTTTGCAAAGCATGTTCTTATTGCTGCAAATGGTCCAGTCTCTAATGTGTCTTTACTCATTTTCAAATAGGCCAAGCCCTCTATTCCAACCTAAAGATGATTAGAATTCTATAGTTATGAGGTTTTTCAACTTTGGAGCACTAACATTTTGAAGTAGCATCTGTTCACTCAGATAGAATAGGTTCTAAAGTGCAAACTAATACCTTTAGTAATCAAGAGTGTGGATGTTTGATTAACTTTGTGAAAGTTAATTCCCCTCTCCTTTAAATTTAAATGTTCTACCCTTCGAATATGTGGCAGACATTGCCCTTTGGAAAGACCCCTTTGGGAACTGATCACATTTATAATTCATGCAAAAGGAACAACTTGTTGTCAACTGACTGACAAGATACTGTCAGATGGGTCACTTTGTGACACCTTTGAACTTAATTGGTACAAATTGTCAAAATCTTAGAGATGCTTCTGAATGCACAAGGTTATCGACCCAAGCCATCAAACTAAGTTACATCAAGAAGAGATGCACCATAAAGTCTAACCTCTTGAAAATCATTATAGACTCATGAATGGACTCTTGTAAAACTGGAGAAATTGTTCAGCCCCAATGCCCCCTTTGTTCATATCTCTTTTCTAAATTATACACATACACATACTGATTTGAGCATGTGGACATGATGCGTTGTGCCTAGCTTTTCTTAAGAGAGAGACTGAAATTTGGGCCAACTGACTTAGGAAGCCAAGCTATGGCAGCTGACTGCTTCAGCAAACAGATATGTAGAGATGCCACAGTGGCAAATGGTGCTGAAAGGCATGAGAAAAGTGGGACAGGAAAAGTGCTGGGCAACACACAGGATGATTGATGGCATGCCTCTTTTGCTGGGTGCCATCTGTTGAAGAGTACAAGGAAATAAATGGATAGAGTGTAATCTTTAAATAGCTTGTTACTTTTATGAAATCAATCAGTGTAATAGAACTTAAAATGTACATGTCTACTTGCCCTCCCAGATTCCAGCCCTTTTCTTCTCCTGTCAAAAATATTTTTCATAAGTGAAAAGAGGTCAGTTGCCATATGTGCTTTAATATGATAATTTTTAAAGCTTATATTTTCTTTTCCTTACCAAGTCAAGAAGAAAAAAATTCAATTGCATAGATTTTATTTCAAAAGTCACTTGAGAAAGATTTACAGAATAAGTTATTTCCCATTTTGCAGTTGATTATTTCATTCACTCACACTCCCTGGTATTCAAAGCTGTAACTGTAATTTATAGAAGAAAATAAATAGTCAAAATAGACTAATATCACTGTGCATTTTAGACACTAGGATTGTAAAAAACCTTTGATGTACCTGTCATTGATGGGCCCTTAATTTGAGTAAGATTTCTTAATAACTTATATGTTTATTAAAACCTGCTTTAATTTCCAACACTTGCAACCCATCTGTTGTCTCTGCCTAACTCTCCTAGATAAAATTAAAGGATTTTATATGTACATCAACATCTATTGTTTAAAAGTCCTAAAGTCATTTGAATTAACTTGAGAGTATTTTTCAGTGAAATGTCACCAATGTTTTCTATACTGAGTACAGTGGATAAGTCTCATATATTGATGATGAGGTCCAGCTTATATTTTACATAAAAATATGCATCATTATTGATGAAGGGAAACTTGTGTCACATTTTCATAAAGAATTTGCATAAATCTCCAGAGCAATAGGACTTTAAAATAGCCTATGAATTTTTTTCTCTTGCAAGTCAAGCTCCTACAATGAATTTAAAATAAGATAGGTTAGGTCTGTGCTATAAAATGAAAACTCACATATTTTCAACTGTATGTGTTAGAAAACAGATGGGAAGATAACATTCTATTCTTTCATTCATTCATTCATTTCTTGAGGCTGTTTACACTTATTTCAAATGTTATTACATATCAACATCAGCGTAAAGCCAGGATTTAAGCAGTTAATGTGTAAAGATGAGCTCAGTCCTATCAAAAGAAAATAATTTATTAAATTCAATAAACAATTCACAGTGATTATAGGTCTTTGTTGTAAAGCAAAATTTCATTAACCAAATATTTCTTTTGAGAGAAAAAATGCTGTAGCATCTTTAATGAAGTTTTAAAGGTACTGCTTTGGGCCTTGAAATAATCAGACAGTAACTTCTGTGAATCTGATTTTAAAACCAAATCTAGGACCTCTTTGCTTCCTATCCCCAGTGTCTCACCAAAGAAGTGGAGTTTCTTTTAGCTCAGTCCTAATGCTCTTGTAGCACAGACAGGGAAAAAAAAAAATTAAACCATCTGAAATAAGAACTTAGTTATTTCTTCTTCTCTGTCTGACTTACTTATCTTAGTATATCTAGGTCCATCCATGTTCTGCAAATGACATTATTTCACTCTTTTTAATGACTAAGTAATATCCTATTACATATATGTATCACATCTTCTTCATCCATTCATCTTTTGATGCACAAGGTTATCGATCCAAGCCATTAAACTAAGTTACATCAAGAAAAGATGCATCATAAAATCTAACTTCTTGAAAATCATTATAGAGTCTATAGACATATATACATTTAGGTTGCTTCTGTGTCTTGACTGTTGCAAACAGTGCTGCAATGACCATTGGGATGCATATATCTTCAGATCACATTTTTCTCCAAATATATGCCCAGGAGTGGAATTGTAGTGTCATATGGTAACTCACTGTTTTTAGTTTTTTAAGGAACCTCCATAGTGTTCTCCATAGTGGCCTTACCAATTTACATACCCATTGACAGTGTGGGATGGTTCCACTTTCTCTGCATCCTCTCCAGCATTTGTTGTTTGTGGATTTTTTGATGATAGCCATTTGAGGTGACACCTCATTGTGGTTTTGATTTGCATTTCTCATATAATCAGTGATGTAAAACATCTTTTCACGTGCCTATTGGCCAACTGTTTGTATTCTTTGGAGAAATGTCTATTTAGGTCTATTGCCCATTTTTTTTTTAATTTTTTAATATAAATTTATTTATTTAATTGGAGGTTAATTACTTTAAAATATTGTATTGGTTTTGCCATACATCAACATGAATCTGCCACAGGTATACACATGTTCCCCATCCTGAACCCCCCTTCCACCTCTCTCCCTGTACCATCCCTCTGGGTCATCCCAGTGCACCAGCCCCAAGCATCCAGTATCATGCATCGAGCGTGGACTGGTGATTCGTTTCATATATGATACATGTTTCAATGCCATTCTCCCAAATTATCCCACCCTCTCCCTCTCCCACAGAGTCCAAAAGACTGTTCTATACATCTGTGTCTCTTTTTCTGTCTCGCATACAGGGTTATCGTTACCATCTTTCTAAATTCCATATATATGCGTTCAGTTCAGTTCAGCTCAGTTCAGTCGCTCAGCCGTGTCCGACTCTTTGCGACCCCATGAATCACAGCACACCAGGTCTCCCTGTCCATCACCAAATATACTATATTGGTGTTTTTCTTTCTGGCTTACTTCACTCTGTATAATAGGCTCCAGTTTCATCCACCTCATTAGAACTGATTCAAATGTATTCTTTTTAACGGCTGAGTAATACTCCATTGTGTAAATGTACCACAGCTTTCTTATCCATTCATCTGTTTGAGTGGGTTGTTTGTTTTGATGCTGTTTAGCATCATGAGCTGTTTGTAAAATTTGGAGGCTAATCCCTTATTGGTCACATCATTTGCAGATATTTTCTCCCAGTCTGTGGGTTATCTTTTTATTTCATTTATTGTTTCCTTTGTTGTGCAAAACCTTTTGAGTTTAAGTAGGTCCCATTTGTTTATTTTGCTTTTATTTCCAGTATTCTGGAAGATAGATCAAAAAATATATTGCTGTGATTTATGTCAGTGCTCTGCCTATCGGAGAAGGCAATGGCAACCCACTCCAGTACTCTTGCCTGGAAAATCCCATGGATGGAGGAGCCTGGTAGGCTGCAGTCCATGAGGTTGCTAAGAGTCGGACACGACTGAGCAACTTCACTTTCACTTTTCACTTTCATGCATTGGAGAAAGAAATGGCAACCCACTCCCGTGTTCTTGCCTGCAGAATCCCAGGGACGGGGGAGCCTGGTGGGCTGCCGTCTATGAGGCTGCACAGAGTTGGACACGACTGAAGCGACTTAGCAGCAACAAGAGCAGCGGCTCTGCCTATATTTTCTGGAGTTTTATAATGTTGCTGCTAAGTTACTTCGGTCATGTCTGACTCTGTGCGACCCCGTAGACAGCAGCCCACCAGGGTCCCCCATCCCTGGGATTCTCCAGGCAAGAACACTGGAGTCTCACATTTAGGTCTTTAATCCATTTTGAGCTTATTTTTAGAGAATCTAAAAAGAAATGATACAAGTGAACTTACTTACAAAAAAGAAACAGACACACATTTTGAGAATGAATGTATGGTTTCTTGAGGGATAGGATAGTTAGTGAGTTTGGGAAGGACATGTACACACTGCTATATTTAAAATGAATAACCAACAATGACCTACTGTATAACACATGGAACTCTACTCAATGTTGTGTGGCAGCCTTGATGGGAAGGGAGTTTGAATGAGAATGGATACATGTACAGATACATGTACAGGCTGCGTCTGTAGACAGTTCACCTGAGAGTATCACAACATTGTTTATTAACCAGCCATAGTTCAATACAAAATACAAAGTTAAAAAGAAATAAGAACTTAGCAAAAATTATAAACCTAATTGGATATCACCAATCTGAACAGTCAAAAAATATTTCTTCCTAAAAACTCAGTAATTAAAGTCAGAAAGATTTTTTAAAAGAAATTTAGCATGCGAACAGAAATCAAGTTTAAAGCTAGTTCCTTCTCCTTCTAATATCAGCTAGAGACTTCCAGAACATGATCCTGCTTTGATTTACTCCAGCACGTTGGGCTGTGCTGAAATCAAGGCAGTTAATAATACATTAATCCATGCCTCTCCATCAATTCATTAAATATTTAATATTTATTGAGATCTTACTAGATTCTCTGCTAGGCAATGTGTTAGTATTTGGGCTTACAGACATAAAAGATACAGTCCATACATACCATTGGAAAGAATTTAAAAAGTAAAGAAAGAAATTAAAACATAAAATGTCATTACAAACACCTGAAAAGCATTTTCCTAATCTCTACCGTACTGGCTTGTTACTATTATTGTAAATAGACATGTAAGTAAATAATTGTTATTCAAGTGAGAATTGGGATGACAGCCTCGTATAGAAAACAAACAAATGTGAGATCAGTTCCAGTGATGTGCATGTTTTGTGGTTTCACAGCAGGAGTGTTGCTTGAAAGATTTCATTCATGTGTTCCAAATTGCTGAACTGTGTCTGCTTTTTGCTCTAGCCAAAGGAACATGCTGCTTTGGGGCAGGGGTACTAATAATAGTGGTTGAACTGGAGAAAGCAGTTGAAAAAAGGAGGAAGTAAGAACAGAGCATAAGACAAAGAAAGTAGTACAGCTTTCTTACCAAAGTTCAAGGGTGTGGTGGAGGAAAAACTATAAAATATATATGGGATTATCCAGTCTCCCCAAGTGGTACTAAAGAACCTGCCTGCAATGCAAGAGCTGCAGAAAATGGAGGTTTGATCCCTGGATCAGGAAGATCCCTGGAGAAGGGCATGGCAACCCACTCCAGTATTTTTGCCTGGAGAATCCCATGGATAGACGAATCTGGTGGGTTACAGTCCACAGTGTCTTAAAGAGTTAGACATGACTGAAGAGACTTGGCCAACACAGGAATATTCACACTGTTACAAACTAATAATGAACACACCTATTAAGTGCAGACAACCACCCAGAACAGCAAAGTTGGAAGAACAGGCGGGTTTTTCATCTTGCTATTATCTTGTCCTCTTCTTCAGTGCTTGTGGTGTGCATATATATTCTTAAGCACATATGCTATTAATCAAACTTTCCTCCACAACCTAATTTTAAGAATGCATATAGGTAGGAAGCATTAGTCTGTCCAGTATCATATCATTTGTAAGTGTCTTGAGCAGTGCCACACCATGATTGTGATCTTGTGCTATCAACTCAGGCTGACATTATAGAACAAGGAGGTCAAGAGTGTAAAACAGTTATAAGAACAGACAAGAGTCAAAAGAGAACCACTGATGAAAAGAGAGATAAGAAGAACTTCTGTAACAAGATGAGGTGAAATTATGGTAATAAATAAGAAAAAAAACCCATAAATACAGTTCAGTTCAGTTGTTCAGTCATGTCTGACTCTTTGCTGCTGCTGCTGCTAAGTCACTTCAGTCGTGTCCGACTCTTTGCAACCCCATAAACTGCAGCACACTAGGCCTCCCTGTCCATCACCAACTCACGGAGTTCACTCAAGCTCACATCAATCAAGTTGGTGATGCCATCGAGCCATCTCATCCTCCGTCGTCCCCTTCTCCTCCTGCCCCCAATCCCTCCCAGCATCAGAGTCTTTTCCAATGAGTCAACTCTTCACATGAGGTGGCCAAAATACTGGAGTTTCAGCTTTAGCATCATTCCTTCCAAAGAACACCCAGGGCTGATCTCCTTTAGAATGGACTGGTTGGACCTCCTTGCAGTCCAAGGGACTCTCAAGTCTTCTCCAACACCACAGTTCAAAAGCATCAATTCTTCGGCACTCAGCTTTCTTCACAATTCTTTCTCATCCATACATGACCACTGGAAAAACCATAGCCTTGACTAGACGCACCTTTGTTGGGAAAGTAATGTCCCTGCTTTTGAATATGCTGTCTAGGTTGGTCATAACTTTCCTTCCAAGGAGTAAGCGTCTTTTAATTTCATGGCTGCAGTCACCATCTGCAGTGATTTTGGAGCCCAAAAAAATAAAGTCTGACATTGTTTCCACTGTTTCCCCATCTATTTTCCATGAAGTGATGGGACCAGATGCCATGATCTTCGTTTTCTGAATGTTGAGCTTTAAGCCAACTTTTTCACACTCCACTTTCACTTTCATCAAGAGGCTTTTTAGTTCCTCTTCACTTTCTGCCATAAGGGTGGTGTCATCTGCATATCTGAGGTGATTGATATTTCTCCCGGCAATCTTGATTCCAGCTTGTGTTTCTTCCAGCCCAGCGTTTCTCATGATGTACTCTGCATATAAGTTAAATAAGCAGAGTGACAGTATACAGCCTTGACGTACTCCTTTTCCTATTTGGAACCAGTCTGTTGTTCCATGTCCAGTTCTAACTGTTGCTTCCTGACCTGCATATAGGCTTCTCAAGAGGCAGGTCAGGTGGTCTGGCATTCCCGTCTCTTTCAGGATTTTCCACAGTTTATTGTGATCCACACAGTCAAAGGCTTTGGCATAGTCAATAAAGCAGAAATAGATGTGTAGATCCCTCCAAACACCTAGTAGAATATCTTATCCCTGGTAGATACTCCATAAATATTGATACTTGCTATCATGTGGGTCTCAGTGTTGGTCATAGTTCTTCTACTCGACCTCAATATGCCAACCACATTCTCCACCAAGTTCCCATTGAACATGAGGCCCAGGAACCTTACACCATGCATAGAGGAAGGGATGTTAATTAGCAAGTGGACATATTGCATTGTTTTTTTAAGGCAATGGCACCCCACTCCAGTACTCTTGTCTGGAAAATCCCATGGACGGAGGAGCCTGGTAGGCTGCAGTCCATGGGGTCGTGAAGAGTCGGAGACGACTGAGCGACTTCACTTTCACTTTTCTTTTCATGCACTGGAGAAGGAAATGGCAACCCACTCCAGTATTCTTGCCTGGAGAATCCCAGGGATGACAGAGCCTGGTGGGCTGCCATCTATGGGGTCGCACAGACTCGGACATGACCGAAGCGACTTGGCATAGCATAAGCATAGCATACTTTGATTAAAATGCTGCATTATATTTTGAAAATATATGAGTACAAGTAAATTATTTGCAAGTATATTGGCAAAATATTTTGAGAGCAAAGTTGTGATTTTAAGGAAATTGACATTTTTATTCACAAGTAAAATTATTTATGTATCAATAAAAATAACATTTAAAATTTTGTGTTAGAAATGAACTTAGATGACAGTGTGCATATACTACATGAAGAAACAAAGCATATTTTAAAATATTTGACAGGATCCAAAGACAAAGTAAGTTCTTTCCAAAAAGTAAAGGGGAGATATTTCAACAATGCAACCATAAAAGAAAAGACAACCATAAAAGTGTTTGATATGTATAACTACAAGGTTTTATAAGTCAGAGACATCACTTTGCAAACAAAGGTCCATCTAGTCAAAGCTATTATATTTCCAGTAGTCAAGTACAGATGTGAGAACTCGACCATAAAGAAGGTTGAGCACTGAACATTGGTGCTGGAGCAGTCTCTAGAAAAATCCCTTGGACAATCAAGTGACAATCTAGGAGATCAAACCAGTCAATCCTAAAGGAAATCAACCCTGAATATTCACTGGAAGGACTGATGCTGAAGCCGAAGCTCCAATAGTTTGGCCACCTGATGCAAAGAGGCAAGTCATTGGAAAATACCCTGATGCCCTGATGCTGGGAAAGATTTAGGGCAGGGGGAGAAGGGAGTGACAGAGGATGAGATGGTTGGATGGCAGCACTGACTCAATGGACTTGAGTTTGAGCAAACTCTGGGAGATAGTGAAGGATAGAGAAGCCTTGGATGCCACAGTCCTTGGGGTCACAGAGAGTGGGACACAACTTAGCAACTGAACGACAAAAACAAGTTTTTGTGAATAGATGATATCTGTGAACACAGAAAACATTTATTTAAAGGAGTCCAATAACTCAATTTTAAGGCCCATCATTAAGCAAAACGGAGACTAAAGAAGTGCTCTCAAAATGCAAATAGACTTGACTAGTTTAAGATCCCTCTCTGGAGTCATATCCTTTAAG
Organism: Bos indicus x Bos taurus; assembly: GCF_003369695.1. Lineage (NCBI taxonomy): Eukaryota > Metazoa > Chordata > Mammalia > Artiodactyla > Bovidae > Bos > Bos indicus x Bos taurus. Next base: position 64,560,425 of record NC_040078.1, on the reverse strand, counting down.
ACATCAAGAACTGAATTGGAAATAAGATTATTAATTATATTCAGTTCAGTTATAGTTCAGTGGCTCAGTTGTGTCTGACTCTTTGAGACCCCATGAACCGCAGCACACCAGGCTTCCCTGTCACCAACTCCTGGAGTTTACCCAAATTCATGTCTATTAAGTTGGTGATGCCATCCAACCATCTCACCCTCTGCGGTCCCCTTCTCCTCCTGCCTGCAATCTTTCCCAGCATCAGAGTCTTTTCAAATGAGTCAGCTCTTTGCATCAGGTGGCCAAAGTATTGGAGTTTCAGCTTCAACATCAGTCCTTCCAATGAACATCCAGGACTGCTCTCCCTTAGGATGGACTGGCTGGATCTCCTTGAAGTCCAAAGGACTCTCAATATTACCCGTTTAAAAAACATGTGTCATTTAAATAAGTAAGTCCAGATGACCCAAATTAAATCAGTCTAATTTCTGACACTTGCATTTTCTTTCCAGATGTTTCAATGTCCAACTGAATAATTTCTGGCAAGGTAACTGAACTACTGGTGTTATTTATTTATTTGTTAATTCAGTCCTTTGTATATCTAATCGTTAGTTTTTTTGCCATATAGTTGAATAATGAATTTTAACAATAACTTTTGGTAAGTTATGTAAAAACACTATGGCATATATATTTGTAACTATATATCATCAGGTGCTATTGTAGGACTAATGTTGGAATTGACTAAGAAGCTGTGAGTTCATTGTGCCAGCTGAAGCTAAGAGGACAGGTTTTATTTCAATTTAAATAAAACCTGAAGGTATTGCTGTGGAAAGCTGGCTCAAGCTGTCTGGCATTCTGCCTAGAAGAGAATCTTTGACAGTATTCTTCTTTAGGCTATATAAGCTTCACCAGTTTTTCTTAGTTAACATTAAACATTTAATTCTCCATACAGTGTAATTCACCAGGATCTTGCAATTGTTTCATCTGCCTCCCTCTTTCCTATCTTTCCTAAAAGTTCATTCAAATCTAGATCCTTACAAAGTTGCAAAATGAATCATCTACACTTTGCTGACAGTTCTTTTTGAATTCAATATGGTATTGTCACTCATAACTGGAAAGCACCACGTGATTATAGGTTACTACAGAGCTCAGAGCTCAGAGTAGTAAATATTCTTAAACCTAATGGGGATGTTTTAAAAATGTGCTTCTTAACTTTTTTTTCATGTAAATTTTCGCTGGTTGGGGATTATCAGTCAAAGTGAAAGGTAGATTAAGAAGCATTTGTAGGTTCTGATCTGCTTATAATAAAAACAGTCTGCTTTACATCTGCTTTATAGGAAGAAAGCACTCCCTCCACAAAAATGCTTAGAACATATCAAGGGAAAAAATCACAATCTCAAATGGACTTGTTTGCTTGGGGCTCTTGGATTTTCCTGTCTTGATATTTAATAAAATAATTTTCCCACACCCCATAGTTTCACAATTTCTTGGGAGTTGCTGCTTCTCTTCTTAATGCAATCAACAGCCACCACGTCTACAGTGACTTTAGAGAGGGTCAGTCACAGAAAATAACACATTCCAAAAGCAAAACTGTTGGATTATTCAATCACTTATCTATGAATGTCTTTTGATAATTTCATGAGGTCTTGTGAGTTTCTTAAACAGATCCTTCAGTTATTCAAAACCATCTCAGGTCTTGTTATTAATATCTGCTCAATTCCCCTTGGCTTGAATTTAAGACAACTCTGTTGTTCCTTTTTTTTTTTTTTTAATAAAGTGTGTTGGGGATAAAAACCATGAGAGTTCATAAAATATTTTATGTTTACCATGTACTTTGGGATCTTTCTAGTTTTGAAAGGAAAATTTCAGTTAAAAATGTAAAATTACCTTTGATTTCTCACCTTTTATTTGAGAGCCTTTGTTTCTGCCCTAAGATTTAACTTCTTCACCTTTCCTTAACAGAGTAAGCTTTCAATATAAAAATTGCTGATATATTTCTTATTCCACAATTATTTTTTCCTCTTAGTATCACATTGCTCAGATTCCCTTTCCTCATTCAATTTACCTGGCTTCTTTGAAATTTTTTCAAGCTTTCTGAAGCAAAGTTTAACTAAGGCTTGCCATGTGCAAGATATTATGCTGTGATAGAGGCAGTTTTAGGGCCTATGTTTCTTGTTTTTTTGTTTTCATGTGAAATAATAACTATGTGAGAGAAGTCAAAGGTTTTTCATGTGTTGCTTCACTATTTTCTTTTGTCTTTTTCCTGGAAATGAGAGACCCCTCATATCCTCCTAATCTGAATGGTCAAGACTATAAATACTCTTTCCAGACAAAAACTTTTTCTTACAAGAAGACAAAACTTATAGATTAACGTTAAGTATGGAATTTTCTTGTAGGTTATAAATATGAGTAACAGATATAACATAGATTTTATTCTCATTTGGCATAAATAAATAGAGTTGTAATTCAGAGTTTAACAATTGAGTGAAGCAAAATGTTGCAACTGAATTAAAATAAAGGAAGATACTGAAATTCTATCTAATAGAATACTATTTTCATAATCATTTTTAATAAGTCTTATGAGATTACCTATCAAAATTTTTAAATGATAAATATCATAGAGGAGATGGAAATGGCAACCCACCCCAGTACTCTTGCCTGGAGAATCCCATCGACAGAGGAGCCTGGTAGGCTGCAGTCCATGGGGTCTCGAAGAGTCAGACACGACTGAGCGACTTCTCTGTCACTTTTCACCTTCACGCATTGGAGAAGGAAATGGCAACCCACTCCGGTATTCTTGCCTGGAGAATCCCAGGGACAGAGGAGTCTGGTGGGTTGCCGTCTATGGGGTCACACAGAGTTAGACAATGACTGAAGCGACTTAGCAGCAGCAGTGGGGAATATCATAGATTGGTTCCTTCAAAAGCATTACTGAAGAAAAGGACTTCAGTGGAAGCATGGCTAAGGATTAAGGGAATGGCAAAACCTTATATTCTAATAATGACACCATCAAGAAAATGAATAGACAATTTACTTCATAGGATAAAATATTTATCAATCACACATCTAATAAAGGACTTTTATCTAGAATATACAAAGAACACATAATTCAATAATAAAAAGACAAGTAACTCAATTAAAAAATGGAAAAAAGTATTTTAACAGATACTGCTCCAAAGATATACAAATTATCAATAAGCACACAAAAAGTGATCAACATCATTAATCTTCAGGGAAATGCACAAAACCACAATGAGACACCACTTCATATATACTAGAATTGCTATAACCAAAAGAACAGAAATAAGAAGTTTTGGCAAAGATATAGAGGCATTGAAACTCATATGTTGCTGCTGTGCTAAGTCGTGTCTGATTCTCTGTGACCCCATGGACTGTAGCCTGCCAGGCTCCTCTGCCCATGGGTTCTCCAGGGAAGAGTACTGGAGTGGGTTGCCATTTACTTCTCAACATAATTTTCTTAGGGGTATGCAAAAAAGTGCAGCTGGTTTGGAAAACAGTTGGGCCATTACTCAAAATGTTCATCATAAAGTTCCCAAGTGTACTGTGCTTAGTTGCTCAGTAGTGCCTGATGCTTTGTGACCCCATGAACTGTAGCTTGCCAGGCTTCTCTGGCCATGGAGATTCTCCAGGAAAGAATACTGGAGTAAGTTGTCATACCCTCCTCCAAGACATTTTTCCAGCCCAGTGATCAAACCCAGGTCTCCTGCATTGCAGACAGATTCTTTACCAACTGAACCACCAGGAAACCCCAAGAATACTGGGGTGGGTAGCCTATCCATTCTACAGGGGAACTTCCCAAAGGTTGCACCAGATCAGATCAGATCAGTCACTCAGTCGTGTCCGACTCTTTGCGACCCCATGAATCGCAGCACACCAGGCCTCCCTGTCCATCACCAACTCCCGTAGTTCACTCAGACTCATGTCCATTGAGTCAGTGATGCCATCCAGCCATCTCATCCTCTGTCATCCCCTTCTCCTCCTGCCCCCAATCCTTCCCAGCATCAGAGTCTTTTCCAATGAGTCAACTCTTCACCTGAGGTGGCCAAAGTACTGGAGTTTCAGCTTTAGCATTATTCCTTCCAAAGAAATCCCAGGGTTGATCTCCTTCAGAATGGACTGGTTGGATCTCCTTGCAGTCCAAGGGACTCTCAAGAGTCTTCTCCAACACCACAGTTCAAAAGCATCAACTCCTCAGTGCTCAGCCTTCTTCACAGTCCAACTCTCACATCCATACATGACCACTGGAAAAACCATAGCCTTGACTAGATGAATCTTTGTTGGCAAAGTAATGTCTCTGCTTTTGAATATGCTATCTAGGTTGGTCATAACTTTCCTTCCAAGGAGTAAGCATCTTTTAATTTCATGGCTGCAGTCACCATCTGCAGTGATTTTGGAGCCCAGAAAAATAAAGCCTGACACTGTTTCCCATCTTTCTCCACCTATTTCCCATGAAGTGATGGGACTGGATGCCATGATCTTCATTTTCTGAATGTTGAACATTAAGCCAACTTTTTCAGTCTCCACTTTCATTTTCATCAAGAGGCTTTTTAGTTCCTCTTCACTTTCTGCCATAAGGGCGGTGTCATCTGCATATCTGAGGTGACTGATATTTTTCCTGGCAATCTTGATTCCAGCTTGTGTTTCTTCCAGTCCAGCGTTTCTCATGATGTACTCTGCATATAACTTCAATAAACAGGGTGACAATATACAGCCTTGATGAACTCCTTTTCCTATTTGGAACCAGTCTATTGTTCCATGTCCAGTACTAACTGTTGCTTCCTGACCCGCATACAAATTTCTCAAGAGGCAGATCAGGTCGTCTGGTATTCCCAGTCAAAGGCTTTGGCATAGTCAATAAAGCAGAAATAGATGTTTTTTTGGAACACTCTTGCTTTTTCTATGATCCAGTGGATGTTGGCAATTTGATCTCTGACTCCTCTGCCTTTTCTAAAACCAGCTTGAACATCAGGAAGGTCACCGTTCATATATTGCTGAAGCCTGGCTTGGAGAATTTTGAGCATTACTTTACTAGTGTGTGAGATGAGTGCAATTGTGCAGTAGTTTGAGCATTCTTTGGCATTGCCTTTTTTTGGGATTGGAATGAAAACTGACCTTTCCCAGTCCTGTGGTCACTGCTGAGTTTTCCAAATTTGCTGGCATATTGAGTGCAGCACTTTCAGGGCATCATCTTTCAGGATTTGGAATAGCTCAACTGGAATTCCATCACCTCCACTAGCTTTGTTCGTAGTGATGCTTTTTAAGGCCCACTTGACTTCACATTCCAGGATGTCTGGCTCTAGGTCAGTGACCACACCATCGAGATTATCTGGGTCATAAAGCTCTTTTTTGTACAGTTCTTCTGTGTATTCTTGCCACCTCTTCTTAATATTTTCTGCTTCTGTTAGGTCCATACCATTACAGTCCTTTATCAAGCCCATCTTTGCATGAAATGTTCCTTTGGTATCTCTGATTTTCTTGAAGAGATCTCTAATCTTTCCCATTCTGTTGTTTTCCTCTATTTCTTTGCACTGATCGCTGAGGAAGGCTTTCTTATCTCTTCTTGCTATTCTTTGGAACTCTCTATTCAAATGTTAATATCTTTCCTTTCCTCCTTTGCTTTTCGCTTCTCTTCTTTTCACAGCTATTTGTAAGGCCTCCCTAGACAGCCATTTTGCTTTTTTGCATTTCTTTTACATGGGGATGGTCTTGGTCCCTGTCTCCTGTACAATGTCATGAACCTCATTGCATAGTTCATCAGGCACTCTATCTATCAGATCTAGGCCCTTAAATCTATTTCTCACTTCCACTGTATAGTCATAAGGGATTTGATTTAGGTCATCCCTGAATGGTCTAGTGGTTTTCCCTACTTTCTTCAATTTCAGTCTGAATTTGGCAATAAGGAGTTCATGGTCTGAGTCACAGTCAGCTCCTGGTCTTGTTTTTGCTGACGGTATAGAGCTTCTCCATCTTTGGCTGCAAAGAATATAATCAATCGGATTTCAGTGTTGACCATCTGGTGATGTCCATGTGTAGAGTCTTCTCTAGTGTTGTTGGAAGAGGGTGTTTGTTATGACCAGTGCATTTTCTTTGCAAAACTCTGTTAGCCTTGGCCCGGCTTCATTCCGTATTCCAAGGCCAAATTTGCCTGTTACTCCAGGTGTTTCTTGACTTCCTATTTTTGCATTCCAGTCCTCCATAATGAAAAGGACATCTTTTTTGGGTGTAAGTTCTAAAAGGTCTTGGAGGTCTTCATAGAACCATTCAACTTCAGCTTCTTCAGCGTTACTGGTTGGGGCATAGACTTGGATTACTGTGGTATTGAATGGTTTGCCTCGGAAACGAACAGAGTTCATTCTGTCATTTTTGAGATTGCATCCAAGTAGTGCATTTCGGACTCTTTTGTTGACCATGATGGCCACTCCATTTCTTCTGAGGGATTCCTGCCCGCAGTAGTAGATATAATGGTCATCTGAGTTAAATTCACCCATTCCAGTCCATTTGAGTTCACTGATTCCTAGAATGTCGACATTCACTCTTGCCATCTCTTGTTTGAGCACTTCCAATTTGCCTTGATTCATGGACCTGACATTCCAGGTTCCTATGCAATATTGCTCTTTACAGCATCGGACCTTGCTTCTATCACCAGTCACATCCACAGCTGGGTATTCTTTTTGCTTTGGCTCCATCCCTTCATTTTTTCTGGAGTTATTTCTCCACTGATCTCCAGTAGCATATTGGGCACCTACTGACCTTGGGAGTTTCTCTTTCAGTATCCTATCATTTTGCCTTTTCATACTGTTCGTGGGGTTCTCAAGGCAAGAATACTGAAGTGGTTTGCCATTCCCTTCTCCAGTGGACCACGTTCTGTCAGATCTCTCCACCATGACCTGCCCATCTTGTGTTGCCCCACGGGCATGGTTTAGTTTCATTGAGTTAGACAAGGCTGTGGTCCTAGTGTGATTAGATTGACTAGTTTTCTGTGAGTATGGGTTCAGTGTGTTTGCCCTCTGATGCCCTCTTGCAACACCTACCATCTTACTTGGGTTTCTCTTACCTTGGGCGTGGAATATCTCTTTTTGGCTGCTCCAGCAAAGCACAGCCATTGCTCCTTACCTTGGATGAGGGGTATCTCCTCACCGCCGCCCTTCCTGACCTTCAACGTGGGATAGCTCCTCTAGGCCCTCCTGCCCCGCGCTGCCACGAGTCCTTGGACCTGGGGTTGGTCCTTCTGGTCACCAACCTGGCCTCGGGCATGGAGTAGCTCCTCCCGACCAAAGCGCCTGGCCTCGGGCTTGGGGAGTGTGGTATCTCCTCCCGGCCACTGCCCCTGACCTCGGACACGGGGTAACTGCTCTCATCGCTGCCCCTGATCTCGGACGCTGGATGTCTCCTCTTGGCCACCCCCCCCCGCCCCGACCTCGGACGTGGGGTAGCTCCTCTTGGCCATTCCTGCGCCGTCGCAGTCTGGTACTCTCGGCCACTGCCCCTGACCTCGGATGTGGGTTAACTCCTCTTGGCCGCCGCCCTTCGGTCATGGGGTCCTCCCGGCTTCTGCCTCTGACCTTGGATGTGGGGTGGCTCCTCTTGGCCGCGCTTTAGCGCGCCCGTCGCAGCCGCCTGCATAGAGAAACTAAATGCAAAATCCTTAAATCACAAGCTGCTAAGAACAAGGGGTTTCCCAGGTGGCACTAGTGTAAAGAGCCTGTCTGTCAATACAGGAGACAAAAGAGACAGGATTTCCATTTCTGGGTCAGGAAGATGCCCTGGAGGAGCGCATGGCAACCCACTCTAGTACTTTGCCTGGCAAATCCTTTGGACAGAGGAGCTTGGCGGGCTACAGCCCATGGGGTCTCAGAGTTGGACATACTGAAGTGACTTAGCATGAAATAATGACAAGTTTTCCTTATATTAATATCTAATGTTTTTATTTTGGATTTAATTAAATTTGAGAGTAGTAATTACTATTACATACTTACAATTACTTTAAAAAACAGCCTCTTGAGATAGAATTTTTGTATATTAAATTTATCCAATTAAATGATACAGTGCATTTTTTTTGTTGTTTTTGTACTTGTTTTTAAAATTTTGATAGTATATTGTTAGAGTTGAGCAACCTTCAATAAAATCTAGTTCTGAGATATTTTCTGACACGTTCTGAGATATTTTCTGACACAAAGTGCAGCCACTACCCATTTTCCCTACAGTCCCCAGCACTTGGCAAATACTGATCAACTTTCTGTTTCTATAGATTTCTAACAATTTATAAAAATGGAACTATATAGTATGTAATCCTTTTATGACTGGCTTTTTTGACTGAGTGTGATATCCTCAAGATTCCACCATTTTGTAGTATTCATCATAACTTCATTTCTTTTACTGCTAAATAATATTTCATTATGTAGATATACCTATCACATTTTATTTATACAGTCATTAGTTGATGGACATTTGAGTTGTTTCTAGTTATTGATTACTGTTAATAATGCTTCTGTGAATATTTATGTAGTGTTTTATGTGGATTTATGTTTTCACTGCTCATTGATATATGTGTAGGAGTAGAATTGCTATGTCTTATGCAATGGGTAGCGGGCGGGAGGAGCTACCCCATGCCCCCACGCCTGAGGCCAGGGATGGTGTACCAGGAGCAACCCCATGCCCGAGGCCAGGGGCAGTGACTGGGAGGACCAACCCCAGGTCCAAGGACCTGTGGCTGCGTGGGCGCAGGAGGGCCAAGAGGAGCTATCCCACGTTGAAGGTCAGGAAGGGCGGCGGTGAGGAGATACCCCTCATCCAAGGTAAGGAGCAATGGCTGTGCTTTGCTGGAGCAGCCAAAAAGAGATATCCCACGCCCAAGGTAAGAGAAACCCAAGTAAGATGGTAGGTGTTGCAAGAGGGCATCAGAGGGCAAACACACTGAACCCATACTCACAGAAAACTAGTCAATCTAATCACACTAGGACCACAGCCTTGTCTAATTCAATGAAACTAAACCATGCCCGTGGGGCAACACAAGATGGGCAGGTCATGGTGGAGAGATCTGACAGAACGTGGTCCACTGGAGAAGGGAATGGCAAACCACTTCAGTATTCTTGCCTTGAGAACCCCACGAACAGTATGAAAAGGCAAAATGATAGGATACTGAAAGAGAAACTCCCAAGGTCAGTAGGTGCCCGATATGCTACTGGAGATCAGTGGAGAAATAACTCCAGAAAAAATGAAGGGATGGAGCCAAAGCAAAAAGAATACCCAGCTGTGGATGTGACTGGTGATAGAAGCAAGGTCTGATGCTGTAAAGAGCAATATTGCATAGGAACCTGGAATGTCAGGTCCATGAATCAAGGCAAATTGGAAGTGCTCAAACAAGAGATGGCAAGAGTGAATGTCGACATTCTAGGAATCAGTGAACTCAAATGGACTGGAATGGGTGAATTTAACTCAGATGACTATTATATCTACTACTGCGGGCAGGAATCCCTCAGAAGAAATGGAGTGGCCATCATGGTCAACAAAAGAGTCCGAAATGCACTACTTGGATGCAATCTCAAAAACGACAGAATGAACTCTGTTTGTTTCTGAAGCAAACCATTCAATGCCACAGTAATCCAAGTCTATGCCCCAACCAGTAATGCTGAAGAAGCTGAAGTTGAATGGTTCTATGAAGACCTCCAAGACCTTTTAGAACTAACACCCAAAAAAGATGTCCTTTTCATTATGGAGGACTGGAATGCAAAAATAGGAAGTCAAGAAACACCTGGAGTAACAGGAAAATTTGGCCTTGGAATATGGAATGAAGCAGGGCAAAGACTAATAAAGTTTTGCAAAGAAAATGCACTGGTCATAACAAACACCCTCTTCCAACAACACTAGAGAAGACTCTACACATGGACATCACCAGATGGTCAACACTGAAATCCGATTGATTATATTCTTTGCAGCCAAAGATGGAGAAGCTCTATACCGTCAGCAAAAACAAGACCAGGAGCTGACTGTGACTCAGACCATGAACTCCTTATTGCCAAATTCAGACTGAAATTGAAGAAAATAGGGAAAACCACTAGACCATTCAGGGATGACCTAAATCAAATCCCTTATGACTATACAGTGGAAGTGAGAAATAGATTTAAGGGCCTAGATCTGATAGATAGAGTGCCTGATGAACTATGCAATGAGGTTCATGACATTGTACAGGAGACAGGGATCAAGACCATCCCCATGTAAAAGAAATGCAAAAAAGCAAAATGGCTGTCTAGGGAGGCCTTACAAATAGCTGTGAAAAGAAGAGAAGTGAAAAGCAAAGGAGGAAAGGAAAGATAAACATCTGAAAGCAGAGTTCCAAAGAATAGAAAGAAGAAACAAGAAAGCCTTCCTCAGAAATCAATGCAAAAAAATAGAGGAAAACAACAGAATGGGAAAGACTAGGGATCTCTTCAAGAAAATCAGAGATACCAAAGGAACATTTCATGCAAAAATGGGCTAGATAAAGGACAGTAATTGGTATGGACCTAACAGAAGCAGAAGATATTAAGAAGAGATGGCAAGAATACACAGAAGAACTGTACAAAAAAGAGCTTCACGACCCAGATAATCACGATGGTGTGATCACTTACAGCCAGACATCCTGGAATGTGAAGTCAAGTGGGCCTTAGAAAGCATCACTACGAACAAAGCTAGTGGAGGTGATGTAATTCCAATTGAGCTATTCCAAATCCTGAAAGATGATGCCCTGAAAGTGCTGCACTCAATATGCCAACAAATTTGAAAAACTCAGGAATGGCCACAGGACTGGAAAAGGTCAGTTTTCATTTCAATCCTAAAGAAAGGCAATGCCAAAGAATGCTCAAACTACCGCACAATTGCACTCATCTCACATGCTAATAAAGTAATGCTCAAAAATCTCCAAGCCAGGCTTCAGCGATATGTGAACCATGAACTTCCAGATGCTCAAGCTGGTTTTAGCAAAGGCAGAGGAACTAGAGATCAAATTGCCAACATCCACTGGATCATGGAAAAAGCAAGAGAGTTCCAGAAAAACATCTATTTCTGCTTTATTGACTATGCCAAAGCCTTTGACTGTGTGGATCACAATAAACTGTGGAAAATTCTGAAAGAGATGGGAGTACCAGACCACCTGATCTGCCTCTTGAGAAATTTGTATGCAGGTCAGGAAGCAAGAGTTAGAACTGGACATGGAACAACAGACTGGTTCCAAATAGGAAAAGGAGTTCATCAAGGCTGTATATTGTCACCCTGTTTATTGAAGTTATATGCAGAGTACATCATGAGAAACGCTGGACTGGAAGAAACACAAGCTGGAATCAAGATTGCAGGGAGAAATATCAATAACCTCCGATAACACCACCCTTGTGGCAGAAAGTGAAGAGGAACCAAAAAGACTCTTGATGAAAGTGAAAGAGGAGAGTGAAAAAGTTGGCTTAAAGCTCAACATTCAGAAAATGAAGATCATGGCATCCGGTCCCATCACTTCATGGGAAATAGATGGGGAAACAGTGGAAACAGTGTCAGGCTTTATTTTTCTGGGCTCCAAAATCACTGCAGATGGTGACTGCAGCCATGAAATTAAAAGGCACTTACTCCTTGGAAGGAAAGTTATGACCAACCTAGATAGCATATTAAAAAGCAGAGACATTACTTTCCCAACAAAGGTTCGTCTAGTCAAGGCTATGGTTTTTCCTGTGGTCATGTACGGATGTGAGAGCTGGACAGTGAAGAAGGCTGAGCGCCAAAGAATTGATGCCTTGAACTGTGGTGTTGGCGAAGACTCTTGAGAGTCCCTTGGACTGCAAGGAGATCCAACCAGTGCATTCTGATGGAGATCAGCCCTGGGATTTCTTTGGAAGGAATGATGCTAAAGCTGAAACTCCAGTACTTTGGCCACCTCATGTTGGGAGGGATTGGGTGAAGGGGACGACAGAGGATGAGATGGCTGGATAGCATCACTGACTCGATGGATGTGAGTCTGAGTGAACTCCGGGAGTTGGTGATGGACAGGGAGGCCTGGCGTGCTGGAATTCATGGGGTGGCAAAGAGTCGGACATGACTGAGAGACTGATGTGATGTAATGTGATTTGATCTGATGTATAAAACTGAGCTCTAAAACAACGTTAAGTACATTTCTCAATAGCCAACATTTTCACTTAGAAGCCCGGTAACTTATAACTGTACCCTTTATTAAAGTATCCTATCCAATTTCACAGAGAAGGCGATGGCACCCCACTCCATTACTTTCGCCTGGAGAATCCCATGGACGGAGGAGCCTGGTAGGCTGCAGTCCACGAGGTCGCTAAGAGTTGGACACGACTCATCGACTTCACTTTCTTTTTCATGCATTGGAGAAGGCAATGGCAACCCACTCCAGTGTTCTTACCTGGAAAAAACCAGGGACGGGGGAGCCTGGTGGGCTACCATCTATGGGGTCACACAGAGTTGGACACGACTGACGTGACTTAGCAGCAGCAGCATCCAATTTCAATAATGGAAATCCCAGTGCAGTCTAGGAAACTGTCAAGGACAGTAGTTTGCTGCCTTCTTTTTATGGCAGAACAAGTAGACCAAAGTACAATCACACATTGTACTTTGGTCATAATCTGCCCTCCACATACACAGGGGCAGGGGAATACGGAAACAGCACTGGATCTTACTTTAACAGTACATTCCCAGGGTGTCTTTATGCAGTCTACTCATATATAGAGCCTAGGGAAAGTAACAAGATTAATCATCTATGAATTACTACATGACTGTGCTTCTTTACTGAAGATCATAAGCAAGTCTAAAATACACCACAAGAAATTAAGTATAAAACTCTGGTAAATCTAACATTCTATCATTGTCTTTAAATGCATTCTCCGTCAGGCAGATGTCACTAATTTAGTCTGCCTCTAAATTTAGGCTTAATTTTGGCATCTAAGAGTTTAAGAAGTGAAGCTGAAACCCAAGGCTGCCTAATTTATCTCTAATCTGAAGCCAAGTGCAGAGGATTATGTTATGAACACTTGTAGAAGAAAAAACTCAAGTAAATCTTCTTAGAAATTTTTTTCTCTTCATTTTTTCAGGGACTCTCACAATCTTACTCAACAATAAATACACAAGGGTTGATGAATAAACATCATATGCAAGTTTGGAATTTCCCGTTTAGAAATTAAAAACTTTCAAAAAGATAGCAGACTGTATTACAAAAAAAATTGTTTCAATTTTTTTTTTTAGTCTTTTGCCATAGTAAGCAAAGTTATTTACATCATTATATCAGTTTCTTGCATTAAAGTCAAAATAAACTCACAATGATGGATTTTTTTTAAAGTTACTTTTAATTACAGACTGGAATTTAATTGATTCTCTATAATAATTAATCTATGGTTTCGTCAAGAAGTCACAGAATGTCTGTTTAGTAAAAAAAAAAAAAAAAAAAGAAGAAGAAAGAAACTATCTTCAATAGAACAATTGATTAGAATATGGAAATAGCCTGAAATATTATGTAACATTATGTCCAACAGCATATAAAAGACCATGCTTCTTAACCAGTATAATAGGATGACAGAGGAGAAATTACAGAGTGAATAACCTTCAGTTCAGTTCAGTTCAGTTCAGTTGCTCAGTCGTGTCCAACTCTTTGCGACCCCATGAATCACAGCATGCCAGGCCTCCCTGTCCATCACCAACTCCCAGAGTTCATTCAAACTCATATCCATTGAGTCAGTGATGCCATCCAGCCATCTCATCCTCTGTCGTCCCCTTCTCCTCCTGCTACCAATCCCTCCCAGCAACAGAGTCTTTTCCAATGAGTCAGCTCTTCACATGAGGTGGCCAAAGTACTGGAGTTTCAGCTTTAGCATCATTCCTTCCAAAGAACACCCAGGACTGATCTCTAGAATGGACTGGTTGGATCTCCTTGCAGTCCAAGGGACTCTCAAGAGTCTTCTCCAACACCACAGTTCAAAAGCATCAATTCTTTGGTGATCAGCTTTCTTCACAGTCCAACTCTCACATCCATACATGACCACTGGAAAAACCATAGCCTTGGCTAGACAGACCTTTGTTGGCAAAGTAACATCTCTGGTTTTTAATATGCTATCTAGGTTGGTCATAACTTTCCTTCCAAGGAGTAAGTGTCTTTTAATTTCATGGCTGCAATCACCATCTGCAGTGATTCTGGAGCCCAAAAAATAAAGTCTGGCACTGTTTCTAGTCTTTCCCCATCTATTTCCCATAAAGTGATGGGACAAGATGCCATAATCTTTGTTTTCTGAATGTTGAGCTTTAAGCCAACTTTTTACTCTCCTCTTTCACTTTCATCAAGAGTCTTTTTGGTTCGTCTTCATTTTCTGCCATAATGGTGGCATCATCTGCATATCTGAGGTTATAGATATTTCTCCTGGCAATTTTGATTCCAGCTTGTGCTTCTTCCAGCCCAGCATTTCTCATGATGTACTCTGCATATAAGTTAAATAAGAAGGGTGACAATATACAGCCTTGACATACTCCTTTTCCTATTTGGAACAAGTCTGTGGTTCCATGTCCAGTTCTAACTGTTGCTTCCTGACCTGCATACAGATTTCTCAAGAGGCAGGTCACGTGGTCTGGGATTCCCATCTCTTTCAGAATTTTCCACAGTTTATTGTGATCCACACAGTCAAAGACTTTGGCATAGTCAATAAAACAGAAGTAGATGTTTTTCTAGAACTCTCTTGCTTTTTCCATGATCCAGTGCATGTTGGCAATTTGATCTCTGGTTCCTCTGCCTTTTCTAAAACCAGCTTGATCATCTGGAATTTCATGGCTTGATAAAGGACAGAAATGGGATGGACTTAACAGAAGCAGAAGATATTAAGAAGATGTGGCAAGAATACACAGAAGAACTGTACAAAAAACATCTTCACGACCCAGATAATCACGATGGTGTGATCACTCACCTAAAACCAGACATCCTGGAATGTGAAGTCTAGTGGGCCTTAAAAAGCATCACTACGAACAAAGCTAGTGTAGATGATGGAAATCCAGCTGAGATATTTCATATCCTGAAAGATGATGCTGTGAAAGTGCTGCATTCAATATGCCAGAAAAATTGGAAAACTCAGCAGTGGCCACAGGACTGGAAAAGGTCCGTTTTCATTCCAATCCCAAAGAAAGGCAATGCCAAAGAGTGCTCAAACTACCGCACAATTGCACTCATCTCACACACTAGTAAAGTAATGCTCAAAATTCTCCAAGCCAGGCTTCAGCAATACATGAACTGTGAACTTCCAGATGTTCAAGCTGATAACCTTATTCATGTATATATTTACTTATATCTGCTGCATTCCCTAAAAAGTATTTATGTGCCTACTGTAAAAAACTTATGAATAGGCAGGAAGGGTTTGTAAAGATATGTGAACACTTTAAATTTGGAAAGAGAAAAGAGATAAAATAATGATGCAATATTCATAGCAAGTTGGCTACTTAACACAGATCTTATTTTTACTGGAATCTTACTCAAATACTATCCATGCCAGGAAGTAAATAATCATGAAGGACCCGTTAGACAAGTCAGGTATCAGTAAAAGCTTTCAGCAACACCTTGGCAATCTTAGAAATTATTTTTACATCAGCTATCACCACTTATCTTCAGCTCCCTAACTGAAACACTGCGCTGCTGGGAAGAAACTTCAATTGGCCCTGTTGCTGTAAATATAATATCAACAAAACTTTCCTTTCTAAAAGTGCCATCTCTTTACCTTAAATTTTACAAATTTGTGGCATATTCAAAAGCAGAGACATTATTTTGCCAACAAAGGTCCATCTAGTCAAGGCTATGGTTTTTCCACTGAACATATATGGATATGAGAATTGGACTGTGAAGAAGGCTGAGTGCCAAAGAGTTGATGCTTTTGAACTATCATGTTGGAGAAGACTCTTGAGAGTCCCTTGGACTGCAAGGAGGTCCAACCAGTCCATCCTCAAGGAGATCAGTCCTGGGTATTCATTGGAAGGACTGATGCTAAAGCTGAAACTCCAATACTTTGGCCACCTCATGCAAAGAGCTGACACATTGGAAAAGACTATGATGCTGGGAGGGATTGGGGGCAAGAGGAGAAGGGGACGACAGAGGATGAGATGGCTGGTTGGCATCACTGACTTGATGGATGTGAGTCTGAGTGAACTCTGGGAGTTGGTGATGGACAGGGAGGCCTGGTATGCTGCGATTCATGGGGTCGTGAAGAGTCGGACACGACTGAGTGAACTGAACTGAACTGATGCTACAAAGTTCTTGAATAACTTTGTGATGTCTCAGGTCCTTAGTTTTCTCTCCTAAAAATGGTGACAATATCTGTTCCATCATTAACAGCACAATAGTGTGAATTAAAAAAAAAAAGTGTAACAAATTGCTGGTGTAGGCTATTAAAATAATTTATGTTTATATGACAATTTACTTTCTACAAATTGATTTTAGTTGCTTGAACCAACTACAAGAGATCTAAAGAGGAGACCCATAGATTAAAAAACTTGCTGTTTAGAACAGTCTTTTGGACTCTGTGGGAGAGGGAGAGGGTGGGATGATTTGGGAGAATGGCATTGAAATACGTATAATATCATATATGGAACGAGTCACCAGTCCAGGTTCGATGCACGATAGTGGATGCTTGGGGCTGGTGCACTGGGATGACCCAGAGGGATGGTATGGGGAGGGAGGAGGGAGAAGGGTTCAGGATGGGGAACACATGTATACCTGTGGCAAATTCATTTCGATATTTGGCAAAATCAATACGATATTGTAAAGTTTAAAAATAAAATAAAATTAAAAAAATAAAATAAAAAAACAACAACAAAAAAAAAGAGGAATGATTGGGGGATAAGAAAAAGCTCTTGGAAATTAAATATAGAAGAAAAGTTTTTAGATTCAACAAAAAGACTGAGAGACAAATATTGGGAAAATCACTGCAAAGGAAGCATAAAAAGACAAAGAGATGGAAACCAGAAAAGGACAGAAAGAAAAGAGGTTCAAACACTGAGAGAAAAGAACAGAAAATTGGAAGACATAACTATGAGATCCAACATTTTGATCACCTTCAAGGGAAAACCAAACTTAGATAAGTGGTTGGGGAAGTGGTTTCAGGATCCAGCCTACGATTGGCTCCCTCCAGTCAGAAGGCAACAACAATGGCATCGTTGGTGGTACATGCAGCCGTGAAGACGCCTGTCAGCCTGAGCATCACAGTTACTGAAATGCTTAACTGTGAGGGGGTGGAATGGAAGAGGCTTATAAGATCTCTGTAGCACTTGAAAGATAATCTGTGGGGGCAATGGTAATGATAAAGGTCATGGAATTGTTAACCGAAGAAAGTGAATAAAAGGCTTATGTCCAAAAAAAAAAAAACTTGCTGTAGCCTACATGATACAGGAGCACAATAGAGATAGAGGGTCCCTATTGATAGTTACTTAATTATAAATTAATATTTGCATCACTTTAGAGTCTATGAAAAGTTCTACATCATATTATCTCATTTAATTACCTCATAGCTCTGAGAGAACTTTAGTATATCATTTGTAGATAATAATATTTGCTGACATGTAAGTACTTAAAACCTGACGTTGTTCTAAATACTGTACATATGCAAGTATTAACTATTTTACTATCACAGCAATACTATGGAGTAGATTTTTTTAATTCCTCCTATTTACAGATGAGGAACCTGAATAGAGAACTACTAACTAACCTGACCAGATTTATCAATTAAATAAAAGGTATATGTCAAAACCAAGGCCCATGCCTTTAAGTGCTGGATTGCTGTTCTGCTGTATAGATGAAACTAAGATTCAAGCTACAACTAAAATAGGCTTCTGAGCTGGTCTGCATTTAAAGTCTATAATCTTAACTTTGAATCATTTTGCCTTTCTTGAAAGCAAAGTATTTGTCATTAATATAAGAATTAATAGGCAGGGGAAATGGCACCATAGATATGATTATAATAAAAATGATACAAAGCATTTACGTTTCCAGCCAGTACACAAGCTGAGTTTCTCAGATCTTTTGTGAGAGTATATATTTCCTCTAATGTAATATTAAAAGTAATATAAAATACCTAAAAATCTTTATCTTCCAGAAAATGTAATCATTAGTTTATGCTCCTTGACTGTTGTTTTTAACATTAAAAATTTTTACTGGCAAATTGTGCCATTTTTCTTACTTCTAGCTACTGGTTCAGTAGAAGTTGTCTTTTTGTTATATAGTTATATTCAATGTTTAATTATTTCTGAAAAAGTGTAAAATAATCTTTAAAAAACCGCCAAAAATCCTATCAAATTCTCAACATTCATATTAAAGCAACTGTTTTAAATGTTCAACAAGTACTTGATCAAAATACATACAAATACATACAAATAAGAGAATATGATGATATTCATTTAAAAAAATATATAGTCACTATTGTAGCAATTTTAGTATATCACTTGAAGAATGTCCCACTTAAAATTCTGTTTTACCAAGTTGGTTGATTTAACCCTGTTTTATATTCAGATAAACTAGCTGTTATTTACTATCTGCATACCAGTTCTTCTGCAAGTAAATACAATTCACCTTCTTTTTAACTTTTTCCTTACTTTGGTTAGTTCACAACTATTGAAAAATCAGAAATGGAAATAAACCCACCTAAATAGGGGTAACACAGCTTGAACTAAAATTTGTAAATTACTTCATAAAGCAAAGGACAAAAAAATCTGCCAAGAAGACATTTGTTTTCTGCTCAGAGGTTTTTTGCCTTACACACAAAGTCTGACTTTGTTCATGCCATTTTCCCCCAGTGGGATAAATGATAAAGTTATCAGAGGCTGCTTTACTATAAATATGTTATCAATTTGCAGGAAGAAGGCAGTGAGAAAGGTAGTATTGTTTTTCCAGAAAAGTGTGTGGTAGCTTATTGTGCTCAACAATTTAGGTTAAAGTAGCAGAAAAACTGACTCAGGTCAGGTCAGGTCATTCACTCAGCCATGTTCGACTCTTTGCCATCCTATGAATCACAGCACGCCAGGCCTCCCTGTCCATCACCAACTCCCAGAGTTCACTCAGACTCACATCCATCGAGTCAGTGATTCCATCCAGCCATCTCATCCTCTGTTGTCCCCTTCTCCTTCTGCCCCCAGTCCCTCCCAGCATCAGAGTTTTTTCCAATGAGTCAACTCTTCGCATGAGGTGACCAAAGTACTGGGGTTTCAGCTTTAGCATCATTCCTTCCAAAGAAACCCAGGGCTGATCTCCTTTAGAATGGACTGGTTGGACCTCCTTGCAGTCCAAGGGACTCTCAAGAGTTCTCCAACACCACAGTTCAAAAGCATCAATTCTTCAGTGCTCAGCTTTCTTCACAGTCCAACTCTCACATTCATACATGACCAGTGGAAAAAACATAGCCTTGACTAGACGGACCTTTGTTGGCAAAGTAATGTCTCTGCTTTTTAATATGCTATCTAGGTTGGTCATAACTTTCCTTCCAAGGAGTAAGCATCTTTTAATTTCATGGCTGCAGTCACCATCTGCAGTGATTTTGGAGCCCCCCAAAAATAAAGTCTGACATTGTTTCCACTGTTTCCCCATCTATTTCCCATAAAGTTATGGGACCAGATGCCATGATCTTCGTTTTCTGAATGTTGAGTTTTAAGCCAACTTCTTCACTATCCTCTTTCACCTTCATCAAGAGGCTTTTTAGTTCCTCTTCACTTTCTGCCATAAGGGTGGTGTTATCTGCATATCTGAGGTGATTGATATTTCTCCCGGCAATCTTGATTCCAACTTGTGCTTCTTCCAGCCCAACATTTCTCATGATGTACTCTGCATATAAGTTAAATAAACAGGGTGATAATATACAGCCTTGATGTACTCCTTTTCCTATTTGGAACCAGTCTGTTGTTTCATGTTCAGTTCTAACTGTTGCTTCCTGACCTGCATACAGATTTCTCAAGAGGCAGGTCAGGTGATCTGGTATTCCCATCTCTTTCAGAATTTCCCACAGTTTATTGTGATCCACACAGTCAAAGGCTTTGGCATAGTCAATAGCAGAAATAGATGTTTTTCTGGAACTCTCTTGCTTTTTCCATGATCCATCAGATGTTGGCAATTTGGTCTCTGGTTCCTCTGCCTTTTCTAAAACCAGATTGAACATCTGGAAGTTCACGGTTCAAGTATTGCTGAAGCCTGACTTGGAGAATTTTGAGCATTACTTTACTAGCGTGTGAGATGAGTGCAATTGTGCGGTAGTTTGAGCGTTCTTTGGATTTGCCTTTCTTTGTGAATGAAAACTGACCTTTGGAAAACTCAGCAGTGGCCACAGGACTGGAAAAACTCACTAATCCCAAGTAAATCTTTGGAGGAAACCCTCATGGTCATAGAGTGTTTTTTTCAGTAGACCCAACAAGTCGTATTATGTAAGCCTTGGTCTCCAATGCTGTTGAAGATGAAAAACAAACCTCTAATCTGGCTCTTTTATAGAAATAGGAGAGAAAAGAGTATTAATTTCTGCTGAAAAGATTGAATAGAAGGAAAAACAACTGAAACTCAGAAGCTTTTTTCTATCATCTTTTTAATAGACACTGCAGATCTTCATTCACATTCGTCAACTTGTATGTTTGCTGTCTTGTGATAAATGCTGTTGTAAAAGTTATAAAGAGCAAATTGGCATGAATCTTGCTATTTCTACTTTTGAAAGGCACAGACACAAACAGGTTAGATGAAGTTTTGGAAAAACAAACAAACCAACCCCCTGTCTGCTAAACCAAGCCAGCTGTCTTCTATCCTGGAGAGAAATTAAAACCAGTATCTTAACTTCTATAAGGAAGGACCCATGATTCTAGAAGGCAAAATTATTTTCCTAGACCAGTGACATTTAAATGTTGAAAGGAGTATTGGTATCCACACTAGACCTGACCTCCTGTTTTCAGAGTAGATGGGCATGCCTGGAGATCCAGGAGCTCCAAAAGATAGATAGCAATCTCAAGAAATAGACGGGGAAATAATGGTAACAGTGACGACTTTATCTTCTTGAGTTCAAAGATCATTGCAGATCATGACTGCAGCCATGAAATCAAAAGACTCTTGCTCCTTGGAAGAAAAGCTGTGACAAACGTAGACAGTCTATTACAAAGCAGAGATATTACTTTGTCGACAAAGATCCATCTAGTCAAGGATATGGTTTTTCCAGTAGTCATGTATGGATGTGAGTTGGACTATAAAGAAAGCTGAGGGCTGAAGAATTGATGCTTTTGAACTGTGGTGGTGGAGAAGACTCTTGAGAGTCCCTTGGACTGCAAGGAGATCCAACCAGTCCATCCTAAAGGAAATCAGTCCTGAATATTCACTGGAAGGACTGATGCTGAAGCTGAAATTCCAGTACTTTGGCCACCTGATGTGACTCATTGGAAAAGGCCCTGATGCTGGGGTAGATTGAAGGCAGGAGGAGAAGGGGGAGACCAAGGATGAGATGATTGGATGGCATCACCAACTCGATGGACGTGAGTTTGAACAAGATCCAGGAGTTGGTGATGGACAGGGAAGCCTGGAGTGCTGCAGTCTATGGGATCACAAAGAGTCAGACATGACTGAGCAGCTGAACTGAACTGAACTGAGTGAGTCAAATAATGTTTCCCTGAAATCAATATCCACTAGAAACTCAGAATGTGGCTTTGTTTGAAAATAGGGACTTTGTAGATGCAATGAATTAAGTTGAAAGGGAAGCTGAATCTAATGATTGGTGTCCTTGTAAGAAGAGGAAAGAACACGTAGAGAAACATATGGGAAGAAAGCCATGTGAAGGTGAAAGAAGAGATTGGAGTGATGTAGGTACAAGTCAAAAACTGCTGGGAGGCAACCAAAAGTAGGAAGAGGTGAGGAAACTTCAGAGGGAGCATGGCCTTGTTGACATCTATTTGTGAACAGCATTTGACAAATTTGGATTTCTGGCCTCCAGAACTGAGAAATGAATTTCTGTTATTTTAAGTCACTTGTTTTTTGGTAAATTATGATAGTTGCTTTAGGAAACCTATACAGATACTATGCCATGTCCTCAAGGTAATCTTTGACTGTCTCCTGCTTCATCTCACTGTCCCAGCTGACCTAGAAGTTTCCATGTTACCATATTGAGAGATATGGTAACTCTCTCAATAGGCAGGTTGATAAATCTGAGGACCCCAAGGAGGAGAGAGGAGTCTGGGGCTTTCAATTAGGGGATAGGGGTCTGGACAATTGTGGTTTTTTTTTTTTTTTCCTACATTGCTTTGTCTTAGTCAATATAACTATGTATCTTGCTTGAGGACACGTTTCTCCATAACAAGAACATTCTGACTAATCTTGTTCATTTAAGATGTTTGTTGTGGAAATGGGTCTGGTAAGAATACATAAGGCCTTGATAAGACTAGTGAGTGTGGGCATTCTCCGTCCCCCTTCTGATGTCTGTACCAGAAGCTTTCTCTGTCCCTTTTAAACTTTAATAAAACTCTGTTACTTAAAAGCTCTTCAGTGATCAAGCCTGGCCCCTGATCCCGAAGCTAAATCTTCTTCTTCAGAGATCACGAATCTAACATCGTTCACCATAAGCTATCATCTTGGGGGCTTGTCTGGGTTCTTCAGGACAAGGTAAGAACACTCAGATCTCTAGCCTCTCTGTTTTCTCAGTATACACATTTTCTACTTTACTTACTAACTCTGCGGTGTGCCTGTGTGTGTGAGTGATTGAAAGCCTATGGGCAAAGCATGTGGACCAAACTTTCCTTTCTCAGTCAGCTTTTCCTGGTCTCTTTGACATTTTCATAGTTACATTGGGAATTAGAACTACTAACCTAATCTGTCAGATTATACTTTCAAGGGACTTGTGATCCATGCTGTTACTATGTACTTTTACTTAGACCTCAAGCTTGGTAGGCATGAGAAACCCAGACTTGTTAGGAGGAGCATGTTTGGGAATGAGGGGGAGATCTAGCCCCAGGAATGCATCTCAGACTAGAGGTCACTCTTTTGGCTGTCTGCCTCAGGGGCCAGCGACCTGAAAGTGAGTCTTTGTCAGGGCTGTGCCTATGATCTACGGCGATAAAAGCACTGCTGGTGGCCATGAGGTTTTTGAGGACACAGATCAGGAATTGCAGGATCTGGTCAGATTGGAAATACAATGGGCTTCTTCCTTTGGTAGTGACAGCTCTTAGCGGACCAAGTAAAGTTCTCCAGTGGTTTCTGTCTCAACTTCTTAGATATTCCTTCTGTGGAGTCTGTGGAAATGAACTGGAAGGATTGGCGCTAATAGTTTGAGAACAAAAAAATCACTTTTTCTTCACTGGCCTACCCTTCACAAACTATTTTGCTATCACATTTACTGGTGTGGTGATACTCAGAAAAGACATCTTGGTTGTTGTTCATCCCTTTATGACTTACCATTTCTACGTGTGGTCAGGACTGTACCACACCATTTCTACGTAGGCACAAGGAACATGGATGCTTCCCCTAGAAGTCCTAGCTTGGGAAACATTCCAGGAAAACTACTCAGCTCCACTCTAGGTGGCATCAAAGGAAAAGGGAAAATCAAACAAAGGTTTGGCGATAAGGAACTAGAAATCAATTGTGGATGCCATCAGGCATATCCCTGGTGCCTCTCCACCACTCCTTGGTGGTAGGACCAGGAGGGACGAGTAAGGTGCCTGTGTTGTTAAGGGACAGACTAAGTCCGGCCAGGGAAGGAAAACTTCATGGAAAGTCTGTCTACACCCTCATCTAGATAGAACAGGGAGGGACACCTCAGGTGGAAAGAAGCCACGACTGTGGATGATGCTTTTTTCTCTCTTACAGATGGGAGCTAGCAGTTCCAGAACCACTTCTTTATAATGTATTAAAAAAAAAAAAAGCAGGACAAGTTTGAGCCCCAGAATTAAAAAAAAGACACACTTGATCTTCTTCTGTGATACTGAATGGCCACAGTATCCTTTGGAAGATGGGGAATGCTGGCCTGTTTAAGAGTCTCAATTATAATACTGTTTTACAATTAGGTTGATTCTGTAGAAAACAAGAGAAATGGGTAGAAATGCCATATATGTTATTCTTTATCTATCTGCAAGGCATGCCAGACTTATGTCCTAAGGGTACAGATTTGAGTGTGAAACCTTCAGCTCCCTCCTGTTCTTTTACTTTGCCCCTGTATCTGGGACTCCCAACTGAATAGGCTGAGACTCAGGGCACCCTTCCAGGAGGGGTTGCCTCAGTCTTGATAGAAATTCAAACAGTCCCAATTGTGGTCAAGACTATATATATATAGAAGCCTTTACAGGACTAACTTTACTTTAGGAACTTACTTGCAGAGATATAATGTATGTCTTAGTACCGTTGCTGACTCATGACCTGAGAGCTTGAGTTTTGGGGGAAATGTGCTACTACTTTTGGCTCACTGACTCACGTGAGCCACGTCAATGAACGTGAGTCTGAGTGAACTCCGGAGGTTGGTGATGGACAGGGAGGCCTGGCATGCTGTGATTCATGGGGTCGTGAAGAGTCGGACACGACTGAGAAACTGAACTGAACTGAACTACTTTTGGAGATGAATAGCTTGAAAGCAAGGGGACAGAGGGAATATGAAATAACCCTCCTCCCTATTGGGAGCCAAGAACTTCCTATAACAGAGCCATTTTGCCGGATGTATTCTTGTAGGACTCAAGTGAGCATGTGCTAAGACTTTATGATAAGCTGGCTGACATAGAATAGGGAGAGAAGAAAACTCCTGGTAAATTCCTAGATAGGCTGCAGGAGGCTCTCCACAAGTTTACTAACATTGATCTTGAAATTACAGAGGGAGAAATGATCTTAAAAGATAGATTTCTCACTCAGTTGGCTCCAGATGTCTTCTGTACATTACAAAAACAGGAGTTTGGACCAAATCAGTCTTAAAAAAAGATTGTTGCAGCTGGCTCATATAGTATATTATGGTAGCGAATATGAGGAAGAGAAATAACAACAAAAAAGAATCAGGTGAAAGACTGAAGCCCCAACAATGGCTGTTAGATCTTCACTGAAACAGCCTGAGAAAAATGCCCAGAGGGACCCAGGTGAAAAGGGATGAATTTGTTATTACTGTGGAAAGGAGGGGCATCTCAAGTGGGATTGGCCTCAGGCATCTAAGTCACCCCCAGCTCTATGTCCGGTCTGTAAAGAACCACACCTGAGGAGAGACTGCCCTCTGAGGCAATAGATCCCAGGGGTCAGACTCTCAAGGCAATCAGGACTGAAGGTGTCTGGGGGTTCCCACCAAGTCCCCATCCTAATAACACCTGAGGAACCCTGGGTATTGATAACTGTGGGGGCAATCAGTCAATTTTCTTTTGGACACTAGGGCAACTTTCTCTGTGCTCACTGAAGCCCCTGGTCCTCTTTCCTCCTGATCTACTGCCATAATGGAGCTGTCTTAATGACCCAAACGTTACTATTTCAATCATTCTCAAAGCTGGAACTGGGACTCTGTGCTATTTTCACATGAGTTTCTTATCGTACCAGAGTCTCTCTCACCCCTTCTGGGGAGAAATATACTGAACAAGGTCCAGGCTTTTGTTTTTATAAGTACAGAACCTGCTCATTTTAACTGAATAAAATGTGAATCTTAGATTGTAGGCTGATGGAACTGTGGGTTGAACACAAAATGCTGTTCCTGTTGTTTTCAAGCTCAAAGACCCTCACTTATTTCCGCATCAAAAACAGTAGATGTGGGCTCTACACACTAGAGCTCGATGATAAAAAAAGGTTAAAACCCACCATAGAAAATTTAAAAGAACAGGGGCTATTAATTGCCTATAATAGTCCATACAACACTCCTACTTTGAGTGTGAAAAAGTTGAATGATAAATGGAGACTAGTTCAAGATTTATAAATAGGAAATGAGGCTGTGGTTCCTTTACACCTGGTGGTGCATAATTTTTATAATTTATTGTCTAAAATTCCTGAAAGAGCCAAATATTTTTTACTCACTGATTTGAAAGTTGCTTTCTAGAGTTAAACCTATATTAAATCATCCTCTACCTATGGCTTTAAGACAACTGAGAGGATTCTTGGGCATTGCAGGCTATTGCCACATTTAGATTGTGGATTGTAGGGAACTTCAGTCAGTTCAGTCACTCAGTTGTGTCCGACTCTTTGTGACCCCATGGACTGCAGCACACCAGGCTTCTCTGCCCATCACCAACTCCTGGAGCTTACTCAAACTCATGTCCATCTAGTCAGTGATGCCATCCGACCATTTCATCCTCTGTCATCCCCTTTTCCTCCTGCCTTCAATCTTTCCCAGTATCAGGGCCTTTCCAAGGAGTAATTTTTTCACATCAGGTGGCCAAAGTATTGGAGCTTCAGCAACAGCATCAGTTCTTCCAATGAATATTCAGGACTGATTCCTTTTGAATTGACTGGTTGGATCTCCTTGCAGGTGGGGAACTTGCCCAGCCTTTAATGAGGGATTAAACTGCCCCCCACCCACAAAAAAAAGGGACTGTCTCTGTGGCAGACCATTTTTGCATGCAGATATTGTCATAGATCCTAAAGCCTTGGAATTAACTATGTGACTCAGCTTTCAGCTTTTCAACAGACATTACGAGAACTCCAGGAGGTGACCCCTAACCCAGCCTCCACAGTTGGTCTAATTGCTGGGTCTGCGGAACACTCTCCTCTTCAACAATTGAAGGCTTAACATGGTGAGTTTCTCTGCTTCAAGGAAAGGACTTTCTTCAACTTCACCAACAGTAATTGTACGTGACACCTCTTCTTGATATGGTTGGTGACGACAATCCTAAGATGGACTGATGTAAGTATGGACATAGCATGATTTTTAATTTTGATTATGTATTAACTTGGTTTGATGACAATTTTGCCTGAACTCTGTAACTGTATAATGGGGTTTATTTCTAACCATCTGAAAGCTCTTAGTTTACAAATGGTTGTTCAAATTCCTACGAGTGTCACAGCCTCCTCCAACCATTACTTGGGGCCCCTGGATCAGAGATCCTCAATATGAGGGTTAGGAGAATATGTTGCCTCAAGAATTTAGGACCAATGCCCCTCAACAGCAGGAAGTACTTATGAAATGAAAACTATTTCCCTTTTATTTGGCAACATAATTCTCCTAAAAGAAAAGGAGGGAATTAGAGAGTCAATTCCTAGGCAGGTTGATAAGTCTGGGGTCCCCAAGGAGGAGAGAGAGGTACGGGGCTCTTAAGGAGGAGATAGGGGTCTGGACTTTCTCAAGGAGAAGAAAAGGACAAACTTTTTTTCTACATTGCTTTGTCTTAGTGAATATAACAATGTATCTTGCTCAAGAACACGCTTCTGCTTAACAAGAACTGTTAGGTAGTTAGGATAGGAAAAAGGAGTCCAAAATAGCAGTGGCTAAAAGACAAAGAAAGGAAACAGTGTGTAAAAATGGAGCAAGGGAAAATCCACAGACCAAAGTGAGAACATCAGGTGAAAAAACACAGCCTAATTTGCATGGGGCAGGTTCAAGGGGTGGGGGGTGGGGAGACAAAAGTAGAAAAAGAGGAAGCTAAGACGGATTGAGGCCTCTCCTTTGGGGCCGGCCTTCCCTCAGGCCTTGAGGGTGTACTTTCCTTTGCTTGCCCCAGGTGAGCAATAACACTAGTCTGCCACTTCAAATTTTTGCTGCAGCAAGACAGAACTGAGGAAATTACACACTCCCCAGACAAGAACCTTCTGACTAATCTTGTTAATTTAATATGTATGTTGCTGGGAATGGATCTGCTAAAAGTATATAAGGCCTTGATAAGACTAGTAAGTGTGGGCACTCTCCGTCCCGCTTCTGATGTCTATGTCAGAAGCTTCCTCTGTCCTTTTTTCACTTTAATAAAAACTCTGATACACAAAAGCTCTTGAGTGATCAAGGCTGGTCCCTGGTCCCAAAGCTAAATCTTTGTCTTTGGAGATCACAGTCTGACATTGTTCACTGTAAGCTATCAACATGCTCATTTTCCCATCATATTTTAATGCATTTTTCCATTTGTTTGAATTTCTTTTCAAAAAGCAGTAAAATATTTGAGGTAAAAAATTCTGTCTTATTTATTTTTACATTCCCAGAACTTAATCAGGAACAGAAAGTCTAAATAAATGCAGAATGCATGGTTGACTTTCTATTGTAATTGAATCATTAACTACATTATTTGAGTGTTTGGTTTTTTTTTTTTAAACATATATCTGTTGGGGAAGTTTGTAATTTCCTTGGTTTTGTCTTGCCACAGCAAAAATTT
Source organism: Bos indicus x Bos taurus (assembly GCF_003369695.1). NCBI lineage: Eukaryota > Metazoa > Chordata > Mammalia > Artiodactyla > Bovidae > Bos > Bos indicus x Bos taurus. Next base: position 64,532,192 of record NC_040078.1, on the reverse strand, counting down.
GAAGTAACTGACGGACCAGTGTTAAAGCTCCTTGTTACACCTCAGTTTTATTTGGCCAGCAAGGGAAAATACTTCCTCAAGGTATGAGGTCAGGCCAACCCAAAAGATTCAAAAAGAAGAGAAGCCACCAGCTCAATTTTGGCTCTTCCTTTTATGTTTTTCCTCCTTGCCTTGAGTCTGCCCTATGTAACTTGGGCCAGCCAGGAGGGCTGTTTGTTTTACCTGAATTTCTCATTCTGGTCCTCGGACCTTCCTTTGTTCTATTGTCACGGGTTTTTCCCTTCTTTGTCTTTTAGCCTCCACCATTCTGGACTCCTTTTTCCTATTCTAGCTACCTAACATTTCACCCTCAAGAGATGGGAGGCCCAATTCTTTGCAAATAGGGGTGTCAAGTTCTCACTGGCTACTTCCTGCTGAACTGGGATGGCAAGGAGCATCAGGCCTCCCCGTCTTGCTAGTCTGAAGCCTCAGAATCCGTATAGCGGTTTCCATCTAAGGTTGAGTGATATTTTCCAGAGTCAGCTGCATTTTTATATATCCTTCTTGAACTGGCACTGCATGTTGTAGCTTGTTGACGTGCAGAGACAAGACAATTGATAATACATGGAGCAATCATATGCAGCATCAATATGTGATAACAAGCAGTAGTAGGTGCACTCAGTTCAGTTCAGTTCAGTTGCTCAGTCGTGTCCGACTCTTTGCGACCCCATGAATCGCAGCACGCCAGGCCTCCCTGTCCATCACCAACTCCCAGAGTTCACTCAGACTCATGTCCATCGAGTCGGTAATGCCGTCCAGCCATCTCATCCTCTGTCGTCCCCTTCTCCTTCTGCCCCCAATCTCTCCTAGCATCAGTCTTTTCCAATGAGTCAGCTCTTCACATGAGGTGGCCAAAGTACTGGAGTTTCATCTTCAGCATCATTCCCTTCAAAGAAATCCCAGGGCTGATCTCCTTCAGAATGCACTGGTTGGATCTCCTTGCAGTCCAAGGGACTCTCAAGAGTCTTCTCCAACACCACAGTTCAACAGCATCAATTCTTCAGTGCTCAGCCTTCTTCACAGTCCAACTCTCACATCCATACATGACCACAGGAAAAACCATAGCCTTGACTAGACGGACCTTTGTTGGCAAAGTAATGTCTCTGCTTTTTAATATGCTATCTAGGTTGGACATAACTTTCCTTCCAAGGAGTAAGTGTCTTTTAATTTCATGGCTGCAATCGCCATCTGCAGTGATTTTGGAGCCCCCCAAAATAAAGTCTGACACGGTTTCCACTGTTTCCCCATCTATTTCCCATGAAGTGATGGGACTGGATGCCATGATCTTCGTTTTCTGAATGTTGAGCTTTAAGCCAACTTTTTCACTCTCCACTTTCACTTTCATCAAGAGGCTTTTTAGTTCCTCTTCACTTTCTGCCATAAGGGTGGTGTCATCTGCATATCTGAGGTTATTGATATTTCTCCCGGCAATCTTGATTCCAGCTTGTGTTTCTTCCAGTCCAGTGTTTCTCATGATGTACTCTGCATATAAGTTAAATAAGCAGGGTGACAGTATGCAGCCTTGACGTACTCCTTTTCCTATTTGGAACCAGTCTGTTGTTCCATGTCCAGTTCTAACTGTTGCTTCCTGACCTGCATATAGGCTTCTCAAGAGGCAGATCAGGCGGTCTGGTATTCCCATCTCTTTCAGAATTTTCCACTGTTTATTGTGATCCACACAGTCAAAGGCTTTGGCATAGTCAATAAAGCAGAAATAGATGTTTTTCTGGAACTCTCTTGCTTTTTCCATGACCCAACGGATGTTGGCAATTTGATCTCTGGTTCCTCTGCCTTTTCTAAAACCAGCTTGAACATCAGGAAGTTCATGGTTCCCGTATTGCTGAAGCCTGGCTTGGAGAATTTTGAGCACTACTTTACTAGCATGTGAGATGAGTGCAATTAGCCAACTCCAAATTGCCCCTCACCAGGAGAAGGACTCCCCAAAGAGAGATTGTAGCCACCCCAAGAACTCTCCAGCTCATTCTTTGAGGTCCTGTAGGATCTGAATGTTTTTCATTCAAGATGTCTCATTTAAAATATCTCAAGTCCCTCCTTGTTCAGGGATCAGGAGATATATCCCCTGTGTATTTTAGAGTACAACCCCTGTCAAGCTGTGTTGGCTCTTTAGCACTGTCCTGAGAAATCTTATCCCCAGAAACTTGATTTTGGTGGTGTTCATTAGAATGGCACTCATTTGTAGTTTGCACTCATTTGAATATGTATCTGAGATCTCCCAGGGCCTCACAGGTGTATTGAATGTCCTCTTCTGATTTCTTCCATGGCTTGACTTGTGAGTGTGAATCTAGGCGTTGTGTCCTGGTACCTTGACTGCTTTGGAGGTAGAAAGTACTACAGGGTAGGGTCCCTTCCATGTGGCTGGAGTTGAGCCTTTGTGGACCCATTTTTCCAGACTTTAATTAGGACTCGAGTCCCTGGACCATATAGTGATGGCTCTTTAGAATCTTTTGGGTCCTGGTTGACACCCCACAAGCATATATGTTGTTGGAATTGCCCAATGGCCATCGTATAAGACTGGAAGGTCTGAGTCTCTGGATCTAGGAAGAAGTCATTAACATAAACAAAAGGTCTCCCATATAGCATCTCATAAGGACTAAGACCAACCTGTTCCTTAGGGGCAATGCGGGTGTGGAGGAGAGCTATTGGTAAAGACTCCTTCCATCCCAGGGAGGTCTCCTGAGTTATCTTTTTTATTACTGATTTTAAGAATTAGTTGGTTTTTCTACTTTTCCTGAAGACTGAGGCCTCCAGGCACAATGGAGATAATAAATAATGCCCAATGCTTTAGAGACCCCTTGGGTGACCTTAGAAGTAAATGATGCTCCACTGTCACTTTGTAATGACCTTGGCAGACCAAATCTCAGATTCATTTCATGGAGCAGTTTTTTCTCCACCTCCTCAGCCTTTTCAATCCTGGTGGCAAAGACTTCAATCCATCCTGTGGATGTATCTATCATGACTAGTAGCTATTTATAACCCTGAGAAACTGACATCTGCATGAAATCCATCTGCCTATCTTTTCCTGGGTAGTTCCCATGCCAATGGATGGCCCAGGCCAGCTGGGTTTCAAGATCCTTGCTGCTGCTGCTGCTAAGTTGCTTCAGTTGTGTCCAACTCTGTGCGACCCCAAGGCAGCAGCCCACCAGGCTTCCCCGTCCCTGGGATTCTCCAGGCAAGAACACTGGAGTGGGTTGCCATTTCCTTCTCCAGTGCATGAAAGTGAAAGTGAAGTTGCTCAGTCGTGTCCAACTCTGTGAGACCCCAAAACGGCAGCCCACCAGGCTCCCCCGTCCCTGGGATTTTCCAGGCAAGAATACTGGAGTGGGTTGCCATTTCTTGGGGGTTGTATAATTGGCAGATGAGACAACTTGCCTTATAGTCGTTTGGAGGCCTCTTCCTCTGAAGGACCTATTTAGTAATATTTGGAGGGCCTTATCCCCTAAATGAGTGGTGGTATGTAAGAAGTTAATCAACTTCCATTGGAGGTTCCCAGGGAGAAAAAGGAGCCCCTCCTCTTTGAACCACCCCATATGATCTTGAAAGCCCTCATTCTAAGCTTTAAGAGTCTCACCTTCAGTATATGAAGGAGGTTCTGGCAAATTAGTCTATGGAACTAAGATAGCAATCCCTATTTGGTCATTGCTCTGTAATGCTGCTCTCTTAACTGCCTGATTGGCTGCTTGATTCCTTCATGCCACTTCTGTGCATGAATTGGAGATTACTACATATCCAACTCTTCTTTTTCCATCCAAGACAAAGCTTCTTCCATCAGTGTACCAGATTTCCTCAGGATTGGTCAGAGGATCTTCTGACAATCTCTCTCAGATTTTTGTCATTTAAAATCACCTGTCCCTCATAACAGTCCAAGTTCAGATTAGTAAACTTTTGGAGGGCCTCTTTTAGACTTTTCAGAAAGGAAATGGGGTTCTCATTGGACTCCTGAGTTATTGCTGAGACTTGACTCAGGCATAGCTGATTACTTTTTGCCAGGCTATTAGGTAGTCAGAATAGGAAAAAGGAGTCCAGAATGGTAGTGGTTAAAAGAAAAAGAAGAGAAAAGCCCACAAAAAATAGAACAAAGGAAGGTCCAAGGACTGGAGTGGAAAATTCAGGTAAAACAAACAGCCCTCCTGGCTAGCCCAGTTTACATAGGACAGGCTCAGGGAGAAGTCGAAATTGAGCTGGGGGCTTCTCTATGCTTTTCATGGATGGACTTCCTTCGGGGTGAGTCTTTCTGAAGCTTATCCTACTCAGTACTATTGCAACCTGAGAGCCGGGCATCCCTGCATCAGGGTGCAGATCCCTAGGCAGGCTGAGGCATGACAGCCTCCTGGAGATTGAATCCCCAGGCAGGTTGAGGCAGGTTGGCCTCCCAAGAATTGGGTCCCTGGGCAGGTTGAAGCATGTCAACCTTCTGGGACCCCTGGACTGGTGGATCCCCAAGCAGGTTGAGGTGTGACAAACTTTCAAGGATGAGATCCCTAGGCAGGTTGAGGCAGGTCAACCTCCTGGCACCCCCGGACTGGAGTTGGGCATCCCCAAGGTCTCCAGCATGACCAGGGCTGGGTAGGATTAAGGGGTTGTAATCTTAACTCATTGCTGGTTTGTCCACCATGGATGGAAAGAGATATCATAATGTAAAGCAATCCAAGCCTATGCTCTCAATGTGGGGCTTGGTGAAACAGCCATAAGCCTTATCCTCTTATTTCTCTGAGGGAATATAAGTCACTTATTTCCTCCCCTAGTCCTCCATAAGAGCAATTTAGGGTGTATCCAGTGGTAAACATTTCATTGTCATAGACCCACTTTAGGTAATGACAGAAGTAATGACAGAGGAGCAGGTTATCTGTTCCTGTTAGGGACATTAAGAGTATTTTGGTAATAAGCAGTGTGGAGCAATGTTGCCTAGTAGAGGGCAGGGTCCTGATTGTAGGAGTTAGTAAGTGGCTTAAGAACAAATTGATAAGAGGCAGCAGACTAGATGTTCCATAAAAGTGGAATGGAATCCACTGCCTGGGGATTCAATCTCCAGGAGGCTGTCATGCCTCAGCCTGCCTAGGGATCTGCACCCTGATACAGGGATGCCAAGCTCTCAGGTTGCAACAGTACTGGGTAGGATAAGCTTCAGGGGTATGTTTGTAAATTTAGGAGAAGGGTGGTAAGGGTTTGGGTCCAAATGGCCTGCAGAGCTAACTCCTAAAGTGCCAAACATTATCCCCGGATGCCCAAATTCCCTTGAAGGGATGCCACGTACAGATGGACTTCTAGCAGGTATTGCATGCCTGTCACCCTCCCTAGCAGGTTCACTGAGAGGTGCTGTTGTTGAACATGTTGTAGGAAACATGGAAGATAAAGGCCTGAATCTCTAGAAGAACTCTCCCAAGGGCCAGCTACTTTTTGATAGTCTCTCCAGAAGATTGTAGAGGCAACATTTTGGGCCCAGAAGTGGCTCAGGAAAAGAGCATGAAACAGGAGGGAAGGGGGCAGGGCACAACTTTTGAAAAAAATGACATAGCACAAGGGCATAATGTAAACCAATTAAAATCAGATGACAAGTCAAATTCAACTAAACCTTGATCCTCAGTCTGCAAGCTAAATGACACAACCAGAGGTGCCCAGACAGTTCCAAGGCACTATCAAAAGACCAAGGAGTGGCTGGTTCCCCAATTGTCAGAATGATTCTCCCACTCATTAGCATATGAAATCACCCAGCCCTAGAAAACTAACCACATCACATTCCATAGCCACTGCACTCACCCTCTGTGATGGTCCACACCCTGTGGAGTGTGCTTCTCTCTGAATCTGAACAAATCCACCTCTTACCTATCACTCTGTCTCTCACTGAATGTTTTTCAATGAGACATCAAGAGCCTGACTTTCATTGGGTCCTGAAACCAGGCACTGTGTGTTTTAGCCAGGCTCAAGTCCCAGGAGAGAGGAGCTGAAGGACGGGAGGAAAAAGCAGTGGGAAGAACACACCAAGGAGTCCCCTTCATAATCTGTGCTCACAGTTTTCATTGGCCTGAATTTTGACACAAAGAAGATTAAGGACAGAAGAACCCCCACCCGCTTGGGCAATAGCTACTAAGGCATAGCAGATAGTAGAGCCTTTGGGACACCCTGGGGCACCAACTGCCACGTGCCCGTTCACAGGAGGTGCTGAGAATACTATAAACCAAGCAGACATGATCTCTGCCTTCAAAACAATCTAACAGCCTCGATTGAAAAGGAAAAAAGAAAAAAAAAAAAAAAAAATCAAACCTCAGAGAAATGAAGCAGTTTGTCATTTAGATAACAAACTAAGGTCAGAAGAATTACAAAACTTCTTTTAACTACTTGAACATTATGTCCTTCCCCAAGAAAAGGCAAACCTTTCTATGTAAATTTTCATCATGTCTGGAAAGAGGTGCCAGTATTAACTGGTGAGTACTGGTAGCTGGTTTCATATATGGCTAAACTTTAATAACACGGTGACTCTGACTCTCAAATTGTGGTCTGTATGATAACCATTAGAGATTCTTTTGGAAAAGGCAATGGCACCCCACTCCAGTACTCTTGCCTGGAAAATCCCATGGACAGAGGAACCTGGTAGGCTGCAGTCCATGAGGTCGCTAGGAGTCCGACACAACTGAACGACTTCACTTTCACTTTTCACTTTCATGCATTGGAGAAGGAAATGGCAACCCACTCCAGTGCTCTTGCCTGGAGAATCCCAGGGACGGGGGAGCCTGGTGGGCTGCCGTCTATGGGGTCGCACAGAGTCGGACACCACTGAGGCGACTTAGCAGCAGCAGCAGCAGCAGAGATTCTTTGGACCCACATGAAAGAGGTCTGGATTGAAATTCAAAGATGCATCTTTATAACACGGTAATTTTGATTTCAGCTATGTCTTTAAGAAACATAAAGCTCCTGGAATTCCACAGACACTCTTAAAGAAACTTGTGATTTTTGTTCCTATCTGTTTATCTATCTATATTTCTTTGTTTGTTCCATTACTGTAACCATGGAATATGCTATCAATTTTTCTCTATCAATACTAAAAGTTTTTCAATTTCATATTAAAGCCTCAAAGAAATTTTAGCCATTTCAACATCACCTAATCATTTCTACTCTGACTGCATAGAACTTATACAATTTCAATTTTATTCTATTTTTACCATTTTTCCTCCTTTGAAATGACCAAACACCTTTTGATGCACATAACTGATATTAAACACCTTACTTTAAATAAAAGTGTATTCAAACTAATTTTGAAGAACCACAGATAAATAAATTCAGTAAGTTAAATATTTCTTGATAATCAACTACCTAGCAATGTTTTCTTATGTATCAACTTAGTGATACTAGTTTATAGAAAACTTTCTAACAAATACTGTAGAAATTATAAAGATTATAATTAGTATTGTGCCTGATTCAAAACTTTTATTTAACAATTTAATATTAATATATAATGTTCTTTTGCCTGAGAAGGCTATTAAGCCAAAGTAATATAAAAGCAGAGACATTATTTTGCCAACAAAGGTTTGTCTAGTCAAGGCTATGGTTTTTCCAGTAGTCATGTATGGATGTAAGAGTTGGACTGTGAAGAAAGCTGAGTGCCAAAGAATTGATGCTTTTGAACTGTGGTATTGGAGAAGACTCTTGAGAGTCCCTTGGACTTCAAGGAGATCCAACCAGTCCATTCTAAAGGAGATTAGCCCTGGGTGTTCTTTGGAAGGAATGATGCTAAAGCTGAAACTCCAGTACTTTGGCCACCTCATGTGAAGAGTTGACTTATTGGAAAAGACTCTGATTCTGGGAGGGATTGGGGGCAGGAGGAGAACGGGACAACAGAGGATGAGTTGGCTGGATGTCATCACCGACTTGATGGACGTGAGTTTGAGTGAACTCCAGGAGTTGGTGATGGACAGGGAGGCCTGGCGTGCTGCAATTCATGGGATCGCAAAGAGTTGGACCCAACTGAGAGACTGAACTGAACTGAATATAACTGCATGCACTAAGAGTGTTTCCAATTGCAGGTATATAACCAAAGACCATAGTAACAGATTTCATTATTTATTATTGATGCTATAGGTAAAAATGTGAGTGCTTAAAAAAATCTTCGTGAGACTGATTTCTTCTTAAACAACCTGTAAATCAAGCCCTTTTTAAATAAAATTTTAATAGTACAAAATATATTGAATATTGCAACCAGACTGAATTTTAAAATGTGGGTTTCATTGACATTAATGAGTGGCAGTGGTAGGAAAGCTTTTCTAATCCAAATTTTATACTTTTCTTTGTATATCTACCATCTCGTCAGTCAGCTCTCCTGAACCTTGGTTTAAAAAATTGATTTTGCTTTTGCACTCTTAAATACAAATAATGACCTCCTTTTGCTTTCCACCCACAGCTGCAGAATCCCACCTGGATTAATCTAGTGATTTATTGAAAATGAGCACATTGATCTTCTTTTACCCTTCCCTCTGTGGCTCTATAGAGGTACTTACTGGACCCAATTCCAGCAGCAGTATCTGATATTTAAAACCCTATAGAGACTGAGTCTCCCCGGTTGAAAATAAATTGCTGCTCATTTTGGTCAAGCTCAATTGGTTTTCTAGAACAGGACTAAACTTGGTGGTGATGTCATGACTGCTCAGTTCCTGGTGGAAGAAATTGATTGATTGATCTTGCTCAAAAAGTCAGAGGAGCAATGCACAGTGTAAGACATGAGCCACGGTGGGATTCTTGGGTGGACTTTGTGGTGAGATTTAAAATCCCTAGCAAAAATAAAAACATGACAGTTGTGATGATAGGTGCCTCTGCAGGATGGCTTCTTGCATTGTAGCAGGTCGTGCCATAGAAACACCCTAAACAGCATGTATCAGGTAAAATAATTGCTGCCAGGTCACTTACAGAAAATTTGAAAAAAAATTCTTCAAAAGGTATATCACCTGTCTTAAATTCCATGTACACCTAATTTTTAAAGGAAACTGTCTAACTTTATAATTTCTTGCACATCACTGAATTATTAAACATGTATAAATGACAATATTTTCAAATAAAATGGCTCACAACTGACAAACACCTTCCCAAATTATCTTGACATTGAAAATTTTAGATACAGAACTGAAGAAAAAAAAAAAAAAGCATTTTGGATTGTTCCCTCCCATATGGAGAGCGAAGGATATCAGAACTAAACCCTAAGGCTGATCTAATGTTTCACTCTCTTACTATTGATTTGTTCATCAGCTCTCAAGTGAAAGACATGTATTACAGCTTGGGGCTACAATGGTGAATAAAATATTCCCCACCATCAAGAGTTATTTAGTTGTATACTAAGGTATACTTAATGCAGTTTGATAAATATAATATGTAGAGAGACAAATTGCTATGGGCACAAATGAAGAAAGTTACAGTATTATCCCCACCAGGTAGAAGCCTATATGAGAAACACCTCATAAAGGCTGGAGTAGGTAATGGGGCCAGAGAAGGCATTTTTTAGGAAAAGAAAAATGGCTGTTTCATAGTCATCATCCCATTTACTATGAAACATTGTACCTTTATCAGATCAGTTCAGTTCAGTTCAGTCATTCAATCATGTCTGACTCTTTGTGACCCCATGAACCGCAGCATGCCAAGCCTACCTGTCCATCACCAACTCCTGGAGTTCACTCAAACCCATGTCCATTGAATTGGTGATGCCATCCAACCATCTCATCCTCTGTCGTCCCCTTCTCCTCCTGCCCTCAATCTTTCCCAGCATCAGGGTCTTTTCCAATGATTCAGCTCTTCTCATAATGTCAAATTAGGCCTTTTATAATCTTCTAAGAATTGTATTTCAGTTAGACATCAACAGAATATTTTCTTTGCAGTTTCCTTCTTTAATAAAGCTAAAATTATTATTCTGTGTTAAAACATAAAACCTGATTTGAACAGATAATAGTAAATTTTTGTTTAAAATATCACTTTTTAATGTATTTAATATTTACTTCTCACAAGATACTGAGATAGTATTATAAGACTTTATTCATGCCTTGTATACATTTATAACATGACCATGGCTTCTTATCACAGAAAATATTCCAAACAACTAAGGTGGACATTAAGATCCTTCATTATCTGGCTTCTATTATACTCTTCAGACTTCTAAAATTTTCCAATATGAACTTTAGAATCAAGAATCATCAAGTTACTATATTTCTATATATCCCTTCTCCAGTGGATCTTCCTGACTCAGGATTCCAATCGGGGTCTCCTGCATTGCACGCAGATTCTTTACCAACTGAGCTATCAAGGAAGCCAAATGTGAAGAGGGCCGCAGAAGCCACAGGCTGAGGAGGATGGGATTCTCCTCATCAAATGGCTGTGAGTTCAATATTAATCAAGCAACAAATATTTAATATGGTTTCTTTAGTAAAATATATATATATATATACACACAACAAATCCAGCTTATGTGTTGTTCAGTTGGGCAAAATGTGACCAGAGGCTCATAGGATCTTAACCCTATTTGTGATTAGGGTTCATGGTAACTTTGTAGAATATAGCCCTTGAAGATAAAGGTAACTGATCATTGCTTTGACTAGGAACCTAACCCTATTTTTGCTAATTGGGGTTCATGGTAACTTTGTAGAACATAGCCCTTGGAATTAAAGATAACTGACCATTGTCTTGACTAGTCTGTCAACTCTTGAAGTTTAGTACCCTATTTTCTTCACCTTGCTATTGCTGGAATGGACTATCAGTGTTAATACTAGAAGCCAATAAGAATTATTTTTAATCAAATGCTTGTTTAAGGGTGAAAGTGAATGTCACTCAGTTGTGTTCGACTCTTTGTGACCCCATGGACTATACAGTCCATGAAATTCTCCAGGTGAGAATACTAGAATAGGTAGTCTTTTCCTTCTCCAGGGGATCTTCCCAACCCAGGGATTGAACCCAGGTCTCCCACATTGCAGGCAGATTCTTTACCAGCTAAGCCACAAGGGAAGCCCAAGAATACTAGAGTGGGTAGCCTATCCCTTCTCCAGCAGATCTTCCTGACCCAGGAATTGAACTGGGGTCTTCTGCAACTGAGCTATCTGGAAGGATGGATAAATGTGTTCATTACTCAAAAAATAACTATAGAAACTTTTTAGCAGACTAAAGGGAGATAATTACAAATTTTTGAACTAACTCTTTGCATTAAAAGAAAAATAAATCCCACTTCAAGAAAATCAAATCAGTTTGGAGGAGGAAAATAGAAAAATAAAAACATATATTCTAATTAGAAGAGATTTCTAAGAGGCCAGATAGAAATGATGTACACTTAGCATGAAAAAAGAGTAGAGACACTGGATGAAATGTGATTCTAGTCATGGGGAATTTTTAAATATCCATAGCATCTATATATTGTATACATCCCTCCCATCTCATTGGATACCAGGAGGCAGAACCAGGAGAGAAACCCAGCCTTCCTGCCCAGTAGTCCAGTTTGCATTTAAAATCTGTCATGGATCATAAAACTAAAAAATACCATAGGTCCAGCTCTGCATAGTATCTTTTACTCTTTAATTATGTCTGCAGGGAGGCCTAGTTTCTTCTTTATATCCATATCCTTCTGGTTTTCGTCATGCTTACACAGTAGTGGTAGAAATCAGGCAAGAAGTTCCAAGTGGACTCTGATTTCCAGATACCACTTAGACAGAGCAGATAGTAACCTGGCCCTCCTTTGTTCTCTCAGGGAGGACAAGAGAGAATTCACCTCCAAGAGAACTGTGAATGTTGTTGCATTTCAATGTGGACAGAATCTTTTTTGTAAGGGCTTAGTCTGCCCAGTCTAGACTAGAAAGCTTCCTTTTGATCACTCCTAAATAGAAATACTGATGACCCAGAATACAGAGGCACTTAAGGTAATTTTTCTGTTGTATTTCCCCAGGAATAGATTGTTTTAGGAATATAGTTCAGTTGAATTTTGAATGACAGAAGTTGTTTGAAGATATAATTTGGCAACTGGCATTTGTCATTTGTCACAAAAATCAATCAACTAATCTGTCATTCAAACAAATGGAATGCTATTCTGGGTCATGCCCTATGTGCCCAGGAAAGTATATGGAGTAGTACCAAGAATATTAACTCCCATATATGTTTCATTCTCTGTTGAGCTCAAACTGGATTTATTTAACAGAGATAGACCTGTCTGGAAGCTGCATAAAAGACTTGGTGCCTTGTAAAGGTGATATCTGTATAATGTCTATGGATATTTATTTGTTCATCTATTCCTAAAAATATACTGTCACTCTGTTAAGAGCTGAATAAAAATTTTAATAAGGTATTATCCCTTGTTTTCAGGAGGTCCCTATCTAATATGTGAACAAATCATTTCAGTATGTGTAATATATTTTGAAGATGTAAAATTACATTATGAAGGCTGTGTCATTCATAAAGCATGCAGTTGTTTAAGAATATAGAGATGAGCTATTTTTTTCAAAACAGGAGAGTAGATATTTCCATATCATTCAAAGGAATCAACTGAATTGAAACCTCAAAATATTTCAAACACAGTGCAATGAAATTGAAAGCTAGTTGTGGGGAGATGGGATGGATGGAATTGTCATCCCCTCAGACCTTGACCTGAGGCATTTTTTACTAAGAAAATGTTACTGTCCCTCACTGTCCTGTCAGATATGTTTATAAGGCTATCTCCCCATCATAGATTGTAAGTTTCTTGAGGGCCAACTATGCACAGGAACCTGGAATGTTAGGTCGATGAATCAATGCCTACTGGAAGTGGTCAAACAGGAGATGACAAGAGTGAACATTGACATTTGAAGAATCAGTGAATTAAGATGGACTGGAACGGGCGAATTTAACTCAGATGACCATTATATCTACTACTGTGGGCAGGAACCCCTTAGAAGCAATGGAGTAGCCATGATGGTCAACAAAAGAGTCTGAAATGCAGTATTTGGATGCAATCTCAAAAATAGCAGAGATCTCTGTTCATTTCCAAGGCAAGCCATTCAATACCACAGTAATCCAAGCCTATGCCCCAACCAGTAACATTGAAGAAGCTGAAGTTGAATGGTTCTGTGAAGACCTACAAGACCTTCTAGAACTAACACCCAAAAAATATGTCCTTTTCATTACAGGGGACTGGAATGCAAAAGTAGGAAGTCAAGAAACACCTGGAGTAACAGGCAAGTTTGGTTTTGGAGTGCAGAATGAAGCAGGGCAAAGGCTTATAGAGTTCTGCCAAGAGAACCCACTGGTCATAGCAAACATCCTCTTCCAACAACACAGGGGAAGACTCTACACATGGACATCACCAGATGGTTGACACGGAAATCAGATGGATTATATTTTTGCAGCCAAAGATGGAGAAGCTCTATACAGTCAGCAAAGACAAAACCAGGAGGTGACTGTGGCACAGATCATGAACTCCGTATGCCAACATCCTCTGGACAGTTGGGAATGCAATTCAAGCTATAACCATATTCTATATGTTCATTGAGTGAAGATTAGAAATAGATACACAATAGGAGTGTTTTCTAGAAATAATTAAAAATCATAATTCAAAAACTCAGATGCTAAGGAGGGAACAGTATATTTAAAACCCAAAATTATTATACATAGAAGAGGATTGAAAGTCATCTATCCTATGCGTTTATTTTTAAATTAGTGACCCTTCTATTCTTAGCTTATTATAAGCTGATTATTGGAAGTAAATAATGGATGCTTGCTTACTGGATACCTGGCCCCATTTTACTTGTCTACAAAATGTCTCTCCTCCACTCAAATTCATAGGTACAAAATCAGTGTCCTGGAAACTGTGATTGTTAAGCATTATCTTGTACCTCTAGCCCTACCATAGTCATTTGTACCAAGGGTGGCCCATTGTTTTATACTGAGCTAATGACCTACTTCTTTGGAAAAGTTCAAATTAAGGTTATGTGATTTTAAATTTAGGTGATATATATGCATTATTTAAAAGGAGAATGTGTATGTCATACCCCTTTTAATTATTTTGAGTAGCTTATAGAACAGCATATACATGAAAATTAGTCTGTAGTTAGAAAAGAAAATAAAGCAGTTGCCAGAGGGTCCCAAAGACAAGAGCTAATTATATGCACTTTATGAATCCATTCACTCCCTAAGAATGCCTCTTGTTCTGTAAAAATTCCTTTATTTTTCTTTTACTTATGCTAGCTTTAGAGAATTCCTTAAGAAGTAGTATTAACAGCATTGTCTTCTGAGCCACAATTTGTGGAGTCTGAATTCTGCCATATAATTACTTGGGTAAAACTTTTTGAACACCTCTATTCTTCAGTATCTAAAATACAGAGGGAAATAGTTAAAAAAAAAAAAAAAACTTAATTGGTTGTAAAGTGAAGAAATAGAGGAAAACAATAGAATAGTGAAAACTAGAGATCTCTTCAAGAAAATTAGAGATACCAAGGGAACATTTCATGCAAAGATGAGCATAATAAAGGACAGAAATGGTAGGCACCTAACAGAAGCAGAAGATATTAAGAAGAGGTGGCAAGAATACACAGAAGAACTATACAAAAAGATCTTCATGACTCAGATAACCACCATGGTGTGATCACTCAGCTAGAGCCAGACATCCTGGAATGTGAAGTCCAGTGGGCCTTAGGAAGCAACACTACGAACAAAGCTAGAGGAGGTGATGGAATTCCACCTGAGCTATTTCAAATCCTAAAATATGATGCTGTGAAAGTGCTGCACTCAATACACCAGCAAATCTGGAAAACTCAGCAGTGACCACAGGACTGGAAAAGGTCAGTTTTCATTCCAATCCCAAAGAAAGGCAATGCCATAGAACATTCAAAGTACCGCACCATTGCACTCATCTCACATGCTAGCGATGTAATACTCAAAATTCTCCAAGCCAGGCTTCAACAGTACATGAACTGTGAACTTCCAGATGTTCAAGCTGGGATTTAGAAAAGGCAGAGGAACCAGAGATAAATTGCCAACATCTGCTGGATCATTGAAAAAGAAAGCAAGTTCCAGTAAAACATCTACTTTTGCTTTATTGACTACACCAAAGGCTTTGACTGTGTGGATCACAATAAACTGTGGAAAATTCTGAAAGAGATAGATATACCAGACCACCTGACCTGCTTCTTGAGAAATCTGTATGCAGGTCAAGATGCAACAGTTAGAACTGGACTTGGAACAGCAGACTTGTTCCAAATCGGGAAAGGAGTACGTCAAGGCTGTATATTGTCACCCTGTTTATTTAACTTATATGCAGAGTACGTCATGTGAAATGCCAGGCTGGAAGAAGCATAAGCTGGAATCAAGATTGCACCGAGAAATATCAACAACCTCAGATACACAGATGACACCACCCTTATGGCAGAAAGCAAAAAACTAAAGAGCCTCTTCATGAATGTGAAAGAGGAGAGTGAAAATGTTGGTTTAAAACAACACTAATTAAACTAAGATCATGGCATCTAGTTCCATCACTTCATGGAAAATAGATGGGGAAACAATGGAAAAAGTGACAGACTTTATTTTTGAGCTCCCAAATCACTGTCAATTGTGACTGCAGCCATAAAATTAAAAGATGCTTGTTCCCTGGAAGAAAAGCTATGGCCAACCTAGACAGCACATTGAAAAGCAGAGACATCACTTTACTAACAAAGGTCTGCCTAGTCAAAGCTATGGTTTTTCCAGTAGTCATGTATGGATGTGAGAGTTGAACTGTAAGGAAAAGTGAGGGTCAAAGAGTTGATGTTTTTGAACTGTGGTGGTGGTGAAGACTCTTGAGAGTCCCTTGGACTTCAAGGAGATCCAACCAGTCCATCCTAAAGGAAATCAATTCTGAATATTCTTTGGAAGGACTGATCCTGTAGCTGAAACTCCAATATTTTGGCCATCTGATGAGAAGAACTGATATATTGGAAAACACCTTGATGCTGGGAAAGATTGAAGGCAGAAGGAGAAGTGGATGATAGAGGATAAGATATTTGGATGGCATCACTGACACGATGAACATGAGTTTGAATAAACTCTGGGAGTTGGTGATGAATAGGGAAGCCTGGCATGCTGAGTCCATGGGGTTGCAAAGAGTTGGACATGACTGACTGACTGAAAGTGAAGAATATGAAAGTGAAAAATATATGCACAATTTATAGTATATACTATTTACAATTTGTATATACAATTTATACATATATACAATTCATAGTATATACTATAAAAATGTCTTATTGTACATAAATCATGTGTATATACTATATAAATGGTCTTTCCTGATCACTCAGATGGTAGAGAATCTGCCTGCAATGCAGGAGACCCGAGTTTGATCCTTATGTCCTGAAGATCCCTTGAAGAAAGGAATGGCAACTCACTCCATTAGTCAACCCAATTCTAATTTTCTCGACATTGTTAGGTACTATCAATTGGGCTACCCAAATAATTCCTCTAGAGACCTAGCACTAAGCTCAGAGCTTCACCAGTCATATTCACCAGACCTTCTCCACACCCTACAATATTACACATTAATTGGAAGTCTCTCTCTTGGAACACTCCATGCTTGCTGCTGTGCTCTCTCCTCTTTGTAATTCTCTCCAAGGGTAGAGGGAAGAATAAGAAAGTAGAGTTCTTCATTTCACTGACTCTCTGCTTGAAAATATTTCCAACAAAGTCCATTTTAGGTTTCTAGGGCCGCTGTAACAAAGTACCATGAGTCCAGTCCAACTTGGAGGCTAGAAATCTGAGATCAAGGTGTTGGCAGGGCCACACCCCCTGTGAAGATTCCAATTAAAGGTCTGATCCAAGACTTTCCTAATTTTTTGGTAGACTTTAGGCAGTATTTGCACATCAGTCCCTGTGTTCAAATATTCCCTTTTCATGATGACATTTGTCATACTGGATTAGGACCCACTGTAATGTCATTTTGTCTTAACCTGATCATATGCAAAGGCTCCATTTTCAAATAATGCCACATTCACAGAAAAAAGGAAGACTTCAATGTCTTTGGTGCTGCTGCAAATCAACTCTGTTTTGTTTGTTTTTGCCTTCAACCACCATTAGAAAGTACCAATAGAGTATACTAACACATATATATGGAATTTAGAAAGATGGTAATGATAACCCTGTATGCGAGACAGCAAAAGAGACACAGATGTATAGAACAGTCTTTTGGACTCTGTGGGAGAGGGAGAGGTTGGGATGATTTGCGAGAATGGCATTGAAACATGTATAATATCATATATGAAACGAATCGCCAGTCCAGGTTCGATGCATGATACTGGATGCTCAGGGCTGGTGCACTGGGATGACTCAGAGGGATGGTACAGGGAGGGAGAAGGGAGGCGGGTTCAGAATGGGGAACACGTGTATACCCATGGCGGATTCATGTTGATGTATGACAGAACCAATACAATATTGTAAAGTAATTAACCTTCTATTAAAATAAATAAATTTATATTAAAAATTAAAAAAAAAGAATTAATCATGGAGGGTGACACCAGGCTTGTCAGGATTTTGAAAGTCACTCAGTCATGTCCAACTCTTTGTGACCCCATGGACTATACAGTCAATGGAAGTCTCCAGGCCAGAATATCAGAGTGGGTAGCCTTTCTCTTCTCCAGGGGATCTTCCCAACCCCAGGATTGAACCCAGGTCTCCTGCATTGCAAGTGGATTCTTTACCAGCTGAGCCACAAGAGAAGATCAAGAATATTGGAGTGATTAGCCTATCCCTTCCCTAGCAGATCTTCCCAACCCAAGAATCAAACTGGAGGTTCTTGCATTGGAAGTGGATTCTTTACCAACTGAGCTATCAGGGAAGCCCCAGGATAATAGGCTTCAAATGTTGACTCTCCTTTTCCAAATTATTTCTTATTTTGATCTTGAAGAATTAATGACTGAAGAATAGAAAAAATAACAGAGCCAAGACAATTTTCCAGAATTTGAGTGTCTTCTGTTCTATATGGAGCTCTTCTTAACGCCTAAAAGAAGCAGAATATTACTTTTAGTTTCATAAATATTTACATATTGAGAAAAATACATTTCAGTCTCTCTGAATGCCTGAAGTACAAACATGAACAAAATACATAATACCTAATCTTGAGTCGTTCTCATTCTGACAAGAGAAACAGTTACCACATAAATTACAATAATTGTGATTAGTTGTTTAATGGAGTCATAAAGAATTCTTGGAGTATGGAGAAGCAAAATAGTAAACCTATCTGGGATAGCAAGAAAAAGTTTTATGAGTATGTAAGTATTATTCATAAATATTGAGATGAAGTAAAATGAATTTTGAGCATAGCTTTGAAAAGTAAATTCTCAAGTGATACAAAAGAGGACAACAGTATTATAATTATACAATTGAACATTAATTATCTTAGAAGTTGTGATTATTATATTTTTTTAATATTTAAGAAGCTATACAATATGTCACATCATTAAAAATATTAAACACACACACACACAAAGAAAATAGGGCTCACCTATGGCTGCCCACTTCTAATTCTCTTCCTGAGGGGAATTTAAATATAATCATCACTATTCATAATGAGATTGGTGGTTATAGTCTTTAAATATGCCTTTTGATTTATCAACATTAGATATTGTCTCTTAGTATTTTACCATGATAATTGGAAACAAT
Source organism: Bos indicus x Bos taurus (assembly GCF_003369695.1). NCBI lineage: Eukaryota > Metazoa > Chordata > Mammalia > Artiodactyla > Bovidae > Bos > Bos indicus x Bos taurus. The sequence goes on along the minus strand of NC_040078.1, from coordinate 64,513,526 downwards.
TTACTCTTATTTAATTGCATTGACTAATACTTCCAGAACCAGGTCAAATAGTACAGTGTCATTTGCTATGACATTTAATGGTTTTCAGTTTGAGATCTACAGTGTCTGATATTAGGATCACTATTCCTTCTCTTTTGATTTGCACTTGTGTAGTATATTTTTGGGAGAAGGCAATGGTACCCCACTCCAGTACTCTTGCCTGGAAGATCCCATGGTTGGAGGAGACTGGTAGGCTGCAGTCCATGGGGTCGCTAAGAGTCGGACAAGACTGAGACTTCACTTTCACTTCTCACCTTCATGCATTGGAGAAGGAAATGGCAACCCACTCCAGTGTTCTTGCCTGGAGAATCCCAGGGACGGGGGAGCCTGGTGGGCTGCCGTCTATGGGGTCGCACAGAGTCGGACACGACTGAAGTGACTTAGCAGCAGCAGTAGCAGCAGCAGTGTATTTTTATCCACTGTTTCCTGAATCACTTTGTTATAGGTGTGCCTCTTATGCACAGTATTTAATTAGGTCTTGTTTTGTGAGCCAAAATGAAAATATCTTTTCTTTCCTATGTAAATGAGTTCACATTTGAATATATAAATATGAATTTATAAATATATGGCAAATATATCTAATCTCAGCTCTTTGATTATATTTTACAAATGCTGATTTTGTTATATTTGTGTATGTAGATATTAGCTCTGTTTTTATTAATTCATAAATTTTCTTCAGGGACATCATTTATAGAAAGACAATTGTTTTGGCCTGTCTTGAATTTATACTACTTACTTTCAGTTTCTTTTTACCTTTCTTATATCTTTTCATCTTTTAATGTCATTTTTATTTTCTGGATTTTTTTTTTTTTTTTTTGCTTTTCTCAACATAGTTAATATATGTTTTATTTGTCTACAGTCTCCTTATGGCTCTGAAATATATTTTCAACTTTTAATATTTCTTTTCCACTACTTTCCTTTCCAGAGTTCAATTCACTCTCTTTTTAATTTCACTCTGCTTTTTGCTCATCCTGTTTTGTTTTTTTAATTCTGATTCAAATGCTTATTTGAGTACATGTACTTCTATTTGGAATGTTCATTTACATATATCTTCTAGTTTGTTAATTGGGGGAGGAAGTGCTGTATTTTCTATGTGTTTCATGTGATTTTTTTCCTAATTTTCTTTAATAGATTTCTAAATATTTTACTTTTGTTCATTTTATGGTATTAGTGAGCTGTATCAGGAATATTGTAACCTAATATGCAATTATTTTAATATAAGGATTAGTACTAGGCCTCTTTACCTGCCATCCTCATCTGTCTTCTCTGTAGATTTTTTTTTTTTTCCAGTCTGACTTTAGCCACCACAAAGCAGTGAATCTGGCTGGAGGTGGGGCAGAAGTATGAGAGATTGCATGTTGAGAATTAACAATTTTCTTCTTTGTTACTCATACTGATTTTGTGGGATTAGTATTCTCTCTCTTCAAGTTATGATGATTTTTTAAAATATAATTTATGTTTTCCTTTTGCTTTTTCATATGAGTAGGGGGGTGTTTTTGGAGATACTTGGTTTGTTGTTGCCATTTCTCGCAGCTGTCCAGAAGTCTAGACTCTTGTACTGATTTTTGTTTGCTTATTTTTTGCTTTAATATTTCAATACACTTTCCTTCTCCTTAATATTAGAATAATATTCTAATTTATTTGTCATATCTATAATGTATTTCAGCTTATTTCTTAATACATTTATTGCTAATATTTTATTTTTTAGTTCTACCTTAATTATTAAAATTTGCTTTATATTTTAACCTTGACTCTCTCCTATGGTTTTATTGTCATTGTTACTTGTTCACTTTTTGCAAATCTTCAATTCTTACTTTAAAAAAAATTGCTGAGAAATAATTTCCTGTCTCTTGGCATCCTGTAACCAATTGAATCATTAGAATAATCTGACCTGTAGCTGTCCTCTTAACTACCTTCTACAGAAAGGAGGAGAATGTCTTGTCTAACAAGCAAATTTTAGAGAAGGAACTTAAGTCATGACTCTATTCCTTCTCTCTTTTTTTCTTCAAATTTGTTGTTTTATAAAGATGAAGCACCTAAGTAAAACTTTTTTAAAGAGGATATTAGAAAGGGAGAGATATTTAAGTTGTTGCTAGATCAGAAAGTGACTGAAGCCCAATGACATCTGACAGAAGAAGAGAGCAAAATCCAAGATAAGAGACTTGAATACATCCACCAGAGGAAGCCAGGACCAAGGACACTATTGAGAAGAAGACTTTCAAAGCTACTGATGGAGAATTCTCTGTAATATCAATACAGGACACATCTTTTTGAATATCCAAATAGATAAAAGTGGAGGGACAGGGAAGTTCAGCATAAAATAGTCAAAATATTTTTAGGTGGCATTTCAGAGTGTTGTAGTTATTGTAGACAATATGCCTGACAAATCTATGCTTCTCTAAGAGAAGCAAACTTTAGAGGGTTTAAAGGGTGCTGTTGTTGTTCAGTTGCTAAGTCGTGTCTGACTCTGCGATCCCATGGACTGCAGCACACCAGGCAGAACTATAAGAAACAATCCAACCCTGGTTCTGACGTTGGTGAACAGAGAAAATAATTTCTCATTAGGTGTACCTGATTCTGGGAGATGAAAAAGGGTGTACTTTTGGATGCTTTGAGAAAATCTGGTTTATGTTGATTCAATTTCACTTTGGACAATTGTATATGAAAAAAATAAATATAGATGTCCCATGAAAAAAAGGTACTGTGACAAGGCATGACAGAGATATTGCTTCTTTCCAGATGAGTAGAAGGATATGGTTCAAAAACATTAGCAGCAACATCCATTGAAAATCTGCCAAGGGTTATCCTCCAATTAAAGCAAATATGAATTATATATAGATATATAACTATATATCTATATATAATTGACATAATATATAGATTTTATATATATATTATAGATTATATAAATTATATATAATCCATAGATAGATTATATATATAATCCATATATATAATTATATATAGAAAAGCATCTCTAAAATTTAAATTTAAAATTTAAAAAATTTTGTCAAAGGGCTACAATTTCTCAAAAATATCACTTCCTGAAAGAGGAAACATTATGTTCTGGTTATCAATGTAGGGTTTTAAAATATACATCTTGGCAGAAGATGGTATTTTTACCACGTAAGTTTAGATTAACAGGTGATAGATTCTGGAACATTAGCATAGACTACCTGGGAATGTGAGGAGGGTGGCCCTGAAGACTTTTTTTTTTTTTCAAACTTGACTTCTTTTAATATAGTATCCATTAATTTCTGTCACAGTTTCTATGGTCTTAACAACTAAATTCTAGAATATATAACTATAATTTTGCTTGTGCAAAACATTTCCAGGGACAGTGCATGGATTCATTTAAAAAATTGTGTGTGTGTGTGTGTGTTAGTGCTATGAATCAGCTGTGTATCCTTTCATTTTCAACATGAAACTTTGGATTATCAATGTCATATAGTTTAGAAAAAAGGAGAGACATTACTTTACCAATAAAGGTCCATCTAGTCAAAGCTATGTTTTTTCCAGTAGTCATGTATGGATATGAGAGTTGGACTATAAAGAAAGCTGAACACCAAAAAATTGATACATTTGAACTGTGGTGTTGGAGAAGACTCTTGAGAGTCCCTTGGACAGCAAGAAGATCAAACCAGACAATCCTAAAGGAAATCAATCCTAAATATTCATTGGTAGGACTGATACTGAAACTGAAGGCCCAATATTTGGCCACCTGATGTGAAAAACTGACTCATTGGAAAAGACCCTGATTTGGGGGAAGATTCAAGGGAGGAGAGGAGGACGACGACAGAGGATGAGATGGCTGGATGGCATCGCCGACTCGATGCACATGAATTTGAGTGAGCTCCAAGAGTTGGTGATGGACAAGGAAGCCTGGTGGGCTGCAGTCCATGGGGTTGCAACGTGTCAGGCACGACGGAACAACTCAACTGATAATTTAGATAAGTAACTTCAGCAGTGGTAAAGGTACATGTACAATAGAGCCTAGCCTGACTCCACCCAGGAACCTAGTTGGAAACCCTTGGACTGAGAGTAGAAAGAAGAAAAAGAATCTTTCATGGTTTATTGCTGTATTCTTGCATTTCCAGATCTTGGACTTTCAACTTAGGAAGTCAAGGGAATCTGATTTTAGACTTTAAATCTTTTGAATTTATAAGATTTGACATTAATATTTTGGAGTATTAATTTATCCTTAGGAATTTGATAATAGAATGCAATTATATAATAAATTTGGGTCATTTTTGTCATTTTTCATATAAAGGTAATTGGTTGATGTCATTATAGAATTTTTGATAAGACAATGAATCTGGATATAATTTGAGTTGAAAAACAGAACATAGACTGGGGTTTCAGCCTTAGATATATAAGACCCTTGAAATTTATTTATTCACTCCTTCAATCCATTCCAAATCCTCCTGGAGATTAAATTTTGAATTCCCACCAGTGGGAATTTAGGATAGAAGTTATTAGAATAGTGGACTCAAAGAATGTAGGAAAACTGACCTGAGGACCATTGATCTCTCTATCTGAGAAAGCATTCACACTTTGGTTGAATCAGCGTCCTCATAGTTAGATAAAATGTTTTGAGGACAGATCTGTGAAAATTTGGAATTGAGATTAGGAAATGTCCTATCCCCTAGCTTCTTGGTCCTTCAAATTAAAGCCGATCAAGCTCCACTAATTCTTGAGCTCTCAGGAATCCATTTGTGTTGACTGAAGCTCTTACCTCAGAGGATTTTCATCACAGATTAGAAAGTTCGACCCTATCAATGCAATTCTCAATTAAATATACACTAGGTCAGTGGTGCGATCCTGACATTTTTATATTTTCACATTCAGAAATAGTACTGTTAGTGATGATGGTATTTGGATGTCAAGATACAGCAGGAAAGACAGAAAAATTTCTTCCTATTTTGCACACTAAAATACTGTTATTTGATCTATAATCTTACACCTTATTTACAGAGATATTCATGGATTTTTGACTCTATGACTTAGGTTCTTAATCTACAAAAGCCCTTGGCTAAGGCTTGTTTCTCTTTATTTGTGCACGTTAGGGTAGTTACATGATAGTACTGCATAGTGGTTCACATCCATGTGATGATGTTTAAATCCCTATTATTTGTTCATTCACATACTACGATTAACTGAGTCAAACTGTCTGCTTAAAGCTGAAAATCCAGTAAACAGACAGGAAGACCTTGCCCTTATCAAGCTTACACTCCAATAACAAAGGTTGGCGATTATCCTGAATAAACAAGATACAGGGCATGAGAAGTGCTATGAACATCTGATTGATGTTTTGTAAGAAAGTGACTACCATACAGGAAGAAAAAAAATCTTGATGCAAAATAGAAAGGGAAAGAGACTTTAGAGGGGAGACATTTATGCCAACCTGAAAATGGAAGGAGCCAGTCATGGCAAGAGACCAAAGGTAATGAGCACATTTCAGGCATTGGGAACAGGGAACAGCTAGTAATTGCAGAAGTTTCCAGGCCCAGGAAGAGCTGACACGCAAAACATTTTAGTGACTAATAGAACATGGATTGTCTATAATCAATCAACACAAGTGTGTCAATGCATAACGACTGCAACACCCTTTTGGGTTTTGGTAGAGTCAATACATAGTGTGGCTGCAGAGAGGAGAGTAAGCGGCAAAGTAACAGCTTACAACCAGCTGCACAGGACAGTGTTACCATGGGCATACTGCTAACGGACCACACAGGTAGGTCATCGAGAAACTTGGGACATATTTCTATAAAAGGGGTCACAAAGCTTGAGTTACAGAATAAAGTGTTGCTATTTGGAGAACGGATAACAGAGGAGCAAGAATGTAGTCTTGGGGATTTACTCTCTCTCCTTTCGTTGCCTCCAAACAGCAGTTTATACACGGTACTACTACTGGCTCTTTCAGCATGAAGTTCTGCATATTCTCTTAGATGTTTTGAGCTCAGAGGCATCTAATTTTACCAGAATCCACGAAATATAAATATTTCCATAGTTAATGGCACACAGCAGGAAAACCCCCTGAGCATGGAACTCTTGGAATTTGGCCAGGCTTCCAGCAAGAGAGCTCACTGCAAAATCTCCAGGCCAAGATTAGTGGCCAGTGAGAACAGGTCAGTGACAAGGATTTCTTAAGTCTGAAGTACAAATATGAGGATCCTAGTGGAGTAAAAATTGGCAAAATTCACCACTGTTAGGAAATCAACTGTTAGAATAAACATGCATTATTTCCTTTACATCACTCTCTTCTGCAATAACTGTGAATTATCAACATCATTTCAATACACAGAGATATTTTTCTTCAGCTTCATATAGGAATACTTTAGTTCAGCTACTTTGTAAGCAAAGCATGGAAAATTGGGCATTTCCTCATTCCTTTGAAATATTTTATTTATTAAGTCATATTCCGTGTGAGAAATACTGCTCATAGTTTCTAAACTGTAAGAGCATTCAGTTTAACAATTGCTGGTGTGTGCAGTTACTCAGTTTTGTCCAACTTTTGCAACCCCATGGACCATAGTCCACCAGCTCCTCTGTCCATGGGATTCTCTAGGCAAGAATACTGGAGTGGGTTGCTATACCCTCCTCCAAGGGATCTTCCCTACCCAGGGAACAAACCCATGTCTCCTATGTCTCCTGCATTGCAGGCAGATTCTTTACCCATTGAGCCATTGGGAAGGCCCTGAAAGTTTAACAATTGGTACCAGGCAAATGGCTACTTGTTAAAATATTCCTATGTTAATCTTAACTCCAAGGCTCCAGAATTAGAAGGAAACATACATATTTGTAGGTAAAATCTTGGAGTTTAAGATTTCAATGGTGTCAAGTTTAAACACATACAGTATGACCTTGGTTAAAATAGTTTAGATAAATGTGTTTAGAAGCCTTTATTAATAGAAAAAAAATTTGGAGCATAGTAAAGAGCTGCCAGTGTAGCCTCCAGAAAAATCTGTGGCCCAGGAGTCACAATATTAGTTCAAGTTATACCACTGGACAAACTTAAAAGAAAGTTAATCCAATATTTTGGAATTCATTTTTTTCTTTTTCCCCTCAAACGACCTATTCTGTGATGAAGACCATTGCTGACAGAAATAAAGTTATTTAAAGGAAATAAATATTAGGAGGATTATGCCATTGCCAGTTAGCAACTATTTGGGATTATTCTGATCCTTTATTATTTTTTACATGTTTTTAATATTTATTATTTTTCACATATTTTAATTTAATGAGTATAATATCCACAAACTGATCACACCTTGGTAATCAGTTCTCAGATCAAAAAAGGTAATATTATCAGAACCTTCCAGAAATCCTGGTTTGTACTTTCCTTAGTCATCATTTCATCATGAAAAAGCTAATTAGAAGCTCTGAGTCCATGGATGGATCTCATCAAATATACACTTAAGCAGCATTACTATGTAAGCTACTATCAGCATGACTCCCAAAGTCTTTCCTCTTGGATTTGTCTTCTAATCTTTTGTGTGAAGGGTGACTTCTTGGCTTTCAGCACACTAAGAGACGAGTAAATTCACTCAATCCCTCTAAATAGCATATCTTACACTTATTTTCAAATATGCCTCCCAGCCCAAAGTCCAAAATTACAATCTCCAAAAAATAAACTTCCAATTTTTTTCTCATGTGTTGGAGTAAGACAACACATAAAACTACAAAAACACTACAGAATATGCAATCCTCCTTGCTTCTGAATCAAGCTTTCAAACAATCCTCTTAATTTTAATATGTCTTTTAACTTTAGAGACAAAATTACCTATTTTGATTTTTCTAAATCTAGAGCCCTTGGGAAATTTTGTGGTGTGATTATCAGCTTTCACCTTCTAGGATAAGATTCAATTTTCTTAGATCTAATAAGTCATTTATTACTTATTGCTTTCCACATTTTATTCTTTTAATTTGCTGTCTCTTGCTTTTTTCATTTTTGTATATACACATTTCACTGTCATTATGGAGCAAAGTGAAAGTGTAAGTTGCTCAGTCATGTCCAATGCTTTGCGACTGCATGGACTACACAGTCCATGCAATTCTTCAGGCTAGAATACTGACTGGAGTGGTAGCTTTTCCCTTCTCCAGGGGAATCTTCCCAAGAAGGGATTAAACCCAGGTCTCCCACAATGCAGGCAAATTATTTACGAGATGAGTCACAAGGAAAGCCCAAGAATACTGGAATAGGTAGCTTATCCCTTCTCCAGAAGATCTTTCAGATTAAGGAATTGAACCAGGGACTCCTGCACTGTAGGCAGATTCTTTACCAACTGAGCTATGAGGGAAGCCCAGAGTATGGAGGAAGCCAAAATTTATGTGTGTGCATTCAATATTCCTTTTATGCTCAGAAATCTTCTACTTGTTATCCAATTAGAAAAGTAGCATCCAACTGTTTGTGACCCTGTGGACTGTAACCTGCCAGGTGCTTGTCCATGGGATTCTCCTGCCAAGAAGGAGTAGGTTGCCTTGCCCTCCTCAAAGGGGGTCGTCCTAACCCAGGGATCAAATCTCCATCTCCTGTGTTTCCTGCATTGCAAGCAGATTCTGTACCCACTGAGCCACCTGGGAAGCTATATCTATATATCTATATCTACCTATCTGTCTACCTATCTATATCTATGTCTATATGTATATATTCTGAGACTTACGTTCTATTTTTTATCTTTATGTTCTACTTTTTAAGAGATTTACTACTCTGTTAGCCTTTAAATTGAATGGTTATTTTGTTAAAACAATTTTGAATTTCAAGAACTTCTTCATATTCTTGAATTGTTCTTTTTTTTCATGCCATATCCTTACTTCATGGACACAATACTTTCTCTTATTTCTGTGACAATTAAAAGTTGGTCATTGGCTTCTGCTTCTGCCATTGTATCTTTCCTGTGGCTTCCCTTTGAGAAGATGCTGCTAATATTAATTCATTGCTTTCTCATGAGAGATTTCCTTTTAAAAGTCAAGTATTGCTTGACTCTATTCATGTTTTTTGGACATAAGACACTAAAAAGCTGACTAGTTGTTCTCTATGAGTGGGAATGAGACTTACTGACTTGTGAGTTAACCTAAAGTAAGCCAGAAGGAAAAACACCAATACAGTATACTAACACATATATATGGAATTTAGAAAGATGGTAACAATAACCCAGTGTACGAGACAGCAAAAGAGACACTGATGTATAAAACAGTCTTATAGACTCTGTGGGAGAGGGAGAGGGTGGGAAGATTTGGGAGAATGACATTGAAACATGTAAAATATCATGTAAGAAATGAGTTGCTAGTCCAGGTTCGATGCACAATACTGGATGCTTGGGGCTAGTGCACTGGGACAACCCAGAGGGATGGTATGGGGAGGGAGGAGGGAGGAGGGTTCAGGATGGGGAACACATGTATACCTGTGGCGGATTCATTTTGATATTTGGCAAAACTAATACAATTATGTAAAGTTTAAAAATAAAATAAAATTAAAAAAAAACCTACACAATCATCAGTTAAATTGATTTGTTTTTAGATAAACTGCTCTCTAAGTGTCAACAACAATGACAACAAAAAAGATGCCTGATAAATGTGCATTAAATTAAAAAAAAAAAACTGGAGTGGGTTGGTATACATTCCTCAGGGGATCTTCCAGCCCAGGAATTATACTCAGGTCTCTTGTATTGCAGGCAGATTCTTTACTATCTGAGCCATCAGGGAAGCCCATGATTACATAAGTAGGTAGCTTATCCCTTCTCCAGGGGATCTCCTGACCCAGAATCAGGGACTCCTGCATTGCACGCAGATTCTTTACCAGCTGAGTGTAGATTTTTCTCTGTTCATTTTTTATTGAAGGATAACTGTTTTACAGAATTTTGCTGTTTTCTGCCAAACCTCAACATGAATCAGCCATAGGTATACATATATTCCCTCCCTTTTGAAACTCCCTCCCATCTCCCTCCCCATCTCATCCCTCTAGGTTGACACAGAGCCCTCATTTGAGTTTCCTGAGCCGAGAAATGTAAATCAAAAACTACAAGGAGCTATCATTTCACACCGGTAAGAATGGGCCTCATCAAAAAGTCTACAAACAATAAATGCTGGAAAGGGTATGGCGAAAAGGGATTACTCTTGCGTTGTTGGTGGGAATGTAAATTGATACAGCCACTATGGAAGATGGTATGCTCTATTCATTTTACTATTTATTTAACCCTGTCCTCAACCTTGATCTTGACTATGCATGAGAGACCAGTTGTATGTATTTGTGGCAGACTTTGGTGTGGTTCATTCCCTCACTGTACAAATTCTTAAACAAATTCCCTGTTATTAGCATGAGTTTCACGCCCACCTTCCCTGTGACCTGTGTCTTTAAGCTTTGAGGTTCTCAGAAGAGCATAAAATGTGAATTGTCTTACTTATCCTGGTCACCTACTCCTTTATCCTTTGTAAGAATATATAACTCCTTACTCTTTTGTAAGGATATATAACTCCTTTATAACTTTTCCTATCCTTTGATATTAATTTTTCACTTGTCTTTTCTCTTCCAAAGATATGTTGGAAGAACTCCTTTATTGCTGCCTCTTCCCCCACCTTTCTTTGTCTGTATTGACTCTATAACTACATCTTTGGTAGGGTTGCGTGCTTTACAAACATGTAAGCAGTTTGAGGGCATGTGCCATATTATGTTTAGAGTCAGACACAACTGAAGCGACTTAGCAGCAGCAAGTTTAGTTTTATTTTCTCATCAGCATCTAGGACACTGAATGAAATAAGGTAGGAGTTCAGAAGAGCAATTTGTTAAGGGACTGATTGTTCAAATCAGTATTTATTAAGTTACTACTAAATTTGGAACATAATAGTATGGACAACATTTATAATAAGATATACAACAATTGACATAATTCAGTTCAAACAAACTCAAAAGATCAAAATTTAAGACTGGAAGCAATAAAATTCCTAAAGGAAAACAGACGTGATACTCTGACATAAATCACAACAATTTTTTTTATCTCCTAAAACAAAGGAAATAAAAGTGAAAATAAATTGGAACTAATTACACTTAAAAGCTTTTGCACGTATAAAGGAACAATCAACAAAATAAAAAGACAGCCTACAAAATAGGAGAAAATATTTGCAAATAATATGACAGATAAGAGGTTAATATCTGAAATATATAAGCAGCTCATAAACTCTAAAATATATAAGTGGCTCATATAACTCCACATCAAAAAAAAAAAATCAAAAGACCTAAATAGATTTTTTTCCAAAGAGGACATGCAAATGGACCAATAGGCACGTGAAACGATCTTCAACATGGCTAGTCAGCAAGGAAATGCAAATCAAAACTACAATGAGATATCACTCCTTATTTGTCAGAATGACTATCTTCAAAAAACTGCAAAAAAAATTCAGTAAGAATGTGGAGAAAAGAGATATCTCATACACTGTTGGTGGTAATGCAATTGGTGCAGGCCCTGTGGGAAATACATCACGGAATACCAGGCTCAATGCTCAGTTACTAAGTCATATCTGACTCTTTATCACTCCATGGATTGTAACCTTCCAGGCTCCACTGTCCATGGGATTTTCCATTCAAGAATACCAGAGTCAGTTTCCATTTTCTTTTCTGTGGGATCTTTCTGACCCAGGGATTGAACCTGCATCTCTTACATTGTTAAGTGGACTTTTACCACTTGAGTGACCTAGGAAGCCCACCCAATGGAATCCTACTTAGCCATAAAAAGGATGAAAATTTTGCCATTTGCAGCAATGTGAACAGACTTGGAGGAAATTATCCTGAAATAAGTCAGACAGGGAAAGACAAATCATGTGTGATATCATTTATATGTGGAATCTAAGAAAGGCAACAAAGTAGTGAATATAATAAAACAGAAGCATACTGATAAATTTAGAGCATAAACTACTGGTTGTCAGTGGAAAGGGAGAATGGGGGAGGGGATAGGGAGTTAAGAAATACAAACTATTATATATAAAATAAGCCACAAAATATAATGTACCACACAGGGAATATAGCCAATGTTTTATAATAACTATAGAAAGTGAAAGTGAAGTCGCTCAGTCGTGTCCAGCTCTTTGCGACCCGTGGACTGTAGCCCACCAAGCTCCTCCATCCATGGAATTCTTCAGGCAAGAATACCAGAGTGGGGTGCCATTCCCTTCTCCAGGGGATCTTCCTGACCCAGGGATCGAATCCAGGTCTCCCACATTACAGGCAAACTCTTTAACCTCTGCGCTACCAGGGAAGCATAAATGGAGTATAACCTTTAAAAATTGTGAATCACTATATACATCTGTAACATATAATATTATACACCAACCATACTTCAGTAAATATAAACAAGAAAAAAAGTGGTCATTTTGTCCAGCTTGAATGTCCTTTCCTCCTCTTATCTGTCTTGAGATTTCCTATTTATCTTTCAAAATGTTGACTCTATTGGGAATCATCCCTTCTAATAGTTCTTCCCTAGTCTTCAGGGAATGAATCCTTATTCTGTACTCTTTTTGCATATTGCATATATGTTTATTATTAGATACCACAATTTTTGTATTTGTTCATTTCAAGCAGAAACTCAATCTTATCTGTCTTTTCATCTCCTAGAGCTAGTACACCTAACAGAATCAGAACTCCACAAATATTTATTAAGCAGAAATGAACTGAATATTTTTTTCCAGGAATGATAGAGATAAACTAAAAGGCTGATGTTGGTCAGGTGATGTTAGCTGTTTTTACATAGCCACAAAGCCCAGAAAATTTTGTTCTGATTCCTCATGTGTTGGTTTTACTATGCAGAAAGAAAAGTACAAATGGAACAGGGACAAAAAAAAAAAAAGATTCTCTTATAAAGGTTTGGAAATATATACCCAAGTCAGAACCAATCATCAATTGAATTTACTCTATTAGCTTTAGACCATGCAATAGACCATTTAGATGATTGACCATGTGGAAAATTTGAGTAGATTATCTAGTCAACCTTTTTAAATTATCAATATTTTTTCATTAGATACTATAGCAATAAAGATGCATCAATTTTTCCAACTACACCTTTATCCTGAATATTTATATATATCAGAATGTGATCCAAGGTCAAATACTGTCCTGTATTTTAAACAAGGGATAGTTCATCATTTGATAGAGGCTGGGAAGAATTTTTCCCTGTATGGTGGCTGATTTTTAGGTTTTCACACTTTCAGCAAAAACTTGCTTTTTAAAGAAAAAAGTAACACCTAGACATTGTAGAAAATATCTTTTGGTTTGAAGATAAAGAAAAAAATGAGGTAGTAAGTGAAAAATGATTTGCTTTCCTGTCAACCTTCAAAGAGGTGATTTTTCTCTGGTCTGCTTAGCAAAAAGATTTATTTTGATTCAGTTCTATCAGCAATAGGCTGAAGTACCATGGGTTTTGTTGTTGTTTGTTTTGTTTTTGTTTAGTTTGAAAGTAATCAAATCTAATATTGCCCTGCTGTACCTTGTAGCTGCAATGGAATAAGAAAGCCACCTTGCAGGTGTGGTCAGGATCACTAAGTTTCACTACTATTGACTGGGGGCAGTTATAGTCTTGCTGGCTGAATTTTAAATGTGGCTTGATGTATCCAGTTATGTGTGATCATCTAAATACAACTCCAGGCATTTTAGCAATTAGAAAAAAAAAAAGTAATTTCTCTGAAGATAGTTAGAAATGTGAACTGTTTGTCAAATGAACAGAATATGTTTTATTTGCCAGAGAGAATAAGATGGAGACAGGAAGAAGATTCAATAGTTAATACTATTAGATAATTAGCCTTTCTACATTTAAAAAAACTGGCTTTTGTTTTATGAGTTGAAATAAAACTAGGGTTTTTTAATTGATAAGTTTAGCTTGAAAATGGTTGAATTTTTAAGAAATATATGTTGGCAAAAGTGCTGTGATTGAGAAAATATATCTGTATTTCATATATATCTGCATTCATAGAATATAATTAATATTCAGTATGCATTGTGTTCTCTCTATAAAGGTTGTTAACGCCCAACTGATTGAATAGAAATTAGGACATATGTTTTAAACGCCCTTTTCTAACCTAAACTGAAACAGCAAGAATGTCTAGTCACTAGAGGGCAGCCATCATCTGTTACAGTCCATAAAGATCTTCCTGGATATTTAAGTCCAATTGCGGATGTGAAAGCCATGATTTAAAATCAGTAAGCTGTTTTTCAGCTGTACTTATTTTGGAAAGAGGACACTAACATCCTTGTTTATACAACCTATCAGAAATGATCTGATTAAAAGGCAAAGCAAACAGACCATGGCAATGCTGTTTGTATAAAATTTCATGTAAATATATACCCTAGTTATTATAGAAAAAAAATGAATGTGATAAAAAAGAAAGTTTTCACTTAAATAGACAGGGTTCATTCACATTTCTATTAGTTTGCTGTTCTTACCAGGAACCCAAAGTTCCAAGAAAAGAAAAGGAAATCCCTGAACAAGGAATGCCTATGAAGCTCCTCAATTTTTTTTCAATATGTAACCAGCTTCAGAATGCATACAGGTCTACTGGAAGAACTTGGAAATCAAAAGCAAATGAATATTTCATATCAACAGTGTTACTAGGATTTTGTAACTGGAGTAAATGTACTTCATGCCAACCTTAAAACAAGCACTGCCAAGTAAGCCTTACGCATGGTAGAGTTTAAATCCTTTGCCTTTAAAGACAGAGAAGGCAATGGCACCCCACTCCATTACTCTTGCCTGGAAAATCCCATGGACGGAGGAGCCTGGTGGTCTGCAGTCCATGGGGTCGCTAAGAGTCAGACACGACTGAGAGGCTTCACTTTCATGCATTAGAGAAGGAAATGGCAACCCACTCCAAGTGCTCTTGCCTGGAGAAACCCAGGGACGGGGGAGGCTGGTGGGCTGCCATCTATGGGGTCGCACAGAGTCGGACACGACTGAAGTGACTTAGCAGCAGCAGCAGCAGCCTTTAAAGATAACACTCTGCCTGGCTAATTTGAATTAAAGTGCCCATTAGCACTATGTGGACATTTCAGCTTCTGTCCTTTCCCTTAAGAACCACTCATCAACCTATTTAAAAATCATCTGCTGATCTGTTGAGCTCAGTAGCGATCAGTAATAAGCACACATTATAGCCCATGGTTATTTACCATCTCTTACACTGGTGGGACGATATTCTACACCACCTTCTGTGAAGTACACAAGAAAAATACTGTAGTTGGTGAGAATATCCTGCTAAAAAATTATGTTTTCATTTATTGCTTTGATCCACAAAAAATTCCACAGCTAGTTTTTATTCTACTGGACACAAGGAAGTCCAGTCGAAAGAATATCAGGAGACGAACATTTGATTTTGTATATAGTAGAAAAAGACCTCTAAACACAAACTTCATTGATATTATGTCTCATGCTGCAAGAAATTAATTTTTCTTGGATGAATAAATGATGAATGAATAAGTGAATCGGTTAGTCTCATATTCATGTAAGACGGCACTTTAAAGGACTATATATGACAGAATACACACATGCTCACTATTTTTATTTTTTCAGGTATTTATAAATGATGCATCCTTTAATCATAATTTAAAACTGTTAAAGAATTCTTATGAGCTTTTAGCTATTTTATGTTCATTCCAATCAACATTCACTGATAGTAAAACTACAATCATGTGAAGGTTCAATTTTAAAGAGATTCTCAACCACTATTCTCATGGACCCTAGTTAGATTTCAAATAGCTGTTGATAACAAAACTGCTTTTGTCATGACCTATCTATGAAGTCAAAGCAACTTTATCAGTTGCTTTGTCCAACTTACAGTTCTGAATTTTACTACTTTGTAAAATGGATCAGATACATGAATAATGGGTTTAGACAGTTACCAAAAATATTTACTCTGCTAACCCCAAAATTTAATTTGTTCCATGCACTTTATAGTGTCCAACAATACTGTTTATATATTTGTATACTCGAATTAAAGTGAAACATACCAAAGCCCCCACAAAATTAAAGTTAATTAAGTTCCCCAAAAATAAGAGTGCAGCTTAAATTTAAAACAGCCCTTGATTTGACTTGACCTGACTTAGTCCTGGGTGTGTTCTAATATGTTGTGTGACCTTAAGCAAAACTGACTTACTATTCTTGACTTCTTTTCTCATCTATAAAGTGAGGTAGATTAGACAGACTGGCTGATGTTATAGGTCCATTTCTACTCTCCTATAAACTCTGTCTTCGAAAGCAAAGGACATTTCAGTCATCTTCTCTCGGGAAACATAGATACCAAAGGAACCAGCACACAGCTGATGGGAACACAAGTAAATATTGGTGTAAGTAAACAGGGCACAGGAGTGTTGTTGTCTTCTTATAGAGACAGAAGTGAATTTCTCTGTGCCTCTTTCTATTACCATTCAAAACAGCTCAGAGCTTAAAAAATAGATAATCAGAACTTGACTGAAAAGTTTTAGCTTCTATTCTGTGGTGTTTTAATTTACCGAAATTTCAAAAATTATTTTCTTTGTGTGTTCAGTCATGTCCGACTCTTTGCACACCCATGGACTGTAGCCCGCTAGGCTCTTCTGTCTGCAGAATTTTTCAGATAAGAATACAGGAGTGGGTTGTAATTTCCTACACCAGAGGATTATTGACTACAACCCAGCAAAGCTGCACTCTATTCTCCATTTTCCAAACTTCTCACTTATATCTGATGACTTCTGGATATTTTAATTTTTGTTATGGAATTATCTCTACCCAGTAATATTAACATGTGAATCAACCACATAGACACTGAGTTTATTAAAAGTAGTAGCACTGTGCATATTGTATATATCTTCCCCTTGTATGAGTCTGAGAGAAAAAGAAATCTGAGGAAAACAAATATATCCATATATACAGGTGCTTTCTACCATTTCTTGAAGCTTAAGGCAGAGAAGATATTTCAGACGCAAAGAAAGGGATGTCCCATACACTGTGACATTTCATCTTTGTGGGTTTGCTGTTAATTATTTCAAAAATCAAAAATACACTAAAGCCCCAATTTAAAATGCTCTAGTCTCTAAGTTCAAATAATAATAATTTATTATAAATATCATTCAAACAGCAATAAACAAATTGAAACAGGCTTATGGAAAAAAGTAAGACATATTAAATTTTAATCTTTCTTTTTTTCTTAAACTCTTGAGGTGTTTATGTAAGGGAATGGGATTAGACATTTAGTTTTATCAATTTCATTTTATATAAACTAGTAACAAAAGCACCACATATGCAATCCGTGAAATCATAAATATCTGTCTGAGAAGATAACCTTCGCAAACCATTTTCTTTTACTTGAAACTCTTTCCTGCTCTGGCCATAAGGTTGAAGAAACCACTCAAGATTCTGACAACCAACCACAGTGGCCCATCTGTCTGCAAAACCATCTCCACTTCCCTCTTTTGTATATTTTTTCTCTTATTTACCATGACACTCTCAAGGCCTTTTCATAACTCCCAGAGCATTCACACATGGGACATAGGGGACTGTCCCCTGTCTGCCCTTATTTGATGTGGTTGGTAAGCTTTTCCTGGAGTAAGTTTCTCTTCCCTGGGGAGAACCACCTGATAAGACTGTGCTGGGTCCTGTCTCAAAGGAGAGAACAAATGTGCATAGCCTTAAATTGACTGGACTAGGGGTTAAATGCTGAAGTGGCCCTGGTGCCTGGAGATCCTGCATCCTTGACCTTCAAGCTGCTGAGCCTGTGAAGGACTGCTGAGCTGCTGGAGGTGTCACAAAGAGACTCAATGGGAATAAGAATTTTTAATGATTTATGGAACTTTGCTCAGAACTGAGAACTATGTTTTTTCATTACAGGACATTTTAGAAATTATTGCAATATGGAACTTCTGTTAACTGCTTTGTAAAAACATATGCATAATAATGTTTATTATTATCAAGATTTGCAACATGCATATGTGCTCCCATGCATCCTGTTTTCTATGAATCTGAAGTATAGAACATTATACTGACAGATGTCATCATTTCCATCATCACAGTAATAGCTAACATTTATCTAGCATTTACCATGTGTCAGTTACTGTGCTCAGAACCTTCTGTGTGTTTCTGTATGTAATCCCCACAATAACTTACATTATTTAAACCACATTATAATCTCCAATGTTCTTACCATTATTACTTTTCATCTTACAGGTGAGGAAAATTATGACTAGGCAGGTTATGACCTAGCCCATAGCCAAATAGCTTATGATTGGCAAAGAACAATTTAAAACTATTGCTGCTGTCATAGCTTGTAGTTCAAAGAATAAGCGAGCATGCTACTCATCCCTGAAAATTTGGAGAACAACTACAATGCATTAGGCACAGACAGAAAGGACATGGGAGGTGAAATTCCCAGAACCAGGATGTAAGGGTTAAACAGACTACTAGGGTCTCTACACTACTACACCTACAGATACTATTCTTAGAGCATTGGATGCAGTGCAGTCACTTAATAAATAGAGAAGAATAAAAATGTTCTGGCCCTTATTAGAGGATAAGATGCAAACACTTGCATTCACCCATTTGAACCTGTTACAAAGTAACTCATCGCAAGATAAAATGTGTATTCCATTTTTGGGGGATGGTATATCATGACGCTTAAAAATAATAACACAAAGAGAGCCACTTTCTGATTGTAAAACTAGTGCCAAAGTATGTGATATTACCTTCCTTTTTTTGTTGGCAAAGTAATGTCTCTGTTTTATTTTTTGTGTGTGTGAACTTCTTTTATTTTTTAATATAAATTTATTTATTTTAACTGGAGGTTAATTACTTTACAATATTGTATTGGTTTTGCCATACATCAACATGAATCCACCACAGGTATACACATGTTCCCCATCCTGAACCTCCTTCCCTCCTCCCTATTTCTCCTATGATATAATTTCAAGATCCTTCCTCTTATTAGTCATTCAGTTCAGTTCAGTTCAGTTTCTCAGTCGTGTCTGACTCTTTGCAACCCCATGAATCACAGCACGCCAGGCCTCCCTGTCCATCACCAACTCCCGGAGTTCACTCAGACTCAGGTCCATGGAGTCAATGATGCCATCCAGCCATCTCATCCTCTGGCGTCCCCTTCTCCTCCTGCCCCTAATCCCTCCCAGCATCAGAGTCTTTTCCAATGAGTCAGCTCTTCGCATGAGGTGGCCAAAGTACTGGAGTTTCAGCTTTAGCATCATTCCTTCCAAAGAAATCCCAGGGCTGATCTCCTTCAGAATGGACTGGTTGGATCTCCTTGAAGTCCAAGGGTTCAATTCAAAAATATCCATCCTAAAATGGGGTATAGAGAATGAGAGGCAATATTTCAGGTGGAGCCTGCATCTCAAAGAATAGTGAAATTTGTGCCATTCATGCTCTAGATATTAATACCAATACAAACTGACAATTTATTATATATCGATGACTAGGGAGAAATTTTGTCAGCTGAAACTTCTGAGCATTTTCCATTGAAATATTTGTGAAAAAAATTTTGATCTCTATACATATTTTCAGTAATTCTTATTTTTATTGTTTTTATCATTCAACTTGTCAAGATATTTATGTATTCTCTCATAGAATTAGCTGCACATCCACTCTTTTTTATTATCTATTTATTTAATAAGCATGGTTTTATACTTTTAATATAGGAATTGAGAAAATTAGAAATGATATAAGGCTGAAACACAAGTTTAGAGTTTTTTTTCTATGTGGACATCCATTCAATAATCAAAATTATACATGACTACCATGATAAAATCAGTTATGGTTCTTCCCAAGTATGAAGCTTCAAAATGCATATATGTTTTGACTCAGCAGCCCCGTTTCTTAAAATCTGTCTTGCAAAATAAAAGCAAATGTATATACATACTATGCTCACTTATTTAAATTTATTTGGAATTTGTTTAATAAAGACATACATGCACATAATATAATCCACATTATATTAATATGTTACAATATATTATATTTATTACTATTTATAATATATATGCTCATTTTTAACATGTCTTATAGAGTGGAGTTACATATTTTCTGAAGTGTAGGCTAATGATAAACATTCTTAAAAGTTCCTTAAATGTTATAATCACTCAGCACAGAGACATGCTTGCTGCTGCTACTGCTACTAAGTTGCTTCAGTCGTGTCCGACTCTGTGTGACCCCATAGATGGCAGCCACTAGACTCCTCCATCCCTGGGATTTTCCAGGCAAGAACACTGGAATGGGTTGCCATTTCCTTCTCCAGGGCATAAAAGTGAAAAGTGAAAGTGAAGTCGCTCAGTGTCCGACTCCAAGCAACCCCATGGACTGCAGCCTACCAGGCTCCTTCCTCCATGGGATTTGCCAGGCAAGAGTACTGGAGTGGGTTGCCTTTGCCTTCTTCGAGAGACATGCTTACATTGTGATAATGTCAAGAAAGTGGAAGTTCTCTGATATTATTCTCCTATTGCATTCTTATTCCTAAATATATGAATCAGGCTCAGTTAAAAATGCCTACAATATATAAATAAAAAATATCTTCTCTTTGCTCTCTTCTTTACCATATAAGAAATCATGATATGTTGATAGCTAAGGTATATCATATAATTGTTTAAAAGGGTAAAGTAGATCTATATATGTTGATGTGTTGACATACACACATACATACACACATACACGATTATTTACAAAGATGGGGACATGGTGAAGAGAGAGAAGAATTATATTACTAAATGTATACCCCTTCAGACCATACAGTGTTGGAATCTTTATAATGACAATACGTTAATTTTTTTTTTTTAATTTTTAAACTTTACGAGGGAGAGGGTGGGAAGATTTGGGAGAATGGCATTGAAACATGTAAAATATCATGTATGAAACGAGATTCCAGTCCAGGTTCAATGCACGATACTGGATGCTTGGGGCTAGTGCACTGGGACGACAATACGTTAATTTTAAAAATACTAAGTATAATCATGAAGGTGAAAGTGAAAGTCAGTCAGTAGTGTCCGACTCTTTGAGACCCCATGGACAACCCATGGAATTCTCCAGGCCAGAATACTGGAGTGGGTAGCCTTTCCCTTCTCCAGGGCATCTTCCCAACTCAGGGATCAAACCTAGGTCTCCTGCATTGCAGGTGGATTCTTTACCAGCTGAGCCACAAGGGAAGCCCCTAATATATAATCTTAGGAATCATAAATTAATGATGTTTTGTGTTTCATGTTTTTTGAAGCATTTGTGAAAATATTTAGTGGTATAATGATAACTACATTTAATTCAGCAGACATTTAACATTTGGCCTGCAGAATTTCAATATAGATAAATCTCATCCATTCATTTGAAGAAACAAGCTACATAGTCAGGAAGACAGAAAGGTATAGAATTAATTCTTCCTTCAGACATACAGTAAACTACAAAAGAGAATTGTCATTAACCCAGGCCTCAAAGAAGCCAATGGATCCATGAACTCTGACAATCTTTTTTAGGCAAATTGGACAGCATGTTCCAAGACAAGGAAGCTTATGTGCGCATGATATAATGAACAGTAGCTTAGCTCAGCTATGGCATCAGCTAAATGGTACTAGGGGAGCTGGTATTGGAATTGCAAACTGGTGCTACAATAGAGAGGTCCACACAAAGCATCCTAAGATGTGTGGAGGATAAATCTCAATAGAGACTGGCTGGGGTCAAGTGTATAGAAGACTGCTAAAATAATCTAGTAGAGAGATGATGATGACTTCGTGGGCAGGGAAGTGGCAGCAAAGACAGAGAGGAGCAGACAGATTCATGAGATGAGTCAGAGTCTAAGAACGAGTTATTTCAGTCCTTGGGGAGGTAATCAATCTGATTCTGGTAATGTGAACTCTTTGAAGTAGCTAAGTGCTCCCTTACTATCTCTTTACTTATCTTAGGATTTGATTCCCTTGTTTGTCCTACCCTTTTCAATTTGAAGATCACTTTTTTCCCTGATTGAGAAAACAGGCAAAATAAGAGTTTAGTCCTTCCAATGTCATCTGCTAATATTATACCATCTGGCCCAGGAATCAGGCCTATCCCTTAGCTCAGTATTTCTTAAAAATTATATTTAAATTTTCTCTAGTGCTTTTCAAAAGCCTCGGTTCATCCTGTGCTTCAGGCTTCTTGATACTATTTTTGAAAGTTTCTGCCACTCTTTCAATTTTGCCCTTCATGGGATGCCTTCCTGCTGACTTCTATTTTCTTCAAGATTCTAGAAAGAGAAATACCTATTTATGATCTCTGATAAATTTCTTAGGGTCAAATTTTCAACTTCTCTCTTTGTTGGAGAGCATTAAATATATCACTACCCTGCCCTATTTTTTGATAATGAACATTATAAAGAGGCCTTGTTAATACCAATACACATTTAATAATATTTTCTGTATTCAAGTTTTTCTTCCCTCTTTAATTTAGAAAGCCTTTACTTATATACTTGCCATTTATTTCTATAACATCTTTTTTTTTTCCTTTTATTTGCTTTGTCCCAGTTGGCTATGTTTTACAGAGCTCTCCAGTCTTCAAAGGTTTTCTTAATATCAATTTCTATTTTGATTGATTCATTTATTTTCCAATATTCCAGTTTTTTTCCTGGCTTTTTGTGCCTTTCCCAGTGTAGTATCTTAACTATACACTTGCTAATATTCCTGGTTATCTCCAGACCATTAATGCAGAATTCACCATGTATACTTTTCTTTTAATGGATTTTTAGAAAACTGTTCATTTATTTTAGAGCATCTCCAACTGTTTTTTACTTGCTTCCTCTGTATAATACACATTTTATATTTATTCAAATCGGTGTTTAACTCCTATTACTCATAGCTATGCATTCTAGTTTTAGAGGAAATAACACCTGACTAGGAATAAAAAAGATAGGGGATTTTCCATGTTGTAGCTAGCTATATAACCTCCTTATCTAAATCACAGTTTTTCTAAGGCTCAGTTTCTTTCTCATGTATAAGAAAGAAATGTACAAATGTAAAGAAATGGTGGTATTTTCTATGGTAAATCACAAACGTAAAAGGAAGCATTAAATGAAATGACATACATAAAATCAATTTATAAAGTATTATATAAATATAAATTATTGCTTTCTAAATTAAGCTCAAACTAAAATTTAATTTGCTGTTTGCTTGTGCATATGATTCCATGAATAAAACTTAGGAAAACTAATGAAAAGAGAATTGTTCACTTAATTTCTTTCTACCTGAGACTGTGAAACCGAGTCTCTCAAACTTCTCTGATTTTCTTTTCCTTCAAGCTACATTATTTTTGAAGTCAGAAAAGTTTAGTTTATCTTAAAATTTTTTTTTTCATTTACTGATGGAAAAGCATACTAACTTATGGAGTGAACTGTTTTTATGTTATGTTTCCATAGACAAATGTTCTCTTACAGGGACAAAATATAAATTATTTTTAAAGTATTTCTTTCTGAAAATAATTTTAAATATTACAAATATTACTTTCAAAGGCTACAGATTTGATTTCTAGACTTTATCCTAAACACGAAGTACATATCCATAATGATACTAGCAATTTTTATAATTTCAATAACCAAAAATATAGAATCGAGAATGTTCTTTTGGACTGCTGATGAGTCCTACATGGATCTATTTGAACACTTATCAGATCACCACTACCTTCACTGGATTAAAGAGGAGATGTATAAATGAAATCTATTTGGGAATTTGGAATTCAAAGAGAATAACAGAAATTGCTCAAAAAAGAATATGCAATTTAGTCTTTTTTGATGCAACTTCACAGAGACCTGATGCAATGTTAGTTGCAATGACCATGAATGTTCTGAGGTTAATCAGGTCCCATACTGCAGATTCAAGAATGTGAAGGGCCATCAACTCAGGACCTTGTGCATGTTCTGCCTATGTAGGGTGAACATAGGTTTCTTTATTATTCAGTGCAAATCTTTTTGTATTTTAAGTGAAAATAAGTTCAAAGGTGCTACTGACCTTATTAAGAAAGAAACAGCAAAGTTCTTCCACTGAATGAAAAAAAGGCTCTCAAAGTGAAATCAGGTAGCCTCGTAAGTAGAGGGTTAGCTTCTTTAATGAACTGGAGGGCATGGACTTAATGTGAGGGTGAAATGTTGTTGCATTATTACAGAAAAACCAGAAATTGTCCTGTTTTGGCCTAAAGGAGACAAAAAGCAACACATGGGAATCAGCATTCTCACTTAGAATATGCCAGTTACACACTTTTGAATGAAGGCTGCCAGTTTGTAGGTAATTGTCCAAAGTGTTTTTCCAAACCAAGTTCAATTTATAGCTTAGCCAAATGCCTTCCACACCCTTTCTTCTGTTTTCTCCCTTCCTAACACTCTCTAACCTACAGAGAAATAAGTAGACAAGGTCGACACACAAGTTGAATTTTGCTCTTAAACCACATAGGGTTAAACTCTAGACAGGTTTCCTGATTTTCTAAAGGTTTAAACCTGATTTAAAAAGGCAATTCACTGACTTTGTTTGTAAAATAGAATGTGTAAAAACAAAGACACTCACAGACTTAGAGAATGAAATTATGGTTGCCAGGAGAAGGATGGGGAAAGGGATAGTTACGGAGTTTGGGATGGACATGTGCACACTGCTCTATTTAAAATGGATAACTAACAAGGTCCTACTGTATAGGGACAAATAAATGATTTGAATCATTGTAAGCATCTGCTTACAATGCGGGAGACCCGGGTTCAATCCCTGGCTTGGGAAGGTCACTGTATAGCACAGGGAACTCTGCTCAATATTATGTGGCAGCCTGGATGGGAGGGAAGTTTGGGGGAGAATGGATACATGTATGGCTGGGTCCCTTTGCTGTCCACCTGAAACTATCACAATATTGTTAATCAGCTATAGTGCAATAAGAAATGAAACATTTAAAGAAATAGAATATGTAGTGATAAAATATAAACAATTAGAGTAAAATTACATAACATCTTGTGGACCTCTTCGACTTTTAAAATAGTCAGCAATACAACTGTAACATTGTTATAACAGATTTAAATGGGATTCTGTGTCTATACCTGATTGACAAGTTCAATATTTTAAGATCAAATAGTAACAGAAGTTTTTTTGTTGTTTTTTTTCATTTAATTGAGGCCTCTTTGTTTCATATGTGTGCCTACAGCTAGATCCTGTTTTCTGTCTGTAGACAGTGTTTCCTGCTGTGCACTGTTGAGAAAATGAGAAGACAAAATGGAGAATCAATTTAAAGAAAAAAAGCTTTAGTTGACAAAGCTTTATAGTGGATCAAAGGAATCCAGCTTGTTAATACACCTTTAGTGGCTTAGATAAAATTATGCAATTATTGCAAATACTTTTACATTTTATGTTTTCCTCATTTTGAACTTTAATCTTCATAATTTTGCAAGATTTTTTCCTATGACATGTAAATGACTATTTCCTTTGTTACACTATATATAACCAATTTCATAAAGCAATAATTCAAAGATAATTCACCCCTTCAAAATCTCACACATTTATTTGGAATTCATTCACTTAAGGATGAACTTCTCTTCCAAGAATTTAAAAAAATGTGTAAGTGCAACTTCAAGGTGGACATAATTGTTTTGCTTCATTACTTGTTACTTAAGGGAATTATTTTACAGTTATTTTTTTTTTATCACTTGTTTGTTTAACACATTTCCCCTTAAATACAGGATGTGTAAGACTGATATAAAGCAAGAGCATTTGTTTAATAGGTTGATCCATAGATATGATATTTATTTAATTAGGTTTCACTAAATTTGCATGCCAGAAGTAATTAGATGCTTTAAATTCCTAATAGCATTCAGTGAAATATTGTTTGAACTATTTAAGCATACCTTTGTTTATTTAAAAAATAAACAAACATTAATGAACATCCTGCTAACTGGCTATGGTTCACAAAAACAAAATACCCCGGCAACACTGCTTAAATATGAAATGTAGAAGTAAATTATTTAGAAACTAATTTAAAACCTGCAGCTAGTTTACAAAATAAATGATTTGAATCACACTATTCATTCAACTTTGACCTAAATGTACTTTAAACTGATATCTTTGCTTTGTAAATAGGACTATTTTTACTACATAAACATCATTTTTAGCTTAAATCATAGCTATTATGTGCAGAGACTTCAAGTGACTCTGGAGTATGGCTATTCAAAATTCTAACAGTTAACCATACACCTTGAAACATTCTGATTGCTAAACCCAATGACACTTAAAATCAAATATTCTGAATACACTCAAGTATGCATTAGTTACAAATTGAATTACACGGTATATATAAATTTTTACTTAATAATTCATTATTAAATTGCAGCTTCTAGGTTTGGGGAAATAGAGAATATATACACACACTACATACAAGCATTCATCTAAAAAAGGAAACTTTCAATACCACATAGCCTATGAAGACTACTCTAATCAGAGATACTCACATAGAGTATGATAACTGTTATTGTATTTATTTTCTTTTGAAAATATTATTTTAGTTTTTTTTACATAAAAACATACTGTTAGTAGATTGTGATCGTTGATAGGATAGAATTAAATAAGAGAAATCTGATGTGAAATGAAATCTCTTTTGCCATCACCAATAAGGAAAGCCCTAAGAATAGTCAACTTTTCTTTAATGTTTTTGATGACAGATTTCAATGCAAAGAATCAGACATGACTAAGCACACACGTGCATGCATTAGCAAGCCTTGATTGAAGCACACTTTTTAGCTAAAGTATAACTGGCATACAGTATCATTATAGTGATTTGATATTTATATATTTCTAAATGGTCACCTCTATAAATCTAGTTACTATCACCATATAAAGTTATTATAGTTTTATCAGCTATAGTCTCTATGTTGCACATTGCATACACGTTATTTGTTTTATAACTGAAAGTTTGTAACTCTTAATCCCTTTCACCTATTTAGCCCACTCCTCAAATTTTGGTCAGAATGTATGTTGATGTAGTTACTACAGAAAACAGTATGGAGGTCTCTCAAATTTTAAAAATAGAATTACTATATAATCCAGCAATTGGCTTCTGGGCATTTATATGAAGACAACAAAAACATTACCTTGGAAAGATATATGAACTTCTTTGTTCACTGCAATCTTATTTACAATAAATAACCAAGGTATGGAGGCAACCAAAGGATCCACTGATTAATGAAGGGATAAAGAACATATGGCATGCAAATACACGCAAATATTATTCAACCATAAAAAATAACAAAATCTTGCTATTTGTGATAACCTGAATTAACCTAGAGGGTGCTGCTGCTAAATCGCTTCAGTCGTGTCTGACCCTATGCGACCCCATAGACGGCAGCCCACCAGGCTCCCCCGTCCCTGGGATTCTCCAGGCAAGAACACTGGAATGGGTTGCCATTTCCTTCTCCAATGCATGAAAGTGAAAAGTGAAAGTGAAGTCGCTCAGTAGAGTCCAACTCTTTGCAACCCCATGGACTGCAGCCCACCAGGTTCCTTAGTCCATGGGATTTTCCAGGCAAGAATACTGGAGTGGGGTGCCATTGCCTTCTCCAACCTAGAGGGTAATGTGCTAAATAAAATGAGTCAGACAAAAACTATTACTATATGCTTTCACTAGTATATGGAACCTAAAAACTAAACCAAATGACCAAACAAAACAGAAGCAGAATCATAGAAAACAAAGAAAAGAAAAAATAGAAAAAAGAAAAGAAAGCTTAGAAAACAAATCAATAGTTGGCAGAATATTTCTTTAAGAGTAGAATCGCTTTTGATTTTGCAGTCATTTGAGAATGTTATGTACCAATAGCCACTGGTTTGGATAAAACCAACAGGGTAAATTCCAGACCTGGGTAAACACTATTTTGTCTTTTTTTGAATATTATTTCTGACCTAGTTCATTTGTAAGATGTGCTTTTAAAAACAATTAATTATTTTTAAATTATCTCTTTCTGGTTACAGCATGGTTTCTCATATACCATTTCATTGATAGCGTATCATTATGATCTTTCAAGTTACTTAGCTTCTTGGATAACATTTTATAAAATTACTCCTCTTTTCTTCAATTATATATAATTTTAATCGCATATACAATTTCCTTCAATTATATATACGTATATGATAATATCATGAGAATATACATTTTAGGGATTTTATATATATATATATATATATATATATAAAAGAAGGAAATGGCAACCCACTCCAGCACCATTGTCTGGAAAATTCCATGGACAGAGGAACCTGGTGGACTCAGTCCATGGGGTTAGAAAGAGTCAGACACAACTGAGTGTGCACACATGCACATACATTTATGTATTGGTAACAAATATTTGTTAAGCAGATAAGTAGAAAGATCTATTTTAAAGAGACCTTCCTCCCATTTTGTATTTCTATTCTCTTTTTTCTTTATTTCTCTCATTTATTCAGAAAAAATTTATTAAGCACCTATTATATTTTAAGCTTCATGCTAGATGCTATTCTTGCTCTTACATTGTTATTAACAATATATTAAGAGAGGTATTGTGGTGAGATTGAAAAAAAAAACTGAAAAAAGTTATTACGAGTTCTGAATTCTCATTTTGTTTCTCTTATTAACTTTTTGGTAATCATATCACTCGATCCATTGAGATTTCCTCACTTTTCTTGTCTCTGAAATGAGGGCATTTAAACTAGACAATCTTTGGGTTTCCATAAAGTCATCAGTTCCATATTTATATATGGGCTTCCCTTGTGGCTCAGCTGGTAAAGAATCTGCCTTCAATGTGGGAGACCTGGGTTTGATCCCTAGGTTGGAAAGATCACCTGGAGAAGGGAAAGGCTACCCACTCCAGTATTCTGGCCTGGAGAATTCCATGGACTGTGTAGTCCATGGGGTCACAAAGAGTCAGACACAACTGAGAAACTTTCAATTTAACATATATATACACATATATATGTATAGGTCGATCTATATTGATAGATTTATATAGATATATAGACATATATAGATATATAAACATACATACATGGTATTTTAGAGAGACAGAGGTCTTATAAAATAATATGCATATGGAAAGAGAGGAAAAATAGAGATTCTGACTGAAAATTTGAAAATTGACCAAAAATTAAACTTTTAAAAATTGAATCTTTATAAAATTAAATAATTATAAAAATTTAATATCATAGTTTGTAGTATTTACACACTTGTCACACTTCATGTATCTGAAATTATTAAAGCTTGAAATTACACTGAGAACTTGGGATGCCTTGTGTGTGTGTGTGTGTGTGTAGGCATGTGTGTACATGGATAAATGCTTGTGTTTATGTGTGTGAATTACTTTTACATGATAGACAGTGGAAGTGAGAAATAGATTTAAGGGACTAGATCTGATAGAGTGCCGATGAACTATGTACGGAGGTTCATAACATTGTACAGGAGACAGGGATCAAGAACATCCCCAAGAAAAAGAAATGCAAAAAAGAAAAATGGTTGTCTGAGAAGGCTTTACAAATAGCTGTGAAAAGAAAAGCAAAAATCAAAGGAGAAAAGGAAAGATATACCCACTTGAATACAGAGTTCCAAAGAATAGCAAGGAGAGAAAAGAAAGCCTTCCTCAGTGATCGATGCAAAGAATAGAGGAAAACAACAGAATGGGAAAGATCAGAGATCTCTTCAAGAAAATTAGAGATACCAAGGGAACATTTCATGCAAAGATGGGCTCAATAAAGGACAGAAATGATATGGACCTAACAGAAGCAGAAGATATTAAGAAGAGGTGGCAAGAATACACAGAAGAACTGTACAAAAAAGATCTTCAAAATCCAGATAATCACAATGCTGTGGTCACTCACCTAGAGCCGGACACCCTGGAATGTGAAGTCAAGTGGGCCTCAGGAAGTATCACTGTGAACAAAGCTAGTGGAGTTGATGGAATCCCAGTGCAGCTACTTCAAATCCTAAAAGATGATGCTGTGACAGTGCTACACTCAATATGTCAGCAAACTTGGAAAACTCAGCAGTGGCCACAGGACTGGAAAAGGTCAGTTTTCATTCCAATCCCAAAAAAAGGCAATGCCAAAGAACGTTCAAACTACTGCACAGTTGCACTCATCTCACATGCTAGTAAAGTAATGCTCAAAATTCTCTAAGCCAGGCTTCAGCAATAAATGAACCATGAACTTCCAGATATTCAAGGTGTTAAGGCAGAGGAACCAGAGATCAAATTGCCAACATTTGCTGGATCATCGAAAAAGAGAGTTCCAGAAAAACATATATTTCTTCTTTATTGACTATGCCAAAGCCTTTGAATGTGTGGATCACAATAAACTGTGGAAAATTCTGAAAGAGATGGCAAATCAGACCACATGACCTACCTCCATGCCTTTATGCAGGTCAGGAAGCAACAATTAGAACTGGACATGGAACAACAGACTGGTTCCAAATAGGATAAGGAGTATGTCAAGTTTGTATATTGTCACTCTGCTTATTTAACTTATATGCAGAGTACATCATGAGAAATGCTGGGCTGGATGAAGCACAAGCTGGAATCAAGATTGGCAGGAGAAATATCAATAACCTCAGATATGTAGATGACACCACCCTTATGGCAGAAAGTGAAGAAGAACTGAAGAGCCTCTTGATGAAAGTGAAAGAGGAGAGTGAAAAATTTGGCTTAAAGCTCAACATTCAGAAAACTAAGTCATGGTATCCAGTCCCATCCCTTCAGGGCAAATAATTGGGGAAACAGTAGAAACAGTGGCTGACTTTACTTTGGGGGACTCCAAAATCACTGCAGATAGTGACTGCAGCCATGAAATTAAAAGATACTTACTCCTTGGAAGGAAAGTTATGACCAACCTAGACAGCATATTAAAAGCAGAGACATTACTTTGTCAGCAAAGGTCCGTCTAGCCAAGGCTATGGTTTTTCCAGTGGTCATGTATGGATGTGAGAGTTGGACTATAAAGAAAGCTGAGCACAGAAGAATTGATGTTTTTGAACTGTGGTGCTAGAGAAGACTCTTGAGTATCCTTTGGACTGCGAGGAGATCCAACCAGTCCATCCTAAAGGAAATCAGTCCTGGGTGTTCATTGGAGGGAGTGATATTGAAGCTGAAACTCCAATATTTTGGCCACCTGATGCGAAGAGCTGACTCATTGGAAAAGACCCTGATGCTGGGAAAGATTGAAGGCAGGAGGAGAAGGGGTCGACCGAGGATGAGATAGTTGGATGGCATCACTGACTCAATTGACATGAGATTGTATAAACTCCAGGAGTTGGTGATGGATAGGGAGGCCTGGCGTGCTGCAGTTCATGGGGTCACAAAGAAGTGGACACGACTGAGCGACTATTGAACTGAACTGATAGAAAAACAGATTCATGTGTGTAGCAGATGGAATTTATAATTCCCTCATGATTTCTGCCTCTAGATATTCACATCCTTTTACAGCTTAATTCTGCAGGGGTTGTGTGAGCCCTGTAACTTGCTGCTGCTGCTGCTGCTAAGTCGCATCAGTCCTGTCCGACTCTGCGTGACCCCATAGGCAGCAGCCTACCAGGCTCCCCCATCCCTGGGATTCTCCAGGCAAGAACACTGGAGTCGGTTGCCATCTCCTTCTCCAATGTATGAAAATGAAAAGTGAAAGTGAAGTCACTTAGTCATGTCCGACTCTTAGTGACCCCATGAACTGCAGCCTACCAGGCTTCTCCGTCCATGGGATTTTCCAGGCAAGAGTAGTGGAGTGGGTTGCCATTGGCCTTCTCCCTGTAACTTGCTTCTGACCTATAAACTATGGCAAAGGGCTGTCATTTTCCGATAGTGTCACATTATAAAAGACCCCATCTTACTAGACTTGAGTCTCTCTCTCTCCCTTGCTCCCCGTGAGGAAGCAAGTTACCATGAAGCTACAACTGCAAAGAAATTAGTTCTGTCAATAATGTGAGTTAAGCTGGAAATAGACCCTTCCCCAATCAAGTTTCCAGATGACAGTCTACCTTTGGCCAGTACTTTAATTGTAGCCTTACAGAGGACTGAACTTCACCATCCCTCTACCCACACCCAACAGAAACTGGGAATTAAATGTGTATTGCTTAAGTCATTTAATTTGTCACAATTTGTTATAAAATACTAGAAATCCAGTACAATGTATACACAATATAGTGTGCTTAGTCACTCAGTCATGTCTGACTCTTTGCAAGACCATGGACTATAGCCTGACAGGATGCTCTGTCCATGGGATTCTCCAGGCAAGAATACTGGAGTGGGTAGCCATTCCTTTTTCCAGGAAATCTTCCTGACTCAGGGATAGCACCTGGGTCTCCTGCATTGCAGGTGGATTCTTTACCAGCTGAACCGCTAGGGAAGCCCCCTTTTTTCAACAAGAGATAAAGGATTTGAGAATAATGTCAAATGTCAGAAATGATGGATGGAGTACATGGACAAAGTGAAGTATTCAGAACAAAGTTCAGAATTTTAAGGCTTCCCTCATAGCTCAGTTGGTAAAGAATCCACCTGCAATGCAGTAGACCCCGGTTCAAATCCTGTGTCAGGAAGATCTGCTGGAGAAGGGATAGGCTACCCACTTCAATGTTCTTGGGTTTCCCTTGTGGCTCAGCTGGTAAAGAATCTGTCTGCAATGCGGGAGACCTGGGTTCAATCCCTGGGTTTGGAAGAGCCCCTGGAGAAGGGAAAAGCTACCTACTCCAGTATTCTGGTCTGGAGAATTCCATGGACTTTAGAGTCCATGGGGTTGCAAAGAGTCAGACACAACTGAGCAAATTTCACTTCACTTCAGAATTGTAAACAGGCGATGATGTCTACAAGTAATTCCAAATATCTGACAACAAAATTGTGGTGTAGAAAAAGTTAAGAACTCTGAATATAGCAAGGGGTGGGAAGGTAATTTAGAAGTCCAGGTTACTGCTATCTAAATTCCTAACAATTTTTTTAGTATGAGGGGAGAACAGAAAGGTCAATTAAGTCTTGTCTGTAGAGGATTCAGGAGCTAATGCAAAAGGAGTTGAGCTCTTTTTTCCGTAGGCAGTGAAGTTGCATCAAGGATACAAATGCAGAGGAATAAAATAGCCAGATCATGGTTTTTTAAAAAAAATGCAGTTTTCAAAATAAGAGTATGAATTGTGGGCAGAGTTATGGAAGGTAGAGGTGTAAAGGACTGGTCACAAATACTAACCTTGTGAAATACTTGTACTCAGGCAGATTTTTCACACTTCTTAAAATAATTATTGTGTTCTCATCTCTCTATGCCTTTTATTCCCTCTTTTTAGAGTGTCTTTCCTTCTTCTTCCCTGGTGAAATACTATTAATTTTTCAACCTCGAGATAAATAATGGTTTTTTAAAATATTTTCCCATAGATCTTCACACTCAAAAATAGGAAAATTTTCTTTATTATGTATCTATCACTCCAATCATATGATCAGATAAATCTTTCATCTCACTTCTCAAAATGACACTGCACAGGTGCTTTTAATTTTAGACTGAACAACACAACTCCCACATTTGTTTAACACTAGTTGAATAATGTTATCAAGTTTTAAAACTGTTTTACAGAACATAAGGTATCTAAACAGAAAAAAGAAAAATTTGAAGCCTAGATATTTTAATTGCACTGTGGCACACATACACACACACAAATACTACAAAGATCATTGCAATATGGTGAGTAGACTTTTTTTGTATTCATTGCAGTTTGACATTTAAAAATTTCACATAAACATATTGGAATTAAATATACCTAAAATTTAGGGCTTCCCTGATGGCTAAGCGGTAAAGATTCTGCCTACAACGCAAGAGCTGCAGGAGTCATGCATCCAATCCCTGAGTTGGGAAGATTCCCTGGATAACCCCAGAAACTTCTAGGCTTCCTTGAATAAGCATAACATATTTGAACAGTTTCTGTATCATTGATGATTTTATACCTTGTCTCATGGTACTTATAGTTATGTGTTGTAATCTACTACATTTTATGCTTGTTCAATCTACTATCTACCTATCTATCAATATGTAGTTATATATTTATATCTAACCCAAATCTCTGTCACCTAGAATAGTACTTGTGATATTATTTGTCTCTGTAATGTGATTTTTAAATAAATATTGTGAAAACATGTGAAGAAAAAAGCAAATTAAAATAGTTGCCATTTATTAATGGCCAAATAATGGACACAATTCACATTTAATTAGAAAAAAACAAAAACAAACAAACAAATAAAACATTATTCTAACCAACTTCCTGAGGCAAGAAAGTTCTCTTAAGCACTGCCCATGCAATCAGTCAGAACAAATGAGACCAATCTATAGTGAAACACAACCCCATAAAATCAGAGACTTAATGCATAAAATTAATTTCTTATTTACACAAATCCTCTGTATCATGGGTAACTCTCCAGAGAAGTTATCATTATTGCTGTCAATCAGTCATTCAGGTTGATTCTATTCTCATCACCAAAGGAAAAAAAAAAAAAAAGGAATAGGAAAAACATGAAAAATATGTCAAAGCTTTTCATTACCTTACTCACAATTCATTGGCCAGAATTAGATAAGTAACATCACCAATGTTCTAAGAGGTTGCAGTGCATTTTCCCATGTTTCCAGGATGGGGGGAAAAAAAAAAAAAAAGTAGACATCATAAATAGCACCTCACTGAAAGACAACATCACCCACTGTGTAGAACAAATTAGGTATCTTGATATTTTTATCTGCTTTATCATGCATCATTCATTAAACAATCACTAAGTTCTTTTTATGTTTTTAATTTGTAACTATTTCTCAGGCACCTCTACTTCCCTTCATTTCCATTAATGTTAATTGGGTAGAAGATAAAATACATTTTAGACTGGGCAAGTGAAGAGGAACTTAAAAGCCTCCTGAAAGTGAAAGTGGAGAGTGAAAAAGTTGGCTTAAAGCTCAACATTCAGAAAACAAAGATCGTGGCATCCGGTCCCATCACTTCATGGGAAATAGATGGGGAAGCAGTGGAAACAATGTCAGACTTTATTTTGGGGGGCTCCAAAATCACTGCAGATGGTGATTGCAGCCATGAAATTAAAAGACGCTTACTCCTTGGAAGGAAAGTTATGACCAACCTAGACAGCATATTTAAAAGCAGAGACATTACTTTGCCAACAAAGGTTCGTCTAGTCAAGGCTATGGTTTTTCCTGTGGTCATGTATAGATGTGTGAGTTGGACTGTGAAGAAGGCTGAGCGCCAAAGAATTGATGCTTTTGAACTGTGGTGTTGGAGAAGACTCTTGAGAGTCCCTTGGACTGCAAGGAGATCCAGCCAGTCCATTCTGAAGGAGATCAGCCCTGGGGTTTCTTTGGAAGGAATGATGCTAAAGCTGAAACTCCAGTACTTTGGCCACCTCATGCGAACAGTTGACTCATTGGAAAAGACTCTGATGCTGGGAAGGATTGGGGGCAGGAGGAGAAGGGGACGACAGAGGATGAGATGGCTGGATGGCATCACTGACTCTTTGGACGTTGAGTCTGGGTGAACTCCAGGAGTTGGTGATGGACAGGGAGGCCTGGTGTGCTGTGATTCGTGGGGTCGCAAAGAGTCAGACACGACTGAGTGACTGAACTGACTGACTGACTGAGTGAAATAATTTCATAACTAATCATTTCAGTTTCTATGACTGCATAACCAAACACTCTGAAACTTAATGCTATAGAATAACAACAATTTTGTGATGCTTACAAATGTATGGATCAGATATTCAGTTAGGGGCACAATGAAAATGGCTTCCCTCTGCTCCAAGATGTCTGAAGCCATGGCTTTCAAGACTGATATGGTGGGGAAGAAGTGATTCAGATGACTAGAATTAACTTAAATGGCTGGAGGCTAAAACAACTAGAGCTGCGTGATCCATGTCCAAAATGGTTTCTTCATTCAGCTGTTCTGGGATAATGTAAAGCCTAGGCTTAGTTGATAGGGTATCTGTTTGTCAACTGACTCAGAAATAGTTCTAAAAAAAATAAAGAGGCAGTATAGGGTAAAGAGGGTAGCATCTTAACATTTGTGGAATATTAACAAAAGGTGCATAAAAGTATTTTGTACAGTTATTGAAACTTTCATCTCATTTTTAAAATTATTTAAAATAAAAAGTTAAAAATAAAACAATCAGGGGTGTTCATGAGTAATATTTCTTTATTTTTCCTCCACAAAGTTTACCATTACAATTATGTGCTGTAATTGAAATACAGGATAAGATATTACTATGATATCTCTGCAAGTATAGAATAAACTCCAAAAGTCTAAAGGATTAACCCTCCGATGATTATCCTCACTGAAAATAGAAGGTATGGATGCACTGTTTTGTTATCTTACACCATCCAGGATTGCTCTGACATAAACTATGCCTTTCTATCTCCCAAGTCCATCATTCTCTGATATCCTCGATCTGTTATTTTCATCCATGAGGTGATTTTTCTGACATGCCTAGTGTGATGAGTAAGATTGAATGTCTTTATCGCAGAATGAATCCTCTATCTTTTCTTACCTTTAGCAGTAAAAGAGGGCTTCATAGCCGAGGTGATTTAGTTTTCTATGTCAGATAATTCAGATAATTTTCCATTGACTAAGGAAAGTAAAAAAAAAAATATGGAATTAAATTAAAATTCATTATTTCTCTGTCACTGGTATACATTTGGTTAGATATTTTATCATGCATGTTTGGTTGCAGTGGAGCAGAGGCCTTTTGAACTGACAGAATTATTTTAAGAATTCATATAGTTCAATACTTTTAAATTATGTTTTGAAATTAAAAAATAGTAATATAAGCACACACAGAGATCTGTGATTTGTAGGAGATGAGGACATTACACAGGGTAATTCTGTCTGTGTTTTACATGTTACCTGTTGAGAACTGCCAGTGACAAATTTGCTTCCAGAAAATACTTCTTTGAGTTCTGTACAGTCTTGATATAATTTCTTGTCTATAAGACAAAAATAATAAAAGCTGTTTTTGGCTGCCATACATCAGCATGCTCTCTCTGGGTTCTATTTATTCTTTCTCCAACTCTGCATTCAGCAAACATTTATTTTATCAGAAAGGGCACTAGGCTCTGAGGATAACAAAATGAGTAAAATCTTGAGAAGGCTCTCCAATAACAAATGATTTCTACAGGAGATACCTCTCAGTGTGTATGTACACAAACAATTACTTCCTTTCATTGTGGAAAAGGAATGTCCCATCACTGGCTTCATGATTTGATTAGGATTGAAGAAAAACTCAGGCACTGAGATTCTCTTTTAATAAAGTTAGAATTAAGAATTAAAGGATCTAGTTTCATCTGACATTTTGCTTAAAATTTAAGTGGTATGTTCTGGAAAGGTGGAAGGCTGTCTCTTTCCTGGTGTGAAGAAGGCCAAGGCCTTTAACTACCAGACCAAAGAACGAAGTAGATTTTCAAAGAGAGCAGAGTAAGACACACAGGATAAGTGATTAAGCCTCAAAGAAGAATTATTTGGCTTTCTGGTAGCTATACAATTTCTGTTACTGGACATCCATGAAACCCAGATATACTTCCTTGGAGTTCTGTGAAATACCACTTTATTCTTAAAATCAATCCTCCTTTTTTTCACCTGAGTAACCAAAATACTCTTAACAAAGGCAGTCTATGGCAACTAATAATAGCATAACATCTTTGGGGCTATATAAAGAGTTAGAGTATATTACATTTATTAGGACATTAGTCCAGCTGCTTTATAAAGACCAGCTACCATTAAACTACACAAGATAGGTTTATTTTTGCCTTATATAAAAAGTCTTAACTAAGAGATAATTATGACAATTAACTATAGGGATGCTACACTCCACCAAGTGAACAACCAATCTAAATTTTATTTATCTTTTTGCCCTGTCATTCTCTAATGTACTGCTTTCAGATTTCAATGTACAGGAAGGAAAAAGACAAAGTAGAAATCAAGTAGTTCCCCTCTAAGGATGTGACCCAGAAATTGCTTGCAGATCTTCTGTTCACATTCCATGGGCAGAAGCCAGTCATAGTACCATGTGATAAACATTTAAGAGTTTTATTGTCAAAGGAATGAAGGACATGATGCCTTTGGGGAACCTTTAATGATTTCTGCTGCAGTGTCACCATTGGAGCCTAACACTAGAACTCTGTTCACTCAGTAGAAGTTAAATGAAAAGACCTCCTGGAGGGAGAGTGAATCTTGGCCGAATCTTGAGAGATAAATTGGATGTAACAAGGACAAGAAGGAAAGGGATCTTTGCAGGAAGTGGAGGCATAGTGTACAAAGACAAGGATGTATTATTAGAATTTCTTGTGACTGGAACATAGTCTCTGTAATGATGGACTGACCATGACATCTGAAGAGTTTGAAAATGAAAGTCAAATTGCACATATTTTATAGTTCCTTGTAAAAAACTTGGATTTAATGTTATGAGAACAAGAAGCATCAAATTTTTGTTAGCAAGGCAAATAAGATTTGTTATTATAAAGATTTCTGGCAACCTGTGAAGAGCAGATAGAAGTATGTATAATACCTGTTGTACATGGGATCAGGTCATATGATTGTATAATTAATAACTGCTTGCTTGCTTGCTAAGTCGCTGCAGTCGTGTCCGACTCTGTGCGACCCCATAGATGGCAGCCCACCAGGCTTCCCCATCCCTGGGATTCTCCAGGCAAGAACACTAGAGTGGGTTGCCATTTCCTTCTCCAATGCATGAAAATGAAAAGTGAAAGTGAAGTCGCTCAGTCGTGTCTGACTCTAGTGACCCCATGGACTGCAGCCTACCAGGGTCCTCCGTCCATGGGATTTTCTAGGCAAAAGTACTGGAGTGGGGTGCCATTGCCTTCTCTGATTAATAACTGTTGTATGATTAATTGTATGATTAATATTTCTTTAGGTATTCAGTAAACCTAAAATTTAATCTTAAAATTTCCAACTTTTCTTTTGTTGGTGCATTTCTCAAAAGAATAACCTTCTTGCTTAGAGATTTCCCCCCTGTATTCCCTATTCTTCAGATTGCCTTCTCAGGCTATCCTACCCAGCATGATTGGTTTTTCTCTCATCAGAAAATGCCTGTATTCACTCAAAGTATTACTAAGAATAATCTAGAGAAATGAATGAAGTAATCTGTAAGACATTAGCAAATCCTACATGTTAAGTGTAATAAACCCATTCATTTACTAAACTAGCACAATTGATTTCCTTATCTAGGTTTAGAGCAAGCAATAAAAATCAACTGACTGGACAATCTACTTTCTACCTATATAACTAAAAGTATAACTTTCTGACGGATAGTGAGTGGAAACTAGAATTCAGTTTTTCTGATTATTTTTCCTTGATATTTTCATTCATTTAATGAGTAGTCAATTTTCCAGGCACTGGGGTTAAACCGGTGATTAAAAATGACAGAAACTCTTCAATTACAGAGCTTACTTTTTCTTTTTTGTTTCTAGTATACATGGTACCTATTACTTGTGTGTAAGTCCAGCCTCGTGAACGTAATTGTCCCCCAGTAGTAATTGGGGATACTATACAAGAGATTAAACAAGTGATTTCATCCCTGAATTTATTCTATTTTCTTTAAGTTTTATGGGAATATAGTTGATTTATAATGCTGTGTTACTTATGGCTGTACAGTAAAGTGAATCAGTTATGAATATATATAACATATATATATATGAATATATATAGCCTATATATATATATATATATATATCCACTCTTTGTTAGATTCCTTTCCCATATAGGACATTGCAGATTATTGATTGGTATTCCCTGTGCTATACAATAAGTCCTTATCAATTATTTATTTTATACATTGTAGTGTTATATGTCAATCCCAATCTCCCAATTTATTCATCTCCCTCCTTACCCCCTTGCTTCCATGCCTGGCTATTGTAACTAGTGCTGCAATGAATATTGGGGTGCGTGTATCTTTTGGAATTATGGTTTTCTCTGGCATATTTCCAGGTATGAGATTGCTGGGTCAAAAGATGGTTCTATTTTTAGTTTTTTTTGTTTTTGTTTTTGTTTTTTGAGGAACTTCATACTGTTCTCTATAGTGGCTGTGCCAATTTACATTACCACCAAAAGGGTAGGAGGGTTCCCTTTTTACCTTACCCTCTCCAGCATTTAGTATTTATAGAGTTTTTGATGATGGCCATTCTGACTGGTGTGAAGTGATGTTTCATTGTAGTTTTGATTTGCATTTCTATAATAATTAGTGATGTTGAGCATCTATTCATGTGGCTTTTTGGCTATCTGTAGGTCTTTGGAGAAATGTCTAGTTAGGTCAAATACCATTTTTTGATTAATTTTTTGCTTTTTTGATATTGAACAGCATGAGCTGTTTGTATATTTGCAAATGCTATGCAAATGAAATATCTACTTCATATTTGCATCTGAAACAACCCCTTGTCAGTTGTTTCATTTGCAAATATTTTCTCCCACTTTGAGGGTTGTCTTTTTGTTTTGTATATGGTTTCCTTTGCTGTGCAAAAGCTTTTAAGTGTAATTAGATTCCATTTATTAATTTTTGTTTTCATTTTCCTTACCCTAGGGGGTCAATCAAAAATATCTTGCTGTGATTTATGTCAAAGAATGTTCCATCTATGCTTTCCTCTAGGAGTTTTATAGTATCCAGCCTTACATTTAGATCCTTAATCCATTTTGAATTTATTTTTGTGTATCCTGTTAAGGAGTATTCTAATTTCACCTGTTTACATGCAGCTGTTCCATTTCCCCAGTACCACTTATTGAAGAGACTGTCTTTTCTCCATTGTAAATTTTTGCCTCCTTTATCATAGATAAAGTGCCCATAGATGCATAGATGTATCTCTGGGCTTTCTTTCTTGTTCCATTGGTCTATATTTCTGTGTTTATGTCAGCACTATACTGTTTTAATGAATGTAGCTTTGTAGTATAGTCTAAAGTCAGGGAGCGTGATTCCTCTAACTTTGTTTTCCTTAAGATGGCTTTTGATACTCAGGGTCTTTGGTGTTTCTGTACAAATTGAAAAAATTTTTTGTTCTAATTAAAAATCAATGATTATAGTAAAGTTGCAGGATATAAAATCAACACACAGAAATCCCTTGCATTCCTATACACTAATAATGAGAAAACAGAAAGAGAAATTAAGGAAACAATTCCATTCACCATTGCAATGGAAAGAATAAAATATTTAGGAATATATCTACCTAAAGAAACTAAAAACCTATATATAGAAAACTATAAAACACTGGTGAAAGAAATCAAAGAGGACACTAATAGATGGAGAAATACACCATGTTCATGGATTGGAAGAATCAATATAGTGAAAATGAGTATACTACCCAAAGCAATTTATAGATTCAATGCAATCCCTATCAAGCTACCAACGGTATTCTTCACAGAGCTAGAACAAATAATTTCACAATTTGTATGGAAATACAAAAAACCTCAAATAGCCAAAACTATCTTGAGAAAGAAGAATGGAACTGGAGGAATCAACCTGCTTGACTTCAGGCTCTACTACAAAGCCACAGTCATCAAGACAGTATGGTACTGGCACAAAGACAGAAATATAGATCAATGGAACAAAATAGAAAGCCCAGAGATAAATCCATGCACATATGGACACCTTATCTTTGACAAAGGAGGCAAGAATATACAATGGATTAAAGACAATCTCTTTAACAAGTGGTGCTGGGAAATCTGGTCAACCACTTGTAAAAGAATGAAACTAGAGTGCTTTCTAACACCATACACAAAAATAAACTCAAAATGGATTAAAGATCTAAATGTAAGACCAGAAACTATAAAACTCCTAGAGGAGAACATAGGCAAAACACTCTCTGACATACATCACAGCAGGACCCTCTGTGACCCACCTCCCAGAATATTGGAAATAAAAGCAAAAATAAACAAATGGGACCTAATTAAACTTAAAAGCTTCTGCAAAACAAAGGAAACTATAAGCAAGGTGAAAAGACAGCCTTCAGAATGGGAGAAAATAATAGCAAATGAAGCAACTGACAAACAACTAATCTCAAAAATATACAAGCAACTCCTACAGCTCAATTCCAGAAAAATAAATGACCCAATCAAAAAATGGGCCAAGGAACTAAATAGACATTTCTCCAAAGAAGACATACAGAGGGCTAACAAACACATGAAAAGATGCTCAACATCACTCATTATCAGAGAAATGCAAATCAAAACCACTATGAGGTACCATTTCATGCCAGTCAGAATGGCTGCAATCCAAAAGTCTACAAGCAATAAATGCTGGAGAGGGTGTGGAGAAAAGGGAACCCTCTTACACTGTTGGTGGGAATGCAAACTAGTACAGCTACTACGGAGAATACTGTGGAGATTCCTTAAAAGACTGGAAATAGAACTGCCTTATGATCCAG
The DNA here is from genome assembly GCF_003369695.1 of Bos indicus x Bos taurus. Classification (NCBI taxonomy): domain Eukaryota; kingdom Metazoa; phylum Chordata; class Mammalia; order Artiodactyla; family Bovidae; genus Bos; species Bos indicus x Bos taurus. The sequence goes on along the minus strand of NC_040078.1, from coordinate 64,471,135 downwards.
CAATCCCACTGCTGGGCATACACACTGAGGAAACCAGAAGGGAAAGAGACACGTGTACCCCAATGTTCATCGCAGCACTGTTTATAATAGCCAGGACATGGAAGCAACCTAGATGTCCATCAGCAGATGAATGGATAAGAAAGCAGTGGTACATATACACAATGGAGTATTACTCAGCCATTAAAAATAATACATTTGAATCAGTTCTAATGAGGTGGATGAAACTGGAGCCTATTATACAGAGTGAAGTAAGCCAGAAAGAAAAACACCAATACAGTATTCTAACGCATATATATGGAATTTAGAAAGATTGTAACAATAACCCTGTGTATGAGACAGCAAAGGAGACACTGATGTATAGAACAGTCTTTTGAACTCTGTGGGAGAGGGAGAAGGTGGGATGATTTGGGGGAATGGCATTGAAATATGTATAATATCATATATGAAACAAGTCGCCAGTCCAGGTTCCATGCACGATACTGGATGCTTGGGGCTGGTGCACTGGGACGACCCAGAGGGATGGTATTGGGAGGGAGGAGGGAGGAGGGTTCAGAATGGGGAACAAATGTAAACCTGTGGTGGATTCATTTTGACATATGGCAAAACCAATACAATATTGTAAAGTTAAAAAATTAAATTAAATTAAAAAAAATTAAAAAAAATTACCAGTGGAAAATGCCACTGGTAATTTAATAGGAATAACATTGAATCTTTAGATTGGTTCGGATAGTATAGTAATTTTTACAATATTTAATCTTTTGATCCAAGAACATGGTATATCTTTTCCATTTGTTTGTGTCATCTTTTATTTCTTTCATCAGTATCTTATAGCTTTTTAAGTAAAGGTCTTTTGCCTCCTTAGGTAGGGTTAGGTAGGCTTGAGTTGAGTGAGTGAGTGAGTGAAGTTTCTCAGTTGTGTCTGACTCTTTGCGACCCCGTGGACTGTAGCCCCCCAGGCTCCTCCATCCATGGGATTCTCCAGGCAAGAATACTGGAGTGGGTTGCCATTTCCTTCTCCATAAGTAGGCTTATTCCTAGTTATTTAAAATTTTGTTTCAATGGTGAATGAAATTGTTTCTTTAATTTCTCTTTCTGCACTTTCATTGTTAGTCTACAGGAATGCAAGAAATTTCTGAGCATCAATTTTGTATCCTGCAACTTTATCAAATCCATTTATGATCACTAGTGGGTTTTTTTGTAGCATCTTTAGGGTTTTCTATGTATAGTATTATGTCATCTGCAAACAGTGAGATGTTTACTTCTTTTTCCCATTTGGATTCCTTTTATTTTTTTTTTATTGTCTGGTTCCATGGCTAGAATTTCCAAAACTATGTTGAATCATAGTTGTGAGAGTGGACATCTTTGTCTTGTTCCTGAATTTAGTCTAAAGCTCTCTCTGCATCTATTAAGTTGGTCATATGGTTTTCACTTTTCAGTTTGGTAATATATTGTATAACATTGACTGATTTCTATATACTGAAGAATCCTTGCATCCCTAGGATAAACCTCACAGAACCCATTCTTTATTCATAGATTAAATGTGTGTGTATATATACATATACATATATATACACAAAAATGCATATATGTGTATATGTGTGTGGCAATGGGTTGAGTGTGTTTCTGATGCACTGATTAAAGTGTATATTTTGATACTTTCTTCACTTTTAAAGATATAATTTTCCCATTATATTGAGAACCAATAGACTCAAAGTCTCTTGTGGACAAGGAGAATGTTTTGTTTATGATTATAGCCCCATAAATACTATAGGCACTGAAAAGGATATATATATATATATATATAGCATACACACACACACACACATCCTTTTCAGTGCCTATATGTACATGCTATGTGTTAGTAACTCAGTCATGTCCGACTCTTTGTGATCTCATGGACTATAGCTTGCCAGCCTCATCTATCCATGGAATTCTCTAGGTAAGGATACCAGAGTAGGTTGCCATTCCCTTCTCCAGGGGATCTTCCTGACACAGGGATTGAACCCAGGTCTCCCACATTGCAGGCAGATTCTTTACTGTCTGAGCCACCAGGGAAGCCCACATGTACATGCTATGTATGTATGCATGTGTGTGTGTGTGTGTGTGTGTGTGTGTGTGTGTATATATATATATATATATATATATATCTCCTCTTCAGTGCCTATATGTATGAAAGAGTCTGCTCATTTCTGGGGTTATAATCATAAACAAACCATTCTCCTTTCCCTCAAGAGACTTTGAGTTTATTGGTTCTCAATAATAATGGGAAAATAATATCTTTAAAAGTGAATAAAATATATGCTTATATCAATGCATCACAAACAGGCTCAACCCATTGCCACACCACCTAACTTCTCCCAGTTTGAAAAGCAAAATGGATAAATGAGGGATTTTTGGTGATCACTGCTTCACTCATAATATGTCTTTATGTATTTGACAACTCATTACTATGTAGAACTCTATTGTATGCCCCAAGAAATATCCTAATTAAGAATGTAAGACAAAGACAAAGACAAATAATAACCTTTGCCTCATAGAGTTTACATGCTAGGGGATATCTGTCCTCAAAGACTGTTTTTGAGATCTTCACAGTATTATCTTGTCCTTTGCTATAGGAATATATAGGTTTCATGTGAGTTTTGCTTTGTTTCTATATCATTAGACCTAAAAGTTGTTTTTTCCATGTTTTTATCATACTCATTCTGTTGCTCCTTTTGTGGCGGAGTGACTAAATAAAAAGTCAGATTATCTCACTCCTCTGACCAAAATTCTATTTGGATTCAGGTTTCATTCAGAGGAAAAACCAGTATTGAGACAATGGTTTCTAAATCCCTATGTGATCTAATTCCCTGTTACTCCTCTGATTTTATTTCCTAACTTCTTCTTTGTCCACTTTACTTTGGCCACATTGCCCTTCTTGTTCTTATTCAAAAATGTTGCATTTAGAGCTGAATTTATCCTTTCCATTCCCAGACTTGCTTGCCCAACATATCTGCATGACTAACTTTCTCCCCTTCTGAAATTTTTAACTTAAACATTATCTCAGCTTGGTGCTTTTCAGTCACTTTTCTAAAACTGCAACATCTCCCCACTTCCAGTTCTCTTTAACATAATTCCCATTTTGCATTTTTTGATGTCACAGAAAAAAACATTTTTTTTAATTATATGTTTCTTCCCACTAGACCTTAGGTTCCATGTGGTAGAGCTTTTTGTCTCTCTTATTCATATGTGTATTTGCTTTCTATTGCTATGTAACAATTTACACAATTACTACAACTTTAGTGACTCACAACAATATCTTTCATTATCTCACAGTTCTATAGTTCAAAAGTCTGGAGGGACTTGGCAGGATTCTCTGCTTGGGGTTTTACAAAACCAAAACCAAGGTGTCAGTTATCCAGGCTGGGCTCTTACCCAGAGGATAGGGTACAAAATGTGCTTCTGAGCTTGTTTAGATTGTTGGCAAAATTCAGTTCCTTTCAGTCATAGGAATAAGGCCCCCAATTCCTTGCTGACTGTCAGCAGAGGCCACTCTTAGCTTTTAGAAGTTGCCTTCACTCCTTGCCCTATGACTCTTTCCATTGTCAGGTCAGAAAAATTTGTCAAACTCTTCTCATGCTTAGGTTCTCTATATTTTCTGCTTCTGCTATCAGCTGTATAAAACGTTGTTTTCAAGCTGTTGTGTAATTTAGGTTAAGCCCATCCATATACTTTGCCTTTGCTATACGTTACATAGTCACAGGAATGATATCTAATTATATTCACAGGTTTCCCTTTCACTCAAAGGGGAGGGAATCATATAAGGTGAAATGTCATTGGGGGCCATCTTAGAATTCTGCCTATTGAAATCTACATATCCCAAGTGTCAGGAAGGGTTTCTGGAACATTTATTGAATGAATATAAAAATGAATGAATAAGCAAATAAAAAAATAAGTGAGTGGAAGACTATTGCTACAGTATCACATGTGTATCTGGGGGAACTCCATAAGAGTCTGCCTGCCTTGTCTGCTTAGCAACACAATCAATGTTTATCTGGGACCAGCACAAATGCCTAATTTATAACTGGGCAAGGTGTGCAGCAGTACAGTCTCCCTGTACTCTCAGACCTCATGAATGTATCTACAGAATCTATTTACTCATCTCTGACTCTGGTAGATCAGCTCTCCTAGAGATTCAGAAGAGTACCCATTCACAATGACCAACAACCACCTGATCTTATCATATTCTTTCCAGCTCCTTCCTTCCTCCAATACAGAAAATCCTTTCCTAGCTAGAACCTGCTCTTCTACACTGGGTGTCTACCAGTCTTTGGAAAGCCCTTAGTCCTTTTCCTTTTCTTCAGAAACTATATTTTTACAACTCAAAAATTAGGAAGAAGCCAATTTATAGCATGAGGGGAAGGAAAAGGAGGGAGCACTGAAAGGTACCAAGAAGTTGTAAATAAGGAGAGGAAGTAACATTAGATGATATTTCCAATGTATATTTCCCCATTATATTTCAATTCTTATTTCACTTGTTGTGATATATTTATAAGTGTGTCTCGACCCTCATACTATAAGACTGTAAGGGCAGAAGTAAAGACCACTGATTTAGCTATTTATTTCCATTTCCTGGTAGAATGCATAGCAGTTGTCCAACAACTACTTGCTAAATAATTGAGACATGAATGCATGAATTACAAAAAGATAAAATAGAATGCACATATGTTTACTATTTAATTTAATGTAAAAGTAGGCAGCTCTACAAAAGATACCCAGATTTCGAATATTTAGGCAAATAGAGATATTCAGAATGGAATTTCAGATAATTTTTGCCACACAACAGAATAGAAAGCTTAAAAAAATTGATGATAAATGTTATCATTCCTGCTAATGCAGCTTTGAATATAATCAAAATATTTAAACACTGTTTTAATATACATTTTCATGTAGCATTTACCAATATGAATCAGATTATTAAATCAAACATGCTTTCTTGGATTTCAAAAGCATGTATAATACACTACAAAAGTTATGAATCTGTCTTGCTTTTTTTTTTTTTAATATCTGCTAGAGGATGTTCACATTAAGATAAATGGATTGTCATGTTTTGAGAATTGTTTAGTTTCACTTTTAGGGGACCATCTGTTCTCTGATGAATGGTTCTATATATAAGAGTGGGCATGTTGATTTAGCTATTTTTTAAATAAATGCCATAGCTAATTATCTTAAGAATGCAATTCTTAACCCCTCTAACTTTCATAACCTCTTTTGAAAATAACTAAGCAATAAGGGTTCATGCCCACATAAAACTTTCTTTTAAGAGACAAATACACTTATCATAAAATGTACAAAAAATAATTTGATAGGTTATGCTTAATGTACTCTTGACTAAATAACGTTTTCCCCATCTGAAAAACTCACTGTTAATGAGCACATATTTTGAAGCACAGAAAATAAATAGGGAGGAGGAGAGCCAGCCCATCTTGTCTTGAATCAACCTTACTCATTATTGAGATAATGATATACTAGTTTTATCACCCACACGTTTGTTTGGACACTGCTATTCTGCATCAACACAAAAAGAAAAATAATACAAGTAATAAAGTTAAAATGCATATAATTAGCATGTAATGATCCATATGATTTGTTGAATTGGTGGATACTACTTAATTTAAGGCTTTGAGCATGTATTCAAACCATCCAAATTATAGTTTATAGTTGTATAATCAGAAGCAAATTCACTAAGCACTTTCAGTTCTGATTTGCATTTTGATCAAGGAATCTACTCATACTGTAATACATTCAAAATATCACTTGTGTTATTTTTTTTAACATTTGGAAAGTAGATAGATGGATGATAGATAAATAGATAGATAAATTCTTTCTACTATATAGATCTGTAGTTTTCCAAATCATGTTCTCCAATAGAGCCCCAAGTTTATGCAGTCTATGGGTAGGGTTGAGAGAGAAGCTAACCAACGTTGGGTTTGTGGATACCCATTCTTAATTTAAGCAAATCTGTTCAATTTTTAACTTTACAGAATACGTTTTTTCATGTTTGCATTTACTGAATCAGTTCCATAGCTAAAGTAATGGGAAAAAAGCAGTGCCCTAGAGAAATTCAATTCTCCTGACTTTTTTTACATTAAAATATCAACCTTGATCACAGAAAAATATTTTATATGCAAAATAATTTTAATTATTGTCATGAAAGAGGCTGGGAACTATTTCTTACCTATTGAAATGGAGAGAGGGAAAAGATAATCAGCTTAACATTTACTTGCTTAACATCTACTCACCTTACCCTGACTATCTCTACAGTTCACATCAATGATGAGTTTTCTGTAATCATGTAGTCTTTGAGACGCTGATGAATATCCTTTAGTTCTGCAATCTGTGGATCTGTTTGAGGAAGTTTGAGAAGGTATTTTAGTACAAAAATATCCTTCTACCTAATGCTTCTCAAATTTTCATGAAGACTGGGATCTTCACATAGCACTGACATTTTATCTGTTGGAGTTTTCTTTACAAAGCAAAAGAGTTAGTTAACTAAGAAAACTAAAATGTATTGGCAGGATATGGGGTAATACAGAGATTTAAATAAGAACTGAAGACCCAGGTTTCATAAAGGAAATACCAGAGCAGCTTAGTAGCAACTATAGAAATATCTCTTTAGATCATCATTATATGGTCAAATTATTGGTAAACTAGTTCTTTCCTCTTGTTACACGGAAGTAAATGTCCTGTTTGCACCAAAGTCTATTCCGCATTTGCACTGTAGAAGTCATCTGCTATGACTGAATTCTGGCAATTTTACACTCTCCAGGATATTTCTCCCCTAATTTTTACCTTTGTTCATATTCTCTTCACCATACAAGCATTCCTTAAGATACTCATAAAAATTTTTTTTGTTATCATTCTGCCATCACCTACCACTTTTTCATTATCTTGCACATTATTGCTCCTTAAAAGGAGTAGTAACTTGTCGCTCTTTACATTTCCTCACATGGCATAGTCTTCTTAACCCACACCATTGTTTCATGACCAAACACTAAAAAAACTACCTATGAAACATGCCATGAGTCTCTATCCTTGTGAAATCTGATGGTCACTTCTCTGATTTTACTTTACTTGGCTCCTAAATAGTTTTTAGCCTTCTGAATCATTCTAAAAAAACATCTCTATCTGCTATAAGAAATGTCTTTTCTAACTCACTGGCTACTCGTTTCAAGCTCAACTGCCAGCTTGTCATCCTCTGCTTGACTTCCAAGTGTTGAAGTGTCTCCTGGGTTTTGTCCCTGTCACCTTTTCACTATCTGCACACTCTCCACCTGTGACCTCATTCAACTCTCTCATCAGTTACTACACTTGTCAATGAATCCCAAATATCTCTCTCCAAATCTGTCTTCTTTTCAGCTCAAGATGTTTATACAGCATCCAGCTGTCCACTTAGCATCTTCAGATGCATGATCAATAAGCACCTAAAACTTACCATGTGAAAAGCAGAATGCTTAACAATTCCCACTCCCAATCTGATCTTTCTTCATTTTTTCCACCCTGGTAGACCACACGATTATATAATCAGTTGGCCAAGCCCAAAATCTATAACAGTTTCAGTTCACTAGCAGAACATATTTTTTAAAAAATATTTATTTGTTTAATTAGTTGTGCCATGTCTCAGTTGCAGCATGAGGAATCTTTAGTTGAAGCTTGTAAATACTTAGTTGTGGCACATGGTATCTAGTTCCCTGACCAGGAATCCAACCCAAGCCTCCTGCATTGGGAGTGCAGAGTAGCCCCTGGACCACCAAGGAAGTCCCAGTTAATTCTAATGATTATACTTCTAAAGTGTATATAAAATCCATCCACTGGTTTAAGTCTCTACTAAGACCATCTAGACCAAACCATCCTTATTTCTCATTTGGACTACTACCATAGCACCCTGAATAGTTTTTCATTTTGTATCTCAACAGTTCTGTTTTCTCCACAATAGGGTAAAATTATATTTTAGAAATATTGCTTGGAGTATTACCCTCTTGTTTATAACTTTTCAGTGAGATTTCCTCACATTTACAATAAAATCATACTGATGCTCTGCTTTGGCCTGTAATTTAATTCCACCGATTCTCTGGCCTCATTGCATACTAGCTCACCCTTTGCTCACCCCACCAGTCAGTCTTCTTTACATTGATTGTGCATAGATTGTCCTTCTCCACCTTTGAGAAATCTCTTACCCATGATTTGTATATGGATGGTTCCTTTATTTGATCATGAATTTAAATTCTTGTCATTATATAATCATTTGCCATACCAAAAAAGTCCAAAGTCTCAAGCTTACAATCCCCCATACACACACAAACACACACATGAGGTTTATTTCTCACTTATGTATCTGTTTAATTCACCAAATCTATATGCATGTTTATGTGTATATATCCACATGCTAAGAATTTGATCAGTCCCATGAATTTTCCAGGTGCTTCTTCAATTTAGTGGCTCCAATATCTTATAGGGCCTAGAGAAGCTCTTGCATTCCCTCCACCTTGACTTTTCTGTATCTGTCCTATATCACCATAAGGAAGAGAGTTTGTGGAGAATTGCACAGGGTCCTTTTATGAACCAAATAGAGTTCATTGATTTTCTCTGATTCCATTGGCCAGAATTCAGTTATATAACCACACTAAAGAAAAGAGGTTGGAAAATATAGCTTAGTGGTTTTCCCAGACTGAAGAGAAAAACAAGAATGTTGCTGATCACTAACAGTCTTTGGTATGCCACTTAAACAAGCAGTTACCTAGTAACATTTCTTTTCCCACATTATCTAAATTTAACTATGTGCAAAGCAATTTGTACCACATTATATTTAGTGATTTACTAATTATGCCTTTAGTCATGTACTAATTATTTAATATTCCTGTTCTTTTCCTTCAGGAGAATGAAAGCTACCTAATGACAGGGACATTCCTTGGTTTGCGCCCGAGTCAGAAAAATACAGCTCGTTTGACAAATCATCAATACTGTAATTTTAGAAAGACAAATACAATAGAACTTGCTTCTTTCATCCTTTCTAGTAACTTAACAAAACATAGGCTAAAAGCTAACAAAGTACTTTTAACTGAGTCAATTGAAAGAATAGGCCAATACCAGAGTCTGCATCCGGGAGGGCTTCCCCCTTCTAACAAAATCACTATTTCCACACAAGGAGCCTCTTTTGTTACAAAGTTCCATAGATCTTCTCTTCTCCCTTTTAGAAATGATCTATGCTTAGATCATTTGAGAAATCTTTCTTTACTATAATCCTGTCCATGGAGTGTGTAGTTCAACCAGTCTCAACCTAGGCACAGTTCTCTTTGGGCCAGCAAAAATTGAAGAACCATGTACTTAACTCTGCTACTTATCTTTGTAAATATTTTCCCAACAAATTCTTAGTTTTTAATTTTTTTTTCTGTGAAGTGTAGTGTCCATGAAACTCATGCATGATAGTATCCACTGAAGAAAGTATGTTACCAAGCCAAATCTGAGTAAACCTATCAGAAAAAAAGGGGGGAATAAATTTGAAAAATAAACAAACAAAAAAGAGATGCAGTCTACATTTTTCTTCTCTAGAAATTAAAATCCATATAAGAGAATGTCATTATATGAGTTTAGATAAAATGCTATATATCTTACCAAATACTCAATAGCAAAATCCTGAAACTATAGCAAGTGGAAAATTAAGTATTGCCCCTTAATAAAATAAATGAAATATCCTACTTTATACATATAACAGAGATTAGAATTCGTTATATTGAAAAAAATTCAATGAGATACTTCTCTAGTTTCACATTTTTTAAAAAAGTACACACATTTTCCCTCATATATCTATTCTACAGAGTCAGTATTTTTCAATGAAGCATAAATTTTGTAAGCTATTTAAATTGTAATTTCTCTGGGATTTGAAAAGAACTGTGTTTATCCTAGCATCTGGTACGCATAAAAGCTTTTTGGTAGTTTTAATCTGTATTTTCCTTCATTCCATGAGACAACCTTTAAAGCAAAGTGATATAAAAAATTATTTTTACAATTTTCCTTAATTATTTTTCACAGTTTTATAACTTTAGTAAAGACCTCGCAACCCACTCCAGTATTCTTGCCTGGAGAATCCCAGGGACAGAGGAGTCTAGTGGGCTGCTGTCTATGGGGTCGCACAGAGTCGGACACGACCGAAGCGACTTAGCAGTATCAAAGACCTCCTCAAGTTGAATCCATTACTAAATACATATATTTGTAATTTGTGTTCATTTATATTATAAACAACATTTTAAATTGTTTCTATTCTCAAAAAGCAAACAATAAAGACAGCGGTCTACTGTGTCATAGGTAGTACTCAATTTCTTAAGTATACAGTGATTGTGGTTTTTCAGTAGCTAAATCATGTCCAGTTCTTTGTGATCCAATGGACTGCAGCACACCAGGCTTCCCTGTCCTTCACTATCTCACTAAACATGAATTTGCTCAAACTCCTGTCCATTGAGTCAGTGATGCCATCCAACCATTTCATCCTCTGTTTCCCCCTTCTCCTCTTGCCCTAATTTTTCCCAGTCTCAGGTTTTTTCCAATGAGTCAGATCTTTGTATCAGGTGACCAAAGTACTGGAGCTTCAGCTTCAGCACCAGTCTTTCAAATGACTATTCAGGGTTGATTTCCTGTAGGATTGATTGGCTTGATTTCCTTGCTGCCCAAAGAACTCTCAAGAGTCTTCTCCAACACCATAGTTTGAAACCATCAATTCTTTGGCGCTCAGCCTTGTTTACAGTCCAACTGTCACATCCATACACAACTACTGGAAAAAACTATAGCTTTGATTAGATGGACCTTTGTCAGTAAAGTGATGTCTCTTCTTTTTAGTACACTGTCTAGGTTTGTTATAGCTATTCTTCCCTAATGTTGAAACTCAATGAGTATATCATTTTGTCACAAAGCTAAATTAAAAAAATCAAATTTTTCAAAAAGTATAATAGAAGTGTATGCAGGTTATTAAGAACTCATTTAGCTTAGCTTGAAGATTCAAATCACACTATCTAAAAGCAGCAATGCTTAAATTAAATTTTGCCTGATGAGCAGAAATTCAATTGGCAAAATTTAGAAATGAATATCATCTTTGGGCAACATCTTAATGAAGCAGTAATTTGTGAAGTAGAATAATCAATTTAGGTGTGGTGAATGTTGAGTACATCAGTGGGCAAAATCAAGTTCTACGAGAAGAAAGAATTAAGCAAGATCAGGTCATAAGGGGTTTTGTCCTCTATGTTAAGGAATTTGGTTTTGTCTTCTGTGCAACAGAATTTAGAGCTTGCCAAATTCCTAAACTTCTGAAGTAATTCAAGGATAAGAATTATATAATCAGATTTGAGCATTAGGAAGATCACTATTAAGAACTGATTGAAGGAGCCTAATAAATAAGTGGAGCCCAATTAGAATTACTTTAATGTGAAGTCAAGTGGGCCTTAGAAAGCATCACTATGAACAAAGCTAGTGGAGGTGATGGAATTCCAGTTGAGCTATTTCAAATCCTGAAAGGTGTTGCTGTGAAAGTGCTGCACTCAGTATGTCAGCAAATTTGGAAAACTCAGCAGTGGCCACAGGACTGGAAGAGGTCAGTTTTCATTCCTATCCCAAAGAAAGGCAATGCCAAAGAATGCTCACACTACTGCACAATTGCACTCATCCCACATGCTAGTAAAGTAATGCTCAAAATTCTCCAAGCCAGGCTTCAGCAGTACGTGAACCATGAATTTCCCGATGTTCAAGCTGGTTTAGAAAAGGAAGAGGAACCAGAGATCAAATTGCCAACATCTGCTGGATCATCGAAAAAGCAAGAGAGTTCCAGAAAGCCAAAGCCTTTGACTGTGTGGATCACAATAAACTGTGGAAAATTCTGAAAGAGATGGGAATACCAGACCACCTGACCTGCCACTTGAGAAACCTATATGCAGGTCAGGAAGCAACAGTTAGAACTGGACATGGAACAACAGACTGGTTCCAAATAGGAAAAGGAGTTCGTCAGGGCTGTATATTGTCACCCTGCTTATTTAATTTACATGCAGAGTACATCATGAGAAATGCTGGGCTGGAGGAAGCACAAGCTGGAATCAAGATTGCTAGGAGAAATATCAGTCACCTCAGATATGCAGATGACACCACCCTTATGGCAAAAGTGAAGAGAAACTCAAAAGCCTCTTGATGAAAGTGAAAGAGGAGAGCAAAAAAGTTGGCTTAAAGCTCAACATTCAGAAAACTAAGATCATGGCGTCTGGTCCCATCGCTTCATGGGAAATAGATGGGGAAACAGTGGAAACAGTGGCAGACTTTATTTTGGGGGGCTCCAAAATCACTGGAGATGGTGATTGCAGCCATGAAATTAAAAGACGCTTACTTCTTGGAAGGAAAGTTATGACCAACCTAGATAGCATATTCAAAAGCAGAGACATTACTTTGCCAACAAAGGTCCATCTAGTCAAGGCTAGTTTTTCCAGTGATCATATATGGATATGAGAGTTGGACTGTGAAAAAAAGCTGAGGGCCAAAGAATTGATGCTTTTGAACTGTGGTGTTGGAAAAGACTCTTGAGAGTCCCTTGGGCTGCAAGGAGATCCAATCAGTCCATTCTAGAGGAAATCAGTCCTGAATGTTCATTATAGGACTGATGCTGAAGCTGAAACTCCAATACTTTGGCCACCTCATGCGAAGAGTTGACTCATTGGAAAAGACCCTGATGCTTGGAGGGATTAGGGGCAGGAGGAGAAAGGGACGACAGTGGATGAGATGGCTGGATGGCTTCACTGACTCATGGATGTGAGTTTGAGTGAGCTCTGGGTGTTGGTGATGGACAGGGAGGCCTGAAGTGCTGCAAATCATGGGGTCGCAAAGAGTTAGACATGACTGAGCGACTGAACTATACTGAACTGATAACTATGATGACTCTGTAACATTATGAATGAAATTGCCTTTAATTTTAATACATAGAAACAATAAACACTTTTTCAAATGTCAAAGTGAAAAATAATACTCAAAATAAATATTTTAATGGATCAGAAATAAAAAATAAAAGCCCAAAACAGTAAGTAGCAATTTTCACTGTGACAGGGACATTAAGTTCCTAGTACAATCAATAAAAAAATAAAGTTCAACAGAAAAGCACATTATCACAAGTTTTCAACACATCATAGATAAGTGAAAGAGTCTAAAAGTTTTGAAGAGGAAAAAATAGATTGCACATATAACAAAGCATTAAATAATATGTCATTACACTTCTAAATAGCAATACTAGAAATGAAAGACAGTGATGTTTGAAATACTAAAGGAAAATAATCTTCAACTCAGAAGGTTTAGTGAAACTATAAGTCAAATTTGGGTATAAAATTAAGCCATTTTCAATTATTTAACACACCTTTTATTAGAATTCTGCTGGGAGATATGTACACAAAAAGTGAAGAAACAGAGAGAAAGATAAAAACACAAAACACTAAAGTTTTGAAAACCAGAAGATAGACTATAAGAGAAAAGAAAAAAAAAAATACCTATAGAAAAACGCTAAAATAAAAAAAAAATAGTAGACCAACATGCCTAGAAAGCAAAGAATGTCCAGGATGGGATATATCTATGACAAATATAGTTGTGTTTGATTACCTAATGTCTTTGACCATACAAGAAGAGTTTTATAGATCCATAAAAAAGCTAAGTGATAATTAGGGACATACTTGGCATACATCTGATTGTGCATGTGTGTTTAGTTGCTTCAGTCATCTCCAGCTCTTTGCAGCCCCATGGACTGTAACCACCAGTCTCCTCTGTCCATGGAATTCTCCAGGAAAGAATATTGGAGTCGATTGCCATACCCTTCTCCAGGGGATCTTCCTGACCCGGGGACTGAACCTCCATCTTCAGCATTGCAGGCAGATTCTTGACTGTTGAGCCACCGGGGAACCCCACATCTTATTAGAGTTCATATTTAAAGAGATCATAACAAAGAATTACCTAAACCAAAGGAAGACATGAGTAATCATATGGAAATAAAACATCAAAATCTGGGCAAACTAAATAAAAACACATACATACCTAGACATGTCAGAGTGAAATTTAAGCACTTCAAGGATAAAGAGGAAAATCTTAAAAAAAAAAAAAAAGGTAATTTACACAAGGATTTAAACTAGGCTTACTGCAAGAATAGCTGTCAGGGGCATTTCTTATAAGAACTGTTAAGCCCTAGATTGGGAAAGTTGAGAGGAGAGTACAACTAGAGGCCTACCTGTTAGTTTATCTGGATTCATTGCCATCATCTCTCTTAAACAAACAAAAAAAAAACCTTAGCAATGATTTTATTTCTAATATGTAGTCTCCATGGTGTTATTCATCTCAAAATTAACAAAATATGGGTATTAGATAGTGCCATTTAGGTTTAGTCTGGTACTTATAAAGGGGTAATAATGTAATTCATATATATTAACTTTTATTTGAACATGCTGCAGTCCATGGAGTCACAAAGAGTTGGATACAAATGAGCAACTGAACTGAACTGAACTGTTATAAGCTTATGGTTATTTAATCTTCTAGCTAGCTATGCAGTGATCTGTCCAGGACACTTGATGGAGTTGAGAGTCAGTGAAAGGCTATGTAGGGGAGAATTGTGGATTGAACTTGAAGAAAAAGCTTTCTGTAAACAGCCCCGCATCTGTGACCTCTGAACATCTGCTCCAGGCTAGCCTTTCTGCCACTGTTTCTTGGTACTCAAACACCCACGGTCTTCCAAAGATACCTTCAGAGTTTCAGTAAGTTATTCACCATACCTTGGAGAATCATAATTACCTGTAACTTGTATTTCCTATGTTTCTTGTGTAGCATTTCAGGGTTTCTTTAGGAAGGAAGAACCAGAAACAGATGTCAGCTCACTATCATATTAGGAAATGAAGTCATCCTTAAAATTTATATACTGGGTTTTACATTTTCATAACAAAATCAATATCTATGCAGTGTCTTGATCCTCTATCAAGGCTCTAAATGAGCAGATATTGCTGAGGACTCTTTCTCCTTTCTTCTCCATATCAAGAGTAAGTAAAATGACCTTAAAGAGCACCTAGATATGAATGAAGGAAGTGGTTAGTCCCTGGAATAAAAATATAGTAGTTTTCTTGGGACATAAGGATACCTGGAGTATAAAACAGAAAGTGATTAATCTCAAATTGCAAATCTTTAGGCTGTCGTCTCTAAGGCAAAATGCTCACCTCCTAACACTCTTGGGAATAACTTGGAAAGGTTGGAAGATAGGCTCTGTCCCCTACCCTCAGGTAGCTATCACTAGCAAAACACAGATCTAAAGGAATAAAAGATGAACTCACAAAGAAAAGCACAAAATATCTAAGATGTAGAAGCACTAAGAAAGAAACCCAGAAAATGCTTTATTTCATTGATACCAGTGAAAGCCTGAAAAATTTTTCAAAACAGAAAAATTTTGGTGTACTCAGATTGTGAGAACACATATCATGAGGAAAGGAATGATAGTGGAATTTAAAGATATCAAGTCAAAGAACAATCTAATTACTTCTCGAGGAAAAAAAAAAAAAAAAAAAACAAAGATAACTAGAAAGAATGAAAGTCTGATTAATATCAAATTCCTTTATATAAATGAGAGGTGAGAGAAGAAACAGTAAGCAATAACCTTTAATTGCAAACCCAGGAAAATCATCATATGCAGCTAAAATAAATAAGTAACAATCTCGAGTAAATAAGACCTGAGATGGTTTTATTGCGTTTGATTCTTTTTGAAAAAAAAAAGGTGGAGGGATAAAAACGTGTATTTTAGCATTAAAATCAATAGATAAATAGAGGAGAAAGAAAAACATGATATGAAAAGAGTGAACAAAGATTTTGAGGACATTTGCTGTTCTCTAAAATAGCAGTGACAAATAAGACAGAGAGTATTGACAACTATCAAAACTAGAATTCCAGACAATATGGAATTTGGCCATGGGAGAAGAATTCAGAGCTGGATAACTGTCTGCCAAGGTCCTATTCTTATTTACACAGAATACATAGAGAAACGTTTTACACAATGAGAAGAAAAACAAGTATATTTATGGCTCTTATTAAGAATAAATCAGGAGGAGGAGCCAAGATGGCGGAGGAGTAGGACGGGGAGAACACTTTCTCCCCCACAAATTCATCAAAAGAGCATTTAAACGTCGAGTAAATTCCACAAAACAACTTCTGAATGCCGGCAGAGGACATCAGGCACCCAGAAAAGCAAACCAACTCTTCGAAAGGAGGTAGGAAAAAATATTAAAAACAAAAAAAAAGAGACAAAAGAGGGAGGGACGGAGTTCCGTCCCGGGAAGGGAATCTTAAAAAGAGAAACGTTTCCAAACATCAGGAAACCTTCTCACTGCCGAATCTGTGCCGAGCTTTGGAAGCACAGAGGGCAACATAACAGGGAGAAAAAATAAATAAACAATTTAAAACTCGCAGATTGCGAGCCCTACGGTAACTCCCCCAGCAGAGAAGCAGTGCAGACGCCTGCATCCGCCATTAGCAAACCGGGGCTGGGCAGGGAGGCGCGGCGTGGGCTGCATCGCTGAGAGTAAGAATCTGGCCTGAATACCCTGAGCGCTATCTGAGCGAAATAATTTGGGCTAGCAAACCAGACTGTGGGATACCTACCACGCGAAAAGCCAGCCCTAACCTAAGACCGCCAGGCCCGCGCACGGAACAAAGGACTGAACAGAGATAGCCGGCTGCAGACCTTCCCCCTCCGGTGACAGGCAGCCAGAGCCGGAAGGGGGCAATCGCAGCCCCAGAGAGACATTATCTATAAAACTGTAAGCAGGCTTCTTTGCTAACTAAAACTTCTTGGGGGTCTGGACGGTCAACATCTGCCTGAGAAGGTGCGCCGGTTTTACATCCAGATAACCGAGTGGCGGGGAGGCGATAAGTCGCAGCATTGGCGCTCGCCTGGGAAGAGCAAATTGGCGCTCGGACCTGGGAAGAGCACAAAACACAGGCCCAACTGAGTCTGCGCCTCTGAGGACTACCCGAGTGCCTGAACCTGAGCGGCTTGGACCTGGGAGGTGCATGCAGCCCAGGGCCAGCCTCAGATTGTTCCCGGCGGAACAACCTAGAGTCCGAGCAGTGTGGACAGGGAGGCTACACGCGCCGTGAGCGGGGGCAGACCCAGGGTGGCTGAGGCACTGCGAGCCCACGCCAGTGTTATTTGTTTGCAGCATCCCTCCCTCCCTCCCCACAGCGCGACTGAACAAGTAAGCCTTAAAAAAAAAAAAAAAAAAAAAAAGTGTCCTCCACCGTGCCCTTTGAGTCAGGGCGGAAACCAGATACTGAAGAGACTAGCAAACAGAAGAAGATATAACAGAGGGAAACGCCTTGGAAGCTACAGGCAATAGATCAAAACCCTGTGGTTACTACGGACTACATAGGAAGGGGCCTATAGATCTTGAGAAATATAAATCTGACCAAGGAACTAGCCAAAAATGAACTGAACCCACAACACCCACAAAAAAAAAAAAAAAAAAAGTCCTAGATATATTTTTATTATTTTTACGATCATTCTTTCTTTTTTTTTTAATTAAAAAAAAAAATTTTTTTAAGTCCTCTATTGTTCCTTTAATTTTCACCTTTATATCCTATTACTTTGCAAAAAAAAAAAAAAAAAAGACCCTATTTTTTTCTTCTTCAGCAAACTTCATATATATGTATTTTATAATTTTTTGACCTTGTTTTTTTTGTTTGTTTTTGTTTTTTTCTTCTTTTCTTTAACATTATATTTTTGAAATTCTAAACTCTACTCTAGATTTTTAATTTTCGCTTTTTGGTATATGTTATCAATTTTGTACCTATAGTTTTTTTTTTATATAATTTCTGTGACTTTTTTTTTTTTCTTCTTCTCTGTTTCTTTCTCTTCTTCTTTTATATAACATTGTATATCTGAAATTCCAAACTTTACTCTAGATTTTTAATTTATGCTTTTTGGTATTTGATATCGATTTTGTACCTGTATTTTCTTTATAATTTTTGTGACATTGTTCGTATTTGTTTGTTTTCTCTCTTTATTTTTCTTCTTTTTTTTTTTTTTTTTAACATTGTATTTTTGAAATTCCAAACTCTACTCTAGATTTTTAATTTTTGCTTTCTGGTATTAGTTATCAATTTTGTACTTGTACTTTCTTTATAATTTTCGCGACCTTGTTTGTTTTTGTTTGTTCGTTTTTTCTCTCTTTCTTTTCCTTCTTCTTTTCTTTAACATCGTATTTTTGAAATTCCAAACTCTACTCTAGATTTTTAATTTTCACTTTCTGGTATTAGTTATCTATTTTGTACCTGTACTTTCTCTATAATTTTCGCGACCTTGTTTGTTTTTGTTTGTTCGTTCTTTCTCTCTTTCTTTTCCTTCTTCTTTTCTTTAACATCGTATTTTTGAAATTCCAAACTCTACTCTAGATTTTTAATTTTTGCTTTTATGTATTTGTTACCAATTTTGTACCTATAAGGACCCAATCTTCAGGACCCATTTTTCACTAGGGAGTGAGATTACTGGCTTGACTGCTCTCTCTCCCTTTGGACCCTCCTTTTTCTCCACCAGGTCGCCTGTGTCTCCTCCCTAACCCCTCTCTACTCTACCCAACTCTGTGAATTTCTGTGTGTTCCAGACGGTGGAGAACACTTAGGGAACTGATTACTGGCTGGATCTGTCTCCCTCCTTTTCATTCCCCCCTTTTATCCTTCTGGCCACCTCTGTTACCTTCCTCCTTCTTCTCTTCTCTGTATAACCCCGTGAACATCTCTGAGTGGTCGAGTTGTGGAGTGCACATAAGGAAGTGACTACTGGCTAGCCCACTCTCTCCACTATTGATTCACCTCATCTCATTTGGGTCACCTCTAACTCCCTCCTCCCTCTTCTCTTCTCCATGTAACCCTGTGAACCTCTCTGAGTGACCCTCACTGTAGAGAAACTTATCATCTTTAATGTAGATGTTTTATCAATGGTGCTGTATAGAAGGAGAAGTTTTGAAACTACTGTAAAAATAAGACCGATAATCAGAAGCAGGAGACTTAAGTCCAAACCCTGACTCCAGGGAACTCCTGACTCCAAGGCACATTCATTGACAGGAGCTCATCAAATGCCCCCATACCGACACTGAAACCAAGCACCACACAAGGGCCAATAAGTTCCAGGGCAAGACATACCAAGCAAATTCTCCAGCAACAAAGGAACACAGCCCTGAGCTTCAAGATACAGGCTGCCCAAAGTCACCCCAAAACTATAGACATCTCATAACTCATTACTGGACATTTCATTGCACTCCAGAGAGAAGAAATACAGCTCCACCCACCAGAACACCGACACAAGCTTCCCTAAGCAGGAAACCTTGACAAGCCACCTGTACAAACCCACACACAGTGAGGAAACGCCACAATAAAGAGAACTCCACAAACTGCCAGAATACAGAAAGGACACCCCAAACTCAGCAATTTAAACAAGATGAAGAGACAGAGGAATACTCAGCAGATAAAGGAACAGGATAAATGCCCACCAAACCAAACAAAAGAGGAAGAGATAGGGAATCTACCTGATAAAGAATTCCGAATAATGATAGTGAAATTGATCCAAAATCTTGAAACTAAAATGGAATCACAGATAAATAGCCTGGAGACAAGGATTGAGAAGATGCAAGAAAGGTTTAACAAGGACCTAGAAGAAATAAAAAAGAGTCAATATATAATGAATAATGCAATAAGTGAAATTAAAAACACTCTGGAGGCAACAAATAGTAGAATAACAGAGGCAGAAGACAGGATTAGTGAATTAGAAGATAGAATGGTAGAAATAAATGAATCAGAGAGGATAAAAGAAAAACGAATTAAAAGAAATGAGGACAATCTCAGAGACCTCCAGGACAATATTAAACGCTACAACATTCGAATCATAGGGGTTCCAGAAGAAGAAGACAAAAAGAAAGACCATGAGAAAATACTTGAGGAGATAATAGTGGAAAACTTCCCTAAAATGGGGAAGGAAATAATCACCCAAGTCCAAGAAACCCAGAGAGTACCAAACAGGATAAACCCAAGGAGAAACACCCCAAGACACATATTAATCAAATTAACAAAGATCAAACACAAAGAACAAATATTAAAAGCAGCAAGGGAAAAACAACAAATAACACACAAGGGAATTCCCATAAGGATAACAGCTGATCTTTCAATAGAAACTCTTCAAGCCAGGAGGGAATGGCAAGACATACTTAAAATGATGAAAGAAAATAACCTACAGCCCAGATTATTGTACCCAGCAAGGATCTCATTCAAGTATGAAGGAGAAATCAAAAGCTTTTCAGACAAGCAAAAGCTGAGAGAATTCTGCACCACCAAACCAGCTCTCCAACAAATACTAAAGGATATTCTCTAGACAAGAAACACAAAAACGGTGTATAAACTCGAACCCAAAACAATAAAGTAAATGGCAACGGGAACATACTTATCAGTAATTACCTTAAATGTAAATGGGTTGAATGCCCCAACCAAAAGACAAAGACTGGCTGAATGGATACAAAAACAAGACCCCTACATATGTTGTCTACAAGAGACCCACCTCAAAACAGGGGACACATACAGACTGAAAGTGAAGGGCTGGAAAAAGATTTTCCATGCAAATAGGGACCAAAAGAAAGCAGGAGTAGCAATACTCATATCAGATAAAATAGACTTTAAAACAAAGGCTGTGAAAAGAGACAAAGAAGGTCACTACATAATGATCAAAGGATCAATCCAAGAAGAAGATATAACAATTATAAATATATATGCACCCAACACGGGAGCACCACAGTACGTAAGACAAATGCTAACAAGTATGAAAGGAGAAATTAACAATAACACAATAATAGTGGGAGACTTTAATACCCCACTTACACCTATGGATAGATCAACTAAACAGAAAATTAACAAGGAAAAACAAACTTTAAACGATACAATAGACCAGTTAGACCTAATTGATATCTATAGGTCATTTCACCCCAAAACAATGAATTTCACCTTTTTCTCAAGTGCACATGGAACCTTCTCCAGGATCGATCACATCCTGGGCCATAAAGCTAGCCTTGGTAAATTCAAAAAAATAGAAATCATTCCAAGCATTTTTTCTGACCACAATGCAGTAAGATTAGATCTCAATTACAGGAGAAAAACTATTAAAAATTCCAACATATGGAGGCTGAACAACACGCTGCTGAATAACCAACAAATCACAGAAGAAATCAAAAAAGAAATCAAAATTTGCATAGAAACGAATGAAAATGAAAACACAACAACCCAAAACCTGTGGGACACGGTAAAAGCAGTCTTAAGGGGAAAGTTCATAGCAATACAGGCACACCTCAAGAAACAAGAAAAAAGTCAAATAAATAACCTAACTCTACACCTAAAGCAACTAGAAAAGGAAGAAATGAAGAACCCCAGGGTTAGTAGAAGGAAAGAAATCTTAAAAATTAGAGCAGAAATAAATGCAAAAGAAACAAAAGAGACCATAGCAAAAATCAACAAAACCAAAAGCTGGTTCTTTGAAAGGATAAATAAAATTGACAAACCATTAGCCAGACTCATCAAGAAACAAAGGGAGAAAAATCAAATCAACAAAATTAGAAACGAAAATGGAGAGATCACAACAGACAACACAGAAATACAAAGGATCATAAGAGACTACTATCAACAATTATATGCCAATAAAATGGACAACATGGAAGAAATGGACAAATTCTTAGAAAAGTACAACTTTCCAAAACTGGACCAGGAAGAAATAGAAAATCTTAACAGACCCATCACAAGCATGGAAATTGAAACTGTAATCAAAAATCTTCCAGCAAACAAAAGCCCCGGTCCAGACGGCTTCACAGCTGAATTCTACCAAAAATTTAGAGAAGAGCTAACACCTATCCTGCTCAAACTCTTCCAGAAAATTGCAGAGGAAGGTAAACTTCCAAACTCATTCTATGAGGCCACCATCACCCTAATACCAAAACCTGACAAAGATCCCACAAAAAAAGAAAACTACAGGCCAATATCACTGATGAACATAGATGCAAAAATCCTTAACAAAATTCTAGCAATCAGAATCCAACAACACATTAAAAAGATCATACACCATGATCAAGTGGGCTTTATCCCAGGGATGCAAGGATTCTTCAATATCCGCAAATCAATCAATGTAATACACCACATTAACAAATTGAAAAATAAAAACCATATGATTATCTCAATAGATGCAGAGAAAGCCTTTGACAAAATTCAACATCCATTTATGATAAAAACTCTCCAGAAAGCAGGAATAGAAGGAACATACCTCAACATAATAAAAGCTATATATGACAAACCCACAGCAAACATTATCTTCAATGGTGAAAAATTGAAAGCATTTCCTCTAAAGTCAGGAACAAGACAAGGGTGCCCACTTTCACCATTACTATTCAACATAGTTTTGGAAGTTTTGGCCACAGCAATCAGAGCAGAAAAAGAAATAAAAGGAATCCAAATTGGAAAAGAAGAAGTAAAACTCTCACTATTTGCAGATGACATGATCCTCTACATAGAAAACCCTAAAGAGTCCACCAGAAAATTACTAGAAATAATCAATGACTACAGTAAAGTTGCAGGATATAAAATCAACACACAGAAATCCCTTGCATTCCTATACACTAATAATGAGAAAACAGAAAGAGAAATTAAGGAAACAATTCCATTCACCATTGCAACAGAAAGAATAAAATACTTAGGAATATATCTACCTAAAGAAACTAAAGACCTATATATAGAAAACTATAAAACTCTGGTGAAAGAAATCAAAGAGGACACTAATAGATGGAGAAATATACCATGTTCATGGATTGGAAGAATCAATATAGTGAAAATGAGTATACTACCCAAAGCAATTTATAGATTCAACGCAATCCCTATCAAGCTACCAACAGTATTCTTCACAGAGCTAGAACAAATAATTTCACAATTTGTATGGAAATACAAAAAACCTCGAATAGCCAAAGCGATCTTGAGAAAGAAGAATGGAACTGGAGGAATCAACCTACCTGACTTCAGGCTCTACTACAAAGCCACAGTTATCAAGACAGTATGGTACTGGCACAAAGACAGAAATATTGATCAATGGAATAAAATAGAAAGCCCAGAGATAAATCCACGCACATATGGACACCTTATCTTTGACAAAGGAGGCAAGAATATACAATGGATTAAAGACAATCTCTTTAACAAGTGGTGCTGGGAAATCTGGTCAACCACTTGTAAAAGAATGAAACTGGACCACTTTCTAACACCATACACAAAAATAAACTCAAAATGGATTAAAGATCTAAACGTAAGACCAGAAACTATAAAACTCCTAGAGGAGAACATAGGCAAAACACTCTCTGACATACATCACAGCAGGATCCTCTATGACCCACCTCCCAGAATATTGGAAATAAAAGCAAAAATAAACAAATGGGACCTAATTAACCTTAAAAGCTTCTGCACATCAAAGGAAACTATTAGCAAGGTGAAAAGACAGCCTTCAGAATGGGAGAAAATAATAGCAAATGAAGCAACCGACAAACAACTAATCTCAAAAATATACAAGCAACTCCTACAGCTCAACTCCAGAAAAATAAACGACCCAATCAAAAAATGGGCCAAAGAACTAAATAGACATTTCTCCAAAAAAGACATACAGATGGCTAACAAACACATGAAAAGATGCTCAACATCACTCATTATCAGAGAAATGCAAATCAAAACCACTATGAGGTACCCTTTCATGCCAGTCAGAATGGCTGCGATCCAAAAGTCTACAAATAATAAATGCTGGAGAGGATGTGGAGAAAAGGGAACCCTCTTACACTGTTGGTGGGAATGCAAACTAGTACAGCCACTATGGAGAACAGTGTGGAGATTCCTTAAAAAACTGGAAATAGAACTGCCTTATGATCCAGCAACCCCACTGCTGGGCATACACACTGAGAAAACCAGAAGGGAAAGAGACACGTGTACCCCAATGTTCATCGCAGCACTGTTTATAATAGCCAAGACATGGAAGCAACCTAGATGTCCATCAGCAGATGAATGGATAAGAAAGCTGTGGTACATATACACAATGGAGTATTACTCAGCCATTAAAAAGAATACATTTGAATCAGTTCTAATGAGGTGGATGAAACTGGAGCCTATTATACAGAGTGAAGTAAGCCAGAAGGAAAAACATAAATACAGTATACTAACGCATATATATGGAATTTAGAAAGATGGTAACAATAACCCGGTGTACGAGACAGCAAAAGAGACACTGATGTATAGAACGGTCTTATGGATTCTGTGGGAGAGGGAGAGGGTGGGAAGATTTGGGAGAATGGCAATGAAACATGTAAAGTATCATGTGGGAAACGAGTTGCCAGTCCAGGTTCGATGCATGATGCTGGATGCTTGGGGCTGGTGCACTGGGACGGCCCAGAGGGATGGTATGGGGAGGGAGGAGGGAGGAGGGTTCGGGAGGGGGAACACATGTATACCTGTGGCGGATTCATTTTGATATTTGGCAAAACTAATACAATTATGTAAAGTTTAAAAATAAAATAAAATTGGAGAAAAAACCAAAAAAAAAAAAAAAAGAATAAATCAAACAGAAAAGAAATAGAATATGGTTCTTTAAAACTAGAAGCATAGTCTGTCTATAGAATGAAAGATGTAAAATGAGGGGGGAAAATGCTTTATAAATAAAATTATACAGTAGGAATAATTCCTGATATAATTGCAGATATTTATAAATATACCCATGTTGAAGAAATCAAAGAAAGACATCCAAATCCAATTATTAGAAAATAGCCATAAGTTATATACAATACATGGGAAAACAGTGGAAATAGCGTCAGACTTTATTTTGGGGGGCTCAAAAATCACTGCAGATGGTGATTGCAGCCATGAAATTGAAAGACGTTTACTCCTTGGAAGGAAAGTTATGACCAACCTAGACAGCATATTAAAAAGCAGAGACATTACTTTGCCAACAAAGGTCCATCTAGTCAAGGCTATGCTTTTTCCAGTAGTCATGTATGGATGTGAGAGTTGTACTGTGAAGAAAGCTGAGTGCCAAAGAATTGATGCTTATGAACTGTGGTGTTGGAGAAGACTCTTGAGAGTCCCTTGGATTGCAAGGAGATCCAACCAGTCCATCCTAAAGGAGATCAGTCCTGGGTGTTCATTGGAAGGACTGATGCTGAAGCTGAAACTCCAATACTTTGGCCACCTGATGCAAAGAGCTGACTCATTTGAAAAGATCCTGATGCTGGGAAAGATTGAGAGCAGGAGGAGAAGTGAACGATAGAGGATGAGATGGTTGGATAGCATCACTGACTCAATGGACATGAGTTTGGGTCTGGGAGTTGATGATGGACAAGGAGGCCTGTCGTGATGCAGTTCATGAAGTTGCAAAGAGTCAGACATGACTGAGCAACTGAACTGACTGACTGACTGACTGACCTACAATAGCCATATTAAAAAGATATCAAATATTGAAAGTGAAAGATTGAAAAAATTATTTATCAATTAACATTTTTTAAAAAGACAAATAAGGTAGCAAATTTTCTACCTATTGAATTGAAATTTAAGTTATGAACCATCATGAAGAGAAGTTAGTTATTATATACTAGAAAAAGAGACAAAAACAACAGCAAAATGTAATGACCAATAACATATTTGAATTCAATAATATTGGCTCAAATATATAAAACACCTAAAAGAATTTGAGAGAATTTCATAAATGAAAAATTATAATGGAATTTTATCATATCATTCTCAAAAATAATAAAATAAGTAGAAAAATAGCATTTGTATGGGAAATTGAATAATACAATTATTTTGATTAAACTAATAGTCATACAGAGAACTATAAGTCCATCTACCAAATGTATAAATTATTCTTGAGCAAAAATCAGATATACACCAAGCCAGCAAGAAGGCCTAATATACTGCTATAGGCAGACTACACTATTTAAACTAGCTCTCTAAATGATTCCGATATATCTGAAGTTTAAAAAATATAATAGTAGGAGAATCATTAAATTAGTCTACATTTATTTCCTTGAAAATGTAACATTTTTAAAGAATAAGAGTAAGGTTGTGTTAATACTGGCCTTTGCCAATCTACACAAATATTTGTGGAGTTTATAAATAAGGCGGATTTTTTTTTTCTTTTTTTTGTAGGGCTTTTATTTTAGATGAAAATCCTATTAGCTCTTTTCAATAAAAGTTTATGGTGGCTACTGACCTTCCACTTATATATATGACAGGTTTGACTAGACTATCACAGATGATTTGTGGAGAACTTTGGTCCAATTTTTTAATAATATTTATTAAAGAATATGTTGATTATGATTTCATCACAATACAATTTACTAATGGGAGATAATATATTTTAAGTATTAAATAAATATTTAACAAATCTGTCCTCAGTTTTGGATTTCCTCTCTAAAGTTTAATAATAGTCTTTTCTAAGATATTTTCCAGTTATAAGTACTAGAGATTGCTCATAATATTTAACATCTGGAACATACACTAGGAGACAAGTAGCATCTTACAGTAATTCATCAATCACAGTATAAAAGGGCTTACTGCATCATTTCATGAACTCAAGTGGAGTAATTTCATTTTGATACTTATCAAAAATTGATATGGAGATAAAATAACCCAAAACATTGACTTGTATGTAAAACTGTTTTCAATGAAATTTTTTTTGTTAAATAACAAGATGATTAGAAAATTGTAACTTCTATATTGGAAAAAATATAAAATACAAAATTAAGCTATTGAAGACCTAGAAAAGTCTTCTCATATTCAAGTTTTTGAAAGATATTAAAAATCAGTGTAATGTTTGCCAAGTTTCTCTACATATTATTCATTCTTTTTAATAAAACATGGTTTTATAGAAATTCTTAGGGTTTAATATCTCAGTTTAGATATAGCTCAGAGATGTTACATGTAATTTAAAAGCATGGGTTTTATTAATGAAGTGATGGAAATGGAATATAATTTGAAAAGATAAATGGTAGTTAATGTATCCTTATTCCTAACCTATTAGGCTGATTAGAAAAACAGATACCTTCACATTTAAGTAGCTAAAGCTTGACTTTACCACTTTCCTTTTCTTCACCTGCTATGTTGTTCTGGGATTTAAACAGATGTACAGTCTTGATGGACCAACATTCATTTTCTTTAATCTGATTTTAAAGACCATTTCTCTTTAGTAATAAGAAAGTGATTGCCATTATTCCTCATTATTGCATTTCCCTGTTACAGAACATTTTGAAATTAGAGAAATATTTTATGCTATCTCATACCATAGATTTTCCCAAATACTTTAGGGCTCGTGTCTTACAAGTGTTATGATAATGTAAAAGACTGTTCTCTGTACTATTCATTCAGAGAAATCAACAAAGTTATTACAAAACAGCTGGTTTAACTACAGGAGAGAATTACAAATTGGCCTCAGGTATGGAACTACTGAGACAGGTAACAGCAAAACAGGGTGAGCTGCTTAGGGAAAACAATGCAGCAGCTGTACTCGTGGCAAGATGCCTCAGGATATAACGAGAGTAAATGTTAAGAGATTTTGCCAACGGAAAACCAACACAACACTCAGTATTAAGGAGCAAACCTCAAAATGTGAGAATAAGAGCTTAGTATCCTGATAATTTATTAGGTTATAAAACT
Organism: Bos indicus x Bos taurus; assembly: GCF_003369695.1. NCBI lineage: Eukaryota > Metazoa > Chordata > Mammalia > Artiodactyla > Bovidae > Bos > Bos indicus x Bos taurus. The sequence goes on along the minus strand of NC_040078.1, from coordinate 64,443,367 downwards.
TCCCTTTTTCAGAATTATACTAACCCATTTCAGAATTATAAGCAACAAAAGACAATACCGTATAAATTTCTAAATTAATATTTTCTCAAATTTAAGCCACATCTCTTTAGCAACATATCACGGGGTATGAGCCAGTTATCCTGGTGTAGTGTTAGAAAGTTTTGAATATCTTCATTTAACATTATTTTTTCTATCCTCTATACCATTGCTCTGGGAAGAAAGGGCCTGGGGGCATACTAAAAGTAAATATGACACTGACTTCTCCATACTACCATTCTTCAGGGTGCTGGCACTTAATCTTTAATAAAATGTATAATCCTAGCATGTTCACCATCTATAATCCTATGCCCTTTACAATCTGAGTTTTGCCTAAAATCTATCATCATTGAAATTCTGAAATTTGTGTGGACAAGTCATATTAAATTTTTAATATGATTCTAAAATTTATTACTGTGTCTCATGTCTGCCTTAGCATTATTGCCTATCTTTCCTTCTCCGTAGATAGCCTATGTGTGCATGCTAAGCCTCTTCAGACATGTCTGACTCCCATGGACTGTAGCCCACCAGCTCCTCTGTCCATGGGATTCTCCATGCAAGAATACTGAGGTGGGTTGCCGTCCCCTCCTCCAGGGAATCTTCCTGACTCAGGAATCAAATCTGGATCTCTAGGTCTCCTTCATTGGCAGGCAAATTCTTTACTACTAGTGCCACCCGGTGAGCCCTAGAAAACCTATGCTGCTGCTGCTGCTGCTAAGTCACTTCAGTTGTGTCCAACTCTGTGCGACCCCATAGACGGCAGCCCACCAGGCTCCCCTATCCCTGGGATTCTCCAGGCAAGAATACTGGTGTGGGTTGCCATTTCCTTCTCCAATGCATGAAAGTGAAGAGTCAAAGTGAAGTCGCTCAGTCGTGCTCGACTCTTAGCGACCCCATGGACTGCAGCCTACCAGGCTCCTCCGTCCATGGGATTTTCCAGGCAAGAGTACTGGAGTGGGGTGCCATTGCCTTCTACTTCCCCTCAATTGCTGATTGAACTTCTGCTCATCTGCAAGGTCTAGTGCAAGAATATTTTCACCTGTGAAGGCTTTCCTAATTAATCCAGGCACAACTGATATTTCCTCCTGTAGAATCCCAAAAGTCTGTAATAAAGGACCTCTATTATAATCCATGACATAATTATGTATTTACATTTTTGCCTTTTTTACTACACTCTTATGTACTTTAAGGAAATAATCTTGTCTTCTGCAGGAGCACATATTAAAATGCTCACCTTAGAATGAGTGCTAAAAGGCATTCCAGTGAGAGAAGGTGCACTACCAGGTGAGGTGGTCAGTCAGCACTTGCTGGTCTGGGGGCTAAGCAATTGGGACCAAGGCTTTAAGGAGGTTTTGAGCCTCTGTCAGCAGGTGCCCATGACTCAGCCATGCACCAGGCAAGGTTGGGGGACTGCAGCCCACCAGACACCTCCGTCTATGGTATTCTCCAAGCAAGAACACTAGAATGGGTTACCATGCCCTCCTCCAGAGGATCTTCCCAACCCATGGATCTCACCAGCATCTCCTGAGTCTCCTTCATTGCAGGCAGATTCTTTATCGCTGAGCCACTGGGGAGGTCTGGGGGGCATTCCTAGCAGCTATCAAAAACCATTTGTTTTGAGATTCGTCTCTGTTTCTCCCTGGTTTGGCACTTGCTGCCAATTTATGTTTTTTCTTGGTGGAATGGAAACTTGCTTTGGGGACAAGCTCCAAGGCTGGGTAAGTCCACTGGTGTGCCCACAGGCAACCTTCCCATTTGTGAGTGCTAGTGCTACTTTAGATTTAAGGGACTAGATCTGATAGATAGAGTGCCTGATGAACTATGGACGGAGGTTCGTGACATTGTACAGGAGACAGGGATCAAGACCATTCCTATTGGAAAGAAATGCAGAAAAGCAAAATGGCTGTCTGAGGAGGCCTTACAAATAGCTGTGAAAAAAAGAGAAGTGAAAAGCAAAGGAGAAAAAGGAAGATATAAGCATCTGAATGCAGAGTTCCAAAGAACAGCAAGAAGAGATAAGAAAGCCTTCCTCAGTGATCTATGCAAAGAAATAGAGGAAAACAATAGAATGGGAAAGACTAGAGATCTCTTCAAGAAAATTAGAGATACCAAGGAAACATTTCATGCAAAGATAGGCTCTATAAAGGACAGAAATGGTATGGACCTAACAGAAGCAGAAGATATTAAGAATAGGTGGCAAGAATACACAGAAGAACTGTACAAAAAAGATCTTCATGACCCAAATAATCACGATGGTGTGATCACTCACCTAGAGCCAGACATCCTGGAATGTGAAGTCAAGTGGGCCTTAGAAAGCATCACTATGAACAAAGCTAGTGGAGGTGATGAAATTCCAGTGGAGCTATTCCAAATCCTGAAAGATGATACCCTGAAAGTGTTGCACTCAATATGCCAGCAAACTTGGAAAACTCAGCAGTGGCCACAGGACTGGAAAAAGTCAGTTTTCATTCCAATTCCATAGAAAGGCAATGCCAAAGAATTCTCAAACTACCACACAATTGCACTCATCTCCCACGCTAGTAAAGTAATGCTCAAAATTCTCCAAGCCAGACTTCAGCAATACGTGAACCGTGAACTTCCAGATGTTCAAGCTGGTTTTAGGAAAGGCAGAGGAACCAGAGATCAAATTGCCAAAATCCGCTGGATCAGCGAAAAAGCAAGAGAGTTCCAGAAAAACATCTATTTCTGCTTTATTGACTATGCCAAAGCCTTTGACTGTCTGGATCACAATAAACTGTGGAAAATTCTGAAAGAGATGGGAATACCAGACCACCTGACCTGCCTCTTGAGAAACCTGTATGCAGATCAGGAAGCAACAGTTAGAACTGGACATGGAACAACAGACTTGTTCCAAATAGGAAAAGGAGTACGTCAAGGCTGTATATTGTCACCTTGCTTATTTAACTTATATGCAGAGTATATCATGAGAAACACTGGGCTGGAAGAAGCACAAGCTGGAATCAAGATTGCTGGGAGAAATATCAATAACCTCAGATATGCAGATAACACCACCCTTATGGCAAAAGTGAAGAGGAACTCAAAAGCCTCTTGATGAAAGTGAAAGAGGAGAGTGAAAAAAATTGGCTTAAAGCTCAACATTCAGAAAACTAAGATCATGGCATCTGGTCCCATCACTTCACGGAAAATAGATGGGGAAACAGTGGAAACAGTGTCAGACTTTATTTTCTTGGGCTCCAAAATCACTGCAGATGGTGATGCGGCCATGAAATCAAAAGACAGTTACTCCTTGGAAGGAAGTTATGCTAATTTGGAAGGAATATGCTAACCTAGATAGCATATTCAAAGGCAGAGACATTACTTTGCCAACAAAGGTCCGTCTAGTCAAGGCTATGTTTTTTCCAGTGGTCATGTATGTATGTGAGAGTTGGACTGTGCAGAAAGCAGAGAGCAGAAGAATTGGTGCTTTTGAACTGTGGTGTTGGAGAAGTCTCTTGAGAGTCCCTTGGACTGCAAGGAGATCCAACCAGTCCATCCTAAAGGAGATCAGCCCTGGGTGTTCTTTGGAAGGAATCATGCTAAAGCTGAAACTCCAATACTTTGGCCACCTCATGTGAAGAGTTACCTCACTGGAAAAGACTCTGATGCTGGGAGGGATTGGGGGCAGGAAGAGAAGGGGATGACAGAGGATGAGATGGCTGGATGGCATCACTGACTTGATGGACCTGAGTCTGAGTGAACTCTGGGAGTTGGTGATGCGCAGGGAGGCCTGACATGCTGCAATTCATGGGGTCGCAAAGAGTCAGACACGACTGAGCGACTGAACTCAACTAAACTGAACTGAGTGCTATTTGGGCATTCTTGCCAATTGTTTCGACGTCTAACTGCCATTGAGGACCATTTGTGAGCCTTAGTGCTATTTGGGCATTCATGCCCTTTGGTTCTGAAGTGTGTCTGATGTAAGAACTATTTGGGACATGAGGTGCTATTTGAGTATTTTGCCTATTGGTTGTGATGTGTATTTGTTGTTGAGGATTGTTTCTGAGCACTGACTGCTGTTTGGGCATTTTTGCCAATTAATTCTGATGTCTGTCCACCACTGAAGACCATTTGTGAGCATGAAGTGCTATTTGGTCATTCTTGCCAATTGGTTCTGACATCTGTCTACTGTTGAGGACTGTTTGTGAGCACTGAGTACCATTTTGGCATTTTGCCAATTGGTTGTGCTGTTTAACTACCATTGAGGACCATTTGTTTTGAGGAAGTGTTTTTGGGACTCCATGTCAGTCACCTTTTGAGAGGGTTTGTGACAGATCTGTCATTTGATGTGTGAGTGTGTACTCCATTTGTATGATTGGTGCTCTTGTTGCCTTAATGAAATAGGAAATTCAGGTTCAATTCATTATGAAAAAATTTGGTCATAAAATTATGACTGAAAAAAAAATTTTTTTTTTTGGACAGTGTATGGCAACAGTTTTCTTTAGACTCTGCAGAAAATTGGTTAAGATGAAACTCTCTTGAAATTCCAAAAACCTGTTCTTTTTGTACATGCAATTAGAAAAAGCTAGCTTAATAAAACATCTTTTTCAGACCCTGAGAAAACAAATATATATTTAGCAGAACGTTTAAAGTTAACTCTTATCATGTTCTTGAAATACAAACACAGTACATTTGCCTGGACTTCAGCCTTCAGTTAACTGTAAAACTTCAAGTCAAGAGAAAAAAAAAAAAAGAGTGAGAGAGAAGCCTTTAAAACTGAGTGTGTGAATTTGGCTATTATGGAAGTTACTTATAAACAGATAGGTTTAATTGCAATGACTAATTTATGAAATGTAAAAAGATGAAACAATGAGATATCAGTCTGGAGTTTTGTATGCTTAGATATATGTTTTTATCTCTGAAAAATGTTGCTGAGGTTAATTTGTAAATGACCTCTTTAATTGGCCTTAAAAAAGGTAAGCATTTACAAATCAAACAAATCTAAATTTACCTACTTTTGTCTTCTTGTAAGATAAAGAGGAAAATTAAAGATGTTTGAGTTTATCAAACATGCATGTTGTAGCATTAAAGAAAAGTTATCGTATGAAGAAAGTGTATATTTAGAGGTATGGAATATGTTTCTTAAGTTTGCCAATCAGAAAATGCTGGTGTAACATTTGGTTTTGTTACACTTGGTTTTGTTAAGGTTTCAAGGGTTAAAAAATGTGATGTGTAAAAATGATAAGAGAAACATTTCTGTGTGTAAAATAAGTAGGATATGTGTTGGAGAAGAGAAGGCATAAAAAACAGAGATTTTTTTGTTGAGGGAAAATGATGGTAATTTTGTCCTACAATAGTTTGTTTCTGTATAGGGAAATACAGGACAAATTTATTTGGATCCAGAAACATGGTTTATTAAAAAGGAACTTTGAGCAAAGAATTTTTTTATGTTGTCAGGATCAAGATTAGACAGGAATTTAATAGGTAAATGAAGGTTGTTATTAATAGCAAGCTGATGCAAGATTAAATTTGGTTTTTCTTTCTATTAAGAAGGCAACGTTCTCCTGGAATATTGATTTGATTTTGGTAACAGAGATTTCTAATGGAAAGTAATTGTTTTGTTTCTAATCATACTTTTGATCCCAATGTTTAGGATGGAAAAATTTGTCCAATAAAGTTGTCAGAGTGTAATACTCTTGGTTTTAAGTTTACTGCTTAAAACACATGTACAATGTTTGTGTGACAATTGGGCATAAATGATAAAGTGTATAGCCTGTAAAGCATTTCCCTATTAACATATCTCTGAACCTGTTCATGATACCTGATTAGTTTTCCTCCAATGTGGACGACTAGGCAAATATATGAACAAAAAGGAGGTCTAGCATTGAGGGACATGGATGGACTCAGAGCAGGCAACTGAAACACTCTGGCAATGTTGGAAAAATATATTGATGATCAATGCTTCCTATGGAAAGAGTTGCAACTTAATTGGGGAAAATGATGAAAGAAATTTTTGCATATTGAGGTACTGGGACATAATTCTGACCTATAGATGATTTAATTTGAACTTTAGGCTAACCAAAACAGACTTTTCTGGCCTATTAAACATGCATTGTACATCTGCTTTAACCATTATGAAAAAAAATATATTCAGAAAAAATGCAAAGTTGTTTTTTGATTATTATCCTCATTGTGTTATATCTAGCAATTTTCAGATGTTTGTCCAGGTAATATGAAAGCTTATTCCCTTTCTTGTTCTGTACCTGTCACTCCTCAGGATTGAGGATTATCAAGGAAAAGAGGGCACTGAAACAGAACAGGACACTATGGTCCTTGCTCGCCTCCCCCATCCCCCATCATGTCCTCTGCCTGCCTTTTATCTGTGGAGAACTTTAGTCAAAGAATAAGTTTAATCAGTGAAATGAGAAATGCAGAAACAAAGGAAAATAGTCAAAAGAGACTAAATAATAATACTGTAGTCATTAAGCATAGTCAAGGACCTTTATTTCCTTCTCAAGGGCTATAGATAATATTTTGAGACAATCCTGTGAGCTGTCTTATTAGATACTAAACCACACAGGTGGAGAATTTAACTACATGATGACCAGACTGTACCCACAGCATGAGGTACCATAATTCTGAGAATTGGCCTCAAAGAAATGGAAACAAACTGACTCTAGAACTGAATATTGGTGGTGGTGGTTTGATCGCTAAGTCATGTCTGACCCTTGGACTATAGCCTGTGGGATTTTCCAGACAAGAATACTGGAGTGGGTTTCCATTTCCTTATCCAGGGGATCTTTCTCACCCACGGACTGGAGGTTAGCTACCTAAAACAATCAAGATGATGCTGGTCAGATAACCAATAGTCAATCTGAATATGACTGAGAGAGCTGACTAAGCTGTTTCTGTATGTAGCTGCCTCCTCCCTTCTGTCTATAAAAGCTCTTGCCCCAGTGGTCGCCAGTGGCAAGATGCGAGGGGTAGTTGACCTTTGGACAGACAAGCTGCCCTTCCCCTCCACAGTTACTGACATCTGAAATAAGGCAAAATCTCCTTTCCACCAACCTGGCCTGTTAATTGGCTTTTGAGCAGCGAGCAGCCAGACTCACACCCTCTTTCAGTCATATATATGTATGTGTGTGTGTGTGTGTGTATACATATATATATATATATATATATATATATATAACAAATTACATCTCTGAATATAGCAAACAGAAATATTATTTACAAAGCCAAACCTCTAAATACCAGCACCATATTGCATCTCAGAGAGTTTTGGGTGAAGTGGAAAAGTTTGGCCTTGGAGTACAAAATGAAGCAGGGCAAAGGCTAACAAAGTTTTGCCAAAAGAATGCACTGGTCATAGTGACACAACACAAGAGATGACTCTACACATGGATATCACAAGATGGTCAATACTGGATTCAGATTGGTTACATTCTTTGCAGTGGAAGATGGAGAAGCTCTATACAGTCAGTGAAAATAAGGCCAGGAGCTGGCTGTGGCTCAGATCATGAAACCTTTATTGCCAAATTCAGACATAAATTGAAGAAGGTAGGGAAAACCACTAGGCCATTAAGGTATGACCTAAATCAAATCATTTACCATGATACTGTTGAATCAACAAATAGATCCAAGGGATTAAATCCGATAGACTGCCTGAAGAACTGTGGATGGAGGTTCATGACATTATACAGGAGGCAGTGATCAAAACCATCCCCAAGAAAAATAAATACAAAAAGGCAAAACAACTGTCTGAGGAGGCCTTACAAATAGCTGAGAAAAGAAGAGAAGTGAAAGGCAAGGGAGAAAAGGATAGATGCATCTATCTAAATTCAGAGTTCCAAAGAATAGCAAGGAGAGATAAGTGATCAATGCAAACAAATAGAGGAAAACAATAGAATAGAAAAGGATAGAGATCTCTTCAAAAAACTAGAAATACTAAGGAAACATTTCATGCAAAGAGGGCACAATAAAGGACGGAAATGATATGAACCTAACAGAAGCAGAAGATATTAAGAAGAGGTGGCAAGAATACACAGAAGAACTGTACAAAAAAGATCTTCATGGCCCAGATAATCACAATGGTGTGATCACTCACCTAGAGCCAGACATCTTGGGGTGTGAATTCAAGTGGGCCTTGGGAAGAATCACTATGAACAAGACTAATGATATTTGGCAAAACTAATACAATTATGTAAAGTTTAAAAAAAAAAAAAAAAAAGACTAATGGAGGTGATGGAATTCCAGGTGAGCTATTTCAAATTCTAAAATATAATGCTATTACAGTACTACACTCAATAAGACAGCAAATTTGAAGAACTCAGCAGTGGCCACAGGAGTGGCAAAGATCAGTTTTTACTCCGATACCAAAGAAGGGCAATGTCAAAGGATGCTCAAACTAGCTCACAATTGCTCTCATTTCACTCTAGCAAAGTAATGCTCAAAATTCTCCAAGTGAGGCTTCAACAGTAGGTGAACCAAGAACTTCCAGACGTTCAAGGTGGATGTAGAAAAGGCAGAGAAACCAGAAATCAAATTACCAACATCCACTGGATCATAGAAAAAACAAGAGAGTTCCAGAAAAACATCTGCTTCATTGACTATGCTAAAGCCTTTGACACTGTGGATCACAACAGACTGTGCAAAATCCTTAAAGAGATGAGAATACCTGACCACCTTACCTGCCTCCTCTGAAACTTGTATGCAGGTCAAGAAGCAACAGTTAGAACCAGACATGGAACAACAGACTGGTTCCAAATTGGGAAAGAAATATATCAAGGCTGTATATTGTCACCCTGCTTATATAATTTATATACAGAGTACATCAGGTGAAATGCTGGGCTGGGTGGAGGACAAGCTGGAATCAAAATTGCTGAGAGAAATATCAGTAACCTCAGATATGCAGATGATACCACCCTTATGGCACAAAGTGGAGAGGGACTGAAGAGCCTCTTTATGAATGTAAAAGAGGAGAGTGGAAAAGCTGACTTAAAACTCAACATTCAAAAAGCTAAGATTATGACATCTGATCCCATCACTTCATGGTAAAAAATGGAGAAGCAATGGAAACAGCAACAGACTTTATGTTCCTGGACTCCCAAATCACCTCAGATGGTAGCTGCAGACACAAAATTAAAAGACTTTTGCTCCTTGGAAGCAAAGCTATGGAAAACATTAAAAAGCAGAGACATTACTTTGGCAACAAAGGTCTGTCTATGGTTTTTCCTGTAGTTATGTATGAATGTGAGAGTTGGACCATAAAAAGGGCTAAATGCCAAAGAATTTGTATTTTTAATAAAGTTGCATTTTAAAACTTTGATCATAAAATAATTCTATATAAATATTTTCTGCTGGGTTTCTAGCCTGATAAATAAGTATACACATCTGGATTTTACTTAGGGACAACTTGTCTCCCTTGTCCAAAAATTGAATTAGTGGATGATATTCATGTAAATCAGATGAAACAGTAGGAAATAAACAATAATACAACTGTGTAGATTTATGACAAAACTTTATATTATGTCATTCATTATTAAATGACCATTCATGAAGAATATGCTAGATAATGAAACTTATGTCAACTGGATTGGAGTTTTCTAGAGTCACACCATTTGACTATGTTCAGTGTATACAATCCACATCTAGATGAAGATGGGGTTCCTGTGTGGCACAGTATTACAGAATCTGCCTGTCAATTCAAGAGATCTGGGTTTGATCCCTGGGAGGAGATGATTTCCTGACGTAGGACACGGCAGCCTGCTTCTGTATACATACCTGGAAAATTCCACGGGCAGAGGAGCCCATGTGCTGCCACAGTTCATGGAGCCGTGAGGAGTCAGACATGACTGAGTGACTGAGCACACACATACACGATAGATGAAGACGCTGCTGATGCACTGCCCATGTCTGGATATAGACTGAATAAGCTGAAGGACAGAATCAGAATTCTGAGGAATTTTGACAGGCATTAAAAATGAGCCAAATACATTAAATCTGAAAACAATAAATGTCAATTTCTTCCTGTGTTCTGGGAGGGAGTATAATAATATAAGCCTCTTTGTAAAAATTAAGTTTTGAAAGAAAAGGCTAAGAAAGATCCTTTTAGGTACCGACTCCCCAATATCTTTGACTCTAAATTCACCCTCTTTCAGTCTGCTGGCCACTATCCTCATAGTCAGAGAATATAGCACTCCTAAGGATCTAACTTGAAATAAGAATAAATCTACTCTCTCTGAATATTCTGAAGACATGGTTCCCTTGATATTTCACAAGTAAACTTTACTTAACATTAAGTGGTGGTGGTGGTTTAGTCACTAAGTCATGTCTTATCCTTGCAACACCAAGGACTCTAGCCTGCCAGGCTCCTCTGTCCATGGGATTTCCCAGACAAGAATAGTGGAGTGTGGGTTACCATTTCACTCTCCAGGAGATCTTCCTGATGCAGGGATTGAAGCCAGGTCTCCTGCATTGCAGGTAGATTCTAACTGTAAAAAGGACATACAAAATTCAAGTTTAGACCTCTGCACAGCCAATTTCACTGGGATATTGCTTTTCTTATTCCCCTAGCCTCTACCTCTGACCAGAAGAGTTAGCCTCTTTGCCTTCTGTCAAAAGAGAAATACTCTGAAAATCCTTGAGGCCCACACCACAACTAGAGCTCTCTGGTATTCAGTGATATCACTGATGAATAAATTCACCTATTGCAAGTAGGAGAACAAGAGAAGAATGTTGAAGAGAGTGGTAGGAGTAACAACCAGTGATATGGGGTCAGTCAGATGCCAGATGTGGTGGGATGCCATGGATTCTCAATAATGCTAATCTTTGGTGGTGTGAAAATCCAACAGATATGTGTGTAAAATAATAAACATTCTAAACTCTCCTATGACAATACATTAGTAAGGCTACTTACCAGTCATTTTATTTCTCCAGTAGTGTTTTCTGCCATATAATTAAACCTAGCTTTATTACTAAACAAAGCTAACATATAGTTCACTCATCAACTGATAAACTGTAGCCACCAAACTTGAATAAAAACATTATTGAAATATTTTACTAAGACTATCAGCTAAAGAAAGTGTATCTCATTTCACCCAAATGACATTAAAAATGGTACATATTTTTTTGACCTGAAAATCTTTGCATTACTGTTTGATGCTTTAAAAATCAAAGCATTTCAGTAATGTAAAATTGTTGTGCTAAAATCTAATAAGCTTAAGACAAAATCCTCTATTTTAAAAAATATAAAGATCTTTCAGATAAGAACATCAAATTGATTTAATCATGAACAAAATTGAACTTTCTGATGGATATATTTAGAAGATTATTATGTTGGAATTGATTTTTAAGTTGGAAATCATCAGTAAAAGATTACCCAGTAATACTGAAGAAGCTGAAGTTGAACAGTTCTATGAAGACCTACAAGACCTTTTAGAACTAATACCCAAAAAAGATGTCCTTTTCTTAATAGGGGACTGGAATGCAAAAGTAGGAAGTCAAGAAACACCTGGAGTAACAGGCAAATTTGGCCTTGGAGTACGGAATGAAGCAGGGCAAAGACTACTAGAGTTTTACCAAGAAAATGCACTGGTCATAGCAAACACCCTCTTCCAACAACACAAGAGAAGACTCTACACATGGACATCGCCAGACGGTCAACACCGAAATCAGATTGATTATATTCTTTGCAGCCAAAGATGGAGAAGCTCTATACAGTCAACAAAAACAATACCAGGAGCTGACTGTGGCTCAGATCATGAACTCCTCATTGCCAAATTCAGACTGAAATTGAAGAAAGTAGGGAAAACCACTAGACCATTCAGGGATGACCTAAATCAAATCCCTTATGATTATACAGTGGAAGTGAGAAATAGATTTAAGGGCCTAGATCTGATAGATAGAGTGCCTGATGAACTATGGACTGAGGTTCGTGACAATGTACAGGAGACAGGGATCAAGACCATCCCCATGGAAAAGAAATGCAAAAAAGCAAAATGGCTGTCTGGGGAGGCCTTACAAATAGCTGTGAAAAGAAGAGAAGTGAAAAGCAAAGGAGAAAAAGGAAGATATAAGCATCTGAATGCAGGGTTCCAAAGAATAGCAAGAAGAGATAAGAAAGCCTTCCTCAGCAATCAATGCAAAGAAATAGAGGAAAACAATAGAATGGGAAAGACTAGAGATCTCTTCAAGAAAATTAGAGATACCAAGGAAACATTTCATGCAAAGATAGGCTCTATAAAGGACAGAAATTGTATGGACCTAACAGAAGCAGAAGATATTAAGAAGAGGTAGCAACAATACACAGAAGAACTGTACAAAAAAGATCTTCATGACCCAAATAATCACGATGGTGTGGTCACTCACCTAGAGCCAGACATCCTGGAATGTGAAGTCAAGTGGGCCTTAGAAAGTATCACTATGAAAAAAGCTAGTGGAGGTGATGGAATTCCAGTGGAGCTATTTCAAATCTTGAAAGATGATGCTATGAAAGTGCTGCACTCAATATGCCAGCAAATTTGGAAAACTCAGCAGTGGCCAAAGGACTGGAAAAGGTCAGTTTTCATTCCAATCCCAAAGAAAGGCAATGCCAAAGAATGCTCAAACTACTGCACAGTTGCACTCATCTCACACGCCAGTAAAGTAATGCTCAAAATTCTCCAAGCCAGGCTTCAGCAATACGTGAACTGTGAACTTCCTGATGTTCAAGCTGGTTTTAGAAAAGGCAGAGGAACCAGAGATCAAATTGCCAACATCTGCTGGATCAGCGAAAAAGCAAGAGAGTTCCAGAAAGGCATCTATTTCTGCTTTATTGACTATGCCAAAGCCTTTGACTGTGTGGATCACAATAAACTGTGGAAAATTCTGAAAGAGATGGGAATACCAGACCACCTGATCTGCCTCTTGAGAAATTTGTTATGCAGGTCAGGAAGCAACAGTTAGAACTGGACATGGAACAACAGACTGGTTCCAAATAGGAAAAGGAGTACGTCAAGGCTGTATTTTGTCACCCTGCTTATTTAACTTATATGCAGAGTACATCATGAGAAATGCTGGACTGGAAAAAACACAAGCTGGAATCAAGATTGCCGGGAGAAATATCAATAACCTCAGATATGCAGATGACACCACCCTTATGGCAGAAAGTGGAGAGGAACTAAAAAGCCTCTTGATGAAAGTGAAAGTGGAGAGTCAAAAAGTTGGCTTAAAGCTCAACATTCAGAAGACAAAGATCATGGCATCCGGTCCCATCACTTCATGGGAAATAGATGGGGAAACAGTGGAAACCATGTCAGACTTTATTTTTGGGGGCTCTAAAATCACTGCTGATGGTGATTGCAGCCATGAAATTAAAAGACGCTTACTCCTTGGAAGGAAAGTTATGACCAACCTAGATAGCATATTCAAAAACAGAGATGATACTTTGCCAACAAAGGTTCATGTAGTCAAGGCTATGGTTTTTCCTGTGGTCATGTATGGATGTGAGAGTTGGACTGTGAAGAAGGCTGAGCGCCGAAGAATTGATGCTTTTGAACTGTGGTGTTGGAGAAGACTCTTGAGAGTCCCTTGGACTGCAAGGAGATCCAACCAGTCCATTCTGAAGGAGATCAGCCCTGGGATTTCTTTGGAAGGAATGATGCTAAACCTGAAACTCCAATACTTTGGCCACCTCATGCGAAGAGTTGACTCATTGGAAAAGACTCTGATGCTGGGAGGATTGGGGGCAGGAGGAGAAGGGGACGACAGAGGATGAGATGGCTGGCTGGCATCACTGACTCGATGAACATGGGTCTGGGGGAACTCAGGGGGTTGGTGATGGACAGGGAGGCCTGGCGTGCTGCGATTCATGGGGTCGCAAAGAGTCGGACACGACTGAGCGACTGAACTGAACTGAACTGAAGGTTAAAAAGAACACATTTTAAACTGCATTCAAAAATTAACATAGTGGAATATATGCAGGGCAATAAGGTAATAACAAAAATTAAAGAAAAAAAACACAATATGTGTTTTTAACTGAAACTATCATTTCTTTCAATTAAGGAAAGAAAGAAAGAAATGTGTTCTATGGAGATATCAGCCATTTGATAAATGTGTGCTCAATTTTTTCAACCATTCAAACAAAACCTCTTAAAAGGTGAATAGAGAATTCTTTGTTCTTTAGATTGAGGGACTTCTTGACCCAGATTGCAGTTCTTTGTCTTCTAATCTGGGCCATATATACATGACATAACTGAGTATTATGATGTTGGGATAAAGTCTGGACTAGAGTTTTGAAATTCTTTACATTCTGCTCCTGAACTTGACTACCTCTTTCAAGAAAGAACACAATATTTTTGAGGGCATGTATTTAAATTTTGTGTAACAAGACACTAGAAAGTTACCTGAATATTACATGTTCAATAAATATTCATTGAATGAATAAATATACATGTGAAGGATAGAGTGCAAATATATAAGAACAAACTAAAGAAATATAGATTAAGAATTATGGAAAGTTTTCAGAAAAATAAAAGTTGTTAGATTCTAAAATTTCTAACTAGGATTTTAGAAGTCTTCACTGCTGTAGTTCTTGGAGAATGAAATCATGCAGCTTGGAAGAACAGTCTGAGTCCAGAAAGTATAGAGTAACAAACTGTTTTACTTTTGAGGCCCTAGAGTTCTGCAGTTCTCTCATACACTTAACCTTTATCCAATCCACAGCCTTCCAACTTCACATCCTACACTGAAATTTGCCCCTGGATTTCCAATATTCTTGATTCAACTAGATAATATTATGTTTAATACAGTTTAAACTATAACTATACTAAAATGTGGGCTCCCCTAGTGGCTCAGATGGTAAATAAACTGCCAATAATGCAGAAGACCTGGGTTTGATCCCTGGGTCAGGAAATTCCCCTGGAGAAGGGCAAGGCAACCCACTCCAGCAATCTTGCCTGGAGAATCCCATGGACAGAAGAGCCTGGAAGGCTACAGTCCATAGCATCACAAATAATTTGACATAACTGAAGCGACTTAGCACACACACAAATGCTTTAAACGTAATAAACAACACAGGAATCTCCAAACATGTCATACTCTATTTTTTTTTCTTTTACCTTCCAGGACCTGTTTTGCAATATGTGCCTCTTAATTTGCTATGGTGGTGGTTTAGTCGCTAAGTCATGTCCGACTCTTGCGACCCCTTGGACTATAGCCCACCAGGCTCCTCTGTCCATGGGATTTTCCAGGCAAGAATACTGGAGTGGACTGCCATTTCCTTCTCCAGGGGATCTTCGCAATCCAGGAATCGAACCCAGGTCTCCTGCATTCAGACAGATTCTTTACCGACTGAGCTATGAGGGAAGTCTATACCTATTTTCAAATACTAGGAGCAATGTCACTTTTCAATAAACAAATAATTACTCATTGTTTTTGAAAGTGTATTGTAAGTAATTCTGTTATAGCATTTATCAGACTCTATCCATTATTTGTTGATGTACTTCTCTTTCCTTCAAGAATTTGTGTTCCTTTAATGCTGGGAGCCTTTTTAATTCAGACTTGTACCCTCTGTTCCCTGTGTAACCCTAGGTACTCAGTCAATTTTTATGAACAGATGAATAATTGATGGTAAGTGCTATGGACTGAATTGTGTTCCCTTAAAATTCATATGTTGAAGTCTTAACTTTGAATGCAACTATATATGGAGATAGGGCCTTCAGGAGGTAATTAAAATTAAATGAAGACATAATCAGATAGGGTTGGTGCCCTAATCAGAAGAGGAAGAGAACCAGAGGTCTATCTTCACCATGTGAGCACACAACAAAAAGCAGACTTCTGCAAGCCAGGAAGAGAGGTCCCACCAGGTGCTAAATTATCTGGCACCTTGATTTTGGACTCCCCAACCTCTAAAACTGTGATAAATAGATTTGTGCTGTTTAAGCAATTCAGTCTATGACATTTTGTATTCAAACTTAAGTAGACTAGAACAGTAAGTGTAGAGAAGAAAAATAGTTCCAGGTATAGCATGCATGTAATACTAGAATTTATCCTACTTAAGAACACCTGGTACAAGGTAAGAAAATGAACATCCTAAGAAAATGAAGCTGAATATGAATTTCAAAAAGTATATATCTAAATACCTTCAGTACAGTATTCTATAAATCTCATGAGATATTTAGCACTTTATTATAAAGCAAAGTTAGTGTTATATGATTTTGCCCAATTATAGACTAACATAAGTGTTCTGAGCATGTACTATATGCATTTTCAATTTATGATAATTTCAAAATATTAATGCTGTAGCAGGGTGTAATCCCCTCCTAATTAAAAAAAGATCTGTAAGTATGCTCTTGGAATTTTCAGAATGATTTGATGAAAGAAAGTCTTTAATATATACAGATTCTTAATTAAAAAAATGGAAACAATATTAACAAAGATAAACATATTCACAGATGTTGGTGAAGTAAGTCTTTATATACTAGTAGTCATTGATAAAATTGGTATCACATACCATATAGTGTTTTACACTAATGTATTTGACAACCATTATTATTCAATAATCATTTGCAATGTCATTGATATAATATCTATTGAGTGATTTTAGTGGTACAGTAATTTCTTAATTTTTAATAATCTTCTTAGTCTATGATCATTACTTTTAAAAATTTTTTAAATATCATTTAGGAAAAAAAACATCTTTTCTGTATATTCAAGCACTATTCTTCAATTCTGGTCACCAAATATGTGGGATTTTCTTTTTTTCCCCCTACATCAAGAAATTCTGTGACATCAGCTGGGTATTCCACAATACATTCAGTTCTGATGCTATCTGGAGTTAACTTCAGATCCTACAGGTTAATGGTTCAATATCACAAAACTGTCCCCTCCTCATTTCAGATGCTAACTGCAAGTCCAAGTTATTGCCTATGCTTCTGACTGACCAGTTATAAATCAGATTTCACCCACACTTCCTTGGGCCCACTATAAACTGGAAGTTTCCACTATCCCAACCCTGGGTCCAATTAATTAGGTAAAGCTGTTCACAGAAGTCAGGAAAACAGTTTACTGACTGGATTACTGTTTTGTCACAAAGGATATTAAGAGATACAAATGAATAGCTAGGTGAAGAAATATACAAGGCAGAGTCTGACAGGGTCCCAAGCAAAGGAACTTCTGTCCTTATGGAGTGTGACACTTACCACTCTCCCAGCACATGAATCCATTCTGGCTCATCAACCTGGAGCTCTCCGAACCTAATCTTTTTAGATTTTCTTATGAAATCTACATTACCTAGGCATGACTGATTCAATCATTTGCCTTTAGAGTGATTAATTCAAATATTCTCTCTCCCTTCCCCAGAAGTCATGAGGGGGTGGTGAAAATTTCAAAATTTAACCACTTGGTTGGTTCCCCTGGAAAATCCTCAAGGGCTCTCCAAAAGTAACCCATTAACATGGTTATTAAGTTTAAAGTAGCTAGTTTTAGTAATACAAAGACACTTAATGGTTCTCATCATTCAGAAATTCCAAGAATTTTCAGAATTCTGTGCCAGAATGGAGAAGAACATATATTTTCTTATTATAAGTCACCAAATTACCATTATAAGGTAGATCAATGAATAAAAATTAAGTATTGTAACTAGGACAAATTTTTAGAAATATAATTATCAGATTTAAGAATATGATCATATTTCAGTCTTTTGCTATATTGTCAAAAGAAAATTTTACACGGATAATATACTAGTCACTAGTTCTGTTTATGGAAGACAAAAAAGAGAGGAGGGTTAACTGAAGATCCCTTTCAGGAGGTACTGGATTAGCATAGAGGAGCAAAATTTGCCATGCCAAAATATATCTTTTTGGCATGAGGATTGTTTGAGATTGAATATTTTTAAGAAGCAAGCCAGGAAGTTTTTCTTTTTTTACCTCTACATTAACTCCCTAAAATATTTAGATCAAAAATTTGTCCCAGAAAAAGAACACCATAGATATCACTACAGATAATGACAGCACAGTATGAACTAGGGGTAGTGGACGTGGAAACACCTAGCACAGTCTGTTTATCAGAATTCTTTTCTGTGCCCCACTGTTTCTGTATGTTGTACACGCATGCCCAGTAGTGTCTGATTCTTTGCAACCCCATGAACTGTAACCCATCAGGCTCCTCTGTCCTGGAATTTTCCTAGCCAGAATACTGGAGTGTGTTACAATTTTCTACTCCATGGATCTTCCCAACCCAGGGATCGAACCCATGTCTCTTGTATCTCCTGCTTTGACAGGTGGATTCTTTACCCCTTGGGCCATCTGAGAAGCCAGTTTTTCCGTATGGCCCTGCAAATATTTGTTTACCAAATATTTGTTCTTTTTCTTTTTTAATCTCCCTGTGAATTGTCTTCATTCCCTTTGAAGTCCCAGACCCCTCGTCTTCTCTTTGGTCCAGGAAAGCATATTACCTTACTTTAACTAATTGCCCTTTTGGCTCAAACTCAAACTCTTATGAGATCCCTGTATTCATAAAATTAAATTTGATTATCTCCTGTTACTCTGTCTTGCATCATTTTAATATTTTGACCAGCTAAAAGAACCAAGAGAGGAAAGGAAAAAAAAATTTCCCTCCCTAAAGTTAGCAAATTATTGAAATATGTATAGGATATGATATACCAGGTCTGCTGAGTGTGGAAGGAAGAAACTGGAGGCTTGTTGTGCCTTGTAGTCTGGAATGGCAGGTACTTATTGGAAATCAAAGGACAGGGTATAAAGTCTCTTTTACCAGACTAAAGAAGTGAAGTTTATAATGTTAGAAAACATTAGAAGATGCTGAAATAACCAAATGTATATTTTAGAAAGATTAATAACAGAATTGTGGATGGATGCAGTATGAGAAGATAACATCAAATTTCAGAAATGCAAGCTGCTATAAAAATCCCATGTAGTAAGTAATGAGGCCCCAAGCACCAAAGTGGTAGAACTAATCAGAGCAAGGGTAGAGCTGGTTCAAAGAGACATAAGATGACTCCTGCTTTTCTCACTTGGTTGAATTAATGTATGACAGTGCCATTTTTTCAAGAACATTCTTTAAAAGAGCTGTGGAGGTGATATAGACTATTAACAAATACCAGGTATTTCGACTTAGGTCTCCCACTGTATTGTTTAGTTATTACATTTCCCCCACTTTTCCCAATTTATTCTGGTTCTCAATAGAATACTGAAGTGTTCTCTGTAGACAAGTGTGCATTTTTTATATCACTGTCAATCCTGGAGTTTGTGAAATGCTTCCCCATGTACTGGAACCACCTCATCTGTTGGTTTTTGCTGCCTCCACTTGCTGTTACCAACATAAGACTATTCCTTTTTCTCAACTCTTCTACCAAGTTGGTTTTATGGTGGCACAAATCACAGCAAATCGGAAAAAAGTCTCCACATCTAAAATGACACTTGACTAGCTCACATTTGGAGCACTGGAGAGAACATTTAGAAATTCTAATGCACTTCAGCGTCTTTCTCTAACAGTTATTAGAAGAAATGTTCTGCTTTTTATTGTATCCTTGCTTCTGTCAATCCAACAGGGGAAAGCCAATCCCAGGGTACTGATTTTGCCTAAAACTGCTGTGGGGAAACCCTTATAGAACACTGGCATGCTTCAACACTCAGCTTAGAACATTTCTGGAATCTCTTCTCTACTGTAGAAAATATTGTTCCATACATTCCAAAAATTCTGTGCAATCTTTTTCCTTCTCCCACTGTTCTTTGTTTCTTCGGCACTAGCTGAAGACCTTTAGGACTAGAAATTCTGATTTAGTCTTTTCCTCTCCTACAGAGATAATATTTTGGAAAAGGACAGTAAAGAGCCAGATTTGATTTGTAGATTTTCTTTTTGTTGTGTCAAGGCAGAAATTTTTACAAGTGTTGCATATCATTTGCATTTTGAAAGAAATGTTGATTGGAATTATGGACGTCAAGGTTGCTTCCAGAGTTGATAGTTGAAACTATGGGAACAGATAATATTCCTTAAGATAAGAATATAAAAGTAGAAGAGTGATAGGAGAATAAACAGAATGCAAGATACCACCAAGAACAATTCAGTGAACAAGTTCTGGTAAAGAAGAAGAATAAGGAGTGATTTGCAGTTTAGCAGTTGACAGGAAAATTTGAAAAGAGTAATATGGCAGAAACCAACCAAGCAAACACACAAAAACGGAAACATAATAGGACATATTCAATGTTGTCTAACTCTAAAAATAAAAGCTGTAGGCTTAGTATTAGACTGACTATATCTCAGGCTAATTTCCCATTCTTCTACTTCTAAAATTTCTTTTTCAATTCATTTGGAGCTTTGAACCCCAGATTAGCTCAATAAAGCACAAAGACAAAATGAAAAATGATTACAAAGAAAAAGCATTGTAGTGTTTCTTTATTGTTTTCATATTTAATATTGATCTATGATGTTTCAATAACAGATTTCCTTAGCCCAGGGAGCTCACTGTTGTTTTAGCATTAGGATTGATGTCAGCAAACCTTCCCTGCTATTATAATAATTTCCTTTATGTATCATCAGAAACATAGAAAGTTAATACTTACACATGAATAGAGTAGAGTAATGATATCCCCATCAATGTGTCTGCTTATAAATATAGAACCTTCTGACATTAGTCAATCATCCGTAGAGTTAAGTAAAAAGAAATTGGAAGTAACTTTAATACTGCAAACCTCTGTAAACATTTTCCTATGGCAATCAAGGTGCATATTTTAGTAAATCAAATTTTCCTGCATTAACAAAGAGTTTAAAGGCTGGCTTTATGAAAGAGCATTAAGGACACACATCAGATATGCAAGATTGTGGTATAAAATTGATTTATTAAAAAAAAACTCTGCATTTTAAACAAAAAGGAAAACATATCTTCATATAAATGTTTTTATGGTATGTCTATTGTATTATAGAAACACAAATAATAATAACAGATTTTATGAGTTGCCATGAAATATTTACTGTAATACTCTTTATGCATGATAATAAAATGTGTATTCCAAATACAACATGTAAGATTCACACAGTGTGATTCAAGTAACTTACATCCCACATTTAACTTTTTAAACATTTCATTGAATTCTTTATTTGTAAGTTCCTTAAAAAGCTACAATACTTTTTAGGGCACCTAAAAATGATAATGGAGAAGGCAATGGCACCCCACTCCAGTTCTCTTGCCTGGAAAATCTCATGGATGGAGGAGCCTGGTGGGCTACAGTCCATGGGGTCGCTAATAACAAGATTGTGTGTGTGTGTGTGTGTGTGTGTGTACGTGTGTGTGTGTGTGTGTGTGTACTTGGATTAGTTTGCTGAAGGCAGATAATATGCTGCACAAGAAAAATTTTTGAAAATCTATATATTCAAAATATCATTGGAGACATTGTCACTCTCAAACAATATTGTCTTTTGAAGCTTTGATGAAACAAATGCTGTGTTCATAAACTATGTAATTTCTTATCAACTACAGTGATGCTCCTATATATTACATAAATGTCAATTGAAAAGAAATCATTAAAAGTCATCCATGCTGCCCCTTCCTTGTCCCTTTCTGTTCATTCAAGAAAAACAGCTGCAAGGAGCAGGCTGATAGTTATGTTAAGAAGTTTTGTTGTCTCTATAACTGCATTTAATTATGTCAAGTGAGAGCCCTGCAATTGAGATAGCAAAAATAAATTTTCATAGAAGCTGCATTGGGGAATTCATTGTAATACATTAACTATTTTGATCTGTGCTCACCGGAGAGCACATTTCCCAGATTGTTTTCAGTATGGTGGAATCAATAGCCAGGTTTAAAACCATCATATCAATTTTAGTTGAAATCAATTAAATGTTCAAATAAAGAAAGTGTTGGTTGTAACATAGTCCAAATTTTACATGACAGTATAAAAGTAGAATAGATTAAAACCACCATTTCTGCTGGAATAAGTTTCTCTAAAGCTTTCTTGCCAAAACTAGCTTCAATCCCCAGCATAAAAACAGATATGCAACTCCAGTCAAGACCCCTAAGTATGTATACCAAATTACACTTAAACTTATCTTACTCTTTTATAACTCTTCTTAAATTTTATGAAATATTCTAATTTATTTTTTTCCCTAGACCCAAGCTAACAAGTGAGCATGGAATTAAATAATGCTATTTATGTTGGTAATACGCAGGTCAGGAGGCAACAGTTAGAACTGGACATGGAACAACAGACTGGTTCCAAATAGGAAAAGGAGTACATCAAGGCTGTGTATTGTCACCCTGCTTATTTAACTTATATGCAGAGTACATCATGAGAAACACTGGACTGGAAGAAACACAAGCTGGAATCAAGATTGCCGGGAGAAATATCAATAACCTCAGATATGCAGATGACACCACCCTTATGGCAGAAAGTGGAGAGGAACTAAAAAGCCTCTTGATGAAAGTGAAAGTGGAGAGTCAAAAAGTTGGCTTAAAGCTCAACATTCAGAAGATGAAGATCATGGCATCCAGTCCCATCGCTTTATGGGGAATAGATGAGAAAACAGTGGAAACAGTGTCAGACTTTATTTTGGGGGGCTCAAAAATCGCTGCAGCCATGAAATTAAAAGATGCTTACTCCTTGGAAGGAAGTTATGACCAACCTAGATAGCATATTGAAAAACAGAGACATTACTTTGCCAACAAAGGTTCGTCTAGTCAAGGCTATGGTTTTTCCAGTGGTCATATATGGATGTGAGAGTTGGACTGTGAAGAAAGCTGAGCACCGAAGAATTGATGCTTTTGAACTGTGGTGTTGGAGAAGACTCTAGAAAGTCCCTTGGACTGCAAGGAGATCCAACCAGTCCATCCTAAAGGAGATCAACTATGGGTGTTCTTTGGAAGGTATGATGCTAAAGCTGAAATTCCAATACTTTGGTCACCTCGTGTGAAGAGTTGACTCACTGGAAAAGACTCTGATGTTGGGAGGAATTGGGAGCAGAAGGAAAAGGGGACGACAGAGGATGAGATCGCTGGATGGCATCACAGACTCGATGGATGTGAGTCTGAGTGAACTCTGGGAGTTGGTGATGGACAGGGAGGCCTGGCGTGCTGCGATTCATGGGGTCGCAAAGAGTCGGACACTACTGAGCGACTGAACTGAACTGATGCAAACATTATCAAGGTTTTACCTTTTAACATATTTTTATACCTTTTCTTATGTAGTTATTTATCTAATAAGAGAAAACTATAGAACCATTTGTGGTGGTTTAGTTGTCGAGTCGTGTCTGACTCTTGTGACCCCATGGACTGTAGCCTGCCAGGTTCCTTTGACCATGGGATTTTCCAGGCAAGAATGCTAGAGTGGGTTGCCATTTCCTTCTCCATTAGAGTCATTTACTTATTCATTTATTTAATTATTTTACCAATGTTTCTTGAGATCCTAATACATGTCAGGCATTATATAAGGCCCTGGAGTATAAAATCATATGCAGCCTGCTTTCAAAAAGATTTTAGTCTAATGAAGAACACAACAATTGTTTGATAAATATTCATTTAATCCCTGTTAAGGGCAAGGACTACTATAGGTTTGGAATCACGTCAATGAGTAATGACCCTGCTGTCACGGAAGCTACATTCTACATTGATCGTAGGAAATGTAATTATAAAAAAAAAATCATTATTAAAAAAAATCACAGAAATGTAATTATATCCAACAATAGATGCTATGAAGCCAAAGAAAGGACTGAGTTGAGTAATTATAATAAGGTGTTCTTAATCTAAACCTGAAAGAAGGGTCATGGTGATGAGGAGAAAGAACTTTTTTTTCCCTTAAAACTAACTTTAAGCAGAAACTCAGGGGATAGGTAGCAATTAGCTAAATTAAAGAGAGAAAGGGACAATATCATACCCAGGAACAGCATGTGGAAGTGCCCTGATGTAGACAGTTTGCTGCATTGAAGAAATCAAAATGAAGCCAGTGTGTCTGGAACTGAGTAAAAATGGCAAAATTAAGGCAGAGGATTAGGCAACAATGTCCAGGTCACATAGGGCCCTATGAACCATGCTGATGATTGTGGATTTTATCTTAAGGAAAATAGTCAATGGATTATAAAGAAGAATTGATATATAGCATGAAGCAATAATAATAATATTCCTAATATAATAAACAATCAAAATGACTAATATTGCTATTAAGGACAGACGCATGCCAGGCAGTGGGCCATGTGTTTTGTACTGTTTTTCCTCCATGTATTGCTCACAGAAAAATGACAAGGTAGATGTTAATAACACCATTTTACAGTTGAGTAAATTAAGTTTAGTGAATCTGTATAAGCTGCCCAAGATGACACAGCTTGTATGGGAAAAACTGAATTTGAATAAGGTCTGTTTAATTCTAAACCCTCATCAATACTTTTTGACTCCAAATCAGACATCTTTCGAGAATGCTACTTTCAAAATTTAATAAGAGGCCAGATAACATAAGAAAGAGCTAATTTGTTTCCTTTCAAATCCCAGGCTCTAAATTAGAGGTGGATTTAGAGTAGAGTTTAAGTTTTAGAATCTCTCACCTGTAGGGGCTTTTTCTTTAAAAAGCCCCAACTCTTACATCAATTGTGCAAGATTCAGAACATTATAATGTTAATTACACCACAATATCAAGGCCTTTCTAAGTAAGACATTAAGCCAGGGAAGAAGGCAATTGCAGAGAGAGAGAAAAAAAAAGTCATTCAGAGGAAAATCACCACATTCCTATAAATGGTTAAAGGCTTGTCAATTATTTGCAAGTGGCAAGAATAACAGAGTTGGAGAAAGCCCAGCCCAGACCCTTGAGAATCAGTGAGTTTGATGATGAACTTCTGTGATGTAGGTTGTGTCCTCCAGGAAGCAGGCTAAGGCATCCCTGTATCAGGATCATAACCTGTGGAAGGCAGTGAAAGAAGTAAAACTGGGCAGAGGGAGAGGTTGAGCTACAGTGCATGTCAGACAGTCTCAATACCCACAGTCCTGGGAATCAGGGCAAGAAGTCACAGGGGCCCATTTAGGATTCTGTCTACCACATAGGCCATGTGGTATCTGTCACAATACCAAATCTTCATGCTTTAGTGTGAAAGCAGGCAGAGAAAAATAATGTAAGTGAATGAAAAAGCATGATTACCAATAAAACTTTATCTATAAAAATATATGTGAGTTGGATTTTGTCCCTAGATGGTAGTTTGCAGTCTTCAGTCTAGCTAAATGGTGAACTCAGAATTGTTAGAAACAGATTCACATTAAATGCATACTACCCTAGGGGCAAGAGCATAAGAGCCACCATATCAAGTATCTATAATATTGAAATGGTTCACTTGAGAGGAAATACTAGAAATGTGACTACATCTCTGTAGTCAGCAAGATGCCCTTCAATGCTGAAATGCTGAGTTCTAGAATACGTTTTAGGGCTTCCTGAGTGATTCAGTTGTAAAAAATCTGCCTGCAACGCAGGAGAAACAGGAGATGTGGGTTCAGTCCCTGGGCCAGGATGATCCCCTGGAGGAGGAAATGGTAACTCTCTCCAGTATTCTTGACTGAAAAATCCTATGGACAGAGGAGCCTGGCAGGCTACAGTTCATGGGGTCACAAAGAAGTGGACATGACTAAGTACAAGAATACATTATAGTTCTTTTCTGTTGTAAGGTAAACCACTTTTACAAAAGGTGATAACCAGAGGACATTTATTTATAAGGATACTCCGTAGGTTCTGGGTGACTAAGGATCAAGAACATCTGACAATTAAGGCATTCCATAAAATAAAATGAGAATCTAGATTATATATAGTTAAGAAATGAAAAATATATAAATCAATTAATTCATCAAAAATTATGTCTGTATACTTAAGCATCAACTTTTATGAAAATTCTAGTAAACATTAGAGACATTTAGTTTTCACTATTGTGTTATGTCATATTACATAAGACTCATATTTCTACTTATGGTTCCTAAGAATCTCTTCAATGATCTAAATTCATGATCATTTCATTTACTTACTAAAATGTATGTTTTTTCAAAATGAAGTCTGTGCCATTCCTATCACTTTCTTACTAACAGATCATATACACATAAAAGAAATGACCAATTAGTTAATTAAATATAAATATAAGATTTTCTAAACTTTTGAGTAAAAACTAAAGAGTTTTAGATTATACTTTGCTTAAAATAAAAATCCATGCTTTTTTGTTTGTTTTTAATTTTAAATTTATTTTTTAATTGAAGGATAATTGCTTTACAGAATTGTGTTGGTTTCTGCCCAACATCAACATGAGTCACCCATAGGAAAATACATGTTTTTCATCTTTATTTTCCCCATGGTACTTAAAATAATACCCAGGCAATGCATTTTTTAATTGTTCTATCCTAAGTAAGTGCAACATCAACAATAACAATAACAGAGTCCAGATCACTCTACTTGATATCTGTGTTGATTGTTAGGGATCCCAGGGGTTCCTGGCACATTGGTGGGTATTGTATACACAAATCTTCTATGAAAATTATAAAAATATCAAATACATTATACTATTTAATTAAACTTAGCACATTTCCTAATACAGGGACACATACTTTAAGAAAAATAAATATTGATATGGTTTTCTACCTCTGTTCCTCATTTGTCCTTCAACAATAGATCTTCCTAGTAAGGAGAAACAAAAACAAACTATCCTAACTCAAAAGTTTTTCTTTATTATACCCTGTGAATTCTCTCTTGGGACAAACAGGATGACTATCATCGACCTAAATTCTCTTATGAAAAACTCACACTGGTTGATTAGCAAATGATTATCTATAGAAAAATACCATAACTACAAACATATTGCAACTACCATATTATATATTAGATTTTTCAATAATGCCGATTCAAAGAATATCAAGGCATTAGTGTTATGGAGACTTTGTCTCAGTCTATGGTTTACTCAACACATTTACTCAGTTTTTCAGTATAAAACTATAATTTTCCCATTTCATTTTACTTCAGATGAACTGACTATAAAACCAAGTGAATACTTGTTCAAAATGTTCATAGTTTACTTGCATTCTCACAGACATTCTGTACAAAACAAAATTTATTATACAAATTAATTTTCTTCATGCTTGAACTTTAAAGTAACAATTTTCATATACACGTTTACAGAATGCAGTTATTTTAACAGCAATCTCTGGTAATTGCACTAGTTTCAATAAATGTTTTTTGGCAGTGCATCAGTCAGGGCTCAACCAGAGAAACAAAACAAATAGGATAATATGTAGAGATGTATGTCAAGGAATTGGCTTATGCAATTGTGGGGGAATGGCTGACCAAATACATAGTCAATAGAGCAGGCAGTTAAGAAGGTATAATGATGATTATCAAGGCAAATTGGAAGTGGTCAAACAGGAGATGGCAAGAATAACATTGACATTTTAGGAATCAGTGAACTAAAATGGACTGGAATGGGTGAATTTCCCTCAGATGAGTTTATATCTACTACTGTAGGCAAGATTCCTTAGAAAAAATGGAGTAGCCATCATAGTCAACAAAAGAGTCTGAAATGGAGAACCTGAATGCAATCTCCAAAAAGACAGAATGATATTGGTTCATTTCCAAGGCAAATCATTCAATATCACAGTAACCCAAGTCTATGCCCCAAACAGTAATGCTGTGAAGGTGAAGTTGAAAGGTTCTATGAAGACCTACGAGACCTTCTAGAACTAACACCCAAAAAAGATGTCCTTTTCATTATAGAGGACTGAAATGCAAAAGTGGGAAGTCAAGAAATACCTGAAGCAACAGGCAAATTTGGCCATGAGTATAGAATGAAGCAGGGCAAAGGCTAATAGAGTTTTGCCAAGAGAATGGACTGGTCATAGCAAACACTGTCTTCCAACAATAGATGAGAAGACTACACATGGGCATCACCAGATAGTCAATACCAAAATCAGACTGATCATATTCCTTGCAGCCAAAGATGGAGAAGCTCTATACAGTCAGAAAAAACAAGACCAGGAGCTGACTGTGGCTCAGATCATGAAACCTTATTGCCAAATACAGACTTAAATTGAAGAAAGTAGGGAAAACCACTAGAATATTCAGGTATGACTTAAATCAAATCCCTTATTGCTTATACAGTGGAAGTGAGAAATAGATACAAGGGATCAGATCTTATAGACAGAGTGCCTGATCAACTATGGACAGAGGTTCATGACATTGTATAGGAGACAGGGATCAAAAACATTCCCAAGAAAAAGAAGTGCAAAAAGACAAAATGATAGTCTGAGAAGGCCTTACAAATAGCTGAGGAAAAAACAAACAAACAATCAAACAAACAAAAGAAGCTAAAGGCAACGGAGAAAAGGAAAGATATACCCATTTGAATGCAGAGTTCCAAAGAATAGCAAGGAGAGATAAGAAAGCCTTCCTCAGCGATCAGTGCAAAGAAATAGAGGAAAACAATAGGATAGGAAAGACTAGAGATCTCTTCAAGAAAATTAGAGATACCAAGGGGACATTTCATGCAAAGATGGGCTCAATAAAGGACAGAAATGGTATGGACCTAACAGAAGCAGAAGATATTAGGAAGATGTAAAAGAACACACATAAAAGCTATACAAAGAAGGTCTTCATGAATGAGATAATCAGAATGGTGTGATCACTCACCTAGAGCCAGACATCCTGGAATGTGAAGTCAAATGGGCCTTAGAAAGCATCACTACAAACAAAGCTAGTGGAGGTGATGGAACTACAGTGAGCTATTTCAGATCCTAAAAGATGATGCTGTTAAAGTGCTACACTCAATATGCCAGCAAATTTGGAAAACTCAGCAGTGTCCACAGGACTAGAAAAGGTCAGTTTTAACTCCAATCCCAAAGAAAGGGAATGCCAAAGAATGTTCAAACTATCACACAATTGCACTCACCTCACATGCTAGCGAAGCAGTGCTCAAAATTCTCCAAGTGAGGCTTCAACAGTACATGAACTGTGAACTTCCAAATGTTTAAGCTGGATTTAGAAAAGGCAGAGGAACCAGAGATCAAATTGCCAACATCTGCTAGATCATTGAAAAAGTAAGAGATTTCCAGAAAAACATCTATTTCTGCCTTATTGATTATGTCAAAGCTTTTGACTGTGTGGATCACAACAAACTGTGGAAAATTCTGAAAGAGATGGGAATACAGACCACCTGACCTGCCTCCTGAGAAATCCATATGAAAGCCAGGAAGCAACAGTAAGAACTGGACATGGAACAACAGACTGGTTCCAAATAGGGAAAGGAGTATATCAAGGCTGTATATTGTCACCCTGCTTATTTAACTTATATGCAGAGTACATCATGAGAAATGCTGGGCTGGATGAAGCACAAGCTGGAATTAAGATTGGCAGGAGAAATACCAATAACCTCAGATATGCAGATGACACTACCCTTATGGCAGAAAGCAAAGAAAAACTAAAGAGTCTCTTGATGAAAGTGAAAGAGGAGAGTCAAAAGGTTGGCTTAAAACTCAACATTCAGAAAACTGAGATCATGGCATCTGGTCCCATCACTTCATGGCAAATATTTGGGGAAACAATGGAAACAGTGAGAGTCTTTACTTCTTTGGGTTCCAAAATCACTGCAGATGGTGACTGTAGCCATGAAATTAAAGGACACTTCTTAGGAGAAAAGCTACGACCAACCTAGACAGCATATTAAAAAGCAGAGACATCACTTTGACAACAAAGTTCCGTCTAGTCAAACCTATGTTTTTTCCAGTAGCCATGTATGAATGTGAGAGTTAGTCTATAAATAAAGCTGAGCACCAAAGAATTGATTCTTTTGAACTGTGGTGTTGGAGGAGACTCTAGAGAGTCCCTTGGAGTGCAAGGAGATCCAACTAATTCATCCTAAAGGAAATCAGTCCTCAATATTCACTGGAAGGACTCGTGCTGAAGCTGAAACGCCAATACTTTGGCCACATGATATGAATAACTGACTCACTGGAAAAGACCCTGATGCTGGAAAAGATTGAAGGTGGTAGGAGAAGGGGACGACAGAGGATGAGAAGGTTGGAATGCATCACCGACTCAATGGACATGAATTTGAGTAAACTCCAGGAGTTGGTGAGGAACAGGGAGGCCTGGCATTCTGCAGTCAATGAGATCCCAAAGAGTCAGACACGACTGAGTGGCTGTACTGAATTGAACAGTGATGACTAGACAGCAACCCTGTGGACATGATCTGAACTTTGTTGTCTACAAACTATCAGAAAGGAAGATCCAGGCAAGATTGGAGTGGGATTGCTGACTCTCTTACTCTTTGGATTCTCTGTGCTTAGGGAAAAATTCAGCTCTCTTTTAAAAGCCTTTCGGCTGGTTAATCAGGCTAACACAGAATAATCTTCCCTTTGATTAATATAAAGTCAACTTATTAGAGATTTTAATTACTTCTGCAAAATCTCTTCACTGAAGAATCTGGATTATTGTTGTATTGACTGTGAGAAGGTATTCAGTTTAGTTCATTTCAGTTGCTCAGTTGTGTTCGACTCTTTGCGACCCCATGAACCACAGCTCGCCAGGCCTCCCTGTCAATCACCAACTCCCGGAGTCAACCCAAACCCATGTCCATTGAGTCGGTGATGCCATCCAATCATCTCATCCACTGTCATCCCCTTCTTCTCCAGCCCTCAATCTTTCCCAGCACCAGGGTCTTTTCAAATGAGTCAGCTCTTCACATCAGGTGGCCAAAGTATTGGAGTTTCAGCTTCAACATTAGTCCTTCCAATGAACACCCAGGACTGATCTCCTTTAGGGTGGACTGGTTGGTATATACTTGGTTAAAAATGACTGCAGCCTCTTTGCCTTGCTCCAACTCCCAATAAGAGATTATCTTTTTTAGCACATTTTCACATCCTAGAATCATCCTAGATACATCCTAAAAAGAAGGTTCTGAGGATTATAGTTAAGCTTCACCACATTTACACATCAAAACACCATCATAGAAATTACCTCCTTTGGTGTTTTAAATCTCAGAGTATCTAGCATTTGGCCTATGTTCAAATAAAAATTTTTAAAATATGTATTTGGTAGAACCAGAACCATCTTTTAGGCTAATTTCCTCCATTTATTTAAATATCTTAACTTTCTCATTAAAAGACATGAACAAAAGCATCTAAGACATGAAAATCAGAAGCATAATGAGTATAGGGAATAAAGTATTAACAAAATAGTGTATGTGAACCTTTACATTTTTATGTAAATATATTTTGAAGTTAAGTAGTTTAAATTATAAAATGTTTAAATATTTGGCTCAATGCTCTGCATTTTTTAAAGGATTTTGAAAGGTAGGGTAAGTGCATTTTCTTAAAATACCGTCAACTTGGTTTATTTTGTTAGGTCAACTTGAAGGACCGCATCAAGCCATGAAATTAACCAACCTACCTTGGCAAGTCACTTTACATTAAACTTATGGTTTGGTTGAATTTGTAGCAAATTATTTTTGAGTGACTGTGCTGGCTAGCCAGATCAAAGAAACACTTGTTCCTAACAAGACAGACCTATAATCAACCTTTGTTTATATACACAATTATATCAACATTAATTACTGATTCAATTCTGCACAAAACCCTATTTCTGTTTAGATAAATAGATATGAAATTGAAAATGTTAGTCACTCAGTCGTGTTTGACTCTTTGCTCCCCCATGGTAGCACACCAGGCTCCTCTGTCCATGGAATTCTGTAGGCAAGAATGCTAGATTGCATAGCCATTCCTTTCTCCAGGAGATCTTCCTGACCCAGGGATAAACCTGAACCTGGGTCTCCCACATTGCAAGTAGATTCTTTACCATTTGAGCCACCAGGGAATATATATATATATATATATATATATATATATATATATATATATATATATATATATATTCCATATATATATATGGAATTCTAGAAAGAAAGAAATGATAGAAGACCAAAATGAAGAAGGAAGGAGTGGTTAGGGAGTGAAGGAAGGAGAAAGAGAAAGAGTGCAGCAGGGGACAAAAAAAGAGAATAGAAGATAGAAGAGAGGAACATTGAAATCAAGTATTCTTTCTCTCTTAGCTGTTGCCCCACTTCTACCATAGATGAGACAGCTTCAAAGATCTGCCTAGAATAAGAAGACTTACAGTGAATTTTATTTTTACTCTGGGTAACAGTTTTTTTAGCGAAAGTACCAACCTCTAAGAAAAGGTCAGAGCTTTGGATGTCTCTACAAGAAATTGCCAAGTTGCTCTCAGTATTTAAAGAGACAGTAGAGGATCAATTGCCTTTGAGGATATTTTAAGACAGTTTTGAAGCAGATATGATGATGTCACAGATTAAAACATATCACTCACTGAATACAATGTTTTCCTGACATTATAATATTCTAATTACTAGTATAACACTCTACTTACTAAAGAGGACTTTGCAAACCACCATACTAACTTGAAAAGTCAAGATGCCAAGTCATATTTTTTTCTGGATCTCACTCTTATTGAGCTATACTGGAGGGCAAAGATGTGAATCAATCAGTGGTGGGCTGGAGACACTTGTACCTGCTACTGAGAGCCAACTGTGCTCACCTAGTAGTTAGTAAAATGGAAAAGTCCCCACCCCCAATCAAAATTACTATACAAAATTTTCTCCATGTAAGGAATATTCCTGTTAATTTGCTTTTTAGTTCCAATTCCAAAACTGAAGCCCAAAGAAAGACTATAAAAGGTTTTTTTTTTTTTTTTTTTCCCCAAGAATGAAGGATAAAAATAACTGCTCTCATGGAATACCAAGACAAAGAAGATAATATCTGACTGTCTCAAATTTCTTAGAAACGTACAAAGATGAAACTAGAGGAGTTCATCCTCTGATAACACTCATTCCTTCATTCTCCATACTGATATTCTAAAAGAAGAAAGGCCCTGTAGATGTTAATTTCTTTGTGAGGCATTGATGCCTCTGTGGTTACCTGAATGAATGCACATGTTAGTTCATTATGCATGTGGGCAATCATGAATGAATATATGTGGGGGTGATAAATGGTAAGAGACACTATCTAGAAACCCTGAGATCAGATGTTTTATACCTCACACTGGTTAGAATGACCATCATTAAAAAGTCTATAAATAACAAAACCTCCTTGGAGAGAGTATGAAGGAAATGGAAGTCTCCTACACTGCTGGTGGGAATATAACTTATTTCAGCCTTTGTGGAAAACAGCATGGCAGTTTCTCAGAAAACTAAAAACAGAATTACCATATAATATAGAATCCCCACTCCTGGGCATATACCTAGAAAAAACTATAATTCAAAAAGATACCTGCTTTGATGCATGAGACAAGGTCCTCAGGGCTGGTGCACTGGGATGACCCTGAGGGATGGGATGGGGAGAGAGATGGAAGGGGTGTTCAGGATGGGGAACACCTGTACACCCATGGCTGATTCATGTCAATGTATGGCAAAACCCACTACAATATTGTAAAGTAATTAGCATTGAATTAAAATAAATTAATTAAAAAAATACCTGCACCCCTATGTTCATAGAAGCACTATTCACAATAGCCAAAATACGGAAACAAATGTCCACTGACAGATGAATGGATAAAGGTATGGTTCATATATACAATGGAATACTACTCAGCCATAAAGAGGACAAAATAATGCCATTTGCAACAACATAGATATAACTGGAGATTATTATACTAAGTGAAGTAAATCAGAAAGAGAATGACAAATACCATATGATATTACTTACTAATGGCATCTAAAATATGGCATAAATGAATCTATCTACAAAATAGATATAGACTCACAGATATGGAGATCAGACATGTGTTTGCCAAGGGGAGAAAGGGATTGGGAATTTGGAGTTGGTAGATGCAAACTATTATGTTTAGAATGTATAAACAACAAGGTCCTATTGAATAGCACAGGGGACTATATTCATTCTCCTGAAATATGGAGATATATATAATACATGAATATATGTAACTGAGTCACTTTGCTATATAGTAGAGATTGGCACAACACTGTAAATCAACTATACTCCAGTTTAAAAAAATGGAACTAACACCCAAAAAAGATGTCCTTTTCATTATAGGGGACTGAAATGCAAAAGTAGGAAGTCAAGAAACACCTGGAGTAACAGGCAAATCTGG
The DNA here is from genome assembly GCF_003369695.1 of Bos indicus x Bos taurus. NCBI lineage: Eukaryota > Metazoa > Chordata > Mammalia > Artiodactyla > Bovidae > Bos > Bos indicus x Bos taurus. The sequence continues at coordinate 64,409,267 of NC_040078.1, read as the reverse complement.
CCTTGGAATATGGAATGAAGCAGGGCAAAGACTAATAGAGTTTTGCCAAGAAAATGCACTGGTCATAACAAACACCCTCTTCCAACAACACAAGAGAAGACTCTATACATGGACATCGCCAGATGGTCAACACTGAAATCAGATTGATTATATTATTTGTAGCCAAAGATGGAGAAGCTGTATATAGTCAGCAAAAACAAGACCAGGAGCTGACTGTGCCTCAGACCATGAACTCCTTATTGCCAAATTCAGACTTAAATTGAAGAAAGTAGGGAAAACCACTAGACCATTCAGGTATGACCTAAATCAAATCCCTTATGATTATACAATGGAAGTGAGAAATAGATTTCAGGGCCTAGATCTGATAGACAGAGTGCCTGATGAACTATGGAATGAAGTTCATGACATTTTACAGGAGACAGGGATCAAGACCATCCCCATGGAAAAGAAATGCAAAAAAGCAAAATGGCTGCCTGGGGAGGCCTTACAAATAGCTGTGAAAAGAAGAGAAGCGAAAAGCAAAGGAGGAAAGGAAAGATATAAACATCTGAATGCAGAGTTGCAAAGAATAGCAAGAAGAGATAAGAAAGCCTTCTTCAGCGATCAATGCAAAGAAATAGAGGAAAACAACAGAATGGGAAAGACTAGAGATCTCTTCAAGAAAATCAGAGATACCAAAGGAGCATTTCACGCAAAGATGGGCTCGATAAAGGACAGAAATGGTATGGACCTAACAGAAGCAGAAGATATAAAGAAGAGGTGGCAACAATACACAGAGGAACTGTACAAAAAAGATCTTCACGACCCAGATAATCATGATGGTGTTATCACTCACCTAGAGCCAGATATCCTGGAATGTGAAGTTAAGTGGGCCTTAGAAAACATCACTACGAACAAAGCTAGTGGAGGTGATGGAATTCCAGTTGAGCTATTCCAAATCCTGAAAGATGATGCTATGAGAGTGCTGCACTCAATATGCCAGCAAATTTGGAAAACTCAGCAGTGGCCACAGGACTAGAAAAGGTCAGTTTTCATTCCAATCCCAAAGAAAGGCAATGCCAAAGAATGCTCAAACTACTGCACAATTGAACTCATCTCACATGCTAGTAAAGTAATGCTCAAAATTCTCCAAGCCAGGCTTCAGCAATACGGGAACCGTGAACTTCCTGATATTCAAGCTGGTTTTAGAAAAGGCAGAGGAACCAGAGATCAAATTGCAACATCTGCTGGATCAGCAAAAAAGCAAGAGAGTTCCAGAAAGGCTTCTATTTCTGCTTTATTGACTATGCCAAAGCCTTTGACTGTGTGGATCACAATAAACTGTGGAAAATTCTGAAAGAGATGGGAATACCAGACCACGTGATCTGCCTCTTGAGAAATTTGTATGCAGGTCAGGAAACAGTTAGAACTGGACATGGAATAACAGAATGGTTCCAAATAGGAAAAGGAGTTCGTCAAAATGAGTTCATTGTATATTGTCACCCTGTTTATTTCACATATGCAGAGTACATCATGAGAAACGCTGGACTGGAAGAAACACAAGCGGGAATCAAGATTGCCAGGAGAAATATCAATAACCTCAGATATGCAGATGACACCATCCTTATGGCACAAAGTGGAGAGGAACTAAAAAGCCTCTTGATGAAAGTGAAAGTGGAGAGTGAAAAAGTTGGCTTAAAGCTCAACATTCAGAAAACAAAGATCATGGCATCTGGTCCCATCACTTCATGGGAAATAGATGGGGAAACAGTGGAAACCGTGTCAGACTTTATTTTTCTGGGCTCCGAAATCACTACAGATGGTGACTGCAGCCATGAAATTAAAAGACGCTTACTCCTTGGAAGGAAAGTTATGACCAACCTAGATAGCATATTCAAAAGCAGAGACATCAATTTGCCAAAAAGGTTCGTCTAGTCAAGGCTATGGTTTTTCCTGTGGTCATGTATGGATGTGAGAGTTGGACTGTGAAGAAGGCTGAGCGCCGAAGAATTGAGGCTTTTGAACTATGGGGTTGGAGAAGACTCTTGAGAGTCCCTTGGACTGCAAGGAGATCCAACCAGTCCATTCTGAAGGAGATCAGCCCTGGGATTTCTTTGGAAGGAATGATGCTAAACCTGAAACTCCAGTATTTTGGCCACCTCATGTGAAGAGTTGACTCATTGGAAAAGACTCTGATGCTGGGAGGGATTGGGGGCAAGAGGAGAAGGGGACGACAGAGGATGAGATGGCTGGATGGCATCACTGATTCAATGGGCATCAGTCTGAGTGAACTCCGGGAGTTGGTGATGGACAGGGAGGCCTGGCATGCTGCGATTGATGGGGTCGCAAAGAGTCGGACATGACTGAGCGACTGATCTGATCTGATTTTAGATATAGTCTTTGACTTAAATTCTAATGTCATTTAACTGTTGAGAAATCATACTTAGAAAACTAAATTACAATTCAAATCTATTATTTGAATCAACAGCCATAATGTTTTCCTCAAAGTGACACAGTAGAGTAAGTGTATTCTGTATATATTCTATATATTAAGTATATCACAAATTCTTATATTATGTATTACAAAACATGAGATACATGTAAGACTCTCACTTTTCCATCAAAAGTTAAAAAGCTGGGTTTGAAAGTAAGGATGGATGTGGGAAAACTGTTCTTTAGCAATTGTTTTCTATTTATGTAAAAATTATCTACAATGTTTATAAAAATGTAGATCACTGAGGCTCAATTCAAGAGATCTTTCTTTCATAGAATTGAAGACATAGTCAACATATATAAATTAACAATCAGGTGAAGGAATTTCTGTCATTCCACAGAAATAATTCCCATTTATATTTTGAAACACTCTGGTGAGAGATGATTAGGGCTTTCTGGTAGGCAAAGTTCTAGCTAACTATTGAGGCAGAGTGTTTCCTCTCCATTCAAAGTCATGATGGTCCTGGGGTCACTTTCCACATTTCACAGATGAGCATCACTTAGTACTGTCTCTTGCCAAATGGTTACACAATCAGTAAAAGTTTCCTTTTCTTCTAGTTCAAGGTGAGAGTGAAGCGGTAAAAATGTGGTATTACTGACTGGGAGTAACTTGGTGCCAGACAAGAATCATGGTATCAGTCCAGTCTAGAAATCTCAGTATACCCAAATCCTCATTTCCCAATCATATCTCAGACTCATAGACACACATTATTTCCTTTTAATATGTCATCTCTTCTTGAAAAATGCCATATTTTGAGAATCCCTTTATGAATAAATACATGGCCAGAGCTCTAATAAGTTGTAGAAAGCATTTATTTGATCTTATGACAAAAAGCAGGAGGCCAAATACTAACAGATGTTTATCTTCTCTAAAATATCCAGTAATAACCCTTCATTCTCACAACTAATACAAACTAACCACTAGTCATAACACTTTTAAATGGTAATACAGTTACTCCTATAAACATTTATTTCTAATTTCTTAATTAAAAAGATTTGATAGTAGGAAAGAATACATAAATTATGTTTACATATCCTCATAAGAAGAAATGGGTAAACAAAGAGAGGAAATCTTCCTGTCTATCTGATACAGTTTCCCTGAAAAAAATATACTAGTTAGTATTTATTGCAGAAAGTTAATATGTACACCATCTTCCTAACAATTTTTTGCATAAAATAATTAATGTATAATAGCTGGGTCATCGAAAAAGCAAGAGAGTTCCAGAAAAGCATCTATTTCTGCTTTATTGACTATGCCAAAGCCTTTGACTGTGTACCACAATAAATTGTGGAAAATTTTGAAAGAGATGGGAACACCAGACCACCTGACCTGCCTCTTGTGGAACCTGTATGCAGGTCAGGAAGCAACAGTTAGAACTTCATATGGAACAACAGACTGGTTCCAAATAGGAAAAGGAGTACGTCATAGCTGTATTTTGTCACCTGCTTATTTAATTTATATGCAGAGTACATCATGAGAAATGCTGGGCTGGATGAAGCATAAGCTGGAATCAAGATTGCTGGAAAAAATATCATTAACATCAGATCAGGCCACCTGATGCAAAGAGCTGACTCATTTGAAAAGACCCTTATGTTGGGAAAGATTGAAGGCAGGAGGAAAAGGGGACGACAGAGGATGAGATGGTTAGATGGCATCATCGACTCAATGGACATGAGTTTGGGTAAACTCTGAGTGTTGCTGATGGACAGGGAGGCCTGGCATGCTGCAGTTCATGGGGTCGCAAAGAGTCAGACATGACTGAGAACTGAACTGAACTGAATGGTTATTATGTGAATTGTAAGAAAAATATAATTTCCCATTTTTGGCTTTTACATTCCCCATTAAATAAAGTTGTCCTATGTGTAATTATATATTCATAAACCTTAGCGGTATAGCATTTGATAATCTAAATATAGAAAAAATCATAGGTATCTCTACTCTCTTCTGTAGAAAATGAGATACACATTATTGGAAAGAACTCACAAGCCTAAAATTTTTGCTCTGATGATTTAGTGTGACAAAACTAATGATGAAGGGTGAAGATCTTGGAGGCAGGAGAGAAACTTTGTTGTGTTTACTGGGATATACCAGGGGATCTTCATGTGCACATGCAGTAGAAGAGTGATACTCAGACAGCTTCACTTTCTCATGATGATCCCTTTCCTGCTGTCAAATACATCAAGCATCACCTTACGTTACATGTGTTTCCCTGGCACGCCCAGGGAACACACACTTGTGAAGGGTCAAGGACAAGATGAGATTTGAAAACTATGATATAAAAATCAAATTAACTCTTATAGAAAGCAAATGTTATTTTTAACATGAATAAATTATCATTTTTAAAAAAAAATCACTAGGGGGCAGATTGAACTGCTGTATAAATTTCACGGTAAAATATTTAATCTTGGTAAGTGTGGTTTGAGGTGGGTACTTATACAATATTGCAACAAAATTCACAACTTGACAAAGAAAACTTATAAGGTCTTAAATATTATGAAATTATGCATATAACTAGATCAAGAAATTGTGTGTGTAGGATTTCAACTAAGATAGAAGTCAGCAATCTTTTTCCATAAAAGTTTAGGCTTTTGGAGCCATATGGTCTCTGGTGCAACTTTTCAACTCTGCTGTTGTAGCATGCAAGTCACCATACCAAACATAAACAATTGAGTGTGCTGAGTTCCCTGATCAAATGTTGTTTACAAACACAGGCAGCAAGCCATAGTTGCCCCAAATCTCTCCTAAGGAATTAAGTAGAATTAGCAGGATTTATCATAGAGATATTCTGAAAATGATTATGTATTAAAAAAAAAAACAAGGACTATACACAACCAAAATACCCAATATAATGGAAATGAATAAAGTAATTATTGCAAATCCACATGATGGTATATGTTTAAACTTTGTAATATTAGATGAATAAAGTAGAATATAAAATTACACAAATAACTATGATTCTAATGCCAACATATATAGAAATATTCAATATGAGACTTACAAAACATTGATGGTGGATACAGTCTTCATCATTTTGGTTTTTTTCCAAAATTTCTACAATTAGTTAATATCACCTTTGGGCCAGAAATGTATTAGGTGGTGCTAGTGGTGAAGAATCCACCTGGCAATGCAAGAGGTGCAAGATACTCAAATTTAATCCATGGATCAGGAAGACTTCCTGGAGTAGAAAATAGCAACCCGTGCAAGTATTCTTGCCTGGAAACTTCCAAGGACAGAGGAGCCTGGCAGAGTACAGTCCATGGGGTTTCAAAATATCAGAACTGATTGAGCGCAAGCTCACACACACACACACACACACAGATAAATCTACCACAATCTAAATTTTTAAAAAGTAACTAATTAAAATATGTATTTTGCTGATTACTGAATTGCATTTAAAATGAGAAAAAAGTAATGCCAACTTAGTTGAATATATGATGGAAAAAATGAGTGAATAGGAAAACACACCAGATCAGTTGCTCAGTCATGTCTGACTGTGTGACACCATGGACTGCAGCCAGGCTTCCCTGTCCATTATTAACTCCCAGAGCTTACTCAAATTTATGTCCATTGTATCAGTGATGCCATCCAACCGTCTCAGCCTGTCATCCCCTTCTCATCCTGCCTTCAATTTTCTCAGCATCTGGGTCATTTCCAATGAGTCAGTTCTTCTCATCAGGTGGCCAAAGTATTGGAGTTTCAGCATCAGCATCAGTCCTTCCAATAAATATTAGGACTGATTTTCTTTAGGATGGACTGGTTGGATCTCCTTGCAGCCCAAGGGACTCTCAAGAGTCTTCTCCAGCACCACAGTTCAAAAGCATCTATTCTTCAGTGCTCAGCTTTCTTTATAGTCCAACTGTCACATCCACACATGACTACTGGAAAAACCATTACTTTGACTAGAACGACCTTTGTTGGTAAAGTAATGTCTCTGTTTTTTAATATGCTGTCTAGGTTGGTCATAGCTTTTCTTCCAAAGTGTCTTTTAATTTCATGGCTGCAGTCACCATCAGCAGTGACTTTATAGCCCCAAAAAATAAAGTCTCTCACTATTTCCATTGTTTCCCCATCTATTTGCCATGAAGTGATGGGACCAGATGCCATGATCTTAATTTTCTGAATGCTGAGTTTTAAGCTAACCTTTTGACTCTCCTCTTTCACTTTCGTCAAGCAGCTCTTTAGTTCTTCTTTGATTTCTGCCATATGGGTAGTGTCATCTGCGTATCTAGGATTATTGATATTTTTCCTGCCAATCTTGATTCCAGCACAACATTTCTTATGATGTACCCTGCATATAAGTTAAATAAGCAGGGTGACAGTATACAGCCTTGACGTACTCCTTTCAAGAATTGGAACCAGTCTGTTCTTCCATGACCAATTCTAACTGTTACTTCTTGACCTGCATACAGGTTTCTCAGGAGGCAGGTCAGGTTGTCTGGTATTCCCATCTCTTTAAGAATTTTCCACAGCTTGTTGTGATCCACACAGTCAAAGGCTTGGCATAGTTAATAAAGCAGAAATAGATATTTTTTTTTGAAATCTCTCACTTTTTCAATGATCCAGCAGATGTTGGCAATTTGATTTCTGGATCCTCTGCCTTTTCTAAATCCAGCTTGAATGTTGGAAGTCAGTTCATGTACTGTTGAAGCCTGGCTTGGAGAATTTTGAGTATTACTTTGCTAGCCTGTGAGATGAGTGCAATTGTGCAATAGTTTGAACATTCTTTGGCATTGCCTTTGTTTGGGAATGGAGTGAAAACTAACCTTTTCTAGTCCTATGGCCACTACTGAGTTTTCCAGATTTGCTGGCATATTGAGTGCTACACTTTCACAGCATCATCTTTTAGATCTGAAATAGCTCACTGAAGTTCCATCACCTCCACTAGCTTTGCTTGCAGTGATGCTTCCTAAGGCCCACTTGACTTCACATTCCAGGATGTCTGGCTCTAGATGAGTGATCACACCATCGTGGTTATCTGGGTCATGAAGGTCTTTTTTGTATAGGGCTTCTGTGTATTCTTGCCACCTCTTCTCAATATCTTCTGCTTCTGTTAGGTCCATACCAGTTCTGTCCTTTATTGTTGCCATCTTTGCATGAAATGTTCCCTTGGTATCTCTAATTTTCTTGAGCAGATTTCTAGTCTTTCCTATCCTATTGTTTTCCTCTATTTCTTTGCATTGATCTCTGAGGAAGGCTTTCTTATCTCTCCTTGCTATTCTTTGGAACTCTGCATTCAAATGGGTATATCTTTCTTTTCTCCTTTGCCTTTAGTTTCTCTTTTTTTCTCAGCTATATGTAAGCCCTCCTCAGACAACCATTTTGCCTTTTGCACTTCTTTTTCTTGGGGATGGTCTTAATCCTTGCCTCCTGTACAATGTCACAAACCTCCATCCATAGTTCTTTAGGCACTTTATCAGATCTAATCCCTGGAATCTATTTCACTTCCAATTAATGTATAGAAAGCTTTCATTTGGTGAAGTTCATCACCTCTCCTAAAATTGATCATTTAATTCAATATCATATCAATAAAACTCATATCTGTTTTGAATCTAAACAAGAAGAACTAAAATGAGCTTTTAAAGAGGAAGAACAATGTCATTATTCTCACCTTATAAAATATTAAAATTATTATAAATCTATTATAATTTTAACAGGGATGATATTATCACATGGATAGACATGGAGAAATAGACTCTGGCCTACAGAAAACTTACTATAAGAGGTTTGCTCATAACTGCCAATGTCGAATTTTATCTGAGCTCTGTGCTACCAGAAAGCAATGGTTAAAATTCCCCTTCCCACCCCCCACTCCATCTACCTGATCATTTTGTTCTCTCAAATCTTCCCCACCACTTTTGTTCTTAGGGAAATGGAGAACCTTAAACTATCCTATCCCTACATTAGACCTTTCTGCATCCTTCCTTATGACTTTCTAAGACTCACAGATCACTCTTATTTACTGACTCTGTAGATCCTCTGGAGAAGGAAAAGACAACCCTCTTCATGATTTTTAAGAAATCCCATGAACAGAGGAGCCTGGCAGGCTACAGTCCATGGAGTCACAAAAGAGTTGAACAGACATTTCTTTGCGACTAAACTACCGTCACACCATGAAACCCCAGCCCCCCTTCTTTTACTCTGAGATTCTTCTCATTAATTTCTTTCAATTGTTTTGGTTTTCTTAGACAAAGCCATCTCCTTTATTTTTTTAGTACATTTGTCTTTCACAAATGTCATTCAATGCAGGGACTTGGAAAATCGGTTACCCCTTGTGGGCTGAAAAAGAGTATCTCTTCATTACAACATAAATACAAATAAATTTCTTTAGGGGTAAAATACATGATGTAAAAAGTAAACTTTAAGTTCTTCAAAAAAAAAAAAAAAAGAGAGAGAGAGAGAGAAGCTTTCTTGGCTTCAAGGTAGAAAAATGTTTCCTGAAGCAAAACACAAAAATGCATACCAAAAAGAAAAATAGTGACAAAGCTGAGTATATTAAAACTAAAAACATGCACTTCAGGTAAAAATAAAAATCAATGAATACAATTGAATAAGAAATTCACAATGGAGTCTGTTATATGGCTTTCTATAATTATTTTTATGTCAGAATTATTCCATAATAAAAATATGTTTGAATTTAATCTTTGGTGTTCTTCAGCTCTGGAGTAGAATATGCAAATCATTTAGAACTCTGAGCAACAGAAGTGTGCAGGCTAGAATTATGATCTCTGTGTTTTATTGACCTAATTTTAAATCCTTTTAAATAATTGAGGAGAGAGGAGGAGACATAGTCTGAACTACCACTTCTTTGCATTGGTGATGGGAGGTATTTTCTCAGCCCAGTTGCACCTCCCAGAGCCCCCTGTGTTTTATCTAGGTCCCATCCAATTCCTGTCAATACAGAGCCTGGACAATTACCCTGGTCATCGCATTGCCTGGAGAGTCTTAACAGCAGGATTCCTTCCTTCTCAGTGGGAAGCACAGTATTCTCTCAAGAGCACAGCAACAGCTCTGATATCCAGGTTATTTTAAAGTTTGCTCTTAGCGATAATGACATAATATATGTGAAAGGGGTATAAAAAAGATAAGCTCTGCCTTGGGAATGAATGTAGAAAAAAAAAAGGATGATAGAGAAGGTCTCCCACTGAGAAAATGAATTCAGTGGTGTGGAAAAAAAGAATAATAAAACTGCCCTGGATTTGTATATCACTGTTTCTTCTTAAGAACGCTGAGGGATTTCTCATTCTATTACCTCATTTTATTCTTGTAAACAGGTGCCCACTGGAGACTGAAGCTTTAGATTTTTGAGGTTAGAAAACTGCCAAGTGGAAGGTTATAAGCATTTTCTGCCTTATTGGCTGGAAGTTGATATTTGTTTGGGGGCAGTCCTTTCTTTGTTGTGGAAGAGACAACTTGGATGATTCAATCTTTAAGTTAAATAAATATTATCCATTTAGGTAAATACTTAAATAATTCTTGGAAAAGTCCTGTCTTACAGAAGTAATTCAAGTTAACGCTTAAATGGTAAATGTGAGGTGGGCTGTTTAATAGTTTGTATCTATAAGGCAGCAACACTTTCTGAATACAAATATTGAGTACTGGACTGAATTGTGTCCCCACAAAGTATATGATATGTGATTCCCTGGTGGCTCACATTGTAAAGAACCTACCCACATTGCAGGAGATCTGGGTTCTATCCCTGGGTTGGGAGACCTGGGTTCTATCCCTGAAGAATGGAATGGCTACCCACTCCAGTATCCTTGCCTGGACAATTCCATGGAGAGAGGAGTCTATTGGGCTACTCCATGGGGGTCACAAAGAGTCAGACACGATTGAGCAAGTAATACTTTCTCTTTTTCAAAAGATATAATGAATTTCTAATGCCTGGTACCTCCGAATGTGACCTTATATGAAAATAGAGTTACTGCATTTATACTGAAGGTAAGATGAGGTCATATTAGATTAGGCTTGGCTCTAAACCCCTATATTACTGGTGACATCACAAGAATAAGGACATTTGGACATAAAGAAGTACAAGGAAGAATAGCACGTATAGTCCACAGGGATCAAAAAGAGTCAGACATGACTGAGTGACTAACACTTTCGCTTTCAATAAAGGCAGGGCTTCCCAGGTTATACTAGTGGTAAAGAACCCACCTGCCAATACAGGAGATGAAAGAGACTCAGGTTCAATCCCTGGATTGGGAAGATCCCCTGGAGTAGAAAATGGCAACACACTCTAGGATTCTTGCCTGGAAAATCCCATGGACAAAGGAGCCAGATGGATTACAGTCCATGGGGTCACAAAGAGTCAGACATGACTGAGTGCATCACATCAGTCCATGAAGGCAAAGACTGAAGAGATGAGCCAACAGATCAGGGGAGTCCCTGGGTTACCTGCAACCATAGAGATCGGAGAGAGGTGTGGAACAAACTCTTCTTTGGAGCCTCCTGAAGGAATCAATGAAGGTAGACACTTCAGTTTCAGACTTCTAGTCTCCAGAATTTTGAGAGAATAAATTCCTGTTGTTTCAAGCCTGCTAGTGTGTAGCACATTTTTATGGCAAACTTAAAAACTAACAAAAGTCAAATTTAGTTTAGCTTAGTTTAGTTTTCCCTGAATCTGGGTTTAGCATATACTGTGTGTGTGAGAGAGAGAAATGGAGAAGATAAGAGGGAGCAAGTTTTGGTTTAAAGCAATTGTTTTGTTTTCATTTAGCAGCTTAGACCAGGCTTAGCCAGAATAGGTATTCTGATCTGATTTTCTCTTAAAGTCCCACTGGTTGAAAAGAAATCAAAGAAGCTGAAATGAGGTGTCTCACATAAGGTGTTATTTAATACAATATATCTGATTTGGGAAATGCAATGCCAGTTATTAAATTTGCTGCAAGCTGTTCCTGTGACCAAACTATTCCAGATTCACAGGAGTGGGCATTCCACTCTAAAGTAATGTGCATTCTTACTGTCAATCATTCTGAACATAAGTAAAGTGGCAGGAAATTATTTGAAACTTGGATTCTGGGAGAGTCAGAGTTTTAGGAGACATCTTCCTCTTATCTCCTTTAGTTGGGCCTCGCCCTCCAGACATGGAGATATGAAATATGCCAGAATCCAGAATGTAAAGGACTAAGTATAGTTAGGCAATGGTATGTTTGAGTTTTGTTTTGTGACACCATTAGTAGTAACTTTAAGTTATGTTTATGGTGCCTTTTCATTAACATCAAATCTTCATAAATTCTTGATAAATGTTACATCATGGTTTGAGCTGTGCTGTGAAAAACTAGGTGGAAGAGTGGGCTAATCAGTGGCCATGGCCAGGAAATGAAGTCACATCCAGCAGGTAACCAGATTTTACATGAAAGAGTTTGATGGTAAAATGAAAAGATAGGAACAAGGGCAGACTTGTTCCAGGCCATCAATGAAGCTTTTCAGGGGAACTCTCAGAAATGAACAGGGGGCTTTTAAGTTCAAAGTTTTGGCAAAGAGGACAATCAGGAGCTTAGTCATAATAATTTGCATACTCAAACCATAAAATTCTATGCCATCTTTATCTGGTGAAGCTACGTTCTACAGTATCCAGTTGTGTATGGCACATGGTGGGTGCTCAACAGATATTCCTCAATTATCTTTTTTCAATATTAAAAGTAGAACAGATGACGAAAAAAGGTGGAAAGGTGGTAAGGTGGTAAGGTGACAGAGTTGGAATGAAAGAGGTTGATGAGTACATGGCAGTTAGTGTCCAAACTAACTAAACTAGTTAGTGTCTAAATGCCTTGCATCTCTGCACAGAGACGTCACTGCTAAATTCAAGAAATGGAACTTATTCTCCCCTCTTTAGGTCTGGACTAGCATAATGGCTGCTTTAATCAATAATGTGGTTAAAATAACATTCTTCAAATTAAGTAGCACCAGGTTTTAAAAGGACTGCTAGATGACATGATCCTCTACATAGAAAACCCTAAAGACTCCACCAGAAAATTACTAGAACTAATCAATGATTATAGTAAAGTTGCAGGATATAGAATCAACACACAGAAATCCCTTTCATTCCTATACACTAATAATGAGAAAACAGAAATAGAAATTAAGGAAACAATTCCATTCACCATCGCAACAGAAAGAATAAAATACTTAGGAATATATCTACCTAAAGAAACTAAAGACCTATATATAGAAAACTATAAAACACTGGTGAAAGAAATCAAAGAGGACACTAATAGATGGAGAAATATACCATGTTCATGAATTGGAAGAATCAATATAGTGAAAATGAGTATACTACCCAAAGCAATTTATAGATTCAGTGCAATCCCTATCAAGCTACCAACGGTATTCTTCACAGAGCTAGAACAAATAATTTCACAATTTGTATGGAAATACAAAAATCCTCGAATAGCCAAAGCTATCTTGAGAAAAAAGAATGGAACTGGAGGAATCAACCTACCTGACTTCAGGAGCTGGAATGAGTAATGATGCATATTACACGTTCGGTTTACAGTAGTGTAAATGTTAAGTACTGAGAGGTTAAGTGATTTGTCCAAAGTCGCTGAGTGAGCCAGTGGGGATGGGGGTGGGGCATAGTCAAAGAAACTGCCTTCACCTTCTAAAAATTGGCTGTAAATGTGTATCCATCGCCTGAGTATCATTCCTGGAAGTCCTTTCTGGTACTTCAGAATGACTTTTGAGGGAACATTTAGCTATTATTAATGCGATTTATCCCCTAATTAAGTGCCTTCCAAGCTTGGAGGTGGTCAATGAGGGGAGTCAAGTCACCTGGGCTTGAAGGGAATTTCTCCAGTGGACTTGCATGCAAGTCTAGGCCAAGCAAGGAACTGCTGAGTGACTCCCCAATTTATGAGTGCCTACATGCTCAGTTGTGACCAACTCTGTATGGACTGTACCCTGCCAGGCTCTTCAGTCCATGGGGTATCTCAGGCAAGAATACTAGAGTGGGTGCCATTTCCTTCTCCAGGGGGTCTTGCAGACCCAGGGATTGAACCTCATCTTTTGCATCTCCTGCACTGGCAGGTAGATTCTTCACCACAGTGCCACCTGGGAAGCCTCCCCCCACCAACCCCCCTGCCCAATCCAGTTGTTAATAAATTATCCTGCAGTCAAAAAAAAAAAAAAAAAAAGGACTGCTAACTTCTACCTCTTTCCTCTTCCATGACTCATTCTTTGATTGTCCTCTCTTGAGACCCAGACTCTACAGAGTAAGAAGCCTAAGTAAAATACAGAGGCAGTGTGAGAGAAAATTGAAGTGTTCTGATCGACAGCTCCAGATCAGCTCCCAGCCAAGAGCCAGCAACAACTAATGGCTGAAGCATGTGAGTGAGCTAAATGTTTTGGATGTTCCATAGCAAGACTCCAGATGACTGCAGTCTCATCAAACATAATATGGAGCAGAATAAGTGTTCATTTGGATTTAGTATCCCACAGACTAACAAAAAATCATGAATTATTGTTTTAAACCAGTAAGTTGGGGGAAAGGAATAAAAGTGATTTGTTACACATTAATGGATTACTAAAACAAATCCTAGTTTTGGAAGTAAACTGGAATTAAGTCATCCAATGAAGAGAGTCTTTTATTCACATTAAATACAAACTGATGTGCTTTTGTCAATTTTTTTGCATTTCCACAGATATGAAGAAAACAGTCAAACAGTACACTTGATGGAATGCTAATGATTAGCTGATGAGTATCTAAGAAACACTAAAATGACACTTCAGACAAAAACTCTCCTGCAGACATCTGTCTATTCTCTGTATGTGTATGGGACTTGAGAGGCATATTAAGGCCAATAAAATTCATTTGAAGATTTCTACTTCCTATATTTTCTAAGATGCCAATTTTTCATTGTTTCAGTTACTAATCACTGTTTAAGCTGGATTGATTTTTAAATGTATGTAATCCAACTTAAAGTAGTATTCAGAAAGTGAGAGCTCAGTACTCATTATTCACATGACATTAATCTGAACTCAGGAAAAGTGAACTGGATATAATTTATTACTTTTTATGTCTTCCTGCCTCAAAACCTTGTCCTCTGTCTTTGATTAGGGCTGGGAATTGTTGAGAACTTGCTGTCCATAAAATGCATGGCAAAACAAAGGTTAGATATGTTATGAGAGGAAAAAAAGCATTATGTGAATATTGTAACTATGTATGCGAACTTGAGTGTCATTCATCATTGTCAAATCATTCACAAAGGAATAAATTTTCTTTTTCTTACATAAGAAATATAGACTGGCAATCAGCTTAATTGTAACAACTGGATGATTTTTCAGAGACTTCATCTATGATTACTTCTCCCTCAAAAATTTACATTGAATGAAAATGACACGATAGTGCCTGAAAGTACAATTAAGTGATAGACTCAAGAAAAATTATGACTCTCTAGAGACTATCTGTTAATGATCTATAAACATTTCTATAGCAAATGAGCCATTTTAAAATCATCTTTTATAAAACATTTTCATAAGAGCCTCTGTATCTTCTTATGATTTAAATTAAACTGCCTTGGTAAAAATCAGGAATTATTACTAACACATTTTGGGGGATATAACGTAGAAATGAAAGATCCTCTGATATAGTGATGTTAAGTAAAGCGGATTAAAAATCGACTGATAATCCTTGAGTAACACCATTTAACTCTTCTCTCTTTACTGATGAAGAAAAATCCAAAATTGTGAAATGAAACATGAAATGATCATGGTCAAATACAATAAAGCACAAAACAAATATAATAATAAAATGTCACATTTGATTTTCTTTTTCTCTACTCATCCTGAGCTATATTTTTCTGGAAGTACAGTTTATCTTTCAATCTTCAGAGACTAAAATCTATTATGTAGTCTTTCATGTGACTCAAGAAAGGATAAGATATGTCTGAATACTGTCCTTTGCCTTAAGTTAAATATTTCTTTTTCCTGTTTTTCCATACTGATGAGACAAATAGCACTAATGAGCTAAATTAAATTAGCTGGAGCATTTGTTTTTATAATTAGTATAACACTTCCAACTTTTGAACTAGTTTTTGTTTTGATACTAAAAGTTGGTGACCTATGAATGTCATTATTTATGCCATTTTAAATTGGGCAATGCAAAATATAGATGCAGCAAAATCTAGCTCTAAACAGCAATTATATTCCTTGATATAAATGATGTGGAAATGAATGTCCACCTCATTTTTATTTCTTCTAATGGTATTTTTAATTTGATATATTATTAAAATTGACATATTTTCAAAATGTGATTTTACATTTTATTTAAAATTCAATCATTTAGTTCTCTTCTATATATATGATGATTTTGTAAGACTAGATGCATTTTGACTCAGCATTAAGAGATACACTACTTTGTGCATAAGTTACACAGATAACTGTTCCCCACCCCCACTGAAATCATACAATTATTTAGATTTTTTTAGACAGAAGTTTCAGAACACTATGGACAACCACTATAGGCAGTATAGTAATTAGTATGCTACCAACCCACATCCACTTATAGAAGGTATACATAGCTATCATAATCATAGAGGTGCTGTATTTGTTACTTAGAGTTTCATTAAAAAAAAAAAAAAAAAAAACGCACAAGCAAGTAAAAAGTTAAAATACCCATTCTTGCTCACAATATTTTGGGTTAGGCATTTAAGGCAAGATTCCTAGGTTTTAGCTTATCTCTGCTCCATAGGTGTATTGCCAGGGCTGACTTTAACTAAGACTGGACAATTTAAGACACCTTCACTCATGTGGGCTTCCCTGGTGGCTCAGAGGGTAAAGCATCTTCCTGCAATGTGGGAGACCTGGGTTCCATCCCTGGGTCAGGAAGATCCCCTGGAGAAGGAAATGGTAACCCATTCCAGTATTCTTGCCTGGAGAATCCCATGGACAGAGGAGCCTGGTAGGCTACAGACCACAGGGTTACAAAGAGTCAGACACGACTCAGCGACTTCACTTTCTTTCTTTCACTCATGTGGAAGATGCTGGTCTGCCACCAGTATTATGTTGGCACAAAATGGATGGGGCTGGCTAGAAGAGCTGAGTTGCTCCTTTTCTTGGTGTTAACTGAGCTTTCTCATATGTCTGGGATTTTGGTTCTTCTCCACAGACTCTCACTCTCCTCTTGATTTCTTATCTCTCATAATATCTCTCTCTCCCTGGCTTTGCTTTACTGCATGGTAAGCTGGAGTTTGTTACATGACTATGGTGGTTCTATTGAGTAAATGTAGATGTTAATCTTAAATTTCCATCTCAGATGTCTGAGAACATAATTCCCTGCATTTGTGTGGGTAAGAAAAAATTACCAGGCCAGCACAAATAAAAAGAATAGGAAAATGCACTGCGCCTCTTGATGACAAGAACAGCAAAAATATGGCAAAGGCCCATGGTCACTGTGAGGCACAGTTTATTCAGGGACCACTTTGAGCAATCAATTTACCACAGTGGCCCAGAAATTTTCCTCATTTTTGAAATAGGAACAAAATATATTACTCTTTAGGGAACTGTTGTAAGAATTACCTAAATGTCTGATATTTTTGTTTTTTTGACCTGCTTTTAGGCTATGAATTTGGTATAAAATTTTTTTCTTACATTGCTATTTTTTAAGGTTTTTAAAATAACATTTATTTCTTAAAAGTTAACATGTGCATAATAGGAAACCAAAAAGCACAAGAAGCAAAAAACGAAGTCATTCTACTTAAAGCTTGTAGAGCAAAAGCAAATGTTTAATATTTTAAATTAAAATGGGGTATTTGAAATATTAGAATCTAAATTTTAAATATATATATACAGTTGAATATTCAGAAATATAAAAAAGATTCTGATTTTATTTTTATCTCTTCTGTTGTTACAGAGTAGCATGTATAGATTTAGGGAATTTTTAGTGTAAACTACATCTTGATTCTTTCTTAACTTCAGT
The DNA here is from genome assembly GCF_003369695.1 of Bos indicus x Bos taurus. NCBI lineage: Eukaryota > Metazoa > Chordata > Mammalia > Artiodactyla > Bovidae > Bos > Bos indicus x Bos taurus. Next base: position 64,391,880 of record NC_040078.1, on the reverse strand, counting down.
CAAAGCATCTCTCTTCCTAGGCTTTTCCGTTTTTAGTTTAGCTACAATTATTCTAAGCTTTTATTAAAGCTCAAAGGGCAAAGAAAATACAGTAATTATTTATTTGTTATTTCAGTTATTCATTTCATAAAAATGATTGATCACATGCTGTGCCTCAGATGCTAGAATAATTCCATAAGGCACATTCCTTCACCCCAAAGAGCTTCCACTGGGGAAAGCAAACAAGTGAACATTTAATTATGATCCAACATAATAATCACAACCATTACAGCCAAGAAAAGTATATTGAGAAAAAAAATAACAGACACTGGTGCAAAGGATTTGAGCATCACGAGTGGAATCACTGTACAGACTGGAATTCACAGCAGGAGAGTCACCAGATATACCCGTGGATGATCTTGGTAACATGTGATGAGGTATGTGTAAGCCAAGCACTGGGGAAACACCAGGGACTGTGCTTCCAGCAAGAGATAGCGGTGAAGATTTGATTTAGGATTTACGTAAAGGAATACAAAGGACTTCCCAAGTAGCGCTGGTGGTAAACAATCCACCTGCCAATTCAAGAGACTCAAGACATGCAGTTTACATCTCTGAGTTGGGAAGATCCTCTGGAGTAGGAAATGGCAACTCACTCCAGTATTCTTGCCTGGAGAATTCCATGGAGAGAGGAGCCTGGCAGAATACAGCATGGGGTCGCAAAGAGTCAGACTTGACTGACTGCACACACACACACACACACACACTTAAGAAATATGCAGAAAAATTGGATATGTAGCATATGTTTATAAAACTTATTTATACAATATAACTCAGAAAACTGGTTTAAAGAATGTATGTATATATATATATATATATAATTTTAAAGTTCTTAAATATAATTTATATTTTAACTATACCTTTAGGTTAGTAGTATAGACTGGCTCTTCTCTCTTCACCCCAGGTTTGGAATTTGTGTCTGTATTTTGGAGTTGGAGATGGTACTTATGTAAAACCAAGTCATGAAATGAAAAGGGGTAAAAAGGGCCTTATTAGCAAGAAGCACCTTATTTTTCCATGCCTTTATTTCCTTCCAGGTTCAAGACATTCCCTTCCTTGCCTTTGTTGAGCTTCCAAAGTTACGGGGACATGGGGGGAGTGGAGGGTCGGGGTGATGATGGCTGTGGGGTGTGTGTGTGTATATGTGTGTGTGTGTGTGTGCATGTGCACACTCAGTCTTATCTCTTTGTGACCCCACTGCACTGTAGCCTGCTAGGTTCCTCTGTCCATGGGATTTTCCAGTCAAGGATATTGGTGGGAGTTGCCATTTCCTACTTCAAGGGATCTTCCAGACTCAGGGTTCTAACCTGCATCTCTTGTGTCTCCTGCCTTGGCAAGTGGATTCTTTACCATTAGCACCAGCTAAGAAGCTCAAAGCTACTAGATGGTGGAATCAAGTAGGGTTGAGGGTAGGGGTTGGTGATCTCTAGTGTTTCTGCATTTATATCCACTGGAATTTATTGATCTATTTCTTTGGTCTCCCATTATTCACAATCCAATCAGATAGTAGCAGGATGGAATTTGTGCAACAGAAAGGCCTCTTAGGCTGTACTTTTACCTAATTCTATAATGTTCTCAGAAAAGGTAGAGGAAATTCTGCATGTTCACCCAAGCCCTTCCTCCCAACTTGTCTGTATAGACTTACCATTACTACACCTTCTGTTTTACTATTTGGCCACCAAAATAGTGAGGGGGGGCATTCAAAAGCTAGTTGTACCTTAGAATACAACAAAGGAAGTAATAATACACAAGGTCCTCATGCTCTTAGATCCCCAGTCCTCTCCAGAGGTTATAGTACCCCGGGGGGGTTGACTCTGGAGGAGTACTGAGTGTGTGCTTTCAGAGATAAGACAGATCTAATGTCATTGCTCTTCTTTCTGAACTTCCTCCTCTCCTCTTTAGGTTAAATAACCTTTATAGTTTGTAAATAATCATGATTCTTCTGTACCTATTGCTTAGGCCAGGACCTGCCAGGCACTTGCTGCTCCAGAGAACACGTGTTTTAAATTCAGAGTGCCTTTTCTGGTATCATCACTGCTTTTGGAACCTTAAAGTTAAACATTGACCACTTATTTTCTTGAAATTACTGTGGCAATAACCCTACTGTAAGGGTAAGCACCAAATAATTGATGCTTTCAAATTGTGGTGCTGGAGAAGACTCTTGAGAGTTCCTTGGACAGCAAGGAGATCAAACCAGTCAATCCTAAAGGAAATCAACCCTGAGTATTCATTGGAAGGACTGATGCTGAATTTGAAGTTCCAATACTTTGGCCACCTGATGGGAAGAGCTGCCTCATTGAGAAAGACACTGATGCCGGGAAAGACTGAAGGCAAATGGAGAAGGGGAAGGCAGAGGAAGACAGAGTTAGACAGTATCATCAACTCAATGGGCATGAATTTGAGCAAAATCAAGGAGATAGTGAAGGATAGGGGAACCTGGTGTACTGTAGTCCATGTGATCATAAAAAGTCAGACACGACTTAGCGACTAAACAACAACAAGAGTAATATAGAATTTCTTAGGTTCCTAACAGAAAAAAAGAGGGGTTTTGGCAAGATCGAGCAGAACTGAGGTGAGGATAGTGAAAGAATCAGTTGAAGTTATTTGGAAAACTTTTTCTCATATCAGTCTGAGCCAAATAGAAGCCAGTAAAGGATAAGCCTGGTTCAGTATTTGACTGCACTGAGTGAAAGAATAAGAAATAAAGCATGATCTAGGGTAGCTGGTTGGTATCATTCATCAAAATGGACAGCAAGAGAGAAAGTGGCTTTGGGGAAAGATGATGAGCTAGGTCAGGTCTCAAAGTGCAAGTTTTAAGAATAATAATTCAGTCTGAGTTTGGGATTGTTGTCTTTTAGTATATTACTGAGCCCACAAACAAGCAGTACAAAGGGCATATATGAGAATAAATGTTTGTCAATCCATATTACTTTATGTAGCTGATGATAAATGTTCCCTGTAGTATTTTTTCTTTTTATATTTCTGAGGCAAAATATGCCCATCTGTGCAAAAATCCCCAGGAATGTTAGCCACTATTAGAAACAATAACAAGTTCCCTAGTTTCTATGCATGGAAAGTGTTTCTGTAAGAAGGGAGCTTTAAATCAATTCTGAAGAAGCAAGAGTGAGAAATAAATGTTTTTATTTTCCAAATAAATGTGACAGAGGTTACTAGCACTCTTTCAACATCTACTCTTCCCTTCTTCCATAGTCATGTTTATGACATTTCCTATATTTTATCTAACTTCCCTGAAAAACAAATTCAATTTGAATTGCCCAATATCACAGCCCACGTGACTGAGTTCTTTTCAAAGAGATGTAAAGGAAGACGTTTTGTGTGTCTCTTGCTTGCCTTCCTTAAAATAGAGCTGAAATGTACACTGTATCCCTTCTTCATCATTCCTTCCTCCTTCTTATTGTTTGGAATGTGGGTATGATTGGATTTGGAACAATGTGAAACAAAGTTGCTGTGTCAGCATTAGCCAGTTCATTCTGGACTTTCACGTGCGGGAGAATTAACATTCTCTGTTGATTAAGCTACTAGTTTTGGATCTCTGTTTCACAGAGCCGAAGTTAAGTGTGTGTGTGCACTCAGTCACGTCCAACTCTTTGCGACCCCATGGACTGTAGCCCACCAGGCTACAGGATTTTCCAAACAAGAACACTTGAGTGGGTTGCCATTTCCTACTCCAGGAGATCTTCCCAACTCAGGGATTGAACATGTGTCCCTTATGTCTCCTGCATTGGCAGGCAGATTCTTTACCACTAGCACCACCTGGGAAGCCCATCCTAAGTGATACAGTAATTAACTATTTCTTTCCTTAGGATAAGTTGAACTTCCAGTTGAAAAACTCACCTGAAAAGAATGTATCAATGAGTTAAACGTCATAAAAGATCTGACTACTGGCTCTGTATTCATCTCTAGAGACAGATTCTCCTGGTATTAAGTCAGTTTAATTGGCAAATTATTTTTTATTCATCTTTTCTTGATTTTCTTAACATCATATTGCTAGATCATGATAACTTTCTATTTGTTGCTGATATAAAATAGACTGGAACTTGAATATTCAGACCCTCCTATACGTTAATGCCTTTTCTCACGTCTCAAACCAAATCATCCTTAAAATGTCTAGCTATTTCACTGGTTGATCTTTTAACACTCCAATCAATCCTTAAAATCTGTGCTAGTAAAGATTTCCATTTTTCTTGTATCCAAATAGTCCTAATCAGTTGTCAAATTTTAGTTGTCTCCTTGAAAGCTTTTGGGCTGTACAGTGTAGTGGGTTCTGGAGTCTTGCTGCCTCGGTTTCACTATTGACTAGCTATTGGATCATAGGGGCTTCTCTGGTGGCTCAGATGGTAAAGAGTCTGTCTACAATGTGAGAAGGCCTGGTTTTGAATGCTGCGTCGAGAAGATCCTCTGGAAGAGGAAACGACAACCCACTCCAGTATTCTTGCCTGGAACATCCTGTGAATGGAGGAGCCTGGAAGGCTCCATGGGGTCCTGAAGAGTTGGACATGACTGAGTGACTTCAATTCAGCTATTGATCATAGAAAAATCATTTATCAACTCTAAATAAATTTAATAAATCAACTCCTTAATTTTTTATTAAATCTAAAATAGAACAGTAATAAAAATTAAATTAAATAATCCATAGAAAACAACTACCTGAGGCCCTGCTAGTGCACTGTAAGTACTAATTGGAAGTAATTAATTTCGTTTCTGTTTTGCATTTCTAAAGAAAATTAAAATATTCCATTTTCCTGTTTGAAGATAAAATGGCTTACATTAACTTATTTACTCATCAAATATTTTTGATTTATGTCTGTTTCGTTTTTATGTTACTGGGTAATGGACAGACCTAGCCCCCATTATCATCTGTCTTCTCATTTGCTTGTTTGTATGTAAAACTCACTAGCCAAATAATCGAATCATCTTACTGGCTTGACATTCTTTGGGGAGTTTTGTGCTTTTCTTACATATCTTTTTATATTTTTATACTGTCACTTGGCAAGTGTCTAGGTGAGTGATACATTGCTATTGAATTTGTTTTGATTCATTTTTCTAGGTTTGTGTTGTGACTACGTAGTACTTCAAATGTAGTCACTTAATTAAAGACAACTGATTATTTGGGTGATAACTCATACATAAAATAGAAGAGAAAGAATAACAATCTGAAAATAGTAGTTTTTATATTCATTTTCCAAAATATCAGATTTTTGTGAAATCTTAGATTGACTACTTAATCTACTTGTGTTTCTATTTCTCATTGTTTAGAAAAATCAATTTTGAAAGGGTTTTTTTTTTTTTTTTTTTTCCCCTAGAAACACAGTTTGGGTATTACAGTTGATACGTATTCAGAAATCTTAGCAGTTTCTGTACATGATTCAGCATAAGAAGGGAACACAGACCATCAGATAAAGGGCTCAGTACACACTTAGTACAAGGCATTCAGATCAGCCCTTTCTGATGTGGCAGTGTGTTTATCTTTCCAGCCACTTCCCTTACACAATTTCTCACACCTTTCATTTACAACCCCAGCCCCATCAAAACATTGCTCATTTCTTATTGTCAAATTATTGCTCCTGATTTAAAGAAATTTTAATTCCAATTGATTAAAAAAATGAAAAAGAAACATTCTTTCTGCTAGAAATTCATTTTCATTATATATGTGTGCTGCCTCACTAATGGAAGAAGTAAGCAAAATATGAAAACTTCCTATCAGAAACTTGAAAATGGTATTGGTCAAGAACTACTAAAGAATCAAAAAGGACATGACTAGATTTGCACCCCTAAAATCTTTCCTAGCTGAGTTGATAAAGTAAACCCATTTATTAAAACTCTGTAGCATATCACATTATGCAGAATAAATCAACATAATGTGATATGATCTGACATCAAGTTAAGAAAGTGCCTTTTCTGCTTCTGCTCAGACCATATGCTCAAATTATTAAAAATACCCACAAATGCATTTTTTTAAGGAAAAAAGAAAGAACAATCTTCTCTCAAATTAACCATCTTGACTTATGTATTGTTTATGCAGAAAACTATTTTATTCTCTTGGATATTTTGTTATCATTTATTTTACAGATAATGTTTTGATTTTTTACCATGAGACCTTTTATAAAAGAAACACATATGTACATTCACATATACACAATGAGTAAACTACTGTTCAAAAGTAAATCTTCTGTAAACTACTATTGTAAAGAGTAAACTGCTCTTGTAGAGTGAATAAATATAACTTATTTGAGAAATATTTAAATTGTCTTGTTTTATCAGATGCTGCTTATAGTAAAAGCTTCTTATTATTTTACCTTATTTTGAATTCTTAAAATCCAAATATGAGTCATTGACTAGCTAAATATGATGGCCTGTTCACTGTCACTAATTTTGACCTGAATTCTGTTTACCGAGCAGTCTCTAAAAACCTGCTCACCCATGGGTAAATAGAAGCTAAGCTTTTAAAAAAATATATTATTCCATGCAATTATGGGAAAACAGCCAAGTTGGCAAGTTTAAAAAATACACACACACAAACGCTGGAACATCTTGACTGGGTTGATGACATGACAGCACTGTAGTGTACTACCAGCTGGGAGTTGGCTGGAGTTCAGAAATGGACTCAAGACAGTGGAGCAGAATGCAAGAGGAGGCGGCTCTCCACTGGTGTGACTGCTTTGTCTAAACCAGCAAGAAGACCATTTGCTACACCAGCTTTCTCGCACTCTGCCCTTAGCTGATTTCTGTCGGTAACAGAAAAAATGTGACATAAGGGGATACAATCGTGTGTAAAATGATACTGCACAATCTGCTCAAGCTTCCATTGCAGTCTCCAGGCCTGTTTCTCATCTTGCTCTGGATCCCTCCTGAGCTGATGCAAGCACAGAGTTCCCATGGACTTCCAGGGGGCTCCATGCTTCTAGAAGGAGAAAGTCCAAGACAGCAGAGGGGCAGGGCATGTGAGCCACTACAAGTTACTTGGTTCATTGTCATTCCCTTAAAATAAAGATGAATAAAATGTCAGGTGAAACTCCAAATAGAGCCAAAACAAAACACCTCATTTATAGGGGTTTGGAAAGCTCACATTTGCCTTTTTAATATTTCTAAATTTCTGGGATAATTTCTTTTCTCTCTTTTTAAACTAACCCAGAGAATGCTGAAAAAGCAGGAAGCAGCAATGCACATAGTATTTTCAGTTCAACCAGCAACATGATGCTCTCAAAATCTTGCAAGATGGCCCTTTCCCCCCAGACTTGCTGTTCAGTTTTGCAAACACCAGAATTTCCATAGTTTTGATCAAGTTCAAGTTAAGCATGCTCCAAACTTTAGTATTTATCTGGACAAGCATGAATACTGCTTTTCTCTTAATTAACCCAGCACTAATTACCTTAATATTTTGAGATCACAAATACTGATCTGTAATCCTTTCTGGGGGGAAAAAATCCAAATTTCCCATAAGAAACAGCTTTTATTAATATCTTTGAGCATCTTGGAGTATTGTTATGTCAGCACATCTGTGTATCTTGTTTGGTCAGAGAAATTAACTATATAGAATTACTGATACAGCAGGGGAATTTCTGAAGTCCTTTGATGAGAGCAAAGTATAACTGTAATGAAAATGTAAGGATTTTTCCCCCTTTACCTTCCCTTTTCAATTTATGTTGCAGCTTCTCTGGCCATTAGAAAAGTGGGAGAAAATAGTGTAAATTTCTTAATAGCTAAGTAAGGCCAGAAATAGACCTACAAAGTTAAAAGTCTGTAACTCTATGCATAAAGAGAAATTAACTACCTTCCAGTATTCCTTTAGAAATGACAACTCTTTATCTAAAAATGATAATAAAGATTGGGAAAGTTTATGCTTTAATTTAATAGCTAAGCATTTTTTTTTTTAATTTACTCTACTAATCCTTCATGCTTGGTCAGCCATGAGCAATAAAATGTTAAAAATCTCACAAGCACTTCTGTGAATTTGTGTTCAGCATACAAAACTCCATTATATTTGTAAAAATGCTAATTAGGACTTATAAATTAAAATATGCAAGTTAAAATAAATTCTAATTGCCTTAGCCATAAAATAAAGGACTGTCCTTTGTTCAAGGGTTGACAAATCCTCAAAAAAGCAGCTCTGGGTATCTGTACATATTATCAGTCAACTTATATAGTTCTCTTCTCCCAACCTACTTCTTTCTTAAAATGATTTTCCTAGTGAAAATTCTATGCCTTAATTGACTTCTTTCCTATACCTTATAAACTTTTTTCTTCTCATTTGTATTCTCTTACATTTCTCCTTAGCTACCTCCACTCTTAACTTGATTTTACTCATCTGGTTCTAATGTCTTATAATTTCAGGATTTAAAGTAGATATTTAGGATAATAATAAGAGTAGCAAACTATGACATCTATGACATATTGATTACTTATGGTGTGTGACACTTTGTGCTCAATGTATCACATACATGATCTCATAATAATCCCATAAAGCATAAATTAGTTAATTGAGGCTTTAAGAATTTAAGTAAATTCAGCGACATCACAAGGTAAATGAATAATGAAACTGGAAATGAAACCTTGGTCTCTCCAATTCTGACACTCATCAATGTCAAGTTATAGTCTCTTTCTTATTCATGGATTTTCATTCCTAGTCTTGTGAAATGTTATCATGAAATGTCTGCCCAGATCATAAATACATTGAGAATATATCTTGCTTAGCCCAACCATCAAGCACAGTTTTGCAATCAGGTACCAATTGTTTTATTATCCAGCCAGCCTAGAACAGACAGACTTCATGGTTGTATCCTGTGATGTGCCTGCCAAATTTGTGTGAAATGTACAACTGAAACAATAGTCCATAAAGCTCAGATATTTCAAAAAATTTGTTTTCTTTCTTTTTATGTAATTCAACTTAGTTTCTAGCATGAGCTCCTATTACTACATAATAGCAAAACATTTTGATCCACATAAGTCTGACTTCTTATGGCCCAACCCAGTGATTTCTTAGTCATTATAGGCTTACTGTACAGTCCCATGTCTTCATGCTAAGTCACTCCAATCCAACACTTTGCAGCTCCATAACCCACCAGGATCCTCTGTGCATGGGATTCTCCAGCCAAGAAAGGAGTGGGTTGCCATCCCCTCCTCTAGGAGATCTACCTGACCCAGGGATCGAACCCATGTCTCTTAAGTCTCCTGCATTGGCAGGCAGGTTCTTTACCACTAGCGCCGCCTGGGAAGCTCACAATATAGTCCCATTTCATGTTCAAATTCAATCTTGAATGTATTTCTTTCTCCCTGAAGAAAGTCTGAGATGATATTATTTCAGAACTTGGATTGAATGTAGAAGTATCATGTGTGTCTTCCTCTGTTTAATTTCTCTTCTGATTTTTTCTTCCATTTTAACATTATCTTATCAGGCCATCTTTTAAATAATGAAATGTTATATAAGATGTTTGTGGGTCTAATTTTGGCTTTTACTTGACAAACTCTCATAGTCAACAGTGGGTTGGGTAGGTTGCTCAGTCATGTCTGACTCTTTGTGACCCCCATAAACTGTAGCCTTCCAGAATCCTCTGTCCATGGCATTCTCCAGGCAAGAATACTGGGATTCTCCAGAGGAGAACTGGGGATCCTCACAACCCAAGGGCCGAAGCTGGGTCTCCCACATTGCAGGGAGGTTTTTTTTTTTTTTTTTACTGTCTGAGCTACCTGGTAAGTATTTAGTCAATACCCTAATATTTTACTGTCTGAGCTACCTGATAAGTCATAGTCAATGCCTTGATATTTTTGCCATGTCCTTACTCCATCTTCAGGGAGAATGTATAAGGTGTATTCTAGGATACATTCCCTTCTAACTTTTATGACCACTGTGAAGTCCTGCCTGAATGTTTTCTCTACCGAGTGTGAACAGTGTTTTCCTTAAAAACCAAAGGAATTTTGTGGTGCTCTCACAAAAACTCAAAATACCAACTTAGGCCATCTTGTTTTCAAAATGGAGTATGCTCTTCTCCTTGAGCGTGAACTGACTTTATGTCTTCCAAAAATAAATAAAGGGGAAAAGTAACTTTATAGTGAAGAAATGTCTCAGGTACCCATTAACCAAGTGATTGATAGAGGCTGACAACAAGGATAAGTCATGATGATATGCCCAGAAGGGCAATTCATCTCTGGTATTCTCAAAACCCATGAGAGGCCATCAGACAAATCCAAATCGAGGAACATTCTACAAAAATACCCGGTCATTATTCCTCAAAATTGTCAGCGTCATTTAAAAATTGAGAAACTGTCATAGATCAGAGGAGACTAATGCAACACAACAACTAAAGACAATGTGGAATCATGAACAAGATCCTGGGGCAGGATAAGGACATCATTAGTGAGCAAATGTGAGAAACATGCAGCTTCATCACTAATATTTACCAATGTTAATTTCTTAGGTTTGACAAATGTACTATGGTTTTGTGAGCTGCTAACATTAGGAGAAATGTGAGAAGGATATGTGGAAGCTCTCTATAATGTCTGTGCAACTTTTCTATAAATCAAAAATAATTACAAATATTATAAACCAATAAACCAGTGTTACCTCAATAAAACCTTTATTACAAAACCAAAAGGTTTTTAAAAAATGGGCTATATGCACACCAGGTGTACCAGATGATTTAAGTTATAGAAAGAAAAAAAAATATGAGTTATCCTTAATCACAGCATTGAGATGATCACCTGCCACACACTAGGGAAAGAAGGGGGATTCTCTGTGGGTGGAAGAGACATCCTCACTCTTTTATTATGTATCAGTATATTTATAAAGTATTGGAGGTTTTGAATATGAGGGAGACTTTATCAATCAAATATAAATCTCCAAATATTTTTAAAATAGTAGATATTTTGAAGGAAAATCTTGCATATCACACAGAAGTACTTCATATACTACACAGAAGTACTTCACAAATCTTATGAGTCGTCAAAGTTAAACATAAGCTATATATTTTTTCTTTATAAAAATAAATATTCCAATATTGCCATATTTTAAAAATAAGGTAGTTGGTTTTGAAAGAAACTTCTTTTATGGAAAGAACATTTTTTAAAAAACAATTTTGACTTCTTATTTTTAATTAATTCATTTGACAGCATTGTGTGTTAGTTGAAGCTTGCAGGATCTTCATTGCATCATATTTTGCTGCAGTATGAGGGCTCTAGTTGTGGCATGGGCTTCAGGATGCACAGGCTCAGTCTTTGTGTTGCATGGGCTTGGTTCTCTGTGGCATATGCAATTTTAGTTCCCAGACCAGAGATCAAACCCATGTCCCTTGCATTGCAAGGTGGATTCTTAACCATAGGACCACCAGGGAATTCCCAGAGAGAACATTCTGAAAATGTGACGCTTGGTAAGTATGTTCATATTTAGATAAATTTGTTTATGAAAATAAACAGCATCACCTATAAAAATTCTCCTATCAGTAAGCCTTAAGAAAAACTTAGAATTCTAATCCTCTAATGTAATTACAAATCTTCTGAATAAATTTCTGTGATTAGCTTTGGTACAAACTTCTAACTTCTCACACTGTGCATCCATTCTTCTCCTGAATTCTTTGGTCATCTTTATGATCATTGTCCTGATTTCCTTTTTGGAGAGATTGCCTATTTCCCCTTCATTTAGTTTTTCTTCTGGGGTTTTCGCTTGCTCTTTTGTCTGGAACATTTTCCTCTGTTGTCTTATTTTATCTAAGTTGCTGTTTTTATATATCTGGCAGGTTGGTTACATAGCCTGAGTTTAGAGAAGTGGCCTTTTGTAGGAGACATTCTATGCATTCCAGCAGTGCAGTGCCCTTTGTCATTTGATAAGCTATACACTCAAGGGGTTTCTCCTGTGAGGGCTGCACATGTCCTTCTGTTGTAGAGGACTGACTATACAGGCCATCTGATAGAATTGTTTGGCTCCCCGACCAGTTGCTTGCCAGGCCCTGCCTTGTGCAGCCGCTCTGTTGGCAGAACCAGGTTACCAAGTGAAAAAACCATGGAATCCCAGGGGCCCTGGGGCTTATACTTGCTTACTGATGGGTAGAGTCAGGGTACAGAAGACTCCAGGGTAGTTGCACATTCACTGCTGAGTGAGTGAAGCTAAGTCCTGGGATTAGTGTCAGCCTCCTGGCAGGCAGAGCTGGGTCCTGGAGTCTGGTTGCTTGACCCAGGGGGTCCTAGAGTCACTATCAGATAGTTGGAACTGGGGCAATAAGGGTTGGTTCCTGACACAGTTGGGTATGGGGCCTGGGGTATTCTGAAGCTTCTGTTGGTCTGCTAGTAGGCAGGGCCAGGCCAAGCTGGTCCCAGGGCTAGGTCTGGCCTGCTAACATGCAGGCTACACAACTGTGGTTCTCTTGAGTCTGGTGTCTGACCCCCAGTGGGTGAGGCTGGCCCAGAGGCTTAAGCAGGCTCCCTGAGGCCAGGGCAGGCCGCAGGGCATTCTGGGGTGGGTGCCTGCTCACTAGTGGGTAGAGCAGCATCTTGGCCCACTGGTGGGCCGCACCTGGGTCCAGAAGTGACTGTGGACTCAGGGAGTCTGGTCTTAGACAGCTTGCCTGCTGACCTGTGGTGCTGTGTCTCCTTTCAGTCAGTTGCCTGGCCTAAGCCTGCCCAGCATTGGTGCCTATGGGCTGTTGGGTAAGTGGGTCTTGGTGCTAATGAGCAAGAGTGAGGATTCCACAGTAGTGTCCGCCAGCAGAGAAGCAGCCACCTGCATCTGTGTCTCTGAGCTCCAGTTGTATCCTGCCTTTCTGGGAGATTCTCCAAATCAGTAGGTAGGTCTGACCTAGGTTCCTCTCAAATTACTGCCTTTATCCTGGTTTCTGAAGCATGTGAGCTTTTCTCTGCACCCTTTAAGAGTGAGATCTCTAGTTCCCTCAGCCCTCTGAGTTTCCAGAAATTACTGCCTTTTCCCTGGGTCCCGGAGTGTGTGAGACTTTGTGTTCCATTTAAGAGTGAAATCTCTACTTCCCTCAATCCTCTGCGTCCCCAGAAAGCAAGCCCTTCTGACCTTCAAAGCGAAGTGCTCTGAGGGTTCATTTTCCTGGTGCATGATTCCTGAGCTGGGGAGCCTGATGTGGGGCTCAGATTTTTCACTTCTTTGAAAAGCCTCTGCAATGTAATGTTTGGGGGGCCACCCACCCTGGATTATGGGACTTGATTATATAGATCCTCCTACCTACCTTGTGTGGTTCCTTGTTCGTGTCTTTGGTTATAGAAGATGTTTTTTGGTAGGTTGTAGTCTTTTTCACCCATGGCTGTTTGGATAATTGTGATTGTGGTGTGCCCATAAGAAGAGGTGAGCTCAGAAGATTGAAAGCTCATATACTTTCAATCAGCCCCCTTAGTTGATCTCATGGAAGCCACTTTTCTTACTAATTAACCGTCCTGATCTGGTAGGGATGACAGCTGCTGGGGAGATCATTGATCCCAGCTAAAGAGTACCAGCAAGGCCTCAGCGATATAGGCAATGAGAAGCTGCTTTCAGGGCTGGTGCCTAGTGCCAGGTGCTTTTGGGATGGTGCACTTGTGATTATCTTTGATATATTTTATAAAAATATGAAATATAACACTTTCTAAGTCAAAAGAACAAATGATGAACATCATGGAAACTCAAAACCTACTGGCTGCTTTCAAGAAAATGCTAACATTATTACTAGATGAGATTGAAACATGAGTTTCAAGATTTAGTAAATGTAGACAGCTTTCATTTCTTTTATTTGGACCTATGAATTTTTACCACTTGATTTTCTCATTAATGCAGTCGTTGAACCAATGAAGTGTCTCAATAAAGATAACTTAGAACCAGACCTGGAAATCATTTTCTAGCACATAGTTTTAAATCAAGATGTTAATGATGATAAAGCATAATCACATTGAATACACCAAGTAATTTAAATATCCTAAACAAATTTTAGTACACTATTAAATATAATATTTTCTAAGCATATTTTTATCTCATCTTTTATCTCATCCATTTTAATTTAATGTTTTTGTGTTTATTACATAATAGAAAAATGTTACTATAGCAGTACATTTGTTCCTTGGAATCTGTTGGGGACAGGTTATAGGATCTGTCATGGATACCAAAATCTATGGAGGCTCAAGACTCATAATCCATATTCCATATCCTCACTTTGAAATATTCAGATTTAACTGATTATATGGTCACCTGGCATGCTGCAATTCATTGGGTCGCAAAGAGTCGGACACGACTGAGCGACTGAACTGAACTGATGGACCGTTAGTACCATATGTGTATATTGAAAATTATTTCTCAAAAAATTTGATAACAACTGCCTCTTATAAGTCCTTGTTCTCTACTCTGAGTTATGATCTAGATCTCTCTGCTCTGCTTCCTAAACTTAAGGAGAATTTCAGTGTGGAATGGAATCGATAGTGATGAATGTTCCTTAGCAGGCTTCTAACTCTTTTCTTTGTCTCCAACCCTTCATCTCATTTCTTGATTAAGAATGGGGAAAAAAGACTGATTTTAGCCAGGCTATTTATATTGTGGTTGTGGTGTGCCTATAAGAGGCAGTGAGCTCAGGGGCTTATCAGTCATGGTTGATCTCATGAGAGCCAATGTCCATATCAAACTTTCAAACTTGTCTGTCTTACAACAATTTTTGAATTTAAGGGTAAAAATTACAGATTATCATATACTGTCTTTTTGCCTTTTTTTCTGGGGGAAAAGAGCAGCTACATTTTAAATGGAGTAGTCATTGGAAATAATGGAATTTAACAATTAATGCAAATGTTATTTCAGCTCATTTGTACACAGTTCAAATCAGAAATAACTACTCAAAGATTATTTAATGAGTAAAATCTTTCTTGAGGCAGATGCATCTTGAATGACTCTCAGAGAAATGTGTTCCTGAATTTACAAGACAGCCTCAGCTGAGCCCAGGACATGGAGCCAAAGGGCAGCCAGGCATCAGGGTATTGTAACCTGGATGGATGTGCTTTGATACAAAAGAAAATCATCATGCAAACTGCATGTGCCAATGTGGCACAGATTTTAAAGAATGAACCCTCAGGCCCTGAAAAAAATTAATGAGGTCTGCCTCTCCTTTTTATGACCTTTTCCTTAGGTTTTCATGGGAATCTGTTTTCTTTATTTTAGTCTGAGCTGTTCTGGGAGGAGTCACAGTGGGACAGTGAGTCAGCACGGTGGTCTCCTGACACAGAGTGTGCAGTCTACCACTGAGTTCCTGGCTCTGGGGCACTTAAAGGCCCTGACCTAGGCAAATTTGTAGAAGGCAAATATTGTCTTACAAAATCCAACCCAGGGTTCCTCTTTCTAGACATTTTTCTCTTTGAAAGTCTTTTTTTTTCCTTGCAACGAGCCTATTCATCTTTATGTCTCTCTTTTTTCTATCTTTCAAACCCTGTTTTCATTAACAGATCAGATTAATTCACTCAACATGTCACAGAAATCTAGAAAATAGGGACAAGAACAATGGACCTGAGGTCAGAAAACCTGGTCTAATAATCTAACATTGCCGCTTACTATGAGAAAGAAAGAAAGAAAATGAAGTCGCTCAGTCGTGTCCAACTCTTTGTAACCCCATGGACTGTAGCCTACGACACTCCTCTATCCATGGGATTTTCCAGGCAAGAGTACTGGAGTGGATTGCCATTTCCTTCTCCATACTATGAGACTGAGGCCAATTTAATTGCATTTTTGTCTTTAGTTTCTTATTTGGTAATGCAGAGCTAATAAACTCTGTCTTGATGCAAGTCAACACATAGGTTGTATTCAAGCATCCCTTCCACTTTTCCCTTTTATCAGCTAGTGAGCTATGAGTAGGACTAACCCCCTCCCCAAATCCATAGTGGGTCCCTGATTATTCTAAGATTATAAGTTTATTTCATCCAATTTACCAACAAGACTGGCTACTGGAATATATTAATATAGTTTAGGAATATATGATTAGGCATGATTTTCCTCTCAGCAGTTTTTCCAGAGATAGGCTTGAAAATACAGTTTGTTCAATTAGCATATAAAGAGTATTTCTGTTCTTCACGTTATATGTTGTGTGGATACGAACCTTGGTCAGATCTAAAGATTATTCAGAGATTTGAAATTACCCATAGCAATATTACAAATATCCAGTATTCTCTAAGTGATTTTCCTTTATAGTACTCTATACCCTGTAATGAAACCCCTAAAGCTATAGGAATGTCTATTAATCCAATCTAATGAACCCAGCCCCATAGTGAACATAGGTCTTCGGTGTAAAGGGTGATGAGAAAGCTACAAAAATATTTTTTTCTGTTTGTCTATTTTTTATCAAGTTTTTATGTTTCAGTTGACTTTTCTTAAACACAATTCTTCTAATTTTTAAAATATTCAGAAAATATAAGTGAAAGTGAAGTCATGTCTGACTCTTTGTGACCCCATGGACTGTAGCCTAACAGGCTCCTCCATCCATGGGATTTTCCAGGCAAGAGAGTACTGGAGTGGATTGCCATTTCCTTCTCCAGGGATCTTCCAGACCCAAGGGATCGAACCTGGGTCTCCTGCATTGAAGGCAGATGCTTTACCATCTGAGCCACCAGGGAAGATATAAAACCGTATGCAAATTAGAAATAGTAATGGGAAATAGAAAAGCAAAGATAGGAATTACAAACTAGAGAGAAGAGTGAGGCTAATTTTTAAAAGTACTGTACATTTATTTACACATATATGCAAAAGGAAAGTGATATATTTTGTTTTAAGCCAAGGATGGTAAATTTGTTTTATATAAAATTCAAAATCTTATAGTTTGAAGATGTCCTACTGTACCATATTGATAGTGTTCTTCACTGCATCTTAATTCTTCAAGAACGCATGTGTTATTATTAATGGTAACTGCCTCCTGCCAAGAAGGAAAGTGCAGATGCAAGATAGACAATATTTGTTTTTCTGCTCATCACTGACAGCCTTTGTATGGAAAGAGACCTTAGAAGATACAATGCCTCTCTTGGGAGCAGAAGGCAGGTTTATATACTATCCAGTTTAATAAAAATAATGTCTCACTCTAGGTGAAGGTCAAGCAGACTTACTGCCAATTACAGATTTTTGTTCCCTGCGCTGGGGGTTCCTCTCCTGTAACAGAAACCAAAGTATGTGCAGAGAGGCCCCATCACCTGGCCCTCTGCACTGTCCTGTGGGAACTGGGGTTTAGGCAACCAGTGCAAATCCTGATACTCTAGCATCTGCTATTGTATTGTAAGTACAAAGGCCATCTCTGGGTGGTTCAGGAGCCTCATTTCCCCAGATCATAGGCATGAAATTATGGCAGGTTAAATTTTAGGTTACAGCAGGAGTGAACTTTCAGACCTTTTATAGTTCTCAACATAGTCTGTATTTGTATCTATTTCTGTGTAACAAATGACAAGCTTAGAGACTTTTAACATCTTTTTATTAGCTAACAGACCCACAGGTCAGAATTCCAGACAAAGTATGGCTAGGTTTTTGCTTAGGTCTTAAGGCAAAACCAAATTGTTGACTAGGATTTGTTCATTCCTGAAATCTCCAGGGGAAGAATGCTCTTTAAAATTCATTTTTTCACTGGACAAATTTTGTTCCTTGCAGGTGTAGAACTGAGGTCTTCATTTTCTTTCTAGGGGGCTGCTCTCAGTCCTAGAATCTACTCATATTCCTTGTCACATGGTTCTATCTATCTACAAAGCTGGAACAGAGAATGTACCTCAAGTCAAGTCCTTTTCACCCTTTGAGTATTTCACTTCTTCTGCCTCTGACCTTGAAATCCATATTTAAAAGATCTACTAATTTGGGACCTTAATTATATGTGCAAAATTTAATTTCTGTAGGCTCCACCCTCATTCAAGGGGAAAGTATACAAGGGTGAGGGTCAACAGGGATGTGGGGGGTCATGGAATTCTGCCTGCAGTGTACCGATACTTATCATGCCTAACTGTTCTGGAAGAACTCTCTTGTACATCTGATTTACTCTTGCACTACTACCACACTATTTCAATTCTGACACAGAATTTGTGGGTGTCTACAATTCAATCCAACTCTGATACCACCTGGAGTTAGCACAGACCCCACAGGTTAAGGGCTCACTCCCACAAAACGCCACCCAACTCTACCCAACCCCAGATACAAAAACAAGTCCCAGATTGTTGCCTGCACTTCTGACAGACCAGTTATAAATCACAGGTTTCCAAGCACCCCTAAAGTTCAATTATTTGCTAGGAGCACTCACAGAATGCAGGGAATGATTACTTACATTTACTGATTTATTATATAATAAAGGATATGATGAAGGATATAGATGAACAGCCAGATGCAGAGATACACGGGGTAAGGTCTGCAAGGGACCTGAGAATAAGAGCTTCTGTCTCTGTGGAATTTGTTACCACCCTCCTGGTCCATATCATTTCTGTCTTTTATTGAGCCCATCTTTGCATGAAATGTTCCCTTGGTATCTCTCATTTTCTTGAAGAGATCTCTAGTCTTTCCCATTCTATTGTTTTCCTCTATTTCTTTGCACTGATCACTGAGGAAGGCATTCTTATCTCTCCTTGCTATTCTTTGGAACTCTGCATTCAAATGGGTATATCTCTCCATTTCTCCTTTGCTTTTTGCTTCTCTTCTTTTCACAGCTATTTGTAAGGCCTCCTCAGACAGCAATTTTGCCTTTTTGCATTTCTTTTTCTTAGAGATACCAAGGGAACGTTTCATGAAAAGGTGGGCTTAATAAAGGACAGAAATGGTATAGACCTAACAGAAGCAGAAGATATTAAGAAGAGGTGGCAAGAATACACAGAAGAACTGTACAAAAAAGATCTTCAGGACCCAGATAATCATGATGGTGTGATCACTCACCAAGAGCCAGACATCCTGAAATGTGAAGTCAAGTGGGCCTTAGGAAGCATCATTACAAACAAAGCTAGTAGAGGTGATGGAATTCCAGTTGAGCCATTTCAAATCCTAAAAGATGATGCTGTGAAAGTGCTGCACTCAATATGCCAGCAAATTTGGAAAACTCAGCAGTGGCCACAGGACTGGAAAAGGTCCATTTTCATTCCAATCCCAAAGAAATAAAATGCCAAACAATGCTCAAACTATTGCACAATTGCACTTACCTCACATGCTAGTAAAGTAATGCTTGAAATTCAAGCCAGGCTTCAGCAATGTTAACTGTGAACTTCCAGATGTTCAAGTTGCTTTTAGAAAAGGCAGAGGAACCAGAGATCAAATTGCCAACATCTGCTGGATCATCAAAAAACCAAGAGAGTTCCATAAAAGCATCTATTTCTTCTTTATTGACTATGCCAAAGCCTTTGTGTGGATCACAACAACTGTGGAAGATTCTGAAAGAGATAGGAATGTCAGACCATCTGACTTACCTCTTGAGAAATCTGTATGCAGGTCACAAAGCAATAGTTAGGACTGGACATGGAACAACAGACTGGTTCCAAATAGGAAAAGGAGTACGTCAAGGCTGTATATTGTCGCCCTGCTTATTTAACTTATATGCAAAGTACATCGTGAGAAACGCTGGGCTGGAGGAAGCACAAGCTGGAATCAAGATTGCTGGGGCAAATATCAATAACTGCAGATATGCAGATGACACCACCCTTATGGCAGAAAGTGAAACCATCTAAAAAGCCTCTTGATGAAAGTGAAAGAGGAGAGTGAAAAGTTGACTTAAAGCTCAACATTCAGAAAACTAGGATCATGGCATCCAGTCCCATCACTTCATGGGAAATAGATGGAGAAACAGTGGAAACAGTGGCAGATTTTATTTTTGGGGACTCCAAAATCACTGCAGATGGTTATTGCAGACATGAAATTAAAAGCCACGTACTCCTTGGAAGAAAAGTTATGACAAACCTAGACAGCGTATTCAAAAGCAGAGACATTACTTTGCCAACAAAGGTCCATCTAGTCAAAGCTATGGTGTTTCCACTAGTCATGTATGGATATGAGAGTTGGACTGTAAAGAAAGCTGAGCACCAAAGAATTGATGCTTTTGAACTGTTGTGTTGGAGAAGACTCTTGAGAGTCCCTTGGACTGCAAGGAGATCCAACCAGTCCATCCTAAAGGAAATCAGTCCTGAATGTTCATTGGAAGGAGTGATTTTGAAGCTGAAACTCCAATACTTTGTCCACTTGATGTGAAGAGATGACTCATTTGAAAAGACCCTGATGCTGGGAAACATTGAAGGAGAGAGGAAAGGGGGACAACAGAGCATGAGATGGTTGGATGGCAGCACGGACTCAATGGACACGAGTTTGAGTCAACTCCAGGAGTTCGTGATGGACAGGGAGGCCTGGTGTTCTGCAGTCCATGGGGTCACAAAGAGATGGACATGACTGAGCGACTGAAGTGAACTGAACTGACCTTCCTGGTACACGAATGTGTTCACCAATTTGGAAGCTGTCTGAATCCCATACTTTAGTATTTTTATAGAGGCTTTATCACGTAGCTATAATGGATTATTAGCTCATTCTCCAGCCCTCTTCCCCTTCCCTCAGGATTGGAGATGGACCTGGAAATCTAGTCAAGTTTTTATTTTTCTGGTGACCAGCCTCCATTCTGAATCCGTCTTGGAGCCCAGCAAGAATCACCTCATCAGAACAAACATATTGATACCATTCAGGAAATTCCAAGGGATTTAGAAGCTATATACCACGAACTAGGGTCAGCGACCTTATATTAGAACAAAAGACACTTTTAGTACTCATCACTTTGCAAACTAAAAAGGTTTTAGGAGCTATGTGCCAGGACCTAAAGGCAGAAACAAGCAACTTAAGATTGCTTAAGTTTCAAGCAACTAGTGGAAACTGCATAGTGAAGTCGGGTCTTAACAATATCCTGAGATAAAATAAGCTGATCAACTAGAGCTAAAACTTAATTCAATAATAATATTATAAATAATGTTTTTGATTTTTATTTTATAAAGGTTATGTTTTGTGGCATAAGGCATAACATTCTTAATAACATTCTTACCATGAATACCTTGATAGGAACGATGGGTATGTTTCTTATAACATCTTTCATCATAGGCTAACAGATACACACCAAAACACAAGCCAGCAGAATACATTTTTTAAGGGCTCATTTCAAAGAATCGATATGCACAGTGCTTTGCCAGTTAGTCTTAATATATAAAAGTAGACAGATATTGAAAGTGATCTGTGGTAGCTTAGTTAAGAAATCATGTCAAGAACCAGGCAAAAAGCATAAAATGAAGGTGATAGGGAGCGGCAGCCTCTAAGACTAACTATAAAGTGCTCACCATCCATTGCTATTGTTGTTGTTCAGTCAATAAAGTCATGTCCTACTCTTTGTGACCCCATAGACTGCAGTGCACCAGGCTCTCCTGTCCTTCGCTATCTGCCGGAGCTTGCTCAAATTCACACTCATGGAGGCAATGATATTATCTAACCATCTCATCCTCTGCCACCCTCTTCTCCTTATGTCTACAATCTTTCCCATCAACAGTGTCATTTTCAATGAGTCAGCTTTTTGGATTAGGTGGCCAAAATATTGTAGCTTCAGCATCTGTCCTTCCAATGAATATTCAGGGTTGATTTTCTATAGGATTGACTGATTTGATCTCCTTGCTGTCCAAGGGACTCTACTCTTCTCCAACACCACAGTTTGAAAACATTAATTCTTCAGCACTCAGCTTTCTTTATAGTCCAACTCTCACATCCATACTAGACTACTGGAAATACCATAGCTTTGACCATACTTTGTCAGCAAAGTGATGTCTCTGCTTTTGAATATGGTTATCTAGGTTTGTCACAGCTTTCCTTTCAAGGAGCAAGAGTCTTCTAATTTCATGGCTGCAGTCATCATCCACAGTGATTTGGGGGCCTGAGAAAATAAAATCTGTCACTGCTTCTAAATGTTCCTCTTCTATTTGCTATGAAGTGATGGGACCAGATGCTATGATCTTAGCTTTCTGAATGTTGAGTTTTAAGCCAGTGTTTTCACTCTCTTCTTTTTTTATCCTCATCAAGAGGCTGCATAGTTCCTCTTCACTTTTTGCTTTAGATTGGTATCATCTGCATATCTGAGGTTGTTGATATTTCTCCCAACAATATTGATTCTGGCTTGTGCTTCATCCAGCCCAATATTTCACAAGATGTACTCTGCATATAAGTTAAATAAGCAGAGTGACAGTATATAGCCTAGTCATGCTCTTCTCAGTTTTGAATCATTCAGTTGATCCATGTTCAGTTCTAAGTGTTGCTTCTTGACCCACATACGGGTTCCTCAGGAAGCAGGTAAGGTGGTCTAGTATTCACATCTCTAAGAATTTGCTATAGTTTATCATGATCCACACAGTTAAAGACTTTAGCATAGTCAATGAAGCAGATTAAGACATTTTTTGTTGGCTTTCTCTATAATCCATGCCTAGTGGCATTCAAAGCAAAATTTTTAAAACAGAATACCTCTTAATAAAACATGTCTTCAGATTTCAGAGGCAGTTCTGAATTGTAGACTTTAACATATCTTCATGTGAGTCATGAAATCTATAGTCATCTTGCTTGAAGTGTTTATTTGTTCATGAGTTCATGGTCATATGCTTTGGAAAACTATAGTAATCAAGAGAAAGCCAGATAAGACTTAAATAATGTGTTTTTATTAGTTTTCACCTTTTTGGTTGTTTTTTGGGGGTACTTCCTATTCAAATTTGTTCATGATTATTTTGGTATTTAGACTAAAATATTTATGCTACCCACAAAATCACCTCTTGTGAATCTATGTAAGACTAGAACCATTTATTTGCTTCTAAGTAAACAAGTTTAACAATCTTAAGAATTTCATATTTAACTTTCATGAAGTTTAACTTGTAAATAGTATCATTTGTCTAAGCTTCTGTTGAGTAGGATTGTTCAGAAATTGACAGCTTATGAATTCAATTAAATATCATTTTGATGATGACAAAACACATTTATATATCATACCCTTACCAATGGCCTTCTTGAAATTTCCTCTTAGAGCTGTACAGCTATCTCACATTTAATAGGGGTAAATAGAACATTTTACTATTTCTCCAAACTCAGTGCTACATATTTACTAATTAAATAAAAGGCAGCCTATCTATCAATGAAAAATTAGTAGTTATTGATGATTTCTCTTTTTTTTTAATTTTATTGTAATAAAGTACATCCTGCTGATTCTGCCTCCAAAATATACCTTATTACATCATCTCCAGTGCCTTCTTTCTTCAGGTCATAACCATCCCTTACCTTGGAAAAAGCATCTTATTTATTCTCCTGTTTCATTCTTGAGTTCCCTTTTCTATTCTGTAAGTGCCATGAAAGATATTTTTGTAAGTGCTACAGTTTATTACACACTGCCACAGCCTTCCTTTATCACACCAAGTATACTCCCTACCTCAGGGCCTTTGTATGTGCTGTTCCCTCTACCTGGGATATCTTGGCTCTTTACCTCATTGCTTTCAGGTCTTATTCAGGTTCCTTTTCAGTGAGACTTTCTATATCTCACCTAAAATAATTGTTCCCCTTGATCTCCTTACTTCTGGAGTTCCTTAAAAGTTCTAGTTGTTTTCAATTCTCTAAGAGTTTGCCTTAAGCTTATGAAGGGCATAACATATCTTTTATTTATTTACTTTGCTTCTTTGTCTCTTATTCCACAGTATAACTCAATGATGATGAAGATCTTATCTACGTTTCTCTGTGCTGGAATATTTTCCCTTCACTCTTGATGTGGTAGTTTCATCTCTTTTAACATTCAGTTTAAATAGAATATATCTTGGGAGAATGTTTTTTGACCACTCCATCTAGAGTCAGTTCAATTTAATGTATTATTTCACTTTCCCATTTTAAAAAAACTGTAGTAGCACAACCTACAATCATTTTCCTTGGCTTTATGCCTCCAATGGTTGGTACAATATTTGTCAAATGACTAATTAAATGAATGAGAGAATAAATAAAGTGTAGAATATAAACCATGACTGAAGATAAGACTAGAGGAAAATTCTTACATTAAGAACTTTGGAAAGTATGTATTTTCAAATCCATTTATTGATTTGATTTTTTACATTTATATCATTATTTCTTTTAAAAATCAACCTTACACACAAACATCATGTATTGCAATACTTGGAATAAATCTCAAAATTAAATTGAGGTTCTAATTTTTATTAGCTATGCAGCCATGGACAAGACACTGAACATTAATTTCTTTATTAATACAGTAGGGATATTTATACCTTCATTATAAGTTTAAATGTGGTAACATTTATTTGATGGTTTTGTTTCTGCTGTTAATAGTGTAAAAGGAAAGTGCTCACAGAAGTGGGTGAAAGCTCCTTTGAATAAGAAATAAAATACATGTTCACATAGCACTAAGCACCCTGGGGGTAGATAAGTTACAAAGATTAGGGTTTGCATAATTGGTGTAACTCATAGATTGCATTAACCTTATGAAGGGCAGCCATTTTTCATAGGTGTTGAGAATAATGTTAAAGAATACCAAAACCTAAGCCCTAACAATCATGAAAGTTAGCATGGATTATTAAGCTAATTAAAACACTGGGGCTCTGGAGACATGAATTTTAATACACATTTTGCCACTAACTTATAATGTAACCTTAGGCAAGAGAGCAGGTCTCTTTATTCTTTGCTTTCTTCATCTGTGAAGTGAACATTACCTTCCAGAGGTGGTTGTGCTGCATAGCAATGAACTGAGGTAGAGTATACTGTAAGAATGGCATCCTTATGGTAACTGGAATGGAGTAAAATAAAAAGGATGTAACATAGCTAAAAGAAACCCACAGACAGACAGGTTACATCTTGTTTTTTTCTGCTGGTTTATTGTTCACAGAGGGAATGGAATCATTTTGTTGTTTGCTATTTGGTTTACTCCTCTTAACCCCCTCAAATAGCCTCCAAAAAAAGTAAGTCACAAAACTTTTCAGAATATTCCAACAACCTAAAGATTAGGATAATTTATGGCCAGCAAATGTTAATTAAGATCATATATTTATATAATGTACCTTAAGTGAGGTAGACAGAGTTACCTCTTTCAGAGTACTTATATCTATTGCTCCTTAATGAAAGCTCTGATGTCTGTGTTACTCTTTACTGACCCAGAAGCATAATTGGGAAGTAATATTATCATAATCATAAGGGATTTGATTTAGGTCATACCTGAATTGTCTCATGGCTTTCCATACTTTATTAAATTTAAATCTGAATTTGGCAATAAGGAGTTCATGATCTGAGCCACAGTCAGCTCCTGGTATTGTTTTTGTTAACTGTATAGAGCTTCTCCATCTTTGGCTGCAAAGAATGTAATCAATCTGATTTTGGTGTTGACCATCTGGTGATGTCCATGTGTAGAGTCTTCTCTTGTGTTGTTGGAAGAGGGTGTTTGCTATGACCAGTGCATTTTCTTGGCAAAACTCTATTAGTTTTTGCCCTGCTTCATTCTGTATTCCAAGGCCAAATTTGCCTGTTACTCCAGGTGTTTCTTGACTTGCTACTTTTGCATTCCAGTCCCCTATAATGAAAAGGACATCTTTTTGAGGTGTTAGTTCAAAACGGTCTTGTAGGTCTTCATAGAACCATTCAACTTCAGCTTCTTTAGCATTACTGGTTGGGGCATAGACTTGGATTACTGTGATACTGAATGGTTTGCCTTGGAAACAGACAGAGATCATTCTGTCATTTTTGAGTTTGCATCCAAGTACTGCATTACAAACTATTTTGTTGACCATGATGGCTACTCCATTTCTTCTAAGGGATTCCTGCCTGCAGTAGTAGATATAATGGTCTTCTGAGTTAAATTCTCCCTTATGATTATACAGTGGAAGTAAGAAATAGATTTAAGGGCCTAGATCTGATAGATAGAGTGCCTGATGAACTATGGACTGAGGTTCGTGACATTGTACAGGAGACAGGGATCAAGACCATCCCCATGGAAAAGAAATACAAAAAAGCAAAATGGCTGCCTGGGGAGGCCTTACAAATAGCTGTGAAAAGCAACGGAGAAAAGAAAAGATATAAGCATCTGAATGCAGAGTTCCAAAGAATAGCAAGAAGAGATAAGAAAGCCTTCCTCAGTGATCAATGCAAAGAAATAGAGGAAAACAACAGAATGGGAAAGACTAGAGATCTCTTCAAGAAAATTAGAGATGCCAAGGGAAGATTTCATGCAAAGGTGGGCTCAATAAAGGACAGAAATGGTATGGACCTAACAGAAGCAGAAGATATTAAGAGGTGGCAAGAATACACAGAAGAACTATACAAAAAAGATCTTCATGACCCAAATAATCACGATGGTGTGATCACTCCCCTAGAGCCAGATATCCTGGAATGTGAAGTCAAGTGGGCCTTAGAAAGCATTACTACAAACAAAGCTAGTGGAGGTGATGAAATTCCAGTGGAGCTATTTCAAATCCTGAAAGATGATTCTGTGAAAGTGCTGCATTCAATATGCCAGCAAATTTGGAAAACTCAGCAGTGGCCAAAGGACTGGAAAAGGTCAGTTTTCATTCCAATCCCAAAGAAAGGCAATGTCAAAGAATGTTCAACTACTGCACAATTGCACTCATCTCACATGGTAGTAAAGTAATGCTCAAAATTCTCCAAGCCAGGCTTCAGCAATATGTGAACTGTGAACGTCCAGATGTTCATCTGGTTTTAGAAAAGGCAGAGGAATCAGAGACCAAATTGCCAACATCTGCTGGATCAGTGAAAAAGCAAGAGAGTTCCAGAAAGGCATCTATTTCTGCTTTATTGACTATGCCAAAGCCTTTGACTGTGTGGATCACAATAAACTGTGGAAAATTCTGAAAGAGATGGGAATACCAGACTACCAGACCTGCCTCTTGAGAAATTTGTATGCAGGTCAGGAAGCAACAGTTAGAACTGGACATGGAACAACAGACTGGTTCTAAATAGGAAAAGGAGTACGTCAAGACTGTATATTGTCACTCTGCTTATTTAACTTATATGCAGAGTACATCATGAGAGACGCTGGGCCGGAAGAAGCACAAGCTGAAATCAAGATTGCTGGGAGAAATATCAATAAGCTCAGATATGCAGATGACACCACCCTTATGGCAGAAAGTGAAGAGGAACTCAAAAGCCTCTTGATGAAAGTGAAAGAGGAGAGTGAAAAAGTTGCCTTAAAACTCAACATTCAGAAAACCAAGATCATGGCATCTTGTCCCATCACTTCATGGGAAATAGATGGGGAAACAGTGGAAACAGTGTCAGACTTTATTTTTTTGAGCTCCAAAATCCCTGCAGATGGTGACTGCAGCCACAAAATTAAAAGACACTTACTCCTTGGAAGAAAAGTTATGACCAACCTAGATAGCATATTGAAAAGCAGAGACATTACTTTACCAACAAAGGTCTGTCTAGTCAAGGCTATGGTTTTTCCAGTGGTCATGTATGGATGTGAGAGTTGGACTGTGAAGAAGGCTGAGTGCTGAAGAATTGATGCTTTTGAACTGTGGTGTTGGAGAAGACTCTTGAGAGTCCCTTGGACTGCAAGGAGATCCAACCAGTCCATTCTGAAGGAGATCAGCCCTGGGATTTCTTTGGAAGGAATGATGCTAAAGCTGAAACTCCAGTACTTTGGCCACCTCATGCGAAGAGTTGACTCATTGGAAAAGACTCTGATGCTGGGAGGGATTGGGGGCAGGAGGAGAAGGGGACGACAGAGGATGAGATGGCTGGATGGCATCACTGACTTGGTGGACATGAGTCTGAGTGAACTCCAGGAGTTGGTGATGGACAGGGAGGCCTGGCGTGTTGCAATTCATGGGGTCGCAAACAGTCAGACACGACTGAGCTACTGAACTGAACTGAACTGAAGATTATCATAGTGGATTGTGGATGAGTATAGCACTTCTTGTACTAAGTGCTCTACCAGAATATGCAATGGATGGATGTCATCAGTGTGTAAATTATGGGCTTCAGTTTAAGATAAATTAGCCTACCTGTAGCACATTGCAATTTTCTATATAAAATTAATTTATTTTACATCCAAAATTACTATTTATTAATTTGTGTAGGTTATTCATTTTATTTAGAGAGTATTTCTGTGTGATGTATCTGTAAGTTGACTTTTGAATACTGTTCTTTATTTCATTAGTAATTTTAATAAATTCTAAAATCTTGCAACTTCATTTTCAGCATTAAGAAATAACTCAAATTCAGAAAGTTCTGTTTTATGTATACTATTTCTAGTATATTAGGGAAAACTTTTTTTTTAATTTCAACAATGTTAACAAAAATATATTCTTTACTCTTTAAAGAAGCATCTAAATTAATGCTTAGAAAGCCCAAACCATGCCAGAAAATCTAGATTCAATATTGTTTACTCAAGAATAACTTGGCTTAGTGCTTCTACTTCAGGGGACCTGGGTTCAGTCTCTGATTTTGGTACTATCCTGCAAGCCCTGCAGCCAAAACAACAAAAAACCACACACTCTCAGGAATTTCTTGGTTGTTCATGATTGGGAACAAAGACCCCACAGTCTATACTGCACAGCCAACAAACAACAATAACAACAAAAGAATGGCTCATACCTCTCAAGAAAATGAAATTTCCTTTTTCATTTTCTTCACACTTGGATGGTTTGTTGTAATGCAATCATGGGTACTGGTTTGAGCATATTTTTTTTTAATTTTAATTGGAGGCTAATTACTTTACAATATTGTATTGGTTTTGCCATACATCATGTTGATGTATGAGCATATTTTTTTACATAGTATATGGCCTCCTTTTCAAGGCATATGAATAAAGAAACTGCAAATAGAGGAAAAAATTGCAGAACATTGCATGAGGATATTTGGAAGCCATGAACTATTTGAAACGTCTGCCACACTAAATTGTTGCAAAAAAATTCAGAAGTATTGTTTGCTTATCTAAGGGACTTCCCAATATTAATATGTGTGTGTGTGTGTGTGTGTGTGTGTGTGTGTGTATACACATATATACATATCAGAAAGAAATAGATCAGCTGGTTCTACTGGAATAGTTTGTATTTCTGTGTGTCAACCATGAATATAAATTCAGTAAGTAATGAGTGATCACAAATGAATCTTGTTTATTTTCAAGTAAACTGTGACATTGTTAACATTACCACATGCTTTCTAAAGTCATAGTATAAACCAACACTGTTGTGAATATTTCCTGTGCTTCATCAGAAAAGACAGCCTCAAGTACTTATATATCCCCCAAATGTTTGTTTTACAGTTCTATCTCAGCTCTTAAGACTAGTAGGAATTCTGGAGTGAAGGATGAATACATTAAACCTCTTATTAAGGTATTCTGAAAATTGTTGGTTTCATTTACTCTTTCAACAAACTAATCCATAAGTTGATGTCGACTTTATTTGACCTTCATGCAAGTGTTGCACTCTGAGGATAGAATGTGGGATGACTGTCTCTGTAAATGTTTTGTTTGAAAATATAGTCCAATAACATTGATTTACAGTGATGTCTAGTCACAAAACCCTTATGAATACAGCATTCAAAATGAATAGGACAGTGACAGTACATCATTCTAGGGAAGGGGAACAGCTCAGCAGTATGAATCATAGACGTACATAACGAGTGTCACTTATAACACATTAATATTAAGGGATGTAGTTTACATTTTAGAATGACTCAGTATGCAAACACTGCATTTCAACTTTACAGTGCATACTTAGTCAACACAGGGAGCTTTATAGCAAAGATTTTACGCATTACAAAAATAGCCATTGACTTTTAACCCTATATATCTATTGGTAGCAATATTCTCTGGACTAATAATAATACTTGTAATAACAATAAAAGTAAAATTGATTGCCAAGTAATTTCAGAGACCTCATTAGCCTTTGAAGCTAGGGATTTATTATTTTATATGATGAAAAGATTATATTAGCAACATCCAAGATAGATTCTGACTGAGATTTATGATACCTTACGTATTTCTCCAAGGAATATGAAATACATGTGTAACTATGTATTTATACTAAACAAATAACAGAGATTTTGCTGCTAACATCTTCCAGCTTATTGTCTTTCAGTTCCTCTACAATATGCCCCAAGAGTGGACAGAAAAAGAAATTACTGATGTTATACAGACATTAGGAGGCAGTTTAAAGCAGCTTTAGTTGAATTGAGCAATAGGGAAACTTACAGTTTAACAGCTTTGCTAGCAGGTGTTCTTGTTGTAGTGGTAAAATGCTGCATGTTTTACTCAATAATGGTGATAATACCATTGAGTTATCCCAAAACTGTTTGTAAAAACTCAAGTAATAAAAGCACATTATGGTTTCTCTATTAGTCCAGTGTTGCTTTAAACCATGTGCCCCCAAATATGTCAGCTTTGAAAATGTCTCTTATTTAACAGGGCGGGGGGAAATGAGAACTTTTAAAATGAAATTTGATTTAACCTTTTCTATTTTATTAGAGCAGCTCTTTGTCAGTGTATTTTTCTTGGCTGTTGAACATGTCATTAACAGTGTAAAAGACTTACCGATAAGTGTACTGTCACCTACCTTTAAGGTAACTAATTATAATAAAAAATACTGCATTTCCCCATGAGGCTTTCAGATAATACAGAATCTCCTCTGGTTAAACCTCAGAACCTTTATAGAATTAAAAGCTTCACCTTAGGGCATGTCAAATCAGCTCACATTTTAAAAATGGCATTAGTTATTTAAGCATGATTATTTTAGTTTGACCATAGACATTTTTATTTGTTTTGGTTTAGGTTTTATTTTCCATGTAGGAAGTATAATAAAAGGAAAAATTATAAATGCAGATATACAGAGAGGAGAATTTAAAATAAGCAGAAAGACTGACACCAATGCCATAATAATGGTAGTTCTCTCACTGAGCTCTTAGAGGGTTTTACTTTAGGTTGAGGCACATGAATAGGTTTTCAACCTAAGCTGTTCTTAATTAGAGAAACTTTTGTATGTCCCATCTCAGTGGTCAGCCGTCCATTCAACATTTATTCATTTTCCAATGAGGCATCATGCCAGGTACTGAGGCTATACAAATGAAGAGATAGGAACTGACCTCCAGGGACTCAGTGTCCAGCAGAAGATACAATCATGAAAGCCAAAAAAAACGGACAAGGAAAAATGCAGACCGTGTTATGAAAGTGCTAGGAACAAAGTAATAGGAGAACACAGAGGAGAAAACACAAAGCTCACCTGGAGCTTTCAGACAGTGCCTAAGGATTGCACTTGCATAAGATTAGTCAATGGTGATTTCCCTGGGCACTGAGGGCATGCACACCAGAGTTTGAAGGACAGCACTTACTTAAATCATGTTCAGAATTCAATATATAGTGATGTCCATTTTCTACTACAAATGTATAGGTCCAGTTGTGTATCTTTTGAATCTCATCTCATGAATGTATCAACTGACTTGAGGTCAAGTTTATGAATACATATATTGACTAATACAGCATAAACAAGAATGAGATTAGTCATAACAGTTTGTTAGAGGAAAATGGCTGAGTCTTCTACAGCTATTTCAATAATCAATGAATATTTTAACATAGATTGGAAATAATATATTAAGATATGAACTTAAAAATAATTCTACTGTAAGTTTAGCCATTATATATTCAAATTTACTGAATTTCTTTTTATTGGCTGATTTGACCTTAAACAGGAATCACTTCTCTCAGCAGCCATAAAAGACTAGAATAAAAATCTGTTTAAATCCTGGTAAAATATTTTGAGCTTTCCTGGTGGCTCAGACAGTAAAGAATCTTCCTACAGTGCAGCACACCTGGGTTTGATCCCTAGGTTGGGAAGATCCCCAGGAGAAGGAAAGAACAACCCACTCTAATATTTTTGCCTGGAGAATTCCATGGACCAAGGACCCTGATGAGCTACTCCATGAAGCATGTAATGTCATACATAAAAATAATTAAAATGCAACCAATTCTCAAAACACAACATAGAATTTTAAAAATTACTTGATGCATTATTAACAAATGTAAAAAAATTCTATATGGAAATACCAATATTTATTGATTTGTACTATTACTACTATTACTAATTTAACTACTGCTTCTCTAGTGGCTCAGATGGAGAAGGAAATGACAACCACTCCAGTGTTCTTGCCTAGAGAATCCCGTGGACAGAAGAACCTGGTGGGCTGCTGTCCTTAGGGTCACACAGAGTTGGACATAACTGAAGCAACTTAACAAGAATGCATGCATTGGAGAAGGAAATGGTAACCCACTCCAGTATTCTTGCCTGGAGAATCCCAGGGAAAGAGGAGCCTGGTGGGCTGCTCCATCTATGGAGTCGCACAGAGTCGGACATGACTGAAGTGACTCAGCAGCAGCAGCAGCAGTGGCTCAGATGGCAGAGAATCTGCCTGCAATGCAGGAAATCCGGGTCAATCCCTAGGTCAGGAAGAACCCCTGGAGAAGGAAAGGGCAATCCACTCCAGTATTCTTGCCTGGAAAATTGCACAGATGCAATAGACATGAATTTGAGTACATTCTGGGAGTTGGTGATGGACAGGAAAGCCTGGTGGGCTACAGTCCATGGGGTTACAAGAGTCGGACATGACTTAGTTATTAAACCACTATATAACTACTGTTACTAATATAACTACTGCTAAAATCTGTGCTTTTATCATGTGTTAGTCACTCTACTTGCTTTACAGAGATTATATCATTTGACAAATAAAACCCCACTGTATTAATTATTTTATTTTTCTGATCTAATAGATGAGAAAAATGAGGTTCAGACAGGTGAAATTACTCATTGAATGTAATAAAACTAGTAAGTAGAGCAATCAATATAAAAACCCAATCTAACTCTCTGTGACTCAGAGGTTGCAACTGAAACCTCAATGCCATGATGTGTTAATATGCTAATATTTAATACATATAGGGATGTAATTTTCCAACTTTATGTATTACTTACATAGATGATAGGACCACAGTCATGAAGTTAGCAACAAAGCCCTACATTTTATAATTCTAGAGTCAGATTATTATCCTTGAACCATGCTACCTTTTAATGAAAGCCCTACAAAACTTTGTATAGATACTCACTAAATATTCTATACTTAATATATCCCAAGGCCAGAATCTGCTTTGATTAAATGAAATCAAGTATAATCATGTTGATTTGAGCTAATTATTAATTTAGAAAGTCATTATGTAAATAATTATCATGTTTATTCAGCCATTTAATGGCATGATCTTGAAGGCCAAAAATGCAGCATAATCAGTGTTAACCTATAATGAAAAGAGAATATAGTAATACGAAAAAATGATATACGTTCTGTGATTTATTATATATAAAATAAATATTTAAAGACTATATGGAAAAAGTCACCAAATTAGCACAATAATAGTGAAATTATGGGTGATTTATTAAAATATGAATTTTTGGATAAAGTTTTAAGATTTAAAAATGTATGAATAAATATTCAAATAAAAGTAAAAGCATAATAGAAATTTGATTTCAGCTATTAAAACTGATTTTCTCCTGCTGACAGTATATAAAATATTTGTCAAGTCTTTGCAAATATTTTTATAACTTAGACATAAATTTATGTAAAGAGCCCTTAACTCTCTAAGGCCAATTCTTCCTTTGGGTTTCTAAAATCTTGCATGTTTTATTTTGCATTTTAAAGTAATATTTTTAGAAAGAGTTATTATTAATATTGTCATTCCAAGGTTTCTTTGAACCACTATTTAATCTATAAAACATTGTTTAATCTAAATTAATATGTATTAATAAACACACATATATATGTATACATCTGTATATATGTGTAGATATATGTGACTCAGTATATATGATAATCTTATATATATAAATGGGGCTTCCCTGGTGGCTCAGAGGTTAAAGCATCTGCTCGCGATGTGGGAGATGGTTCAATCCCTGGGTCGGGAAGATACCCTGGAGAAGGAAATGGCAACCCACTCCAGTACTCTTGCCTGGAGAATCCCATGGACAGAGGAGCCTGGTAGGCTACAGTCCACGGGGTCGCAAAGAGTCAGACATGACTGAGCAACTTCACTCTCACTTTCACTTTATATATATAAAGGTTGCTGCTAACTTGTGTCCAACTCTTTGCAACCTCATGGGCTATAGTATGCCACACTCCTCTGTCCATTTGATTTCTCAGGCAAGAATATTGGAGTGGGTTGCCATTTGCTTCTACAGGGGATCTTCTTGACCCAGGAATCAAACCCACATCTCCTGCATTGGGAGGCAGATTCTTTACTGCTGAACCACCAGCAAACGCTCATCTCACTGCACAAATGTTTACAAATGTCTTTCCTTCATGAGATTTGTGTTTCTCAACAGCGTGACCCCAGAGTCTTCTAAAGGCTTAAAATCTATTAGATGATAAATGTCCAAAAAAGGATTCAGGTCAGTCGCTTAGCTGTGTCTGACTCTTTGCTACCCCACAGACAGCAGTATGACAGGCCTCCTTGTCCATTACTAATTCCCAGAGTCTACTCAAACTCAAGTCCATTGAGTAGGTGATGCCATGCAACTATCTCATCCTCTGTTGTCCCCTTCTTCTCCACCTTCAATCTTTCCCAGCATCAGGGTCGTTTCAACTGAATCGGTTCTTCGCATCAGGTGGCCAAAGTACTGGTGTGTCAGCTTCAACATCCGTCCTTCCAATGAACATTCAGTACTGATTTCCTTTAGGATGGACTGGTTGGATCTCCTTGCAGTCCAAGGGACTCTCAAGAGTCTTCTCCAGCACCACAGTTCAAAAGCATCAATTCTTTCTTTATAGTCCAACACTCACATCCACACAAGACTACTGGAAAAATCATAGCCTTGACTAGACAGAACTTTGTTGGCAAAGTAATGTCTCTGCTTTTTAATATGTAGTCTAGGTTGGTCATAACTTTTCCTTCAAGGAGCAAGCGTCTTTTAATTTCATGACTGCAGTCACCATCTGCAGTGATTTTGGAGCCCCCAAAAATAAAGTCTGACACTGTTTCCACTGTTTCCCCATCTATTTCCCATGAACTGATGGGACCAGATGCCATGATATTAGTTTTCTGAATGTTGAGCTTTAAGTCAACTTTTTCACTGTCCTCTTTCACTTTCATCAAGAAGCTCTTTAGTTCTTCGCTTTCTGCCATAAGGGTGGTGTCATCTGCATATCTGAAGTTATTGATATTTCTCCCAGCAATCTTGATTCCAGCTTTGCTTCATCCAGCCCAGCATTTCTCATGATGTACTCTGCATATAAGTTAAGTAAGCAGGGTGACAATATATAAGGTGATGTATTCATTTTCCTATTTGGAACCAGTCTGTTGTTCCATGTCCAGTCCTAACTGTTGCTTCCTGACCTGCATACATATTTTTCAAGAGGCAGGTCTGGTGGCATGGTATTCCCATCTCTTTAAGAATTTTCCACAGTTTATTGTAATCCACACAGTCAAAGGCTTTGGCATAGTCAATAAAGCAGAAATAGATGTTTTTCTGAAACTCTCTTGCTTTTTCGATGATCAAATGTATGTTGGCAATTTGATCTCTGGTCCCTCTGCCTTTTCTAAAACCAGCTTGAACATCTGGAAGTTCATGGTTCACGTTCTGTTGAAGCCCAGCTTGGAAAATTTTGAGCATTACTTTAGTAGCATGTGAGATAAGTATGATTGTCCGGTAGTTTGAACATTCAGTGGCATTGCCTTTCTTAGGGACTGGAATGAAAAATGACATTCTCCAGTCCTGTGGCCACTGCTGAATTTTCCAAATTTGCTGGCATATTGAGTGCAGCACTTGCACAGCATCATCTTTTAGGATTTGAAATAGCTCCACTGGAATTCCATCACCTCCACTAGCTTTGTTCCTAACAATGCTTCCTAAGGCCCACATGACTTCACATTCTAGGATGTCTTGCTCTAGGTGAGTGATCACACAATCTTGATTATCTGGGTCATGAAAATCTTTTTTTTGTACAATTCTTCTGTGTATTCTTGCCACCTCTTCTTAATATCTTCTGCTTCTGTTAGGTCCATACCATTTCTGTCCTTTATTGAGCTCATCTTTGTGTGAAATGTTCCCTTGGTTTATCTAATTTTCTTGAAGAGATCTCTAGTCTTCGCATTCTATTTTCCTCTATTTCTTTTCACTGATCACTGAGGGAGGCCTTCTTATCACTCCTTGCTATTCTTTGGAACTCTGCATTCAAATGAATGCATCTTTCCTTTTCTCCTTTGCTTTTGGCTTCTTTTCTTTTCACAGCTATTTGTAAGGCCTCCTCAGACAGCCCTTTTGCTTTTTTGCATTTCTTTTTCTTGGGGATGGTCTTGATCCCTGTCTCCTGTACAATGTCATAAATCTTCATTCATAGTCCATCAGGCACTCTATCAGATCTAGTCCCTTGAATATTTCTCACTTCCACTGTATAATAGTAAGGGATTTGATTTAGGTCATACTTGAATGTCTCATGGTTTTCCCTACTTTCTTCAATTGAAGTCTGAATTTGGCAATAAGGAGTTCATGATCTGAACCACAGTTAGCTCCCAGTCTTGTTTTTGCTGAACATAAAGAGCTTTTCCATCTTTGGCAGCAAGGAATATAATCGATCTGATTTCTTTGTTGATCATCATGGTGAAGTCCATGTGTAGAGTCTTCTCTTGTGTTCTTAGAAGATGGTGTTTGCTATGATCACTGCATTCTCTTGGCAAAGCCCTATTAGTCATTGCCCTCACTCATTCTGTACTCCAATGCAAAATTTGCCTGTTCCAGGGTTTCTTGACTTCCTACTTTGCATCCCAGTTCCCTAGAATGAAAAGGACATCTTTTTTGGGGGTTACTTCTAGAAAGTCTTGTAGATCTTCACAGAAACATCGACTTCAGCTTCTTCAACATTACTTGTTGGGGCATAGATTTGGATTACTGTGATATTGAATGGTTTACCTTGGTAACGAACAGAGATCATTCTGTTGTTTTTGAGATTGCATCCCAGTACTGCATTTCAGATTTTTGTTGACAATGATGGCTACCCCACTTCTTCTAAGGATTTCTTGCCCTCAGTAGTAGATATAATGATCACCTGAGTTAAATTCTACCATTCCAATCTATTTTAGTTCACTGATTCCTCAAATGTCAATGTTTACTCTTGCCATCTCCTGTTGACCACTTCCAATTTACCATGATTCATGAACCTTAGGTTCAGGTTCCTATGCAATATTGCTCATTACAGTATCAGACTTTACTTCCATCACCAGTCACATCAACAACTGGGCTTTTTTTTTTTTTTTTTTGCTTTGGCTGTGTCTCTTCATTCTTTCTGGGGTTATTTCTTCACTCTTCTCCAGTAACATATTGAGCACCTACCAACCTGGGGAGTTCATCCGGCAGTGTTCTATCTTTTTGCCTTTTCATACTGTTTGTGGGGTTCTCTAGGCAAGAATCCTGAAATGGTCTGCCATTCTCTTCTGTGGACCACATTTTGTCCAAAATCTTCACCATGACCCATCTGTCTTGGGTGGCCCTACATGGCATGGCTTATAGTTTCATTGAGTTAGACAAGACCATGGTCCTTGTCATCAGTTTGATTAGCTTTCTGTGACTGTGGGTTTCATTCTGTCTGCCCTCTGAGGGATAAGGGTAAGAGGCTTATGGAAGCTTTCTGCTAGGAAAGACTGACCGTGGGGAAACTGGGTCTTGTTCTGATGGGTAGGGCCATGCTCAGTAAATCTTTAATCCAATTTTCTGTTTTTGGGCGGAGCTTTGTTCCCTCTCTCTTGTTTGACCTGAGACCAAACTGTGGTGGAGGTAATGAAAAATGACAACCTACTTCAACAGGTCT
The DNA here is from genome assembly GCF_003369695.1 of Bos indicus x Bos taurus. Lineage (NCBI taxonomy): Eukaryota > Metazoa > Chordata > Mammalia > Artiodactyla > Bovidae > Bos > Bos indicus x Bos taurus. Next base: position 64,354,037 of record NC_040078.1, on the reverse strand, counting down.
CATGCATGCACTGCCACACTCAGTGCCCCCGACCCTGCAACAGGCCACCACTGACCCAACAGCGTCCTCCGCCAGAGACTCCTGGACACTCACAGGCAAGTCTGGGTCAGTCTATTGTGGGGTCACTGCTCTTTTCTCCTGGGTCCTGGTGCACGCAAGGGTTTGTTTGTGCCCTCCAAAAGTCTGTTTCCCCAGTCCTGTGTAAGTTCTGGCAGCTCTGTGGTGGGGTTAATTGTGACCTCCTCCAACAGGGCTTATGCCACAGCCAGGTCTGCTTCACGCAGAGTCTCTGCCCCTGTGGAAGGCCACTGCTAACCCACACCTCCACAGGAGACACTCAAACACTCAAAGGCAGGTCTAGCACAGTTTCTGTGGAGTATCCTGGTACACACAAGGTCTTATTTGAGCCCTCCAAGCATCTCTGGCAGGTATGGGGTTTGATTTTAAGTGCATTTTGCTCCTCCTGTCATTTTGCTGGGGTTTCTCCTTTGCCCTTGAATGTGGGGTATCTTTTTTTGGTGGGATCCAACGTTTTCCTGTGGATGGTTATTCAACAGTGAGTTGTAATTTTGGAGTTCTCACAGGAGAAGATGAGCACACGTCCATCTTCACCTGAACTTCTCCATAGTTCATACCAACTATGAACATCCACAGTTGGTAAATAAGCTTATGAAAGATGTTGAGCTTCATGTCTTTGGGAAATGAAAATTAAAACAACGAGATAGCACTGCGCACCTATTAAAAAGGCCAAAATCAGAACACTTGTGACAAATGCTGACAAGGATGTGGAACAATAGGGAATTGTACTCAATGCTGGTAGGAATGAAAAATGATATTGCCATTTTGAAAGACAATTTGTTAGTTACCTGTGAAACTAAACATTCTTACCATAATATTCAGTCACTGCACAACTTTATTTAGCCAAATTTTTGAAAATATATGCCCACACAGAAACCTGAGCATGGATGGTCATAGCAGCTGAATGCCCTTCATCAGGTGAATGGAGGAATACACTGTGCTGCACACAGACTATGGAGCATTATTGAGCACTTAACAGAGATGATCTAACAAACCACGAAAAAGTAAGAGGATATTCCTAAGGGAAAGAAGCCAGTCTGAGAAAGTTTTATATTTTACGATTTTATATGACATTCTGAAAAAGACAAAAACTATATAGTTAAATGACAAATAGTTGGCATGAGTTAAGGGTAAGTGAGGATGAAGAGCCAGAGCATACAGGGTTTTTAGAGCAGTGAAACTTTTCTGGATAATACTGTAATATCAAATACATATTATACATTTGTGAAAGGAAGGTATAACACTAAGAATTAACCTTAATGTATATTATGGACTTAGGTGATAATAACGTGTCAGCATAGCTTCACTGATTTTTATAAATACAATGCTGTAGTCTGGTAAGTTGATAGCAGGGGTACCCTGTGGAGAGGGGAAAGAGAAGTCAGGGAACTCTGTACTTTCTACTCAATATTGCTTTGAACTAGAATTGTTATAAAAAATAAACTCTGTGTAAAAGGGGAGAAAAAGAAAACCTTGCACCAAAGACCACAATAACTGGATACATTTTTCAACATATATGAAATGAAGGAGTTTTATTATCTCAAGTGTATGTCTTCCAAATCAATAAGAAAATAAGGAATAACTTTAAAATAGTGTACAAAATACAATATGAAGAAAGTCACAGAATATGAAACACAAATGATTGAAAGTCCATTTCATACAATCTCAACATCACTGGTAATCACAAAAATAAAAATTAAATCACAATATGACTTTATTTATGCAATTTAGATTGTCAAAACTTTAAAAGCCTGAAATTACCAGTCACTAGCAGATACGCCAGAAAATTTGGAAAACTCAGCAGTGGCCACAGGACTGGAAAAGATCAGCTTTCATTCCAATCCCAAAGAAAGGCAATGCCAAAGAATGCTCAAACTACTGCACAATTGCACTCATCTCACACGCTAGTAAAGTAATGCTCAAAATTCTCCAAGCCAGGCTTCAGCAATACGGAACTATGAAATTCCAGATGTTCAAGCTGGTTTTAGAAAAGGCAGAGGAACCAGATATCAAATTGCCAACATCCGCTGGATCATCGAAAAAGCAAGAGAGTTCCAGAAAAACATCTATTTCTGCTTTATTGACTATGCCAAAGCCTTTGACTATATGGATAACAATAAACTGTTGAAAATTCTGAAAGAGATGGGAATAACAGACCACCTGATCTGCCTCTTGAGAAACTTGTACGCAGGTCAGGAAGCAACAGTTAGAACTGGACATGGAACAACAGACTGGTTCCAAATAGGAAAAGGAGTATGTCAAGGCTGTGTATTGTCACCCTGCTTATTTAACTTCTATGCAGAGTACATCATGAGAAACGCTGGGCTGGATGAAGCACAAGCTGGAATCAAGATTGCCGGGAGAAATATCAATAACCTCAAATATGCAGATTACACCTACCTTATGGCAGAAAGTGAAGAAGAACTAAAGAGCCTCTTGATGAAAGTGAAAGAGGAGAGTGAAAAAGTTGGCTTAAAGCTCAACATTCAGAAAACTAAGATCATGGCATCCAGTTCCATCACTTCATGGCAAATAGACAGGGAAACAGGAGAAACAGTGGCAGACTTTATTTTTTGGGACTCCAAAATCACTGCAGATGGTGATTGCAGACAAGAAATTAAAAGGTACTTACTCCTTGGAAGGAAAGTTATGACCAACCTAGACAGCATATTAAAAAGCAGAGACATTACTTTGCCAACAAAGGTCCATCTAGTCAAGGCTATGCTTTTTCCAGTGGTTATGTATGGATGTGAGAGTTGGACTATAAGGAAAGCTGAGCGCCAAAGAGTTGTTGCTTTTGAACTGTGATGTTGGAGAAGACTCTTGAGAGTCTCTTGGACTCTAAGGAGATCCAACTGTCCATCCTAAAGAAGTTCAGTCCTGGGTGATCATTAGAAGGACTGATGTTGAAGCTGAAACTCCAATACTTTGGCCACCTGATGCAAAGAGCTGAGTCATTTGAAAAGACCCTGATGTTGGGAAAGATTGAGGGCAGGAGGAGAAGGGGATGACAGAGAATGAGATGGTTGGACAGCATCACTGACTCAATAGACATGGTTTGGGTGCACTCCGGGAGTTTTGTGATGGACAGGGAGGCCTGGCATGCTGCAGCTCATGGGGTCACAAAGAGTTGGACATGACTGAGCGACAGAACTGAACTGAGCTGAGCAGATATGAAGTACAAGGTACACTCATCCTTTGCTCTTGGAAGTGCAAATTGGAAAACTGGTTTGAATAATAATTTGGTAATATCTACTGCAAGTATATGGATGCCTACCCAAATGGATAGCAATTACTTTTCTGTTAATACAAGAAGAAGAAGTATACCCATATTCGTACAAAGACATTTGTAAAAGTTATAACAGCATGCTGTGTAATGATAAAAAGCAGTATGAAACTGCCTAAATGTCAACAGAAGGAGAAATTAGAGATAAATTCATATATAAGGGAATGTGTTTATGTTTGTATGTATAAATTCTGTAGAATTAGAACACTTAAACTAGTATAATAGAATCTCACAAACATTTTGAGTGGAAAAGTAAATTATATTAGACAACTGAAAATGAGTTATTTTGGACTGGATATTAATTTTTTTCAATTTAGTATAAAATACATTGTTAGGGAATTGGGTACAATTAATAATATTAAATATAAATTTTTATTAGATAATTAAGTGGTATCAGTTCAGTTCAGTCACTCAGTCATGTCCGACTCTTTGCAACCTCATGAATCACAGCATGCCAGGCCTCCCAGTCCATCACAAACTCCTGGAGTTCACCCAAACTCCTGTGCATCGAGTCAGTGATGCCATCCAACCATCGCATCTTCTGTTGTCCCCTTCTCCTCCTGCCCCCAATCCCTCCCAGCATCAGGGTCTTTTGCAATGAGTCAGCTTTTTGCATGAGGTGGCCAAAATATTGGAGTTTCAGCCTCTGCATCAGTCCTTCCAATGAACACCCAGGACTGGTTGGATCTCCTTGCAGTTCAAGGGACTCTCAAGAGTCTTCTCCAACACCACAGTTCAAAAGCATTAATTCTTCGGTGCTCAGCTTTCTTTACAGTCCACCTCTCACATCTATATATGACCACTGGAAAAACCATAGCCTTGACTAGACAGACCTTTGTTGGCAAAGTAATATCTCTGCTTTTTAATATGCTGTCTAGGTTGGTCATAATTTTTCTTCCAAGAGTAAGCGTCTTTCAATTTTATGGCTGCAATCACCATTTTCAGTGATTTTGTAGCCCCCAAAAATAAAGTCAGCCACTGTTTCCACTGTTTCCCCATCTATTTCCCATGAAGTGATGGGATAGTTAAACTGTTTTAAATGGAAGAATTCACTTGTTCTTTAGCGATGTAAGTTTTGAGGTATTAAGTTGTCAAGTTCACATTGTCCAAACTAAAGTCTTTTAGAAACATAAGTACAATTTGTTATTAATAAAATGAGAGTCAAAATAGGGAATTTGTACACAACTATATCAGAAGAGAAAATTGCACAAGTGAATGTATATACCTTGTTTGGAAGATCTTTACATTCTACAAGCAAAGAATACAAATGTATCAATATATCTTAGAAAAATTGTGAAAACTTATCCAACCAGTCCATTCTGAAGGAGATCAGCCCTGGGATTTCTTTGGAAGGAATGATGCTAAAGCTGAAACTGCAGTACTTTGGCCACCTCATGCAAAGAGTTGACTCATTGGAAAAGACTCTGATGCTGGGAGGGATTGGGGGCAGGAGGAGAAGGGGACGTCAGAAGATGAGATGGCTGGATGGCATCACTGACTCGATGGACGTGAGTCTGGGTGAACTCCGGGAGTTGGTGATGGACAGGGAGGCCTGGCGTGCTGTGATTCATGGGGTCACAAAGAGTCGGACATGACTGAGTGACTGAACTGAACTGGACTGATCATTCTTTTGCCCTAAAATAAAAGCATAATTTATTCCTAAAAATATAACTTGAATTTTCTAAATATTATCTAATAAAAATTAACATCAGTAACAACAAAACAAAAAAAAATACTTAAAAACCAAGTTTGTTGTTGCTGTTCAGTTGCTCAGTCATGTCTGACTCTTTGTGACTCTATGGCCTGCAACACACTAGGCTTCCCTGTCCTTCACTATCTCCCAGAGTTTGCTCAAACTCATGTCCATTGAGTCCAGGATACCATCCAACCATCTCATTCTCTGGCCCTCTCCCTTTCTTCTCTTGCCCTCAGTCGTTCCCAGCATCAGGGTCATTTCCAACGAGTCTGCTCTTTGCTTTGGGTGGCAAAAGTATTGGAGCTTCAACTTCAGCATCAGTCCTTCCAATGAACATTCAGAGTTGATTTCCTTTAGGCTTGACTGATCAGATCTGCATGCTGTCCAAGGGACTCTTCAGGAGTCTTCTCCAACACAGCTGTTTGAAAGCATCAATTCTTCAGTGCTCAGACTTCTTTATGGCACAACTCTCATATCCCTACATGATTATTACAAAAACCATATCTTTGATGAGATGGACCTTTGTTGGCAATGTAAAGTGAAAGTGGAAGTTGCTCAATAGTGTACAACTCTTTGAGACCCCATGGACTGTAGCCCATGGAATTCTCCAGGCCAGAATACTAGAGTGGGTAGCCTATTCCTTCTCCAGTGGATCTTCCCAACCCAGGGTGCAAACTCAGGTCTCCCGCATTGCAGATGGATTCTTTACCAGCTGAGCCACCAGGGAAGACTCAAAGTAATGTCTCTGCTGTTTAATGTGTTGTCTAGGTTTGTCAGAGTGTTTCTTTCAAGGAGTAAGTGTCTTTTAATATAATGGCTGCAGCCATCATCCACAGTGATTTTGGAGCCCAAGAAAATAAAGTTTATCACTGTTTCCAATGTTTCCCCATGTATTTGCCATGTTATGATGGGGCCAGATGCCATGATCTTCAATTTTTGAATATTGAGTTTTAAGCCAGATTTTTCACTCTCCTCTTTCACATTTATCAAGATGCTCTTTAGTTCCTCTTTGCTTTCTATCATTAGGGTGGTGGCATCTGCATATCTGAGGTTATTGATATTTCTCCTAGCAATCTTGGTTCCAGCTTAAGATTCATCCAGTCTGGCATTTCTCATGATGTACACTGCATAAAACTTAAATAAGCAGAGTGAAAATATACGGCCTTGATGTACTCCTTTCCCAATTTGGAACCAGTCAGTTGTTCCTTGTCCGGTTCTGACTGTTGCTTCTTTTACATGCACACAGGTTTCGCTGGAGGCAAGTAATGTGGTCTAGTATTCCCATCTCTTGAAGAATTTTCCAGTTTTTTCTAATGCACACAGTCAAAGGCTTTAGCATAGTCAGTGAAGCAGAAGTAGTTTTTTTTCTTTTTTAATTCCTTTGTTTTTTCCATGATCCAATGAATGTTTGACCTCTAGTTCTTCTGCTTTTTCTAAATCAACTTGTATATCTGGAAGTTCTTGGTTCACATATGCTTGAAGCCTAGCTTGAAGAGTTTTAGTATTACTTTGATAACATGTGGAGTGAGTGCAATTGTGTGGTAGTTTGAACATTCTTTGGCATTCCCCTTCTATGGGATTGGAATGAAGACCGACCTTTTTCAGTTCTGTGGCCACTGCTTAGTTTTCCAAATTTGCTGGCATATGGGATGCAGCACTTACACATTATCATCTTCTAGGATTTGAAATAGCTCAGCTGGAATTCCATCACCTCAACTAGTTTTCTTTGTAGTAATGCTTCCGAAGGCCCATTTGACTTCGTATTCCAGGATGTACGGCTCTAGGTGTGTGATCACAGCACCTTGGTTATATTGGTCATTAAGACCTTTTTTGTACAGTTTTCCTATGTATTCTTGCCACCTCTCCTTAATAACTTCTCCTTCTGTTAGGTGCATACCGCTTCTGTCCTTATTGTGTACATCTTTGCATGAAATGTTTGTTTGGCATCTGTAATTTTCTTAAAGAGATCTCTAGTCTTTCCCATTCTATTTTTTTTCATCTACATGTTTGCATTATTCACTTAAGGAGACTTTCTAATTTCTCCTTGCTATTCTTCAGAACCCTGCATTCAGATGAGTATATCTTTCCTTTTCTCCTTTGTTGTTCACTTTTCTTCTTTTCTCAGCTGTTTGTAAACCTCCTCAGACAACAATTTTACATTTTTGCACTACTTTTTCTGGAAGATGGTTTTGATCACTGCCTTCTGTACAATGTTAAAACCTCTGTCCATAGTTCTGCAGGCACTGTATCTATCAGATCTAACCCTTTGAATATATTTGTCACTTTCACTGTATAATCACAAGGGATTTGATTTAGGTCATACCTGCATGGCCTACTGGTTTTCCCTACATTGTTCAATTGAAGTCTGAATTTTGCAATAAGGCACTCATGATTTGAGCCACAGTCAGCTCCTGGTCTTGTTTTTGCTGACTGTATGGAGCTTCTCTATCTTCAGCTGCAACAAATATAATCAGTCTGATTTCAGTATTGACCATCTGGTGATGTCTATGTATACAGTCGTCTCTTGTGTTGTTGAAAGAGGGTGTTTACTATGACCAGTGCATTCTCTTTACAAAAGTCTGTTAGTCTTTGTACTACTTCAGTTTGTACTCCTAGGCCAAACTTGCCTGTTACTCCAGGTATCTCTTGACTTCCTATTTTGCATTCCAATCCCCTATGATGAAAAGGACATATTTTTTTGGCATTAGTTCTAGAAGGTCTTGTAAGTCTTCACAGAACTCTCAACTTCTTCAGCATCAGTGGTTGGGGCATAGACTTGGATCAAATTTAAGTCGTCGAAACAAAGTTTTGAGGGAAGGAGAAAATTAGCACAAGTGTTTTTTTTTAAAAATGTGTGCATATTTCTTAAAAAAAATCTATACAATCCAGAGGTAGAAAAATAGGGCTAAATATTTAGATACCTGTATTAAAAGTGAAACATCTACAAATCCTGTGAAAATGCAAAATCCTGCCTAACCATATGGAGAAGTATACATACAGCTTTGTGAAAAATCTTTCATCAAGGCAAATATGTGAATCATAGTTTTTCATTTTCAGTTTATTTTCCTTTTGTTAGTCATATTTTGCCAAATGAAAATATGGGATTTTGTATTTTAACTAATATGAAAGAAACTACTTGGTAGAGTGGAACTGATAGGAATTTGGAAGAGATTTTCCCAATCGTTTAATAGTTTATGAATATTTTTTAAAAATTGATTTCCAGGACAAGCCTAGACAGCATAATAAAAACAGAGACATTACTTTGCCAACAAAGGTCCGTCTATTCAAAGCTATGTTTTTTTCTGGTATTAATGTATAGATGTGAGACGAGGACCATAAAGAAAGCTGAGTGCTGAAGGATTGATGCTTTTGAACTGTGGTATTGGAGAAGACTCTTGAGAGACCCTTGAACTGGAAGAATATCAAACCAGTCAATCATACAGGAAATTAGTCCTGAATATTCATTGGAAAGATTGAGGCTGAAGCAGAAACTCCAATACTTTGGCCACCTGATGCGAAGAGCTGGCTCATTAGAAAAGACCCTGATGCTGGGAAAGATTGAAAGCAGGAGGAGAAGGGGATGACAGAGGACCAGATGGTTGGATGGCATCACTGACTCAATGGACACGAATCTGAGCAAGCGCCAGGAGATGGTGAAGGACAGGGAAACCTTCATGTGCAGACAGGAAGTGCTGCAACCCATGGGGTCACAAAGAGTCAGACATGACTGAGCAATTGAACAACAACAAGGCATTACATACACCTATAGTTTATTAACACATTTTTTTTTAAATTAAGAGGTTAACCATGTAAAAAAAAAAAAGATAAAAAGTGTATCATATTGGTAGACTGCTATTAACCTGATATCCAAAATAATTACTCAGATTTCAGGAAACTGAAAAATAGGTATAGATATTCAAAAACATTCATGTTTTTTTGGAAAGTCTACGTTTCTTAAACTTTAGAAGAACATGTACAAAATATAGGGGAAAATATATATATTGAAGGACAAACCAGAGTATAACATAGTTCTATAAGGAAAGGTGAAAGAAAAATATATCCTAGTATAAGCTAACTCTTGAGCTAGGATAATACTTAAGGAAACAAACCAACAAACAAAATCCTTTGAGTTACACTGGAAGTGAAAAGAAAAGACAAGAAAAATTAGACATATTTCTAAGCGAAATAGTTACAGAACTGTTTGACTTCTCTATCAAAGAAAATGATTTTAAAATTGGAAAGAGTTGAACAAAAATTGTTTGAGTGGACTTGAAACACCTAAGATAACTATTCAAACCCATATTCAATGCATTTTCTGTGTTTTCCTTCCTTTTTACAGTAGTGATGAGTTATCAATAGCCATCCATCTTCTCTCATCTACTGCCCATTTTGATCAATGACACTCATTTTGAAATGGTTATATAGAAAATAATTTGGTTTTTATGTGTGTAATATATTGAAAAGTTTAAATTTGTTCAGGGAAACACCTTTACTTTTCTGTAACCCCCACCTTCAAATGTGATTGATGTACACTTTCACCTGACCTATGACAGAATCTCAGGAAAATCCCAGTGTTTTCAAGTAATGTTCAGGAATTAAAACAGCTTGCCATGTCCACATTTAAAAGTTCATTATATATAATGCACAACTGGTATTTTTTACTCCACTCCTCCTCCACTTTACTCCAGCCAGTGTCTAGAGATGGCCATTTTAAAAAAAAAAGTGAAATAATGCATTGCAGCAACATGGATGAACCTAGAGATTGTCATGATGAGTAAAGTAAGTCAGAGAAGGAAAAATATCATATGACATCCCTTATATGTGAAATCTAAGAAGAAATGATACAAATGAACTTATTTACAAAACAAACAGACTTGAAGACTTAGAGAAAAAGACATGGTTGCTGGAGGAGTGGGGAAAACTGGAGGGGAAGGGTAGCTAAGGTTGGGAATTAACATGAACACATTGCCATTAAAATAGATAACCAATAAGGACCTACTGTATAGCAAAGGGAATTCTACTCAATGTTATATGGCAGCCTGGATGGGAAGGAAATTTAGGGGAGAATGGATATGTGTATGTGTATGACTGAGTCCCTTTGCTGTTCATCTGAAATTATCATGACTTTGTTAATTGGCTATCACTCAGGTGGTAAAGAATCTGCCTTTGAACCAGGAGAGCTGGATTCGATCCCTGGGTTAGGAAGATCTCCTGGAGAAGGGAATGGCTACTCACTCCAGTATTCTTCCCTGGAGAATTCCATGGACAGAGAAGCCTCGAAGGCTACAGTCCACGGGGCCACAAAGAATCTGACGTGACTGACTGACACTTTCACTTTTTCGGTATAAAATAAAAAGTTTAAAAGAAAGAAAAAGAAAGCTTAATCTGTTTTCTGCTGTTTTTAATACTTTTAGAATAGAGTCAGGAGCCATGACAGGAAGCAGAGAGAGGAATTTTGTGATTGGTATTCTGTAAGAGAAATATTGAAATTTTATCCTTCACAGGGGACAGTTGTGAAACTCTTAGAAACCTCCAAGGAATATTCACAGCTGATGATTCCATAATTAAGCCATGAACCTTTATGGTCTCAGCACCTCAGCTCCTGGCCTCTTGAAGTGAATACTCTACAAAACCTTACTTCTAGAATCCCTCATCCCAGTAGTCTGTTTTCTTGGGTGTAGTACCTTTCAGGATGACTTTAACCATCTACCTTTTTCAGGAACTCTCTGGTAGATGGAAAACTTGGATATCCCTGTAATACCAAACTAAGGAAATTTAGCTTGCTTTTCCACTGCTTTTATTCCTCCTAACCTCAGCTTGTGAGTTATAGCTGCCAGACTCCCAACTGTTCATAATTATATAGTCGAGAGGAATGAACCAGTCTTTTTTTTTTTAACATGGACTCCATGGACCACATGACAGCTTTGTCTAAGAATTCCCACAGACCTCCACTAGATATATTGCCATAAGCTCATCCATTTCTATAGTTTAGTAAACATCCATTGTGGGCTGGGTAACATCTCAAACTGTAGAAAACATCCCCAGTGCTTATGAAATGATTTTCTGGAATTGACTCATTTAGCGTAGGGAGGCTGCACTCTATCTCTCTCCATAGAAAGAAGTGAAAAATTACAAAGCTTTTTTTTTTTTGGTCGGCCTACAACTCCACTCTCTTAATTATCGCTCTCTATTTTCAAGTATTATCCTATATGGGTGTGTAGGGGGCAGTGAGTTTGAGAGACACATTACAGTGGTATGTTTTAAGACATTCTGAATAAAAAAGAGAGTTTGCAGTTGTGCCATTTACTATAGAATTTGAGTGCACTTATTCTCTTCTGTCCTTAAAAAGAGGACAAATTCCACTCAACATTACATTTGCTGCCTACATATCTACTTCTATATACTTACATCTCTTTAAATAAGATGGGAACTGAATTCGTGGTACTAATTGAATGAGTATAGAATTCAGTCCACTTGAACTACCCAACTATAATTATGAAAAACTGTAGAGGGACTGTGCCTTCTCAGTCCTTGGATGGCTACACTTGTCTCTAAAAGCAGCTTCCTTCTAGTGTTAGGTCTCTAATTTACATGAGTATGTTGTAAGCTATAAACAATACAGTTAAGCTAAACTTTGTACGTTCTTTAAAATTCCTGGATTCAAATGACTCGTTACTTTGAGCAAAAACCCTTTGGCTATTTTTAAGCTAGAAGCAAGGAATAGGAGCACTTTTCCAATTTTAAGTTCAATTTAAACTCAGTGTGCTTCAATAATTCAGAAACCAATGAACTTTAAAACTGAAGATTTCCTTGAGTCCAATTCCTTCCCAGCTAAGAGTAGTTCAGAAATTTAAGCAAGGTATTTTTAATTATGTGAAAGCAATGTGTTAGGAAAATATTTATTTGAGGTTTGTTTAATATAAGATTGGATGGTTATACTTTAAATATAGAATGCAATACATTAAGTAAAGCTTAGCTATTTTGTGGTACTATACGAGCAAATGGGGTCAGATATACATATTCAAAGTATTAAAATATGGAAAAGTAAAGATCTTTATATTGATCTATACAAAATCCTATAAAAATGGGATTAAGGAACTAGAATAAAATTAGAGCTTGCTGATTGTTGTTAAACAAATATTACACTGATTTTATTATATACTATATGTAAATATTTAGAGTTCTTACAAAATTTCAGTAAGGTTTACATTTTTCATTTTGAAGAATATAACTCTAGAACATCACTGTCCAATAGAATTTTTTGCAATTATAGAAATGTTTGATAGCTGCATTGTCAATGCAGCAACTCCTAAGCCATATATGACTATTGAGAACTTAAATATGACTGTGCACATGTGCATGCTCAGCAGCTGTCATGTCCAACTCTCTGCAACCCCTTGTGCTAAAGGGTTTTCTGTCCATAAGATTTTCCAGGTAAGAATTCTGGAGTGGGTTGCCATTTCCTTCTCCAGGGCATTTCCCAACCCAAGGATTGAACCTAATCTCCTACACTGATCAGCAGATTCTTTACCACTGAGGTACCTGGGAAGCCTTCAATAAGACTAGCGCAACTGAATAACAGAATGTTTGTTTTTACTTAATTTTAATTAACTGAAAGATTAATTTATTTAGACACAAGTGGCTGGTAATATATTGGACAGCTTAGTTCTAGAATAAAATCATCCCTAACCTTCTCCTAATATGTACTTTTGTATTCTGAAAAATTATATCAATTATAGTACTTTGCAACCTTTGAATACAGAAGCTGTTAGGAGACTCAAAAATTACTATTTCATTATTATCAAAATGGAAATTTGTGAAAGCAGTTTAATATTCATGAAAGGGCAGCCTCTATTATTAATATCTCAAAATCTGCCAATGCATATAGATTGGTATTGATCATTACTATAAGAATATCACCTCATGCAATACAAACTTTTTAGAATTTGATGATTTTTAAATAAAAATTTACTAGTCAGAAGATAATCATACAAACCTAGTATTTCAAACTGCAAAAATATAGGAATTTCTAGATATTTTTATTTGATCATTTTCATTTCCCCACCTCTTTAAAAAATTTCTTTGTGTTTTTTATAGGTCTGTAGTTTATTAAATTAAGAAAATAGTAGTGTAGAAAAATTGTAAAATTTAGAAAATGTAAACAGCTTGTTTGTTCCATGACACATGTGTTCTCCACAGGGGAATTTTGTAGTGCTGACTTGCAAAATATTCCATAACCAATCTGCCCTTGGGACTGTCTGTCCTGTTCTTATTTCAAGGATGAATGTTTTCTGAAGTCTGCCAAACACCAGCAAGTTTGGATTCATTCAAGGCCAAATTATTTAAAATAATATTTTACACATCTTTCAGGAACAAGATTTTTTCTTTTTCTTTTTTTTTAAATGTGCTGTATTCTATAGTGATTTCCAGGATAAAAACAAATGGAAAAACAAACAAATATGAATAGCATTTTAAATATTTAATGGTGATATCATTTAGGAAACTGTGAAACAAAATTCAATCCATTCATTTTTATTAGAGTTAATAACAATACCTTCTTTATAGGTTTGTTGTCAATATTAAATAAACTCATATAAATTAAGCATTAGTAATAGAATATGGCACATAAAATTGCTACTCATCTTTTAAAAATCTAAAGTAAAATTTTTATATATCCACTATTATATTTTAATATGAAGCAAGTAGCAGAAATGGACTAGGATCTTTTCCATGATGTTGTACAGATAGTATTTCAGAGGAGAAGTAATACTTTCCAGAAGTGCATAATTTTGTTATGAAAAATCTAAATAACAAAAATTAGTATTCTGTCTGTCATATACTCAAGTGATCTCAGTAAGCCTCTATCATTGGAGTCAGTGCTTTAAACTATTTCTCTAATAAGGGAAATGGATTTGTCCTGGTCTACCCACATTCCACTGCCCAGTCAATGTCATGGTTTTGCAAGGGAGCTGACTAGCATTACGATAGCGTACCCACCCCGAGTAATAATTAACTCTGGCGTCATGGTCAGTTGGCCTAAATCATTTCAGACCCTTTATATTTTTCAGTCCAGCTAAATCAAGGAATCATGACAGGTTTTTAAAATTCTGTTTATTTCTTTCAGTTGTCAGGCTATGAACTATTTTCAACTCATAACATTTTCTTAATTATAGTAAAGAAATATTTTGGCAGAAACTATTTCTGAAAAAATATCTCAACTATAAGCTAAAATGTTTATATTAATACTAATATCCTCATATGACTTATTCAAACAAAATTTAAGAGAAAAGTAATTTCATGAGTACTGTACATTTTTAGAATGAATATGAAAGTGTTATTATTTTACTTTCATTTTACTCCAAAGTAGGGTGTTTGTTTTTGAAAATAACACATTAACAGTGAAGTAACATTTTCAAAAAGTTAATTGTTGTAAGACACTATGGAAAATAAAATAATTTAAAAATTTTTATTTGCTTCAAGGAATTTAAAAGCAAGGTGATACTCAAAACATACTCATAGAAAACACTAACAATATAGAAAACACTAACAATACAATGTTGTATGCAAAAAGTGTCAGCTTCTTCAGATTATTGTTCTTTCGCTGCTAAGTTGTGTCCAACTCTTCACAACCCCATGGCCTGCAGCAAGCCAGGTTTCCCTGTCCTTCGCTATCTCCCAGAGTGTGTCCTTTGAGTCAGTAATGCCATCCAACTATCTTATTCTCTGTTGCTCCCTTCTCCTCCTGCCCTCCATCTTTCTCAGCATCAGGGTCTTTTCCAAAGAGCTGACTCTTGGCATCAGGTGGCCAAAGTATTGGAGTTTCAGCAATTCAGGGCTGATTTTCTTTAGGACGGACTAGTTTGATCTCCTTGCTGTCCAAGGGACTTTCAAGATTCATCTCCAGCACCACAATTCAAAAGCATCAATTCTTTGGAGTTCAGCCCTCTTTATTGTCCACCTCTCGTATCTGTACATGACTACTGGAAAAATCATAGTTTTGACTATATAGACTTTTGTCAGCAAAATGTTGTCTCTGTTTTTAATATGTTGTTTGTCATAGCTTTTTCTTTCAAAGAGCAAGTGTCTTTTAATTTCATGGCTACAGTCACTGTCTGCAGTAATTTTGGAGCCTAAGAAGATAAAATCTTCTTCAGATAGTAAGCACAAAAGAGGTGAGCAATAACATAATTTGGAAACATGCATGAAAAAGTGAAGTCATAGAGAATGACCTAAACAGAATTTTTTAACAAGGATGGTAACAAAAATAGCATATTTGGTATACATGTAAAAATTAGGAATTTTATCAGGAAGAAGAGTGTGTAAGGCAAGCAGATTGCTATCTTATTATGAGAAGTCTGAAATATTAGTTGTAGGGATTATAGTAAGAAATAGGGAGATATTTGTGATTATCTTCAGAAAATCAATCAGATGGTTAAATGAAGGATGTATCTGAATAGGGACTCACAAAGCAAGGAGACAAGTTCGAATTTTGCAGTCTAGGTAGTAGCGATAATGGTCATAATGTTGATGGTAGTAGTGGTAGTATAGTAGTAATAGTTTAGTGGTAGTAGTGACCAGTGTATTTCACTTTAAAGTTGTCATTTGACAAAGTTCATTTACAAATTTTCTCTGATGTGATTAATGTGGGACAGATAAATGACTTAGAGCTGTAGTAATAGAAACATGAAAGAAGAAATAAAAAGAAGTTTTAAAAAATAGCATAGACAAAGTGTGGCAGTACTGGAATACAGGAGTAAGCAAGATAGCAGAGAGAGCTCTAGGTTGATAAGAGAAACAGCAAAAATAAAAGCAGAAAATAGTTTGACAAGGAATCCTGTTATTAGTTTCTTAGTGTTGAGCTTGAAGCGATAGCAAGACTTTAAAGTACACATGCTCAGTAAGTAATTAAAACCTTGCAACTTCTTATGTAGTAGAAAGGTCAAGGCAAAAGATGAAAGTCATTCCTTAAGAATGCCTTGAGAAAAAAATAAAGGGTATAGAAAATTAACTTTCAGAAGCAAAAGAATGAGAGAATTTGGAAAACCAGGAAAATGCAGTGTTATAGATATAAACAAGACTTAAACAAAGAGAACTTACTGATAACTTGGTCAAAATTTCAAAAAATTCTAAATTTGCATGATGGAAAATGGGCTTTTGGCCTGAGAAGAACATTATTAATGATCTTAATGTGTAGACTTCCAGGTTCCAGTGTGCAGTAGACAAGAAGAAGTGAAGAGTGGTAAGGATGTTGTGTCAGACAACATCAGAATAAAGACAAAAATGAAGAAAGCACTAATATAACCTCTTTATGGAAGTGAGAAGGTTCGAGGCAGAGTGAAAGACGCTAGAAATAGAGGATCACACATATAAGCACAGAATCTTTAAGGGGGCAGAGTGTTCAAGTTCAAAACTAGAGGGAGGAAATATCTTTTTCCTCATTCACACATTCTTGATATAATTTCCTAATTAAAGCTTATCACAAGTACAATACCAACCAAAACATTTTTTAGATAATCATTTCATATAATAATCATTAATTTTATTGATAACATTTTAACAATATGAATAAAGGAAAAAGTTAAGTTTCAATCCTCCTAAAAAAATGCACACTTTGATCATAATGAGTTAGACAGTCATTTATATTTCAACATAGCATCATAGATGCCAAAAGTGGGTTCAAAGGTCAAGTATTCAAACCAATGATAAAAAAAATCTAGTTCAAAGGATTCCCAGATTAGTAAGTCATATTTTTATATATTCACATCCTGATTTTTACAGCTTATAAAATTGCCTTTTTCAGATAACACACATGAGTGGAATTTATAGTGTTTTGTTCTTAATACAAACCATGCTCTCTGCTTTTACTAGTTTTATCCCACATTTGTTGCAATAGTCACTTCATTTCCTTCTTACCACATAAAGTGAAAATACCTTCTTGTGAGGAAGAATGGAAAGAAATAATACTAGTAGAACAAAAACTTTCTGCATATCTAAAAAAAGAAGAATGGTGTTCCAGATATCTTCTTTCACCTGCAGTAGTTTTCTATGAACTGCATAGTTTCTACTTTGCAAAATGTTCACACTATTTTTGTTTCTGAGCAAAAAGACACTAGCAATATTCATAACTTGTTAAGATGAGAAAGCCTGTTTAGAAGCAATGGGTGAGCTTTTATAGTCAGTAAAATCAAGTTCACTGTTCCAAAAGAGGGCTTATATAATAGCAAAGGTTAAATTTACCATCAAAACTTCCCCATATCAAAGTCCTTGAAGATCATTTTTCTTAGACTCTTAGACCAAATTGTCTGTAAGCTATCCTTTCGTCTTATTGAGAGCAATGTTAGACAGAGCTCTGGCATTAAAGTATAGTTCTTAACTGGCCTTAGTTTCTCTTCATTTTTTTAGGACACAGAATATTTACAGAAAAATTATATTTCTTTTCTTTTCAACATGGTGTAAAGTATATAATATTGATTAGAGAATGCTATCTGTTTACTCTTACCCATCCTTCCATTTACTTTCCTAAGAAGCACAAGTTAATATGTCAGTTTATCATCATCAGAAACACATTTTTTCCAACAATATTGCTCCTACTGGTTATTTGTTGCTCTGGTCCCTAGAACTGAACAATTTTTTTTTCTCAGATTTAATTAAGTTTAACTATCGTGCTTTGAATTAGTAGCATTAGCAAAATATTGGCGCTATATGGCCAACCTGTTTTTAGGGCTAAAAATAATTCTATGTATTTCATTTACAGTATGACTAAATCAATAAATTTCAAAAATTACTTGAAAATTATATATATATACACACACACACACACACACACACATATATATACACACACACACACACACACACACACACATATATATATATGGCCCATTCTTAATTATAATGCTTTTCAACTTGAAAAGTTTTTGTCTATAACAATGTCCTGTGGCTAAATCCTAGTTTAAATTCAATTGAGAGACCACTAGTATTCCACAAAATGATTTAAAAGATGGACAGTGTTTGGCACGCCATAGGTGCTAAATAAATATTAGATAGTATTATATTTGATAAAGAAATTTCAAAGTGATATCACTTTTCCAGGATAATCAAATCAAATTTTCTTTTCAACTAGTGTAAGTGATATTGGTCTAAGCATAGAAAGAATAATTAATAGTATCTACTAAAATTCTACAAAGCAGATAATCAGTTTAGTTCAGTTCAGTCACTCAGTCGTGACCGACTCTTTGCAACCCCAAGAATCGCAGCACGCCAGGCCTCCCTGTCCATCACCAACGCCTGGTGCCTACCCAAACTCATGTCCATTGAGTAGGTGATACCATCCAACCATGTCATCCTCTGTCGTCCCCTTTTCCTCCTGCCCTCAATCGTTCCCAGCATCAGGGTCTTTTCCACATGAGTCAGCTCGTCGCATCAGGTGGCCAAAGTATTCGAGTTTCAGCTTCAACATCAGTCCTTCCAATGAACACCCACTGGATGGACTGGTTTGATCTCCCTGAAGTCCAAGGGACTCTCAAGAGCCTTCTCCAACTCCACATTTCAAAAGCATCAATTCTTCGGTGCTCAGCTTTCTTTAGAGTCCAACTCTCATATCCATACATGACTACTTGAAAAACCATAGCCTTGACTAGACGGACCTTCATAGATACAGTTTTAAATAAAGTAGATGATTTTAGTTAAAAATATACTTTAGAGAATATAGAAAATAACTTTACTCACTGTTAATTTTGATGAGGCATTTTGTTTTTGGCTTGCCTTTTTAGTAGAGAGGGAGCAAGGATACGAAAATGCACACTATGAAACAAGACTGTAAAATGTACTTGATTTCAACCAAAGATTTGATAATTACAATGGACTAAATGGTTAAAGAACATCCTTTTACATATGGGATTTCTGTTGATATAATTTGTCGTTTAAAACATTAAAATGTCAACAGAATATACCTGGGATCATACAATACCCCATCTTTATGATGAGACGTATAGCCCAAGAAATAAAAATTGATAAATGCAACTAAAATTAAACCTATATTCACTGGACATAATGACATACATTGTATATCATCTATTCTTATTTCTTTCCATTTTAATACATTTGTGGCAGCTACTTTTCCCCAAAATTTTAATTTTCTTTCCCTTCATTCTCAGTAACCAACCTGAAGCTTTGTAGAATTGAAGGATTTTC